>NC_064561.1:89388197-91888197 GCF_937001465.1 Orcinus orca | reverse complement strand
CAATATCGTACGTCCAACGTTACAGTATCATACAGAATATCTTCACTGCTCTAAAAATGCCCTGTACTCCACCTATCTGTCCCTTTCCCTCACCCCTTCCCCCACCCCAGCAACTCCTGGCAACCACTGATCTTTCTGCCATCTTTATAGTGTTGCCTTTTCTAATACTGTTCACTGCTCAAAAGTACTTTATTTTCTGGCTAAGAACCATGCCTCGGGCCTACGTTATTCCCCTCATTTTCATCACTGAACAAGCAGAAGATTTTCTTTACAAGAAGGATATGAATTTTACCACCAAAACGTATTGCCAAGGTAGCAAAGGTATAGAACAAAAATGACCAGCCTGAGCTATCAGTATTTAGAGACCACCTAGGCCTAGTAAACTTGCTAAGTGACTCCTTCTTGCATATTAAGCTTTGAAGCCTGAGAGTCAAGTTTATTCCTTAACAAAATGATAAATTGCTACGTGGCATGGACCTTCAGGTGCTCTAGGGAGGCCTCAAAATCCTGCGGGTTAAATCCACGAGTGCCAAAAATAAACTGAAACCAGCAGGCTGGAGCGTGACACCAAGGCTGGTTTCTAGCAAGATCACACAAGTTTGATTGCTGGCCTGTACCCCTGCAGCTAAGCTTGATTTCTAAGATGCTAAATCAATGGAATTAAAAGGTCTCAGGGACCCCAACTAGACCTCTTACAACAGGAAGAAATAGGAATCAGAATGCTCTCAACAAAGCTTCACTGCTCTCAACTCTCTTTGCCTCAAGAAGGCATGAACACCTACCGTTCTCCTGTCTCCTTGTATGTTGTGTGGTGGGTTACATTTCTCAAAAACTGTTGTACCCGGTGAATCCAATTAATTCCAGCAACACTCTCACCAGTTACAGGCCCCTAATAAGCTGAGTTCTTTAGGTATCTGGTGGAATGCAGCGCCAGCATTTATTTTACAGAACTGTCAAAAGACAAAATGAATGCATTCCATGGTACACAACTAAAATAAACAGCTTTATACAATGCCACCCATGGAAAGCAGAAACTTTTTTTATATCTCTCTCACTTCTATGTCTAAAAAAATGGGTCTTTTTTTCATTATTTATGATTCATCTCATAGTTTATTGCTTCTTCCGGGGTTTAGATGGTTTAAAAATGAAATATTTTGCTAGATTTTCACCTTTTGTGAAGTAAGAAACACTGATTTAACATAGACTCCAATAGTTGTCAGCTCCCATTACTGCAAATTCAGAGACCCATTCACATTTCTTTATTGTATTGGGTTTGGGCTAATCAAATATTTTGATTGTTGGAATGTGTTTCTTGAAATAAAGTAACCCTGTTAAGACATCTAATAAGGTGATATCTAGAAAGATGTAATAGAAATACATGAAGAACACTTACGAGTTCTTTAGGTGCTTGATAGAGGAGCTTTCCTGTGGAGTAATTTTATGGGAATATTCCAATCCTAGAAGTGAGGGTTATCTAAGACTCGCAGATACATAGAGAAGGGGAGTTGGCAGGAACCAGGTATTATTCTGAGAGTGTGATTTGGAGGGAGACAAGAAAACCATTCGGCCTTTTCCTTACATTTACCAAGGACTTCAAATTGACAGGCTGTCTCCAAATAAGTTGACGCACACAGGAACGAGAAACACTGACATCACTGAAAGACGTTCTTCACATACCTTATGTAACTTGTCATTTTTGGAATCTTTTTTAGCTTCTCTTCATCAGGAGGCCCCAAAATGGAAGTGGCCATGAGTTCTCCTAACTTACAGAAGGTGTGATATGGTACCTTACAGAATTTACAGGTCTGGATTATGATACATTCTTCTTTAGCAATAAATGGTTTTTTTTTCCATTGACAGCCTGTGCAGGGTCCCAAGATGTAAGACAAACAGAAGCAGAACTGCTCTCTTAAAATCAGAGGTCACCTGAGCCTCCTCCTGGCCCTCAAGTTAGCACCAAAGATACCTCTGAGGAAACTTAAGACTTCAGAAAACAAGACTTGGAAACCTCTAGGTTGGCTTAACCCCCTTGATTTACAGATACCAAAATCTAGGCTCAGAGAGATTAGGTATGCTGTTGAAGATTGCCCATCTGGGGGGGAAGTATATCTCCAGATACACGATGGAGCACTTTTTCCCCAGTAGGAATTGCTGAAAAAGAAGTGAGTAGTTTCACTTTGATCCCATGTTATTCTGAGTTCAGAAGGCCAGGGTCCTCAGGAACGATGGTGTATGGTAAGCTTTAACCTGGGCCCAGAGATAAATCCTTATAGAAATCATACCACAACCAATGATGTTAAAACACATGTGTGTAGAAATATTTAACACATATTACTGTCTAGGTCAACCATTTAAGACATGCTCCAATGAAGTCATAACGTTGAGGCTTGTATGTATAATTTATAAATATGCTCATATTCACACAGGAGTGCAGTAATCACACCTGAGTTCATATACACACATGCACAAAATAAAAGTCAGGGAAAGGAGCAGGGCAGGGTGCTCTCTCTGAATCATTGCATTTGCTTAGTAAATGTTTATGTAATAAATTCCAGGTTCTGGGCTCATGCTAAAGCCCTTTGAGACCAGCAAATGCCTTTCAGAGGGGATTTTCAGAAGTGGCCTCCTTGCAACCTCTTCCAAGATCATTTCTTTTTTTTTTTTTTTTCACTTGCTGCATTCTGTCATCTCTCTTCCTAGTGAGGCTCGATTGATCCTGCTGCTACCATCACTTTCTGCTTTTGAGACAGAGCCCCTTGAGATCTTGTAGAAATAAAAAGAAAATAGAGGCTTCTCTGGACTGCAGAAATTTGGAATTACTGATATTTTTTTTTTTTCAGCAAGCCAGCTGTGTAATATCTCAACTCCAGCTTAAAGGAATACACTTTTTACAAAGCTTACATCACCTGACCTTCAGGCTGAGTGAAGTGTTACGAGCGCCACACTTCTCAATTCACTTTCAGTTAAGCAGTCCCCTTCCAAGGTAATTTTGATTTTAGAAATCCAAGCCCCTTAATTAAAAGATCCCAAATGGTTCAAGCCAATTTTATTCCATCATTGTTGAAAGCTTGCAACTATAGCAAAAATCATCTCTTCTTCCTTAGACTGTAATTGTTGAGCTCAAACCTGTGTTGACTTGAATTAACCTTTTTCTGACTTTGATTCTTCTTGGGGTTTTACTTTCGTATCTGATACCCACTCTCCTCTCCTGGTTTTGGCTTTAGCTGTCTTATGGTGGTGTTGACCACTCTGCCCTTCTGTGAGGTGTGTGCTGTAGCAAGTCTTCGAGGGAACAGGAATTTTGGAGATTATCTCATTGCTAATGCCATTTTTCAAATGAGAAGTAGGGGCTCAGGGAAATAAAGTGCTTTATACAGTCAGGAGGCTATTGGTGGTATCAGTGGTATGGAGTTGAAGTGATGAGAAAGGCAGCAAGAAGCAGATCTCATGTCAAAGAACTGAGGTGACCATTCAGAACACAAGGAGAAATACCAGTAGAAATGAAAGTGACTTACACATTAGCTATTGTACTCAATTCCCCAATAATCACATATTGAGCAAAATGAACATGATGTGTTGCCAAGGAACTGCCCACCATGGCCAGTGTGCCTGCCGAACTTCACAGCGAATGTGACCATGAAATGGGTTGTAAGACACTGAGGAAAACAGAAAAGGGACCAAGAAGGGCCAGAGCTAATGGGCATAGCAAAGCCACAGACCAACAGAACACCTGGATATTTGCTACCCTGTATTAGAACTAGAAATCGATGTGTACCCCCTAAGCTTTTAGTTCCATCTCTGCATTGCTGCAATCAGCACTATAGTGCTCATTGGTTGCTGCCCAGCACCTGGCAGTGTCCTGCTCATTACCTGCCTTCTCTTCAATTGCACTGATTATGTTTCTACTCTCTAGAATGCTTCTTAATTTAGATTCCTTTTTGCTTGGGCAAGATAAAGCTGTGTTTTGAGGAAAAGGCAATACAGTTTAAAGACAGGTTCTCTAAGTGCCCTATCAGCAGAGGTTGCCTAGAATTCATGTTAGAATATTTGAAGTCCATTGCCAAATTCTTGTCTTCACCTATTTTTTGTTTGATGTTCTCAAGTAACTTCTTTCCTAGTAAAATCCGAAGGACGGCCCATTATGTAGCTATCTGTAAAGTACATATTTTGTTTAATGGGTATATTTATAATCCCAGATCTGAAAGAGCTGAGACTTCAAACAATACATAAACTATAGCTATAGTTTACTATATTATCATACAATATATATATAATTACATACTTATAATAATAATTGTAATTTAATATAATGCTGGATTATATGAGACTATAGAATTATATGTGATAATTCTTTTTTTATTGAGGTATAGTTGGTTTACAATGTTGTGTTAATTTCTGCTGTACAGCAAAGTGATTCAGTTATACATATATATACGTTCTTTTTTTAATATTCTTTTCCATTATGGTTTATCATAAGGTATTGAGTATAGTTCCCTGTGCTATACAGTGGAACCTTGTTGTTTATCCATTCTATATATAATAGCTTATATCTGCTAACTCCAACCTCCCCCTCCACTCATCCCCCAACCCCCATCCCCCTTGGCAACCACAAGCCTGTTCTCTATGTTCCTGAGACTGTTTCTGTTTTGTAGATAGGTTCATTTGTGTCATATTTTAGATTCCACATATAGGTGATATCATATGTGTTTGCCTTTCTCTTTCTGACTTACTTCACTTAGTATGATAATCTCTAGTTGCATCCATGTTGCTGCAGATGGCATTATTTTGTCCTTTTTATGGGTGAGTAGTATTCCGTTGTATATTTGTACCACATCTTCTTTATTCATTCATCTGTCAGTGGACATTTAGGTTGTTTCCATGTCTTGGCTATTGTGAATAGTGCTGCTGTGAACATAGCAGTGCATGTATATTTTTGAATTATAGTTTTGCCTGGATGTATGCCCAGGAGTGGGATTGTTGGATTATATGATAATTCTATTTTTAGTTTTCTGAGGAACCTCCATACTGTTTTCCATAGTGGCTGTACCAACTTACATTCCCACCAACAGTGTAGGAGGGTTCCCTTTTCTCCACACCCTCTCCAGCATTTGATACTTCTAGAATTTTTAATGATGGCCATTCTGACCAGTGTGAGGTGGTACCTCACTGTAGTTTTGATTTGCATTTCTCTAATAATTAGCAATGTTGAACATCTTTTCATGTGCCTCTTGGCCATCTGTATGTCTTCTTTGGAGAAATGTCTATTTAGGTCTTCTGCCCATTTTTGGATTGGGTTGTTTGTTTTTTTGTTGTTGAGTTGTGTGAGCTGTTTATATATTTTGGAAATTAAGCCCTTGTTGGTCTCGTCGTTTGCAAATATTTTCTCCCATTCTGTAGGTTGTCTTTTCATTTTGTTTATTGTTTCCTTTGCTGTGCAAAAACTTATAAGTTTGATTAGGTCCCATTTGTTTATTTTTGTTTTTATTTCTGTTGCCTTGGGAGACTGACCTAAGAAAACATTGGTACGATTTATGTCAGAGAATGTTTTGCCTATGTTCTCTTCCAGGAGCTCTATGGTGTCATGTGATAATTCTTATAATTATTACATGTCAATTGTTATACCATATTACTATTCACTGTTTGTTAGGCACTAGAATTACATTATTTATGTAATATAATTTTACTCAGTGTTCACTGACTAAATTTAGACACTATGGGTAAAATCATAGTTACCGTTTTAAATTCTCTTCCTTCATAAACCCTTTTTCATACCCCCTGGAATGTGTTCCTTCCATATTTCCATTATAAGCATGTGATATTTCAGTGTTTTGGTTGTGTTCTATTTAACCATTCTCGTTGAACAATTTAAGTGTTAGAACTGAAAGATACGTGGAGAACCAGGATTTAACTGTGGGTAAACTGATGTGCAAAGATATTGAGGCATTAGTCATGCCATCCTAATTTTTATCATTCTAGTCTTCATTGCTTTCTACCCTACCATGTGCAGACTTTGGAGATATATTCAGAAATCCTTACTCCCTCCCATAGTTGACTTGCCAAATATAGGGAACACAAGACTCCTTGTCTGGAGAAGATGAAGATGGGAAAATGTTTGCAAACCCTCAATATAAAATAAGAAAAGAGGACAACAGTGGGGGCAAACTGCACTTCTGTGGTTTGGAAAAGCAAGAGTTTCCCAGCAAGCAACTCAATACTAAAGAAGGTAGCTAGGATCAAGGTGCATTGAAAGCACTGCTCTGTGCAACAATGTGGGGAAACAGAGATGTACCAACTGGGACAGGAGCTGGGGAGGAACTTTATGGGTTCAGCTGGAGACTACGTCACCCCATCAGGGACTTGTGCAATATAGGGGACCCTGTGAAGTGGGTATCCCCTCTAGTGAACCTCATGAAAAAGTTGTATTTCAGTGTTTGCCTTGACAGAGGATATTTGACACCTAAGAGAACTGAGAGAGGCAGCATCAGCTAAACAAACAAACAACAACAACAACAAAACTCTGCTCCTTTACTTTTACTGTCTCCCACTTCATGCCTTCTCTTAAAAGAGTGGGGAAGGAGATGCATCAAGGATGGAGAGGAACAGACCATGCCCCCCCGCCCACTTCCAATCCTGGCTATGGAATCACTGGTTGGGCCAGATCTGGTGGGAAGGGAGAAGCTTGGAATTGGATGGATTCTTTATAACGTTCTATTTAAATATGACTCAGTTTTTTTTAACCCTAATATTCTATAATACTCAGAAAAGGTATGGGATCTGAGAGATCATCCAGATTTAAGGAAGGACAGGAATTATTTAAAAGAAGTGGTAGGGAAATAAAGCTCTTACCTGATTTCACCCTATGAAGTTAACCCATTCAGTACATCAGTTACATGATTACCCTTGAATCTTTTCTTCCTTTATGATTACTCGTTCATTTTGGGGGGTGTGGGGGAAATGGGGAACTGTTTCTACATTTGTGTTAACACTTCCATTCAAGAAGAAGACTGTGGAGTATCATTGTTGACCATTTTCTCCATAATTCCCATGAGCTTCAAAGAGGGAAAGAGGTTGGGATGGAAATGGGAGGTCTTTCTCTGAGCTCTGTGTCAAGGGAAACATTAGATTTCTTCCTTTGACTAATAACCAGGAGAAAGATGGAAAATTTCTATAAGCAGATTATATGTATTACAATTATCACATAGAAACATTACAGAGTGAGATAGAGGATGGGTTGGTACAAAGGGTCTTTGGTTTGAATTTCTTTTAAAAAAAGGGAAAATGATGGCATTTTGGTATGATAATGGAACATTGAGTAAGGTATTATAAAACATTATATTTTATAAGGTTTGATTTAGGAGCAAGAAATAATTGTGTTATGTTACATTTTGTTTAACCTGAATGCAGCTTAAGTCAGACTTTTTCCTGACTGTATAAAGATTTATTTACAACGAACAAGAAATATAATAACCATAGCAGAGTAGATATTTTCATGTGAAACGATGACTTTCTATCCAGCAGCTCATCTCAGATTTAAATATATTTATGGGTCTAAAAAGATTCCTCTTTATCTCTCTGAACTTCAGCCTATATTCTAAATTGCTGTGTATGAGAGAGTAGATTTCAACTATGAATTTCCACTGTGTTGAGGCAAATGGCCAAATGATGACAGCAGGGCAGCAGCAAAGGCTGAGTCTGAGCTGCATGGAAATCTACCTACGTAGTGTCTTCTTACTTACCCTTGCAGGGCTCTTCAGGGAAATACCTCACCCCCTTAGGAAAGCTCCCTGTCAGGGAACTCAGGGTGTACACAGCAATGGAGAGGGGCTGGAAGCCCCATCCCACCAAAGAGAACATAGTAGGAGCCTGACTGTGGAAGAGGTCAGTGGACTTCTCTGCCTTCCCACCCAGAATGTAGTCTTGCTGGTGAAGGTCACCCTTAATATACTTTATTTTCCCTATTCTTGTGAAAGTAAGGGAGGAGAGTTTTGTTCTGTCTTTGTTTGTTTGTTTAGCTGATGCTGCCTCTCTCAGTTCTCTTAGGTGTCAAATATCCTCTGTCATGGCAAGCATTGAAATGCAACTTTTTCATGAGGTTCACTAGAGGGGACACCCACTTCACAGGGTCCCCTATATTGTACAAGTCCCTGATGGGGTGACATAGTCTCCAGCTGAACCCGTAAAGTTCCTCCCCAGCTCCTGTCCCAGTTGGTGCATCTCTATTTCCCCCCGTCTTTGCATAGAGCAGTCCTTTCAGTGCACCTTGATCCTAGCTACCTTCTTTAGTATTGAGTTGCTTGCTGGGAAACTCTTGCTTTTCCAAACCACAGAAGTGCAGTTTGCCCCCACTGTTGTCCTCTTTCTTTATCTTATATTGAGGGATGTTTCAAACATTTTCCCACCTTCATCTTCTCCAGGTGAGGAGTCTTGTGTTCATATGTGCTCCCAAACTGCAAGACCCCTGAGCTCTGCCAAGAACTCTGTTATGCTCCTCTTCTCTGGTGGCAGCATGGGCAGGCCTACTGTTTCTATGGGGACTTTGGTGCAAGTTGGGGGATGAATGAAATAAGAGTTTCCTCTTCTGGAAAACAACTATTCTTTCTGAGTAGCTGTCTTGGCCTCCCCTCACTTGACTTGGTGGCAAGGAATTAAAAGCACAGGGCAGGAAGGGTAAATGCCACAATGTTTTCAACTATGAAAGATCCTTCATGAAGTTTCCTCTCTGTAATAGATCTCTTGCCTTCTCTTATATCAACTCTTAGGTCTGATTGTCACTGGAAGTTTTATAGAGGTTTGTAGAGAGTTATCTAGCTCCTCCCTTCAGAATATGATAGAATTTATTGCCCCCCCCCCCCGTTTCCTCAGCTTAGAGGCTTTAAATGAAATTCTAAGACAACTGGAAGTCCCATTCGATCTCCTGTTACAATAAAACCCACAGTTAAGCTGAAATGACATGAAGACTTAACAGTTTGAATTTCCCATTTCTTGGCTCTATTTCAAAATTAGCTTATTTGTAGAACCCGCTGTAGTATGAGGTACTTACCAGAGAATGATAGAATGTTGGTTCTTGAAGGAACTTTGAAATTTTCTTAGTTCAGTCACTCCACTTAGCATTTAACATAACTGAAAAAAAAGAGATGTTAAATAGCTTAATTAAAGGCCAAAAATGTAGGTTTAGTAGGTTAAAAGAACTTTTTCAAGTCTTGGAATTTTTTAAATCATCATTCAACTAAACACCAGGACTTTTCTTAATGTAATCTCCAAGTTCTACTTGGAGGCTGAATTTTCAAAATTTGCTGGAAACGTAAATCTCATGTAGTCATATCCATTTATTTGGCAAGTCAAATTTGACTCCAGGACAGCAGAATATCTTATAGATGCTTGAGGCCACAGCTAAACATGTGAGAGACTTTGAGAGTGAAGGAGACAGGCTTGAGGAGCATCTTGGTGATCTTGTGCAATTCCTCCTTTGTTACTTCCTTGAGAGATTGAGTATACTTGAGATTTTGATGGTAATGTGTTTAAACACAATAAAAAAATAAAATTACTATTCTTCTTTTAAATGAGTCCATGCATAGACTGGACAATGAGGAGCCCAGCTTACATTAAGGTTACCTAATTATTAAGCCACCGTTAACAGTACATCTCATTAAGAAGCTGCAAAGGATAGTGGTTAAGAGCATAGGCTCTGGAGTCATACTTCCTAGGTTTAAACCTGTATTTGCTACTAACCAGCTATAAAATTCTAGCAGAGTTGCTTGAAGTCTGTGTGCCAGAGTTTTCTTATCTACCAGTTGGAATTAATAGGTGTACTCATCTCATTTTGGTACCATCATAAGCACCAAATGCTGCATCTCCCTTGAGTTAATAGTTAGAGCTCAACCACTTAAGCTTAAATCATTAAAGATAATAAAAATGAAAGTTAACTTGGTAAGCAAAATATTTATTTTGTCATTTACGGTATAAATTACATTAACTTAATGAACATTAATGTTGCATTCACTGTATGATATTTTGTGACTTGTTCTTCCTGTCTGGATAACGTGACAGAAAACATGTTGAGCATCGGGAAAAAATATCATGGTATTAATATATCAACAGATTTAATCAGTTACTCAGTGAGATCTGAAAGCACGTTGTGTACTATAAAGCCCTATAAAATATAAACAATAATTATTATCATAAACCCAGTCTTGCTAGAATCCAAATTAACCTGTTAACAGGTGTTCATTGAGTATGAGCTAAAATGCAATGCATGAAGATGATTGCTAATTTGATCATCTTTTTGTCAACTTCATTAAAGAATAACTTTTGTTATGATATATTCTTCACATGCTGTACCAAGGCCCATGAAATGTGAAGTAAGTACTATGTAGTAGGCAAAATTATGGCCCCCTAAAGATGTTCATGTCCTAATGCCTATGAGGAAAAAAAAAAAGGTCTTTTCATTTGTGATTAAGGTTAAGCGCCTTAAGATATGGAGGTTGATCTGAATTATCACATAGGACTAACCTAATCACTTGAGTCCTTACAATGAAAAACCTTCTTTGGCTGTGATCAGAGTCAGATGCAGATGTGAGTATGGAAGAAGGGTCAGAAATATTCAATGTTGCTGGCTTTGAAGTTGGAGGAAGAGTGTCAAAGCCAAAGGATACCGTGGCCTCTAGGAGCTGGAAAAGGGAAAGAAACAGATTCTCCCCGAAAGCTGCCACAAAGGAACATAGCCCAGAGAAACCCATGTCGGATTTCTCACCTACAGAACTGTACAGTAAGATGATAGACTAGTTTTCAGCCACTAAGCACCTGATAATTTGTTACAGCAGCAATATAAACTAATACAGACTCTGGTACCTAGAAGAAGGATGGTGCTGTATCAAATAACTGAAATGTGGTGGTGGCTTTGGAATTGGGCATTGGGCAGAGGCTGGAAGAATTTTGAAAAGCATGATAGAAAAAGCCTGGATTGTCTTGAATAGGCTGTCAGTGGGAATTTGGATGTTGATGACTCAGCTAGTGAGGACTCAGAAATGAGGAACATGGTAGAGAATACATAAATTGCCTTAAAGAATACTTAAATTATTGTGAAAGTAGTGTTGTAGTAATATGGAAGGGAAGGTAACTATTGGTGAGAGCTCAGAACGAAATGAGGAACTTTTATTAGAAATTGAAGAAGAGGGGATCCTTGATATATGGTGGCAGAAACCTTAGCAGAATTGTGTCCTTCAGGTATGTAGAAAGCATATTTTGTAAATGATGAAGTTGGCTCTTTACCTGAGGAGGTTTCCAAATAAAATGTTGAAGGTGCAGCCTGGTTTCTTCTTGCTACCTACAGTACAATGAAAGAAGAGAGATAAATTGAGGGGATGAACAGAACCAGGGTGTGATGATTTGGGAAATTCTTAGCCTATACAATTTTCAAAAGGTGCTAAAAATAAGAGATTCAATATCGGGAAAGTGTACGCTAAAGAAAAAACCAAGGGTATTGCTGTACAGCCTTTGCTAATAATTCAGAAAATATTGAGATTAAGAAATACCCTCATTCAAACCAGGAGCATTTAGGAAGCTTAAGGGCATCGACCCCCAGCCATCTCAGCAAAAGCCTATAACAAAGATGGGATTATCTAGAAAAGACCTGCAGATAAGCCTGACTGTGGAGTGAAGTGCTGTGACATACACAGGCATCCTTGGGCCGCTTGCTAGACTCCACAGTGCCCCAAAGGAGAGAAATGAGAAGGGCCCCTGTGGGTCTGGATATGGGCCTGGGCCTTTCCCCCCTGGACTTGCCGCCCCAGCTAGTTCTTTGTATCCAAGAGGAGGGAGTATATGGAAAATTTCCATGAGCACTTCTGGTTCTTGGAACCCACATAAGTCTTAGGGAAGTACTGCATACAAATATGATCTAATACTTTCAGTGAGGTCTGGAACAGCAGTCTGTGGTCAAGCATATGTTTTATTTATTTTGGGAGGTGGGGGAGGGTACAGAAAATGCATGAATTCTCATAATAGTGAAGTAAATCAAGATTATAAGTAAATTCAATTCCAGTGTTGCCACCAAATGTATTATGAAGAAAAACTTTCAGCTTTCAGAATTTGGAAGATTTGGGAATTGCACAGCAAGAGAGCAAGTGAGAGAGAGAGAGAGAGAGGGTGTGTGTGTGTGTGTGTGTGTGTGTGTGTGTGTGTGTGTGTGTGTGTTTGTAGAAAGAAAGAGGGTGAGAATGGGAGAGGAATAAAGAGAGAGAGAGAAAAAAAGCAGAGATAGATATTCAGCCATACTGAGAAATCAAAGCGAGTGTTTTGGGGTGAAGTATTAATTCTGTCTAAGAGAGTCTGAACTGGACCCAAAACAGTGGGTAGAGTTTTATAGAGGGGCCATGGGAGGTAAGGGAACATTCTAGGTAAAAGAAGCAATATAGACAAAGTAGCCAAAGACTGAAAGTGAGAGGTACACTCTGAGGGCAATGAGAAGAATGATGTGGCTGGACCGTGGGTACTCAACAGAGAATGGTAGGAGAGAGAGCTCCTGCCAGATTGGGAAGGCAAAAGAGTGTGTGCTTTATTCTGCACCAACATAAGCCATCAGAGGCTTCCAGAAAGAGAGTACCATGGCTAGGTCTTCCTGCAACCCTGTGGTAAAGCATGGGTGCATCTAGAAAACTGTGCTTCTCCACAATTTCTCTGAAAGCCCATGAGAGACCAAACCTTGCCGTACCATGCCTAGAATTCCCTTGATGCCCTCTGGTCCAAGTTCAGCTCTCTTCCTACATCAGGTTGCCTTCACAGCCTTCTGGCCTCACTAGGTATCCCAACAAAGAATCTTTAAGGATGAGATTCATTTTTTAAATCTATTGTGTATTCCAAGTCCTTGGTCCTGTTCTTCCCTTTCCATTTGGCAAGTTTCCTCCTGGCTGTAGCAGCCATTTCTTCCTGGGTCCCACCAAATTCTGTTCTGTTAGCAGCAGTGGACTCTGACTTGGAACAGAGAGAAGATGCTGTTTACAAGCTGAGGGAACATACTGCCAAGGTGAAATATTCTCCTTCCTCTACCTAGTTCCTCCCACCCAATACTGTTCAAAATATAGAGGAATTAAGAGGGCAAGAGCAAATTACACACACACACACACATACACACACACACACACACAAATATAAGTGAGAGGTGAGGTGGGATGAAAGCAGGAAAGAAATGAAAACAGTATGTTGTGCTGTCAATAAAATGGCACGTTTTCCCTGCAATCAAATGAAAACAATTCTTGATTTTGATACTGTGAGAAGATATTATGAGAGTTATTAATGATTCCAGCATTCACCCTACAAGATACATTTTGAACAGTCATTTGAAATAAACTCTTGGTGAGTATTAAAGCATCACTGGTTTTAATTTTCTCATCTGTCTCTTGAATTAGATGTTTGAAAGTTGGTCCTATTTCAGATTGTTGTATGCAGGAGCAGAGTCCCACAGCTCCCAGAACCAAGGTGTCCTTCTGAATGTCCTTCACTTCACAATGGGATTTGAGTAAACATTTTTGGTGAAGTGCTTTTTGATCTATTAACACAGCTACCATAATTACATCACTTCAAAGCACAGGCAAAAGTCACAAATCTATCCTGAAAGAAAATAATTATCTTAAATTGATTTTAACTATATTGTAAGAGCCGAGGAATAACTGTCCCACACAAATAAATAAAATTGTGTAGGGCACAGAAGCTTGGAATTAGAAAAATTATTAAAATTTAGATCAAACTAAATTTATAGAATCAACAGGGTGATTTTCTGATATTGGCAGTGAGTTGGTCATAATTGTCATTTAAAGAGTCTCCATCCATGCTTTCTTTTTGTGACTTCTCTTGGATCAACAGTGAAACAGAACTTGGGCAAAGATGTCTTCATTATTCACTTCCCAAAGGAGAGTTCAGCTGGTTCAGTTTTATAAATCAAAATGGTATATGAAAATGTAATAAGGGCAAGTAGTTCGTACTCTCGTAATTTTAATTACCTTCTAAAAATACTGTTACCTGAATCAGCCAATCTGTTGCTTGACCTCTGACTCTACTTTCACTAGAAAACCTATGGATATTACTTATTGAAGGGGCAAGTGGCCTTCTATAAAGATGTAGATCCTAAAGACTTTGAGCACTTAATGTATGGCGTGTGTTTCATCGAGACTCATCCTGATTGCTGTGGGAGCTCTTAGAACCTTTTATTCTGTACCACTGTCAATGTTTTAGTCAATTTGTGGTTGGCTTTTATTTATATTTTTTGGTGAGTCTCCAGTCTAACCACAATTTTAATCATGTTATATGCTCTTACTAAAATTTATAACCCCAGGATGTGCCAGCTGTGGTTGAATCATTCATGAGACTCTACCCGGGTCATGCTAGGTGAATCCTTTAATGGACCTGTCATTAGTTGTCATACTGCAGGGTCTGAGACAAATTCTCCAGCAGCACAGTACCATGGGTTAAGGAATAGACTTTACTGAGGGCAGGAGAAACTGATGAAGACATGAAGTAGCAAGAAAATGGGAGGTACACCACCCCCACTACCCTGCCACCTTCTCACCATCCCAGGATGCTTTGCTGGGACAGTTTATGTTCCTGTTCTTTCCCACCTCCCATTCTCTTTTATGATGGTTCAAGTACTAATGCAACTTTGCTATTGAGGGATAAACAGAGATCTTGATGCCATGTTTGAGGGACAGCTGTTTCGAGATGTGGTTTTGGAAACCAGCTGCCCAGTGCCTGGTCACTTTGGGGCCTACCTTGCAGCCCCCTTCTTCAAAAAAGAAGTCACTGTTCTGTGGGAAACTGAGCTTTGGAGCAGCCCCTCCTATAGGAAGAACACTGCCCCCCAACTCATCTTAGCTAGGTCATTGTAAGCAGTGCCAAATGGACACCAGGGGTCAGTTTCTGATGCTACAGATAATTGCACCTCACACTGCCAGCCCTAGGATAGTAAATGCCACAAGACATTCAACAACAGTCCCTTCAGCTGGCCAAAAAAGAATATACTTCTATCTCATACATTCCTTAATTATATTCCTATATCCTCAATGCATGCCTGCCCTCATCATTCCATACTTAGAAAGTTCCAATAGCCTTATAGCCAATCTTTGTGTCTATATTTCCTTTCCTGTCTTCCCAGTTAACTTTTCTTTCTGTAGCCTAAATAGCCCTTCTGACTTTCCTCTCCATGGATACTAATAGTGTCCATCCATCCCTGAATGTCCTTGGCACTTTACACCCATCTACTGTTGCAGGATGCCGAGCCCCCTGCCAAGTTTAGCTCCCTCAAGAATCTGGAATCCCCAGAAGCTCTCCCCATGTCTTCTCCTGCCTGCCGATACTGCTCTGCTAAGCGTGGAGGGGCCCTAATATTTCTCTGTCCTGCTCATTAGGATGCCATCATTTCTCCTGATGTTCTGTGGAGCATAGTATTTCTCTGCAGGCAGCAGCCCTGAACTCCCTTGTGAGAACCACCCTCTGTGGAGTTTTGCAACAGAGAAGGGAAAATGGACTCTGTCCCCTGTGGGCCCTGCTCTCTTAGATGGCTCCAAGGCTCCATTGTGTTACAGAGCATGTTGGTGCTACCTATGTTGGTACTATGTACAATTCATTCTCCTATTAGGAGTTTGACCTTCATCTAGTTGCCTGCAATTGATGTGAATTCTAGCATGAGCTACAAAACTGATGCTGTACTCAGATTCTTCCATCTTCTCAGCTAAGCAGTGGCCTTTCATCAGGCTTATTGTGCCCAGTTCAGGCACTTCAAGAGGTCTCAAGTGTCCCAGGCCACTCTTTATCAACACTCTTACCCACCCAGCACCCCTTATCCACATTCTCTCTCTCTCTCTCTCTCTCTCTCTCTCTCTCTTCTAATGGAGTACTCCTCACATTTCCCATTTACGTCCCCTGACCACTTTTGAATTCCCAGCAATGTCTATGCTCAAATTAGGTATTCATCACATTCTGAACATAATGAATGCCTTCATATTTTAAGACTTTTAAAGACTTTCCATTATATGCAACATGACAGTGCTCTTAGAGTGGCCCATATCATGCTGCACAAATTTTTTTTTGCCTGATTTCCTGCTACCTGTAAGCACCCCAACCTCTACATAACAGTCTAATGTTTGTGTTTCTCAATGTATTTGATTCTCACACCTCCAAGGGCTCTACAAAGGATGCATCCTTTCTTGGAGCAAACTGACCTCAATCTGTCTATTTGACAAATGCCCACTCAATCATTAAGATACAGTTCAAAAGTCACTTCTTTGTGAAGCTTTCCTTGATAGCTGTAGTTGCTTCTTCCTCTGGGCCCCATGGGCACTTGTTCACACTGGAGAACTTGCTTCTTGTGTGGTAATTACCCATGAGCAGAATCTTTCTCTCACATTAAACCATGCATCCCTGCTGGACAGGATGACTGTGGCTTACTCAATTGTATATCTCAGTTGAGTGCACAGCAAATTAGCAGGTGCTCAATGTTAATTAAATGATGGCAAAGTGGGAAAAGAACACTAATGATTATACACACATCTTTATTTACAAAGCACATCTACCTGATCATCGTGAATGAACTCCCCACCAAATTTTCCACCTCTCTAGTGGATTATTTGTTGTGTTTCTGTCACTGGCTGAAGTGTTGTAGAGCCAACAGGTTGCTTGATGGCTTTGCTACAACAATTGAAGGGGTAGCCCTGTTCTGAGCATAAGCAGGTAATAAAGATGGCAAAATTCTGAGGCATGGAAAAAAAGCTAAATGATAGCTTAGAAGGAAAAAGATGGAAATGAGTAGAGGAAAGTTTGGGAGGAAAAAGAGCTAGATGACCTCACAGTTTGGAGACACAGAAAGAGTAGTTGATGAGCTAGAAATGGAAGAGCTGGGGACCACTGGACAGGGGTGCTGAGTAAGGGAAGCTGAGCTGTTCTATGAAGGTTCTGTTCTCCCCTCCCAGTCTGCAGAAGGCAGTGTGGTGTGGGGTAAGCCTCATTCAGCAGTGCTTCAGCCACATGAAGGCCAAGAAGACATGTTGGTATTTTATTAATATTAACAAAACATCAGGAAACAAGTCTCATTAATTTGAATTTTACTAAAATAAAATTTGTGGTATTTTAAGAGAATGTGATAAAATAAAGCTTTATGCGCTGTGCAGAATTTACTATGCAAATTATAGTATAAATAATTAATCTACTTAAGAAAATCAACTGCTTTCAAGTACCCTCAAGTACTTTAGAAGCACTGATTACATAAAAACAGTGATTAATTTTCTTCTTCAACAAGTGACCCAGTATGTTCTCCATAAACATCTATCAGACTACAGTTGGTATAACATTTTAAATGATAAATGTGTCTGTAAGTAACAGGACTGCATTTCTTGAAAGGTATTACAACTTTTCTCCCACGCAAAATCACACTCTGCTCGGAAAACACTCATTCGTAGGTTTAGCCCCTTCATTGTTTTAATATATATTGAACCCCTGCTCAATTCCAGGACTTGTGCTTACCAGCTGGGGCTGCAGCAGAACCAAGCTCAAATCTATTTGCAAGTTGCTAAGAGTTTAGTTGGGAGTTTTATGTATGCAAAAATGTCTCTGATACAAAAGCTAAAAACCTAAAAGTTCCATGAGGGAGAGGTATGCACGAGCTCTTTGGGAGTTCCAAGGAGGCAAAGATTGGATTAATTAATTCATTTCCTTTGTTTATCCTTTCTAGGATTTTGAATTTCAGGGGCCATACAGATTAAAAGTATAAGATATTCTCTACCCTCAAGGAGTTTACAGTCTAGAGCAGGGTTGAGTAGAAGAGATTGAGAGCATGTGACAGGGACATGCTGATAATTAATTAGTGTAAGAAGTGGATGATCTCCTACTGCCTGAACTGAGTATTCCAGTCTCCTCAGCAGCAAGGTTGTGTCTTGAGGGATAGATAAGAATTTATCAGACATTGGAGAATGTCTCCTCCACTTTCCCCATCCCCTGCAAGGAAAAATAACCCAGTGAAAGGAAGTAGCATAGAAGATTCCAGAAATATTTAGTAGATGGTGAAGCCATATGATGGGGAAATGAATGGTGATTTGATAAGTAAAGCTGGAAATGTCTCAGTTTTCATGATAGGAATAGATAGTTTGTTTGGGGTTGTTATTCAACCAGATCTGAGGAGAATAAAATCTGAGGTGGTCTCGGGCTGCTGCCCAGCTCCCCCATAGTGACAGAACTGTCTGTATCCAGCAAGCCATGAGCACAGTTCATTCATCACCACACTTGCTGAAGTAACCTCTCATACACTTGCCATTGACTTTGGGGGTGAGGACATCAGCTGAAAACCATGGAGGGGCACCTCATAGTAGTTTTAACTGCTTGGTAAATTGAATTAAGCATTCACAGAATCCAAAGAACCATTCTTCCCTACATTTCCCTTGACTCATTCAGATATTACCCTTTCCCTGATTTTATTGGTGGTGACCCCAAATATGAATTGGGAAGAGTACTCTCAATGTCAGAGTCACCTAACTCGTCCTTGGGGAAATCCACTTCTCCCCACCTGCACTGATATATCATCTGGCCTTGCCTCATAATAATACAGGCCTTGCTCACTTTAGAGTGTACTTTTTCTACCCGTAAAAATCATGTTTATTGGGCAACATATGGTGATTCATACCCTTTAAAAGTTTACAGTCTGAAAGAAGAAATGATAATATGAGTGAGAATAAAGAGAGCACCTGAAGGAAGAAGTGGCACATTTTTTAAAATTTTAAATAGAGTATGGAGAAGGAAGGGGGGGGAATGCGATGTGGGGATAAAGCATGGAGGGGACACGTGGCAAACCTGCCACCAAATGAAAACTGCAGTAGGGATTGAACAAGCAAAAAAGCTAAAAGCGAAATATAGATTTGAACAAAAATGAGCTTTCTTTATCCTTTTTCTTCTTTATGCCTTAATTATAGACTGAATTTTATTCCCACATATGCTGTCTTGGTATTTTTACACTGAAGGTTGTCATCAACCAATATTTCCTTTCCAAAATAATGTTTCCTGTAGAAGATTACAACAAAGACATCCTTTCCCTTTTTTGGGTGGTTTATTCTGAATGAATAAAATATATTTGATTTGTGCTGGGTTTCACAGGTGCTGGTGTCATAGCTGTTGGGCATCGCAGGTGCTGACTTCTGATATTTTCCATGCAGGTGATTTTATAAATAGTCACCAACTGGTGTAGTTCTATATTTCTATAGATTACATTTATTATTGTTGTTGGGATATTTTAGTAAGGGAAAATATTTGGGGAGATTCTTGGCTGTCTTCTAACACTTCTATTTTACAGATGTATTATAGTTTCTTCGATTTATTCGCTTAGTAATTCTGGAAACATAAGTCAATGTTTTAGATATTTTATCACTATAATCCTTCAATGCCCACCAGGTCCTGGGTAATGTAGATACACACAAAGACAAAATCCTTCCTTTATACACTGTCCTGAAACATGGAAGCATGGAGTCTAGGGCATTTCTTGTAACATTATAATTTTATGAGCTTGTCTGCTATTTACCAAGTCTAGAAAGAGTAAGATATGGAGCCAGTTAAGTTGGAGGCAAAAAGTGGCAGGATAATTTACTGAGGTACTCAGTTGTGTTTTGTTCTTTCTGCTGTAAAAATGATGAGTTATTTTTCTCTTTGCCATCCCAAGAAGCTTACATTTCTCATTCCCTTGCCTGGTCTTCAAACAGCCTTGTGATTGTAAATGTATCTATCTTATTGGACTGTCACAAACATTATTTTGCATCACTTACTTGCAAATATGCAAGTGAGATGGTGGTTTCTATGGTGGTCCCTCAATATCTGAGGGGGATATTTGTTCCAGGACCCCTGCGGATACTCAAATCTCTTATATAAAATGGCATAATACAATGAATATAGTCAGCCCTCGGTATTCGTGAGTTCCCCATCCGCGGATATGGAGGGCAGACTATATTTGTATAATGAACCCATCCAGCACCGCTGTTTCTCAAGGTTCAGGGAAGCAGAATCACTTCTACACATGTGGGAGCAGTTTTACCTGCTGGCACCCTCTAGCAGAAACCTTCTTCCATTTTCCTGTACTCTCCAGACAGTCTGTAAGAGGGGTAATCCCATGGGTGTTCTGCAGCTTCTATTTTTGGTTCTGTAACTGAAACCGTTATTGACCACCTTAGACTTTGGAACCTAGATTCAGAACATGAAGCTTCTTAGAATGGGGGAAGATGAAATATCTCTCCTTCATTTCTGCAGTAGAAATGACAAAACATAAATATCTTTGTATAGTATCCTTACACAAAAACAAAGGGAAGGTACGGCACAGGGAATACAGCACAGGAAAGATACAGCACAGGGATAATAACTATAAATGGAATATAATCTTTAAAAATTACAAATTGCTATGTTGTACACCTGAAATTTATATAATATTGTACATTACCTACACCTCAATTTTTTAAAAAAAAAAGCCAAAAAATAAGGGAAAGGTAGTACAAAAGGAACAGAAAGTAAGGTTCTACATAAACTATCAACCGTGTAGTTATAACTGGGAGACTGAAGTTAAGCTGGTCACAGTGACAATTTTATGTGCAAGGGAAATTTTTGTGTACAGGAAAAAATTATTTAAAGTACTTGAATTTGAAGTTAATACTGAATTTATTAAAGTATAAATTTTATAATGTAGTTTTCCTTAACCCCTTAAATTAAACTTACAAATATTTTTATTTATAATTCTCAATCATATAAAATAAGAGCAATTATTTTTAAGGGATCCTTTGAATAATTTTTGCTAAATTCAAGTTTACCAAATCTAAGTGTGAACCCCATTAAACAATTTGCCCTATTTACTAGCTTAGTTAATCCCCTTAAACATTAAATTGCATGTATAAATTTGCTACAATTAATTTAATGTTTAAACACTTCACATGTCTGATTTGGTGGATTTAGAACCCTAACAAGCAAACCCTTCCAAATATGAATATGCAATTTCTTATAAATCTAGTTATTTGTAAGTACATTTATAATTTCATACTTTTTATACATATCAATAGTTTTAACAGAATTAATAAATTTTATTTTAACTTTCAACTTAAAAAAATCACAAGTAAAATTATTTTTACATTTGGAACTGGATTTCAGATTAATATGTTGGATTTTCTAACATTGCTAACTTTTCTCACACATTACAACCATTAAGAAAAATCAAATATGGAAATTATCTTGACTTGCACACTAAAGTACTAGTACTATGCATTTAATTTATTTCATTTCTATGTTCTAAACTTTCCCATGGATAAAAACTATCTACTCATGGGGCTTCCCTGGTGGCGCAGTGGTTGAGAGTCCACCTGCCGATGCAGGGGACACGGGTTCGTGCCCCGGTCCGGGAGGTTCCCACATACCGTGGAGCGGCTGGGCCCGTGAGCCATGGCCGCTGAGCCTGTGTGTCCGGAGCCTGTGCTCCGCAACGGGAGAGGCCACAACAGTGAGAGGCCAGCATACCGCAAAAAAAAAAAAAAAAAAAAGAACCAACTCTCTACTCATAAAGAGAATAATTTGACTCATGTGAGTGATGTAAGGTTTATTATTAGCCAGTGATATTTGAACAGGACAGAGGTCTCAAAAGTCATGTGTTTTTAGAGTGTTGCCACTTGTGGCACAGATGGGCACATTGTGTACTTCCTATGATCAATATAACTGCTGGGGACTCAGATTCCTTCCATTTCAGTGAAGTCTGGTTTCTCCTAGATTTAAATTCCCCCTGCATACATCTTCATTCCTACAAAGGGTGCAGAAAGCATCCTTCACTACTAGATTGGATTCTCCCTGTCTAGCTTTCAGGACACTTAAAGGCCATTTAATATTTCTCTTTTGTAGAAGAAACCCTGCACTCCTTACACAATGACAGTTAACTGTCTCACAAACCTCTTATATACCTTCTGAATTCTCTATTCTTATTTTTCCACATCTTTTCTCTCGGGCTAGGCCCCATCCCTAAGTATTTTAATATCATCCATTGGGTTGTGTATACCTCACTACCATCATCTGACTCAGAAGTCACCTGAATATACTCACGCTACTGAAAAATATAGAGAGGTCTGGGCTGGTCTTCATAAACTGTGGGTGAAGTCTATATCCATAGAAATGAGTTTGTGGGAATATTGTTGGTAAGAATGTAAATTGGTGCAGCCACTATGGAAAACAGTATGAAGGTTCCTCAAAGAAGTAAAAATAAAGCTACCATATGATCAAGCAATTCCACTGCTGGATATATATCTGAAGGAATATAATCACTATTCTGAAGAGATATCTGCACCTCTATGTTCATAGCAGCACTGTTTACCATAGCCAAGACATAGAAACAACTTAAGTGTCCATTGGTGGATGAATAGATAAAGAAAATGTGGCAAATATTTACACTGGATTATTATTTAGACATAAAAAAGAAGGAAATCCTGTCATTTGCAATAACATGGATGGACCTTGAGGGCATAATGCTAAGTGAAATAAGTCAGATTGAGAAAGACATATATTGTCTAACTTAGACATATGCAGAGTCTAAAAAACTGAGCTCATAGAAACAGAGTTCAGATCCATAATTGCCAGCCAGAGGTGGGGAAAGTTGGGTAGGGCAATTGGATGAAGGTGGTCAAAGGGTATAACATTCCAACTATAAGATAAACAAGTTCTGGGGATGTAATGTGCAGCATGGTGACTATAATTAACAATATTGTATGTACATTTGAAAGTTGCTAAAAGGATAGATCTCAAAATTTCTCATCACAAGGAAAAAACCCTTTTAATTATTTGAGGTGCTGGATGTTAACCAAACTTATTGTGGTAATTATTTTTTAATACACACCCACACATATATCAAATTGTACACTTTAAACTTACACAATGTTATATGTCAATTATATCTCAGTATATAATTGATATATACGGGGGGAAATGAAAGAAATAAGTGCATGTGGAAATGAGCAGAGCAAATGATAGAGCCTTGAATGTTGCTGAAGTTTAAAAGTCAAGAGAAGGAGAGGGCAAAAGAAACAGAAAGAGAGGTTAGAGATCATGGGAGAAGGTCTAGGATTCACAAGAAAAACAAGAATGGAAAGAGCTTCAAGAAATGGAGGCAGATGAATAGTTGCAAAGAACTAAAAGTCCTGTGAGATTAAGAATGAGAAAAAGTCTTCAAGATTGGAAAGAACCTAATTGAGAACTGGTCTTGATTTAATTGATGTTCCTGATATTATTGCCAAGTTACCCTCTCAAAAACTAAATGATGGAAATGATTGAAAGTTGACTTCTTGAAGACATTCTAAAGTAATTAGTTAATATTGTTCAAGGTTGAAAGGTGGTCGTAATTGCCTTTAAGCCTATGAATAAGAATGAAGTTATTCACTAAGTTTTGCTAAGTGCTTCATGAAAGCAAACATGTTTAAAGCACTTACATATAAGAAAGAGCCATTAAACACAGAGAAGAACACCTTAGAAGCTGTGGAGTATCTGGCCTTAGATGTCTTCAAAAAAAAGCATAGAAAATCACTATAAGTGAATGTGTGTACATGTATGTATGATCATTTCAGGAAAGCAGGAAAGTGAAATGATATCTAGATTCTTTTAAAAGCCTTATTATTAATTCTTACTTGTAAAGGAATTGAATAATGTATCTGAAATGCCAACCAGAATTCCTAGAACACAAAGAGTACTCAAGTAATATTAGTCATCTTGTCACCAGTTCTAGATATTCCTTCATTCATTTCAAAATTTATGTGCATCCACTGTCCTAGGTACTAGGGATAAATCATCGAACAACGTATTATACCAACACTCCTTATATCCTAGTGAAGGAGACAGATTGAAAAAGTAAACAAATATATGAATTAATTACAATTTGTTAGTTGTTATGAAGAAATCAAATAAGGGACAGACATGCAGAACCCCTGAAAGGATAGTGAGGACGGCTCCTTCAGAAAGATCTTTAAGAGTGATACAAACTGATATTTGGTATAAAACCACCTTGACTTCTATATAGGAATAGATTTGAAAATGGCACAAGTGGAAGCAGGAAGACTAGTTAAGGAGCTGTTCTAATGATCAAGTTGAGAGGATGGCCACCAGAGCATAGATGGAGAGATTTGAGTTAGATTTGGGAGGCAATATTGACAGAACCTGCTGAAATACTGCATGTGATGAAAGAGAGAGTTGAGGAAAAGAGGTTTATGCCATAGGCAACTTGGTGCCATAGACAGACACAGGCAATCAGGCAGTAGACAAGATCTAAGAGGAGTGTGGAATGAATTGCTGAGTTAGCATTTGCACTCACTGAGGTTGAGGGACCTGGAAGACATTTTTGTTGTGATGTCAGACTAGAAGAAAGGTGTCCTATGGAGTTAGAGACAAGAACATCTGCATACAGTAATAGAGCAACTTGCAGGTATTCATAGAACAACATGTCAACATATGAAAAAGTGAACACAATCTATTTATGTAACAAGAGTACACAGAGTAAACATTTTCTTATCTTGTGTTCTCTATGGCAGTTTAGCACTAGTTACAGCTAAACTGCCATAGAGAACAAATACACAAAGTTTAAGACTGTAGCCAGAGCTCTCCTTATTCTCCTTTTGCCAGGACAAGGCTAGCTGATTCGTAAGAATTTCAAGTTGCTCTTAGTGGATGACTATAGTCAATAGTGCTTTCATCTAGGGAAAAAAAAGTCTACTCTTGGCTTGTGTTGAATTTTAACATACAGAGCCCAGCATGAATTTGTAACTTTAGTCCACTATATTTTTTTTCTTTCTGGTACAAATAAGCTCACGTGTTAGAAGTTTTATTTACATTTGACTTGCCTTCAGTCGTTAGACAGAAAAATTAACTAAGGCTCCAAGTCTGAATTGCACCTTTGATAAATGTAGTCACCGGGAATAAAAGATTAGATGTAGTGAATTTATACCAGCTAGAGAGGCTGGCTATGTTTTCATTTTTCTCAAGGCTTTCAAATCATTTCCTTGAACAAAATCAACCAGCTATGCACTTTGAGCACCTTTTGCAGTACTTTTTATGAGCACATTTTTTAAGGTCCATTAAGCCAACGTTGTACTTTTACATCTGTATTTTAAGTTTTCCTTTCCTTTTTATTTTTCATGCACAGTTTGGTAGGTAAACACAAATTATTCAAGTGCTGTTTCCATCTGAAATCCTAATACTGAAAACTGGTTGGAGCTAAAAGGACTTCCATGAATCAGTAATAAGCACAGGGAGGTGATGATAAAGTAGATCTAAGATGCCACCGATCTTTTCTAAATAGGCATACATATCTAGGAACAAGGAAAGATAATAATCTTGCTATACATGTAAAAGAGTTTATATATTTCAGATCACATCTAACTTGCATTCTAAATGTCCTTTTGTAAGTACCAGTATGAGTCAATCTCATGACATTCCACAAAGGCAAGCACTGTCCTCACTTTACAGATTAAAATGCTGAAATTTGGAAAGATTAAGTAATCTGACTAGAAAATGAGTGGAGCAGGATTTAAATCTAGTCTTCCTTCCTCTATAGCGTTTTTAGTTACTCTACATTACTATATAGGGAGGCTAGATACCAGTGCCAGCCCATAGAATTGGATATAATCCATGAGGGAATTAACAATAGTACTACAGTTACAGCTTTGGAAAACCTAGCTTTATTTCTGGGTTTGAGATTTCCTTGTGGGAGTGGGAGCTGGAATTTCTCTGTCCCTAACCCTTGTTGTGACCCCAGCAGCCTGGGACAGCATATCCACTGGGGTTGAAGGCAGACCAAGTGAAGGGTTGACTAATGAGATAGGAGACAGATACCTATTGATTTCCAGCACACCCTTTCTTAGAAGTTACTGAAGAAGATGTTCCTGCAAAATAAGGGAGAAAACTCAGTTCCCATCCAAGAACCCTGGGACTTATGGGTCAGTCCTTCATGCCAGTGTCTGCTGTTGCTTTGTGCCTAAGGCCCTTGGCTTATTCAGGGTAGGGCAATTCCACTGGTGGTTCTTTCCTTCCCTGCCCATTCCCAGAAAATCATCACAAACGTTTTCCAAGCAACAGTACACAGTGTGGTTTCTCATAGTCACCTAGGCAGCCAGCTCTTGCTGGGATCTTGCTGCCCTGAGTAGTATATTTCAGAAGGCTGAGGTCTTGGCCACTCAGAAAACCTGTAACCCAGGTCCCCTTCCCAGGCTACAGTTTTTGGTTCATTCCAACCTCTACACCTTGTCAGAGCATGTCATTTCAGTCCTTTATGGTCCTGGCCTCAAGTTGCAAACTGGTGGTATTAGACTAGCTCTCAACAGAAAACATTCCCATCTACTGCCTTGTGTTTAAAAAAAAGTTTAAAGCTACAAATATTTAAAAATTAGGAGAGTTAATGTAAAATGTTGGGTTTCATACTTCTTTTAAAAACACAGGAACTCTGGCAATATTAAGTCCTCAGACCTGGATGGCAACAGCTAGATTCAGCTGAATTGGGTGAGCTTCCTTTAAGTAGGGCAGATACTTCCCAGTTACCACAGTATCTACAACTCCCTATTATCTTATACCCTAAGGTCTCTACTCACTTGTTTCAGGCAGGGCCCTGGAGGTATTTGAGTTTGCAACCTCCCCCTAGACCTTCAATCCACAAAGCCCAGTTTATTTGCCTCCTGCCTGGTGGATAAAGAGAGTTCAGTTTGAGATACAAAGTCCTCATTTCCTCTTGAGAAGGGTAAGAGAAGAAAACACACCCATTACTTTTCCACTCATCCTACCACATACAACAGAAGAAACTTGCTTAGAAAAGATGAAACACTTGCATTATGGATACATAACTCAAGTGACAGTTTGAATTCAGGACTTTCTGCCTCCAAAGTCCAAATGTTTTCCATTAGACAATGAAAAAATGCATTATGAAATAAAGTAGAAGTTAACATTTTTCCCGAAAAGATTTTAGTGATTCTATCTGCAAATATTTAAGTTCACCTACAAAAAGAGAAATTCAAATGATTACTTGCCAAAAGATTGAGCAGACTGTCAAAGCTTGTGGTCTTTTTAAGTTGTCCCAGCCTACCACTTGACAACCAAATTATAATGGAGTCTACAAATATTTTCATTATCTATATCCAATTGATTATATTCCAAATGACTATAATCTGAAGATCGCTGTGTGTATGTGTGATATCAAACACACACACACATAAATCTTTCCCATGGTTGATGTTGCTTTCCCAAGCAGGTGTCTTCCATTAAAATGAACAATAGCCAGAGTATAATATAAATTTCTCTAAAAATATATCATTAGAGAGATTTTACTCTTAAAATATTAATGATGAAGGATTTAGACTTTTATATTCGTAGTTTTGGTTTTATGGCCAAAATATAGAAGTTTTAAGAACTTTTAATCTTTTCAATTTTACTTGATAATGACACAAACCTGCTATTGGTTAAAATAAGTCACAAAACAGAAACTAAAACATTTTCATAATATCTTAAAAAGTTCCCTCCAGAAAGATTTCTTCATTGTTAACAATCAGTGTTTCACCAAATATCTTGACAGTTGACATACAAAATTTATCATTACAGATGGTAATCCTAAGTAATCAATAAGACTTTAAATTGTGTACATCATGGTCTATTTAATAAAGTAGGGAAGTATACAACTCATTTTAGAAAGAATTAACTATAAAATCATTACATTTGTCTCAGCACACTGATTTTCTACAAATAATTCTAGCTTTCTAAGAATTCACTATAGTTGAAGTTGTTAAGAATTTACTGTGACATACTTACTTTCAGGTCACATATGTTGGTTTGACTATTAACAGCGACAAAATCTTTCTGGAGGGAACTTGCATCTACATTCCACAAACCCCTCCCCACATACATCACATGGCTTGTATGAGATTAGACACCTTCTGCAATTCTTGATATTCTGTGCCTTTGCATCAACTCACTGATGCCTTTATAAAGTATGCTCTAAGGGACAAAGAGTCAGTTACAAGGGAACCCCCATAAGGCTATTGGTTGATTTTTCTACAGAAACTTTGCAGGCCAGAAAGGAGTGGCATGATATATTCACAGTCTTTAAAGGAAAAAAACCCTGCAACCTAGGATACTCTACCCAGCAAAATTATTATTTAGAATAGAAGGAGAGAGAAAGTATTTCTCAGACAAGCAAAAACTAAAAGAATTCAGAAATACTAAACCTACCATAAAATAAATATTGAAAGGTCTTTTCCAAATAGAAAAAAACCAAGAATCTATAGGAAAGGGGAAATCACAATAGGAAAGGCAAGTATATAAAAGGATTGAAGATCACTTAAATAATAACATAGATTAAAAAACAATCAAAAGACTTTGTAAAAGTGACTATAACTACAATTAACACCAAAAGGATAAACATGAAGATGTAAAATAGGACATCAATATAACAAAATGTGGGGGAGGGAAATATAAAAATGTAGCTCTTTGAGAATGTGTTTGAATTTATGTAACTATCAGTTTAAAGCACATAGATATAGCTGTGGGTCAACATACTTGAAAACCAGGGTAACCACAAATCAAAAACATACAATAGATTTGCAAACACCAAAAAGAAAGGAATTCAAGGCATACTACAAAAGAAAAACATCAAACCACAAAAGGAAAAACAAAAAGAAGAAATAAACAAAGGAGAAATACTAAATCAAGTGGAAAACAAGGTTTAAACTGGCAATAAGTACAAGCCTATCAATAGCTACATTAAATATAAATGGACTAAATGCTCTGATCAAAACACATAGAGTGGCAGATTGGATTTAAAAAACAAGAATTGACAATATGCTGCCTACAAGAGACTCACTTCAGGGCAAAAGACACACAGATTGAAAGTGAAGGCATAGAAAAATATACTTCATGTAAATGGGAATGACAAGAAAGTGGGGGTAGCAAAACTCATATCTAACAAAATAGACTTTAAAACAAAGGCTATAAAGAAAGACCAAAGAAGGACATTATATTCAATACAATAACAAAGGGATCAATACAAGAAGAGGATATTATAACCATTAACATATATGTACCCAGTATAGGAGCACCTAAATATATAAAGAAAGTAATAACAGACATAAAGGGAGAAAATGACAGGAATACAATAATGGTAGGAGACTTTAACACCCCCATTGACATCAATGGACAGATCTTCCAGACAGAAAATCAATAAGGTGACAGAGGTCCTCAATGACACAATGGGCTAGTTTGACTTAATTGATGTCTACAGGACACTACATCCAAAAAAAAAAAAGACTTGGAATACATATTCTCTTTAAGTACACATTAAATGTTCTCTAGGATAGACCACATACTAAGTCACCAAAAAAAGCCTAAACAAATTTAAGAGTATAGAAATTATCTGAAGCATCTTTTCTTATCACAATGGAATGAAACTAGAAATCAACCACAGAAAGAAAAACAGGAAAAAAGCAACGAACACATGAAGGCTAAACAACATGAGACTAAAAAACCAATGGGTCACCGATGAAATCAGAAAGTACTTCAAGACAAATGACAATGAAAACACAACCATACTAAATCTATGAGATGCAGCAAAAGCAGTGCTAAGAGGGAAGTTCTTAGTGATTCAGGCCTTCCTCAAGAAACAAGAAAAATCTCAAACAACCTAATCTACCACCTAAAAGAATTAGAGAAAGAAGAACAAACAAAACCCAAAGTCAGCAGAAGGAATAATAAAGATAAGAGATGAAATAAATAAAATAGAGATTAAAAAAATAGAAAAGATCAATAAAACCAAGAGCTGTTTTTTTGAAAAGATAAGCAAAACTGAAAAACCTCTAGCCAGGCCCACCAAGAAGAAAAAAGAGAGGATCCAAATAAAAGAAGAAATGAAAGAGGAGAAATAACTGATACTGCAGAAATATAAAAATTCATAAGAGAATACTATGAACAGTTATATGCCAACAAACTGGACAACCTAGAAGAAACAGACAAGTTTCTAGAAACATACAGCCTACCAAAATTGAGTCAAGAAGAAACAGAGAATTTGAACAAACTGATCACTAAAAGTGAAATAGAATCTGTAAAAAAAAAAAAGCCCAAAAGAAACAAACAAACAAACAAACTCCCTGCAAACAAAAGTCCAGGACCAGATGGCTTCACTGGGGAAGTCTACCAAACATATAAAGAAGAATTTATACCAAACCTTTTCAAACTACTTCAAAAGACTGAAGAAGAGGGAACACTCCCAAAGTCATTTTATGAAGCTACCATCACCCTTGATACCAAAACCAGACAAAGACACTACAAAAAAAAAATTACAGGCCAATATCTCTGATGAACATAGATGCAAAAATTCTCAACAAAATATTAGCAAACCAAATCCAACAGTACATAAAAAAGATCACTGAAGAAATAAAAGAGGAAATCAAAAAATACCTAGAAAAAAATGACAATGAAAACACGATGACCCAAAACCTATGGGATGCAACAAAAGCAGTTCTAAGAGGGAAATTTATAGCAATACAATCCTACTATAAGAAACAAGAAACATCTCAAATAAACAACCTAACCTTACACCTAAAGCAATTAGAGAAAGAAGAATATATAAACCCCAAAGTTAGCAGAAGGAAACAAATCATAAAGATCAGATCAGAAATAAATGAAAAAGAAATGAAGGAAATGATAGCAAAGATCAATAAAACTAAAAGCTGGTTCTTTGAGAAGATAAACAAAATTGATAAACCATTAGCCAGACTCATCAAGAAAAAAAGGGAGAAGACTCAAATCAATAGAATTAGAAATGAAAAAGAAGTAACAACTGATACTGCAGAAATACAAAGGATCATGAGAGATTCCTACAAGCAACTGTATGCCAACAAAATGGACAACCTGGAAGAAATGGACAAATTCTTAGAAATGCACAGCCTGCCGAGACTAAACCAGGAAGAAATAGAAAATATGAACAGACCAATCACAAGCACTGAAATTGAAGCTGATTAAAAATCTTCCAACAAACAAAAGCCCAGGACCAGATGGCTTCACAGGCAAATTCTATCAGACATTTAGAGAAGAGCTAACACCTGTCTTTCTCAAACTCTTCCAAAATATAGCAGAGGGAGGAACACTCCTAAACTCATTCTACGAGGCCACCATCACCCTGATACCAAAACCAGAAAAGGATGTCACAAAGAAAGAAAACTACAGGCCAATATTACTGATGAACATAGATGCAAAAATCCTCAACAGAATACTAGCAAACAGAATCCAACAGCACATTAAAAGGATCATACACTATGATCAAGTGGGGTTTATCCCAGGAATGCAAGGATTCTTCAATATATGCAAATCAATCAATGTGATACACCATATTAACAAATTGAAGGAGAAAAACCATATGATCATCTCAATAGATGCAAACAAAGCTTTTGACAAAATTCAACACCCATTTATGATTAAAAACCCTCCAGAAAATAGGCATAGTGGGAACTTTCCTCAACATAATAAAGGCCATATATGACAAACCCACAGCCAACATCATCCTCAATGGTGAAAAACTGAAACCATTTCCACTAAGATCAGGAACAAGACAAGGTTGCCCACTCTCACCACTCTTATTCAACATAGTTTTGGAAGTTTTACCCATAGCAATCAGAGATAAAAAATAAATAAAAGGAATCCAACTTGGAAAAGAAGAAGTAAAGCTCTCACTGTTTGCAGATGACATGATACTATACGTAGAGAATCCTAAAGATGCTACCAGAAAACTACTAGAGCTAATCAATGAATTTTGTAAAGTAGCAGGATACATAATTAATGCACAGAAATCTCTTGCATTCCTATACACTAAGGATGAAAAATCTGAAAGTCAAATTAAGAAAATACTCCCATTTACCATTGCAACAAAAAGAATAAAATATCTAGGAATAAGCCTACCTAAGGAGACAAAAGACCTGTATGCAGAAAATTATAAGATACTGATGAAAGAAATTAAAGTTGATATAAATAGATGGAGAGATATACCATGTTCTTGGATTGGAATAATCAACATTGTGAAAATGACTCTACTACCCAAAGCAATCTACAGATTCAGTGCAATCCCTATCAGACTACCAATGGCATTTTTCACAGAACTAGAACAAAAAATTTCACAATTTGTATGGAAACACAAAAGACCCCGAATAGCCAAAGCAATCTTTAGAAAGAAAAACAGAGCTGGAGGAATCAGGCTCCCTGACTTCAGACTATACTACAGACTATACTACAAAGCAACAGTAATCAAGACAGTATGATCCTGGCACAAAAACAGAAATATAGATCAATGGAAAAGTATAGAGAGCCCAGAGATAAACCCACGCACATATACTCACCTTATCTTTGATAAGGGAGGCAAGAATATACAATAGAGAAAAGAAAGCCACTTCAGTAAGTGATGCTGGGAAAACTGGAGAGCTACATGTAAAAGAATGAAATTAGAACACTCCATAATACCATACACAAAAATAAACTCAAAATGATTAAAGACCTAAATGTAAGCTAGACACTATAAAACTCTTAGGGGAAAACTTAGGCAGAACACTCTATGACATAAAACACAGCAAGATCCTTTTTGACCCACCTCCTAGAGAAATGGAAATAAAAACAAAAATAAACAAATGGGACATAATGAAACTTAAAAGCTTCTGCACAGCAAAGGAAACTATAAACAAGATGAAAAGACAGCCCTCAGAATGGCAGGAAATATTTTCAAATGAAGCAACTGACAAAGGATTAATCTCCAAAATTTACAAGCAGCTCATGCAGCTCAATATCGAAAAAACAAACAACCCAGTCCAAAAATGGGCAGAAGACCTAAGTAGACATTTCTCCAAAGAAGATATACAGATTGCCAACAAACACATGAAAGAATGCTCAACATCATTAATCATTAGAGAAATGCAAATCAAAACTACAATTAGGCATCATCTCACACCAGTCAGAATGGCCATCATCAAAAAATCTAGAAACAATAAATGCTGGAGAGGGTGTGGAGAAAAGGGAACCCTCTTGCACTGTTGGTGGGAATGTAAATTGATACAGACATTGTGGAGAACTGTATGGATGTTCCTTAAAAAACTAAAAATAGAACTACCATATGACCCATCAATCCCACTCCTGGGCATATACCCTTAGAAAACCATAATTCAAAAAGAGTCATGTACCAAAATGTTCATTTCAGCTCTATTTACACTACCGAGGATATGGAAGCAACCTAAGTGTCCATGAACAGATGTATGGATAAAGAAGATGTGCCACATATATACAATGAAGTATTACTCAGCCATAACAGTGAACGAAACTGAGTTATTTGTAGTGAGGTGGATGGACCTAGAGACTCATTCAGAGTGAAGTAGGTCAGAAAGAGAAAAACAAATACTGTATGCTAATGCATATATATGGAATCTAAAAAAAAAAAAAAAAATCCAGTGTCAGCTGGTTGATTAAAAAAAAAAAAAACAGAGAGCCTGGAAATAAGCCCACACATCTATCGTCAATTAATCTACAACAAAGGAGGCAAGAGTATACAGTGAAGAAAAGACAATGTCTTCAACAAATCATGTTGAGAAAGATGGACAGCTACATGTAAGTCAATGAAATTGGAATATTCCCTCACACCATATACAAATATAAACTCAAATGATTTAAAGATATACAAAAATAAACTCAAATGGTTTAAAGACTTAATATAAGGCATGACACCATCAAACTAGAAGAGAATATAGGCAGGACATTCTCGGACATAAATCGTAGCAATGTTTTCTTAGATGAGTCTCCCAAAACAAGAATAAAGAAATAAAATCTAAAATAAACAAATGGGACCTAATCAAACTTAAAAGCTTTTGCACAGCAAAGGAAACTGTCAGCAAAATGAAAAGAAAACCTACAGAATGGAGAAAATATTTGCAGACATTGCGACCGACAAGGGGTTAATATCCAAAATATACAAACAGCTGATACAACTCAATATTGAAAAAAATAACCTAATCAAAAAATATGCAGAAGACCTAAATAGATACTTCTCCAAAGGAGACATACAGATGACCAACAGGCACGTGAAAAGATGGTCAACATTGCTAATTATTAGAGAAATGCAAATCAGAACTACAACAAGGTATCACCTCACACTGGTCAGAGTGGCTATCATCAAAAAAAATCTATAAATAATAAATACTGGAGAGAATGTAGAGAAAAGGGAACCTTCCTACACTGTCGGTAGGAATGTAAATTGGTGTAGCCACTATGGAAAACAATATGGAGTTTCTTTAAAATCTAAAAATAGAGCTACCATACGATCCAGCAATCCCACTCCTGGCATATATTCAGAAAAGGTGAAAACTTTAATTTAAAAAGATACATGCACCCCAATGTTCATAGCAGCACTATTTACAATAGCCAAGAGACGTGGAAACAACCCAAGCACCTATCAACAGATGAATGGATAAAGGAGATGTACATATATACAATGGAATATTACTCAGCCATAAAGAGAAAGAAATATTGCCATTTGCAGCAACATGGATGGACCTAGAGATTATTATACTTAGTGAAGTAAGTCAGAGAAGGATAAATACGTGATATCACATATGTGGAATCTAAAAAATAATACAAATGAATCTATATACAAAACAGAAACTGACTCACAAATGCAGAAAACAAACTTGCAGTTACCAAAGGGGAAAGGGGAAAGGGAGGAGGAGGGATAAATTAGGAGAATGGGATTAACAGATACAAACTACTAATAGTACTTAAAATAGATCATGCAACAAATGTTTGCTGTGTAGCACAGGGAACTATATTCAATATCTTATAATAACCTATAATGGAAAATCTGAAAAAGTATATATATATATATATATATATATATATATATATATATATATATATATATATATACACATAACTGAATCATTTTGCTGTATACCTGAAACTAACACAATATTATAAATCAGTTATACTTCAATTAAAAAAACATATATTCACCTTATTTTGGATTCAAGGAAGACACTAGGGATTATTCAAGTATGGAAGACCACTTACCCCATATTGTGTTTTTTGAGTCCTTATGTTGTCTGCCTCTTAATGTGTGTTAAGTTTTGTTTATAAATTGACTATTAGGTAGTTTCCCAAGCAATTAGTTGTCACCTCTCAATTTCTTGCTATTTTCAATTTATCAGACTCAATAAATCTTTTTTCTTAGTCTTAAAGTTTTTTTATATGGAAATCAGACAATCAGGATTACAGAAAATCTGAAGGCTTGTTTAGGAATAACCAGCACAGGCTTTCATTTTGGCTCCTAAAGGCTGTAGTTTGTTCCTAGTCTTTGGCTAAATTCTGGAAAGATGGGTTGCTTAGTAAGAGAGTGCTGTATAACTGACTTGTTATCTGTATTTGGTTACAATGTGTATGTTATGTGTATTGAGATATAATGATTAATATTTCCCTAATTCTAAAAGTATTAATGCATAAATGTACATAAGTAGAAATGAATAAAAGGAAGCTTGTGACCTGAATACACTTTTTTCAACTGTGACTGAAATAAGTAGGACAGATAGGATTTGGAGGAAATCTCAGGTACAAAGTTTCTGGATTGGTTCCTGGACCATAAAAAAAAGTGATAATTGTGGAAAAACTGATGAAGCTTAAATAGGATCTTAGCTTAGTTAATAGAATTGTATCAGTGTTAACTTCCTAGTTTTAATAAGCATATTTGTTGTATAAGATGTTAACATTAAGGGGAGCTGAATGAAGAGTAGGTAGAACTCTATCCTATTTTTCATAAGTCTAATATTATTTCAAAATAAAAAGCTTAAAAATCATAATGAGAACTCTCCAGGAGAGAGTTTGAAATTTAAAGCATGATTTAAAAAACTTAATGATTTAATAAAGTGACTTAAAGTAAGAATGTGTATGATGAGTATCACACTAGCATCCTGGAAGATTAAATGGAAACTGTATCTCAAAACACAGGCAAAAATACAAAAAAATTGGAACCCTGAGTGAAAAAAATAAATGATTTGGAAGACATATCTAGGATACAAAATATGTTATTAATTAGTATTCTAGAAAAAGGAAAAATAACAGTTGAAGTATAAATAATAGAAGAAAAATACCCTGAGCTACAGAATGGCTATAGCCTTTAGACTGACTCGTCAAGTGGTAGAGAAAATGGTGGAGAAAACACACATGCATCTAAATATACCCCATCAAAATTTCCTGAACTCCAAGAATATAAGTAAATATTGCAAGATTCTAGATAAAGGGACTAATGGTTATTTTCATTAGAAAGGAAAACAAACTAGCATATGAATTCTCAATAGCAATGCTAGAAACTAGAATATAGTGAAATAACATATGTCGGCTACTTAGAGGAAATGACTCCATTCTAAGAACCTATAACCAGAATATATTGATATTTTATTCATCTGAAAATAAAAGGACATCTCAGGCATGTAAGGATTTTGAGAGCATGCCCCACTAAAGGGAGTTTAAATCAAAACAGCAGTTGAGATAGGGAATGATGAAGACTGCAAGAAATTGTGATAAACAATGATATTCATATATGATATATATAAACACACATATATCAAAATGCACTGGAGGGGATGATGAAAATATGAGTAGCAGTTGCATTATGAGTGTGTTTTAAACTTCTTTAATCAAAGTCCTATTATGTCAGGAGATATTTGTGAGCAAATGAAGTTAGAAGAGTAAAAAAAGTGAGTCTAAAATACATTTAATTAAGGAGTACAAAATTCCTCACAGGTATTACTTGGGAACATTATATTTGCAATGATTATAGTTTTGGAAAGGTTGTTTATTTATTACTTGCATGTGGGCTTACTATTTTCAGCTCCCTGAACTATCAGTTTTACCTTTTATATTTTATTTTCTATAAGACTTTCTTGATTCAATTTCTATATTTTTGTTGATTTCTTGAAAAGCTCATGGTGTGTGGTTTTTTGCCCATAGTTCTCATTTAGCATGAATAATAGAAAAAAATGATTTTTTTATACTTGCTGTTCACATAAAATAAAGGCAGAAGATTTTTAACCCTATAGAGAGCCTCTGCTGCCACATGACCGTGACCACCTCCATCTCCCCCTCAACAGTGATAGATGAAATAGTTCCAGAGAGTTAAGTGGAATTAACTTTTTGTAGCAAAGTTTAGGATATTGTTACTTTAGTTTGCCTGAAGGCCAAAAAGATCATTTACCCCCAAAAGGTAAATACGCAGCTACCTCATTGGTAAAACTGGGCCCAATCTGTGGTTCATCTCTAGTTTTGCTCTTACCCTATAAAAATCTGATAGCTAGAATCTGATTCTGGCACAGTTGTTGCCCACATGATTACAACCATTTCCATTTTGGAGACATAGAAAGACTTCAGTGGAGGCCTAATTAACCCTGGGATGGAAAATGCCATCTGGAGTTCATGGACAACCAACGCAGGGCATTTAGAAACCTTGATTAAAGACCACGGTAGAGTTTCCTTTCCATGAAGCAAAACAAAGCAAAGCAAAAATTAAGTTCACATCTATAAGTTCACTAGTTAACTTGATACATCAGTAAATAAAGAAACAAGACTGATTCTTGGATGTTTGCACAGCCTCTAGGTTTTACTTTTTTTTCCTAAGGCAACAACTTTAAACTTATGAATTTAATTAAGTATTAATTCAACAAACACTTACTGGACACCTCCCATGAAGCTTATACTAATTGGGATGAGGAATCATTTGTTGCAATATGGGGAAATACAGTGGTGGGCATGTAAGAGATCGGGAAGGGATAGGTTCACATGCCTGAGCAATATGGGCTTATTTTCCTTTCTTTCTTTTTATTGTATTTTCAAAAATGTATTCATTGTTTAAGATTCACCCAGCAAGCAACACCTAAAAACTGCCCTCATGCCCACAGCCACATGTACACCTCCACACTTACCACTGCAATCCTGATGGCCTCCATCCTATGAATTTATATACAGATAGAAGCATATAATTTTTATATTTGTGATCATACTGTATGATTTGTTCTGTTTGATTTAATGATAAGAGTACTGGTGATAATTCTATAGGTCTTATTCATCCTCTACGTATAGGTCTTATTCATCCTTTAAAAAGAAACTACTATAGGATGCTTTTTGATGGGCATTTATTTTATTCTGTTTTTTTTTCCTATAATGTACATCATTGTAAATATATCTTTGTGCACACATGCAAATATTTTTAAAGAATAGGTTCCTTTTAGTGGACTTGTTAACTGAAAAGATGTTGTTCATTTAACATTTTGAGGGGTCTTGTCAAATTGGTTTCAAACAGGCTTTACCAGTTTACACTTCTATCTATGGTGTATGAAAAAGCTGGTGTCTTGCATCCTTACCAATGCATTATACAGTATTATTCAGTCTAACGGAAATGCAAATTGTTTCAATTTGTATTTCCTTGATTATTCAGAGGTCTTTTTTTGCTTTCTTGGACCATTCATATTTCATCTTCTTTGAATTGCTTGTTCATATCCTTTTCTTATTTCTCCGTCCAGTTTTCTTTTCTTTTTCTCGTATCAAATTCTTAGACCTTTTTTAAAAACATATTTCTCAATATTAACCTTTTGTCTGTTAAATATGGCACTCGTCTTTTTGATTTTGGTCCTTATGGATGTCTTGTAATGCTATAAGATAAAATCAGTTGTCTTTTCCTTTATGGCTGTTGCGTGTAGGCAATTGTTTAGGAAAACCTTCTCCATCTTAAGATCATAAAACTGTATCTCCTTTATTTTCTTCTTACGTCTAGTGAGTTGTGTTTTTAAAGAGTAGTTAGGTCAGCTACATAAAGAAGGTTTAGAAAGCTTTTCTGAACATTTATTTGAAGCAAGTTTCCTTGTTTTTAGAAATTGAACAAGAAAGAAAGAGAGTACCTTGTCCTTTTAGCTTCTTGAGGACATAGTCTGTGTCATATCCATTACTACATTTAAGTTTGAACTAATGTTCCCTCTTCTTACCAATTTCCTCTTCCGGTCTGCTGGGAATTGAGGGTTCTCTAGTTAGTTATCTGAAAGATTTCATCCTTCTCGCATTTTCTGACTTCTCCTGAAGATTGTGAGACCATGATCCTCTTTAAACCTTCGAGAATGAAGCCTGCTTCCTAGGAAAATCCACAGTCCCTTCAGGGGAAAAAAAAAATGAGAAAAAGAAAAGAAAACATCATAAGGGCCTCCTAAGGACTATAAGTCTAAGACATACAAACGTAAGATATTTTCTTTGCTACTTGTTAAAGAAAGGGACAAAAGTGAAGTGAAAGACCCTTCCTTGCCCCGTTTTAGCGAATCCAAGCAAAACTAACTTCTCTACCCCTCCCTCTGAGTGGAGATCTAATAAAAAAAAGTCAACACTCAGGCATGCTAAAGTAGCAAGTGGCACCCCATCAATTATGTCAGAATTTACTACTTGTAGGTAAAGCTCATTTTTAAAATTGTTGTTCTCTCTGTTGTTCTCCAAAGTCCTGATCTTGAGATAAGCAAAATACTAAAATCTAGAACAGGAAATATAAGAGTCCTTCATCTTGGAACTCTGCTTAATAACCTAGGAAAATCTTTTTGATTAATCTCATTTCAACGGCTTAGTACACTTCATTTAATTTATCTTCAAGAACAAAGTGTTCTGTTTTCTGCATCTTTTTTTCCATCATCTATGGGGCCACTAAAATAAAGGGGAAGAAAAACTGTTTTAGCAAAGTATTTAATAAATTTAAACAAAAACATGACCTTTATCTTGTCTAAAGACACGAACAAACCAGAAACTCCATGAACAAATCAGTTCTTCATGTAAGAATGGGAAATCGTCAGGAATATTGCATTCCCCTGATTTAATACCCAATTCTGAGCTCCTCTAGACAACCATTCATGAGACAGCTTTGAGCATTGGCTCGGCTTTCATAAGAGGGCCTCTGACTCCCCTGGTCTCTCTTTAAAAGTGAGCATTGAAGTAAGTCTGATTCTGGTGTTACAGTCACTTGTCAATATCAAATGATACCTCTGCCACCTACACAGTGTCTGCCTTGTGCTATGTCTTCCTGACTGCTGAGTCCTTTAAGCCATTTGCTTCAAACAGCTGAACCACGTGCTGTGGGCTGGGTGCAGAGTGCACTTTTGCTGCCAACACTCAAGACTAAGAGTGTATACTTCCCAAATTGTCCCAGATAACCTCTTAAAAAAGGCTTTACTCTCATCATGCTATAAGTATTTGTCTGAACTACTGAAGGGTGATGGAGCTAACACATTACAGAGAAATTAATTAATGGTCACAAGTAACCATTACGAGTCATCTTCAGAGAATGCTTTAGTCTTAGTTCCTTTACACTGTCTGTTAGAATCATATGATGACAGTGATTTTTAACTGTAGAATTCAGTACAAAATATACCTGATCTATTACTTATATGTAAGAGAAATCTGCATTCCACAATTAAAATAATAATGCCACAGCTCATTTTTCTCCTGAAATTCTTCTTGGATATTTATTGAATCATGATACTGTTAGGATTTTTAAGCCATTTAGATAGAGGCTCAGAGAAAAAAATTTTGAATCATCAAATTCCCTAAAATTCATAGATAATAGTCACTCATGTCACTTAGGAAACTTATTCCTGCTCCTCTCTACTTTTATGTAATGTTGCCTTGGCACTATTCATTTTAAATTGATACTTCCATTTTAGCATTCAGTTTTGTTTGGGGATTTATTTCTGTCATCAGTTTTTAACAACTTTCTTGAGATACAATTCATATACTGTACAATTCACCCATTCCAAGTGTACAAATCAATGATTTTTAGTATATTCACAGAGTTATATGACTATTACCACAATCTAATTTTAAAATATTTTTATTAAATCAGTAGGAAACACTGTACCCATTAATAATGAATCCCCATGTACTGCCCCTTCCTCATTCCCAGCATAAGACAACCACTAATGTGACTTTTTGTTTATAGCTTTACCTATTCTGGACATTTCCAGTAGATAGAATCATACAACATGTGGTCTCTTGTGACTGGTTTTCTTTCACATATTTCAAGGCTCCTCCATGTTGTAGCATGTATCAGTACTTCATTTCTTTTTACTGATGAATAATATTCTATTGTAAGAATATACCACATTTTATTTATACACTCACCAAGTTGGCAGACATTTGAATTCTTTCCAATTTTTAGCTATTATAAATAATGCTGCTATAAACATTCATGTGCAAGTTTTTGTGTAGATGTATATTTTCATTTCTCTTGACTATATACCTAGGAGTGGAATTGCTGGGTAATATGGTAACTTTACATTTAGTATTTTAAGGCACTTCCAAACTGGTTTCCAAAGCTGCTGTACCACTTTACATTCCCACCAGCAGTGTATGAGTGTTCGAATTTCACCATGTCCTCTCCAACACTTGTTATTATATGTCTTTCTGATTAAAGGCATCCTAGCGGTTATGAAGTGGTATCTAATTGTAGTTTGGATTTACATTTTCCTAGTGACTAATGATGTGTATTTATTTTCAAGTGCTTATTTATCACTATTATATCTTCTTTGGAGAAATGTCTGTTCAGAGACTTTGCCTTTGGGGTATTTATTCTTTTCATTATTGAGTTGAAAGAGTTCTTTATATTTTGGATACAAGTCCCACACATCTATGATTTGCAAATATTTTCTCCCACTCTGTAAATTGTCTTTTTACTCTCCTTTTGGTGTTCTATGAAGCACAAAATTTTGATGAAATCCAATGTAGCTATTTTTTTTCTTCCGTAGCTTATGCTTTTAGTGTCGTGTCTAAGAAACTATTACTTAACCCAAGATCATAGTGACTCACCCATATGCTTTCTTTTAAGAGTTTTATAGTTTTTGTTCTCACACTTAAGTCTTTGATCTACTTGAGTTAATTGTTATGTATGGTATAAGGAAGAAGTCCAAGTTTGCTTTTTACATGTGAATATCCAGTTTTCCTAGTATCATGTGTTGAAAAGACTATTTGTGTTCCCATTGAATTATCTTGGCACCCTGTCAAAAGTCAATTGACTGTAAATGTAAAGGTTTATTTCTGCACTCTCAATTCTGTTCCATTAATCTATATATCTATCCTATTCCATTATACATTATCTTGATTACTATAGCTTTATAGTAACTTTTTATTCAGCAAGTTTGAGTCCTTCAACTTTGTTCTTTTTCAGGATTGTTTTGACTATTCTGTGCTATCTGTATTTCCATTTGAATTTTAGGATCAGTTTGTCAAGTTCTCCAAAAAAATCATCTAGGATTTTGATAAAGATTTGAGAGAATCTATAGATCAATTTGGGGAGTATTGACCATATTAAATCTTCTGATTCATTAATATGGGATGTATGTCCATTTATTTAGGTCTTCCTTAATTTCTTTCAAAAACATTTTTTAGTTCGTGTATAAGTTTCACATTTCTGTTGATATATTCTTAATCATTTTTTATTGTATTGCACATTAAACTGTTTTTTTAATTTCATATTTAAATTGCTTATTGCTAGTGTAGGGAAATACAATTGACAATTTTTTGGGTTACAATTGACATTTTAATTATTAATCTTGTATCCAGAAGTCTGCTGTATTTGTCTATTAGTTCTAATATATTGTAGTGGATTCTTTAGGATTTTTTAAATACAAAATCATGTTATTGGTGAATAGAGATAGTTCAATAGATATGTCAAGAGAGTTTTTGGAATGTTGGGACAGGGGTGATCTGCTGCCCTCTGGATAGCATGGTTGTGGATATGAAGCCTAGAATTGCTACAGCCATTTTTCCCACCATAAGGTAAATTAGTCTGATCAATATATATGAAGGAGGACAATGACAAGAAAGTTGCTGGAAACCTGATGATGTCTTAACCTCTGAAACAAACAGCACTGAATTCTTCCCTAATCATGATATTTGCAGTTACAAGAGCCAAGAAATACCCCTTGTTAAGAGAACTTGACTTGTGAACAAAAGTAACCAATAGTTTTGACTAATTAAAACATTTTTGAGAAGCACTCGTTCTAAGGAGCAAGGGTAAAACACTGTGTCAAATAGTGTGTTTTGTCATTATATTTGTGTAGTATATATCTGTTGTGTTTTTTTCTGTTATGTTGTATCATGTATGTCATTTTGTAGCATATGGATAGAAATAATAGAGAAAAAGTGCTACTAAATTTATAGCTAAAAAATAAAACATCAACAACACAGAATAAAAGTCATTTTTAAGAAAAATCTGGCTTATTGGATGAGGATGAATATGTGGAACTTCAAGATTTATCAACATTTAGAGTGTTTTGTTGCTGATGACATTATGTTTAATTCTACTTAGAAAAGCATGCTTTTCACCTTTGTATGAGTGGTCACCAGCTCTCTCCTTGCCCTAAAGCAGTTATTTGGGAGTAGGAATTTACAAATAGTTCCAGAAAGGGAAATAGTAATATAAAGATAGACACAGGATGATTAATTGATTTCCTGAGCCTGTTTGGCAAGAGGTAGAAAAGAAAAAGGAAAACATAGAGGGTTGATGAATAACCTATGGGAATGGAATTAACAGGAAAAGAGAAAAAAGAGCTAATTCATCATGGATCCTAATCCTGTAAGAGAAGAGAAAATAATGATGGGACAATACATTGGATTTCAGAGGGAAAACAAACTTCAAGAACTTTTGTAGCATCATTATGTTTGAGCACTGAGCCACCATGAAACTTCGGGGATCACCAAGTGGAAGCTTTGACTTCCATACTTAGGAATGGTTTTGCATATCCTTGATCCCACTTTTGGTAACTCTCTACTCCTGCTGTAAGATACACTGGTTTATCTCTGCCTGTGGCATAGAGCCCCACCTCCTTTCTCTGGTTCCCTGCTCACTCTTTGGCACAAAGGGAGATGCAATGAGAAGACAACTCTGCCAGAGCACAAGAGCCGAGAGCCAGGCTGGATCCCTGCAGGACTGCAGGAGAGTTCCTCTAAGCCACAGGGCAAAGAGCTTGTGCCTCTTTCTTCTCACTTATTACATAAAAAGACAAAATGGACTCTGTTAGTGCTAATAAGTAGTCTTCAATGGCCTTCAGCTTTTACTATGGACATTGGCAAAAATGAGAAATGCCCAGGCTGCCAGCAAAGTCAGCAGAAGACTATGTCTGAATAGAGTAGAATCTTAATTTTTTTAATACTTTTTAATTGGGTACCTTGGACCTGCATGCATACAGCACTGCCATTTCATCCACACTTGTATTAGATCCTCATGAATTATTCTGTTGATCAAATGAAGTTAACGAAAGGGGAGTAGTTAAGAATCTCAGAATCCCAACCAAGCCAGTGAGGATATGTTCATGAGGTCATTCAAAGGCAGTGAATGGTAATGATAAGCCACTGCTGTCCATTCCTTGACTATTAGTGGAGTATCAGCCTGTATGAGTTGATAGAGTCAATAGGTAATTTTTCTGCTATGGAGGAAAGGCTAGAGGAGTGTTAAACAGACTCATCAGACAGACTCAGAAGAATGTACTTGAAGTCTGGCTTTTTCTTGCTACTCACCAGCTGTGTGACCTGGGGTAGCCCACATCTCAGGGTTATCCTTACCTGTAAAGTAGAGATGATCATAAAAACTTCCCTACCTTGCATAGGGTTCTTGAGAGATGCAAATAAAGTAACACATGAGAAACTGCTTATAAACTAGAATGTGCTATCCACTGTCTTTTTTATGACTTTCTATTTAGATTCAGATGTGTGTTTCTAGTTGCCAAGGGATATTTGTTTATGTAATCCGTAGACTATTTTAAAAAGACTTATAGTCAATAATTTCAACCTGTTCACCTATTTAATTGTGTAACATAGTTCAGTTCTGCTAACAAAACTAGTATAAGTTCTATCTTTTTTTTTTTTTGCTGGCACTACTGAGACTTTTATAGATATGCTAATTAGCTGAGAAATGGTAGGAGGCAAGGATAAGGGTAAAACAAATTTGGAAAAGTTAATGAATAGGCCCTAACAGGATAATTAATCCCTGAATAATGGTGGTATTACTTAACAAGACTATCATCAATAAGCTCATTCAGGTCTTGATACTTTCTAGTAAAAATGTGGAAGCAAAAGAATACGTGTAACAATGATATCCTAAAATGTACATTTCTTATGAAGTTAGGATGACAATACGTGGCTTAAGAAGAAGTGTTTTTCATGAGACATGTCGGGAAGCAAGGAGCGACTCTGACATTATCCCGAGTCCCCATTTGCACTGACTGCTAAGCAAACTGAGTTCAGAGAGGCTGTGTCTTGTCACAACCCCTGTGCTTGGCACCACCAAATAATTTACTCAACCAGGCAAAGAAAAAAGAAAATCCCAGAAAAACATTTACTGTATAGGTCAAAGTATCCCTCAGAGCACTCAGTGTGGGAAACAGATGCCCTGGACCCCTGCATCAGCTGTTCTGACTGCCTTTGCAGATAGATCAGAAACATCCAAATTCAAAAGCAATCTTTCTAATCCATAAGGAAAAAAAAAACCAGGGAATTTTTACAAGAATGTGACACTGGAAATAAAGGTATTTGACTGATAGTATTTGAAATGTATTTTGTGGATGAGTATGACCTCTGGTGTTAAACTAGAGAAATTCCAGCACTTATATATCTTAATGACAGAAAGAGAAGCACATGCAATTTTCCAAGAGCTTATTATTGGAGGTTATAGGCCCTTGTATTGTCGCCTTTCAATCTTTCGTAATTCTCTTCCTCTCCTTCCCTCCTCATTCTCACAAATATAAATGAGTGTTTACTATGTGCTAAGTACTATCCACATGGAAGAATATTGTCTTTGTTGTTCTAACTGCTTAACTTTACATGTCGCATCTATAATCCTATATATGGGGAAAAAAGCAAAATTATGGTATGCTATATGAAAAGTTTACATATAAGCTTAAAATCCATTTGTTAATTTTTTTTTTTTTTTTTGCTGTACGCGGGCCTCCCACTGCTGTGGCCTCTCCCGTTGCCGAGCACAGGCTCCGGATGCGCAGGCTCAGCAGCCATGACTCACGGGCCCAGCCTCTCCGCGGCATGTGGGATCTTCCCAGACCGGGGCAAGAACCTGTGTCCCCTGCATCGGCAGGCGGACTCTCAACCACTGCGCCACCAGGGAAGCCCCATTTGTTAATTTTATAAAGAAAAGAGGATTGATGAAAAGGAGAACTTCTTAAATGTGCCCCTGTCATAACCCAATAGTGTAAAATGCCCCAAACAATAAAGTTATGAGGATTCAGGCTAAAAGTAAAACAAAGTTGTCGGGGCATCTTGTCGCTTTTCATCACCATACTAATAGTGGATTATTGTACTCCAAATACAGACATTTATTAGCAAGAAGATTTTTTGAGTGTGTGTGATCAGATGATTCCCTGAAACAGAAAGATGATAAATATCTGACTGACTTGCTCTCCTCTTTCTCCATCACAGTGGGTTTTACATAACTATATTATTTCATGAGCTTTTGTAAGGCACTGACTAGGTGGAAGCACTGGTAATCTGAGTTTTGGTATTCTGACAGCTCCTCATTTTGTTTGCCAAATCTCCATTTCTTTCTTACCTTGTGCACCCTTTCCTCCCCTGATCCCCCTCTGTGAGCAGTGGTTAACTCCATCATTGTCGTAAATCTCAGCAAACACTCTGTTTCTACATGACTAAAGGCACTGCACCTAATCCGGTACTAAGGCATAGAGATATACATGGCAAAAGATACAATAATTTTTTCCCTGTTATTTTATCTATGGAACTTCTTTGAAGCTTTGAATTTGCTATTTGAGAAAGTCAGTTTGACAATAGAAGATGCAGCCATTACTTTTTTGTGTTTTTTTGCAGCCATTACTTTTTAGAATGACATTTTAATAACTTTAGAACCTTATATCTAATTTTGTGCCGGTAACAATTATTGTGATATTTGGAGAGGGGATTGATGTAGTCGTTCAACAAAATTTACCAAAGGCTAATGAAAGTATTAATTTACCATGATAAATGTATTTGATGTATTTAGGTTTGGAAGGATGAGTCAAACTTTTTCACTTAGTCAGCTATGCGTAGCAATGAGAAGAAGCTCATATAATTTGTTATAAAGTGAAAATGAATGTATTATGGATTTTGTGCTTGAGTTGAATTTTGTTTCACACCAGAAGGTGAAAATATTTTAATTTGGAAGCTCATTGTAATTTCAAATTACTCATTAGAATTGTTTTTAATAGTCATGTTCACCACACAATTCATGCAGAGCTACTCTGCTACCACAAAGATTCTATGATCAAAATTCTAAACAAATTTTATTAAATTACCAAAAATCATCATGGAATATAAAAATAAAATGCTGTCTCCAGTTTTTAGCCATTCAAATTCTATTTTTGACCAAGACTACAGAGAAATGCAAGTTCTGTGGGACTAAAAGTAACCCTCTCCCTTTTTTTCTTCTGGATCTGTTTACTTGCATGCACAAAAAATTAAAATTGCTTAACTCATATCCAAAGGATATCCTAAAATGAATTATTCACTCCAAGGCACTGAAAACGCGAACTCTCTCTTAGGAGCAGGTACGTGGTAAGCAACTTCAGGGTAGCTGCCGAGTAGAATATCAAGAAATTGGATCCAGCTGAGAATTCCAATTACCTAATGAGGGTGATCCGCTTTCACTTTAATTTCTAACTCGTTATAACTTCTATCATACAAATCATGCTCTAAAATCACGATTTAAAAGGGAAACAAATATTCAACTGGCCAGTGTATTTCATTCCCTTTTCTGGAGACGGGAATCTCAACTTACAAAGAAATACAAACGATAATGACTTAAGATGGAGCAGTAACAACGAACCCTTGAAAGGGTTCCCTACCGCTTTGTGTTAGTATATCGCCCAAAAGAAGGACACATCACAGGAAATTTGTGAGACACAAAGCGTAATTTTTATTAGTTTATTAGCAAATAAATAAATATTACACCTAACTCTAGCAAAACTCCAGCACTGTCCCCGGGCAGCTATTATTCAGTCCGAGTTATTATTAATAATTTCCTAGCCAGGCTATGACTGCCGGTGTGAATCAGCCAGCGCCAGGCCCCTCTCCATCCGCCGCCCCCGCCGCAGTCAGGGCTTGGCACAGAAGATGCTAGGTGTTTGCGCCACAGTGATCCGCCTTTGCTTTGTGTCTGTGCTGCAGGTGTGGAGGAGGAAGAACATAAGACAAGCTGGTGGCCGGCGGTCGCTGAGCATTCCCCAGACTCTCGAGCAAACCTCTTCTTCATGGCAGGAAAAGCCCGCGGACCTACCCACTGGGGCGGCCAGAGGGCCTGAGCGCCGTAGCCCAGGACCTGGCGGCCGGGGGCGCCAGCCCCTCATGTTCTGCAGAAGGCGCAAATGTGAGCAGGCAGTGGCGGGGAAAGCCCTCCGCCCCCGCCAGGGGGACCCGGGAAGCCCGCGCGGGCTCCTCCCGCGGACGAAGGGGATCCCCTCCTCCGGCCCCGCCCCCATCCTCCCCAGGCCCAGGCGCCAAGGAGGTTAACCCTACCCGCGCCGCAGCGCATTAGGGCGAGAGCACCGCGCAGCCAATCCCGACTCCCCGGCGCCAGAGACCAGCGGCGTGGGGAAGATCGGTGAGCCAGGCCCGTTCGGGTCTCGCAGCGGCCAAACAAGGGCTCAGGCCCCGGGGTTCTCACTAAGCCCTGCTGCACTGGCTTAGCTAGTCGTCAAACTTTTTCTCTCCAAAGCGGGTGCCCCCGCAGTTATTTGGCGGGCAGCCGGCAGCCCACTCTCAGCGGGACAATTAGGGAGAAGTGGGCGTGGGGCGAGGAGGCTGCTGTTCTGCAGCTCTAAGAGGCGTGCATGCCGGTGGAGGAGTGGCCCGGGTTCCGCACTGTTCCCTCGCCTGACCCCCTGGCTGGGGTGGCTCAACGTGCTGCAGTGCCCGGTGCAGGGGATCTAGACTGCGCGTCCGGCACTAGTTAGGGGGGTGGTGGCACGGGAAGGAGGGGACGCCTGTTTTTTCCTCCTTCCTCTGCAGACCCGCTGCACTACCTGGTGGTGCTCACGGGTGCTCCCAATCAGCAGGTGGAACCCCCGCCCTCACCCTGTCCTGGCCTGCGCCTCCGAGGGTTTTCATTCTGCAGATTCTACCCCCCCCCCGCCCCCATCTCTCTCTCTCTCACACGCTCCCCTAAACCGCGCGCACTGCAAACTCAGTCTTGGTCCCCGCAGGTGATGTCATGCCCATTGTTTTGGTGAGCCCAACCAATTGGACGCGCCGCCTGGATTCTACCGGAGCCGGCATGGGCCCTTCCTCGCACCAGCAGCAGGAGTCTCCGCTCCCTACCATAACGCATTGCGCAGGGTGCACCACCGCCTGGTCTCCCTGCAGCTTTAACAGCCCTGACATGGAAACCCCATTGCAGTTCCAGCGCGGCTTCTTCTCGGAGCAGCCGCCACCGCCACCGCTCTCCTCACACCTGCATTGCCAGCAGCAGCAGCAGAGCCAGGACAAGCCGTGCCCGCCCTTCGCGCCCCTCCCGCACCCTCACCACCCCCCGCACCTCGCGCACCAGCAGCAGGGCAGCGGCGGCAGCAGCCCATGCCTCCGGTGCAACAGCTGCGCCTCCTCCGGTGCCCCGGGGGCGGGGGCGGGGGATAACCTGTCCCTGCTGCTCCGCACCTCCTCGCCCGGCGGCGCCTTCCGGACCCGTACCTCCTCGCCGCTGTCAGGCTCGTCGTGCTGCTGCTGCTGCTCGTCGCGCCGGGGCAGCCAGCTCAATGTGAGCGAGCTGACGCCGTCCAGCCATGCCAGTGCGCTCCGGCAGCAGTACGCGCAGCAGCCGGCGTCCGCCTCCCAGTACCACCAGTGCCACAGCCTGCAGCCCGCCGCCAGCCCCACGGGCAGCCTCGGCAGCCTGGGCTCCGGGCCCCCGCTCTCGCACCACCACCACCACCACCACCACCCGCACCCGGCGCACCACCAGCACAGCCAGCCCCAGGCGCGCCGCGAGAGCAACCCCTTCACCGAAATAGCCATGAGCAGCTGTAGGTACAACGGGGGCGTCATGCGGCCGCTCAGCAACTTGAGCGCGTCCCGCCGGAACCTGCACGAGATGGACTCCGAGGCACAGCCCCTACAGCCCCCGGCGTCTGTTGGAGGAGGTGGCGGCGCGTCCTCCCCGTCTGCAGCCGCGGCCGCCGCCGCTTCGTCCTCAGCCCCGGAGATCGTGGTATCTAAGCCGGAGCACAACAACTCCAATAACCTGGCGCTCTACGGAGCCGGCGGCGGAGGCAGCGCTGGAGGCGGCGGCGGCGGTGGCAGCGGGCATGGCAGCAGCGGTGGCACCAAGTCCAGCAAAAAGAAGAACCAGAACATCGGCTACAAGCTGGGCCACCGGCGCGCCCTGTTCGAGAAGCGCAAGCGGCTCAGCGACTACGCGCTCATCTTCGGCATGTTCGGCATCGTGGTCATGGTCATCGAGACCGAGCTGTCGTGGGGCGCCTACGACAAGGTAAGTGCTCCAGCCCTTTGCTCACCGTTCCCGGGCCGCAGAGCCGGACACCGGGTGGTTGGGATGGGCGCTGGTGGGAACTCTCTGCCTGCCAGTTCCGAGCTTTTCCCGGACAATTGAAGGTGCCCGCCGGGACGGCGAGCACCGCTGAGACTCGCTCCCCTAATCCGCAAGGCAACTCTGGAGAGGAAGCTTTTCCGCGCGCAAAGTTCTGGAGGCAGTGAATGCCCAGCGAGTTTGGGCACGTTAAAGAAGTGATTTCAGGAGTCGGTGAGGAAAGCATGCTCTGTTCCTCTCCTGGTGCTCACGATGTCGGAGGCCCCTTTCAAACCCAAGCGCTTAAACTCAAGGATAACTTCCTCTCAGGTTTTGAGAGCCACGAGCTGTGCTTGGGTCTGTGGTGTCGAGGACCCCGCTGCTTGGCCTTCCGGGATCTCCTCTCTCACTTTCCTGTGAGGCCAAGTGATCTGACAGATCACAGAGCCGAGACAGGTGCCCCTACCCCCATCCTCCTACTGGGAATTCAGGTCCCCTTGCTGGGGATTGACCGACCCCCCGGATCTTAAAGGTGGTTAAAAGTGCTTCTTTTTTTTTTTTTTTTTTTAAAAAAGTGCTTCTGTCTGTGTTGCAGGCGTCGCTGTATTCCTTAGCTCTGAAATGCCTTATCAGTCTCTCCACGATCATCCTGCTCGGTCTGATCATCGTGTACCACGCCAGGGAAATACAGGTAACTTCGGGGTTCTGCTGTTTATGAATGACTTCAGCCGGGGGAAGTGCAAGGCAGCAAACGCTTTTTCCAAGCTCTCGTGTCCTTGCTTGAGGTTACAGAAGACACACGCTGTATTCTTACCTTAGTACCTGACCTGTTCTTTCAAGAAGTTAAAAACAAAACAAACAGTGCAGCATGTAAATGTGCAGTAGTTTCCAGGATGTATTTGTTAAACCTTTCAGATTTTCCCCTCTCTTCTTTAGGTAGATCCACTTCTCCATATCAGGCACTGTATTTGTTTTGCTCAAGGCCAGTTATATACTAGCCTTAGTCCACCAGGTAAATGTGTATTCTTGTCTAATAAACATTTAACAAGATGGGTGGGTCATTATGGAAGATTGTGCCCATGTGTATCACCTTCCATAACTGTAGCTTAGAGAAGAAAATAGGCCCGTGATATTCCTTGCTACTGTATATCAATAAGACAAGAAGAAAACTCTAACCTTTTCTATATCTTACTGTAAAGTTGAAGAAAAAAATCTGTTGTAAATTAAGAATACAAATTCTGTATATCTGGTAGTTTGGTAGATTTTCAGGTACAATCATTACATTATTTATTAAAAATGTCACTTAAGAGCAAAGGCCACTGCCCTTGTGAGTGAACTTGTTAGGAAAATGTTTGTTTTGTTTAAATGTAGCCAGGAACTCTATTGTTAGATTTGACTGTTACTGACCATTTCAGAATAGTCCGTCTAAAATTCATGGGTTGTCTTTTAAGTTGTTTATTTTGCTGTAGCTTTCAGTTAAAGGAATATTAAGGTTTGGGAATAAAATAACTAGAGTTTTCAAAAATTAAGAGAGATTGAGATTTTCCAGTTTAGAACTTACACTAATATGCATTTTCTGATTGTTTTGGATCAGGTGTTAGGCATTTGGCAGAACTATTAAACCCTCGAATTTAGGCTGCTTTCCTTTAGGAGTTGCCGTTGAATTTAAATAACTTAGCATTAATTATAAGTTAAATTAATTTTAAGTTAGTAATTTGCAAAAACATACTAAATATGGAAGAAACCAATTTTAACTATTGCCCAAGCAAAATAAAGATACACATGACCCCACATGAGGGGGGAGAAATTACTTCATCATGCTTTCAAATTTGCAAAGACTTTGAAAAGTATGATTTTGAAGGAAGGAGGATAGAGAATGAGAATTAGAAAGAGTGAGAATATTTAGAGTTAAGTAATAAAACTGCACTGCCAAAACAAGGCAAACACATTTGGGCCCTTTAAAATTTTAATAATTCACACATCTTTAATTACTTCTCAGTTTACTATTAAATAATTACACATCTTTAATTCAGCACTAATGATCGTGGGCTTTTGAGATTCTTTCAAACATTTTAAAGTAATACTAAAATGTAACTTAAGCATCATGAGAGTATCTTTTCATTTTGACTTGAAGGGTAGACACTTAAGGCTAGGGAACAAAACAGGTCTAATGGCCCTTTGACTTGGTTTACAGATGAGGTACCTGCAGTCAGAAGAGGTGACCAGCTTGCCAGATTCCATAGCTAGACAGTGCAGAGCGTGACCAGGCCTGTCCTCCTAGCTTCCACTCAGAATGCTTCCTGCTGCACTCTGCTACTGCTTGTTAGCAACCCTGAACATGGACATGTCTTTGTCTGTGGTTCCTCTCTAAATCCAAACGTTTGGTATTTGAATAGGGTTAGACTTAAACGGTTTTTCTAAAATCTTCTTAGGTATTTATAAAAATCAAGTAATTTAATTTTTTTTTTTGGCTTGAAGACCAGAGTAGTTTTATTTAATCCACCCTAGAAAGAGACCTTGCTGTTTTGTTTTGTTTTTTAATTAAACATCAGCTTTCGTATTATTCCTGTTCCTTCTGAAAAACACACAGCAAAACAAGCATTCAAGGCGGAGGACATTTGATGGTATTAACACCAAGAACAAAGTGTCTTCCTGAAAATGCTAACCTTTTAAGAATTATGGGGAGATTTTTTTGAAATAACTTATAGGAGTTTGTGAGGACCAAACATTGGCCACTAACATTGGCCAGATGTTAATTACGTGGTGTAAAAAATTTTTGAGACCATATTAGAACTCTTAAAACTTAGAGAAAGTAATACAAATAAAAGAAGTCATATTTTTAAAGATCATTTCACACTTGAAAAAATTCCACCCCTGGCTAATTTTGAGGACCATTTCTGTTATACAAATGCATAGATATATTGATTAGAGTACGAAGAGCACGGGTGATAAAAATGAAGACATGAATTCCCCCTCTAAGGGTTATAAGCACAGTGAACCTCTTTATTGTTGGGGCAACATAAACATCACAAAAAGTTATATTTTTATAATTGGAATTATCTGACCTGATACATGGTTTCTGCTAAACCAGCCACACTTAAGATAGTTTCAAAATGGATGCTCAGGTACTATCATTTAGTTGTTTTGGATGTAGCTTTTACATTCAGTGTTTAATCTAGAGTGATTTTTGTTTTCCTCAAGCTGAAGTTCCAAATTCTTACCTGAGATGCTTTTTTAAAAATATGAAATGGAAAAGGACCAAATAAATGTGGAGACCCTGAGCTGGAAATCAAGAACCAGAAAAAACATGTTCTAATTTATCCAGAGAGTAGTCAGTGATTGCTGCTGAAATAGTTCACTCTGAAACACAGGAAAATCAAGTGCATAGGCTAATGTATCCATGTGTGGAAAATGACGAATTGACCCCTTTTTAACTTACTGATGTCACTGCTATAGATGTACTTCTTTCATAAGTTTTAAGCAAATAGGTACTTCTCAGTTTACTATTAAGAATTCTAAGTATATAGATTAGCTTTGAGTTAAGGAACTCAATGCGGGGGTTATGCTGCTGTTCAGAGCATGTTCTTGGGCATAGCATGCAGTCTAATGTGACACTTCCTCTTTTTAGCATAGCAGTATGATGATTGGATAGTGAGAGCTAGCTAGTATGGGTTTCTGGTACATGGTAGGATTTCTTACTGCATTCAGGAAAAGTAAGTGTTATAGCCAATGTTTTGGCTCTCTGCCCACCGGAATTGCTTTAACGAAGCTTGGGGAGGCCCTGACATTTCCATGGAGAACCTTGGAAAGCAAGTCAGTGTGACCTTTTATAAAATGTTTATACACAGTCTATCAAAATAGATGGTTCAGGTGAGTCATGGACGGAAGTGCTTGAATTAAAATAGTGTGATGGAGAGGCTTTGTAAGAACTTAGCTCAGTACATTTCAGCTTTGGTGTCATTTTTTCAGTACCACAGACAGCTCAATGCACCAGACTATAGTTTGCTCATTTCACTAATTACTTTTACATCCCCTCAAAACAAAAATGAAATTACTTTTTTGGGGGGAGGGATCAGAAAGCTTATATAAAATCAGATTTAGTGGGAGCAGATTTTCAGCTAAGTAGATATTAGATTTTTTCAAATAGACATTTGGCCTTACTTTCTATATGCATCAGTAAAGTCAAAAAATGATGAATAGATACATAAAATAAATTTTAACAAATGCCTTTGTATCACAACCTTCTGACAAAGCAAAAGTACTATGGGGATTGTTTTATACAGTTTGGAAAGGTCACTTGATACTTTAAGTAGCTTCCCCACCTCAAGTCCGAGGTCAAATAATAGGAAAAACAGAGGCATGATTTCCTGTGACTTTTCTTTTTCTCCCCCCTCTTCTGTAGGGTTGGAAGCATTTGTTTCATGGAATAAGAACAAAACAATGTTCAAGTACTCTTTAAGGTCTTCAACATCGAATAAGTTGAATGTAGATTGCACTTCATCTTTTCAACTTTAGTGTACTCGACTTTCTCTTGTGGAAGCAATTTTAGTTGAAAGAGTTGTTTAGTATTTTGAGATAGGCAAATACAAGATTCTAAGTTGGGAGGAAAACCCCTTGGACTGTGATCTTTCTGGTTCTCATGGGATTTGGCAGAATGGAGAGTACTGTACTTTAAAGTTGAAAATGGTTTTATTTCCTTGGTTTTGTTTTGGTAATAATATAATTATAGAATAAATAGCACTAAGGGAAACACTGATTTTCCCCTGGTATCTCTTGCAGTAGAAGAACTCTACACATTCTCCCTTAAGTTAGCTTTTCAGAGATGGATGATATACATCTAAAAGTGGAAGAGCAGAAATGACAATTACCCCTTACCTGTGCATGTAGGCCACACAAAGGGGGAAGGAGTGAGTGTGGGCAGGGACCTCAGCAACCTCTGAAGTCTCCTGGACTGGTTGAGGAGGGGTGGCTACGTGCCCACTGAGTAGACTCTGGCTCACCTTGTGGAGAATGGGAAAGAATGCTCGCCTTCCCACTCCTGCAGAGAGCAAGTAGATGCTTCCAGACCATGCAGAAAATACTGCATATAGTTATTATTCTTATTAATAAAATAATAATGACTACACACAGTGAAAATAACTAGTACAGAAGAGCTTAAAATAAATATGATAGTCACAGTCTCAATCCAGTGTTTCAGAGACCACCACTTTTACATTTCTCATACATTTCTCCAGAATTTTCAAAAATGAATATTTAGTTGTGTTTAGAGACACACATACTGTGCTTTTTTTGCTTAATATATCTTGAAGGTTTTTTATTGTCAGCACATGGAAACCCATCTCATTCTTTCTTAGCAACTGTTTATTATCCCATTTTACGGATGCACTGTGGCTTACTGTTAAGCTTTTGCTGTTATAAGCCATAATAAAAATGAACACTCTTGTATACTACTTAAATCTACTAATTAGAGGATACACATATGGCGTATATCCAGCAGACGGATTGCCGAATCAAAGGGAGTTTGTATTTTAAATGGAAAGTACTGCCCACCAGCCCTTTAGAAAGGTCTTCAGAGTTCTCATTCTCGGCTTCCCTACACATTATTTCCCCACAGCATTGTTAACACTGAATGTTATAAAAAGGAATTTTAAATATCTTTGGCTTTGTAAAGTTTACTGTCTTCCTGAAAAAACATTTTTTTTTTTTGGTAAAAAATTCAAGGACAAAGCTCATGGCCTCATAGGCTCATTAGCAACATTTTGGAATATCTAGTGGTGCCTTATCTAATCTGCTGACGAAATGACCAATCCTTGTAAAGGTGCCATCAGAAGCAAGCATTGGCCATATTTTTGGGTTTTTTACTTTAAAAAAAGTTAGAGATGAAGGAAGCTAAAAGAGTAGAAGGAATGGTCTTCGACTGGTCTTTAGGTCTCTCGTATATCTATAGTATGAGGGAGAGAAGAGTTAACTCTTTGACTGTAAGACCCCAGAAGATCATGAAGTGGATACCTTGCCTGAATTGCTTTGTTGTGTGGTGGTCAGCTCCACAACCGCTGTCTATATTGCCAGCAACTTCTACAGAGTTGTAATGAGACTCTCAGTCCCTTTGACTTCGTGTATACCCTGTAGTAACGAAATCACTCAGGGCCAATTTTCTCTGCCTGCCTGTATAAAGATCTCTGCATTATTAATGGGTGTGACACTAAATAAAGCGATCCTGGTGTGTTTACAGAGCAGCATCACAAATGAATGAAGAGTGGAACTTTAGGTTTACTGCAAGTGGGTTCGCTTGATCTGCCAACTCGTTTCTGGGCCACGTTTTGTACAGCTCGGAAAGGAGACCACTGTGGGCTGTCATTGTCCCAAACCACATCTGGCAGGGTGGACAGAGGGAGCCTGCACTGATTTAACTTCAGGAAGTTACTTTTGGTCAGGGTACAAAGTGGTTTCATGGGGCTGTTTTAGTGAGAATTTCCTCTTATTAGGAAATATGATGTTTGCTACTTTGGGAGTATATGTTTAACCTGAAACTCCTTTAGAATTTTCTTTGTAGAACTGGAAACTGTGTGGAGAGGACCTGAATTGTTATCTGGCCCAGGATCCCACCCAGCATGGAAACTCCCTTTATGTCATCTCAGATAAAAGTGGCCACCCAATTTCTGCTTGATCCCTCTTCCCATGATGGTCAGTTTGTCTGTACAAGGCTGTCTATTCCATTGCCAGACAACTCTTAATTTTAGGAAGATTTTCCTTATGTTGAGAGTGAAGTCTGGTTTTATTCCTTCCCATATTCAACATTGTAAAAGTTTTTGAGCTCTGCTAATACAATGAGGAATAAGACAGTAAGGTTCCTTCCCTCTTGGAACTGACATTCCAAGCAGGCGGGGTTAAGGAGAGAGACAAAAATTAAGTAAAGGAAGAAAATCCTTAGAAGTTGTGATAAGTGTCATAAAGGGGCCATGAAAGGCTGTGATAGAAAATAATTGGGGGCAGAGCGTTGTACACATCAGACAGGGTGGTCCTGGGAGCAGTCTCTAAGGAAGTGACTTTTAAGCTGAGACATAAAGGAAAAGAAGTTACCAGCTATTGGCAGAGTCTGGAGGAACAAACTTTTCCAAGCCCTCGTGGCTGAAAGGAGTTTCCTGCACTTATACAGTTGAGAGCAAACCAGTGTGGCCCAAGCAGGGCGACGGTGGTACTGGATGGGGTGAGAGTGGATAGGCAGGGGTCTGATACTGAGGTGTCCTGAGACCATTACAAGAATTTTGTGATGTTTTCTTCAAAGTGCATGAGGCCACCATTAAAGCACAGAAGAGTCATGATCCAGCTTATTGTTTAAGCAGACCTTTTGTTGAAGCTCTGAGGAGATTGGTCTGCAGACCCTTGGCAAGTCACATTTAGAGATGACGCTCACTTGGCTTGGGTAGTAGTGGTGGAAGTGAAGAGTGGTCTGATTCAAGACCCAGGTTGGAGGTAGAATGGACATCTTAGTGATTGGGTATGACAGGTGAGGGCAAGAGGTGATGCTAAGATGATTCTCAGGGTTCTGGGTGGAGCATCTGAGTGTGTTATGCTGACAGGGGAGAACTCACATTGAAGGGTAGCATGTGGAATCAGGAATGCTTCTGGTGGAAATGCTTCTGATTATACAAGAGAACCCTGAGTTCAGAGAAAAGGTGTGGAGTGGAAATTTAAATTGGCCAGTAATCAGCGTAGAGACTTTAAACCCACAGGAATTGATAAAATCACTGAGAGAAAATAGAGGAATGAGAGAAGAAGGTCGAGAGCAGATCAACCTCTGACATCTAGAGGTTGTGTGAAGCAGGAACTAGAGAAAAGAGATAAGAATGACTTGTCCTAGAGGTGGTAATGGGAGTGTTGGAAGGAGGGCACAGAGCTGTTTACTGAATGCCATGAAGTCAGTTAATATCGGGTAGAGAGGTGCCTTTTGGATTTGGCAAGTTCAAGGTCGTTGCTGACCTTGATGAGCAGTTTCAGTGGAATGGTAGAAACAGAACACAAACTGCAATTTCCAGTATAACAGAGTAATTTGATTCCCCCTCTTCCCAGAATTACAGAGCAAACATTTAAATATTGGTTAGGTCCCTTTAAATGCCCACCTAATTAAATAGTCCCCGTTTCTTTGAATTTTCCCAGTCAGGCTTAGAATGTCCCTGATCATATTCTTCTGGACTTACTCTGTTTTGTTGAATTCCCACTTTGAGTAAGGTCAGAAATGTACTCAGTACTTTCAGATGGGATCTGCCAGTGTACTTGTTACCTCCGTTCAACAAAAATCCTCCATTGTGCCGACTGTTATTTAGTCTAAAATGGTCATTGCGTCACCCAAACTGTTGCCAAGTACACTTGTAAAATTGTTACTGAACTGAATGTAGGGCTTTACATTTACTGACTCTGTTAAATAGCATCTTGGTTTCAGGTGAGTGTTTTAGCCTGTCAGAATTATTTGAATCATAATTGTGATGTTTATTTGACAAACACTTACTTAGGTTTGGAAAATGCTGTGTGTGGAGGGGGCTCTGGCATTGGAGAGACCCACATCAGTGCTAAATTCTGTTCCAGAAACATGGTCAATGTTAGTGGCTGTTACCCAGTTTTCACACATCCAACTCTTCCTAGCTTCTCACTAGCCATGACTTTGAAAAGTGTAGCTTGGGTACCCATGCCGAAGGCACGGTCAGAGCTGAGAAGTAGGACCTTCTTTGTAGTTAGCCATCTGTTCATCCATGATATTTGGTTCAGCTTTTCACGTACTAACAACTCTCTGAACCCTGACTATCAGCCAGCCTACGTTTCTCTACAAGAATGTCATGAGGACTGTCAGATCCCTTGCTGAAATCCATGTATTCTGTGCAGTCTCATGATCTGCCAGTCTATCATGATATCCAACCAGGAAACAAGACTGATGAGCTTATCATTTTAAGCATTATAATATATTAGGCTTCATGACCAAATGCCTTTTCTCTTAAAAATTTTGTTTTTTTCTCCAGATTATAAAATTAGTAAACATTTATGTTAGAAATCTGTAAAACATAGATAACATGAAAAAGAATATGTTAGTTTAGTCTCACCACCCAGAGATAATTATTATTGTGATATAATGTATTTATATGAAGTAGATGGACCTGATATTTGCTATATATCAGGATAAGGAAATTTAGTGTTCTTTTCATGTAATTTTCTATTCATTTCCCCATGCCATTAAACATTCCAATTTTTTTTGCATCATATAGCTATAAGCAATTTAATCCTTTCCCTTATTTTTGGACCCTTAAGAAAAATTAGAAAGACCCTATTTAAAATATTTGTGTAATAAATACCTTTGCAGATGAACTTGTGTAAGCACCTCTGATGATTTCCTAAGGAAAAATTGCCAAGGCAGAAATTACTTAGTTAAAGAATATTATTTAAGGCAATTGAGAGTTTGTCAAATGGTCCTTCCAAAGGTTTATATCATGCCTTTCATTTTTAAAGTACTTACAAACCACTTTGTTAAATAACTGACTTGATTATTTTCTGGAGTGTCTAGGATCTATTTCCTGATTAGTATTCTGAGTACTGTCCTCCTTTGTGAATCTAGAAATGTGCTTCTCTGGAGTCTCCTATAGCTTCCTATTTCTCCATGATTTTGGTTTCTAAATCTTGGCTAACCAGGTTTGTAAAAGGGTATTCCTGTTTAATAATTAAAGTTTATATAGAAATGATGCAAAAGCAGTATTGGAAGATAACTTTGTCCACAGATATTCCCAGTCTTTGTTATTATAGGAAGCTGTAAAAACCATAATTTCTTGAAATTTTTCTCTACAAACTTTCCTGCTGAGCAAAGCAAAGCAATCAGACTCTCCTTTGAGTTGTTTACTGTTTTTGCAGCATTGCCTCATGGCTTTGTGTGCTGCTTCTGGAGCCCAATCTGTCTGGGCTTGTACCCAGCTCTGCCACTAGTTAGCTGTGTGACCTTGGACATATTACTTAATCTCTCTGTACTTCACTTTCCTTGTCTGTAAAATGGGGAATATAGAGTACCTCTCTCATTGGGTTGTTGTGAGGATTGAGTGTATATATTTGTGTGTATATATATATAAAGCACTTAGAATGCTGCCTGGCATGTGGTGAGGGCTATTTAGGTGTCAGCTGCTGGTTATTGTTAGCTATTTCGGGGTTCGTTGGGGTGGAAGGAGAGGAATTGGAGCCCAGCTTCTCTGGGCTCTGGGCAACAGTGATATTTTTTTCTTCTTTTACAAGTCGTACAGGAGGGAACAGGAAAAAAAAAAAAAAGGTGTGCATTCAAACAGTGTTCATTAGTTTACTCACACTTAATCTAGAATAGGGGTATGTGTGTGTGTGCGTTCTTTTTTTTTTTTTTTTTTTTAATAAAAGCTTTGATCTCCATTAAGGACAGCCAATATTTTTTTTAAACTTAGTTTAGATTTTCCCTGGGGCAAGTTGGCTGTCTGAGGAGGTAAGTGTTCATTTTGGTTGTCAGGTTTCAGATCAGTAAACTAGTGTTAGAGTACTATGATGTTAGGGGTCACCATGTTTTACCAAAATAGCCATTTCCCCTATAAACACACCATAGGTGTGGCTTCTGGCTGGAAGCTTTGTGAGCTACATTAACTCCTTCAGACATCCAGGTCACAGCCGATGGCATCTCCTACTAATTAGGACCCTGGTGACTTAAAAGAGTTAAGTGCAGCGCCCTGAAAAGTAAGCAGAGGGAATAATTTGATAATGGAAAATTCTGGTATTAAACCCCTGCTGAAAGGATGAGAGGTAATAAAGAGCCAAAGGCATATGTATAAAGGACTGTAACTGACAGCATTTTCTGTCTGTATTCATTGTAGTTCTGCAGGATATTTAAATAAAAAGCATTTTTTTTCTTTTTCTGGATTAGGTTTATCTCTGGAAAGAGTTTTGTTTAGTATGCCACCACCCTCAACCATGCTTGGAGTACCTTGATTGGAAAGAATTGAGAAGAATTTTCATGTGTCAATATGACAAGTAACATCTCAAAATATACTTGGTTCAGTGATTGGGTTTACTTTTTATCAGACAGCTTATATCTTCTCTTCTGTTTCATTTCACATGACCATTAGTTGAGTCTGTATTATCTCTCTTTTTGAACAATGTGTTATTGTTGGGTGAGTTTTTTTCTTTGCTTTTTGACTTTATAAAGCACATTGACATTCAGACAGTATAAACTTTGAACTGAACTGTGTAGACAAGTGTTAACAGCCAGTGTTTCACATCTATAATTTTGTCATGTGCTTTCTTGAATATCTGAGCATCTTTACCTAGTTATGTATCTATCCATAATGGTTATCAAGAAGGTATTAAGAAGGGGTTGTTTCCAAGCAATCTGACTATTGAAATTTGGATATGCATCCACTGTTGGTCTTATTCACTGAGATAGTCTTCTTTCTATCAGGAAGTTTTGGTCTTCCAAGGAAATTTCATTCGATATTTATATATTAGTTTTGACACAAGCATACTGAATTTTGGGGAGGAGGCGTTAAGCACCATAATGTGGTTGTCGTGGTCTTGGGTAGTGCTTTTTTGAGGATAGCGTCTGCTGTCAAGAGGAGTAAAAAATACACAGGTGCTAAACTTTAAACTGCTTAAATTTTTGTTGAGTGAGTAAGGGAAATTATATCCTAGTATTGGATTTATTTTTAAGGTCAAAGGTCATTTAAAATTTTGAAAGATAATAATTAGGCTGAATATTTATTCAAGTTGCATACATATAAAGTGATGTAAAAGTGATGGCTGCGGGCTTTATTATAGTCACCTCATGCCTTTTCACAGGTATATCTAGTACTTCCAGACATACACCCAAGCAGAGTTATTGACTGAACACTTAATTTCTTTTATGTGGATTTAGCTATGAAATTTTAAGACGAAAAGTCTTGGCTTCTAGAAACTTACCTTAGGTCAATTTTCATACTGGTAAATCCTCCCATATTTGGAAAAAAATGTTTTTATATCAAAGAGCATGAATTGCTTTCTGTCCTTCGAAGCAAAAACAACTGAAGATATATTTATTTAGTGAACATGCTGTTAGTTTAAAGCTTCAGCTTCTTGCTTAAACCTGTGGGTAATATTGTAAATTTTAATGCTGTCGTTGAAAATTATTTTGAATAGAATTTTACTTCTTTCCCATTAGTATTTTAGTCAAGAACCCTCACTATTTGTTCGCATTTGTCAATGTCAGAGAGGGTACTTAATGAAAATGCGTTTGGGCAGACTTTCAAAAATTAAGCAGTAGTGATACAAAGAGAAATCTCTAATTTGCTTGTTTTGGGGGTAAAAAGCAACAATACTGTATTAAGGCTGAAAACTATTTTTCAAAATATCTTTGATTTGGAATCCGCTGGCTCTTGTAGATTTTTTAAATATCATTTTTTAAAGGCTTAGTCTTCCGTATTTTTTTTTCTTTCAGCATATCTGCTTTACACAGTCTTTTTTATCCTTTTTGACAACTATTCCTAATTTTTGGTTGTTACATTTGGGCCATGTTTTGCTTCACATCTCAGAATGTGTCCCTTGGGTGCTCCTTACATTGGGGGATGAAGATCCATCCCACTCACTGTCATGTTCACTGTCTCGCTTAGTCTGATGCTGTATACACAAATTACTTCAGTGGCAGCTATTTCGAAATCATGAATCCATTAAGTGTGTCTCTTTGCAGTTTTATACAGCTGGCCACAGAGGGAAAGCGGATGTGTGTTTAGGACTTAGTCCCTCAAGCCCATGTCAGAACGTCTTGAGCAGAGACCACACAGCACAGTCAGTGGTGAGCATTTTCTCTGCAGCGTTTTCCCAAAAACAAGAGGTCTTTTCTGCACTATTGTGCAGGAACACACGTCACCACAGCAAGATGATTGATGTGATGGAGGGTGGGATGAGGGCTCATCTTCAAGACCTGAATTATGATATGTTGCCACATGGGAACCAAATTCAACAAATACAAAGGAATAGGATCAGATCGGGTGGCTGACGGGGTGGAGGTGACGAGCTCAGATACCCCGGTGATATGTGCTCTAGCTAAATTCCCAGGCTGAATACAAATTTTTATTAATTGGCTCTCATTTCCTCTCTCCTCTCTTGGTATAATGATGACCTGTACATTTACAGTGGGATCAAAAAAGTTGATGACTTTCACCCTTTTTTCTTAAACACAGTGGGGAAAATTACAATGAAGTGCTACAGGTCTGGTCCTCTTAACCAAAAAGATAAGAACAGCAGGATTTTCAAATCATCTCATTGACTTGTTTTAAATTTGCCCATTGGTTCATTTCTTCTGAGGAGCAGCCCTTCCTACCCAGCAATCTCTGAGGTCCCTGCTGGGTGTGTTTACATAACCCATCCCTCTCAGCTCCTCCAGATTTTTTTTTTTTTAACATCTTTATTGGAGTATAATTGCTTTACAATGGTGTGTTAGTAGTTTCTGCTTTATAACAAAGTGAATCAGTTATACATATACAGATGTCCCCATATCTCTTCCCTCTTGCGTCTCCCTCCCTCCCACCCTCCCTATCCCACCCCTCTAGGTGGTCACAAAGCACTGAGCTGATCTCCCTGTGCTATGCGGCTGCTTCCCACTAGCTATCTATTTTACACTTGGTAGTGTATGTATGTCCATGCCACTCTCTCACTTTGTGCCAGCTTACCATTCCCCCTCCCTGTATCCTCAAGTCCATTCTCTAGTAGGTCTGTTTCTTTATTCCCGTCTTGCCCCTAGGTTATTCATGACCATTTTTTTAGATTCCATATATATGTGTGAGCATACGGTATTTTTTCTTCTCTTTCTGACTTACTTCACTCTGTACGACAGTCTCTAGGTCCATCCACCTCACTACAAATACCTCAATTTCGTTTCTTTTTATGACTGAGTAATATTCCATTGTATATAAGTGCAACATCTTTTTTATCCATTCATCTGTTGATGGACACTTAGGTTGCGTCCATGTTCTGGCTATTGTAAATAGAGCTGCAATGAACATTGTGATACATGCCTCTTTTTGAATTATGGTTTTCTCAGGGTATATGCCCAGTAGTGGGATTGCTGGGTTGTATGGTTGTTCTATTTTTAGTTTTTTAAGGAACCTCCATACAGTTCTCCACAATGTCTGTATCAATTTACATTCCCACCAACAGTGCAATAGGGTTCCCTTTTCTCCACACCCTCTCCAGCATTTATTATTTGTGGATTTTTTGATGATGGCCATTCTGACCAGTGTGAGATGATATCTCTTTGTAATTTTGATTTGCATTTCTCTAATGATGAATGATGTTGAGCATTCTGTCATCTGTTTGTTGGCAATCTGTATATCTTCTTTGGAGAAATGTGTATTTAGGTCTTCTGCCCATTCTTGGATTGGGTTGTTTGCTTTTTTTGATATTGAGCTGCATGAGCTGCTTATAAATTTTGGAGATTAATCCTTTGTCAGTTCCTTCATTTGCAAATATTTTCTCCCATTCTGAGGGTTGTCTTTTGGTCTTGTTTATGGTTTTCTTTGCTGTGCAAAAGCTTTTAAGTTTCAGTACGTCCCATTTGTTTATTTTTGTTTTTATTTCCATTTCTCTAGGAGGTGGGTCAAAAAGGATCTTGCTGTGATTTCTGTCATAGAGTATTCTGCCTATGTTTTCCTCTAAGAGTTTGATAGTGTCTGGCGTTATATTTAGGTCTTTAATCCATTTTGAGTTTATTTTTGTATATGGTGTTAGGGAGTGTTCTAATTTCATTCTTTTACATGTAGCTGTCCAGTTTTCCCAGCACCATTAAAATTCAACACCCATTTATGATAAAAACCCTCCAGAAAGTAGGCATAGAGGGAACTTTCCTCAACATAATAAAGGCCATATATGACAAACCCACAGCCAACATCGTCCTCAATGGTGAAAAACTGAAACCATTTTCACTAAGATCACGAACAAGACAACGTTGCCCACTCTCACCACTCTTATTCAACATAGTTTTGGAAGTTTTAGCCACAGCAATCAGAGAAGAAAAAGAAATAAAAGGAATCTGAATTGGAAAAGAAGAAGTAAAGCTGTCACTGTTTGCAGATGACATGATACTATACATAGAGAATCCTAAAGATGCTACCAGAAAACTACTAGAGCTAATCAATGAATTTTGTGAAGTAGCAAGATACAAAATTAATGCCCAGAAATCTCTTGCATTCCTATACACTAATGATGAAAAATCTGAAAGTGAAATTAAGAAAACACTCCCATTTACCATTGCAACAAAAAGAATAAAATATCTAGGAATAAACCTACCTAAGGAGACAAAAGACCTATATGCAGAAAATTATAAGACACTGATGAAAGAAATTAAAGATGATATAAATAGAAGGAAAGATATACCATGTTCTTGGATTGGAAGAATCAACATTGTGAAAATGACTCTACTACCCAAAGCAATCTACAGATTCAATGCAATCCCTATCAAACTACCACTGGCATTTTTCACAGAACTAGAACAAAAAATTTCACAATTTGTATGGAAACACAAAAGACCCCAAATAGCCAAAGCAATCTTGAGAAAGAAAAACGGAGCAGGGGGAATCAGGCTCCCTGACTTCAGACTATACTACAAAGCAACAGTAATCAAGACAGTATGGTACTGGCACAAAAACAGGCATATAGATCAATGGAACAGGATAGAAAGCCCAGAGATAAACCCACGCACATATGGTCACCTTATCTTTGATAAAGGAGGCAAGAATATACAGTGAAGAAAAGACAGCCTCTCCAGCTTTGTTTTCATTGGGGAATCTTCTGTGGGAACACATTCTGTGTTTTGAGATTTCCAGTCGTGTCAAGATTCTCTATCTGACTGTGAACCTAGGGAACGAGTTGAGGGTACGTGCTGATCTCTAATACCCTTGGGTGCATCACTGTTGTTGGAGGGAGGACAAACAGGCACAGATATAACATTTTCCGGTCATGGTGCATCATATCTGGCACTTGTACTTGGGTTTATGTTGAATGTTAAAACTTTATGTAAGGTAGAAAAGCCACTGCCTCGAGGTAATAGATGCCATCTGTCAGGGCCTGTCACTGTCCACCAGAGTGTGGGTGGCAACACAAAGTATGCCCCACCCCCCAGAGGAAAGTGTAGGAGGAGTGGTCATATAGACACCTTCTAACTGGACAACCACATGTGCTTCTGGGAAGCAGCCCAGGGTGGCGTTTAACTCTGGCTGTGGGTCCAGACAGATTGGGTTTTAGAACTCAGCTTCACCCTGGGTGACCATGAGAAGAAAATTTGACACCTCTCAGGCTCATTTTCTTTATTTGTAAAATGGAAATGAGAATTATACCTATCTCACTAGATTGCTTTGAGGATTCTGTGAGACAGTCTTTATGAAGAACCTTGTGTGATACCTGGCGCATTGTAAATGGCACATTCAATAAATGTTAACCCCTTCTATTACTGCTCTTCCATCATTGCTATTATTAAGTAAATATTATAGCCCAAGCAGGGAAGCAGAGCCTAGAGTCTAGGAGGATCTCAAAGTGGGAAGGGGGTTGGATAATAATGTGTAATATTTCAACCACGTTCTGGTTAAGAGGGAGGTTGGGCAGAGAAGGCAAATACTTGATTAGTTAGGGCTTGATTAGTTATATTTATATATATATATATAACTTGATTATATATATATAATAAGTTATATAATCAAGTTATATATATATATATAACTTGATTAGTTATATTAGTTATATATATATATACTAATATATATAGTTATATATTAGTTATATTTATTATATATTATAAATATATAATATATAGTTATATATAATTTATATAAATATGTTTAAATAACATATAGTATATATAACACATTATTTATTCATATTTTAATATTTGTATTATCTTATTTTTATACTATATTAATATTTTTCTTTCAGCTCCCTTCTTTTAGCCTCATCTTAAGTAATAATATCTATGAAATGATGTTATAGTATAGTTACATATGTGTTCTAATACATAATGAATTAAAACTGTAAGTGAACAACACACAGTCTAGAATCATCTCAGAGGAACATGTCAGAAGAAACTCCTTTTGGGAATTTCTGCCTTGGTTGTTACCCTTATTGTTTTTAATGTGTATGAATGTAGCCTCTCCTCCCACCCCCCCCCCCCCGCTTCTTTCTGATGGTCCATTCCCCCACTGCTACATGGATGTCTGTCCCAAACATAAACCTGATCCTGTCACAACAGTTCTAAAATCCTTGCATGGCTCTCTGTTGTTGTCAGCGGGGACATTCTTTAATGCAGATACTTCACAACACGGTTTTCGTGACATGGCCCTTGTCTGCCTGTCAGCCCCGCTCAGCCCTGTTTTTATTGCCCAAATAGACCACTTCTGCTCCAGCAAGACTGAATCACTTGCAGTTCTGAAGGATATCACACTGTTCCATGCCTCTGTGCCTGAAATGCCTTTCCAGTTTATTTTCCTGAATCCTGCTGGTGCATGAAAATTCAATTCAAGAATCATCTCTGCCAGGAAGCCTTCCCTGCCCAGCCCCTCACTCACCTTGACTTGTCCTCCCTCCTTATTTTTCTGGCTGCCCCTACTATTTAACACAGTGATAAAAGCCCTGATGACAAATGGAACTTGATTCAAACCCAGTTTTCCCTAACTTTTACCAGTTCCCTCTGACAGCCTATCAACAGCTCTGAGCTTCAGTTTCTCATCTGTAAAATGGGGAGAATAGAGCCTATCTCGTGAGGTTATGCAGAGGATTATACTGAGATTACGTGCTTTGCCCAGAGCTGGACGCATAGTAATCACACAGACTGTGGCATTATTATTGTCTTTATTGTACTTGCCATCACTAATCATGACCTCTGTGATCCTCAGTCTCTCATGTATCACTGGGGATAAGGCATCATGGAGTTTGAAGAGGCAGTCAGGCTGGGAGAGAACTGTGAAGTGCCTGGCACAGCATGACCTTCAGGATCCATTCATGGGGGTCATTATTACAACAGCATTTATCAGGCTCTGGCTCAGACTTTGTTGGCTCCCTGAGGGCAGATGTCATGTCTGATTCTCCTTCCCAGGGCTGAGCAGCCCAGTGAACAGACCTGCAGTGGGTGCATCTAGGGTTCATACATCTTGCTGAGATCCCTATGATAGTGAGCTAGGGTAGTCATCTCATCTGTCCCTGTAGGGTCATCCGTGAAATGGGGATGGCCATCACTACTGCTTTTCAGTTCACTGAAGGATAATTGACCATGTGTGTAAACCAACCAGTCTTAGAAAAGATGGTATGGCGATCTAATACTAATAATAGTTTAATTAATGTGTCTTATCTTAGCATAAGCTCTTTCTGATCTATTGTATTTTCCCACCATAATTTCTATATCACAAAAGAAGTTTCGCTTTCACTATTTGTAATTCATTTTGACTTTAAATTATTAAAACCAGATATTAAAATGAGCACAAGTATAGTTAGATATCATTGTGTGAAGTTGTAGCAGTGCATTTGTTTCTATTCCTCATAACTCAATCAAAAGAGACAGATTTTGTACATTTGGCTGAAAGAAATGTGAAAATGAACCTATCCAGATACAACAATGCTGTGCTTAGGAAGCACTGGTCCTTTTAGGAGGGGGTTGTGAATCACGAGGCTCTAAGAGGTGACAGGTCGGCTTCCAGTACTTCTGTTTGATGGCAGAACCCTCCTCTTTGGGTCTCCCTCCATTCCCCACAAGACGGTGGTGGTGTTTTCCGCTATGCTTGTCCTCTTTTACTTCTTGATCCTTACGAAATACGCTCTGACTTTTTCAGTTTATCTCAAACACCACCACCTCTGTGAAGCCTTGTCTGATTATTTCAGACACTTAATTTTTTTCTTTTTCTGAGCTATGTTTGTATTGATTACCATTCTGTAGAGTTGAGTATTTAAGCCTCCTCGAGTTGTTTTCTATGGATATGCCTTACCTTCTCACGGGCAGTTACACAGCTGTTTGCCCCCAAGCTGCTCCATTGTGTGCTGTCATCGGAAACTCTTGTGGACCTAAACCAGAGGAGGAGCGGGGCAGGGGCTGGCTTGCCTCTGCCATCCATGTTTTCTCCTGACAGTGCCAGGCCAGTGCTGGCCAGTGGTAGGAGGTGGCGGTACCTAGCCTTTGATTGTGCAGATTTCTCTGTAATCTGATATAATGTGATCATGGTCTTGGATCTGGAGACCTGTACTTGCAAGAGAATGCCAGATTATCATCCTATTAAAAGGTGGGCCATGAGGTTAACGTCCTTTCATGTATATAGCTTTTTCCCATATTTTAGTCATGGTTCAGAAATAGGCTTGGAAAATGGTCGCACAGTGGGAAGCAACTTAGAAGCCCAGGGTATACGTTTCCTTTTGGTTTTCCTTTATTAATAATCTGCAACCCTTGCCTTCTATGACTGTTAAAACACGTTTTCCAGCTTTTCAGTTAGTCTTACTAGGTGACCATCTCTGGCATCCATAATATCTCCAAGTCAACTGTCAGTTCTGATCCTTCTATGATATACAGCCACTTGGGAGCTTTAGTAACTTAAGTAAATTGTTGTCTGTAGTGGATGTTCGCCAGCCTGAACTCAAGTTATAATTGTTCGATGTATAGGTATCTACACACGATGATTGCTACCTCTGGGGAAAATAGTAAATCTCGTCTTATGTTTATTCTCGTGTTGGCATTTATGTGCTCCGTGTCCATATGACTACATTAGGAGACTGCTTTCTATGCAAGCTTTCAGGTGCTTGCATAGATGCCTCTTTCTCTGGATGTTAGAGACGAAAAGAGAAAGTTAACACAGAAAAGTCACCTAGGGGAGAATTTCTTTCCCTCTCAGGAGTCAGTAGTTCTCTTGTCTAATGAGAGACTTTTGTTCCCCTTGCCCATTGGTTCAGCTTTCTGCCATAAAACTAAAGGACAGCTGGCATCTGCTCTCACATTACTGGTCATATGTCCATCCCTGGAAGTCGGCCACTCCCAGGATTAGCAGCTCACTCTGTTAACCCCATGCGATTGGACTTGTTCATGTTCAGAGCTTCTCTCTGGGCTGTTTGTGTTTAATATCATGTTCCCTGGCTTTAAGATGGTTGGAATAAACATTTCATGAATGTGTGAACCTCCTTGAGTGTAGCCATTGAGGTCAATAGGAACAAATAAGTATCTCAGAAAAGAGTTTTCCAAATTGCCCAGGTGTTAAGCTGTAATAACCAATCTGTGACCTTTAGTGGAAGAACCATTTAGTTGAGTTTCATGCAGTTATTGGAAGGGTTTGGATAGTTTCTGAATTTGAGCTTCCAGCCTACAAAAGTCTGTATGTTTTGCCCCTGTATTTTATTATTGTTCTTGCACTCATATGATATTTGATGATTATATCAAAAATTAAATATGATGGCTAAGTTACTGATGAGATGAAAGCAGTATTCTTCAAGGAATATGCAAAAAGATTGACTGCCTGAGGATGAATATGGTCTTAGAAGGAAAGACAAGGCAAAGGGGAGATATTGGAAGTCTTAATACTTAAGGCTTTTGAGTGGATATGGGGTAGGAATAGAAGACCATGATTAATGTGGAAATTGTTGAGCTATGTAAAACAGAGGTCAGGGTTTGTTAACTACATGCTTAATAGCTATTCTTTGGAGAGGTCAAATAGCTAGTATGTATCAGAATAACCAATATGTGCTCCATACCTACTATGAACAAAGACTGTGCTGAGTATATTTATATACATTGTCTCATTTTATCTGGATTATAATTCTTATCCAGCTAGTGAGTAGCAAGGCTGAGAATGCAATTCAGATCTAGGACTTCAAAAGTTCTTTTCTTTTCTTTTTGCAGTATGGCCCTTACTTTTAGTTGTGATTTTATCTGAAATATATGAGAAAAATACTATTTTCTGTGTCAGCTATAACCATGAAATAAAGCAACCACTTCTTGAAAACGTATGATGTTCAAACATTTGGTTTACTTTAATGTAGATAAGGGAGATTTTTCCTCTGAATTTTACATTGTGTTACTTTCACTTCACCATAGTTGATACAAGGAGACTGTGGTAGAACAATCTTTATCCATAATTAATCGTTCTAGAAAATATGTCTTATTTAGTATTTTTCATCTGTCTCTAGGGGTTGTTCAGAAAGAGCCACAGTGTTGGGATAGAAGCCAGTGTTCAATTATTCATTAAAGTGAAGTAAAGGATGGGAAAGAACACTGATGAATGTAATAAAATTTTATGATATCTGAGTCTGTGCCTTATCTGTGCTCCACTCTGGGATTCCCATCTTAATGCCCTAATTCAGGTCTCACAACTTTTTCTTTGACATATTTCCCAAGTGTAGCCCCATGTTCAACCAAACCAAGTGGCACAGTAGTTCAGGGAAAGATTTCTTGGGAAGCAGACATGTATTCTAGTTGCATGTGGCCAATAAGTTTCCTCTCACACATCAAGTCCTATCAGTTGATTGTCACTGTAGGACAGCTTTGAGATTGATTCTTGAGGCCACAAAAGGGCTGTACTGGTGAGGATCTGGATTGATTAATCATGTCTGCCATGAGTATGGGATGGGGAAGTGAGTGGTGGCCTGTGTGACACATACATGCCATCCCGTCTCAACTATTTTAAATGTATAATTTATGTTCACTTCTCTGTACAAATAAATTATGAATCTCTGAGTAAAGAAGCTATTCAGTTTCAAAAATAATCATTAGGGAATCTTAGTTATGCTTTTTTTACATGCACAGATTTTTCACTATCTTAGGAAGTTTATTTTCATAAATGTGGAATGAATTTGTTGTGGTGAAATGCTCTACCTCATAATATTCAAGGTGTGCAGATATGTTGCCCCATTTGCTATTGTGGAAATTGGAGTCTGATTTAATCAACTGTCAGGCAATTGGTGTTCTCTCTCCTGCCTGCCTGCCTTTGTTTCCTTCCTTCCTCTTCTTCCTTCATTTCCTTCCTTCCTCTTCTCTTTTCTTTTCTTCTTTCCTTCCCTCCCCCTTTTTTAATCTTCTCTCTCTCTTTCTCCCTTTCTTTACAACATTGAACAGAAGTTAAACCCTGGTCAGTAAAACCTTAAATTTTTTTTCTTGTACTGTTTCTGATTTGAAATGTACAAGTACATATTCATCTTGATTTATATAACTGATACCAACCATGAGAAGCACCTTCAATGCAAATAGCGAATACTGTGGAAGGAAAGTCAAAATCCTCATGGCCTGTAAGTTTCTTCGCGATCTGATCTTTCCCACCCCTTCAGCCCCATTATTCATTAACAGCACCCCCCCTGTACACACACACACACACACACACACACACACACACACACACACACACACACACACACATAAATACAAACACACACATCAGTGGAACCGTCCCAAACTGTTTGGAGAGCCAAAGCTGTGCTATTCTTTCAGCTTTCTGTGCTTCTGTGTGTTATGTGCTACACCTTTTGCCTGGAACATACTACTTTCATCCATCTGCCTTTGGACCCAGCTCAGTTTTCCCTCTTGTGGCAAGCTTTTCCTGACCTCATAGGCTGACCTAGTTGTCCTTCTGTATTGCATCTTTCCATGATCCTACTACTATGTAATACTATCATAAACCATGATGACTCACACAGGTAATATGTGTTCAGCCTTTTCTGTGTGCCAGGGACCATGCCAAGGGCCATACTTGCATTGTCTTATAGTCATATGGTAACTTAGTGAAATAGCTATTATTATTTTATTGAGGAAAGTGAAGTATAGGGAAATAAAGAGACTTGCCCAAGATCACAATGCTTGAGTGCAGTGGAGTCCTTTGAACAAAGTTTTAACTGACGATTTATACAGATTTTTCTCCCCTGCATTGTTGTGAGTTCCTTGATGTCATGGGCTGTCACTGATTTCTGTGTCTCTGCTAGCAGCTGGCATGTCATATAGGCTCAAAATGTTTGCTCCATTAAATTTGATTGAAGTCTCATTTGTAATAGACTATCCCATCATTCATCTCTGCAAATTTTAGAGTGTAGAAACATATAGTAAACTGGTTTTCTTTCTTTATGTTTCCTCCGATTTTTGTGTATTCTCTGAACATCTAAAAATCATGTATCCTCAATTTCACTTATTGGCAATAACCTTAAGTTTTGAATTTAATATGTTCAGAAGAGTTATGGAACTGTAAAATTCCTGTCATCTGAAAGATTGAGCGAGATTGTTTTTCTCATTCTTAATTTCTTTGTCTCTAAAATAACCGCCTAAGGAATATAAGGAGGGACAGCTGATATTGTGTATAAGGCAAAGAACTAGTTGGCTAAAATAACAGATAATATTTTCTTTCTGCCTCTCAGATTTATTTTGTCAGGAATTGGTTCCACTCTCTATTTACCACCACTGATTTATCTACAAGGTTGGTGGTTCTGCTTTTTGATAGAGAACCTCCCTTAAGAAGTAGGTAGGTTTTTATTTTTAACTGATTTTCTACAGCCTGCCTTTATGATGCAGTATGATGTTAGGCCAGTTGGCAGTCATGTAATAAGTCCTGAGTATGTGTCATTCCCCAGAGCATTAGAGTGAAATGGACCTAACAGGGACTCTGGAGAACACCAACTTCATTGTGACCCCTCTGGTTATTTCATCTTTATAGGAGCACTAAACAAGAATATTTGTCTGATTTGAATCCAAAGAATACAAATGTATAGTCTTTATTAAAAATCACCAGTACCAGCCGTGACTGACTGTTCAGAGCTAGTCCCCATGATTCGGACTTAATTACAGGCATGGCTAGTTGTGACAGACTTGCCACCTAAGGTCTACCTTGTTATGTTTTCAAATCAGGAAAGTAACTTTTTTTTTTTTTTTTTAGGTGCTAAGCTCTTTTTTTTTTTTTTAACATCTTTATTGGAGTATAATTGCTTTACAGTGGTGTGTCAGTTTCTGCTTTATAACAAAGTGAATCAGTTATACATATACATAGGTTCCCATATCTCTTCCCTCTTGCGTCTCCCTAGGAAAGTAACTATTAATATAACAACAGTCATGAAAGAGTAAAGTAGAACGTTTTAAAAAGGAAGTTTTGAGAATTCAACACTAAGCTACAATTAAGAGCTTTTTTGCTTTACCTTGAGTGTCATCAGACTGGGCTTAACGTGTTTCATAAAGCTCTGTGCAGCTAACTTTGAGGGCTGAACTTAGAAAAATAAAAATAAACAACAACTAAAAAAGATTCTTCCCTGTGGTTTGTACTCAGACCTGGGGCTCTTGTTTCTTACACTGCTGGGATGCGCTCCCAGTTGCCAGGACTCTGAGCAGCCGAGCGTGTAGAATCTTGCTGGTGACTTTCTTCTTTCACAGCTTCTCCACTGGTTTCAGCTCCAACAGAGCCTTTTGTTGTACATGAGAAAGGAAAGAAGAAAGGACGCACATCCCAGCACTGCGAGGGAGACTCTGAGCCAAGATTCCCCATCATTTCAGAAGGGATTCTTCCCAGAGACTCTCTAGGTTTTGCCCTTCAGCAGTAGAAGTTTTTTGTTTCTTTTCCCCTCAGATTGTATTTATCATAGGTGAAACAGAACATTACAGCCAAACTCAAAATATTCTTTATTTTCTTCCAAGTCTCATTTTTTTCCCCTTCCTTCCGTAGAGGCAAATGCCATTCAGAAGCGTGTCTACATATTTCCAGTCCATGCTTTGATGTGTGCACTAAATATATGTGTATTTATAAACAATCTATAGTAGTTGGAATTATTTAAATTTCACAGAGATGCTATACTGTGTCTATCATTTTACCACTTGCTTTTTTTCACTCAGCACTGTATTTTGGATGTCTAGTCTCGTTCAGCTACATTAATTATAGCAACTGTTCTTTTTGTACGAATTTCTGACATTTACTTTGAGTTCATAACGTTTTTTCATGACTTCTGTCTTTCTCCTTTCTTTCCTTATGTTGGGCGATGTGAGGATTTTTAAAAATTTATTTTTTCTCTATTTTTTTCTTAAATTTGTAGCAAATATATATATTTCATGGTGTCTGAAGTCAATCAGAATTTCTCTCCTTTCATGCAATGTAATGACCCTTGGAGACCTTCATTTAATCTCCCTTCCTCCCTCCATCTATGTCATTGGTGTCCATTTTTTTATTTATATATTGCTGTTCCAACCTCATCAAAATTAGTCATTATGATGATGTTGATGACTCTAATTATTTACAGCCAATTTTTTATTTAGATTTACTAGCATGCTTACCTGTTCCTTCCCTCTTCCAACTCCTTTCTGGGTCCTATTTCCAGAGCTTGTAGTAAATCCTTTAGCAGCCATTCTGCTCTTCATCTTTATGTCTGAAATGTCTTTCACCTTTTTTCCCCCGAAAGAGATTTTACCTATGTATAGAGGTATACAGGCTGACTCTTTTTTCTTTTAGAACTTTGAAGGACATGCTAATCCCTTATTCCATACCAACTTTTATTGTAACAGTTTAGATAGAAATTTTTCTAAAATTTAGACAGAGGTATAATGATTCTACATACCCCTGCCTTTCAAGAGAGCATCAATTAAATCTCAGAGAGCCTTTGTTCAAGGAAGCACGGTTATCTGGAATGTGAGATTGTGTGTGTCGTAATGCCATGATGTCCTTTGGGTGATTGAGCTGTACAAGATTGTTTGGTCTTTCATTAAATGAGTTAAGACTGTGGGGTCTTTTAAGACCTTGTGTCTGCTTCGTGTGTGTGTGTGTGTGTGTGTGTGTTGTGTGTTGTGTATATCTTTCCTCTCTGCCAGGACTTCTTGCTACAACTGATTTACTAAATATAATAATTCTCTTCCTTCAATCTGCTGTTTCCTTCCTTATTGTATATTCTTTGTTTCACCTTAGTTGAATGTTAGTGCCCTAGATAACCAAACTTGTCAATAATACACGGGTTTGTTTGATATTGTTGCTAGCATTGTCTCTGTTTTCTTCCTAAAAATTGTTTTATAACTGGGTAATTATACGATGCACAGCAGTAGACTTATTATGGACACAAATTCTGAAGCGGGAGTGCTTGGGTTCATATCTCAGACCCATACCTCAGCACCATATAACCCTGGCTTGCTCCCTAGCCCCTCAGTTCCCTCATTCCTAAGAGAGAGATGAAAATTTTATCTACCCTTTTAGGGTATGTATTTAAGGTGAATTAATACACGTACAGGTTAAAGCAGTGCCAGGCCCTAATTAACATGTGGTACGTTAAGTACACTTTAAAACAACTTTTAAGTTTCATCTCAAGTACTGTGTGCAATTTGAGGTTCTATACAACCAAAGTTACAACTAAAGTTTTTAATAAGTATTCTGGATGAAGAATATCTAACTTGGAGAAAAGCTAAACAAGGAAGCAGTCTATTTCTGTTACCACAGGGCATTGAATGTAATGTGCAAATTTATTTAAGTATTTGCTTCTGCCAGTGAAGCAGGGGGTCTGAGGAGCTACTGTCACCTAAGATCATCAGGGAGTAAAGATGTGACACTTTCAAAATCATAATGTAAATTAGTGGGTAAGCGTTTGCTTTATAAATGTTTGATTTGCATCTAACTTTTCAGTTCAGCCTGATGCCCCCATCAAATAATGTGGATTCTGGAGGACCTGAACTTTAACTCCAGGCTTTTCAGTAACTCACCATGTGACTATGACCAAATCCTTTCAATTGCTTGTGCTTTAATTGGACTGTTATAAGGGCTAATGGGCTAATACATGTGAATGGGCTTTTAGTTAGTTTTTTAAGTGCTTGAAATAACTAAGGTGATGATGCTACATTTTAGCCATGTAGCAATTAATTGCTGTAATGCTTCAAGTGAAAATATACAGGTTTTATTTCAGATTAAATTTTTAGAATCAACTGATTCACTCATATTCAATTATTTCCTGGCTTTAGGACATAACACAGTTATTTTATTTTACTTGTGGTTTGTCCCCTATCAACTCCCAAAATGATTCCAGGATGCTTACAAAAATTTATGGACAGTTAACATAAGCATGTCAATGAAACGTTAGTAAAAAATTGACCATGGAGGAATTTTATTCCAGTTTCTTGTTTGCTCTAATCTTGATTTTCCTCCTTTCCAATACTATAATCAGTGATGTCAGTGTCTGTGTCCACCTCTTCTTACTCTTCTTTCAGTTAGGTAAGAGTACATTCATTGGAGGCCACCTGTTCACCCAGTACTGAAATGAATTATGAAAGAAACTAACATTTGTTGAGCACTGTCTCATCCAGTTGTCCTTCAGTCCCATGAGAGAGAGTCTCTAATTAGATCTTATCAGATGATGAAATTCAGGCTTAGAAAGTTTAAGTGGTTTTTCTGAGGTCAGTGCTAGTCAGTGGTAGAAGGTCAGAGTGAAGCCTAGATCTGCCTGAGTCTAGCCAGGTTCTAGAGCACAGCCTCCCAAGCAATACACCTTTGTGCTTTCTGTCATATCACTTCGGCTGAGAGAACCAAAAGGGGAAAAATAATTATTCTATCTTTATGGAAGTTCAAAAATAATTTTAGATACAATTTGCATGAATTTCAAGACACTGTGACTATAATTACCCAATAATACATGAGCATGTGTAAAATGCCTGAGTGGCCCGTAGAAGATGTGGGCCCATTTGTGAGAAGCCACGTGAAAGGGGGTTAAGATTTTAAACAAGTTTTAAGAGCAGTAGGGCATGGGTTTATGATAACCTTATATCACTGGACCCCGCTGGACAAGTCTAGGATCTTGGTTTGTAGACAAAGCCCTAGTCTAAGTCAGAAGAGGATAATTTCAGAAACTTGTAGCTGGATAAGAATTCTTTCAAAATAGGTACAATTGAAGTTTCTAGATCTCCTCTCAATAATGACTTTGCTCTAATCTGTCTTTCCTTATGAACTTCCCTTCCTCCTCTTCCATGACTTTCTCATTTTCATATCACAAGTTAATATTTAATTCATGTTCTTTCCCCAATTGAGGATCTGTGGAATATTATTACTTATTCATGGGGTCATTTTTACTGGGGTCTGCAGAGTGGGTGATTGCCTCATAATAATCATACAAGGTTGATTTTATCTTAATTTTTTTTTTTGTAGGTGAGCAAGCTGAGGTTTAGAGAGATTAAGTATCTTGCCCCCAAATCACTAGCTAGTAAGTGGTCAAGTCAGAAATTAAATCCAAGCTTCTCTGGCTCCAAAACGTGTGTGTGTATTTCCTATGAGTCACACTATATGATATTCTGAGCAGTTGGTTGATATTTAAAAGGCATGAACAAAAGCCTCCCACCCAGAAATAACGCTACCACTCAATAATTATTGTGCCTTAAATTCCAGTATTTGAGATGCATCCCTTTTGAATTATTGGCTGCTCTCTCTATTAAGTGTTTAACTTAATGATTATTCTTTATTTTTATAGACCTTTACATAGCACTTTAATGTATATTAAATTAAATGTAGCATACTTTTAGCTGCTCAAATAACAGAAAACCCAGCTAACAGTGGCTTAAACAAATAGGGTACATGGTTGCTGGCTCAGTGGCTTAAGATATCAGGGCTGCGATAACCATGATCCTTTTGGCCTTTTTCTTATTGTCACAAGATAGCTGCTGCAGACCCAGGTATCACCTCTATTTAGGGACAGAGAAGGGAACAAAGAGTGCTTTGCCAGCCAGATGTCATTTTTATCCAAAAAAGCAAAGACATTCTAGTAAGTCCTCCAGCAACCTTTGGCTTATAACCTCTGGTCACAACTACATCTCATAGCTACACATACCTGAAAAGAGTCTGGGAAAGTGGATATTTCTAGAATGGAGATGGGCAAGAGAGAAGAGGGAGGGGAATGGCACTGGCTTAGCCAGGGAACAATGTTGGCCACAATGTATGCTGTGTGTTCATTTCATCATTATAACACTTTCAGAGATGGCTAATAACATTATCTCCATTTTACTGGTCATGGAAATAAGTCCATGAAGTTTGGATGACTTTCCAAAGTCATATAACCAGTTAGACTCTCTGGAATCTGAGCCTTGGTTTCCTGCATTCCGGGCAAGTTCTTTACACTCTTCACCCAGGAAGGAGTTAGCAATTCAGTGATTAATTTTACTGTATTAGTTTTGAAATCCTCCTCCTTGGATGCGGAAAACTCTCAGGGCAGCATGAGTGCACAGGGCTGCTGGAATGAGCAAGAGGCTCCACAAGTGAGGAAAGACCACAGGGTGGGTGATGAGGGAATGACAGACATCAGCATTGCTTGTTTCTTCCCAGTTGGCTCAGGAATGAACATTGAATGTGCATTCTGGACATAGCTTTTCTGTTTTTTCCTCCCACAGTCCTGGGCTGAGAGCCTTGTAGGAAATCTCAGTGAAACCATGGACATCTTCTCTCTTCCCCTGTTTGTCCTTTGACCTACTCTGTGGAAGGCAGTTGTGGTCTGAATTCTGTGTTGACTTAGTCTTGGCAATGCCTTAATGAAGAAATCCTCATTATTTGTCTTGCCTCTCTAGTGGCTTTTCACTCTATTTCATCCAAAAGCTGTTTCCTGAGGAAGGAGCTTCTTTTTTGGATGAATACATTTTGTGTGTTTTCTTTTGGGCCATTATCCCCCAGATATCCTAGAACTCAACTTGGAAGTTCATAGTCCTGAGTTATATGAAGAGTCCAGGCAATGGCAGTGGAAGGGAGGGGTGGGTACTGTGTACTAGTCTATGATGGAGGCTCCTCTGTATTTTCTCAGTATCTTCTTCACACCTTTGTTCTGGCAATTTCCACTAGCACTGTAGTCATTCATTTATATTTCACTTCCTCATCAAACACCAAGAGGCTTTTTAATCTTTGTATTCATAGAACCTTACAAATAGAAGCATTCAGTAACTGAATGGAAAAGAGAGCTCGGTTTTATTGAATATTTGGTTTAAAGGTTAACCAAGAAATCTTATCTTTGTTCATCCTGTTGAAAACAGTTGTGTGAAGTAATGGTTCAGGGTCTTGCCTTGGTAAGCAGAATATTTTAGATAAAAACTGTATTCAGTGTATTTGGTTCTGTAGATTACTGTTTTGAATGTCAGTTACTGTTCTTTAGTTTAGTAGGTTTGCACATGTAAACTATTTGTTAGGGTGCATTTGAATGTCTCATGACCTCAGTCATCCTCATTTTCCCTTCCTCTCTTCTTTAACAATCATTTTCCCTTATTTTTGTTATTAATTAACTTACATTTATGTATTCACATTGTTCTAAAATGAGTATTAAAAATAATTAAAAGTAAACAAAAAAGTAAAATAATTAAAAGTCTCCCTTCCATCTCTCATCCCCAGTCACTCAGTTTACCTCCCTTAAGCAACACTTCTCATTAAGTTCTAGAATATTCTGTCAAAGATATTTTATGCACATACAAAGATGACTATATGTTCTTCCCTTAACAAAGCTATACAATTAGTAGCATATAGAATGCCTTTTTTGTTTGTTTGTTAAACTGAGTGACTTTAAGAAAGTAGACCTGCTTTTGCTGCATCCCATAGGTTTTGGGTCATCGTGTCTCCATTGTCATTTGTTTCTAGGTATTTTTTGATTTCCTCTTTGATTTCTTCAGTGATCACTTCGTTATTAAGTAGTATATTGTTTAGCCTCCATGTGCTTGTATTTTTTACAGATCTTTTCCTGTAATTGATATCTAGTCTCATAGCGTTGTGGTGGGAAAAGATACTTGATATGATTTCAATTTTCTTAAATTTACCAAGGCTTGATTTGGAACCAAAGATATGATCTATCCTGGAGAATGTTCCATGAGCACTTGAGAATAATGTGTATTCTGTTGTTTTTGGATGGAAAGTCCTATAAATATCAATTAAGTCCATCTTGTTTAATGTATCATTTAAAGCTTGTGTTTCCCTATTTATTTTCATTTTGGATGATCTATCTATTGGTGAAAGTGGGGTGTTAAAGTCCCCTACTATGATTGTGTTACTGTCAATTTCTCCTTTTATGGCTGCTAGTATTTGCCTTATGTATTGAGGTGCTCCTATGTTGGGTGCATAAATATTTACAATTGTTATATCTTCTTCTTGGATCGATCCCTTGATCATTATGTAATGACAATGGAGACACGATGACCCAAAACCTGTGGGATGCAGCAAACGCAGTTCCAAGAGGGAAGTTTATAGCAATACAATCCTACCTTAAGAAACAAGAAACATTTCAAAAAAACAACCTAACCTTGCACCTAGAGCAATTAGAGAAAGAAGAACAAAAAACCCGCCAAATTTAGCAGAAGGAAAGAAATCATAAAGTTCACATTAGAGATAAATGAAAAAGAAATGAAGGAAACGATAGCAAAGATCAATAAAACTAAAAGCTGGTTCTTTGAGAAGATAAACAAAATTGATAAACCATTAGCCAGACTCATCAAGAAAAAAAGGGAGAAGACTCAAATCAATAGAATTAGAAATGAAAAAGGAGAAGTAACAACTGACACTGCAGAAATGAAAAAGATCATGAGAGATTACTACAAGCAACACTATGCCAATAAAATGGACAACCTGGAAGAAATGGAAAACTTCTTAGAAATGCACAATCTGCCAAACTGAACCAGGAAGAAATAGAAAATATGAACAGACCAATCACAAGCACTGAAATTGAAACTGTGATTCAAAATCTTCCGACAAACAAAAGCCCAGGACCTGATGTGTTCACAGGCGAATTCTATCAGACATTTAGAGAAGAGCTAACACCTATCCTTCTCAAACTCGTCCAAAATATAGCAGAGGGAGGAACACTCCCAAACCCATTCTATAAGGCCACCATCATCCTGAAACCAAAACCAGACAAGGATGTCACAGAGAAAGAAAACTACAGGCCAATATCACTGATGAACATAGATGCAAAAATCCTCAACAAAATACTAGCAAACAGAATCCAACAGCACATTAAAAGGATCATACACCATGATCAAGTGGGGTTTATTCCAGGAATGCAAGGATTCTTCAATATACAAAAATCAATCAACATGATATACCATATTAACAAACTGAAGGAGAAAAACCATATGATCATCTCAATAGATGCAGAGAAAGCTTTCGACAAAATTCAACACCCATTTATGATAAAAACCCTGCAGAAAGTAGGCATAGTGGGAACTTTCCTCAACATAATAAAGGCCATATATGACAAACCCACAGCCAACATCGTCCTCAATGGTGAAAAACTGAAAGCATTTCCACTAAGATCAGGAACAAGACAAGGTTGCCCACTCTCACCACTCTTATTCAACATAGTTTTGGAAGTTTTAGCCACAGCAATCAGAGAAGAAAAAGAAATAAAAGGAATCCAAATCGGAAAGGAAGAAGTAAAGCTGTCACTGTTTGCAGATGACATGATACTATATAAAGAGAATCCTAAAGATGCTACCAGAAAACTACTAGAGCTAATCAATGAATTTGGTAAAGTATCAGGATACAAAATTAATGCACAGAAATCTCTGGCATTCTTATACACTAATGATGAAAAATCTGAAAGTGAAATGAAGAAAATACTCCCATTTACCACTGCAACAAAAAGAATAAAATATCTAGGAATAAACCTATCTAAGGTGACAAAAGACCTGTTTGCAGAAAATTATAAGACACTGATGGAAGAAATTAAAGATGATACAAATAGATGGAGAGATATACCATGTTCCTGGATTGGAATAATCAACATTGTGAAAATGACTCTACTACCCAAAGCAATCTACAGATTCAATGCAATCCCTATCAAACTACCACTGGCATTTTTCACAGAACTAGAACAAAAAATTTCACAATTTGTATGGAAACACAAAAGACCCCGAATAGCCAAAGCCATCTTGAGAACGAAAAATGGAGCTGGAGGAATCAGGCTCCCTGACTTCAGACTACACTACAAAGCTACATTAATCAAGACAGTATGGTACTGGCACAAAAACAGAAATATAGATCAATGGAACAGGATAGAAAGCCCAGAGCTGAACCCACACACATACGGTCACCTTATCTTTGATAAGGAGGCAAGCATATACAGTAGTGAAAAGACAGCCTCTTCAATAAGTGGTGCTGGGAAAACTGGAGAGGTACATATGAAATTAGAACACTCCCTAACACCATACACAAAAATAAACTCAAAATGATTAAAGACCTAAATGTAAAGCCAGACACTATCAAACTCTTGGAGGAAAACATAGGCAGAACACTCTATGACATAAATCACAGCAAGATCCTTTTTGACCCACCTCCTAGAGCAATGGAAGTAAAAACAGAAATAATCAAATGGGACATAATGAAACTTAAAAGCTTTTGCACAGCAAAGGAAACCATAAACAAGACCAAAAGACAACCCTCAGAATGGGAGAAAATATTTTCAAATGAAGCAACTGACAAAGGATTAATCTCCAAAATTTACAAGCAGCTCATGCAGCTCAATAACAAAAATCCAAACAACCCAATCCAAGAATGAGCAGAAGACCTAAATAGACATTTCTCCAAAGAAGATATATAGATTGCCAACAAACACATGAAAGAATGCTCAACATCATTAATCATTAGAGAAATGCAAATCAAAACTACAGTGAGATATCATCTCACACTGGTCAGAATGGCCATCATGAAAAAATCTAGAAACAATAAATGCTGGAGAGGGTGTGGAGAAAAGGGAACACTCTTGCACTGTTGGTGGGAATGTAAATTGATACAGCCACTATGGACAACAGTATGGAGGTTCCTTAAAAATCTACAAATAGAACTACCATATAACCCAGCAATCCCACTACTGGGCATATACCCTGAGAAAACCATAATTCAAAAAGAGTCATGTACCAAGTTGTTCATTGCAGCTCTATTTACAATAGCTAGGACATGGAAGCAATCTAAGTGTCCATCAACAGATGAATGGATAAAGAAGATGTGGATAAAGAAGGTGTGGCACATATATACAATGGAATATTGCTCAACATTAAAAAGAAATGTAATTGAGTTATTTGTAGTGAGGTGGATGGACCTGGACTCTGTCATACAGAGTGAAGTAAGTCAGAAGTAGGAAAACAAATACTGTATGCTAACACATATATATGGAATCTAAGAAAAAAAAAATGTCATGAAGAGCCTAGGGGTAGGACGGGAATAAAGACACAGACCTACTAGAGCATGGGCTTGAGGATATGGGGAGGGGGAAAGGTAAGCTGTGATGAAGTGAGAGAGTGGCATGGACATGTATACACTACCAAATGTAGGGTGGATAGCTAGTGGGAAGCAGCTGCATGGCACAGGGAGATCAGCTAGGTGGTTTGTGACCACCTAGAGGGGTGGGATAAGGAGGGTGGGAGGGAGGTAGTTGCAAGAGGGAAGTGATATGGAACATATGTATATGTATAACTGATTTCCTTTGTTGTAAAGCAGAAACTAACACACCATTGTAAAGCAATTATACTCCAATAAAGATGTTAAAAAAAAAGTAGACCACTTTCTTAAATAGTATATAACAATTTTATCATGTTTTTTTTAACAGCATACTATTCCATTTTGTAGACATCTCTAAGTTGTTTAACCCTGTTCCCTGTTAGTGGATATTGAGATTATTTCTAGTCTTTTGCTAATATACAATCAGTGCTGTAACAAATGATCATACATGTTTGCTCTCACATGGGTAAATATGTCAACAGGACAAATTTCATCTAAGGAAATGAAATTGCATGATCAAAGAGTATGTACATTTATAATGTGATAAATTGCCCTCCCAGGGTTTATACCGATTTACACTTCCACCTACAATGTATGAGATTTCCTGTTTCTCCACACCTTCACTAATATAGTGTGTTATAAAACTTTTAGGTATTGTTCAATATGACGGCTCAAAAACATGGTATCACATTTTCCTCTTATGATTGAAGTTGAGCATCTTTTTTTAATGTAGGTTTAAGAGCTATTTTTAGTTCCTTTTCCATGACCTGCTGTTTGTATCCTTTGTTTATTTTTCTGTTAGGCTGCTCATCTCTTTCTTAAGGATTTATAAGAAATTTTATACAGTTGGGGAAATGAGTTTTTTGTGGTAACAGTTGTGAAGAGTTTCTGCATGGTTTGGTGTTTGTCTTTTTTATTCTCTTTGTTATAGTTTTGGCCAGGTGCAGAAAGCAAAAGATTAGTGTAGTCAATCCAAAAATGTATCAGTATTTTCTTTTAAGACTCTGGTGTTTTTGTCAGAGTTAAAAGGCCTTCCTAACCATAATAGAGAAGAATATGAAAAAGAAAATACATATGTATGTATAACTGAATCACTTTGCTGTACTCCTGAAACTAACACAACATTGTAAATCAACTATACTTAAATAAATAAATAAATGAAAAGACCTTCCTTTTAGTGAGCTTGCAAAATAATTCTCACATGATTTCTTCTAATATGTTAATAGCTTCATTTTTACATCTAAATCTTTCCTCCGCCAGGAATTTTTCTTGATGTATTTGCTATGAGGCATCCTTTCAACTTTATGTTTCTCTAGATGGCTGTTTAGTTGTCCCCAAATCATTTTTTAATAAACTGTGTTTTCCCCACTGATTTGATTGTCTGCCTTTATAATCCTGTGAAGTCCCCAGTGTGTTGGGTCTAGTTTGAACTTTCTTTCCTGTCCCATTGGCCTCTCTGTTATTTTATGTGCCAGTACCACATGGTTTCAATCATTAATTTGTCTAATAATCTATCAGAGCTGCTTCTCCCTATTACTGTTTCTTTTCAGAGTTTTTTTGGCTATTCTACCTATACTTACTTTCTTAACAAATACATGCCTAAATTTATTTTATTCAGAATGACTTTCAAGCACCACTATTTTGCTGAGCACTGCTGTGAATTCTCTACCAGAAAGGAAACTCAGGATATGTAAGACACTGTCCCAGATCAGACCATAGAGCTTTCAGCCTCATTGAAGAGGAAAATCATATGTCAAAGGCAGCTGAGGCTTCTGCAGCTGAGCCCCTTGCTCTCCTGAGCTGGCTGAGCAGAGTTTCCCATGCCAGCATGTGACCTGATCACTATGTCAGACCTCTCCCACCTTCTTCCTGCTGATGACTCTCACTGCCAGTTCACTTGGACAATGAGCTTGAAGTAGATTATTTTTGGAGTATCTGAGCAAATATAAAGCAGTTGCACTGGAAAGTTCAAGCTTGTGGTGGGATATATTCGTAGGGCATATTCTGTTGTGCCTACAAGTTACTTTACTTTGGCAAAAACCATTAACCACAGCTCTAGAATTAAAGTAGATGAAACTGTCATGCTTTTGCCCTAAAATCTTTCTTCTTTTATCAACATCAAAATGATAAATGAATATAGAGATGGTTTCATGTGTCATTTTGATTACTTTAACTGCCCCACAAGTTAGCCTAAAAGAGATCATATATATATATATATATATATATATTATATGGATCATATGGAATGTAATGGGAGTATTTTTACAGTTGGATTTTAACTCGACATGGAATTGGATGATGAAAAACTGTGATGTTTAGAGTGTTTTCATTTTCTGTATAGAATATTAAGTACATTAACATAGCTCTGAATTTGGTAAATATTATTTTACAGTTAATAATTGACAGCCCTCACCCTTGACTCCAAAAATAACACTTTCTTTTCTCCCTACTTCACAGAAGGGCTTGACCTTCCAGCTGCTCTCCACATTTGGGGTTCCTCAGGACTTGGCCTTGTGTCCTGTCCTCTTCATTTTCTCTAATTTTTCTTTTGATCTCATAAAACTACCTAAATATTGACATCTTCCAAATTTATTTCAATAGTCCAGACTTCTCCTCTGAGTGACTTGCATATCCTGCTGCCTACTTGGCATCTGTACTCAGATGACAGTGGCCAAAATGGAACCCCCCCACTCCTTGCATCCGACCCATTATATTCAGGAAGTGGCACAGACATCCACTGTGTTTGACAGAGTAGAAACTCAGTTGTCTATGATTCTTTTTTTTTTTAATCACTCCCACATTCAGCCCATCGGCAAATTCTAGCAAGATCTCCAAACTATATTTCTAGTGCACCCACTATATGCATTTCCATGGCAACCCCTACTCACCCTGGTCTAGGTCAGGGGGATGCTAACTACAACTAATCAGATGCAATAGAACTTCCTAACTAGTATTCTCCCTTGTAAACTCTGGTTTTCTCACAGCAGTAGGATCAGCCCTTTTATCTGTAAATCACATCATGTCATTCCTCTGCTTAATACCTTTCAGTGGATTCCCGCTGCACTTGGACTGAAATCCAGTCTTGACACTATGGCCAACAAGGTCCTGCATGTCTGGTCCATCTTTGGCTCTTCAAGCTCATCTCCTTTCACTCTGCCCCTTGATCGTTAACTTTCAGCCACTCTGGTGTTCTTTCATGTCCTTAAGCATGCTAAGCTTTTATAGCCCATGGGCTTTACATGTGCTATTTCCTCTGCCTAGAATGTTCTTCTCCTGACAATTTATATGACTGGCTTTTCTCTTTGTCCAGGTGTTGCCTTAAATGGTACTTCTCAAAATGTCTTCCCTGGTGACCACATCTGCTGTCACCACCAATTTATTGTTCTTTATTTCATCTCTTATTTGTTTCCTTCATCACAGTGTCCACAGGCATAATTAATTCATTAAATTGCTTTAGGTCTGCTTTTTTGATTTTGTCTTTCTTTCCTGGTGAAAGTTAGTTCCATGGGGCAGACTCTCTGCTCTAAATCCTACTGTGTGGCTAGTACGTAGCACAGTGCCTGGCACATAGTGAGTATTCAGTACACTGGATATTTAGTAAATAAATGAATAAACTAAAGGAGTAAGCAGCAATTAAGGGTGGGGATTATGTGAAGAGTAGAGGAAATATTTCTTTCTTAACTTTGGCATTGAAGTATGTGCTGTGATAAAACCAAGAATTAAAATCATTTTAGGTGTTGATTAAACCCCTGATAGTAGAAAGCAACTACATGATAGAAATTTTCTCTGGGGATGTTACTGAACTTGTTATGGAATTGCACAATTATGCTGCTGCAATGCGTGAACATTTAATAGGATGTGTTCTGTATCAATTTGGAAAATGTCATAGATTTATTTCACTTATGTTCTGCATTAGTATTCTCATCTCCCATGAGCATGTATCATTAGCGTTAGGACCTGTCCAGTGATTAATCAATATTAACTGAGAAATATCAAGGTAGTTCATTTTCCAGGTGTTTATTATTCTCTACTAGGTAGATGTGGATCATGTCCTCAAGGAGTCTCACAGACAAGTAGGGGTGACAGTCTGACAAAAAAATCCTATTGTCCTCTGTGGCAGCATCAATAAGAGGCACATACAGGGATCATGGTGTAACAAAGGGGGGAGTTTTGCAGATTTGTCTGGGGCCTGGACAGTGTCCCAAAGGAGGAGGCTGTGGAATTGGTCTTAAAGGAATAAGAATTTGCTAGGTGGAAAGACTTTCCAGTCCTTAAGACAGAATGTACAAGGACATAGAGGCACAATTAAGGTAGTATGTTCTGAAATCTGCAACCAGAGGAAAATGTAAGAAGAGTAATGGGCAATGAGATTGAATAGATAGGCAAAACCAGATTGCCGAATGGGGGGCTTGGAATGGTTTTAATCTTGACGGCAAGATTATATAATTTACATTTTCAGAAGGTCATTGGAGGATGGAGGATGGCTTCCAGTAGGAGGAATCTGGTGGTGGAGATAAAAGGCAGGGAAGGGATCACCTAGGAAAGTACAGAAAGAAGAGTCAGAGATGGACCTCAGTAGAGCAGGGGCACTTGAATGGGGAGGAGGAAGGTGCTTTTTAAGGAAACTGAGATGGATTCTTCAGCATGGCAGCAGATGAAGAAAGCAATATGTCACATAAGCCAAGAGAAAAGATCTTTTTTAGGAAGGAAGGAGTGATTTATATCAGATCAAGTGAGATAAAAATTAAGATGGAAGGACCAGATCTCATAATTAAGGTATTTTGAGTGACCCTTAGCAAGAGCTATATTGGTGGGGTGATGAGGATAGAAGCCCCATGGGGGTGTTGAGGCATGAAAGAAAAGTGAGAAAATGAACACCGCTTAGGGCAGACATAGAGCCAGTGGGAGTCCTTGTTTGTTTGTGTTGCTTTGATTTTAATGAACAGTACAGATTTGAACTTGCTTGTATACTCTGCTGAGAGAGAGAAAGCACAGGAACTAGGCTGTCAGTGCAGGAGAACTGGGTTTTCGTGTAACATTGCTTTAAATAGGTGGAACAAAAGAGAAGGGAAATAAGGAGAAAAGGTGAGATGTACTTGAGTTTGTGGCTGAAGTATAAAGTAGAGGTATTTCTGATACTGGGGGAAAGTGTACTGACAGGGGAACAAAATTGGCTCTAGAGGAGAAAGATGATTTTTCAGGGCAGAAGCTATAGGGAGCTGGGGCATGATCACAGGGATGCTAAGTGTTCAGTTGAGTTTAAAGGCGCAGGCATGTGGTGACCCCAGCCCACCTGCAGGTCTAAGATGTAAAGTTACCAGGGCAGGTCCACCAGAATATAAAGGAGAAGGCTGCTGAGAATACCGATGACATAATGGTTGAAGTGATGGTAAAGAATAGAGAGAGCCAGCCTAGTTAGGGAAGTGAGCAGAGGGGTCAATGCAAAGGGGCCTGGAAAAAGAGAGTAGCCTGAGGTCAGAGGAACAAGTGCTCTTATCTAAGTGATGGGAGGAGGGCCAGGCCTGGAAAGGTATGAGACTGGAAGTAATAGATGAGAATTATACATTTCTTTACCACTTACCTGGGAAGGTACTCATTCTGCACTTAAGCTGCTGTTGCCCAGAATGGTGTGGGCAAAGCCTGTCTTGGAATTGTGCTCAGCCGGAGTCTTCGTGCTTGGTACTCCTTTTGGGGGTGGATTTGATTTTTTGCCAAGTCGTTAAGAGCCATGTTTGGTGAAGAAAGTAGACAAACTGGGTAATACCATTTTTGGTAGAAATGGAAATGTAGATTTAAATAACAATACTGTTTTTCTTACGTGACTTATACTAGGCCCTGATAGCAATTTACAAAGAGAGCAGTGATAGCATCTCTAGAATATACAGAGCCTCTCAAAGTAACTAGTTGGAGGGATACATTCTTTTGGACATAAACACCTTAAAAGATTTTGGGGTCACATTCCTTTAGAGTTATAAAGTACCCAGTAAATACTTACTGATATAAAGTTTAGAGGATGTCTACCATTTTTTCTATACAATCTTTTGTATATCTTTATTAATGAAATCCTTTATGCCAACGTGGTATTGAAAGTGGTGAACTGAACAGGAATATTTATATAGCCAACTTGGCAGCTTTATCTAGGATCTGTTTCTTTATTGGACACTGGAAAATCTAATTTGTACTGTCTGTTAGCATTTATTTATCAAACACTTTGAGGTCCCTAGATGAAAAGATATGGTAAAGGCATACCCACAGCCATTATGTTGCCATAACTTAATTTGTTAAAATTTTGACAAGGGATTCTGCTTATTCTCTAACTTTTTGAAGTACCAGAAAGAAGTGATCATTTTTGTCCTCAAATTCCTGTCCTTGCAAAGTAGCGCTGATGGCAGTGTTTGAATAACAGCATGGGCAGTAGCTAGGACCTGCAGAATAATTACCCTAGAATGGGAATTTGTAACCATTTAAGTGGTGGGAAAATGACTCTCTTTTGACCCCAGGGGAGCAGAGATCATAGAATCTAGTCATCCTGGGGGTCTGCTCAGCCACCTTCCTTTGCGACTCACTTACCTGAGAACACACTGTTCTCACTTGGGTTGCTTTCATCTCATGCTTTCTACATAAGTTGGCTACTTACCAAAAGGCAAAGAATATGTCATCTTTCTCAGTGGGGGAGCACTGTCGGCATTCTGGGCAGACAGGTCTTTTTTGTGCGTGGGACTCTTAGAATCTCAGCCTGCTTGGCACCGCTGGCTTCCTGGCTCTAAATGCCAGTAGCCTTCACAAGTCACTGCGGCAGTCAGAAATGTCACCACACATTTCCAGATGCCTTTGGTTGTTTATGGACTAGAGCCTGGGGGACTTGTTTACTGAACAACCAGCAAAGACAGGAAACATTCTTTTCTGTTCCTTTTATGGTTGGTTGGTCTATCTATCTATCTCCTTTTTCTTTCTTTTCTTTTCGTTTTCTTTCATTGTGGAGTGAAGAATGACAGAAATAGGAAAAAGGAAACCTTATTAGAGAAAGAAAGATGGAAAACAAATTAATAATCCAAGGGAAAGCTATGGGAGAGCAGAAGAAAAGAGATAAAAAATAGAGCAGGAGCGAGGAAGCTGGAAGAAATGTTTTTGCCACGTTTGACTATGGTCCCTTGTGATTTCCTCTCGGAAGCCAAGAATAAGATTTCCTTTAAGAACACTCAGGCATTGTTGCATTATAGGGTATAACTGATTGCAGAGGCACTGTAAATAGATTTCACTGAGAATATGGCTAGAATTGTGCAAGGTTTAGATCCAGACCCTGAAAGAGGAGAGCAACTTGTTATAAGGAAAGTCCTTCTGACTTCATCTAAGGAGGAGATACATTACTGACAGGCCCAAGCCCCTTATTTTAAAATGATGTCACTAACGTGATTGTCCAGGGGCATGGACTCCAAAATATCTTCGGCTCCTGTATAGCAAGTTTGTAATTTTATTTGTTAACAAAATAAAGTTCTCCTTTTGTGCCAATACCAATTTCTTAAAATAGTGTACCTGGCTAGCATTTATTTATTTATTATTTTAAAATTTATTTATTTACTTATTTTTGGCTGCATTGGGTCTTCATTGCTGCACGCGGGCTTTCTCTAGTTGCGGCGAGCGGGGGCTACTCTCCGTTGCGGTGCGTGGGCTAGCATTTAGAAGTTATGACCTAGAGCTCGCCATGATTGCTAAAAGTCACCTACCTGTTATGTATTTTAAAAATCTGCACTAACACTTGTGGACCATTCATGCCATACTGAAGCTGATTTTCTACTTTATTTTTTCAGTTGTTCATGGTGGACAATGGAGCAGATGACTGGAGAATAGCCATGACTTATGAGCGTATTTTCTTCATCTGCTTGGAAATACTGGTGTGTGCTATTCATCCCATACCTGGGAATTATACGTTCACATGGACGGCCCGGCTTGCCTTCTCCTATGCCCCATCCACCACCACTGCTGATGTGGATATTATTTTATCTATACCAATGTTCTTAAGACTCTATCTGATTGCCAGAGTCATGCTTTTACACAGCAAACTTTTCACTGATGCCTCTTCTAGAAGCATTGGAGCACTTAATAAGATAAACTTCAATACGCGTTTTGTTATGAAGACTTTAATGACTATATGCCCAGGAACTGTACTCTTGGTTTTTAGTATCTCATTATGGATAATTGCTGCATGGACTGTCCGAGCTTGTGAAAGGTAAGTTTGTTTCTTTTCCTGAGAACATAATTTGTCTTATGGTGTCCTTGAAAGTGGGAGAAAGAATGCATTTTAGACTAGAGGTATGTAGAGACTCACTCTTGAAAATCTGGGGTTCTCTAATGTGCTTCTTTTAAATGAGTGTGACAGAACTTTGCTTAAGATACCTTGCATACAGCAATGTCTTGATGATTATGTATTTTCTTTTCTAAGTTAATCAGTTTTCAGTAGAGGGCTGCCTTTATAATCCTGTCAAAACTTGGAGACCTACAAATTGCATAGGAGACTTCCATCAGAAACATTTGTTTAACGGTAATGCTGAATCATTTTGGCACCTCTTTGGTTATAGTATTGATTATTGTTGAGACAGAAATCCAGTGGAAAAGTGGGGATGCAAGATGTCTGAACTTCAGGGAATGTCTCAAAGTTGTTTGTTGATTGTAGTGCCTGTTTATAACAGTGTTCACGTGATTACCGGTAAGGGGCTTATAGGTGTATATTTGGTTTTATTGACCTCTCAACAGTTAGTGAAAAGAGACTGTGTGTATTTGTTTTATTGTCTGAAGAGCTCTGGTGGTGTAGAGCCTAGACACGGTCTCAGAACTCAGAAACTGTTCAGTGAGTCTAGGTTAATCAGTTAGAGCATCTGTGATGTTAACCTTGCCATTTAACAAACAAGCAAAAATAGATTTGTTATGTAAACAGGAGGAACTCTACCATAATGAGGGGGGAACCTCTTGTGACCTTGGTGAAGAAAATTCCAGTTGAAATTAGCAATAGACATATAGGAATGACTTAGGAGTTTATAGAACTGTTAAATATTAGGATGTTGGTGTTTGTAGTAGCTAGGTATTTTTAAATTTAGTTTTTGAAAATCAAACATTCATATACACACACACAAATAGTTTAACAAAGGAAATATCTGTATGAGAATTGTTGCAAAAATAGCAAACTCAGAACACACCTCACCCATTTCTACTTTCCAGAAGCAATCACTTTAAATTCCTTCAGCCATTTCTTTAGTAATTGCTTTCCATATTTCTAAATGGCATTGCTTATTTGCTACCTTTAGATTTTTCATCTAGATTTTTAGGGAAGTTGGAGTTTTAGTTTTCTTTCACTTTCATGTACACACTTTCCCGAATCTACCCCCCAAAAAAGTAATTTTTCTTCTCGGTAAGTTATGTAAACACCAATAATCCATATTGCATATTTACATTATTATGACTATGCGAACTGCACTTGTAGTTGAACTATGTAGTATATTATAAACATTTTGCCTTTTCTGCACATTTTTAAAATTTTCTCTGGGATTAATAATTGCCTCTTTTTATTTGCTCAGTTTTCTATATTGGATTTATATATTGGGGAAAATCTATCCATTTCACCTTGAACTTGAATTTCTGGAGACTTTGTAAACTGCTTCTCCATCGTATTGGGGATTTCCTTTGCCTTGTTTGTATGTTGAGTACCTTTTTTCTTGAACCTCATTTCTCCCTCTTTCTTCATTTATTCCCTCATTTTGGAAACTCCATCTTCCAGTAGCTTCTGAGGAAAGGTACTGGGTAAGAGAGATATTTTTTGAGACCTTTCAGGTATGGCAGCATTCATTCTTGTCTCTTGCTTCATTGATCACTGGGCTGGATAGAAAACTCTAGATTGAAAAGCACTTTCTCGAAGAATATTGAAGACTTCATTTTCTTCTGGCATCCAGGGTCCAGTAGTCTGATGCTTTTCTCATTTTTTAATCCCCCCTTTTTTTTTTCTGGAAGCTTTTAGAATCAGTGATCTCAAATTGCACCAGGGTATATCATGGTGTTATTCTATTTTAATCCAGTGGGCCTGTTCAATCTTGGAATTAATTTCCTTCAGTTCTTGGAACTTTTCTTGAATTATTTAATGATTTTTGTTCCTGTTTTTTTGTTTATGCATATTGGCCCTCCTCTATTAGTTTTTTCTTATTTCCTTCTGTATTGTCTTCCATCTCTGTTTTCCCTTCATATATAGAGTTAACTTCAATTTTTCTTTCAAACGCTTTCTTTTGGAATTTTATTTCGTCTTTACTGTGTATTAATTTTCAAAGTCTCATATTTGATCCTCAAACGCCCATTTTTTAAACTAGCATCATGCTTTTTTTTCATAGATGTACTGTTTTATTTCTCTAGAGATGTTAATGATAATGTTTGAAATTTTTCCCTTTGTATATTTTTTGTTTCCCCAAAGATGTATTTTTCTGGGTTTTTTGTTTGTTTGTTTTTGTTTTTGGCTTCTGTCTGTTTCAGAAGCTTTCTTTAAGTATTTAAGTAACCTTAGCTGTCCACTCATACTTAAGATTGAGGCACTAAAGACCTGATTAGAAGCTTTCTGTACACATCTAGAACTTGTTGACTGTGGACTTCACTACAGGGTAATTTGGGTGGGTGCATGGAACACCGGTTTCAGTATCTTTACGTATTTTTATTTTTTTCTGAACAATCTGACTGGCTCATGGGAAGTGTTTTTACTGTCCTGCCATGAAAGTAGATGCTTGGGTGGCAGTGTTCTGGGAACTGAAAGATGGGGCAAAGAAGGGGTTTCAGCAGTTAATATGTGAACGTGTATTTGTCTTCCTAGTTGCAATGGAATAGGCTTACTCTCTCCAGTGCTTAATGCCCTGCAGTCAACCCATAGACCTTGTGTTTTACCTCTCCAGACAATATATTTGCAGACTTCTTCCAGGTTGGCGAAAGGCATTACCAGTTACACAGAGTGGAAGAGGGAATCTAGATGTCTAACTGCTTTTATGCAGTATTTGAACCTGTCCTCACGTTGAAAGCTCTGTCATTTATCTCCTCTCCTAGAGGTACTGGTGCCGAGAACTCCTGAGTCTTTGGTGTGTGTGTGTGTAGGCAGGGGCAAGGTTGCTGGTTCTCAGTGCAAATATGGTTGCTTCCTGACTTTTCCCCACCGCTGGTCTAGAATTCTCCTTTCTCAAGCTATCACTGGTCAGTTGGCTTTCTAGCTACTTTATTACCGTATTGGCACTCATAACCCCTGTGGGGTTGTGCTTTTTTTGTTTGTTTTCTAGTCATTTTCAGGGGGTCTAGGGAGGGAGCTGAGGCCAGCATGTCTGGTGAGTCCATCTGCTTTTATGAGAAATTTTGTAGTGACAAGTTTTTAACATTATGTACCTGAATCTCTTTTAGAACTTCTCTACATAAATATGGCATTTGAGGGATTAAAGTTTTTCCTTTTAAAGAAAGGTAGACTGCTTATGGTAATGCTTTGTTTCCTATCAATCATGGTATTTAGAGGCTTGTCATATTTTCTGGAACAGCTGTACCTATAAAGTTTCAAGAATAAATATGGAAAACCTTAGTTGATATACCTATTTAGTTTATGAAGATTACTCTTCCTTAAATGTTGTGCGTAACAACATAACAATGGAGATAAAAGCATAATGGAATAACACATACACTTATATGGGTGGTCCCTAGTGCATATGCTTCCCAAGGGCCAATTCAATAACACAGCTTCAAAATCGTGCACATGTCATTCCTTTTCTTTTCAAAATCGTTCATCTTAGCTCTTTAACCCATTGTCCCTAAACACAGAAAGACAGAGGCAAGCTGTGCCAAACCTCACATCCCAAAGTATGTGTGCTTTTTAACACGCTGAGATCGTTAGGTGACGGATCATCCTTGTCTTCATATAAAAAGGCATGAGAAAGTGAAAATTGTCTGTTTCATATCAAGAATGAGAGTCTGCAGCCAACAGTTACCTAAAGGGAGCAAATCCATGGGCTGGGGAAGGGAAAGAGCCCACAGCCATGATTGGGACAATCATGGGATTTAGTCCCAGTAGAGCAATTTAGGGGCTCGGTGACCTCGGGTCAACCAGCTTGCTTCTTTTTGCCTTGGATTCTTCATTGGCAAACTACATGGATTGATAAGCTTTTCTCTTCCAAAGATAACATTTTATAATTGTACAAGTGTTGAGAAGAAAATCATTAACCAGCATTGTGATAGTAGGAGATTTTCCACATTCTGTTTTTCATTAAACTTCCCATTTTGCTACACACAATCTCTAGACTGTGATGTGTAAGATACAAAGATATTTTTAAAATTTACTTTGTTTTTCCAAGTTAATTTTGAACATGCTGTAGCCTGCATCTTTCATTTCCTCTCTGGCCTTCCTTCTGGCCATCCATCCTTCTTTCCTTCCTTTCCTTTCCTTTGTGAAATCTGCAATACTTAAATATAATACACAACGCACTTATTATTTGGTTTGGAATTTGGATTTGAATGAGCTCCACCAGGTCCATCTTTGATTCATCCAAATATTCTTTCCCTATAAAAGGGGATTCACACCTGACAGAAATTTTCTTCTTAGTTTATTAGAATAACTCTAAAAATATTTTTTAAAGGAGAGAGATTTTGAGAGAGAGAGAAAGGCAGATGGCTTTCTGGAGCAGTTTGTTTGGCAAACCTATCTGTCTCCTTCTACTGAGCACAGCACATCTAGAGGTTTCTGGAAAATATTATCCACTAATGAGGAGGGCATCCTATAGGAGGCATCTATTCCTGACAGTATTACTTTCCCTGGCAGATCATGTACCTCTGATTTACCTATAAGTTATAAGAACTCTTTTTTTCTTTTCTTTTTCTTTCTTTTCTTTTTTCCCTCTCTCTCTCCCTCCCTCCCTTCCTTCTCCCTTTCTCCTTTCCTTCCTTTCCTCCTTCCTCCCTTCCTTCCTTCTTCCTTTCTCCCTCCCTCCCTCTCTCCCTCCCTCCCTCTCTCCCTCCCTTCCTTCCCTCCCTCCCTCCCTTCCTTCCTCCCTTCCTTCCCTCCCTCCCTCCCTTCCTTCCCTCCCTCCCTCCCTTCCTTCCTTCCTTCCTTCCTCCCCTCCTCCCTTCTCCCTCCCTCCCTCCCTCCCTCCCTTCCTTCCTTCCTTCCTCCTTTCCTTCCTTCCTTCCTCCTTTCCTTCCTCCCTTCCTTCCTTCTTCCTCCCTCCCTTCTTCCTTCCTCCCTTCCTCCCTTCCTTCATCTCTCTCTCTCTCTCTCTCTCTTTCTCTCTTTGATAAGAGGAAGCAGAGCAGGAAGTGTCTGGCATTATTTCTGTGCCCTACACTTGTCAGGAGGAGGCTGCCCCAGACCAGATTACAATATCCCTTCTCTCTCTGATTCTGGTCTGGCCTTGTGTTGAGGTGACATCAGGCCTGCAAAGAACACTCCCTTTTGAAGCAGCCTGGGAAGTGTGGCCTGAGGCTGTTCAGGAGAAACTTCAGGAACATTTATATCTTAGAAGAAGTCTGACTTCCAGAGCTTGTGGTCCTGAAAATTAGGAATTACCCTATCCTGACCTAATCTTTTTGAGGCTTCACTGGCTCTGTAAAGATGGCATAGGTGAGTTGTTCATCCCAAAGTGTGTTTCACTAGACACTGTTTTGGAGGAAGGTTAGTAGCTGTTTTACAAGGGGTAGGACTGGATACCATAGGCCAGTGCTGTATTACATAAAGAAAAGTGGTTTTTTTTTTTTCTTTTTTACTTCTCAGAGCATTTAATATGTGAATGTGCATTGAGAATATCCAAGAGGGGAAAAGAACATTTATTTGGCCAACATAGTACTATGTCAACACTGAAGTTTCCAAAGGTTATAGAAAGGGGTTGTAACTTTCTGTACAGTTTGAGAATTTTTAGAAATGTTTCTTGGTTCAATATATTCTTTTTATTTTTGCTACAAGTTTTATAATGTGGGAGAGGAGCCAACTTTAGGATGGAGAGGAAGAAGGGGAAAGAAAGGCAAACTGGGAACTTCGTTGGCAATGTTACCAAGCAGAAAAGTGACATTGTAGAAATGTGTAATAAACTAGACATGCTGGCACTGTTTCTGTGTCTGGAAAAGATTCCTTTAGTTAAGACATTAGTAGCTAAAAACACTCTTTTTAATCATCTCATTGTTTTAAACTATGAGCATTTGTGTGCATTAACTAATAGGCAGTAGTTAGAGTAAATTTTCTAAAAATGACTTAAGAATGCTTTGCTTTTTTTTCAAAGGGGGAAAATTGGAGAAGCAAACAATGAAATTTATTTTGAATAGCTTCTAATAATCTAAACTGCATTTTAGGCGGATTAAGAATAAATTCTTTCCACCACTAAAAACAGATGGAAACACATTTGGTATTTATTTTTTAATTTTCCAAGGCAACCTGAGGAGTGGAGTTTGAATTGTGTTTAGAATCTACTATTCTGTGTCTTAAAAGCATGTTTCATTTCTTCCATTAATCAATTTAGCCTTTTTTTTTAACTCTGTCACTAATGGTCACATTGCATTCTTATTAATTGTTTGGAAGGTGATTTCTGAAATGCAGTTGAAACTTATTTTATTATAACATAGAATGTTATATCCTATGTCAAATCATGCCCCATAATGAAACTTTATACAACATATATTTCATATAAAATAGCTGTTTTTAGCACAAGAATTGGTTATGTCTTCAGACATCAGTATTATGAAGGAGGACTTGCTAAGGAAAGTCCTTGTAGGATTAGAATATCTTATTTTGTAACTAAACAGGTTTTTACACTTTTAGCACCAATTCATAGAGGACATCTGATTTAGGCCTCCATTTTCTATTGAATATGGGCCCTGAATATCATCTAAATTTTGTACATACTAAGGTGAAATGAATACCCTTATTCCTCAGAACCAATAAGGCCAAATTATAGAATGGTAGTTATTTACATCTAGGAAATTAATTAACCATTGTCGTGGTTACCATTTTATAAGTAGGTGTGAACCTGTTACTCTCAAATCATATACATTTGTGACTTCCTCTATATAGAGGACAATTTTACATAAAACTGAACTTTAAGTTTCAATATGTGATAAACTATTTAGGATGATTAAATGATGTAAGTTCTAACTTTCAAGTTTCACGTTTCAAAAATGTTTTCATTTGCTTTATTTTTTTAATGTGATATAAGCTAGTTTGTCAAGGAGGAGAGGTAGCTGGGATCTGAAAGTTTCATTTGTTCTATTTATTTATTTTTTTATTATTTATATAGGATCACCTGTAGGGGGATGCGAAATGAGAGGCTACACTTTTAGAACACGAGCTTGTTTTCTTGATCTGCCATCTATGATTTATTTCTTACATTTTTAGGAGACTCACTCAAAGGCCTGCCCTTTTTCAAGCCCTGATCCCCAGAGATGCCTCACTTCCTGTTGATTTACTTAAATTTGAAGCATGTTACTTGTCATCAAGTTTCTTCAGTAGTTGTAAAAGTAGTCATAAACTATGCATCCTGCTGGCACCTTGCTTTATTACAGTATCCTGGATAATTAGATTATTTCTTACCACTTCAAGTTTCAGCTGTTGCTAGGTAAAGTCTACGCGTTTCATCAATGGCTTTGTAATTTGTGGATGATGGTCATGTAATACCTTGTAAACTTATACTTCCAGGGTCTGATTCATGCATACAGATGTAGCATTTTCAGGCCCATAAATGAGTCACAACTTTAAAATGGGCCCTTTCAAGTTATAAAAGTCTGCAGGTTGAAAGCATTCATCATGCATCTGTGCCTTGCAAAGCATCAGTGCTCAATGTAATGTTTGCCAAATAAATTGGTTGTTAAAGTCTTACAGAAAGCAAGCCAGTGCTCTCTCAAGCGCGATTTTCTCTTCATTCCTATGTACATAGGGTTTGTTTTTTGGTCTACCTCCTGAGACAACAATAAGGATTAATATTTGTTGCCAAGATGCTTTGAGATTCTGTTCCCACGAGTACAGTTTGAAAATACCAGCAATGGTTATGTTCAAGCAGAAAAAGTGAGAAGCCGAACAGCTTAGAAATCCAACTTCGTTGACCTAGTCGGTTCATCACAGTCCTCCCATCCTGACATCCATGCCAATGTCCAGATTTTATGCAGTATGGGTTCTGAGAGTCTTCCCATTTTGGAAAACCCTTTAGGTCATCCATATAGTACATTACACAGGGTGTGTGTATACAGTTCTGGGCAGCGTCCTCCTTCTCTCCAGCTTCAGAACCACTGTGCCAGATAAAAAGAAAGAACATAAAGTCTAAACGTAGAGGTCCTGACATTCAAGCTATTTTGTCTTTAAGAAAATTAATATATGTCTTAGACATCAATGGGGCTTGATTGGCAAAAACTCAAGTGTTCCCTACTTGCCTGAAGGATTTTCTACGTTCTGTTTCTTTTTAAAGTTTATATCCTTTATTTATTTATTTTTACATCTTTATTGGAGTATAATTGCTTTACAATGGTATATTAGTTTCTGCTTTATAACAAAGTGAATCAGTTATACATATACATATGTTCCCATATCTCTTCCCTCTTGCATCTCCCTCCCACCCTCCCTATCCCACCCTTCCAGGTAGTCACAAAGCACCGAGCCGATCTCCCTGTGCTATGCGGCTCCTTCCCACTAGCTATCTACCTTACGTTTGGTAGTGTATATATGTCCATGCCTCTCTCTCACTTTGTCACAGCTTACCCTTCCCCCTCCCCATATCCTCAAGTCCATTGTCTAGTAGGTCTGTGTCTTTATTCCTGTCTTACCGCTAGGTTCCTCATGACATTTTTTTTCTTAAATTCCATATATATGTGTTAGCATACGGTATTTGTCTTTCTCTTTCTGACTTACTTCACTCTGTATGACAGACTCTAGGTCTATCCACCTCATTACAAATAGCTCAATTTCGTTTCTTTGTAATTTTTATTTTATATTGGAGTATAGTGGGTTTACAATATTGTGTTAGTTTCAGGTGTACAGCAAAATGATTCAGTTATACATATATCCATCCTTTTTCAGATTCTTTCCCCATATAGGTTATTACTGAATATTGAGTAGAGTTCCCTGTGCTTTACAGTATGTCCCTGTTGATAACCTATTTTATATATAGTAGTGTGTACATCCAAACTCCTAGTTTATCCCTCCCTCCCACCTTTCCCCTTTGACAAGCATAAGTCTGTTTTCAAAGTTTGTGAGTCTGCTTCCATTTTGTAAATAAGTTCATTTGTATCTTTTTTTAAGATTCCACCTATGAGTGATAGGTGGAATCTCTGTCTGTCTTACTTCACTTAGTATGATAACCTCTAGGTCTATCCATGTTGGTGCAAATGGCATTATTTCATTCTTTTTTACAGCTGAGTAATATTCCATTGTATATATGTACTACATCTTCTTATCCCTTATATCATTAATTTTTAATGTTACTGTATTGCAAAATAGCGCTAGAATAACAAAAGAAATTGAAGAACAAAAAAGTGCCTTTGTGATAAAATGTACAAATTTTGAACATTTATAGAGTTTGGACAAATCTGCCTTCTATTATAATGTTAAACTTTTATAGCCTTAGTACAGTTCAGTGGGCTTGCTTAGTGTTATGAGAATTCAGTTAGGGAATGAGGTGGGTGTTAGAATTGTATCCCAGAGCTGGTGTTGTGGTATAGAGCACCTACTGTTCACAGGAGGGCTGCTTGGCTTGACTCCCTTCAGTGGGACTGGATGAACTGTGTCCCTCCTGCTGGCCAACCTGCCCGACCAGAATCTGGTCTATTGATGTTTCCTGAGGCCCCACAGAGGGGATTGTCAATCCTTGAATTCCCCCAGTCTGCCATTTTCAGCCCTGTTTTGTCCCTGATTCAGAATCCCATGGATTAATAAATAGTCTGATCACTGCCAAATTCCTAGGGATGTTGGAAAAGGCCCAGTCATCAAACATTTTAAACGTAGCATGGTGGCGAAGTCAAAGCCATTTTGAGTACATGGCCATTATTCAATAAATGTTTGGTGAATAAGTAAAGGAATAAAAAAACTTCACACAGAGTTCCACCATAATTTTTGGCTAAAGTGTAAAAAGAAAAGAGGATTCTTGTCATGCTTATGGGTTTCTTTTTTAACAACTTTACTGTGGTGTAATTTATATACATATTTTAATTGTACAATTCAATAGTTGTTAGTAATTGTTTACACCTATGCAGTCATCACCACTATTGAGTTTTAAAACAGTTTCATCGCCCTCCCCAAAATCTTGTTCCCATTTACATTAAGTCCCTGCTCCCTCCAGTTCCAGGCAACCACTGATATGCTGTCTGTCTCCATAGATGGGCTTTTCTGAGTGTTTCATAGAAGTGGAATCAGATAATATGTAGTTTATTTTTGCATCTGGATTCTTTTACTTAGCTTAAAGATTTTAATGTTCAGCCACGTTATATAGTATGTATATAGTTTGTTCCTTTTTACTGATGAATAGTATTCTGCTGTAAAGATAAGCCACATTTTGTTCATACATTCACCAACTGATACACATTTAGTCCCTGTTAGGGGCTATTATGAATAGGATTACTGTGAACTTTGGTATAGAAATCTGTGTATGAACATATGTTTTTGTTACTCTTAGGTAAACACTTAGGAGTGGCTGCACCATTTTACATTCCCACCAGCAATCAGTAGTATATGAGGGTTCAAGTTTCATCACATTTTGACAACATTGTCAGTCATATACATATATATGGATATATAACACTGTCAGTCATATATGTGTGTGTGTGTGTGTGTGTGTGTGTGTAGTCTTATATAATTATATAACCATTCTAGTGAGTATAAAGTGGTATCTTATTGTGGTTGTAATTTACAGTTCTCTAATGACTAATGATGATGAACATCTTTTCCTGCAGTCGTTAGCCATTTGTGTGTCTTCTTTGGCAAAATGTCTATTTAAATACTTTGCCCATTTTTAAATTGGGTCATTTATCTTATTAAATTATAAGAGTTCTTTATATATTCTAGCTACCGGTTCTTTATCAGGTATATGTTTTGCAAATATTTTCTGTGACTTGTCTTTTCATTTTCATTCCTATTTGTTTGAACATGTAGAAGCCATGTATACTTGCCTTTCTCTAAATCAGCCTTGTCTCCCAAAGCCATACAAGAAGAAAGCCACCTACACACACATAGGGGTCTGTGAGCTCTTTGAAGAGACTTGAATCCCTTAAGTTTGCTGCTTCATATGCTTCTCCTTCCTGCCCTTTTCCTACCCTGAAGTCTTGCTTTTCTAGTAACCACTATTTTCTAATAACAGGAAGAGAGGAAGAAGAAAGGGAGATGGTTTTTCAGCTCAACTACCTTTGTAGTTCTTACATTGCTTTAATGATTGTAGTACTATGAAAAATTAAGTCCAGACACTATCTGTCATTTTTACACTTGGGGTGAAGATGTTCCTGACTTGCCTCCGACAGGGATACTTAAGATTCTTCCCCCCCCCTCCAGTTGAGGCAATAATTTGATTTAATTGATCCACAGCTCTCTTCATGACCAAGGGCAAACATTTGTAACATGTCTGACCCCGTTTTAGGGATGAAGGTAGAGACTGTTAAAAACCAAGCTCCCTCTCTTCTTTGTGTAACCTCGCTAGATTTTATGACAGTCCACAGTCATGACTTTGGAAGAGTGATGCTCTAGCCATGGGCTACCTGACCAGATGACCCTTGTTTGACTATCCTTCATAGGACGCTTTGTATCACAGTGACAGGATATCATAGTAAAAATCACAGGGACATGGCAATTGATATTTGACACTCAGTATTTCACATTGGCTCAGGGGCAAAAGATTTTTGAGTGACTAGTACCTAATATCTTTGTGTTCATGTCTCTTCTTATAGATTTCATGTTCTAAAAGCTATCTGTGTTACATAAAATATACTCTTTTAGTTTATCAAATTGTATTTAATATTCTAACAGAAGATGCAATTTAAAAATAAGTTTTAGCAGACTTTGTGATATCTCTTGTTGTAGCTTTAAAACCTCTTAGGAAACGTCATGTAAGAATGATGGCCTGTAAGTACAAAAGCCACAATGTAAGGCTCAAAGTATTCAGCTTGAGTTGGATTGGCAGAAAATATCTTTTGCCAGTGAACATAGTGGAAACTTAAATTTAGTAACCTTCTTGATTTAAAGAAATGGTTCCCTACCACTGCAACAAAAAGAATAAAATACCTAGGAATAAACCAACCTAAGGAGGCAAAAGACCTGTATGCAGAAAACTATAAGATACTGGTGAAAGAAATCAAAGATGACACAAACAGATGGGGAGATATACCATGTTCTTGGACTGGAAGAATCAATATTGTGAAAATGACTCTACCACCCAAAGCAATCTACAGATTCAATACAAGCCCTGTCAAATTACCAATGGCATCTTTCACAGAACTAGAACAGAAAATTTTACAATTTGTGTGGGAACACAAAAGACCCCAAATAGCCAAAGCAATCTTGAGAAAGAAAAACAGAGCTGGAAGAATCAGGCTCCCGGACTTCAGACTCTACTACAAAGCTACTATAATCAAGACAGTATGGTACTGGCACAAAAGCAGAAATAGAGACCAATGGAAGAGGATAGAAAGCCCAGAGATAAACCCACACACCTATGGTCTATCTATGACAAAGGAGGCAAGAGTATACAATGGAGAAAAGACAGCCTTTTCAATAGTGGTGCTAAGAAAACTGGACAGCTATCAATACATGTAAAAGAAAGAAATTAGAACATTCCCTAACACCATACACAAAAATAAACTAAAAATGGATTAAAGACCTGAATGTAAGGCCAGACACTATAAAACTCCTAGAGGAAAACATAGGCAAAACACTCTTTGACAAAAATCACAGCAAGATCTTTTTTCACCCCACCTCCTAGAGTAATGAAAATAAAACCAAAAATAAACAAATGAGACCTAATGAAACTTAGAAGTTTTTGCGCAGCAAAGGAAACCATAAACAAGACAAAAAGACAGCCCTCAGAATAGGAGAAAATGTCAACAAATGAAGCAACTGACAAAGGATTAATCTCCAAAATATACAAGCAGCTCATGCAGTTCAATATATATATTAAAAAAAACCAATCTAAAAATGGGTAGAGGACTTAAATAGATATTTCTCCAAAGAAGACATACAGATGGCCAACAAACACATGGAAAGATGCTCAACATCACTAATTATTAGAGAAATGCAAGTCAAAACTACAATGAGGTATCACCTCACACTGGTCAGAATGGCCATCATTAAAAAAATCTACAAGCAATAAATGCTGGAGAGGGTGTGGAGAAAAGGGAACCCTCTTGCACTGTTGGTGGGAATGTAAATTGATAGAGCCATTATGGAGAACAGTATGGAAGTTCATTAAAAAACTAAAAATAGAACTACCATATGATCCAGCAATCCCACTAGTGATCATATACCCCAAGAAAACCATAATTCAAAAAGACACATGCACCCCAATGTTCATTGCAGCACTGTTTGCAATAGACAGGACGTGGAAGCAACCTAAATGTCCATCAACAGAGGAATGGATAAAGAAGATGTGGTATGTATATACAGTGGAATAATACTCAGGCATAAAAAAGGAATGAAATTGGGTCATTTGTAGAGACTTGGATGGACCTAGAGTCTTTCATACAGAGTGAAGTAAGTCAGAAAGATAAAAACAATTATCATATATTAACGCATATTTGTGGAATCTAGAAAAATGGTATAGATTATCTTATTTGCAAAGCAGAAATAGAGACACAGACGTAGAGAACAAACGTATGTACACCAAGAAGGGAAAGGGTGGGGTGGGATGAATTGGGAGATTGTGATTGACATATATACACTATTGATACTATGTATAAAATAGATAACTAATGAGAACCTTCTGTACAGCTCAGGGAACTCTACTCAATGCTCTGTGGTGACGTAAATGGGAAGGAAATCCAAAATAGAGGGGATATATGTATACATATAGCTGATTCACTTTGCTGTACAGTAGAAGCTAACAACATTGGAAAGCAACTATATTCCAATAAAAATTAATTTAAAAAAATAAAGAAGTGGTTCCGAATATTTCATGTGATAGGGTATATTAGTGATCATAAGCTCTCTGTTTTTGAACAAAACTGGGGACAGGCTAGGTATCTATGGAGAATTATCCTGAATCTCCACTTGCCATTATTTTGAGGTAGTTTTATGCTTGTATCTTAGAAAGCAGCACAGAATGAAGCATCCAATACAGAAAGATCAGCTTTGATTAGTAATTTTAATCTGGCTTAGTGGTGGCCAGCCCTTAGAATTTCTGACTTGTTCTAAGTCTGGAAAGGGATGAGTTTCTGAGATTTACTACTGTTATTATGGTAGTCTGCCTACTGTGCTTTCTAGTAGTAAGGTAGGGTTTTTTTTAATAGTTTCTAAGAAGCTCAGGATTGTCAGTGTGAAGTGAGAGGCCACTCTGTCAGGTTTTGTATTCCTGTTTAAAGATTCCCCATTTCTGAAATACTGATAGCTTTTGCTCCTCTTCTCATCCACTATTCACCTCCTGTGTCATCTGGATCCCTGTTCTTTTAGCCCTACTAAGGTCATTGGCATTTCTCATGAGGGAACAGGTGTTTGGGGTAGGGGTGTGATGGTGCATGGTTGGATGGTAAAGGGAATGAAGGTGCCATGATAGGCAGGTTTGATGTGGTCTTGAGGAAGAACCAGGAAGGCAATTGTAGTCATTTGTCACTGGCATAATATGCTCAAAACTCTTATCTGATCCTGGTGAGGTGAGGGGATGAGTCTTCTCTCTACTTTAGAGGTATTCTTTGAGTGTCTGTGGTATTCTACACTCTGTGCAAATGGGGATATGAAAGGCCCACGTGAACTCAACTCCTCAAAGATAAAAACGATATCTAGTACCATCTGGAGCCCTACAGCCCAGAGACCTTTAGTATCTGGGTCAGATGAGACCCTTACAAGTCATCTAATTCTGTCAGGTCAAGAGCAATACCACTATCATAGCTCCATGAGGACCTATCAGGGAGATAGTTCCACACAAATGTGTACCCATCAGTCAGAAAAATAGAAGGCTGTTTTGTAACAGTTCACGAGTGACTTCATGTACTAAAGTTGAACCCTACAAGAGTCATTATGAAGAATACTACTAATGGGAATAGTGTATGTTAAATGTGGAAAAAAATTCTTACATCTTTATTTTATCATCTTCTGGAAACTGGTTCGTTGGCAAGTAATTAGAGTTTTACTGTTTAGTAAGTTAACAGAGGTTAATGAGGAGCTCTGTGTTAATTTAAAATTTCTTTGAAGCAGGGGTAAAAGTAGCACTCGGTGAACTTTTGGAGTGCAGGCACATTGGTCTTGGAAATCTGAAACCTTCATTATGCGCTGGACCGACAGGCAGAAGGCCTCAGGGAAACGTGACAGGCATGGTACAGCACTGCTTGAAACGCTTCTCAGTGTTCAGCCTGAAAGTATTTCCATTGACTCTGCGGGAGCACACAGACTTCTGACAGAGCTTCTTGGTCTTTGATCTTGGGCGTTGCTTTATGGGCTCTCAGCGTCTTTGTGGCTCTGATCACTGACTGGGGTTTGCAAGGGGAAGGCAGAGGGAACCCCACCCCGAGGTGACATTAGTGAGGGAGCTCCACAGTGCAGAGAACCATAGGGACAGAAGTTAGTGCCCCTAAAGCAGCATTCCACCTTTCCTTTCACGAAGCTTCCCATGTTCTAAGATCACTGGTGTTGTCCCCTGTGCCACTCAACTTCAGTCCTGCAGTGTGTTTCATGTCACAGGTACTTCCTGAAAGCCTCCTGAACAGTAATAGATAACCTAGCACTACTCCTGTGAGGAATGTACACAGCAAGTACTGCTCCCCTTGGTCTGCAGAACTTCCCAGAATCCTGACCACAGCCTTCTGGATAAAAAGCCTCATGAGTTTTAAACGACCAGATTCACTTCCTCATACGATCATATCACATCCTTCAGTGCTGTGCTTACTTAACAAGTCCAAGTAGGCTCTTTGAAAGATAGCAGGAGATTTTTTTCATGACCCTTTAACCAGTTTTACTTTTTATTAGAGGTCTTATCTGGATTAGTCTTTGTCTTAATTGGTGGTTCTTACTGACCAGTTGTTAGAGCGACAAATATTAGGTTGAATGGAGGAAATGAAAATATTCTTTTCAGGATCCTGAGATATCTAAAGCAGGGCTTTGTAAACTGTGGCCCATGAGTCAGATTTCACCCATGCTTGTTTTCAAACAGACCACAATAAGAACAGTTTTTACCTTTTTAAATCACTGGTTGGGGAATATTGTATGAAAGAGACCATATGTGGTCTGTGAAGCCTAAAATATTTACTATCTAGCATTTTACAGAACAAGTTTACTGACCCCCAATCTTAAAGAAACATCATTTTTGTCAAGTTTGTTTCAAGCACAATGTGATAGTATCAATTACAAAGGACTTTTCTAATTTTACTTTGAGGTTCAGACAATGAATTTATATTTGCCACAGCTTAAAGCAGGAAGGTTTTTTTTTTCAAATAATTTTTATAAAATATTTAGGACTAACTATAAACTACTTCTGGTGACCAAGGATCAAACATTGACATTGGTTCAAGTATTAGGTACCAGTATCATACAGCTGTTAGTCAGTGACCCAAGCTATATTGACCAGTACTAGGTAGATGCCAGCATAGTTTATTTTTAATGTACGTTAAAAAAAATCTACCTCCAGTGTCCACCTTAAGATAAGGCAGCAAGATGTGAAAGAAGTCCTTTGATTTGTCATGGGGTCTAGTCTCCTGGGTTTTGACTTCACTGACCTTGGGTAACATCAGTAGAAACACTGAGTCATTAAGAAATCTAATCTGGCCATTGTGGAGGAGTGGATCTTGAGACAGACTTAGAATTGAAGCTGTTAAAATGTGGTCCTTGGCATAATGACTTTCCTTTGCCTAAGAAAATCATCTAAAGTCTTCTTGCAGTACTGTTCTCCACAATGTGTAAACTGAGCCATGGGTCCGGCAGTGGCTCCATGCTGCCTACTGTTGGCACCTTTAAGAGTCAAACAGTCTTTATTCTGTTATATAATGGAGGGTCATCATAACAAACCATGATTGCCCTTGTTTTATAGTCTCTGCTTCCAAATGCAGGACTGGTTCTATCAAGTCAGCTGATGGTACTTAACATGGGTCTTCCCATTTGACTTTCTTATACGAATCTCTTCTAAGCCCTCTCATGAGGTTTGCTTGCTATTTCTCTTAAGCTATTTCTCTTTTCCCTAAATATCATATGCATTTCTCAGGAGAATGTAAAGGAAGAAGCTATAATTTGGCTAAGATACCAGCTATCTGGGACAATATCATGGTTGTGATAACATTTTTATATTAAATTAAGAAAGCATTCACAAAACGGGTTTTATAGGATATCCAGAACTTTAATGGCATTTTAGCCTGACAAGAATTTCATATTAGTGTCAAATCACACTTCCCCCCTCCCCACCTCCTCATTCCATGTGATCCTTCACAGTGGCTGTAGATCTATCTTGTTTTGGCTGCACCTGCTCTGGCCCCAGAGGACTATCTTTTCATAGCAGTTTTCAAGCTAGGTAAAAATAATGTTCCTCTTCCTTACCCAGTGTTTTTGATGGGCAGTTTTTTTCACATTCTGAAGACAGATAGGTGGGATGTGACTAAAAATTGCAACACGCTTCTTTCTCCAAACAAGTTTATTTTTTGAATGCTGCAGATTTTTGTACCTTTCCAATACAGCCTTAAGTTTTCTTAAGCACTTTCCAATCTATTTTGCACATAGCCTTGGATGTTCTGATTTAAGCATATATTACATTTCCTTTTTATAGACTGTCTTTCTTGCAAAGGAAGAAATCCTTTATGGTTACTAGTCAACCAGCCTATGTAGGTGAAATTGTAAAAAAAGAAGAGAAAAGAAAAAAAGCCAACATGTGGGTTAAGTCTTGTTAAGGTAGATTGCATTTTAAAATAAGTATCTGTAATTTGTCCACTTTTATTCAAATTGAAATTAATTTTCTTGGTATGTTTCGAAAGACAGCACAGTGTTTGAACCACCTGTATGCTTCCCAGTTTTTCATTATCAGTATTTAGTCACTGGCAGTCTACTAAAACCATTCTATTCTGCTAATGAGTCTTTTCTAAAATCACGACTGGGCACGACGGGAAAGCATGACTCAATCAGAAGGAGAGCTCTTGCTGCTCCAGTTGGCATCTCCATATTAAGGAGATTGTTTAGATGTGTCTTAGTCTTCCATAAAGCATAGAAACAGGCTGTGTGTGTGCAAGACTCTTAAGAACCAGGAATGGCTGAGTCTTCGCAAAATAATAATAATAATCAAATTATATACATTTATAATCTGAGTACCATCTTTTCAGTACCCTTCGGATCAGTGTGAGGTCGGTCCTTCTTGTCATTGTGGCTCCATGGTGATGAGGCCAAGTCACTAAGCCTGACTGTGTCGGCCCCTGGAGCTTGCTTTGGGCACAGACATAAGCTCTTTTCTCTGAGCAAACGTGAGCTTGCTCATGAGATGGGCCATCATCAGAGACTTATAGATGGTTGGCACAGAACTGACTGGAATGGTTCAGAAAGCAAGTGCTAAGGCCAGTTGGCATCTTGCCAGGCAAATGATTAGCGCTTTTATAATCGTTAAGAGTCCATGGTTCTACGAGTCCATTATTTAAAAATAATGGAGCTTATTATTATTGATTGGCCAGATACTGTCTTAGGGGGTGAAAGTCACAAATCATACACTGTGGCAAATACAGTTGAAACAGAGAAGTACACACATCCCCAGTACCCGGCACACGAGCTGGCACACAAAGCTGGTGTCCAGTAAGTTCATTTACTGTCAGTTGCTAGTCACCTGAAGCAAAGCAGCAAGGCTTGTGTCCCTGTTTTCACGGAGTGTGTGGTGTAACTGATCACAGCTCAGCTCCTCCAGGGCAGAATGGTGGCTTTGATTCTCTGTGTGCCTTGTACCAAGCATAGAACCTGGAACCACACCAGCCATCAATAAATAGTTGTTGGATAAAAGAATAAGTGGTTGATTCTAATTTTTAAGGTCCTTTCTTCAAGTCCCCAGACTCAAGTAGATGGGAACACAGCTCAGCACCTACTCATCCCCACCGAAAAACAACACACACACACACAAACAGGCAAAAAAAAAAAAAAAAAAGCCAGAATCATATGAGTTTAAATGAGGAGACTAATAAAAATCTATTCTCTTCAGGGACTTAGGAAGTGTTTCATAAGTTGTTTACTGCTCAGTTGTCTCGAGTTACTCTTATTTATATTAAGACCAATTTCTAAAGCTACTCATTTATTAAGAGAAAAAAAATGCTACCTGTGGGTTCTGGAGCAGACAATGAGATAAGATCAAAAATCCCCACTCATTACTCATTTACAAATATATATATATATAGGCATTTTCAATATCTATATTGGGAGCAGAAATATATAAATGGCATAGTTTTCACCCTGTAGGAATTTACAATATAGTAGGGTAAATGTGTGAACAAACTCTAACATGAGAGAGAATAAAATAAGCACCATAGCCGAAGGACAAGCACATGGATCAGTAAATGAGACGTTAAACACTTACGGGAAGACTTCCCAGAGAAGAAAACATTTGATTCGGGACTTCAAAATAAATAGAATTTCAGCTGGTCAAAAAGTGAGGAAGGCTAGTGCAGATGGAAAGAACAGCATAAATAAGGGTACGGAGCAGGGGAAGTACAGGGCAGAGAGGCCTCTGAGTCCACAGCAGAGGATTTATGAAGAAGGGCTGTGGTTGGAGATTAAGCCCATTTGGGTCTGAGGCACAGGAGAGTGAGGAGTCTGGATTTTCGTCTATAGCTCTGTTCCTTTATACCTCCTTTGTAGTGCTGTGTCCCCTGTATTATTTTTTATGAGAACCTTTACTAAATCGGCATTTATTTTTCTTGAGTGCCTTTACTTTAAAAGGAAATTTACTATCACTACGGTCAATAGTAAACCCATATTACTTGCTCTAAATAAGTCCAGAAAACTCAATACAGTTATGAAATTCTAATTTGACACTGTTCCTTCACTACTGCTCTGAGCTGAGCCTATAGGCTTGTTAAAAAGAGATCGGCAAATGTCTAAGGCCTGATCTTGACTTACTGACGCTAACTGATGCTTTTTCTTAGACATATGGAAAGGATCACAAGAAGATCCAAATGCAAGTAAATGATTAAAATGATATTCCTGAATCCCGAGTCTCTGTGCTAGTGAAATTCATCTCAAGTACCTCCTAAAACTTTGGCCTGTGTCACTGCCTACATCTTACACTTTCAGAAACTCTGCTGGAGACACTGGAGAGGGCCTGACATGTTTAGGTATCTGAGTAATGTAAACGCTGCCTGCACTTTAGTAGGAAAACCCTGGCAGCCTGTTGTAAAGGGCTCTGGGAACAGGAAAACCAGTCAAGAGCCTATCACGGAATCTAGGCCAGAAGCAAGGGGCCCGGACTAAGAGACCATATTCTTCCCTGTGCCAGGTGCTGAGAAGGTGGTACCCAGTGATGTGTGGGGGTCAGGGAGAAGGCTGGGAGAACAATCTGAGGTTCTAACTTGCGTGAAGTGGTGAATGTTGTGGGGATTTAAAGATACACTGAATACAGGAGGAGAAAGTTGAAGAAGCAATGAAGGGGTTTTTTTTGGAGATGCCAAAAAGGTGTCGAAAGAAGAGAATAAGGTGGTTAAGACCAGCCTGGTCTTCAACTAAAGAGATGGAAATAAGGGAAGAGGGGAAAAGAAGTTAAGGCTCAAAGAAAGGAAAATTAAGGGAATTCTGATCAGATGACCTTTGGTCTCTGTGAAATGGAAGTTAAAGCTACACGTGGAAAGCAAGCTTGGTGGAGAAATGACAATAATCTAAATTCAGTAAGTGAAAGATAATGCAATCTGTTCTACCCAAGGCCTAGGTATGAATAAGGAGCTTTACTGTCGTGTTACAAACTCTGCATAGATCTCAAAATATTACAACCTCGGATTCACATGACAACTCCTTAGGACATTCAGCTAGGAGTGAATATGCTCTGGTTCTTGCCCATGTCTGAAGGGTCCCACCTTCCTAATTCTGAGTGACATATACCAACAGTCCAAAAACGTACACATCTATGTGTCAGAGTCACAGGATTTTGGAATTTGAGGGACGGGAGGGACTTTCAAGTTTACCTTGCCAACTATTAATTTAATTCTTAAATCCTGCCAACCAAACAAAGGGTCATTCAAGCCATGCTTGGAACCTCAAAGGATATCCTTATCAACTCCTGAAAAAAAAAAACAAAAAACTATTCTATCCTCGGACCAACTTATTCTATTTTTAAATATACCAAAATTTGATAAAACAATTTTAGTGCCTTTACTAGCTGGCTAAATCTGAATTTCCTGGTGTCATCTCCTTCCCAGCCCCCTGCCGCCCCTCCATCCCCGCCTTCTTGAATCCCACTAGAGCAAGAAGTAAGACTCATGCTATGCTGACACCTTGTTTTCTAGCAACAGAGTTTATTTGATACAAATATGGGGTTGTTTCTATTTGATGATGTTTGGAGTATTTTAATTAAATATTTATAGTGAAATACCATTTGAATACAGAGTTTAAGATGCATTGTGTTTCTCTCTTCAAAGCTTCTAAAACGTTTTCGTCTCTAAGCTTCTTAAGCATCTCTCCTCATTTTCTACCTGGGATGATACTGCTCTGGCTATTCATGTTGGACCCATCAGACCGTGAGCTCTCTGAGACACTTATTTCTCTTTCACGCATTGCTTCAATTATCCACCCGTCAGCTACATATGACGGCCCGTGCCGTGCCAGGGTCTCGTCCAGGGCCAGGTTGAGAAGGGCGACAGGTTCCTTACATTCTTCTCACTCCTCTGTGGGTGAATCAGTAGGCCTTGCCCAGTGCTGGGCACACTGTACCTACTCCATAAATAGCTGACAAATCAGTAGAACGTGTTGGAGAGCAGTTTGGAGGATGATAAGCTCTTTTGCTTCTGGGTAAGAAGCGGGAGACAGGTGCTGCATCCCTACCTCCTATCTCAGACCTCACAGAATTTAAGGTTTTGACACACATTGAAAAACAAATAAACAAAAAGTTGTGCCCCGTACCTAGCCTTGGGGATGTTTGAGTGCCACAGAGATGAAGAGGTGGCTCAGCAAGCAGGGGGAAGGAGCCAATGCTGATCGCCCTCGTCCTCCATCCTGCCCACCAGTCAGCAGCCCTTTCAAGTTCTGCCTTTTACTTGCCTGATGAGCACATGATTTCTGCTTGAGGTCACCTTGACTTGCAGCGCAGCTGAGGCTAAAAGAAGAAAATCTGGTGGTAAAACACTTATTTTCAAAAATATTTGAAGGGACGGCTGAACTGGGGACACAAGTGTGGCCAAGTGCAGGGTTGAACTCTCTCCTCTAGAGCTGTAGGAAGCGGGGGAAGTTGGTCCACGTGTATCCCTGGGCCACCTGTCCCGAGCATTTGTCATTCTCTTTCTACCCCTGCTGCTTGCACACCATTGGCAGCTCGATGAGACAAATTCCAGAGCTAGACTGTATTTTCTCTCTAACAATAGCATCTGCTTCAGACCTGTCACAGGGTCCCTTTCCTATCTGATGCCACCTTCACTCTTCATTGTCCTGATAGCAGTAGTTCTGTCTGTTGACTCCTCAGGACAGAGTTGTGCTTTATTTCACAAAGGGACGGAAGGACTTGCCATGCTCTGAGGATGAGTCTTCAGTCTGCTTATTCAGCCTCTGTAAAACTTAGCAAATAATGCTTTTTTCCTAAAAATAACTGGAAAACAAGGATTTTCTTATTATCCTCAGTCAGGAAGAACTAACCCTGAACTTTGATTTACAGGGAAAAAAAGGAAAGGGTCACATCCCTTTGGTTATGCCCATCAAATGATTGTATATGGCTATATGTAAACTGTCGTCTCTTTAAAAGAGCTACTGTGATTTGATTCCATAACTTTATTGAAAAGTTCAGCTAGTAGAAGAAATGGAAAAAGCAATAAAGCTTATCCCATAGCCACTTCTAAATGTATAACAGTCTCTTTTGCATTAAATATTATTGCATTAAATAATAATAGTCTCTTTTGCATTAAAGGAGTTTTTAAAAAATTCATCTTGAATTATGTTAAGGCACAGTGGTAGAGTATGTTTTGCTTTTCCTTAAATTTTCACAAATTCAAAAGGGTGTATACATTTTTATAAGGATTTTAGCTGGACATACGACCTATCAATACCTAAATATGCTTGTAGCTCCATTCAGGGCCTCCTTCCTGAGAACTGAGGTTAAAAAAAAAATACACGTCGAAAAGAGATCTGATTTGCTCATGGGCAAACTCACCAGTTCAGTCCCTCCCAGCTCCAATACTGTGCTTCTTGCTCTGTGACGGTTTAGAGGCTGTCAGTAGGAGCTCTAGAGATGGGTTCTCAGTACATTGATCAAGTTTTGTTGCTCCATTTACATTATTTAGCCCAGTCTAGCTACATGTGGTACAGGGATGCGTTATGATAAAGAATAATAGTTCCCATGTTCTCAGGGAAAGGTGCTTATACATAGATTAACTACTAAGACGTCAGCACCGTAAGAGAAAGATCTTGACGATGCCTGGTGCCCAGTCATGCTCATTAACTCTTTGCTTAACAACCCTAGAAAACAGACATCATTATCCCGTACACCCTCAGTAGGGGTGATGGCACCTTCAAGGGGGTGAACATTGGTTCTTGGGGGATGAACAAATTCTGCTCTTTATGTATAAAATTCAAATATACATGAAGTAGAAAATCAGATCTATAGTAACCTGTGTTATTACAATATCATGTGGGTGATTAGGTTAAAAAAGGCTTCTTGATGTATTGAAATGCAGATTATCCTAAAGATGGAGCTAGACAGTCTGTAACTCAGAAAGTTAAGGTGGTCTGACTTTGGTTGAATCCACACTGACTGATCCCGAAGACCACTGTGCATTGCGAACTTGTTAGCTGGCTTTGTTGGCTGTCTGGGAGGGGTTAGCAGCGCAGGCTTTAGCAGCTTTGGATTATTCTGTTATGTTCAAGGAGTTTACCCAAATGTTGATAGAGGCACAGAAGAAGCAAGGAAGGGAAGCTCCCAGTGTTTGTAAGTAGGTTGTTGCCACGTGCAGATAAACGTCCTGCAACGGTGCTCATGCTAAATTCACTTTACTTGTTTCTATGATAGCCAAGGTGGATTTTTAAAAGGCATTTTAGGGATTCTGAATCTGCATTGTAGATTTAAGGCCCCTGTACACACTTTCGGCCTGTCATTGGTGTAGGTTAAATCCACGTAGGCAGATCATTGTACACATTTGCTTTCTTCTCCTCATTCATTAATTCTCAACCCTTGAGACACTTAATGCACCCGAACATAGGAGCCACTGAATTCTTTTTTCTTCAATTGAAGTATAGTTGATTCACAATATTAGTTTCAGGTGTGCAGCAAAGTGATTCTGATATATATATTCAGAAATATATATATATATATATATATATCTTTTTTTAGATTCTTTTCCATTCGGTTATACAAGATACTGAATATAGTTCCCCGTGCTCTATAGTAGGTCCTTGTTTATTTTGAATATACTAGTGAATTCTTATCATTGATTTCTTGTGATAACGCTATTCTTATCTCTAGCTAATGACACAGGTGGAGGTGATTTGTAAGAATGTCATTGCAGTTTTGGATCCTCTGTGTATATGTAGCCAGAACCTCTGGGTTGTGTTTATTGAGAGTGAGACCCAAGAACAGCACACCTCCTTGGTGACACGTGCTTGTCCTCAAAGCCTCCCCACGGAGGTAATTTGCACTCAAGTCACATAAGGACACTCGGTCACAACACCTTTGATGTCCCTGGCTTCTAATGCTCCAAGTTAAGAGCAGATTAGCAAGGGAATCACAGTTAGGGCATTTTGGACGTAATAATGAATGTAATGATTCAGCATGGGAAATTTCTAGGATATGCAAGGAAAAAAGGGCAAGGGGGGGTGGCCCTGAAATGGGATGGATTTAAAATTTCAGAGCCTACCAGGCTGATCTTCAGAGAACTGCAAAGGGGAAATATGCTTACATTGCAGCAGCAGTGTTCCAGGTTAAGTTGAAGAATACCGTGGCAGTCGCAGGTATCCGACATTGGAATCAGTTATCAAGGGAAGTAATGGCATGGCCTCTTGAAGGCTCTTTAAATATAGGATTGATTTCTTACCTGTCTGGAAAGACGTTGGAATAAGTCTACATTGAAAATAAATACAATTTGCTGAAGGTTTCTTATGTCCAGTGAGTCTCTGATCTTTTTTGAAGAAACTTATCTGTATTGAGTTAAAGAGAAGCAACATGGTGGTTATAGCACAGAACCTGGAGCTCCATGGACTGGCTCTGAATCCCAGCTCTGCTGTCTACCAGCTGTGAGATCCTGAGGAACTTACCTAAACTTCTCTGGGCTTCAGTTTACTCAACTGTAAAGTGGGGGTAGAATGGTACCTACTTCATACAGGTGTTCTGAGGATTCAACAAGTTAATATTTTTAAATGCCGTATAAGGGTTTATTAAAATAAAAACTTTTGAAGACTTATTGTGTGAAGAGTTTAGGTATCTTCATTTAAGAAATTAGAAAGACACTTTTATCCGTGCTTTTGAAGTTGTATGCATATATTACTATCTCCTATCCACTAGCAAATTATTTAAATAAACTTTGGCATGCTTTTAAAGCGTGTCATGTTTAGAGATGCAGATATTTGCACAGTGTGTTTGAATTGTCAGGAGAACCCCAAAACACAAAACCTGCCCCACTTTGATACTTTTGGCGCTTTGACAGCTATGGGTCAGATGTTGTGTTAGTGTTACATTTAGTAACCTAAGCGGGCTGCCTCTGAGGATCCTGCTTTTCTGGAAGCTTTCTTATGTGTTTTCCACTCACACACCTCAATTACCTTCTCACTACAGCAGTTGCTGGGGTCCTTCTTCTCCTGGTTTCTGCTCCCAGACCAGTGTTTCTCTCTCCTTGCTCCTTAAAAGACCCCAGCACTTTTTTTTTTTTAACATCTTTATTGGAGTATAATTGCTTTACAATGGTGTGTTTCTGCTTTATAACAAAGTGAATCAGTTATACATATACATATGTTCCCACGTCTACTCCATCATGCGTCTCCCTCCCTGCCACACTCCCTATCCCACCCCTCTAGGTGGTCACAAAGCACCGAGCTGATCTCCCTGTGCTGTGCGGCTGCTTCCCACTAGCTATCTATTTTACGTTTGGTAGTGTATATATGTCCATGCCACTCTCTCACTTTGTCACAGCTTACCCTTCCCCCTCCCCATATCCTCAAGTCCATTCTCTAGCAGGTCTGTGTCTTTATTCCTGTCTTACCCCTAGGTTCTTCATGACACTTTTTTCCCCGAAATTCCATATATATGTGCCAGCATACAGTATTTGTCTTTCTCCTTCTGACTTACTTCTCTCTGTATGACAGACTCTAGGCCCGTCCACCTCATTACAAATAGCTCAATTTCGTTTCTTTTTATGGCTGAGTAATATTCCATTGTATATATGTGCCACATCTTCTTTATTCATTCATCCAATGATAGACACTTAGGTTGTTTTCATCTCCGGGCTATTGTAAATAGAGCTGCAGTGAACATTTTGGTACATGACTCTTTTTGAATTATGGTTTTCTCAGGGTATATGCCCAGTAATGGGATTGCTGGGTCATATGGTAGTTCTATTTGTAATTTTTTAAGGAACCTCCATACTGTTCTCCATAGTGGCTGTACCAACTCACATTCCCACCAGCAGTGCAAGAGGGTTCCCTTTTCTCCACACCCTCTCCAGCATTTATTGTTTCTAGATTTTTTGATGATAGCCATTCTGACTGGTGTGAGATGATATCTCATTGTAGTTTTGATTTGCATTTCTCTAACGATTAATGATGTTGAGCATGCTTTCATGTATTTGTTGGCAGTCTGTATATCTTCTTTGGAGAAATGTCTATTTAGGTCTTCTGCCCATTTTTGGATTGGGTTGTTTGTTTGTTATTGAGCTGCATGAGCAGCTTATAAATTTTGGAGATTAATCCTTTGTCAGTTGCTTCATTTGCAAATATTTTCTTCCATTCTGAGGGTTGTCTTTTGGTCTTGTTTATGGCTTCCTTTGCTGTGCAAAAGCTTTGAAGTTTCATTAGGTCCCATTTGATTATTTCTGTTTTTACTTCCATTTCTCTAGGAGGTGGGTCAAAAAGGATTTTGCTGTGATTTATGTCAGAGAGTGTTGTGCCTATGTTTTCCTCCAAGAGTTTGATAGTGTCTGGCTTTACATTTGGTCTTTAATCCATTTTGAGTTTATTTTTATGTATGGTGTTAGGGAGTGATCTAATCTCATACTTCTACATGTACCTGACCAGTTTTCCCAGCACCACTTATTGAAGAGGCTGTCCTTTCTCCACGGTACATTCCTACCTCCTTTATCAAAGATAAGGTGACCGTATGTACGTGGGTTCATCTCTGGGATTTCTATCCTGTTCCATTGATCTATATTTCTGTTTTTGTGCCAGTACCATACTGTCTTGATTACTGTCACTTTGTAGTATAGTCTGAAGCCAGGGAGCCTGATTCCTCAAGCTCCGTTTTTCGATCTCAAGATTGCTTTGGCTATTCGGGATCTTTTGTGTTTCCATACAAATTGTGAATTTTTTTGTTCTAGTTCTGTGAAAAATGCCAGTGGTAGTTTGATAGGGATTGCATTGAATCTGTAGATTGCTTTGGGTATTAGAGTCATTTTCACAATGTTGATTCTTCCAATCCAAGAACATGGTATATCTCCCCATCTATTTGTATCATCTTTAATTTCTTTCATCAGTGTCTTATACTTTTCTGCATACAGGTCTTTTGTCTCCTTAGGTAGGTTGATTCCTAGGTATTTTATTCTTTTTGTTGCAATGGTAAATGGGAGTGTTTTCTTAATTTCACTTTCAGATTTTTCATCATTAGTGCCTAGGAATGCAAGAGATTTCTGTGCATTAATTTTGTATCCTGCTACTTTACCAAATTCATTGATTAGCTCTAGTAGTTTTCTGGTAGCATCTTTAGGATTCTCTATGTATAGTATCATGTCATCTGCAAACAGTGACAGCTTTACTTCTTCTTTTCCGATTTGGATTCCTTTTATTTCCTTTTCTTCTCTGATTACTGTGGCTAAAACTTCCAAAACTATGTTGAATAAGAGTGGTGAGAGTGGGCAACCTTGTCTTGTTCCTGATCTTAGTGGAAATGCTTTCAGTTTTTCACCATTGAGGACGATGTTGGCTGTGCGTTTGTCATATATGGCCTTTATTATGTTGAAAAGTTTCCCTCTATGTCTACTTTCTGGAGGGTTTTTATCATAAATGGGTGTTGAATTTTGTCAAAAGCTTTCTCTGCATCTATTGAGATGACCATATGGTTTTTCTCCTTCAGTTTGTTAATATGTATATCACATTGATTGATTTGCATATACTGAAGAATCCTTGCATTCCTGGAATAAACCCCACTTGATCATGGTGTATGATCCTTTTAATGTGGTGTTGGATTCTGTTTGCTAGAATTTTGTTGAGGATTTTTGCATCTATGTTCATCTGTGATATTGGCCTGTAGTTTTCTTTCTTTGTGACATCCTTGTCTCGTGTTGGTATCAGGGTGATGGTGGCCTCCTGGAATGAGTTTGGGAGTGTTCCTCCCGCTGCTATATTTTGGAAGAGTTTGAGAAGGATAGGTGTTAGCTCTTCTCTAAAAGTTTGATAGAATTCGCCTGTGAAGCCATCTGGTCCTGTGCTTTTGTTTGTTGGAAGATTTTTAATCACAGTTTCAATTTCAGTGCTTGTGATTGGTCTGTTCATATTTTCTATTTCTTCGTGATTCAGTCCTGGCAGGTTGTGCATTTCTAGGAATTTGTCCATTTCTTCCAGGTTGTCCATTTTATTGGCATAGAGTTGCTTGTAGTAATCTCTCATGATCTTTTGTATTTCTGCAGTATCAGTTGTTACTTTTCCTTTTTCATTTCTAATTGTATTGATTTGAGTCTTCTCCCTTTTTTCTTTTTTTTTTTTTTGGTCCCTTTTTTTCTTGATGAGTCTGGCTAATGGTTTATCAATTTTGTTTATCTTCTCAAAGAACCAGCTTTTAGTTTTATTGATCTTTGCTATCGTTTCCTTCATTTCTTTTTCATTTATTTCCGATCTGATCTTCATGACTTCTTTCCTTCTGCTAACTTTGGGGTTTTTTTGTTCTTCTTTCTCTAATTGCTTTAGGTGCAAGGTTAGGTTGTTTATTTGAGATGTTTCCTGTTTCTTATCGTAGGATTGTATTGCTATAAACTTCCCTCTTAGAACTGCTTTTGCTGCATCCCATAGGTTTTGAGTCGTTGTGTCTCCATTGTCATTTGTTTCTAGGTATTTTTTTATTTTCTCTTTGATTTCTTCAGTGATCACTTCGTTATTAAGTAGTGTATTGTTTAGCCTCCATGTGTTTGTAGTTTTTACAGATCTTTTCCTGTAATTGTTATCTAGTCTCATAGCGTTGTGGTAGGAAAAGATACTTTATACAGTTTCAATTTTCTTAAATTTACCAAGGTTTGATTTGTGACCCAAGATATTATCTATCTTGGAGAATGTTCTATGAGCACTTGAGCAAAATGTGTATTCTGTTGTTTTTGGATGGAATGTCCTATATATATCAATTAAGTCCATCTTGTTTAACTTGTCATTTAAAGCTTGTATTTCCTTATTTATATTCATTTTGGATGATCTGTCCATTGGTGAAAGTGGGGTGTTAAAGTCCCCTAGTATGAATGTGTTACTGTCAATTTCCTCTTTTATGGCTGTTAGTATTGGCCTTATGTATTGAGGTGCTCCTATGTTGGGTGCATAAATATTTACAATTGTTATATCTTCTTCTTTGATCGATCCCTTGATCATTATGTAGTGTCCTTCTTTGTCTGGTGTAATAGTCTTTATTTTAAAGTCTGTTTTGTCTGATATGAGAATTGCTACTCCAGCTTTCTTTTGGTTTTCATTTGCATGGAATACCGTTTTCCACCCCCTCACTTTCAGTCTGTATGTGTCTCTATGTCTGAAGTAGGTCTCTTGTTGTAGACACCATATATATGGGTCTTGTTTTAGTATCCATTCAGCCAGTCTGTGTCTTTTGTTGGGAGCATTTAATCCATTTACATTTAAGGTAATTATCGATATGGATGTTCCTTTTCCCATTTTCTTAATTGTTTTGGGTTTGTTATATTAGGTCTTTTCCTTCTCTTGTGTTTCTTGCCTAGAGAAGATCCTTTAGCATTTGTTGTAAAGCTGGTTTGGTGGTCCTGAACTCTCTCAGCTTTTGCTTGTCTGTAAAGGTTTTAATTTCTCCATCAAATCTGAATGAGATCCTTGCTGGGTAGAGTAATCTTGGTTTTGGGCTTTTCCCTTTCATCACTTTCAATATATCCTGCCAGTCCCTTCTGGCTTGCAGAGTTTCTCCTGAAAGATCAGCTGTTAACCTTATGGGGATTCCCTTGTGTGTTATTTGTTATGTGTTATTTTTCCCTTGCTGCTTTTAATATGTTTTCTTTGTATTTAATTTTTGACAGTTTGATTAATATGTGTCTTGGCATGTTTCTCCTTGGATTTATCCTGTATGGGGCTCTCTGTGCTTCCTGGACTTGATTAAATATTTCCTTTCCCCTATCAGGGAAGTTTTCAACTATAATCTCTTCAAATATTTTCTCAGTCCCTTTCTTTTTCTCTTCTTCTTCTGGGACCCCTATAATTCAAATATTGGTGCATTTAATGTTGTCCCAGAGGTGTCTGAGACTGTCCTCAGTTCTTTTCATTATTTTTTCTTTATTCTGCTCTGCAGTAGTTATTTCCGCTATTTTATCTTCCAGGTCACTTATCCGTTCTTCTGCCTCAGTTATTCTGCTGTTGATCCCATCTAGAGTATTTTTAATTTCTTTTATTGTGTTGTTCATCATTGGTTGGTTCATCTTTAGTTCTTCTAGGTCCTTGTTAAATGTTTCTTGCATTTTCTCTATTCTATTTCCAAGATTTTGGGTCATCTTTACTATCATTATTCTGAATTCTTTTTCAGGTGGACTGCCTATTTCCTCTTCATTTGTTAGGTCTGGTGGGTTTTTATCTTGCTCCTTCATCTGCTGTGTGTTTTTCTGTCTTCTCATTTTGCTTATCTTACTGTGTTAGGGGTCTCCTTTTTGCTGGCTGCATGTTCGTAGTTCCCATTGTTTTTGGTGTCTGTCCCCAGTGGCTAAAGTTGGTTCAGTGGGTTGTGCAGGCTTTCTGGTGGAGGGGACTAGTGCCTGTGTTCTGGTGGATAAGGCTGGATCTTGTCTTTCTGGTGGGCAGGTCCAGGTCTGGTGGTGTGTTTTGGGGTGTCTGTGGACTTATTATGATTTTAGGCAGCCTCTCTGCTAATGGGTGGGGTTGTGTTCCTGTCTTGCTAGTTGTTTGGCATAGGGTGTCCAGCACTGTAGCTTGCTGGTCATTGAGTGAAGCTGGGTGTTGGTGTTGAGATGGAGATCTCTGGGAGATTTTTGCCGTTTGATATTACATGGAGCTGGGAGGTCTCTTGTGGACCAGTGTCCTGAAGTTGGCTCTCCCACCTCAGAGGCACAGCACTGACTCCTGGCTGTAGCACCAAGAGCCTTTCATCCACACGGTGCAAATTCATGTGAAGTTGTTATATTCAGAAGTCCGTGGCACTGCCCCTTCGGCCTCTGTGAAGGCTATGGATTTGCGGCTGTAAACGCGCAGTTCACTCACCGACTCTGGTTTGAGGAGTCACTCAAAACCTTTGGGGCAGAGCCCGTTACCACTCTTGGCAGGGCTCCTGAGGCGAGGCGGCTGGTGCGAGGCATTGTGGGTTGCTAGACAGGTGGCAAAAGCCAAACTCTTTACGGACAAGCCTGGAAAGCGGGGCCGCTGCCACGCGCTGCACACAGGTGTTTCTCCGACCCCAGCGCTTTTGCAGCACCTGCTTTAGATGCTCCTCCTGGTAGCAACTCTCTCCTTTCCTCTTGGCCACTCCCCCACGCACACTGAAGATTTGTTGACTTTCTCTCCACCACATGGCAGTCGTCATTCCTGACGCTGTCAACACCCACATAGATAGCACATCCATTACCCTGGACTCCCGGGTTCTTGAGCTTCCTGTCCTTGTCCTCTATTCTACCTCATTCACCCACGCCTGTGGCACCACCCTAGACTAGTGCTTTTCAAGCTTTACTGTGCAGATACATCACCTGGAGATCTTGTTAAAATGCAAGTGATATTCAGTAGGGCTCGCCTGGGGCCTGAGATTCTGCACTTCTTACAGGCTTCCAGGTGTTACTGATGCTCCTGGTCCAAGGACCACATTTTAAGTAATAAGGCTCTCGACTGTCAAAAGCATCTCACCTGCAAATCCTGTTGGCTCTCCCTTCAAAGTGTTATCCAGCATCCATTTACCTTCTAGTACCTGCCTGCTACCAGTGTAGTCCGATTCACCCCCATTTGTCATTCTTGAGGGAAAATAGTTTGTAAAGAATGATTCACACTGAAACACTTTGCTATACACCTGAATAACATATTATTAATCAACTATACTTCAATTAAAAATTTAAATAAAAAGAAGAATGACTCACATAATTGCCTACTACCTGGGCTTTCTGTGGCCACTTTGCCCCTATATCAGATTCCCCACCCAGCAGCCAGAAATCCTTCAACATGCAGATAAGATCAGGTAACTTTCCTCACCAAAACCCTCCAGGAACTTTCCATTATACTTTGAACAAATCCAAAGGCCTTTCCTTCTGGCTGCTTCCCACTGACCTCGTCTTCCTTACACTCCTCAAACCTGCCCCCTCCTCAGGGCCTTTGCACTTCCCTCTTCCCTGAATGCCTTCCCCACTTTTGCATGTGCTTTTCCTCACAACACTCAGCCCCTGGATCAGATATCACCTCTTCAGGGAAATGGGTCCTGACAACACAATGAAAATTGTCCCCTCTCCCTTCCCAGATGCATTGCTGTCTGTTCCCTTACTCTGCTTTATTTTCCTTCATAGCACTTATTACCTGACATTCTGTATAACAAAATCCATAGTGCATTCTGCATACCAGACAATGTTCTAAGTGCTTTACGTCTATTAATTCATTAAACTTCTTAATAACCCTATGCGGTAGCTATATTACTATCCCCCCACCCAGTTTATAAATGAAGAAACTGAGGCACCAAAGGGTTAAGTCACTTATTGAGATCACACAGCTGGAACATAAGGGAGACAGCATTTGTGCTTGGCTATCTGACTTCAGAATCCATGTTCTAAGTCATCCTGCCCTCCACTCTTATGTATGATATAAATATGTTTTTAGAAATATTTTTTGTTATTGCCGATCTCTCCTACTGGAACATAAGCTCCATGCAGGGCAGGACTTGATTTCTTCTAGTTTCTGCTGTATCTCCAGCTCTTAGAACCCTGCTTGGCTCGTAGTAGGCACTCCAGAATATTTATTGAATGAAGGAATTCTGCTAGTTGTACTCTCTGTAATTAAAAGCATCATTGGGTTATTTAAAGAAATTTATGTAAAAATTAGTATTTTAATGAAAGTCTGGGGCCTTTTCTACATAATAAGAGTCTATGTTACTTAGGTTGTAAAATTTTAATAAATCTACTTAATGTTACATATTTGAAACCTAGTCTCCCTTAAGAATTTAAGCTCAACTTATGAATCTCAATATATTGTTGATAAATATAGTAAAATGAAAAACAGGCAGCTTTACTGTTTCTTTTATTATTGATTGATTAATTCAAGTTGATAAACAGTTGTTCTCATTTACAAGCTTGGTTAATTAAATTGCCTTCACTGTTTTAAGTTCTGTTACAATTTAATATCTTCATTTTTGTTTTTAAGCCTTTCAGATGCCTGGCAAAAAACATTTATAGCACAAACATGCCAAGCTTCTCAAACCCTTAAATTACTTTTATTAATCTAAGAAACTAAACTTAGAGCAAATCAAATTCCCTTAAACTTTCTAACACTGTTTTATAAACTTATCAAATGATTTAGTATCTCTTAGCATAAAATCACAACTCTGGTAAAAATAACAGATTATTAGGGTTGTTTTATGGTATTACTTCTGATAAATTTTGAGCCTAGTTAGTGTTTAAACATTTAGCCCGCTTTGGGGAGAGTTCTTTCCTCCCAGGAAGTCTGAAGTAGTGACCCAGCTATCCACTGAGGATGCACACAGGTCATGGAGACTGTGCTCATCTGTTCACTAGATCTACCCACACTGCAGATGGACATGCCAGCCCTTTTCTTCCAGTTGTTCCAGAAAGAGGAAATTCAGAAGCCGCCTTCCTTAGATAGAATTGATTCTCACCCCCAAGTCTTACCCTCATGTCCTTTCCTTACCTGCTTCTTCTGCAATTTTTTATTCAACTTCTAGGCTTGATTGTAACTACTTCCCTTACTGTGATTAAATTCTTCATCCTTTCCCACTGTTTTACCTCATACCCTTGGTCATGCTGACAATGAACATTTGTTGAACTGTGTATATTTCAGTTCAGTGATCTTTTTTTAAAAAGAGTAATAGTTTTATTGAGTAACAATACACATATATCAGTAATTATAGCATATATCAATACTTCATTCCTTTATATGACCCAGTAATATTCCACTCTATGAATACACCACATTTTTTTCTTTTTTCTTTTTTTTTTTTTTTGTGGTACGCGGGCCTCTCACTGTTGTGGCCTCTCCCGTTGTGGAGCACAGGCTCCGGACGCACAGGCTCAGCGGCCATGGCTCACAGGCCCAGTCGCTCCGTGGCATGTGGGATCTTCCCAGACCGGGGCACGAACCCGTGTCCCCTGCATCGGCAGGCGGACTCTCAACCACTGCGCCACCAGGGAAGCCCTACACCACATTTTTTTAATCCATTTGTCAGTTGATGGACATTTGGGTTGTTTCCACCTTTAGGCTATTATGAATAATGCTGCTGTGAACATTCATGTATAAGTTTTTACATGCACATATTTTTTCAGTTCTTTTGGGTTTATTCCTAGGAGTGGAATCGCTGGATCATGTAATAACTCTATGTTTAATCATTTGAGTAGCTGCCAAAGTGTCTACACAATTTTACATTGCCAACAGGAATGTGTTAAGGTTTCCAGTTCCTTCACATTCTAATCAACACTTGTTACTGTCTGACTTTTTGAGTCTAACCAACCCTACTAGGTGTGAAGTGGTGTTTCATTGTGGATTTTATTTGCATTTCCCTAACAGTCAGTGAAGATGTACATTTTCATATGTGCTCATTGGCCATTTATATACTTTGGAAAATGTCTAGTCATATCTTTATCTCATATTTTAATTGGGTTATTTGTTTTCTTAGTATTGAACTGAAAAGTTTCTTTATATATTCTAGATACAAATCTCTTATTAAATATAAAATTTGCAAATACTTTCATTCTGTGTGTTGGTTTTTCACTTTATTGATGGTGTACTTGGAAACAGAAGTTTTTAATAAAGCCCAATTTATATGTTGTTGTTGCTTATGCTTTTGATACATATCTAAGAGTCCATTGCCAAATTTAAGTTCATACAGTTTTACCGCGAAATTTTCTTCTAAGTTATTTGTATAATTCTTACATTTAGATTCTTCATCCATTTTGAGTTAATTTTCATATATGGCACAAGAAGAGATTCCTAATTCATTCTTATGCATGTGACTATCCAGTTGTCCCAGCACCATTTCTTTCTTTCTTTTTTTTTTTTTTTTTTGCGGTATGCGGGCCTCTCACTGTTGTGGCCTCTCCCGTTGCGGAGCACAGGCTCTGAACGCGCAGGCTCAGCGGCCATGGCTCACGGGCCCAGCCGCTCCGCGGCATGTGGGATCTTCCCGGACCGGGGCACGAACCCGTGTCCCCTGCATCGGCAGGCGGACTCTCAACCACTGCGCCACCAGGGAGGCCCCCCAGCACCATTTCTTGAAAGACTCCTTTCCTCCACTGAATGCTTTTGGCACCGTTGTTGAAAATCAGTTGACCGTATGGGTTTATTTCTGTGCTATTTCTGTTCCATTGATCTCTATGTCTATCCTTATTTCAATTCTGTTTTGTTTTGATTGGTAGTTGCTTGGTAGTAAAATTGATTGATTAATTGATCATTGTTGCTTGGTAGTAAATTTTGAAATTGGGGAGCATCAGTCCACAGCTTTGTTCCTCTTTTTCAGGATTCTTTTGGCTATTCTGAATCTCTTGAAATCCCATGTGAGTTTTAGGGTCAGTTTTGTCAGTGTCTACAAAGAAGCCAGCTGAGATTCTGATAGGGATTGCATTGAATCTGTGGATCACTTGGGGGAGTGTTTCCTGTCTTAAGAAGATGAAATGTTATGATGTATGAACACTACATGTCTTTTCATTTATTTAGTCAGTTAGTTATTTTAAAATTAATTTTTATTGGAGTATAGTTGTTTTACAATGTTATGTTAGCTTCTACGGTACAGCAAAGTGAATCAGCTATACGTATACATATATCCCCTCTTTTTTGGATTTCCTCCCCGTTTAGGTCACCAAAAAGCGTTGGATAGAGTTCCCTGTGCTGTACAATAGGTTCTCATTAGTTATCTGTTTTATACATAGTATCAATAGTGTATATATGTTAATCCCAATCTCCCAATTCATCTCACCCCCCTTTCCCTCTTGGTGTCCCTATGTTTGATCTCTACATCTGTGTCTCTATTTCTGCTTTGCAAATAAGATCATCTATACCATTTTTCTAGATGCCACATATATGCATTAATATACGATATTTGTTTTTCTCTTTCTGACTTACTTCACTCTGTATGACAGTTTCTAGGTTCATCCAAGTCTCTACAAATGACCCAATTTCATTCCTTTTTTCTATTTATTTAAATCTTTAATTTCTTTCAGCAACGTTTCATACTTTTCAGAGTATATGTTTTGTACTTCTCTTCTTAAATTTATTCCTAAATATTCTCTTTGATGCTATTTTAAATGGAATTATGTTCTTAATTTCATTTTTGGATTGTTCATTACAAATATACAGTTGATTTGTGTATATTGATCTTGGATCCTGTCACCTTGCTGATTTTATTAGTTCTAATGTTTTTAGTGGATTCCTTAGGAATCTCTACAAGATCATGTCATCTGCGAATATAGTTTCACTTCTTCCTTCCCGATATAAATGTCTTTGATTTCATGTTTTGACGAACTGCTGTGCTAGAGTGTCTAGTACAATGTTGAGTAGAAGTGGTGAGAGCAGACATCCTTGTCTTGTTCCTGACCTTATAGGGAAAGTATTCAGTCTTTTACCACTAAGTGTGATGTTAGCTGAGGGTTTTTCATAGATTAGATGGCCTTTTTCAGATTGAGGAAGTTCCCTTACATTCTTACTTTGGTGAGCATTTTTATCATGAAAGGGTGTTAGACCTTGTCGAATACTTTCTTGTCCATTGAGATGATCAAGTGATTTTGTTTTTTATTCTGCCAGTATAGTATACATTAATTGAGTTTTGGTTGTTAAACCAACCTTGTGTTCCTGGGATAAATCCCACTTGGTTATGTTGTATAATTATTTTTATATATTGCTAGGTTTGGTTTGCCAGTATGTTTTGATAATTTTTGCATCCATATTCACAAGAGATATCGGTCTATAGTTTTTTTCTTTTGATGTTTATTACTGATTTTAGTATCAGGTGAATACTAGCTAATAGAATGAATTATGAAATATTCCCTCCTCTTTTTCAGGACTGTTTATGAATAATTTTTATTCTTTAAATGTTTGAAAGAATTTATTGATGTCTTTTTGGCCCTCTCTGACTTTCTGCCCCATCTTACTTATTCTTAAAATTTCTGCCAAATGTGAATACCTGGAATATCAATGGTTATTTGAACTAAGTTTTTAAAACATGGTAGCGCTTTTCAGTGCTGTTATGGGATGAAGAATAGCACCCAAATGAGATTTTTTTTAGACTCATGTATTGAATCGTTTCATATTGAGAAGGGAGGAAAATCACCTGAATTGTTCATTTCACATCATGTCTAGTATGTGCTTTTTAAGGTTATAGTTTTACCTTTCCAATTTTTCCCTCAGTTTGTAGGCAGATTTTCTAATGGAAGTACATAAAATTAAGTTCTTTCCATGGGTTGAAGCACTATAAGGCTCTTAAAGGAAAGGACAGTTTCACATTTCATAGACATTTTAATGATTCTTTCCAAATAAACCACGTGGGAACATACTTGTTGCCAATGACCTTAAAGATACTGAAGTCATCTCTGTCCTGCCACTGCACACACCTGTTTCCCTTACTGTTCTCTTCTTACCCTATACCTTTTCCCAGAGCAAACTTGGCCTGGAACTTCTTTGACTTCTGCCTCACCAAGGTCTCTCCTTTCTGCTCGCCATGTACTTTAGAAATCTTGCCATTTCTTGGAAAGATTTTCCAATTAACAGTATCAAAAAAATTGACATGTGGGTGCGGTGGGAGTGCTCAGACTACAGGGGAGAAAGAAGAGGAGAGTCATTAAATAGGGCTGGTGGAGGAGGAGGGGGATTGGCCAATGTGAGGACTGGCCCATAGGGTGGGGATGGGGAATTACAGAGGAGGACACCAGCTCAGGTGGCTCTGTGGGTATTTTTCTGGCTTATAAATTCCCACCAAACTCATCCCACTCTTGTTCATTAAAACCTGAATAATGTTAATGTTCGTCTCAGGGCTTATAGATTCTCTTCTTGGAAGTTGCTTTACTCCAGCTGGTGATAAATGCACTATATAGAGAAGACTGTTCCTCTTGTGTGCTGATTTCTCCTGGAATATTTCCTCATAGCTTTTAGTATAGGGGTCTTCCCCAGATAAAGAAAGCCTCTTTCTTGAAAAAGTTTTGGAGATTGATTTGGATGGTATGAGAGAGCCTTATTAATAAGGTGGGGAATAAACTAAATCACCTATAGGTCTTTGAACAGTTAAGTGTTTTATTGTTCTTAATTTTTTAATGGTGCCTTTTGCCCTACTTAGCATTGCATCGTAACAGAGTGAATCCATCATAGACGTGTATAAATAAATTAGTAGCATTCATTTTTTTCCTATTATAGATTGTTTATTCATTCATATTGATGCATATATCTGTGGTTTGTTTATTTTCTTTACTGTATACTATTACATTTTGTGACTACATCATGATGTCTGGTAAGGAAAGTTCTGTTTTGCTTTTGTTCAGTAGCATTAATTTAAAAGTGCTATTTCAGACCTAAATTGTATGTGCCTTCGTCTCTTGTGAAATTGCAATGCATTGTAATAGGCATTTGCTCTTATGAAAGGGCCATATATGCATGAGAAGATAAGGAAGAGCAAACTGTAATGCCTCAGGCCTAATTCTGTCACAAGTTGGGAGTAAGCTGTATTTATTTCAGTGCATTTAAGGGCTGCTCAATGATTATTCCCTCTTCTGTTTCTTTATATCTTTCATATTTATTCAATGAGAAGATGATAGCTCTTTTATCTGTATTCAATTTTACAAAGTAATTTTGTTAGACTGTGGTTTTTCATTTCAGTCTCATTTTTATGAGGATTTTCTCATTAGAATAATGAAAGAATGTTTTAATAACAAATATAAAAAGTAATAAACGCTTTAAAAGAACAAGCATTAAATGAATCCACTACACCCTTTAAAGGGAAATATTAGCTCTTTCAGACATATTTGCAATATGTTGTTATACTATGGAATAGTTGATATCTCCTGAAGCATAATTCTAATTATGTTCCTTGAACCTATAAAAATATTAGTTTTGAACACCTTCAAAAAACATGTTTTCAAAATAACCTGCTTTTCTATCTATACAATATTTATTGTATAGATAAATATTTATCTTTAAATATTTAAGTATTTATTTTTAAATACTTTAAGTATTTATTTTTAAAGTATTTTTAAAACACATGTAAAATTTTTACAAGATCACCTAAAATAATTTCATCCAGATGTAGTCAGTGTTAATACTCTGTCTTTTGTAATTTTTTTTTAAAATTTCATTCTGTTTATTGGCTTTTCACTTCTCAAGACTCTGTAACCAGGATGTAATGCAAAGCCCCTGATGAAGTCTCGAGGACACACTAGCCTGGCCTGTGCTACCCCCATAACTGCATCTTTAGCCACTCTCTCCTCTCCCCTCTCGTTGCTCCAAATACCACACAAGTCTTTTGTTTGGGCTCCTCAAAAAGCCAAGAGTTTTCTCGTCTTGGTGTTTTGGAATGTGCTGTTTCCTCTACCAGCATATTCCCCTTCCAATGTCTTCATTTCTTGTTCTGTACTTCACTTGCAGAATTGAGTCTGTCATACTCTGCCATTCATTCCATCTATATTAGTCTTTATTAGTTTTATTTTATTATTTATTTTGTCTTCAGATCCCATGCCTACTCTCCCCTTTCCCTTTCCCACAAAAATAGCCATTCAGTTTTATTAAGTATGTGTTTAGAGATACGTCCATCTTTGAAAGATACATCGTGTTTTCTGTGAGTGCATGTGTTTTTAAGTTTCATTAATGGTATTGTGTGATAAATCTCATTCAGTTTCTTTTTCCTTCCCAACACTGTTTTGGGATCCATCTATGTTGCTGTTTGCAAATCTAGCTTATTCATGCTAGTTCTGGGTAGCACTTCATTACATGTGTTTACCATACTTATCTTCCCCCAGTGATGGGCACCTATGCCATTCTGGGAACAAACATCCTCATACTTGTTCTTTCATCCATCTCTTCACAAGGTTAATCCCTACTCCTCTTTTAGGTCTCAGTCTTAATGTTACTTCCTCAAAGTCACATTGCCTGGCCTTTAGTACCATGCTACTCCCATTTCCTATCAAAATTAGGCCTGTGGTGGGCTCCTGGGACATTTCTTGAAAATAGTTGTTATAGTTTGCAACCGTATATTTATTTGCATGACCTTTTGTTTTGATGATTGTCTTTCTCACAGACTGTGAGCTCTTTGGCTGTAGGGACTGTAATCTGTTCTCTTCATTACTTTTTCCTAGTATTTAACATAATGACTTTCACTCAATTGAGGTCATACTATATATAATATTGTACCTTTTTAACATTATACTATTACAGTTGTGATATAGAAGCATGTTTTAATATTTAATAGACTTCATTTTTTAGAGTAGTTTTAGATGCACAGCAAAATTGAGAAGAAAATAGAATTCCCACATACCCCCTCAACTCCCCACACATAGCCTTCCCCACCATCAACATCCAGCACCAAAGTGGTATCCTTGTTACAGGTGATGAACCTTCACTGACACATCACTATCAAGCAAAGTCATAATTTACATAAGAGTTCACTCTTGGTGTTGTACATTCTCTGAGTTTGGAAAAATGAATAATGACATGTGTCTACCATTACAATAGCATACAGAGTAGTTTCACTACCCTAAAAATTCCCTGTGCTCCACCTATTCATTCCCACCTATCTATTCCTCCCTTCCTACCCCAAACCCATGGCAACCATTGATCTTTCTGTCTTCCCACTTTTGCCTATTCTTTTATTCAGTGTAATATAGTTGGAATCATACAATATGTAGCCTTTTAAGATTGGCTTCTTTCATTTAGCAATATGCATTAAGGCTCCTCCATGTCTTTTAATGACTTTATAGTTATTTTGTTTTAGCACTGAATAATATTCCATTGTCTGGATGTACCACAATTTGTTTATCTATTCACCTATTAAAGGAAATGTTGGTTGCTTCCAAGTTTGGGCAATTATAAATAAAGCTTTTATAGATATTTTGTATGCAAGTATTATGTGGACATAACTTTCAACTCATTTGAGTAAATACCGGGAAGTGTGATGGATGGATCCTATGATAAAGGTATGTTTAGAGTTGTAAGAAACTATCTTCCAAAGTGGCCATACCATTTTGCATTCCTCCCAGTAACTAATGAGAGCTCCTTTGCTCTACCTCCTCCCCAGCATTTTAGTATTGTCAGTGTTTTGAATTCTAGCCATTCTAATAGATGTACAGGAGTATCTTGTTTTAATTTACAGTTTCTAATGACATGATGTTGCGCATCTTTTCATATGCTTATTTTCCATCTGTGTATCTTTTCTAAAGAGGTGTCTGTTCAGATATTTTACCCATTTTTAATTTGATTTTCATATTGTTGAGTTTTAAGTGTTCTTTGTATATTTTATGTGCCAGACCTTTACCAAATGTGTGTTTTGCAAATATTTTCTCCCAGTCTGTGGCTTATATTGATAGTTTCATTCTTTTAACAGTGTCTTTAGCAAAGCAGTGATTTTTAATTCTAACGAAGTCCAATTTATCAGTGTTTTCTTTAATGGATCATGCCTTTAGAGTTGACTACAAAAGTTCATTGCCAAGCCCAAGATCACCTAGATTTTCTTCTGTGATATCTTCTAGAAGTATTAAAGTTTTGCATTTTACATGGAGGGCTACAATCCATTTTGAGTTATTTTTCATGAAAGGTGTAAGGTCAGGGCCTATATTCATGTTTTTTTTTTTTTGCATGTGTATATTCAGTTGTGCCAGTATCCTTTATTGAAAGACTATGTTTTCTCCACTGATTTGCCTTTGTTCTATTGTCAAAAGTCAGCTGACTATTTGTGTGGGTCTGTTTTATGGCCTCACTATGCTGTTCCCTTGATCTATTTATCTAATCTTTCACCAATACCACGTCTTGATTACTGTAGCTTTATAGTCTCAAAATCAAGTAGTGTCATTCTTCCAAAGTTTTTCTTCTCCTTCAATGTTATATTGGCTATTCTGGGTCTTTTGCCTTTTCATAGATATTCGTGAAATAACTTGCTGTGATTTTGATTGAGAATGTATTAAATCTATAGATCACATTGGGAAGAACTGACATCTCAACAATATTCTGTTTTCCTATCCATGAAAATTGAATATCTTTCCATTTACTTAGCTTTGCTTTGGTTTCTTTCATCAGAGTTTTGTAATTTCCATCATACAGATCCCATACATATTTTGTTAGATTTGTACCTAAGTATTTCACTTTGGGGAGTGCTTATGTAGATGGTTTGTGTTTTTAATTTCAAATCCAATTGTTTATTGCATGTATATAGGAAAGCAATTGACTTTTGTATGTTAACCTTGTATACTACAATCTTGCTATAATTGCTTATTAGTTTAGGAGTTTTCTTTGTTCTTGGAGGTTTTCTACATGTAAAATCATGTCATCTATGAACAAAGACAGTTTTATTTCTTCCTTCCCAGTCTGCACACCATTTGTTTCTTTTTCTTATCTTATTACCTTAACTAGAATTCGTAGTACAGTGTTGAATAGGAGTGGTAAGAAGGGACATCCTTGCCATGTTCCTAATCTTAGCAGGAAAGTACCTAATTTCTCACCATTATGTGTGATTTCAGCCATAGAGCTTTAGTAGATTTTCTTTACTAAGTTGAGGAAGTTCCTCTCTATTCCTAGTTTGCTGAGAGTTTTTACCATGAACGGGTGATGGATTTTGACAAGTGCTTTTTCTTCATCTTTTTATAATATCATTTAATTTTTCTTCTTTAGCCTGTTGATGTGGTTTCAAATGTTGAACCAGCCCTGCATACCTGAAATAAATATCATTTAGTCATGGTATGTAATTCTTTTTATACATTGTTAGATTTGATATGTTATCATTTTGTTGAGAATCTTTGCATCTACATTCTTGAGAGATATTGGTCTATAGTTTTACTTTCTTGAAATGTCTTTGGTTTTATTATTAGGGTAATTTTGGCCTCATAGAATGAGTTAGGAAATATTTCCTCTGCTTCTGTCTCTAGACAAGATTGTAGAGTATTGGTATAATTTCTTCCTTATAATGTTTGGTAAAATTCATCTGCAAACCCATCTGGACCTGATATTTTCTATTTTGAAAGTTATTATTTATTTAGTTTATTTAATCGATAATAGTCCTTTTCAGATTATCTTTTTTTTTTCCTTCTGTGAGTTTTGGTAGATTATATCTTTTAAGAAATTGGTCCATTTCATCTAAGTTATCAAATTTGTGGGCATAGTGTTTATTATTTCCTTTATAATCCTTTTAATGCCCATGGGATCAGTATTGATGACTCCTCTTTCATTTCTGATATTAGTAACTTTTGTTTTCTCTCTCTTTTTCATTAGCCTAGCTTGAAATTTATCAATTTATTGATCTTTTCATAGAACAGTTTTGGTTTTGTTGATTTTTCTCTATTGATTTCTTATTTTCAATTTTATTAATTTCTTTGATTTTTATTATTACTTTCCTTCTGCTTATTTTGGACTTAATTTGCCCTTCTTTCTCTAGTACCCAGGGTCGGGTCTTAGATTATGTTTTTAGATCTTTATTCTTTTCTAATATAAGCATTCAGTGCTATAAATTTCCCTCTAAACACTGCTTTCACTTCACCCTACAAATTAAGATAAGTAGTGATTTCATTTGCATTTAGTTCAAAATATTTTTTAAATTTCTCTTGAGACTTGTTCTAGGACCTTTGTGCTATTTTGGAGTATGTTGTTTAATCTACAAATATTTGGAATTTTCCAGCTATCTTTCTGTTACTGATTTCTGGTTTAATTTCACTGTGCTCTGAGAGCATCTATAGTATGATTTCTGTTGTTTTATATTTTTAAGGTGTGTTTAATGGTCTAGAATGTGGTCTTTCTGTGATCTTGAGAAGAATGTGTATTTGCTGTTATTGTATAAAGTATTCTATAAATGCCAGTTAGATCCAGCTGATTGATCATGCTGTTCAGTTCAACTACATCCTCACTAATTTCTGCCTGCTGCATCTTTCAGTGACTAATAGCAAAGTGTTGAAGTCTCCACCTGTAATAGTGGGTTTACCTATTTCTTCTGCATTTTTACCAGATTTTGATTCACATATTTTGATGCTCCATGGTTAGGCCAATACACAGTAAGGACTTTTATGTCTTCTTTGAAAATTGACTCTTTTATCATTATATAATAACCCCCTTTTTATTCCTGATAATTTTCCTTGCTCTGAAGTATGCTGTGTCTGAAATATAGATACTCTGGCTTTCTTTTGATTAGTATTGCCATGATATATCTTCCTCTATCTTCTTACTTTTAATTCATATGTATCTTCATTTTTAAAGTGGGTTTCTTGTGGACAACATATAGTTTGCTCTTGGGTTTTCATCCATTCTGAGTCTCTGTGTTTTAATTGGTGTATTTTGACCATTGACATTTAAAGTGATTATTAATATAGTTGGATTAATAACTACCATATTTGTTGTTGTTTTCTTTTCATTGCTCTTATTCCTTCTCTTTTTTTTTTCGTCTTTCACTCTTTTTGCCTTCTTTGGTTTTAATTGAGCATTTTATATAATTCTCCTTTCTTAGCCTATCAATTATGTATTTTTCCCCCCAGTGGTTGTCCTAGAGTTTGCAGTAGACATTTACAACTAATCCAAGTCCACTTTCAAATAACACTACATCATACCTTGTTTTATTGTACTTTACTTTAGTGGACTTCACAGATACTGCATTTTTTACAAATTGAAGATTTGCAGTAACCCTGTGTCAAGCAAGTCTTTTGGTGCCATTTGTCCAACAGCATTTTCTCACTTCATGTCTATGTCTCACATTTTGATAATTATCACAATATTTCAAACTTTTTTATTGTTATTTGTTATGGTGATCTATGATCAGTGATCTTTGATGTTACTGCTATGATACACTAAAATCTCAGATGACAGCATTTTTTAGAACAATGTATTTTTAAATTAAGGTATGTACATTGTTTTATAAACATAATGCTATTGCAGACTTCATAGACTACAGTATAGAGAAAACATAACTTTTACATGCCCTGGGAAATAAAAAAAATCCATGTGACTTGCTTTTTTGTAATATTCACTTTATTGCAGTGGTCTGGAACTGAACCAGCAATATCTCTCAGACATGCCTCTGTATCGCTTCACTGGGTGGTGCGAGTCTGTTATAACAAAGTATTCTTAATTCTTTCCTCCAATCTCTTATATCATTGCTGTCATTTATTTCATTTATCCATAGTATATAATGACCATATACATTGTTGCTGTTATTATTTTAACAAAACTATTGTCTGTTAGATCAATTAAAAATAAGAAAATAAATTTTTTTTCATTTACCTTCACTTATTCCTTCTCTAATGCTTTTTATTTTCTTTAAATACATACAAGTTTCTAACCTATATCATTTTCCTTCTCTCTGAAAAACTTCTAACATTTCTTGCAAGATCACTGACAACAAATTCCCTCAATTTTTGTTGGTCTGAGAAAGTCTTTATTTCTCCTTCACTTTTGAAGGATGGTTTCTCTGGATATAGAATTCTAGGTTGGTGGGTTTTTTCCTCTTCAAGACTTTAAATGTTTAAATCCTCTCTCTTGTTGCTTGCATGATTCCTGAGAAATCTGGTGCACCTCTTATTCTTTCCCCTCTATAGGTAACTTTTTTTATTTCTAAGTCTTTTTTTCAAGATTTTTCTTTATTATTGATTTTCTGTAGTTTGAATAGGATGTCCCTACATGTTGATTTTTTGGCACTTATCCTGCTGAATGTTCTCTGGGCTTTCTGGATCTGTTGATTAGTGTCTGACATTAATTTTCGGAAATTCTCAGTCATAATTGCTTCAGATGTTTCTCCTTTTCCTTTCCCTCTTCTCCTTCTGGTAGTCCCATTACATGTATGTTATTCCATTTATAGTTGTACCATAGTTCTTGAACATTCTGTTTTATTTTTTTCAGTGTTTATTCTTTTTGTTTTGTTTTTCTTTTTCTTTTTTGAATTTTATTTAATTTATTTTTTTATACAGCAGGTTCTTATTAGTTATGTATTTTATACATATTAGTGTATACATGTCAATCCCAATCTCCCAATTCATCCCACCACCACCACCACACCCCCTCCCCCTCTTGGTGTCCATACATTTGTTCTCTACATCTGTGTCTCTATTTCTGCCTTGAAAAACGGTTCATCTGTACCATTTTTCTAGATTCCACATATATGCATTAATATACGATACTTGTTTTTCTCTTTCTGACTTACTTCACTCTGTATGACAGTCTCGAGGTCCATCCACATCTCTACAGATGACCCAATTTCATTCCTTTTTATGGCTGAGTAATATTCCATTGTATTTATGTACCACATTTTCTTTATCCATTTGTCTGTCAATGGGCATTTAGGTTGCTTCTGTGACCTGGCTATTGTAAATAGTGCTGCAGTGCGCACTGAGGTGCATGTGTCTTTTTGAATTATGGTTTTCTCTAGGTATATGCCCAGTAGTGGGATTGCAGGATCATATGCTAACTCTATTTTTAGTTTATTAAGGAACCTCCATACTGTTGTCCATAGTGGCTGTAACAATTTACATTCCCACCAACAGTGCAAGAGGGTTCCCTTTTCTTTACACTGTCTCCAGCATTTGTTGTTGGTAGATTTTCTGATGATGCCCATTCTAACCAGTGTGGGGTGATACCTCACAAATCAAAACCTTATTAGTAGTTTTGATTTGCATTTTTCTAATAATTAGTGATGTTGAGCAGCTTTTCATGTGCCTCTTGGCCATCTGTATGTCTTCTTTGGAGAAATGTCTATTTAGGTCTTCTGCCCATTTTTTGATTGGGTTTTTTTTTTAATATTGAGCTGCATGAGCTTCTTACATATTTTGGAGATTAATCCTTTGTCTGTTAATTTGTTTGCAAATATTCTTTCCCATTCTGAAGGTTGTCTTTTCGTCTTGTTTATGGTTTCCTTTGCTGTGCAAAAGCTTTGAAGTTTCATTAGGTCCCATTTGTTTATTTTTGTTTTTATTTCCATTACTCTAGGAGGTGGGTCAAAAAAGGTCTTGCTGTGATTTATGTCAAGTAGTGTTCTGCCTTTGTTTTCCTCTAAGAGTTTTATAGTGTCTGGTCTTACATTTAGGTCTTTAATCCATTTTGAGTTTATTTTTGTGTATGGTGTTAGGGAGGGTTCTAATTTCATTCTTTTACATGTAGCTGTCCAGTTTCCCAGCACCACTTGTTGAAGAGACTGTCTTTTCTCCATTGTATATCCTTGCCTCCTTCGTCATAGATTACTTGACCATAGGTGTGTGGATTTATCTCTGGGCTTTCTATCCTGTTCCATTGATCTATATTTCTGCTTTTGTGCCAGTACCATACTGTCTTGATTACTGTAGATTTGTAGTATAATATGAAGTCAAGGAGTCTGATTCCTCCAGCTCTGTTTTTTTCCCTCAAGATTGCTTTGGCTATTCAGAGTCTTTTATGTCTCCATACAAATTTTAAGATTTTTTGTTCTAGTTCTATAAAAAATGCCATTGGTAATTTGATAGGGATTACATTGAATCTGTAGATTGCTTTGGGTACTGTAGTCATTTTCACAATATTGAGTCTTCCAATCCAAGAACATGGTATATCTCTCCATCTGTTTGTGTCATCTTTGATTTCTTTCATCAGTGTCTCATAGTTTTGTGAGTACAGGTCTTTTACCTCCTTAGGTAGGTTTATTCCTACGTATTTTATTATTTTTGTTGCAGTGGTGAATGGGAATGTTTCCTTAATTTCTCTTTCTGATCTTTCATTGTTAGTGTATAGGAATGCAAGAGATTTCTGTGCATTAAGTTTGTATCCTGCAACTTTACCAAATTCATTGATTAGCTCTAGTAGTTTTCTGGTGGCATCTTTAGGATTATCTGTGTATAGTATCATGCCTCAGTGTTTATTCTTATCTGTCTTCTGTTTTGAAAGTTTCTGTTGACATATCTTCAAGCTTCAGCCTTATCCAGTCTTACAGTGTTTTGTTTTGTTTTGTTTTTAACCTCTGGAATGTCTGTTTGGTTCTTTCTTACAGCTTCCACCTCTCTCTCCTTATACTGTTAATGTGTCTTGCATGTTGTCTATTTTTTCCATCAGATTCCTTAGTATTTTAATTATGTTAATTTAAATCCTTGTCTGAGATCTCCAACATCTCTGACATGTCTGATATCTGAGTCTGGCTGATGCTTGCTGCTGCTTCTCATTTTTTTTTTTTTTTTTTTTACTTTTAGCATGTCTTCTTTTTTTTGTTTGTTTTTTGTTTTTGTTTTGGAAATCCAGACATAAGATATTGGGTAAAAGGAACTGAGGTAAACTGCTCCATTGTAATCCCCTATTATTATACAGAAGCCCTATTGATGTGGTAGTGAGGTGTGGAGGAGGGAAGCATTCTATATGCTATGATTAAGTCTCAGTCTTTTAGTGAGCCCAGGTCACTGGGCTATGATCTTCACAAATGCTTCTCAGGTGCTTTTTTCCCCCTTTAGGTGATATAAGAAAGCTAGAGGGTTCTGGAGTTAGGCAATTCCCTTCCTCCAAGTCAAACTTTGGGGATAGTTGGGTATTGCCCTTTCCCCATAGACTCTGGTAAAATAGTCATGAGTGCAGCCTTTTGTTAAGGGAAACAAATTGCTCTGGGCTTATTGTAAAATGGTTATTTTTCCCTTCTTTCTGTAAGCAGGATGGAATTTTTCTGTGATCTTTCCCCTAAGATCCTGGTGGGGCTGCTGGTGGTGAAACTCACCAACTGTGTTTGGCCACTCCCACCCCAAGCTGAGGCCTCCTGGAGTTGTGTTTATCTTTCAAGCTAGTTCACGCTCAGTCTCCAGCAATTAGTCAATTAGCCTTGAAGTGTTCCTATCAGATACTGGCTTCAGAGCGGGTTTCTGAGCAGTTTCTGTGCCAGGTAAGCTTTGGTTTTCTGTGTCTGCTTGTGGCTCTAGTTTTCAGTGTGGTTATCTGTCCAATGACCTCCCCTGGATCTAAGAAGAGTTGTTGATTTTCAGTCTTTCACCTTTTTATTGTGAGAATGGGAGTGACAACTTCCAAGTTTCTACGTGTTAGACTAGAACCCAAAGGTCTAGAAGCATTATTTTTAATTGCTGAATAGTATTTCATCATGTGGATGTATGTCTAACTCTTGACAAAATTTTGTTTTGAAAGCAGAAAAGATCTTTTAGTTCAGTCAGAGACCCAAGTATAAATATCACAGAATTTTTTGCTTTTTTACCCTGGGAGTTCATTTTATTTTACATGTTTGTAATTCTATTTATTAACTTAGGCTTTTTAGATTCTTCTTCTTAAGTCTTCCCTTCCATACCTTCAGGAGTAAATATGAAGTATTTGATGGTAATCATTTTGGAGGCTTTCCGTTTTAAATTTTTACATGAATCTAAAAGCAAAATTTAGTCATTTCTTCTACAAGGAAACTATCTGTATTTTGTGTTATCTTCAAGAAGGCACAGTTCATTAACTAAATATATTAATGAGCATTTGAACTTTTATTTTACTTTTAGTTACTAAGCTTCTTAGTAAGGATTGCCTTAAATTCTGCTAATCCCCCAGGTGTGGGTCCTTATCACTGAATACATGGAACTGGGTAGCAGGGTAGGTTGCTTGCTTTAATCTGCTTGTGTGTTCTCAGGAAAGCAGCATTTCACTTTTCCCGCTCTAATGGAGTAGTCAACGTCATTTCATCATAGGTGAAATATGAAATGACACTCTGCAGCTCATCATACTCTAACTTAAAACTTTTAAAAAAGCTGTATCTATTGGCTGTAGTTTATAAATATCAAAATGGTTAGGCCATTCAGGATGGCTGTTATCTTGCTCTCTCTACATCCCCAGCTCGACCAGTCCCTGTTCATTCACATGACTGGCCAATTCTCTTAATTATAGGGCTCAATTATTCCCTGGTAACTGATGAGCCCACCTGACATCAATTCCTCCCAGAATGGTAGCCTCCTTCTCTCCCAAGGAGCAGAGCCTGCTGCCATGTCTTCTCCACCATCTGCTGCACCTGGTAGGGTGTGGCTCCAGCATCCTTTTAAGCTCCCCCTGTCCAATAAGCCATTGATGTTTCTGTTGCTGTCTCTGGGCTCTTTCTTCAGTCTCAAGGCTGGCCCACTATAAGGCTTGTAGGCCTGCAAGGTGCAACCGACACTTTATATTGGTTTTTTGTAGTATTTTTGAGGTTTTCGATGTTTAGTCAGTGTAATAGATTTAGGAATGGTTTTCTGTCAACCTTGAGATAGTCAGTAACACACTGTGTTGGACCTGAGTGTATGAATATAGTAATAAACAGTTCAGATGGTTGTCTTCTTTCCCCTATGGCAGGGGTCCCCAATATTGGTCCGAGGCCTGTTAGGAACGGGGTCGCACAGCAGGAGGTGAGCCGTGGGTGAGCAAATGAAGTTTCATCTGCCACTCCCCATCTCTCCCCATCACTCACATTACTGTCTGAGCCATCCCCCACCCCATCCTTGTCTTCCACAAAACCTGTCCCTGGTGCCAAAAAGGTTGGGGACCACTGCCCTATGGAACCATTAAACTATTAGGAGGGCAGAGAATGTGTTAATATCAACAGTCTTGATTTTGCTTGTATAAATATGATTAGGTGGATAAGGCCTTAGAAAATCAGCCCCCCATGAAATCTGCATTCAGAATCCTGACTTTTGACCTTGATGCTTATTCTGAAACTCACTTGGACTGGGGATTGTTTATTTTTTATCCTCATAATATACTTTATTTCTCCATTTTTGGACTGTATCTAACATTGACATTTAATGAAAGACATCTGTGTAGTTTTTCATTTGGTTAAAGGAAGGAATGTAAAAACATGAAAAAAAATCAGTGAGTCATGTATTTCAGTTTTCCAGTGTTTTTGCAAATTCTGTAGACATTTTAAAACAATGCTGTCCAGTCGAGCTTTCTGCAGTGATGGCACTGTTCTTTTGTGCTATTCAGTATGATAGTCACTAGCCATATGTGGGTATTGAGCCTTTGAAATGTGGCTAACATTTTTAAAGTACAGATTTTAAAATTTTATGTAATTTTAATTAAACTTAAGTAGGCACTTTTGGCTAGTGGCTACCATTTTGGGTAGCACAGACTTAGACTTTTGTTTATTGATTGGTTGGTTTTCTTAATGTCTATAAAATTGGTTGTGTGTGCCTTGTTGCAAGAAAAGTTTAAGGACAAGTGTTTCATCCAAAGAAAGCTATCCAAAAGAGAAATTGGCACAAAAACTATAGACATGGTTATATATAGAACCTGAAAGAATTGTCCAAGAGATAGTTTAAAGCATAATAAATTTGGTACACAGATTAAATGGACTTCTTCCCAGAACAGTGGAACAGCAGTCTAGGAATTGAAAACAGTGTCTGCTAACAGGAGGGAGAAAGAGAGGGGGCCAGTGGGGAGAGAGAGAGAGAGAAAGGGAGGATATGGATGAATGTAGGAGTTATTTGTTGAAATTTTAGTAATTCTAAACGAGATATTATTACTGCACTGGCTTTCTAATACAGTAGGGGAAAAAACTAATCTGCTTTCTATAGTGAACACTCATGAGTTACAGGTAAATAAACAATGCTCTGCAAAATCTGCTTATTCCTCCATGACAATTAACTTTCAGATTAAAGATGGAAAGACCTAAAAGTAGAAAATAAAAAGTTAAATTTACAGATTTGGATACTACTGAAAGTGTTACATAATTCAGATCCTCTATGATAAATTCAGGGGGTTTTCCAATTATTGGTGGTCCTAAAATATAATTTGAAATTAAAGAGTCTACCTTCCTGTAGTATAGTCCAGTGTAAGGGGATCTCCACCCTCGTGGGAAGGTGGCAAATTGTGATGCTGGGAGAGGAGGTCAAGCAGCAGTGCCTGGGTGATGTGTAAGGAGTAAAACTTCATCTAGGTGGGCAGTAATATTTTTTTTCTCTCCAAAGCTTTATTTCTCTCTTACTTTCTTTCCTTCAACATTTATTTTTCTCTGATTACATTTCTCTTGCTTTTTATCTATCCCAAAGGATTATCATCCAGTTCTATGGGCATAGTAACATATTTAAATGTTTTGACCAGTTAAACCCAAGCAAAACAAAACGCAAAGCCTCATCTTACCTCAGTCAATCTGTTAATATATTTCGTTTCACCTTTATCTACTTTTTAACATTTCTAAAGCAACTGTGCAGCTGTTTACTTCCTTGGAGAGAAAAAACAGATTGCCCACAATCTGCCAGATTTCAGTATTGTGGTCTGGGTGTGACATTTCTTTATATAATGATTCCAGGAGAACATACTTACTATATTTACAGTTTAAAATGTAGGAGCACCACAACAGTAACAAAGAAGGAGGTTGAAAGTTTTAGATAATGAGATGCTTAGCCTGGTTTGGACAGACTGCACTGGAAACTAATTCCTAAAACCCATGTGGGGGGGTGGAATTATGGCCAGGTCAGTGGCATTTGGGAGGATTAAGATAGGAGGAAGTGTTGAATTCCAAAGGTGGGACATGGCAGTATTAAAAAAATATTTCTGTTGCATCTTTTGATATGCTGGGGACAGAATAGTAAAAGGGCTTAACAGCAAGAATCCTTAATCTCACACCTCACATTATTTATTTATTTATTTTTAACATCTTTACTGGAGTATAATTGCTTTACAATGGTGTGTTAGTTTCTGTTTTATAACAAAGTGAATCAGTTATACATATACATATATCTCCATATCTCCTCCCTCTTGTGTCTCCCTCCCATCCTCCCTATACACCCCTATAGGTGGTCACAAAGCACCGAGCTGATCTCCCTGTGCTATGCGACTGCTTCCTGCTAGCTATATGTTTTACATCTGGTAGTGTACATATATCCATGCCACTCTCTCACTTCGTCCCAACTTACCCTTTGCCCTCCCCATGTTCTCAAGTCCATTCTTTACATCTGCATCTTTATTCCTGTCCTGCCCCTAGGTTCTTCAGGACCATTTTTTTTTTATTCCATATATATGTGTTAGCATACGGTATTTGTATTTCTCTTTCTGACTTACTTCACTCTGTATGACAGACTGTAGGTCCATCCACCTCACTACAAATAACTCAATTTCGTTTCTTTTAATGGCTGAGTAATATTCCACTGTATATATGTGCCACATCTTCTTTATCCATTCATCTGTCGATGGACATGTAGGTTGCTTCCATGTCCTGGCTATTGTAAATAGAGCTGCAATGAACATTCTGGTACATGACTCTTTTTGAATTATGGTTTTCTCAGGGTATATGCCCAGGAGTGGGATTGCTGGCTTGTATGGTAGTTCTATTTGTAGTTTTTTAAGGAACCTCCATACTGTTCTCCATAGTGGCTGTATCAATTTACATTCCCACCAACAGTGCAAGAGGGTTCCCTTTTCTTCACACCCTCTCCAGAATTTACTGTTTGTATATTTTTTGATGATGGCCATTCTGATTGGTGTGAGGTGATACCTCATTGCAGTTTTGATTTGCATTCCTCTAATGATTAATGATAGTGAGCATACTTTCATGTGTTTGTTGGCAATCTGTATATCTTCTTTGGAGAAATGTCTATTTAGGTCTTCTGCCCATTTTTGGATTGGGTTGGTGCTTTTTTTGATATTGAGCTGCATGAGCTGCTTGTATATTTTGGACATTAATCCTTTGTCAGTGGCCTCATTTGCAAATATTTTATTCCATTCTGAGGGTTGTCTTTGGTCTTGTTTATGTTTTTCTTTGTTGTGCAAAAGCTTTTAAGTTTCATTAGGTCCCATTTGTTTATTTTTGTTTTTATTTCCATTTCTCTAGGAAGTGGGTCAAAAAGGATCTTGCTGTGATTTATGTCATAGAGTGTTCTTCCTCTGTTTTCCTCTAATAGTTTTATAGTGCCTGGCCTTACATTTAGGTCTTTAATCCATTTTGAGTTTATTTTTGTGTATGGTGTGACAGAGTGTTCTAATTTCATTCTTTTACATGTAGCTGTCCAGTTTTCCCAGCGCCAATTATTGAAGAGGCTGTCCTTTCTCCATTGTATATTCTTGCCTCCTTTATCAATGATAAGGTGACCATATATGAGTGGGTTTATCTCTGGGCTTTCTATCCTGTTCCATTGATCTATATATCTGTTTTTATTCCAGTACCATACTGTCTTGATTACTGTAGCTCGGTAGTATAGGCTGAGTGCGGGAGGCTGATTCCTTCAGCTCTGTTTTTCTTTCTCAAGATTGCTTTGGCTCTTTGGGGTCTTTTGTGTTTCCATACAAATTGTGAAATTTTTTGTTCTAGTCCTGTGAAAAATGCCAGTGGTAGTTTGATAGGGATTGCATTGAATCTGTAGATTGCTTTGGGCAGTAGAGTCATTTTCACAATGTTGATTCTTCCAATCCAAGAACATGGTATGTCTCTCCATCTGTTTGTATCATCCTTAATTTCTTTCATCATTGTCTTATAGTTTTCTGCATACAGGTCTTTTGTCTCCTTAGGTAGGTTGATTCCTAGGTATTTTATACTTTTTGTTGCAGTGGTAAATGGGAGTGTTTCCTTAATTTCTCTTTCAGATTTTTCATCATTAGTATATAAGAATGCAAGAGATTTCTGTGCATTAATTTTGTATCCTGCTACTTTACCAAATTCATTGATTAGCTCTAGTAGTTTTCTGGTAGCACCTTTAGGATTCTCTGTGTATAGTATCATATCATTTGCAATCCATGACAGCTTTACTTCTTCTTTTCCAATTTGGATTCCTTAATTTCTTTTTCTTCTCTGATTGCTGTGGCTAACACTTCCAAAACTATGTTGAATAATATTGGTTAGGGTGGACTACCTTGTCTTGTTCCTGATCTTAGAGGAAATAGTTTCAGTGTTTCACCATTGAAAACGATGTTGGCTGTGGGTTTGTCATATATGGCCTTTATTATATTGAGGTAGTTGGCTGTGGGTTTGTCATATATGGCCTTTATTATATTGAGGTAATTTTCTTCTATGCCTACTTTATGGAGGGTTTTTGTCATATATTGGTGTTGAATTTTGTCGTTAGCTTTTTCTGCATCTATGGAGATGATCATATGTTTTTTCTCCTTCAGTTTGTTAGTATGGTTTATCACATTGATTGATTTGCATATATTGAAGAATCCGTGCATTCCTGGGATAAACTCCACTTGATCATGGTGTATGATCTTTTGAATGTGCTGTTGGATTCTGTTTGCTAGTATTTTGTTGAGGATTTTTGCATCTATGTTCATCAGTGATATTGGCCTGCAGTTTTCTTTCTTTGTGACATCTTTGTCTGGTTTTGGTATCAGGGTGATGGTGGCCTCGTAGGATTAGTTTGGCAGTGTTCCTCCTTCTGCTATATTCTGGAAGAGTTTGAGAAGGGTAGGTATGAGTTCTTTTCTAAATGTTTGATAGAATTCGCCTGTGAAGCCATCTGGTCCTGGGCTTTTGTTTGTTGGAAGATTTTTCATCACATTCTCAATTTCAATGCTTGTGATTGGTTTGTTTGTATTTTCTATTTCTTCCTGGTTCAGTCTCGGAAGGTTGTACTTTTGTAAGGATGTGTCCATTTCTTCCAGGTTGTCCATTTTATTGGCATAGTGTTGCTTGTAGTAATCTCTCATGATCCTTTGTATTTCTGCAGTGTCAGTTGTTACTACTCCTTTTTCATTTCTAATTCTATTGATTTGAGTCTTCCCCCTTTTTTTCTTGATGAGTCAGCTAATGGTTTATCGACTTTTTAATCTTCTCAAAGAAGAAATTTTATTGATCTTTGCTATTGTTTCCTTCATTTCTTTTTCATTTTTTCCTGATATTATCTTTATGATTTCTTTCCTTCTGCTAACTTTGGGATTTTTTTGTTCTTCTTTCTCTAATTGCTTTAGGTGTAAGGTTATGTTGTTTATTTGAGATGTTTCTTGTTTCTTAATGTAGGATTGTATTGCTGTAAACTTCCCTCTTAGAACTGCTTTTGCTGCATCCCATAGGTTTGGGGTCATCATATTTTCATTGTCATTTGTTGCTAGGTATTTTTTGATATCCTCTTTGATTTCCTCAGTGATCTCTTGGTTATTTAGTAGCGTATTGCTTAGCCTCCATGTGTTTGTATTTTTCCCATATTTTTTCCTGTAATTGATGTCTCATAGCATTGTGGTCAGAAAAGATACTTGATATGATTTCAATTTTATTAAATTTACCAAGGCTTGATTTGTGACCCAAGATATGATCTGTCCTGGAGAATGTTCCATGAGCACTTGAGAAGAAAGTGTATTCTGTTTTTGGATGGAGTGTTCTATAAATATCAATTAAGTCCATCTTGTTTTACTTATCATTTAAAGATTGTGTTTCCTTACTTATTTTCATTTTGTTTGATCTGTCCATTGGTGAAAGTGGGGTGTTAAAGTCCCCTACTCTGATTGTGTTACTGTCTATTTCCCCTTTTATGGCTGTTAGTATTTGCCTTATGTATTGAGGTGCTTCTATGTTGGGTGCATAAATATTTACAATTGTTATATCTTCTTCTTGGATTGATCCCTTGATCATTATGTAGTGTTCTTCTTTGTCTCTTGTAATAGTCTTTAAAGTCTATTTTGTCTGATATGAGAATTGCTACTCCAGCTTTCTTTTGATTTCTATTTGCATGGAATATGTTTTTCCATCTTCTCACTTTCTGTTTGTATGTGTCCTTGGGTCTCAAGTATGCCTCTTGTAGACACCATATATATTGGTCTTGTTTTTGTATCCATTCAGCCAGTCTGTGTCTTTTGGTGGAGCATTTAATCCATTTATATTTAAGGTAGTTATCAATATGTTTGTTTCTGTTACCATTTTCTTCATTGTTTTGGGTTTGTTATTGTAGGTCTTTTCCTCCTCTTGTGTTTCCTGCTTAGAGAAGTTCCTTTAGCATTTGTTGTAAAGCTGGTTTGGTGGTGCTGAATTCTCTTAGCTTTTGCTTGTCTGTAAAGGTTTCTATTTCTCCGTCGAATCTGAATGAGATCCTTGCTGGGTAGAGTAATCTTGGCTGTGGGCTTTTCCCTTTCATCACTTTCAATATGTCCTGCCACTCCCTTCTGGCTTGCAGAGTTTCCGCTGAACCATCAGCTGTTAACCTTATGAACATGCCCTTGTATGTTATTTGTTGTTTTTCCCTTGCTGCTTTTAATATTTTTTCTTTGTATTTAATTTTTGGTAGTTTGATTAATATGTGTCTTGGCATGTTTCTCCTTGGATTTATCCTGTATGGGACTCTGCGCTTCCTGGATTTGATTGACTATTTCCTTCCCCGTATTAGGGAAGTTTTCAACTGTAATCTCTTCAAATGGTTTCTCAGTCCCTTTCTTTTCCTCCTGTTCTTCTGGGACCCCGTAATTCAAATGTTGGTGCATTTAATATTGTCCCAGAGGTCTCTGAGACTGTCCTCGATTCTTTTCATTCTTTTTTCTTTATTCTGCTCTGTGGAAATAGTTATTTCCACTATTTTATCCTACAGGTCACTTATCCCTTCTTCGGCCTCAGTTATTCTGCTATTCCTTCTAGAGAATTTTTAATTTCATTTATTGTCACACCTCACAAAAAAAAAAAAAATTGTCCAAAAGAGCTTTGGGAAGGTGCTTGAAAGTTCCCAACGGCTAGTTTAGCCATGCTAACAGCAGCAACAACAAACACCATGTCTCTGATGCCTCCCTCATCCCAGTTTATAGAGAAGTGGTAACATTTCTATGCTTCAGACGTGCCCTTCACATGTGGTCACTTTGCCCACTGGTCATCTTACTTTAGCACTTGGTCAATAAGAAATTCTACCCTGGTTCTTCCTTTTGAGTTCTGTCTGTTTTCTCTTATTTCCCCTTCTGAAGACTCCCATTGGTCTCGTGAACCGGGCAACAAAAACTCCAAAGCCCTGATCTTAAAGAATCTTCCTGCAGATCTATCTATGACAAGCTTGGTACTGCGGTGGGTGTGTTGGAAAGGCACACCACATCACTTTCTGTGATGTCTTTGTAGAATATATTAATATCCATAGAGTATAATTAGAGCACATTTTAGGTGTAAAATTAGACATCATAGTGTGTGTTTTTGAATAAACTTCAAAGACACCAGAAGTATATAAAGAAATGTGAAATTCCATATTCAGCAATATGGTAGTTTTGATATCCTGATAACCTTTTACCAAACACCTGAAGGAGCTGGATGAAATGGAAATGTACAGCTGGATGTCCAAGAAAGTTAGGGAAATCTCCACATACCAAAAAAAAAAAAAAATTACAGTAGGAATGCAGGTAAGAAACTGGCTCTCATGCTCCAGCTATTCTGAGGACAGCTTCTAATCTTAGTAACCAAGAGGCTTAATGTTTTTAGGTTCTTTTTTTTTTTAAGGGAAAACCACAGTAAAGAATACAATATGTATTAGAACATGATACATTGTCACACACACATCACTGAGCAGCAGCTCTTGTAGCAATGTGCAGAGTTCTTACTAAGGATCAATGCTAATGTACTCTTTGTTCTGTTGTATTCCACTCTGTTTTATTATAAAATGCTGGTCATCGTGGTGGTTCTCAATCTTGGCTGTTCATTCAGGTCACCTGGGAGCTATAACAATATACGTTGCTGGCTCCCACCCTCTGTGATTCTGATTTAATTGGTCCTGGGTTGTGGCCTGGGAGTCAGGGTTTTAAAAGCTCCCTGGGTGATTCTAACACATAGTCAAGGTTGAGAACCACAGCACTAAACTGATTTCACTATCTACTAATAGGGCTTGACAGTGGTTTGAAACACACTGCTCTAAGGGGATATACGTTTAATGAAATGGTAGACTAAATAGAAAATCTCCCACCACAGAAGGAAACCAAACAAACAGAAAACATACTATCTCCCAGCCTGGGTGGTATGTTGGGGTCCAAAGTGGTCTCCCCTGAAGAATATATAACCACTGGCTAATCATACATGCTTTTAAATTTACACTACTGCCCGTTGAGAGACCAACATTTTAAATCCCTGGTATGTGACACTCTGAGTCATCTGGCAGAGCAGATGCAAACCTCTCCAGAGGGGCACACCTCAACCCAGGTCCAGCAGGAGGTCTTTCCTAACCTAAGATATACACCTTTCCCCACCCCATTCTCAATCATCCAAGGCTGCCAAAGGCATAAAGATACAAACCACCAAGAGAGAAAGCAGAAATAACAAACAGAAAAATTGAACACCAGGCCCCTCAAAACTTCAGATATGCAGAATAAGAAATAAATATGTCTAAATTGATTGAAGAAAGATGAAAGCATTAAGCAGAAGTACACTGTCATAAAGACTGGGGAAAACTTTAAAAGTACCAAACAGGAATCTCAGTGGTTAAGTAGCAGATTAGACACAGCTATCTCACAGAGAATTAGTAAACCGGAAGATAGAGCTAAAGAAATATTTCTTGAATGGTGTATATTCTTTATGTCTAGAATTAGATAGAAAATATGAAAGAAATGAAGAGACACATGGGTACGGTGAGAATGTACAAATACCTCAGATTAGACTTCCAGAAGAAAATAATGAAAATGGTGGTGTGGCTTAGAATTTTTAAAAACTAATGAGACATGAATCCTCAGATTCAGGAAGCCAAATAAATAACAAGAGGGTAAAGAAAAACAAATATATATGTAGACATATTGTAGTAAATTGTAGAACATCAAGTAAAAGATCTTAAAAGGAATCAGAAAAAGAAAAGAAACTTGTCACAGTGATTGCTATCCCTATTTAGGTAGACATCCCAACTTCAAAAAAACAGAAGCTGAAATACAGTGGCATGTCTGCGAAGTGTTGCAAGAAGGTAATCTTCTTGATAATCTAGAATTTTATAACTACCTAAATTCCATTTAAAAACAAGGTCAAAGTAAAGGCATTATTAGATAATCCAAAGTAAGGGTATTTACCACCGACGGATCCTCCCTAAAGTGACTTCTAAAGGATGTCCTTCAGAAAGAAGGTTTAGATTTAAGTTCTACAGTCCATGTAGCACTTGGGGGAAGAGGGTTATTGAACTTAAAGTCTAAAGTTCTTGTTGAAAGTTGTAAGGATAACTAGTAAAAGAAAACTAGAATGCATATAACACCCAAGCAAATGGAGGATAGAAAAATGTGTGGTATGGAGGAAGCATATAACAAATAGGGCAACTAGAAATTCACAATAGTATGATAGAAACAAACCCACAGATACTAGTAATTGCAGTAAATGAGATTATTATTTTTCTTTTAAATTCTACCTATGTAAAGTTGACAAGAGATATATCTAAAGTGCATGAACAGGTTGAAAATAAAAGACTGGGAAAAGATACATCAGGCAAATACTAATCAAAAGAAGGTTGGTATAGCTTTGTTAATACCAAATAAAAATAGTGTTTAAAGCAAAAACTTTATTAGGAGTGATAAAGATCATTATATAACATAAAGGTACAGTTCACCAGAAAGATTTAAGAATTCTAAACTTGTCTGTGTATGTCTAATTATATAACTTCAAAAATACATAAAATAATGAACAAATTCTAAGCAGAAGTTTACACATGTACCATCACAGAGGGAGACTAATACACCTCAGCTTTTAATAAGTCATGCAGACCAAAAGTCAGTAAGAATATAAATGACTTATACATGATTTGAATAACAATTAATAACCCCGATCTTACAAACATATATTCAGCCCTGTACCCAGCAATTAGTGAGTATACATTGTTTCTAATTTTCATAAACTTTTTCAGTAATTGACCAGATGTGATCTGAGAAATATGTCTTAGTAGATTTCCTAGACTTAGCATCATTGTATAGTCTGTGTTTCTGGAAAATAATGCAGAGAAGTTAGAAATCAAAATTCTAAAGATAACAAAATTTAAACCAAAAACATCCCACTTTAGCCTTCCTGCTCCCTAGCAATAACTGCTATTTCCATAGCAAAAACTCCATGATAATAATAGGTTTGTATTCTTCCAAACTGTATATCAGTATAGACTTTTAAAATAGATAACTCTTATGATTACAACATCCTGTGTGTCTTTTAACTCAGCAGGCTATCACAGATAGGCTTCTATGGAAGTATCTACAGGTGTCCTTCTTTAATAGATTACTGATATAACTTTCTATCTAAAAGAAGAGCTTCATAAAAGAGGCGCATGACCTTGGGTGGACTTTCTTTGCTCCCAGTGAACTATTATCTAACAGCCCGTCCTTCCAAAATTCAACTGAGAAAAAATCAAAACTGTCAGCGAGTAGCCAAAAATATAGGTTTTAAAGCTGCAGTGTGCTTTATTCATAGAAAAAATAATTGGCAGTCTCAATGAGAGATTTTTGCCTTTCATTAGACACTATTTTAGTGCAGCTTGGAATCCCGTTTCTCCAATAGCTGCAAATTAGAAAGGGAAGGACACTGCTGAAGTGGGATAGCAGCAGTTAGTGACAACCTGTCTGCATGGGAATAGGACAAACAAAGCAATGAGAAAGCTACTACATTAGACACCACAGTCTAATGCTTTTTCATCTGGGGACAAACGTCGCTGCTCAGTGCAGTGTCACTATCACAGCAGAACAAATACCTAGAGTCAACTAGAGAGAGAGACAAGTTTTTTTCATGAGTCAAAAAGGAACTCCTGTTCTGTGTAGTCAAGTCAGGAGTGTAAGGCCAACTGGCCCGAGGCAGGGGAACGCAATCAGACTCACAGGTTGCATCAGCCCGGAACGTTTCACACAGCCAGTTCTCGGAATTGACCTGGAGCTCCCAGCCACCCAGTTCCACCTGGGGACTTTCCACCCGGCCCAGCCTTCCCGCCTTTCGAGGGGCGGGACAAACGGTCCCAAGACTGATGCAACCGGCACCAGATATTGCCACGATACCCGAAGAGACCAAGTAAGGACTACCCTGTGCCCTCCCAGATTCACCACACCCCTTTCCCTTCTTCCTGTATAAATTCTGCCCAAACCCTCGCCCAGGCGCGACTTCTCTGGCCCCTTTCTCTCGGACCAGTGAACCTCGCCCAGGAGCGTTCCCAAATAAAGCTTGTTTAAGCTCTCCACCGTTTTTGGTGCCGTTCCTTACAAGGAGGACTGGGACGTTTAAGTAGTGAATTTTAGAAAAAAATATGTAAGCAGTCAATATGATTTGATGCAGAAAGTTAGCTGGTTATTTGGGATTCCATGATCAGAAATTCCTCTTTGTGGGCTTTGGCAAGACTCTGCATCAACCTGGACTTCTGCTTCCTGGGATTCAGCGGCTGCGTCTGTGCTTCTCAGCTGAGGTAGGTTCTCCTCCTTCCTGCCGTCATTCAGCAACATCCTCCTTGAGTGCCTTCTGGAACAGGCCTTGCCAGATGCTGTCACAGCTGATGGATGCAATTAAAGAATACTTGGACCAAGGACCCAGCTCGAGGGCTCACAGTCTTGGAGGAGAGCGGGAGGATGTGCAGCACCAACAACAATCTAAATTGGAAAGGGACACGTGCCCAAGAAAGGGACAGAAAATGCTGTGATGGTATGAAAGTGTCATTTGAACAGGACCTTAAGAATACGTAACAGTTGTGAACCAAGGGATTGATGTGGGACAGATTGAAGAGAGAATACACAAGTTAGTTGTTCTGTTTGGGAACATAGTGTGTAAAGTCAGAAGGGCAATTTGGAGACTCATTTAGTGGACCCCAAATGCCCGCATAAGAGATTTTTAAAGTGTTTTCAAGAAAAGAATGACTGATTATTTAAATGCCCGAGCACATGGGGGTCTTTAATATAGTACTAACAGTCGATTTAAAATGTTTCTGCTTCAGTGGAAGTCTTGTAGGTTATTTTCAGCATTTGGTCACATAATGTTCATTTTTCTCATGGAGAAAGAACTTTAAAATCATTATGAGCTGCTTCATGGGGACTATGTAAGGAATGTCTTGCTTCCTGAGTCTACATTGGTTTGAAGAGTTAAAAAGGAACATGAACACAAGGATCTCAAATTATCCATTGCATAAAATATTTAATTTCTTATGAATAAGTGGATTTTACTAAAATTATTTTTCTGCCCTCAAGGGCTCTCAGGAAAGCAGTTTAATGAAGGGTACTGATTTTAGAAGCTTTTAAAATTTTTGTAGTAGAAGTAATCTGTGAAGACCTGTGAAATAAGTCCATGGGTAGCAAGTCTTGAAACCTGGATGCCAGTTGGCAAAGCTCAGATTTACTTAAGAGGGGAAGCCTGAGTGTGTGGTTGGAAGTAAGAAGACCTGGGTTCTAATTCCTGTCTGATGATCATTACTTTTCTCACCTTGGACAGTCAGTTCACATGTCTAGGCCTGTTTCTTTAGCTATTATTGAGACGGTTGAACTGGATGGCTTGTAAGATCCATTAATCAGTTCATAAGTGTAGGAAAGTAAGACAATAAATAAGTAGAGAAAAAACTTCAGAGAGAAGAAATTTAAGTTTTAGTCATTAGTGTATTCCAATTTTCTTTAAACTGAAAGTAACAGAGGGGATTAGTTTCTTAATTTAATTATTAAAAATTTTTTATTGAAATATAGTTCGTTTACAATGTTGTGTTAGTTTCAGATGCACAGCAAAGTAATTCAGTTATACATATATAGATATATATTCTTTTTTTATATTTTCTTCCATTATAGTTATTACAAGATATTGAGTATAGTTCCCTGTGCTATACAGTAGGTCCTTGTTTATTTTATATATAGTTGTGTGTATATATCATTCCCAAACTCCTAAGTCTAAGTTATTTCTCCATCTTTTTTTTTTTAAACTTCATTTTTTGGCTGCGCACGCAGCTTGTGGGAGATCTTAGCTCCCCGACCAGGGATTGAACCCGCTCCCTCAGTAGTGAAAGCACATAGCCCTAACCGCTGTACCGCCAAGGGCACATCCTGTTTTATTTAATAAGTGTTTTGTTGATTGCCATTTAAAATCAGGTGACTGTGTTACTTCCCAGCCTTATCAACTCGTTCACGTTCTTCAGAGGCCTTTGTTACCTTTTGTCCTGTGGATTTTGTAGTCAGACCCTTTGGAGCTAAGCCGTATTTCCATTTATCTGTGGCATACATACATGGTAATAACTTGGGGTATTAAATACAGCAATAACAGCTGTTTTGAAATTATTTTCTGTTGCAGTACATAATCTATAAGCTATTTACAGCATTTTGTCACTTAATCTTCATTTTCCACAAACGGAAAGAATTTTAGAATGATTAGGTGCTGCTTCATTGGGATTGTGTAAGAAATGTCTTTCTTCTAGAGTCAAAATTGAACTGAAGAGTTAAAAAAAGAACAAAAGCACAGAATCACAAATTAATATATAGTATCCTACACGTTAAGGAATTTGTCATTTTATCTTGGGAAAAGGGGTTAATAACAATTTTAATTAATTTGATAGGTTTATAATTATTGAACCAAAACCAATAAAAATCAGATTTTCTTTGCATTCACTAATTAATTTCATTAATTTGTTAATGTTGAGACTCATAAGCAACCAGCAAATTGCCACATATTACAACACAAAACAATACAAACTAGAAGTGAGAACATGGGGATAAATATTCTCAGTAATGCGTTTATCTTACTATTTGGCTACATGACAAAATGCACCTGTATTAAGTTTGATTTATCCTGCCTTTATGTTCCTATTTAAAGCAAATAACTTCCAAAATTGAAATCCCTTTAGTGATTAAGCATATAGAATTTAAACTTGTTGAAATTTAGTGTTCAAACAATTATTGGGCTCCTACTGGAACCAAGTATTGAGCTAGTCAGTGGGATTTAAGACACTTTACCCCTTTGGATTCTTAATGACCAGTGGAAGAGGCAAATAAATAACAAAATAAAATTACAGTTTAACACAAATGCTGTGACATCTGTAAGGACTTGTGCCTCAGGGAAGTAAGGGATACTTCTCAGATGGGATGGATGTTGAAGATGGAGAAGTGAGATAAGGACAATTAGAAGCCAAGGGACAAAAGCAGCGGAGTTTGGCATGTAGCTGGTGATGGGAAGAAATGGCAAGAATGATGGGTTGGACCAAGTTGTATATGGCCTTGGATATTATGCTAAGGAGATGGGACTTTTCTTTTTAACAGGGAGCCATCCAAGGTTATGAGACAAAATAGCATTGTTAGATTTATGTTTTAGAAACATAACTCAGGGACCAGAGAGAGGAGGAGGATGCAGAGAGAGAGGCTAGGAAAATGTCTATTGTAATTGACTAAGCCTCCATCATCCCAGACCTAGAATACAACAGTGGGAATGGGGAATCTTTCACTTGTTCATTCACTAAGAAAATCTATTGTTTATCTACTATGCATCAGTCACAATACTAACCAGCACTGGGCATGTAACTTTGCACCAGAAACAGTGTGCACCCCTATGGACAAGTGGTGGGTGGTAAAGTGCAGTGCAGGAGCCATGAGCCCATCCAGAGGAGGCTGCCTGACCCACTCTTAGGAGGAAGAGGGGCATAAATGTTAAGACATGACTTTGTAGACTGGATTCGAAGGACCAGAAGCCAGGCTAAAAGGGGGATTAAGGTATAAGAAGAAAGGACAGCATGTGCAGAGGCCTGGAGGGGTGTGAGCAACGTATATCCCATGAATTGTGAAAGTTCTTCAGCTGGAGTTTAGAATCCAAGTGTGAGACAAGCAGGAATTAAGACCGGAGAGGCCAGGTGGAGAAGAAATGGCTCAGTTTAGGAATGTTTACAGGTGGATGCCTCAGAACGTCACGGTTCCTTGATTGTAGGGATGAGGCATAAAGGTCACCCCAACTTGTCTGATTCGGGGCAGCTTGGTGTCTGGAGATACCCTTGACAGAGAAGAGGGGTCTGGATGGAGGACAGCAGTGTGTTGCAGAAATGGCACAGATGGGAAGCCATACTATTTATATGTCTCTGTGCTGACTGACCTGAGCTTCCCCAGAGGCTGGTGTGCACCCCAACTGTCGTGGTGAACACTGTACTTCTTGTCTCTCCTTGGAGCCAGGGGGATTAGGACACAGACCTGCAGGAAGCCCGCTGCTCCTCTTAGCCAACCTCAAAATAGCCCCTGAAATAGTTTTCTCCCTTGTACCCCACATTGCACTGAGCTCAGTGTGTGTCTTCATTACCTGTACATCACTTTCTGTTCGTAAGCCACCATATGTCTGTGCTGGTCATTCTCAGAAAACAAAGTTCAGTGGTTCCTGAGCTGAATATGATGGAGGTCACAATTCTGAATACAGTAGTAACATATATATATATATATATATATATATGTTTGTAGGTTTGAAAGCTATACCCTGGACAATATATGAAGTGACACCTGCCAAGTGATTGCAGGATAAGCATGCCTTATATTAATAATGTGTGTATATAAACTGAGAATCATATAATCCTTAATATAGAAAGGAAAATATCCCACAGTAAACCTTATCTCCATTGACTAACTCAGAAAAAAAAGGTGTGGCAGTTATTCCTGATTTCCTCTTTAATTTTAGAAGTCAACACTTGTATAATGTGTTCAGCTGACTTTACATCAGTGAGAGATTTTTATGAAAATGTTATTTTTAAGTAAAATGTACAAGTTCAGAAACAAACATTCATTAAATCAAATGAAGCAAAAGAAAACCGTTGTGGGTTGCATGATTCTTCACACTGCTTCAAAACTATTTCTATGCAAGCTAAGTAGCTGCATAAATAGAATATTCACACCATAGAAACATCTGTTTTGAAATAATGTCGATATATATCAAAAGATACAGAGTAGTAAGAGATCGTCTATGCACCCATTCCCATGACTTTTTTTTTTCTGTATTGGCTATCAGTATACATACCACTAAACAATATGCAGGATTATCTTGTAAATACATATGGAGCCTGCTTCTGTCATTTTTTCAATAGTACGCCACGTGAGCAGAGTTTGAATACTGACAATGAGAGAAGAACTCTGGTGTTCAGGCTGTCTGATTTGGAAAGCAGTCAACCCAAAAGACACCTGCCCTGATATAATCTTTTTGTGGATTCCTCCTGGGATACCAGCTGAGTCCCACGGTATGAGCAGTATCATGCAAAGGGACTAAAGTAGGTCTAATAGAAAGAACAGGGGTGCTTTGCCCGCCAGTGGAGACTAGGGGTAATCCTTGACTCCCTGTGGATTTCAGAACTGTTGGGTAGGGTACTTTGCCTGCCCTGCTGGCCCCAGCACCTGGCACAGTCTCTCTGAACTCGGGGAGCATTGCATGTCTGAATGAATTAATATATACAAGGTAATCCAAATTCAATTTATTTCTTTAAAATACTTCTTTATCCAAGAAGCATAACAAGAAAATAAGTAACCAAATGACGATGGAACATGGAATATCATGTAAACATATATATATATAGTTTAAGATCTTGGAAGTCAGGGAATATATTGTACTTCTTTACCCAGTTTCACTTTGGTGGAGAGAGAGTTCAGTGTGAATGTTACTGCTGAATTAAAACAACTGTGTTATTAAAGCATGATTATGTGTGTGCTGTGGCTCTCCTACCACTGTGTGGCCTGCTTGTCCTCACTGTCCAATATGGCAGCCAGACACCCCACATGGATATTTAATTTTAATTTTAAATTGGTTAAAATGAAGATTAAAAACTCAGTTCTTCATTTTCATTAGCCACATTTCAGATCTTCAGTAGGCATCTGTGGCTAGTGGCCACTGAATTGGACAGCACAGATAGTGAACATTTACACATTTTTTGCAGAAAGTTCTTTTAAACAGTGCTGTAATATAGTTCATGCTTCCTATTCTAATTTGTATGTCTTCAGGTTACATATTTCCTATATGCTGCCTCACAGCGAATGTAGAACTCATGCAAATACTTTATCCCCTGGGGCACTCTATGGTTACCAAACTATGCACACGGTAATTGTTAACCAGATTTGTTAGGATGGAAGAGAAAGCTAGTGATGAGCTATTGACTTTTACCTCCATAGCTACCCCTTCATCATCTAAGTTCATCACACACAGTACTCTGCTTTTAGATCCAGCTGTTGCACTTGGCTGCTATAAGCCCAGTTTTGTCATTTTAGCAGAGGGAAATGTTTCTGGCTTGGTAGGTTCACATTTGGCTAGTGCAGTTTAACAGGAATAGAGTTTAAGGAGAACATACCATTGCCATGTGATAATGCTGTAGAGATGAAGAGATGACTGACAAGCATTACACTCCTAGGCTTAAGCTCATGGGTTTGTTTGATTGTTGTAATTTTGATCCTTGATGGCTTTTGGTTACATGCGCACAGCCCAAGTGCAGAGGTCATTTTCCACCCAGGTTTCCATTTGCAGTATTCCTTTTTATTCATTCCTGAATTCTCTGGTTAAAAAAGTGAATCTCACCCATTTGGCAAGCTAAAATTATGATTCTTTAGGGGAAAAACGTCTGCTTCTGTATCTGGCAACAGCAATCATCTCCAGTGTATTTGGAGAGCTGAGTGTATAGCCCACTTTACTGAGTGTACACATTACGTGCCTTGCTTCTGCAGGTGGTACACATACAGCCAGGAGGGGTTTTGATTACCATTTTAAATTCTGAAAATACTAAAAATTGAAGGATAATGAAAGACTTTTGAGTTGTTTTTTCTTGTTTTTCTTTTTCTGGAGTAGTTGGAAACTGTAGTAGGAACTAGTGAAGGCTATGGGATCGATTTGTGCATGATGCTAGAAAATGAGGCTGATTTTTAATTTTTTTAAGTGAGTAAGGTTTTTGAGTTTTCCTGGCTTATGTAGTGATTTTTCTCCAATCATTTATTTACGTTTTCCTGTAGAGCTTTACATGTAATAATTTCCACTATTTTTTATTCACTTTTGTCACTTTTGGCCTTTCTTCTGTGTTACCCCTCTCTCCTCTCTTCTCTTCATCTCTTTCCCCTTTTATACTCTGCTTGTAAAAAAGTATGGTTTCTAGGCTTTAACAAGACATATCATTTCTTTTTTTTTAATTTAACATATTTTTGGGGGTATAATTGCTTTACAGTGTTGTGTTAGTTTCTGCTGTATAACAAAGTGAATCAGCTATATGTATACATATAACCCCATATTCCCTCCTTCTTGCATCTCCCTTCCACCCTCCCTATCCCACCCCTCTAGGTGGACACAAAGCACCGAGCTGATCTCCCTGTGGTATGCAGCTGCTACCCACTAGCTGTCTATTTTACAGTTGGTAGTGCATATACGTCCATGCCATTCTCTCATTTCATCCCTACTTACCCTTCGCCCTCCCTTTGTCCTCAGGTCCATTCTCTACATCTGCAACTTTACTGCTGTCCTGCCCCTAGGTTCTTCAAAACCTTTTATTTTTTTTAGATTCCATATATATGTGTTAGTGTGTGGTATTTGTTTTCCTCTTTCTGACTTACTTCACTCTGTGTGACAGACTCTAGGTCCAAACACCTCACTACAAATAACTCAATTTCGTTTCTTTTTATGGCTGAGTAATATTCCATTGTATATATGTGCCACATCTACTTTATTCATTCTTCTGTCGATGGACACGTAGGTTGCTTCCATGTCCTGGTTATTGTAAATAGTGCTGCAATGAACATTGTGGTACATGACTCTTTTTGAATTATGGTTTTCTCAGGGTATATGTCCAGTAGTGGGATGGCTGGGTCATATGGTAGTTCTATATTCAATTTTTTAAGGAACCTACATACTGTTCTCCATAGTGGCTGTATCAATTTACATTCCCACCAACAGTGCAAGAGGGTTCCCTTTTCTCCACACCCTCTCCACCATTTATTGTTTGTAGATTTTATGATGATGGCCATTCTGGCCAGTGTGAGGTGATACCTCATTGTAGTTTTGATTTGCATTTCTCTGATGATTAATGATGTTGAGCATTCTTTCATGTGTTTGTTGGCAATCAGTATATCTTCTTTGGAGAAATGTCTCCTTAGGTCTTCTGCCCATTTTTGGATTGGGTTGTCTGTTTTTTTGATATTGAGCTGCATGAGCTGCTTGTATATTTTGGACATTAATCCTTTGTCAGTTGCTTCATTTGCAAATATTTTCTCCCATTCTGAGGGTTGTCTTTTCGTCTTGCTTATGGTTTCCTTTGCTGTGCAAAAGCTTTAAAGTTCATTAGGTTCCATTTGTTTATTTTTGTTTTTATTTCCATTTCTCTAAGAGGTGGATCAAAAAGGATCTTGCTGTGATTTGTGTCATAGAGTGTTCTGCCTATGTTTTCCTCTAAGAGTTTTATAGTGTCTGGCTTTACATCTAGGTCTTTAATCCATTTTGAGTTTATTTTTGTGTATGGTGTTAGGGAGCGTTCTAATTTCATTCTTTTACATGTAGCTGTCCAGTTTTCCCAGCGACAGTTATTGAAGAGCCTGTCTTTTCTCCATTGTATATTCTTGCCTCCTTTATCAAAGATAAGGTGACCATATGTGTGTGGGTTTATCTCTGGGCTTTCTATCCTGTTCCATTGATCTATATTTCTGTTTTTGTGCCAGTACCATAATGCCTTGATTACTGTAGCTTTGTAATATAGTCTGAAGTGTGAGCGGCTGATTCCTCCAGCTCCGTTTTTCGTTCTCAAGATTGCTTTGGCTATTTGGGGTCCTTTGTGTTTCCATACAACTTATGAAACTTTTTGTTCTAGTTCTGTGAAAAATGCCATTGGTAGTTTGAGAGGGATTACATTCAATCTGTAGATTGCTTTGGGTAGTATAATCATTTTCACAATGTTGATTATTCCAATCCAAGAACATGGTATATCTCTCCATCTGTTTGTATCATCTTTAATTTTTTCCATCAGTGTCTTATAGTTGATTCCTAGGTATTTTATACTTTTTGTTGCAATGGTAAATGGGAGTGTTTCCTTAATTTCTCTTTCAGATTTTTCATCATTAGTGTTTAAAAATACAAGAGTTTTCTATGCATTAATTTTGTTTCCTGCTACTTTACCAAATTCATTGATTAGCTCTAGTAGTTTCCTGGTAGCACCTTTAGGATTCTCTGTGTATAGTATCATGTCATCTGCAAACAGTGACAGTTTTACTTCTTTTCCAGTTTGGATTCCTTTTATTTCTTTTTCTTCTCTGATTGCTGTGGCTACAACTTCCAAATGTATGTTGAATACTAGTGGTGAGAGTGGGCAAACTTGTCTTGTTCCTGATCGTAGTGGAAATGGTTTCAGTTTTTCACCAGTGAGAACGATGTTGGCTGTGGGTTTGTCATATATGGCCTTTATCATGTTGAGGTAAGTTCCCTCTATGCCTACTTTCTGGAGAGTTTTTATCATAAATGGGTGTTGAATTTTGTTGAAAGCTTTTTCTGCATCTATTAAGATGATCATATAGTTTTTCTCCTTCAATTTGTTAATATGGTGTATCACATTGATTGATTTGCGTATATTGAAGAATCCTTGCATTCCTGGGATAAACCCCACTTGATCATGGCGTATGATCCTTTAATATGCTGTTGGATTCTTTTTGCTAGTGTTTTGTTGAGGATTTTTGCATCTATGTTCATCAGTGATATTGGCCTGTAGTTTTCTTTCTTTGTGACATCTTTGTCTGGTTGTGGTATCACGGTGATGGTGGCCTCATCAAATGAGTTTGGCAGTGTTCCTCCCTCTGCTATATTTTGGAAGAGTTTGAGAAGGATAGGTGTTAGCTCTTTAAATGATAAAATTTGCCTGTGAAGCCATCTGGTCCTGGGCTTTTGTTTGTTAGATTTTTCATCACAGTCTCAATTTCAGTGCTTGTGATTGGTCTGTTTATATTTTCTGTTTCATCCTGGTTCAGTTTCGGAAGGTTGTGCTTTTCTAAGAATGTGTCCATTTCCTCCAGGTTGTCCATTTTATTGGCATAGAGTTGCTTGTAGTAATCTCTCATGATCCTTTGTATTTCTGCAGTGTCAGTTGTTACTTATACGTTTTCATTTCTAATTCTATTGATTTGAGTCTTCTCCCTTTTATTCGTGATGAGTCTGGCTAATGGTTTATCAAGTTTGTATATCTTCTCAAAGAACCAGCTTTTAGTTTTATTGATCTTTGCTTTTTTTTTCTTTGTTTATATTTTATTTATTTCTGCTCTGATATTTATGATTTCTTTCCTTCTGCTAATGTTGAGGGGTTTTTTGGTTCTTCTTTCTCTAATTGCTTTAGGTGTGAGGTTAGGTTGTTTATTTGAGATTTTTCTTGTTTCCTGAGGTCGGATTGTATTGCTATAAACTTCCCTCTTAGAACTGCTTTTGCTGCATCCCATAGGTTTGAGGTCATCATGTTTTCATTGTCATTTGTTTACAGGTTTCTTTTTGATTTCCTCTTTGATTTCTTCAGTGATCTCTTGGTTATTAAGTAGTGAATTGTTTAGCCTCCATGTGTTTGTATTTTTTACAGACTTTTTCCTCTAATTGATATCTAGTCTCATAGCCTTGTGGTCGGAAAAGATACTTGATATGATTTCAATTTTATTAAACTTACTGGGCTAGATTTGTGACCCAAGATATGATCTATCCTGGAGAATGTTCCATGAGCACTTGAGAAGAAAGTGCATTCTGTTGTTTTTGGATGGAATGTCCTATAAATATCAAGTAAGTCCATCTTGTTTAATGTATCATTTAAAGCTTGTGTTTCCTTATTTATTTTCAGTTTGGATGATCTGTCCATTGGTGAAAGTGGGGTGTTAAAGTCCCCTACTATGAATGTGTTACTGTTGATTTCCCCTTTTATGGCTGTTAGTATTTGCCTTACGTATTGTGGTGCTCCTATGTTGGGTGCATAAATACTTACAATTGTTATATTTTCTTCTTGGATTGATCCCTTGATCATTATGTAGTGTCCTTCTTTGGTGTAATAGTCTGTATTATAAAGTCTATTTTGTCTGACATGAGAATTGCTACTCTAGCTTTCTTTTGATTTCCATTTACATGGAATGTCTTTTTCCATCCCTTCAGTTTCAGTCTTTATGTGTCACTAGGTCTGAAGTGTGTCTCTTGTAGACAGCATACATATGGGTCTTTTTGTATGCATTCAGCCAGTCTGTGTCTTTTGGTGGGAGCATTTAATCCATTTACATTTAAGGTAATTATTGATATGTATCTTCCTATTACTATTTTCTTAATTGTTTTGGGTTTGTTATTTTAGGTTCTTTCCTTCTCGTGTTTCCTGCCTAGAGCATTTCCTTTAGCATTTGTTGTAATGCTGGTTTTTTGGTGCTGAATTCTCTTAGCTTTTGCTTGTCTGTAACGGGTTTAATTTCTCCATCAAATCAGAATGAGATCCTTGCTGGGTAGAGTAATCTTCATTGTAGGTTATCCCTTTCATCATGTTAAATATGTCTTGCCAATCCCTTCTGGCTTGTAGAGTTTCTGCTAATCCCCATAAGGTTAATCAGCTGTTAACCTTATGGGGATTCCCTTGTATGTTATTTGTTGTTTTTCCTTTGCTGCTGTTAATATTTTTTCTTCGTATTTAATTTTTGATAATTTGATTAATATGTGTCTTGGTGTGTTTCTCCTTGGATTTTTCCTGTATGGGACTCTTTGCACTTCCTGGACTTGATTGACTATTTCCTTTCCCATATTAGGGAAGTTTTCAACTATAATCTCTTCAAATATTTTCTCAGACCCTTTTTCTCTTCTTCTTCTGGGACCCCTGTAATTCGAATTGGTTCATTTAACATTGTCCCAGAGGTCTCTAAGATTGTCCTCAGTTCTTTTCATTCTTTTTTCTTTATTCTGTTCTGCATAGTTATTTCCACTATTTTATCTTCCAGGTCACTTATCTGTTCTTCTGCCTTAGTTATTCTGCTATTGATTCCTTCTAGAGAATTTTTAATTTCATTTATTGTGTTGTTCATCATTGTTTGTTTGCTCTTTAGTTGTTCTAGGTCCTTGTTAAACGTTTCTTTTATTTTCTCCATTCTATTTCCAAGATTTTGGATCATCTTTACTATCATCACTCTGAATTCTTTTTCAGGTAGACTGCCTATTTCCTCTTCTTTGTTTGGTCTGGTAGGTTTTTTCCTTGCTCCTTCATCTGCTGTGTGTTTCTCTGTCTTCTCATTTTGCTTAACTTACTGTGTTTGGGGGTTTCCTTTTCGCAGGGTGCAGGTTCATAGTTCCCATTGTTTTTGGTGTCTGTCCCCAGAGGCTTTGGTTGGTTCAGTGGGTTGTGTAGACTTCCTGGTGGAGGGGACTAGTGCATGTGTTCTGGTGGATGAGGCTGGATCTTGTCTTTCTGATGGGCAGAACCACATCTGGTGGTCCGTTTTGGGGTGTCTGTGAGCTTATTATGATTTTAGGCAGCCTCTCTGCTAATGTGTGTGGTCGTGTTCCTGTCTTGCTAGTTGTTTGGCATAGGGTGTCCAGCACTGTAGCTTGCTGGTTTTGAATTGGAGCTGGCTCTTAGCATTAAGATGGAAATCTCTGGGAGAGCTTTTGCCGTTTGATATTACATGGAGCTGGGAGGTCTCTGGTGGACCAGTGTCCTGAACTCAGCTCTCCCACCTCAGAGGCACAGGCCTGACACCTGGCTGGAGCACCAAGACCCTGTCAGCCACATGGCTCAGTAGAAAAGGGAGAAAAAAAGAGAGAAAGAAATTGAGAAGGACAGGAAGGAAGGAAGGGATGGTGGGAAGGAGGGAGGGAGGGAGGGAGGAAGGATACAAGGGAAAAATTTAAAAAAAAGAAATAAAATTATTAAAATAATTTTTTAATTATTAAAAATAAAAACATTAAAATGTATTTAAAAAATAAGAAAAAAAGAAATAAGAGAGCAACCAAACCACAAATCAAATCCACCAAGGATAACAAGTGCTAAAAACTATATTAAAAAAAAGAAACAGATAGACAGAACCCTAGGACAAATGGTAAAAGCAAAGGTATACAGACAAAATCACACAAAGAAAAGTGAACTATATATATATTTTTTTACATCTTTATTGGAGTACAATTGCTTTACAATAGTGTGTTAGTTTCTGCTTTATAACAACGTGAATACATATACATATGTTCCCATATCTCCTCCCTCTTGCGTCTCCCTCCCTCCCACCCTCCCTAAATATATCTATATATTTTAAAAAAAGGAAGAGAGCAGCCAACTCAATAAACAAATCTACCAATGATAATACACTCTGAAAACTAAACTATAATAATAAAACCAGAAATCAGTCAATCGCATACAGCCAGCTCCAAGTCTACAGTTGCTCCCAAAGTCCACTGCCTCATTTTCGGGATGATTCGTTGTCTATTCAGGTATTCCACAGATGCAGGGTACATCAAGTTGACTGTGGAGATTTAATCCCCTGTTCGTGAGGCTGCTGGGAGAGATTTCCCTTTCTCTTCTTTGTTCGCACAGCTCCTGGGGTTCAGCTTTGGTTTTGGACCGGCCTCTGCATGTAGGTCGCCTGAGGGCGTCTGTTCTTCGCTCAGACAGGACGGGTTAAAGGAGCAGCTGACTCGGGGGCTCTGGCTCACTCAGGCCGGGGGAAGGGAGGGGCATGGAGTGCGGGGCGAGCCTGCTGCGGCAGAGGACAGCGTGACGTTGCACCAGCCTGAGGCACGCCGTGTGTTCTCCCGGGGAAGTTGTCCCTGGATCACGGGACCCTGGCCTTGGAGGGTTGCACAGGCTCCCGGGAGGGGTGGTGTGGAGAGTGACCTGTGCTCGCACACAGGCTTCTTGGTGGTGGCAGCAACAGCCTTAGCGTCTCATGCCCATCTCTCGGGTCCATGCTGATAGCCGCGGCTTGCGCCCGTCTCTGGAGCTCATTTAGGCGGCGCTCTGAATCCCCTCTCCTCAGCACTGCGAAACAATGGTCTCTTGCCTCTTCAGCAGTTCCAGACTCTTTCCCGGACTCCCTCCCGGCCAGGCGTGGCGCACTAGCCCCCTTCAGGCTGTGATCACGCAGCCAACCCCAGTCCTCTCCCTGGAATCCGACCGAAGCCCGAGCCTCAGCTCCCAGCCCTCACCCGCCCTGGCGGGTGAGCAGACAAGCCTCTCGGGATGGTGAGTGCTGGTCGGCCCTGATCCTCTGTGCAGGAATCTCTCTGCTTTGCTCTCCGCACCCATGTTGCTGCGCTCTCCTCCGTGGCTCCGAAGCTTCCCCCACCCCCGCCAACCTCCGTCTCCTCCCGCGAAGGGGCTTCCTAGTGTGTGGAAACCTTTCCTCCTTCACAGGTCCCTCCCACTGGTGCAGGTCCCGTCCCTATTCTTTTGTCTCTGTTTTTTCTTTTGCCCTACCCAGATACGTGGGGAGTTTCTTGCCTTTTGGGAAGCCTGAGGTCTTCTGCCAGCGTTCAGTAGGTGTTCTGTAGGAGTTGTTCCACGTGTAGATGTAATTCTGATGTATTTGTGGGGAGGAAGGTGATCTCTACGTGTTTCTCCTCTGCCATCTTGAAGGTCCGCCTCCCTAGAGAATTTGTAATTTTATTTACTGTGTTGTTCATCATTGTTTGCTCTTTAGTTCTTCTAGTCCTTGTTAAACATTTCTTGTATTTTCTCCATTCTATTTCCAAGATTTTGGATCATCTTTACTATCATTACTGTGAATTCTTTTATAGGTAGACTGCCTATTTCCTCTTCATTTGTTTGGTCTGGTGGGTTTTTACCTTGCTCCTTCATGTGCTGCATATTTCTCTGTCTTTTTATTTTGCTTAACTTACCGGTTTTGGGGTCTCCTTTTCACAGGCTGCAGGTTCATAGTTCCCGTTGTTTTGGTGTCTTCCCCCAGTAGGTAAGGTTGGTTCAGTGGCTTGTGTAGGCTTCCTGGTGGAGGGGACTGGTGCCTGTGTTCTGGTGGGTGGGGCTGTATCTTGTCTTTCTGGTGGGCAGGGCATCGTCCAATGGTGTGTTTTGGGGTGTCTGTGACCTTATGATTTTAGGCAGTCTCTCTGCTAATGGGTGGAGTTGTGTTCCTGTCTTGCTAGCTGTTTGGCATGGAGCATCCAGCACTGGACCTTGCCAGACGTTGGGTGGAGCTGGGTCTTAGCCTTGAGACCGAGATCTCTGGGAGAGCTCTCGCCAACTGATATTACATGGGGCTGGGAGGTCTCTGGTGCTCCAATGTCCTGAACTCGGCTCTCCCACCTCAGAAGCTCAGGCCTAACACAAGGCCGGGACACTAAGACCCTGTCAGACACATGGCCAGGTCCATAGGGATTTTCTTGCCTTTTGGAAAGTCTGAGGTCTTCTGCCAGCATTCAGTAGGTGTTCTATAGGAGTTGTTCCACACGTAGATGTATTTTTGATATATTTGTGGGGAGGAAGGTGATCTCCATGTCCTACTCCTCTGCCCTCTTGAAGGTCCCCCTCCTCCTCTTTCCCAGCCTCCAAGCCCCAAAGAGGGAGGAAGAAGACGTTTCCAGTCCTAGGGAAGGGATTCTGGCTCAGTCTTCTCGAACCAGAGTTGGCCAGTTGGGGCACCATCCAGCAGGGCCCTGGCCCTTTTCCAGACATACTGTTTCAACTTCAGACCTCTGAGGACTTTACACAGTGGAGGATTGACAGGCCCTTGGTGACAGTGGGTTGGGTTTGAGGAAGGTCTGTTCCCCACGTGTTCTCCTTCATGAACCTAGACCTGGGTTTTAATTCCGTTCACGACGTTTTGGTGTTGCAGTCTATATTTAAGCTGCTCGTGCTCAATCAAGCAAGATGCAATTAGCAGGCCCTCAAAGATGAATTGTTAGAATTGAAATAGGAAAATTTAACTGGTGAACCCTGCAAATGACCTTCTCAGAAAGTGTACGATCCATCACCTCAGCCTTGCTGAAGTCACCTTCAGCTCAGTGTCCCTGAGAGCTCTCTCTGCTCTCTTCTTGGTTTGGTGGCTCAGTTTTCTGACTCTCTGCTGCTTCTCGTCTCTCTCTGAGAAATTAAAGGACATCCAGGAATGTTTTGCTTCCCTAGAAACATAGCCTGGAACTGTGAAGTGCTGGAGGCTAAAACTTCTTGTCATCATAGGTTCTAAGTTGGAATTTTCATTTGCTGTATTTTGAAAACTCAAGCTTTAAAATCAGTTCATGATAATTGCCTACTGTTGATGGACCCCAGTAGGCATGGACCCCAGAGATGGGCATGAGACACTAAGGCTGTTGCTGCCACCACCAAGAGCTGGGCTGATTGGAATCACTAGGGTATATTCTTTTCCAGTTGACTGAGAGCCCTAAACAGATGTTAAAAATTTCTCAGGAATGCATGATAGATGCTGGGACACAGAAATGTACCATCCCCGTCCCCTGCACCCCTGAGGATTGAAGTCCTAGTGTCTGTGGGAGGGAGGGCAGCTGAGGAGTAGGGGAACAGTATGGCATAGAAAGGTTGCGATATTTCTCTTTTTTCTTGTTTGAACTTCTTGTTGCTGAACAATCCGTCTTTCTTCTTACTCTCTTTATTTTGTTGACTGATCTACCCTCACCCCCTACTACTTTTGCTGTGCCAGGATAACGCCCGACTTACTGCTTCCTCTCCCTCCTTCCTTTCCCCAGTCCTCTTTCCACTCTTTCACGTCTCAGTGGTACCAATCACTGTACTCATTGACAGTGACAACAGAAGGGAGCAAACCCGAAAGCTGCCTATGCTCGGAAAAGCCCCAGTGTTTGCCACCTCACCTGCGTGCAAGAAGGCACACTTGCAAAAGCAGTGACTTTTCTTTGTGTCTGCTTTTCCATAAATAGAGAGGGATTTGGTCAAGTAGAACACAAACACAGTCTTTATGTACTGATCCAGTAGCATTTGGCTAGTACTTCGTGATCTCAGTGCTGGCAGCCACCTGGAAGGTAGATGGGTGAGTCTCACAATAGAAGAAAGGGAGGCTCAGACATTAAGACTTGCTGCTTTGGGTAAAGAAGCTAAGGGAGGCGGTGGGCGATCACTGCCTCTGAATATAGAGCAACCCTTCCTGGACTCGATCTCAGAGTGAGTAAACAAGACCCTGACATCTATATCCTCAAATGCTGGTTCAATTCCAACATGGCCTGGTTAGAAAAATCCACAGGGACTTTTTTGTTCTTACAGGTTTACAAGGTATGTTCTGGTATTTGATCTAGAGAACCTCAGAGGGTTGAAATGTGAAGATATGCAGCGACCTTAGATCTATATTAATTGGATCTAGAATGGAATGCATGTCCAGACCCACACATATACATACTCTCTCACCTCAGATGATACCCCTAAGATGCTTGGTAACACCTGAGGCTGCAGGTGTAGGAGTGGCCCTGGGCTTGTGTGTATCACTTGTAGTGGCTGTTTCTTCAGTGGAACAGCCCGTTCTTCCAGGATGCCCAGGAGAGGGGCTTTCGCCTGAAGGTATTCTCAGGAAAGTCCCCTCACAAGCTGACTCTGGCACTGGTCGGCCCAAACTCAGCCAGGCAGCCATGGGGATAAATTAGTGTGGCACTGCCACCTAGTGACGGTCTGCCCGCCGCTCTTCCCAGAAGGGAAGTAAATAGCTCTGCAGGCTGTCACACTGATGGAAAATCATGGAGGGTTGAGGGTAGAGGGGCTTCTAAAACCACAGCCCGCCAGGCCAGTGTAGACGTGCTCTCTCTGCTATTAGCAGAGCCTGGCGTGTGTCAGACATGAATTGTACTAAGTGATTTTGGTAAGGGAGTGCTTGAAAAATTGACTTTCTGGTAAGGAAATCTTGGGCCTGACCAAGTGTGTCTCCAGGTCTGTCTCCTGGCTTCCACCTTCCCCTTAGAGGAGCAGTGTGTGGAGGATGCTTGGCACATAGCAGGAGTGGAAGGAATGGACCTCGCTCCAGAAAAATTAAAATAACTACTGGTTGGGAAGTTAGTAAAGAAACAAAGAAGGAAGAGAACCTTGGTGGAAACGCAAGCCGTGGTTATAACATTGCTCTGGAACTTGGTATTTTTTTGATAGCCTGGGGAGTAGCCGGGGCTTAAGAATATAATTTGTGCCAAATTCCATGGTTTTCTAGTTTCACTGCACTCCAGATGTGTTGAAATGAAGCTAGCTCCAGATTTTCTGATGGCTGTTGCACAGTGCCAGCTGCCCTGAAACTCTGGACCACTGGTTCTCACTGGGGGTAGTTTTATTCCCTGGAGCCATTCCAGAGAAGGGGTTTTTTGCTGTCAATCAGTGGGGCCAGGGCTGCTCTGTATTCTGTTTGTATGGGACATTCCCACCCAACAAAGAACTGTTCTGTATCCCATTTGACCTTAGACTCACCTGGTAGACACTCTGTGTACTAAAAACCTAATTATAATCTTCTTAGTTTAGACCTAAATCCATTTAAAATATAAACATAAAATATTTTTGCTCAATTGTAACATATGCTTGATTTTTAAATAATGTTATTAGTGTGTAAATTGAGGGAAAATTGTCATTTGTTTTATTTGGAATTTGACCAAAAGTTTTTCACATTTTAGAAAATCACATTAGGTATGACCATGCCCCTGTGGCATTTGAATTCAGAACCATACACTTTCATCAGACTGAACTGTATTCAAGTGCTTTTACATACAGGTGCAAACAACTGACTGCTTCTTAAATCTTCTAGGTTAGCCTTGCCCGAGCATTTAGATATTGAAATACATTATTTATTATAAATTACTTCTCTCTTATTTTTCTATATTACATTTAGGATATTATATTGATTTTTGTTTTATAAATCATGTGTATAGGTAAGTTGTATTATTTGAATTATATTTCAAGATCTTAAGCAAGAGCATCTTAAGGTGCACTAGGATTGAGAACTGCTGCTTACATCGAGTTCTGCATTCAGGAAATCTCTCATGATGGACACTTATGCCCTGGGCTCTTACTCCATCTTCGTTTTTAGGAACCAGACTTAATCTCCATGGCTCTCTGACCTGAAAGTTCTTTCCTAGAGCTGGGCATATTTCACTAACCCCCTTTATCAAAGAGAGCCTGAATGCTGATAAGTCTTTTCAGGTCTGTTTAGCTTATGTTGATGTGATACCATTGTGTTCCTATAGGTCTTTAACATAGATAATCGTCAAATAATTATATAGGTATGCGATCTAAGACTGTTAGCTTATTGACAGATGTCATTTCTGAACTCACTTATTCTAACAGAAATGAAAATGCATAAATGAATAATAGAGAGTCAGACAATAAAACATTTTGTCATCTTTTTAGGGAAACATAAGGAATGTAATTCTTCAAATTTGAAAATCTATATATGTTCTGTTACACACTTTTTTCCTTTCGGGACTTTGAGCTGTATTTCATAGGAAGCTTATGCCCTTAGACATACCCACTGATGGTCTCTACCCAAAGATCAATCTTCTGTATCTGTATTGTGAATGAAATACACACATACACACACACACACACACACACACACACACACACACACACACACACACACACACAGAGGCATGGAGGAAAGAGAAAGGGAGAGGAAGGAAGAGGGAAAGTGGAAGTGTGGGGGAAAGGAGAGAGGAAGAGAGAGAAGTGTTTAGTTTTTTGACTTTTCTAAATTAACAGAAGAGAAGAAAAAATTCCAAACGTGCAAGGTTAAAGGAGCAAAATAAATTTAAAGTAGAAAACTCATTTTGGTGTTTTAGAGTTAAAGAATTAAGCAGTTAATAAAAATTGAATCTGGCTTATGCCCAAATGAGTTAGGTTTTATAGGTAACATTACACAGCCTGTCTCTGCCGCTTTTCTCTGGATACTTGTTGGTATTGAAGGAAGTCTATATGGGGATCCCCAAGGTCCTAAAGTCATGTCTGTGTTTTCATAACTCAGCGATAGGGAAAAAAGTAGAAGTATGAAGAAGGGATTAGGAGAAAGTCACACAGATTGGGGCAATTCAAATTGAGCTGAAGGGATTTCTGTAAATTATTTGAGTAGTTTTATACATATAATTAAAGTGTTTTCACTTTAGAGCACCCTTACTCAGAGAGGTTTTTAGTAAAGGGTTTGGACCTACAAAATTTTACATTTTTTTTTTTTTTTAGTTTAAAACTATAATTTTAGGTGTCAGTGTTATATTGGACACTCATGTGGTTACTTCTAATCTATTATATACATTTTTTCTTGATCTACCTTTGCCGTTCATATTCACATTTATTACAACTTGTATATTACCTTATTATTTCTTGCAGTTTTCCCCCTTTCTGCATTTTAGGTTTCTCATGAATGCTTACTGTTTTTTATCCATCTGCATGTTCCCAGTGCCTCCGAAAGTTCTGTTATACATATAGAAGCTCAACATGTTACTGAATGAGAACTTCTGAAATAAAGCTAATAGTTAGTTCTCAGCTTTGACAACACATACAAATTACCAGAGGAGCTTTAAAAAAAAAAATCTCTGTCATGACCCCACCCCAAGAGTTCTTGGCTTCATTGATTGAGGATGGGGCTTTTGCATAGGTAATTGTCAGTGCTTCCCAGGTGATTCTAATATGCAGCTACAGGTGTGCCCCTTTGATATGGATCAGTGGCAAATAAGAGATATATGTTACCCCTCCTTTCTGAGCCATTTGGCACTCAGCTCTTTTCTCCTTTGAACCTAAATATGTCCCTTCATTGGACTTCTTTGTATATGTTTTAATTAATTGGATCACTTATTTTATTTGCTTTTGCTTTAGGTGAAAACTCCATGCACATATTTGGAGCTTGGAGAGAGATAATTTATCATCCTTCTCTGGGTCTTCAATTGGCAGACAGCAAATTATCAGCTTCATTACTGATGTGAAGCAGATCTGGATACCACCACTTGACCTATATCCCAGTGGGCTGCCTGGTGTTCTGATGATTCACCACTGAGTTAGATGGAGTCATAGCTGAACCTTTATACCCTGTATTGGATCACCCCTGGCCTGGGAAGCTTAGCATATAGAGAACCAAATACACCTGCTCTGTGGGCAGGCAGAGCAGAGAGAAGGCTGGAATTACTCCTGTTCAGTTCTTTCTCCCAGATTCTCCATCCTTCCCCTCTACAAATCTGGGAGAAATAGATTGCCTCCGCCTTCCTCTCCCCCCACACCCCCCCCACACACACGTTAACACAATTAAATAATGTTAGAGGCAACCATTTTTAGTATTTATTTTTTTTAACTTTATTGAAGTATAGTTGATTTATTTACAATGTGTTAATTTCTGCTGTACAGCAGAGCGACTCAGTTATACATATATATACTTTTTCATATTCTTTTCTTTTATGGTTTATCACAGGATATTGAAACCATTCCCTGTGCTATATAGTAGGACCTTGTTGTTTATCCGTCCTATACATAATAGTGTGCATCTGCTAATTCCAAACTTGTAGTCCTTCCCTCTCCCACCCCCTCCCCCTTGGCAACCACAAGTCTGTTCTCTATATCTGTGAGTCTGTTTCTGTTTCATAGATATGTTCATTTGGGTCGTGTTTTAGATTCCACATTTAAGTGCTATCAGATGGTATTTGTCTTTTTCTTTCTGACTTACTTCGCTTAGTGTGATAATCTCTAAGTCCATCCATGATGCTGCAAATGGCATTATTTCATTCTTTTTTATGGCTGATAGTCCATTGTACCTGTATGTATATGTATGTATATATATGCCACATCTTCTTTATCCATTCGTCTGTCAGTGGACATTTAGGTTGTTTCCATGTCTTGCCTATTGTAAATAGAGCTGCTATGAACATAGGGGTGCATGTATCTTTTTGAATTATAGCTTTCGAAAATTATAGCTTTTATATAGTCTGGGTATATGCTCAGGAGTGGGATTGCTGTATTATATGGCAACTCTATCTTTAGTTTTTTGAGGAACCTCCATAGTGTTTTCCGTAATGGCTGCACCAGTTTACATTCCCAACAACAGTGTAGGAGGGCTCCCTTTTCTCCACACCCTCTCCAACATTTATTATTTGTAGATTTTTTTAATGATGGCCATTCTGACCGGTGTGAGGTGGTACCTCATTGTAGTTTCGATTTGCATTTCTCTAATAATTGGTGATGTTGAGCATCTTTTCATGTGCCTCTAAGCCATCTCTATGTCTTCTTTAGAGAAATGTCTGGTTAGGTCTTCTGCCCATTTTTGGATTGGGTTGTTTTTTTGTTATTGAGTTGTATGTGCTGTTTGTATAGTTTGGAAATTAAACCCTTAACAGTTGCATCATTTGCAAATATTTTCTCCCAGTCTATAGGTTGTCTTTTCATTTTGTTTATGGTTTCCTTTTTGGTACAGAAGCTTGTAAGTTTGATTAGGTCCCATTTGTTTATTTTTGCTTTTATTTCTATTGCCTTGGGAGACTGACATAAGAAAACATTGGTACAATTTATGTCAGAGAATGTTTTGCCTATGTTCTCTTCTAGGAGTTTAATCGTGTCATGTCCTATATTTAAGTCTTTAAGCCATTTTGAGTTTATTTTTGTGTATGGTGTGAGGGTGTGTTCTGACTTCATTGATTTACATGTGGCTGTCACACTTTTCCAACACCACTTGCTGACAATACTGTCTTTTCTGCAGTGTATATTCTTGCCTCCTTTGTTGAAGATTAATTGTTCATAGGTGTGTGAGTTTATTTCTGAGCTCTCTGTTCTGTTCCATTGACCCATATGTCTGTTGTTGCGAGGCAACCATTTTTAATGTTTATCTGTGATCTATTTTTCCCCTTTGAAACTTTCAAAGATCATCTCTCTATTCCTAGTATTTAAAATTTTACGATGATCACCCTCGGCACAGGTCTTTCATTATTCTCTGTGCAAATACTAAGTAGAACTTTTCTTTAGAGATGCCTGCCTTCCAGTTTTCCTGGAAAACTAAAGAAATAAAAAAAAATTATCATTTCTTTCCTTCCACTTCTATGTTCTCCTTTTGAAGTTAGTTGTTAGACGCTCTGTGTTCTCTGAGAATATATCTTCTTTGTTCTCCCTTTTCCCTTCTTTTTTTGTCTTTTTGTTCTACTTTCTGGGAGATTTCTACCAATTTATATTCTAATTGTATGGCAATTATTTTTTTATTATAATTTTAAGTTTTTTAAAAGTCCCTCTTTTTTATTCTTTAATTGCACTCCTTTGTAGCATCCTGTTCCTTTTATGGATGTTATATTTTCCTTTAGTTCTTCCATGATATAACTTAGAAAGTTCAGGAGTCCCATACCCCATCATTCTCCATTGTCTGGAGATTATTCTGTTTCCTTCCTTTTCCCTTCTTTCTTTCCTTTCTTTCCCATCCTATTTTTGTCAGTATCTTTTTTATAGAAAGTATACTTCCAATGTGTACTGATCATTTGCTAGTCTTTCACGTTCAAGAGTGGGAATTGGAAACTTTGTATGGAGAGAGGAGCTTAGTGTCTGGTGAAATTCACTATGGGTGGATAAGTGGAAAGCTGCATTTTTCATTAGAAAATGCTTGCTGTTAGTAATGAATGTCTTTTCACTGAAACTATTCTGTTTCTCCAGAGAGAAATATATTCTTTCTCTGTATTAGTAAGTTCTAATATAGGGTCAAGAACAGGGAGTGAAGAAAGTAAACTGGGAATGTTGTTGTTCAGCTTGGAAACTTGAATTTAATTACCACATTTTCAGCCCCAAACATCTTTCCTGACCTTAGCTGGGGCCTGGATCAAAATCTCCAGTGTTTCCTCAGTGAACAAACCTCTATCTCCTGTTAGTTGTCTAGCAATACCAGGCAGGGGCAAGCACCTGGGCATCTATTATGCCATATACTTAGACATCATAATTTCTCCTGTTTTCAGCTTTGGACTTTACCCACTCATTGCATGACATCTGGTTTCTCCAAGTTATGAACCTTCCATGGGTTCTATAATAATCTATGCCTTTTAATTTTGGGTATTTAGGCCATTTATATTTAATGTGGTTACAGATATGCTTGGGTAAATCTGTCCTCTGGCTACTTGTTTTCTATTTGTCCTATCTAGTCTCTGTTCCTTTTTTCCATTTCTGCCTCCTTTTGGATTGCTTATCTTTTTTTATTCTATCTTATATCCTTTATAAGATTATCACTTGTTACTCTTTGATGTATTATTTTAATGATTCTTTTAGGAGCTATAGCATACCTATACACTTAGGTATACTATAACTAAATTGTCACAGTTTTATCTTCCCCTGACACTGTATCACTTACTACAGTTGACCTTCAAGTGATAATGTACCACTTTACCTACAGTATTTTCACTTCTCCAACCTTGCCGTTTTACTTGTGCATATCGATCAGTAAGTACTTGGATGAATAATCAAGGAGACCTTTCTACAGATCTCTGGGTCTCTCTCTGTGCAGATGTTTCCTCTCTGGTTTTTCGCCCTATAAACTCATGGCTTCCCTGTATTCCCAACTCTGTCCTCAATTTGGGGAGACCTCTGGGCTCTGCTGATTTCCATACCTGAGCTACATTCTGAAATCTTTCTTGAGGCATTAAGCTGGGGCAATTTTATGACTCGCTTTGGCTGTTTACCATCTCTCAGGGATCATTGTTCTTCGTTTCTAGATTATCTATGTCTTGTTCACCATTGTTTCAAATATTTGTCTGGTTTTGTAGTTGTTTCAAGAAGCAGCATGAATTCGTCCTTTGTTGTTCCATCTTGGCTGGAAGCAGAATTCCCCATGCCCTTTTGTTTGTATAAAAATGTGTTATTTTTCATTCTCTGATTTCTCTTTTCTTTCTTTTTTTTTTCTTTTTTGTTATTGTGGGCTTATACCTTTTTTAAATTGCCTTACTATCATTTTAGCAATATTTCAGGAGAGAATGGTGGATTCAGGAGAGAGAATTGATGATAGATTGATCACATGCATTTGAATCTCCATAATAGTTTTCACTATATAACTGAGGCTGACATTTGAGATCAGAGCTGAAAATTAAGGTATTTTTGCTATTCATAGTATTAATAGTATGTTTAATGGAAAAGGATTAATAAACATAGTTTGTCAGCTGTAAGCTTCCATTGTTGAATATTTTTTACATGTGTAAAAATAACTTATAAGTTGCCTACAGGTCTTGGAACATAACATGACAAATCTGATTCATATTGATTGATGGGAAAGACTCATTTCTGTCCCTTTTTTGTACTTCTATATTTGTGATCCTGAAGGCCTAACATGTGGCCAAGGGCCAGTCAGTTTGAGAAAAAATGTTTCATATTGTCATATTAATTAATTCAATAAACACCAATTTCCTGCTCTATTCTTCTAAGTGAAGATAAAACAATGAGTAAGGCATAATCTTTGTGCTCAAATGCTTTATAATTTAGATTCTCGGGGCATGTTTGATAAGCAAAGTATACATTATATGTGTTATGACCCATGTTGACATTGACTGATGGCATGAGAGATATCTATAAGAGGCTCCCAGGATACAGAGAAAGGACCTATGGTCCAGGCTAGAGTACCATGCTAAAAATGCTATGTGGAGTCTGGAAAAGGGGAGTTATGAGCAGATTCTCAAAATCAGGGCTAGCAAGGTGGGGGAGGGTGGTTTTAGTCAGAAGGAAATGTACCTGTAGAGAAAGAGCTGGTGAAGAGGATGGCATAACTGCCAGCTATTACTGTGGCCAGAGCTCCTGTTACTTATGGAATGGTGCTGTGAGAGAGGCAGGAGTGATGGGCAGAGGCTGCTTCATTGAGCGGGAAGAATTCAGTAATGCTCTTGGAAAGATCACCCTTGTGAATTTAAACAAATATTATGGAAAGCTGCCATATTTGTGATTTAAGAAACAGTGGTATACCCACAGTCAAGAATGAATGAAGAAATGAATGGAAACTAAGAAAAGGAACGTTTTACTTCTTTTAAAATATTAAAGCTGATCTTACAATCTTTGTCTCTAAAACATGCAATGCTGTAAAACAGCAATAAGTCCTCTCCCTAAACGCTAAACTCCTTTTTTTAAAAAGCTTGCGATCATTAGGCATTCCTTACACTAATTTTAATCTTCTTTAATATATTTTAATTAAACAAGCATTCATATTCATTAGAATTTGAATTTTGCCATGTGAGTCATTTCTTCAAGTCTTTCCCAGAGTAGCTCCCCTTGTGGAGAACGTCGGAATTGTCTGAGTAAGTTTGTGACGTGAACTTAAACTGTAAGAAACGTTTTGAAAATTTTTAACCGTTTAAATTGTATATACTAATCGTTCGCAGTGGTGTGACTCTGGCATAAATTCAAAACCTGGAAGTGTTCTAAGTGAAAACGTCATCCTGTTGATAAGTCTAATATTTGTTTCTGAGTTGCCAAGAAAGAACCCTTTATTGTTCTAATAGTAGGTAATGTGGTCCTAATTACCTGCCTCTTCTTGACTAGTCATGACTAAGTATACCTGAATGTAACAAAAACATGAGTATGAAATGTTATTTTTCCATTCTGAGCCATTTTTCAGGTAGGTTAATTATTTATTAAGCAAAAAAGATAATTTACCATTGAACCCCAAGCCCTTAAATACCAACTCCTAGAAAGATATTTGTTTCTAATTAGGCCCTTCAATACAGCTTTACAGTATCTGACCCAATATAACATGCATAACATATAACAAATAATAACTGAATGATATAATGGCATAATACTTGAGAATGGTGAAGAGTTTAATGAGGATGGAAGCAATTTGTATTTAAATTGTATTTAAAACTTGTGTACTTATCAAATGTAGGTAACTAAAGGAGAGTCAGTGAATGCTTTTTATTGTAACTTTCAAAGTCATTTACTGCTCTAAACTTTGAAAACCAAATCAAAGTGCTTCAGGAAGAACAGATGAGAAAGACTTTCACACCCTTGCCAAAGTTGAGAAGATTTACCTGTGGGCACCAGCAGTGAAGGTGCCCCTTTAAAGACCTTTGTTTACAGTATGAAATCTCAAACTCCTCTTTGTAGTTGCTCTACCAAAGGAACACCATGTGCCTAGAGATGTGTTCTGGTCACTAGCGATGTAGCAATAACTTGAGGTTATCACTCAGACGTGGTCACATTTTCTAAGTGGGTAGTGATTGAGGACACTTTGTTGATATAGAAAGGGTGAAGAGTATAGTTTTTTCAGCCAGAAGGGTTGTCCATGTCTTAAAACATCAATGTAAAATGAGAAAATGAAAGTCAAGTGTTGAACACATAGTGAGGGCTCAACACATATTTCATATGCACCAGGGAATTAGATCCATTGGCTCTTATACGTATCAAATCTTTGTGTAAATCATGATTTGTTAAGAAGAAACTTTGTCTCACAATTAAGGGTTGAATAGGCCATGAAGCTTTTGCCTCCCCTCTCTCACATAGCCCACACCCACACCAGGGTAATGTATTCCCTGTTTCAGGCAACTGCTTGACGAGGACTATTCATAGAAAGCCCCAATACCATGAGTGGGTTATTCATCCAAAGCTTACTTCTAAGGGTCTTGTTTGAAATAAAAACCACATGGCCCCATGGAAGCCTCATCACACAGGCATAGCAGGCTCCCCGAGCAGTCCACAGAGCCTGGTAGCTCATATTGTAGCCGAACTACAGCATGGATCGTGTCACCCTAATCCTATGTGCATGTTATTTAACAGTTTCTCAGAGGAAATGCACTCATCTGGCTTCCTTAAAAGCTAGGAATTGATCTTGTTTTTAAATTATAGTTGATTTACAATGTTGTGTTAGTTTCAGGTGTACAGTGAAGTGATTCAGATAGATATATATTCTTTTCATATATATATATACACATATCTAGATTCTTTTTCAGATTCTTTTCCATTATAGGTTATTACAAGATATTGAATATAGTACCCTGTAGTATACAATAGGTCCTTGTTGTTTATTTATTTTATGTATATTAGTGTATATCTGTTAATCCCAAACTCTTAATTTACCCCTCCCCTTTGTTAACCATAAATTTGTTTTCTATGTCTGGTTTTTTTGTAAATAAGTTCATTTGTATCATTTTCTTAGATTCCACATATAAGTGATATCAGATGATATTTGTCTTCCTCTGTCTGACTTACTTCACTTAGTATGAGAATCTCTGGGTCCATCCATGTTGCTGAAAATGGCATTATTTCATTCTTTTTTTAAGGCTGAGTAATATGAGTACATCTTGACCTTCCTTTTGGCAATGACAGCCTCTCCACCCAGCCATCCTGAGAAGAGGGGACTCTGCATCTAAGTCATAGTGGCAGTTCCCTGGGGTAGAATGGTGGAGATTGCTGCCCTCCCATCACCAGAGAATCACAGGATGCCCCTCAGCAGGGCTGGCTGCCTGTGTGCGTGCCCTTCCATTTTCTTTTTGAAGATACGGTGATGCCGTCACTCTTCCTTACTCTGGGGTTCCACTCACTCCAGGCAGAGGTTTCTCTTTCCCTAGACCAAAGTAGCAAAAAATACCATTTCTTAGTTCTCTCTTCCTTGTTAGAAAACAAAGGTACCAAAGTGTTAAGCATAGGCCTTTCTGTATCCAAAGACGGAGGCAAGATGCACAGTCTCCCCTTCAGAGGTATGATACTGCAGAGGAAAGCTTATACTCTATAAACTTCCTGCACTTTGGGCTATAGATGCAGAAGCCTTGGAATGATATGAAGAACAGAAAAAAAAAGAGGGAGAGAATGCACTGGCCCAATGTAGGTTGTATATGGGATCAATCCTGGGGCTCGGGTCATGGGGCAGCCTCCTTGCCTCCACAGCTCTGGCTACACAGACATATCGTCGAGCTGAAAGGCAGGACTGAGTGAGTGCAAGCTAGGGGATTATCAGCATGCTTTGGAGAGCAAGAAATAAGGAAGGGAAAGCCATCCCCAGTGGTATCTGAGAGCTGGGAAGAAAGGGTGGTCCTTACAGAAGTTGGATGAAGAGCAAGGAATGTCTCTAGTGACCAGAGAGAGTCTGGGGTGTGACTGCCATGGAGGAGGGCTACTCTGCCCCATGACTACACAGAGCATGCATCCAGGGCAAGTTTCTCTAAAGTAACAACTTGCATGGCCTCACAGTTGTATGCATGGTGGATAATAGTGCCCCACGATGGGCCAGGGTTACTGTTTAACATTGATAATTCAAGCAAAATTTTATATCTGTTTCTGATATAAAAATCCTTCTTCTCATTAGAAAAATTTGACACCTCATAGAATAATGAGGATAAACTGCATCCCTCTCCCTCTTTTTGACTATAAACTCTTTGTGTGTATCTGGTGAGGTAATAACTTATATTAAGCTCCAGTTCTGGGCATGGATTATGCAATCAAAGGTACATTTCCCATCTTCAAGGAGGATGGCTAGTACAGGACCTCCAGGTAGACAGTTACAATGTAGTCCTGTGATGGAGGAATATATGGGATACTGAGGGAGCCCCAGAAATGGGCTGGGAGGAGCGTAGATAGAAGAGGCTCCCACCTGAACTTATTTTGAAAGATGACTAGGAGTTGGCCCAATAAGAAAGAAAGGTAGCAAAGGGAACACCGTGGCTCCTTTTGGTACAAAGGTGAGGAGGGAGATCGGGGCACTGCATATTGTTCCACAAGTTGGGCACATCAGTGGGCATCAAGGAAGGATGAGATGTGAGCAAGGCCAAAGCAGGATTCAAAGATAAATGTGCGTTAATCAACTTAAACCAGTGAGAAAAGCAATTTTCATATTTTACAGTTTCTCTTTCAGATTATTTTTAAAGTTGAGAAATTCTGATGTCTTTCAGATTGCTTAGGTAGAACTCCAATTTTACTTATAATAATGAGCTTTGAAAACCTCTAAATAGAGCATTTTATAGACGCTATTAGTAAATTCACTGTATTGAATCAAACTGCCCTTGGAAGCCCTACTCTAGATTAATTATGAAGGACTGGCTTTGTTTGCTATTTTTCAGGTACCATGATCAACAGGATGTTACTAGCAACTTCCTTGGAGCAATGTGGTTGATATCAATAACTTTTCTCTCCATTGGTTATGGTGACATGGTACCTAACACATACTGTGGGAAAGGAGTCTGTTTGCTCACTGGAATTATGGTAAGTGTCTTTTCACTTTCTGTCTCTTTGATGAACACTCAAGAAAGTACTTTAGACCATTCCATCCATGTGCATAAGTCATAGTATGCTACTTCAATTTCCAAACATTAGGAAGGCAGCATAAATAAATCAGTTCTCTGTTCAGAGAGAACACCAACAGTTCTCATCCTAATTCTCTTCATTGTGAAGCTCCATTGAGGACAGAGTGCTGCTAGAATGCTCTTTGTGGGCTATGTGCTAATTTGATGAGCAAATCTGATCTTAGAGCTTCAGCTTCAAGGTCAGAAGTTCTTTGTTTAAGTCTGAGTTCTGCCATTTCCTATTAGCCATGTGAACTTGAGTGAAATCCTCTTCTCTGAAATGTACTTCTCTCATCTGTAAAATGTGGACCGTAATAACTATCTTGCAATGTGTTGAACGGTTGAAGAATTACATTTTTTTTCCAATTATATAATTAGATAATATTTATCATTTTAACAAATACTTGTTGAGTGCCGATTATGGCGCTGGCCTAGCAACTGAGAATATAGCAGGAAAGGGATGAACTGTCTCTGTCCTGCCTTCATGGAGCTTACAGGGGAATGCCTACTTTTTAAAATAATTAACAAATCATTGTTATTTACATTTGTGACAAGTATGTGAGGAAGTAAGATTTCTGATCAGATTCGGGGGGACTGAGGGAGAAGAATGGGATCTACTAAGAGAAATAAATTCCTGGAAAGTTGACTTTTAAACCGAGGTGGGAAGGGTAGGTAGCCAGGCAAAGTGGGGGGAAGGAAGGGCATTCCAGGAAGAGGAAATAGTTTATTTGAAGAGAGTGAGGCAAGGAGGAGCTTGGTACGTTGATGTAAGGCCACCAGGCCAGGAGTGTACAGAGTAAAGAGGAAAAGTGGCATGAGGCTGGGGGTGGGAGGCCAGATTTTGGGGATCTCTTGAGTGAGGTTTGCTGCCTGTGGTGATGTGTCACTCTTCTGGGGCACCTAGCAGGCTCAGACATGTTCCTTGCCCCTTACACACTATGATGTGGCCAGGGTTGGTGTGTACCGTTTGTTTTAGATGTCTGAAAATGAAAGGCTAGCAAATTGTCTGAAATTTATTATTATGTGGTGTGAACTTTGAAATGTCTAAGCCAGATGCACCACTTTTAGTGACCTAGGTTCTTATCTTCTTTTTATCATTGGATTACAGCAAAGAGCATTATCCTGATACTTGTTTGGTTCCTGCCTACAGAAGGATGTGAACTAGTACTGGAAGCTCCTTAGTCAGGAAATTCCCAGAATGTCTGAAGTTAGGCATCTCTGCCCAACGCCTTCATTGTGTCCACCCACAAGTTGGCAGGAGAGGAACAGGCTCCCCATGCGAGGGCCTTTGAATGGTAGCCAGGGCAGCGTGTACCCTTGTAGCAGCTGCCTAGGAAGATTGTTCCAAGAGTCAGAACTAGCTGGAAGGACTGAGTGCCCATGACATACATAGAGTGGGAACATTCTTCTCCCACTTAGTAGCACTGAATAGCTAGATGTGAAAATAAAACCTGGGGGCTAATTTTAAGGTTACAGTAGTAACAAGATGACCATTCGTGGAAAATATAATTTGGGGTCATAATGTAACATTGTTTGCTTGTAAAAGAAAAGTACAGTTTTGTGAATTTTAGTGATTTTTTTTCATTAAAATTGGTATGGTCCTTTATGTTTACTCTTGGATCACTTCCTTTTTCCTCAAAAGATAGCATTTTATTATATAGTATAATGCTTTGGGAAATAAAATTTGCATGGATGTATTTTTGGAGGGCCCATAACAAGCCCACAAGGGACATGAATGATGCTATTTATAAACACAGAACTGGTAATTGCAGAGTCTTTCCCCTTATGCTTCTTAGAAACAATTTCCTTGGTTTTGCTTTTTGGCAAGATACCTCCCTTTTATTCTTGAATCAGGTATGACTCAGGGTTTATGCAAACCTCTTCATTTGCCACGGATCAGAGCCAAGTTTGAGGTTAACCTTGCCTGGATCTTATAATACTTTTATCTTTCCTTGATTTTTTTCTCTGTCCCTAATGTCTCAAGAACAGCTCCTGCAAAATCTCATCTGATGGCACAAATTTTATATTTAGTTCATTGAACTACTTCCTTGCTTAGATGTCACTGGTGATCCTAGTTTATTTTTAGAAAATATTTTATAAGCCACTTTTAATCTATATGGACACAAAAATGTTATATGCAGTGAAATTTACAGTGACTTCACTGCTGTCCTCTAAGCTCATGGTGAAAACAGTCCCTCTGTCCTTAAGCTGAGGAGCTCCATTCCATCTCCCTCTTCAGGAACAGACATTTCTTAATTGACCCAATCAAAAATTGTTTACTTGCATATAGAGAAATTGAGTGCTCTTTGACTAGCCTAATTGAAATACTGTGTAGAGTTGCATTGTCTCTATCCATCGGCCAAATAAATTCCCACAGAGTCAGGCCACAGAGCAGTCTTCTGGGGGTGAGCTTCTGGGAATTGGTTATATCCCATGTAAATTTCCTGGGGATGAAGAGCCTATGTATTGCAGTTACCTAGAAATTATTACAGAGTGGCTGACAAATATAGTTTCCTAAGACATAAATTTTTTTCAGAGTCTATAGAAAAGGTTAGTTTCCTTTAGATGAACTGTGTTTCTCTTTGTGAGACAACTTTTTTTTTTTTTTTTTGCGTTTGATATCAGGAAGTTTAAATACCAGTTTGTTACTTTGGGATTGTCTAAGCTAGATATGACTTTTTAAAAAAATTTCAGGCTTTTTTTTTTCTTTTTCCTTTTTTTTTTCTTTCTTTTTCCAGCCTATTCTCCCCGGGACTTTTGCAATGCATGTTTAGGTAAAATACATATTGTCACATTTCTCATGAGTCATCTCTCTGGCCTTTAATAAATTGTGAAAAAGAAATGCAATTCACAATACTCCTGGGAGAGCACAGGGTCATCCCTGAATCATCTTGTGTATTGTCTCTGAAGTACTATGATTCTTTGTGTTCTTTTATATTTCAATTTTCTTGTTCTTGTGTTTAGGAAATTTTGATAGAATTTATACCTTTATGTGTTTTTTTTTCACTTTGAAGTAAAATACAGTTGATCTGAATGCTAATACCTACAAAGCTTTCCTATTTCAAAAATGTAGACATAAAGAAATTAGCACTGCATTATTTCTTCATAAAGCTAATGAATTATTTCATAGGATCATCTTAGATGTTCACATTTCATTGGTAAAAACTCAAAATGTAATTTAAAATTTTTAAATAGCTTAATTTATGTCATGAGTTATATTTTTGGGAGCCAAGGACATTAAGATTTAGGACATTTCAGCCACGGTCTTGGCAGAAATATAGTTAAACCATGAGGAGAGAGAGTTTTCCAGAATATTTCTAAGAGAGAAACAAATGGTCTTATCAAAAAATAACTTCTCCTTGCCTGAAATGTAAATTGTAAATCCAAGACAATCATGCAAAGCTTTTTAAATGAGTTTTAGGTTGTGTTTACAATGCTATACATAGATGATTATGAAAATACTAAAACAAGTGGACTTCATATACTGAAATGCCTGAACAAGAATTCCATTGTGATAGATCAAACAAGTCAAGTAGAAATTTTTCTTTTACCAAGACCTAACTAATATTAGAGCTTAAGAGACAAAGATCTCTTCCTTTCCCCTGGGTATTATTTTAAAAACCTAAGATCATAGGATTGCCTAATAGACAAGGTCCCTCATTACCCTTCAAGAGAAAACTATTATGGTTGCAATTACTTACTTTTTCCTTATTCTTCTATCCTTCCTCTTTTTTAAAAAATGTTATTGAAATATAGTTGTTTTACAACGTTGTATTAATTTCTTCTGTACAGCACAGTGACTCAGTTATACATAATATATATTCTTTTTCATATTCTTTTTCCTTTATGGTTTGTCACAGGATATTGAATATAGTATAGTTCCCTATGTTATACAGTAGAATCTTGTTGTTTACCGATCCTATATATAATAGTTTGCCTCTACTAATCCCAAACTCCCAATTCTTCCCTCCCCTATCCCACCCGCCTTGGCAACCAAAAGTTCGTTCTCTATGTCTGTGAGTCGGTTTTTGTTTTATAGATATGTTGATTTGTGTAGTATCTTAGATTCCACATGTGATATCATATGGTACTTGTCTTTTTCTTTCTGACTCACTTTGCTTGGTATGATAATCTCTAGGTCCATCCATGTTGCTGCAAATGGCATTATTTCATTCTTCTTTATGGCTTAGTAGTATTCCATTGTGTGTGTGTGTGTGTGTGTGTGTGTGTGTGTATTTTATATATATATATATATATATATATATATATATATATATATATACACACCACATCTTCTTTATCCATTCATCTGTTGATGGACATTTAGGTTGTTTCCATGTCTTTGCTATTGTAAATAGTGCTGCTATGAACCTAGGGGTACTTGTATCTTTTTGAATTATAGTTTTGTCTGGTTATATGCCCAGGAGTGGGATTGCTGGATCATATGGCAACTCTACTTTTAGTTTTCTGAGGAACTTCCATACTGTTTTCTATAGTGGCTGCACCAACTTACATTCCCACCAACAATGTAGGAGGGTTCCCTTTTCTCCAAACCCTCTGCAGCATTTGTTATTTGTAGACTTTTTAATAATGGCCATTCTGACCGGTGTGAGGTGGTACCTCATTGTAGCTTTGATTTGCATTTCTCTAATAATTAGTGATGTTGAGCATCTTTTTCATGTGCCTATTGGCCATCTGTATGTCTTCTTTGGAGAAATGTCTATTTAGGTCTTCTGCCCATTTTTTGATTGGGTTGTTTGGTTTTTTTTGGAGATTAAGCCCTTGTTGGTGACATCATTTTCAAATATTTTCTCCCATTTCGTAGGTTTTTTCATTTTGTTTATAGTTTCCTTTGCTGTGCAATGGCTTGTAAGTTTGATTAGGTCCATTTGCTTATTTTTGTTTTTATGTCTTTTGCCTTGGAAGGCTGACCCAAGAAAACATTGGTACAATTTATGTCAGAGAATGTTTTGCCTATGTTCTCTTCTAGGAGTTTTATGGTATCTTGTCTTATATTTTAGGTCTTTGAGCCATTTTGAGTTTATTTTTGTGTACGGTGTGAGCGTGAGTCCTAACTTCATTGATTTACATGGGGCTGTCCAACTTTCACAACACCACTTGCTGAAGAGACTGTCTTTTCTCCATTGTATATTCTTGCCTCCTTTGTTGAAGAGTAATCACTTATAGGTGTGCAGGTTTATTTCTGGGCTCTCTATTATGTTCCATTTATCTGTATGTCTGTTTCTGTGCCAATACCTTGCTGTTTTGATTACTATAGCCTTGTAGTTTCATCTTAAGTCTGGGAGGTTTATGCTTCCAGCTTTGTTCTTTTTCCTTGGGATTGCTTTGGCAATTCTGGGTCTTTTATGGTTCCATATTAATTTTAGAATTATTTGCTCTATTTCTGTGAAAAATGTCATGGGTAATTTAATAGGGATCACATTGAATCTGTAGATTGCTTTGGGTAGTATGCTCATTTTAATAGTATTAATTCTTTCAATCCAAGAGCATGGGATAGCTTTCCATTTCTTTGAATCATCTTTAATTTCCTGTATTAATGCTGTTAGTTCTCAGCATATAAGTCTTTCATGTCCTTGGTGAGATTTATTCCTAAGTATTTTTTTTTGGTGCAGTTTTAAAAGGGATTGCTAGTTTGCATTCCCTTTCTTATATTTCATTATTAGTGTAAAGAAATACAACCAATTTCTGTATGTTAATGTTGTATCCTGCTACCTTGCTGAATTAGTTTATCAGTTTTAGTAGTTTTTGTGTGGAGTCTTCAGGGTTTTCTATAGATATTATCATGTTATCTGCATAATGACAATTTTACCTCTTCCCTACGAAACTGAATAACTTTTATTTCTTTTTCTTGTCTGATTGCTGTGGCTAGGACTTCCACTACAGTGTTGAAGAGAAGTGGTGAGAGTGGGTATCCTTGTCTTGTTACAGATTTTAGCAGGAAGGCTTTCATCTTTTCACCATTGTGTATTATACTGCCTGTGGGTTTGTCATAAATAACTTTTATGTTGAGATATGTTCCCTCTATACCCACTTTCATAAGGGTTTTTATCATGAATAGATGCTGAATTTTATCAAATGTTTTTTTCTGCATTTGTTGAGATGATCATGTGGTTTTTGTCTTTTCTTTTGTTGATGTGGTGTATCACATTGATCGATTTGTGTGTGTTGAACCATCCTTGTGAACCTGGGATGAATCCCACTTGGTCGTGGTGTATAACATTTCTTATGTGCTGTTGGATTCACTTTGCTAATATTTTGTTCAGAATTGTTGCATCTATATTCATCAAAGATATTGGCCTGTAATTTTCTTTGTTATTAGTGTTTTTGTCTGGTTTTGGTGTCAGGGTGATCGTGGCTTCATAGAATGTCTTTGGGAGTATTCCTTCATCTTCAGTCTTTTGGAAGAGTTTGAGAGGAATCAGTATAAGTTTTTCTTTGTATGTTTGGTAGAATTTCCCAGTGAAACCATCTGGTCCTGAACTTTTGTTTGTAGTGAGTTTTTTAATTACTAATTCGATTTCATTTCTAGTGATTGGTCTGTTCAAGTTATCTATTTCTTCTTGATTCAGTTTTGGTGGGCTGTATGTTTCTAGAAAGTTGTTCATTTTTTTGAAGTTGTCAAATTTGTTGGCATATAATTGTTCATAGTATTCTCATTTTTTTTGTATTTCTACTGTATCTGTTGTGATTTCTCCTCTTTGATTTCTTATTTTATTTATTTATTTGGGTCATCTCTCTTTCTTCATGGTGAGCCTAGCCAGAGGTTTGTAAATTTTCTTACCGTTTCAAAGAACGAGCTCTTGGTTTTATTAATTTCTTCTATTGTTTTTAAATCTCTGTTTTATTTACTTCTTCGCTGATCTTTATTATCTCCTTCCTTCTGCTGACTTTAGGTTTTGTTTATCATTCATTTTATAATTCTTTTAGACGGGTTAGATTGTTTGAGATTTTTCTTGTTTCTTAAGGAAGGCCTGTATTACTATGAACTTCCCTCTAAGAACTGCCTTTGCTGCATGCCATGGATTTTGTATGGTTGTGTTTTCATTGTCATTTGCCTCAAGGTATTTTTTAATTTCTTCTTTGATTTCATCATTGACCCATTGGTTTTAGAGTAGCATGTTGTTTAGTCTCCATGTAATTGTTTTTTTTTCTCGTTTCTTTTCTGTGGTTGATTTCTAGTTTCATGCCATTATCGTCAGAAAAGATGCTTGAAGTCATTTCTGTACTCTTCAATTTGCTGAGGCTTGTTTTGTGCCCAAGTATGTGGTCAATCCTAGAGAATGTTCCATGTGCACTTGTAAAGAATGTGTATTCTGCTTTTTTTGGATGTAATGTCCTAATTAAGTCTAACTGTTATGTTGTATCATTTAAGATCTCTGTTGCCTTATTGACTTTCTCTGTTGAAGATCTATCTTTTGATGTGAGTGGAGTGTTAAAGTCTCCTGCTATTATTGTATTCCTGTCAATTTCTCCCTTTATGTCTGTTAGTATTTGTTTTATGTATTCGAGTGTACGTATATTGGGTGCATATATATTGACAAGTGTAATATTCTCTCCTTGTATTGATCTTTTTATCATTATATAGTGTCCTTCTTTATCTTTCTTTATAGCCTTTGTTTTGAAGTCTATTTTGTCTGATATAAGCATTGTGCTCCCCCCCACTTTCTTGTCCTTTCCATTTGCATGAAATATCTTTTTCCATCCCCTCACTTTTAATTTATCTGTGCTTTGCCCTAAAGTGTGTCTCTTGTAGGCAGCATATTGTAGGATCTTGTTTTTTTATCCAGTCTACCACTCTGTGTCTTTTGATTGGAGCATTTAGTCCATTGACATTTAAGGTAATTATTGATAGATATGTATTTATTGCCATTTTAACCTTGTTTTTCCATTGATTTTGTATTTCTTCTTTGTCCCTTTCTTTTTCTTTTTGTTTTTCCTTTTGTAGTTTAATGATTTTCTTTTGTATTATGCTTATGTTCTCTTCTTTTTGGTTTTTGTGACTCTATTGTATGTTTTTGATTTGTGGTTGCTGTGTTTGTTAAGTATGATAACCCCTTCCTATATCTACTTGCATTATACTGGTAGTCATATAGCCTCAAACACATTCTAGAAAAAAAAAATCTACATTTTCTTATTCTTTTCCCCCACATTTTATGATTTTGATGTCCTATTTTGGATCTTCATTTTCATCCTTTTTCTGTTCATTGTGGTTATTGCTTTCACAGAATTTTTTTGATTTTTTTATCTGTGTACTGTCTTATTTAAATGATTTACTTTCCAATTGTGATTTTCTCTTTTCTACAGATTCTTGCTACTTTTCTATTTAGAGAAGACCTTTCCATATTTTCTTTAGGGTAGGTTTAGTATTGCTGTATTCTTTTAGTTTTTTTTTTTTTTTTTTTTTTTGCTGTACGCGGGCCTCTCACTGCTGTGGCCTCCCCCCCTGCGGAGCACAGGCCCGGGACGCACAGGCTCAGCGGCCATGGCTCACGGGCCCAGCCGCTCCGCGGCATGTGGGATCTTCCCGGACCGGGGCACGAACCCGTGTCCCCTGCATCGGCAGGCAGACTCTCAACCACTGCGCCACCAGGGAAGCCCTTCTTTTAGTTTTTACTTGTCTAAAAAATTCTTTATTTCTCTGTCTATTCTAAATGATAATCTTGCTGGGTAGAGTATCCTAGGTTGCAGATTTTTCCCTTTTAGGACTTTGAATATATCTTGTTACTCCCTTCTGGCCTGCATCATTTTTGTAGAGAAATCCGCTAATAGCCTTATGGGGGGTTACCTTGCAATTAATTATTTGTTTTTCTCTTGCTGCCTTTAGAATCCTCTTTAACTTTTGCCATTTTTATTATAATATGTCTTGGTGTAGGTCTATTTGGATTTATCTTGTTCAGGACCCTCTGTGCTTCCTGTATCTGGATATCTGTTTCCTTCTTTAGTTTTGGGAAGTTTTCAGCCATAATTTCTTCAAATACATTTTCAATTCTCTATTCTCTTTCTGGGATCTCTATTATGTGTAGATTGGCATGCTTTATGTTATCCCATAGGTCTCCTATACTGCTTTCTTTCTGTTTTCATTTGGGTTTCTGTCTGCTGTCCTGATTGGGTGATTTCCATTATTCTATCTTCTAGATCACTAATTTGTTCTTCTGCGTTATGCATTCTGCTATTCATAGCCTTTAGTTCAGCTTTTGTTTCTTCAAATGAATTCTCTAATTTTTCTTGGCTCCTCCTTGTAGTTTCTAGTTCCTTTTTACAGTAATCTGCATTTCTGTCAATAGCCTTTCTTAATTCCTTCAGATTTTTCATTATCTCCTTTTCGAACTCGATTACTATTAGACTGAAGAGAGCTGTTTCATTGTTTGTTCTTTCAGGGGAATTATCTCGACCTTTTAATTGGGAGTGGTTTCTCTGCTTTTATTTTACTTATATTTCTGTTGCTCTATGAGTTTAGGAAGAACAATTATCTACTGTGGTCTTGGAGGACTATTTTTATGTGGGAACGTCCCTGTGTAGCCTGCATGTCAACTCATTAATATTTTTCGGTGTGAAGGCCGTTTTTAGTATGGATGACTGCCACCTCTTTCCTGAGTGTACTCTGGCCGTTATCCCCTTGATAGGAGGTGTGACTGACGTTGTGGTGACCAGAGCCTGCACTGGATATTGAGCAGGGCCTCCTCTTTGCTCTGTGGCTGTCACTGACCTGTCCAGGGCAGAGTCTGCTCCCTAGTTGTTGGAGTAGAAGCCCCCAGCTCCATTTCTGAGCTGCATTTCTGATATGCAGGGTGAGGTAGGCGGGATTGGAGTGCTCCCACGGGGAGAGAAGCCACCGAGTATTCCTCCACTGGGCCTGTTCACCTGTGAGCGTACTCTGCTATGTCACTTTCATCCATTGAGCAGGCTCACAAAGCACACCGTTGTTAGCACTGCCCTTGGCCCCTCTGTAACCATGGGTATGCTGACTATCAGCCCTGGTGCTTCTCAGTCTTTGTTTTCCACAAAGCCACCAGCACAGGTCCGCTGAAGTCAGGTCCCAGGACTGCAGTCGTCACACACCTGGACCCACTGTGGGAGCTAGGGAGGCATCTAAGACCCTGGCCCAGCCCAGCCCCCATGTGTACGTGCCCACAAAGCCCACAGCTGCTAAGGCCAGACCCGTCCCAGCCGTGGGAGCACCAGTTGTCCGTTCAGATGTTCCACAGGCACTGCATTTACAAAGCCAGCTGCGGAGGTGTGAATCTGCGGTTTGCACAGCCGTGGGCAAAGATTTCAGCTCTGCTTCCTAAATTGCACAGCCCCTTTCGTCCTACCCCATTACTTGGAGATCTTTCTTGTCCTTTCAGATGTTTGAGGTGTTCTGCTAGTGTTCAGTAGGTGTTCTGTGAGAAATGTTCCATTTGTACATGTATTCTTGATGTATTTGTGGGAAGAGATGAGTTCCATGTCCTACTACTCCACCATCTTGATTCCGATCCCCTGTCCTTCCACTTTTTGAGGAGGTGCTGAGGATTTATTGTTTTGGATGTCATGATAAACTCTGGGATGAAGTTTAAATGGCTTTATCCTTTTGGTTGAAGGCAGGCAAATAACAGTGTTACATCATGGTGCCTTAGTTTTTTGTCAGTACCAGCTAGTTTCTCAGTATCTCCAACTTTATAATAAAGTAATTGATTTGCTTAGCATTTAAAAAGTTACCCTATCTACCATTTTATATCTGTACATAAAGATACAACACAAGGGCTTCCCTGGTGGCGCAGTGGTTGAGAGCCCACCTGCCGATGCAGGGGACACGGGTTCGTGCCCCGGTCCGGGAAGATCCCACATGCCACGGAGCGGCTGGGCCCGTGAGCCATGGCCGCTGAGCCTGCGCGGCCGGAGCCGGTGCTCCACAACGGGAGAGGCCACAACAGTGAGAGGCCCGCGTACCACAAAAAAAAAAAAAGATACAACACAAGCTGAATGCTATCATTTTTCCTTACCTATGGGTATATATGTTTGTTTCAAGAGTAGAATACAGCCTCACTGGTAAGAGTATCTCTAGTCTTATATTAAAATGAAAATCATTCATTTTTAATTTTTGCTTCTCTACTTTTGTAAAATTATGACATCTCCTGTTGGCCCTTTAACTATTTAGAGTATGGATGACTGCATTTTTTGGCATAAATTATTTTTAAATATGGAGTAATATCTGCACAGTCCTAGGGATACTGGTTATTATCTGATAAGTGGTCCTCTACTGATAGTGACCTGTAAACCCTAGATTTCAACAAGTCCACTATGTATTCCTCAACAAAAGTGAGGTGACTTCAGATATGACCAATTTAAGCTTCTTCCATCCCATCAGTAATTCTGTATAAACAAAAGCAATGCATAAAGGTTTTCCACTTTGTAATAATTTAAAAATCACACCAGTTAATTTTTAAAATTTTATTCAGGGAGCAAAAATAAAACAGCAATCACTTTTTTACACCACATTAGGATAAGAACACTTCATAATTGTCATCGTCAAATTTACCAGGTATCAAAGAGTCTTGATTTAAGGTCACATGGCATCTCAGTCAACTGTCAGAGTTCAGTAGTTTTCACCCTGAAGGGTAGTAACACTACCGTGTTAATTCAATCAGAAGATATTCCAAAAGAGAGCCATAAATTAGCCAGAGCTTATAGTAAGAGAATGACTGGTATTAAAGAAGGCTAAACCTAAAGTATGATTATATTCCTGCTACTTCCTGTCTTTGCATTTAAGGATTACTTTTACCCTGCCAGTAGAAGTAGGAGCCCTGAAAAACTAGACTAGAGACATTCCCTGGTGTTGCATGTGTGAATAAGGAAAAAAAAAAAATCCCAGGATCTTTTATACGTCTTGTACAATTTGATATGAGGTGTTTACTATCAAATAATAACCTTGAAGAGGTTTTTACCTTACTTTTTGTTTTTTGGTACTTTCTGGCATGTTCATTGAATCTCATCAAATAAAGCCTCATTGAAGAGAGCGTATCTTTAAATTCTTAGCATAATTTCTGTTTTGTGCAGAGCAGCTGGAGGGGATGATGGGCCTTTTCAGTCCTAAAGCTAAATTCCCCACCATTGCCCTAAGCAGACCTTCACTTCTCCCCAAGAAAATTTCTTAAGAAATAAGACAGCTGCTTTGTTCCAGGTACAGGCAAATATAGCTGAAAGTTGTTGTGACCTTCTAGTATTCGACTCATATTGTCTCTACAATTCCACCTACATTTTCTAAACTATCAGCACTTTGAATTGGCAGAGCTGCCCTTCCCGTCTCTGAAACGCGTGCGCTCACATTGGCACCATTGCTAATAAGGAGATTTAAACCTGAGGATGACTCATTGTTAATGACCCGTCTTATGTACCACTTCCTCTTTCCAGCCACCAGAGCACACAAGAAGGAGCTAAACAAGCAAATGACTCTAAAGGAGAGTTGGGGTTCCTAAACCCAGGTTTTATCACTGAACTCAAAAACCCACACACACCTTCTCCCCTCTTCCTTAGGATGAGAACGTCTTAACTGACCTCTGCCCTCCTATCAACAATACAGTTGACCCTTGAACAACACCAGTTTGAACTGCCTGGATCCACTTATTGCAGATATTTTTCAGTAGTAAATTCTGTAGTACTACACAATCCATGGTTGATTGAATTCACAGCTATGGAGGGCCCACTGTAAGTTATACTCGGATTTTCAACAACAAGGAGGGTGGGCATCCCTAACCCCCTTCTTGTTCAAGGGCCAACTGTATTTGAAGATACTCAGAGGGAATTTATCTTCAAAGTTATCTTGAATGTTGTTTATTTTCATAACCTAAAGTGATCTTGTAAAACTCCAATGGGATATTATAGTGAAGCTGAATGTTTTATAGAATCCTTCTTACTTGCCAGAAATGCTTGTTTTATGTATCTTTATGAAAGAATAATTGTCAGGCAAGTGCACTAAAAAAGGTAATTATTTTTCTAGGATATTGAATCAGTCAACCCCAGGGACAAAAACATGGGTAATGTTTTCAAGTACTCATTTTACCTTCCCTTTGAAGAACAAGTTAATATTTTAAAATGCAAGTTAATCTTTAACTTAGGTGCATTTTCAGTAGAAAGCATGATTTTTTCAAAATATGTTAAGAAATTGTCATTAGTGGTAGGCAATCAATCAGCTATCAAACTAAAGTTTGGCCTTTTAGGAGCTATTGTAAGACCCAGGATGATAATTAATTTAACACTGGAATAATTGGAACTTTAGCAATTTTTGGCAAAGTGCTTCTCTGTGATGGTGAGTATTCTGGAATTTCCCCCCAAATTATAAATTTTATTATTATTATGTTGAATCTTTGGCAGATGCCTTTTTAAATAAGAAAAGAATCAAAACCTTTCCCCGGTGTGCTATTAAAGGAATTTCCCTCTCCATAGCCTTGTGTATTAAGTTATTAAGGCTTGATCCCAAAGTGGTATTTCAAAATCATTCTTAAAAGTGTTAGTAGGATCAGCATCACCAGTGATCTAAAGTAAAAATATGTCACTTCTCTGAATTTTTCAAACACTGTGTGATAAATGATCTTGGGGAAAACGAGCTGCTTGAACTTCTTTTAAATTCTAGGGACCGACATGGCTTTCAATGTATGTGCTATATTAGAGAAGAATACAACAGAGAAGGGCACTACATCTTAATTTATTTTTTTTATTGAAGTAGAGCTGATTTACAACGTTGTGCTAATTTCTGCTGTACAAAAGTCACTCAGTTATACACGTATATACATTCTTTTTCATGTTCTTTTCATTATGGTTTAACACAGGTTATTGAATATAGTTCCCTGTACTATACAGTAGGGACCTGGTTGATTATCCATTCTAAATGTAACAGTTTATATCTACTAAACTCAAACTCCCAGTCCATCCCTCTCCCTCCCCACCTCCCCATTGGCAACCACAAGTCTGATGTCTATGTCTGTGAGTCTGTTTCTGTTTTGTAGATAGGTTCATTTGTGCCATATTTTAGATTCCACATATAAGTGATATCATATAGTATTTCTCTTTCTCTGTCAGACTTCACTTAGTATGATGATCTCTAGTTGCATCCATGTTGCTGCAAATGGCATTATTTCATTCTTTTTTATGGCTGAGTAATATTCCATTGTATATATATATACCACATCTTCTTTATCCATTCCTCTGTCGATGGACATTTAGGCTGTTCCCATGTCTTGGCTATTGCAAATAGTGCTGCTGTGAACATATGGGTGCATGTATCTTTTTGAATGTAGTTCTATCTGGATATATGCCCAGGAATGGGAGTGCTGGATCATATGGCAACTCTAGTTTTTTTAAGAACCTGCATACTCTTGTCTGTAGTGGTTGTACCAATTTACATTCCCACCAACAGTGTAGGAGCGTTCCTTTTTCTTCACACCCTCTCCAGCATTTGTCATTTGTAGACTTTTTGGCCATTCTGACTGGTGTGAGGTGATACCTCATGGTAGTTTTAATTTGCATTTCTCTAATAATTAGTGATGTTGAGCATCTTTGCATGTGACTCTTGGTCATCTGTATGTTTTCTTTGGAGAAATGTCTATTTAGGTGTTCTGCCCATTTTTCAATTGAGTTGTTTTTTTTTTTCTTTTGGCTGCATTGGGTCTTTGCTGCTGTGCGTGGGCTTTCTCTAGTTGCAGCAAGTGGGGGCTACTATTCATTGCAGTGCGCGGGCTTCTCATTGTGGTGACTTCTCTTGTTGCGGAGCATGGGCTCTAGGCACGTGGGCTCAGTAGTTGTGGCTCGTGGGCTCTAGAGCACAGGCTCAGTAGCTGTGGTGCATGGGCTTATTTGCTCGTGGCCAGTGGGATCTTCCCGGACCAGGGCTTGAACCTGTGTCCCCTGCATTGACAGGTGAATTCTTAACCACTGTGCCACGAGGGAAGTCCCTGGTTTTTTGATATTGAGTTGTATGAGCTGTTTGTATATTTTGGAGATTAAGCCCTTGTCGGTCACATTGTTTACAAATATTTTCTCCCATTCTGTAGATTGTCTTTTGTTTTACAGTTTCGTTTGCTATGCAGGCACTGCATTTTAATTTGGCAGCATCTAAGACTCTCCAGGTGTTGGGATTCAACTATAGCTTATGCGTTCTGATTGTCATTTGTCTGTTCACTTTGATCTGGCACAACGAGCATTAACACTTACTTATCTTTTCTAAGGACAAGGCCTCTCTCCCCCACTCCTCCTCTCTCTCTTGCAACATCTAATTTGTTAGAAGGAAAGATGATAAACTAGCCAAGGAAAACCTAAACCTTTGACTTTAATGTATTGGCGTCATAAACACCATGTTTTGTTTTGTTTTGTTTTTTATTTAGTTTTTCGTTGTCTGAGCATCTTGAAGTGGCAAGTTAGTGATTTGCTTAGCTTTTTCTTAATAACATAAATGAAATGAGAGAAAAGTAACCAGGATACATTTTCTGACTTTGGTGAAAGGACTATGACTCATCTTGTTAAAGGCATGCAGGGATCTTAATTTCAGAGAATAACATATGTTAGTCCCAACTGTTTCTATATCCATTGTGATCATGACATGATTTGGAGAAAATGTTGTAAAAGCATATTTACTTTCATTCTATTCATTTTATGGAACAGAATAGTCCAGGAAATAGACACTGAGTGGACAATAACATCATGCCATTACTTAAATTACTATAACAATTAATGTGTTGGCAGGAACTTACCTTGCACCTTTCAGGGGTAAGCCAGCTTCATTTTGCATAACTCTAAAAGTTTTTTTTTTTTAAGTTACTTTTTTGAAACCCGATTCTATACATATCAGATCTTCTTATGATTTATTAAGAACCTGGGGAGGTGTAAGACTTACATATAAGGAGTAATGGACTTTGAAGAAAAAGAGGTTTCTAAGTGGCTCTTGGGGTACAATTTAAAGGGTACAGTTAGGATAATGGAGTGAGGGATATAGGCAATGGTTTCACTAATTACTTAACTGTCAGATTGATTCACTTGCTTCTCTAGTTTACAACAGAGGTAATCATTTAATACACAAGACTTTGGTGAGCTAGAGAACACTCAGCAAGAAATGGGCTGGCAGTGGGAAAAAATATCACTCAAGAATAAGCACAAATAAAAAATCAACTTCCAAAGGCTCTTGATACCAGTGATTTTCCACTCCTGTTGGGATTTTGATTTCTTTCCAGAAGAATTGCAGCAGTGGCCTCCTGCCAGAGGAGAACAATATTCAGCTTATAGTGCCAACTGCCACTTATAGCTATCTCTCCAGTGGTAGAAGCCCCTCAGATTTTTATATCTGCTGCTTATTAAAAAGCTCTTGACTTTCCCTTGGCTCACTGATCGAGGAATGCCTGGGAGCCTACATACAACAGGTGATCCCGTTCCTGTCAAACAAATGCCATCACACTGTGGGTAGGTACAGAAGGCTAGCCTGAGTGGCCACTGATTCCTTCCACCAATTCAGGCTAGCCTCTCATCAGGATACTGTAACTTATTTAGATTTTGCGGCAGGTGTCTGAAAGTCAACATAATAGGTGTAGATGCTTCCAAAGGCCATTCTTTTCTTTCATTGGTATCCAGCCATAAAAATCACTTGCTTTCATTGTCTATACACAGCCCCAAATATCAAGACAGCTATCACACAGCCCATACATTTCTGACCTTGTCCTCTCTGTCCTCTTCCTTTATGCTCCTTGTTTATCAGAATGTCTTCATAAGTGAAATGACTCTGGTAAGAACCTTTACCTCGTGTTTAAATGAGAAAGTAAGTAATGGAGTTTGCCATTTTCTTTCCATATCATCCTTCGCTTAAAGCAGTGACTTTGTGTTGGAATCACATGGAGAGCTTTAAAAGATTCTAGTCACATTTAAGTTTAAAAAACACTGATTTAAAAGTTGCACCAGTTATAAAATAAGAATAATGTTTTGCCTTATTTTGGTAACCATATTCCTCAATTTTTAAACATTCATACTCTAAGAGTATTTGTTTTGCTTTGAAATACAGTGCTTCATATTGTGTCATGAATATGGAAGTGACCACAAGTAAGAATATATGTGATCTTACATATACAGAAAAGTATTATGAGATGAGGTAAAGGGTGGGAAATATACCAATGCTACTCTGAGTTCATAATTGAATAATCACTTACTCTGCCTTAATTGCCTCATCTCCAAAATCTGAAGGTTAAACCAGGTAGGTCTAATACCTTCTGGCTTCTTTCTCTGATCCTATCATCAGTACCACTTCATTTCTGAGGATACTGATTTCTCCATAGAGCTAGGTGGAAGGGGATATTTAAACCCTCTGGAAATATTATATTTAAACAGTATCAACTTACTAATAAGGCCATGTTTCTATGATTGTAATTATCCGGTTGTAGCAAGACAGGGCAAGTGTATTTATTTTCTCCCTTTCTCCTCAGTCTTGTCCCTCCTGCCAGATTTGTTGCAACAACTCATTCAGTGAGACCAAAAATTCCTTCTTTGGTTAGTAAATAATGGCTGAATTATATATATCAATTCAAATGGAGATGATTGTAATTAATTAATAAAACAAAAGTAAGTATGAAGAAAGATCATTTTCCTAGGTTGAGTTTTTTTAAGGTTAATAAAGATATGTAAAGGTTAGGTTAGATGTTTTCTTAAACTACAAACTGTTGTCATTTTTGAAATGTGTAAGCATTTGTTTGTATAAGTAATATGTATTCATTGTAGAAAATGTGGACTCTTCAGGAAAGCCCAAAGAACTAAATAACTTACTGGTATTCCAACCACTGAGAGAGATGCTCTTTTCACAGCTGGGCTTATTTCTTTGCTTCACAAATATGAATTCCTTTTAAAAAATAAAATTAGGAGCAAATTATGTATACAAGTTTCTGACTTGCTTGTTTAAATATCATATTGTCTTTAAATATTATAGATATAAAAATATATTCATAATATATTAGGGAAATGCTATAAGTAATAACCATTCCCTCAAACTTAGATATAACTCATGATTTTGAGACCTATTGGGAATGAGGAAAACCAGGTTACCTTGTGCGAATTTGAGACTCTTGGATGGCTATACAGTGAGCATCCTAACCATCTTAGCTAACATAAAAGGGATGCTATTTAAAAGTAGTTTAAAAGGATTCCAGTCTGTTGAAAGATTCCCATATATTGTAAAGTCTCATTGTTTGCGGCCCTATTCTGTGGGTCCTGCCTGTGCCCTGTGGCTCGTTGTCTGCCTACTGAGATGGCTAGGCAATCTTGATTCTCTGTGGTCCTCCCAAGGTTGAGATTCTGTCTGGAGATCTGGACTTCCTCGCCTGGACCCTCCTGTAGGTGCCCCAGCCTTGCCTCCTGACCCTGCATGTAGTCACTGGTCTTTCAACCAAGAAGACCCCATACCTCACAACTTGGAATGCATGCACCTTGATCATGGAGCAGGAAGGCTTTAATCTCTGGGGCACCATGCAGTGTCACACGACTCTTCCTAAGAGATCAGCACAATAGCCTATAATTCATAAAAGGACCACTGTTGAGTTTTTCAAAATAAAGGTAGCCCATTCCTTTCTTCATGCTGGTAAACCTCTGGAACAGTAAGGCTGTTATCCCTGACCTTCAGCACTTCACGTATGTCTGTTGTCCAGGTTCAGATCACTGTGATCCTTTCTGTTCTGCATGTGAACACGTTTGAAGTTGTGCACATAATGCATCAATTTCCATCCCTGGCTTTTCACAGTTGATTGCCCTGAAGACCTGCTGGTCTTATCTTCACAGAAGATTATAGAATATTATTTTTAGAGAATAATTATTTCCTCTCTGTGCATTTATGCTAATCACTAATTTGTATATCCATGTATAACTGATTTGCTCTGTTTTTAAGTCCCTGAAAATTCAGCAAGTTGCTGTTTTACCATTTATTTCTTTTGATTAAAATGTGTTTGATACAAACACATTTGTTCTTAGTTCACCTATTTTAAGTTTTTTACCATCAAGCTAAAGGCATGTTACTTGTTCGTATTGGCCATGCGGTTTCTGTCATATTGATGGAAGACACTGATAACTATCTGAAGATTAAAAACTGTAGTAATGTACTTAGTACAAAACATTGTTTAATGTGCTTGAGACCAAAAATAATAACTCTTCAGGGTTCTTTTCTCTCCTGGTTTTCAGGGTGCTGGTTGCACAGCCCTGGTGGTAGCTGTGGTCGCAAGGAAGCTGGAACTTACCAAAGCAGAAAAGCACGTGCACAACTTCATGATGGACACTCAACTGACAAAAAGAGTAAGTTACCACCCTTGTATCTCCAAGGGGAATATTAGTGTTTTTTCTTTCTTTGGTTTAAATTTTCATTTTATTTTATGTTGGAGTACATAGTTGATTTACAATGTTGTGTTAGTTTCAGGTGCTCAGCATAGTGATTTAGTTATACATACACATATACCTATTCTTTTTCAGATTCTTTTCCCACATAGGTTATTACAGAATAATGAGTAGAGTTCCCTGTGCTATACAGTAGGTCCTTGTTGTTTATCTGTTTTATACATAGTAGTATGTATATGTTAATCCCAAACCCTTAATTTATCCCCTCCCACCCCTTTCCCCTTTGGTAACCATAAGTTTGTTTTCGAAGTCTGTGAGTCTGTTTCTGTTTTGTACATATATTCATTTGTATGGGGGCTTCCCTGGTGGCGCAGTGGTTGAGAGTCCACCTGCTGATGCAGGGGACGCGTAACGCAAAAAAAAAAAAAAAATCATTTGTATCATTTTTTTATATTCCACGTATGTGACATCTATGGTATTTGTCTTTGACTTACTTCACTTAGTATGAGAATCTCTAGGTCCATCCATGTTGCTGCAAATGGCATTATTTCATTCTTTCTTATGGCTGAATAATATTTCATTGTATATATGTACCACATCATCTTTTTTTTTTTTTTTTTTTTTTGCGGTACACGGGCCTCTCACTGTTGTGGCCTCTCCCGTTGCGGAGCACAGGCTCCGGACGTGCAGGCTCAGTGGCCATGGCTCACGGGCCCAGCCGCTCCACGGCATGTGGGACCTTCCCGGACCAGAGCACGAACCCGAGTCCCCTGCATCGGCAGGCGGACTCTCAACCACTGTGCCACCAGGGAAGCCCCCACATCATCTTTATCCATTCATCTGTAGATGGACATTTAGGTTGCTTCCATGTCTTGGCTATCGTAAACAGGGCTGAAATGAACATTGGGGTGCATGTATCCTTTCGAACCGTGGTTTTCTCCAGATATATGCCTAGGAGTGGGATTGCTGGATCTTATGATAGCTCTATTTTTAGCTTTTTAAGGAACTTCCGTACTGTTCTCCAAAGTAGCTGCACCAATTCACATTCTCACCAACAGTGTAGGAGGGTTCCCTTTCCTCCACACTGTCTCCAGCATTTTTTGTTTGTAGATTTTCTGATGATGCCCATTCTGACTGGTGTGATAACTCATTGTAGTTTTGATTTGCATTTCTCTAATACTTAGTGATGTTGAGCATCTTTTCATGTGCCTCCTGGCCATCTGTATGTCTTCTTTGGAGAAATGTCTACTTAGGTCTTCTGCCCATTTTTGGATTGGCTTTTTGTTGAGTTGTATGAGCTGTTTGTATATTTTGGAGATTAAGACCTTTGTCAGTCGCATCATTTGCAAATATTTTCTCCCATTCTGTGTGTTGTCTTTTCGTTTTGTTTATGGTTTCCTTTGCTGTGAAAAAGCTTTTAAGTGTAATTTGGTCCATTTGTTTATCTTGTTTTCATTTTCATTACTCTAGGGGGTGGATCCTAAGAGATATTGCTGCAATTTTTGTCAAGGAGTGTTCTACGTTTTCCTGGAAGAGTTCTATGGTATTTGGTCTTACATTTAGGTCTCTAATCCATTTTGAGCTTATTTTTGTGTACAGTGTTACAGAAAGTTCTACTTTCAGTCTTTTACATGTAGCTGTCCAGTTTTCCCAGCACCACTTATTGAAGAGACTGTCTTTTCTCTATTGTATATTCTTGTCTCCTTATTGTAGATTAATTGAACATAGGTGTGTGGGTTTATTTCTGGGCTTTCTATCCTGTTCTGTTGATCTATATTTCTGTTTTTGTGCCAGTACCATACTGTCTTGATTACTGTAGCTTTGTAGTATAGTCTGAAGTCAGGGAGCCTGATTCCACTAGCTCCATTTTTCTTTCTCAAGATTGCTGTGGCTATTCAGGTTCTTTTGTGTTTCCAAACAAATTTTAAGACTTTTTGTTCTAGAACTGCAGAAAATTGGGAATTTAAAAGGGATTGCATTGAGTCTGTAGATTACCTTGGGTAGTATAGTCATTTTGACAGTAATTGATTCTTCCAATCCAGGTACATGGTATATTTTTGCAGCTGTTTGTGTCCTCTTCAGTTTCTTTCATCAGTGTCTTATAGTTTTCTGAGTACAGGCTTTTTACCTCCTTAGGTAGGTTTCTCCTAGGTATTTTATTCTTTTTGATGCAATGGTTAATGGGATTGTTTCCTTAATTTCTCTTTCTGATCTTCAGTTGTTTGTTAGTGTATAGGAATGCAAGAGATTTCTGTGTATTAATTTTGTAACCTGAAAATTTACCAAATTCATTGATGGTCTTCTGGTATCATCTTTAGGATTTTCTGTGTATAGTGTCATGTCATATCATGTTTACTTCTTTTCCAGTTTGGATTCCTTTAATTCCTTTTTCTTCTCTAATTGCTATGGCTAGGACTTCCAAAACTATGTTGAATTAAAGTGGTGAGAGTGGACACGCTTGTCTTATTCCTGATCTTAGAGGAAATGCTTTCAGCTTTTCACCATTGGGTATGATATTAACTGTAGGTTTGTCATATATGGCCCCTATGTTGAGGTATATTCCCTCTCTACACACTTTCTGGTGACTTTGGTGAGTTTTTATCATAAATGGGTGTTGAATTTTGTCAAAAGCTTTTTCTGCATTTACTGAGATGATCATTTGGTTTTTATTCTTCTGTTTGTTAATGTGGTGTATCACACTGATTGATTTGCAAATATTGAAAAATCCTTGCATCCCTGGGATAAATCCCTCTTGATCATGGGTGTATGATCCTTTTAATGTACTGTTGGATTCAGTTTGCTAGTATTTTGTTGAGGATTTTTGCATGTATGTTCATCAGTGATACTGGCCTGTAAGTTTCTTATTTTGTGGCATCTTTGTCTGGTATCAGGGTGATTATGGCCTCATAGAATGAGTTTGGAAGTGTTCCTTCTGCAATTTTTCAAAATAGTTTCAAAAGGATAGGTGTTAACTCATCTCTAGATGTTTGATAGAATTCGCCTGTGAATCCATCTGGTCCTGGACTTTCATTTGTTGGGCATTCTTTAATCACACTTTCAATTTCAGTGCTTGTGACTGGTCTGTTCATATTTTCTATTGTTTCCTGGTTCAGTCTTGGAAGATTGTACCTTTTCAAGAATTTTTCCATTTCTTTCAGGTTGTCCACTTTATTGGCATATAGTTGCTTGTAGTAGTCTTATGATCCTTTGTATTTCTTTGGTGTCCATTATAACGTCTCCTTTTTCACTTCAATCATTTCATTTATTGATGTGAGCCCTCTCTGTCTTTTTCTTGATGAGTTTGAATAAAGCTTTATCAACTTTGTTTATCTTTTCCAAGAACCAGCTTTGAGTTTTATTAATCTGTGCTATTGTTTTCTTTGTTTCTATTTCACTTATTTCTGCTCTGATCTTTATGATTTTTGTTTGTTCTTTCTCTAGTTGCTTTAGGTGTAAGGTTAGGTTGTTAGTTTGGGATTTTTCTTGCTTCCTGAGGTAAGATTGTATTGCTATAAACTTCTCTGTTAAAGGTGTCCCATAGCTTTTGGATCATCATGTTTTAATTTGTCTCTAGGTTTTTTTTTCATTTCCTCTTTGATTTCTAAAGTGATCCATTGGTTGTTTAGTAACACTTGTTTAGCTTCCATGTGTTTGTGTTTTTTATAGTTTTTTTCCCCCCCTTGTAGTTGATTTCTAATCTCATAGCATTGTGGTCGGAAAAGATGCTTGGTATGATTTCAGCTTTCTTGAATTTATCAATGCTGGGCTTATGGCCCAGTATGTGATCTATCCTGGAGAGTGTTCCATGAGCACTTGAGAAGAAAGTGTACTCTGCTCTTTTTGGATGGAATGCTCTATAAATATCCATTAAGTCTATCTGATATAATGTGTCATTTAAGACCTGTGCTTCCTTAATGATTTTCTGTCTGGATGATCTGTCCATTGCTGAAAGTGGGGTGTTAAAGTTCCCCACTATTATTGTGTTACTGTCGACTTCTCCTTTTATGGCTGTTAGCATTTTCCTTGTGTACTGAGATGCTCCTACATTGGGTGCATATATATTTATAATTGTTATATCTTCTTCTTGGATTGATCCCTTGATCATTATGTAGTGTCCTTCCTTGTCTCTTGTGAGTGTTTTATTTTAAAGTCTATTTTGTCTGATACGAGAATTGCTACTCCAGCTTTCTTTTGATTTCCATTTGCATGGAATATCTTTTTCCATCCCCTCACTTTCAGTCTGTATGTGTCCCTAGATCTGAAGTGAGTCTCTTGTAGACAGCATATAGATGGGTCTTGTTTTTGTATCCATTCAGCCAGTCTGTGTCTTTTGCTTGGAGCATCTAATCCATTTATATTTAAGGTCATTACCAATATGTATGTTACTGTTGCCATTTTCTTAATTGTTTTGGGATTAATTTCATGGGTCTTTTTTCTTCCTTTCCCCCTTTGTTCTCTTCTGATTTGATGACTATCTTTAGTGTTGTGTTTGGATTCCTTTTTCTTTTTTGTGTGTATATCTGTTGTAGGTTTTTGGTTTGTGGGTACCATGAAGTCTTGATATAGCAGTCTATAAGATTGTTTTAAGTTGCTGGTCTCTTAGTTTCAAATGCATTTCCGGTATCCTGCATTTGAACTCTCCTCTTCTCACACTTGCTGGTTTTGATATCATATTTGTGTGTGGATTATTTCCTACCTTTACTGTACGTTTGCCTTTACTGATGAGCTTTCCCATTTGTAATTTTCTTGTTTCTAGTTATGTCCTTTTCTTTCCCACCTAGAGTTCTTTTAGCATTTGTTGTAAAGCTGGTCTGGTGGTGCTGAATTCTCTTAGCTTTTGCTTGTTTGCAAAGCTTTTCATGTCTCCATTGAATCTGAACGAGAGCCTTGGTGGATAGAATATTCTTGATTGTAGCTTTTTCCCTTTCATCACTTTGAATATATCATGACACTCCCTGCAGAGTTTCTGTGGAGAAATCAGCTGATAACTTTATGGGGATTCCCTTCTTGCTTTTAATATTTTCTCTTTGTCTTTAATTTTTGTCAGTTCAATTACTATGTGTCTTGGTGTGTTTCTCCTTGGGTTTATCCTGTATGGGACTCTCTGCACTTCCTGGACTTCAGTGAGTGTTTCCTATGTTAAGGAGGTTTTCAGCTATTATCTCTTCAAATATTTTCTCAGGGTCTTTCTCTCTCTCTTCTCCTCCTAGGACCCCTATAAGGTGAATGTTGGTGCATTTACTGCTGTCCTGAGGTCTCTGAGACTGTCCTCATTTCTTTTCATTACTTTTTCTTTATTCTGCTTTGACGCAGTGATTTCCACCATCTGTCTTCCAGCTCACTTATCTGTTCTTCTGCCTGATGTATTCAGCTACTGATTCCTTCTAATGTATTTTTTCATTTTAGTAATTGTATTATTCATCTCTGGTTATTTGTTCTTTGTTTATCTAGATCTTTGTTAAACATTTCCTGTATGTATCTTTTAGGTTTGTGCCTCCACTCTTTTTCCATCATCTTGGATCATCTTTACTATCATTATTCTGAATTCTTTTTCAAGTAGCTTGCCTATCTCCACTTAACCTAGTTGTTCTTTCGGGGTTTTATCTTGTTCCTTTGTCTGGAACATATTCCTCTGCCATCTCATTTTGTCTATCTGTCTGTGTTTGCAGTCCCACAGGCTGCAGGATTATGGTTCCTCTTGCTTCCGGTGTCTTCCCACTGGTGTGTGGTGCTGGGTCTTGTCCCTCTGGTGGGCAGGGCCATATCAAGGGGTGTATTTTTAGGCAGCTGTGCACTCAGGAAGCTTTTAAGCAGCCTGTCTGCTGTTGGGTGGTGCTGTGTTCTTGCTCTAAGGTGTCCCAGCACTGGAGCCTTCAGGCTTTTGGGTGGGGCAAGGTCTTGGCATCAAAAGTGGCAGCCTCCAAGACAGCTCTCACCTATGAGTGCTCCCCAGTACCTCTGCCACCAGTGTCCTTTTTCCCTGCAGCGAGCGACAGCTGCCCCTCCACCTCCCCAGGAGACCCTCCAAGAGCAGCAGGTAGGTCTGCTTTAGGCTCAAACGAAATCACTGCTTTTTCCCCTGGGTTTCGGTGTGCACAAGACCTTGTGTGCACCCCCCCAAGAGTGGCAGTTCTGCTTCCCCCAGTCCTGTGGAGTTCCTGCGATCAAGTCCCACTGACCTTCAAAGCCAAATGCTCTGGGGGCTCCTCTTCCTGATGCCAGTCCTGCAGACTGGGGAGCCTGATGTGGGGCTCAGAACCTCTGTGATATGATTATGTGGGAGAACCTCTGCAGTATAATTATTTTCCACTTTGTGGGTCACCCACCCAGTGGGATTGTATGGCAAATGCACCCCTCTTACCATCTTGTTGTGGCTTCCTCTTTGTCTTTGGAAGTAGAATATCTTTTTTGGTAGGTTCCAGTCCTTTTTTGTTGATGGTTGTTCAGCAGTTGTGGTTTTGGTGTTTTCGTGAGAGGAGGTGAGCTCAGGTCCTTCTACTCTGCCATCTTGTCCGGGGCGCCTGTTTTCTTTCAGTGTTGGACAATAATAGTTTTTACTTTGAAGCTGAAATGATATGGTTTAAAGTGAAGGCATTCTTGGAGTCAGTTCCATTTCTTCACATTGAGAATAAACTCTTCCTAACTTTAGGTCAGTCAGGAAGTAATTGGAAAACCTTGGTATTTACTCAAGTATAAAAATAAACCACATAAAGCTAAAAGAGGCATACTTAACATTTAAGTTTGCAGCATGCAAGAGGAGACGAATATTGGATTGAGTAGGAAAGAATATACCATCCGTGTATTATAAAAAATTGTATGGGAAGGTGATTCAACTGATATTTTACTGAGCTTCTGTGAGACAGTCACTGTTGTAAAGACTGGGGTTGCAAAGACAAAAAAAACCCACTACCTTTAGGACCCCAAGGTAGGGGTAGAGAGATGTTGAAAATGGTATGGCATCCAGACAGGAGAAAACAGTCATCACAGGTTTTTACAGAGCCCTCGCTCTGTGCCAGCCACTGCTTTAAGCATGTCACCTTAGAGCGCTGGCTGGCACACTTGTTTCATCCTTACAACTTTCTGAGTGAAGTGCTAGGATCATAGCCATTATACAAATGTGGAAGCCAAGACCCAGAGGCTAGGTATCCCATGTACAAAGAAAAAGATTTGTATCACGCTAAATTTTTAGCCTCTCTTCATAGTCACTTGAGACACCAAAATAACAAAATTATTTTACAGCAGTCATCTTGCTATATAACCACTCCTCAACATGGAATCTGATCGGTCTGCCATTGAAATAACAAAATACGTTGTCATACTTTACCCATAAAAGAATCAAGAGAGGTCTCAAGCAGCATTCTAATTGTAGTGTTTTTACTCACTCTACATCTTATCTATCAGACACTATTTTGAGACTTCATTGCAGTTAGTAGGTCCACACAATTCTAGGTGATCAAAGACACTTAGTTGCCACCATGCTTTCAACCTGGATTTACCACTTTGGAATGTCTTCTACTTTACACAGGTTTCTCTCATTTTCTTCAGTTCCTGAATTCATTCTCTAAATTCGTGAACATTTCTAAATGTTACAGGGAAGCACACAGAGGGTGGAAGGAGAGAGGTAAAAGAGCTGAGTTGAAGGTTGGGGTTCTTGTAACCCTCAAAGATATCCTAGGAAACGAAAATACGTGCACATTACATTATTAGTCCACATCTAATCCAAAATTGTAGCACATGTTTCGTGTATCTTAAGGATCAGAAGTTGTGCAATATCAAAAAAAATCTCTTCCATAAAGTCCCTTGTATAATCCAGATAATTTTATCATGAAGATTATGTTTTCACAGGAATTAAGTTAATGCCACACTTAAGATACTATGTAGAAAAATACCTTACAACAGCGTATAATCCACATATATCCATGTATTGAGAAATCTTTTCAATAGAAAAAAAAACTGGTGACAAAATCCACATAATGAAAACTTTTTAAAAAACAACTTAGCACACTTAGACAGATTTCCCCATGTTTTATTTTGAGAAGAAAAAAAAGTAATTTCTTTACATTTACCTTGGGATATTGATATTCTATATCTTTATTATTGAAACATTTTAGCAGTTGGAAAAGACAAGGGCTTTGATTTAAAAATCTACCATTTAACATTGTTGTATACTGCTTTTGATGAGGATGTATGTGAGAATCACAGAAGTCTCCCAGTTTCTTTCAGGAGACACTCCAGGTTGATTTTACAGTTTAGCTACTTTAGCTGAGGGTCCCTCAACCTCAGCACTATTGGCCTTTTGGGCTGGATATTTGTTGTATGGGACTTTCTTGTGCATTGCGGCATGTATAGCAGCACCCTTGGCCTCCACTCACTAGAAGCTAGATGCCAGCAGCACTTCCCCTAACTAACTTGTGACAACAAAATTGCCTCTAGACTTTGCCACATGTCTCCTAAAGGGACAAAACGTCTACAGTGAGAACCACTGGTTTTGCTCGTTATTCCCCAAAGATTTACGGGGACAAGTCCCCTTAACAGATACTCTTTGACCATCCTGAATTTATTGTCATCTTCTTCCTGGGAATAATGTATTCATTTCACAAAAATATACTTGGACCTAATGTAGTCAGGGTTCTGAGTTAACTGCTATATTCCAGGGATCAGATAATTTTAAGCTTTTATAATGCTGTTCCTTCAGTAAATCAGATGAAAGTTCTGTTTCTACCTGCTTGGCGGAAAAGATCTATGGATCTAGATGACCTTCCTTTAGTTCTTGGGACTAGAACTCATTTCCCCAATCATCAGGTTTTCTGATGTTACTGCTTTTCTGTTGTAAGTTCTTATATACATTTGATAAACTCCCTGTAGATGATGTTGAATTAGGAGTCATATTGTTGGTAGAAAGCTTTTTCAGTAAAAAAGTACTGTTCTAGTTTCAAAATTCACATTCTCCATCATGCTTATGATGCTTTATTAATTCTGTTATCTCACTACTATTGCTTAAAAGCGCAGCTACTTTGAAGTATTTCTTGCGAACAGGGTCTCTAATAGGTCTGAGAAAGACACTCGAGCAGGCTTGATGACAGGTCTATTTTTATAGGCAAAATGTCACTAAGTACCGAAGCAAATGTTAAAATGGCATTAAAATCAAACATAAATTTAAATCAAACATAAATTTCTGGTTTATGATTCCCATTCCGTTATTATACTCAATATAACATGAAAATAATAGCCCTTTTATGGTTCTCTCTGTATTATTTTATACATTGATTCCATTTGGTTATTTATGGAATTTTTGAAGAAAAAAATCTAAAATAATTTCTGGATAATAACCAAGAATAAACAAGGACCTAAAAGCCATACATAGTTACTAAGATGACAGATTAAAAATGAAAATATCCCCTGAAACACTACATCGAAGTTTTTTGATGGTCAACAGGAATAGTGGTCACAGACATTCTGAAATCTTAATATGACTTTTTTAACATTCATATTGCTTTTCTTTAAATGATAGATTATTCTTCCAGGAAGAAATGGAACCTTCCAAGCCTTCTAGTGTGTGTTTTAACTAAACTGAACAATGTCCATGAAAAATTATCCACCATGTACAAAGTTTGAGGAACAATTTTATACAGAAATCATTTCTCTGTGGGACTACATTAACCACATAAAATACTATGTTTGAAAGTAGAACACACAATTCACTGGGCACTAGCATTAATGGAGGATTGTCCTATATAATTCCAAAAGTTTACATGACACTCTGCAATTCAAAAATGGCCAATAGGTCCATGTAACCTAAATAATCTAAGGATTCCAAAATCAAAGCATAATAGCAATAACTTATCAGTAGGCTTAGTAAGACAGAACCAGCTATTTAATCGATTCGTAGCATATGACCTTACAGCCGCAATGTGTTTACCATGCTTAAAGCTTCAGGAAATATATTATTATTACTATTCATTCAGGTTTGAACCAAAAAGAAATCTTGGAGTTTGGCTCTCTGGCTACTTTCATTTTGGAAAGAAACTTTGAGAACCCAGGCATAATATTTAAAGTTGCTAGATGTACCATGAAGGATAATTATACATATTAATGTCCACTGTGGGTGTTTCCAATCCTGTTAAGAATTCTCAATAAGATCCATAATAAGAACACTATTATGTAATTATATGTAATTATGTAATTTTGTTTCTTGCATATCTCTTAACAAGTGAACAGAAATTCTAGAGGATTTACTGTGTAACTTTTATATCCTGCTTGGCTACGTATCCCAGTGGGTTAAAATATAAATGCATGGAACCCTTGACCTTGCCTTGTTCCATCCACCCCGCCACAGGTACCTGGTCTCAAGGAGAACTGGGCTGGCAAGAAAGGTTGGTGCCCTGAGCACATCCAGCCCCGCTGCTGCAGGGGCAGTGAGAGCACATGATGTCCTACTAAGCTGCACAGGCTTAGTGGCCTTGACTTTGTCCCCCAGGCATCCTGGAGGCATCACCCACAGCATATAGAGCAACATTTTACTATAATTATCAGAATGAGAGGCAAGAAACTCTCCTGCCTCAGAAAAGCCTCTGAAGGGAGAGGCAAGAGGAAGAAAAAGAAAGTAGTAAAAAGCAAAGGAAATCTATAAACAAAGTAGCCTGCTAAATAACTCTAATTGTATGTATCATAATCAGCTTTAAGAGCTTTTGTGGTTTAGAAAGTATTGTTTCACATAAAAAATATATTTTACCTTACTACCTATAGCTTTAATATTTACCTAGGAGCCAGCAATATAACATGTCATGTCCTTTATACCTAGGAAAGAGGGTTGAAGGCATCTAGTGACTGTTACTACTTTTAATAGTATAAATGGCTTATAGGGCCTTTGTTTTCTCAAATATTTCTGATTATTTTATGCCTTTCAAAATTTTTCTGATAAAAGACTTGCATTTGAGTTGACAGTGCACTAATATTTTTTTTGCGGTACGCGGGCCTCTCCCCTTGTGGAGCACAGGCTCCGAAACGTGCAGGCTCAGCGGCCATGGCTCACGGGCCCAGCCGCTCCGCAGCATGTGGGATCTTCCCGGACCGGGGCACAAACCTGTGTCCCCTGCATCGGCAGGCAGACTCTCAACCACTGCGCCACCAGGGAAGCCCATAATTTTTTTTTAATTTTTATTTTATATTGGAGTATAGTTGATTGATTGCAATGTTGTGTTAGTTTCAGATGTACAGCAAAGTGATTCAGTTATACATATACATGTATCTATTCTTTTTCAAATTCTTTTCCCATTTAGGTCATGACAGACTATTGAGCAGAGTTCCCTGTGCTATAGTAGGTCCTTGTTGGTTATCTATCAATATTTTAAATATAGCAGTGTGTACATGTCAATTAGTGAGGTAGAACAAATGTTCTTATTTTCCTTTTTCCCTGTGTGTGTCTTTGGGGGTACAGGAAATGGAGAGAGGAAGAGAAGGTTCCTGTTAAGAAAGGGCCCACTTTTCACTTTCCTTGTTCTGTGAAGTAGAGGAAATAAGTTATATTTCAGAGTAGCACTGGGCCATTAATTGGCAACATATAATACAGCTACTAATTATTGAGAGATACCTGTGAATCCCTTGTACCGACTCTCATGGTATCTAGCAAGTGATAGAGACTCAGTAAATTTGTTGAATAAATGGAAATGCTCTGTCCCCTTTAGATCCTAGGTCTCTTCTTCAAACCTGTACACCCTTCGTATCAGGAGGGTCCTTTGGTTGATAAATATGCATCTATGGTTATGATTAGAAGTTTTTATGATACAAATTACTATGGTGCCAAATTTAACACCATAGACACTTTTTAGTACCAGTTATGCCAAAAGCACTGAGCTAGGGAGAAACAATGACGTGACCTCTAAAACTTTGTAAATGCCCTGGAAAGTGGAGCAGGGGCTCCAGAGTTACATTGTTACATGACTATAGAGCAGGGTTCTTAACTGCAAGTAAACTTTCACCTCAGTGATCACAAATGCGCAGACCTACTTCTCCTCTCCCCTGTTTTTCCTGTAAGTTTGGATTAGCATTTTCATGTAACAATTCCCGTCCTTCAAACCTGTAAAACACTGAGGTGTTTCCACCCTGTCTTCTGTTCCCTTTCAACCCTGTGAGGAACCGAGGGGAAAAATCTACTATTATCAGTAGAGGATAAGTTTTTCTATGTTTGGATATATTGTTTTGTTTCTGCTGTATTGAAAAGTAGCAGTTAAATAAGATGCTTTGAGAGATTTATTCCTGTATTTGAAAGGGAGTTAGTTAGTTAGAAAGGGGATGTTTCGCCATAAATGGATATATTTCACAGTTCTTAAAAGCAGCCGTAGGGATTTCATTTTCAGATGAGGAGTCAATTGTTTTTCAGCCTGTCATCTACATTGCATGTTTAGTGAATACGAATCCTACAATATAAGGTCCAGGGGTTATCGCCCACAACAGTACACTCTGAAACTGAGGTTCCCTATGCCCTTCCAGTCATTCCCCCACCGTCCCAAAGAAAAAGAATCATTTAAAATACATTAAGGACAAGCATTGGATCACCTTTGAAAATTTTATAGACTTTAGATGAGAATCCAAACCAAAATTAATTGCTGTGTTGAACTGCTGTGTTCTTGTCTCATCACTTCTTACCCAGTTTTCTCCGTGCCTCGTTAGTCTGTGTTCTAGGTTCTTACTCTGTGTCTTGAGCGGATAAAACCAGGGAGGGAGGATATACCAGGGCCATTACCAGTCCTCCAGGCAGTATATCTGCTCAGAGAGCTGAGACCTCCAGTAGCCAGCCCTTCTCCTTGCTGGCAGGGAAGGGCCTGTCCCAACCCCAGGCAGTGCTGGCTAGTCACTTCCCACTCCTCTCTCTTTAAAAGCAAGGTCCTCCTACAAAGCTACAGTCATCAAGACAGTATGGTACCGGCCCCAAAACAGAGATATACATCAATGGAACAGGATAGAAAACCCAGAAATAAACGCACACACCTATGGTCAATTAAGCTATGACAGAGGAGACAAGAATATACAATGGAGAAAAGACAGTCTCTTCAATAAATGGTGCTGGGGTAACTAGACAGCTACATGTAAAAGAATGAAATTAGAACACTCACTAACACCAAAAATAAGCTCAAAATGGATTAAAGACCTAAATGTAAGCGCAGACACTGTAAAACTCTTAGAGGAAAACATAGGAAGAACATTCTTTGATATAAATTGCAGCAAAATCTTTTTTGATCTGCCTCCTGGAGTTATGGAAATAAATAAACAAATGGGACCTAATTAAACTCAAAGTCTTTTTCACAGCAAAGGAAACCATAAACAAAACGAAAAGACAACCCATAAAATAGGAGAAAATACTTGCAGACGATGCAACTGACAAGGGATTAATCTCCAAAATTTACAAACAGCTCATGTGCCTCAATATCAAAAATAAACCAAACAGCCCAATCCAAAAGTGGACAGAAGACCTAGATAGAAATTTCTCCAAAGAAGATATACAGATGGCCAGGAGGCACATGAAAAGATGCTCAACATCACTAATTATTTACAGAAATGCAAATCAAAAGTACAGTGAGGTAGCACCTCACACGGGTCAGAACGGCCGTCATCAAAAAGGTCTACAAACAACAAATGCTGGAGAGGGTGTGGAGAACCGGGAACCCTCCTACACTGTTGGCGGGAATATAAATTGGTAAAACAGTGGAGAGTAGCATGGCGTTTCCTTAAAAAAACTAAGAATAGAGCTACCATATGACCCAGCAATCCCACTACTGGGCATATACCCAGAGAAAACCATAATTCAAAATGATACATGCACCCCAATGTTCATTGCAGCACTGTTTACAGTAGCCAAGACAAGGAAGCAACCTAAATGTCCATCAACAGAGGAACAGGTAAAGAAGATGTGGTACAGATAAACAATGGAATATTACTCAGCCATAAATTAAAAAATGAAATAATGCCATTTGCAGCAACATGGGTGGACCTGCAGATTATCATACTAAGTGAAGTAGTCAGAGAGAGAAAAACAAATATCATATGATGTCGCTTATATGCAGAATCTAAAGGACAAATGATACAAATGAACTTATTTACAAAACAGAAACACAACTTAGAGAACGAATTTATGGTTACCAGGGGGAAAGGGTGGGGGTGAGGGATAGATTGGGAGTTTGGGACTGACATGTACACACTACTGCCTATAAAATAGATAACCGCCAAGCACCTACTGCATAGCACAGGGAAGTCGGCTCAATATTCTGTAATAACGTAAAAGGGAAAAAAATTTGAAAAAGAATGGATACTTGAATGGTTATAACGGAATCACTTTGCTGTACACCCATAACTAACACATCATTATTAATCAACTAACTATACCCCGATATAAAATAAAAATGTTTTAATTAAAAATAAAAGCAAGGTCCTCCAACCTCAGCAAATTACACTACATCCAGTTCCTTACCTTTGCAAAGGAGACCAGTGTCAGATGGAAGAGCCTTCTGAATGGTGACTCTTACCTTGTGAGGAAGAGAAATGATTCCATAAGAACGAAGAGCAAGAGTTCACTGGAACACCTTTTAACTTCACTGCGGACAAGTCACTTACACGCACCGCTGGTGCTCAACACCCCGTGTTTCGTCTTTCTCTTGGTTGGAGAATGTTCTCCATGCAGAGTCTAATGAATATACAGAGGAAGTCACAACTAAAAGCAGTCTTCAGAAACCAGCCATGTTCTTAAAGTGGGTTCTAGCCATACAATTTCACTCAAAAAGAAAACTCAGCGCCATGAAAAAGGGTTCACCCTCAGCCACCCAACCTGATGTTTTCTCTGCTAAAGTGAAAAAATACACATACATACTTGGGCCATAGTTTTGGTAAATTATAATACTCTTCCTTATTGTAAATCTAAGTGCTGAAAAGGAATTTAACAATAATTCTCTCTAACCTTCTCATGTTAGGGCAAACTAAAATCCTGCCGGGTTAGCTTGTCTCCTTGACCTGACTTGGTTGGTCCACAGTCAAGAACTTAGAACCCATTTCTGCAGCCCAGTTCACTGTTCTGTCTTACCCCACCACACTGCCTGTCTTTAAAAAGTTGTCTTCCTCCACCCAGCCCCCCTCTAGCCTGCAGCTCCCCTTGTGAGACACCCTTTATCGATCACTCAAAAGAATTAAATGACTCAACTTCCCAGAATAAGTAGCTAACAACAAGCACAAGTGAAAGCTCTGGGTCATCAGTTCTTGTCTTGTGAGCAAGGAAGAGGACTTACCAACTGGCAGGAATCTTTGAAGACTTGAAAGTGTCAAGAAAGCAAGTGATTGAAGTCTCACTAGGAAGTATTCACACCTTCCATCAGCTGCAGTAAGTCTTGGCAGTGTTACTTTCATGACTTTATCCTTTAGGTTTGTCCTGTCCATGTGAAACGCAGTGTACTTAAATTACCAACAAAATCATGACAACACAGACTCTCTGTCAGTTGATTAAAGTACGCTAACAAGCAATTTGCTAAGTCACCCTGGGAGGCTGGATGACTGGGTCTTCTTGTACATTCAGCAGGGGAAACATGCCCTTCCTGTAGTGGACAGCCAGAAATGCCGAGCAAGCTTGCAAAGGACAGGGTTAACCTTGGCCTTCTGGCATTTTGCCTTTCTCCAGGAAAACGAAGAACATGGAGAGAGCAACTGCGATACAAGGTGAAGAAAGCAGCACCTCTTGATTTAAAAAAGAAAAAGAAAAGGTAGTTGAAAGGTTCCTCATGGGGTAGAGTTAGAGTAGAAGTTAGCCGTGAAAGAGATCATTAGCCCCTCATACTTCAAGGTAAGCATTCCCAGACAGATACAGGTACTTTTAGACAGGCACAGAGTCAAGAAAAAATTTTTTGAGATACAGTTACTAAACAGAGCTAGAGCTTACCATGATCATTGGGATGAAGAGCATGACAGCCAGCCAAGTTGCAAAGGATTCTGCTCTGGAATTTATCAACTGCTGTGTTTGTTTCTTTTCCTAACAGGTGAAAAATGCAGCTGCCAATGTACTCAGGGAAACATGGCTAATTTACAAAAATACAAAGCTAGTAAAAAAGATAGATCATGCAAAAGTCAGAAAACATCAACGGAAATTCTTGCAAGCTATTCATCAGTAAGTACCATTCTCCTCTTTCATTCTGCATTTGTATCTCTGGGTTTTAATTCTTGCACCTGCTTATTCTTCTTTCACGCGGGAGGGAAAAAGAGAACATTATCATGTTTGTTCCCAGAAGACGTTATTTGGCATTTTAATAATTCCGTAATTTTTCTCAGGATTTCATTTGTCAGTTCATTTGATGGTTAAAAATCATTTATTATTGGGAGAATAGCCACATAATATATTAATTAAAGGGTCTGTTCAGTTTCTTTTTTTAGATAGAAGCAATAATTTTAGTTAAAATTGTATTTCTTGATTTACTTATTCATATAGTTTGCTCTAAGATGTTTAGTTTGTATCTACTACAGACTCTTTAAAGAAATTAACATACTGCCAAGCATCTTTATATGAAGGTAGTACGTACAATTGACTTAATACTCGAATTTTTAAATTAGTTTTCACTCAGAACTTGAGGGATTTTCTAGATGCTATGTGTTCATTATAGAGTTTAGAGTTCCTATAGGCCTTGCAGTCATTATTCTGACTTCATCGAGGCCACTGTTATTCAATTTGTTTAAGTCCTTCGTGCCATTTTATTGTTACTGTTATACCTACCATCATAGACTTATAAAATACAAATCTCTATCTAGCAAGTTTCAATGATAATTTGAAAGCACCAGGTCTTTCTCCCCCAGGCTGGCAGCATCCTTACCGTAAGTACATTATGCGGGTGTCAGTTATGATGCCATGCAGCCTTGCTCTTAATGCCATTTCTGTATGGGGCAGGGCAGACGCATCACATTTTGTGGGTCAGAAAAGTGGCTTTTCTCATGCAACCTACCAGGGTAATCGTGGAAAGGTAGGTAAATACTAGGTATCCTGATTATAAAGGGAGATGTGTTTTCTTAGAGCTAATTAGTACAGCAGACAGGAAGTTCTGAGGCTGAAGTGTTAATTTTACATATTTAGGGAATTCATATGTATATTACACTCACATTCCGTTGAAAATCACCAAGCATTCATCTTTTACCTCTTCATCTGCCATCCACTCTCCTTCTTAAATAGGTATCACTGAAAATGTGGAATATGTCTATAATTATAGACATACATGTACTTGTATAGAAGTTGCTACCTTTCTTAATGAAAATAAAATCCAAGCACCCTGAGCTCTAAAATAGGAGACTCTGCATATATGGTAGAGTAAGCTGGTCCTCATTGCTACTCTTAGCAATTCACACATGTTCTTTCCCTTGCTGCCACCAACACCAAAGTGACATTATTTCTCCTTTAGCTCTGTGACTTGACACACAACTATGCATTTTCCCCATATAAGGAAAAGAATTTTAAGCGAGTACTCTTTCAAAGTCTGGGAGAGAGTAAAAGTGAAAAACACAGAGAGCAACGTTGTGTTCGATCTGGCTCACAAGCAGGAATTCGCTCCCTGGAGCTCACAGCTACCTTTATAACCAGGTGCCACCACCTAGGACCACTTGCCTCCACATCTTGACTCCTTGAAGCTTAGACCTAAGAGAGTGGGTCCCCTGAGAGATGCTGAGCCTTTACCTCTCCCTCAAGGGTCACCTGGTAAAATTTCCTGGTAGAGTGATCATTCCTACAGCCCCCAAACCGTACAACACAATAACCGCAACATTCATACAAGAGGTACACATGGTATACTGTGGAGAAATCATTCTTTGTATGTTTCGATACTAACCTATATTGTTCAGATCTATTAAAATGAAAACTTACCTTTGCGGGTGTGAGAACATGTGGTGTCCCAGGATGGAAAGGATGTGAGATGACGTGGAAGTAGGCAAGTGGGTCAGTCTTTGGGTTGAGCATCCACACATCCCATTTCCTCCAGGATCGTATTTGTGTCCCTTCCTGTTAGTGTAACTTACCTGTTCAATATGTAATGAAACGTGACTTGCCTTTGATGCCATTGATAAATTTCCTTATAACCAAAAAAAAAAGCAAACGCTTTGACAATTTTTGTCATATAATTCTGTAGCCATGTGTAAATAGTGGGTATTTCTATATTTATATAAATTGTCATAGAACTCTTAAGTGTGGAATACATTCACACTCAAAACCCTGGGGGACAATTTATGGGTGGTCATTATAAAACTTTTTCAACTTTGCTTTAGGTTTGAACATTCTTATAATAAAATGTTAGGCAGGGGCTTCCCTGGTGGCGCAGTGGTTGAGAGTCTGCCTGCCGATGCAGGGGACACGGGTTCGTGCCCCGCTCCGGGAAGATCCCACATGCCGCGGAGCGCCTGGGTCCGTGAGCCATGGCCACTGAGCCTGGGCGTCCGGAGCCTGTGCTCCACAACGGGAGAGGCCACAACAGTGAGAGGCCCGCATACCGGGAAAAAAAAAAAAAAAATTAGGCAAAAAATCTTTGGTGAAACTCAGTGTAAAAACTGTCCCTAGGCCATTGGCATATTGCTACAAGCTGTACTGACATGATCTGAAGGGTTTCGTGGTGTAGGTTACATGGGTTGTTCAGCATGCTGTTTTGGGGTAGAGTAACAGAGGAAACCACACGTGATTCTTCTGCTTCTTTCAGACATTTCTCATTGTTTCTTCTGTAGCCTTGTGTACTTCTAAAGTAGATGAGCTTTAAGCAACGCAAAAATGTTCTGAATTGTTTTATAAATTAGTCTTGGGGCTGTTGGGTTTCCTTGAGGTGGGAGGGTACTTTGTGAAAAGTAGATGGGCTGGGTGTGGATAGGTTATGCTAATTATGCATAATTATCTTTCACTGAACTTAATGAGTGAAGCCATACATGAAAGCACACAGGGCTCGATTCCTAAGGGCAAGGCCTTTACTGCCTTTACTGCCCCAGCCTTGTCAGGCAGCACCGGGTGAAATCGGACCTTGCCACTTGAGGGAAAATGTACCAGTTGACTTGCTAGAGCTCTCCTGGCCTCTGCTCTCCTCTGATTTGTCCAGAGAGCTTTTGCAGCAGCTCTCTCCCCGTTCTACCAGCCTCCTCTATCTCAACTCTCCTTCTCTTTTCCCAGCCTCTCTCCCGGACACATGACCTTGCTAGTCTCTGTTGGATGCCTAACTCTGCAGGCCTGTGTCCTCTCTTCAGTAACGTAGCTGTCTTTGGGGATCGTCACTTAGTGCCATGAAGCATTCTGTTTCTGTAACTTTTACCACTTTTTCTGGTATCAACTTTACAGTTTCTCATTCTTCGGTCTCAGCTAGAGACCCATCAATTAACATGAACTTGTCTCACAGCCAAGAAATCCAATAAATGTGATGTCTATAACAGAGAGTGTTAGGTTAACCCCCTGTCAGAAGACCAGGCTCTTCAATAGCCCCGGCTTCTCAAAAGACCAACTTGGAAAAGACGTACCCCCCTCAAAAAATTATAATCCTATTGTTTAGAATATTATCTTTGTAACCATATCCTATTGATACTAGGCCAAAATGTCTCCTATTGTTCACTTGAACATCATGTTTCAAAGAGGCCAAGATGACTTTACACAACTTCTTCCTTCCGAACTCTAGTTCTGGAGGAAGCTGTGTGCTTTCAGGTGGGGAAGTAGAGTAGCAATGCAGAAGGATGATAACATAATGGAATAGCATTTCTTTCTGATCGATATGCCAAAATCCTGCAGAATCTTAACAGGACCTTCCAGCTAATGAATCGAGCCCCCTGTGCATGAATGAACACCACTCTGTGTTATTTTGTTCCAGAATATTTTACAGTTTCTTTTCTTTTGTTTTGTCTTTTTATTTCAACAAAATGAAAATAGAGCTCGGAAGTAAGTTGTGTGAGCCGCTCCTCTCAACATTCGCAGAATTTTCTACTGGCTGCATGCACCCAAGCGGATCCTTTATTTGTGAATTTTAGTAGTCTGATTGCTGCTATGGAAATGTGTTCCAAAATCATGATATTTTCCTGTGATAAGTGAAGTTCACAAGGAAGAAATCAACATATGTTTCTTATTCTTCTTTTTTGGGGGTGAGGGCGGGTGGGGGGAAGAAGTAAAAAACACAACTGCATGTTACCTTTTATTCTGGCAGCTGCAGCTCACGTAGGCTTTCTGTACCAGTTCTCCTACCTTTCAGGCAGTTCAACCAGGCTAGTAGGGCTCAGGGCCGTGCTGCCCTCACGAGTTGCTGGAGGCTTCCGCTCTGGTGTCCCCGAACTTCATGTGCCAGCTCTGCTATGACTTACCTAAATTTGAAAAGAAAGCTTATGATAAATCCCTATCATAAGTGGATTTAAAAATATATCACTCCCAGCAAGGAGAGTGAGGTAAAGGGAACATCAGTCGACAATTGAAACACTGGTATTGAATTCTAGCCACAAGCTGTTGCCTGCAGAAAGCTCTGAGCTGAGATTCTCCTCCCTCTTTTTTTAAAAACAGGGGAAGAGCAGGTGTTTGTTAGGAGATAAAAACAGGATAGGACTAGCCTGAGACATTTTTCTTATAATAATCAAGAATTGGAAGAGAATTAAAGGGAATAACTCTCTCTCCATCTGTTCTAGTATTGTTTAATGTCTTGTTTGAGTATCATTTAGTCATCTAGAACACCTCTGTTGGTGTAAATCCAGCACTTCAAAAACAAAGTCCTAATCTAACCCTCTTCTTTTCATACATGAAGAAACTGAATGTCAGGTTAGGGCCAAGGCGGACAGAATACATGTCTGACACTTAGTCTTTCTAGTACATTTCTCTGTAATGACCCACACATGTTTAAAGTTGATTTGCTTGGTTTTTTTGTTGTGTTTGGTTTTTTTTTTTGACTTGTTTTTAAAAGGCACACATCAAGAATTGTAACCCTTGTAAGTACTTAGAGAAACATTTCTCAACAACATATTAGATTTAAATATATGTTTGTAAATTTCTTTTAGACTAAAACATTTTCCATCACTATAATAACATAAAAAGGAGCCAGTTAAATTAGTTCCAAGTCTTCTAATAAAGAAACACATAGTCACAATCACAAGTTCTAACCTTAAACTGTTTTAGACTGTTAAAGATCATGTTGTAAGCAGGTGTCAGTTCAACTCTTACTGGCAGAAGGCACTGTCTCTTCACTGTGGAGCAGATTTGGTGACATATTGGATATCCACATTTCAGAACAGGATCACTGAGCATCGTGAACATGTGTTACAAAAATCTCCCTGGCAGTAAAATCTTGCCCTGTGAATTTTTTTTTATCCCTTTAACCAATTACCTTTAATTTAAATTGGGACATACTCAAGCGTACTCTCTCCAACATTAACATTATACTTTACTTTGTAAAGGACTCGTCATCAAAGTGATAAGGTTAGCGTGGGTTTTTCACAAAGCAGCTCAGAGAGACCTGCTTCTCTTTTGGAGCATGGCTTTGAATTGTTGGCTTAAAGGACAATCAACTACTTTCTCTGGTTGGAAAATCTTAATTTCTTGCTACATAACAAGCACTGAGTAAATGTTTGTTGAAATTTTACTGTGAATAAGGAATAGTAGGTACTCATTCAGAATTTGTCTTTAAGAAAACCAGCTTTTTGACTGTCAATCAGATATACACATTGATATTTAAAAGTTTCTAAAGGTAACTTTACCAGTAGAAGAGATCCCACCTGTCAGACACTTTAATTGTCCTGTGCCTTTATCTAGAATAAAAATTAAAGGAAGTTCTCCCAAGGAAATGGTCTGGCTTCCCTTCAAATTCAATGGCAGTTTAAGATAAAAGTCAAGTGAAATACAATGACGAATAAGAGAATTATGTGTTTTGAGTTATCTTGCTGCTGGTTGAATAAAAGTTTTATTTTTGCTAATGAGAATCTCACTTATCACTGTGTTTCATCAGGTTCAAATACCTAACCCAATCCATTTCAGACTAAACAGGGCTAACACCTGTATCTAGTCACATAGGCATAGGAAGGTGCTTACTGCTTCCAACATTGATAAAATTCCAGTTGCTTTGCATTTTTCTTCCTATGTCTATTTGTCACGATACTGGGTCTTTAAGGAATGTTTTGGTTTTTCTCATATGGTTAAAGCCTTATGAGCCTTTCTCAGTTGAACTTTAACTACCTAGTAAATAGTTGTCCTAAGGACACCTCATCTCTTTCTCTCTCCCTTCCTTTTTGCGGTGTTGGGGAAGCATGCTTCTCATTGTACCAGATACATAACCAGTTTGGACTTTATGCCAAATATTCAAGGCATTATCCATGCAGTTATTTGCTCTTGTCAATTTTGTGCATGCTCTTTGGAAGGCTTACGATAGTCGTAGGGAAGAAAAGGAAACTTTCTGACTTCAGATTCTGTCTTTTAGATTAAGAAGTGTAAAAATGGAGCAGAGGAAACTGAATGATCAAGCAAATACCTTGGTGGACCTGGCAAAGGTAAGCTGGGGTCTCAGCCCTCATGATTGCATCTATTGGAACTGACCACTGCATAGAAATCAATAATGCTTCAGGAGGAGGCCACCCCAAACTTATTTAACAAATCAAACCAACAAACTATGCTGACATGATGGCCCAACTTATAAGAATTCTCCTGAAACTCTTACTTAATATGCACTTTCCCTACATACATTGTTCAACCCCATTCTAAAAGCTTTCCTACTTGCAGTGATTTGGAAGTTCAGTAAGAAACGTAAGTGGACTATGAGATAGTACTTTGGGGATGCTTATATGTAGTTTAGTCTCATCTCTATGAGAGCAGAACCACATCCTAGGCTTTACTATGAGGTTCAGGGCTAAATAGGACTCATCAATAAAATTATTTTTTATATATTTTAAGCAACAGGCTTTCTATCCTGTTCCATTGATCTACCTGTCTGTTTTTGTACCAGTACCATACTGTCTTGATGACTGTAGTTTTGTACTATAGTCTGAAGTCAGGGAGCCTGATTCCTCCAGCACCTTTCTTCTTTCTCAAGATTGTTTTGACTATTCAAGGTCTTCATACCACTTTTTAAAAGGACACTAATAAGCCCCAATTCTTCTATCAGTTATACGCTTTATCTGGTTTATTTTTGGTTGTTCCTCTCAAGTGAAGTCCACTTTCAAAATGTGAATATTTGTCAGTAATGACAACATTACCTTTCAATGTTCTAACTTCTATAGGAGGCTTTAGAATAGATTTATGTATAAGTGTTGAGCCTGTTAACATGAATCCTTTGAAAGAGGCAACTCTCTGTTGGACCTGTGTTCTGCTGTTTGTTTGCTATAACTGCTATGTCCTTTATAAAGCCTCCAGTATATTCTCCAAAAATTACATCCATTTGTCCTAGTCCCATGAAATAACACACTTAATTATATTCATTTTTTAATGTATATCAATAATACATACTGTATAAATATGTTGAAGATGAATATTTGATATCTTATACATAGAAGATGATAAGTGAAGTATTTAATGACTTACCCCTGGGAGATCATATATCATTCATTTAAGCTGGGCAGCACACACATACGAGGCCTGAAGATGTGCTCAGTATTTACACACATTGTTCTCACTGGGACACATCATGGACAAAGATGGGGCAGGTTCTTCCACCACTCCTAGATCAAATGATAAAAGAAATTGTGTATTTTTATGAAAAAATAAGAGACCCCTTGAAAATAATATATATATTATATATCATTTCACTATATGTAATATAGCATATATAATACATATTATATATACTATTATATATAATAGATATTCTCTTGAAGTAAAATTATATATCTATGAGGCAAGATGCTGTATCTTTTAATTATTTTTCGTTTTGACTGTGTTGGGTCTTCGTTGCTGCGCGTGGGATTTTTTCCTCTAGTTGCGGCTAGTGGGGGCTACTCTTCGTTGTGGTACATGGGCTTCTCATTGTGGTGGCTTCTCTTGTTGCAGAGCACGGGCTCTAGTCACGCGGGCTCAGTAGTTGTGGCTCACGGGCTCTAGAGTGCAGGCTTAGTAGTTGTGCAGGCGCATGGGCCTAGCTGCTCCGCGGCATGTGGGAACTTCCCAGACCAGGGCTAGAACCTGTGTCCCCTGCATTGGCAGGCAGATTCTTTCACCACTGTGCCACCAGGGAAGCCCCTCAATTATTTCTTTAGCGCCATGCTTATCATTATGTTTGCAGGACTATCCATGCCATAAGGGTTTCTGAACGAATGGATGTTGCTCATATAGTCTCAAGACTATGTATCCACAGTAAAAATAAAGTTAATGCACTCTGTCTTCCTGGCCAAACTCAAAGGAGGTGCCTGTGTTCCGAACAGTAACTCCCTTATTTAATCAGTTCATCATCATTTATCACCATTAAGAGGTTGTTAAGCAGGATAAGAGCACATATTATAGAGGGAAATAAGACAGGAGGGCAGGCTTAGCCAAAGGGGTCTAGGCTTGGGAAAGGCTGCACTGGGCTAAGGTTAATGTCTCCAGCCTTCCCTTCTTGAGCACCTCCTTCCCTCTCTGGCTCTGAGCTGATCAGCCCTGAGGTCTTCTTTCCCTGTCTCCTGGCTATTTCCGGAACTGTAACTGGGAGTCAGAGTTATGAATACCCTTTGATCAGGACAACCAATTGCAAAATTCTCTAGGGCACCAAAAGCATTTTCCTATTTCAAACCACTTAGTTCTGATTCAGCCATAGCTAACAAGGTGGATTGGTAACTTTAGTGTCTCCCCCAACTTTTATTCTCTCAGTAGTTATCTATAAAAATGCTATTTGACCCAATGGAGAGCCTGTAATTTGGAACATAGGAGAGCAAAAAGATATTAATTGCTTTAAGTTACTAAATTACTTGATCAAATCAGTTTGTTCTAAACTTCATTCATATTCCACGCTCAAAATTTCTGCTACATCCTAATACCATCTGTACTATTATGTATTGTTCTTTAAATCGGCTTGTTTTTAAAAATCAGCCTTGCCCTAATTAGTATTACATGTTGCAAAATGAATTTGACATGCTAACTTTTCTAACAACCATTAGAATATATACATAAATATGAAATCAAAACGTGTTTGTCTACCTGCACACCACCTAAAATCCTTGAATATACCACCAGCAGTACCTGCACACCATTTTCTGCAGCTGGATCAAATTCAGGCCTAAGATCTTTTCTTTCCTAAATCCTGGCATTGAACGGACACACTGAATTTGCTTTGCCAGGTCAAGTGTTCAGTTAGCTGACCCCACTGCTGCATTGCATGTCACCGAAAGGAGACCAGCCCTCAAGCTCTGACAGTTGATAGTTTGCTTCCAGGGCAAGTGAATTAAAACTTCGCTCTTCATCTCTCTGTTCTCTCAATCCTGTTTTCTAGACCCAGAACATCATGTATGACATGATTTCCGACTTAAACGAAAGGAGTGAAGACTTTGAGAAGAGGATCGTTACCCTGGAAACCAAATTGGAGACTTTGATTGGTAGCATCCATGCCCTACCTGGGCTCATAAGCCAGACCATGAGGCAGCAGCAGAGAGATTTCCTTGAGGCTCAGATGGAGAACTACGACAAGCATGTCCCCTACGATGCTGAGCGGTCCCGGTCCTCGTCCAGGAGGCGGCGGTCCTCCTCTACAGCACCACCAACTTCATCAGAGAGTAGCTAGAAGAGAATCAGTTAACCACAAAATAAGACTTTTTGCCATCATATGGTCAATATTTTAGCTTTTATTGTAAAGCCCCTATGGTTCTAATCAGCGTTATCCGGGTTCTGATGTCAGAATCCTGGGAACCTGAACACTAAGTTTTAGGCCAAAATGAGTGAAAACTCTTTTTTTTTTCTTTCAGATGCACAGGGAATGCACCTATTATTGCTATATAGATTGTTCCTCCTGTAATTTCACTAACTTTTTATTCATGCACTTCAGACTTTACTACTACATTATATGATATATAATAAAAAAAAGTTAATTTCTGCACATACTTGTTTGGTCACTTGAGATTTCTAAAGGTTCACTTTTCACATTATTTTCAAGGTGAAATGACTGATTATCACCCGATGCATGTTGATCATTTTTATTTCCCACTTTGCCAATTGGAAGAAGCTTTTCAATTACTCCATACCCTAGTCACTAAGACTTTTCTCTCATTATGAAATATTATAGTCAAAACCATTTGACCCAGCCGGCTTACTATTCTTTTTGAGTTCCCCATGTCTCATTTCTAATTCAGTTTGTTTCCAAATTATGTGGAAAGTGATGCTGTTACATCAAAGCCTGTATATAAACTAGGGGCACAGACGCTTTCAAGAATTATTTTATTCCCAGTTTACCAGCAAATTTACTTGAAGAAAGCATCAGGGTACACCACTGTCTATGAACTGATGTTGCAGAAATTTAGATCTAAACTACTTATTTCATCTCTTCACATGTATTTATTTATCATGAGGGACCCGTGATGCACTCTAAGCGTTTGGATTACACACATGCTTATTCACATATACATGTGATGGCGCAGCTCCTAATAGCATAATCAACATAAATGAGTGTAACTCTTAACATGTCACATACCACCTGGCAAATGGTCTGTACTCTTGGTCTGTGCATATTTGGTACAGGGAGGTGAATGGCAACTAGTAAACTTCACAAGTTTTATTAGGCTTGTTTCACGGGCAGTTAAGATGGGTTTCTGTGAAAGGGAACTGGTCAGTTACTGCTGCAAACACATCTCTTTCCAAATTTACTCTAAGAATCCAGTGGATTTAGAAAAACCACCTTTGAGGTGACAGCAGTGTGGAAGAGCTGGTCAGTGGTAAGGGTAACACATCATAAAAATAAGACTTCATTTGGACAGCTCTTAAACCAACCCTCTTGGGTTGGCCTCAACTTAAAAATGACTCCTTCATTTTCAGAGAAATCTGCTTTTGCCCTCTTCTCCTTTATTCTGCACCATACCCTTTGGTGTGTACCTTACGACATTGCAAGTTGCTAGTATACCAAGTATTTTTCTTCTTTAACACAAAACTAGAGCTATACATTCATCACCTTGCATAATTTAATGAACAAAATCACTTTCATAACTATTCTCTATAACTGAGGCAAAAATCAAACATTTCCATTCAACATCAAGGACATAAAAGTATGATTCCTGTAGATTGCTTGAGAATCACTTACCATTTATTACCCATCCAGAGTGGCTGAAAATGAAGCTCTTTCACGCGTCTTATATATGTCAGTGTAGGACAAAGCCTGGAAATAAGTGAAAGAAAAACTATTAGAGCACTGCTTACCAGAACATACTGCTGAGTTAAACGAACTGCAAGATCCTACTCCATCAGGATTTCTACTTCATGGATGAAATAAAAAATTTTCTTTTATTTATTCTGGGTAACATACAAGAATATTTCAAGTATTTGGTGTGAACACTGGATGTAAGGAAGAGATATTGTGAAAAGATGATTAATTTCTTGCAATTGTTGCAGCTAGTTCTTGTATATGCTATCTCTACTGTGACTGAAAGGCCGAATAGCAGAGAATTCAGTTTAATTATCATCTTACTGATCAATTAGCCCCACCATCCCAGAACACTAGAAGATTAGGGCAAGAATAATGTATTGTTCCTCTGGCTGAAGAAGAGAGAAGAGAGAAGAGAATGTGAGTTTTAATTTAGATTTCATTGTCTGCTGTTTATTCTCCTGTTCCCAATTAACTGCAGCTCATGTAGGATGTAATTCTTTAGTCCAAAATTGATCTTACTTTTCCTGTTTCTTTATGCAAAGTATATGAAGACTGGTGATGATTCAACAAAAGTGTATGATCTCTTGTTTCTGTATTTTAAACAATACCAAATAACCACAGTTTTGAAGAGGAGGTGAGGACTCATCTGTTGCATAGACCTTGTGGTCAGCAATTTGCTGAATGAACCCAACTCTACCTGATATTACCAAGCCTCTCCCCACATGGCTTTTAACATTAAGAAAGATCCTCTGAGGGCTCCTTAGATAACCAGTCTTTAGTGAGATCTATGACTTTCTCTAATTTATACTTTGTTTTCCAAAATTTCTAATGTTAATTGAGTCTGTTACACTTCAACCGACCACATCCTAGCCTGTCTTTTCTCTACAGCCAGTACCAGAACATATGACCACCACAAATCATTGTGAATTACAATAGCACCACCTTCCTCAATAATTTTCTTCATTTCCCCTACTTATACACAGTGTCATGGGTTAGCCACTAGAAAGAAGACTCTATGCTCTCAAAAAAAAATGATGAACCAAAGTCATAACAGGTAGTAGATCTAGGAAATTTCATATGCTTTCTCCCTAATTTCACCTCCATTGGCAACAGTTTTCCAAGAGACTCTCCATCAAGGTATCTGTAATGATCAAATAATTATATTCCAAAACAATATGAGAACTGGGAGAAAAATCTGTTGGTTAGGTTTCATTCAAATCTTGAGAGATGGATTAAAGTTTTACATCCCTACTGTCTTTCAACTTTGCCCAGTCTTGAGAAGTAGAATGACAAAATGGAAAGAATAGGGGGTTAAAACAAGTCAGAATTGGGTTTGGAACTGAGATCTGCTTCTTGCTATAGCTCTACGTACTTGAACAGCCTTAATCCTTCTGAGCCCCCTTTTTCTCATCTACAAAAGGAATATAAAAAGACACAGATATCAGTGGAGCTCTGTAAAGCCTTGCATCTATTTTACCAAATGATGGTAGATATTCTTAACGCTATTTCCAATATAAGGCAATTAAATATTAAACACCCCTAAAATATTACCTACCTTATTATAATTTCAATACCTCGCAGTAGAAGTTATAAATTCTCCCCCTCACCTAATTAATTCTTAGAACAAGTTACTGGACTCTGGATTCATTTATTAATTTCCTGATGCTAGCACTGTTTTTTGTTTAATGTGGTCCTAGACTATCAACAGGTGTACATGCTCTTTGTGATTCTGTCATACTCTTACTTCTTCTTGCCATCCCAGAAAATCTCTTCACAAAAATGATCCAGAAATGCTGATGATGATTGTGCCCTATGCTTAGGACTTGGAATACTTGATTATGGGTGTGCTGGTACCATCGACCAAGACTTGGACCAAAGGGCTCACTTCCTTTTCCAAATCCATCCCTATAGGCTCAAGTCTATGAGCCTTCGCATACTTTCCCTGCCTGTGTAACCCTCCCTGACACAGCGTGTGTGTTCTCGCTGAACTGTCAAGGCAGTCTATTCAGAAAAAATGATCAGACTGGTGGTTTGACAAATAGAGTCCTGGAAGATGTGAGGCCTGGAGCCCCTGCATCAATGGGGATGACAAACGGAATTCTTTCCTCACTGTTGTGAGAAGCCCTGCTGGGCATGCCCTATTTCAGTTTCTTAGGCCAGGAAGCAACAACGACAAAAAGCCCTGTCAGTGATGCTTTCTAATACTTCTTCTATTAAATATGTCACAAGTCAGTGAACCCAGAAATGGAAAATATAATGTCACAGATATTTCTTATTTTGAACTGTTAGAAATACTTTGAATTTTTTTCCCCCCAACCTAGGCTTTTCTCCAGTTATGGGTTTTCCTCTGACCCAATGTTCTTGCTGTCCCTACATGGTAGTGGGGGAGGGGAAGCAGCTACAAAAGTAATTAGAAACCAGTGGGCCTGCTCATCCTGGCAGTGTTAGGACCACTGGATTGGAGCTTGCTCAACTTCAGATCCAGCTAAAAGTAGAGTGTGAGGAAGGCAGTGGTCCACAGACCGTAGCCAAGTAGGAAGCTGAACAGAGGGATACTTCCACTCCAGGCCTCCCACTTTCTTAATAACTTGCCTCCTCTACTCCTTGTTAGGAAAGCAACTCTTGCCTCTCTCCATAGCCCAGCTATTTAGTTATCAATTTCCCTGCGGTCATCTACCGTGGCCAAAAAAAAACAAAAAAGAAAAATCTGGAAACAAGATATATCTTGTTAATCAATCCTAACACTTAAAAAAAATATTTGGGGACAGGGAAATTTAGTGCCCTTAGCTAAGGTGAAAGAAGGAAAATACTTGAGGACTTTAACTCAAAGAAAAAATGAACATGCACTGTGGGATGTTTTGCAGATATGAGGGACAAGGGACTCAGGTCACAGAACAAACTGTGTTCCCACCCATGCTCTGAGGCCAGGCCACCTATCACCTCTGCTAAAACTGGGCAGTTACTGAGCCCTCAGTCATGCAGGCCAACACCTCACGTGCTTATAGAGACTGTGGCCACCAGCCCTCCTCAGATGGAGGGTGAGGGATGAGATGTGACAGTAAAATAAAGATATTGGCATCTTCACTGTAAAGAAAGAATCAAAACTGCTTTAGGAAGAAGACATTTGGTACAGCATACAACAAAAATCTAACACCTTCTGGTCATAACATTCTAAATCTACATTATTCTGTCTAAAAGCCCAGAATCTTCACCATGCCACCAACTATCCCTTTCAGGGGCCTAGAGTAGATGCAGCCTGTCTCTTCGGTTTTTACAGACATAATGTGATGACGTGTCACTGAGTCTGACTACCTATCATCCCTCTAGCTCATTCATTCTCACTTTCATTTGATATACTGCTTATAAATGGAATTGTTAGGTCAAACATTCATATTTTGGGGAATATAAGTCCAAACTTAGCCTTTCTGTTGGATAAAACCACGGTGCTTCAGAGAGAAAACTGACAGTGACTAGATAAAAGGCTTTAAGTGAGCCAATATTTTTATTTTTGAATTTGTAGAGGGAAAAACATATACTGTAAAGAAGTTTTGGCATCCCTTAAATATGACTGCAATAGGGCATTTTCACTTACTTTCTTTAAAACCTTAATTCTATATTACTTGTATATGTTCTAAACCATGTTCAGGGAGTTTGAGGATTATAATTAACAGAGAGCACTGGCAACAAAGGTGTTATTGCTCTTAAATCAGGCTGCAGTGGAGAACAAAAAGGTAACAAAAATTTTCTAGTGATTGGGCAATATCCCCAGTGTGAAATCCTTTGTACCTGCATTAGATTCCTGTCCCCTCTCTTTTCTAGAAAGAATCACATTAAGAGGATACTTTTTCTGTATCAATAATAGAGAGGACCTGAAAGATTAGTAAAAAGCCAAATGCTGCTTTTTAAGAAGCAGTGTTTGATTTTATTTGAAGATTAAATGTTTAGAGGAAAAACTCTTTGCAACAGTATTTAATGAAAACTTGTTTATAAAAAGGGTGACAATAAAGGTATAACATGTGTTTTCATTTCTGGCTTTGATAATTAGAAAACTATAAATTAAAATGATTTTGGAAAAGCAAAAAACCCCAGCAAGAAAGCACAAAAATGAGAAAGCACAAAGCAAGCAGTCCAAAGTAAAATGTAACATGACAGCCTGACAAGCGCACAAGATGGTTTAATTTATACTCATCAAGAACAGAAACTATAAGATTGAGTTCAACACAAAATGCATCCATGTGCTTTTTAGAAAAGACATAAAATTATAGAAAAAAGTTAAAACCCAAATTACAGCAGATAATTTAGGCTAGTGCAAACAAACAGAAACGGTGGTAGCAATATTCATTTCAGATTAATGGAATTTAAGAGAAAAAATAAGAAGTTATAAGAGGAAGACTATGTTAGATTGATCACTGAAGAGAAAGCTGACATGAATTGTATGCACTAAAGAGCAAAGCATGTAAAGGAAACCTATCAGAAATAAAAGAAAAAACAATTGTTGTGGTAGATTTTAAGATCCCTTTCAGCCTGGAGGGATGAAATGAACCAAAAATTAATAGTCATGGTATCAAGAAAAATAAATATTATCAGAATTGGCCTAAGAACTAACAGAAACATGAAAGATGTACTTTTTAATAAATGACCTGGAGGAACTAGGTAGGCATTTTTAAAACGATAATACTAGTTCCATGCTTTACATCATAAAAAAGATTAAACTCCAAATGAATCAGAGAGCTCAAAGTGAAAACTAAAACTACTCAAGTATTAGAATACAACATGGATGAATTTCTCTAAAACCTAGGTATAATGGAAGGTTTTCTAGACTCCAGAGGCAATAAAAGACTGATTAATTTGGCTACATAAAAATAAAAGAACTATTGCATAGCAATAGAAGAAAAGATGGTAACCAAACTTAAAAGAAGGTGATTAAACTGGAAGAAATATTTGCAACATTTATCACAGACACAGGACCAAAATCTCTAACATAGAGAAAGAATTCCTAAAATTGAGATAAAAAGTTCTAAACCCTGATAGAAAATAGAAAAATGGGCAAAAAACAGATGACTTACCAAAAAGGGATATAAACTAATTCTTAAACAGATCACAAGATATGCATTTCATTCATAAGAGAAATGCAAATTTAAACTACACTGATATACCACTTCTCACCCATTAAACTGGCAAAAATTAAAAGTTTGACAACCTAGTTTTCTGGGAAGTGGGTATACAAGCACTTCAATACTTTGCATGTGGGAATGTCAAAGGGTCCAACCCTCTGGAAGGAAATTTGACAGTATCTAAGGAAACTACAGTGGATTTCTTTTTGAACCAGAAATCCTTCTTTTAAGTTTTTTCTCTGAAGATTTAACTTCAACATTATGTAAGTATATACAAACAAGGTCATAAATTATAGCATTACTTTTAATTGCAAAACATCAGATACAATGTAAATGCCGACATTTTAAAATGGTTGTTCAAAATGGAATACTATGCAGCTGCATAAAAGACCAACGAAGATCTAGCTGAACAAATAGGGAATGACTTCCAGGATTTACTGATAAATGTCAAGAAAGCGAAGTGTAACTGTATATATATGTAATGGTATATATATATATATGTGTATATATATATATGTATACATATATGTATGTATAAAAAATACACCTATTTTTGCAAAAAGAAATACTGGAAGGATGAGCCAGAAAGTAATGAAACTATACCTACAGGGCACAGGTGGGAATAGGGTGGAAGGGATGGGGAAGAGTAGCTGACACTTATCCGTGCATATTATTAACAATTTTTACTTTTTGAATCATGTTAATATTTTTGTGCTCAAAAAATTCTATCAACAAGAATATGGGAAAAACCCTAAAATGGAACACAAACAAAATAAACCTCATTGTATTTCAAAAGAAAAATAGAACCATATCAACGTGCGTGTGTTGAGGGGGGAAAAACCTTAGTAATATTTTACAATTTTTTATTTTGTACTAGTCATATATTTACAGAAAAGCTGCAAAAAACAAGAATTCCCTTATATCCCTTACTTTGCTTTCCCTAATGTTAACACCTTACGTAACCAGAGTATACTTATAAAAACAAATTAACGGGGCTTCCCTGGTGGCGCAGTGCTTGAGAGTCCGCCTGCCAATGCAGGGGACACGGGTTCGTGCCCGGTCCGGGAAGATCCCACATGCTGCAGAGCGGCTGGGCCCGTGAGCCATGGGCGCTGAGCCTGCGCGTCCGGAGCCTGTGCTCCGCAATGGGAGAGGCCACAACAGTGAGAGGCCCGCATATCGCAAAAAACAAACAACAACAAAAAAACAAATTAACGGGCTTTCCTGGTGGCGCAGTGGTTGAGAATCTGCCTGCTAATGCAGGGGACACGGGTTCGAGCCCTGGTCTGGGAGGATCCCACATGGCGCGGAGCAACTGGGCCCGTGAGCCACGACTACTGAGCCTGCGCGTCTGGAGCCTGTGCTCCACAACAAGAGAGGCTGCCATAGTGAGAGGCCCGCGTACCGCGATGAAGAGTGGCCCCCGTTTGCCACAACTAGAGAAAGCCCTCGCACAGAAATGAAGACGCAACACAGCAAAAATAAATTAATTAATAAACTCCTACCCACAACATCTTCTTTAAAAACAAAACAAAACTAAACAAAACAACTTAACATCGGTACAGTATCAACTAATCAACAGACCTTTAAGAACCTCAGTCTAAAGAAATTTATTAGGCTTGCTTTTCACAGTAGAGTGGGTTAGCGTTTCTGAAACTATTTTCTGTATAGTGGAAGGTTGAGAAAATGAGTAAATCTATTGAGGACAGTGGGACCAGGTTTCTCACTGTTGAAGAAGGGAGTTACCAGTGCAGAATGGCATTAGGCTGGGAACAACCTTGTGCCACTGCAACGGAGGTGGAGGCGTCAGTATGGACTCATGGATACAGAAATAGATAGAGATATATTTTTAAATAAACATATGTTTGTGTGCTTGTTTCCTAATTATGTTTACCGAAAACACCTAGAAGCAAAAAAAAAAAAAAAAAAAAAAAAAAAAAAAAAAAAATCCCAAACCTAGTGCTCCAATGTTGTATTCTTAAAACAACTGAATACCATCCTCCTTGTAGAAATGCAGATTCCAGGAATAGGGCAGGGAAGTTTCAGATAAGCCTGGTCATCTTATGCCTAAGAATAAGAAATATTCAAGTGAGAACATGAGGACATTAAAGGCACAAAGGCCAGCCTGAAGAGGCACACATCATAAAATCATAAATCTGGGATAACTGGAGCATCAAAAATACTGAATATTAATAGTTTATAACCCATCAAATTAAAACAGAATGCATGAATCCATGCTTAATAAATAAAAAAGCAATACTCTTCCTTATAGTGGGTGAAAGTTTGTGGAGAACAGTGTGGATTTTTACAAAGTATCAAAATATCTCCCAATACATTATTCTACTAATTACAAAGGGTTAATTGTAATTTTACTGTTGAAAGAAAAAAAGTAAAGAAAAACCTACTGACCACGTCCTTAACCAAGGAAATGAAGTAATATCACCAATAATGGTTCAGGCCAATGTCATATGCCTCCTGATATGATGCAATAAGGAGGGTGCATCATGTGTGTGATATTCCTGCCAAAAATGCACACCTGAATCTAGTGATGAGGACCTAGCAGACAGTCCAAAAACACAGACCCAAAACAATGCAAATTGATTTTTTTAAAAAACCAACCTATACTCTTCAAAACTCTCAATTTTAGAAAAGACAATGAAAGCCTGAGAAAATATTCCAGATTAAGAGAAACTGAATATATATAACAACTAAATGCTAGTCATGTTTCTGGATTTGATCCTGGACCAGGAGAAAAAAATTATGAAGGACATTTACAGGGAAAACTGGCAAAATCTGAATACGGACTATGGATTAGGTAATAGTTTTGTATCAATCTTAAATTTTCTTATTTTGCTAAAGATATTGTGATTATAAATGACAAGGCTTTGTTCTTAAAAAATACACGTTTAAGAATTTTTCATAAAGGAGCTTAATGTCTTCAGCTTACTCCCAAATGATCCAGAAAAATATCACCTGTCGTGAGGCAGAAAACGGGGAGGGAGTGGGGGGTTGAAGGGAGACTGATAAAGCACTATGGAAAAAATGTTAATAATTAGGGAATTTAGTTAAAAGCTATACCAAAGTTCTTTGTATTATCTCTACAGCTTTTCTGTAAGTTTGAAATTATATCTCAATTCTATCAAAAGGAAAGTATATCAATAAGAAGAGTTCTTTACAGAAAATAAAAAGAATGGGATAGGTCTAATACAGTCATGGAAAGCTCTCCAAGGCATAGTATTATAGTTTTCTTTTTAAACTTGGAAAACAAATTCATTATTACCCCACTTACGTCACACACAAAACCATACATGTCTCTGCATTCATATTCATATGTGCAAAGGCTATTAGAATGCTACCTCTCCTCTGGGGCTCAGTTCAAATACTCCTTCCTCTGTAGCCTTCCCTGCTCATCCCAGTTGAAAATAAATGCTCCTTCCTCTGGGCAGACAGTTTCCACATTTTCCTCGTGTGCTTAACACACCCTGCCTCTTGCTGCAGCTGAGACATACAAGACCTCTCACCCATGAACGGAGAACAGACTCGTGTTTATCTGGGTACCCCTCAAAGAATCAAAGCCTGGTGAATTCTACGCGCTACGTGCCCGTGAATGCTCGTTAACTGAACAGAAATATGTTGGCCTTGCAGCCAGTATCCTAGCAAGGATCCTCGATCCTGATTAGAAGAAAAATATTCCTTGTCTCCTATCAGTGCGTTTGGAGTTCTAAGTGTTCTCAAGAGATTATCCTGAGCAGTCAGTTGCTCTTCACCTAGAACTTGATCTGGAGCTCCTGCTGCTTGGAGCCCTCCAGCAGGCTGAACGCGGCTGAACCACACCACGGCCAGGCTCCAGGGATATTTGCTTTCAAACACTTAACATTTGCTTTGTGTTACCCTTTTATTAGGAAGATTAAAATGGAAAGGGAAGCAAGTGAGGCAGGGCTTTCTTCTTTTCTCTCTGCAAGAACAGCTTGTTTCCATGACATTTATACAGGGAGCTTTTTCTAAATGACAAGCAGATTGTTAGAAGATGTTATTTTCTGTCTCTTTGCTTTGGATCTTCACGTAGTGGGTGTAATGTAAGAGAGACAGCCTCACTAGGAGGGTGACTGTCAGGTATATGGATTCGGCAGGGGATCGGGTAGGGGTTTGTTGAATCTATTCTGTTGGGGTTGCCATAGCAGCAGCCTAACAGATTCTGGCTAGAAGTTGTAAGATGTATTCGTGTTGTTATTTTTTACATGGAGTAACATTTCTGCAGATATAAGTGTCTGCTCTTTTTAGCCTTTTCTCTTAGTGAAGAAAATTGAAGGCTCAAAGAAGAAGCCATCCGGGGGGCAGCAAGAAGTCTGAGCACCCAGACCCAGATGAAGTGGCCAGGTTTAGGCTGAGGTCCGGGCCTGTCTTCTGCACAAAAGAGGTCAGCCTGGAGGCCATGACAATGGACGAAGGGAACGCCAGTCCCTCCCCGCCTGACCCCAGCCACACTCCATGCATGTAAGGGGTTACCATCACCTCCCATGCGCATCACACTGTGCTGGTTACAAATTTGCTTTCCCTCATGTCACCCTTTTGAGAGAACTCAGGAGACTGGCTTTATCTTACATCACACATCTCTCCTTTTACTAAGCCCATCACCATTCTCACTGTTACTGCCTTGGTTCAGGCCTCATCACCATTCCCATGGGTTTGGCCACTGCGTTTCTGAGATCTTGGCATCCTCTGTGGGGGTGGGGGCTGGGATGGGGGAGGGGGGAGATAAACTACCCTACAAAACAAACTTTCTTATGTCATTCCTCCTCATGGAAGAACACAATTGGCTCCCTGCTGTCTACAAGACAAATCCTAAACTTCTTAGGCTCTTCACACCTAGTTCCAAATGTCCTTTCTCCCTTGCACTTTCCCTGACTGTGCTAGCTGCCCCTACCCCCGAGCATCCTACAGTGTGTTCCTCACACACATTATGCATGGAATTACCACTATCTGCCCACAGATTTTTGTTAGTTTGGTCAGCAGAGCTTTTAGAAAATAATTTTGAGCTTGAATAACTCTAAACAGGCATACACTCTTCCGTTTACCACAGGCTCCTGTGGTATCTCTGCCTACCCCCGCTCCTCTTGGCTTATTTATATCACTTGCTTGGCCCCTGAAGGCATTGAAATTTATGCCTCTTGATCCAGAACTGCATTTCCTTCCTGGGAATTAAATCCCCACCATCATGATCTAGAACAAATATCACCTACCAATTTAAAACATGGCACGACTTGCCCAGGAAGGTGGGCTGCTGCATTTGCTGGGCTCCCTCCCACTCTCCTCATTCCTCTACAACAGCACTGATGTATTATTATAATTAACATAAAATTATGTTTATGTCCTTCTACTCAAACCATATTGTCAGCTTCCTCAGAAAAAATCAATCTTAAACTATTCTATATACGCACTGACAGGCAGAGTGCTGGACTGTGTGAAAATTTGTTAGATAAATGAACACCATTTTACAGGTGGCAAAACCAGATCTCAAGCTGGTTAAGCATATTCAATGGCACAGACCCAGTAACGGGCAATGCCTGAAGTTGAGTCCTGGTCTTCTAACTCTAAGACCAGGTTTTTCACAGGTTCCCACACTCCCAGAGCCTCAGAAGCAAAAAGGTCACCATTCCTTTGTTCTAGTTAATTGTCTTCACTGTGTATAGCTGGGTCCTTACATCAGGGAGGTCTCTAAGCTAAAACATTAAGTCCATCTGACATTTGTGGTAGAGAGACTAGCAATAAAATATAAATATTCCCAAACATTCTCCTTCCCTCACCTTCTAAGGAGTAGTTTGGCTCTGGGTCTACTGTTGTATCTTCAAGGACAATGGAATGAAGCAGGAATGAAGGAACAAGCCCAAAGAAGGGGGTAGATGGTTCTAAGAGAGTAACTTGAGGAATGTGGAGTAGAAAAGATTGAGTGAAGAAATGAAAAGATGGGAAGGGAAATAAGAGAAGCTACTGAGTCATGTGAGAGTTGGTAAACCATGGCTCAAGAAAAGTTTTAGGAAGTTTTGCTGCACATGGAGTTGTTTAATTTTCTGCCTCACCTCTCCCATGAAGAATGCCATCTTGTAGAGGTCTCTATGACCTCTCCTCCAAGCCCTCGGAGTCCTATTTGTGTTTGTCTGGGATATGCCACAGTGCTGTGTTATGCAAAACAATAGCATCAAATCTCAGAGCCATTCGTAACATATTTACTTATTGTCTCATGTCCAAACTTAAGAATGAAGTAGAGAGGAGGTGGCATGTGAGGCAGATACCATCAGGGACAGATTAATGTGGTCTTCTTGAGGAACTGACCTTTTATCATTATGAAGTGGCCCTAATCATCTCTAGTAATTCTTCTTGTCTTGAAGTCTTCTTTGTCTGAAATCATTTGAGCTAATCTATCTTTCTTATGATTAGTGTTTGCATGGATATCATTTTCCATATTTTTACTTTCCATTTGTCTGTGTATTTACTTCTAAAGTGAATCTCTTGCAAACAGCAAATAATTGGGTCTTGCTTTTCATTTTTATTTTATTTTATTTTATTTTTTTGTGGTACATGGGCCTCTCACTGTTGTGGTCTCTCCCTTTGCGGAGCACAGGCTCCGGACGCGCAGGCTCAGCGGCCATGGCTCACGGGCCTAGCCGCTCCGTGGCATGTGGGATCTTCCCGGACCGGGGCACAAACCCATGTTCCCTGCATCGGCAGGCAGACTCTCAACCACTGCCCCACCAGGGAAGCCCCTTGCTTTTCATTTTTAATCCAGTCTAATAATCTCTGCCTTTAACTGAAATGGTTGGTCCATTTACATTGAATGTAATCACTGATGTGGCTGAGTGTAAGTCTACACCTTGCTGGGGTTTTTTCTACGTGTTCTATCTGGTTTTTGTTCCTCCTTTCCTATCTCCTTTTCAGTTAATTGAATAAATTTTAGTATTCCATGTTAAAAAAAAAAAAACTTAAGAATCATCTTATTAGATATTAGAGCAGAGGTCCAGAAAAACCACATGATTTATTGAGTTTCTTCCAAAGTCAGAAGAGATAATAAAATAAAATTTTTTTTTCAGACATTGAGAAAGGGCAGCCTGAAGATAAAATAGAAGAGCTAGGATCCTCCAGGATGCTAATAAATAAATTACAAGCAAGGTGAATTAAAGAAAAAAAATCTTTTGTGTGAAAAGCCAAAGTTTTCAACCATGAAACACATTGCTCTTCTGTTGGATGGGATTTGTAATCCACATTTTATCAACCCCCTGCATCTCTGCTCCTCTATCTAAAGTAGGAACAAATGAAGCAATGCCTAAAATTCCTGTGTAGACAATAAAACTCTTCACTAATATGCACAGAACCATTACTATTTGTTTCACCAGCTTTCTCCAGTCTATCCATTTTTTAATCAACTTAAGGTCATGGCAAAGACATCCTGATAGCCACGTTTCTTGAAATCTTTCACTCAGTAACTACATTTTCCCTCCTTTACATATCATACAGCATAGTGCAGCTGCATAAAGAGAAAACACTTTTGCATTATAATTGAAACGATGTTTCAGACATGGCTTAAAGAGGTGAGGAGAAATACTCTGAGAGGCAGGAGGTGACAAAACATTCAAATCAGACATGAGCCAGCTGAAGGCACGTATGGTATACACACATTTAAGGATGTTGGGTTGAATAATTCAGCAATATACTGGTTGGCTAGTATGCTTGACTTCCTCCATTTCTGCCATCAACTGACTGTGTGACTGCCCAGAGTATTCAAGCTTTCTAGTTCTCTAATTTTTCAAGTATACTGTGTTCATACATTAGAGTACTTAATATTGTGTTAAGGCATTAATTCTCCCTGAATTGATCTATAGACTAAGGTTATCTCATTAAAACCTCAGCAAGTATTTCTGTAAAATTTGACAGGCTGATTAAAAAATGGAAATGCAAATGCAAATGAACTAATATAGCCAAAACAACATTGAAAAAGAAGAAAAGATCTGGAGGAGTCAAAGTACCTGATTTCAAGATTTATTTGAAATCAGTGTGATACTGACATAATGGTATAATATATAAATCAACGGAACAGAAGAGAGTCCATAAAGTTACAAATAAATTTATAAATATTCAGAGAGAATATATGTAATGTATATATGTGTGTGTGTGTGTCTACACATGCACCAAGATAATTAAACAAGGAAAGGGTAATTTTTCAACAAGTGGGACTGAACAGTTAGATATCCATATTTTTTAAAAGTAAAACTGACCCTTATGTCATAACACACATAAAAATTGGGAACTAGAGCAATTGTTTTTAGTTTTCCAAAATGCCACAGGGTTTGGTAGTCCAAAGACAAATTATCTATCCATAAGTTTCTGTATGTTCTCTAATGGGTTTCCTGACAATTCTGTTCAAAGTAAATGAACACTACCATGAGTCCAATGCCCTTCTTAGAGAAACTAATTTCTATGAAAGCATCAATGGAGATTCTATTTTTTATGCTACATACATTTTATAAAGAAAAATGCCACTGTCATCCAGAGAAAATGCTTTTCAATTTCATGAACTTATTATTAAACCCACATTTGCTATTTATTCTATCATCATAGTCTTTAAGCAACAGTGAAAAGCTTTAGAAGTGTTTGGGTTTTAATGTTATTTTTGTTACCTTCATAAAACTAGCAATTTAGGACACTTTGGCACCCAAAGAAGCTGACAGCTACTGACATTGCAAATTTAAGAAATGCTGTACTTGGTATAGTTAAAAATCATCCAAGCATGTAAACTTTGCTGAATGACCATTCAGATGTGCTTAACTATGCAAGTGATTAGCTTCTTTATTGCCATAGTCCATCATTTTCAATTATCTCTAAGAAAAAATAGACTGATTTGCTAACTTCATGCAAGGCAGTAAGAGATAGTCATGGATCAGTGATTTAAGAAAATATTGGCAAAAGTTAACAACCATTTATTAGGACACTCCTATGTGCTTGATACTGTATTGGATGTGAAATCCAAAAATGGGTAAGACATATTCTCTTATGTAGGAATCCAGACATGTGTCTCTGCGGAGTTCAGGTAAAATGTACCTGGATTAGCTTAGATTAATTCTGTAATTGCTTCAGTTTTCTACTCAGGCTCTAACAATGTGATCTTGATCTGACAGATAAAGTGAACTGGGAATCAGATCATCTAATCAGGAGTTTGTATGACTTGCTTGTCACATCACAGCTTACCTATCTCCCTGACTAGAATGTGGGGCCATTCACTGAGGAAACAGCATCATTTATCTCTGTATTCCCAGGCTTTAACAAAGTACCTGTCACTAATTGGCACTAAACTAACACTGTTGAATGAATGAATGCTATACTGTAACTCCAACCATCTAAGAAGTTATAGTTGTGGTTCTTAGTCTTTTCTGATTCATGGACTCCTTTGAGAACTGTAGGGAAGAAAACATTTTTACCAGAGACAAATGCATGTAATACAACATTATGTAGGTGATTTTAGGGGTACCCTGAAGCTCACTTCTGGTATACATATTAATAATTTTATAGAGAATTTTAAAACTACTAATGTCTTCCTGTCTATAAACTAATAATTTGCTATTTAACCTTCTGATTTATATATTCATAGTTGCATTTAACTTGTTAGATCTCTTAAAATCTTTTTTGGAATAAAAAATGCTCTAGAAGGCTACTATCCAAATTATATTGGTTATACTTCCAGCTCTGTCATTAGCCAGCTGTGTGGCTTTGGATAAATTCCATAAATAATCTGGGCTTCAGTTCCAGACCTGTAAATTAAGGAGGTTGAACTAAGATGATTTCTAAAGTTCCTTACAGTTCTGAAATTCTCAGTTCCAAAGCATGGGAGTTTCCCTGATGAAGAAAAGGACATGTGCATTATAAATCTGCCTCGACGGGGAAGCACTGAATATCATAAATACTCAATGATTTTTAAAAGGTTTTTAAAGTAAACTCTTTGCAGATATCTGCAGGAGTCCAAGAATCAGATCTATAGCTTAGACATGTATCAATTTGCAGGACTCTTGAGATTTCCATTGTGTAAGGGAGCAAATACCCTCTCTCCCCAGTGGTTATTTGACTTTTAACATAATCTATATACTGGGACTAGTTCATCAAAATTACTTCTGAATCCCAAGTCTAAAATAAGGGATGCCCTATAGAAAATAAGGTTTGAGCAAGAACAGTCACAAGAACTGATGATGGTATTCAAAATATAGTGTACTTCCTGTGAGACTAAAATCTTTTCTTGGCATCAGATACAATATTTTGTGACATCAGTGCATGCAGGACTGTATGCTGTTAAATTCATTTTTATAAAATGCCACTTACATTACTTCTCTCCTTAACTCCAAAATCCTGAGTGTCTTACCACTCTCCCACAGGATAAAGTCCTAAGTTCTATCTGTGCACATGAAACCCACCCACCATCTAGCCCTAGTGGACACTGGCTCTCCCTGTTCTCCCTAAACAGCATTCTATTTTAGATAAGTTAATCAGCCAAATCCTGCCAGTAAAAACTCCAATCTTGATTCCCTCCATGCCACACTCAGGCTATGATCCTTTCTTACAGTTAAAGTCCTATTAAACACAGAGTTCTGTTTTCACTAATGGTAGACAAAGAAATTTGAGCAACCCTCTTACTGAAACTATAACTAGAAAAAAAATATTTTAAAAATCCATTTGAAGTTCTTACAGAGTTAATCAATCAATCAATAAAATTTTTTAAAGTGAAGAATTACAAGTCAATATCTGCAAGACAAAGGAAAGCTGGATAATTGAGTAGAGCACTGGGAGCTACTTTTGCCCACATTATCTGCCAATTCTGTAATTCCACACTGAGAAGCTGAGCAGAGCTTTTGACAATCACAGTAAAAAAGTAACAGGGATTAGAGTTCAGGGCATACAAAGGAAGAGGGCGAGATTGACATCTTAGCAATAGGGGTGGGCTAGAAATTGACCCTGTTTCAGAGCCTAAACCTCAGATGGATATCATTTCTGATTCTAACAGAATTAAGGTTATCCAGATTGTTAGTACCCATCCTTTCTGTGATAAAAAAAAAAGTAGCTCTTCTGCAAGGGATGATAAAACAGAAAGCACAACTTTAGGCTCACCATTATCTCTAAATCATTTCACATACTATATCCTAAAGCCAATTATAAAAATCACCAGCTATAAAAGAGAGAGAAAAACATTTTACAAAGTCAAGAAAAACAATAAATTATAGAAATAAACCCATAGGAGATCTTCAAAATGGAGTTATCAGACATAAATTTTAAATGAACTCCATACAGTTGACCCTGAACAATGCAGGGGTTAGGGGCACTGACCCCCAGTGCAGTTGAAAATCCACACATAACTTTTAACTCCACAAAAACTTAACTACTACAAAAAAACAAAAACAAAAACACCTTAACTACTAATAGCCTACTGCTGACCAGAAGCCTTAACAGTAACGTAAACAGTTGATTAACACATATTTTGTATGTTATATGTACTATATACTGTACACTTACTATAGAGTAAGATAGAGAAAAGAAAAGTTTAAGAAAAACATAAGAGGCAATACATTTACAGTATATATATATATATGTATTTATTTTAAAAATTCACCTATAAGTGGACCCACACAGTTCAAACCTGTGTTGTTCAAGGGTCAACTGTATGTTCAACAAAACAGAAGATAGAATTTCTTCATAGAAAAGAAAGAAAAAAAGAATCAACTGAAAATCCTAAAACTGGAAAATAAAATAACTGATATTAAGAATTAAACAGATAAAATTAAAATCAGATAAGACATCATGAAATGGAGAATTAGTAAAGTGGAAGAAATGTCAGAGAAAATGTCCATGATGCAGGGTTAAAAAAAGTTTTTAAGATATAAACACAGAAAAGAGTATAAGACACAAAAATAGTATGAGAAAAAGAAATGTAATAAGAATGTAGGGAGAAAATCTCATACACACATAATTAGAACCCCAGATAAAGAGAGTTAATGGAAAATTGGAGAGAAACAATATTTTAAAGTATAATGGATGAGAATTTTTCAAAACTGAGAAACACATCATCACAAATTGATGAATCCCAAGCATGATGTACACAATTAAAAAAAAAAAACAACACTAAAATACATTACAGAAAACTGTAGAATTTTTTTTAAATGAAGAGTTTTTTTTAAAACTAGAGGAATAAAAGATTTTACCTCCATAGAAGCAAAAATGCAATTGATAGCTAACTTCAACAGAAGCAAAGAAATGATAACAACCAATCTAATATTCCATAACCAGCAAATATTTACCTTCAAAAAAATGTAAAAGAAAACATTTTTCTTGAAAAATTAAAAGAGAAGTATTTTAATCAAAGGAGTACTATGGGGATTTCCTTAGGCAGAAAAAAAAATTATGCTCGAGAGAAGCTCCGACATCTAAGAAATGAAGAGTACTAATCTAAAGGATTGATGAATGGGAAATTTAAATAAATGCTGACAGTAGAAAACATTAACAAAAATGAATTATGAGGTTTAAACATATGTATTTCATTAATATACACCCTGAAACAATAGTGTTTAAGTAAGAAGTGGGATAAAGAGAATTTAAGAATTTTAAGATCCTTACATTCTCAGGAAAGGGATAAAATACAAATTTATAGTAAACATTTAGAAGTGAAGGACACATAATCACTAGGATAACTATTAAAAGTAAAATAAAAAATGGTGTACAAATGACAAGTTAATAGAATATAAAAGGGTAGAATGTAAAAATTAATCCAGAAGGCAAGAAAAGAGAAAATGATAAACATCATTAAATATAAAGAATGTTAAAGTAGATTTATAACCATATTTACCAGTATTATATTAAATTAAATGTACTAAATATCCAAATTTTTAAAAATCATCAAAATATTTAAAAATATTAAACCAGATAGTATGCTACTTCTAGAGACAACTCAAAAATATAAGAATACAGAACATTTGAAATTAAAGGGGTGGAAAAGGATACCATAAAGAATACTGAACCAAAAAAGCCTATGTAGCTGTATTAATCAAAGAAAGTAGGGATTTTTTTCACACTTCTCTCAGTTGTCACTGAGGTCAAGCAGACTAAAAAAGAAAATAAAATCAGTATGGCTGTAAAAGATTTGACCAACATAGCAGCAAGGCAGACACAAATGAATGTCTAGTAAGCTACTGACGAATACATATTATTGGCAAGGACACACAGAACACTTACAAAAATTGATCTTATACTGCCCACAAAGATAGTCTCCAAAACTGTCAAAGGACTGAAGTCATACGGAACATGCACTCTGACCACAGTGGAATTAAACTAGAAATTACTTTTTAAAAATGTAACTAAAAGTCTCCACATCTTTGGAGGTTAATCAAAACACTGCTAAACAAACAATGAATCAAAGAAGAAATCACAATGGAAATAAAATATATGTGAAATGAATGGTTTTTAAAAGGGGCAAAATTTTTAGGTTGCAGGTGAAGTTATCTAAGAGAGAGAATTGCACCTTATCATTTATGCCTTACATTGCTTTCATATATTAAAAGCTCTTACTAGAAAATTAAGATGCTGAAAAATCAACACTACAGTTATCTATCTTAAGAAATTAGAAAAAGAAATGCTAATCAAATTTAAAAATAATAGAAGGCAGAGCATAATAAAGAGCAGAAAGAAATAAAAAAGAATCAAAATTACAGTGAAGAGAATCAGTTAAAAGATGTTTTTTGAAAGGATCAATAAAATTGATAAAACCTTAGTGAAAGTAATTTAAGAAATATGAGATAAAGGATAAATAAGCAATATAGAGAATGAAAAAAAAAAGGTTACATGTCATATACTATAAACATTTATGTCAATACACAACAAAATTCAGATGAAATAAAAATCCCTACAAAAAATAATCTACCGAAACTGACTTGAGGAGACACAGAAAAAAAATGACTACCCTAATATATTAGGGAATTGAATCTATAATTAAAAACATATCCATGAAGAAATACCCAAACCAAGATGGCTTTACCAATGAATTCACTGAGTACTTATGGAAAAATTACCACCAATTGTCCTTAAACTTTTCCAGAGAATAGGAAAAGAGAAAAACTTTCCAGATCATTTTATGAAGTTAGCATAATCTTGAGGTCAAAACCTGTCATGCATATTAAAAAGAAGAAAAAGTATAGGCTGATTTTAAAGCAATAGGTGAAAAATACTTTTAAAAGTATCAAATTCAGCAACATATAAAAAGGAAACTCTATCATGAAGAGGTTGAGCTTATTATGGAAATGAAAAGATGGTTCTATATTTGAAAGCAATCAATGTAATTCACCTCACTAACAGAATAAAGGAGGAAAAATATACTATCATCTCAATTGATTCAGTAAAAGCATTTGATAAAATCCAACTTCCATTCATATTAAATTAAAATATAACTACTAGCAAGCCGGGGAAAAAGTTTCTTGAGTTAAAATGTTAGAAAATTTTCTTTATAACATCAGAAATTATACAGGAATGCAGACTAATACCATCATTGTATTAAACATTGAACTGGATGTCTGCTAAGTGTTATAAAGCAAGAAAAGAAGAAAAAAAGGTAAAAGAATCAGAATAGAGGAAATAATACTGTTATTTTTTAAAGTCATAATTGCATACATAAAAACTCAAAGGAAAATACAGACAAATCATTAAATTAATAAATGTACTCAGTAGAATTGCTGGTCACAAGGCTAATGTCTAAAAATTACCTTTCTTGTACCAGCAACAAATAATTAGAAAATGAAATTTTAAAATAGATATAATTTACAATAGTGCCAAAAGTATGAAATACCTAAAATAAATCTATAAAAACATATGTAAGAACTCTAATAATAAAGTCAAAAAACATTATTGATAGTAATTTAAGAAAAAAAAACATGGAACAGGAGAAATATTCTCTCTTTATTTTTAAACCAGTTTGACTCTCTTTTTTCAGTGTACAAAGAACTCTTTTTTTTTTTTTAATTAATTTATTTATTTTTGGCTGCGTTCGGTCTCTGTTGCTGCATGCAGGCTTTCTCTAGTTGCATCGAGCGGGGGCTACTCTTTGTTGCCGTGCCCAGGTTTCTCATTGCCGTGGCTTCTCTTGTTGTGGAGCATGGGTTCTAGGTGCACGGGCTTCAGTAGTTGTGGCATGTAGGCTTGGTAGTTCTGGCTCCCGGGATCTAGAGCGCAGGCTCAGTAATAGTGGCTCACGGGCTTAGTTGCTCCGCGGCATGTGGGGTCTTCCCAGACCAGGGATCGAACCTGTGTCACCTGCATTGGCAGGCGGATTCTTAGCCACTGTACCACCAGGGAAGTCCTGATAGTAATTTTTAAAGGTCTTATGTAAGTGAAGAGATATTCGTGTTAATGAATTAGATAACTCATTACCATGAGGATCACTGTCAGTCATCTCTCCTCAAAATGGTCTAAGTTTCAAAGCAATCTCAATAAAAATTCAAGCAGCCATTGTTTGGGGGAAAGTGACAAGCTACAGTTTACATGAAAATTAAAATGGCCAGGAATATTCAAGACATTTCTGAAGAAGAAGAGATTATTTACCCTATCAAGTTTTAATTTTTTAATGTAAGAAAACAATGGAGCATATAGAAGATTATAATGGAGTAGAATCTCATAATTTGAATTACAAAAAAATCATAAGCAGAATAAAAGTACTACCCATAAAAGAAAAGATTGCCAAATTGAGCTATATCAAAATTAACAAAATCTTTAAAAGATATCATTAAGATAATGAAAAGGCAAGCCACAGAATAGGGAGATAATATTTGCTGTACTCATAACCAGCTAATGGTTCACATTCTGAATTTATAAAGACTTCCTGCCTATAAACAAGATGACTGGGCTTCCCTGGTGGCGCAGTGGTTGAGAGTCCGCCTGCCGATGCAGGGGACACGGGTTCATGCCCCGGTCCGGGAAGATCCCACATGCCGCGGAGCAGCTGGGCCCGTGAGCCATAGCCGCTGAGCCTGCACATCCAGAGCCTGTGTTCCGCAACAGGAGAGGCCACAACAGTGAGAGGCCCGCGTACCGCCAAAAAAAAAAAAGATGACTGACATTCCAATGGAAAAATAAAGAAGACGTGAATAGGCACTTCACAAAAGAGGATATTCAAATGGACAATACATATTTTAAAAGGTCCTAAGTCTTAGATTTAACAGAGAACTGCAAATTTAAAATGCAATAATATTACAAGTATACATACACAAGATTGCCAATAAAAATTATTGATAATATCACAAATATCATATGCTATCACTTATATGTGGAATCTTAAGAAATGATACAAATGAACTTATTTAAAAACAGAAGTAGACTCACAGACATAGAAAACAAACCTATAGTTACCAAAGGGGATGGTGGGGGTTGGGGGGAGATAAGTTAGGAGTTTCGGATGAACATATACACACTACTATGTATAAAATAGATAAACAACAGGGACCTACTGTATAGCACAGGAAACTACATTTAATATCTTGTAATAACCTATCATGGAAAAGAATCTGAAGAAGAATATATATAAGTTGGTACAGTCACTTTGGAAAACATTTTGTCAGTTTTTGCTTAGAAATAACGTTGCTCTAGGACTAAGCAATTCTGCGCTTTGGTGTATATTCAACAGAAATGCATGCATACGTGTAACAAAAGGCTTTTGCAAGAATATGCATTGCAGCATTATTTATCCTAGTTATAAATTAGAGATAATCCAAATGTCAATCAACCGAAGAATAAATTGTGCTGTATCCCTACGAGATACTATCAAAATGGAAAACTACAGCTACATCCAATAACATTGATGAATTTCAAAAACTTGATGTTGAGCAAAAGATGCCAGCCACAAAATAGTAAGCAGTGTATTATTCTTGCACATAAACTTCAAAAATAATCTGTGGGAGTAGAAGTCATGATAGCAATTACTAAGAGGAGCTGTATATTAATAAGAAGAAGCACGAGGAAGCCTTCTGTGGGCTAATAACATTCTATTCCTTATAACATCAACCCTGAAGATGGAAGAGGCTCTCAGGGCTTGCCATATATTGAATACTGGTACATGAAGGTTCTTTACCCCTGCATGCCTGTCAGGACTGTTCATTGTATAACTTGTATAAGTTATAACGTAAGGACAAAAGAATGGTGCTGTATGGCTGGCAAGGTGTTTAAGGTAAAGTTCCCAGGCTTGGTTGCCTCCCATGCTGATATGATCTAGTCAGTCAGTCTTTGTCAAACTTGTAATCAAAATGCAACTCTGTGTGGTGCTTTGCGGCATCAGAACATGCATCTGAGTATCTGAGGTCTCTGTGATGAAGCTGCAGTTACCCTCTGATCTGAATTCCTCTTTAAATCTGGGTAAATCATTCATTTGCATACTTTTCTGTATGTCTTTTTACTTTACTTTTACTATGAAAAAGTTTAAGAAAACTAACCCCCCTGTAGGTCCTAGCTTTAAATATATCTGTAGTTTCTAGCTTTCTCCCCAATTCTATATCTTTGGGAGTTTTACATTTCCTGTGTCCATACCCACAGTACAAGTTAGCTATCTGTACAGCTCTTCATTACAGTTTTTGTCACTTGGTGGTCACAGTTTTCCACAAGGAAGCATTTTTCTTAACTCACAAGAGTTACGAGAAATTCAAAAAGAAAAGTCATGTAGGCTGAGTTGAGTAGGAGATGCAAGGCGGTTGGCTAGGCTCACTCACTAAGTATTAATTCCTTCTGCATACCAGCCTAAAGGTACAAGCGATTCTAAACCACGTTCCTGCAGAATTTCAAATTTCTACATGTCATGGACTTGTTTGCCTAAACAAGTCCTAACACTGATCGTAAAATCCCCAAATGCCAATTGCCTATATGATCATAATAATTTTTCTATTTCTTATCTTCCCTAATCAAATGTAAGCTACTTGCCATCAGTTTGGTTCCTAGCAAGCACTGAATAAATTTTAACAAAATAAGTAAAATAGATAAAAATGGAGTATGTTTATTTATTTTTAACTTACTTAATTCTGACACATCAAGAATTCTTCTAGGGTTAATGAAAGCTTAGAGATCTTTACGTTTAGGGTGGTCATACATCTTGGTTCACCTAGGACAAGTCCCAGTTTACATATGCTGGCCCATGTTCTTATTATCTATTTCACTTTTAAAGATCTCAGTTTGGACAGACGTTTAAGTGGTTACTCTGCTTAACCAAATGGTATGTATCAGTTAACTACAGCCACGATAATATTATTTAACAACCACAAAATGTCAGTGCCATACAATAGTAATGTCTAGCTCTCCAGTATGTGCATTGGTTAGCAGTTTGCTAATTTCTGCTGGGATGACTCAGACTCTTTCTCAAACCCAGTGGCTAATATTGTCATCTTCTCATGGTGAAGGTAGAGAGCACAACCAAATGCATAATACTTCCCAAGCTTTCCATCATGCTATACTCAATAACATTCTATTGACTAAAGCAAACCACGTAGGAATTCCAAGTTAAAGGGCAAAAAAATATACCCCACCTCTCGTGGAAGGAGCTGCAAGGTCATATGGTAAAGAAGCTGGACACAGGGAGAATGCAATCTACTCTAGCTCTCCATATTGCAAATATTTACTACCATGTTTGAGAGATCCATGAATGAGACCTCCTACACTGCAAGCTTGTCACCTTGCATATTGCTGTATTACACTCCAGTGTCTTTCATATAACTATGTGTGAGGAACTTTATCACAAGCTGAAGCTATCTGTTTTTTAGAAAGCCTTTAAGCTTAATAGATAACAGTGACAGTGGTAGATGTGTAATGTTTTCCTCTGAGAACCCTGTCTGTAATTGTACACCAATTGCACATGAATGGGGTTGACAAGTCCCCGAACAAGCCCGATTTTTCTTCTGTTGTCTATTCCAGAACATTCACTTTCCCCTCAGCCCTTCTGACAAACAACAGAATCACAGCCAGAAGTAACCGAGCACAGCCTGAAGTACAAAAAGTAACACTTTTCCTTCAAAGCAGACCAGAATTGGACAGCATTGATGGATTTCTCCTAATCTGTATAAACCACTGTTCTACTGATAACTGAGGAAAATTTCATATTCATTTCACTGAAATGTACCAGAGACCAGCAATATTCCAAGACCCTATACTCTCCCTTCCAGTGTAAGGAGCTGGATTTACATAGTTTCCCTATGCCCACTCGCTGTATGACTCTTATTTGGTCCTTCAGGTGGGAGACCATCTAACAGGGAGGAACTTCTCTAGCAATAGCTACCATCTTTTGCTCCTCTTCCTATTTCCTATCCATGGGGAAGATAAAAGGATGTGTGTACATCCAAGATGTCAATTTTCAAGGCTCTGAAAAATTAGCTAAGTACATATTGGCCCTCATAGCTGATCATTCTAGCTCAACAGAGAGAAGCAATTACCCAGAACCTATCAGATCAAATTAGATGGGGTGGTTGGAGCACAGCACTGGAACTGGCAGATAAGTAATTAAGTTAGGTTCTACCATTAAGTTGATGTGAAAAGTGAGGTCATGAGGCCTCCATTTCCTCATCTGTATCAGTTTGTACTGAAGAGTTTTCATGATTCCTTTGAATTATCTCTGAATTTATGGAGTCAATGATATACTCATCACATAGTGCCAAATGTGGATGCCCTAATTTCACTGGGAAATAAATACCCAGTCATTATGATATCCTGGACAAGCAGAGAGATACTAATATTTCTTAGAAGGAAAATTTTCTTCCTTCTCACCCTGTTTCCATTAATTAATTTTCTAAACAAATCCCACAACTCTCCAATTAGAAGCATGTTGTTTCCTCTTATTAGTGTCAAAATAGTAGCCCCTTCACTTACACAATTCCTTTGGGAGGCTGGAAAATGGAAAAGACTGAATGGATAAATGAACATTGACCGAAACAAGAATGGTGTGCCAAAATCCTCTATCCCCTACCTCAATACTATTCATTCATTCATGCAAACATTTCTGGAACTAGGCAGCAAATGAAGATTGAGAATGCAAAGATGAATAAAGAAAAAGAGAAAAGCAATGCTTTCAAAGAGTACAGAATCCAATAGGCAGATAAATTCACAAATAATGACCACTGAACTATAGCTGTCATACATATTGTTATAAAGATTCATAGAAACGTCATGGAGCTCCAAGGAGTGGAAGACCTAACCACAAGTAATTTTTCAAGCAGTTATTAACACTCTTATTTTGAGTTATGCTTCACAAAGTCTTTGACACCAATTATTTTATTCTCCAGCATCCTCTGGTGGAGATATGATGCTTTCATTACAAGTTTCCTACCTGTGCAGAAAAAGAAGCCAAGGCCAAGAGAGATTTAATATCTTGCTTTTAAATATTACTGGAATTATACAATACTACACTATAAAAAGGTTATAAAGATAGTCTTAACTTTAAACTAGTAATCACACACCTAAGAATTTAGCTGCTTTGACTCTCCCTCAAGACCAAAAAATAGATTATAAACATTAAAAAGATTTTCCTATAAAGATAAACATAAAGGATTTCCTGTCATTAATAAAGATAAATTATTATTGTGCTAATAAAAATGCATTAACCAAAAATCTGGATTCCGAAAGCAGCCAGTTTAGTCACATGTTGTATTCAATTTAGAACAAAAAATAAAGAATATTTTAGATAAAACTGTGTTCCAACTTGTGTATTTATTTTTCCCAACTTTTTATGTATTTTTTTCAGATCTCTAGAAACTTGTCTTCTTGGTACTGTGCATGGGGAGCAATCAGATAGTTTGATTATTGACCTCTTCTCATAAAAAGTATACTTAACTTCTTCCAGTGCATCCTCCCTACTCCAGATTTTAACGATAACTTGTAAAATTTTTGCAAGAAAAATCGCAACATTTTAAGAGAAAAAGCAAAACTTTGTGTTGCTTCCATAAATGGTACAATCCTAAGAATAAGTGTAAGAAATACACTAAATATATTCATGTTTGATGCCACAGTTTTAAGCATAAGCCAGAGTAAAGGAAACATTATTTGCGAAATGCATTGGTGGTTCCTGCTTTAAGTAAATCTGTGGATATAAGGTCATGGTTTGCATTGTATTAATATTTTCCACTCTAAAAGAAAACATCCTAACTTCACTGGAATGATGCTGTACAGTAGATACTTAGCACCAGACAGAATAGGGGAGGGCAAAAATTAGGGTGAAGTAAGATAAAAGCCACACATTATTCAAAAAAGATAAATATTCTCTAAAATTACAGTATAAGTCAATAAGAAAATGATATCCAATTGACAAACACGTACCCATGTACAGAGAGAGAACCTGCTTTACTCCAAATTTTCAGGCCTTTGTCTGTTAGAGGAAGTGAGTGACAACTTTGTAAATAGTTAATATTACTATTTTTCAGTAACTTCAAAGTATTATTATTAATTTCAATTTATTAGGTGCTTATTTATGCCATGCATAGTACCAGGCACTTTATATATCATTGGGTTTTAATTTGATTTTTTTCACAATTATCATTGTAACAGAAGAGAAAATAATCACAGGTTAATTGATGTGTCCAAGACGACATAGCCAATAAGAGAGTCAGGATTTGAATTAACTAATTCTAAATAGTTTTGTTATTTCCAGCACACTGTACATCTCTTTTGTTTGAATGTATACATATATATGTGTGTATTTGTATGTGTTTTTCCTTTAGTTGCCTCCTCACAGACTATAACTTTAGATTTGTGTGATTATTTCATTAATATCTGTTACCTTTCTAGGTTTGAAGATTGACAGGAGCAAGGATATTTCACTTACCATCAAGCCTCTACCATCTAGCATATCGCATGGCACATGATAACTATTCAGTAAGTACTCTTTCATGATTGGTCCTTAAGATTCAGGCCAGTATTCTATGAACTATGTCATGATCCTGCTGTTGAAACACTACAAACCATTCAAGATCCTACAGGAATGCTACCTTTACTCTCAAAAGAGCTCGGACGATGCAATGACAATGAAAATAAATCACCACCATCATGGATTAGCAAGAGAATTTTACCAATATCCGGGGAAACACCCTGAGAAAACACAATTCCAATACTTTTTCAGTTTTAAGAAATAAAGTTTTGACTTCTCAGTGAGCAGATTATTTCCAAATTTCCAAACTGGGTAATCACACTCACCAAAAGGTATTAAAAGCTTGAAAATCAGAGTTTAAAAGTTCAATGTATCAGTTTCCCTGATTCATGTCCCCCTTTGGCATAACATAGTATTACCTCCATGCTTTATTCTTTTCCAGTCAGATTGGAAGGAAGAATGATTTAGCCATTAAATATAATGCCCACTATCAGAGTGAGGTCAGTCACAAAAGGATATATGATTGAGTGCCAGTGGCCCACTTAACTCTGACAGCCTCTTTCTAGGTTCTTAATGTGGCCATGGCTCCCCCAGTCTGGTACCACTTTGACAGTGATGGTTTTTAAACAAGACATTAATAACATCCTCGACTTTTGACAGTTCACCTATTCGAAAAACCATACATTCACTTACTGGCCCGGACATAATGAATAGCACTTTGCAAACTTTCTGGTAATGAATTCTGGCCAAAAAAAGGAGAAATATCTCCAGGAAATGGATTTACGTTCCCTTTACAGAGATACTAGGTACCTGGCTATAATTCTGCTCAAAACTTAGTTTTGAGTTTACTAATATGACCATACATATAGAGAACATTTCCACCATAATCTATGCTATTGGGGTATAAATTACTTTTTTTTGGAAATAGACCCAAAGGTAAAGAAAATGGACTATTTTATTGAATATTCTTAGATATAGCAATATTATCTTATTACTTTAATTCCTCCAATAATCCTGGTAGGCATTCACTATTATCCCATGTTACAGATGAGGAAACAGATTCAGAGAAATGAAGAAAATTTTCCAGTTTACTGATATGTTAAGCAGTGAAGTCCATACTCAGTCTAAAATCCTAGTTCTTTTCATGAACCAGGTTCTTTCTTCACCTACTCTTTTCTTCTGGACTAGGTTTGCAAACCATACTATATTCCCATCTCACACTGCCCTTTACTGTGGTCACTTTTGTAAGAAGCTCTCTTTCCTCAGGCTCCACTCTGCCAGGACAGAAGAATGTAGACTTCTATGTAAGGGCATTTGGCAGGGCTTTTCCCCATAAAAAAATCTTTGTAGGGGAGCATGAAGCTCAGTAGCCATGATTACCATGTGCTATAGACAAAACTATTCAAATTGTGGTGCTTTGGGAAACTCAAGCAGGAAGAACTGAAGCATTAAATAGGGAATAGGATAAGGATTAATGAGGGGCATGGCAGCACTGTTCATCGTTCTAAAAAATAATGGAACTAACCAGATGTCTATTGATAGTAGATTGAAGAAATAAACTGAAGTACATTCATTTAATGGAATATAATACAGGAATAAATATGAACCAAATACAGCCCACCACATTAAAACAAACTGATGGCAGTTAGGGTTATTTTCTAGCATGACCACACATTCATGGATTTACTCACAGTGATGGTTAATTTTATGTGTCAACTTGACTGAGCCATGGGGTGCCCAGACATTGGGTTAAACGTTATTCTGGGTAAGTCTGTGAGGGTGTTTCTGGATGAGACTAACATATGAATTGGTTGACTGGATAAAGCAGATTGTCCTCCCCAAAATGGATGGGCTTCATCCAATTTGCCGAAGGTCTGAATCAAACACAAAGTTGAGTAAGGGAGAATTTGTTTTCTACTTTGCCTGTCTTCTAGCTGGTACATAGGTCTTCTCCTGCCTTCAAATTTTAATTCAGATTAGAATTTACACCATTGGCTCTCTTGATTCTCAGGCCTTTGCACTAGGACTGGAACTATACCATTGGCTTTCCTAGGTATCCAGCTTGCCAAATGCAGGTCTTGGGACATTTTAGCCTCCGTAATCAAGTGAGTAAATTCCTTACAATAAATCTCTTCACACACACACATGCACACACACGCACACACACACACACACACACACACACACTATTGGTTCTGTTTCTCTGGTGAACATTAACTAATACACTCACATAGAAGTTTTCTGGACATCTGTCAGAATCACCATCTAGAGGAGGATTTGGTCTATAGCCCTGGGTCAGGGGGAAACCACAGAACTCTGAAGCACCTGGATCTCTAATCCCATGAAAAAAGAAACCAGAGGGAAAGGTTTTGAAAACAAGGGAAACAGTCTCCAACAAATAAACTAAAACTAAATCAGCAAACAAATTAAACAAGCAAGGAAAAATTGCTAATAGAGAAACAGTCCCAGCAAATCAGTCAAACAAAAAGAGAATAAATGCAAAATCTTACAACAATCAACTTCAATGGTGAGAGAGAAGTAGACGATAACAGTATAACCATGAGGAAGTTGTGAATGTAACAGAAAGACAGAAGGCATGAGACCTTCAATAAGCATTCATTCATTCAACAGATATTGAGTGTGTGTTAACTAGAAGGCTCTACTAATCCTGGAAGGGCACTAGTGAATAAGAACACACTAGAACTTGCTTCTCAAGTTTTGAAACAAGATGGTCAGTTTGGTTTGAGACAGGTCTAGTTTAATTGAAGGTGAATCATAGTATCCAGGCGAAGGTGTCTATATACACAAGGGACTGGAGTCTGGGAGAAAGATAAAGAATAGAAATTCAGATTTTGGAGTCCCTAAGAAATGAAAGTTGAAATCATAAGAGAAAAGATAAAGGATTCTCTGACAGGAAAATAAATTAGAACTGAGAACTAAACATTAGAGAAGGTCTGCAAATTAGAGACAGGAAGAATGAAAGGAGTCAAGGAGAAAGGAAAAAAAATCTACCAGAGACACAGAAAACCAGGGTGGACAAGCTGGCAAAGAAGGCAAAAGAGGAAAAACTTTCAAAGGTCAGAGGATGATGAGGAGAGTTTTCCAAAAGGCAGAGAAGGAGAAGAGTGGAACAACAAAGACTTAGATGCCAGGGCATCTCTAAGAGGCAGTGTTACCCTCTGCCATGTGACTCATGGGAAAGCCAATATGCCACCAGTTATGTCCAGAAATTTCAGAGTGGAGGGAAGTTGTGTGGCAGTTCCTCTGAGGGGTCTGGAAGGTAGATGGCCTTGCAGAGTTTCAAGGTCTGCATGCTGCCCTAAAATAGAGGTGGATCAAGAGAGATGGGTCTGAGAGGAAAGCACAGAGATCTCTGAGCCTCAGCAGAATGTATTCCTTTGACAAGATACTGAGGGGTGACAAGTCCAAGATGACAGGATGCAGTATAGAGAGCAGTGCAAAGGGGTAACAGTGACCACAAACATTGAGGTTAAGATCCAATGCCAGCAAGAACTGGTGGAGAATGAGAACGAGTTGCTCACCACTCCCTCATGCCCTGACTTTATGTAGGACTCCATGAAACCTGAAATCTAGAAGAGAAGGAGAAGATGGGGAAGAGCTCTGATTTGATTGAGAAAATATGAATTTACCACAAATTAGGTTGAGTTAAGTTTCCATGATTTGGCAGAATTTGGCTCACAGTAGAAATGAAGGGAAAAAATCACCGTAACATAGAGGATAACACAGAATCTAAAGAATGGCTGCTTGAGTTCAAATCTCAGTCCCATCGCTTACTAGCTGTGTGAACTTGAACAAGTCACTTAACTTCTCTATGCCTCAGCATCTTCATTTATAAAAAGGATTAAGAACAGATGTATCCCATAAAGCTTTTTATGAAGATTAAGTTAATAATTGTATACTCATAGACTCGTTCTTGGAAAGTAATGTGCTTTTTATTGTGTTTGATACTATTGCTATTACAAAAGCACTGGCATTTTGTTTATTTCTTACATAGCTAATTAGAAGAGTAGTAGTCAATAATATTTAAAAAAAAGAGAGAATGAGCAACGAGAGGAATCCACTAGATTTAATGGTGAGAAAAATCCACATGGACTTTGAGACTCAAGCTGCAGCCAAGTGGTAGAGGTAGAAGACAGTTTGTACAGGTTAAATGGGGAGTATAGAGGATGAGCAGGTAGAGGCACAATAGAGCTTAGTCGTTGGACATGTCTGTCTGTGGAAAGAAGAGAGAATGTTTCTAAGCCAGCTTGGTATTAGATTTTGTGTTTATCATAAACGTTTCCCAGCATCCTGGTCCACAGGATAATAATGTATGTGTATTACATTATTTCTTACATGCATAACCCAAAGGGTGCCTTTATAATTATTCCAGGATTGGGGAATTGGAGACAGACTATGATGACTGCCTTAACATTTAGGTACCCACTGTGGCAGAGTTTGCTGGCTGCTCCCTTTTTTTCTCTCATGGTCATAGGTAGCCTACCCATTGCAGCCTTTCTTGCAGTCAGCTGGGTCTCCTGAGTGAGTTCTTGCCAAAAGCATATGAGGGGAAGAGTTCTGTGTTGGATTCAGGCCTGGCTGACAAAACCTAACATGGTCTTTTCCTCTGGCAGCTGCCAGGAGTAAAGACAACTCCCAGGGCTGGCTTGAAGCTCTGTGTGGAAAATGGCAGAGCCCCTCCAAGTTACCACCCTGAAAGATGGCATGAAGGAGGGTGGCCTGCCAACCTCTTCCCCTGCTCGTTCCTATTACAACAGTGAGAAATAAACTTCTATTGTGTTTGGACAACGTACAATTTGTCGACTATCATCAGTTATTACACTCTAACTAGTTAGTGAAAGTTAAATAGAGAGATTTCTACCTATGTAGTGCTGATACTAAAAAACATTTATACAAGTTACATTTAGTCATTCTGGTTGAAAATGAAATTATGGCTATGTGTTTTCAAAAGTTTTCCCAAACTTCAGTAATTTTTACAGCAGCTTCACCATTTTTGCTGGATTGAAGTTATCATTTTTATCCCCAGCCCTTGGAACATCTGGCTCCTGGTATGTACTCGATAGTTATTTGTTAAATGGAAAAAAAAAAAAAATATATATATATATATATATTTCACCTGTACTTAATATTTTTCTTTCAATAGGTTTACATTTTGAATTGAAATACCCACTTTAATATTGTATAAGCAAAATATGTATGTGTTTACAAATACATATATGTGAGAATAAGTATATACACAGATGTCTATACAGAAACATAAATATATATGAAATCATGGGTTTGCTATTCCAGTTGTTTCTTCCAGTTCATATTTAAAAAACTAAAATTCTAGTACAATTAAAATTAAAAATCTGTTCTTACAACCAAATTGATTTTGCACACTACCAGAGGGGGATGTACCACACTTTCAGAAACACCAATTTAATGTAATTAACTTACTTACTGTGCAATCTACAAATGCATTCTCCTCCTCCATGTCATGGAGTAGACCCATCCCTATGAGGTAATAAAGTTCATTTCCAGAGAGAATGTAACCATCAGAGGGAGGTCCAGTGAATTCCTTAGTATGATACCACCTACTCGCTAATAATAAATATGGATGTGATATATACTAATGTCTTGGAATCAGGTACAGCATTTACTAATTTGTATTTAGTTTGATGAATTTTATGAAGCCTGAACCTTATTTTTTGCATGTTTCCAGGTAAAATGAAGTATCCTAAATGATTATAGAACTCAATTTTCTACATTTCTAGATAGGTCAGTTGCTTATTTTAAAAAAACAACACTAAAAATAGATTTCAGAGAACAGTATCATGGAAGTTAGGTTTATATATCATGTTGCTTTGAAAAACAACTTTTTTAAATGGTGATCTCTTCAAGTAACCTAGACTTATTTGAAGGATTTAAGAAAGGAGAATGCAGCTCTACTGATACCTTGATTTTAAGCCACTGGCAATGACCTTCTGAACTACAGAACTGTAAAATAATAAATTTGTGTTAAGTCAAAAAAAAAAAAAGGAATTAGTCTGAAAACTGCCTGCTATTATAACCTTTCAGCAGAATATTTTAAATTTTATAATTTTGTAATTATTTCAGAAGAATATTTTTAAATGTTTAAATACTTTTAAAATGTAACATTTTTAAATATACATTTTTTGACCCAGACATTCCACTTTAGAAATTCTTAGAGGGGGAAGAAAAAGTGCCAATGTATAAAGACAAAGGATATTTATTGAATCACTGCTCATAGTGGGAAACAATCTGAATATCCAATACTAAGAAAACAGTTGCATAAATTATGTTATATCCATCCTAGAACATATAATGCAGGCATGGAATAACAACAAGTTAGATCTCTATCCACTCTCCTGAGGGCTCTCTATTATACATGGATAAATGAAAAATGCAAAGAGTAGAAAAACATGTACAGTTGGCTCTCATTTTTATAAAAAACATTGTGCCTGGATTTATTTTCAATGAGTAAGAATAATGGTAAAGGTACATACTAGGTTATCATAGGGAAGACAAAGGAGAGAAAATAATTTAATTCTTCATACATTTTTATATTATTTTAGTTATATAATAACCATATTTTTTTTTAATGAAAAAATCTGACATTAAAAATAATGTCCTTTCCAGTAGCAAGAAAAGGCCTGATTGTTTTTAGGGATGCCTTTTACCTCTTTTCCTTGCTATTAAAAAATAATTTTGTATAATTAGGAAAGTTTATTTTCTAGTAATCATATATTCATGCCTATTTAATATTTACTATGTACTTTTTATACATATGTTATTTATTAAATGCCACAAATTTACAGGTTTACCATAAGGGTGACAAAACTATTGAACAAATGTAAGTTTATACTCACTAAGTTCATAACACAGTTTCGAAAAACAGCCAAGTGTGCTGCCACTACACTAAAGCTGCTCTCGTTGACTTCTAATCAATCCTGTTGAGTGAAGCTAATTAAAATATCACTAGCTTTAATGGATCTAAGGGGACCTTAAATGATGCTCTCCTAACAAACCAGCATTTCAAGAGGGAAACTCAAGTCCAAACTGGATTCGTTTTTAACAATGCCAGAGCCAGTTCAACTTAGGGCCTTTTATTATGGATGGGTGACTGGTCTGGGAAGTGATAAATGAACATTGTGAAAAAGAGCCGAAGTTTGAAAAGGTACGACTCCATTTAGGCACACTCAGAAGTGCAGGAAATTATAACTGTTTATGTACACATATAGCCACTGAGAAAAAGTATTTGGAAAGAGAACATAGATTTGGAATGCAGCAAAAAACTGGATACCTTAATTTGGTTTGAAAAGTGCTTATTGAGAGCATAATACATTCATTCACCTGTTTATCCCACAAACATGTTGTTTAAATTTCATATTACCTTGTCCATTTCTGTACTACAAGGATAAAACAATGAAAAAGATGAGCTCTGTCACAAGTCCAAATGCCGCCATTTAAAGAAACACAAAGTGTCAGCCCTTTCCCAAGATGCTTTACTGCCATCCACCTGAAAGCTGTTATAAGAAATACACAGATCTAAGATGACTACAAATATGAATGGTTACCCTGGAGTTGTACAGTGTCCAAAGTATACAATATCCCAGGAATTGAGGGTACAGAGATACATAAGATAACAGATATACCATAAGACAATTTCAATACAATGGTGAGTGTCTAAGTCAGAGATATATACCAGGGGCTAGGAGGGTCCAGTCTAAAAGTCTGGGAAATGCTTTCTTGAAGAGATGACAATTGAGTTGGGCCAACTTTTTCAATTTTAACACACTTTTATCTAAATATGAAAAAATGGTGGGTCTCTGATGGATCTGGGCCAGAGTAGCACAGGGTCCTTGAAGAAGGTCTTTAGGTTAGAGAGTGGGTAACTGTGGCAGGGATGTGCCGTCTTATCATGAGAAAGTGACTTACTTCAATATAAAGAGCAAGCCCCAAACATTCTCTTTTTCTCCTTCTCTTCTATGAGAAGTCTCAACTTTGGGGGAGCTACTCCATGAAGATTCCCCAGATCTACCATATTAATACTATCCTCTTTGGGAATGACTGGGTAGCTGGGAGGAGAGAAGGGGAAGGCAGAAGTTTGCAGAATAAGAACTTTGTGCCTCTGCAGAGAAGAAATTGTAACCATGCCTCAGTATAACACAAATGACCTCTACTTTTAAAAGTTGGCTGAGAATGAGGAAATCCATTTGTTTAAAGAGATATTCTGTGAAAGCAAGGAGGACGTGAACAAGAGCATTGCTTAACAAGAAATGTACAATTTTTTTTCCCTAGCATGATCCAAGTCAAGCCTCTTGTTTTAGAGCATCAAGCCTCTGTTCACAGCTCAGAGACTGGAAAAAAAAAAAAAAAGGGTGGGTTTCCCTGGTGGCGCAGTGGTTGCGAGTCCACCTGCTGATGCAGGGGATGTGGGTTCGTGCCCTGGTCTGGGAGGAACCCGCATGCCGCGGAGCGGCTGGGCCCGTGAGCCATGGGCGCTGGGCCTGCGCATCTGGAGCCTGTGCTCTGCAACAGGAGAGGCCACAACAGTGAGAGGCCCACGTACCGAAAAAAAAAAAGGGTTTTCTCATTTTTCTTATGCTTTTCCACTTAGGAACATTTTTTAAAATATCGTTCCAATCCTAACATAAAATCATTTATTTCTTTTATTTAGCAGCTTATATATCACCAGAAGAAGAAAGGGGAGCACTTGTTTTGGGTGGACTCAACCCACTTGTTGATATGATTATCAACAGCAAATACATTTGAGCAGAACGTGTATGGGTGCTGCGCTGGATTTCAGTCACTGTGGGCAAGAATCTTACCAGGAACCAGGAAAAAAAACATGATGAGGCTTGAGGAAGGAGATAGGGCTATGTTTCTATATCACTGCTCTTAGAGGTACTCAAAGTGTTGGATAAAAAAAATTTAGGATGATTTGGTGAGAAGGTACAAGACAGAATTATTTGTATCAGTTTTACAGGTGCTGGAAATAAAATACTAAAAAAGAGGCTAGTTTAGTCACAGAATGAGACACTAACAGGAATATGTCTTCCTCCCCATATAATCTCACCTCCCTCTGTCAGTTCACTGGATAATACTATTTTTAATTTTTTAAAATATTTTACTAATTTATTGATAATCCTTATTATTTTTACAGGAGTTTTAAATAGTAGTGAAAGATTGAGTTGCTGGGAAAATGTGAGGCCTACTATACTTGATGACTAGTAAGAATTTAGCCACATTTTCCTTTCATCAACTAAACACATCTTATATTTTTCTAAGCACCCATTCATTCCATTGGTGATCATCAGCAATTATATATATCGAACTATAATTGTACAAAGACACTCGACATATTGAGGACGCCATTGCCCCAAGATTTTCTGTAGAGTTATTTTGATAAGCAGATTTTGGCCATAATTTTACTAATTGTAAAATCATGTGCTGTGCCAGGGATTAGGCCGCCAAACTCTTATGAGAGCAGCAGTACCTGAATGGTAACCACTGTGGACTTGTGCTCTTAACTCTTCACAGGGAAGTGGAAAAAAAGTGCCATGGGAGAGACAAACACAACCAAGGCCTCAACTATGACTGAACAAAAAGTTTTACCTAAATACAAACTCCTATCTAGAACTTAAGGTTTATAAAGTTGTCTTTATTTTTTTATTTTTTATTTTTTTTGCGGTACGCGGGCCTCTCACTGTTGTGGCCTCTCCCATGGCGGAGCACAGGCTCCGGATGCGTAGGCTCAGCAGCCATGGCTCACGGGCCTAGCCGCTCCGCGGCATGTGGGATCTTCCCGAACCGGGGCACGAACCCATGTCCCCTGCATCGGCAAGTGGACTCTCAACCACTGAGCCACCAAGGAAGCCCTAAAGATGTCTTTAAATATCTTGTTTTGAATCATCCAAGAGTGACCTAGTCTAGAGCCATCATGAAAAGGATGCTCCCTTCCCAATCTGTGTATAATCTGTAAAGCCCTAGTGGCCAGAACTTTCCCAAGCTTGTTGTAAATATCTCCTTTATGCTGGAGGAAAAACTACTTCAAGGACTCTAAATCCTTTCCTGGGTATCTCAATGCTGGAGTGGATCCAATGTTTTGTGAGAGTCTGGCTAACTCTGAATGGAACATACCTCAGGAACATACCTCAGGATAACTAGAGTGGCAGGTAGAATAAGTCCGAGAGGAGCAGCAAGTGCATTTCATCTGGGGGACAGAAGAGAACACTCTAGGAGAATTCTAACTTCAGTAATAAATTATATATTAAAAAGTTACATATAGGGACTTCCCTGGTGGTCCAGTGGTTAAGACTCCCCACTTCCACTGCAGGGGGCACAGCTTCAATCCCTGGTCGAGGAACTAAGATCCCACAAGCCACGCAGCACGGCCAACGTAAATAAATAAATAAATGAATAAAATTTTTTAGAAAGACACCTACATTTACTGAGGGCTCGATTATTTTTAAAAAGTTACATATAAAAAAATTTACTAGCAGGCTTGTGATCAACCAAAAGAGCAAAATGAGGCATTCATAGAGTGAGTTTCCATAATCTCATCTAGAATTGCTACTCCTCCATGTCACACCACCAAATTATAACCAGAAGAGGGACACGGGTTTTTTTTCCTTTCCTTTCCTTTTAAATGGGCAGATTCCAGCCTTAGAAACACCAGGGAAATAAAGAGCCCATCTCTGAGTGTGGAGTTTTGAGAAACTGATTCTAACTTAAAAGCTTTAATTAATTGTCCCACATCAGGCTACCAATAGATTAATGCTTTATAAAAAATACATGGTGGAAAATGTGAATAAATAAACCAGAATGATGAATGTACTCACATTTAAAGGTGGAAAGAAGAGAAGAGAAACATTTTCAAATACCACATGGGAGAACTTAGTATTTCCCACTCAGAAGGTTCTCATCATATATCTTGCCCATCTGATCAACTATGTTTACTATTTTAGTTTTCATTAAGTCTTAACACAAAGCTACTTGGGCTAAATATACAAAGTTCAGGATGATTTGCTGCAATCCCAGTAATTGCTTTTCCCATTTTTTGAACCAAACATAACAATATAACCCCATGGTGCATATTGAGGGGCTTTTAAAACAGACTTTATTTTTTACATCACTTTTAGGTTCACAGAAAAATTGAGTGGGAAGTACAGAAAGCTCCCATATACCCCTGCCTTCACATATGCATAGCCTCCCCCATTATCAACACACCACATCAGAGTGGTACTTTTTTTTATAATTGATGAATCTACATTGACACATCATTATCACCCACAGCCCATGGTTTACATTAGGTTCAGTCTTCGTACTGTATATTCTTTGGACTTGGACAAATGTATAATGACATGTATCCACAATAATGTCATACAGAACAGTTTCACTGCCTTAAAAATCCTGTGTTCCACTATTCATCACTCCTCTCCCCCATTCCCTGTAAACATTGATCTTTTTACAGTCTCCATAATTTTGCCTTTTTCACAATGTCATATAGTTGGACTCATATGGTATGTAGCCTTTTCAAATTGGCTTCTTTGTCTTACTAAGATGCATTTAATGTTTCTCCATGTCTTTTCATATCTTGACAGCTCATTTCCTTTTAGCACTGAATAATATCCCATTGTCTACATGTATCACAGTTTATTTAACCATTCACTAACAAGGATATCTAGGTTGCTTCCAGCTTTTGGCAATTATGAATAAAGCGGTTACAAACATTGGTTTGCACGTTTTTGTGTGGACATAAGTTTTCAACTTCATTGGGTAAATATCAAGGAGTGTGACTGCTAGATCCCATAGAAAGAGTATGTTTAATTTTTTTAAGAAACAGACAAACTGTCTTCTAAAGGGGCTGTACCATTTTGCATTCCAACCAGCAATCTATGAGAGTTCCTGTTGCTCCACATCTATACCAGCATTTGGTGTTGTCAGTGTTTTTGAATTTTGGCCATTCTAAATAGATATGTAGGGGTATCTCATTGTTAATTTGCAATTCCCTAAATACATAGGATGTTGAACATATTTTCTCATGCTTATTTGTCCATTATATATCTTCTTTGTAAGGTGTCTATTCAGGACTTCTGCCCATTTTTTAACTGGGTTCACCTTCTTAGTGTTGAATTTTAAGAATTCTTTGTATATTTTGGATAAAAGTCTTATCAGATATGTCTTTTGCAAATATTTTCTCCCAGTCTGTGGTGTGTCTTCTTAACCTCTTGACACATTGAGTTTCATTTCTCATAGAAAAAGGTGCTTATTTGGGAGAATAGGATATTTCTTTGGCAGTCTGTCTCTTCGAGTTACACTTCATATATCCAACTGATAATTCTAGAAGTCGTATTTTCTGACTCCTCCCACATCCAGAAAAGCAGATATTTTATCCAACCTCTAGTTATCCTGTTCACAAATTAATTTTATTAGACTTTTCCTTCTCAAACTCTTTTGTTCCTCAACCACTTCATTTTCTCTTTTTCTACCCATTTCAAAATTGACAGGTTTTAACATCCAGCCTACATTTGCCAAAGATCAGCAGTAGTTTGATCTTTGCCAGTGAGGAGTAGGAGAAGACAACTAAGTTGGAAAGAGAATTTCTGTCTACTCTTTCAGATGGGGTACACATCATCTCAAGCTGCCCAGCTATATTTGACCCTCATGGCAAGATAAGTTCTTATGGTTTATTACTGGGAAAGCCACAAAGAAGTATCACTTTAGCTTTAAAGCTATGGATTCTAGAGAAAAAAAAAGCATACATCTCTGATGGGGAAGAGAACTGAGAGTAATTCTTCTTTTACAATGCCTCATTAGAGCATGAGAGAAGGCTTGACAGAGAGCAATGGCAATGACCACAGGAAGGAACAACACAATTAATTAAAAAAAAGATTAATTCACAGGGGGATTCCATAGCCTGGGCAAGGTAGGATAGAAGATAACCTTATATTAGTTTGCCTAGAATGAAAATCAACTGTTTTTCTTTACTGAATACTCACAAGATTTCAGGGCAAGCTGCTACAGTTTAGAGTTAGGTAAGCAAAGCACAATACTTACCATTTCCTAGAATAAGTGGGTGAAGTCCAAAAAATATCTCTGTCAGGTCTGAGATAGTTTAAATGAGTTCCTGCTTGAAACAAAGAAAGCTGATCTTCCCTGCCAACTCTACTTTTCTTTATAAGAGTGCGGTCCTTCGTTATGCTTGTAGTTGAACACTGAATATTTCAAGAGAGAGCGCTTTGGCTGCTAATGGCAAAGAATTACCCAAAAACTCACATGCAAGATCCCATAAGAATCAAATCATCATCTTTCAATTGCTGACCCTTTCCAGAATTGTATTATGTAACTACTAAGTTGATGAAGACACACAAAATCTTGCCCAGGTCTACATAATCAGACCATACTGAGAGACCTATAGGTAGGGGTAGAAAGAGGAAGTTATCCAGAAGCAACCCATGCTTCCTGTCAAAAAACTCCAGAAGGATAGACCTCCCCTTCTGAAAAATGAATTAAAAACTAAATTCCTGGGCTTCCCTGGTGGCGCAGTGGTTGAGCGTCTGCCTGCCGATGCAGGGGACACGGGTTCGTGCCCCGGTCCGGGAAGATCCCACATGCCGCGGAGCGGCTGAGCCCGTGAGCCATGGCCGCTGAGCCTGCGCGTCCGGAGCCTGTGCTCCGCAACGGGAGAGGCCACAAGTGAGAGGCCCGCTTACCGCAAAAAAAAAAAAAAAAAAAAAAAAAAAAAAAAAAAAAAAAAAACTAGATTCCTAATATGGGGCTCATAAAAAGTTCCCCCCACATAACAGATAGAGGACAATTACCATGAAGAAAAGCATTTGGCTTAATATAACTTTCTCTAAGAAAAAAAAAAAAAAAATGAAGACAATGTCTAGCTCATACCATCATTAATCATTAATAAGGGACACAAGTCTGTGACCTGATTGTAGAATCTGATCCACAGAAGTGTGCCATTAGGCTTCATGAAATAACATATGTAATACATGTAAAGACATTTCCTTTTTAAATCTGAATTTCTTGCTTATTTCAGTAAACTGGAAAACCTGGCAATATTTGGTCCCTATTTCCAAGTGCAGACCAATGGGCTGGACCTGAGAAGGAGCCACTCCCTAAGGTGGGCTTATGGTACCCACCATCATTCCCTATATTATTATCACAAGCTCATTCTCTCATCTGTGGCACCCACCTTATCCCTGTAGAAATTTGGATTTGTAATTCCTAATATATAAGAAACATGGACTTGATGAAGCCACAGAAGTCTTAAAAAGTGATTTATAATTAAGACTTTTTAAAAAATGCAAGCACTGGGACTTCTGGAATGGTAGAATGAGGACCTCCATAAGTCTGCTCTTCCATAAAAATCAATAAAAACACATGCAAATATTTCAAAATCAACTTTTTAGGAACTCTGCAAATTAACCAAAGGCTCGCAATAATGTGAGGAGCAATTTGTTCAAGAAAAACTGCAAAACTTCACTAAGAATGGCAGTGAAGTTAGGGCATATTAACTTGGCCTACTCCCATCCCTCTCTTGTAAGTTCCATGTAACCTTGAAAACCAGTAGTATTGCATCTGCAGTAGCTGTAAAACCTGCAGTCAGGCTGCCATCACAGGGCGATTAAGGGGCCTTGACACTCCTCAAGTCCCATCACCAGGGCATTGGTGCTATTTGGTTTATCTCATGGCTTCCCAGAAAAAAAATTTTAAATAACTTTTCAGAACGTTGTCATTATTTGACGTGACTTGAAGTTTACTCTGCAGAAAAAGCCGCATCCCTAGGGTGTTTGTCAAAAACAATATATGGCAATTGTTTAAAAACGCAGCTGCCTAAAGCCATGATACTAGTTGAACAAACAAGAATCTGACCCCAAAACATTTGAAAGGAAGATCTGAGTAATGAGATATCCACAGTTGACTTTGAGAAGCTCTGACGTATTTCTGGAGATCTACAAGACCACACAAATGTTCAGGGCTATGCATATGACCAGGAAAGACCTGATAGGGTGCTAAGCTCTTTCTTCTGGTGGACCTTGAGACCCTGCACAAGCAGAAAGTAAAGGTTAAGGTAGACTTGCAAGCTGCCTTAGTGTTAAATGCATGGTCCAACACACACATGCAAAACCTTCAATAAAGGTTTTGTTGATTCAACAAACAAAACAAAACAAAATAATGCCTTATTGATTCAAGGCATTTAAGAAATCTCTATTCAATCATTAACTGACTGAGTAGAGACTTCAGTGGCCACAATCTACAGGGAATATAGACTTACAGAATAAATTTTGACCTTGGAATCCTTGTTTTTTTCTGAGAACGGGGTTTAACCAAGGACTTGTTACTTAAGACACTTGGTATTAAGACAGAGGTCCTTCTACATGTATTGTGACTCCTAGTAAACATTTGCTCTGATTTGTGACAATTGCATAAAAAGGTTTATTTAGCATTATTTGTGGAATTGGGGACTTGGAGGAAATTTAGATATTTGTGTGAGGGAAATGGATAAATAAACTATGTGAAGGCGTTCTACAGAAGTACTGTGCAGCAATGAGAAGCAACAAGCTAGATGGACATAGATAGTAAAATGGATGTGTCATAAATGGCCAAAAGGGCATGAAAAAAATAAAACAGATTGAGGATTGAGGGCTATAAGCCCTCACACATGCACAAAAATAACAGCATTTATTTTGCAATAATTTACACAAATAAAGGATATACATAAAACACTGAAAGATGATGCCTATAGAGTAGAAGTGGCAAATGAGAATGGAAAATAAATACGGGAGGATGTTCAGGGACCAGTCAAGATCATGAGTAATGACCTGAAATATCTGATTGACTCAACCTCTGTAATCAAGGAAGGAAAAAAGAAAGAAGGAAGAAAGAGGAGGGAAGGAAGGAAAGAAGAAAAGGAGGAAAGATAAATATGAGAAAAGAATAAAAAATACTGAAGGAAAACAAAAAGCCATGATAGGAAAAAAAAATCTACATTTGAGGTCATAAATCTTATAAAATTTTGTAGAAAATCAAATCAAATCAGAGTTAGACTACCCTGGGGATATGGGGTTTCTGGACATCTGGAAAGCTAGAGGCAAAGATATGATCCATGGACACCTGGATGGTTGGGTTACCCTTTATCCTTGTCTGTTTCCCACCTCCAGTGATAAGCATATGGCCTTCCCTGTGCTCAGTATGGTTCAAGAACAAGGAAAATCCCATGTGTCAAACTTTCCCTTGAATAAGAGTGTATAATTTTTACTGTAAACACTTTTGATAATGGTGATATAAGCCTGAATATAAAAGGGAATGGCCTAATGAGAATTCTAATTTTTGTTAACTCTGTCAAGATTTTGCCTTCATGGAATACCTCATTGGGAAAGTTCGTACCAAGTTAAACTTCACGTTAATAAAATTTATCAATATTTTAAATGATAGGTTCTGCCTTCTAAAATTTTTTCTTATCTCAAGATTCTTAAAAACAGTTACAACATGCAAAAAATTTTAACACCTTATAGGTATTGCTGCACTGGTCAAGTTATTTACAAATTGTAGGGAGAAAATATTATAATCTAGTATACACTAAAATATGGATTGCATTTGCTCATTTGGTTGAGAATTTGGCTACAAACAGGGTCACTAATTATTATGAGAGTGAGTTTTGGCCTTAGAATCACATGAACCCTTCTGAGAATGGCCTTATTCTTTAAGGTATTTTGTACTAGACAGAGGTCTTTCCTGTGTGTACTACGTATCATGATTCAGGCCAACTGCTTTTCAAATAATGCACTCTCCTCTACCTCTCCAAATAAATGAAAACTTTGAAATATTAAAACTTGTACCTACCCATTTTACCATAAGCAAAAACATAAAACTATAGCGAAAGAGCTGTAGTGACAATCAGCTAGGAAGATAAAAAGCTAAATGGAGTTTTCAGTTTATTTTATGGGCAGGTATCATGTGCTCAGGAGCAAATAGAGGAAGACGCAAATGAAAAAAGAAACTTTGTGGAGGAAGTAGGCTCTCAAGAAACTCACAAATGAAGGAAGAGATAGGGCTTGGTCAGAGAGATGTAACAGTGTTCTAAGTCAGGGGCATAGCAGAGATGTCTCTGGAAGAGTAATATGTTGAGTAAACCAAGATGGGGGTTAATAGGTGAGGCTAGAAATAGCATACAGGCTAAGCTGGTGACTAGGAGGGGTAAAAAAAATTCAATAAATGGACCAAGTTAGCCCTAAGCAGTCACCACAGACCACAGACCAAAGAAAAGGGTCAGGATCTTGAGAGGCTTTAAAAATGACTGATTGGAGTGGACAATTTGGGCTGAAGCCCAGGTTGCTGGCTGTAAGCAATAAAAGGCCAAACAGTCCAGTAAAGAGAAGATTTAGTCAAGAAATAGTAAGAAAAGAACTTACTAAGTGCTGAGAACCCCTGCAGCTTACTTATGTTTTCCAAAAGTCAGAGCTTGGTTCGATATTTTCTCACCAATATACATAGATGTCTGTATCCTTGAGGAAGACTTTATTTCTTTGTAGTTAGCAAAATTACCATGGTGCCTACTAACAGTGCTAATGCATTCATTATACTCAGTCGGTGGAGTTTGAGTTCCAGAATGAATTTACCACATTTTACTAAATTTCCTGAGCTAAATGTTGAATACTTTCCTCAGGCCAAGCCTTCTTTAAGTATCATGAGAGTGGACTAAAGTACTGTAAGCATTCTCAAAGCCGCAGTATCAGAGACTTCTCAGACCAAAAGAAACAAAAATTATTTTTTACACAAAAATATATATTCCAAGCTTCATCCCTATTCTTTGTTCTGCCTAGGTTTTTTACAGCTGCATCACCAAGCTATAGCATAATCGTTAATTCAGTGTGTGTTGGTAAATGCAAATACACTTCTGAATAATGCTGTTATTTTTGAAGCATAGCTGCTCAGTAAATTCGGTGTGGCATGAAACAAGTATGCCCTCGGAATTTCTAATTAAAAACACATACACAACATACATACACACATTTATTTATATATGGGTAGGGAGGATTGATTGTGCCTCTTTGGGGTCTAACTACTATGAGCTTAGTGAAGTAAACCATAAAGAAGAAACTTTCAAAACCCATACTTAAGACTTTTTATGTTTCTGTTTCTGGATCTCAGGAGCTTGGAAGTCACCACTCCATCCTAACAACAAATAGAAAGCTAAGCAAACTGAAAAATCAACAGCTCTTCTTAAATACCTACGAGTGGAGAGGACACCAGGCAAAACACTGCCCCAAGACTGGAGAGAGAGACAGGCAAATAGAGCCATGGCTTATCAGAGCAGAGGCTCATGAGCAGAAACTCCCATGGGAACAGGTGCCAGGGTAGGAAAACCTGAACTGTAAATGATGAATTCTTGGAGGCTCAGTGAGGACAACTCTGAGAATTAAAAACTTCAGGGGAATCTGGTCATGGGGGTGGGAGGCACACAATATTGTATGATTTACCTGCAGGAGCTTGACCAGGTTCTCATGTAAATACCAAAGAAAAAGACCTCCTCAGCCTTCAGGCAGGGGTAGGAGAAAAGGGACTATTTTGAAATATGCCACAGCACTCTGTTCTTCTTAACAAGGTCTGACCTCAGGGGAAACTAGTTAACCAGAGCCTAACCTGCTGGGGTCTTATCAGAGCCTAATGACCTGGGGAGAGGAAATACCCAACTTCAACCCCCTCTAGCCATCCTGTCCCCCTTAAGGGAGGAGAACAAAAGTGAGAAACACTTTTGAAGTTCACTGAAAGACTGAGACAATTATAGGACTTTAGAACATTTCCTCACCCCCCACACCGTACCACCATATTACTAAAAGCCTATTACAGCATTTATTTTACCTGTTACATCATGTCTGGCTATCAAAAAAAAAATTACAAGGCATACCAAAAGTCAAAAACACCATTTGAAGAGACAAAGCAAGCATCAGAACCGGACACAACAGTGATGTTGGAATTACCAGACCAGGAATTTAAAACAACAGTGTAAGGGATCTAATGGACAAAGGAGACAGCATGTAAGAAGAGATGGGTAATGTGAGCAGAGAGATGGAAATCCTAAGAACGAACCAAAAAGAAATGCTAGAGATCAAATACACTGTAACAGAAATGAAGACTACCTTTAGGCTTATTAGTAGACTGGACATAATTGAGGAAAGAATCTCTGAGCTAGAGAATATAGCAATAGGATCCTTAAAGACAAACAAAAAACAAACCAGAATATTATATCCAAGGATCGTGGAACAACGGCGAAAGGCGTAACATACATATAATGGGAATACCAGAAGGAGAAGAAAGAAAGGAACAGAGAAATATTTTAAACACTAATGCTGGAGAATTTTCCAAAATTAATGTGAAACACCAAATCCAAGATCCAGGAAGCTCAGAGAACATCAAGCAGGATAAATGCCTCCCCAAAAATGAAACCAAGGTATATCATTTTCAAATTACAGAAAATCAAAGCTAAAGAAACATTCCTGAAAGAAACAAGAGGAAAAAAACACCTTACTTACTCATAGAGGAACAAAGGTAAGAATTACATTCGGCTTCTCAGAAATCATGCATACGAGAAGAGAGTGGAGTGAAATAATTAAAATTTTCAAAGAACAAACCAACCTAGAATTCTGAACCCTGTGAAATTATCCTTCAAAAGTGAAGGAGAAATAAAGACTTGCTTAAACAAATAAAAATTGAATTTGTTGCCAATAAACCTGCCTTGCAATAAATGTTGAAAGAAGTTCTTTAGAGAGAAGGAAAAAATATAGATTAGAAACACTGACCTACATTAAAAAAGGAAGAGCATGGAAGATGGAATAAGTAGAGGTAAAACAAAATCCACCCTTAGACCTTGAGTAAAATGAGAAGTATGAGTGTGGGGCTCGCCCAACGATACTGAGAAGCAAGTTTGTCTACTTGGGTATCATTTAGATGTTAGGAGTAACCGTCATTTCCCAAGTTGTGGCAACAATGTGGAAGGATGAGCATAAGCAAAGGAAGAGAGATGAGAAAGAAGCTATTTCTACAAAAACTGTCTACCCTTTCTGTAGTAATAGAAATTCTAATTGATCTTCCTGTTGCTACCTTTCTCCCAGTTCTACTTCATATACATTACCCATTCTGACTTGATCCGCATTCCATACGCTTATAAAAAAGAGAGGAAATGTGGTAACATGAGAAGACAAAAAAGGAACCTTGGTTCTAATCCATGCTCCATTTCTAACTTGGTCATTTACAAGAGACACAGGTTACTTTGCTTCTCTGGGCCCGAGTTTCTTCACCTATGAAGTGGGGGCAGTAAGTTAACCTAGATAATAGTCTCTGAAGACCCCTGTACCTCCAAGATTCTTTGTTCTGTTCTAATTAGGAGAAAGTCCAATGCTTATTAAAAAAAAATAGGAGAAAGTCCAATGCTTATAAAAAAAAATTCTTATAAAGTGTTTCTCTACTAGAATTCTGGAATTGATTTCACAGATATCATGAAAATATTTATGGGAGAGAAAAGGGTAGTAAAACAGATCTTTGTTCATATAGATTAATTGCAATCAAGATGCTTTGGTCTGATTAAGAGAATAAAACATAAAAAATCCCCTTATGGGGCTTCCCTGGTGGCACAGTGGTTGAGAGTCCGCCTGCCAATGCAGGGGACACGGGTTCGTGCCCCGGTCCGGGAAGATCCCACATGCCGCGGAGCGGCTAGGCCCGTGAGCCATGGCCACTGAGCCTGCGCGTCCAGAGCCTGTGCTCCGCCATGGGAGAGGCCACAACAGTGAGAGGCCCGCGTACTGCAAAAGAAAAGAAAAAAAATCCCCTTATGAATTCAAATAGGAAGAGGAGAACAAATTATCTCAGGCTATCAGCATACTAAATTCCAGCCCCTGATATATTTCTTATTTAAATCAATTTTTTTTCTTCACCATAAAACTTTTAGACTTCTAAATAAAGATATGAAGAGTTTCCTGATTTTTCTCACTAGAAGAGACTTCTCCATCTTCTCAGTTCCTGCTGGCCCTCACATCACTCTCATGGCCTGTATCACTTTCTACATTGCATTATAATTATATGAATACAAATGTGATCTTTCTTGGTAGACTATGGGCATCTTTTGCTTCTTATTTATCCCTGGTGGCACATTACCCAATGTCTTGCAAATAGCAAAGAGTCATTATGAATGAGTGAATGAACAAATGAGGAGAGGAAAGGAAGGAAGGAAGGAAGGAAGGAAGGAAGGAAGGAAGGAAGGAAGGAAGGAAGGAGGGAAGGAGGGAGGGAGGGGAGGGAGGGAGGGAGGGAGGGAGGGAGGAGGGGAAGGAAAGGGAAGGGAAAGAGGAAGGAAGGGAGGAAACAATAACCACATATGTAGTAACGAATCAGACGGCATCTAGTTCCCTAAAAGAACTAATGACTTGTAACCATAGGAACAGTGCGAATAGTGAGGAGAACTGCACCCAGTAGGATGCTCAGCTGATTAAAAAGATAGGACTTGAATTTTCTCCTTGGAGAAGAAATGATCAGGCACATGTTGAGCCTGGCCTGGCTTATTTAAGATGTTAGAATGCCTTGACATGCCTGGTAACATCTCAGGGATAGGGGTTCTTATATTTAACGGTATTCAGTAGGCATCTCAACCCACCCTCTCCCCTTAGACTCCAGTCATGAATATCGCACCTCAATAGTTCTTATTCTTTCCTCTCAACTCACCAGCATTTCCCATCATTCTTCCTTAAAGACAGTGTTTAACCAGAGCAGGACAAGATTTAGACTTGATAACAGCTGAACCTCCCCACCACTATATCTCTTGGTATCAGAATCTGCAAAAGTAAAACCTATTTAAACTAAAAACAAAGCAAAAACACCTTAAAATTATAGTTTCTATTTCTCCAAACAAGTATTAGTGTAACTGTAAAGATCAGCAATGTGTTGTGCACAGGAAAGGAAGAAAATAACCGTAAGGGTTAATTCTTAAAGACAAACCTTAAGATTTAATTCTTAAAGACAAATCTGTCATTTATGGATACAAACTAAATAATAGCAACTTTCATTGCAGAGAATAGAAAAGAAATACTAAAATGCAACACCTTCTTGCCCACCTCTGTCCTTGCCATGTGACTAGGAAAGAAAGAGAAACACTATTAACAATAAAATTCAAAGTTTACCTCGCACCAAAGTCAACTCAAATTACTAAGTTCCGCTTTGACCCAAGAACGTATGGTATTATGTTCAATTACAAACTATTAAATGATTCTTTTGTGGAAGAAAATTGCTATTCTAGGCTAGAAACACTCTAAAGTTGGCAACATCTCAGAGGACAGAACCACTATTTTGTACCCCAACTCCCCCTTGAGTCCTCCACACATTAGTTTTGGTTATCAAGCTGTCACAACAATGAGCAAGCTGGTATTCAATGTAGACATCTCTAGACAAGGAAATTGAACCTCCAGTGAAATTCAAAGTACCTCTTGAAACTTAATGAACACATTACCCATTCGAACAAATGAAAGCTTAAATTAGGTTGCTCCAGGATCTCAATGTTAAGTATGTGTACAATTCAATTACTCACCCCAACATTGTCCCCATAACATTTTTCATTCCACTCCCTTCTCAAAAAACCAAGCCCTAGGCAAATGAGGTAATGATGGAATGTTATGTGGGTTTTTAGTTGGAGCATTTAGTCAGCACATCAGAGGGAAAGATCAGAGGAGGTCAGAAGCAAGACATCTTTGCTTTCTGTAAGCAGCTGCTTACAAGGGCTGGCTGGGACCTCAATGAAACTTGAACCAGTGGACAATAGGACTGAAGCTGAAAAGCCCAACCCCAAGAGTTATGTCTGGAGCTCAGAGAAGCACACTGTTGGACCCTCCTTCCTTTGCCATATATCAGCTCAACCTTGGTTCATGTTATCGGACAAATTTTGTTCTATTCATTTTTGAAAGACCTCAGCAAGGGATCTTCCAGGCAGAGTCCAGCAGACTGCTGGATTCAGGACTACACTAACACATGATACTAGAGACAAAAACAAAACCCCAGACCTCCAAAATCAAAAACATGAAAGCCAAGCGCATTTCTTTGGCTTAAATTATTTGGATAATGTCCTGGATTGGCTAGTCACTTACCAGTAGACACTAACCAAAAGTAAATCCATCAATCTTCTTGAACTCTGAGGTGTCAATACTTGACCTTCACTCAGAGTGACTCAGCTGTCACTTTTCAAAAATCCAAAGGGCTTTGTGTGGGGTCAAATACATTTATACATAAGTATTTGAGGAGACATAGAGACTGACAGTGGCCATCTGCAGGCATATAAGAAAGCACGGAAACTGGGTGACTGAACAAGTGAAATTTCCTTATTGAAAGCAGGATTAATCAATCACAGGATGACTCAATATATAAAAGTATGGATGAAACCAAGCAGACACAACATAGAGAATAAAGAAGAAACCTGGGTTCTGATCCCATGTTTGTTACTGTGGTGAGATCATTAGAACTCATTAATCTCTTTGGTCTCTAGTTTTTTATGTGTAAGAATAAAGAAGGTGAGCTATTAGTATTGATGTAGTTATGTTTTATGCCTCACCAGCTCCAGAAATGGAATTGAGGTTGACAGAAGTTGGACTGGAAGATTGCTAAATTTACTTTTAGCCCTTATATGATTTTAATTAAAAAAAAACAACAAATTGAGAAAAAATAGTTCTGGAGACAAGACTTCTATAACAAGAAGTGAGATCTTCAGTCACCGAGCACATACCACCATAGCAAAATGTCTTGGGATATCAGTTAGGACGAGTTTGACCTCAAGAAATAGAAATCCTCAATGCACTTTATTAAATAGGAAGGAAATGGTTTCTCTCACACTGGAATGGTTTCTCTCTCTCTCAGATTTTCAGAAGTCATGCCACTAAAAAATGTTCTCCAAGACCCAAGTTCTTGACATTCTGCCACACTGTCACCTTCAGCAAATGGGCCTTTTCTCCCACTAGCTCTTCTTATGCTTACCAGGTAGCTGCAGCAGCTCTAGGAACTATGTCCTCACGACCACGTGCAGCAGGAAAAGAGGAGCCATGTTTTCCCTATTTTGTGTGTCTCATACCAGATAGGAAGACAATTCCCAGTAATTCCAGCAGATTTCCACCAAAGTCTCAGGATTTTTACACATGCCTTTGCCCACACCAACCATTTGAAAGTAAAAACAAGACCACCAAGTTTGACCTGGTATCAGTATGATCATAGCTTCATGCTTTGGCCTTGGAAATGTGTCTGGATGCCCCTGAAGGACACGGCTGTGGGAAAATGGGGCTATTAGCAAAGAATTGGGGAATGGCTTTTGAGAGGGAACCAAAACTGCTACAGAGAAGGTCTCCAAACCATAATAATTCCTTATTTTAAAGGAATTGGCGAGATCAATGATCCATTATTATAAAATTGGATACTGCTCAAATTCACCACTTATCTAAGAAGGATGTGCTTCACAAATTAAGTATGGTCAGAAGGAGGATTGCTGCCTCTTAACAGTCTCTGATGGATCAGTAGGAAAATTTTTAAAAATAACATAATAGATGTCAACTTGATCTTTCCTACATAACCGTCTTGCATCTTATTGGAACAGAGGCATGAAGAGAACGGAAGAGAGGAGATTAAGTAACACAGACTAGAGCTAAAGGGGTCCTGAATCAAGGTAGATACAGAGGGAATAATAAAGGGGAGGAAGATTCAAAACATGGGCAGCAGGCAGAACTGGCAGCTCCTAGGGGGAGACTGGATATGATGGTGAAAGAGGAAGGGGTCTTTAAGGCAATGGACAAGGAGAAAGAAAAGGAAAAAAGAGAAGAAAAGAAGAACAACAACATTTCCAGGGGAGGAATGAGAGAAGATAATAAATCCAAGTTTGTGGACTGTTAAATTTGAGGCTGTTTGAGTCTGTGTTTGGAGTTCAGGTCAGATGTACCTTTAGACCAAGCATCTTTCTATAGGAACAGAGTAAGAGAAGAGAAGAATGGGTAAGGACGAAACCCTGAGGAAGACCTACACTGAAGCAATGAACAGAGGAAGAGAACGCTTCAGAGAGAGATACAGGAACTAGAAGAGAAATATGTCATGAAAGCTAAGGAGATAAATCTTTAAAGAAAAAGAGTAGTATATACGAATTGAAACATGGCTCCAAAGTCATCAACTGATTTTAGCCATAAAAAAATAGTTTAATGGGATCTGGCATTATAGATGTGGAAGTAAGACCTCAGTGGCTTCAGGAGTGAATAATATAAGAGAATGAGGACTAGATATGGAGTGGCCAGAGGGAGTCAGAATTAAAGGAGGACATTTTAAGAATGGACAGACACAAGCATATATATAGGCTGAACCCAAGGAGCCTTAGAGAGAAAGAGGTCTAAAGACCCCAGGAGAGGAAGTAATGATCACATTTCATAATATAGGAAACATTTTTAAAAGTCACTTCTAACAGACATTGATTCATTCAACAAATTCTGTTTGAGTCCCTATTATCTCAACACTGGGATACAGCAGGGAATAAGCAATAAACAGTAATTTCCTAGTAAAAAGATCATAGTGACTCAAACTCATTCAAATAAGAAGCCGACAATACAAATCTTTTCTTTACAGTTCTAAAACTTGTGGATCTTGCTAGGAAAATGTGGTAAAGCGTAAGCATTGTCTCACTGGAGAAGCCCAGAGAATGAAAATATATTCATTTTCTGTTTTGAATACCTGTTCACAGTACAGTTCTTTGAGGCACAAGCATCTCTAGCGGCCTCTTTCCTAAGGGCAGTGGAACACTGGGTCCATTTAGACCAAGCAGAGGGGCTTCTTTAAGACTAGGAAATCTGAATTGGACTAGACAGTCTGATCCTGTGACAATTATTCTTGTTCAGAAAGGCAGAGCAGGATCTTCATGGTAGCAGTTACAAAGCCAATGGCAAAAACTAAACACAGTGGTCAAGCCTCCAATGCTTCCTGTGGGTGTCACCCACCTGACTAACAACCTCAGATCAAGACACCTTAGGAGACCTTGTAACAATTGATGCCACCACCTCTCACTCTTGTCTTCGTCAGGTCCATCCTAAAGGCAGCAACACGAGCCCCTCTAAGGAACTACACTCCTTATTCTAAGCTCCTGCTATTCTGACCATGCTCCCTTCCTCCCTCCTCCGTGACTTGACAGCCTCAGCATCTTTTCTCAAGGACTTCTTCTCTCTCCCAAATCCTCACATACCAGTGTGTCACTTCACTAAACCCAGGGTTATTCACTGCCCTGTTCCCACCCCAGGCATTTGCCCTCACGATTGCTTATGCTTAGAACACTCTGCCCTGAGAAAGCCTCAGGGCTCACTCCTCACTTCATTGAGGTCTGTTCTAATATCTTCTTATCAGAAAGGAATTTCCTGATCTTTCTGTGAAAAATAGCAACGCAGTTGGTCTCCATCACCTGCCAGTTTATTTTCTTCATAGCACTTTTCACTACTTATCACATCTATTTGTTTTCTATCCCTCTCCTGCATCCCAGCATTAGAATATAAATTCTATAAAGGCAGGGATTTTTTTTTTTGTTCACTGCTGTATCTTTAGGGCCTGTACTGGAGCCTGACACATTAGCAGCTGCTCAAAAATTATGTATCAGATGATGCTGCCACACCCCAGGACATCACTAACACTTCCATGGGGCTCATTCTTCCTCTTCTTCAACATCATTTCCTCCAGGATGATTTGCCTGCCCTTTTCACTTTTACCTGCCTCCAAATCCAGGCTCAGTCCAGGACCTCTTCATCCAAATCACCTGGTCACTGAATAAAGAAAAAGATCACAACTTTCAAAATGTACTGTGACTCACAAAACAGGTGATCTGTACCAAAACAAAATTTCAAGACAAACTAAGCTGGAAATGTTTTAACATCAGCCCATTCAGATTCATATTTTATAAGACACCAAACCAACTGATTTAAAAGTAAGTCCAAAACACGGGCTTCCCTGGTGGCACAGTGGTTGAGAATCTGCCTGCTAGTGCAGGGGACATGGGTTCGAGCCCTGGGTCGGGAAGATCCCACATGCCATGGAGCAACTAAGCCTGTGAGCCACAACTACCGAGCCTGCGCTCTACAGCCTGCGAGCCACAACTACTGAGCCTGCATGCCTAGAGCCCTTGCTCTGCAACAAGAGAGGCCACCACAATGAAGCCCACGCACCGCAGCAAGGAGTAACCCACGGTCACTGCAACTGGAGAAAGCCTGTGCACAGCAACGAGGACCCAATGCAGCCAAAAATAAACAAATTAACTTAAAAAAAAAAGTAAGTCCAAAATAAACACTACCAAAATGGAAATCCACTCTAAAACTTTGTTCCTCCAAAAAACAATGGGAATACTGGCAAAAATGATCAGAGTCAACTTCTTTAGAACCCTGGAAATTAACCGAAGCCCTGCAAAAACTCCAAGGAGCATTTATTCAAGAAAAACGTTTGAATCGCAGTAAGAACAACAAGCTTTGTGACTCCCTACCCCTGTCCTCAGCTCTGTGTTAGTTTGAAAATCAATAGCTAGGAAAATCACAACCACACAAGCTAGGAAAGCCATCAGCCTAACGGATGCTGGCCGATCACCTGCACCAGGTGAATTATAGAAGGTAAGACCACTTGGTGGTCCAGCAACTCACCTAGTTTGCAAATGTCAAAGAATCTCTGCCAGATCTCACTTTCTAATTTCTGCCTTAAAACCACCTTATGACAAATCCAAGTACTCATACCCCTCTCCCACCACCACCAGTTCAGTAAAAAATATTATTCCAACTTCCCCTTTTGTAGACATCACTGGGACTCAGTCAACGTAGTGCTCTCCTAGTTCATCAAGTCCAATAAACCAAGCTTTGCATGACCAATGGGCTTCCCTGCTGGTCTTTGGCAGAGCCTTGGTCTTCACCCTACCGGATATTATCTTCTTGTCTCTCATTCTCATCAGCCTGTCAGTCAGGGGGTACTTTTTCTATCTCTACATCACCACGTGGAGCACAAATCCTGGAATATAGTAGACACTAAGGAAATGCTTACTAAATGACTGAGTTTATTCAAGACTGAAAGTTGGGAGATTTAAAATGTAGCATCTGGAGTTTAGTTTGCATTTTGTTTCAACAAGAAATTAAATACCTTAGCCCACATGTCTTTGCCTACTCAGTGAAAGAATAGAAGCAAAGGCAAAGAACACAGAAACAGAACAAAATGCCAACAATGTTCGCTTGAAAGAATACAGAGCAGCATGCCAACAGGACAGACCTGAGCCCTGCTGCATGGTGTTGGGCAGAGACGGCATCAAATCCTCTTGCAGACATTGGGTCACAGGATTCACCTCATTCACCCCAATGACACTGCACACATTGAACATGCGTTAAATTTGACACACTTATGATGTCTGTTTCTTGGGAGGCAAACATTATAGATGCGACCAAGTTAACAGAGAAGAGAGAAACTGGAACGCCCTCTTTCACCACTCCTTTTTTTTTTTAATGCAGACGTTATGGTCTATCTTTCATTTTCACCCTTTTTATAGAGACATGGGTAAGAAATGCATTTCTCTATCCAAGACAAACAACAGTGTAGTGATGAACACAGCTGACATTAACCGTTAGGGTTGGGAGTCAGTAGGCAGTGACAGAGACATCACAGACCCCGACATGCCACTTCTAATGGGACACAGGTGCCATCCAGATCTGGTGCCACCATCCCTCCCTGGTTCCTAAGAGAATCCAAACAACATACAAAACAGAAATAGACCCACAGACATGGAAAACAAACTTATGGTTACCAAAGAGGAAAGGAAGGAGGGATAAATTAGGAGTTTGGGATTAAAATATACACACTGCTATATATAAAATAGATATTCAGCAAGGACCTACCGTATAGCACACGGAACTATACTCAATATTTTGTAATAACCTATAATGGAAAAGAATCTGAAGAAGAATAGATACATAGATACATAGATAGATAACTGAATCACCTTGCTGTACACCTGAAACTAACACGATTGTAACACTTCAATTAAAGATTTAAAAACAAATAAGCAACAAGGATAATTGTACAGCACAGAGAAACATAGTTATTATTTTGTAATAACTTTAAGTAGAGTATAATCTATTACTGAATCACTGTCTCATACATCTGAAACTAATATTGTAAATCAACTAGACTTCAATAAAATAAAATAAAGAACATATATTGTTATATGGGCTTTCCTAATATTCAGATTTTATCTTAAATTTGATGGAGGAAGGGGAAAAAGAAATTAAGAAATGGGTGGAGAAAGCAAAGGGAAGAAAGAAGCATCATGAAAGCCAAATAAAATGAATAAAATGTGTCTGTGGACCACCAGTTCCCACCCTTGCTCTAGTCTACCTACTGCTCTCACAGACATGGAAATTCACACTAAGAGAAGAAACATGACTGGTCAGTATCAGGAACGAGAACCCAGGTTGCTTTCCTCCTAGGCATCTCCTTTTAATACATCTTCCTAGTCTTGTTTTCACATAACCATAATCTCAGTCATGCAAGCATTTTCTTTTGGCTCTTTGTAACCCATCTCCAGAAAGGCAGCATGCTCACAGAGTAATGCCACTCTCTGATACTTAAGGAAAGAAGAACAAAAGTGGGGAATATATTTCTCTCCATGTGAAAGTACTCAATGAATGCTCAGCTCCTAACAGATCTACTTCCTGAATCTTTTACAATATGACCCAAGGGGCTAGAGAGTGCTCCTAGTGAACAGTTTTTATTACCCTATCTTACCATCAAGCTCAGCCTGGCACACTAATTTTCTTCTGAGCCTCTCACAGCATTTTTGAAATTTCCATCTCATGTGCTAAGTAAGCTTGCACAGGAAAATGTTAGTCATGCTGAGGAAAGTGAGGAGCGGATACTAGAAAACTTTAGACCAGGTAGACAGGAATGAGAGCACAGAGGGGAAAAAAAAAAAACAGAAACAAACTCAGTGCATCAGGTCTCCTCTCCTTTTTTTTGTTTTCCTGTAAAAGCTTATTCATAAAGCTGCTTCTGAATACCTGTCTCCCAAGCTTTCTCTAAATAGGGATTATTTTAGCAGGGAGTTTAATTTCACAAACTCTTTCTGAAATTGCATAATCTCTTAATTTCATAGCTCTTTCTGACACTATCTAATAACTGCTTATCCTTTTCAGTAGCTGGGCCCTTTTTGATCCTACATTAAGTTAAAAGAATTTAGGAGGGGTTGTAATTTTATGTCTGACAGGAAAACAGTCTAATTAGTATGTGGAAGGTACCAAGCTAGAGCCAAAATGTTCTGACCAGGGCTTGTATAAATACAGAGATGAACCCTTCTTCCCAATACATTTTTTTATTTCTCTATTAGTGGATCAGACAACCATCACTGGATAATGACTAACTACTAAATATTTTTCAATATTAGTTAGAGTCATCTGGGGGAGTGCTAAGAATGTAATTTCCTAGGTCTTACCCTAGACCCATGGATTAGCATTCTCCAAGAGTAGATCTTGAAATACTCCATCAATTTTGAATGAAGTCATGGTTAAGGAGGTGGCTGCCCCCATAGACCTGTCTTCCAGTTTTTCTATAGAACGCTGAGCAAGTCATTTAACCCCTTTGCACATTTACAGACTGGTTATAAAATAGGTATCACCCACCTCTACTCACCAGCATGTTATAAGGTTAAATGAATAGCTATCAAGTGTTACATACTTATCAACATGCACAACTATAATTTCACATGACACTGAAAGTATCTTTCCATGATTGCTATTTGAGCAATAAGCTTTGATAATTAACCATAAGATTATCAAAAGAGGTAGAATTTAATATTCTGAAACATTTGACTAAACATACAGGGTTCAAAACAAGAAATGAAACACAGTTGACTGAGGACAAGTAAATTAAAGCTGAAAACAAAAAATGCTGCTGCTTTTGATTTGAAAAATTGAATTAATTTGTAAATTAAATTTAATTGTATTTTTTAAATTTAATTTTAAAAGTAGACTTATCCTGAAAGACGTATGAGCAGAGAGCAAATTGTCCTTACCCTATTTCAAGTTTCTATTTTTCTAAACTTATCTAAGCTCTCCCTAGTGTAGCAGTTTCACATCATTTCCATAAATTGGTCATCTGAACCAGTTCCCATTTTCCAGTCTTCATATATTGTACCTTCATGGATTTCCTAGTAGAGCATTACTCTGTATTACAAAGTTACTTGTCCTGGGAGATTATCTTAATTACTATTTTTTAATTGAAATACAGTTGATTTACAATGTTGTGTTAGTTTATGATGTACACCAGTGATTCAGATATATATATATAGATATATAGATATATCTATAGGTTAGATTCTTTTCCATTGTAAGTTATTGTAAGTTACAAGGTATTGAATATAGTTCCCTGTGCTATACAGTAGGTCCTTGCTGCTTACTGGTTCTTGATAATATTATATCTGGTAAGTCTATTTCAAGCATTTCAGATAGACTGTCATGAAAGGAAAGAGTGATACCTTTCAAGAATTTTAATGTGACATCCATGGATAACATCAGTTCAATCAGTTGGTAATATATCTGTATTGATTACATACTAAATGTCAGTCATTACCTTGGCAATGGAAATAGTCAAGAACAAGGACACCAAGTTCTCTGCTCTCATAGACCTCTCATGTTAGTGGAGGTAGATGATACACCAACAAAATGAATAAAGAGCCCTATGCAGATAATTAAAATAGGATAATTTAAGAGAGAGAGTGGGTGCTACTACTGTTCAGGTGAGTGAGAAGATCTCACTGAGGAGGTAATATTTAAGCCAAGACTTAAGTGAAAGGAGGAAAATCTAGGATATTAGAGAAAAAAAGAAACTGCAGGGTAGAAGGACTGGGCCAGTGTAACGCTTTGATGGCTGAAATGAGCTTTGCACAGTTCAGGAAGAGAAAGAAGGTTGGTATGTCCAGATCAAGATGGGACCAGACAAGTGGGCAGCTTCTCAAACCAGAATAAATATATATTTTGGATATAAGGAATAACTGTGTGACAATTCATGAAATCTGAATAAGATTTGTTGATAAGATAACAGTACTGTCTTAATGGTAATGTTTTCAGTTATGATCACTGGACTATGTTTATGTAAGAGATAGTCCTTATGTTTAGAAAATACACACATGTTTAGGAGTACAGGCACATTGACTACAATTTACTGTGAAAAGTTCAAATTATGTACACACACACACACACACTTAACATTTAAGGAATCTGGGTGAAGGATATACTGGAATTCTTTTCATTCATTTGAGAACTTTTTGAGTAGTCCAAAATTGTCCCCAAATTAAAAGTTTAAAAATACTTAGAGAAAAAAGTGGGAATGTAACATATATCTATTAGATTGGTTAAAATCAAAAAGACTGAAAGTACCAAGTGTGGTCAAGGAGGTGAGATAATTGGAACTCCTTTTAGAAAAGCTCTTTGGTAATATATATGAAAGCTCAGTATATATGCCTATCCTATGATCTAACAATTCTACTTCTAGGTATATACACAACAGAAAAGGTCATATCTATTCACTAAAATACATGGATAAGAATAATCAAAGCAGCACTATTACTATTCACAATAGTCCCCAAATCGAAACAACCCGAACATCTCTTAACATGGAAATGGAGAAATTAATCAAAATATATTCATATAATAGTCATACAATGAGTGACTTAGAGCTACACACAATTTAGGTGGATCTCATAAACATAATGTTGAATGGAAGATATTAGAAACAAAATAACACATACAACATGATTCTGATAATATAAAGTTCAAAAATAAGAAAAGTACCCCATCAGTAGAGTAGAAAGGGACACAAAGGATCTTGTAGTTGTGCACTTCTTGATCTGGATGCTGGTTATCTGCATGTGCTCAGTTTGTGAAAATTCATTAAGCTGCACACTTATGCAAACTTATAATACTGAAGTGTAAGAAGTTAATGAGAAGACATCCATAAGCAAAATTAAACTTAAAACCAAACTTCACTTTATATAAAACTTAACTGAAAATGAATAACAGACTTAAATGTAAAGCTATAAACTTTTACAGAGCAACAGGAGAAAGTCTTCAGGATGTGGGGACTAGGAAAATATTATTAGACTTGACACCTAAAGCATGATCCATAAAAGGAAAAATTGCTAAGTTGGATCTCATCAAAATTTAAAAGTTGCTCTGCAAAGAGAATGGAAGAAGTGTGAGAAAATATTTGCAAACCACATATCCAAAAAAGGACTTGTATGTAGAATATATAAAGGACTCTCAGAACTCAATGCCAAAGACCAATTAATCCAATTAGAAGAAGATTAAATATATGAATAGACATTTCATTGAAGAAGGAGTATAGATGACAAACAAGCACATGAAGAGATGTTCAAAATCATTAGCTGTTAGAGAAATGCAAATTAAAACCCAAATGACATATCACTATACATCTAATAAAATGGCTGAAATAAAATTTAGTACTAACACCAAATGCTAGCAAGGATGTGAAGAAACTGAATTATCCATACATCACTGGTGGGAATGTAAAATGTCATAACCACTGTAGAATAGAACATAGCAGTTTCTTTACAAAAGTAAAATATGCCTTAGCCATAGATCCAGTAACTGCACTTCTGGGAATTTATACCAGAGAAACAATTACATATGATCACAAAATATCCTGTACACAAATGCTACTAAAAGCTTTATTCATAATAGCCCCAAACTAGAAACCACTCAGATGTCCTTCAATGGGTTAAACAAACAGTAGTATGTACATACCATGGAATACTAATCAAAAAAAAAATATATATATATATATAAGAAAATACTGATAAACACAACTAGTATGAATTGCTAGGGAGTAATGTTGAGTGAGTGAAAAAAGCCAATTTCAAAATGTTATACACTGTATGATTCCATTTAAATAACACTCTTAAAATAACAAAATAACAGAAATGGAGGACAGAGTAGTGGTTACAAGCAGTTAAAAAAACAAACAAACCCAAAAGCATGTAGTGTAGGGGGAAATTCTCTTTTAAAAAAGAATTTTGAAGCCGATTAATAAAATTTCTATCAGTTAAACCAGAAGAATTTGTCTAGTTTCAAAGGAAAATGGGTTTAATCCTAGAATTTCATGCCAAGTAAAAAATTATTCAGTTTTGAGAACAAAATAAAGACTTTCACATATACAAAGAAGAAAAGAAAAAAACTTACTAGCAGAGAATCTCTCAAAGTTCTTAGAATGTAAAATTTTTGCTTCATATATGTGAGCAAGATTTTACCTGTACGATTGGTTGATACTGTAGTAATTGTCTAGTCACTAGTACAATTAATAGAAGGGAAACAAATAATGAATTTAAAAGGATGAACTTAGTTGAAAAAAGCTATAGTCATTATTGTTTAGTCTACAGGGTTTATTTGTAAACAAGAACAACCATACTCTGAAGCAAAAATTCCAAAGAATATTAAAATGGTAGATTAACTGGAGGTGAGAGAAGGGGATGAAGAGGGAGTTAGGAGACATACAAGAATGCTGAAATCTTGACTTAATTGGAGGAAAAATATTCTAGATGTTGATAGAAAATATTAGTTTATAAGTTTGTTTGTGTGCTTTTATAACACTCAAATGTATGTTTCATCAGAATACAATCCTTATACAATTGCTATAGAATATCATGACCCAGAATTGTATGACACTTAAGGTTTGTTGAATACAAGATGAGTGAATATGTAAGTGAACATATAAATGAATAAATTTATTTCGGGGTTACACTTAATAGGTTGAAATTATTTCAAACATCAGTAATCAAAATAAATGCCAGTGGGTTTAAATATTCACTATATACCTTATATTTAACAGTCAAGTGACTTCCATGTATCAGTCATTTTGTTAGCACTTTATAAGTACATTATTTAATTTAATCCTCACAACTTATGGAGTACTCTATAAAGTATATTACACTACTCTATAAGTATATTAGATAGGAGTGCTCTATATTAGTACATTACACATGAAGAAACAGGCTCAAAAAAATTTAAGTAATTTGCACTAGATCTTATAACTATCAAGGAAAAAGACTGAAAATGCAAATCTGGGAAATCTAACTTCAGAGCACATATTCTAGACAAAGAGATATTCTAATCATTAAGATTGAGTTAACATATTAAAAGATTTAACAATCATGAATTTTTCTATGCTTAACAACAGATCTGAAATAGAGAGAGGAAAACAAGATTTAAAAAATACCAGAGAATGTGACAAATCTAAAGATCTTTTTCAGAAATCCCTATCAAGATAAAAATCAAGACAATAGACTTCAGTAAGAAAATTTACAAGCCTGGTATTTTAAAGATTTGGTAGAGTGTTCTTGAAACTCTCTGAAGCTGGTACATTTTTAGGTGGGTAGAAATTTGACTATCTTTCCCATATATTTTAGGGTTGTCAGCGTGTGATTCACTAGAAAGGCAACATTCAACAGTCCACTAGTGTTAACCAAAGGACACAGAATGTAGTTGTTCTCATAGCTGAGACATATTACAGTAAAAGGATATCACCAAGGAAAAGAGGCATACGCAAAATGGAAAAATCCATACGCAAGCTTCCTTTTGTTCTCTCCTTCCTGGGAGGGGACACTCAGAAGAAGAGAACGTGCTCTTTCCTCCAGCAATGAAAAGTGCAGTCACATGTGCAATGTTTCTGCCTAGTGAAGCCCATTAGAGACTCAGGGTCAAGGTTTTCATGGGGGGGGGGGCTACTCACATATCTTCTTTCTAGCACATTCCAAAATTTCAAATTTCCAGATGGAAAGCAGGTACTCAGCATAAATCAGAGTGATTTCATAGTCTACAGCACATTGAAATACCTTTAATAGTGTGGAGGATGGGTCGAGTGCCAAGATCTGAGATGCCAGCCAAGAACCAGCCTGTAAGTAGGTCCTTCTGAAGAGAGCAGCTTCAGCCCTGCTATGTTAACTCTTTTCTGCACATTGGTCTGTTTAGTTTTCTATCTTATTTTTTAACATCTTTATTGGAGTATAATTGCTTTACAGTGTTGTGTTAGTTTCTGCTATATAACAAAATGAACCAGCTATATGTATATGTATATCTCCATATCCCCTCCCTCTTGCATCTCCCTCACACCCTCCCTATCCCACCCCTCTAGATAGTCGCAAAGCACCGAGCTGATCTCCCTGTGCTAGGCAGCTGCTTCCAACCAGCTATCTATTTTCTATATGGTAGTGTATATATGTCCATGCCACTCTCTCACTTTGTCACAGCTTACGCTTCCCCCTCCACATAACCTCAAGTCCATTCTCTAGTAGGTCTCTGTCTTTATTCCCGTCTTGCCCCTAGGTTCTTCACGACTTTTTTTTTTCTTCTTTAGATTCCATATATATATGTTAGCATATGGTATTTGTTTTTTTTTCTGACTTACTTCACTCTGTATGACAGACTCTAGGTCCATCCATCTCACTATAAATAACTCAATTTCATTTCTTTTCATGACTGATTAATATGCCCTTGTATGTATGTGCCACATCTTTATCCATTCATCTGTTAGGTTGCTTCCATGTCCTGGCTATTGTAAATACTGCTGCAATGAACATTATGGTACATGACTCTTTTTGAACTATGGTTTGCTCAGGGTATATGTCCAGTAGTGGGATTTTTAGTTTTTAAAGGAACCTCCATACTGTTCTCCATAGTGGCTGTACCAATTTACATTCCCACCAACAGTGCAGGAGGGTTCCCTTTTCTCCACACCCTCTCCAGCATTTATTGTTTGTAGATTTTTTGATGATGGCCATTCTGACAAGTGTGAGGTGATACTTCATCGTAGTTTTGATTTGCATTTGTCTAATGATTAATGATGTTAAGCATCTTTTCATGTGTTTGTTGGCAATCTGTATATCTTCTTCGAAGAAATGTCTATTTAGGTCTTCTGACCATTTTTTGATTGGGTTGTTTGGTTTTTTTTGATATTGAGCTGCATGAGCTGCTTGTATATTTTGGAGATTAATCCTTTGTCAGTTGCTTCATTTGCAAATATTTTCTCCCATTCTGAGTGTTGTCTTTTCATCTTCTTTATGGTTTCCTTTGCTGTGCAAAGCTTTTAAGTTTCATTAGGTTCCATTTGTTTATTTTGTTTTTATTTCAATTTCTCTAGGAGGTGGGTCACAAAAGGATCTTGCTGTGATTTACATTATAGAGTGTTCTGCCTATGTTTTCCTCTAAGAGTTTGATAGTTTCTGGCCTTACATTTAGGTCTTTAATCCATTTTGAGTTTATTTTTGTGTGTGGTGTTAGGGAGTGTTCTAATTTCATTCTTTTACATGCAGCTGTCCAGTTTTCCCAGTACCACTTATTGAAGAGGCTGTCTTTTCTCCATTGTATATTCTTGCCTCCTTTATCAAAAGTAAGGTGATCATATGTGAGTGGGTTTATCTCTGGGCTTTCTATCCTGTTCCATTGATCTATATTTCTGTTTTTACTCCAATACCATACTGTCTTGATTACTACAGCATTGTAGTATAGGCTGAAGTGCAGGAGGCTGATTCCGCCAGCTCCGTTTTTTCTTTCTCAAAATTGTTTTGGCTATTCAGGGTCTTTTGTATTCCTATACAAACTGTGAAATTTTTTGTTCTAGTTCTGTGAAAAATGCCATTCATAGTTTGATAGGGATTGCATTGAATCTGTAGATTGCTTTCAGTAGTATAGCCATTTTCACAATGTTGATTCTTCCTATCCAAGAACATAGTATATCTCTCCATCTGTCCGTATCATCTTTAATTTCTTTCATCAGTGTATTACAGTTTTCTGCATACAGGTCCTTTGTCTCCTTAGGTAGGTTTATTATTAGATATTTTATTCTTTTTGTTGCAGTGGTAAATGGGAGTGTTTTCTTGATTTCACTTTCAGAATTTTTGTCATTAGTGTATAGGATGCAAGAGATTTCTGTGCATTAATTTTGTATCCTGCTACTTTACAAAATTCATTGATTAGCTCTAGTAGTTTTCTGGTAGCATCTTTAGGATTCTCTATGTATAGTATCATGTCATCTGCAAACAGTGACAGTTTTACTTCTTCTTTTCCAATTTGGATTCCTTTTATTTCTTTTTCTTCTCTGATTGCTGTGGCTAAAACTTCCAAAACTACGTTTAATAATAGTGGTGAGAGTAGGCAACCTTGTCTTGTTCCTGATCTTAGTGAAAATGGTTTCAGTTTTTCACCATTGAGAATGATGTTGGCTGTGGGTTTGTCATATATGGCCTTTATTATGATGAGGTAAGTTCCCTCTATGCCTACTTTCTGGAGAGATTTTATCATAAATGGATGTTGAATTTTGTCAAAAGCTTTTTCTGCAACTAATGAGATGATCATATGGTTTTTATCCTTTAATTTGTTAATATCGTGTATCACATTAATTGATTTGCATATACCGAAGAATCCTTGTATTCCTGGGATAAACCCCACTGACCATGGTGTATGATCCTTTTAATGTGCTATGGGATTCTGTTTGTATTTTGTTGAGGATTTTTTTTTTTTTTTTTTTTTTTTTTTTGCGGTATGCAGGCCTCTCAATGTTGTGGCCTCTCTCATTGCGGAGCACAGGCTCCGGATGCACAGGCTCAGTCGCCATGGTTCACAGGCCCAGCCGCTCCGTGGCATGTGGGATCTTTCCAGACTGGGGCACGAACCCGTGTCCCCTGCATCGGCAGGCGGACTGTCAACCACTGTGCCACCAGGGAAGCCCTGTTGAAGATTTTTGCATCTATGTTCATCAGAGATATTGGCCTGTAGTTTTCTTTCTTTGTGACATCTTTGTGTGGTTTTGGTATCAGGGTGATGGTGGCCTCGTAGAATAAGTTTGGGAGTATTCCTCCATCTGCTATATTTTGGAAGAGTTTGAGAAGGATAGGTGTTACCGCTTCTCTAAATGTTTGATAGAATTTGCCTGTAAAGCCATCTGGTCCTGGGCTTTTCTTTATTGGAAGATTTTTCATCACAGTCTCAATTTCAGTGCTTGTGATTGTTCTGTGTATATTTTCTATTTCTTCCTGGTTCAGTCTCGGAAGGTTGTGCTTTCCTAAGAATTTGTCCATTTCTTCCAGGTTGTCCATTTTATTGGCATATAGTTGCTTGTAGTAATCTCTCATGATCCTTTTATTTCTGCAGTGTCAGCTGTTACTTCTCCTTTTTCATTTCTAATTCTGTTGATTTGAGTCTTCTCCCTTTTTTTCTTGATGAGTCTAGCTAATTGTTTATCAATTTTGTTTATCTTGTCAGAGAACCAGCTATTAGTTTTATTGATCTTTGCTATCGTTTCCTTCATTTCTTTTTCATTTATTTCTGATCTGATCTTTGATTTCTTTCCTTCTGCTAACTTTGGGGTTTTCTTGTTCTTCTTACTCTGATTACTTTAGGGGTAAGTTTAGGTTGTTTATTTGAGATTTTCCTCTCAACAGGCTTCCTGGTGCCTAAGTGGACAGGGAAAGCACTGGCCCCATTCCCTTCTGTTCCTTCAGGCCCCTCCCCCACTTCTCCCCCAAGGGTCTCGCCTGTCGCCGCTGGACCCCTAACTGTGGATGGGTCCCGCTGCATGTAGGAACTCCTTCCCTCCCCCAGCCACCCTTCAGGGGTGCTGGTCCTGGACGTCTGGCCTTTACTTTTGCTCCCCTTTCCCTCCCTCCCATTCCTCAGGACCTGCACAGCTGGACGGGGCCTCAGTGGGCAGAGGATCAGGCCCAGGATCTCAGCAGGTTCTTGGGGGTCCAAATGGGCAGGGAAAACCTGGTCACGCTTCCTTTCGATCCTCTGCAGTTCCAATGGTTCCCCTATTTCCCTCTTTGGGCATGGGATCCCTTCTCCCCACCCCCAGCCACCCCTTAGGGGTGCCAGTCCTGTCCCACCTCCACTTCTTCTCCCCCTTCATTCCCCCCATTCCCAACGTCCTACCCGGTCGCTTGGGGTTCCTCCCATCCCCTTCGGTGTCCATGGTCCCCCCCCACCGGTGCCTGGTAGATGCCCTAGTTGTACAGAGACACGAATTCCGTGTCCCTCTCATCCACCATCTTGACTCTACCCCTCTAGTTTTCTATTTTTGAGCTTGTTCTTATAGTTTATATTTACCTGGAAAATAATCTTTTGCTTGGGCTTTCACATTAAATGTTATATTTTTGTCCATCAAATTACGTTTTTGTTCCTGTTGTATTTGTCTCATTCCTAAAAATCACTCCTGTGTAGAGTTTGCTTACTAATCTTTCCAAGGAACAAGATCTTAGTTTTATTTATTTCCTTAATTTTTTTGTTTTTCTTTAATCTGTGCTTTGTCTTTACCGATTCCTTTGTGTTTTACTTGGCTAGTTTTCTCTGTTCTACAGTTGAAAACTAAATTGAAATAAATACAAAACTGTAAAATCCATGAACAAATTTTACAGCAAAACTAAGTAACAAGGTATCCCCAGGAATCTCAAAAGACATGTGGGGATGGACCAACTACCAGGAGCCATCAAAATCAGCATGAGACCAGCAACTGTGTGGGAGGAAATAAAGGGAAAAACAGAGACAAAGGAAAAGAAGCTTCAGATAAATGTCAGAGGAGGGAACAGAGCCAGGGATTCTCAGAGGAAAAAAAAAGAAAGAAAGAAGCAGAATAACATGCCTGGGATGAAAGCACACCTGAAAGACATGCTCGCAAAACTAAAACCAAGTATTCTATTTTAAAGTAAGATAAAATTAATTTAGAAAATGATACAAGAGGTGAAACAGAGAATAAAGCTGAAATAGTAAAACTTAGAAATGAAGTGACAGAATACAGGAAAAAATGTTAAATATATTTTAACAATGTCAAAAATATTTTAGAAATGAAGAATAATCTAGAAAGAACAGAAAGGCTAATAAAATCAATAGCTTAACATGGAGGAAAAAGGAAGAACATTTTAAAAATAGAAAATAAAGAGATGCTTAAAATTTGTGAATAAGTGAAAATATGTAAGATAAGTAAAGCACATCAAACATCCAGATAACATGAATCTCTAAACAAGTAGAAAACCAAAACAAGAATACAGCAAAAAAGCATAATTTAAGAAAAACTTCTTTAAAAAAATAATATATATATGCACATGTGTGTAAACACACATATATATGTATACACACATATACATATATATCTACATACATTCTGAAACTATGCATTGAAAGAGCATACTATATAGTGGAGAATGTAGACACAAAATGACAAACTGAATTTCACTCTAGTAAAATTACTAGAACTTACTTTTTTAAAAAATTTTACTCCTGTTGTTAACTGGGCCCAAGAGCCGGTGACTTATAAGTAAAATGAAAATGAAACTGGATTATCAGCAGACATTGATAAAAATCCTTCATGTCAGAAGATAATGAAATAACATATTGGAGACACTCAAAAAAACAAAAAAGAAAATGTAAGCAAAGAATTGTATTTTCATCAAAATTACTTTCAAGTACAAAGGGCACAAATAAAGTTATCGACGTCATGAACTCAGGGAATATTATTCATTAACACAAAAGCTGGTGTTGAGCATTAAATATATTACTAATTCTAAATGAGGGTTAAAAATGAAGGTATAAAAACTAATGGCTATATGTTCTGACAGTACAGATAGAGTACAACTATATCAAACAGAGGGAGACTAGGAAAAGCTTATGTATATAGTTATATTAATCATAGCGATGGTGGTAGTATTTGTACTGTTATTCTGAAAGTATTGTGTACATAATGTGGGGTAAAATAATTGAGCAGAATATTCTTAGAGTGAAACAAAGAGATACGTAAGTAGTATAGAAGATAAGTAAAATTCCCATAGACCTGAACTTGAACTGGGAGAACCAGCATTATTTCATGATCTATTTTACACATGAACACAGGTACACACACATACATTGTAGTTTTGACCACTGGAAAAGCCTAGAAACACTGACAAACACAGTCATATTAAACATCCCTAGTACAGAGATGGTAGTCTTGAAATCCTAGTTCCAATCACAAGAACTCAGGGCTTCTTAGAGAATGGCTGATTCTAGGTGTTGAGCAGGAAATGGACAAGAGAATCCTGGTAAGTGTTGTCATAGTTCATAGGAAAGCAGCTCTCAAGACAGTTCTGGTCACTTCAAGAAACTCAGGGGCTTTCCTGGTGGCGCAGTGGTTGAGAGTCTGCCTGCCGATGCAGAGGACATGGGTTCGTGCCCCGGTCCGGGAAGATCCCACATGCCGCAGACCGGCTGGGCCCATGAGCCATGGCCGCTGAGCCTGTGAGTCCAGAGCCTATGCTCCGCAATGGGAGAGGCCGCAACAGTGAGAGACCCGTGTACCGAAAAAAAAAAAAAAAAAAAAGAAACTCAGGAGCCAACCTGAAGAAGCTTCTACTGGCCAAATATGGTGGGAAAATTGGAATTTCAATGAGGATAATAATTGTGTAACCAAGCAGGACACTATGGGGCCTTCCAGGGACAGGCCTTCCCCCATATCCTCTACCTTGGCTCCTCTCTGAAGTACCTAGATAATAATATCGAATGCACATTTCCTGAGTTGTTTTACAGATGTGAAACATCCCGTGCGCCCCCCCCCACACCATGGAAGATGTTAATTACTTGATGACCATGAGCACATAGCCCCGGGCCTCCTGGAACCTGAAGGACTAGCTCACCATCAGCCAATGAGAGGACTGTACAGGAGCTGATCACATACCCTGTGACACCCCTCTCTCACCTGGCTTTTAAAAACGCTTTGCTGAAATCCTTTGGGAAGTTAGAGGTTTTGAGGGGCATGAGCCACCCATCTTCTTGCATGGCCCTGCAATAAACCTTTCTCTACTCCAAAGTCCGACATTTTGGTTTGTTTGGCCTCACTGTGCGTCAGGCACACGAACTTGAGCTAACAATTGTGACAGATTAAAACCCATCAAATATGTTTATATTCATGAGTCCTAATGATAATAAAATGAACTACCTGGTTAACTTCAGACAGTGATAGGGAACCAATTCGTTATCTAGACAATTAGTAAATAAAGGGAAAGAATCAAGCATCCTCTTGGTTAACTAAGTAGCAGTAAGCATTAGCTAGGTTCATTCTTCAGCACCGTCTACCCTAGTAATTATCTCATCTATTGTGTTCATTTCCATTATTATGTTTTCCACACCTAATGTTTCCAATTGTTCTTTAAATATAACTCCCTGTTTTTTCATATCGTTTATACTTTATTATCTCTTAAATAGATTTATTATATTTTTAAGCGGTCCCAATAATTCTGCCTCAGGTTGGATATGCTTTTCAGTTTATCTTTCTCTTAGAGCTGAGGTCAGCACACTAATTTTCAGTAAAGTGCTAGATAGTAAGAATTTTTGGTTTCGTGGGCCAGATGGTCTCTGTCACAACTAAGCTCTGCCATTGCAGTGTGAAGCAGCACCAGACAACACGTAAATGAGAGTGTGGCTGTATTCCAATAAAACTTTATTTATGGGCACTGAAATTTGAATTTTATATAATTTTAATGTGTCACAAAATAGTATCCTTCTTTCTATCTTTTTTTCAACCATTTAAAATGTACAAATCATTCTTAGCTCAGGGACCATATATAAACAATAGAGAGTGGATTTGGTCCATGGGCTGCAGTTGGCTGACCATGGCATTGAGGGGTTACACTCTTCAGGCACCTGGCTATTTTGACCTGTGAGCTTATGTTTCCCTCAGTATTTGAGCTACTCTAAATCGTTATACTTCCTGTTTAATAATGATACATGTTTAAGTAAACACTTACTTGGTTAGGAATTAATAATGGGTTTACATGTTACTTCTATTTGTAAATCTTAAAGTCTGACTTTCTTTTAATCTCACTGAAGATCCTAAAGGGACCAGAAGCCCTGAGATGGTGATGATTTTCCCATTGTCCCTCAGACTATTAGAGCAGATCCGAAGGACCTAGTTTTCAGTTGAACCTAAGACAGCCTGGGACCTGGGACCCTTTGATGCAGTGCTTGCTCCTGGACAAACGTCTCCTCAAGCAACAGAATACAAAGACACTATAAGGGACTAAAAATAACTGCACGCATGTGCACTTGGGGCAAATTATGAACAGCAAGATGCAAAAAGGCCAAAACCCAACTGCTGCTTCTGAGGTGCTGGAAGCAAAAGCAGGGTACTGGGCATGATCTCTGCACACAGCACCACCAACGGGGTGGGCAGACCACCTAAGCCACACCTCTGGCCCAACCCATGGATCTGCCCCAACCCCATTTAAGGGACCACTTCCCCACCCCTCTCGGGGAGTGAGCAAGGGAACCTCTTACTTGTTTTCACTCCCTCATGCTACCGTATGAGCCCTAATAAAGCCTTGCCTGAATTTCTTGTCCAGCCTCTTATCAATTTCTATTGATTAAAGAGTCCAAGGACCTGGGTTGATAACAAACCCATATCTCTAATAATTTTACTCACAATGAGTATTGAGAAGATTCCACTTCTCTGCTTTTTATTTTTAAACTGGAGAAATTTTAAATGTGGGTCAAGACTAATCAAGCACCTCCTTATAGCTTTCCTTTTGGGGAAAAATACCAAGAAGAAATTCAGTTACCAGTTTAACACCCTGTTGACCTACAGGACGCCTGGAGCAACTAGACAATTTCCAAGTTCTGAGCTATGTGACTGTGTTGTCCTCAGCTGAAGTTGTCTTTCCCTGAGTCTACTGAAAGCAGAGAAGCACCAATGACAGTTGAAACACCAAGTTTCAGAAAGACAGACCTGTAAAATCACAGCCCTTTGAACCTCAGCAGTTAAGAGGCTAAGGTTCTTTGGACAAAATTTTAATAATCATTGCTTTGACTCCCTGTCTTGTGCCTGCATCAACCACCCACTCTGGTCTGCCATGACCACCCCCAGGTTGTAACAGGTAAGAACAGCCACTAAGAAGCAGGCTGCAGTCACCTCCAGGCCAAGTCGAGAGAGTGAGCTCCCAACATTTCCCAGTCCCAAGCTCCTCCTGGGCAGTGGGGATGACAAGTAGAAAAGGTGAAACTGTGTGGCTATGCACCCAAATGGTGTCTCATCTGTGGTGGAAATAAAAGACATACATCCCACACAGAAAGTTTTCACCCAAATGATTACTTCATAGAATGTCTTCCCAGAATCCAGCCTAGAATTTCCACCAAGGTGGAAGCTCTGGCTCTAATTATAATGCCCTTCACTGACATGGGACTTTTCTCATTATGTCATTGTCATGAGAAGAGAGACCAATTTCATGGGCCATTAAGCATGGTTCAGCTTTAGTTGGTCCAGCTTCAACTGTATTCTTGGCTCACCTTGTTTTGGTCTTTGTGAGGATATACAACTCTCCACCTTACTTTTTTCTGTTTCCCCATTCGACTTTGGTGGCCTATCCTGGTTTCTTCAAAATCTCTGATTTTGTACACCTTACTTTAGCTTTTTCTTCTGATCTATAATGTTCATTACAATGAAAACTTTCATCACTTGCTTCTGTGCTCTGTATTAAATATTCACATTAAATATTAAAAATATTATTTTCTAGACAGTCCTGAGAGCCTCTTCTCATATGCTCCTCAAGTGCATATACACAATCACTTGTGAATGAATAGTTTCTCTCACTTATTACATCACCTGCTACAATTTTAAAATTCCTGTCATACACCATGTTTTCATGACATATCAGGTCATCTCAATTTAAATTAGGTGAATAATACTAATCTAAGTCTTAAGATACCCTTGGAAAAAGTAGGTTATTTCTCTCTCTACACATCTGATACTCAAAAGAAGTTTATAATTGTATTTGAAAGCATTTAGGGAAAAATTAATTTTCTAAAATGGAATTTGAAGGGTTAGTTTCTACCTTCAAATACCATCAAAATCCTAGTTTAAGACATGTCAATAACCATACTAATCTGGTTCTGAGGGACTGGATACATTCCAGATCTCCTTTTCCACAATCAAGTTCCAATTTTCCCAGGAAGTTTTTCTTAGCACTTCAGCCTACAGTCACTGTGTCTTCTCTAAACTCTTGAGGCCTTAATGTCTGTGGCCTTTGTTTGGCTGCTGAACATAAGGACTTAACTTTCTCTCCCTATTAGTAAGTTATCTTTTCCAGTATGGCCCCAGCTGTACACATTAGCTGATAAGCTCTTTACGAGAAGTGCCCTTGCTTGTAAGAAATAGAGATCTGACATATTTGAGTTCCTAAAAGTAATGGGTATATATGGAAACAGGCAGGAAAAAGAATCAGAGCTCTGTAAAAAGACCTTATGGGAATTTAGAACAAGCCACTCAAACATGTCTTGAAAGTAAAGGAACAACAGCATCTCTCACAGGCATCTCAGAATTACTATGTCAAACAGAACTCTTGATTTCCTCCCCAAACATGTTCCTCTCCAATTCTTCCCTACCCTACCCAGTGGCAATACCAAAAAACCAGGAGTCAAGTTTAATTCTCTTCTCTTTCTCCCCACACTGAATATTCAGCAAGTCCTGCTGACTCAGTCTGTAAAACATACCATAAATCCATCTATTTCTCTTTTCCTTCAATGCAACCTTCTTAGTCCAAACCATTATCATTTCTCACTCTAAAACCTTTAAGAGGCACATTGCATAAAAGCCGGGGTAGGTGCTACTTTTGGACATATAATCACAAAATCATGATGCTGCTGGTAATAGTCCACTGGATAAAACTCTTCTAAGATAAAATCATTAGCTATTAAATAGCTCTTGTTGTTTGGTAGATGATAATGTAATCAATCAGCAAAATACCATTTCAGTATTTCAATACTTGCCTCACTCCAGTCCTCTATCATTATTTAAATTAACAGCAAAGGGCTTTCTTGTTATAAATCAATTTCAGATCCCAGGTAAAAAGTGGTACCAAATAGTTTAAGATTTAACACATAGGACAAAATGAAAAAAAATAATTTATAAAGATATTATCCAAGTCACCAATTCTACCACTAACTATTGCATGACCTAGGTAAGTCATTTTCCCTCCCTGAGTATCAAATTTCTCATCTTCACAAAGAGGGAAGTGTCACAAATTATCTCCAGGATATGTCCAGCTCTTAGATTTGGTGGAGATTTACTTACATCCAAGACAAGGCTGTGATAAATAATGAAGCACTCAAGCAGAATCTGTGAGACAGGATCTCAGGCTAAGTCATGATCTAAGAAAAGCTCATCTACTGACACAGGAATAGATTTCGGTGAGAGAGGATTGCCAGGAAGCATTTGGGTTTTTTTTCCCATTGAAGACTTGGAATCAAAAAAGAGTTGATTACTCGGTTCTACCTGCCCTGTTTTTACTTGTTTATCCTGGGCATTGGCACCCCAGTGTCAACTTGGATCAATGACACACAAGACACAGTGGCCATACATGTAGTTATTTGTTCATGTGGTACTGTGTACAGCCAAAATGCATTCGAATGCCCTATCGTGTTTTTGCACAACTCTCCACAAGCAAGGGCCGGGAAACTGATCTGTTTATGGGACCACCTGAATGGACTACAGCCCATAGAGACTGAATTATTCGTTGTGTCTCCAGAGAGCCCTCAAATAACCATTGATACGAGTAAATGGTAATATACAATCCTTTTATCTGGAACATCCGTGCTTGTGATTACAGAAGTCCTCATGAACCCACTATTCTCATATATACCTCATGAAACCAATCATTTTCTGTTTCTTTAAAACTCTTTCCATTTTGGGAGAGGCTTGGTCTTATTTCTTAGAAGGGCTCTATAAAATGTCTGTGACTGTATCTTTAAGTACCAACCTCTTTTCTTTTTTCAAAGAAATGCTTCCACTGAGCGTAATGCAGTCTTTATGAATTTTTTTAACTGGCATTCTTTGTACATTTTTCCCCTACTGAAATGGAAAATGGGCTTCTCAGGAAGCTTTTCTGAGCCTTAAACATTTTTAAAGAGTATGTTTCCTTTTACCACATCTAAGTTTAGCACCACAAAAATGAATCTAATCATTTCATGCCCTAATCAGTACAAGATGGTGCATTTCTGAAAACCACCAGGAAAACACTGGCTGCCCTTTGCAGACTTCCCAAAAGACATGTAACCCTTTAGTGGACCATAACTATTCAGGGGTAATGATATAAAAGAATCTTGCACAGGACTCATTCTCTCAGGAGAGCTTCTGGGTCTTCCTAACACCACATTTCTTCCATATCTCCAGATACTCAGGGACTTTGTGCTGCCAGCTTATACTCCAAATTCCAAAAAACTCTCCTCTCTTTGAGCCCTAATCCATGATGCTCAGTTCTCAGAGAGCTGTGAAGAAGAGCAGCAACCAAGTAAACAAATTCATAGTGAAATGCAGTGTTGATGATGGTGTCCATACCTTCTTCCTGTGCAGGGCAGGGGAGGGGGAGTGTTGATGTCCTTAGAGTTCTCCAGGTGGCCTGAGAACAGAGAGGCTAGAGCCCAGGTGGGTTTCCTTCCTAGAGCACTACAAGCACCATGGCTACGCCTATGTTCACCACTGGTCTTGAGTATATGCAAATAAATAAAAATAAAATACTGATTGAATAAAAGTCTGAATATAATTTGGGATAAGGTGGGAGTTTGTTTATAACTTTCAATACATGCAATAGCCTGGGCAAAAATAACAGCCTATAATAGAATTCTCTCCATCCCAACTTCTCCTAGGTACTCTTCCTCCTCACCACCTTTATGTCATTGGAGTGAAGAATGCACAGTAAGAAATGCATCTCAAATTAAACTAGACCTACTTGCTCCCTCCTGAAGGTTCATCCTAGTATGAAAACACTCTCAAAAGAAAAATGAATCTCACTCGCTTAACCCTAAAAAGCAAAGGACTTCTTTACTGAAGCTTTCTTGAGAAAGCAGCATTCAGGGAATTCACGAAAGAAGTCTTTTTAAAATTTTAATTTACACCGCTTATTTTCTCCCCAGTGTCCCACTTCTTACATCTTCTTTCTTCCTTTCTGTCCTACTACCCCCAGTTTTCCTTGACTCCCTATTTTTTTCTCTCCTCTTATCTGAAATAATTTGCCTTACTCAAAATTTCTATTATCCTCTTCATTTTATCCTCCTATCAGCATGTGAAGGACCCCACTTTTTCTTTTATTTCTCTCTCACATGAGAGAGGGGAGACCTGGGGCTAAAGAGAAGCTGAGACTGGAAGACAGAAAGGCCAGTGGACAAGAGGCAGAGTGAAAGCTTCAATTACCACCATAGAGGTAGAGTCCATGTACAATGGAACACCTGTGTTCCCGGGTGTAGGGTCCAATAGATGTGTTCATCTCTGATTCAGGTAGGAAGCAGTAATGTGGGGTGGGTGAGGGAGGAACACTTTTAACTTGGCAATAGAGAACAGATGTGGAGCTCATATGCAAAGCATAACATCAGATGAGCAGATCCATGGTTGGGGAGAGCAGGTGGTGGAAAGATGCTGAATCCGGCCTCTGGGGAAAAGAGCTGACACAAACCAGAGAACTTGATCAAAATAGGGAGTTAACTGAAGGGCTATACAGAAATGAAGAAAAGGCCTCATGAAGGACAGGAATAAGACCAGCTCCATGGAACCATAACACAGCAACAAATGGATCAACTCTACGGAACCATTACACAGGAACTAATGGGCAGTGCCCTGAGGGTGCCACCATCAGGACAACTTAATCCCAATAATTTTTCTGCCTTTATTTCATTTCATTCACATGAGAATAAGGGTTGTTGTGCTAGAGAAGACAGTCCTGAGGAGAAGAGGGAGGTCTAGAGAATGCTGTGACCTGTGACATGTGGGCTTCAGTGCCACCAGGACTCAGACCCAGGACATAGCCTAGAACTCCTGGCAGGAAGCTTCACTACCAGCCCCTGTAATGAGTGGCTGAGGAACAGAAACAAGCCTGAGCTCACAGAAGGAGCCCAGCAGGGATTTACAGACTTTAACTTCTCTTCTCCGATACCCAGGGGACCTGATGCTGCTACTTCCAGAGCTGCCTGCAGTGTTCTGAGTGCTGCGTGGGAACAGAGAGTGGAGAGCAGCCCTGCCTCTCCTCTTTTCAATAAACAAGATTGTAATGTAAGAGCCTAAAGATTAATGTGTGGTCATGATTCCCCGTAGGCCTGTGAAAATCTTAACTAGTCACATAATTTGATTCAAATCAGAGTTTTTCTTTCCTTCCCATTTCACAGTGCTACTGGGATTAAGGTACTGGAACTGTAATACCACAAACACTGTCAGACACACAAAGATCACATCTGACCAGGCCACAGCATGGACTGGTCCCAGGCAGAAGTTTAAAAATTTGCCCTCACCGTTTCTTCTTTTTTGGTTTGCATTTTCACCCAGAAAAGTAATGGTTTCTAGTTTCCTCTGATTCTACCACTAGAAGTAAATGGTAACACAAAATCCTTTTACTATGGCACTATGGTTAAATAATTTGCCTCTTTCCAGGGGCAGTTGCATTTAACGTAAAATATGCGAGGCTTAAGAAGGTGGACACAACAGAAACGAAAAATGAGCTATTTGGGGAGGAGAGCTATTCTGGTATAGAAGCACTTCTAAAATCCATCAAAATAGACAAAGGAGCCCTCTTACTCCTCTGGGTAAGCTGATATTAATTTGTGTGTGTGTTTTATTTCCAGTGTACCTGGAGGTATGGTAAGCTCCTATAACCAATTTCTGACCATTCAGTATTACTGCCAGAAGGACCTCAAAGCCTTTGCCAATGATTTACCAAAATAAACCAAACCAAAAGTTTTTTTCTCATGTGGGAACTGAGACTGTGTAGCAGCACTGGATCATAAGGTGATTCATAATATGTCACTTGGAAGTTATTATCAAGAAGAACATATATAATTCCAATAATAGCACTGACGTCAAATGTTCAGTTTCACATCTCCGATTTGCATTTGTGTTCACTTTCCGGGCGGCACAACTGAAGGACAAATGACCTCAGAGCAAGCAATACCTAAGACAGGTTGTGTCCCTTCTCAAAGAGAAAAAAGTGGCCAAGAAATTGAGCCCTCATCAGACAAACAAGGGCGTGCACAACTCGAAACGAACTCACTTCTGACAGCGGATATAACAGGCTGCTAGAGGGGCATATCACATGGGTCTCATTTTTGCTTCAACAACTTGCCACAGTTCGTTACCAGAAAATAGAGTGGTACAGATATAATGGAAAATATTCAGCAAATGGTACTTTTGGGAATGTATTCTGCAACTAGCTACCATTTCAAAATAATATATCAGTAGCTAAAGATACTCATGTTCAGAAGAAAAACAGGCAACAGTGATACATCGTACTCAAAATAATGAAAGGTCCACTTGACCACAAATAAAGCATCAGATCGGAAAATATATTCTTCTACTGTTATTTCCAGCACTGACAACTTTGCCTCAACCAATATTAACTATAGCATTGTTAATATTGTTCATTTGAATTTTATAGGTTTTGGAGTTGTTTTTAAATTTTATTTTTTATTCAGTTTTATAATTGTACAATGCTATAAAGCTAGAGTTCATGTCTAGTTTTATGTATGTATATATTTAAGTAATAGTATTCTAAAAAGAATTTGTCTACCTTGAGAGTTTAGAATTTTTTTTCTTTAAAAGGGGTCTGTGAATAACTTAAGGTGGAGAAACACCACATTTTGCCATAATGAGAAGCAATAAAGTACACTCTGTAAGGTCTAGGTCTAGGTCAAGTTTAAAATCCTGGCCCTATTTCTTTCTAGCTGTGTAATCTTCAAGCAAATGTCCTTATTTTCTTTAGCCTCAAGAGAGTGTAATTATAGTATCTTTCTCATAGTTTGTGTAAAATGAGATAAAATGTAAAAAGTACTTACCAAAAAGTGCCTGCTTCATGGTAAATGGCCAAAAAATATTAGCAATTAAAATAACAATTTCTGGTCTAACATTTCAAAACTAACAGATATCAAGAAAGAGCAGACATGCCCAAGGTTTCCTCAAAATGGCTCTTCCCCATGAACCCTGGATAGGCTGGGTTTTCTAGGTGGCCTTTGACAAATGGCAAAACACAGGGAAGTGTCATTTGGTCAATGAGCCACTGAATTATAAGCCCTGGATGGATCTCATTGCCTCTAAATGATATAGGAGATTACTGAAGGGCAAGATCATAATAGAACCGTGTTTACCAACATTCAAGTCCCATCACCTCTCCAGTGTAATTCAAGACCTTTTTAGATAAATGCTAACTTGCCAAAATGAGATGAGAAAGTTGGGTGACTTGGTCAATTTCAAGAGTGACCAAATAATTCTGCAGACTGCAAGTCTCAATTTTACAAGAATTTCCCATGATTTCCCATAAGATGTTCCTAAGATATAGTAGATCCAATATAGGGGGTTTGTTTTGTTTTGTTAACCTAATTAATGCATTTGTGTGGTACTGTGGATCATCTTTTGCATGACTTTCAATTGACATTGACTTAGCATGCTACTAGCTATACTCTCCAAGCCAACTTTTTAAGAGGAATAAATGATTTCTCTCGCAGCAATGATTCTCACAGTGTGTTCTCTTCTCATTCAGATTGTCTAGAAATATATCTAAAACTCAATCCCTAGTTTGATTTTTATTTGATAGAGAGAATAGGCATAACAAGCGAGGGTTTTGAATGATCCAAATGGCTGAAAACAACTGCTTTGTTTCTACTAGTAATCCAAATGGGGGAAGACCGCCCTGTGTTAGCTATTCCATAACATCAGTGGGCATTCCATTCCAGCAATCAACCATACGGATGCACATCTTTTAACTCTATTTGAAGGAAACACCACCACCAAAACAATATCTTTTTGAGGGCATGGCCAAAATGGCAGAATAGGAAGACCCTGAGCTCACCTCCTCTCATGGACACACCAAAATTACAACTATCTACAGAGCAACTATTGATGAGAAAGATCAGAATCTGCCAGAAAAGATCTTCTACAACTAGAAATATGAAGAAGGAACCAAAAGGAGACAGGTAGGAGGGGCACAGTAGTGATATAGTCAAGACCCATAACCCGGGCTCAGTAATAATTACAGGAGAATAATTACAACTGCAGAGGTTTCTCCCTAGGAGCAAAGGGTCTGAGCCCCACATCAGGCTCCCCAGCCCAGGGATCCTGCACCAGGAACCCAAGCCCCGTGAACATTTGGCTTCGAAGGCCAGTGGGGTTAACTTTCAGGAGAGCCAGAGGCCAGTAAGAAATAGAGACTCCACTCTTAAAGGGCATACACAAAATCTCACATGCTCCAGGACCCAGAGCAGAAGCAGTAATTTGAAAGGAACTGGATCAGACCCACCTGCTGATCTTGGAGAATCTCTTGGAGAGGGAGGATGCAAATGGAGCTCACCTGAGGACACAGACAAGGGCAAGCCATTTGGGGGAGCTTGCTCTACCACATGGACACTGGTACTGGCAAGCACCATTTTGGAATCCTCCCTCTAGATTATTAGGCTTGGGACCCAGCCCCAACCCCACCCACCAGCCTGTAGGCACTGGGACACTCCAAGCCAAGCAACTAGCCAGATGGGAAGACAACTCCACCCATGAGCAGGCAGACTGCCTTAAGATCCCCTGAGCCCATAGCCACCCCTGGACATGGCCCTGTCCACCAAAGGGCCCAGACTTAGCCCATACACCAGTGCACAGACACTGTACCTGGGACCCCCAGGGCCCTGCCAAGCCAGAGACCCCAGGACCCAGCGTCACCCACCAAGGGACACCAGTCCCAGGAACTCCTATGCCTCAAGGCTGCCCAACAGCGAGCCAGCTCTAGCCTTGGGACTGGCCTCACATATTAGTGAGCAGGCACCAGCCCCAGAACCCACTGGGCCCCACCCTGCCCACCAGCTTGTGGACACCAGCCCCAGGACCACTGCTCACTCACCAGCAGGCTTACACCAGCTCTGAGACACCTTGGGCCCCTCAGCCAGCCACCCCTGCCATCTGGCTACACTCACCAGCAGGCTGACACAAGCTTCAGGATACCCTGGACCCTGCAGCCAGCTGTATCAGGAACTGACTCCATCCACCAGTTCTCTGAAACTAATTCTGGGACCCCTGGGCCCAGTAGCCAGAGGCCCCATGACCTGTCTCTGCCCAGCACTTAGCTGACATTAGCCCCAAGACACAGCTTCACCCAGTGGTGTGTGGGAACCAGCCCCAGGATCTCCTGGACCCCAGCCCTGCCAACCAGCAGGTAGACACTGGACCCAGGACCAGCACAACCTCATAACCTGCCTTGTCAGGACCCAGCAAACATACCAGCAGGCTGACACCAGCCCAGGGACCCCCCTGGTCCTGGACACCTTGGGTGCCTAAGCTAGCAGCCCCAGGACCCAGAACCACCCTAGCAGGCTGACACCAGTTTCTGGACCCCATGAGTCTGGCAACCACAGGCCCCAGAAACCAGCTCCACCCACTAGTGGGTGAACACTAGTCCTGAGACCTCCCAGGCCCCAGGCCCACCCTCCAGCAGGCCAACACCAGCTCTGACACACCTTGGACTCCTCAACCAGCCACCTTGGAATCCAGCCCCAATCTCCAGCATGCAAGCACCAGCTTTGGGACACTCCAAAAGCTATAGCCAGCCAGGTCAGGAACCATTTCAACACACAAGCGGGACAACACTAGATCCAGGAAACCTAGCTCCACAATCACCCACCCAGGACCACAACTCTGTCAAGCATGACCTGGCACTGCTCTTGTGATACCCCTGGGGTCCAAGCCAGCTGCCTTGTGAGCTGGCCTACTAACAAGTGATTGGCAGCCTCCACACAAGGCAGGGCCTGGCAACCAACCAGACTGGGGGCCAGCCAACCTCTCAGACTGCCCGTGGTAGTCAGCCTGCCACACAGAAGAAAACACACAGTTCACAGAAGGGGCAACCCTAGTGAATATAACTTTGGTGATCAGAGGGGAGTGTACTTCTGAGGCTCATAGGACATTGCCTACAAGAGGTCATTTCTCCAAGTACAGGAAATTTAACCAACATACCAGATACACAGAAATAAAAACAGCAAATCAGACAAAACAAGACAACAGGGGAACACATTCCAAAAGAAGGAACAAGATAAAATCTTAGAAGAAGAACTAAGTGAAGTGGCAATAGGCAATCTTCCCAAGAAAGTGTTCAAGGTAATTATCGTAGAGATAATCAGAGAACTTGAGAGAAGAATGGATGAACAGAGTGAGAAGTAAGAAGTTTTTAACAAAGAGTTAGAAAATATAAAGAAGAACAAGAGATGAAAAATACAATAACTAAAATAAAAAATAAGCCAGAAGAAATCAACAGTGGACTAAATGTTACAAAGGAACAGATCAGCTAGCTGGAAGACAGTGTAGTAGGAATCACCCAAGCTGAACAGAAAAAAGAAAAATAAAAAGAACTGAGGACAGTGTAAGAGACCTCTGCAACAATATCAAGCATACATAGAGTGGCTGAATAGATACAAAGTCAGGGGATGGAAAAAGTGAGGAGGTTAAAAAAGATATTCCATGCAAATGGAAATCAAAAGAAAGCCAGATAGGAATACTTATATCAGACAAAATACTCTTAAAACAAAGATTGTAAAAAGAGACAAAGAATGACACTACATAATGATAAAGGAATCAATAAAACAATAAGATATAACAATTCTAAATATATATGCACCCAACATAGGAGCACCTAAATACGTAAGACAAATATTAACAGACATAAAGAGAGAAATTGACAGTAAAACAATAATACTAGGGAATTAACACTCCACTTACATCAATGGACAGAACCTCCAAAAAGAAAATCTATAAGAAAACACTGGCTTCAAATGTCACATTAGATCAAAAGGACTTAATAATACATATAGAGCATTCCATCCAAAAGCAGCAGAATACAAATTCCTTTTTACTGCACATGGAACATTATCCAAGATAGATTATATGGTAGGCCACAAAACAAGTCTCAGTTAATTTAAGAAATTATGTCAAGCATTTTTTCCAACCACAGCTCTATCAGACTAGAAATCAACTACAAGAAAATAAACTGCCCAAAACACAAACACATGGAGGCTAAACAATACGCTACTAAACAATGGATCACTGAAGAAATCAAAGAGGAAATCAACAATTACCTGGAGACAAATGAAAACAAAACACAATGATCCAAAATCTATGGGACACAACAAATGTAGTTCCAAGAGGGAAGTTTACAGTTATACAATCCTACCTCACGAAACAAGAAAAATCTTAAATAAACAACCTAACTGTACACCTAAGGGAAATAGAAAAAGAAGAACAAACAAAACCCAAAGTTATTAGAAGGAAAGAAATCATAAAACTCAGAGTGCAAGTAAATGAAATAGAGACTAAAGTAAATAGAAAAGATTAATGAAATGAAGAGCTGGTTCTCTGAAAATTTAAAGAAAATTTATAAATCTTTAGCTAGAATCAACAAGAAAAAAAGAGAGAGCTGAAACCAATAAAATCAGAAATGAAAAAGGAGAGAAGTTACAACTGACACCACACAAATCCAATGGTTTGTATGAGATTACTATAATAAACAGCTACACCCCAATAACATGGACAACCTAGAAGAAATGGAAAAATTCCTAAAATGTATAATCTCCCAAGACTGAATCAGGAAGAAATAGAGAATATGAACACACTAGTTTCTAGTAATGAAATTGAATCAATAATAAAAATACTCCCAACACACAAAAGTCCAGGACCAGTGCCTTCACGGTTGAATTCTACCAAACATTTACAGAAGAGTTAACACCTGTCCTTCTTAAAATAGTCCAAGAATTGCAGAAGAATGACTGCTTCAGAATTCATTCTAAAAGGCCAGCACCACCCTGATACCAAAACCAGACAAAGATATCACACAAAAAAGAAAATTATGGGCCAATGTCACTGATGAACATAGATGGAAAAATCATCAACAAAATACTAGCAAACAAAATGCAACAACACATTAAAAGGATCATAACACCATGATCAAGTGGGATTTATCCCAGGGATGCAAGGATGGTTCAATATCTGAAATCAATGTGATACACCATATTAATAAACATTGAGGAATAAAAATCATATGATCATCTCAGTAGATACAGAAAAGGCTTTTGACAAAATTCAACATCCATTTATAATAAAAACGTTCAACAAAGTGGGTATAGTGAGAACATATCCCAGCATAATAAAGGCCATATATGATAAGGCCACAGTTAACATCTTTCTCAATGGGGAAAACCGAAAGTATTTTCTGTAAGATCAAAAATAAGAAAAGGATACCCACTCTCGCTACTTGTACTGGAAGTCCAAGACACAGCAATCAGACAAGAAAAAGAAATAAAAGAAATCCAAGTTGGAAAGGAAGAAGTAAAGCTGTCATTGCTTGCAGATGACATGACATTATACATAGAAAATCCTAAAAATATCACCAAAAAATGCTAAGCTCATCAACGAATTTGGTACAGTTGGAGGATATAAAATTAATATACAGAAATGTGTTACATTTCTATATACGAAAAATGAAATATCAGAAACAGAAATTAAGGAAACCATCCCATTTACTATCACATCAGAAAGAATAAAATAACCAGGAATAAACCTACCTAAGTAGGTAAAAGACTTATACTCAGAAAACTATAAGACACTGATGAAATTGAAAATCACACAAACAGATGGAAAGATATATAGTGTTCATAGATTAGCAGAATTAATATTAAAATGACCATACTCCTGAGGCAATCTACAGATTCAATTCAATCCCTATCAAAATACCAATGGCACTTTTCACAGAACTAGAACAAATAATTTAAAAATTTGTATGGAAACACACAGATGCCAAAACACTCTTGAGAAAGAACAGAGCTGTAGGCATCACACTCCCTGACTTCAGACTATACTACGAAACTTCAGTAAAAGAAGGAGTGGGGTACTGGTACAAAACAAAAAAAGACACATAAATAGATGAAACAGAATAGAGAGCCTAGACATAAACCCATGCACATAGGGTCAATTAATCTAAAACAAAGGAGGCAAAAATATCTGATGAGGAAAAGAAAGTCTCTTCAATAAGTGGTGTTAGGAAAACTGGACAGCTATGCGTAAAAGAATGAAATTAAAACATTCTCTAACATCATATAAAGAAATAAACTCAAAATGGATTAAGGACCTAAATTAAGACCAGAAACCATAAAACTCCTAGAAGAAAACATAAGTAGAACACTCTTTGACATAAAGAGTAGCAATATTTTTTTTGGCTCTGTTTCCTAAGGCAAAGGAAACAAAAGCAAAAATAAGCAAATGGAACCTAATTAAACCTAAAAGATTTTGTCAGCAAAAGAAACCATTGACAAAATGAAAAGGCAACCGACTGAATGAGAGAAAATATTTTAAAATGATATGACTGATAATAGGTTAATATCCAAAATATATAAAGAGCTCATACAACTCAATATCAAAAAAACAAACAACTCGATTAAAAATAGATAGAAAACCTGAATAGACATTTTTCAAAGAAGACATACAGATGGCTAACAGCACATGAAAAGATGCTCAACGTCACTGATCATTAGAGAATTGCAAATCCAAATCACAATGAGCTGTCACCTCACAACTGTCAGAATGGCTATCGTGTAAAAGACCACAAATAATAAATTTTGGTGAGTATATAGAGAAAAGGGCAATGTAAATTGGTGCAGCCACTGTGGGACACAATATAGAGGTTCCTTAAAAAACTAAAAATAGGGGCTTCCCTGGTGGAACGGTAGTTGGGAGTCCACCTGCTGATGCCGGGGACACGGGTTCGTGCCCCGGTCCAGGGGGATCCCACATGCCACGGAGCGGCTGGGCCCGTGAGCCGTGGCCGCTGGGCCTGCGCGTCCAGAGCCTGTGCTCCACAACGGGAGGGGCCACAGCAGTGAGAGGCCCGCATACTGCAAAAAAACCCAAAAAAAACCCTAAAAATAAAACTACTATATTGTCCAGCAATGCCACTCCTGGGTATATATTCAAAGAGCACAAAAACACTAATTCAAAAAGATATATGTATCCCAATGTTCAAAGAGGCATTATTTACAATAGCAAGATATGGAAGCAACTTTAGTGTCCACCAACAGATGTACGGATAAAGAAGATATGGTATACATACACAATGGAATACTACTGAGCCATAAAGATGAATGAAATTTTGCCATTTACAACAACATGGATGAATTTGGTGGGTATTATGCTTAGTGAAATAAGTCAGAAGGAGAAGACAAGTACTATACAGAGCTCCTAAGGGGCTGGTCTATACAGCAAATTCCCTGAACAAAGAAGAAGTACTATGGTGAGGGAGTCAGACTAAGATTAGAAACTTGGGTCTGCTAATTCCTGCCTGTGTAATCCAACAATACAGGATAAAACCTACAGTGCAATGTAAATTTTACTATATCAGCTAAAATTCTGTCAAGTTCAGAGTTGGCTTAATCATGGTCAAAATTAAACAAAATACGTTGTCCAAAAGCACTCTAAATAAATCTGGTTGCAGAGAATTAGTCTAGGTGAAACACGATTCATTCAGACAATTGGTTTATAAAATGAGGTGAAAAATAGAAGTCTAGAAGAAAGCATATGAAAAATACACTGCATCTTAAAGATTTCTCTCTTAAATTCAGAGTGAAAATCTATAGAATAGGAATTCTTAAGTATGATGTGACCACTTTATCTAAAGGTCAAAATCAGTATCAAGATAGCATCTTCTCCTTGGGTGTTGTATATATTGTGTACAACATACAATCCTGGAACTAACTGCTACCTTTACTAGGAACAGTGCGCTTGGTTACTCAGCCTGCAGTTGTAAACTGATTCTTCATACCATCTACTACAGATAGGGTAAACATACATCAAGTGGTTTAATCAATGTTTTCTCTAATCCCCTCCCACATCCCCATTTCTTCTTTCACCCCTATCTCCTCTGAGCTGCCCAACACTCCATCATATGGGCACTTCCTACTCTGCCAAAGTATTTCTACCCACAGAAAACTCTGTCTTCACATTTTATACCCCATCTGACGATTCTCAAAGATTGACACAGAAGTTCCTAAGATCCCACTTCAAACTGATGTAATAAAAATATGGAATAAGATATGCGGACTTTAAGTACCATACAGTTTTCTCTTACTGTGTAAGAGAAATTTAAATGTTTAAAACAATACCATTTATTATCTCACAGATTCTGTAGGTCACGAGTCCAAACATGGGTTAGCTGTGTCTTCTGCTCAGCTGAAATCAAAGTGTTCACCTTCCATGTGAGGTGTGGGATCCTCTTCCAAGTTTATTCGGATTGTTGATAGAATTCAGGTCTTCGTACTTGTTGGAGATTAAGCTTCCCATTTTCTTGCTGGTTGTTGGCCAGGGAACCTCTATCAGCTCCTAGTGGTACCCATAATACTTTGCCCTGTGACCCTTGAAGACAGTTCACAATACAGCTGTTTGTTTTCTTCCAGGGCAGCTGGAAAGTTTTTCTCATGCCTTGTATCTCTTTCTTCCTAAATGGCCTGGTCCCTTTCAAGGGATCTCCTGATCAAGTTATGGGCCCTCTCCTCCCCCATCCCATAATCTCCTCTTTTAATTTACTAAAACTCAACTGTTTTGAGATCTTTAATTACATCTGCAAAATCCCTTCACCTCTGCCCTACCATGTAACCTAATTACAAGTGAAATCCATTATATTCACAGTCCTGCCCACATTCAATGGGACAAAATTATGCAGGGCATGTACATCAGCAGTTGGGAATCTTGGGACCATCTTATAATTCTGCCTACCACAGATACCTTCCTTTGCCACTATTCTAGATTTCTATTCTATAGATTCTCAAAAGTTTTGGACCTAAGGTTCTTAAGGGCATCTCTTACTGAACGAGGAAGCATCATAGGCTGCAAAATAAAGAGGATCCCTGTGCTTTATAGGATGTACTGTTTTCCCTATTCCTAAAGGGGAATAAAGGGCATGAATGAAGTCAGGAGAGAATAATTATCATTTACATTTGTTGCCTCTTAGATGATAAGTCAAGATAAATTCTCCATTTAAAATATGTATAAGAATGTAAAAAATTTTAAACCACTTGCATAAACTGTATAGTACAACACAATCATGGATTTAGCCAGATAATTATTAGAATGAATATGTCTCTTAAAATGAAAAGATATACAAATGGCTTATAGAGAATATTTTCAGTTTCAAAGACTATAACTGACAAAATTGAAAAATAAATCCAATGATCAAGGGGCAAATTTTTCATACTGTTCTTAACAACAGCTTTTTCCAAAAGTTCATTGTACCCCAACTGGTTTTAGGATGTCCAAAATAAAAAGTGCAATGAACATCTGGTTCTTTCAGTGTGCATTATGTGTAATAATTTATGGCAAACAATTCATATACAGTTCAGAATTGTGTACCCTTGCCTTGCTCCAAGTATATCCCTGTACCAAAAATACACAGAAATAAATTGCCATTGGAATATACAACATTCTCATGATTTGGGATTCTCTTTCCAACAGCTTATCAACAACAGTTTTCTAGAATTAAATTTTATTGGTCACAAAAAAAGAAACAAGATTCCTATAGTTAACAGGAACTGATAAGTAAATATGAAACAACAAATTAAAATGTATATAAAAGAGCAAATGTAATTTTTAAGTGGACACTTAATCTGGTTAACTTTCAATAACTTGGTTTGCTGATTTCTTGGCTGAGAAGCATATTCCATGAGAGATCAACTGAGAGAGATAAGGCTGGAGGCAAGAGTGTATGAGAGTATATCTGTGCCTGGACACAAACAAATGGGGCCATGGACCTTCCATCTGAATTTGAAGACAATACAATCTTAGCACAATTGTAAATCATTATGCTCCACATCCATTTAGTCTTAAACATTTCATTTAAATTTAATGAAACAAATGAACCCTTCTTCTCTACCAAAACCATGTTTCTCACCAGTGGGGAAGGATGAAATCCATGGTTACACTTTCCAAAGAAATTGTTAAAAAAAAAATTCATTATGTGTTTCATTGGCTTCTAATCACTCACCAGATTCAAAGAGAAAATTACTTATAGAAGACTGATGAAAAACTTTTTCTTACTTTTTTTCTTCCTTTTCAAACATATTTTGGTATTATTTCTAAACAGTAAGTTTCAAAGTGTATTTCCCAATAGGACCAGTCATATTAGGTTTCATTAATTAGCAAAGCAGCTATGGGGACCAAGCTGTAGATAGGCCTTAGTAAAACACAGTATGCAACAGCTGAACTTATAAAACACTTATGTCACCAAGCATATAAAGAATATATTCTTCCAATTCACTTTACTACTTAGTTATAAATATTTAATAGAAACCCTGGGTGGAGACTATGAAGAGAGAAATTAAAATTAGTGTGTTAGAAGTCACTGTCATTGAAGATCAAGCAGATAAAATGCATTAAGAAATTATAATGTAGAGTAAGAAAAGATTCCATGTAAAGTGGCCAATTTACAAGTACATTGTCTAGGGCAGTAATAAAGATCTCTTTCACTAGAGCTCTTCTAATACAATCAATCAAAAAAAAGTATCTAAACTGCAATTTAAGTCAACTAACATCTTCTAGCATTAAGAATACTTACATATTGAGATTGATACATCTCAAAAATATATAAAATTGGCAAACATTTGCTTTCTTGAAGATTTCTGATCATTCCTAAAACGTACCTCACACTTGGAGAATTCAACACACATTTCACTGGAAAAATGGATTGTTACCTCTGTTCTCCACCTTCTCACTACTAGATCCCCTAATTATTTGCTTTTGAAACAAACACATGCATCCTTGTCCCCTCCCACCTTGCCAAAGCAAATCCTTCTGCTCACATACTACATTACATCCCATCTTGCCTCTTCCTGGATGCTACTCTATTAATTATCTACTTTCCCCCCACCTGCCCCCCCCCTTTGTAAGTGGAACTACATACTAAAATGGCTATCCAGGCAAAAAAGCAGATGGAGTTTTAGAAAGCACTTAACTGTAAGCATTATTCCATTTCTAATATTTCAGACATCTAAGAAAAAACAAATAAAAACAACAAAAAATAAAAAACAAAAAGCTGATAAACCATTAAAAAGATGCCGACTCTGATGACTGCTGGTTAGGAATGGAGACTATGAAAGACACAGAAAGGTATTCCCAGCATTTTCTTGCCTTATGCAGAGCCTGAGCATGGGTTTTACTTTTCCCCATCTTAAGCTCTCTTTCTAGCAACCTCAGAGGCACTGAGAGTCAGAACATACAAAGGAAATGCGTCCAAGCAGGTGTAAATAACTTGCTGGGCCCAAGATTTTAAGCCTTTTCCTATTGCTCCACTGGTCTTTACTGACAAAATAGTTTGGCCTGAACAAATTGATGAGGGTGGTGTTAAAGCATCTTCTCCAGTGGAAACTTTTGGTCTATTTTACATTCAAAAAAATGGTAAATTTTTATAATGAGAATCAGAGCTTAACCTGCTGGGTTGAAATATACACTGTTGTGTGGGAAAAAACAGAAGGATGAATCCCAGAGTAAATGACTGCCCAGTAGGCCCATTCTAAAAGGGCTTTTCCTCCCTGGGTTTTTGAGGTGAGTACTTCACCATGCCAAAGGACATGTTAGAAATGTGTCAGGTCACTTTCATGTTGGAACCTAACTTCAAGCCAAGGACGTAACAACCAAAGGCATTAATCCTAGCTCATTTATCCAAGAGTCCACATCTCAAGCCCAGCAAAAAGCAACCTTAAAAGTCAACAGCTATAAAGCAGAAACTAACACACCATTGTACAGCAATTATACTCCAATAAAGATCTTTAAAATAAAGTCAACAACACTAACAGACAATATGTCTTAAATTAAATGTGTAATTAAAATCTTTTTTATCTTTAATGATGCAAGAACCTGATACCTTAGATAACTTAAAAGTTTCCATGGCTATACCAAACACATCTCTTCCCCCAACCCACCCAGCTCCAGAAAGTCTCAACTGGCTACTACTTACATTGATAATTATGTGTGTAACACCTTGAACATAAATGGGCCCTGAGCATTCTCACCAAATCATCTAATAGCCCCTCTTTTCCTTACCCCACCACATAACAAAGACCATGACCTGTCAGTCTCCTGAATGTATCAAGCCAATTTCTACCCTATGTCCTTCTCTCATGCTATTTTGGCCTGAAACACTCCTGCCGTTCTCAGAATAACTTGCCATATCCTTCCATTTTTAGGTAATCTTCTCATCCCAAGCTGGACAGAGGAGCCTGCTTTCTGCTTGCAAAATTTCCTACACTCTTTTAAAATCTTATAAAAGTTAGAATATGTAATTATTTATGTAATGTTTTTATCCCTTATACACTGGAAACATCATCAGTTCCGTGATTATTATGGTCTTGTTTACCACTCTATTCCCATATGGCCGTATTGACTACTGCCAAGAATTTCTAGATCAGGCAGTCTAAGCAAATCTCTTATTGAGGAACTTGTTAATTCTCTGATTCCTTTGGCCATAGTAGACACAGCCTTCACCATTGTAGCTAATTCATTTCTCATTTTAAGCTATCATTGCTCAGTGACTCACCCTTCCCAAAATCAATTACAGCTATGGACCTGGAAAGAATATTTACTAGCTAGCAGTTTTGTGTGGGTAATTCTCAGAACTGTACAGCTCCTTGTCAAAGCTGTGGCATTCTTTTCTGCTGGAAAATTAATCGATGTAATTAGCAACAACTCTTGGGTTACTCAAAGGGCTTTTACACTGGTAGCTTTGTCATGGATCTTACTGACCAGTGTCTGAAAAGTACCGTGAAAAGAAAAGCCAGTAAAACATTGGTAGTAGAAATAAACCTGGGATTTGTATTACATTTAAACCATAAAAGCAGAAACTCAAGGATCCTTGAGCTAACCAAAAAGTTGGTGTATTTAGAAGAACAAAAGGGAAATGCCTCATCTTTAGCAATGCAAAGGAACTTTTGGCAGAACTTTACTGCCACAAAAAAATCACCCCTGATAGGACTATGGCTTCATTGCCACTTGGTCCACAAGACAGGGCAGGCTGTATACATATTACCTGCCAAGGAGAAAGTTTCTAAGGATGGATATTCTGAAGTCTAGAAGAATTTGTTGAAAAAGTATACTTATGATCTCTATGTACTCTAAAATCCTTTATTTCATATACATGCTCATACAAACACACAACCACAAGAGGATATTAGAATTTGTTAGTGAAGGAAGGGCTAAAAGTATAGAAGAACACATGTCAAACCTCTATATGAGTGTTAATGGGCCAAGGAGAGTCTGCTGAGCCAGGACTGGCACTCAGGAATAACCAGAAGGGTCAAATACAGTCAGCTAAGGCAAAGGGAAGCAGGTAGTCATCATAAGCCATATGGAAAGGATGTCCCAAGTCCACAAGGCCACACAGCAAACAAGAGCACCTAAACTGAGCAGGGGTAAAAAACCTCTACCCAGGAGTTTTCTGCTCTCTGTGCTTTATCCTTTGTTGTGGGTACTCACAGACATGGGCCCCTGTCACCTATCAATCATAGCCAGAAAAGACACACAAGTCTGCCCTCCTGAAAACACCTAACTTAAAAAAAAATGTTTTATGGGATAATATTGATTTTTTTTTTTTTTTTTTGGTCGATTGCTTGGTTGACTAACTCATTGATGATGGGGTCAAAAATTTCCTATGTCGGGCTTCCCTGGTGGCGCAGTGGTTGAGAGTCCGCCTGCCAATGCAGGGGACATGGGTTCGTGCCCCGGTCCGGGAAGATCCCACATGCCGCGGAGCGACTGGGCCCGTGAGCCATGGCCGCTGAGCCTGTGCGTCCGGAGCCTGTGCTCTGCAACGGGAGAGGCCACAACAGTGAGAGGCCTGCGTACCGCAAAAAAAAAAAAAAAAAAAAAAAAAAAAAAAAAAAAAATTTCCTATGTCTAGTTGACTCATGATGGACCAACAGTTGTTCTAAACAAAGCCTTCCATGACTACTTCCCACTCACATCAAGCTAATTTAGTGAGCCTCCTCTGTGATTTCATAAAACATCACACATCCCTCTGTCATAGCATTTACTTCACTGGATTGAAATTATCTGTTTACAGGTCAGTCTCTCTCATAAAACAGGAGCTATTCCAATATGGGGACCTTGTTTTCTTCTTGGTATCACCAGTGTCATTACTCATAAACCACTCAATTTTTTTCTTGTTTTTATTGGGTATGACTTTCCAAAAGTACATGCCTTTTAAAAATTGATATTAATTTCCTGCTATCTATACATTCTGAGAAACCTGCCAAAATCAGTAGGTTTATGAGGTTGGTTTTAGATGGCACAAAATACTTTATCTACTTTGTCATTTACACTGAGTCCTTGTAAGAGTGAAATTTCACATTTAGGAGTAGGAAGCTATATGTGATTTATGTCCAGGGTGACAGATTTGACTCTAGTAGGCAAGAAGAAAGAGAATGACTCTTTCAAGTTAAATTCTATGTAAACTTTTTTTTTTATGAATAAGGACACAGAGGCCTGAGTGGAAGCCACATCTGAGCAAAGGACTTTAATAAGAACAGCAAATACTTTGTGTTACTTAGACCTAATATTAGCACTAAAGGGATGCTGGGCCAATAACTATGGGAAAATAAGTGATCAGAGTTTTTATCCCAAGAGTAATATGCATTTTATATTTAGTTCTAAGATCCTTTTTGAGTTAATTTTTGTGAAAGGTATAAGGCCTGTGTCTAAATATTTTTGGGGGGGCGTGGGGGGCATGTGGATGTCTAGTTGTTCCAGGACCATTTGTTGAAAAGACTGTCTTTGCTCCATTGTATTGACTTTGCTTTTTTGTCAAAGATCAGTTAACTATATTTATGTAGATCTTTTTATGGGCTCTCTAAAACCTAGATGACCTAGGATATGGTGATGACTTTTCAAATACAATACCAAAGGCATAATCCATAAAAGAATCGAGAAGCTGGACTTCATTAAAATTTAAAATTTCTGCTGTGTGAAAGACAATGTCAAGAAGGTGAGAAGACAAGTCACAGACTGGGAGAAAATATTTACAAAAGACACATCTGATAAAGGACTGTTGTCCAAAATCTATAAAGAACTATTAAGACTCAAAAATAAGACGATGAATAATTTGATCTAAAAAATCGGCCTACAGACGCTTTGACAAAGAATTTAGTTATACAGATGGCAAATAAGCATATAGAAAGATATACCATATCATATGTCATCAGGAAAATGCAACTTAAAACAGCAATAAGATGTCACTGCACACCTATTAGAATGGTCAAAATTCAGAACACTGAAAATACAAAATGCTGGCAAGGAACTCATTCATTGCTGGTGGGAATGAAAATAGTACAGATACTTTAGAAGACAGTTGGGTGATTTCCTATAAAACTAAACACACTCTTACCATATGAACTGGTAATCATGCTTCTTGGTATTTACTAAGACTTGAAAGTAACCAAGATGTCCTTCAGTAGGTGAATAGATAAATAAACTGGTACATCCAGAAAAAGGAATATTATCAATTATACGGCACTGTATAATAGGGAAAACTATGGAGACAGTAAAAAGATCAGTAATTATCAGGGGTTGGGGCAGGTGGTGCCAGTGGACAGGGTTGACTAGGCAGAGCACCAAGGATTTTTAAGGCAGGAAATACTCTGTATGACATGAAAATGATACATACATATTAGTATACTTTGTCCAAACCCATAAAATGTACAACACCAAGAGTGAACCCTAAGGTACACCATAGACTTTGGGTGATTATGATGTGTCAGTGTAGGCTCATCAATTGTAACAAATGAACCACGCTAGTGGGGGAATCTCAATAACAGAGGAGGGTATGCATGTCAGGGGCAACAGGTATGGTGGCCGTCTCTGTACTTCCTGTTCATTTTTGCTGTGAACATAAAACTGCTCTAAAAATATAAAGTTTTTTTAAAAAACTAAAAGCTCAATAATAAAAGAAAAATAAGTCAATTTAAAAACGAGAAACATGCATTTGCTAATTTGGTTCAGTTGATGGCAAGATCCATCAATAATGTCAATCCAGCAAAATCTTCTGCTACAATCCCACAAAAAAGGGCCAGGCCTCTACCATAGTGCTTCTTCAATAATGGACACAGTTATGTATATTTTGTCTAAAATGTGCAAAGTTCACTAAGCCAATAACAACAATAACTGACAAAATAAAGAAAACAGAACATCTCCTTTAAGCTTTAAACTTTCACCAGCATTAGAAAAACCTGATAGACATTCAGGCCCTAGGGAGGCACTTGCATATATTGACTCAAATAATCTACAGCAATATTGTGAGATAGTCAGCAGTACCCCTCTTTATAGATAAGAAAACCAAGGATCAGAGAAGTTAAATAACTTGCCAAGATAACAGAGCCAATAAATGATGGAGTTGAGATTTGAACCCAGATCTGTATGATTCCAAATTCTACACATTTCCTGTGTCATCAGGCTGGTCACCATTCAGAGACTCATATCTGGTCTGGAGAACAACAAAGTTCAATGAGAAGAGACTGGGTAGCTGAAACAGTGGTCAAAGAAAAACTCAGAGTCTACACAGACTAAAGACTGAGTGTCAGGAAAAGAAGGATGCACTGGTGGCGAATATACCAGTTGGAGGAATTGCAATATCAACATTTAGGATTTTGCCCTTGGGAAGACAATTTGGCAATATATTTCAAAAGCCATAAAAAGTTGATTTCTTTAACTCAGATATGACACTTCTGGAAATCTATCCTAAGGATGTAATCCAAGATATGGAAAACCTATATGCATAAACATGTTCATCCTACCGATTTTTGTAAGAGAGAGGGGGTCAGGGGAAGAGAAGAAAAGGAGGAAAGAGAGAAGCAGAGAACAAAATTTATTTATACTGTGTTTATCTTGTTCCATCAGGGAAGTGAAATGGCAAATGCATTTATGAGAGTGTGTCAAGGTAACTGGATACAAAATCAAACAAGACTATGAAAATAATTAATATACACAATATATAAAAAATTAGTCTTACCGAACAATTGGAATTATAAAAGTTATGGATAATAAAATATCCTATTACAATGCTACCAAAAGATATAAAACATCTAAGAATTAGAGGAACAAATGATATGGAAGACTGTTACAGAGAAAACTGAAAAATATTAGAAAAGCACATAAAACAAAATCCTGTGAATGATAGGATTCAGTATCTTTGAAATGCCACTGCTTCCCAAATTATTCATAAATTCAATGCAAGTTCAATCTAAGTCCCAGTGATAATTTTTCAAGATTATTCTCCAGAAAAATTTACTTCAAGTTTTTATATAACATTCATAACAATCATGTTTATAACAGTAAAAATTGATAAATTAAAAGAAGTGAAAAATAGATATAGTGATCAGATATCCTGATCACTAGGGTTATAGCTTATAAGCTAACTGGCAGTATGGGAAAATAAAAGCAATGAAATTTTTAAACTGAATAAAAAAGAAATACTCAATTACACTGATACTGAAAATATTTAATAGTGTACAAAAAGATTCTAAGTATTTACATTAACAGTAAACAAACCAAATACTTGAATTAAAAGATAAAGGTTGTTAAATTGAAGAAAAAGCCAAGAAACACTACCTGTTGTTTCCAAGAGACACATGTTAAAGGTAAGAACAACAAAAAGAAAAAAATGGAAAAGAATGGAAAACTATTTAATGAAAACACTAACAAAAAGAAGGCCAATGGAGTGACGTAAATACCAGACAAAGTAGACTGAAAGTTTTACTTGAGGTTGAGAGGGATATTTTATAATTATAAACTTGCTCAACTCAGGGACTTCCCTGGTGGTCCAGTGGGTAAGACCCCATGCTCCAAATGCAGGGGCACTGGGTTCAATCCCTGGTTGGGGAACTAGATCCCTCATGCATGCCACAACTAAGAGTTCACATGCCACAACTAAAAGATCCCACATGCCGCAACGAAGATCCCATGTGCTGTAACTAAGACCTGGCACAACCTAAATAAATTTTTTTTTAAAACCTCTCTTTAAAAAAATAAATAAAAAAAAATAAAATTGATCAATCCTAAAGGAAAAGGTAACAATTCCAATTACAGTTAGAGATTTTAATAACCTCTCTGATAACATTTTTAAAATAGACAAAATATCAATAGACATGCAGAAAACTTTTTTAATATGTCCCCAAACTAGTTTTTATTTTACTGCATTTATTTCTATTTTTTACAGAGGTGTAGTTGACATAGAAGACTTTTTAAACATAATTAACAAATGTAACATAATTGAAATAGATAAAATTCTTTGTTTAACTGCTGTAGAATACATATCTCTTTAAAGCACAACTTTAATATTTAATAAGATAGACAATTTGCTGGTCCATAAAGCAAGTTTTAGCAAATTTCAAAGCACTGAAATTCTTTTGAACTTGTTCTCTGACAATTAAGCTAGAAATCAGTAACAGAAAGATAACTAGAAAATTCCAAAATATTTATAATTATCCATTACACTCCTAAATAACGAATGAATAAAAAAAAAGACAATAAAAGTTATGAAATATTTTGAACTGAACAATCAAGAAAATTTGTGAGATTCAACTAAAGATCTGCTTAGAGGAAAAGATACAGTCTTAAATGCATATATCCAAAAAGAAGAAGGGTTGAAAACCAATTATCCCAAGAAGCTAGAAAAGGAATGGCAAATTACACTGAAACAAAATAAAAGGGATGAAATAATAAAGAATAGAAATTAATTAAACTGAAAACTTACAGTAGAAAAATTTGACACTTAAAAGTTGGTTCTTTGCAAAGGTGATAAACCCCTAGCAAGACTAGTCAAGAAAAAAAGAGAGAAAAAGAAATTACTACAGATCCTACATAGATAGTATTAAGATCACAGAAGAATATATTGAACTCTATACCAAAACTGGAAAATTTAAATAAAATAAGTAGAAAATATAAATAAAATAGACAAACCTTATTAAAATACTACTTACCAATCTCTAGCATTCCTATACACTAATGATGAAAATTCTGAAAGTGAAATTAAGAAAACACTCCCATTTACCTTTGAAATAAAAAGAATAAATTACCTAGGAATAAACCTACTAAGGAGACAAAAGAACTGTATGCAGAAAATCATAAGACACTGATGAAAGAAAGTAAAGGTGATACAAATAGATGGAGAGATATACCATATTCTTAGATTGGAAGAATTAACATTGTGAAAATGACTCTACTACCCAAAGCAATCTACAGATTCAATGCAATCCCTATCAAACTACCACTGGCATTTTTCACAGAACTAGAACAAAAAATTTCACAATTTGTATGGAAACACAAAAGACCCCGAATAACCAAAGCAATCTTGAAAATGAAAAACGGAGCTGTAGGAATCAGGCTCCCTGACTTCAGACTATACTGCAAAGCTACAGTAATCAGGACAGTATGGTACTGGCACAGAAACAGAAATATAGATCAATGGAACAGGATAGAGAGCCCAGATATAAACCCACGCACATATGGTCACCTTATCTTTGATAAAGGAGGCAAGAATATACAGTGGAGAAAAGACAGCCTCTTCAATAAGTGGTGCTGGGAAAACTGGACAGGTACATGTAAAAGCATGAAATTAGAACATTCCCTAACACCATACACAAAAATAAACTCAAAATGGATTAAAGACCTAAATGTAAGGCCAGACACTATAAAACTCTTAGAGGAAAATATAGGCAGAACACTCTATGACATAAATCACAGCAAGATCCTTTTGTGACCCACCTCCTAGAGAAATGGAAATAAAAATAAACAAATAGGACCTAATGAAACTTTAAAGCTTTTGCACAGCAAAGGAAACCATAAACAAGACCAAGTGACAACTGTCAGAATGGGAGAGAATATTTTCAAATGAAGCAACTGACAAAGGATTAATCTCCAAAATTTACAAGCAGATCATGCAGCTCAGTAACAAAAAAACAAACAACCCAATCCAAAAATGGGCAGAAGACTTAAATAGACATTTCTTCAAAGAAGATATACAGATTGCCAACAAACACATGAAAGAATGCTCAACATCATTAATCATTAGAGAAATGCAAATCAAAACTGCAATGAGATATCATCTCACACCAGTCAGAATCACCATCATCAAAAAATCTACAAACAATAAATGCTGGAGAGGGTGTGGAGAAAAGGGAACCCTCCTGCACTGTTGGTGGGAATGTAAGTTGATACAGCCACTATGGAGAACAGTATGGAGGTTCCTTAAAAAACTCCAAATAGAACTACCATATGACCCAGCAATCCCACTACTGGGCATAAACCCTGAGGAAACCATAATTCAAAAAGAGCCATGTACCAAAATCTTCATTGCAGCTCTATTTACAATAGCCAGGACATGGAAGCAAGCTAAGTGTCTGTCAATGGATGAATGGATAAAGAAGATGTGGAACATATATACAATGGAATATTACTCAACCATAGAAAGGAACGAAATTGAGTTATTTGTAGTGAGGTGGATGGACCTAGAGTCTGTCATACAGAGTGAAGTAAGTCAGAAAGAGAAAAACAAATACCATATGCTAACACATATATATATGGAATCTAAGAAAAAAAAAAAAGTCGTGAAGAACCTAGGGGCAAGATGGGAATAAAGACATAGACCTACTAGAGAATGGACTTGAGGATAGTGAGGGGGAGGGGTAAGCTGTGACAAAGTGAGAGAGTGACATGGACATATATACACTACCAAACGTAAAACAGATACCTAGTGGGAAGCAGCCGCATAGCATAGGGAGATCAGCTCGGTGCTTTGTCACCACCTAGAGGGGTGGGATAGGGAGGGTGGGAGGGAGGGAGACGCATGAGGGAGTAGATGTGGGAACATATGTATATGTATAACTGATTCACTTTGTTATAAAGCAGAAACTAACACACAATTGTAAAGCAATTATACTCAAATAAATATGTTAAAAAAATACTACTTACCAAAACTGAAACCAAAAGAAACCTGAAAATTTTAATTAAATAATTTGAACTAATAATAAAGACTTTCCCACAAAGAAACTCTTGGTCCAGATGGTTTCAAGTGTGAATTCCTCACAATATTTATTATACTAGGTTGAAAAGTATCCCTCCAAAATTTGTGTCCACGCAGAGCCTTAGAATGTGACCTTATTTGGAAATAGGGTCATTGTATGTGTAATTAGTTAAGATCAGATTATACTGGATTAGGATGGGCCCTAAAGTAAATATGACTAGTATCTTTATAAGAAGAAGAGAAGAGACCCAGACACACAGAGATTGCCATGTGACAATGCAGGCAGAGACTGCAGTAATGTTTCTCTAAGGCAAGGAATGCCAAAGATTACCAGCAACCCCAGGAGGTAGGAAGAGGCAAGGAAGGATCCTCTCCTACGGCCTTCAGTGAAAGCATGGTCTTGCCAACCTTAATTTGTTTCTGGCCTCCAAACTTTGAGAGAATAATTTCTGTTGTTTTAAGCCTCCCATTTTGTGGTCATTTGTTATGGCAGCTCTAGGAAATTAATATTTTTATAAAATAAATAGTTAGGATCTAATTCAAACTCTCTCAGAGTACAAAGAAAGAGAACCATTTCCAATTTGCTCTACTGGGATATGATAAATGTGATTTCAAAACTAACGAAGATACTACAAGAAAGTAAAGTTAAAAAACAGTATCACTTATAAATACAGACACAAAAGTCCTCAACAAAGTATTATGAAATGAAAATCAGGAGCAACAATAGATATCAATGTATGTTACCACATTAACAGAAGAAAAAAATATGATCTTTTGAAGCAATGCATAAAAGACATTTGATAAAATTCTACAAACATTCATGGAAAAAGCTTTACCAAGCTAAAAATAAAAAATAATATTCCTAGTTTGATAGAAGGAGTTGGAAAGAAAGGAAGGAAGTCTTTTAGCAAGCATTATACTTCATACTGAAATACTGAAAGCTTTTTCTGTAAAATTATAAATGAGACAATGACAAGTGTTTTGACAACTGCTAATGACACTATATTGAAGTGTTCTGACCAGTGCAACAGAGCAAAAAAAAAAAAAAAATTAAAAAATTAAAAATTCAAAGGATTTAAATGGAAGAAAAAAGTCCTTATTTGCAGATAATATGATTGTATTCATAGAAAATCCCAAAGAACCTATAGATGAGTTATTGGAATTTAAAATTAATAACTAAATTTAGAAAACATTGCTGAGTTCAAGGTTAAAATTTTAAAATCATTATATTTCTATGAACTAGCAACAATTAGAAAATAAAATTTATAAAATAATAGTATTTACATAACAGGGAAAAATTATAAAATATTGTGATGGTTAATTTTACATATCAACTTGACTGGCCATGGGATGCCCAGATTTCTGGGTGTGTCTCTGAGGGTGTTTCTGGATGAGATTATTATTTGAACTGGTGGACTCAGTAAAGAAGACTGCCCTCCACAATGTGAGTGAGCATCATCCAATTCATTTGGGGCCTGAATATAACAAAAGGCAGGGGATGGAGGAATTTGCCCTCACTTTTTTTTTTTTCTGACTCATTGCTTGAGCTGGAACTCAGCTTCTTCTTCCCTCAGACTGGGATTTACACCATTAACTTCATTGGTTCTCAGACCTTTGGCTTGAACTTCTTTACTTTGGATTTAAATTACATCACTGACTTTCTTGGGTCTCCAGCTTGCAGATGGCAGAGCATAGAACTTGCCAGCCTCCATAACTGTGGTAGCCAATTCCTTGTAATATCTTAACATTACTATCCTAGGAATAAATCTAATGAAACTGAACTTTTATCTTATTTTATTTATTATTATTTTATTTTATTACTGAGGCTTTCATTCTGCTTAGAATATAGAAAATAACTAGAGAAATTCACTTGCACCCTGGAATTTCCTGTGGGGTTTCTCTCACTTCAGGAGTTAATACAATAGGTCTGAGTTGCTCAAACTTGCATACTCCCAAGCAGTGCCTGTTTCATGACTGACTCTTAGGTGGTTTCTGAGAATTGACATCTTGAAATGTTCTGATAAAAATATTTTGCTCACTCAGGACTTTGAAACAATTTGTCTAGATAGTTTGTGCAAACACTCTGATTTGTGATAAACACCTGCTTTCCTTCTGGGGGCCTGGAGTACACCAGTTCAGTAACTGCAATTAGTCATGAAGACACTGTATGTCTATGTGAGTGACCTCTGATAAAAACCCTGGGCACATAGGCTCAGGCCAGCTTCCATTTTGCATGTGTTACTCTCAGTTGCTGGAGAAACTAAGCACATCCTGTGCAACTCCCCTTCAGGGGACTTGTGCCTTTTCCTTTCGGTGATTTTGCTTTGTATTCTTTTGCTGCAAAAAAACTGTAACCAGAAATTACATAACAACTTCTGAATCTTATGAGGCTTTCCAGTGAATCACCAAACTTGTGTTGATCTCTGGGACCTCTGATGCAGGCCCAAACAGTGAGAATAAACTATATAACTTATAAAAATCATTATTTTAAAAACTCTTAAGAAAGTAAAGGTCACAAGGAAATCTATTGGCTTAAAATCCAAGAAACATCAAGTCCTTTTCAGGAAGAAATAGATCAACAGCTGCTTTTATCTTTGGCAGAAGAGCAGAAAGCAGAGAAATCTACCATAGTCATGGTAAAAGAAAACAAAGTTTTAACATGTTTTTACAAGACAAGTTTGGATTGGTATGCTGGTTTACTATGCACTTACCTGCCAACTTTTACCCAAGTTCTTCATCAACTGTTCACAAGAATGATTGTGGACAGAGCATGAGCACTGAGATAAAATCTCCCTGAGTCACAGGCTATAAAGGGCTTACTGATATATGAGGGCAAGGAAGGAGAAACAAAGTACACCCCACAGGTACTCCATGCCTTGTAATGAGTACCAAACAACAACAGTCAATGACTGGAGGAGAGCAGGAGAGATAAGATATTCTTTCAGGCAATCAGATTCCAAGTCCCGATGAAAGAAAGGTTCTGATAACATACTCAATTACAGCTGGCCCTCAAACAACACAGGGGTTAGGGGTGCCAACCCTCTGCAGAGTCAAAAATCTGTGTATAACTTTACAGTCAGCCCTCCATATACACAGTCCTGCATCCATGGGGTCAACCAACTCTGGATTGTGTAGTACTGTAGTATGTATTTATTTTAAAAAATTGATGTATAAGTGGACCTGCACAGTTCAAACTCATGTTGTCCAAGGGTCAACTGTAATTTTAAACCTGTGATAAATTCAATCTAACTAAAAAGAAAAGCCCAGCATACACTAGACCCAGTTTAACTATAGACTAAATTGGCTTAGCACAATATAACAGACTCACAGCAGCAGCAGCATGCTCTTTTCTAGGCCTGTATTAGTTTCCTAGGGCTACTGTACTAATTACAACAAAGTAGGTGACTTAAACAACAGAAATTTATTCTCTCACAGTTCTAGTGGCTAGAGGTCTGAAATCAGAATATTGGCAGGGCAGGCTCCTTCTGAAGACTCTATGGAAGAACATTTTCTCATCTCTTTTAGCTTCTGGTGGTTGCTGGCAATCCTCAGCATTTCTTATTTTGTAGCAGGATAACTCCAGTCTCTACCTCTGTCTTCATATGGCCTTCTTCACTATGTCTCTCTGTTTATGAATCTCCCTCTTCTTATAGGAACATTAATAACTGGAATTAAATCCCACCCTATTCCAGTATGACTTCATCTTAATTTGATTACATCTGCAAAGACCCTATTTCCAAACAAGGTCACATTCTCAGAGACCAGAAATTAGGACTTCACCATATCTTTTGGAGGCACACAATCTAAACAACAACAAGGTGTAGATATAAATCTCTAATCACTTAAATCTCTGCTATTCTTTTATTCACAGTGTTTTGCATTTACTCAAAAATTATGAGACATGCGAAGAACAAGACAAGGTAGCCCATCATTAAGAAAGAAAAGAGTCAAGAGAGCCAGATCTAGAATAATCTGGTGTGTCAAAGCAGACACTTTAAAATAAATATGTATATGTTATAGAATCTAGTGCAAAGTGTGGATGATATGCATGAGCAGATAGATAACTTCAACAGAAAATGAAAACTATACAAAAGGGCCAAATGGGAATTCTGAGATGAATTATTTTTATGGGCTTACATGCATAGTGGATATAGCACAGGGAGAAGTTGTTGAATTTGAAGACAGTTCAGTAGAAATTATTCAATCTAAAACACAAATGGGAAAAAAGTTTTAAAAATAAACATCAGAGATATACAGAACAATAAATTTGTGTTAATGAAGCACAGAAGGAGAAGAAAATAGATCAGAAGACTTTTTGAAGAGATAGTGTTTAACAATTTTCCAAAACTGATGAAAGAAAGCAAACACACAGATCCTAGAAGTTCAGAAAATTCAAAGGATAAATATTAAGAAAACCACAATTAGGTACATGATATTCAACCTGAAAATCAAAGGTAAAAAGAAAATCTTAAAGGCGTTCAGAAAAAAAAAGACACATTACCCAAAAAGCAATGATAAGAATGAAGACTGACTTCTCATCAAAAACAATGGAATACAGAAGGCAATACTACATTTTAAATTACTGAAATAAAACACCCTGTAAATCTAATATTCTACATGCAGCAAAAATGTCTGCTAAAAATGGAATAACGATTTTCTCAGGAAAAATAGTTGAGAGAATTACTCTCCAGCAGATCTGTACTACAAGAAATACTGAACATTCCTTAGGCTGAAGTTATAAAACAATGAATAAAGAACACAAAACAAAAACATTAAAATGTTCATAAGTATATACTATATGATTTTACATCTAAAAATTATTCTTTCTATATACACATTAACACACAATATGTGCTATAGATACACGTATAAAGTTGACCCTTGAACAACATGAGCTTGAAATGCACAGGAGCACTTGTCCACAAATTTTTTACAATAATAAATTCTATATTACTATACAATCCACAGTTGGTTGAATCCATGAATGTGGAATTACAGATATGGAGGAACCACAGATATGGATGGCCAACTAAAAATTATACAGATTTCGACTGATAGAGGGTTGGCACCCTTAACCCTTGCATTGTTCAAGGGTCAACTATATATTTAAAATTCTTTAAAAGATTGTTTGTTTTAAAAATGTGAGAAATGTGGAGTACAGATATATGTGTGTATATGTGTGTGTGTGTGTGTGTGTGTGTGTGTGTGTGTGTGTGTGTGTAAAGTATATGGCAATAAGATTACAAAGATCAGGAAAGTGTTCACTGGAGTATACTTTGTAAGGTCCTGACAGTGTTCATGAAGCAGGAAAATATTTGCTGAAGACTGTACTGCACCATTCAGTGTGGTAGTTGGTGCAGGTCTCTAGCTATTCTGCACTTAACGTGTGCCTAGTCAGAATTTAGATGTGCTATAGTGTAAAATACAACCAAATTTCAAAGACTTGGAAGGAAAAAAAAAAGTAAAGTATCTCATTAAAAATTTTATATTGCTTACATTTGAAATGATAATAGTTTGAATATATTGGTTTTAATAAAACATATTAGCAAGATTAATTCTACCTGTTTATTTTTACTATTTCATTTTTTAGTTTTTGGCCATGCCATGTGGCTTGAGGGATCTTAGTTCCCTGACCAGATTGAACCCGCACCGTCGGCAGTGAAATCGTGAAGTCCTAACCATTCCTAACCACCAGAGAATTCCCTATTTTTACTATTTTAATGTGCCTACTAGAATATTTGAAATTATACTTGGCCCACATTTATGACTCATATTATATTTCCATTAGGTAGTACAACTCTGGAACAACCACTAGAGATAACATAGAAAAGATAAAATTAAAAGTCAGTAGATGGATGGAAATACTAAAATTATTAAATTTAATGATAAAAGGCAAGAAAGAAGGAGGGTGAAAGAGCCAATGGAACAAATAAAATTTAACACCAAGAGAACGGACTTATCTACAAGTGTGCCAATAATTACATTAAATATAACTGCAATAAAACTTATTTAAAAGCTTAGATTGCTATATTGGACAAAAAAGCAAGACCTAGTCCAACTATATGTTGATTATAAGAAACATACTGAAGGACATATATCAATTACTAAACAATGGATTTAAAGATTTACCATTTAAACATGAAGCATAATAAAGCTAGTGTGGCTGTATAAATATGTCACAGTAACAAAAGTCACAGTTCATAAAGAAGAAATGTATATGTACCTAACAAAAAAGTACTCAAAAACACGAATAAAAAATTAATAAAAGCAATGCAACAACTCCCCACTGAATGCTGCTGACCTTAAAGCATTTCTGTATTACTTTTAAAAAATTAGAAATATTTTAAAGATTTGAACACTATCCACCAAATTGACCTAGTTAACATTTATAGATTCTAATATCTAATAACTACAGGAGACACATTATTTTCAAGTGTACATGGAATATTCACCAAGAAAAACCATATACTGACCCATAAATCAAGTCTCAATTAATTTTAAAGAATCAAAATCATAGACACACAAAAAATCATAGAGAGGATGTTATCTGATCATGCCAGTATTAAATTAGAAACCACTAACATTAAGATGACTAAAATATCCCTCAAATATTTATAAACCAAACAAAACACTCATAGATAACTCAGACACCACAATGAAAATAGTTTAGTTCAAAATATATTTTGAACTAAATGATAATGAAAAAACATTATGTCACAACGTGCAGGATGCAACTAAAGCAGTACTTATAAGGAAATTTTAACTTAAAGGCCCAATTTAAAAGCCACAATCAATGATCTATGCTTATCTTTAAGGGTCTATAAAAGAAGAGTAAATTGAACCACAAGTTGAAGAGAGAAAATAACAAAATGACAGCAGAGATCAGTAAAATGGAAAACAATAAATAGAGAAAAATGACTAATGTCAGAAGTGTTTCTATATTGAAAAGAATAATAAAACTGAAAAATCTCTAGCAAGATTGAATGAAATAAAGAGAAACTACAAATTCTAAATATCAGGAATTAAAGAGGGATTATCACCACATATACTACGGCCATTAAAAAGAAAAATATTATGAACAATTTTATGCCAATAAATTTGTCAACATACATTAAATGCATAAATTCCTTGGGAAAAAACTTATAAAAATTGGAACAAGAACAATGTAAGTATCCCTATATCCATTAAAGAAATTAAATTGTAATTAAAAATTCCCCCACAAGGAAAATGTCACTCCAAGATGGTTTCACTGGTGAATACTATCAAATATTTTAGAAAGAAATATCAGTTTTAGATCCACTCTTTTCAAAAATGGAGGAGGATACAATACTTGCCAACTCACTCTATGAGGCCTACATAATGCTGACATCAAGACCACAAAATCATATTAGAGACTGTGTTCCTTATGAGCATAGACTCAATAATAATCATATTAGCAAATAGAATATAGACATAAATAAAAATGATAATACGTTGCAAATAAGGATTAATTTTAGTAATACAAGAGTGACAATTTATGAGATTCAAACAATGCAATTCATCAGAGTAACATATTAAAGGAGAAAAATTATATAATTACATAATAGATATAGAAAAAAATTTTGACACAGTTTTACTTACCCATTCATGATAAAAGTACTTACAAACTTAGAAGAAAATTTCTCAAATTGATAAAGAGCATCTAAGGAAGACCTACAACTAATAAGATACCCAACTTTGAAATACTGAACACTTTCTCCCTAAGATCAGAGTAATGCAAAGATGCCCATTCTTACCACTTCTATTCAACACTGTACTGCAGGGCCTAACAATTGCAATTATGTAAAAGAAAGAAACAAAAAATCATATAAATTAGACATAAATATTTAAACTTCCTTTGTTGGTGCAAATATAGACAAATAGATAATTGGGCTGAAAATAATAGCTAGAAACAGATCCTAATTTATGACAAAGTTGTCACTGGAATACAGTGGAAAACGGTTTATCTCTTCAATAAATTATGCTAAAGCAATTGGCTTACATATGAAAAAAAATAGCTTTTACTCCTTCCCTACATCATACATAAAATTTAACTTCACATGGATTCTAGATATAAATATTAAAAGAATAAAAGTTTTACAATAAATGCTGGAGAGGATGTGGAGAAAAGGAATTGGAGTGGTTGGAAAGTAAATTGGTGCAGCCACTATAGAAAACAGTATGGAGGTTCCTTAAAAAACTAAAAATAGAGTTACCATATGATCCTGCAATTCCACTCCTGGGCTTATATCTGGAGAAAACCATACTTCCAAAAGATACATGAGGACTTCCCTGGTGGCGGAGTGGTTAAAAATTCACCTGCTAATGCAGGGGGCACAGTTTGATCCCTGGTAAAGGAAGATCCCCCATGCTGCAGAGCAACCAAGCCCACGCACCACGACTATTGAGCCTGTGCTCTAGAGCCTGTGAGCCACAACTACTGAAGTCTGCGCATCTAGAGCCCGTGCTCCGCAACGAGAAGCTACTGCAATGAGAAGCCCACGCACTGCAACGAAGAGTAGCCCTTGCTCGCCACAACTAGAGAAAGCCCACATGCAGCAACGAAGACCCAACACAGCCAAAAATAAATAAATAAATAACTTTATTTAAATAAAAAAGATACGTGTACCCCAGTGTTCATTGCAACACTATTTACAACAGCCAAAACATGGAAGCAACTAAATGTCCATCAACAGATGAATGGATAAAGAAGATGTGGTATATATATATACAATGGAATATTACTCGGGCATAGAAAAGAATGAAATTATGCCATCTGCAGCAACATGGATGGACCTAGAGATTATACTAAGTGAAGTAAGTCAGACAGAGAAAAACAAATATCATACAATATAACTTACATGTGGAATCTAAAACACAAATGACCTTATTTACAAAACAGAAACAGACTCAGAGACAGAAAACAAACTTATGGTTACCAAAGGGGAAAGTGGAGTGGGGAGGGATAAATTAGGAGCTGGGGATTAACTGAAACTACTATGTATGAAATAAACAACAAGGTCCTACTGTATAGCACAAGGAACTATATTCAATACCTTATAATAACCTATAATGAAGAAGACTATGAAAAAGAATTTATGTATAACTGAATCACTTTGCTGTATACCAGAAACTAACACAACATTGTAAATCAACTGTACTTCAATTAAAAAAAAGGAATAAAATTTTTAGAAGGTAACATAGAAGAGTATCTTCATGACCTTGAGTTAGACAAAAATTTCTTAAACAGGAGGAAAAGACACTAACCATAAATGAAAGTTAATAAATTGGAATTCATTAAAAATATAAAATTCCTGTTTATCAAAATAAATCATTAAGGAATGAAAAGTCAAGCCTTAAAGAGAAAGAAGCCTTTATGCACATATAGCCAAAGGGTCTAAAATATATAAATTCCTACAAGTGAACAAGAAAAAAAGAAAAACAGACAACTAAATTAAAAATGGGGTAAAGGACTTAGATACAAAACCTCAAAAAGAATATTTAAATGACCAATAAACAACAGTAAAAATCCCTTAATATCAACTGTTGCAAAGATGTGGAGCATCTGGAACTCTCATACGCTGTTGAATATAAAATTGGTTTAATCACTCTGGAAAACGGTTTGGTAGTACCTTTAAAAGATAAACGTTCATGGATCTTGTGATCTGTCAGTTCCATTCCTAAGTATATCCTAACAGAAATGCAGGCAAACAAAGACATAGGCAAGGGTGTTCTTGGCCAGAACCAGGAGTAGGGTGAAGTAAGGGAGATACCTAGTACCCAAAATTTGAGGAGGTGCTCACTCCCAGGGTCATAAAAGTGCCAGTGTGATCCTGAGAGTGAGTGCTTCCTCAAATTTTGCACCCCAGGCACCTCTGTTGCCTCACTCTAGTCCCATCCCTGGTCTTGGCAGCAGTGTTCATAAGAGCAAAAACAACCGAATATCCATCAACTGTAGAATAGACTAAGTAAACTGTTATTTAAAATTCATCATACAGCAGTGAAAAGGATGAATAGTAATATGCAACAACACATAACAATTTCACAAACAGTGTGGAGCCTAAGAAGTCTTTCACAAAATAGTACATGATTCCATTCATACGAAGTTCAAAATCAGGCAAAACTGATCAATTACAACAGGGGTCAGAAGAGTAATTAGTTTCAGCGGGAATAATGATTATAAATGCGCCCAAGAGAGGCTTCTAGAGTCCTGGTAAAAGTCTGTATCTTGATCAGCGTGGCAGTTACATGGGTATGTTCATTAGCAAACATCGATTGAGATGGATATGCTCATTATATGTATATTATCTATGATTATATGTCACTATGATTTGCTCACTTCTGTGTGCTATTCAGTTAAAACATTTACAAAAATAAAAAGCAATGGAAATGAACTCCCTTTTCTGGATACTGATATTTTGAAATGGGGACCATAAAGGGGAGAAGGGTACCAGTGGGCTTCCCCTGTATCTGTAATGTTTCATTTATTTTAAATTATACTGAAACAAATATGGTAAAATGATACAATTTGATAGAGGTGAGCAATGGGTACACAGTTCATTGTTGTACTCTTTACTTTTCTCTTTCAAATGTTTTATACTTAAACACACACACACACACACACACACACACAAAACCCAGCAATGTGGGTTATCTGGAGCTGGGATCTGATCTACCAAGAGGATAGTTCAACCGACATAATTAACAACACCTCTTGCAAAACACTATAAAGTTTTGCCTTCCCTAATAGACTTCTCATTCTGCTCCCTGCCAAGGCAAAATATACTATTTGCAACAAGCCCTTCAATTCCATTCAAGAAAATTTTGCAAAATGAGGAGAGCTTGTTTCTAGCTTTCCTTTAATACTATAGCTTTTGAAACTGAAGCTTCAGAAAGAATATCCTGCCCTTCTTGTGTCTCCATCAAAGTCTGATGCTCCTTGGAAAACAAATTACAAGTGGTTCTGTTCACCTCTCACTGATCCCAAATCACAGAAAAGATAATAAATAAGATGAACTTTACACTCGCAAGGTCTTCTATGTGACAGACTTTCAGATGCAGATACAAAACTGGAAGAGTTGACTTTTCACACTTCCTTTTGCCTTTTAAGCTCAGTTTTATAAGAAAGTACCAGAAGTGCTGGGACTTTCATTACGCTTCAGTTAGCCTTTGCTTACCTCCACTTAAGGAATCGCTTCCTCTCACATTAGAGATAGACTGACAGGAAATACTCTGCCCTCCCCCCTGTCCTGGCTGAGAGCGGAAGATACCCATGGTACAGGACAGAACCAACTGAACAGCTTAAACACAGATACAAACCAGCCCAATGTTCTGCATCCAACCTGAGACAGGCTGGATTAGACAGCTCTCTGTAGACCTGTTCCTGATCTCCTTTGATTCCAATTCTCTCCCAGCTCTAGGTCAGTCTTAAAAAGTCGGGGGTGGGAATAGAGGACCTCAGAGACGGATCCAAACAGACATGGTAGTAAATCAACCATATGAAAAGACCAAGGTAGGTATGATATAGTGAAAAGAGCAATAAGTTTAGAGTCAGAAGCTCTGTATTATGATTCTGACTTACTGGGCTGAGCAACCAGAAGCAAGTCATTTTACCCTGAGTCCCTTTCCTCTCTGCAAAATGAGCGAGGTAATGACTCTTTCTTTCAGGAGTTTTGTGTGGTTTGCATGCTGTGAAATATTGAAAATATTACATGGGCATAGGCAGTAAAAGAAAATGCCTATCATTGGCTCACCTACTAGTCTAAACCTTGAAAGCACTATCTAATTTATCTTTAAGTCAGCTTTCATTCTTTTCCCTATATGCTCTTTAGTCGTTACATGTTCATTTCATTTCTTCCAGTTCCTTTTACATCTTCTCGACCGGCCATTTAATATCTTCATAACACACTATGAAATGTCAAGGTATTTGAGCTTTTGCACCTCGGAGCTTTTCAGTTTTGATGTGTCTAAATTCTATCTTTTGGTTGAAATGAATATGCGCCATTCACAAGCAGACCACCAGATGATAGACACCTCTCAAAAGACAAGTTAACCAGACATTACTGAGTCATGTCATGCCGTTCATCCAGATGGCACCAGGAGGTGTCAAGTTTTTGAACGGAAGTAATTATGAATGATAAGTAAGGAAGTATTTCCTAACCCTAAGGCTATGCCACAGCCTATGCCAGATTGCATGCTTTGGAACATCATTGCAATAAAACTGACAAATTTTATTTGTTTCTCTTTACAGAGTAATGTAGCATTTGCAATTGGCAGATTGATGTTTCCAGTTTCACCTAATTTGGAGGGGTTTGTATTTTTTTTTTAAGATGTATTTGTGTTGAAAAAGAGATGTTCTCTCCCATCTCATAATTCTACTGACTTTCAGCTCAAACTCCCTCTCCCCACAAGGTAAGAATGTTAGGGTATCCATTCCTTTCTTCTCTTTCCACTCTTTTACTCAGTCCATACCAAGGGAAGAAAAGTCACTGATCTGATTTTTCAGAGCATCCCACTTGACTCTTTGGCATGATTGCCACTTTGGCCATTTTATCTCCTTCTGTCTTCCTTTATGAAGTAGGGACATAGTCCCTAATCAATGAAGCTGGATGAATAACTCATTTCAGGCCAGCACTGCAGGCTTTATTGTTTTCAACTCAGCAGAAGAGAAAAATAGGTATTTGAATTCAGTCTCAGTCCTCTGCCTTGCCTTCAGTTCAGTTTTACCAGACATCCTTGCATTCGGAGTTACAGGGTACTTGTTTTCCATTAGTCTAGAGACACTGTATATGTTCTCATCAGAAAGAAATCTAAAAGCGCATCTGTATCACCTCAATTTGGGGTCATGAGTTTGAGTATGTGCCCTGTAATTGTGAGGAACAAAGGCAGGCTCATGCAGCCCACACTGCTAGGTCAACATTGCATTGGGCAATGTTCTTGGATAATGCAACAATGGGATTGCATCAAATTTAATTGTCATCCAGAAGCATCTCTTGAAGAAAATGCCACCTTTTGGTTAGCATGAGTAGACTTTCCTTCCAGATGCTACAGCCTGTAGCTGGGAGTATCAGGTTTCCCTAGCAGCCTACAAAACCCCGTTCTGAGGAAATCTGAGAATAGAATGAAACTGTTACCATTTAGGTCAGAATCCAGAATCACAAGACAGAATTTAACATCAGGTTACAGTTGAGCGTCAGAAACTAGGCAACATCTGTGATCAGCCAGCTAGGGGATAACCTCTGACCCACTACCGTGGGTCATAAGGGTTTGTCAATGTCAAACATTCAGGATGACAGTAGCAAGCACTCAATGAGCATGGATATAGGGAATGCAGACCATGGTCAGAAGTTTCTCTGCTTCTCACCATGGAAAGAAGTCTGAAAGGAGAATTCCAGACCTAGGATCACAATGACTACCACTGTCAAGTGACACCCAAACATTATAGGTGGGAAGACAGACCGTGAAAACATTTTCTTGACATTTTGCTGTAGAGCAGGATATTCAAAAAAGAGAATGAGGAATAAACACGTTTAAAGATCCTTTACTCTTCCCCTCTCCATATGGAAAAAGTACTGATTTCCATAAAAGGTGTTCATCTGATATCCTGGCAGGATATCAATCCTACTGTTCTCTTTGTTCAAGAAATAGTTGATCGTAACATCTGCACTTCCTTCACACAAATTTGTAACCGAGTTTCCAACAGTACGTTTCCACACTTCGTCAACAACCTCCTGTTAAAAATGGGCAGTGCCCAAAGAATTTCCTATGAAATACGTGTCCCTAGAGATGCTCTTTTCTTTGAGATGAAGGAAGAACTTGCAATGGTCATATATAATTAAAGAAAGCAAAGTAACAAACTCTCCTGGATATTCACAGGCATGTTAGTATATCAAAGGCTCTGAAAAACCAGGCAAAAAAAACCCCACAATAAAACCTCTGATTAGCCTTTCCCCCCTAAACCTGAGTGCCCAGAATCTTTCTTTGCCATGTAATAGCTATTAGCATCTCATATCACAGAACTGATATTCAGAAGGGCATATATTGGAAAACTCTGTCCCGTCTGGAAGTATGTGTGGGGGTCTTGACTCTCATTTCCTATCCCCAGGGCAGCTGAGAAGAGAGGAAAAGAAAGAAGAGAAACAAAGGAGCTCTCCTACAAGCACATCTGAGTGGTCCAATGTATTGTTAACATGTAGGAAGAACTGTATTTATGGTTGAGTAGCCAAACATAGCGGAAATTAGAAGGCTGCAGCACCATGATACCTAGATGAAGCGTGCTGCCCTGATTTATAATGGAACAGTTTGTAATCTGAACCCCACACGTGCAAGAGAATGAATCCTTTTTCACTTCCCTCAGGCCCATTGGAAAAACTCGGCTATGAATTGCTTGAAGGTGACCTCGGCAGCAGCCAGCCCTTTTCTGGAGGATCACTGGCCCATTGCCACCTTCTCAGCTAGGCACTTCCAGCCCCTGGGTCTGAAGGACCTGTGATTCCGTCCAGGCAAGTCCCTGAGGTGATGTGCAAGAGAAGAAATGAAAACTGCAGGGAATTAGAAAGATCAACCCCTGTCTTAGTCAGCTACTACTGTGTTAAAAGCCACCCCAGCACTTAGAGGTACAAAGCAATGATTTACTATTGCTCCCAATTTTGAGAGTTGGCCGGTCCCTGCTTACAAGTTTTGTGTTCCTTGTGGTGTAGCTGAGGCCATTCATGTGGCTGCATTTGACAGAGGACTTACCTGGGGCTGGGATATGTAAGGTACCCCTGATCCTCCAGGGTCTCTCACACTATTCCGTAGTCTAGTCTGAACTTTCTCACAGCAGAGAAACTGGGCCCCAAGAGAAGGGCACCGGGAACTCCCGGTTCTCTTGGGGCCTCAGCTCCAAAGGCCCAGAACATCATTTGTGATGCATTCTATTGGTCAAGGCAAGTTCCAAGGTCAATCCAGATTCAGTGGTCCAGACTTCACCTCTTGATATGAGAAAAGCATTTCACATAGGGAGACGGGAGGGCTGTAGATGGTTATTTATGGAGACCACCTAAAACAATATCCAACATGTCACATTCCATGGCTTCAGTGGGTGGTAAACAGGAAAAAGCCACCACCATCATTCTTGACAAAGCAGCAAATTCAAAATGCAGTCTTTTTTTATCTGGACCTATATGATCCTTCAGAAAGATAAAGGAAAAACATTACAGACCCCTACTTGGCTCCAATTAGAACAAACTCAATGAGCATCTAACTCCTTCTACCCTATTATTTTCTAAGGGTAAGCCTTTTTAGGAGGCGACTGGAATCCTGGATTAACATTAAGTTCCTTTATGGACATATTACATTCCCTGGCTACTGAGTAAATTATAAATGAAACTTCTAATTTGATTCATGTTTTCATTCCTCACTCACAATCCTTCCTGAGAAGCAAGCAAGTATCCTTCTTATCAACATTCCAACTGACCTCTGAGCCTGGAATATGCCATGTCCAGGAAAGAAAAGCTAACTATTTATTTAACAGTATTATCACCCTCCCTTAAAGGAGCCAGCTTTTCTTTTGCCTCATTCACCACTTGAAGCACAAGGGAAAGCTGAGTGGGCTGGGCAGCTGCCTATGTACTACATTCTGAGGGATACTAAGAAGGGGTCCTGTCCAAAAATAATCCTTACAGCTGCCATGACATGATGCCTGAAATTCCACCAGAGAGATTCATTTCATTCACTTATGGTGTTGGTTCTCCCGAGATTCAAGGACAGAATGCAAAGACCCTCGGATATGGGAACATATGGGGTCATCGTCATCCAGAAAGGTGTGGGTGTCTCCTGTGGACAGGCTGTATGTTCCTGGAGGTCTGAGCACCCCAAGGGTAGAGAAAGATGAAGAAATAGGGCACACCTCTCCAATTTCATAATGTTCTGAAGGTTGTTTGTTGGAGGGAAAGAAAAGGCACAGTAGAGAGAAGAGAAGGAGTGGGAGAGGGGAAAAAGGACATATTCCAAAGTTTTCATTTCAAGAATTCTTAAACTAACATTTTTCATAATGATTTTTAGTACCAGGATGAGAAGATATTAAGGAATCAGTGTGCATAGCAAAGAGAGTTAAAAGAAAAACTTCTGAATTATGTTTTACTCAAGACTGCAAACCAAAAATAGCTAATATTTATACTGTGCTGCCCATGAGTCAGGTTATGTTCTGAGAACCTGACATATTTTAGTTCACTTGGTCATCACAAAAGTCTTGTCAGGTAGGTGCTTTTATTATACCCATTTTAGAGATGGGGAAACTGAGGACAGAAAGTTAGATTAGCTAGTAAATGGTGAAGCCAGAATTTGAACCCAGGCAGTCTGACGGCTAGAAATCAAGGCCTCCACCATTTATCACTGCACTGTGATGCTCACCAAGGACCGTTATATACCTGGGTGCTTACATATTCAGAGAACATGCTATACGGTTAAGATTTTCAGTACTGGCAAAGAAAATTTTGAATCTGGAGTTAGTTATTTCTTACTGAATTTACTATTGGTTTTAGAATTTTTATAGTGTGTGCTTCACATTTATAAAATTAAAAGTAGTATTAAAATGTTTCCTTCAAAAATAATACATGGAAACTATTTTTCTAATGTTTATTCAAAGTGACCCAAAATTTATGGTCAGGAAGGCAGTACTGAAAAAAATACTAGAAAAACAAATCTCCATTTCTGAGAAGCACTGTTTCTTCCCTTATTTTTTTAAACCAAAGGATGTGTCATAAAGTTGTACTGCCTGATGCCCAGGCATACTTAAGACACCCCCATGCACCACAGAAGGTGGGATTCTGAGCAGTCTCACCCTGCCCAATTGGTCAGGTGGCCTCTCTGCCAGGGCCAGAGCAACTCACCACTGTAGAAACTGAGGACCAGCTCTGAAAACATACCTTTCTCTATTTCTTGTTGGTTAGATATTTGGTCAACTATAAATCCCAGAGATGATGTTTAATTTTCACCTACCCATGTTCTCTACTACTCCTCTCACTTTCTTCCACTAATCTTATAAACACACACAAGTTCTCCTTCTCAAGTGGTTGAAGGGATTGAAGGAGTCATTTTGCTGGTGTGAGAGAAGAGCTCAAAGCTGCAAGTGAAATCACTATCATAGACTACCATTAAGTGATCTAGCCACTTAGACTAATTTAATAGAAACTGAAGTTAGCTTACAGCCAGAAAAGACAAGAGTATGGCAAATGTACCACCATAAATTTCTATCAGTAAATTCTTAACGCTTGAAAGCACTAAGTCAGTTTAGGAGGCCTACTTACTGAGAAGGGACTGTCATATTTAGTATTTAAGAATCCAGGGAGATAACTTCCTGCCCTACTCTCTGGCTTTGAGATAACTGAAGTGAATCATACATTAGGAATGAGAAATGTAGTTTCCAAAATGATACACTAAAAATGCAATTCAACCAGAGGAAGCAAAATCATCTCCATCTCCTGTACCGTCTCCCCCTAGTGGTGCTCAACCCAGCTCAGTACCATGCTCCTCCCACTAGCAGGCAATTGGAAATACTTGAACTTTCGTGAGTGGTCACAATGATTGAGAGGCACTGCTGGCATTTAATGAATGGCAGCCAGTGACGCTAAATGTCCTGCAACGTGCCATAGAAGGGTGCCGCACAGTAGAGAATTTCCTAACTGAAATAGCACAACAGCATCCTTATTGAATACTGCTACTGTTAGACAGCTGCCACACCATCTCTCAGAGCATCGAGTTTCTGACCTACTGTCTACTTGTCTGGAATTAACAAATTAGCTCTCCGTGTTAGAAAGTCATAATCTCCTCCTCATTTTTTAATTAAGACGAAAGACTATAATTCACCTCAGCCCTGTGCTGTTGAAAGGGATCAAAGAAATTACTTAAGTGATATGTACATCTGGTGGATAGAGAATAACAGGAGAAAATCCCTCTTTAAGTACTAGTAAGATCCATGGAATTCTGTGACACAGGAGGACATCAAGTGGTTGGATTTGGAAAAGAGGCAGTAGATGAAGAGAAACAAAGATGTGAGCCAAAGTAGGCTATCACATGTCTTTCCTTCCCAACTTCCCTTTCTCCCCAAATAGTTATTGTGACCACTTTCTATAGGCATTGTGTGATGCAGTGGTGAGCAGGAACTGACATAGTCCTTGGGGGAGACTAACGTTAATAAAATAACCACACAAATAATCTAGTAAATGAGGATTAATGTGATCACCTATGATTGCCAGTTGCACTGCCTCTAGATGCAAAGAGCACCAGATGAGTATTACCTGTGTCACATAGCTCCTGGGTTCTGTTATCAGCAAGTTAGACCAGCCACTAAACTTTGATAGACTCATTTTTTCCTAGGTATGCAAATGCACATTGCTTTGGACAGCAATGTGAGCTCTTCGTGGCTAAGAGAGAACCTTGTAGATTTTTCAGATTTTAAGCATTACTCATTTCAGCTCAGGATGAGTCATCAGGGATGAGTGACCCTACTTCCTGATAGAGTCTTAATGACCCCCTCCCACAGAGAGGCCACAGCGCTACCAGCAACACAGGTGGTCTTGAGATCCCTCGTGGGGTTTTCAAGAACAGTCAGTATCATTAAACTAATTCCACAAATGCTTATAGAATGCACCTCTGGGCCTTGCTCTGCATAAAGGCCCAAGTACGTAAGGATGAGTAAGCAGCAGCTCTTGCCCTTGATACACTCCAGCTGGAGAAGAAGATATAACCATACACAGTGATGTGTCCAATGAACACTATGGCCAAGTATCATGGGACCACAGAGGAAGAGGCTGTTTACTCCTGCACTGTGTTCTGAGATAAATCTGTCTGATTCTGAGACAGGCTGGGACCTGGGATCCTTTGCTGCAGTGCTTGCACCTGGACAAATGTCTCCTTGAGCAATAAAATACAAAGAAATTATAAGGGACTAAAAATAACTGCATGCATGCACAGTTGGGGCAAATTATGGACAACAAGATACAAAGAGACACAAAGCCCAGCTGCTATATCTGAAGAGCTGGGAGCAAAAGCAGGATACTGTGCAAGCCCCTGCACTCAACACCACCAAAGGAGTGGGCAAAACACCTAAGCCACCCCTCCAGTCCCACCCCTGGACACACCTCTACCCTCACCGCATATAAGGAACCAGTTTGCCCCTCCTTGGAGAGTGAGCAAGGGAACCTATTGCTTGTTCTGGCTCCCCATTGATGTGGAAGGGGCCCCAAAAAAGCCTTGCCTGAATTTCTTGTCTGGCCTCTGATCAATTTCTATTGATTGGGGAAGACCAACAACCCTGGTCGGTATCATTTCCGAAGGAGAATGACTGGAGATGGAGAACCTGACTTTCAGCCTTTCCTGATAGAGATACTTAATGTTGTTTGCTTTGGATGGACTATCCCATGACCAAAAGGTCCCACATTTTTATTGAGTCTGGTTTCTCCACGATGTTTCTTGTCCAAACCTGAATATGTAGTGCTACTTTTTAGGACAATTTAACTTAAATTAGCTGAATAAGGAATTGGGAGACTTCCCTGCATGTATCGGTACATGGGGGCAGCTGTGGACTTTCTCTTTACAAACATTATGAATAGGGCCTGCCTCCCCTCACAGAAACTTCTACTCCAGCTGACACAAACTCATCAGTGTAGCTGCTGCTACAGAGAATAAGGAGCTCGGGGATGGCAGAGAACACAAGGCTGCCTTCCCAGGGAGTATGAATTAACAGTGACCCCTCCTCATCCTCAGATCTCCAATACACTGGGAGCCTCATTCTAGAATTGCTACCTTCTAAACACCTCTCCAGTCCACCTCATTCTTTTCATCCCCATTATGTACCTCCCCCCAAATGCCTTCTGCCCCTCCACCCCTGACTTTTCCAGGACAAGAATGAAGGTCCACCACCACTTCACCAGTACTCAATCTGCCAGCTCTCTTTTTTGAGGCCAAATTAAGGAGAGCTCTGCTGCCTCCCAAATCTGGAGAAGCTGCGTGGTTGACTTTTCAGGATTGGTCTCTATCTGGAAGCAGTAGGAAATCAAAGCAAAGGCCTCATTTAGATCCTGGGGAAATCTGAAAAACAACTAAAATGTCCATAAGGGCCAGAGCAGAAAGAATCCCAGAATGTAAGCTCCTCCCAGGAAATAGAAATCCAGGCAATGAAAATAAGGAAGAGTAAGAGACCCTACTTTTCCTCAGGGTTTCCTGGGATTTTTTCCCTCACTGCCCTTACCTTCAGCTCATTAGCTTAGTATCTGGCAGTTCCTGTTTAGGTAGGCAAACTCAGGTCTGGTTCCACCAGGATAGAGTGGTCCATAAAGAAGCAGTGAACATCATTTAGGCAAGGCAGAGTGCATTTCTCCCTGCCCCACCAAACTGAATCAGCTCATACACTTCTGTAAAAATTTTCCACAATTTCCTTTGAGGTTGAAAATGCCTCTGTCTTAGTTTCAGCCCATTTCTTCCAGCTCTCATGCAAGGCGTCAAAATTGGAAGCTAGAAAAATACAAGTTCTTTCTTTAAAAACAAACAAAAAAAAACAGTACAGCAGATTATGTCAAAGGATGTAGTGTTATTTACACACAATATAATGGTCAAGATATTTATGTGTAAAGTATACCCCAAAAACATCTGAAGAAAACATGGGGCAACTTTTAATAAAAGGCACATACCGAATAAGGCAGCTGAAATGGGAAATCAAAAGGCAGTGATGGCATCTTGCAAGGTGGGCTGGGAGGTGGGCATTACTAACAACATGTTAGAGATCAAGAATGCAGCACTCAAGAGGTGGGGTGATTCCCACTCCACCATGGCTGCCTCCCAGTCTTCCTTTTGAGGTGATTCCTGTCTCTCATCTGGGGACCTATGGCTGGTCAAAGTCACCAGCAGCTCTCCCGGAGCAGCTCAGAATGACTGGCCAAGCTGAAATGAGATAATGGGACAACTTCACCAAAATCTGGGAGGTACAATATTACAATTCTGATGCTGATATTTTAGAGGTCATGGGACCATAAATCAATGTAAAACCATCTGATTATCATCCAGGCATAAGAGACTAGTTTTATCAATGCCTATTGTTATTTAGAGGAAATAATATTTGATAAAGATGTGTATCACATTCAGAGGATGAAGCATAACTTTTTTTTTAATCAACATTTCCAATCAGATATTGTAAGGTTAATTGTGCTAATATTATGACTTAGGGTCTTAAGAAAGATATACTCCAAGAACTCACTTCTAACACTGGTGAAGCAAAGAGTTCCGTGGTCAGAGAACTGAAGCAATACAACAGAAACTCACAATGCTGCCATCTCCGGGAATATAATTTTAGAGGGGCCCCTCCTCATCCTCAGATCCCTAAGACAATAGGAACCTCATCCTAGAGTTCCATGTTCTAAATACTTCCCCAGTTCACCTGCTCCTTTCCATCCCGATGGCCACATAGGTACTCATGAGGCAGGCTATTCCAAGAATCTCCCACCTTGACCCATCCAATCTTAGTCCCACAAAACCACCAATCATCTTTGACAAAATCAAATCTAATCATGAATTCTACTGCTATAAATTATTTAATGACTTTCTATCATTAGATAAAAAGAATGACTTTCTGGCTAGAGGTAATAAAATCTGAACTCCTTAGTTTGACAGCAAGGACTTTAACCACCCACACTCTATCTCCTCCTCTTTATCCCCATCTGACAGAATCACAGCCCTTTTCCCCAGCTCAGCTCACTTCATGCTTTAAGCACCCCCAACACACTCACCCTTCCTCAGACAAGCTCTGTGCTTTTGTGCATCTGTGCTTTTCTATACGCAACTTCCTTCACCAAAAATGCTCTTTTCCACCATCTGTACCTGGAACTCTCATTCAAAACTCAATTTGCCTGAAATCTTTGGGCAAAATTATCTACTGCCTCTGTAGTCACCTCTTTCTGCACGCCTGTCCTCTTTACACGACAAGTAAGTAATTGTGAGTGTGCACTATGTGCCGAGAATATGGTAGTGAACAGAAAAAGAAGAAACCCAGTTCCTGCCATCATGGTGCTTACCTGGAGGGCACAAAGGTTATGAATGTCAAAACTACTCAAAGTAGTACAGGGGAGGGGCATGTGAGCTTTCAGAATAAATCATAGGTGTAAGTGACTTAGGGAGATGAGGGAAGGCTTTCTTAAATTAGAGATGTTTTAGTTGAAATCTGATGAGTACACCAAGCAAAGGCAGGCAGAATTCCACTCAGAGGAGGGTCTTTTGACCCATTCCAGACCTTGGACTACTTGTTACCATGCTTCAGCAACACCTGTACAAAAATTGAATGTAAGCATTTAGAAGTTTGGAGCAGTTTGACAGAGTCATTTTATATCCCTTGAATATAATAAAAAGTGAGGCTTTTTTGTGTGTCTTTTTTTTTTAGTTTTCTAGTGTTTCATTTTGATTGTCCTTATAAAAATATCAGTCTGTGATGGATTAGAAAATTTAAGAAAACAAATCTTTCATCCCAGAGATTTTGAGGAGCACTGCCCCAGTCAGAAGGAAAGTGTGAGAAAAGGGCCCACACTGGGACAAACCATGGCTCTGGAAGAAGGCCGTGTAAAGCCCCCAGAGCGGGGTGCACAGTGGAAAAGGAAGCGAGGCTGAGGTTGTGGATTCTGAGAGTATCAAGCTTACACATGATGACTTCAGTGGTGATTACTGTTGCAACCAACTAGGGAGAGAGGATGGAATCTGAGCAGAAGGGAAGAAGGCCTAGGACTAAGCCCTGAAGAGCTTCAGTCTACAAAGACCATCAGTGGAGGACGAGCCTGTGAAGGAGTCGAAGGGGGAGAAGCCAGAGAGGCTGAGTGACAAGAAGTGTGGAGCCTGAAAAGCCAGGAGAAGAGAGGGTTTCAGGTGGGTGGAGTAGTCAGCAGGGTTGAATGCAACCGAGAGGACAAGCTGACTGAAAAATGTCCCTGGATAGAGTGACATAGGAGTCATTGCTGTGCAGAGGCAATCTGGTGGAGAGGTGGGGCAATCCCGAAAGAGTTAAGCAGCGAGGAAGTTGAGGAAAAAGACAGCAAATTGTAGAGCAGTAAAAAAGGAAGAGATCTGGTAGCTAGAGGTAGATGTAGGCACAAACCTTTTTTTCTTTTTTTTTTTTCGCTTGGGATCATTATTTTTTAATAAGGGAAATGAGCATTTTTTTAAATGATAGGCTCCTGCTGAGAGGGAGCGGTTGAAAACAGAAAATATAAACAATAGTTTATGTTTTCTTGAGAAATGGGTAAGATTGGTACCCAAAGCATGAGGAAGTGAACTGAACCCCCAAAAAGACAGGGTTCTTGAAAGAATGCCCTGTAAAATATGACTAAAGAGGGAAAAGAGAAAGGAGAGGAAAATGGCGTGAATGTAGATGCATCCAGGAATGGACTGAGTTGTCTGTGAGTCTGAAGGACAGTCATTGTGGGAAGGAGCAAACAAGTCAGCCAGAAAGCAAGAGCATCATAATCAGAGAAAGGAATCCCTGATTTAGCAGCTTGTGAAGAGAACAGATAGCCCTGTATCTTTCCTGTGTTCGTGATTTCTCTTTGACGGTTTACATTTCTGCTTCAAGCTTGTTGTCTTGAATTTCCTTGAGACTAGAGAAAAGCATCTGACTTCTTCCTTATTTTCTAGAAGTCTCCATCTAAGGTGTATCATGCCTCTTTGCTTCTATTCCTTTATTTACGTTAAGCCTGGATGCCTACTTGTTCACTTGCTCATATTTGCTGCGTCTTCTAGTGATTCATCATCTCTGCAGCAGTTCCATCCAGGCCAACAACTGCCAAAGAACAGGAGGGGAAGGGTGAAGAGAACGACGAACTGAAGCACTTCCAGTTTTGCTTTGGGTTCATTTCCAACACCCAACCAGATTGAATGTGTCTTCTGCCACGAGTCACATCTCCCCACAGTGCTCACACTCTGGGGAGTCAGGAAGTTCACAGCGAAGCCCTGAAAGTCCCAGAAACTGCTGATCAATGTCACGGCTCCCTCTCGCCCTCCTTCCCTAACGCAGTCCCCTTGACTCGAAGCCTAGTCATAAACCAATCTACCTTCCCACCTTGTTACAGTGTGGAATTAGACATCTCAGGGATGCTTCTTTTCCACTCCTAGATCTCATCCACCTAATCAAAGAATGATTAGATGGGCCTTTGAGAATTATACCACTTACTTTTTGAACAGGGATCACAGACTGTCAGCCTACGGATGGGATGCAGCTGACAGATAATTTTGTTTGGCCCACACAGTTTTTGAAAGATAGGAACATTTCATATAAAAATCCATTTTCCAGCTACCTTAAAAAAAAAAAGAGAGATGATCTGGCAGTCCTCAACGGCAATTTTTCCTCCATGGCAAAATTGGCTGGAACTGAGCCACAGTTGTCCTCTTTATATGGGTGTGCCATTTACTTCCCCCCTCCCTATTCCCTGCTGCCTTAAATTCAGCTCCCTTCAGTATGCTGGTCACCTGGCCCCTGGTTTTAGAGGAGCTATGTGGTATTGTTCTAATCATCTTTCCCCAAGTCCACATTACATTCTGTTTGGCAGATCATTTTTATACCTTATTTTGGGGGTTGTGGCTGGGTTTTTTTTTCTCTTGTCTTTCAAGGTGAATTTTCTTATTTTTTGTTATTTAAGGTATTTTGTAGCCACCTTTTCTATTTATTCTTTTTTTATGCATTTAAGTTTCCTCTGTATCTTTTTTAATTTACTTATTTTATATTTATTTGTTATTTTTAAAAATTTATTTATTTATTTTTGGCTGCATTGGATCTTCATTGCTGCACGGGGGCTTTCTCTAGTTGCGGAGGTGGGGGCTACTCTTCATTGCGGTGCACTGGCTTCTCATTGAGGTGTCTTCTCTAGTTGCTTCACTGCGGAGCACAGGCTCTAGGCATGCAGGCTTTAGTAGCTGCTGCACACAGGCTTCAGTAGTTGTGTCACGTGGGCTCAGTAGTTGTGGTGCACGGGCTTAGTTGCTCCGTGGCATGTAGGATCTTCCTAGACCAGGGCTCGAACCCGTGTCCCCTGCATTGGCAGGTGGATTCTTAACCACTGTGCCACCAGGGAAGTCCCTTCTATTTGTTATTCTTTTTATTATTTTGTGTATTTAAAGAGAGGAGAGTATGTAAAAATGTTTTTATATCATCATAAAAATCTGAAGTCTTCCTTACCTGACTTTTTGACATCTTCTACATCTAAAATGGGCAGTTATCAAAACAGGCTGCAAAATGTTTGAGCATCAGAAACAATGAAATTGTTGATAAAGTGCTTTGAGCCCTAAAAATGAAGTTACTAAACTATCACATACAAAAACTTTGTAGTGGTCTTTGGTTTTCATGTTAATCTGGATATGCAAAAAAAATGTAAGTACCTTTTTTCTAGAAAACACTTAAACATAGTATCAGAGGTGAAGGAAACTTTTGGCAAATATCCATCCCTAGCTGGAGGCAATCCATGGATTGTCTTCAAGATGTATAATAATCCCCTGAGAATTTATAATGCTATACAAGTGGATTTCTGCATTTTTCTTGGGAAAGGAGCTGTATCCTCAGAAATTAAGGAACACTAAGTAGAGTTCAACCCTATCACTTGCCCCTGGGATTAGGATGCAAGCCTTCTCATCCAGTCTCCCTGCCTCCATCAAGCCCGTCTGTGGTCAATTCTCCCATAGGGCGGGCAGGGGATCCTTTATAAAACATCAGCTGCTAATGTTCACCTGTTTAACACCTTCCAATGGCTTCTCACACACTTAGAGTAAAATCCTTGGCATGGCTTTCAAGGCCCCACAGAATCAGCCACAACCCTACTCTGACCTCTGAGTCTCCCTTTTTATCCCCTTCCTCACTGTACACCATGCTCACTGACCTCCCTTCTCTTCCTGAACCACCATGTGTGCTCTAGCCGTGGGGCTGACTCACTTGCTGTTCCAAATGCCACTCCCCCAGCTCTTTCATAGCTTGGCTCCTCCTTGTCATCTGGGTCTCAGTTCAAATGTCACCGTGCCACAGAAGTCTTCCCTGATTGCCTGATCTAAAAGTATCCTTCAGTCCCTATTTGATACATTCTTCTTTTTTTATGATCTTCACAGCACTCATTACCATCTGAAAGCATCTTGCTCATTTACCTGTCTCAACCTCTAGCAATACCATCTCCTTGAGAACAGGGACCACATCTTCCTTCACTACTATATTCTCAGCTCATTGGGTGAATAACTGAATTTTGTGGGTGACAAAGTGGGACTTAGGGAAAATGGCTTATGTGAAGTCCCACAGCTCATGGGAAGCAGAGATCACCATGCAATCCACACGCCTTGAAATCAATTCAGAACCTTCTTCATAAACCCTTAGTTCAGTAAAAGGGAACTTCTACTAAAAGTGGTTAGAAGGTAATGAAAACTACAGATGAATACTGTGGGCACCATTTTATTTTGTCAGTCTTAATGAGATTTTTATTTTGTAAGACTGTACAATATTATATATGTATATTATATATATACACATTATATATACAATGTTTTTATATATCGATATATACATCCATATCCATATTTGGTGATAAAGAGAAAATGCAATCTCTAATAGATTGTAAAGGCTGCCCACTGATTTCATTAAATTTAATAAGAATTATTTAGGAGCAGTCTAATCAACAGATAGTCATTCAATTGTAGTACATTTACCATTATAACTAAATGCAATGTTCATTAGCTGTATTAATAATATTTATTTTCAAAGAATGGCATCCAATGCTATCATTTACCATTTCACACGGCTCTTCAGCCACTTATAGTAATAAGATTCATAATATATCAATAATAATGCTATTACAGTTAAATGTATATAATTTTTTATCCTCCTAAGAAGTCAAATTACTAGTGAGTAAATTTTCTTTCTCAGACTCCACCAAATAAGCAAGTAACTGCCAGTGTTGCTAATTGACTAAATTACTCCTGAATGACTCCTGGGTCAAATGAATCCCTGTAAGCTGGCGGTATGAAACTCCCCATTGACAAAAATTCAGAGCTGAGAACTATGTCATAGCAGTTCACTAGTGTATCAGTAAAAACAAAAACAACCAAATAAAGTAAAAAAATGAGCTGTTTCAGTGAAACAAACATGAAAGTTTCCTCTTACAAGAGCCATAAAACATTCTGCTAAAAATAAGACTGTTAATCTTTCTAGGGACATCCTAAAAAATGGGCATTGCAGGGACTTCCCCAGTGGTCCAGTGGTTAAGACTTCACCTTCCAATGCGGGGAGTGCAGATTCAATCCCTGGTTGGGGAGCTAAGATCCCACAGGCCTCGTGGCCATAAAACCAAAACAGAAAACAGAAGCAATATTGTAACAAATTCAATAAAGACTTTATGAATGGTCCACATCAAAAAAAAAAAAAAGAAAAGAAACAAAGAAAATGGACGTTGCATCCAGTTTTGGACAATTCATTCTAAGAACAAAGTAGCAGCCTGATTAAAGACTCACAGGGCTGGAAAGGGTTGGTAATCTCAGACTCAAGCAGTGTTTTTGTCTCTTTATTTGGAGAAGTCTCCTGGAAAGAGAATGGTCAGCCTCTTCACTGTGCCTCTCATGCTTCCAACACAGCAGAAGCTCAAAGGGAGGTTGACTAACCAAGGAACATCCACATTACAGATGTGTTCTCATGCCTTAGTGAAGTTTCAACAGTGTTAAACTAAACCCAAAACCACATTTTCTGTTTTCAGTCCAGTTGGAGAAATGGGGAAGGGTGTGTAGATTTAGGGAGGAGAGTGTGCACTCAGAAGATTCAGGGTGAGATGCTCCTCTTGAAGCCTTGACTCTCCATAAAGTTTCTCCAAGGAGAGGCAAAACCACAGAGGCAGGAGCTATGAAGTCGAGGCAAAACTTGAAAAATAAACATTCAGGAACATCACTCTATGTTCCTGGATTGCAATCAGGGGACAATATAGTCTTTAGGACTTGAAAAAAATCTTCTCTTTTTGGACTATAAACCAATTAAGTCAATGAGGTTGTTAGCCTGAGAAATCAGCCCTGATATTTCTAATTTTGAATATTTTATTTTAAAAAGGGAAAGTTTTCTAGTCCCAGCTCCAGACATAATTGTAAACCAGGTGTCCTGAATTCAGCCAGTTAACCGCTCTATGCCGCGTCCTTTCTCAACAAACTGAAACCAACTTTGTTTTATGTAATAATTCCATGTGGACCTGGAGAAATATCCTGGAAATGGAGTGAGTTTGCAAGTATGTGAGAGAAAGGAAGAGTTTTGGTAAGGGATGACAATAAACCCAGGGATAACCTGACTCCAATGTACAAATGCTCTAAATAGCAGCAGAGGCCAGGTTATCCGATGTGTGAACACTATCACCAGAATTATTAAACATCAGTAGAGCTCACTGTGTGTAAAGCAGGACTTCGCCATCATTTGATTGAGCTATTTTTCTGTTCAACAACCTTCAATGATACCAACACCCTACCAGAGTCAAATCTGTCTTCCAAGGCCCCTCTGAACCTGCTGGTCTATACAATCAGATCCATCACCCTCTGCTCCTGGAGACATTCCTTCCACTCTAGGGTGGCTGGCTGCCTTTGTCCTACAAACTCTCCAATATTATTTCCTCATCCCATACTTTTTCTTTTCATATAAAACATCCTCTTTCCAAATCCAGAGAAGTACTTTCCCTGACAATCCAAACTTTAATGATTCTTCTGTAACAGAATTCCTTTCCCATCAGGCACCATACTATTTGGTCTACATTTCACATTCTTCTCTATAACTAAAATAAAAATTCCATGAACATAGGATTCAATATCCCCTATTTTCATAAAGAAAAGTATCTTGGCATAATTTAGTGAGTTGTTAATAAATTTTGGTTATTTATTGTCCTTATTTCTGACTGTTACTACCTATGCCAAATCCCGTGATAACAAATACAAGTTCATTAAAAATGCTTATGGCAAACTTGTCAAAGCTTGATTAATGGTTCACCTAATTATAATATTAAAGTAACGTGGTCAAAAACTAAGCTAATTTATGAACTGTATTTTTAACAACAATCATTCTTATAATAATGATGCTTGTACCCCTTCACTCCCATGGCATTTGAATTTAAACCCTCTACTTGCTACTGTGTAGGTTAACTGTCATATATAAGTACAAGAAAACCTGGGAAACCCGTTAGAAAAGCCTAAAAGAAATCTTCTCTCCAAATTGTAAGTCAGCCAGCAGGATTCCCAAGCCAGAAGGCAAGAAGGGAAGTGTATTTTTTTCTCTCTCTCAGAACCTGAGAGTCTCAGTTCCCTTTCTTCTTTTACTCTCTAGTTTCAAAATTCATCATTTGAAAGCAGTTGGGTGTAACAGAGAGAATCCAAAAGGACTTCTGGCAGCTTCCTTACCTCTTTCTCCAGTGAGTGCTGTGTGGAAAGGGATGAAATGAGAATTTCTTTATTTTTGAAGAATAGCCTTTTCAGAGCTCTTGACAGGTACAGCTAACTGTGGCTGGTACCTGCAGCTGGTTGATCACTTTCCCCGCAACAGGAGAGGGGGCAGAAAAGGGGATACCTGATCAGATAGCTTTCCTCTGACTTGTGGAGTATCTGCCCTGGGAAGGCAGAGGCTCAAGGTCACACCACTTGAGCAACACATGAAAAGGAGAGGGCTGACTTAGCAGCTTTCTTGCAGAATACAGAGACAACATTACCTAAGGACACGAAGTCCCTGAGAAGCAAAGTTAAATTCAGGGTCCTGTTCAACTATTTTGCTTTAGATTGGCCTTAATGAGTGAAAAATACATGTTCAGTGAGTGAAGTTTTTAACGGAGGAGTTGTAAAAGGCCTGCTTGCTCACCAACACATCTCCTTAGATAATAACTTGAAATTCTCAACTTTATAGTTATTCTTTTGTTTGGAATATTATTTCCAGGAAGCCATGTTTAAAATCAACTGCAATCCAGATGTTAGATGAGAATCCTCCCCATACCAACTCTCCTTAAACCTGGGTGGGATTAGCTTTAATGCAGCCAGAAGAAAAGTAACATTCTCCTAAAGATTTCTATTAATACTCAAAGGGCTTGGATCCTTCTAGCTTTATCTGCCTCACGGCCTGTAGCTAAACCTCCCCTCCACCTCCAACAACAGTTTTCATGTGATTTTAATGATTTATGAAAACACCCATACACAATCCATTCACCAAGCACTTTGAAATTCAGTCAACTTTCACTTGAAGACTTGGGTGACATCACAGAACACAGAGTCTTCTATTACCTTGTCTCCAGCCCCACTCTTCCTTTCCACCACGTCTACTTCTTTCTCTCTCTTAATTCTTCCCTCTTTCTCTCTCTTTCTCTGGAATAAACCAAATGGCTCCTCTTTTCTTAGTCATAGCTGCTTCCTGAGTACTTTGTGTGGCTTAAACATGCTCTTGGGTTTATACTTTGTTTCCAAGCAAAATATGCAAGTATTTCTTTCAAAGTCCAGGCTTCCTCTAGCAGGAATTCTGGTCATTATTTTATTCACCTCTTCACCTTCACAGCCTGTGCTAAAGTAAACCACTGATATTGACACCTTGGTTGATAAAAATCAGTAAAGAAGAGGAGAGTTGAAAGCAATGGGAGCCTGAGCTTTCATAGAAGAGACAGCCAAGTAAAACACCCCCAACCCAGAGTCTGGGAAAGCTGTGACAGGGTCCTGTAAACACTTGTCGGCAAGCCACCAGAAGCCAAATCCCACCTGCTTCTCAGTTTCACCATTGGATAGTCCTAATTAAGATCCTTAACTTTCTTACATAACATTCAGTCGGTTTTGCACCTTGGTTTTTTAGAAAGGAAAACTCTGCCACTCAATAGAAAGCCAGTACATCTAACAACATCCTCAGCATCTAAGTGAAATAAGAGAAATATTTTTCCTAGTTACTTGTGTTCATCTGTGGAGCCTCAAAGCCATTTACAACCTAGCCCCTACCTACCCAAATTCCAGCCACAAAAGCTATAGTGCTTCATGACCCAGCCACCCTACACTAACATTGATCTCTCCAACACCACCTGCTGTCTTGTGACTCCCTGCCTTCACTGTGCTGGGCTTCTACCTGAACTATCCTTTCCTTCTGCCCAGCCTCCAAAACTGAAATCAAATGTCTCTTTTCCTGAGAAGGCTTTCCCTGATTCAGCACCCCTCTGTGGTGGTTTTGGCTCCTCCAACTACCTATATATTTTTCCTGGCTTTGTGCTTTTCCCATGGCATTAGAATTATTTGTTTACATGTCCTTCTCCTCCACTAAAAGGTGTTGCCCTTGAAAGCATGGCTACCATGTTACTCATCTCCACATCCCCAATGCCTAATGCAGACTCTTCCATAGAAAGTATCGGATAAAGCTTAACTGCATGTACTCTCCCATCTTCATAAGCTTTTTGAAAAAGAACAGCATTTAATCGTTTGCAGTTCCCAATCTACCCAGTTATGATATTTGTAAATCACTTTTAAATTATTATAGTATCATATAAGGTGTCAGAGAGTTAAAGCAAGACTCCAAGGACACTAATTACAAGTGCACACTCCAGCAGAAGACAGCTTCATTTAATCTGAGAGGCCATATTCCAGAGGTAGCTTTCCATCCCTATCTCAGTCAACACCACAGACTTTTTTCATTAGCATAAGCAATTTCAATATTACATTTATATTGGTGAAAATAGCGATATTAAGACTTGTTACGCAATACCATCAAAATGGCAGAATAGGAGTCTCCTACCACCTTTCCCCCAAAGAACATCAATTTTGACAATCATCCATGGATAAGAGTGCCTCTGCGGAAGCCTATGAGTCCAATGGAGAAGATCCAGTACACGGTTGGGACAATAACAACAGCAAATTACCCAAGACTGGATTCACTGAAGAGAGTCAGAAGAATGGTTTCACTTTATTCTTGTCATCTCCCCCCTAAGGTAGCACAGCTCAGGGCCACGAGAAACCTTCTCAACCCATGATTCCTCCCACTGGGGTAGTGAGAGCATGTGAGTGAGCCCTCAGCTTCCCCAGCTGTGCAGGATGCTGCCAAAGAGGGCCATTTCCTTCTCACTCCATTCCAAATACTGAAGTGTACTGTGTCACTGGGTAAGAGTGCAGAGAGTGACTAGGAGGAACAGCAACCAGGGTTCTTGGAGGGCATTCAAATGGACACAGACCCTACAAACCACAGACTCCATTAGGAAGCTCATCCACAAACCATTGGGGATGCCTTGCCTACAAGTCTGACCAACTGGTCCAGTGACATTCCCAATACTCCACATTACTAACCCATACACACCCCTACCCTGTGGCCAGCTCCCTGTGCACGTCCCCAAGGGCAGTGAGAGCTTGTGAGCACACACAGAAAGCTGATCTGACCCTGCAGGTTTGGGAGAAAGCACACAAACTTGAGTATTCAGTACCACCCTCAAGAAAGCTAACAGGGGGTGGTCAGCAAGTGGCCTGGCTTTGCAGGATCAAAGGAAGACAGACAGTCTTAAGAATGCCCCACCAAAGGGAACAAGAAACGCAGAGCAGTAGTATCCACAGAAAAGATCTGAGAAAGCCTCAGAATCCCTAACAGAGCTGACAGAAGGTATTTCTGTCTTGAAGCCCACGAGTAAAGACTAGAGGAGGTGACTGCTTCTTCAAATACAAAGACAACAAAGCAAGACTTCAAGGAACATGAGAAATCGAGGAAACATGATACCAGGAAAGGAACACAATTTTGCAGTAACCGACTCCAAAGAAATGGAGATCTGTGATTTGCCTGATACAGAATTCAGAATCGTTGTTTTAAGGAAGCTCAGTGAGCTATAAGAAAACACTTAAAGCAAATCAACAAAATCAGGAAAACAATACACAAACAAAACAGCATTTAAAAGAAATTGTAAGAACCTAACAAACTCTGAAGCTGAAGAAAACAATGAAGAGAATGAAAAATGCAATAGAGAGCATCAACATCAGATTGGATCAAGTAGAATAAAGAATCTGGAAAGCAGAAGACAGTTCATTTGAAATTATCTAGCCAGAGGATAGCAAAGAAAAAAAAAGAATGACAGAGAATCAAGAATATGTGAACTTTGGAATACCATTAAGAAAAACCACCAGAAGTTGTTTGGAGTCCCAGAAGAAATGAGAGGGAAAGGGGGCAAAAGACTATTTAAAGAAATAATAGCTGAGAACGTCTAAAATCTGGGGAGAGATTTGGACATTCATGTCAGGAAGCTCCTAAATCTCCCCAAAATTTCAACTTAAAAAGATGTTTTCCAAGGTACACTGTGATTAAACCAACTAAAATCAAGACAAAGAGAGAATTTTTAAAGCAGCAAGATAAAGAAAATTCTTCACATACAAGGAAAACCCCATAAGGCAGAAACGTTTTAGGCCAGGAGAGAGTGGGATGATCTATTCAAACTGCTAAAAGAAAATAAACTGCCAACAAAGAATACTTTACCTAGTAAAGTTGTCCTTCAGAAACGAAGAAAAGATAGAGACTCTCCCAGGCAAACAAAAGCTGAGGGAGTTTGGCAGCAGTAGACCTGATTTACAAGATATGCAGAAGAGAGTTATTTGAGGTACAATGAAAGGATGTTAAGTAGCAAAAAGATTTTTTACTGGTAAAGGTAAGCATGTAGTCAAACTCAGAATACACTAATACTACAATATGTTCATGTGTTAACCACTTAATTCTAGTATAAAGGTTAAAGGACAAGATTATTTAAAAAAGATAATTTGTTAATGGATACCCAATATAAAAAGATGTAAATTTTGACATTTTCTTCCTTAATTGCCTGATTAGAACCTCCAGTATATCTTGCTCTTTTCTTGACATTTTAAATGATGTATTGATAGCCAGTCTATCTCCATTTCAATCTACTTCTATTTCAATCTACCTGCTTAGGACACTCCTAACAAAATTGATGCTTGGGAATCATGAAATAAGCAAACTCTTAAAAGGTAGGGAATCAGCTTCTAGGCAATAATGTTAGAATACATTGTTCTGTGCCTGTATTGTCCTTCCCAACCCTACTAGATTCTTAATCACCTCTTCTGTAGAGTTGGGGAATCCAGCTAAATAGTATCTAACACAGTGAACAAGTGAGTGACTTTGACCTCAGTCTAACTTGGTGGGAAACCCTGCAGTGTGCTCTGCGTACAGCAGCAGCTAGGGCAGGCTGTGGGAAGAAACTGCTCTAGGGTCCATATTCATTGAGGTTACTGGTGTGGCCTCTCTTGTGTTCACTCTGCGGTGCTCAGCACTCTTAACATATTTAATAAATGTTAACATTCATAACCACTCTCCCATGTATGACACCTAGGGAAGGATTAAGATCAAGGAAATGAGACTGTCACTGCAGGAATGCATTGATTTTAATAAATTATGCCAGGATATAATTGCCTCATAAGCCTCTTATGATCCTATGGAACAGAAAAGGCTTTGACTCATTGGACTCACTTGAAAATCCCTGTTGTGACTTGTTAAAACCAGCGTACTTTTGCTTAACAAGAGAGCTGGGTTACCTAGGACCTTTTCAAGTTAAGCCCTATGTAGGCATTGACATTTTCCTCTTTTTTTCCAGTTTTTTTCACCTGGATCTGCAGAAAGAGACTGTGGGAGTTTGAGCAGGGAATAGAGTAATATGGTCCATGTAAGTACTGTGGGTTTTACTTAGTAACTTGATGGCAACCTGAGTGAGCTGGAAGTTCTGAGTTTTCATTTCCTTCCAAAACTATGTTGCTGATTTCATCTGGATCTCGAGTTTCAATTTACCCTATTCATGAAGCTTCAATTCTATGGCTCAAATGGTTATTCCAAAATGACCTTAGACAACTTGATCAAGCACAACTTTTAGATTATTTTGGCAAATAAGATGATGTTACAAAAGTCTTAGGTGGATGAGGGTTAGCTCTTCCCCAACAACTTTGCTACCAGGTTACAAAGAAAATATAGAACTAAATATTCATGATTTTGGATTAGCCAAAGCCTTCTTAATTATGAAACCAAAAGCGTAAGCAACAATAAGAAAGTTTATACTGGGCTTCATCAATACTCAAGATTTTTGTACTTCAAAGGATACCATGAAGAAAGTGAAAAGAAAACCCATAGAATAGGAAAAATATTTGGAAATCATTTATCTGATGATTGACTTGTATCTAGGATATACAAAGAATGCTCATAAATAATAAAAAGACAAATAATGCAAATTTAAGTGATCTGAATGGACATTTCTCCAAAGATATACAAATGGTCAATAAGCATATGAAAAGATTCTCAACATCATTCACCACCAGGGAAATGCAAAGCAACACACAACAAGATACCTCTTCACATCCACTAGGAGCCAGCAACAGTGGTGGGAAAACATTTTTATTTAAAAGAAACCATGCTTGATAGATGAAGCTCTTTATCAAAAAGGGAAGCATTGAGAATTCTCTGGCCATTGTTCCTAAAAACTATGCATGTTTAAAGTCCTTAAACGTAATAGAAATTATTCTATTTGAGTGTTTTCAAAAACACTCTGAAATCAACAATGATGCATTACATGTAGAAGGATTTTAAAATTATATAGACACTCACCTTCAATCACATTTCTTTCCAATCATGCAAGTAAAATGCTGACGATCACCCTTTCACTTTGGATGGATCTCTCCTGAGTAACAGTTGATGCTGCTGCTACTTGGTTGTCTCAGAGTATAATACATGTCTCTTTGTGGGTTTCTTGACATAGCTTGTTCCTCCAAGAATCTTGTTTGTAGTTAGGATAAAATGACAATAAATAAATGGGTAAATACTTAACTGTTACAATATGAAGGTCTAACCACCTACATTTCCTGTAATATTATCTAAATGCAGAGAATATGTTGTTTCTTCTCAATTATATCTGCTTCCCTATGGTAACTGAAAATAAATCAGCAAAGACTCAGAAAATATCCTTCTTGAAAAGATTCACTTGAACATGATTTTAAGAATATAAATTCATAGGGTATTTAAGATGGCATTCTGTTAACCTTTAATTAGCAATATTCACTATAGAATATAATTTCAAATTTCAAAACCAGAATTGAACTATATGTGTCTTTCTACCTACCCTAATCATTATGCTTCTAGTTAAATATCTTTCACAAGATACATCTCCAGAGTTTATCTATGGTTTTAATTCTACAATTTAGGCCTAAAGATAGCATGTATCAAAAGCAGGCACCTTTCTTATCTACCCATCGCTTACTTCAATTCCCCATTGACTGCCTTGAAATGTCACTTCCTTAGCTACATTTTTATATTTGGCCTTTCTTCTTTTCTAAATTTCTACTCTATTTTTATACCTACCTTACACCTGGATTTCCCCCATTTCATCACTTATAATTAATACATCAGCACACCTCACCTGAATTTTTGCTAGCACATATTTTCATAATTACTGTTTTCTCTCCAGTAATTTGCTAGTATCTCCTTTCTAAATTTTTCAAGAATCGTTTTTACCTTGATCTATAAGGTTCTTCATTTCCACATTACACTGATTAGTATGTGGTTTACATCAATTTATCATTGAGTCTTTTTTCCCTACACTTTAACTATTAAGATTATACTAAATCACTTTTCTGTTAAGAGGCTCAATATTAAAAGTAACTATAAGCTTTACTAAAATGTAACTTTTGAAAATACGTTTAACCAAAGTATAACAAAGTTTTAAGAAAAATTAGAAGTGGGGAGAGGCCAAGTTGGCCCTGAGCTCACCATGGGTACACCAAAATTACAATGATTTACAGAGTCACTATTGATGAGAAAGACTGGAATCTAGCAACAAGATCTTCTACAACTAAAGATATAAAGAAATAACCACAGGGAGATGGGTATGAGGAGTAGAAACACAGTATAGTCAAGACATATAACTCAGGTAAGCAATCCACAAATCGAGTATAGTTGCACTTGCAGAGGTTATCCCCAAGGAGCAAGTGATCTCAGTTCCCATCAGGCTCCTCAGGCCAGGGGTCCTGCACAAGAAACAAGAGCCCCCAGAATACTTGTCTTTGAAGGCCAGGTGGGGCTTACTTTTAGGAGAGCCACAGGCTGTGGGAAATAGAGACTCCACTCTTAGAGGGCACACACAAAAAATCTCTCATGCTCTGGGGTAGGGAGAAGAAGCAATAATTTGAATGAAGCCTGGGTCAGGTCCACCTGCTGATCTTGTAGAGACTCCAGAGGCAGGAGGAAAATGGAGCTCACCCTGGGGACAGAGACACTGGTGGTAGCCATTGAGGGAACTCATTCTACCACAAGTACACTGTTGCTAGCAAGCACCATTTTGGAATCCTTTCCTCTAGCTTATCAGCACCAGGACCCAACCCCATCCACCAGCCTGTCACCAAAACTGGGACCCCTCAGGACAAGCAATGAGCTGGGCAGGGACACAGCCCCACCTACTGGCCACCAGGCTGCCTTAAGACACCAGAAGCTCACAGCATCCCCAGGACACCTGGCCACACACCAGTGGGCTGGCACTAGCCATGGGACGAGCCTCACACAACAGTGGGAAGGCACCAGCCCCAGAACCCCCTAGTCCCCTGCCCCACCTACTAGCAGGCCAAAATACCAACCCGTAGGGATATGGAGCCAGAGACTCTGGGACCTGGCTACACCTACCAGTGAGCCAGCACTAGCCACAGGACCATGTGGGTCTCAGCCCCACCCACCAGGAGGCCAACACCAGCTCCAAGACACCTTGTACCCCTAAGCCAGTCACACCAGGATCCAGCTCCACTCATCAGTGGGCCAGCACCAGTTTTGGGACACCTTGGAACCCACAGTCAGCCATGTCAGGAACTGATCCACCCACAATGATCCAAAATCTATGGGATGCAATGAAAGCAATTCTAAGAGGGAAGTTTTTATGATAAAAGCCTACCTCAGGAAACAAGAAAAATCTCAAACGAACAACCTAACTTTTCACCTAAAGGAGCTAGAAAAAGAAGAACAAACAAAACCAATTAGAAGAAGGAAAGAAATATTACATTGGCCAAAAAGTTTGTTCAGGGTAAGATAGTACGGAAAAACCCAAACAAACTTTTTGGTCAATTCAATAATAAGTACCAGAGCAGAAATAAATGAAATACAGACCCAAAAATATAAATAAATAAAAACCAATGAAACTAAGAACTGGTTCTTTGAAAAGATAAAATTGATAAATCTTTAGCCAAACTCATCAGCCAAACTCATCAGAGAGAGGGCTCAAATCGATAAAATCAGAAATGAAAAAGGAGAAGTTATAACTGACACCACAGAAACACAATGGATCCTAAGAGTTTACTATGAACAATTATATGCCTGTAAAATGGACAACACAGACAAAAAAGACAAATTCCTAGAAACGTACAATCTCCCAAGACTTAATCAGGAAGAAATAGATAATATGAATAAACTCATTACCAGTAATGAAATTGAATCAGTAATAAAAATACTATCAACAAACAAAAGTCCAGGACCAGATGGCTGCACAGGTGAATTCTACCAAACATTTAGAGAAGAGTTAACACCTGACCTTTCCAAACTATTCCAAAAATTTGCAGAAGAAAGAATGTTTCCAAACTCATTCTATTAGGTCAGCATCACAGTGATACCAAAACCAGATGAAAATATCACCCCAAAACAAGAGAATTGCAGGCCAATATTGTTGGTGAACATAGATGCAAAAGTCCTAAATAAAATATTAGCAAACCAAGCCCAACAATACATTAAAAGGATCATAACACTATGATCAAGTGGGATTTATCCCAGGGATGAAAGGATGCTGCAGTATCTGCAAATCAATCAGTGTGATACACCGCATTAATAAATTTAAGATTAAAAATCAGACAGTCATCTCAATAGATATAGAAAAGCTTTTGACAAAATTTAACATCCATTTATGATAAAAAAAAAAACTCTCAACAAAGTGTGTACAGAGGGAACATACTGCAACATAGTAAATGTCACATATGGTAGCCAACAGCTAACATCATACTCAATGGTGAAAAACTGAAACCATTTCCTCTAAGATCAGGAAGAAGACAAGGATGTCCACTCTTGCCACTTTATTCAACATATTATTGGCAATCCTAGCCATAGCAATTAGACAAGAAAAAGAGATAAAAGGAATCCAAATTGGAAAGGAAGAAGTAAACTGTCACTGTTTGCAGATAACATGATAACTATACATTAGAAAATCTTCGACTTCCGGGAAGATGGCGGAAGAGTAAGACGCGGAGATCACGTTCCTCCCCACAGATACACCAGAAATACATCTACGCGTGGAACAACTCCTACAGAGCATCTACTGAACGCTGGCAGAAGACCTCAGACATCCCAAAAGGCAAGAAACCCCCCACGTACCTGGGTAGGGCAAAAGAAAAAACTAAACAGAGACAAAAGGATAGGGACGGGTCCTGCACCAGTGGGAGGGAGCTGTGAAGGAGGAAAAGTGTCCACACACTAGGAAGCCCCTTCGCGGGTGGAGACTTCGGGAGGCGGAGTGGGGGAGCTTGGGAGCCGCGGAGGAGAGCACAGCAACAGGGGTGCGGAGGGCAAAGCGGACAGATTCCAGCGCAGAGGATCGGGCCGACCGGAACTCGCCAGCCGAGAGGCTTGTCTGCTCGCCCGCCGGGGCGGGCGGGACTGGGAGCTGAGGCTCCGGCTTTTGTCGGAGCGCCGGGAGAGGACTGAGGTTGGCGGCGTGAACACAGCCTGCAGGGCGTTAGTGCACCGCGGCTGGCCGGGAGAGAGTCCGGGGAGAAGTCTGGAACTGCCGAAGAGGCAAGAGACTTTTACGTCCCTCTTTGTTTCCTGGTGCACGAGGAGAGGGGATTAAGAACGCTGCTTGAGAGAGCTCCAGGGACGGGCGCGAGCCGCAGCTAAAAGTGCGGAGCCCAGAGACAGACATGAGACGCTAGGGCCGCTGCTGCCGCCACCGGGAGGCCTGTGTGCGAACACAGGTCACTAGCCACACGCCCTTCCGGGGAGCCTGTGCAGCCCGCCACTGCCAGGGTCCCGGGATCCAGGGACAACTCTCCCGGGAGAACGCACAGGCGCACCTCAGGCTGCAACGTCTCGCCGGCCTCTGCCGCCGCAGGCCCGCCCCACACTCCGTGCCCCTCCCTACCCCCGGGCCTGAGTGAGCCAGAGCCTCCGAATCAGCGGCTCCTTTAACCCCATCCTGTCTGAGCAAAGAACAGACGCCCTCTGGCGACCTACACGCACAGGCGGGGCTAAATCCAAAGCTGAGCCCCTGGGAACTGTGAGAACAAAGAAGAGAAAGGGAAATCTCTCCCAGCAGCCTCAGAAGCAGCGGATTAAAGCTCCACAATCAACTTGATATACCCTGCATCTGTGGAATACCTGAATAGACAACGAATCATCCCAAATTAAGGAGCCCTGTGGATGAAAGGCTCTTGGTGCTGCAGCCAGGAGTCAGTGCTGTGCCTCTGAGGTGGGAGAGCCAACTTCAGGACACTGATCCACAAGAGGCCTCCCAGCTGCACATAATATCAAACAGCAAAAATTTCCGAGAGATCTCCATCTCAACGCCAGCACCCAGCTTCACTCAACGACCAGCAAGCTACAGTGCTGGACATCCTATGCCAAACAACTAGCAAGACAGGAACACAACCCCACCCATTAGCAGAGAGGCTGCCCAAAATCATAATAAGTCTACAGACACCCCAAAACACACCACCAGACGTGGACCTGCCCACCAGAAAGACAAGATCTAGCCTCATCCACCAGAACACAGGCACTAGTACCCTCCACCAGGAAGCCTACACAACCCACTGAACCAACCTTAGCCACTGGGGACAGACACAAAAAACAACAGGAACTACGAACCTTCAGCCTGCAAAAAAGGAGACCCCAAACACAGTAAGATAAGCAAAATGAAAAGACAGAAAAACACACCGCAGATGAAGGAGCAAGATAAAAACCCACCAGACCTAACAAATGAAGAGGAAATAGGCAGTCTACCTGAAAAAGAATTCAGAATAATGATAGTAAGGTTGATCCGAAATCTTGGAGATAGAATGGACAATAGAATGGACAAAATGCAAGAATCAGTTAACAAGGACCTAGAAGAACTAAAGATGAAACAAGCAATGATGAACAACACAATAAATGAAATTAAAAGTACTCTAGATGGGATCAATAGCAGAATAACTGAGGCAGAAGAACGGATAAGTGACCTGGAAGATAAAATAGTGGAAATAACTACTGCAGAGCAGAATAAAGAAAAAAGAATGAAAAGAACTGAGGACAGTCTCAGAGACCTCTGGGACAACATTAAACATACCAACATTCGAATTATAGGGGTTCCAGAAGAAGAAGAGAAAAAGAAAGGGACTGAGAAAATATTTGAAGAGATTATAGTTGAAAACTTCCCTAATATGGGAAAGGAAATAGTTAATCAAGTCCAGGAAGCACAGAGAGTCCCATACAGGATAAATCCAAGGAGAAATACGCCAAGACACATATTAATCAAACTGTCAAAAATTAAATACAAAGAAAACATATTAAAAGCAGCAAGGGAAAAACAACAAATAACACACAAGGGAATCCCCATAAGGTTAACAGCTGATCTTTCAGCAGAAACTCTGCAAGCCAGAAGGGAGTGGCAGGACATATTGAAAGTGTTGAAGGAGAAAAACCTGCAACCAAGATTACTCTACCCAGCAAGGATCTCATTCAGATTTGATGGAGAAATTAAAACCTTTACAGACAAGCAAAAGCTGAGAGAGTTCAGCACCACCAAACCAGCTCTACAACAACTGCTAAAGGAACTTCTCTAGGCAAGAAACACAAAAGAAGGAAAAGACCTACAATAACAAACCCAAAACAATTAAGAAAATGGGAATGGGAACACACATATCGATAATTACCTTAAATGTAAATGGACTAAATGCTCCCACCAAAAGACACAGATTGGCTGAATGGATACAAAAACAAGACCCATATATTTGCTGTCTACAAGAGACCCACTTCAGACCTAGAGACACATACAGACTGAAAGTAAGGGGATGGAAAAAGGTATTTCATGCAAATGGAAACCAAAAGAAAGCTGGAGTAGCAATTCTCATATCAGACAAAATAGACTTTAAAACAAAGACTATTAGAAGAGACAAAGAAGGACACTACATAATGATCAAGGGATCGATCCAAGAGGAAGATATAACAATTGTAAATATTTATGCACCCAACATAGGTGCACCTCAATACATAAGGCAAATACTGACAACCATAAAAGGGGAAATCGACAGTAACACATTCATAGTAGGGGACTTTAACACCCCACTTTCACCAATGGACAGATCATCCAAAATGAAAATAAATAAGGGAACACAAGCTTTAAATGATACATTAAATGAGAGGGAGTTAATTGATATTTATAGGACATTCCATCCAAAAACAACAGAATACACATTTTTCTCAAGTGCTCATGGAACATTCTCCAGGATAGATCATATCTTGGGTCACAAATCAAGCCTTGGTAAATTTAAGAAAACTGAAATTGTATCAAGTATCTTTTCCGACCACAACGCTATGAGACTCGATATCAATCACAGGAGAAGATCTGTAAAAAATACAAACACATGGAGGCTAAACAATACACTACTTAATAACGAAGTGATCACTGAAGAAATCAAAGGGGAAATCAAAAAATACCTAGAAACAAATGACAATGGAGACACGACGACTCAAAATCTATGGGATGCAGCAAAAGCAGTTCTAAGAGGGAACTTTATAGCAATACAATCTTACCTTAAGAAACAGGAAACATCTCGAATAAACAACCTAACCTTGCACCTAAAGCAATTAGAGAAAGAAGAACAAAAAAACCCCAAAGTTAGCAGGAGGAAAGAAATCATAAAAATCAGATCAGAAATAAATGAAAAAGAAATGAAGGAAACGATAGCAAAGATCAATAAAACTAAAAGCTGGTTCTTTGAAAGGATAAACAGAATTGATAAACCATTAGCCAGACTCATCAAGAAAAAAAGGGAGAAGCCTCAAATCAATAGAATTAGAAATGAAAAAGGAGAAGTAACGACTGACACTGCAGAAATACAAAAGATCATGAGAGATTACTACAAGCAACTCTATGCCAATAAAATGGACAACCTGGAAGAAATGGACAAATTCTTAGAAAGGCACAACCTGCCAAGACTGAATCAGGAAGAAATAGAAAATATGAACAGACCAATCACAAGCACTGAAATTGAAACTGTGATTAAAAATCTTCCAACAAGCAAAAGCCCAGGACCAGATGGCTTCACAGGCGAATTCTATCAAACATTTAGAGAAGAGCTATCACCTATCCTTCTCAGAGTCTTCCAAAATATAGCAGAGGGAGGAACACCCCCCAACTCATTCTACGAGGCCACCATCACCCTGATACCAAAACCAGACAAGGATGTCACAAAGAAAGAAAACTACAGGCCAATATCACTGATGAACATAGATGCAAAGATCCTCAACAAAATACTAGCAAACAGAATCCAACAGCACATTAAACGGATCATACACCATGATCAAGTGGGGTTTATTCCAGGAATGCAAGGATTCTTCAATATACGCAAATCAATCAACGTGATACACCATATTAACAAATTGAAGGAGAAAAACCATATGATCATCTCAATAGATGCAGAGAAAGCTTTTGACAAAATTCAACACCCATTTATGATAAAAACCCTGCAGAAAGTAGGCATAGAGGGAACTTTCCTCAACATAATAAAGGCCATATATGACAAACCCACAGCCAACATCGTCCTCAATGGTGAAAAACTGAAAGCATTTCCACTAAGATCAGGAACAAGACAAGGTTGCCCACTCTCACCACTCTTATTCAACATAGTTTTGGAAGTTTTAGCCACAGCAATCAGAGAAGAAAAGGAAATAAAAGGAATCCAAATCGGAAAAGAAGAAGTAAAGCTGTCACTGTTTGCAGATGACATGATACTATACATACGGAATCCTAAAGATGCTACCAGAAAACTACTAGAGCTAATCAATGAATTTGGTAAAGTAGCAGGATACAAAATTAATGCACAGAAATCTCTGGCATTCCTATACACTAAGGATGAAAAATCTGAAAGTGAAATCAAGAAAACACTCCCATTTACCACTGCAACAAAAAGAATAAAATACCTAGGAATAAACCTACCTAAGGAGACAAAAGACCTGTATGCAGAAAATTATAAGACACTGATGAAAGAAATTAAAAATGATACAAATAGATGGAGAGATATACAATGTTCTTGGATTGGAAGAATCAACATTGTGAAAATGACTCTACTACCCAAAGCAATCTACAGATTCAATGCAATCCCTATGAAACTACCACTGGCATTTTTCACAGAACTAGAACAAAAAATCTCACAATTTGTATGGAAACACAAAAGACCCCGAATAGCCAAAGCAATCTTGAGAACGAAAAATGGAGCTGGAGGAATCAGGCTTCCTGACTTCAGACTATACTACAAAGCTACAGTAATCAAGACAGTATGGTACTGGCACAAAAACAGAAATATAGATCAATGGAACAGGATAGAAAGCCCAGAGATAAACCCACGCACATATGGTCACCTTATCTTTGACAAAGGAGGCAGAAATGTACAGTGGAGAAAGGACAGCCTATTCAATAAGTGGTGCTGGGAAAACTGGACAGCTACATGTAAAAGTATGAGATTAGATCACTCCCTAACACCATACACAAAAATAAGCTCAAAATGGATTAAAGACCTAAATGTAAGGCCAGAAACTATCAGACTCTTAGAGGAAAACATAGGCAGAACACTCTATGACATAAATCACAGCAAGATCCTTTTTGACCCACCTCCTAGAGAAATGGAAATAAAAACAAAAGTAAACAAATGGGACCTAATGAAACTTAAAAGCTTTTGCGCAGCAAAGGAAACCATAAAGAAGACCAAAAGACAACCCTCAGAATGGGAGAAAATATTTTCAAATGAAGCAACTGACAAAGGATTAATCTCCAAAATTTATAAGCAGCTCATGCAGCTTAATAACAAAAGAACAAACAACCCAATCCAAAAATGGGCAGAAGACCTAAATAGACATTTCTCCAAAGAAGATATACAGAGTGCCAACAAACACATGAAAGAATGCTCAACATCACTAATCATTAGAGAAATGCAAATCAAAACTACAATGAGATATCATCTCACACCAGTCAGAATGGCCATCATCAAAAAATCTAGAAACAATAAATGCTGGAGAGGGTGTGGAGAAAAGGGAACCCTCTTACATTGTTGGTGGGAATGTAAATTGATACAGCCACTGTGGAGAACAGTATGGAGGTTCCTTAAAAAGCTACAAATAGAACTACCATATGACCCAGCAATCCCACTACTGGGCATATACCCTGAGAAAACCGTAATTCAAAAAGAGTCATGTACCAAAATGTTCATTGCAGCTCTATTTACAATAGCCCAGAGATGTAAACAACCTAAGTGTCCATCATCGGATGAATGGATAAAGAAGATGTGGCACATATATACAATGGAATATTACTCAGCCGTAAAAAGAGACGAAATTTAGCTATTTGTAATGAGGTGGATAGACCTAGAGTCTGTCATACAGAGTGAAGTAAGTCAGAAAGAGAGAGACAAATACCGTATGCTAACACATATATATGGAATTTAAGAAAAAAAAATGTCATGAAAAACCTAGGGGTGAAACAGGAATAAAGACACAGACTTACTAGAGAATGGACTTGAGGCTATGGGGAGGGGGAAGGGTAAACGGTGACAAAGCAATAAAGAGGCATGGACATGTATACACTACCAAACGTAGGGTAGATAGCTAGTGGGAAGCAGCCGCATAGCACAGGGAGATCAGCTCAGTGCTTTGTGACCGCCTGGAGGGGTGGGATAGGGAGGGTGGGAGGGAGGGTGACGCAAGCGGGAAGAGATATGGGAACATATGTATATATATAACTGATTCATTTTGTTGTGAAGCTGAAACTAACATACCATTGTAAAGCAATTATGCTCCAATAAAGATGTTTAAAAAAATAAAAATAAAATAAAAAAAATAAAAAAAATAAAAACTTACACTTTGATACAAAAAAAAAAATCTTCAAGACAACATCAAAAAAACTACTAGAGTTGATCAAAGAATTTGGTAAAGTTGCAGGGTACAAAATTAATATACAGGTATCTGTTGCATTTCTATATACTACAATGAACTATCAGAAAGAGAAATTAAGGAAACAATCCCTTTTACCATCACATCAAAAAGAATAAAATACCTAGGGATAAATCTATCTAAGGAGGTAAAAGACCAGTACTCATAAAACTGTAAGACACTGATGAAAGCAAATGAAAATGACACAAATAGATGGAAAGATATACTGTGATCATGGATTGGAAGAAGAGACACTGGTAAAATTACCATACTATCCAAGGCAATCTACATGTTCAATGCAACCCCTATCAAAATATCACTGGCTTTTCTCACAGAACTAGAAAAATTTCAAAATTTGTATAAAATACAAATGATTCCAAACAGCCAAAACAATCTTGAGAAGAAAGAACAAAGTATCATGCTCCCTGATTTCAAACTATTACAAAGCTACATTCATCAAAACAATATGGTATAGGCACAAAAACAGATACAAAGATCAATGGAATAGAGAGCCCAGAAATAAACCCAAATTTATATGGGCAATTTATTTATGACAAAGGAGGCAAGAATACACAATGAGGAATACACAATGAGCCTCTTCAACAAATGGTGTTTGGAAAACTGGACAGCTACATGCAAAAGAATCAAACTGGACTACTCTCGTGCCATGCACAAAAATAAATTCAAAATGGATTAAAGACTTAAGTATAAGATCTGAAACCATAACACTTCTAGAAGAAATACGCAGTATGCTCTTTGATGTCAGTCTTCATAATACGTCTTTGGATATGTCTCTTTGGGCAAGGGACACAAAAGCAAAAATAAACAAATGGGACTATATCAAACTAAAAAGCTTTTACATGATGAAGGAAGCTATCAACAAAATGAAAGGATACCTGCTGAACTGGAGAAGATATTTGCAAACAATATATCTGATAAGGGGTTAACATACCAAATATACAAAGAACTCATTCAACTCAACATAAAAAAACCCCAATTAAAAAATGGGCAAAGGTTCTGAATAGACATTTTTTCAAAGAAGACATACAGATAGTCAACATGCACATGAAAAATGCTCTACAGCACTAATCATTAGGGAAATGCAAATCAAAACCACAATGAGGTACCACTTCACACCTGTCAGAATGGCTATTATCAAAAAATCAACAAATAACAAACATTAGCAAGGATGTAGAGGAAGGGGACTGCTTGTGCACCGTTGGTGGGAATGTAAACTGGTGCAGCTAGTGTTGAAGAAAGTATGGTGATTCCTCAAAAAATTAAAAATAGACCTACCATATGATCCAGCAGTACCACTCCAGGTATTTACCTGATGAAAACAAACAAACACATTAACTTGTAAATATACATGCACCCCTATGTTCATAGCAACATTATTTACAATAGCCAAGATACGGAAGCAACATGAGTACACATCAATAGGTGAATGGTTAAAAAAGCTGTGGTCTATATACGTACAATGGAACGTTACTCAACCATATAAATAGAATGAAATCTTTCCATTGCAACAACAGGGGTGAACCTAGAAGGTATCATGCTAAGTGAAATAAGTCAGACAGAGAAAGACATACCATATGATTTCACTTGTACGTAGAATCTAAAAAGTAAAACAAATGAACAAACATAAAAAACATAAACAGAGTTATAGATACAGGGAACAAACAGGGGTTTGCCAGAGGGGAGAGGGGTCAGGGGAGAAATAGGTGAGGGAGATTAAGAGGTACAAACTTCCATTTGCAAAATAAATGAGTCACAGGTATGAAATGTACAGTTGAGGTATATAGGACTACATAATATCTTTTCTGTGTGGTGACATAGCATAACTAGATCATGGTGATCATTTTGAAATATATAGAAATATGCAGTCACTATGTTGTATAATAGGAACTAAAATAGTGTTGTAAGTCAATTACATTCAAAAACAAACAAACTCAGAAAAAGAGATCAGATTTGCAGTTACCAGAGGCAGGGATGTGGAGGATGTATAGGGGGAATTGGAGAAGGGCAGTCAAAAGGTCAAACTTCCAGTTATAAGATAAATAAGTACTAAGGATATAATGTACAACATGATAAATGTAATTAATACTTGTGTATGTTATATTTACAATACATGAAAGTAGTCAAGAGAGTAAATCTAAGAGTTCTAATCACAAGGAAAAATTTTCTTCCTATTTCTTTAATCTTGTATCTATATGAGATTATGGATGTTCACTAAGCCTACTGTGGTAATCATTTCATGAGGTAGGTAAGACAATCATTACACTATATACCTTAAACTTGTATGGTGCTGTATGTCAATTATATGAAAGAAAAAAATAGAAGTGTTATGGGGATCGTTTTCTTAGCTGAGGGAACACTGCACCCTTCAACATGGAAGAAGAAATTAAATATAAGTGGCTTGGGATTAAAGAGACAATGACTCAACAGTCATGAGTTCACTAGGAAGAACATCGAAAAAATATACAAGTCTCACTTTAAAGAATAAACACAAGGATTCCCTGTTGACGCAGTGGTTAAGAATCCACCTGCCAATGCAGGGGACACAGGTTCGAGCCCTGGTCCAGGAAGATCCCACATGCCCCAGAGCAACTAAGCCCATGTGCCACAACTACTGAAGCCCGCGTGCCTAGGGCCCATGCTCCACAACAAGAGAAGCCATGGAAATGAGAAGCCCGTGCACCGCAACAAAGAGTAGCCCCTGCTTGCCACAGCCAGAGGAAGCCCACGCACAGCAACGAAGACCCAATGCAGCCAAAAATAGATTAATTTTAAAAAAAAAGAAGAATAAACACAGGTAACAAGGTAATAGCAAAATATTTGGAACACATAACAGAAAGGAAGTTTGATATCCTTGATACACAAAGAAGTCTTACAAATCCAAAGGAAGACTATGAAAAACAGGAAAAGGATAATAGGAAAAGAGATACAACTGGTTAATACTTATTCAATCTTCCAAGTACTGAAAGGAATATAAGTCTAAATACTAGGTTTTTATTCTCAGACTAAGGTAAGAAAAATTGAAAGTCATAATCCTGACGTTTCTTCCAGTTCCTACTGCTGGAAAATAAATTGTCCCCAAATTTGGCAACTTAAAACAATTTAATTCTGTTTAGAGATTCTGTGGGTCAGGGATTCAGAAAAGGCACAGTGGGGCAGTTTGTTTCTGCTCTGTGATATCTGTGGCCTCAAATAACAAGACTCAGGAACTGAAGATGACTGGACAGCGGGGTGGCAGGAGTCACTTGGAGGTGTCTTCACTCGTGGCTGGTTGTTGATGCTGGCTGTCACCTAGGAACTCATCTGGGGCTATGGGCCAGAACACCCCCCTGTCTCCTCTCCATGTGGCCTGGCATGTAGCCCTCACCTTTATTACACAGTGGTGTCCCAGGCCTCCAAAGACAAGGGTCCAAAGGGAAGCAGGTGGAAGCTTATCACCTTTGTGACCCAGCCTCCAGATTCACATAGTATCAAATCCACTGAAGTCACAAACCTGCCCAGATTCACCAGGAGGAAACAAACCCCATCTTCCAATGGGAGGAATATCAAAGTCATATTGTACAAAGACCGTATGAGAGGGGAGATTTTGTTGTGGCCATTCTCAGAAGATACAGTCTGCCACAGAAAAACTGTAGGAAAATGCATACTCTCATAGAATGCTAAATGTGAACGGGTATCTTTCTGAAGGCTACACTGACAATGTAAACCAGAGGTGCTAATAAACGCTCTAATCCTCACATGAAGAAAATAAGATTTTTTTCTCTAAATCAAATCATGTTCTACTTGGGGAATAGACAGACCCATTTCACTTCTCATATACATCAATTAATAATCTTCTAAATATGAATAAAATTTTATAGCACCTTATTTAATGCAGATGTTTTCCTGGAGTGTGTTTCACTGAGTGAATTCAAGACATGAGTCGCACATTCATTCAACAAATAATTACTGAGTTCCTACTAAGTGCCGGGAGTTCTGCTAGATGCTGATTAACATGAACACCATTCCTGCTCTCATGGGTTTAAAATCTACTGGAGAGGTGGATACGAAATAATTATATAATTATAATTAGAGTCTGTGAGAAATGCTTTTAAATAATGTATAGGAAACTATGAAAGTATTTTCAGGTAGAATTATAGTAGGAATCAAGAACTTAAGATTTTAAATTGAGACCTGAAGAATTACTAGAAATTTACTATTTAGGGGTGGTGGAAAGATTTCTAGGCAGTGGGGAGAATTTATGTAAAAGCCATGAAGCAGGAAACAGGTTGGCATACTGGGCAAACATAAAGAAGGCCAATGCTTTCCCAACGTACTTATTGAGTGAGCGGGACAAAGGCCCAGGAAGACACCAGACAGGTAAACAGGACCCAGACAAACCCATGGCCCTATGTCCTCATCAAAGATTTTATGCTTTATTATTTGTACATTGAACACTCGTGGAAGGTTTTAAAGCAAGAGCACAACATTGTCTCTTTTTTTTTTTTTTTTTTTGTATTTTCAAAACATTGTTCTGACTTTTCTCTAAAGGATGGAGACAGTGGGAGCAGAGGAGGAGACTAGTTACAAGTCCATTGCAGAGATGCAGGCGAGAGGTGAGTATGACTTAGACTAGTATGTTGGCAATGAAGATGAGCTCACTTGGTAGGGAAATAAAGTAGGTCGGGTGTTCAAAACCCAAAACTAGAAATCTCTATACCACTCATCGCCGTATAAATGGATAAAATCTTTCTATAATACAACTTGACAATATTTTGAAAGCTTTAAAATATTAATATTCCCTTTAACCCAACAATTTCACCTCTAGACATTTATAATAAGGAATAATCACAGATATGTGCAAAGAGTTAGCTCAAGGGATATTTAGAGCAACAATGTTATAAACTAAGATTGAAAATCATCAAAAGACTGGTGGTTGCTCAGGTCCTGGTTTCTAAATATGATTTTCTTATAAAAGGAATTCGGGATCCTTAAAGAAAAGACTGATTCTGGGTACGGGGCAGAGAAAACACAAGATGAACATGGAGCAAACAGTAAGAATGGATGAGAGATTATCAAAATACAAAAGGATAAGGGATTATCAAAGGGCCAAAGGAGCCAATCTGAAAGACCTCCCAATGGCCAAAGCTGGAACATTGTGACTAGAAAAATTAATAATAGAGTAATAGATTATAAGCCAAAGTATAAAATAAATATGCACAAGTTCCCACTAATATAAATATATGATTAATAAATATAGAAGGAAAAACAGAAATCTTTCCTTCAGAAGAAGTCTAAAATATTTATGCAGATAACACTGTTAAGGAGACAGACCTTACCCTTCCTAACCCTTCTACTTATGCACCCCACCTTTACTCCTCCCAACCCTCACTCAGTGTGTGATGGACTTAGTGATCTGCTTCTGATGACTAGAGAATGGAAACAGGAAGGAAAGGTAACTTTACAGTGGAAAACCTGGTAAACCCCACCTTGGCTAGGCTATCAAGTTTAACGTTGCCAGTGATAAGGCAGGTTGATACGATGTATTCTCGATAGGATGTGAAAAAAAGGGTACTTCACTTCTGTGGTATTCTTCCCCAAACCCATAATCCCTGTCTAATCATGAGAAGAAAAAAAAACAATCAAACAAACCCAAACTGAGAAACATTTACAAAATATCTGACCAGTACTTCCCAAAATTGTCTAGATGGTGAAAAACAAGGAAAGAGACTAAGGAGATTATTCAGTACAATGTGGTCTCCTGGACTGGATCCTAGAATAGAAAAAGGGTATTAGTGGAAACACTAGTGAAATCCTAATGAAGTCTGGAATTTAGTTAATAGTAGCATACAAACGTTAGTTTCTGAGTTTTGACAAATCTACCATGGTTACATAAGATGTTAACAATAGGGAAAGCTGGGTGAGGGTAGATGGGAACTCTCTGTACTATCTTTGCAACTTTTCTATAAATCTAAAATTATTCTAAAATAAGTTTATTTAAAAAAATAATCTTACAGTATGGTTTAGGAACAGGAATAACACTCCTGAAACAATTACAGAACTACCAGAGGAGGAGCAGAGTTCCCCTTGCTGGTGATTTCCCACCCACATTGGTTTGCTGCCAGCATCTTTATGCTGCTTTCTTATATATGCTCGCCTTGTGGTTATAATTTTCTTTTGAGACACTGGGAATTCCTGTAATTAAAAAAATGATTCTGTGGAATTCAATTTTTTAAAAGACTCTTGGTTAAAAATTGTGGTATAATCATAAAATGGAATACAGATGTAAACATTAAAAATACTGCTATAAAATAACATACTATACTGATATTGTAAAAGTTTTACAATACATTATTAAGATGAGGTTCCCCTGTTGATGTTCCCATAGTATTCCATACCTCTCTGTCATAGAAATTACTGCAATTGGAATTAAGTCTTTTTGCTCTTAACTCTGTAACTGATCTTTTGATTCTCTGAGCATATGAAGGCCTTTTCCATTTAGGACCTGTGTACTTGTCCTTTTGTTTTCTTTTATCTGAATGAGTGTCTCCAAAATTTTCACATGGTCAGACTCTTCTTGTTTGAAGTGTCAGCTCAAACATCACTTTTCTAGAGAGATTTTCAAGACCACGTTATCAAAATAATATTGGCTACCCCCATCACTCTTTCTCAGATCACTCTGCTTTATTAATCTTCACAAACATTTGGCACCATCCTAAATTATAGGTTTATTTGTTTCTTTGTGTATTGTCTGTCTACTCCTTCTAGAATACAACTCTGAGAGAATGGACTTTGCCTATCTCCTAGCCACTCCACACTCAGTGCCGATCCAGGGCTGCATGCAAAAGGATGCCTGGTAAGTGTCTGTGGCAAAGATGCACAAGTGGGTCTTGGCTGGATACACAAATTTAGAACCCAGCCCAGAGAGGTGATGGCTGAAACCAGGAGAAAGAATGTTATCACCTAGGTGAAGAATGCAGGAAGCAGAGGGCTGAAAACTGAGCCTGGGAAGCGGTCATCAAGAAGCACAAAGTGGGGACTTCCCTGGTGGTGCAGTGGTTAAGAATCTGCCTGCCAATGCAGGGGACACGGGTTCGAGCCCTGGTCTGGGAAGATCCCACATGCTGCAGAACAAGTAAGCCCATGCACCACAAATACTGATCCTGTGCTCTGGAGCCCATGAGCCACAACTACTGAGCCCACATGCCACAACTACTGAAGCCCAGGTGCCTAGAGCCCGTGCTCCACAAGAGAAGCCACCGCAATGAGAAGCCCACACCACAACGAAGAGTAGCCCCTGCTCGCTGCAACTAGAGAAAAGCCTGTGTGCAGCAACAAAGACCCAATGCAGCCAAAAACAAATTAATTAATTAAATTTTTTTTTAAAAAAGAAGCACAAAGTGGAGGTTGAAGAGTTAGTGGAGGGCTTCCCTGGTGGTGCAGTGGTTGAGAATCTGCCTGCTAATGCAGGGCACATGGGTTCGAGCCCTGGTCTGGGAAGATCCCACATGCGGTGGAGCAACTAGGCCCGTGAGCCACAACTACTGAGCCTGCGCGTCCGGAGCCTGTGCTCCGCAACAAGAGAGGCCGCGATAGTGAGAGGCCTGCACACCGCGATGAAGAGTGGCCCCCGCTTGCCACAATTAGAGAAAGCCTTCGCACAGAAATGAAGACCCAACACAGCAAAAATAAATAAATTAATTAATAAACTCCTACCCCAACATCCAAAACAAAAAACAGTTAGTGGAGAATACAGAGAAGAGGGGATCGAAAGGGAGAATAAGGTCCAGGGGGCCAAGAGAGGAGATCACTTGAAGAAGGAGGTGCAGGTTACCAATGGCAATCCTGAATATGGGGTCAAGAAAAGTTATTACTTTTTAAATAATCCACAGGGCAAGATTGCTGCCATATCATTACACCCTCACTGTAGCAAGGATTAAACAAATCCATGAAGAAACAGCAAAACAGGTTATAGAAGTTTTTAATATATTATAAATGATTTACACTGAACAAATGAATGGTGCCCTCTGAGTTGTGGGGTCATGAGTAAATCTTTTTCTACATTTTTATATATTCTGCTTGTTCCAAATTTCCCAAAACATGCATGAATTACTTTTATAAAATCTTTATGTATTTGGCATGCTTGTCCAATTAGTAAAAATATAGATAGACACCTATGAGGCTGTGTATATTGTACCAGGCTGTCACCTTTTCATTGTTCAGTATTAAATGAACAGAAAACCCAATGACACTAACATTATCTGTAGACGTTTTGTGACAGAATAAAACATCCTGTTTCCTCTAAACTTTACACCACCAACCGCACCACGGTCTGACCACTTTATTCCAAAAGAATTTGTGTTAATAGATTAACATTCAAAATGCTGATATCCACAGGATTGCCAGGTATTAGATAAGGCAGCTTTCACTATAATTCACTTAGATACACAGTAGCTAAAACAAGGGTAAATAAAGCTTTTAGACGATGCCATGAAGTGAGAAAATTTCCTACGAATAAAAAAAATATAATAACAAAAAAGTAGGACAGAGGATTGTTATTTTAGTAGAGAAGTAAAGCAATAGGGTTTTGGCAAGAGGGCCTAGAAGCAAGGCACAAGTGTTAACGCCCAGGACCTATGTGGGATCATCCTAGCTGCTTATTCTATTTGATTACACACTCCTACTTCCCTACACACTGCAGAAGTGGCAACTGCCAGAACTCATGTCTTATCTTGGGTTAGATCAGGTCTTCAATGCTTTTTAATTTATGTTTTAAAATATAAAATAAACCTCGGAAACTTGAAGGATCTTCTCATGTTCTAGGATATTTTTAGTTAGTTTTTTTAAAGCCCTCTCCAGAGAAATTCTTTCACATATGAAACTGCACTGCGAAGAAGGGGAAAAGAAAGCGAATTCAAGGCTCATATACTAGAGGCAGTTATCAGAAACCCAAGTGTCAGTATGTTCCTACAAACTATTCAACAACCACGGACTCCACATTTTTTTTCTTTTTGTTTCTCGTTGTTGTTCCTTATGCGTGAGGCATCACCTGTGATGACTCTTAACTTTCCTTATGACAAATCCATAGCTCTCTGCTTGCTTCTCAGCATATTCTGCTAGAACACTGCCCACCTCTACCCCCAGCTCTGACATCTGGATGTTTAACCTGACCCCTGAGGTCTCCTTCCTCTGAAGGTGTATCTCCTTAACAAGAGAACTGGTAATATATTTCAGGTTGACATGGTGAAGGTACTTCAACATCTATGAGCCTTGACACCAATGATCAGACTCTACCATCACACGTGATAGCTGATGCATTTACTTACACAACAGAAGTAAAATTTCATTAGAACACAGATTCAGATTTTGATACTCCCAGACATACCTACAGAAAGACCAAATCCCTGAGTGTACTTATTCCTAAATATTAACACCTAATCTATGAAAACAGTGCAGTAATTTGTTAACTAGAGCTGTGTATTTACTGAGAAATATATTTTTCCCATTTGATAGAAATCCAAAAAATTGAAACTATCTGATTGGGTTCCAAATATATTGAGACCTCTCTATCCTTTGGTTCCAAGATATTTCATACTGCTGAAAAGTTAGACTTTGAATTTTTCCAATTCCCCAGTAAAGAAAGAATTCCAGGGGTAATGAATTGTTAGGAAATGTGTGTCTAGGTCCACCTGCAGGCACAATGTTGGCCAACTTTGAGAGAAATAATTTTTGATTGTCTCAAATAATCCCCAACTAACTCTCATCATGGTTCATGCTCCTTTCCATCTCCTGGATCTGAGATTCTCCACTTAGAATTACTTCTCTGACTTAGGTCTCAAGGAGTCACCAAAAAAATTACATAGCATAGAATTTTAGAAATGGTGGGTATGATATAGAGCATCTAAGCTGCTCTTTATTTTGTCAGGTACAGAAGCTGAAGTCAAGAGAGGCAGTGTGACCTGTACTAGGTCACCAGGACCGGAAATGGTGAAGGTTGCCCTAAAACTCTGATCTAAAGCTTCTAAATGGAGTGTTCTTGATTTATGTACAAGGACCTACCAGAGTTCCTGCCACAAAGCTCCTGTCCAGGGCCTCAACCAGCATGGATTGTTTCCATTGTATCACTATATGTCACTGGTTCTTAAAGTGTAATCCGTGGACTAGCAGGATCAGTATCAACTGGGAACTTTTTATTAATGCAAATTCTCAGGCTCCCCCTAGACCTAAATCAGAAACTCTGAGGGTGGGTCCTAGTAACCCATGTTTTAATAAACCTTCCAGCTGACTCTTACACATAAGGAATTTTGAGACCAACTGTTCCATACCAAGCTTTTCACCCTTACCTATGTCAGGATACTTATTTTCTATTTTCATCAGAAGCCTGACACAACACAGCACTTATTTTCACTGAAACCTGGTATGGAATAGATCAATTTTTTTTCAAATATTAATATGAAAAATCATTACCTGGGGCTCTTGGTAAAAAAGCAGATTCTGATTCAGTAGTTCTGGGATAGGGCTTGAGATTCTTCATTTCTAATAAATTCCCAGGTGATGTCAATGCCACTGGTCAGTGGACCACACTTTTAGGAGCAAGGAATATAGTTAACGAGCTTCAACGTCAAAACTTGGGACTAATTATCTTGGACTGGGGAAGGGTGAAAAGTGGGATATCCCACCATTTATGTGCTCTTTCATAGAGTCAATACCAGTGACATCCCGGGGTCCTCTGTAAAAGGCACATAGATCAGTAGACCTTTATCCCTAACACATCACCAGTTCTTGGGTACTTAGTTGCACAGTTTCAGCAGTGCTTTTAGAACAAAGCATAGGACTGAGGGGGGACTGAGGGACGGCCGCACTGCAGTAAAAACAGCAACCCAAGGGAGCAAGGCTCTGAGGGGCACTGTGGTGGGAGGGCTCTGGGTGGCCATGAGAGGGATCATGAAGACAGACATGGGGCTAAACAAGGGAAGCTGGGAGGCACCGAAAACACATACGACTGACTTCAAAATTTTGAGAAGGCTCAGTCCAGGGCAGTGGTGCCGAGGAATGTCAATGAACTGTACACAGTTTAGTCTGAGGGAGGGGCCTGATCACGTCTGATGGGATACCTTCATCCTCACTAAGTGATTGGGCTTTTATCATAAAACCACCCCCTTGTCTTGATATACAGTACTCTTAGACCTGCCTTTTTTTGTCTTCCTTCTTTTTTATACTGGTAATTTCATCAGAAAACTATTTTCTCCATGCTTGCCATCGAAGAAGAAACCCTAAGCCAAATTTTTTTTTAAACGCTGTTGGACTGTACACAAGGCAATGTACAATTGCCATGAATTATTCTGACTGATGATCCAGTGATGGGTGGGTGTGCCCTGTGGTTGGACGCTTAGCAGCAGCATGACAGCACGGCAAGACAAGTTTCCGCTGCCTGAGGGCTGTTGGCAATAAGGGACTTTTCTTCTCTGATTTACAGGCCTGTATTCTATCATCAGCTTTCACACTCCTCCTTGCTTCTGGTTTGGACAACTGGACAGCTCCTGGCAGTTGCACAGTCCAGAGGTCAAATGGACAAGATGACTAAAACCACAGTCATGAGGGAGAAAGGCAGGCCAGGTCCCTGACTCATATTCATGGTACAAATTAATGGCCAAATACTCTGTGCTTCACTTAGAGAAGATTCGAAGTCACTCAGGCCAAATATCACTGCTGCCCTGGCTGATCCCCTATAATGGATCTTAATACAATTATATCCCAGGGGATATTAAAAAGCACAGCCTCCACCATCCAAAGGAATAAGACTTCTAGTGCCAGGTCATTTCTAATATAGGTTGGGATGGAAGGTAAAACAGAGTCACCTGTCTTATCCTCCAAGTGACTTTGATAAATAATTTCTTGGCACATTAAACTTAGTTGAGCTACACTATTCCTATTGCTATAAAACAAAGAAACGAGATGATCAAGACCAAAATATTCCCCTTCTTGGTGATTCTATATTATAGTTGGCTGGTAACTCGAAATTTATTTCTAACAAGCCTTGAACCCTGAAGTCATTCTCCCCAGCAATGGTTCAGCAGCTGACATTTATATCTACACTACATCTCAGGCCAAAAGAGCCTCTTTGCCTTTCCAAATATCCTGCCAGGTTCCACCAGGGAATTCTGGATGGTGTGGAAGATTCAGGAAGTGAATTGAGGCTGCCAGGAATCTTCATCCAGGTTAATCAGCTCTGTAGACTCTAGGAGCAAAGAAGCAAGCTGGCTGGCTGAGTGATGCAGATAAACAGATGGCTTGGGCACAAGTTAAATGAACTGCATATTGGCTTCCAAATTCTCCTGCATCTAAAGCCATCAAAACAACATTACTGCAGATTTCATCATCAACTTGATTTACATTTACCATAATGGGAGAGAGGGTGGATAATAAATTCAACACTTTGTTACCTTTTAAATGTGAAATTCCCTTTGACGATAGATATCAAAAAGAGTTAAGGGAACGAAATGTTAAAGACATTTGAGTATTTACTTAATTTTTTACATAATTCCAAATTCATATTTTTATGGTGATTGTAAGGAGTCCAATTTAAAAGTTGAATAATTATTCAAGGCAAACAGGCCCCAACTTTTATATGAAATATTTTATGATACATTTACTAATAGGAAAAAAAAAAGGATTGCATCCAGTTGCTTAAAGATTTCATTAACTTAGGAAACAAAAGAAGAATGTTATACTTTTCTGCCACTGATAATATGTGCTGTTTTCTTCCTAGAGAGTCCTATAATTTTAAGTGATCTGAATGAATTCACACATGAAGAATGAATTTAGGGTCATGATTCCTCATTAGATAAACTTAGGTCAAGTTGAAGCAGTGGGTAGCAGGGAGTCATAATTCTCAGTCGGCACTGAGTTATACACAGGATCAGAAAACAATGATGATGAAAACTTTGTGATCTTTCATTGTCCCAGAAAAAAATGAAAAATATCTATTTGTTGGAATTTAAAAAATCACTTGATGAACAAATTTGAAAACAAAATTTTATTTGGCTTAGTCTTCATGTATATCAGCTCTCACGTTGAAGCACAGAATAGTGGCAGGTACCATAACCAACATGAAAGGATCCAGCACTTGAATACATGCTGAGATATGTTGAAATTTGTAGGTCCTGATGACTCGCTATTTTTAGTACTAGAGAAATTATTTATGTCATTATAAAGGATTAACTTTGAGAGTTCAACATTACTTTTGAGAATTTGTGAAGGCTAGAGCAAAGTGTTTTTTAAAGAAAAATTAAAACAGCAATTTTAAGTAAAATGTTTTGTGGATCAGAAAACCCACAGAGCAAATAAAAATCTTCGTGATTTTATGGAGTATGTTGTGTCAAAATAGATTCTACACACCTAATGCATTACATGAAAGCTATGAGCCTTCCTTGATTCCACTGAGTCTTCCACAAAATTTTGCTAAATGCAATATTTACTTTTTTGGGTGCTGGAGATACAAATGTATAGTAACATCTATTTTTGCCTACACAGTACACATCTTCCATTCTTTGCTTAAGAGCACCCTCCTGTTTCTATGGGGAACTGCTTCACTTCTACTCTGATCATCTAGAATGATGGAAACTATCACTGTTCTCCCCCCTCATGAATACAGAGCCGGACACTTGACCCAAAGTAGGCCAACCAGAGCACCCACTTCCCCTGGCGGTAATAACTGGTCTAGAGATGAGCATGTCTCCAGATAGATCAATCAAGAGCCCTGATGTTAAAAGGACACAACTCCTTGTGCAGCTTGTTACCATGGCCACCACCACATGGAAGCATTTGAGAGAACTAAGCTGTCAATCACAGGTAAAAAGAAAAGAGACAGAGAGTGTTGAAGACATTCAAGTCCAACTGAACTGCTTGAAATTCTAAGAGCAGCTGAACATTCTGTAACTTGTCCTTCAGCCCAGTGAGCTACCCTCATAGCTCTCCAAATAATTTCTCCTCGTGTTACACATTAAATCAACCCTTTAACAACACAGGTTTGAGCTGCACCGGTCCACTTCCAAGCAGGTTTTTTTTCAGGAATGAACACAAATTTATACATGGATTTGCGACTACGTGGAGGGTTGGCACACCTACCCCTACCCCCCATTTTGTTCAAGGGCCAATTGTAGTTTGAGCTGAACTTCTATCTCTTAAAACCAGAAAAGTTCTAGCTTCTTATACTGCGTGGCCAAACACACCTGGTCTGTCCTCTGACATTACAGTCTAGTGAGAAAGAATATCAATCAAATGATAAGCACATCTGTGGTTTCAAGCTGTGTAAGTACTGTGAAGGGATGTGACACAGACTTTAACACTTCACATAGCATGTTCATCAGAAACCTTGAAAACGAACCCTACATCACTGGCTGAGCAATCTCCAAACCCCCTCAGTTTTGCAATCTGACTTGGGGCATAATTTCAGAAACCTTTTCAGAGAGGGCTGGGCTCAATCTGCTAGGATCAGGAACCCCATGCTAGGTTCTAATCAAGGGCTCACAGGCCAGGTCTACCAGACAAAGAGAGATTGGTCACTTACTTTGCCTGACAGCCAGCTGTGGGTTCTGCAGGGAAATTGTTAGCAGCAAACAGTTCTGAGGGCTGAAGGAGCAATTATTGGCAATTAAAGAATTAAGTGTTTATTCACCTTTCCTGGAAGAACTTATATGTTAGGGGAACCGTATAGTATGTTCAACAAGAGAAAAGTTATTCTTTACTGAAGAATTGAAGGTAATTGACATGAAAGGAAAAACAGAACTAGAAAAGCACCATTGTGCAATCCCTTGCAACAGTCACCAATGGACAGAGGCATTAGATAAAAGAATGGGGAACATGAAAATGGAGGGACTAGGTGTTACCACATGAACCAATGATCAATCTTAGCATCCTTAGAAGTGAGAAAACCAGAGACTGTGTGTGTCTCACAATGGGACACAACACAAAGCACATAGCCCTGGCTATGAAGTGTTCTTGTGGAAACAAATGAACCAGAATAAAATCAAGCCTGTAGACATCTCTCATTTACTGGCAAGAGAGGAATAGAAGAGAAAGTTAAACATCACCACAAAGAAGCCAACAGACAAATACAAAAAGAAAACATTCTAAAGAATGAACTCAGTTTCTGACACATGTCACCTGCAGAAGATAAAAAAGCAGGAGGAAGAGGACTACTCCAGATCAAGAGAGATTCAAGAAAAAGATCAACTACATATTAATGTGTACTTTATTTGGGTCCTGACTCAACCAAACCAACTGTAAAATGACCTTCAGTGAGAAATGAAGAAATTTGATTGTAGAATAATTATAAGAAGTTATCAAGGAATTATGATAGTTATGATAATAAGATTGTGGTTAGATTATGGTCCATAATTTTTAGAGAAGGATACTGATGTATGTAGGAGTGAAACAACATGTTTGTTTTTTAAATACTTCAGCAAAGGAAAATAAAGGATAAATATTGCAAATGGGGCAAAATCTTGGTAAATGATGAAATTGAGTGACAGGCAAAAAGATATTCATTGTTCTTTTCTATTTCATGTATATTTGAAAGTTTTCAAATGAATTTTTGAAGTTTGGCTCTTTGCAAAGAAAAATTCTCTCTCTCTTCAGGGAGCATACTATTGAGAATCCCTGTGAGACAAAACACATATTGCAATTAAGCAACTTAAAAGTCAGACAAGAGAAAACAAGAGGAGCCAGCTTTCAAAAATATCTCACTCAATAACAAAATGTGTTTAAGAGCAGAATATCAAAACAAGATAACTGCACTGGCTCATGGTTATAAGTTTTCAAAATTTAGCCAGGAAGAAAGAAACTCTTCAGTAGCAAATTAAAAACAACTTATTTAGAACAGTTGGAGATAGTTCGTTTCCTGATTTTTTAAAAAAAGTTTTTAATGAAAATAATTTTTTAACTTTATAAATTGGTCTGTATACAATTTTATTCACCATTTCTTTAATCAATCCAGATTTAGATACTTATTTACAAATATATTTTAAATATTTTAAAGACTGGATTTAAGAGAAATGTATTATCAAATCACAGTAATAGTTACTACTCAGAATCTTAAAAAAATTTTTAAATACCTAGGATATGTTGATAAAAGGAATGGACATGAACAAAATGATTATCACTGAAGGCAAACACAGAATTTAATCAAGAAAGAAACTGCTATCTTTCCATACAAATCACATCAGATTTGAAATAAATGATGTGGGGATTACATCAAAATCCAAGATAAATGTTGTCAACAATATTATAGCTACAAAAAGCCAATACAAGAGATTCTACCCACCATTTCCCTTGAAATAAAATTTGAAAATTATAAGGAGTTATTTATTTAGCCAAAGGGAAATATTTTTTGTCCACAATGTTATGTCACACTGAAATGTACAATTAAAATATAACACTGCTCTGTTCTTCAAAGTAAAGGTAGATGACTTTCTCCTCCATGACTTATAAACTACCTGCTTAAAGGGAGATTGGAAACATTCTAGGTGTGTCCCCTGCTCCTGCCTTTCTGTAACCTCCCCTTGGATCATCTGGCATCATATACACAGTTGTCCAGCTCTCAAAGAAGGCAAAAGGCTTCTTAAAAATCCTCTCATCTTTGAAGTAGAAAATAAATACTCAAAAATGTTTCAAGCAATATCTTAAAAGAGGACATCAAACCTGACTAAAAATAAATTTGGCTTGAATCCCATCACTATCAGAAAAATAAGAAAGAAGTATGTTTTTAAGGCAGACATTGAAGAAAATGCAAATGATTCTGCTGTTTTGTCCTGAAATGTTCTTTTCTTACAAGGGGAGGGTTTTGTCACCCAACTTCTAATGAATAATAATGAAAATGACAAATTATCCCACAAGCCTAAAGTATGATGATGTTTGTTCCACTAGGTATTGTTTCTTTACAGGGAAAAAAAGCCTGTTTTTCTTCAAATTTTTTTAAATGTTTTTTTATTTAAAATATTTAAATTTTTTTAATTTAAAAAAATTTACTAAAGCTAAGCATTAAAATAAGAACCTCTGTCATGATTTTCTTTGCTGTGACTACATTATTAGAAAGGGGCTAGCTATCTGCAGGAGAGTTAAAAATACTAGATTTCATTGGTGGCAGGGTTTAATCACATAAGTTAAAATTTCTTATAATCTTCAGGAGTGAGTAGAATCATAAAATCTTCCAAACCTTCTCTCCGCCTCTTCCCATTTGTTCCATCCCATGGGAGAAAGTGACACCAATCTAGTTTCTGGGACTGTTGCTGATATGATCCCTATCAGAGCATAGTAACTAGGGGCTAGGGGGCAGGGCAAACTGCTTCTGGCTGCTGTAGCTGCTCTCTGCTCTAATTTGCAGTGAAGCATCTCCAAAGAACTGCCTGAGTTGTGGTCTCCTCCTCCTCCCACATTCTCTTTTCAATCCCTTCCAAACATGCTTCCAATTCTCCACCATGCCCCTGAGACCACAAGGTCACCAGTTGCCTCAATGTCCCCAAATCCAGTGATCATTTCCATCCTTCATTCACTCAAACCTCAATAGTCTTTGATTATTTCTCACACTTTAGTGAGTGAACCATCTTTTCTGAGAATCCCTGAGGCCACACTCTCCTGGCTCTTGTCCTACCTCACTGGCCATTTCTGCTCAGGTCCCTGCTCCCTTGCTCCCCTTCTAAATACTAATATTCCTATTGGGAACAAGGCATGAAGAAAGTAGGATTGATGAGAAATTACATTCTTCCCGTTCACTCAGCATGTCTTCTTTTTGTCTCTCTCTTTCCACTGCCCTTGCTCTAACTGTTAGACCTAAAAATGTTTTAGAATTTCTTTCACTATTTTATTGAGTTTTAGACCATTGAGATTACCTATGGTCTGTAGATTAGAGTATACTATATAGGTGATGTCACCATACATTAACAATTTCTTAGGTGGAGGCAGAAAAAAACTCTCTGAAATTATTATAATCCCAAAGGATAATGAAGAAAATAAAGCAGTCTGTGCCTGGGGAACATTATTTCTATGAATTATCTTTGTTCAGAGACTCAGAGAAAAATGGGACTATCTAAAAATCCAGAAGAAATGGATAAATTCCTAGGAACATGCAACCTATGAAAAAAGCATCATAAAGAAATAGAAAATCTGATCAATAATGAGTAAAGAGATTGAATCAGTAATCCAAAACCTCCCAACTAAGTGAAGTCCAGGACCAGATGTTTTCACTAATGATTTCTACCAAACATTTAAAGAAGAATGAACTCCAATCCTTCTCAAACTCTTCCAGAAAACAGAAGAGGAGGGCACACTCCCAAACTCATTTTAGGAGGCCAGCGTTACCCTGATAAAAAAAACCAGAAAAGGATGCTACAAGAAAAGAAAGTTGCAGGCCAGTATTCCTCATGAACCAAGAAACAAACATTCTTAATAAAATATTATTGAACCCAATTCAACAGCACATTAAAAGGATCATATACCATGATCAAGTGGGATGTATCCCTTGGATGCAAGGATGGTTCAACATACACAAATCAGTAACATTAACAAAATGAAGGATAAAAATAGTACAATTATCTCAATAAAGGCAGATAAAGTATTTAACAAAATTTGACATTTCATGATTAAAAAACTCTCAACAAATTGGGTATAGAAGGGACATACCTCAACATAATAAAAGCCATATATGACAAGCACACAGCTAACATCATACTCAATATTGAAAAGTTAAAATCTTTCCCTCTAAGATCAGGAAAAAGACCAAAATGCTCTCTCTTGCCACTTCTTTTCAACATAGTACTGGAAGTCCTATCCAAAGCAATTAAGCAAGAAAAAGAAAAGTCATGAATCCAAATTAAAAAGGAAGAACTAAAATTTTCTGTTTGCAGATGACATGATTATAGATATAGATATACTTAAAACCTAAATTCTCTACCAAAAAGCTGTTAGAACTGATAGATGAACTCAGTAAAGTTGCAGGAATAAAGTCAACATGCAAAAATCAGTTGCATTTCTATACATTAGCAACCAACTATCTGAAAAATAAATTAGGAAAAGCCATTTATAATAGCATTAAAAAAGAAAATACTTAGGAATAAATTTAACCAAGGAAGTGAAAGTTTTGTACACTGAAACCTATAGAACCTATGATGAAAGAAATTAAAGGAAACACAAATAAATGGAAAGATATTTTGCATTCATGAGCTGGAATAATTAATATTGCAGACTTGTCCACAATATCCAAAGTGATCTACAGATTCAATGCAATCTTTATCAAATTTCCAATGGCTTTTTTTCACATAAATAAGAGAAAACAATCCTAACACTTTTATGGAACCACAAAAGACCCTGAATAGCTTAACGAATCTTGAGCAAGAAGAGCAAAGTTGGGAGCATCATGCTTCTTAATTTCAAACTATATTACAAAACTATAGTAATCAAATCAATATGGTATTGGAATAAAAGCAGACACATAGATCAATGAAACAGAAGAGAGAGCCCAAAGATAAACCCATGCATATACAGTCAATTAATTTATAACAAAGGTGTCAAGAATACACAATGAGGAAAAGAAAGTCTCTTCAATAAATGGTGCTGGGAAAATTGTACAGTCACATGCAAAAGAATGAAATTGGACCCCTATCTCACACAATACACAAAAATCAATTCAAAATAGATTGAGGGGGCTTCCCTGGTGGCGCAGTTGTTGAGAGTCCACCTGCCGATGCAGGGGACACGGGTTCGTGCCCCGGTCTGGGAAGATCCCACATGCTGCGGAGCAGCTGCGCCCGTGAGCCATGGCCGCTGAGCCTGCGCGTCCGGAGCCTGTTGCTCCGCAACAGGAGAGGCCACAGCAGTGAGAGGCCCGCATACCGCAAAAAAAAAAAAAAAAAAAGAAAGAAACAAAAAATAGATTGAGGAATATAACATAAGACCTTAAACCATAAAACTACTAGAAGAAAACATAGGAGGTAGCCCCTTGATAGTGGCCTTGGTGCTGACTTTTTGGATTTGGCGCCAAAAGCACAAGCAGCAAAAGCAAAAATAAACAAGTGGGAATACATCCAACTAAAAAGTTTGTGCACAGCAAAGGAAACAATTAACAGAATGAAAATGCAACCTACAGATGGGAGAAAATATTAGTAAACTATGTAATAAAGGGTTAACATCCAATTACATAAGGAACTCAACTCAGTAATAAATAAAATACAAATAACCCAATATGACAAAATACCTGAATAGATATTTTTCCAAAGAAGACTTACAGATGACTAATAGGTATGTGAAAATATGTTCAACATCACTAAGCATCAGGAAAGTACAAATCAAAACATACACCAGTCAGGATGCCTATTATTAAAAAGACAAATGTTGTTGAGGTAATGGAGAAAAAGGAACCCTAGTACACTGTTGGTGGGAATATAAATTGGTATAACCACTGTGGAAAACAAAGAGGAGGTTCCTCAAAAATTAAAACTGTAACTACCATATGATTCAGCAACCCCACTTCTGCATATATATCCAAAGGAAATTAAATAACCATCTGGAAGAATAGTTATACTATTCCCATATTTATTGCAGCATTATTCAAAATAGGCAAGGTATGGTAACAACTTAAATGTCTAACAATTGATGAAAAGACAAAGAAATTGTAGTATATGTATACAATAAAATATTATTTGGCCTTAAAAAAGAAGGAAAACCTGCCATTTGCGACAACATGGATAAAACTGGAGGGCATAATGCTAACTAAAATAAAGCAGACAGAGAAAGAAAAATAGTGTATTTTCATACCTTTTATATGTGGAATCTTAAAAAAAAAGAAAAAGGTGAACTCATAGAAATAGATTGGTGGTGGCCAGGGGCTGGGGAGGAGAGTGGGAGAAATGGGGAGAGACTGGCAAGATGGTGCAAAACATTTAATTATAACATGAATAAATTATGAGGCCCTAATGTATAGTATAGTGACTATAGTAATAATACTGTATTATATACTTGAAGTTTGCTAAGAAAGTAGATCTTAAGCATTTTCACTAAGGAAAAAAAAAGGGACTGTGAGTTGATGGATGTGTTAACTTGATTATGGGAATTCTTTCCTTTCACAATGTATGTGTGTATATTATCACATTGTACACTTTAAATATATTACAGTTTTGTCAATTTTGCCTCAATAAACCTGGAAAAATGCTTGTTCATGAATATTCATGTTTTATTTGTAATAACAAAAACAAAACAGTAAGCAATGCCAATGTCCATCAACAAGTGAATAGTTAAGCAAATTGTGGCATAACCATACAATGAAAAACATTTTAGCAACAGAAAAGAACAGCTGTCACACCCAACAGCCAGGATGAAACTCAAAATAATCATGCAGAGTATGGGTAGAAGGAGCCAGAGAAAAGAATGATGCATACAGTATTATTCCATTCATAAAATACTCTACAATATGCAAACCAATCTCAAGAGACAGAAAGCAGATCAAGGTTTTTCAGGGATGGGGATAGGTATTGAGGTTAAAAGTGTATATGACAACTTTGTGAGGATATCAATATTTTCATAATCTAGTAAAGCAACTATAATCTAATAAAAAATATTTTCATTATCTTGATTACAGTGATAGCTTTATGGGGATACACATGGGTCAAAATTTATCAAATTGCATACCTCATACATAAGCAATTTAGTGTATATAAATAATACTTCATAAAGCCCCATAAAAAAAATTAGAGTTAGGCTTCAAAGGAAAAGTGTTGAGAATGATATAGTAAAGGGAATTCAGGCAACCTAACTTTAGTGTCTTGCCCAGAGTTAAATGTTAGATTTGAGAAGAACACATCCTGGTATTCTCAGTCAAGTATAAATCAGCAGAATTTGTTTGAACAAGGGATAATTTTTACAGACCCAAAACTGAACATAAAGCTGAATTAGTGGCCACAAGGTGTCCCACGACAACAATGCCACTCTGCACAGATGGGAGAAGAACTCCTTCAGTATATCCTTCCAGTGATTGGTCTAGATACAGTCATTTGGCCCCCATCTTGGTGACCAAGAAAGCCTTAACATTTCCTTCTGCTTCACTAAACATCAGTCCACCTGGATTCAAATCCCTATGGGACCACGTACTAGTGGGAATAAGTTACAACTATCTGTGACTTAGTTTCCTCATCTGAGAAAATGATAATAGCACCCAAGTCATATAGTTGTGTTAATACGTGTAACACAGATTAATACATGTAAGGTGCTAGAACCATCTATTATTATTTTCATTGTCATTCGCATTTTAAAGATGAGAAACTAAACTTCAAACAGGTAAAATAACTCATAAGTAGATCTAAGAACTGAGGGTAAGATTCAGGTCCTCACTACTAAGTCAGCATTCCTTCCCATACAACACACAGATTCCCTGCAAACAAAATATACTTGCAATCTGCAGGAGTTCACGCTGCTGGTCAAATAAAAGCAGGCAAAACTACTCACCACTTAACAAATTGGCAAACCCAAACCTAGCAAATTTAATCTCTGTGCTTACTGGAAAGATCCTGCCCCCAGCTGACAGAGATCTTGTCTAAGAATGATTGGAAACCCTAACTAGATTGGAACAAGGAGAGGGAAAAACAAGATTGGTGATTACAGACTACTGAAGTGAGCCTGGAGCTAGGCAAAACTGGTCCTTTGACAGTTGATAAAGAGGGAGACAGAGGTCACAAGTTAATTTAAGTGTATTGTCTTTCCTAGAAAGCAGAAGAGGCTCCCTTTCAATTTAACTCTTGTTTTTGGTAATAAAACTCGCAGGCTGGCTCCCTCCATGCTGAACCTTCCCAGGATGCTATGTCACCAGAGCACATGATGTGACCTGATACAGTCAACACTGGAAAAAACTAACTAAAACCCACCTCTTTTTACCCCTCAAGTTTATTTTGCCTCCAGATATTCAAGAACTCAAAATTAAAATAATCTGAGCCTCTGACTTGAATTTTAACTTCCTATGTGTCTATCAGCCTTTCCAAAGGAACTCAATCTGCTGTTTGGAGTACTAATGCTCTTTCAGGTGCCAGAGAAGAAACTGCGGATGAATAAATCATGTAACGCAGTTCTCTCATTGCATTTCCTTGAGCGGATTAGAGGTCTCACATCACCTCATTTGCCTTTCATGGGTCAAATTCTACACAAAAAAAGCAAGAGCCTTGAAATATTTAGCGTTGGAAGAAACACCTTCTAGCTTCCCCTGCACTCTAAAGCTGAAAACCACCTTCTTTCTCGATTCTCGCCTCTAGTGACCAGTGTGTCACTAGACTCAGTAAGTTTCCCACCGGGCATTCACGAGCCCTCCTCTCCCTGTCTCCCCTCTCAGTGCTCTCAATCTCCCACTCATTCATTTGTCTCTGAGAAAATGGGTTGTCAGCATTTACCAAGGTCGCTCTGGACCCACCTCTCGCCACACACTCTCACAATAATGCTAATTATAGGACTCCCACGCACATGAGCCAGGCAGGTAGAGAATACTTCTGAGAATTCCTTTGTGGAAGACCTCTGGAATCCAGCGTTTATTCTGTGGACAAAAAACAAAGTTGCCTGCCATTTCAGTAAACAAAGAATGTTGCCTACCATTCCAGTAAACAACATCTTATGCCCACCATCAAGCCATCAGCCACTGTAGCCGCCCCAAAGTGGTGCACCCTGAGGGGAATTCAGGGTGGAAAAAAACAGGAGAATGGCCCTAGGTAGTTATGATGCAGATCAAAGGGATAATTTCAGTGAGCCCAGATTCCTGCATCTTCCCATACATAGAAAAGCACTAAAATCGTTAACTTGAGATATCTTGTTTTTGTGATTACCAGTAATCTTTTGATGTTCAACTACATGTTTGTTTGTTTGTTTTCCAGCAAAAATTCCTAAAATCCCGACTGCTCCCTTACCTCTTTGGAACAGTTCCTCAGAGCTTGCTTTTTTTTTTTTCTTTTGAATTTTATTTATTTTTTTATACAGCAGGTTCTTATTAGTTGTCCATTTTATACATATTAGTGTATACATGTCAATCCTAATCTCCCAATTCATATCACCACCACCACCACCCCCGCCGCCACTTTCTCCCCTTGGTGTCCATACGTTTGTTCCCCCAGAGCTTTCTGAGAGGCTGATTTCATAGGCTATAGTCCTCAGTAACATCCCCAAATAAAATTCTCAGCTTTTAGGTTGTGCATTGTTTTTTTCTTTTTTTTTTTCAGTCAACAATTTCATTGGCTAAGAGCTTGTATCTAACTCGATTAAGGGCAACAATTCATGGCAAATATTCCAACTGAACTTGAATGCTCAGTTTAATATAAGCATCAATGTTCTTTTTCTTCCAAATGTTGGGGCAGTTTGAGAATCCATGTGATGGTAAGCTCAGAACATCTGCTTTTCATTTTTAGTAGCCATACCCAGTTAGCCAATATGATAAAACCCCCATCTCAAAAAAAAAAGGATCAGAAATGAAATGCACAGAAAAAAGAGGATAAAAGACAATCCATCAGATGTGGTTCCCATGAAAAGAGGAGTCAGCTCTTTTTGACAAAGGAGTTACTCCAAGAGAATGAATTAGCGAATAACAATATTTCGAAAAGCCGTTTTATTTCTTTGAAGCACGTTTACCAATACCTCATTCTTCCTCATAAAGCAGGTAGACCAGCACTGTTAACTCATTTGTCAGATGAAAACACAGCACCAGGGGGGTTCATTAACTTGCCCAAGTTCACACAAAAACAGAACTGGCACTCAGGGTCTCTTAGCTCACAGGAAAATAACCTAAACTAAGACAACTTTTCCTCGTCAAGGAAATTCTCTTTAGATACTAAAGGCCAACAGATTGGAACTCTGCCAATCTTGGACCTGAATTTCATCTCCACATGAGCTTCAAGCCTCTGAGCTTCCCGAGAGACTCTGGCACTGTTCCATGTTCTGAGGCTCAGTTCCCACTGTCCTCTCTGGGAGACGAGGAAGGTCTTGTGGGGGAGTGATTTCATTCTGATTTCTTCTCAAAGCTTCTGCTCCTTTGAATTATACAACTGGTAAATTCAAAAGGGTACTAATGGGCCAGGAGTAGGTCTATTCTTCCTTTCTGAAGTAGTTAGAACAGGTATTTTACTTTCTCATCAAATAAACTAAGGCAGGACCCGCCTTTCCTCTCCCCATCAGCTGTTTTATTTTAATTAGAAAAATAATAATTTAAGATATTTATATCAAGTTTAGAGGCTTTCTCATCAATCCTGATGAAACCAAGAGTTTATGGGAACATTTCAAATCCACTCATGATGCTAATTAGTGACTTGGTTCAGAAAAGGGAATGAAAATAATGATCTTAAAGAAATCTAAATAAGGAAATAGGAGTTTAAAATCACTGCATTTATTTCTGTCACCTTCCAAATATAATTTAAACAATATTACAAAAATACACATAATGAGCTAAAATAAGAGTCGGAAGACGCAATCAAGAACTGAAACTACTGGATTGTTTAAAACAGAAACTGTCATCTGCCATGCCAACGACTAGACCATTGCTTTTTTTTTTTTTTTTTTTTTTGCGGTACGCAGGCCTCTCACTGTTGTGGCCTCTCCCACTGCGGAGCACAGGCTCCGGACGCGCAGGCTCAGCGGCCATGGCTCACGGGCCCAGCCGCTCCGTGGCACGCGGGATCCTCCCAGACCGGGGCACGAACCCGTGTCCCCTGCATCGGCAGGCGGACTCTCAACCACTGCGCCACCAGGGAAGCCCTAGACCATTGCTTTTTAAAAAAAGAAGAAAAACAGGCACTATAGTAGAGTTCGGCTTAAATTCAGCTTTTAAAAAATTCCCCAGACATTTTATCATAAGTTAAAAAGATTTGAAAAGTAAGAAAAGAACCAAGTTTCTCCATTTTGTCTTTTCTTCATTTCTGCTCCTTAACCTAAAGGAATTTTTCTTTCCCTCAACTGTCTGATTTTTTACTTTTCCAAATAATGTGGCACTTTTTAATATTTAAGGCAATTTTTTGTTGCCTTTCCCAAAAGGGCTTTTCCTGACAGAAGTATGGGGAAATGGAAGGGTGCTGGAGTAGGATGCAGGAGAGTTGGGTTTAGGCCCAGAATGTGTCCTTAAACTCACATTTGATCTGGGAGAAGTCACTTCACCTGCCTGATTTCAATTTCTTCATTTGTAAGATAAAGAGAAAGAAGCAGATGAACTGTCAGATCTTTTCCAGCACCAGCATTCTGTGTTTACTAAAGCAAACTTCTGCCGCTGCTCTTTTCTGGAAAGCCATGGCAAGTGTGTGCTCAGTGTAGTCATGAAAATTTTCTCAATGCCCTGGAATTTGAAATAACTTTCCAAGTGACACACATAGGTTAGGCTACCATTTGCAACTATGACCATGATACTAGGAAAACTGCTCTCAGGTAATTAAGTTGTCCCAACATTATCAGTGCATTACAAATAGGAGATACTTCTTGTTTTCTCTCATCTCTATTCCTTCTTTTCCACCAACTACTATTGATCCTGATTCTGCAAGTCAGGATTAGAGAAGAAACATATACAACACTGTGGAAATAGATAAATGGGGTGGGGGTGGGGAGACAGAAAGAGAGATCTCTGCAAGGCAACTAACTGATACTATTGTTATATATCCTAGAAGGGTGTCACATAGCTTCTGGCAATGCAAACAGTTCTCCAGAGTTCCAGCACCTTCTGATTATGTCCTAAGTGAGTTACATATATGGATTCACAAGAGGTATCAGCATTTATTGCTTTAAACCATGCCAGTCACAGTTTTTTATAACATACCAAATTTTTATCCTTAGTATGCCATTAAAGTCCATTTCTGATCCCTGAAGGCAATTTTCACACCCATTATTCTTTTCAGCAATCAACTAAAATTCTCCTTCTAATGACCCTATTTCTGCAAAATAAACAATCTAAATTTAATTGCTTGGAACCACTGCCTGTTGGAGAGTTTTTTGGCTTTTTATTAAATATCCACATGTGATATGTGTAATGTGTGTCATGGGACAAAGTCCTGAGTATGGTGCCTGCTGCCTCCATACATCTTTTGAGGACTTCACATAATTCTACTTCAATCCAGAGACTTGTGCTGTGGTGTCAATGGCCCAAAACAGATGAACACAGTTACTGGTGAACCAGTAACTTCCTAATACCATGAACACTCTGTTAAAATAAAGGAAATTTGAGACTTCTTGATTTAAAAAGCAGATAAAATCTTTTTTTCTTCCTTCATCCATTTATTAAAATATTCATAGAAGCCTGAGGGATGCAAAACAGAGCAACACAGGTAATATTAAACAGCTGCTTGCAATACACCCAGAGGAATTTTGACTAAGAAAAGGGAGAGAACGTATCTGAATTACAAGAGTTAGAAAAAGACATGGAAAATTTCTACCCAACAGTATGGCAGACCCTTACTTCAGACACACAGGATTTCTCTGATCTAAAGGAGTGACCTAACTACTGCCCAAATCAGCTTGAGTCAGACGAAAGCATTTCTTGTCCCTACTACCCTCATCAGTGCTTCTTTCACTGCACCTACTTGATGAACATCCAACTCGATGAATGCAATGCCTATTTGGTTGTGGAAGGGGCAGGCAGACCCCACACCTTGAGGAAGAGCTTGGTGATAGGAAGGGGCAGAAGTAGAGATATGCGAAAGCACTGCCTTCTGAGAGCCTGGTGTGTGCTGGTAATGAGACAGGAGATAGCTGGGCCCCAGGCTGAGCAACTGGAACTTGTCTCCTGTTACTTCAAGATAAAGATAACAGCAGGGGCAGAGCTCTGCTTGAGTAAAAGATAAGGAAGCCACATTTTTCCTGGGATCAAGGCGACCTCCCAGACCACACATGCGCAGAAAATATCCTCAGGAGCCAGGGAAGGGAAGGGGTGCCAGCCCGTACTGTGTCCTGCCAACCTCCCAGTAACCCTCGTGCTTAGAATCCATCGTGGCTAAAAGATGAGTGTGCACATCGAGAAAGGCCCTGAGTCAGACCAGATGTGAACAACGAGCAAGATGATTGGCCAGAAGAAACCCAGAAAACTGCCCCCAAATAAGCTACCCCAAAAGTGCAGCTCACTCTGAGCCCACCAGTGTCCTTTCACACGTACTTAGCTTCTAATAAATGCTTGACAAGCTTCACTACCTTCTTTCTCTTTGCTGAATTCTTTCCTCAAAAAAGACAAGGACCGTGTTCCTGTTTCAAGCCCACTGGTCCTCGTGGTCTAGAGGTTAAGATTCGGCACTCTCATTGCCACAGCCCGGGGGGGTTCAATTCCCGGTCAGGGAACTAAGACCGCACTTCAAGCCACCACACCCCATGGCCCCCAGAGATCATTCATGACCAGGAGAAAAGGATCAAGTGTGTCCTCTTATGAATAGTCTAATAGCAATAGAAAAGTAGAAAGCAGGAGGAAGATAATATCCCTCCTCAGTCTAGCAGAATCACCCCAGGAAAAGGGCCAGGAATTTGGCATGGAGCTATGAACACCAATCTGTTCTTCAGGTTAACACCTTAGTGGGGCTATGTTAATTCACAGATGAAAAGGCAGGAAGGGTGAGGCAAACCTAACCATTTGGTCTGTTAACAAATACTTACCTCTTTACATAGGCCTGGATAGGATAGGAACAAGGATTTCAGAAACTGTCAATGTGGGGTTATATAGAGATTCTACAACTTAAATGAGGACACAACACCCAATAAAGAGAAGAAAAGCTTTCTTCTGAAAATATATTCTGGGTAAGATGATAAAAAAAAAAATCAAGAGAACTTACATTATAGAAAAGCTAACTAGAACCAAGATAGAGGCAGAAATGAAAAGGAAGTTGGATAGGATTAAGAATGACTATAAAATTTAAATGCAACATTAGAATTAAGATGAGCAGGCAAAGCAATAAAAAGTGTATTTTACATTGCTGAAAATACAATCAGTTATATGGAAGAGAAACTTTAAACCTCTCAGAATGCAGACACAGTGACAACTGAAATTATGAGAGAAAAACAACTTAAATGAAGAGAGAATGAAGTCAGCCTAGATCTTACTGATATTTTTTTCAAAAATAGAGCTGCAAAGCATTACATGCCACATATTCCTTTTGTTAATAATCTTATTTTGACCTCTTTTTTAATGTTTTTCAGATGTCCCTTTTTTCAAAAGCTAATGGATTTAGCACTTACTCTAAAGCCGTTATGTTCTTCTAACTACTATTAAAGGTATCTGCATGATAAGAAAATATATCCTATCCTTTTGCTGCAGCAGAAAAAGCAAATTATTCCACATCATCAGCTCTCCTTGCAAAAAGAGTTTTATGAAACACCTAGAATTCAGATGTAATTGCTATCTAGAGAGAGCAACTACCTTAAACCTCTGAAGTGTCTATAATTATGATTAATCATATTATTTACCAATGACTGTGCCTAGGTAATAATATTAACATCTCTGCTACCTCAAATGTAAACTACAAATATGTTATACGAAAGGTAAGATAAAATACACCAACTCTGGTAGATTTCTCAAAGTTTTTTAGAGTTTTATTACCATTTCTGTTAACAGATAACATCTGGGGGTAAAAAGAACAAAAGTAGTAGTCAAAGTTTACAACACTTGCTTGAGCTAAAAAGGACAAACAATAATTTGGAAGAGTTCTATCAGTGCCATACAATATTGTTTATTAAAATTAACCAAGATATAAACATACCTACATACAATATTGATATGTCAAGCACCAAGAAAAAAAGGAGCAAAGATGAAAAAATGTATTTTCGATGGAAGGAGTTTCTCAAGAAACTGTGCTTTCTTATATACTATGAAGGACAGAGATAATAAATAAATATTTATCTAAAGGTAATTCTTACACCTAATAATTCTGAGTAGTTAAGCTATAGTCAATGTAAGAAAGCAAGAGTAAATCTTTCTCAGCTAATCAAATACTCAAAACATTACATTAATTTATCCTTACACACACACACACACACACACACACACACACACAGGGATACCCAATTACATGATATGAGAATAAGAATTTTAAATAAAAACCTGAAGTAGTGATGTTTTAAATACCACTTTATAACAACACTGAACACAGTTATTTCTTTCTGGTCAGCTTAGCAAAGAATGTATACAAAATAAAAGGTGTCTACAATAAGACAGGTTGAAAACAATTTAAGTCTAAAAGTCAGATTATAATAAGATAAATGGGATTAGATCAAAATGGAGAAAATTGCTCCAACCTGTAATATGGTAATATACTTTTATTAGCTATTACTTCATTGTTAATACAAACAAATGGAGACATTATATTTTAGTGTATTTTTTGAAACCAAAATTTACATTTTAGAGTAGGGTCACAGCTTTCAAATTACTAGAAAAAAAGAACAGTAGAGTTTAAACCAAGTTTGTAAATGTACACATAGAAAAAGACCCAATATTAGCTTTGACAGTAAGTGTAACTCTTTACACTAGTATCTTCTTACTCTTCCCACAGCTCTCTCCAAGCAAACAGCCGCATTTCTAATTACCAGTTTCTGTCAATGACACCACTATTCTTTTAATAAGCAATTACATTAGAAACCTTAGGATAGTTTATGATCCACCCCTAAATCTGATAAGGTACCAAAGCATGTGAATTTTTCCTTAGAGATAGCTCTTAAATTTGTCTTTTCCATTCCACCTATGATTAAGGTTACTAAATTTCTCATCCTGTTTGATTCTAAGTTTCCTCTGTTTCATCCTACATATTAGATAACTCTAAAATTCTGCTTCAGTCAGACTATAACCCTGCTGAAGAATTTATAATGTCAAAAACATTCTACTCCGGGCTTCCCTGGTAGCGCACTGGTTGAGAACCTGCCTGCTAATGCAGGGGACACAGGTTCGAACCCTGGTCCGGGAAGACCCCACGTGCCGCGGAGCAACTAGGCCCGTGAGCCAGAACTACTGAGCCTGAGTGTCTGGAGCCTGTGCTCCGCAACAAGAGAGGTTGCGACAGTGAGAGGCCCGCGCACCGCGATAAAGAGTGGCCCCCGCTTGCCGCAAATAGAGAAAGCCCTTGCACAGAAACGAAGACCCAACACAGCCAAAGTAAATAAATAAATAAACTCCTACCCCCAACATCTTTACCAAAAAAAACCAAAACATTCTACTCCAAAAGAACTGACTGTCTTACTGTCCCTAACTTCCACCCATTGGTATATGGCATTTATTTTGCCAAGACTGCCTTCCCATCTATCCCCCTTCCAATGATCCAAGTTTTATCTTTTTGCCAAGACTTACTCAGATACCACCTCCTCCATGAATTCTCCACTCAATCCAGTACGTCTTTGAATTTATGTAGGATTTGTACCATCCATACTGCTTATTGACACTTTTAACATAATGTCATGCGCGGGTTTTATTTCTTAAAGCACACACATCTCTATTCACTTGCTAGCAGGTATTATAAGGTCCTTGTGAACTACTGAGACACATTTCTGTTTTCCAGTATTTTTCACTTAGTAGTTTCCCAACAAATCATATGGAATTGATAAAACGAGAGGATGAAAGCATTACCCATGCTTATTGCCTTGTGCTTCGTTTTTCAAGTCACTGGAGTGGTTCTCAACATAGTGTGAACTCTCTAAAACCTTCACTTGGAAATGCAGTTTGGGATTTAATCCTGGATCTTGTGGTGGTTCTCAACTATGTTAATTTTCTCATTTAAAGTCTATGTCATACCTATATGAAAAAAATTAAATTCATGCAGCTGCAAGAAACAGTAAACCCAACCAACTACGGCCAAGTGAGGAAGAGGATTATTCCTGTTACGCAAAACATCCAAAAATTGGCCCTCAGTGGCTGATGTAATGACTCCCCGACTCCACCAGGGACTCAAGCTCCTTCTATATCTGTCATTTCATCTTCAGCCTGAGCATTTCCTCCTTGTGGAGATAAGGTGGCTGCTGCCTCCCGGCAGGAAGGTATTGAAGGGCAAAAGGCCTGAGGCTATTATTAGCCAGGCCTGCCCCTTTTTGGAATTTTTCCCAGAAGCCCTACCCTTTCAAGTTTATCTCAGGGGACAGAGTTGCATTACAAGGTATTTAACCTCAGACCTCCCTAAAAAGTAATTTGGAAGAATGGAAAACTAGGCATTGGGTAGATAGCTAGAAATATCTGTCCTAGGTCGTAATAAAGAAAAGAAGCATTAGTAACCTCATTCTACACATTTTAAAATATTTTATTTTGACATAATTTCAGACTGAGAAAATTTACAAGCTAGTCAAAAGAATTCCCAGATACCTTCACCCAGATTCCCTGCTACAGTTGTTTCTCTCAGATGTTACTGGAAATGCTGCTAGCACTTCCCAGTTAAGGAGGATGCCAGCCTCAGGAGTAGGATATGTATATATATTTTTTATTTAAATCTGTAACAACAAAAAAATGTATACATCAATTCCTATTTGCTTGAGTGTATTTTATCAGGAATATGTTTTGAAATCTTAACAGATTTAACAATTTGAAATTTCTAGTATCATTGGAGACAATCCTTTGTTTTTTCCTTAGACATATTATTTTGGTATATTATTTAGCTATATATTAATGGGCTTCCAAATATTGAACTAACCTCACATTCCTAAAATAAGCTCAGGTCATTGTGTATTGTTTCCTTATAGTAGCACTGGATTCTGTTCACCAGATATTATTATTATTATTATTTTTTTTTTTGCGGTACGCGGGCCTCTCACTGTTGTGGCCTCTCCCGTTGCGGAGCACAGGCTCCGGATGCGCAGGCTCAGCAGCCATGGCTCACGGGCCCAGCCGCTCCGCCGCATGTGGGATCCTCCCGGACCGGGGCACGAACCCGTGTCCCCTGCATCGGCAGGCGGACTCTCAACCACTGCGCCACCAGGGAAGCCCACCACCATATATTATTTTGAACTTTTGCATCAATGTTCATTGATATATTGGTTCATAAATTTTTTGTACTATCTTTATCAAATTTATATGTCAATGTTATACTTGCTTCATTAAAACATTAGTAAGTCTTCCTTCATTTTCAATGCTCTGGAATAATGCATAAAGCATTGGTACCATCTACTCTTTGAACTTTGCTGTGAATTCTTACCTGAATATGGTACTTTTTGTGAGGTAGTATCTTGATAACTTTCTCAGTTTCTTCTAGGGCAAGTTGTTTGAGTAAACATTCTATCTTTAATTGGGTCAGTTTGGTAAACTTTTCTCTCCCTAGGAAATTATCTACTTCATCTCCATTTTCAAATGTATTACTTAGGGTTTTGCAAAATAGTCTGATGATATTTTAAAATTTTGTCCAACTCACTCGGGCCATTTCTCCCTTTCCATTTCTTATTTTGTATATTTGTGATTTGTCCCTTTGTTTCTTGATCATGGTATCTATAGGTTTGACTGTTAATGTTTTCAAATTACCAGGAGTTTGTTTAACTAGATCTGTTTTTCTATTGTCCTCTTTAATTTTTGCTTTCATCATTATTAGCCCTTTCCTTGTGCTCTCTCCTGGTTTACGTTGAGGTTTTTTCTAACTTTTGTGCTTGTAATTTCATTTTTCTATTCTTTCACTTTTATGATAAAGGTATTTTGTGCTGCTGATTTCCCTATTATCACTGCTTTAAACATGTCACTGTTTGAATGTTTTCATTTTTAAAAAACTACATATTTTTTAATTACATAAAATGACAAATTCTATAATTATGTAATTTTTTAGAAGTTATAAAATTTTATATTTCCCTTTCAAGAGCTGTATAACAAAAAGTTAAGTATCCAGGTGCAAGTACTTTGGGTTTTTTTTAATAAAAATGTCTAGTTTTAGTCCATGGTAATCTAATAGTGTTATTTGTAATATTTAATATTTCTACTGTTGCTTTCTTTGTTATCTAATGCTTTTAGCATTTCACCTGTGCTTCAGAGAAACATGTATCATCTATATTGAGGTATAAAGTTCAATATATCATAAAATCTATCTTTTAGTTATGATGTTTAGGTTTTCCATCCTTGCTTTTGTCAATTTGATCTGTTTTGTGTGTCTTAAAATCCCATATTATCATGCTTTCTCTACATCTCTTTACATTTCTGGTTAGGTTTTTTGTGTTTTTTTTTTTTTTATAAAGATGATTGCTGTGTTTTTTTGGTGCATAATGTTCATAATTGTTATACATCATGAATTAGGCCTTTTAACATTAAAAAGCATCCTTCATTTTTACATTTAATGGTTTTGGATTGAATTATACTTTTATGATATTATTTTGCTAAACCTGCTTTCTTATTGTCTCCATTTGCCTGATACACTTTGCCTATTTCTTTCTTGTTAGCCTTTTCAAATTATTTCATTTTAGGTGTGTCTCTTACATTTATAGCATATAAGTAGGCCTTCCTTTGAGAGCCAGTTGAACAGCTTTTTCTTTTAATAAGTGAGTTGAACCCATTTACATTTATTGTTAAGACTGCCACATTTGACCTCAACTGTATAATTTTTTCTCTATATGTTTTTACTTTTTTTGGCTTTAAGGTTTCTATTTTTGTTTATAGTGTTTTAAATGCCATTATTCCCTTGTTTTCTTAAATCATTACAATCATTTATGAGTTTCTAATGGTATTCTTAACCCCCATCTAACACCTATACAATAATTAGTGAATTTACTCTATTTTCACCTTTCTAATCACATTATGTCTACTTTATCAGAACACAGAACACATAACATTAGCATATGTCATATAACATTTCATTATTCACTATTTTTTTTTTTTTTTGGCTGCACGGCACTGCACATGGGATCTTATTGCCCCAACCAGGGATCAAACCCACGGCGCACCCCCTACATTGGAAGCATGGAGGCTTAATCACTGGACCATCAGGGAAATCCTTCTTCACCCTTCTTATTCACCTTTGTTTTAGTTTTAGATCTAAGTTATTAAATGACGTCCATCGCTTCTTTTGCTAAAGTTTCCCTCGTTATCTCCTGGTTAAATAGAGTTCATTTTCTAGTAGATTCTTCAAAAAAGCCTCAAGGATACATAATTCCCTGAGCTCTTCTGGGTTTAAAGTTGTTTTTCTATAGCCTTGACACTTGAAGGACAGCTTAACTGGAGGGAAAAATCGCTGGTTCACACTTTTTTTGAAAATGATGTTCTATTGTTGACTTGCTTTTTCTGTTGTATTTGAGAAGTCTCATACCAGTCTAGTTATCTTCTCTTGTAAGTTACTCTATCTTTTCCCCTGATGGTGCTAAGGAATCTTTATCTTTGTTTAGTAGCTTTATGAGAGCATGACTTTGAGTTGATTATTAAGGGTTAGTTTACAGTAGTGTCAGTGAGCCCTTTCAAAATGTAGACACAAGTCCTTTACATCCAAAAAGGTTTTTTGTTTGTTTGTTTGTTTTTAATGGTGGTAACTACTAGTTCTGTTCCACTTTTTGTTTTTGTTCCTTGGGACTCCAACTATTTAAATGTTATTCCTTCTGTGGTTGTCTTCCAAATCAATTGCCATCCCTGAGTCTTTTTACATCCTTTGTCACATTTTCTTGGTTGCTTTTCTACATTTTTCCAATGTCCTTTTTTATCTTTTTTAATCTACTCTTCTTTTGCTAACTTATAAGTTAGTCTACATTTCTAATATGATTTTAACTTTTTATTTCTTCCCTCAGTTCAATAAAGTTGTTTCATTTGAGTTTATGAGCCTTTTGTTCTCAGATTTTGGACTTACAGTTCAAAGCATCCTCCAAAACCACACAAGCTTGTTTGAGGATACTGAATTCAGTTTGAAGTGTTGCATTTCATTTTCTTTCTTTTTTGCCATTGGTTTTGATGAGGATGAGTTTTCTTTTTTAATATCACAAAAACTTTTTTATTAATTATTATTTGATAACCTAATTTTTTTAAACATTTTTATTGGAGTATAATTGCTTTACAATGTTGTGTTAGTTTCTGCTGCATAACAAAGTGAATCAGATATACATATACATATATCCCCATACCCCCTCCCTTTTGCATCTCCCTCCTTCCCTCCCACCCCTCTAGGTGGTCACAAAGCACCGAGCTGATCTCCGTGTGCTATGCGGCTGCTTCTCACTAGCTATCTATTTGACATTTGGTAATGTATATGTGTCCATGCCACTCTCTCACTTCGTCCCAGCTTACCCTTCCCCCTCCCCATGTCCTTAAGTCCATTCTCTACGTCTGCATCTTTATTCCTGTCCTGCCCCTAGTTTCATCAAAACCTTTTTTTTTTTTTTAGATTCCATATATATGTGTTAGCATACGGTATTTGTTTTTCTCTTTCTGACTTACTTCACTCTGTATGACAGACTCTAGGTCCATCCACCTCACTATAAATAACTCAATTTCGTTTCTTTTTATGGCTGAGTAATATTCCATTGTATATATGTGCCACACCTTCTTTAGAGGATGAGTCTTTAATCAGCTAAACATTTGGATTATTCTCATTCTGTATTTTTGTAATATCCTTAAAAACAAGATGGAAACATGCTTCTGCATTTCTGTAGACAGAGCCAGCAGTTTGAGGTGCTTGTGAGAAAGAACAAATACTTTCTTACCACAGTGTAACAAGGAGTAATTTTTCTTTTTAACCAAGTGTTGTATTTTGGGGGTTGGGGGGAGAGGTAAATGAGGAAGGGGTGTGGTGTGTCCTCTCATATTTTGATTCTCTTCTGTCCAAACATCCCCATTTGTTTCCTTTTCCCTCCACCAGACACTTTCCAAGGATGGCTCTCCATTACCTTAAACTTCTTCTTTGCCTGTAGTGTTACCACTCAGCTACTCTTTACTCATGTCTCACACATACTTTTAAGTCCCTCCCCTGCAGTCAGAGCTCTGGCCTGCCACCACTACACTTTTTCTGTATTTTCTCAGCCTTTTTCTTTCTGTTGGTGGTTTCTATTGGATTTATTTTCCCCCTACTGCTATCTCCCCATTTTACTTCTTCTGTGTAGTTTTTGCTGAACTACCCATACAGTCTCCCAAAGGCTTGCAGTGGGGAACACAAGAGATAGCATGCTGGGATTTCATATTTATTCTTCCACTTACTGGTAATTCAAGGTTTGGACCAGTCTGACTTATAGTTATGATGATGGAAAAGTTTGTGCGGTTGTGTTTTTATTGCTCTTTATTATTTTGAGAAGTTGGGAGAGTCAAATTTACATATCCACCCTTGGCTCAGCTATTTTTTTATTTTCTGAGATACTGACACACAAAAAATGAGGAATAGGTATGACAATGAACATCACCATTCAAAACAGCTGACTAGAGAACCCAGCCTTTAGGTAGAAAAGTGTGTCAAGAAGATATCTTTTAGGAAGTTGAGGCTTTAAGGAATTTACTACTCTCATATTTTAGCAACTTTCTCTTCCCTTCTAGGACATAGGAAGTGGGCAGAGTGAGGCAGTATTAAAGGATACAATGGCAAAATTGAGGAAATATGAGTCTTAAAGGACACCACTAAAAACATTATCAGATATTTAAAGATGCTACCTGAGCATGGCACCTATAGTACTGTGTCACTACAATATGGATAAAAGCAGTTGTAGACAAGGGGTATTTAGGACCTTCAGAGTCTTTAGTTTCCACTGCAGACATAAACACTGAAATTATTAACACACTTCACAAACAAACACCAACTACCTCATCCAAGATAGATGGCTTATTTTACTTTCACAGCAAATTATGCCATAACATTATGTTACATTACAATAGAATCCCCTGCACCACCTCTTCAGTGTGAAAAATTGAACATCTGCTCATAGCAGACACTGTTTAATGATGTGTGCCAAACTTAATGTAACTTCCACCTGACACTTTGTCACTGATGCTTAGAGGACCGTTTTATACCACCAGCATTCCTTAGTATTCCAGCATGGTTCTAATCAACTGAGCGCTGTAAAAAATTAATGCACTCATTAAATGTTATCATATGTTCTCCATTCTGTGATATATATGGAACCATAAATTAGAAATGCTTCCTCTCCACTTTCTGTGTAAATCAAGATAACAGGGTATCTTTCTCATATCATTACCACTACTTTAATCTTTGCTTTTTCCCTTCAGGGATCAAATATTACTTAAGAAAGGAAAGGTCTTCTCTCTCCTGCTTGTTTTATGACTGAGCTGCTTCCTTTGGAAAATCAAGTGTTTTGGAGTAAACAGGTGGCAGCTTGATTGTCAAAATTCTTTAAAAACTTCAAGAGTTTCCTGGAAAGGGCTGAAAAAAATAGGCTCCCTTGGCTTTTTCTCAAGGATTTCTAGCAAAGCCACATAAAAAGAAGGCATTCTTTCTTCCACATTCATGACACTCATTATGCTTGTAATTACTTATTAGTCTTCCTATATATATTTTGACCCATAGACACAGAGTTCATCTTTTGGAGAGTTTTTTGTTTTAAACTGTATTTTCACTTTCATGCTTATTGCTCTGTTAAAAGCAAGACAGTTATGCCTGCCCACATCACCAAGACTTAACACTTAATTGCAGTTTCAGCATCTCCCAAGAATGGAATCTTAAGCCAGTTAATCTGGAATCACCTGGTCAGCACTAGTGAGGTCATCTGCCTGATAGACCCCTGCCTCCCCTAAAGGAAGGTGACCTTACCACAGCCAATTTGCATTTTGCTAGTTAAACTTCCTTGTCCAGCTCCCTTCTGCTTATAAAAGGATTTCATCTTGTAAAATTCTTTGGAGCATCCTCCTATCTGCTAGATGGGACACTGCCTAATTCGAGAATGGCTGAATAAAGCCAATAAGAGCTTTTAAATTTACTCAATTCAATTCTGTTATGTAGCAGCCCTATTCAGATAAATTGCTTTTTGAGCCAAGGTTAGTATTTTTGATTTTTTAGAAATTCACCCATTTCTTCTAGATTCTCAAGTTTATTAACAAAATGTTAGACATCTTTTACTTAAAATTTCCTAAAATCTTTAATTCTACCACATTTTTAATTTTTGAAAAGGTTCTGGTTCTTTTATTTCTAACTAGATTTCTCCAGAAATCTTCTAGATTCTACTTGACGGTGAAAAACATCTTATATTTTAATTGATTTGCTTTTTTTTTTACTAATCTTTGATTTTATCTTTATACATTTCTTCTTTTTAAAAGTACTTTTACATTGAGATCCTAGGTGTCCAATAAATGTACTTAAGTGTAATTTTTATCAGAATTCTTTCACTCCAATTAAATGATTACTTCTCATTTTAGTTTTGATTTTTTTAATCCCAGTTCTATGAATATGTATATCTGAGAAGACTATACTCTGTACTCTATAAATTTATATATATAATCATTTGGTCAAATCTGTGGATTATATCACTCTATATTCTAATTCATTTTAACCTACATGATCAATTTCTGAATGAGGTTTTAGATTTGTTTTTAAGTCTTCCACCTCGATTGTGAATTTGTTCACTTCTCCTTATGACATTTTAATGTTTTGCTTTAATGCATCATAAGTCTATGTTACTAGGTTTATGAAGGTTTGTCCTTCATGTTTTTTAACTGATTTACCTAATTAAAATGTTGTTTTTAGTGCTTCCTACCTTGAATGCCATTTTTGCTTGGTGTTTTGCTTTACTTGTGCTCTGTTGAAAGGCAAATGCTAGGGTATCTCTTTTTATGATTCGATTTCCAAACTTATGGCTTCATTTTGTTTTTTAAGTTTCCTGAAATAGCTTGGAGCTTACTTTTTTTAACCCAATCTCAGAATTTCTACCCAGAATTGGGGAATTTAATCTCTTCCCATTTATTAGGATTATCAGTATATTTGGATTTATATTAGCCACCTTATTTTTCTATGTACTGTATTTTCTTATTTCTTTTCCTCTCTGGTATTTACTTAGAGTGAACAAATGTAGATTTTTTTTTTTTGTCCTTTGTGGTCTGGAATTCAAACATCCTATTTGTATATGAATATCTATATTTATTTTCCTACCACATATAGTTAGTTAATATCACATTATCTCATTGAGCAAGGAATACATGTTAGTTCATACTTTATTCTCTTCTAATTCCACATTAAGGTATATAAATTTCTGTCTAGAAATGAACAATTATTCAGACATAATAGCAATATTATTTTCTTGGATTCTTCCTCACCCTGATTTCTTGTAATTATATGGTTTTTTGTTACATATATTGTTCATTTGCTAGAATACATGCTGGTTATTCTCTAACTGGGGTTTGTAGGAAGTGGAATTTATCTTTTTTAAATCTGAAAAACTTTAAGTTTGCTCTTACAGATGAATGAGAATTTGACCAAACATATAAATCAGGATTCAAATCTTTTGTCTTCCTGTATCTAATGTTGCCATTGAGAAATATGATGTCAGTCCAATTCTTTTTCCTTATATGTATCTTTGTGGGTTTGTTTCTTTCTTTGGAAGCATCTGTTTATGATTGGTGCTCTGAAAGTTCTCCCTGGTAAGTTAAGGAAGATATGTCATCATTTTCCTTCTGACAGGCCTCAGAGTGCCCATTCAAATTTAGGTACCATTTAACCTCTAAGTTGTGGGGGATTACCTTCTAGTACTTTAATTATATCCTCTCTTCCATTTCCTCCTTTGGGAGCTCCCATTAGATAGATTTTGGGATTTCCAGATCTTTTGGTTTCAGCTTTCTTCCACGCTTTTTAGTTTCCATGCCTTTTTGTGGTGGTTCTGGGATAATCTTCTGCTCAGTATATTAGGTCAATATTTTGGTACATAAATTGTGTTCCTTTTGCTATTCAGGTTAACAGAACTTTTGGTTTTCAATTTGGGCAATCTTATTTCCTAGTCCCAAGGGCTCTAAGAATTTTACTGTATCATGAAACTGATTAATCTTGTTTTGTAAGTATGATGTCATCTCACCTCCTGGAAGGCAATAAATATACTTCTTTTAAACTCCACAGTAACCTCAGATCTTAGGTGCTCTGTTGAGTTGGTGGTGTTTGTTCTTCAAACATTTGGAGATCTGAGTTGCTGGTTTGTCTTTGTGCTTGATTCACTGCTAGCTTATTTGTTGACTTTATTTTTCCCACAGATTTCTCCACTTATTGGGGTAAAATTATGATCTACAAGTAGCTAATCTTCTCGGTGAGAGAACCTCCTACTCCTCCCACTGGAGGCTAGTCCGCTTGCTGATCCATAAACTAGTCCTCTGATGATTCTCTTGGGACCCCTTTCTGCACCTGATACCGAAAACTGATTTTAGAGAATCTCTAAATTTGTCTCCACAGGCAGCAGCCGTCTTCTCCTCTGCCTGTTTTGAGCTATTTCCCCATCATTTAATCCCACCTGCCTCTGTCTTTCAAGTAGTCTTCAAATTCTGTTTCACTGATGGCTCCTCTCCCTATTTCTTAGTATTGCTATGTATTTATTCATTGCCTTTTGTATCTGTGGTTCATAACCAAGAATCCAACAAAATGAAGTCACCCCCTACCCAGAAAAATACATACGCACCGAGACTTCAGGGCTCCCTGACTCTTACCAACCTGCTAGGGGGAGTGGACACAAGAAAATGTCACTGACTCACTGGCCTCCATTCGCTCCAGCTTTTCCCAGAAAATATATTTAAAACCCCACCTCACAGTTTCCCCCTGACCTTCTATCCATTTTTCAAGATCCTTCCTAGACTTTCCATCAGTGGCTCATCCCTTACCTGGCTAAACTGCTGAGACCACTACGTGAGTATGTCAGATGCTAACATAGATGTACCTTGGCTTTGCATTGCTTTTACAGCCACATGTCCATATTGAAAAAGATGAAAATGTTTTCAAGAAAGATCAAAAAGAAGGCAGAGCAAACATGATATTGCTGGGCAACAAAGCAGCTGGGTGGGAGAGGACCCGCAGGCCAACAGCCTCAGCTGCAAACAATCACAGGCAGTGATGAATGGTGTTACAAAGGGTCATCATTACACTCAGGGATGGGGACAGCCTAAGATGATAATGAATATGTTTGGGAAGAATAATATAACCTCATCTGGTATGGATGGGTGGCATCAGCATCTAGGCTGCTGGATAGGAGAACATGTTGACATTATTTATAGCTACAATGAAGAGCTATGACAGAGATCCATTGTAAACAATGCCTTCCAAGGCAGCTGCTTTCCGTTAAAACCATATAACAGAAAAGAGTGTACAAAGGGTGCCTTAGGATGGTGGCATTAAAGAGGGCTGTCATCTTAACTAAATCTGGGACTCATTTGCGTTCCTATTTTTATTTCCATTTACATTTTTCTATATCTGAGCAAACTTTCTAATTTTTTTAACCAGTAAGGCTTTTTTTTAAAGTATGTTTCTATTTTGAGTTCTCATTACTTGAAAATGGGCCAAACTACACATTTTTCCAAAAGTGAGGAAACTTAGTATACCAAACTCTCCCCAAACTCCCAGAAAAAATATTTTTCTCTATAAAGAGCTTTAATGCACAAGTCTATTAAGGAATTGCCATTCCCAGAGGAGAAGTCTTACTTTATATGAAAATAGGTTAAAAGGTCATTATCAGTTTTAAAAAAAATCTGATTATAAGTGAAAAGAAGCTATTAATGTCCTGAGGGCAGAATACATTAATCATGAAACATGACCTAGATAAGTCCCCATGTACCTAGTGTTAATCTCTAGTTGTAAAACCACAGGATCTTGACATCAGAGGAAATGAGAGCCCCTAAAGTGAATAATATTGAAAAGTTCTGGTACAGAAAGAAGTTCAGATTTTCAAAACGATTTTGCAAGGTTGACTTTAGAAGCCAAAGAAAAGTTTATATAACAAAATACCTGGAAATCTCTTGTAAGCTGTGCTTTCCTGGTGGCTCCCTCCTGTCTGCTGGGAGAAGCCAGCCCTGTTGCTTTGAGTTCACCACAGGAGCTCGCGCCTGCCTCATCTGTCGGGAATTCTCTGTCTCCTTTGATTTTGTCAAGATGTTTCCAGGAAGCCACAGCCTTTTCTCATTTCTATACCACTTGGCTGATCAACTTGTCCTTTCAGAACTCTCCCATTGTCTCCCCTTGCTTTCTCCCGGTCTAGGTTTCTAATCATTCCCCCATCACCTTTACAATCTACACCCACAGTTTATCTTGTTGTGCTCTTTGATAATGGCACTGGAGAGATGATCACTTCAGAATCAGTTCTGCGGTATACAAATCCGTTTTTGTCTCCTATCCACCCCCAGCCTAGTTTTCCCTCTTCCCCGAAACAGCCAAAGGCCTGAGGTCCATCACCTGCCACTTCCCTATTGCAATGGCTTCTCTTCCTGAGCAAAGCCCAGACAAAGACCTTGTTTCTCTTCATCTCTCCTCTCAGACTGGGCAGCTCAGCAGACCATCTTCAAACATGGATTCAGGTTGTAGTGTTAGAATAGCACCAAGTGAAGGTCCTAGAGTTAGGCTTCCTTCAGTCAATTCTGGGCTCTGTCACCTACTGACCATGTCACTTTCACGAGTCACTAAGCCTAGCTGAGCTGCAGTTTATTTGCCTATGAAAGGTAGAGAATAATGTTGCCTATTTTAGAGGGTTATTGTGAGGTAAATGAGTTAATCCATATGGTGACTTTATATGATAAATTCTCAGTAATTGTTAATGTATTACTCCCCCTAAATGATCTTCCCTTACACTTAATGGCAAAAAATCAAAGCACAAAGAAAAAGAGGAAAGAACTAAGTGAAGTGAGACCTGTGAAATAAGACCCAACAAAACAAATTGAGGGACTTTTTCTTTAACTCCTCTTCTCAGGGGCTTTTGGTTTTCCTTGTTGAGCCATTAGTAGTTATGGCCATTAACATTACTCATATGCTGTTAAATACTGGGGAAGCCAAGTCCCTCTTGGGACTCATCACAAAGCAAGAGGTCTTGATTTTGTTTCCAAGCCTAATCCTCAGGACTCTCTCCAAAGAGTTCTCAACAGGACAAATAGTGGCTGATGCTGCCTGGGTAATCACTACTATCTCAGAACCTTCTAGAACCACACCAGCTGCAAATGATTCATCATCTACCACCCTCTAGCAGAAAACGAAGATTTGTCTTTGCAATATCTCAAACTGATTATTTCCTCAAAACCTTAACAGCATTATCCCTATTTTTGTTTTGTGTGTATCTATGGCCAATTATAATGGAAAATGAAAGTTTATGGTAAAACACAATCATTTAAAGTATTGATCATATCATTTTTCCCTTCACAGTAGACCAGACCTGCTTTACCAGGAATCTAGTTACTCATCCAGTAGGTGGGTTCTTCAGGTTTCGGAGGGGCAGGAGCTCCTCCCTCAGACAAAGGCAGTAGAGTGAGAACAAATATTATAGGGTACTGCAGAGCCAGTAAGGAAGTGAAAAGATTCAAATGAAGTGGGATTAAGAGTGATTCTTATACCCCAGGGGTTAGAGGTCGGATTGTGGTTGCAGACACACTGCAAAGAGTTCAAATTTAGAGGAAAGAATTGGAGCACAAAGAGTGCAGCGACAAGTAAGCAGATAGATTCCCAGTGGCTGTTATAGGCCGAAGAATTTAAGTATCACCTTTATCACAGCACATATGTGGATCTGGCTGTTTTATAGGTAGATCTATCATAGCCCCAAACATCTCAGCTGCTTGTTTCAAAATTCACCTCCACTGATCATTCAACTTGAAATTCTCACTATATAATCATTCTGATTAAAAGGTCAACCCATTCATTTAGCCAAGGGTCCAGGGCACTCAGTACATACCAAGACCAACACAGGTGCTGAAGGCATAGAAGTGAATCTCTGCTATCAAGTCTGTTCTTTAGTAAGTTAGATGAATAAGAAAACAGACCATTATGGGGTGATCAGGGGAATGTCTGCAGCATTTCACAGAGGAGACAGCATTTAGGATGTTTGGCAAGGAATGAGGAATTCAGCTGTACAAGTGTTAGGGAAGTTGAATTTCAAGCAGAGGGGCAAATTACAAGAGCAAATGTGTGAAAATCATTTGAGCCATGAGAGAAAGTGTTCAGAGAATAAAACAGTTCAGCCTGACTGATCCTGGGGTGTGTGTTTATGGGTCAGGGCTGGAGTAATGCTGAGGAAGTTAAGCTTGAAAGAAAAAAGTGGGGAGGGCAAACTGTAAAGAACCCTGCCAGACACCATAAAGAGTTTGAAAGACCTTCATCTGGATTCGATCATAGAAAGTCAAGACTGCAAGCAAGGAAAACCACAGCTATTCCAATAATTATGTATGAAATTATAAGAACCTGATATAAGGCAGAGGTTGCAGACAGAGAGGAAGGGAAGTATTTGAAAGTCTTTGAGTGTCAAAATACAGACTGGACATTTCACTCTTGGTATCTGGTAGGCTTTGCAAACGCTACATATACAGAATGAAACTCATTACATTTCCAACCAAAACTATTCCTTCTCCTCTTTTCTTATACTGGTTAGCGGTTCTTTCATCCATCGACTCTCCCAGCCTAGAAACAAGTGAAAACTCCAACATTCCTCTTCGTTCCTGCCCCTCCTCTCCAGCTGGTCACCAAACACTATTGATTTTAATGGGTGGAAAGGTAAAGTGGGAAATAAAAGGGAAAATTGCTCAAGATCAACATGGAATCACAAGTGCTATATGATCTTTGATGTCGGAAGTCTGACTGACTACAAGGGATTGATGCTCCACTAAAGCCAAAAAGCCTCTGGTCACAAGAACAGTGGTGGCCCTTTAAGGCCCACCTCTCTCCCCTGCCTAGTGCTTGCACCATTTCCAAACACTCCACTGCAATCCAACAAGGCTGATGACTTACCTCACTCTTCTGTTATTTTTTTCATCTAGCAAACTAAGCTATTTTAAAGATCCTGGATCCTTAACAAGAACAAAGTCAATATTTTGCAAAGACTTGGATAAAAACATTCTAATAAAAGCTGTATAGTAATATTTTTCAGATAGGTAGAACTTCAAGGTTAAATCTAAGGGTAGAATTGGTTTGGGAAGGGGAGAGGGAAATACAAACCACTAATCAACCTCATTTAGAATCATGGGGGAGGAAGGAGGTGAAGAGCAAAGAAAAATATATAAACACAAATAGGAGGTAGAGAAAAAAATAAAATACAAATTATAAGAGAATACTTTTCAAAGTCTATGCAAATAAAAATAAAAACCAAGAAAAATGGAAAGGAAAATATACATTACTAAAATTGACACTAAAAATGAGAAGGAGTAGGAAAAAACCCTATGTTATCCAAAAACTTCCTCACAAAAAGCACCCGTACGGATAATGTCTCAGGTGAGTTCTGAGAAAACCATCAAGGAACAAATTCAATTGTTTAAAATTTTCCAACACAGATAGAGAGAACACAAACTGCCAATTTTTTTTCAAAAGCCTGCATGATAGTGATACAGAAATCTGCTAAATATAGCAAAAAATCCCACAAAACTATAGTCTAATCCAATTCATGAATATTAACAAAAAATATTCTAAAGATATAAGCAAATATAAGCCAGAATCACCCTAAAAGCATGACTCATCACTAACCATGCCAAGGATGATTCAATATTAAGACACACATTAATATAACTCACTCTATCAACAAGTCAAAAGAAAAAAGCACCCTGTATTATCAGCTATCCAGATGCTGAAATGGCATTTCATCTTTATAACCTGGAATGGATGAAGAATTTTAATTTTTAGCAAATGATAAATATATAGAAACTCCGTTGCCTGATAAAATACATATATCTCATGTCAAATGCCAGCCATTCTGAATGCTAAATATATGCAAACTACTTAGAAGAGGTTTTTGGAAGATAATTAGTACCAAACATGTGTTCACTATTATTTATAATTCTCATAACCATTATTAGAAACATTTCTATATTATAAGAAACACATTATCATCAATATTTAACACTGTTTTGAAAGTACTCAAATTAGCTAAGAGAAATAAAAGACAAAACTTGGAACAAAGTTAAACACTCACCATTTTAGAATATACAATTTCATACCTGTAAACCCCAAGAACATCAGGTGAAAACTAATAAAAATGGTAGTAGAATCCAGTAATGTATCTGGTTATTATAATATATATTTCTTATTTAATATATATTTCTTATATGACAACAATGTGCAATTAGAAAATAAGAAAAAACTCACAGTATATACAAAAGGATAAAACATGTGGATGTGAAATTTGTAAGAGATGTCCCCTTTATAGATAAAGAAAACTTTTAAACATTGAAGATAAATATACAGAATGGTGAATAAATAAAAAGATACACCTTATTCTTGGGTTAAAAGACAAGTTGTAAAGTTGTAAAGATTTTCTCATTAGTTTTGAAGTTGAACAAGTTGACTCTTAAGATCATACATAATCAAAGTTTTCCATTAAAAAAAAAAAAAGAGTCATGGGAGGGGACTAGCCTCACCAAATAATAAAACATTACAAACATATCATAAATGGAACGGTTGGTACCAGTGCCTGCATAAAGAGTCTAAAAGAGCAGAGTAGAGCGTTCAGAAATAGGCCTAAATACATAAGGAACTCATGGTATAATAAATTTGGCATTTCAAACGAATTCATGATATTGGGATAACCACCGTTCTGAGAAAAGTAAAAAAGATTTTCTTATAAGATTATATTATACTATATACTTTTTTACTAGTGAAAATTCCAAACAGATCAAAGATTTAATCTGTATTTTTATAGTAAAAGTACAGTAAAACTGCAAAGTATTAGGCCCATTGTGTTGTATGATATCCAGATATATGTATACTTTGCAAGATAGAGGGCCAAGGTCTCAGCCACTAGATGCTCCTAAGGAAAACCTCCCTGTGATTGCTGCAGTAGGCATTGATTTGCAATGGTCCAAGTCTGCTTATTCCACTACTCAGAACCATGGCTTCCAGCAACAGTTTCTTTTTTTTTTCTTCTGAGTTACATTTCACTCAGAAGAGGAAGTAGTATAAACAATAGAATAAGTTTCCTAAAAGCAGAGACAATGATCTTCTTAGTTCTTGGAACGTAGAGGGTGTTCATTGTTCATAGGTCTGAGCCCCAATCCCACATTCATGCTTCAGGACCCTCTCTAGACCTTTGCCCATCCATCCTCTCTTCCATACTTCCTTCCCATGCACTGTCCTCATCTTCTTATCTTTGCTTGGAAAAGATGACTTCACCAATTCAGATCCCTGTTTTCTATTCTTGAAACGCCCCCTAGAAGCACCTCTTGAATTGACAGTGTTCTATGCAATGTGTTCTTTTTTCAAATAAATTTCAAGGCACTAAATGTTCTGAAAGTGTTTTTAACTACGCAAGAAATCTGTAATCCTAAATCATCGGTTTGAGAAAGCAAACGTTAGGAATTGACAAGTCTCTCTGTTTAGGGCCAGTTATAAAATGTTAAAATGTGATTGATCAGCACAGTTGGAAAACACATGCACACGTAAGGACTAAAACTAGAAGAAAATATGAACATAGGGACACAGTGATGTTAGCACAGGAGAAGGGTGGTTAAGTTTCTTCCTTTTAACTTCTTAGTATTTTGTAGCATAAAAATATAAATGTTTCCATTTTAAAATATCCTCATAAACAAATAAAACATTCAAAGAAAAGTTAAGGAAATCAGTGGTCTCTTACACCATCCTCAAAAGGTGTTACTATTATATTTCCTTTCTGTCTTGTCTTTACCAGTTTATTTCCTGACATATACATTGCATAAAGCATAATGTTCTGTAAACTGCTTTGTTAATTTAGCTTTAGATATTAAGCATTCCACATCACTTAAAATCTTTAAGAATATTTTATTAGCTACATAATAATCCAAAGAAAGACTATATCATAATTCTGTTTACTTATTCCAGAGTTAGACATTTAGAGGTTATAACAGCACAAGATTTTAAACAAATGGAATAGCAATAATAGCATTTCTGACCATTTACTTAGATAATTTTATGTGTAAAAATCTTCTCGTTCAAATTTTTAAGACTTTCTACCTGGATATTTATTAGAAAGTCAGTTGATCAACATTAACCATGCACAATCAAACACAATTCTCACCTTTGGTATTCCTTCTTCACAGGCATGATAGAAGTAGACCATTTTAGTTAAGTCTTCAAAGACTGATAGATGAGGGTTTCAAGAGACTAGTTCACTGGCTTATTCCTAAAAACTTTGATTCTCACATTTTCTAACTCAATCTCTGAGACCTTAGGTGAAAACCTAAATAAGAAAATCTACACTTGAGAAGAACATACAAAAATGCCACATAAGGCTCCCAATTCTCCTAAAGTTAAGGACTTATCAAACCCTTTCTAAACTTAATGTAGACCAGAATCACCTGGGGGACTTGTTAAACACAGACAGCTGGGCACCACCTCCAGCGTTTCAGTAGGTCGGGTAGGATCCCTACAACTTGCATGACTACCAACTCCCCAGCAGCTGATCTGGGGCCTGCACTTTAACAATCATTGCACTGATTATGTTAAGTGCCTGTTATGTCCCAAGTACTGACCCAGGTGCACAGAGACTGCAGTAAACAGACAGGCAAGGTTTCTGCTCTCAAGAAGCTTATCATCTAATAAACGGACATCAGGCAACAAGCAAGTATGCAAATGAGAAGAATTTTCTGGCAGTGCTGTGTTAAATCCACTTAGAAATTCTCTAGGGTGAGAAATGGCATCTCCAAAGACAGAGTGCTGGTACCTATTCTTCACCTGTGTCCTTTTTCTCTGGCTGCTATAGGGTTGAATCCAGCAAAACCAATCCAACTACCTGTTTATGTTTTAGCAAATCCCTTCTCAAACTAGGCAAAAAGACCCACCCTAGGCAGGCTGTTAGAGAACAAAGGGAAGAATATATTTGCTGTTCACAGTTCTGGAAAGCGCTTTTGTATCAAAAAAACTGAATTCTCACTGCCACTCCTACTCAAGGCCTAATTATACCTAAAAAGACTATATCGATGAATAAAAGGAAATTACACATGGAAGTTATATATACAAACCACCTGACTTAGCAGAATCAATGGAAATGCTACCAATAACTCTTGTGCTAAATCTGCTTCCAACAAAATGGAAAGAAAATACTTAAATGTAATTAAATGCCATGTTACCTATTTGACATTTACAAAATGCCTTCTTCTCAAATCCCTTTTCTGTTAGGTATTAAAAGACATTAGGGCTTCCCTGGTGGCGCAGTGGTTGAGAGTCTGCCTGCCAAAGCAGGGGACACGGGTTCATGCCCCGGTCTGGGAGGATCCCACATGCCGCAGAGCGGATGGGCCCGTGAGCCATGGCCGCTGAGCCTGCGCGTCCGGAGCCTGTGCTCCGCAACGGGAGAGGCCACAACAGTGAGAGGCCCGCGTACCGCAAAAAAAAAAAAAAAAAGACATTAGATAACAGAGATCATCCCCATCACACTTATCCTGTCCCCATAGATCACTACAGGATTGCCTTAAAGATCTCCTCTTAGGGAGGCCAAATGCCCTGTTCCCTTCTGCATCTACAGGCAACATTAAAGTAAGACTTGATAAATGGACTTTGGTATAAATAACTAAATGAGCTTCTTCACTTATACTTGTGGCTTGCCGTTGCTTTAGGCCCTAAGAGCCTAAGAGCTTGCCATTTCACAGTTTTTCAACTTCACAGCTGACTTGAAACATGCTTTAAACATCATTCAGAGTAAAATACACATTTTTACACAGTGAACCAGTATACCCAAATATGTACACATCTCAAACAAAATTTTGCAGAATAATATTCACTCCCACTACACACAAAGCATGATGACATTTTCATTCCATTTCCTTTAATGCCAGTACAAGCCACTAAATTTATTTCACAGCCTAATGGGTCATGGCCCATAGTTTAAAAATTTCTGTTATAGGATATCTATAAAATTCTACAAATCCATGCACAACAATCCGTCAAAAGAAATAAGTTAGGTTATTCTTACCTCAAGTTTTCAGAGACAGAAGGGGAAGAGAAAAACTGCACCATCTTGGTGATGCAGCTCGGGGTCCAAGAACCACCCCTTCCTCCCCACTCCAGGAAGTGCGTTTAAGTACCTAATCTGTGCCAGGTGCATAATTTCCACCTGTGTCTGTCCTTCCTTTAGTGGAAACAGAAAAACGTCAGCCAATTTCATGATCCAGATCAAGTCTGACCAACAGAACTTTCAGCAAGGATAGAAATGTTCCATTTCTGTGCTGTCCAAGACAGTAGCCATTAGCCTCAAGTGACTACTGATGACTTAAAATGTGCCTAGTGTGACTGAGAAGCTGGATTTTTTATTTAATTTAATTTAATTTACTTTTACATAGACACCTGAGTCTAGTGGCTCCCGTAGCGGACAGAACAGATACAGATTCTCCTTAAAATATGCGCCACATCTCTGTAGTGAAGATTTTTGCCAGACAAATTAATATTGAACTTTCTGCCCTCCTAGAAACCTAGTAACCTGAAAATGTTGTTTCCCTAGGATTCTAATTCATTTCACTTAGGACTGCTCCAACAGGCAGGAATTGTAGAGATTTCTTCCGTGATCAAAGGGCATGCCTTTTGTACCAATTTGTTCTACACAGTGTGCAGATTTAGCTAAATCATGGGAAGGTCTTGCCCCTTTTGGTATGTGTCCCTGCCCACGGAGGTTCACATTCTCCTCCTGACGCTCACACTAGCTGATTGCCTGGGGCATTTAATTTATCTCCACCTGTGACCCTGCTACCAGCGAGAGGCCAAAGAAACCAGCCCAGCTGTGAGAGCTGATCCACAAGCATTACCATTCACCTTGTTTGCTCCTTTTAGCAACTTGAACAGTATACACAAGCTACAGAATGGTAATGTTCAACAAAGACATGTCCTCCCTGGAATTTCTACCAGGGAAATTTCCCTTTGATCTCTTAATAGTGACATGTGCTCTGGTGTCAGCTTTTATAAATGGCTTTGACAGCTGGAGCTCTGATCTGAAGGTGGCCAGGCATGTTTGCACCATGACTTAACCCTCTGCTAGCTGGCAGAGCATTGGACATCCAGTAGCCCTTTGCATTTCATGGCAAGTGCAGGGACTGTGCTTTTCAACTGAGTGTCCCAACCTCCTCTACTCCCTAGGTTTCCACTGGGAGCCATGATCTAGGAGGACAAGACAAGGTATGATTTAATTTACCTCTGGAGCAAGCAATGCATGTTGATCAAGTCTGGTTTAAGACAAAGTTTTAAGCAAGCGAAGCTCATCTACCACTACATCCATCTCCTCTGCTGTCACCCCCAGTCCCATTAAATGTTGGTTTCCAAGTTCCCAGTCACGTCCTACCACCTACATTCTCATCTGAGATACAACAGCCCAGGCATAACATCCTAGCTTCAATGGGCTGCTCTCCATTTAGAAACTCTCCCCAATTTCTTATTCTCAAAGCTTACCTACTCCAGGTGCAATATTTAGGACCTTGATAGATAAGGTATTCAAATAAAGAGCATGCCCAAGCGTGAGTCTAAAAAAATAAGCATGAACTGAGCTACAATGGCCTTATAGAAATAATGCCTTAACTCATTTTATTGTTAAAATTTCATGCCTTATAGCAGAAGATATTTTTTGACTTGCAAATATTTTGGAGCTCTTCGATCATATAGAAAGAGACTTCTTATGTCTATAGCTACAGGGATATCAGTAATATATCAAATTCACTGCCTCGAAAATCCAAATAATTGCTATATCTCTGCTATGGAGTAAATAGTAACTCTGCAGGGTAACGCTGCATGAACTCTCTTGGGTTTCCAAGGTGTTGTTAAACTTATCTGATCCAAGTCAGAAGGATGTTTTAGGTAAGAAATTTCCAAAACTCTGCCTTGCCGCATCCTGTACCCCTTTACCATTAATCCAGTCAGACTCAGTGTCCTCAAAATACTATACAAAGCATAGCACCAAATCATTCAGTTCACCTTTTGAGAAGGTGACAACCTATTTAAAGGTAGAAAGGAGAGTAAACAGTAAAACCAGTTCTATCAGAAGTCTTAACACACAGACCATCTCAACCTGAGCAACATGCATAATAGAGTATGACTGAACTTGGATTTTCAGATGGTGAAAATCAAGGATGTTCTCTAAAGTGTATTAACTGGTTGCAAGCTTCAGAAGGGTTACCTGTACCACAGAGAAAGGAGAGGAAAGACTGTCCACATACGTAATACTGATATTTCTTTTTTTAGATCTGTAAGTCCCAGGCATCACTTCTCAAAAGCACGTTTCTGGGGATACACCCTACTTGCCACTCTGCTAAGGGACTTCCCTGCAAAAGACCTTCCCCACCATGAATTCATCAAAACCAGAGCTTGTAAGCAACATCAGTGACATGAAAATGCAAGAATTTGCTTTGTCACCTCGAAGAATTTTCAATACAGTTTTTACTTTCTTTAACTTGATTCAGTTCAGAGTACTCTACAGTCTCTTCAGGTCCTGAGCACACATGAGCACGTATCAACACTTGGATGTCTAACGGGCTCGCAAGTTAACATGTTCAAGCCTGAGCCCTGATCCTACAAGCCACAAACCTGCTCTTCCCAGGCATCCCCATTGGAGGCTATGGCAAGACCACTCTCTCACAGGCTCAAGACAAAGACAGAATTCATCCTAGACTCCTTTTCAGCTCATACCCCACATCCAATTCAGCAGCAAAACCTGTTTTCTCTACCTTCAAATTATATGCCGAATCTGACCACAACTCACCATCTCCACCGCTACCACCTTGGCCCAATCCACCATCACCTCCCACCTGATTATTGTATAGCCTGTGTAACCCACCTGCTTCCTCTCTTGACCCCCTATTTTCAATGCAGCAGCCAGAGTGATTCTATTACCACGTAGATCAGATGATGCTCTCTCAAGGTCTTGCATTAACTTCCATCACTCAGAACAAAAGGAAAGATTCTTCCAGTCATCGCTGTGAGCCTACCTTGTCTGCCTCCTGCCCCTACTTCTCAGACCTCCTCCCCGGTGATCCTGCCCCCAGGCCACCACAATGGCCTCCTTGCCATTCCTGGAGCATTTACATTTGAGCATTTACACCTGCTTGCTGTTCTCTACCTCTCATCCTCTCCCCCCAAGTCTGCGGCTCATCTCTCACCTTCTTCACCTGGGAATGTTTGCAAATGTCACATTTTTAGTGAGGCCTTCCCTGGACTTCCAGTTTAAAATTTCAGCCAACACCCACCCCCGCCTCACACACACACACAGAGTCACAGACACACACACACACACCCCTACACACACACACACACACACACACACACACACATACACACACACTCTCACTTCCTTTCTCCCATTCCTGCTTTCTCTCTATGTGGAGCACACATACATATATTGTATTTTACTAGTCTATCTTCTTTACTGTATTTCTTCCCTATGTGAATATAAGTTCTGTGAAGATAGGAGTTTTTGTGTGAGCTGTTCCATTGTTGAATCCCCAGCTTCTAAAACAACACCAGGCACATAACAGGTGCTCAATAAGTACTTGGTGAGCTGGAAACACACTGATACGTATGCAGATTTTGTGAGCTTGTGGCCCCCTCCTACATTCTTTTAGGACCTCCCCTTTCCTCTCCTTCTATCCGGGGGTCCCGGCAGGTATATTATGTGAGCACATCCTTGCCACAGCTGCCCGCCTCCCCTGCTCTGCTCCAGTGTCTCCTTCATTGCCACAAGAGAGCCAATGCCTGTGCCACTGCTGCCACCTCCATGCTCCTCACTGTGCCAGCTCCCAAGGCCCGCCTCCAGCTGATGTCCACAGTTTCTGGTCACTACTGCGGGCCTGGGCCACTGCTGCCAGCATCCCCCCTGGCATGAAGGTCCTTCCCTCCCCTTAATTCTCCTGACCCAAGCATGACCACAAGCCTTTTCCCCAATTCCTTGGGGCAACTCCTTTACTTGCTAGTGTAATTCTGAGCGAATGATTGAGCTTATCTACTCCTCAGTATTCTCACCTGTAAATGCAAATAATACCCATCTCATTGCATGGCTAGAAGACTGGAACTAATATAGTCAAAGCACTGAACAGCACTGTCTGCTGGAGAAGTGCTCGATAAGTATTAGCTATTATCATGATGATGACCTTGACTGGCCCAAATGGTGGCGATCACAATTATTATCGTTCTTTAGAACAGCTCTTCTGGGAACCCACAGGCCCTAACCTGTGATCCAGGCTCCTCTTAGGGCCAACTTCCTGATGGACTCCCACGCTGCCTTGGGTAGCAGCCCCACCCTCTCCTATGCAGGAGCACCCTGAGTTGTATCTGTGCATGGATGAGTCCAAGCACAAAAGAGTGACCCACGGGAAGCAGCTGCATAGCACAGGGAGATCAGCTCGGTGCTTTTGTGACCGCCTAGACGGGTGGGATAGGGAAGGTTGGAGGGAGACCCAAGAGGGAGGGGATATGGGGATATATGTATGCATATAGCTGATTCACTTTGTTATACAGCAGAAACTAACACAACACTGTAAAGCAATTATACTCCAATAAAGATGTTTAAAAAAAAAAAAAGAGTGACCCATGGAAAAGCAGGAATGTCCCTTCCTCTGAATCTAAGCTCTGCCTTCCTTCAGGACATTGACACCTCCCCAGATGAGCACCAGGGTCCATATCCACGCCTTTCAAGGGCAGCCCTGTGCCCAAACCACAACAGTGTTATCTATCGAATCACAACACATTAATCAATATCAGTAGCAGGGACTCATTTTCCTCAGCCACCCTTTCCTTAAAAAACGGGACAAATTGCTTAAATTCTGGGTACCTGATTTTCTCAACTATAAAAGTAGACACACTGTATCTGCCTCATAAGGTTGTTGTGTGGCTTAAATGAGTTAAAACATATCAAGTGCTTAGAACAGCGCCTGGCACATGGTAAAAACTTTAAAAGATTAGCTATTACTATTCTCCCACAGCAAGAGTATAAAGACAGCCTTTCTCTTCAAGCATTAGGTCCATCATAAGCGTTGCCTGGTTTATCTCTTCAGTGCCTCTTCAAAACTGGAAATCCTGAGGGCTAGAACTAATTTTTCTTCACATTTCTATTTTCAGTGCCTAGTAGAAGGGCTAGCACAAAGTAGACTTTCAGTGCATTTTTATTGAGTAAATAAATGAATGGATACATGCATTCACGAATGAATGATTTCCTTATTCAGGGTCACACTAAAGCCCAGTTACTGAAGAAAGATAATCCTTGCAAGCAAGAAATAGAAAAGAAAATAAGGAGAGAAAAAAGCATCTCAAAGAATCAGGCTCTTCCTTGAGGAGGTGGCAGAGTATTCCAACTAATGATGGATTGGGGCCCCTGGGAAGCATCCATCACTTCTAATCCTGGACTCTGCTGGAGGAAATGAGCCCTGCATGCATAAATTAGTGAAAGGCATAATACTGATTCGTGTTCCTTTTGCAATTTCCTCTTCTGCACAGCCGCTTATTCAGATTGAACAAGATGTCACTGTTACATCAGGAACCAAGTGACATGCGGAAATTGATCAAAATAAAGCCTTATCCTGGAATATATCCCTTCCTCTGAATCTAAGTTGTGCCTTCCTTATTATCATTCTTTAGAACAGCTCTTCCGGGAACCCACAGGCCCTAGCCCCTGATCCAGGCTCCTCTTAGGGCCAACTTCCTGATGAACTCCAGGCTGCCCTGGGTAGCAGCCCCATCCTCTCCTATGCAGGAGCACCCTGAGTTGCATATACATATGATATGTGTGTGTGTGTATGTGTGTATATATATATATATATATATATATATATATATAAAATTTAAAAACCAGGAGAAAGAAAAGAAAATAGAGAGACAGAACCTAAGCAGAATTCCTACAATTTAAATGAACATCTGAGCAGTGACAGAGGTATTAGAGACCACAGCCTTGGGAGCAGGAAACCCAAATCCTTTGGGTAGAAATTTTTTCTTGCTGCTGTGAGGAAGTATTGAGTTAAGCAATGGGCACTTTGGGTTACTAGACAGATCACTAGCAAAGATCACTAAGGCTCTGAGCCCAATGTAGCCAAACAAATACAAGTAGTTTCACGTAAGGATTTTAACTTAATACTCTCAACTAATCCACAGTATGGAAGTTCAAATTATTTTCACTTTACAGATAAAACTGAGAAACACAAAGTGACTTTCTCAAGATCAGGCCACCAATAGACAGTGGGGGTCAGACTTGGCACTCAGGCCTTCTTCCCTAAGGCTTCAGTTTCTCTTCTCTGTCATGTGTCCTGCACGTTTAAACCATGTTTAAAGTGACAGAAACTCATATATGAAATGTACTTCAATCTTCAATCAGTAAACATAAAAGAAGGAAAAGATGGAATTAAAGGTAACTGACGGAATATAATACAGAAAACATCTGCTGGTACCAGGAACCACACTAAACTCCTTTAGTTATTATTATTTTTGGAAAGGACAGAGAATACTACCTCAGCAACTTTGGAGACAGTGATTCTAACCACCTTGGCTGCCGTGAACTGAAGCAACACTAACTCAAGAAGCTGTGAGGACAAGATTTTAGAAAAAAACCACATGTGATGTCCTGAAAGCCTGTGTTATGATAAATATATCAATCTAATATGGGAAAAGTGGTGAAAATAGTCATTCTATTGACTATTTGAAGAAGACCACGTATTCAGGAAACTGAACACGTATTTCTGTAAATTTAAGTGTTTTAAGTAGATAGTTGAAATTAAAAGACTCAAGTAGAATGTGAATATGATTATCATATTCATAGAATTTAATATTCTGTAAAACATTTCACAATTGTGCTGATGGTCTTCTTCAAAACTTTCCCCAGATTGGCTGGTATTTCCTATTGTTGTCTGAGAAAACCAATGTTTACACTAGGTTAAAACACAGATTAGGAATTTGTTTTTTTCTGAGCTGGCTCAACTTTGAGGAGAGAAAATGGAAAAGCAAACAAAATCTTTAAAAGCCTGACACAGAAGGCCTCGACTCAGACAGCCAGAGTGGGAACACACACTTCTGCTCCACCTGGAATCCCAGTTCTATCGACCTCATCAAACAAGTGGGCAAATTGTCCACACCTTTGTTTACTTCCTGAGCTGGACTGCCCAGGAAATACTTTGCATTTTTTTTCTCTGTTTAGAAAATCCCATGTTCCCAGGAGGCCAATTAAGAAAAGTCAGGCTGGGATGCATACAGAGCAAGAACAAGAAAGCATAACCCCCAGAGCATCGTTTCCAGCCCTCCCTGCCTTATTGCGATAGGATGGTCCCTGTACCTCTTTCTAACATCTCAGTCACTTTCCCTTCCTTTGCACTTTACATGGATGGACTCTTTTCATTGTACCTCCATGAGGTAGGTGCTATTATCACACCCATTTTGAAGTTAAATAAATAGAGGCTCGGAGAGTTTGATCAACTTGACCAAAGTCATAAAGCTAGTGAATAACAGAGCTGAGATTTTGAACCCAAAAAGTTGAGCCCACTGTGTTCCCCACATCTTAATTGCATCTTACTACAAATGTCCTTGCACTGAGAGGAAAGGGGCATGGAGCAGGACTTGCCATCTTCTGTATGTTTGGAATTTTTCTGTTTCTGTTAAATTAAAGGCAACACTCCTGAAAGCTCTTACTTCTATAAACAAACTATTATTATAATCAACCCTGAGGTTTCCTTTCCTAGAATTCATCCCAGTAACAAAATCATTTACCCAACTACCGATTTGTCAGTTCGTGAGAAAAGTGCCTCCCCCACTCAGAATTCCCCAGGATCCTGGATGGATTAACAACAAATGGGTCATGAATATGATAACTCCTGGATAGCTGCAGGAAGGGTACCCCAAACATGCAATTACATGGGGTGACATGACTCCCCCAATTGCTAGGTGTTTTGTGGAAATGAATCCTAGCAGGCATACACATATTTTCACAGCATGTACACATTCAGTACAGAAAGAATGCATTTGCAGAAGTAACAGAAGTGTGTTCACTAGCCAAGGGAAGAAGAACTATAACTCTAGTTTTAACAGGGGGGAGGGGCTCTCTTTCTTCTGCTTCATAACATCATAATTCAACCTTTCAGCCATGTGCAGCCATGCTTGATCTTTCCCCTTTTAATTTATTATTTGTAAGGCTGCCATCGGGAAGCTTTGATGTCAGGGACCTGAGGGAGGCGAGGATGTCATCTCGGAGGAGCGGTGATGTCACTTCAGTACCATGATCTCTCTGCCTCACCTGATTGCCTTCCAGCTTACCCAAGTTGCATTATGCAACAACTGTAAGGAGAACGAATCTCATCTCAAGGGTGTGCAAGGCCCTGGGACAAAGAGGTGAGAATGTGGAAACAACTCCCTATAAAACTTAGCTCTGTCTGTAGAGATGCTCATTCACCCTCCTATTGCATATGTCACTCACCATTCATCCAACTGGTGTTTACTGAGCACCGAATAACTACATGGACTGTGGAAGAGACAGTATGTGACAGATACTGCTGATTGCTTACCCAACAGCCATTCCTTCCAACTTCCTAGCCTAGAGAACACTAATTTTGTTTACGTATCCAACCCCCAAGGAAGGTAGCCCTGTCTCCACGCCAGCTGATTAGTTTAAGTCAAGAGCCAGCAAACAATGGCTCGCAAGCCAAACCCAGCTCATTGGCTGTTTCTGTATATAAAAATGTACTACAACCATGTTATCATTTACGTATCATCTATGAATGTTTTTGTGCTACAACTGCAGAACTGAGTAGTTGCAACAGAAACCATATGGCCTGCAAAACTATAATATTTGCCATCTGACCCTTTACAGAAAAATTTTGCTAAATGCTGGTCTAAGCCAATTAGTAATACCGTTCCCTTTGCCAGAGTTTGGTTTAGTTTACAGGTGCACAAGTGTTGACCCAGTGTTGATAAATGACACTTAAGGAAAAGTCTGCTGAGGGCAATTGGGAAAAAAAGAGTTTCCTTTTCTTCCTCTGGATGCAACTCCTAGAATGATGGCAGCCATCTTGCATTTATCAGGGAGGCCAGTCTAAGAACCAAGTTGACATTCTAGGGATAGCAGAGCAAAAAAGCAGAAATAACCTGAGTCTTTGATGTCTTTGAGCTGTTGAACTAGCCAACCCTGGAACCAGATACCTCAGCATTCCATGTCATGTGAGATCATGTGTCCTCATTATTTAAGCCAGAGAAGTTAGGATCTCCCCTTGATGAGTCAACCTCTAAGTTTAAGAAATGACCTTCTTTTATCCTGGTAACATTCTTTGCTCTAATATCTACTTCGTCTGATATTAATATAACCACTCCAGCTTTCTTTTGGTTAGTGTTAGAACAGAAATCTTTTTCCATTATTTACCTTAAGCTATTTGAGTCCATATATCGCAATGTGCTTCTTGCAGGCAGGATATAAAAGTAAGTTCCATCTTACTTTTTTATACAATATGGCAATATTTTCTTCTTCATTATGTTATTTAGACCATTTACACTTAATGTGATCGCTGATATGGTTAAGTTTGAATCTATCATCTTGCTATTTGTTTTTCATTTGTTTCATCTGTGCTTTGTTTTCTTTTCCTCTTTTTCTGATTCTTGTAATTAACTATTTTATGATTCTATAATAGCTCCTTTACTTAGCTAATTTTAGTGGTTGCTTTAGGGTTTGTAGAACGTACCTTCCAGTGATCTTATACAACTTCATGTATGGTATATGATAACAATATACTTGTATTGTCCTCCTGACAATAAGATATGCAGTCACTTTTAAATGTTATGGAGAGATATTTAATGATGTAGAAATACACTCTCTATATATTAAGAAAAAAATGACAGAATGTATATAATGTAATCCCCATTACATTTTTTAAATGTAATGAATATACTGATAACATCTAGATACTAGATAGATAAAGAGTACAAGATTATACACTTTACTGTTAACTGGTTATTTCCATGTGATCAAACAACAGATCTTCTTCTTCCATTTGCTTATTTGTATTGGTTTGATTTTCTATAATAAATATGTATTATTTTCACAACTTGCAAAACTCTTAGCTATTATTTAAGGGCCAACCTTCAAACAGTCTCCTTTTTGGATATCAGAGCAATCATTTATCATTTATGTCACCTAGGAGCTCATATCATACACATCTCTGTGTGTGTCTCTATTTCTCCTTCATGAGCCTCAGCTACTTGATGTCATGGAGCATGTCCTAAAGAGCCATGAGCCCTCCAGCACCACACAGGCTGGGTGCTCACTAACATGAACCCTAATAGAATGGATGTTAGGCAGCAGTAAAGAGCACAAAGTCTGCAGATAAAAAAGACAAAGCTAATGGCTAATGCAAGTGTTATATTTAGTTTATTCTTTGGTTTTCAAACCTACTTCTTTAGTTCTCCCACTACCTCTGGAAATTTTTTCTATTTATTCTTTCTTTTAAATTTTAATTTATTCTACCTTTTTAAACTTAAAATATTATTCCTACTGTAGGAAAATATAATGGCCAACATTTCAGTTCTCCTTTTCCAAAGGAAAAACATCATGGAATATTTAAGAATCATTTGATATGTTAAAACGTTGCTGACCTACAACATTGGCGACATATTTTGTAGCTGATATCACCGTAAACTCTCTCACAGGAAGGTGGTTTCCACTCCTTCAAAAACACACTTACAGCTTGGCAGATTAAAGGGACATGAAAAGCTGAATCAGCCTGATAGACTTTCCCTGGGAGAATAATTACTAACTGACACGCAGCCTACAGAAAGAACAACAGGGGTGGAAACTATTATTTGCATGGGACCTAATCTCAGGAGAAACAGAATTAAACATGGTGTTCTAAAGTTCTGTTCCTGACGGGATCCAGAGCTAACACCTGCCTAGACATGTACAAACTCAAATCAAAATCTGAGGGTAAAGTTGCCCATCATGGAGCTTTCTACCTGAAGGACCTGCTGTCCAGAATTGTTTTTTCCAAAATACTTGAAAATGTTACAAGTTACATCTTCCCTACTTCTCTTCATCCTTTTCCATGACATACCTCAAAAATGAGAAACAGAACCCTTATTTCTACTTCAGATGGACACAGTTTACTTCTAACAAGATTATTTACAATGATGAAAGGTGTACCTCCCTGCCTCTGCCTGGAACTCTATCTGCATAACCAGTAAAGTCTTCAGCCAGGGTTGTCAAATTTTACTGAAGATGAGATTTACCTGGGGAGCTGTATTAGTTATTTAATGCTGTGAAACAAATCACCTCAAAACTCAGTGGCTTAAGGGAAAAGAATTCAGAAGTTCGGCTGGCAGTTCTGACTCAGAGTCTCTCAAAGGGTTGTAGGCAGACGTCCGCTAGGGCTGCTGTCACTGGAAGGCCAGACTGGGGACAGAGGTGCTGCTTCCAAAGTGGCTCACCCACAAGGCTGGCAAATTAGAGCTGACTGTTGTTGAAAACCCTTGGTTCCTCTCCATGTGGGCCTCTCCATAGGGCTGTTGGGTATCCTCACAGCATGGGGGCTAGCCTCCCAAAGGGCAAGCAACAGGAGACCAAGCAGAAGCTGCAATGCCTTTTACAACCTGCCCTTAGAAGTCACACACTGTCCATTCTGCTGTATTCTTTCCATCATGTGGGTCAGCCAGACCCAATGTGGGAGATCTCACAAAGGCATGAATACCAGGTGACATGAGGCTCATGAGGACAGACAATCTTGGAAGCCACCTACCACAGTCCACCCTCTAGTCCCCAATCCTGAGCCAGATGCTGTAATGGGATGAGGCTTGGGGGTCTCAGGGGAGGGGATGCATGTATTCTACACATGGAGAAATATGAATTGTTGTGGCCATCGAGTGCCCTGAACAGAGTAGTCTCCAAAGATGGCCACATCTATATATTTATCCCACCCCACAGGCTCTTTTTACTGAGTGAACTCCCCCCACCAGGAGGTGAGGTCTATGTTTTGTTCCTTGAATTGAGGGAAGAGAGAGGGGAGGAAGTGACTGCCCCAATCAGTGGGGAAGTGTATATGGTCAAAGTAATACTATGTAAATGTCTGAGACTAGGACATACTAAGGATAAAGCTTCTGCTGTATTTCCTCTCCCCTTCTCTGAGGATAATAGTCCTTGAGACAGAGACACCATATTGTGAGGAAGCCCAAGCCACTCAGAGAGGTCATGTGTGGGTGTTCTTGCTGACAGTTCCTTTTAGGTGCTCAGCTGACAACCAGCATCAACTACCTGTGACTGAACAGTCTTCAGTGCTTCCTGTCCCAAACTGAGTCTTCCAGCTGAGTCCCCAGATATCATGAAGAAGAGACTAGCCACCTGCACTGTGCCCCATCTGAGAAACTGACCCACAAAAATCATAAGAGATAATATCTGATGATGGTTGTTTTAAGCCATGAAGTTGTGAGGGCTTTTGAGGTAATAGTTAACTAATGTAGTAAATTTAAATATACTTGTTGCAGCTACAAATCTCCAGACCCACTGAATGAGATTTCCTAAGGTAGAAGAAGCCTGGGAAACTTGATTTATGAAGTGTCTCAGTGGATTCTTATCATCAGGGATAGTGAGGAAATTCTGATGGTGTATCTTCCATCACAAGTCTCAATGGAAAATCTACTCTTTTTTTTGTTTTTTTTTAACATCTTTATTGGAGTATAATTGCTTTACAATGGTGTGTTAGTTTCTGCTTTATAACAAAGTGAATCAGTTATACATATACTTATGTTCCCATATCTCTTCCCTCTTGCGTCTCCCTCCCTCCCACCCTCCCTATCCCACTGCTCTAGGTGGTCACAAACCACCTAGCTGATCTCCCTGTGCTATGGGGCTACTTCCCACTAGCTATCTATTTTATGTTTGGTAGTGTATATATGTCCATGCCACTCTCTCACTTTGTCACAGCTTACCCTTCTCCCTCCCCATATCCTCAAGTCCATGCTCTAGTAGGTCTATGTCTTTATTCCCTTCTTATCCCTAGGTTCTTCATGACCTGTTTTTTTTTTTTTTTTTTTTTTAGATTCCATATATATGTGTTAACATACGGTATTTGTTTTTCTCTTTCTGACTTACTTCACTCTGTATGACAGACTCTAGGTCCATCCACCTCACTACAAATAACTCAATTTCGTTTCTTTTTATGGCTGAGTAATATTCCATTGTATATATGTGCCACGTCTTCTTTATCCATTCATCTGTTGATGGACGCTTAGGTTGCTTCCATGTCCTGGCTACTGTAAACAGAGCTGCAATGAACATTTTGGTACGTGACTCTTTTTGAATTATGGTTTTCCCAGGGTATATGCCCAGTAGTGGGATTGCTGGGTCATATGGTAGTTCTATTTGTAGTTTTTTAAGGAACCTCCATACTGTTCTCCATAGTGGCTGTATCAATTTTCTACTCGGTTTTTATCTTTGATTGTCTATGTATTTCATCTACTTAGTGAAAACCACAACTAGAAATTGAATCTAAATCTGGCTCCGGATGAGATGCTCTTGAATTTCTAACTCTCAAATTTTATATTAAATCTTCAGAAGGTAGTGCTTGGAGAAGAAATACGGAAAATACGAGGCAAAAGTTTTATAGATTTTTGGGCAGATTGTAAAATCCTCTTTCTTAAATCTTTACAGTTATTCAACTATCAGGAAAAACAGAGGACAGAAGACAAAAATATCATTTTCTGTGGCAACTCTAAATGTACCAATATGGTGTGGAATCTCGAAGTTACATAAGTGGGGAAAAGACAAGATGCATAACAATATTTATATCTATATCTATCTATACATACATATATGTATATTTAAGTGGTAAATGCATAAAACCACCTCTGTAAAGATACACAGGGACTTCCCTGGTGGTCCAGTGGTAAAGAATCCGCCTTCCAATACAGGGGATGCAGGTTTGATCCCTGGTTGGGGAACTAAGATCCCACATGCTGCGGGACAACTAAGCCCATGTGCCACAACTACTGAGCTCACGCACCTCAACTAGAGCCCATGTGCCGCAAACTACAGAGCCCACGCGCTCTGGAACCTGTGCGCCACAACTAGAGAATGCATGCGCCCTGGAGCCCCTGCAGCACAACCAGAGAGAGAAAACCCACACGCCACAACTAGAGAGAAACCCAAGCAGACCGCGTGCCGTAACCAAGAAGATCCCACATACCTCAAAAAAGATCCCATGTGCCGCAACTAAGACCCGACGCAGCCAAAAATAATAATAATAATGATAAAGAAAATAAATAAGTAAAATAAATAAATATTTTTTTAAAAGTTACACACAAAACTGGTAACAATGGTTGCCTTTGGAAATAACTGGATGGCTGGGCTAAGATTATAAGAAAGACATTTTTCACTGAATATTTTTTGTAACTTTTGAGTTTTGTACTGGGATCATGGAATGCTTTACAAAAATAGATAAATAAAATGTGTTTACAACAGCCTTTCTCTTTGAGGACCTTCTTGGGAGTCATTCCAGAACATGAAAGTGTGACCCCATATTATTACTGGTTACAGTTAATTACCTTGTTTGTTTGTTTGTTTCACAGTGAAAGGAAACTCAAGATCCATCAGGACCAGGGATCCTCATAGGTTAAAATCTAGCCACTGTAGAGTTGATAGCTCCATCCTCGTATCTTACTGGATCTCTTGGGTGTCACTGCCCAGCCTCCACCTCTGACACAAGACAGCCCTTGAACTCTGCACAAGTGGACACTTGCCCTGGGTGTCACTCAGAGAGTGCTGCTCTGGCCCTTCCCTGGCCTTGCCCAACCCACCCACTAAAGAGCTGCAGCCAAGGGGACGTGTCCACCAGGGTCCACAAACTAGGGGTTTAAGAAAATCTGACATTTGTTTTTGTGAAAGAATATGCTAGGAGGAGTTTTTATTTTAAAAATAAATGATAGCCATCTTGTCCTCAGAAATACTGGTGACTTCTGAATTGTCCTCCTTCATATTCTACTTTTTAAAACATGTTGTTAGTCTTAACTCTAGAAAAAAATCAATATTGTACATTAATAAGGATTTTGATGTCTTTAAAATGATGTGAACATATTACTTAAAAACAAATTTTTAAAAATTTTAGGCATGGACATATATACACTACCAAATGTAAAACCAATAGCTAGAGAGAAGCAGCCGCATAGCACAGGGAGATCAGCTCGGTGCTTTATGACCATCTAGAGGGGTGGGATAGGAAGGGTGGGAGGGAGGGAGACACAAGAGGGAGGGGATATGGGGATATATGTATAACTGATTCACTTTGTTATAAAGCAGAAACTAACACACCATTGTAAAGCAATTATACTCCAATAAAGATGTTTAAAAAAAATTTTTTTAACAAATTTTAGGATATTTTTTCAGAAGCAAATTTATCAGTGGGAGTTACTCTGAAGGTCTCTTGTGTTCAAAGATCATTCATGTTAAAGGCCAAATATCCTGATGCTGCTGATGATTGTTGGATAGGAATCTAATGGAAAGAAAATTAGAACCAAAGGGTCAAAAGAAAAAAGAAGCCAATAATTTGTCAGCACATTGCTTTTTAAGCTTCGTATGAGGAATTTGATGTTTAAAACATAGAAGAGCAGATAGCCAATCAAAGAGAAACACGTTATAGCTGGAAACGAAAGGAAGATAAAAAAGCAAGTTATATATTAAAACTACATATAGTTTACACTTTCAAGGCATTTTAGTTTGTATGCTAGAATGAAAAGCTTTTTTTTTTACTAGGAAAAGTATTTGTAAGGATGCATGAGCTAATATGGAATTTCTCACTATTTTTCATAGCAGCAGAGCTTACAAATCACCTGAGATGTCATTTAAGTGGAGAACTGGATTGGATCATGAATGGACTGCAAAGGAGAGGAAGGGGAGGCCTAGCTTTACCCGGAGATTTGGAAAGGCTGACATTTGGCAGTGACTCTTAAAACACAAGGAGGGTTGTCCAAAATGTGCTGGAAGACATAAAGAAGTAACTGGTGTGGAATGCCAACCTCCCCCATCCCCTGCAAGAAAATACATAAACTAGAAAGATCTGAAACGGTTATATTGAACATGGTATGACTTTGTATTACAATCTCTGAGAACTCTGAGATGTAAAATAATTTGCTTCTGGACTATATACATGATAATAGAAGGAGGGTAATTGTGATCTCTGGGAGGAAAATGCTGATGCGGTTGTAAGATCCCTCCAGACGCGATGATTCACTGCAGGACAGTCACCAGAACAGAACCCCTCTCAAAGCAGTGACAGAATCCGTCAGCCTGTCCTGACGATGGACAGTGAGTTCTCAATGTCTCCCTCACCTGAGTTTCTGTCTGATGAGGTCCCTGAGAAAACTGGCCACGGTATAGAATTCTGTCAAAGAAATTATTTTTATTTTAGTGTTTAAAAGGTCTCTTTCTCCACATTAAATTGGTGAACAAATGAAATTTCTAAGGAACCGGGACTTCTCCTCCTATCTGGCACCCACACGGGCACAGAGCGGCTGAGGGGAGATCCCCAGCTGTGGGTTCCTCTCCACATCAACCCAGCCAGCAGATCCAGGTCATTTCCTTTGTCTTGCACACAGCTCGCACATGCTCACCAGAGCTGTCGGGTAAGTTGCAGACGTTATTGAGCGTTGAGAAAAAGGAGGGGGATTACAACACACCAAGAAAAACAACTTAAAATTAAATATGAGATACGTTTCCAGTGTCTCCTGGGCCCTATTTAGCAAGACAGGCATTTGGTGCCCAAGATGTGGTTCGAAGCCCTATTTCTGTCCTGCCCCCTCAGTCCCAGCTCATATTTCTTCTCTCCTACCATCCCCTAATTTATGTCCATTGATGTAAAATAGTACAGTTCTCTGTCTCTTTAAAATGCATTCCCTTGGGGCCTTGTCTTCTGTCCCTAAACCCTTGACAAAGCATTTAATACATACATACAATTCCTTTTGTAAAAGAAACTCATGCCCGTTAGTAAAATGATCAGATTTTTTATGCCTCAACATGAAGCTCTTTGCAAAGCATCAGGCAAGTAGAAGGCACCATTACTGGTCACTGCTGTTACTCTTCACACCTCCATGGCCAACAGGAGCTCTCTGTCTGTTCAGGGCCCCCTGGACCCTGCAGGGCTCCCTGATGTTGGCACACCTGCCTCGCCAACCAGGCCTGGCACCGCCCATCATCGTCCCAATGGTCTGAGTCTCTGGAGACTGTAGCCAAACGTAGGAGGAATTCACTTCTAGTCATCTCTTAGAATGTCAGGACCTTGGCCTTGGGTTTCCCCAATAAGTGAAGCCGTCTACTTCCTAGCCGTTTCTGAAGCCCACTAGTTCCACTGCCACACGCACTTCATGTGGACTCTGTCTCTTGCCTCTGTGTCATTGAAGCTGGGCCATTTCCTAAACCTCTCCCAAACATCCAAATACTTTTGTTCCTATTGGTACTCAGACCCAGAAATCCCCACCCTTGAAGCTCATGGTGATTTAATGTTGGGGACCAGTTAACTCCAGGGTTCAGATCCTTGCAAAACACACACAGACCCCATTCTTCTGGGGGTGAGGGGAGGTTGTGCCGAGCTCACCTCTTACTTCCATGTTCTTTCTTCCTTCTGAAATTCATGGATACTTGAGTCAGTGGGTTTCCTTTAGGCCCAGGGAAGTTTTTCCTACTATATCCTGAGAGACCAGATTGCTTGCTGGTTGAAGACGCAGAGCACTCCAGGGCTGAGAATTCCAAAGGAGTCTTCAAACTACAGTCCAGACCCTTCACTCATCAGGAGTCACAATAATAACACCTGACATTGAAGGAATGCCTCCCATAAGCTAGGCACAAGGTTAAGCACCTCATGTACAGCATCTCATTTAATCATCCTTAACACCCAATTTTACAGGTATTTTTATTATGCCCATTTTACAGATGATGAAACTGCAGTTCAGCGAGGTAAAACAACTTGCCCAAGATCATAGAACTAAGGTGTCAGAGTCAAGTCTGAATGCTCTTAACCACTGGGCTATACTATCATTGAAATCATTTCATTAGTTAGCCCTCTGAAACCAACCCTAATGTGCTCCCTGAGCCTCCTACACATAACTGAGTTGTGCACTTATAAGCCAGTCTCAGATAAAGCTTGGGGGCCCAGCCTAGAGAAACTGGTTGAGAACTGCTAAGCAGAGCTGGAAGCTCCCCTCAGCAACAGCTCACAGGGAAAGTTTTATGTGAGGCCCTAGGAGACGCTTTGCAACTCTGTAGACACTGACTGCCCAACGTCATCCCTGAAGAGTCAAGGTCAACCCTTGGAGTCACTGCCTATTAACTATAGTTAGCATCCCCACTTCCCCGAGAAGCCCTCCAACTCTCAAAGTAACCAGGCTTGGCTTCTGACCAGCACAAGGAATTAACTAAGGCCCCAGAGTCTTCTCTGGTATTACCTGATGGTTCAGTGAGACTCCCCAAGTTCACCAGGCTGATTTCTAAATCCCCAGTCAGAGTAACCAAGGCAACAGATACATCTGACCTAACACTGTAACATATTGGCCAGACTTGGCGGGTCGGGGATGGGAGAGGCCTCACGGGACCATTTTAAAATTCTTAGGTATGTTACAGCTACATGGAGCACCCTCAGTAGTAGCCCCCAAACCTGCACCCCTGCCCCAAATCCTGAGCTCCACCTCACACTCAAGGTCCCCAGGAACTCCCAAACATCTAAGAACTGCAGTTGCACAGCCTCACTGTTGGAGTTTCGGCTTATTGTCCTTTCAAATGTCCTTTCCATCATATATTCCATCTTAGACACTTGCTCCTAAAGCATCTATTCCTGGACGCTGCTTCATACTGAAACCATTGGTGTCCAGCTTATACATGCAATCCTGGTTTCTCTTTTGGCCTGTAACATGGGTGCCCCCCCAAATTAGTATATCCTTCTCTCTCATTTATTTTTCCATGAGGCATTGACAAAGCACTTTGGTATAAAACACAAACTAAGAAGCACGGGTAGTAGTCCCAGGTGTCTCACTAACTGGCCAACTCATTGACCTTTGCTGTTCTCCAGTCTCCTCTCTGGGATGAGCATTCTGAATGATTACTAAGCTTCCTTCAGCTCTAACTTTCTGGATTTTCCCTTCCAACGTTTTACTACCATTTAAAATTAGTAACAGCTTGTTCCCATATTATCCATCTTCTGATCGTACCCCTAATGGCTGGCATTTCCAGTTTGTTCCCTAATGTCTTAACCTTGGAGATGATCTTGATTATTTTGCCTGCAGAACTAGCCTAACCAATGCCAAGTTCTGCTGAATGATAGCATTTAAATGTGCTCCTCTATTTCCCTTTGTTTCAGCCTCCATCCATGTCATTTTTACTTGTGCATAAATTTTTCCAGTGTAAACTTCTCCACTCTTGCTAATGTAGTCTCCTTACACTTTTTTCCTTTCCCATCCTCTATATGTAATTATTCAACAGCAATCAAGTCTTTCATGTGTTATTTGACACTTTTACTTCTCATGAGAGGCTCCCAACTGCCTCCTGCATTGATTTTATACTCTTGATTTTATACTCTTTCAACTAGTCTCCAAGCATATGTATCCCAGGTTACCTCCAGGCACATGTCATTTTAAATTTATAGAGAGAAAACAATAATAATAAGCAACCTTTCAAATAACGGCTGCTGTTTCTTTCAGGCGCCTAAACTTAGAAAAGGTCATAGAAAGTTATTTGCTTCTTATTAACATCTAATAGCTGCGTTATTCCCATAGGCAGAAACGAACAAAAAAATAGCAATTGCAATTTGACAGTGACATAAACAGCTGTCTGGCTAATGAATTCCTTGCCAAATGCATGTTCCAAAAGAGGAAGCAATGTCACCTTTAACATAAGTGACTTTTCCCAAAATGCTGGAGTTATACCGAGGGAAAGTAAGATCTGGGAAGAGCATAAATGAAAAAAATATTGGAGCTATGTCTCTGGGAACATTAAAATGAAAACTACCACATGGTTCTGATTCACCATACTGTATTTCCCATCTTTCTCATGAACAAACATGCTGCCGATTCCCATTAAAACTTCACAAGAACTCTCAGGTCCACTAATTCAGGTATGTCCCTTGATGCCCAATAAAGTGCCCTCTTTTCTAATCCTAGGAGCAAACTACCCAGATAATACAAAAGTGCATCTTTAAGACTAAAATTACTAGGCTATCAAAGTTGTTAAATATAATCACTAAGAAAACAGGCTTCCCAAAAGCTGATCTATGCCGAGGACCTTGTAGGTTGAGACTCTTCCATGATATATCATACATGGAAAAAGGAAGCAGATATAGGAAGTTATTGACAATTTCAATCAGAACCTTGACTGCATTCGGGATGCCTTTCGCCATGCAAAAGACAGCCTCCATGTGTAAGTCCAACTTTGAAGGAAACGCTGTAGGTGATCTGCAGCAGCAGACACAAAAAATAGACATGCCTTCTGAAAATGAGATCTCCGTAGGTGAGGCCAAGATGATAACATCACTCTAGCATCATATTTGGCCCTCTAAAAGCTTATATTAGAGCAAGACTTCAGAAATTTGAGACGTCTGACCTAATTTTAGGTAGCTGCATTTGGAAGAGCTATTTTCCCAAACACGTTTCAAGGTAGATAGACCAGCCATTGGAATTTTGCTGCACATTTTAGACAGACACTATTGATGGTAACCTCTGGAGAAGATTTACATTTCTTTTCACTTTGCACAAATGTTCTGACCCAACTCTAAATGTTCCTCTCGCAGTAAGCAGCACGTCCCCTTTAGACTCCCTGTGAGCATGTTATTAAAGGGGAAGAACGGAGCCACTGCAAGATTTCTCTAATCACCCAGCCTGATTACAAAGAGGAGTAAATCACTAAACACTGCACCTTAAGCATAACAAAAAGAATAATTTAGCAAACCAACAGGAAGCTTCATCCTCAGCAGGATAATATATCAGTTTAGGTCCAGTAAACACACCTCAGTGCTTACTGTCTTCATTATGCTGACCATTACTTATTATTTATAGGTCATGTGAAGCACTTTTGGAGAGTTTCACAGGACGCACACACTGTTGAGTTGCCCGTGCGGGTCCTACGCACAGGTGTTACTGTCCAGAGAATCACAGGACTTTAGAAAAATGTCGATCGTATTCAGTTGAGCCAGGTACATTTGTCACTCTCGAGATAGGACGTTGCTCAGAACCCAAAAACATTTCCAAACTGACTGACTTCTCCCCTCAGAAATGCAAGGGTAAAGTTCTTGTTACTTCAGATTCCGTGTTACCTCCCAGTGAAGTCCTGCTATTTACACAACACTGACGGGTGGCTCAGCCTGCCCCTGAGCCCAGCCCCCTTCCTGAGCCCTCCCCTCCCCAGTTATAACAGAGCCATGCACACTGCCTCTGCCTCTTCAGAGCTACAGCAGTTGTCACAACTGCCCCTACCAAGTGGAGACTTTGGCTCAACTGCTGAAAGCCTGAGGTTAATGAGGCCAAGGCCAAAAGTACTGTTTGAACCCATTACTTATGCTCTATGTCATGCTGACGGACTGCTTTCAACTCTAGCCACCTGCCCAGCAAACGCATGAAAATGATCATGGGAGGGGTGGGGAGAAAGGGTGAGGTGCCCTGGGAACCAATCAGATTTTCCTCTTCATCTAAGACAGTGTGAAAAGGGTAAAAGATGGTCATTCCAAAGAGGAAAACTTTCTCTGTTTTGTAACAGAGTTGTACCAAACTGAGCACCTGCAAACGATATTTAAGGGAGCCACGTTATCCCCAAAACTCAGCCTCTATCTTCTCTAAGTCCTTTAGCGGCATCTCTTGCAGTGTCCATCCTTCAGATTCAGGCAGCCTCAGTCCCTGATCCAATCACCAGATAGTTGTGGCCAGCCAAGAGGGGTTTGGACTGTGACTAGAAGCCCCATCAGGACAGCTGGGCTTTCGTTTGGCCTGCCAAGCAGAGCCCCAGCCAGGCAAACAGGGCCAAGCCTGGGCTTCCTGTGGCCCCTAAGCCAGCTCTGTTGCTCCTCCTTTGTACAGCCTGCTGCCCTGTGTAACGCCCAAGCCCAACCCAGGACACAGTCCGTTTAGCTGGGTCTGGACACCTGGCCTCTATTACTGTCTTCCGGAACCTTCTCGTAAGATGAGATGCCACCCTCCAAGCTGAAGGCAGGTTGCTCCTGTTGCCTGGGAACAGCAACCACAGCCTGCCTGATCCCTTGGTTTGCAACCATCCCCGCATCCCCTGCACCCCCCTCTGCTAGGCCCACTCCCCATTGTGTATCTAGGGCTAAAGGCTTCCGGACCCTGTGACCGGGTCCACCCTCCCCCTACTCCTCCTCCACACACCCTCACAGCCCGAGTTGCCAAGGACCCAGCAGGCCTCACACCTGAGCTACGACATAAGGGCTAATACTACCAACTTAGCTTTGCCAAACTGCAGAATTGGAGAGCAGCTGAATAAGCACATGTCTTAAAATGGTAATGAGGGGATGTTCGAAAGAAAAGTATATGGGAACAGTTGGCAGAATATTCCTTTCCATGAGGGTAAACTGTTGTCATCCTGATGCCTGATTTTACTTTCTAATCCACCCCACTTTTCTGTACTGTGTGTTCTGGGCCTAATGATTTCTTTTCAAGTTGTCTTCAAGCAAATGGCACTGTGAACCATTTAATTTAGAGATGATAAAACACAGACCCATGAGAAACCTTTCTCCAAGGATATGGGGTGAAAAGCAGTCCTGACAGCTCTTGTGTCTGTTCAGTGTAGGTCAGAATCAATGAAATGATGTTCTCCCACCCTGTGCTCGGGTCATGCCATGGCCCCACAGCTGGCTGGACCTTACCTCTTGCCATAGATTCTCCATGACCTTCCTGACATTCCTCCAGCCTGGACCCCTCTCTCCTCAAGACCACCAGGCAGGGCAGCAAATGCTCCATCGCCCACTTCCCATTCTGGATGGAGGCGAGAACAACCACCAAACACCTCTCTGTTTCACAGCCCTCCTTCAGTAAACTCTGAATTTGTTTAATTCCTACGCCTTGGGGAAGCTTACGAAGGGCTCTTTTTATTTCCAAAGTCCAGCTTTTGGTCTTGCGATGCTTTGTTGATAGCAGGCCCTAAGTTAGTCCAGACCACTTTAAGGGAAAGAGTCAAGAGATGATCAATAGATAATTTTTCACAGGCAAAGGGGGAAAATGGCTTTATTCATTCTCAAATGCTATCACTCCACGCTCACGTGGCATTTTATCACCATAAAAGTATGGGGGCAGGTACTGTTGGGTCATTTTGTTTTCAATGGCCTCAACCTCATAACCAGGTCAGTCAATATGACACCATCTACTCAAAAGATGAAATTGAGACCCAGGGGAGTCAAATGACTTGATCATGTTCACACAGCTGATGAATGAGAGTCAGGTCTACGAACAGGTCTCCACTCAAGGGGTGAGAGATGAAAGTCTCAGAAACAGACCATGTGACAGGCATCAAAGGGTGAAAGGTGACAATCACACAAACATTTAAGGATAAACTTAGGCAGGCCTATTCGGATATCTAGTGAGGCCTGGGCCACTTCCACACCTGTATTTTAATGATTTGGTTGATTATATACATATACATATATACATATACATACTATACACATATACATACATATATATATACGTATATACATGCACATACATAATATATACATATACATACATATATGCATGCATATATACACATATTTACACGCATATATACATATGCATACATACAAATATGTGTACAGATGCATACATATATGCATACATATGCATGCATATATATTATATACATACATATGTATAATTTTCATACACTCATATGAAATACAACTGAACATTGAGGCTCATTTGGTTACAAATTTGAGGTGTGCATGAAAGCTACACAAGAAAGTTGCTTCCCCTCCGCCCATCACCATGCCTCCCACTTCTTGATCAGCCCTGACCTTGAGATTTTCCTACTGTCATTTTCATTAAGAGCTAAACACTAGTTCTCTGTCCACCTCCACTTTTAAGAGGTGGCTGTCAGTGAAGGAGGGAAGGCATTGCTTCATTTTAACCATTTGTTTTTCTGCTCAAGGAACACCAAACCAAGAGAGCAGACGTGTGGGGATCCACAGAGCCTCGTGGAGCCTCTGCAGCTCCAGCAGGACCATCCATCACGGAGCTGCCTGGCCAGGATGCGCCCTCGCTAGGCCACGTGACTCGAGCGCAGCTGGACCCTCGCAGCCGGCCAGGCACTGCTGGGCCTGGGCCGGGAGATGCCCAGCCACCTGCGGGCTCCTGGCCGGCCCTCGCAACTGTTTCATTTACCGTTTGGGACAATTCTCCACAGGGCTCAGGAAAACACATGCTGCTGCCACACTCGGCTCCACTTCCCCTTCCAAGCCCTAATGAGGTGAGATAATGGATGCAGGAAAGTGTGCACATGCAAATCGGTATGGAACATATGCTCCCGCTACCTCTCTTCCCTCCAAGCCAGGCTGGGCAAGCGGAGGAAATGCTTTAGAAATAGTTCTAGACCTGGACTCCTTACTCTCCCCTCAAGAGGACAAAAACTGTAAGGTTACAGCTCCCTGGCCCCGTGCAGCCCCGACCCAGGAGCAAACTGCCAAGTTCGATTGCTTCTCGGGAATGCCTTTTCTACCCAGTTGGCTTTACCTCACACCACAAAATAAAACTGGCAAGAGAGAACAAGGAGAAATGCGGCACCAGTTCCCCCATTTTGCAAATGTCCCATGCATCCCTCTGAGTCTGGAGAGGCAGACTCTGGGCTGAAGAGAAAGAACAGCAGCAGGCCCTGGACCTCCCCAGCCAGGCCTCCCGGCTCCTGCATTTTGGCTCAAGCAGCCCAGGCAAAGGGCCAGGCAGAGCTGGGCCTTCTGCCCGAGCCACTGCGTCAGCGAGCTCAGCAGGCCACACTGCTGGCCAGGGAGGTCTCCGCTTTCCGGAGTCCAGGGGACGAATACGCTGGCATGACACCCTCCCTGCTAGCCAGATCCCCAGTACAGGGAGCTTTCTACAGGTCCTTTCAGAGCTCATGTGAGGCTCTGAATGAAGAAAGGGGAAGGAAACCAGCACGCGTATGGGCTGCCTTCTCTATGCCCTGCCCTCACCTCCACCCACACGGTCAGTACCACCATCCCTATTCTACTCAGGAGGAAACAATGAGACTCCAAGCAGATCATGTAAACAATGAAGGTAGCACCCGAACTCAGGTCTGCCACCCTCCAAAACCTGGGCCCTTTCACTGTACCATGAGGCATTCCACTCCATACGACCTGGTTCTCATCAAGTCATATGTCAACTGAGCACTCAGACACCAGTCTCCACAGTCATGAGGCGGCAAGGGCCATCATCTCCCTCCAATGCCCGTCTTTCCTCCTCGCAGATCTCAAGTGCTTTGCAAAGCTATCACAGGGCCTCCTCCAGACCATCTGTAGGCCTTTATCCTACAGTCATTAGAGAGAATGGAAATGACACAGTGACCAGATATCCACTATTGCCAGTCTTTCAATATGCATCAAAGTCCTGTGGATCCAGAACTCTCAGAAAAGGGGTGGGGGAGCTCCACAGTCCAGGTGATTTAGGAGACAGGGCTCAAGCTCCAGCACCTCTCACCAGCTATGCAAGCTTAGCCAGGGAAGCTGGAGAAACTAGAGGGCTTAGCATCATAGTCTCTGTGAAATGGATGATAATAATGTCTGCCCTAAGAGAGTTAAATATATTAGAACTGGACCCTGGAAGCAGGCTGCCCCAGGGCATGCCCCTAATCCACTGCCTACTAGTTTACAACCTTGGGCACTTTACCTAACCGCTCTGTGCCTCAGTTTCCTCAACTATAAAACGAAGTTAACATTGTGCTTACCATATAAGTTTGTTATCAGGATTGCATGCATTGATATTTTAAAATGCTTAGATCAGTGCAGGCTCAGAGTCAGGTTATGTGAATTTAAATTAAAATAAGTAAACAATGACGATGACGCGCTTAGTGGCACAGAGGTAGCTCTCCGCAATGGCGACTGTATTTATGACTGACTTGCAAAGATTCTGAATGTCCTATCTTTAACTCCCCACAGTAGCCACAGTTTGGATGGTGAATTGAGCCATCTGCCGTGAAGATGGTGAGTCAACAGGCATTTCTCCAATGTATGGTGTGCACCCAGACGTTGTCATGATTGAGGAGCTCTGGTTCCGTGCATCACTCCTCTGGGTCTGATAGTCTCTGAATTAACAGGCTTGGCTTCCCTACAAGCTGTAGATATGGCAGTGGCCCTGCCCTGGGGCTGCCATATCTCTGGACTAATGTATGGGAAGATTCCAGCGCCAACGCAGACCAACACTCCGGATATTCCCAAAAGGATGACCACTCTGTGTCCACCAGCTCAAAATATGGGCACTGGCCCAGTGGAGTCACACTCAGGGAGGGGTTTAGTGACCCCATAATAACTTTAGTGACTTGTAAAATTCTTTGATATGATGCCTAGACACAAACACATTTATTTTGCTAAGAACTCACAATGTGAGTTTAAGTTTCTAGATAACAAATGACTAAAGACAGAGACCGTGGCTCACCAGGAATATTCCAGTGCTAAAGGTCAGCCAGCAGGTCTACAAACAGTTCTGGACAAACCTGCCCCTAATATCCATGGGCCCACAGACAAGAGAACAAATGGGGCCCCACTATTTAAAAATATATATGTTCTGTCTTGTAACCCTGACAACAATGAGGTGATGAACTAGAGAAGGTCAGGTTCGAACTTAGCATTCTTAGATTCCTCAGAGTTTGGTGTAGGAATAATGTCACATGAGGACAGTCACCCAGGGTTCCTGACTCTGTCTGCACCACAAGGAACCTCATGTCTTTGAGCATGGACACCACAGACCACATGTCCAAGCTCCATTCACACTCGCTTCAAAGAGTCAACCCTTTAGCCACCCCTCAGACTTAGGGTCACACACTGGTGCCTGGCCTACCCTCAAGATAGGCTCAGCCTGGATACAGGATGGGGTTGTTTGTGCAGAGAATTCCAGGAGCCTTGAACCCAGAATGTGGCCAACCAGTGAATAGCATGGGCTGAGTGTGTGAAAGTTCCCTTGGCCCTGCAGATTCTGGCCCTGTATGCGGGGAGCTACATGGCTAGAGCAGGCTAGCTTGTGGGCCTCTAAAACACAGGGCTCCTCTTCCCCAGGTCTATGTTCTGAGACCTTGATCTCTGTTGTTTAAAATGCTAGTAACTCTGGGTGAAGAGTCACCCTCTTCTCTGCCACCTCCCCAGAACTCTTCTGCTTCTATTCCCCAGCAGCCCCCAACAATTCTGCGTGACTTGAAGCTTACCACCACTGGTCCTTGAAAGTTTTTGATTGGCTGAACCTTCTTGTGTCTCTGACAAGGACGTGGCCTGCGGGAAACATGTTTTAAAGCATCCTGCGCTGCTCAATCACATCTGTCTCAGAACTTGGTTGCAGCAGGTCTCATTTCTGTAGTCACCTGGGCTGACAACCAGGACCTCGGACTTCTGGCTGCAGCGTAACCACTCACCAGCTCGAATTACCATCATCTGCCCATTTTTCTATGGGCAGATGATGGTAATTTCTACTACTCCTTATTTGTTGCTGTTGTTTTCTTTTGTACTTTTCTAAAAAGACAAGGGACTGATATGCACAGTGAAGGTTTTTAAATTTAGAATAATAACGTAAATCACTTGTTTCTGGTAGGTTGCACCATGTCATACATTATTCAAGCTTAGAATCTCCACTGATGACAACTGCACTGCCAGGTCATAGAAAGACTCAACTGAAACACTTCTACCAAAGAGTTGTTTCTGTGTTTGATTTCTGTCTGAAAGCACTTTCTTCTGCAAAAGAAGCACTTATCGTCTATATTTTGGCAACTTACTCTAGTGATGTTTAATGTCCCATCTTTTAATGTAGTTCTTGCTTCAGTTTCCCCATGAGAACAAAGAGACGATGGGCTGGAGCAGCGGTCCTCAGCCTTTTTTGGTCTTAGGATCCTTTTCACTCTTAAGAATTATTGAGGAGCCCAAAAATCTTTCGTTTAGGTAGACTACATCCATCAATATTTAATATATTAGGAATTAAAACTGGAAAGTGTTTTAAATCAGTAGCAGTAAACCCATTACATGTTAACCTACAAAACATATTTTTGAAAAGTAACTGTTTTTCAAAACAAAAAATTAGAAGAATAGGATTGTTTTACAATTTTGCAAATCTATTCAATATCTGGCTTGAGAGGAGACAACTAGATTTTCACGTCCACTTCTGTATTCAATCAATTGTGAAATGTGGCTTAGGTTGAAGTATATGAAGTAGATCCAACCTCACACAAAAATATAGTTGGAAAAAAGGAGGGGTATTTTAATAGCCTTTCCAGATAATTGTCATTCGTCATCCATGATTCGATACTGAACTTCATAAGTTATAGTTTCTTAGATCATTTACAAAGCAAAAGGCATATCAGTAAACTTTTTGTATTCTGTTACATCCATGGGCTCATCTTGCACTTTGAATGTATCTTTTACTGGTACATGATTTTTTTTTTTTTTTTTTTTTTTTTTTTTTGCCATACGCAGGCCTCTCACTGTTGTGGCCTCTCCCGTTGCGGAGCACAGGCTCCAGATGCGCAGGCTCAGCAGCCATGGCTCATGGGCCTAGCTGCTCTGCGGCATGTGGGATCTTCCCGGACCGGGGCACAAACCCGTGTCCCCTGCATCGGCAGGCGGACTCTCAACCACTGAGCCACCAGGGAAGTCCTGATACATGATTTTGTAAAAGCATGCATTGGTCACTTGGAAATATTGGTTCACTGCCTTATTTCAGATCTTTCAAATACTGACACATTACTTTGTATGACATTTAAAAATCATATTAATATTACCACAATCTCATAGGAGAATATTTCAGTATTAGGAAGGTATTAAATATTGTAGTAGATTGAGCATTGTGGACTGGATTGATACTTGTATCCCTACCAAGTCTAACATTTTATGATGTGCTTATTCATGCTTCTAATGATGTTGTGGATCTCATTCTTCTCTCCTGTACCCTCTTCCACTTCAAACCTAACTTGCCAGAAGCCTTCTTGCTTTACGTGCTTTGAGTCAACTGTTTCCTCATTTCTCTTCACTCCTATTTCTCCTCTCTGGAAGAACTACTCTGTACAGGTGTTTCCATAATCTCCTTGCGATAAATTCATTCACTCATTCCTTCATCAATAATATTTAATAAAAGCCCACTATGTGATTGCCACTCTTCCAGTCAATGGGACACAATAATAGGACACAGAGCTTGTCTTCCCAAGAGGATTCCTTTTTCTCCTTGCAGAAATGTACATGTAAGTAGAGGATTGCTGTGGAGAGATTTTAAGACTGTGTGTACCAGTATGGCCCAGAAAGAAATCAGTCCCATTAAAATGGTGTTCTATAAAGGCAACTGGGGGGTGAGAGGTTGTATACCTGAATACCACACTACACACCAGAATCTTAATAACCAGAGAATGTTTATCCTGCCTGGTATCTGTACATGACAAAGGAAACAATATCTAGTGGGGTTTTTCAGCTCAGTACTTTAGGAATATGAGAAAAAAATTATTGAACCCACAACCAATAACAGTAGTTCTCAACCCCAGAAACATTAGAATTACATGTTGTGCTCTGTTTAAATACCCTGTTTAAATGCCCCAAACTCCTCCCAGTGATTCAGATTTAATTGTCTTGGGCCAGGTTCAGCCTTTTTTGAAAGTTTCCATGGTGTTTGTAACATGCATCCAGGGTTGAGAATCACTTTATAATGAGATTCATATAAAATTTCATTTGTCAAGGAGTTGCTAGCTGATGATACAAACACACCCAAAATCTCAGTAACAAAATAGAAGGTGCTCCCAGGCAGCCAGGAGCTATCCTCCAAGTGCTGGTTCAGCAATGCAGGCTCTTTGCATCCCGTGGCTCCACCATCTTTAATGCATGGCTTCCTTTTCACTAGGGAAGAGGAAAGAGCAGGGAGAGGGCACAGGGCAAGTCTTTATGGGCCAAGAATTAGTGGCTCCCATCCCTTCCACTGACGTTCCATTGGCCAAAACTCAGTCTTCTGGTCACATCTGACTGCAAAAAAAGTGTGGGAACACTGGTTTAGCTGTGTGCTTAGAAGGAAAAGGAAGCAGGATTGGTGAATGTCTAGCCAGTCTCTGCCACACAGAGTCTTACATCCAAACAACTTATATATAATAATATAGTTGTCTCCCACAAATTCATTGTAAGGAATAAACAAAAAAAGGGAGTGAAGGGGTCCTGTAGAATTTAAAAGACCAAAAGATACATAAGCCAATCACAATGAGTACACCTTATTTAGATCCTGGCTTAAACAAAAAAGTATAACAATTATGAGATACTTAGAAGTTTGAATGCTGATTATGTATGTGTATTGAAATATTTACAGACAAATTAATATACTGTCTGGATTATGCTTCAAAAATAATATGGGAGCAAAAAGGATACAGTTGAAGCAAAATTGGCCATGAGCTGATCATCGCTGAAGTTGAATTATGGGTATACTAGTCTATTTTTATAGATGATTGAAATTTTCCATAATATATATGTATGAAAAAATACACCGGTATTCTAGTTACAGTACTCAGCCCCTCCTCCCTGTGGAACTGCTGTCAGGCCTGCGCTCAACCTAAGGAAACAGTTTCTGTGCTGTTCTATCTGCATATTTTCTGAAAAGTTCAATTTCTCCAGGGTAATTCCTTACTGTTTCAAAGCCTTTGTAACTAAATCGTGGTCTTTGCTTATATTTGCTCAGCATATAGAAGAGTGACTGATTTCTGCTGGAGGCTTTGTTTACTCAACACTGTCAAGGTGCCAGCCATGCCGGGGATGCTGCAGCTCCCTGCCTCTCTCCTCTGAGTCCTCTGTGTGAGCATAGATAGGCAAGCATCCTTCAGTGAGGGATGTTTACCAAAAGTCCCTTTTGGTAAAAAGAATCATTTCCTGATAGAAAAATAGAAACAAGAAGCTGAATTCATACCAGTATTTTCTTTGTGTTATGTGTAAACAGGTCCCGAGAAGCACAGCTTGAAGATATAACTGCGTATCACTTTACAGGTAATGTTGGAGAGTAGAGGATAGGCTTTAAATTTGCAGTGATAAAATTTAAGAACTGTTTATCCTTACTGATACCTCTCCTCTCCTTCTTACTAAAAATCACATCAATAGTCATTACATTCTCCTGGACCAGGCCCCCTCAGTTCTCCTGATTCCAGGATGCACCATTAACAACTCTTCCTGGGGGATTTTTCCCAAAAAATCTCCCACTGCCAAGGGGCATGTGTCTCTACTTATCTGCTATCTCCTCCTCTCTATTTACACAAAGACTCAAAACTAGAAGCCAAGCTTAGTTCTTCACATCCATTTACTCTGCATAGCCAGATTCTCACCAAATCCCAGCTTTCTTCTCCATCCCCAAGACTTTCCCTTCTTCCTCATCTTAACAGCCATATTCTTTGGGTCCCAGCCATTTCTTGTCTCTCTTGCAGGAAGCTTCCACTTAGCCTCCTATCTTCTTCTTGCCCTTTTAAACTTTCATGTTTAGGGCTTGAAATGAATTTGCTATACTGCTTTTTAGTTCCCCATGTGCCCCACACTTTGAACGTGATTCCTCTGGCTCCCTTCAACCTAAACCTATCTTCCCATATACTCCCTAGAGGGACACATTCTACCACCTTGATTTCTCTAATTTAGCAGCTCCCAGGTTCTGGAGCCCTCTGTCCAGCTGCAGCAACTGGAAAAGAACCAGGGTAGATTGGCTCTGTGAGCTGCAGACACTTTTAGTTATTCTTCTATCTTTGAAAATTTAAGTACAGTCTTCCGCCTTAACTCCACTGTGCTATGGGGTATTACAAGGAAAGTATGGTGCTTGCTCACAATAGTGTTAAAGGGGAAACAGTGCCACCTAGAGGTAGTGGCAGAAATAATTAACTGAAGATCTTTAGGAGGATGACTAATCTCAGGACATAAATTAGGGTTTCTCCAAATCTCTCTGCAATCTGAATTGCTAACTCTGGAGGATCTGTGATTACCTTTAAGTGAATGACTGTCTACAGTTATTACTTTTTCTCCAAACTTCTCACACAGAATTATCATAAAAGGAGCATCTTTGGAGGCAGATGGAGGTGACATAGCATATATAAGAGAGAAACAGAAAAATACAGGTGGTCTAGGAATTGAGAAATTCAGTTCCAGTGCTGCTTCTGCTACCAACAGGTTGTGTGGAGTCACCTAACCCTCTGAAGCTGAAAAAAGATGATCTCTGAAAAAAGATGATCTCTGAGCTCCCTTACGATACCCAGATTCCATAGTTTTAGATGCCTATGTGAGTGAACATGTGTGTTTGTGTTTGTCATATGGATATACACAGACACCCAGACATACAAAAAACACACCACAAAAAAAATAGGATACCTTCCTAATTTGTTTCCCATATTTCTCCCTCCGGGGAATATGCATAACAGCATCCACCAATATCAGACCCTAGAGAAACAGATTAACTTGTGCTTAAAAGCCAAGAAATTCAGCATGCTTTGATCAAAGCTAAACGTTCAACGTGAGAAAACGATCCTAATTCTTATGGTATTTTCTTCTATTCTGTGTAATCTAGTGATTGAAAGCATCTATTCTGAAAGCAGACTTTCAGGGTTCAAATCTTATCTTTTACCATCTTTATATATTTTTATACGTGACATATAAAAATACGACAGATATTTAGCCTCCTAGTACCTCGGTCTCCCTATTTGTAAAATAGAAGGAGTAAGAGAACCTACTTCACATGGTTACAGAGAGGATTAAATGAGGAAATATTTGCAAAGTTCTTCAAACAGTGACTGGCACATTGTGATAGCTATGTGAACGTTCACTGTGATTCTTATCACTACAATTGAAGAGAAAATTTCAGGGATGAGAAACGTTTATAATATACCTCTTTCTCTTTGTCATGACTTTCTTCCATGCCCGAATGGAATCACATCTTGCTAAAGGAGATGGAAATCTTTGAGAACCTAACCCAGGTATTCAATCAGGACAGCTTTGTGGAAGATGACACACATATAAGTAACCCACATATTTCTTCCTACTTGTCAGGAGAAACCTATAGATCAGATTTCTCAAAATCGTGGTCCAGGAATTTCCCCTTTCCCCATAATACATACAGGTCCAAACTTTTCCGCACCCAGCATACCCCATTCCTGTCATTCCTGATCACAAATGATCCTAAATGGCAACACCTGTTTGCCTAAGGCAGGACCCAGAAGTCACACTTGAGTCTTTCCTTGCCCTCATCCTCCACATCCAATCATCTAGCAACTGCAGTCATTTCAATGTCTGGAATATATCTGGACTCTGTCCACCTCTCTCCACCTCCACCATGTGATTTAAGCTGCCATCATCACTCGGAACACTCCAACAGCTTCTGCCTGCGCTCTCAACCTCTCTTGCTCTCCAACAATTCAATCAACCTGAGAGTCACAGACCCTCAGAAAAACGCAATCAGATCACCAGGTGCTTTATATTTGTCATCCTCTATAATTCTCACATCAGTGTAGAGCACCTGGTATTTGCCCAATATTAATTTCTTGCCCGTCCCTACTCTGATCCTATTTCTGATGAGGCTACCATTTTCCACATGTTCAGATCTTGACGTCCTATATATTTCTCCAACTCCTTTCTTTGTTTAAGGGTTTTATCAGCCCTGTGTGCTGAAGCAGTGGGGTGAGGTAGCATGTTGTATTAGCCAAAGTTAGCTTGTTAGAAAGAGTTTGCCACTTTTTGAAAGAATATTTGACAGACATTCGAGAATTAGCAGCAGGAGACCCATGAAAGCATAGCTGCTTTTCCTTCCCTAAACAATCTTGAATCAGAATTCTTAGAAGGTACCTGGAATTGCAGTTTTTCAATAAACATGGGTTGGATTCATGCATGAACTGATGAATGATTGAACAAATGATTGACCAAACCTAACTGCTGGCTGCCCTACCTAAAGGCAGAGAACTAGACTGTCTAAGTCTATGGGTCCTCACAGGCATTAGCCATAAAAAACACACTGGAGATACTGAATGTCCCCAAGCAGAGCTGAAGCCATGTAGCAGGTTCAAGTCTTCCAAGAATGTCACCAGTGACAAATGTCTCCTCCAACCTATTCAAAGCCCAGAAAGCTATCATGAAAGCTCACCATGACTGTGTGTCCTGTCACTGCACCTAAGTCTCAAAGTAAGAAGCAGCCTGTTTAAAAACAAACAAGACAAAAACCCACTTCTCCTGGAGAACTGGAATCATCAGAGAAGAGAAGCACAGTAATAATAACTTATTTCATACAGAGTAATTAATAGTCGCAAAGCGTTATACACATGGCAAAATGCCCGTCTCAAAGGGAGAGGAGCATATGGTATCACTAAACACGTTCATAACAAAGAAGCAAAGAATAGTTAAACAGAAGGCTTCAGTTCCTAAAGCCTGTATATATGGACCGTCCCCCACGGTAGTCTAATTTTGAACCAGGACAGGTTTTTTAAGATGGGCCCATATTTGAGCAAGGTCAAGCACTGCCAATGACTATTGTTAGAACACGAGCTCTCCCTTCTTCCCCGGGTCCCTTCCTTTTCTTCCTCTTTTCCTTCCACTCTCCCTCCCTCCCATCCTGCCCATGGATGGAAAGTGTCCAGTAAACTCAGTATTCACTGAACTAATATTTACCAATATACAGTGGCATTTTTTAAATGATAGATACAAATGGCAAATAAATATATTACAAAATGTATTATGATACTAGTTATGAAAGACATGAAAATGGAAAAATAATAGGCACCATTTTCTATCTACTAAGATCACAAAACAAATTTAAATAATAGTAACACCAAATTCCAGCATCATCATCGTGAAACTGTTGTTACGTGTTGGAATATATCTGACAAACTGTTTCAAGAGCTATAAAAATAATAATGTCCTTCAATCTAATAATCTCACTCTTGGGAATGCCTTCTGATTAAATAGAACAGAAAGTAGAAAAGCATCAGGTACACAAGAAAAATTTTAAAATATTCATCACTGAGGAATGGTTAAAAGGAGCGTAATACGTTTTGTCATAGCCATTAAAATTTGAAAGTCTTTTTATATAACTGTCAGTAAGAAAGAAGAAGACAAAATAGTGAATTGCCAAAAGAAAACCTAGTTGTTTAAGAACGATTTATGTTCAGGTATCATAAGGCCAGGACACTTAACCATAATTAGAGGGCTTAGGATCAAGACAGTAAGGGAGGAATCTGTCAGAAGCAGAGAAAATAATCTTTCTCAACAGGAGTAGCAGCTATAGTTCTCTAATATGAGAGAAGTGGATTAAGGACAATTAGGACATTTGGGTAACAAACCCACACAGTGACACTGGCACATATTTTTGGTTTTGTTCTGAGAAGGCATTGCAAAGAAATGACCAAAATTAGGTAGAGAACAAACATTTGCATGGAAAAACAACTTAAATAAAATAAGTTGCAAAGACAGCCTCAAATACCTCCCAAAATAGCAGACTACAAAAGAAGCAGCATTCATCTCCCAATTTTTTCCTTCTTGGGGTGAGAAAAGCACAGCTGGAAACTGAGTGACGTAATTCAAGAAAACAGGAGAAAGGAGTTGAGGGTAAGCATAGGCACAGGAGGTTGAGCGGTGGACAGAGTCAAGAGCACAGCCCTACTCAACTTTCTGCAAGTTTCTCAACTTTCCCACGTCAAAGCACCATGTCATTTTCTGCATGAAAGTCAGATCTTTTCAGTTCTCAAAGAAGCCTGCTCTTTTATGGTAAATTTTGCAAGTGAATGTCCTAAGATTTCCCAAACTGTTTATCAAATTTAATCATGCAAGCTGTCAAGGGGTCTTTTTATGCGGCTTCATTTTATTCCAGTAATTAAAAAATACTTGTTTGGGATTCTCCTTTTTCTGTTTACCTGAATGCATTCCTCCTCTCTAAGTTTTCAATGAAAGCAATAAATCACAAATCAGCAAGGACAATTATCTCTGGAGGTGTAGGGAAAACAACATACTGCTTCCTTCCCCTCAATGGTTTTTACGCTGTAAATGTTTGGCGGGGCTCCTGCAAATTAAGTCAAGGAGAAGTTGCAGTTTAAAAGGTGATTTCCTCACTTCAGCCTTTGGTTCCTTTGATCAATTAGTCATTCTTTCACGGTATGTTTCTTAGTTATGCTGCCAGGATCTCACACCTTCTCATCAGCAAATGGCCACTGAAAAGGGGAATGAATCCATGTAAACAGAGTTCTGCCTGTGACTTTTAGTCTTCCTTGAACTAAGGGAAAGGGAGATCAGAGAGACTGGGGCGATTACTAAGGAGCCAAGATTACAAATGAACCTGCTATGAAGGACACGGAAGACTAAAAAAAAAACAACAGAAGTGCTAATAGACACTCCGAGTTGGGATAAAAACCAGCATCATCCACTGTGTAGAATAATGATGTTATTGTTTAAGTATTACACTATTGTCATATTCCAGAAGACTGGATTTCACCCATTATATAACCAAATTTATGCATCATAACAAATTGTAGAATCTACATTTGTTTACAAGGGAAAATAAATTAGCAACAGATGGACGAACTGGTAGACATCCTTAGTTCTTTCTTTATAAATTATGTTTTGCTGAAAACTAAATACCTTAAAAAAGCACGGCCACGTTCAAATATTCAGGTTTGTTGTGTCCTGAGCCTGCTAGAGTGTGGAGGCCCAGCTAGCTTTAGGTAAGTACATGAATGCAGCAGCGCTCCTGGGGTGTGGCCGGCCTCAGGCCTTACTGCCTGAGCATCACCCAGAGCCCAGTGAGAAATGAGAATTCTCGGGCCACACCCAGACTGCCTGAATCAGAATCTCTGGGCCCAGGGCTCAGGCATTTGAGTTTACAGGCCCTCTGGATTCACATGTGAGCTAGTTTGAGGATCACCAGCAAACAAAGCATTATTCACAAACAAAATTCCACTCACACAAGATTGGAATTCTATCCAGTTTTGCAAAACATCTTATAACTCTGCTCATGCTGCCTGGTGTTCCTCCTTAGAGTATACGTAGCCACAGCTTTTAGAGTCATCCCGGCTCTGCACCCTGTCTGGGGAACAGCCACATTTTCCTAGATTGTGGAGGCAAATTCCTAAGCGCCAGAAGAGTTCTTACAGAGAGAGACAACTCTCCATCACTTACTCCCCTGCCTTCCTTAGAGGGATGGGAAGCTCCAGGCACCAGTCTGCCCAGCACAGTTAATCACACAGAGGTGAGTTCTGACAGGCGAGCTGTCCAGGAGAGCAGAGGGGAGACTGTTTGAACTGGAACACTGGAGCCACTGATGGGGCAGGAGACGGAGGGGGAGGGGGGAGGGGGGAGGGGAAAGGGGAGGGAGAGGGAGAAGGGGGAGAGAGAGGGGAGAATACTGGCTTCCCAGCCTCAATCAGCGTGCCTTAAGTTCAACCCAGCTTCTCCAAACCTCGATTGCATCACTCAGAAAATGAGCAAGTTGAGCTTCATAACCTCCAATACCCTTCCCAGATCTCACATCCTGTCAGTGAGCCTTGGCCAAGTCACTTGTTGAATCTCGTGTTCTCCCCACATGAGAAAAGAGCAGCTGCTTTCCAGGGTGGTGAGAGTGTGGCCATCCACACCAAGCCCATCTGGTTCAGCTCATCCCTATGCCACCTTTGATCTGTGATGACTTGGAAAAAGTCATTTCATTTCTCTGAGCATTGGGAACTTACCTACAAGTAGGGGTGAAGTACCTCCCTCATAGGGCTGTTGGGCAGATGCAGTGAAATCATCTTTGTCATCTTCCCAGATCAGGTCTGATAGCTGGTGGCTAAAGAATAAATATTAGTGTCAATCCTTTCTACCTTTCTGTAATGTAACAATCACAGGAGATGTACACAAAGCATTATATAAATGTGGCGTGAAGGCCCTGCAATAGGACGAGCTAAATGACCTCTGAAGTTTCCTCCATCCTCTAATTCTACCACCACAGACACACAACAGCTTTTTGACATGATGCTCTAATTGCAACCCGTGTTAGCACTCACTTTTACATCTGCATGCATTGTAATTAAATAGATTGCAATTAGCAGCGAGCTAAATTACCTTCACATGGTTTAAAAGAAAAAACTGAGAAACTGATTGATCTCTGTAAGCTGCTGGGTTGGTTCTAATTCCCAGGCGGTATTACTTAAAATAATATTGTTAATTTTTGATATAATGACAAAAGAACCAAAAATCCCCTTTGGGGGTGGGAGCTTTTTCAAGGAAAGGGTGTGGAAATGGTGAAGAATCTTTCTACTCTGTTAGGAAGAAGAGAGCTCAGGTTTACCCTAGAGAGGCCAAGGTCTGCATAGGGTCCTATTAGACACTTAGTTAATATTTGCTGAGGTTGCTGAGGTCTTAGCACTTTGCCATGACTTCTGACTGATGCCCAGGTGAGGAGGGCTGCCTCTTCTCGTGGTGTGCCAAGTACAGTGGTTCTCCTTGGATATGGAAAAATGAAGAAATTCAGGTTTATTTATTCTATACTAAATTTAGTGTAAATAGAAAGCAGCAATCCTAATTTGAGTCTAAGCTACAAACACTGCTGAGGTTCAAAGATGGCTAAGTGCTCAGGCCTCTGAGGAGCCCCTCAGAAGGGGATGCAGGCTAAGGGAACTGTGAGGATGGTCAACTGTCCCAGTTCACCGGGGACTGCCCCGGTCTTAGCAGTGTGGGTCCTCAGTCTAGGAAACTCCTCCATCCCAGGAGACCAGGAAAGCGGGTCATCTGTGGAGCACAGCATGCTTGACCCAAGAACAAAGCCTCAGCCTGGATCTGAGTATATGGAGGTATTTCTCATTTGACTTAGCCTCCCTACCTCTTTCCCAACATACAGAGTTGGATTCCTATTTGGGAACAAGAAACAATAAGGAAAATTCCAGAGTACTGTCTCACTGTCCAGAACCAGCAGCTCCATATAGGAGCCTCTGGAGGTATGTAGTACCACAAAGGATTCTGCCTCACTTTGTCTAAAAGCAAAGGCAGGGTGGCATTGGAACCAGGGGCTGGGGCACCTCCTGACACAGCAATACCATCTAAGTGATAGCAGTGACCGCTAGACAGTGAACATGGGCAGCTGCCCAGCTGCAAGGTGACGGCACAGGAAAAGGGCAAACACCAGGACTCCTACAGGCAGCTGCCTGGGAGACCTCACAGGCCTCTGGAAGCCTGCCTTAGTAGATGCAAGCGAGAGCCAGGAAAATGTTTATTTAAAAAATTATTTTAATTGACTTCTAATTTTAAATACCATGCAATGCTATAAAGAACCAGAAGGAGAGGGGGAGAAATCACCTTTTTAAGTACAAAGGTATATTATCATTTTTCAGCTCAGAATGATGAAAACCTGGTTCCATCCAATTATTTTGTTCATCGTTGTGTTACAGAGTGCCTCAGGCTTTTTAGCAGTTTTGGCAATGTCTGTCCAAGTTTACTTTTCCGTTATAAAATCAAAACTTAGAACATGGAGCCCAGAGAGGCCCTCAAGGATCCAGTCTCCCTGCCTTGAGGCAGATTCTACGTTATTATTATTGATATTGATAGTCAACAAACCATTATTTTATGAGTAACTCAGGCCCTAAGATGTTTGTGAAGTCATTTGCTCCACGCTACCCAGCTAGCATTTGGAGCAAAGCCTGGAATGTGGTTTGGGTGGTAGTCGCAATGGTTATTCTTTCCTACTGCCTTCACGAATTAAATTCCAGCTATTAAACACCTTGCCTCACTTACATCCCTCTTTCTTAAAGAAGCAAACATCCCCAGCACTTGCTTAGGTTCCCCAAGCCTGATTCTTCCCCATCTCCCAGAGTGAAGGGCCGCAGTACAGCTCTCATGGTCCATCCCTCTCTCGCCTCTTCCTTGTTGTGTTCTGAGATAAAAGTACAATCTGACTGTCTGTACTTATGTTTTGGAGGACTTCTTATTACTTCTTACAAGAAGAATCATGAGGACAAAGCAAGAGAGAAATTATGGAACACAGTAGAGAGGCCCAACCCTAAAGATGCCTTCAGCGTTTTAGCCACTAACTGTGCAACCTTAAGAATATCACTTAACCCTTCTGATCCTCCATTTCCCTATTGTAAAATAATGGGCTCTAAGAAACAGAGAAATAAAATAAAGGTAAAGACGGATGCTTGAGGAAAATGAAGAAAAGGAGGAGAGAGGGATGAGGAGAAATAGAGGAAGGGAGTGAAGAAGGGAGGAAGGAAAGCAGGGTGGGAGGGAGGGAGGAAGGAGGGAAGGAAGGAAAAAATAAGCTTGGGGCTTCCCTGGTGGCGCAGTGGCTGAGAGTCCGCCTGCCGATGCAGGGGACAGGGGTTCGTGCCCCGGTCCGGGAGGATCTCACATGCCGCGGAGCAGCTGGGCCCGTGAGCCATGGCCGCTGAGCCTGCACGTCCGGAGCCTGTGCTCTGCAACGGGAGAGGCCACAACAGTGAAAGGCCCGCGTACCGCAAAAAAAAAAAAAAAGAAAAAAGAAGCTTGAAAATTCCGAAGTCCAGTTAAATCTTTGTCAACCAACACAGAGAATGGTAGGCTCTGAGGAATGGGAGAGAGTAGAGTTCCTTTAAATCTGAAGCTCTTGTGTCACAGGTAGGAAGGCCCAGGCCCAGGGTGGAGTGACTGTCCCAGGTTTGCACAGTGGTTCTCCGCACAAGGAGAGTAAGGTACAGGCGTGCCTCATGTCTCCCAGCCCAGGGTGCCCTCTACCACACGGCACCTCTTTTGTTCCACCGGAAACTTGGTTTTAGAACTGATTTCAAGCAATAGCCAACACAAATAACATTTCCTCAAAATGTGGTCCTTCTGCTGGGCTGGAAAATCATCCCCAGGGAGATTGTTGCCATAACAAAATTTGACCTATAATATGTAAACTTTAAAAAAAGACAATTAGTGTTTCTTCCTACTTCAAAAAAAAAAGGGAGGGAGGAAAGGGTAGGAGGGAGGGAAGGAAGGAAGGGAGATGAAAGCCTTAATACCTAAATAATTTCATCCAGCACCTTTACATCTGCAGAGAATGAGCCAGAGGGCAAGACCTTGCGGGATCCAGATACATACTTACAGAATGTAGATGCTTACTTCTCTCTTTAGTGATTAAAGTGTCTCACTTCAGCTTAGAGCTTGAGTGGCAAGAGGAGAAACATATAGGACCAGAGCCAAGTACCAGGGTCTGAAGAATCTTAGGCAAGGAGAAAACCCCATCCTTTAAGGTAAAAAGAGGATAGATGGAACTCTGTGCCTCGGATGAGTTTGAGGCAAAGACAACATTCCAGTAGTCCAGTTATAGATGAAGATGGAATATACCCATTAAAAATAAAATGCCAGGGCTTCCCTGGTGGCGCAGTGGTTGAGAGTCCGCCTGCCGATGCAGGGGACACGGGTTCGTGCCCCGGTCCAGGAAGATCTCACATGCCGCGGAGCGGCTGGGCCCGTGAGCCATGGCCGCTGAGCCTGCACGTCCGGTGCCTGTGCTCCACAGCGGGAGAGGCCACGACAATGAGACGCCCGCGTACCGCAAAAAAAAAAAAATTAAAATAAAATGCCAGTGAACAATAGGTAAAACCTATGTAGTGCAGCAAAGTTATTTATGTCTTGGATTTTTAGAATGATCCCTTAGTGTCTTGTGTTTCTCCCAGTACTTCTCATAGGACTATTTCCTGCGATGTTTGCTAGTGAGGAATACATTCACTGACCTTTGCACAGAACTGGTACCCTAATTTCCCAAGAGCCTACATAATTTTTTTCTCATTCCTATATAATTCTTTCCTCATAATTTTATCCTCATTCTTCCCTTGAAAGATATGGTTTTTTCCTGAAATAATCCCACCATAGTTAACGGAAGCCATTCTGTACACATTTAATCCTCAAAGTTATAGGAAGATCAGCATTCTGTCATTTCAAGAAGCGCTTTCCCCCAGCCTAACAGTACATTTCTGTTGTCATGCAAAGCAGTTTCACCAGGCTACAGCAAATATATAAGAAAATAAATCCTAGATTTCCAGAATGAATTCTTGCATTTTATCTGGAATTAGCATATGCAACAAATACAAGTGTGGATTTCAAGTTAATATTCGCCCTGAGCGGCAGAGGAAAAAAAAAGATCTGGAAAGGTATTCATATTGAGGAAGTATTTCCAAGTTTAGCAATGCTTTCTGTCATAGAAAGATCATACCAAATCATCATCTAAGACTGTTTCTTTTTGTTCTATAGAGAAGTGTGGATTCCACCTTAAAGTTGCTAATTGACCTGGTGGGAGTTTGCCTCTACTTGGGTTCCTACTCTGCCTTCCCTTTAATATTCTCTCCAGCCCTCTGAGAGGACACAAAGAGGGAAACCAGGCCCTGTGGACCAATAGTATTCTACAAAATAGTTGAAAGCAATACTTCAGATGGTCAGTTCAAAAGACAGAAGTAGAAGCTTTTCATTTCTCATTATACATGATGTACTCCTATCAGGCACAACCTTTGACATTATTTTCCCTAACTCAGCTAAAATAAGGTCTCTCCCCACTGTCTCTGCAGCCCTGCAGCCCTGTCAGATAAAGTCTCAAGTTGGGCTGCTGCCCAAGGAGTCCTTAGTTAATTGCGTGTAATTATGCTGCATCCTACTTTCCAATGCTAGAGCTGTTTACTGTATCTTTGTAACACAATATGACTGGGCGCTCTGACTGTGGCTGAGGCTCTGTGAGTGACCCCCCTTGGCCTGAGCAGTTTATAATCCCATAGCACTTGGCTGAGTCGTGGTGATCCTTAAATACAATGCAAGATGCCAACTAAATTAGTAATAGCTGCTGCTGACGATGCTCCCTGGGGCCCTGGTCAGCGCTGCCAAGGGACTCCATTGCTGAGCCAGGGACACTTCTCATTCAGACATTAAAGATAAATGATCAGGTCAGTCAACTGGCAACCGTCATGTTCATCCTACCTAGTAGGAAGGCTTTTATTGCAACAGAAACATCAAAAATAAAAAATCGGAAGTCAGCTGGAGCCAGAGACTAGTTTTTGGAATTTCTTGAATGGTGGTGTAATGCTTTTAGAGTGTTCTCTTGTTTTAAGAGGTATAGTGCTTTCTAGCAGGTTGGAAAGGCTCTTCAGTTAATTCAAACCTTATAATACTGGTGATAGAATCCTTGAGCACATCTTGGTACTTACTGGTGTTCATCATACCAAACAAAGCAGTCTCTAGATATTTTGAAGGACTTTGAATTGTATCTGTATTTTGGGCTGGGAAGCAAAGGGAAATCCATTTCTCTTTGAGCACTTTGAATTTTTTTTAACCTAAGCAAAAAGTTAATAATCCTAAATCATTCTGGCAAATGGCTTGTAGAATCCTGAGGTCAGAAGAGACACGTTACATCATACTCATCACGACAACTCACTAACGTGCTATTGAGACATTATTACCCCTTTGGAGGTCAGGATTGACAGCCCAGTCCTCGGCTAGACATTTAGTTTCTCCTGACAACTTCCTGTTGGCCTGCAATTAGAGGACACCGCCGGTAGGTAGTGGTGTTTTTAGGCCCAGTTGTGAGCAGTCACACAGACCAAATCAAGAGCCAGACAGGGCCAGGATCCCAGGGTTGAATCCTGGCTTCACGTGGATGACTTGTGTGACTCTGGGCAAGTGGTGTACTGTGTATGAGCCTTGACTTCCTCACCCACATTGTAGAGTTAAAAACAGGGCCTACTTGATAGGACTGAATGAGACATTATCTACAAAGTCCTTAGCACTCCATGATTATAGCTCGTCTTATCATCATGGATAGCCTTTTCAACTTTTAGGTCAAAAGTCCTTTTCTGCAAGGGTCAACAGCCTATGGTCAGTTGTTCTGCTGCCATAGCCAGAACCTTTAACTCCTTTACCAAAGAAAGCTTAAGTGCCTATTACAACTGAATCCAAGAGCAGGGGACAGCCCACTCCTTTTGGGGCTCCTCTGCTATCATGTTGCCGCTGACTACTGGTTCATCTTTTCTACTGGATGCTGACTCACGTAGGGTTGATGAAAGGAGTCAGATTAAGTACATTTCCATGTTGGTCCTGTTAGCCTCTGGGAGCACTTCTTCAGAAGCTTACGTATGATCACGGTACCAAAAAGCAAGTTGAAACGCTTTCTCATCTCTCTGCATTAACTCTATCAGCACCACCAAAGCCACTCCAAATAAATGCAATAAAAACAAAAAACTGAGTGCATTTTATGCCAAGAGAGTTTTTAGACCTGTCCTGAAGCCCTCCCTTCCAACCAGAATGTCTTCTCCAGATCCCTCCTATGCAGACACTCCAGAGCCTCCAATGCCTGTAAGGAATCTGTGCTTGCTATTGATCAATTAGCAGAGATGCTCCCTAGCATTGGACACATTGTCCCTCGTCAGTACTCTGATGTGTGAAAAAGGACACATTCATTCAAGTGTTCGTCAAATTAACGGAGTGCTATGGTATGCTAGGCATGGATTCAAAGATGAGTAACATACAGTGCTAGCCCTTCTAGAAACATACATTTCAGTGATGCAGAGGTATCTCAGAAATTCAATGGAGTAAACTTTGTGATACTCTTTACAGACAGCCCAAAGCAGGAGCTTAACAAACATTACTTTCTTTACTGTTCAAAAAGCACACTTCTTTCAGAAGAATCTGTTTCACTGGTATTCATACCATAGACTCATCAGGGTTTGAACAGATCTGAAATGGTTTCACACTATAACAGAAACTTCAAATCTCCAAAAACATGCCATCTATTTCTAAAACTTCTGCCTGAGTATTTTAAGAATCCAAACACCCAAGAAAGAGGTCAATGACCCCCTACTAAACCCGGAGAGCAAAAAATCTGAGTTAGAGAAACTGAGGAAAATCGACTCCAGAGGCCTTTAGTTCTAAGTGATGTCTTAGCATCCACATATATCAGTAGTGACCACTGGCTTTGAAAAGACTCCTGAGAAATGCTCCGTGTCATTCGCATTTCCTTTTAAACCCAGTCTCACAGCCCCATTGGAGAAACCAGATGCCAGGAGGTGACTCATTGGCTCCAAGTCAACCAGAATAATCAAAGGCCTGGCGTGAGGGCTGGAGAGCAGGTGAAGATAGAAGAACAGGGTTACTTCTCCTCTTTGCACGATTGTGTGGGCTCAGCAGCTAGACAGCTCTGCCTAGTCTAGCTGTGTGACACTGAGTAAGTTATCTAAATTTCTAATTCTCAGTTTTCTCATTTCTAAAGTGGGGATAGTAACTGTATGTTCTTCAAGGTGTTACTGGAAGGAGAGAAAGGCTGAGTATCTGCCTGCCATACACCCGCTTATTCGGAGTTCTCATAAAATCCCTATAGGCTTGTCTGTCATTCTGTGTTCCCTATAATGGTACCCTTACATCATCATCATCATCATCATCATCATCATCATCACTGCCATCATCATCTACATGCTCCAGACTCAAGATTCATTGCTTTTTTGTGAGAAAGGAGAACCAAGCATAAAGAAAAAGGGAACTAAGTCTGAGCCTTTCTGAAGCAGATTAAAAAGCGTAATAGAATACAACAAATAAAAGTGATCATTAATTGGGTATTTATTGTGTGACAGTCACAGAGCAAAACAATTCATCCACAAGTTCTCATTCGGACCTCTCACCAACAATGGCATGAGGAAGACGCTATTATGACTCCCATTCTAGAGATGTGGAGACTGAGGCATGAAAAATGGAGTCACCTATTTAATGTCACACAGCCAGAAGTGGCAGAGTTCTGAGTGCCAGCCACAACCTCCGCAAAGGGAAAGTAACAGCATACCTCCCTACTTCACCCAAACCAGACCCTTCACATGCAGGACAGGCTAGGAAACTTGCCAAAAGTCTGCTAAGTCAAGGACACCTCATTTTCTGATTGTTGTATTTTTCTTTTCATATAGACTTTATAGTTCTCTCTCCTTTTCCTCACAAAGCATCCTCACCATTTTCTCAGAAGATAAAGATAGTAACTACTAAAAAAAAAAAAAAGTTAGATAAGTAAACTGTAAAAGAATGTGGCATTATTTTAATTACTTTCCTTTGTGTTTATGGGCACAATCTTGACCTGGGAATAATCCTACATAATTAAAATACCCTTGCCCGTTTTTTTTTTTTTCATTGTATCAAAGACTGTAGATAATGATCTTTTTCAACAAAAGAAAGACACTTAGAAGATGTCAGCTGCCTGTCTGTCAGCAGCCTGACGAAATTGCAGAAGTCCAGTTACAGACAGTGAGTGTGGTAGACCATGAAGACAATATCTTGTCTCGTTGATGTGAGGCCACAGGCAGAGGAGTTCCACGGGGAGAAAAGGTGGGGGCCAGGTTTGCCTTAGATAGACAACAAAATCTGACGAACAGCCGAAGGTGCCTAACCCTGGCAGAGGACGTGCCACAAAGAGGCCTCCGTCACAGCGTAGCTGCGCACCACACAGAAGGCTGCCTCTTTCAGAAGAGACAAGCTTATGTTGCTGGCAACTGCCAAAGGGAGAAAGGATGTTTGTCCTTAAGCTGAAATTGAAACAAATGTCCATTGTCTGCTCTGAGGTTCACTCAGGAAAGACACTGGGATCTTCTTTCCACACACGTGGAGAAGAAAGGGGAGCACAGAGACGGTAGGATGTTTGTCCCAAGCTCACACAGCAGTCAGAGTCAGGGAGACAATAAAAACACAGCTGTCTTTGACTCCCAGAATACTGGAATGTTTGCAAGATAACTAGGCAGAGTTTGCCACCTATTTCCTTTCTATGAGTTTAAAATAGAAAAGCCCTCACCTGAAACATTGTAAATCAACTATATTTCAATAAAAACAATAAAATTGTTTAAAAATGGCTTTCCCAAGGAGAAAAAAAATCCAAATTGTGGCATGGACTCCATCCCAATAGTATAAACATCAAACCTATTTTTCGTATTAAAATTAAAATTTAAATAAGTTTTAATTTAAATATTTAAATCCCCTATATGGATTACCATGTGAAAGATAGATTTAGAGGTACTAATGCATGATGTAAGTAATTGTAATAATTTTCTCAATATGATACTTTCTTATTTATTTTATGATCCGATCCTTCTGGTGGCTGTCTAGCCTACTATGTATCTTCAGTGTAACAGTTTTAATAAGCTATTTATTATCACATAATCACTCATAATAAATATTCACTGAGTACTTAATATGCACCAGATACTGCAATGGATACCAATCTACTCTCACTCCGCTCTGAAATTTCTTGAAATCAAAAGTCTTCAAGGTGACATAAATTGTATGATAGAAAAATCTAAAAATTATATGATTCCTACAGAGGCCCAAATGGCTAGTCACTGTCCTTCAAAAGTGGTGTTGTGGCTTTGAGGTGAAAAGGAATCCCATAGTTATGGCCACTAGAGTGAGTGAGAAACCTGAAGCATCCCTTAAAGGGTCTTGCTTCAGGCCCTGAATTTTGAGTTCCAATGGCTAAGAGCCATCGAACTTTCAAATTGGAGATCAAGTGGCAATGCCTTCAAAGAACAAAATACAGAAGAGGAGAATTTCAACATTTTTAACAGTTCTCTAAGAGCTAATTTGATCATAAAATAAATATATCAAAAAGGCATGTTCCTTCTTAGGTATTGAATCTACTCAAACAGCCTGAGGTTTTAAAAATTGATTGAAAGATTGTACAAATAGAAAGTAGAGTGGTTGGTGCCGCAGGTTGTGGGGAGAGAGAAATGGGTAGTTGTTGTTTAATGGGTGTAGACTTTCAGTTTTCCAAGATGGAAAGTTCAAAGATCGGTTTGAACTTGCACAACAATATGAATATACTTAATGCTACTGAATTATACACTTGAAAATGGTTAAGATGTGTAAAGTTTATGTTATGTGTATTTTACCACAATTTTTTTAATGTTAAGTAAAATTTTTCTTTAGTTTTTATTGGGGTATAGTTGATTTACAACACTGTGTTGGTTTCAGGTGTACAGCAAAGTGAGTCTGTTGTACATATACATACATCCACTCTTTTTTAGATTCTTTTCCCATAAAGGCCATTACAGAGTGTTGAGTAGAGTTCTCCTTGCTATACAGAAGGTTATTTTACCACAATTTAGTTTTTAAAAACTGGCTGACAGAGAAAGAGAGAAATTCCAGATGAAGGTCAGAAATTACATTCGAATGCCTGTTTTCATTTTTTTTCCCAAAAGGTTTAGATATTCAATTGGTTTTTTAAAGTTTAGAGTATTTTCCAGAAACTAGTCCCTTCAAGCTTCCTAGCAAATGAGATATTTGTTATAATACCTTGAATAGTAACACTACTGAGTATATTACTATTGGAATAACACTATTTTTCACTTGGTTCTACTGGACCAGAGCCTTCCTAAACATTGTCCTGCTGACCAAGTTCCTCTCCCTTCTATAACTCTGATGTACTCTAGAGAAAGGCACCAGGGTTAGAGAGTTACCGTCATAATCCTTTGTTTTGTTATATCACTTCACCCTTTACAATGCAACTTTACATACAATTTCTTTACATCATAACACACCTGTAACAGGAAGACAGAGGGAAGGATACCTCTTTTTAAACCAGCTGCATGCTAGCTATTGTTGTAACCACTCTACACATCCTCTTTCGTCCTCACAAGAGGCCTGAGAAGTAGATATTACTACAGATGATTAAAACTAAGGCACTGGGGTTAAGAAACTTGCTAAAGTCTTAGAGTTAGAAAGGTGTGGCCCCAGAATTCAAACCCAGAAGTCTGACTCCTGTGTATTCTAACTCCTCTACAGGATACCACTGCTGATGAGAGTAAATGAAAAGCTAGGTAGAAAAGAATTTCATAGACCTGGCAATTATATTAGACCAAACTTCACGGAAAGTAAAACAGAAAAAACAAGAAATGACCTCAACTTCTGGTAGTGGTTAAAAATGAGGCTGATGAAGATCTCATCCTAGGTGCAGGAGCGTAAACTCTGCCTTTCTCTTGCTGTTTCCATGTGCTTGCACAGGTAACATTGTCTCAGTCCCTGGTTTTTCACAGGAATCTTTTTAAGCCATGTGTGGTGATTAATTTAAACTAGACAATGTAAACACAAACCCATACAACCACATGCATGTAAACCTGCATACTCTACAAAACACTGAAAGCAACAAAGTAGACGAGAACACCATTGTCAACTCCACTCTCCCATGTGGTGGAACCCCCTCCCATCCCTTGCAGTACCTCATGATTATACGACATCTGACCATCTGACATGTGGACCTGGTAATCATTCCAGCAACAGTCTGGATACTAAATAGGAAAAAAATCTGATTTCTTTCTAGTTGATTTAATATATAAAGGTATGCTAGATAGAGTAAAAAAAGTAAAATCCCTTCCAATACAAAAATCAAAACCAAAGAAATGCTGAATAAAATATAATTGTCCCCTATTGAAATGCAGAACTTAGCTTGAAAGAACATAAGAAAAAGGTCAGGAGCAAAAGGGAAGAAGATGCTGGAAACTAGGTGAGAAGTGGCTGCTACAGCCAATGTGTGTATCTTTGCCAATCCTGGTAACAAAGAACCTTGGTTTTGACCACCACACAGGAGCCAGGAGGAGAAAGTTGAAGTTGGAACTGAGACCCTGACATAAAGTCCAGGTTGTATCAGGGCTATGCATTCAGTGGAGGACTGGAATAGAAAAAAATGAAAATAAAATTTGCTTGCTGACAAATAGAGATGATAAGAAAATTTGTCCGTCTTAGTCTGGACTCGGGAAGGGGGTGGAAAACATCTCTCTAAGCACATGTAACCTCATGCTTGCCCTCACAAGGGTTTAAGATTTGAACTTGTACCACCAAAGTGGTTTAGGAAAAGAATAGGCAAAACATTAACTTAAAGCACTCCAAGATTCGTAGCCACCTAGGGCACCAGTTAGAAGCAAACCTGAATCAACTCTGGTGAGAAATGTCATCAATCTAAGCTCAAAAGACTACCAAAGATAATGCACCAGAGAACATGGATTCAAAAGTACATAATTATTTAAACTGTCATGAATGAGAATCAGCAGAGACAACTGCCAGCAGAATTAGAGCCCTAGAAATTACCAGATATGTACGTAACACAAAATAATGTTTAAATAAACTAAAATGGAATAAAAATATTAACAAGGAAAATTAACCATTGAAAATTTTCGGGGGAAAAAAAACTAAAAAAGAATTAAAAAGAAATTCTGTGGGTGGGTTAAACCACAGATTAGGCACAGCTGAAAAGAGAATTACTAAACTAGAAGTTACAACTGAAGAAGTTACCTATAATGCATAATAGAGAGACAAAGGAAGGGAAAGTATGAGAGGTTAAGAGATACAGAGTTGAACTAGGCCATACATTTCAGGGGGTGGATAAGACTGATGGTTCAGTTTTGTTTCAAGATTGCTTTTACATCCGTTTGCTCCTGAAGCAGTAAATAAGGAAATAAAGGTGATACAGTTAAAGGGAAATGAAGTGATTGTCATTGTTGCCTCCCTCCTAAGTTTCAGAAGCACACCCAGAATGTGGTGCTCTTAATAGCACTGTGCAATGAGATGCCCAACAGTTTGCAGAAGCCTAGAACTGATCCTAAAAGATCAAACTATTTCCAAGTAACAACTTATATCCAAGAACAAAGCTCAACTGCCCTTTCCGGGATATTTACATTTCTCAAGAGACAGGACTCTTTTGTTGACCTTCAGGAATGAATCTCTTGGTGGAAATATTTCATGTCTGGATGGAGCTAGAGAGATGCACGTGGCTCCCCTCAAATTACACCATATAATCCACACCTCACCTCACCTCCTCGTGATCCCAGCCCCTTTACCCAGACCCACAAATGGATCCTGGTCGAACTTCATGAACAGTCATGAAGAAAGAGGACAGCACGCGTGTGGCCAGAGCTGGGTTTGATGTATGGAGGGTATCTGTGTTGTTTATTCTCCAAAATCAGAGTCAAAAATCATATTAATTACTTTAAAAAAAAGCTCAAGAACATTTATAGAGATACACAGAACTCTACAATGTAAAATTGAAAACGCAGCATGCACAGTGGAAAGGAAGACATAAAACTGTCTTTGTTCACAGACAATATGATTATCTGTGTAGAAAATCCAATGATAGCTACAAAATTATCTAGTAGAGGGCTTCCCTGGTGGCGCAGTGGTTGAGAGTCCACCTGCCGATGCAGGGGACACGGGTTCGTGCCCCGGTCTGGGAAGATCCCACATGCCGCGGAGCGGCTAAGCCCGTGAGCCGTGGCCTCTGAGCCTGCGCGTCCAGAGCCTGTGCTCCGCAACGGGAGAGGCCACAACAGTGAGAGGCCCGCATAACGCAAAAAAAAAAAAAAAAATTATCTAGTAGAACTTGTGAGTTTAGCATAGTGGAAAGATACAAGTCTATTAATTTTTTTAAGTTGCATTTAAATGTACTAGCAATGAATAACTGAAAAGTAAAATGTTTTAAAATACTATTTACAATTGTATTGAAATACATAAAATTCTCAGGAAGGAATCTGACAAAGTACATGCAAGACCTATACATCGAAAACTATAAAACATTGCTAAGGGAAATTAAAGGAGACCTAAATAAGTGGAGAAATAGATATTTATGAATCAAAATACGCCATAATACTAAGATGTCAATTTTCCCCAAATTAATTTACAGATTCAACATAATCCCAACAAAATTCCAGAGGGCTGTTTTGTTGACGTTAACAAGATGATTCTAAAACTCATAAGGAAATGCAAAGGACTTACAAGAGGCAGAATAACTCTGAGAAACAACAAAAATGAAGGACTTTCACCACCTTACTTCTCAACTTATTATGAAACAACAGAGAGCAAGAGAGTACAGTATTGATGCCAAGACAGACAAACAGATCAATGAAACATAATAGAGATTCCAGAAATAGGACCAGACATATATGGTCAAGTGATTTTAGACAAGGATGCAAAGGTAAATTCAATGGAGAAAGGATAATCTTTTCAACAAATGGTGCTTGAATGATTTTATATCCATATCCAAAAAAAGCCTAAACTTTGACACATACCTCATACTATATACAAAAATTAACTCCAAATGTATCATAGACTTAAATATAAACAAGATAATAAAACTTCTAGAATAAAACATAGGGGAAAATCTCTGTGACATTGGTTAGGCAAAAATTCCACAGAAACATCTAAAGAACATTCCATTAAAAAAAATAAAAAGGTAAACTGGACGGCATCAAGTTAAGAACTTCTGCTCTTTGAAAGACATAGAGAACAAAACGATAAGCCACAGACTGGGAGAAAGTACTGGAACATCACATATCCAATAAAATCTTTGCATCCAGAATAGATCAAGAACTCACAAAACTCAAAAACAAGAAAGCAAATAACCCACTTTTTTTTTTATAGGCAAAAAGGATTTAAACACACACGTCACCAAGGAAGATGACAAATAGCCACCTGAACAAATGCTCACCATCATCAGCAATTAGGAAAAATGCAAATTAAAACCATAATTTGGTGGCACTGTTCACATATTAGGATTTTTAAAATTAAAAAGACTGACCATCCAAAGTGCTGAGGAAGATGTAGAGAAAGTGGAACCCTCATAAACAACTAGTGGGAATGTTAAATGACAAACCCACTTTCAAAAAGGTTTAGCAATTTCTTAAAACTGTTTTCTTTTTAAATTTAAACATACAGCTATCCTTCAGTTCCAGTCCTAGGTATGTAACTAAGAGAAATAAAAGTTTATGTCCATACAAAGACTTGTACATAAATGTTCACAGCGGTTTTTGTTTGTAATAACCAAAACGCAGAAACAACCCACAACTCCACTAACAGGTAAATGGACAAACTGTGATATAACCATACAAGGGAATGACATTCAGCTATAAGAAGGAATAGCTGGGCTTCCCTGGTGGCGCAGTGGTTGAGAGTCCGCCTGCCGATGCAGGGGACACGGGTTCGTGCCCCGGTCCGGGAAGATCCCGCATGCCGCGGAGCGGCTGGACACGTGAGCCATGGCCGCTGAGCCTGCGCGTCCGGAGCCTGTGCTCCGCAACGGGAGAGGCCACAACAGTGAGAGGCCCACGTACCACAAAAAAAAAAAAAAAAAAAAAAAAGGAATAACTATCATTGGTACAAACACAACAACATGGCTGAATCTCAAAATAATTTTGCTGATGAAAGCAAACAGACAAAAAGAGTTCAAATTGTTAGATTCCATTTACATAAAAGTGTACAAAATACAAACTAATATATGTGACAGAAAGTAGATCAGGGCTTCCCTGGTGGCGCAGTGGTTGAGAATCTGCCTGCTAATGCAGGGGACACGAGTTTGAGCCCTGGTCTGGGAGGATCCCACATGCCGCGGAGTAACTAGGCCTGTGAGCCACAACTACTGAGCCTGCGTGTCTGGAGCCTGTGCTCCGCAACAAGAGAGACCCACGCACCGCAATGAAGAGTGGCCCCCACTTGCCACAACTAGAGAAAGCCCTTGCACAGAAACGAAGACCCAACACAGCAAAAATAAATAAATAAATAAACTCCTACCCCCAACATCTTCTTTAAAAAAAAAAAAAAGAAAAAGAAAGTAGACCAGCGATGGCCTTGTTGTGGGGAGAAGTCGGAGGGAGGAGGTACGATAGAGCATGAGGAAACTTTGAGGGTGACAGATATTATCTTTGTAAAAGGATGTTTTAAATCATGACAGCAAGACCTCCGATTCCCTTGGCTTTGACCCTTAATGCCTTTCCTTTCCCTCCCCCTCACTTTTATTTGCTACTCCTTCCTTCCCCCAAACATTGACTAACAAAGCATAAGGATTACAGAAAATAGCTCTGAGGAGAACTGTTCTGACAGTTATGTGGATGAGATTGCCCTGTCCTGAGCAAGAAGGGAATAATCTCTGATGATTCCAGCTGTGAGATTCACCACAGTTAAAAACTAAGACTTCTATCTGAGCCACAGCACAAGGACATGTATCCCTCTCTTCCGCTCACTCCATAAATCCCAGCCCTGCTTTGAGCAGGACTTACCTGGTCTTCAGAGGCTCCCTGATACATATCAGCTTAGCCTTTAATATTTATTTCAGTCACTTAAACATCTAACATCTTGACTGTGGTGAGGCTGTATACATATGTGAAACATATTAAATGATGTAGTTTAAATATGTGTGATTTACTAAACATCAATTATACCTCAATAAAGCTGGAGTTTTTTTAAGCCTTACTTTGAAAAGGGAAATCAGGCAAAAGCATCCAGATCTGAGAATGGCAAACAGACAAGCACTGGAGGCTACCAGAATATTTCACAAACACTTTCTTGTGTCCTATCCTGTCAGTGATCTTTCTTCCGTTCCCTCTTGGACAGTGTTTACCCAGTGAAAACCCGTATATACATGTAACATGCAAATGCAGTTTTCTCCCTTTTGGGCTTCATTAGCCTTTATTCTGTCAGCTTTGTTTGTTTAGTCCCCTCAAAGTCTATAGGAATTGGCATCTCATCACTACACTGAAAAAACAAGACTATACTATGGTTTCCCTTTAGATCAAATAAATCTTTCACCTTCTACTTTAAAAAAAAACTATTCTCAGAATTTCTACATGAAATCACGTTTATTGTTTTTCAAAGAACAAATGTATCACAGACCTAGAAAAATACAGTACGCAAAGTCATGGACATATACTCCCAACCCTCACCTTCTCTTGATAGTCTGAGCTATGGTTTCTAATTTCACAAACACAAACACCGAAGCACACTGCTTTGCCTTTGGATAAAAGCAAAACAAACAAATCTTCAGCCTTCTGCAATCCATGAGTTCGTTATGACACTGCGACAAGAGAAAAAGGAAAAAGACAGGGGCAAGTTCTGCCTGCCATGCCTTGATTCAATGCTTTTTTGTACTTTCCCCACCATAAGCAGAGTAATTAACTTGCAGCCTGCCAAGTAACGAATAGTACACGCTAACACTGTTTCCTATGGAATGGAGGAAGGCTCCAACGATGCTGTTACAGGATACCTTGTTGAATTAATAGGGAAAAATGAACAGGAGGAGAGAGAGGTCCTGGTTTTTGTTTTAGGGTTTGTTGTTTTTTTTTTTTTTTAGATTGGCCATTTGAGATTTTCCCAGCCTCAAGGTTGGGGGTAATGCGTCTGCTTACATAGAGAAATAAGTGAGTAGAAGCTAGAGGAAGAAATTACCATTTAAACGGGGCTGGTGACCACAGCAGGCACCCAATGTACTGGTACAATGACTCAGGTCTTGATACCTACCTAAGCAATCCAATCCACCTGTTCCTAGGATGTGCTTGCCAATTCCTGGTCACGATGATGCAGTCATAGTATTACCCTATGGAAACCGCATTTACAGTAAGACTGAACGAAGTGCAGAGGCTTCCACGTTGCAAAAAACAGGCTGTCATGTTATCCTGTACAAGGTCCTCTGGTTACTTCCATCCTTGAACTATGAGCCCTAAGTCTTCCCAGAAAACAAAGGTGAACTAGAACATAACCACAAATTGATTTCACTGGTTCTTGAATAAGCTACTTGTTCCATATAATGTGAGGGGCAAATGCTAATCACAATACAAGCTATCTTACAACTCTTGGAAGCAACATCAGGCTAATGTTTAAATATGATTTGTCCCTGTGTCCTTTCACCCACAGTGGTGGTTTAGACATTGACTGTGACCAGAGGAAGTTCTGGTCTGCAGGCCTGGCACACATGAGCATGCTGAAGTCAGTTTCCTTGTGGGAAATAAAATCTCTCAGACACACTATTTCCTGTTGACACCTCTTAATTTGGATATGTGATGTAAAGTCTTAATTTGCATTTGAGATGTTAGTGAAATATTCTTTACAATTGCTGAAAAAAACTTTTCATGCTATAAGCCCCTTCTGATTTCAGAGGAATCAGAATACTAAAGTCTTATATCTGCCATTCCTGTTATTCTTTAAAAATCTCTTTACCCTCCTTTAGCAGTTAATCTCCATTACTAGGTAAAAATGCTTCTTCTTAAATTTTCCACATTTAAATTATTTGTATGGTTTGTGTCTCCTGATAGAGCACTATATATTTCTAAGGGATATATGAATGACACTTCCTGGAGTTGTGCAGTGTGCAACCTGCCCAACTATACGTGATGGCTCAGCACAGCAACCCACACATTCTACTGCAGTACTCCTCACTTAACCTATCAGTCACCTCCACTGAGCTGTAGGCTACACTATGGCAGGGAGTAAGGAAGGTAGTAGAGCAGGCTGTTAAAGGCAGGGCTCCATAACCAAATTGCTGGGTTCACACTGTGGTCCCAACACTTAAAGGCAATGGTCTGAAAATGCAGGAAATTGAACTTTCCTCATAGAGCTGGCTGCAAGGATTAGCAGAGAAGAACAAATAGAAACCATTAAGCGTTGTGCCTGGAATAGAGTACATGGTCAGTAAAAAGTAGCTGCTTTTACTACCTTATTCAAATGTATATTCCCAGCATTTTGAACCGTGGCTAGAACCTACTAGCTGCTGTGACTATTTAATAAGCGAACTCATGTCTTTTAATAAACAAACAAGCTTTGCCTCTAAGATAAAAGACAAAAATTGTTGTAGAAAGATGCTTTATTTCTCAATTGTTGGAAAGCTAGTGGCTCAGGAAATCATGGGAGAATAGAAAAAGACTAGAAAACGAAAATAAAGTATATAGGAAAGGACATGAGACAGTGGGCTATTCAGAGACAGGGCACGAACCAAATACGGGAAATGAAAACCAAATCAAAAAATATTGTTTTTAAAAAAATAAATGTGAGGAGAAGCTGAAGGTGGAAAAATGAAAATTAGGGGGGAAAAGGGAATTTAGCTCTATATAAACCATCTCGAGACTTTGTCATAATCCATGAGAAGAACACTCAATCGCCCGCTCTTTGCATCATCTGAGCCTGCAGCTGGTTTGGGCTTCATTTGCTTCTATTTTTCTTCCCTTTTTATCCTGCTCACTTGGTAGGGGCACTCAGAATTCAACTCTGCGAGAACCACTCTAGCAGGGTACCATCATCCCAAGACCTCTGTCCTTTTCGCTCAGCCACTGGCCCCTGCAGCACACTGGGAACTTCATTTCTGCTCACCCATTTTTATGGGCTTCATGTCCAATGGCTGATTTTAAGGTTTTCCTTCTTTGTTTCGTTTGTTAGAAAAATAAAATCTCTGCATTGTGAGAAGCCTGCACTAAAAGGGATTACCTCCACTGGGGAATTTCCCTGTCTCAAAATGAAACTGGGTTAATTGGGAAGGGTATGGAGAAATACTGGAGCCCAATTAACAAAATCTAAAGTCTCCCAATTAACAAGATAATTGTTAAATGGCTTTGGGGCAGCACTTAGAGCTTTAAAAAAGAAACCACTTGTTCCTGGCTTAGTCCGAGAGTGGTTTAAAATCCTTCCCGTACCGTAAAAAGAGCCTAAAAGTACAGAAAGAGATTTCAAGAAGTTTGCATAGATTACATGTGGGAAGCCCTAAGTGGATGCCATGTGTCCTGAGAAGCCCAAGCAGAAACATTTCTCGCTGTTTGGACTTTATGCCGAGGACATCACCAGTGTCAAAACCTCCGCCTAAGAAAAGGCCTTAAAATACAGAGAACACACCTGGCCACCCATCCTGGCTTTCTGTCTGCTGACTTTGATCCTTATCTGTACTCCAATTATTATCCCTTTATTAATAGGCTGTTCCCTTTTGGCTCTCTGCCGTTTTGATTGCATTTGTTACCCCTCTGATGAGTTTTAAATCAAGATACAATCTGCATGAAAGGCCAAAAAGGAGAGAGTGGGAGACAGAAGGCTTCCTGGGGCTGATCCCCTGTAGGAGGGAGGCCCGTGGCTCATCCTCTGCGCAGGAATGGAGCTGCTCTAGGAGATCAAGAAGCCCTGCGGGGGGGGGGGGGGGGGCGGGCGGGGCGGGGAACCCACAACAGCTGAGAAGAAGGCGCGGTCCCTGGGAGCATAACCACCTCCGTCACGAAGAAGACACTTTGCTCCAACGGAGAGCTCAGTCCTTGTCATGACAGAACCAGCCGCCATCTGCCTCCTCCCTGATCCCGTACAGCCTGTACCCTCCCTGCGAGCAGGCAGGGCGTGGAGCCGGCTGTTCCCGCTCTGCGAAAACGGCAGACGGAACGCCTTCGGTGCGAACGCGGAGTGCCTGCGGCCACGCTGCTCCTCGGCCGCCCTGCTTTTCCGCCGTGCTGTGTGCGCCTCCCACCAGCACCCGGACTGGGCCCCCAGCGCGCGTCTCCTTACAGGGCCTCCCTGTCCACTACTGGGATTTTCCTTCTTGCGCGATGTTGTGTCCTTCCTGAAACAAGTCTCCGGGTTTTTTTTGTTTTGTTTTGTTTTTTGTTCTATGTTTTTTTTTTTTAAATAAGATTTTGGTTTTTTTTTTAATTGAAGTATGCTAATTTGCCAGAAGGGGAGTGAAAAACTAAGCCGTGGGTGCTGAGGCCTCCCACCAAGCAGCGCTGGGAGCTACCCCTAGCAGGCAGCATCTTCCGAGGACTGAATTCAAAATACCACTGTGGTGTCTGAAGTCAGTCATCCAGGTACATGCTGGGTTTCTTCAACAAAGGGTTGAGAGGTGATCAGGCATGAAACCCAGCTTGTTGTTATCCTCATCCCTTTGAATTACTGGCAAAGTTTTTGGAATGCAAAGGATAATTTCTGCTATTTGGGCTGAAAAGCCTTTAACTGTTAATTGTACTTCTTTTTTTTTTTTTTAACTCTGCCATGTGGTCCCTGACACCCTGCAAGAAAAAGACTGAGATTTCTTCTCTCAAATGAATGGGATAATTGGTGATTAGACAAGATCGTGAACCTGTCCCAACCCCAAAATGGCCTAACACTTCCACTTGGGCCTGTTTGATGTTTGTTTTTTTACATCCTCTTCCCCAGTGTTTTACCCCTACAGGACTGGGAATTAGGAACACTTGTGGAGTATTCACATATTTGCTTTCAAATCTAAAGAGTAGTACTCTAAAGTTCCCACACACTGTTGAAAAAGCTCAGAAGCTGAAACTCATCAAAATACCGATGGCTAATTTGCTTTAAAAATCACACCTCCCCAGAAGATGACAGCCTGGTAGTTTCTATTGAAACCTATCTGAACACTTCAGTCTGTCTTTCAGGGAGGGAATTTTCTATAGATGAATCTAGCAGAGCCTAAAGTCTCATGATGATCCTTGACGGAATTTGAATTAATGGCTTTTTCCCATGGAGTACAAAAGAAACCTGACCCCGGCTTTGGTCCTCATGTCTTGTCTATATCAATGACAGCAGCAGCAAACCGCGGCTCAGCTGCTCAAGTGCAGTGACTGGCACGGCTGTCGGAAAGTAATAGGAGAAGTGTCAGGGAAGACCGGGGGTAGCAGAGGCGAGAATGAGACCTAGTGTGATCCCCAGGCCCCACCAAGATTAAATGTGCAAGTGTCTTTCTTCTCTAATTAGACATTTATATCGTTCACTTTCCAACCTTAAGAAACAGCCAAGGAGAGTCTGAGCGTGCCAGTTTTACTACTGACCTTTCACAGCTTTGCCAAGAAAAGACCCTTCTTGGGGTAGGGGTGGAAGGGAGGGAAAGACCTATCCTTCCCAAGGCAAGCACAGCCAGCCAGTCCTGCCCAAGGGCCCAGTGTCACAGGCGGAGACTCTGGGAGGGAAGGATGGTCTGTTGAATGTTTGCATCTTAAATCCAAAGAATTTATCCCATATGCTACAGGCAGCCTCAGATCACGGAAGCATTTCTCTGTGGTTTCTGAATGGGACAGCTTGTATCTTCTTGCTGCTTTACAAGCATAAAGAAGAGGAAATAAATACTCAAGTTTGGGGATAAGTTACAGACACATGCTTAGTGCTTCACATCCTGTGACTGTAAACATTCATGCTGCCTTCCCTCCCCCTCTCTCTGACTTTTGGGAGATTCTGAGCATTTCTGAGGACACGGTGATCTTTAACAATGTGTATGTTTTACTCAATCTCTGTCTAATCCTTGCTCTCAAAAAATGCCAGTTGCTGTAACGCAATGTAACAGTAGTAGAGAATTAGTGTGATATTGTGGAAGGAGCAGAGGCCAGACAGAGCAGAGACCTTTGTTCCAGGGCTGGTTCCACTACTCACTAGTTATTTGGCCTCAAGTAGAGCACCTCACTTCTCTGGGCTTTGATTTTCTACTATCCAAAATGAGATGGGAAGCAGGGTAGGCAGGCCATCCCAGCTAGCAACGTAGCAAATGTAGGCTTCAATCAATTATTGTTATGATTTATTTATGCCCTCCAGCCATTTATATATACCCCAAAACACACACATACACACGCACGCAAATATATTTTTACGAAATTTTATATATACCCCAAAACACACCCATACACACACATGTAAATATATTTTTAAGAAATTTTAAAACTAAGAATAGTTCTTAAATAAAGGCAGGTCTAGAATCAATCATGTTAATAACAACACCACCTTAAGATGATATACAGTGGAGCCTTGAACAATATGGGGGTTTGGGGTGCCAACCTTCCTTCCAGTCAAAAATCCTCATTAACTTAGAGTCAGCCCTCCATCTCCACAGTTCCTCCATATTCACAGATTCAACCAACCTGGATACTATATCACTGAAGTATTTATTATACTATTGAAAAAACCAGCATATAAGTGGACCTGTGCAGTTCAAACCTGTGCTGTTCAAGGATCAACTGTGATTCTTGCCCAAGAAATGCTGTCTATTCTACTCTGTTCTTTTATATATATATGTAAATTTACTTATTTATTTGTTTTTATGTTTGGCTGTGTTGGGTCTTTGTTGCTGTGCACGGGCTTTCTCTAGTTGCGGTGAGCCGGGGCTACTCTTCGTTGCGGTGCACGGGCTTCTCATTGCGGTGGCTTCTCTTGTTGCGGAGCACGGGCTCCAGGCACGCAGGCTTCAGTAGTTGTGGCACTTGGGTTTGTTAGTTGTGGCTCATGGGCTCTAGAGCACGGGCTCAGTAGTTGTGGCTCACGGGCTTAGTTGCTCTGTGGCATGTGGGATCTTCCCAGGCCAGGACTCGAACCCGTGTCCCCTGAATTGGCAGGCGGATTCTTAACCACTGCACCACCAGGGAAACCCTACTCTGTTCTTTCGATTGCTCATGCCAAAACCTGGGAACAAACTTTGACTCTTTTCTCTCCCATCCCATATTCCCTCTATCACCAAATCCTGCCTGCTTCACTGTGAAATAGACCTTGACTCAGAACACCCCTCTTTTGGTCTCCTCAGTATTTCCCTATCTTCACCCTCCACCGACTCCATCCTCAGCATGATGGCCAGTGTCTCTTCTAGAACGTAAGACAGATCATATGTCACTTCTGATCCTGTGCCTCCAGAGGTTTCCTTCTCACTCAGAGTTAAGCCCACACCCCTGCATGTTTCATGACCTAACAGCCTAGGAGCTCTGACTTGGTCTCCCACCCTCTGACTCTTCCTGCTTTCCCCTGCTATCCCTGCTGCAGCTACACCAGCCTCACACTATTCCTCCAACCCACCAGACACACACCCACCTCAAGGGCTTTGCCCAGAATATTCTTTCGCCACCACCTCCAACCTTCACCCTTTGCCTTCCCACTCTCCTCAAGTCTCTCATCAAATGAGAGACTTCCCCTGACCCCCATCCTGCCCCAACACTCCAAAACTCCTTACTCTGTCTTATCTTTACTCTACACCTCTCGACATTTATTTAGTTGTTAATTTATTTATACTTTCTGATTTCTCCTCCAAATCAGCTCCCATTGAATACAAGTGCCAGGAGGTCAGGGGCATTGTCTGTTTTGTTCCCTGATAATCCTCCTGACTAGAGCAGTAGCTACCATGCAGTAGGAGCTCAATAAGCATCATGAAATGAACAAAAGCATTCAACACATCGCTAATGAACATCAGCCCTGGGAGTCTAGTGGCTGAAATAGATTCAATAGTGAAGCAGGCCAGCATGGGCCCTGGCTGATGGAGCTTGCATTTTAGGGGAAGAAAACTTACTAAATGTAGTATTTATTTATTTATTAAGTTTAAATCATCTCAGACAGGGATAAGTAATCATGGAATAAAAAGAAGGGCTAAGGGTAGGTATGAAGGACTACTTTAAGTAGGGCAGTCAGGAAAGACCTCGCAGGGGAAATAATTTGAGCTGAGACCTGACTGACAGCAAAGGGGCAGCCAGGTGTAGAAAAGCATTCCAGGCAGAGGAGACAGCAATGCAAAGGCCCTGAGGCAGGAAGAAAGCTTGGTGCTTTGCAAGAACAAACCGAACATCCATGTGGCTAGAGCATGGTATGCCAGCAAGAGCAGGGAGGAGGTGAGGACTGAGAGATAAACAGAGGCTAGACCACAGAAGGCCATAACAAAACACGCACATTTCAAGTCCAAGAAGAAGCCATTGGAGACACTGAAGCAGGAGAGTGACAGTCTGACATATTTAAAAGATGACTCTGATTTCTCTGTGAACAGACTTTCTATAAAGGAAGAGTAGAAGCAGCTGGGAGCCTATCTTGCAGATGTCCAAGGGGAGATGACGATGGCTTGAACCAAGATACAGCGGCGGAGAGAGTGATTAACTGTCAGGAAGCTAAAATGGTTGTTATTATCCCCATTCATAAAATAAGAAACAGAACCCTACAGAAGTTGAGATGTTCTCAAGATGGCATTGCAAATGAGTGGCAGAGTAAGGACCAGAACCTAGTTCTCTTGATTCCCAGCTCAATTTTAGGAGGCTAATAAGAATCCATCTGTTGAATGAATTAGTCCCAATAACTAAAGAAAGGAACTCAGCTCTAGCAAAATGTCTCCCATAAAGTCATACCACTTGTCTTCTCAGGGAAATCCAAATGCAGACAGACCTGAAAGTGACAGGCAGGGGCCACTTACATGTGTCCCCTCTCTCCTGGTCATACATGCATTTTGGAGCTGAGCAGTGTGGTATGGCTAGTTCGCCAACAACTGCTTCTGGAAAAGGGAATAAAGAACAACTGGAGTTTAACTAACATGACCCCATAGAATGTTCTCCCCTGCGTGAGCCTCCCAGAGGAGGGACGGCAGCCGAGGACGGAGGACGGAGCAGAGGAATCTCCACAGAGCAGGGAGGCTGAGGGAACCACAGGCACAAACATGTGGGCAGTGACAGTGTCTGCTAACTAATAGTCCACCGTCAGGACCCTGACCGTGACTGATGAGGTTGGGAGCCTCTTGAGGAGGAATGTTGCCGGGAACTTGGGAAGAGCCTCAAGTCAGGAGACCCAGATTCTAGTCCAGGCTCTGATACCTGCTGGGCCTCTGTTGGGTGGGGCGGTGGAGGGTAGGTACGGGGGGCAGATCTGATTAGTGGTTCCATCCCTGGGGCTCCTGGGAGGATTGTGTAAAGGTGGCTTTATCACTCTCTTCTCTCTTTTGAAGAGTTAAATAGAAGCCATATATTTATCCACAATATAAAAGGCTGAAACGTTATAAGTTTTTAGTTAAAGTAGAAAAGTAATTATGTCTTAATAAAGCAATTCAGAAGAAATCTTTTTTAAACTAATTATGGGGTAGAGATGAAGGAAAGTAACAGAAGGGATCCTCGATGGTGATTAGGTTGGGAACACAGGGCTCGCTGATCCCCCTGATTTCTACCAGCTTTAACAGTCTAGAGACTAGACTACTGACAGTCCCTGGGAGGCATTCACATGAGGTGCCTCAAAAAGGTCAAGTGCACATGTATCCAAGATGCGTCCCAGATACTCCTATAATCCCATCACAAGGCCATTTTCTGGGGTAAAGTCGCTTTCCAAGCGGGTTAATGTAGATAAGGTATGACCGGGTTGGAAGAGCATGGGAGCAGGAATCAGGAAGCCCAGGTTCTGGGTCTGTAATGCATTTAAATAGCTGAACCATTCTGAGCCTCTGTTTTTTGACCTGTAAAATGGGCAGTATTAGACTAGGTGATCTTTAAGGCCCCTGCTAACTTACGTTCTATAATTCCAGGAGTTTCAATAAGGTCATTCAGCTTTAACCTGGTTTCCCTAGAAAACAGGGGCTAAGGCAAAAGATATTGTGCTGACATTTCAGTGCAAGGGTACACCCTCAGGGGTAAAAAGAAGGATAGGGAAATGAGGTGGAGAAGTGGGGGAGAACACATACAAGGAAGGACGTCATCAAGCCAGGCACACCTTTGCAACAAATACAGCACACTGCTCAGTCTCAGGAACCGCATCTCAGAACAGTCCACAGGGGGAAAGAAAGGAGAGGATTTATCTGTTGGTGCCTTTCCATCTCCCATCGTCCATCAAAACCCTCTCAACAGAGTAGTAACTCCCCTGTGTCACCCAGACCCACCAGGCATCCACCGGGACAGCCAGAACCGGTGGAGGGTGTGCGGCACTGCCCAGCTCCTTGTCAGTATCCCCCAGTCAGGACCTAATGGCCAGCTGCTGGGATTGTAGCCATCTGACAGCTCTCAGCTGAGGCCCTCTGTGAGAACTGCAGTCAGAGAGAGAACACCACCTCAGCCAGGGTCACACCCCCTGCCGAGGGTAGCCTGCATCCAGTGACCAGTTGATCAGGGAATACAAAGGCTCAGCCCCATTGCTTCAGTTTGGGACAACTCTGATGGACCATCCTAACAGCAGACCTCCCCATGCCTCTGCAGAGGCCTTTGCTGCAAAAGCATCACACTCCGTCCCCTCCCTCTGTCCAACCTCACTCTGCTGGACAGAAGCAGCCTGAACGTAAATCTCAGGAACACATGACAGTAATTTTAAGCAAGTTAGAGGAAAAAATCCAAAGACGTATTGTTCCTCTATTCTCTACCATTGTTATGGCAAGGGACCAAATGCTTTCTGTCATTCTGCTTTAAATTCAGAATCACTGTTGAGGACAAAGAGGACCATTTGTTATTGCCTGAGAAGTTCCCGCCCAAGAAATGACTCGTTATGAATATGCATATCAAGTCAAAAAGTTAAACTTCTGAGTATTTACATGGAATAGCAATAATAACAATACTTAGGGTTTTTTGTTTTTAATTCCTAATACTCCTGAGTATCCCTGCTTTCTTCGCAGACTTCTCTGACTCTCCCAGAATGAAGAAGGCCTAACAGCCCATAAATAATTGTCTTGTCTGCATTTAAGAAGAATCCCAGGAGAGCCTTTTGCTTCTACTGTTTTTCAGACTGCCAACACACTCCCCAAGCACACGATAATGATTCTGAGTCTCGTCCTTTATACAAGACCAGCCCTGAGCACATGCTGTCTGAAGAAACCCTTGCTTTCTGTGCCATCTAAGGCCCATTTCCCTGCTTGTCTATCAGCAGAAGCGAGAGACATCCGGTATTCTGTCTGGGCAACATGGCACGAAAGGTAGGGGAGGAATCATATCCAAACTTAAACATTCAGTACAGAAGATCCACTTTGGAACCTGGATGATCTCTATTCACTGTTGACACTGATCAATAAACTACTATGTAATTGTCCTTTTTTTCTTTCTTTTTCTGCTTTAAGTGGCACTAATCAGAGTATAGTGCCCACAGCAGGGGCAATAAAAATCTCCTTCCTCTCTGCAGTCTGGATCATGCTATATTGAACTGGCAAAGGATTGGAGACAACTAGTAGATGGACCAAAAGAAAACATCATAATGTGGAGACTTAAAACACATGTTCTACAAAGAATCAATGAAAGCACAGGGAATCTGGACCTGGAGAAGCAAGTCGGCATTGTCTTTATGTGGAAGTGTGGACTAGGGTCAAGACAGCAGGTGTATTCTTTGTAATTTTTACCTGTTCAGATTGTTGGTGGCAAGAAGTAGAAACTAAACAGTTAATGTAAAAATTTAAAAAAAAGGAGAGGAAGAGGAGGAAGAAAAGGAGGAGAAAGAAGAGGAGAAAAAACTGAAGTGGAACTAGAAGAAAAACCATCACTTATTGAAGAGATATGAGGTAGTTCAAAGAATAGAAGAAAAACCTGAGTTCTAGACTCAGAAGCAGTGGGGAACAGGACAGGCCCTGGGACCCAGGTAGGAGTTGTGGTCAACAGGATGACGGAGCTCCTACCTCTCTTGCCCTCATTTCACATTCTCAAGAATCAGCATCCCTTTGGCCTACCTTGTGTCACATGCCCACCACTTGGCTGGTAAATAGCTTGGCTGCCAGTACCAACCAGTCTGCCTGTAGTAGGAGACAAGTTAGTCCCCAAAGGAAAACCAGGTGCAGTTCCCAAAAGAAGGGAGAAGGAATCTTGAATAGTCTAAATCAGCTGTTCAAAGGTAATCCACAGGCCAGCAGCCGCAGTACCTGGGAGCTTGTTAGAAATGCAGATGCTCTGGCAAAACCTCAAACCCACTGAATCAGAATGTCTGGGGCTTGGCCCCAGGAATCTGTATTGTGATAATTTCTTAAGCAAGCCCAAATTGAGAAGTGCTGGTCTAAACATTGAGCTCTAATCCAGGCTCCAGAGTGTATAAGTAGGACAAATAGCATGAAAGTTAAAAGAATAGATTTTAGACAGAAATAAGGAAAAAATGTTCACGTGTCATAACAAGTACAGACACAGGTAGCCCAATGAACCAGGAAGCTCCCTACAGGAGGAACTGATTGGAATGTTGGAGAGGAGAGTCAACATCAAATGACCTTTAAAGTCCCTTCTAGCCCTGAAGATTTTGACCATCCTTTTTCACAGAAATAACACATTTCTTCAAAATAGATTCTAAATCATTCGATGAGAGTGACCCCTTTTATAAAAAGTGAAATCAGGGCTTCCCTGGTGGCGCAGTGGTTGAGAGTCCGCCTACCGATGCAGGGGACGTGGGTTCGTGCCCCGGTCCGGGAAGATCCCACATGCCGTGGAGCGGCTGGGCCCGTGAGCCATGGCCGCTGAGCCTGTGCGTCCGGAGCCTGTGCTCCGCAATGGGAGGGGCCAAAACAGTGAGAGGCCCACGTACGGCAAAAAAAAAAAAAAAAAAGTGAAATCAATCCTGATGTTTCTCATTCTCTCAAAATGATTGGCATTGCTTCCAAGCACTGAAATGATTTGTTTCCCCTTGCATCTACTTAAAGCCAATGATACAGAAAAGTGATAAAATACCACTGACAAAACAGCTGTACAGCTCTCAGTTCTTATGGAAGGGGAATTTTCACTCATAAAGTAGTTTTATATTCATTTAGACCCATAAATGTACACACTGACTGTTAGGGGATGGCTGTGAATCTCCCAAGTTTGTTCATAAATGTTCTGAATGAAGAAGTGTGAAAAGTAAGTGACAGAATATAAAAGGCCTTCGCAGAAGCTTGCCTGCTGCAGTTTTTTTACTCTTGACAGACACGTTATGTTGTAAACACCTAAGCGCTGGCTTTATCTCTCCTCTGCCAAAACCAGTTGCTGAGTCTTGACAAGTTTAAAATCTGTTTGGTAAGCATATAATCACTCAGTTTTATAAGGCACAGGTCTTCTTAAAGACTACGGTGGAATGTTTAAATGGAAAAAAAACCACCTAATTATATAGAGAAAAATAATTTGATGGAGATAAAAAAAAACACATCAACTGAAATTATTTTTTTCAGAGAGGAGCTAACACATTATTTTTTTGCTTTGACTGTTTTATTCTTATTTACCTTTTTTTTTCATAAAAAGGGGTGGCTATATTATTTTTTAGGTGGCAACAAGATTTTTTACATTCACCATCTGGGAACACAAACAAGGTAGTTAATTGAGTCCATGGTGTATCAACTGATGCAGGCCATTCTCCTCACTGATTCCAGAATTATATCTCTAAACAATAATTGGATTAGGTCATTCCCACTGTCACCGTCCATCAAGTCCATGAGAAAATTCAAACACAGTTGTGTAGTATTCAAGGGTTTACTTTACCATCTGGCCCCATCTGGCTTTCTCGCTTCCTCCTTTGCCGTTCCCCTTCTTCCCACACACAATTTACACTCCAGTCACATTAAACCATTCTCAGTTCCCACACATGTGCATCATTTCTATAGCCTCCTGCCCTGGTTCACACCACTCGCTCTGCCAAGACTGCACTTCTCCTTTCAGAACATGTTCATATTTTATCTCTAGAGTGAAGCCTGATTAATATTCTTTATTGGTTCTCATATTGGATACCACAGTATAGAGGTTTCTCCAAAAATCTGTCTCCCTCAGCAAACTGTGGGCTCTAAGGACAGAGCCAATCATTATTCTTTATTTTTCTTTGTAATTTCAATATCACCTGCCATGTAAAGGTCTCAAGAAATGTGTGTTGAATGGATGAGTGATTAAGTAAATGAATGAATCAGGTATGAGTGTATTACTAGAGGCCCAAAGAATACAGAAACACAGTAGACCAGTCTAGAAACTAGACTACTTACCAGTAAATCTCTCTTAATGCAATAGGAATACTTAGAAATCAACCTACCAATAAGTATTTCTTGTAACGACCATAGTGTTAATGGCAAATATCAACACTTTTCAAATAATGAACCATTGCTAGGATAAACACAAAAGAATTAAATAACATGATCCCTGTTCTTCAAGTCTCTTCAGAACATTATCTTACAAACTTTACTCTCTGAAAATAAATCTTTCAAAATTGTAATAACTGTCCACTTTCTGCCCTTAAGTTTTCCCTGGCAAATTATTAAAACTCACGTCTTCCTGAGACTCTGCAGAAAGCAATAGAAAGTAGATGAGAGCCTGAGCCAGAGAGCCTGTACCTGTCAATGTCCTACTTTTTTCCTTCTTACAGAAGTAAATGTTTCACCTCAGACCTGAAGGATGAAATGAAGTTAGAGGAAGAGTTAGGACAGAAGTCTATCAAGGAGAAGGAATGGCAGAATGGAGATATTAAGGTTAGAAAGGAGCTTGGTGCACTTGAGGCCCAGAGGGAAGGCATTATTACTGTAACAGAGTAAGAAAGGATCCAATGGCCTGAGATAACTAATGTCAGACACCAAACCACAGATCCAGGAAGCTCAGGGAACACCAAGCAGGTTAAATGCCAAGAAAAATACGTCTAGACCTATCATATCCAAATTTCAGAAAATCAAAGATTAAGAAAAAATATCAAAATAAACCAAAGAATGAAAGCACCTTTACCTAGACAGGAGAAAAGATAAGAATTACATCTAACTTCTCTTCAAAAATCATGTAAGCAAGAAGAGAGTGGAGTGAAATATTTAAGACAGCGAGATAAAAAAAAATCCCACCAATCTAGACTTCTGTAAGCAGAGAAATTATCCTTCAAAAGTTAAGGAGAATAGCAGCACCAAGTGACTAAGGACAAGAAGTTAATATCCAGATATCTAAAAACTCCTACAACTCCAACAACAACAACAAAAACCAAATAAAAATGTGCAAAGGACCTGAATAAACATTTCTCCAAAGAATATTTATAAATGGTCAAGAAGCATATGAAAACATACTCAGCATCACTAATCATTAGGGAAATGCAAATCAAAACCACAATGAGATACCACCTCATACACATTAGGATGGCTATTATCAAGAAAAACAAAGAAGAAGAAGAAAAAGAAAAGAACAAGTGTTGGTCAGGATGTGGAGAAGCTAGAACCCTTGTGGACGGTTGTTGGTGCACAAAAAATGGTGCTGTCACTATGGAAAACCGTATGGCAATTCCTCAAAAAAATCAAACATATAATTCCACTTTTGTGTATATGCCCAAAAGATCCTGTGTTTCCACTTTTTTGCATATGTCCAAAAGCAGTAAAATCAGGGATTGGAGAGATAGTCTTACACCTATATTCACAATTACCAAAAAGTGGAAGCAACCCAAGGGTCCATCAACAGGTAAATAGATCAGAAATGAGGTATGTACATACAATGGAATATTATTCAGCCTTAACAAGGGGAAAAATTGTGACACATACTACAACATGGGATGAACCTTAAAGACATATGCTAAGTGAATAAAATGAAAAATACTGTATGATTCCACATCTATGAGGTACCTAGAATAGTCAAACTCATAATGATAATAAGTAGGATGGTGGCTGACTGGAGCTGAGGAGAGAGGGGAATGGGAGTTTTTGTTTAATAGGTATAGAATTTCAGTTGCAGAAGATGAAAAGGGTTCTGTGGATGGATGATGGTAATGGTTGCACAACAATGTAAACGTATGTAATGCCACTTAAGAGTACACTTAAAACTGGCTAAAATGGTCAGTTTTATATTATGTATATTTTACCACAATACAAAATATAAAAAGTAAATGTGTAAAGATAAAAATGTATAAAGATAAAAAAATTTATATATAGGATGATTTAAATTATGTAGAATGAAAAAATTAAAATCCGAGGGGAAAATGCACAAAATATTAACAGCTAATCTTTTTGAGGAGTAGAGTGATGGTTACTTTTTTAAAATCCCATGTATATACTTTCTAAATGGTTTCTAATAAATGTTTATTATGGGACTTCCCTGGGGACACAATGGTTAAGAATCCACCTACCAATGCAGGGGACACGGGTTCAAGCCCTGGTCTGGGAAGATCCCACATGCCGCAGAGCAACTAAGCCCATGTGCCACAACTACTAAGCCTGTGCTCTAGAGCCCACGAGCCACGACTACTGAGCCCGTGTGCAGCAACTACTGAAGCCCACACGCCTAGAGCCCATGCTCTGCAACAAGACAAGCCACCGCAATGAGAAGCCCACGCACCACAACAAAGAGTAGCCCCCACCCGCCGCAACTAGAGAAAGCTTGTGCATAGCAACGAAGACACAATGCAGCCAAAAATGAATAAATTTAAAAAAATAAAGTATGTTCTGTTATGAAAAATGTTTATTACTTTTATAGTAGAACAAACTAAAAGAAAAATTATGCAGTTAAGGGAACATACAATTAGCAGAAACGTATATTCAATATAAGGCAGAAACTGAGAAATCAGTAATGCTCACAGAGAGCCTAAAGGTCAGTGAGGAAAATGGTGCAGACATTAACCTGAAATTGATGAGGTAAGTAAAAATCAGTCTATGTGTTTGAGCTACTTATATATGAACATGAACATCATTCTGGTTTTAATAAGAATCTCAGACCTATTAAAATCAGGGGCAGAGGGAATAAACCAAGGTCACTGACATCACTTGGATTGTTGTAGCTAAGAAAACTCAAGATAGCATGAAAATGGGAATATACTTTTTCTTCCTTTTACTTTAAAGAAGATCTGTACCTTTACCATCATGATGTTTCTAAGATGTCATTTAAGTTGATAGGAGTGAAACTATATAGAGCAGCCTAGGACCTCTAGTGAGTCAGCAAACTCATTACTTATGAAATACAAAATAATCAACAAGAAGAAGATGGTCCCATGAAGAAAAGAAGAACCAAACCTGACCAATAGGAAGAAGAGTTGTGAGACTCAGAGACAATCTTCTCAAGGCACATAAGGGCTACACCATTTGAAATTGGGCTCAAAAACAAAACAAATTACTTTTTTAATATCTGGGAAGAAATTTTATAACAGCTTGAGTAATAACAAATTCAATATTCCCCTCTCTATTTATAAATTCAAGCTCTTATACCAGGCTGGAGAACTGGCTGGCTGACTCTCCTTGATACAAGTTTATCCTCAGATATCCTAGCTTAGAGCAGAGCTCTGGCAAACTGTGATGGATACATTCCTTTCTGGAGGGGAGAGAAGAGGGAAAGAAGCACTTCCAATTCTCTAATGTTCTGTCCTTAGTATCTTTGAAAATTTTAAATATGCTCAACCTTTGCCCAAGCAATTCTACTTCTAGGAATACACCCTAAAGAAATTCTTGTACAAGTATCCCAAAGTAGGTGGACAAGTGATGTCCATGGCAAGATTTTTTAGTAAAGGCAAAAATCTGAAGTCAATCTAAATGCCCATCAGTTTGAGAATGGTTAAATAAAACATGAACTGTTCAAACTAGGAATACTATGCAGTCTTTAAACAAAATCAACTATATTTGTATATTCTGACATGAAAGAATGTCCAATTTTTTAATAACATATACAATGTAATAAAATAAATAAAAAGGAAACCAAATTTTCAATAACATATACAATGTAATGCTATGTGTTTAAAAAAGTATATATATGTGTGTGTATTTGAACATGTATGTGTGTATATATGTATATGTATATATACGACTGTATAGAAAAAGATAAAAAAAATAATAGCAAACACTTATAGCCTCAGCAATAACATATTTTTAGCAATAATACTCAAGGGAGTCAGTGTGGATAAGAAAGGATGGGGAGAAGCTAGCCATTTTTAATTTACAACCTTATATATTGATAAAAACTTTTTCTAATTCTAGATATTAACTAAATTAAAAGCATTTAAACTTATTTTAAATTTGGCTCTTTTAAAATTTTCTAACAATGTTCAGAAGTAGAGCTTAGGAACCAAGCTTATTACAAAATTAAGAAGTCATCAAAAACCATATTATTCTAATATACGTAATGTATGAGAACATTTCAGGCTCTTTACTCATCATGAAAAAAAGTCTTCTGGATAACTATGGTTACTGCTTTTGTCAAGCCTCCCAAGACCTTTAAAAAGAGGCAGAATCTTTACCCAAATGGTGAGCATAAATTAAATAGCATTTCCATGTTTCTGTAGCAGAGCCATCCTATAACACAGCTCCTAGTCTGAGCTAGCTCACTATTGGTCTGAAGGAAGGGAAAAACATTACCGACATTTTCCTGGTGCTGATAATAGCCACCGTAAGCCACATACGATCTGTGAAGAATGCCAGGGACTTCCCTAGTGGCTCAGTGGTTAAGAATCCGCCTGCCAATGCAGGGGACACAGGTTCAAGCCCTGGTCCAGGAAGATCCCACATGCCATGGAGCAACTAAGCTCATGCACCACAACTACAGAGCCTGTGCTCTAGAGCCCACAAGCCACAACTGCTGAGCCCATGTGCCAAAACTACGGAAGCCTGTGTGCCTAGAGCCCGTGTTCCACAACAAAAGAAGCCACCACAATAAGAAGCCTGTGCACCACAACAAAGCGTAACCCCTGTTCGCCAGAACTAGAGAAAGCCCACACACAGCAATGAAGACCCAACGCAGCCAAAAATAAATTAATTTAAAAATAATGAGAATGGACTATGTTTAAAAAAAAAAAAGAATGCCACAGTTACAGGCGCTATGCCTATAACATGACCAACCCTAAAATATTTATCAAATGGAGAAGAGAATGAATTAATGAATGAATGAAGAGATAAAGCCATCATCTCAGAGGCTGCTGGCCTTCCGCATATTCAACCCTGTCATGGTTAGGTTTGACTTGTTTGTCATACGTGACCCAATCATCAATAGCAAGGTTGGTTTCATTTATATAGTACAGTATGGAGGTCATTACAGCTTATGCAAGAAAGAAGACAAGGTTTGCAAAGCAAAGGAAACTACAAACAAGACAAAAAGACAACCCTCAGAATGGGAGAAAATATTTGCAAATGAATCAATGGACAAAGGATTAATCTTCAAAATATATAAACAGCTCATGTAGCTCAATATGAAAAAAAACAAACAACCCAATCCAAAAATGGGCAGAAGAGCTAAATAGACATTTCTCCAAAGAAGACATACAGATGGCCAAGAAGCACATGAAAAGCTGCTCAACATCACTAATTATTAGAGAAATGCAAATCAAAACTACAATGAGGTATCACCTCACACCAGTTAGAATGGGCATCATCAGAAAATCTACAAACAACAAATGCTGGAGAGGGTGTGGAGAAAAGGGAACCCTCTTGCACTGTTTGTGGGAATGTAAATTGATGCAGCCACTATAGAGAATAGTATGGAGGTTCCTTAAAAAACTAAAAATAGGACTATCATATGACCCAGCAATCCCACTACTGGGCATATACCCTGAGAAAACCATAATTCAAAAAGACATATGCACCCCAATGTTCATTGCAGCGCTATTTACAATAGCCAGGTCATGGAAGCAACCTAAATGCCCATCAACAGACAAATGGATAAAGAAGATGTGGTACATATATACAATGGAATATTAGTCAGTCATAAAAAGGAATGAAATTGGATCATTTGTAGAGATGTAGATGGACCTAGAGACTGTGATACAGAGTGAAGTAAGTCAGAAAGAGAAAAACAAATATCATATATTAACGCATATATGTGGAACCTAGAAAAATGGTACAGATGAACCAGTTTGCAGGGCAGAAATTGAGACACAGATGTAGAGAACAAACGTACGGACACCAAGGGGGGAAAGCGGGGGGAGGGGGATGTGATGAATTGGGAGATTGGGATTGACATATACACACTAATATGTATAAAATAGACAACTAATAAGAACATGCTGTACAAAAAAATAAAAAATTCAAAAATTTTTTTAAAAAGAAAGAAGACAAGGTTTCACAGGGTCCTACATGAGCTTTTTTAGTTCATAAGACATTCAAAGACAAGAGTCTGAGATTAAGAGCAAAATCAGGAAACTTACCTGTAGGAGAAAAAACAGGGGGTACATAAAACCATTTGGTCAAAGCAGGAAAGGCCAATGATGGTGACTGTCTAGTAGTAACCATGGAAGTCCAGTCCCGGGAAGACTGGTTTGGCTGTGTTTCAGCACCAGGAAATCTAATCATTTGGAGGCCTAGACATGAGCTCAACATAATGAGGCGGAATATGTTCCTACAAAGAGATTTCCCTTATTAGTCATGGTCCCTAACATTGCCAGGAAAGCAGAAAAATGGTAAAGACCAACTTGACTTGCAATAACATTGGAGATTTTATTGCCCCTATGAAGCCAATAGGCAATTTAATGGCTCAAACACATTTAAATAAGAAAACTTTGACAAATTATGTATCATTTTAAAAAATATTTTCTGTTATCAACATATTACATTCCAATTTCAACCCCCTGAAGCACCATAAAAACCTCATCTCATGGAAAGCAGAGAGCTATTATTAGCAGAAAGAGGAGCAACCCAAATTCAGATATGTCTGCCTTCTTTTTGAAACCGCTCAGCCTTATGGAACATTTTAAATTTCTCCTGCACTTACACTAATCACGGAAAGCTTTAGAACAGGAAAAATAACAACTCCAAAGGAAATGCTCTGGAGGTATGCAAATAAAATTAGAATATATTTTAAAGTAATAGATATATCAGTTAATTCATGTACTAGGTAAAATAAATCAATAATACAAGGAAAAAGTACCTCTAAATACAAAAAATGCTCTTTTTAAATGAAATCAATATTTACTGAACACCTGTAAGTGTGCTAGGTAGTACCCTTGACCATGAAATAGAGAGCAAAATATATTTGCAACAAAGGTGGTAAATTGATCAGAAAAACAACAAGATCTCTATAGGTCCATGAGCAAGGGATACAGACAATTCCCAAAAGAGGGCATAACCTGAAAAAATAAAAATATGAAAAACCTGATCAAGTAGTGACCAGAGATGTAAATTAAGGTCATAATGAGACTGTTTTGATTATCAAATTAACAAGGATAATGAATGAAAAATATCTTCTTAATTTTACTATAATAATAGCTTTGGTTGTATTTCATCTATTTAATTTGCTAAAATCCACATATTTTGAATTTAGTTAGATAAGTTAATTTTTATTGCTGATTATTTCTGATTAATTCCTATTTCATTTCTAACAAAGTTCTGAATGTACATAATCTGAAAGTAACATAATTTACTTTCCAAACCAAACAATCTTTTTCCTGTGTTGTTTTTAATATACAGAAGATGCTTTTTTCCAAAATGCTCAAACACATCCCACTCTTTGATCCCCTAGATAAATATCTCTCAAAGGACTTTAAACAGTGCTTTCCTCGAGCTACAGCTAACTAAACTCCCTTAGATAAATAACTCAGAACTCTTCTCACCTTGAATTATCCCCATTATGGATAAAATTAAGCCATTTAATCTAACTATAAAAATTAAAGCATATCCATATTCAAATAAGCACAGCCCATGAGAATATTCTTGGGTACTGTTTATAGATCTAGAAATAAAGTTGCAGGGGCTACATTTTCATTAATGCAATGGAATTACACTCAAAGGAATGGGAGTGCCAGATGCTGGGTGGGAGGCTGGAGAGAAGGAGATCAGATCGGAACGCATCTGTCTTTCAGGCCTTGAGCAGCTTGATATGGAGGAGCACGAGCTCACTCCAGATAAATCCATTTTGTTTTAAGTTTCGGAAGTTCCTGATTTGGCAAAACAGATCAAGTCATAGTTCTTCTAAATTCTTTCTCTTAATCTAGAGCAGTAAGTCTCCAGGTGCACGTGGGTGGGATACTCCTAAGGGTGGTGGTATATGCTACAGTGATGGGGTGGGGAGAATGTGTAGCTTGAAAAAGCATAAGATATACTTTCCTGAGTAGAAAAGACAGGGGCAGAGCTGTAGGGAATGACTCATAACTTGAGGTGCACTCTGTCTAAGGAGCAGCCTGGGTGCAGAGGAGCAAAAAATGTACAGGATCCCTGCTCCTGATGGTTAAGATTGTCTAATCAAGATGTTTACATAGGTAGAGACTGGAAATCTGCCATCCCCCAGCAAGGTGTTCTCCTTTTTCTGAGTTATCAGCCCCACGCGATCAACCAGGACACAGCTGACTCTGGGCACAGTTGTAAAGTATGGCTTTTGTACAATCCCATCTCTTCTAATAGGGGTCATTTCAGTCACTGGGGGCCTTGTCTCTTCCTGCTCTGAGGTGTGATTCAGCTTAAGATAGAAGATATTCTAAGATAAAACTGATTTGAAATATGATAGTTACCAAAGATGAGTACCTAGGTAAGTGAATTCTTGGGCAGATGTGTATTGACATGGATTATAAAATTGTAAGATGCAGTCATAATGATAATATTTAGGGGAACAAAAAACATAAAGAATACAGGAAAAAGATGTAAAGAAATTTCTTGAGCAAGAGCAGCAGAGATGATCATCTACTGCAGAGTTAAACCACATATTCTGTAACCCAAATGAGACCAATATTGATTTCCAGAATATTTATAACAACAATCATCCCAAGTAGCCATTCATGGCAGCATCTATTAACCTACTAGTTCACCAAGCAGTGTAGTATAATGGATATCATATCAAACTTTCTGTCTCGTCTCTTACTAGTTGTATGTCCTTCAGCAATTTTTCATCATCATTCTGCCACAGTTTCCTCATCTGTAAAATTTGACTTGACCATAACATCTGCCTCAAATATTTTTCATGATGGCTAAGTACATTAGTAAAGGCAAAGAACTAAGTACTATATCTAGCATGAAGTAAGCACTCGATAATCGCTAGCCATTACTATTGCCAACACTGGAAATTATCTTTAATTTTTATATCTTTACAACTCTTTGAGCTTTGTCAGTTCAGTTTTATTGTTGTCTTAATTTGCATTTGCCTTATAAATATAATTGAATTGTTTCATATGTATTAACCATTTATTATTTTTATATTGGAAATTAGTCATTTCCCTTGTCCATTTTCCTCACTTGCCTTTTTTTTAAACTGATTTGCAGATATTTTCCTAAGTCTGGCTTTTTAGATTTTTTAAATTATATTTTAAAGTATCATCTCATAAAAAGGAATTTAAACAATACATTTTTCAGTCATGAAACCTATTGGAAGTTTTTTCAAGACACCAAGATCTTAAGGCATTTTAAATATAAAGAAACTGAAGGCTAAGCTTATGGCTATAAAATAAAATCTGAAATATATATATATATTTTATGGAAATTTTGTTAGAAAATGCTTCCAAGTCCTTTTTATAGAACTCCTATCAACAAGGGCTTGGAAGTATGTATTTCACAATTATGGGCTGTTGTAGAATGTATAACATCACACTGCCCTTGCATAACCCTGATCAGTGCAACTGGATCTTCTTCAACAAGACTCCTCTCCACATGAAATGCAACAAGGCTGCCTATTTCAAAGCAAATATACATCCTCCAAAGTGCCTGGAACACAGACAGCATCAGAACAGGCCATTACAGATTCCTTCTGGTAGTTCACAGAGCAAGAGCATCCAGAAATTTGCATGCTCTATAAATAACAGAGCAGAGCAGAGGCAACTCTATTTCATAGGAGCTCTTTCTTTTTTTTCTTAATTAAAAAGGAAAGGTAGAACCTCAATTTAAACAGTGCTGGATAGGACTTTAGCTTAATGAATATCAATTAAGCTAATGTACCCATCAAGCTAAGTCTCAAATAAGGTTTTGAAGCTTCTAGTTAATTGTCCATAAAAGCCCTGTCATTACTTTTATTGTTTCTCAATAAAATGTAAAGTGTTTTGATATCACACACAAAAAAAGCAAGGGCCAGACCAAATCACTTATCTCCAACCTCTAGTATCCATGTGTCAGCATAAAGATACATAGATGTCCTCAATACTTCCTTATAACTTCATTCAATAATAGTCATTGCTGTTGAGTCAAATAGTTAATGATTGCCTACTAGGAGCTGAGACTGGAAATACATAGTAGATATGTTAGTTCTCATCTATACCAGTCATGGAATTTAGGGACCAGCAAGGAAGACCGGCAATGACAACATAGTAAGAGAAATTAAGAGGAGTTTCCAACCAGCTCCCTGGAGAAGTAACCTCCAAGCTGAGATCTTAGGAATATGAAGAAAAGGAAGCAAAGGGAGAAATAAATTCCAAGTATAGGGAAATGCAGTTGCAAAGGTAAGGAAAGGAAAAAACTAAAACTTTGCCAATTATATCTCAATAAAACTGGATGAAAAAAGACAACAAAGCACTCTCCTTACCCTGAGGAGTTTACAGTCCCACTGGAAAAACAAGAGGAGCGATCAGGTGGTACCAGTCAGTAAATCACACACAAGTCATGATCTATGTAGAGCTCTCCAAGAAAAGGAAGGGTTTTTATGAATGGCATATATTCCAATGCTTTTTAAATTCGCTTAACAATAATTGATTTTTGGTGAGGTGAAGCTTCAAACTTTGGAATTGGACCACCTGAGTTAAAATTCCTGTTCCATGCACTCAAGGTCCAGCACCCTTAGCTCCTTTCATGGAATATGAGGGTCTCAACAGGCCTCACTGGGGGTGGTCCTGGAATAATACACTGAAAAAGATGTGCTTCCCAGGGTTCAAAGATCTTACAGTTTTGTAGTAAAGATTGATAATAAAGTCAGACATTTTCAATTTGTTTAGCTACTCAATAATCATGAGGCAAACTGGATGCTGCTAAAGAAAAAATAACATAAAGCAAAAAAATAAAAATAATGTAAAACATAGGGACAAAAAAGCTGGTAGCATTGGTGGGTGGCAAGAGATAAGTAAGAAATCATATCAAAGGACTCAGGAAAGAGATCTGAACTTTAGATGCTCATTGAAGCTTCAGAACAGATAGAGATTTACCAAAGAAAATGTATGTAATAAAAAAAGACAAGGGTCTAGGACAGTATCCAAAAAGTGCAGATTTTTAAGTAATGGACAAAGAAAAAGACACCCACAAAGAAGCCTGAGAAGTAAGAAAGGGAGGGGGAGAGAAAGAAGGAGTGGGGAGGGAGAGAGAGGGAGAACTAGAAGAGTATGGTGTCACAAAATCCAAGAGAAGATGGGGAGTTATTGTTTAATGGATGCAGAGCTTCTGTTAGTAGTGATGAAAAATTTTGGAAATAGATAGTGGTGATGGTTGAACAACATTGTGAAGGTAGTTAATGTCATGGAATTGTACACTTTAAAATAGTTTAAATGGCAAATTTTATGTTATATACATTTTACTACAATAAAAAAAATAGCAACAAAAAGTCTGAGGAAAAGAGTGTTTCAAGAAGGAGACTGGTCAAGGGATGTTGTTGCTCTTACAAGTTTTAGTAAGATAAGGGATAAAAAGTACACCTTTGAATATGTTAATGAGAGTGTCCACATTAGTAGTGTCGGTCTGTGCTGGAGAGAAGAAGTCAAGATGCAGTGGGTAGAGGAATAAGTGGAGAAGTGAGGTGGACAAACACAGACAAGTCTTCAAGGAGCTTTGCCTGAAAAGAGAAGATAGGCAGGATGGCAGCTCAAAAGGACCCTGTGGTTGAAAGATTTTTATTTCCTTTGTAAGGTGGAAATAGCTGAGCATTTCCTTTACTGTAATGTATTCCTAGATAAAACTCTTGCCTCTATGAGTAGATTTGAGCAGAAAAGGTGGGAAAAAATTCCTTAGTGAGACAACCATCAATTCCAAAAGCACAAAGGAGTTGAGTGAGACTAGTTTATCACCTGCCTTTACTCGAGATAAATGGTTGTCTTTTCCATTCCTAAAGGATCTCCAAGATTCATCAGCCCTCTCTATTAGTCTGCTCCATGGTGTAGTCATCCATAAAGACAAGAAGACCCTCCTTTATCAAACAGAACTCTCTATGTGCAATTTCATTCCACTTTCTCTGGCTCTGGTCAGCACAGTGGTATGTTAAGGGCATTTGCTAAATGACACCTCAGTCATTGATTCCTCAGATTAAGCCCAGTGTTTCAGCTCTTACTCCCAGACTCTACCGCTAACCTATTTTTCAACTCTCCTTCCAGGCTTCCTCCAATTTCTCAACATTGTGCTCATTGATCAATATCTGTCTTTTTATTTCTGCTTTCCTTCCTCTTTTCTCTGAAACATCTGTCAAACTCAATGTTTGATTATGTTTCAATCAATCTTTAAAGAGCTGATGAGAGAAGCTTCCCAAACAGTTCCTTGCCTATGTAACCAATCTGTTCTTGGGGAAAATTTAAAACTGGGCTCTCACTGAATATCTTCCCTTGGCAAATGTATCTTTCTCATGTTCCATCTCCACAACCCATTATGAATCCATCCATTTATTCAGAAAATATTTAGGGAGGCCATTCTATGTGCCAGAAACCATGACAGGCACCGGTTTTACAAGAAAGAGCAAAATAGACACAGGTCGTGCCCTGCAGTCTAATGAAGGAGCCAAACGTTAACCAAATTAATACATAAATGCATGTAAAATTGTAAGTTTGGTGAGTGGAATGAAGTAGAGTCGAAGCAGTAGGAGAACTGAAAATAAGTCAATTTGACCTAGTTATTGAAGTCAAAAGAGTTTCCCTAAGCAGGTAGCAACTGAGCTGAAACCTGAAAGAGGAGTAGGAAGTAACTGGGCTAAAGAATGCATAAAAGAGAGAAAGGTTTTGAAGGGAGAGGACTATGTGAAAATATCCCATAACCAGACAGAGTGTAAGGCGCAAAAGAGGTTGAGAGAGGCCCGTAGCTGTGAAAGACGCTGGGAAAGAATACCATGTGAAATTAGGCTGGAGGTGCAGAAGGGTCTGTTAAGGATTTTGTTCTTTGAAATGAGCAATCTGGTTGCAGTATTTAGGGCCGAATGGAGGGTGACTGAAACATCATTCAACACCGGTCAGGAGGGTAGGACTGAGATAATGTTATTTCAGAGTAGGATGGATCCAAGAGGTAAAATTTTAGGAGGTAAAATTGACAAGACTTGATGATGGATTACATATAGTGGATATGGTGCAGGGCGGGGGTGGGGGGAGTGGGTAAGGTGAATAGGGGGGTGGGTAAGGTAGGGGTAGAATGATTCCTGGGTTTCCAGCTTGAGCAGCTGGATGAAGGATGGTCCTGTTCACTGAGATAAGAGACACTGGGAGAGTTTAATGAGGATGATTGGGATTGGTGCAGCCTGAGTTTGGAGCTGAGTTTGAGGTGACTTTGCAGCACCTAGGAGATTATGGTGAGCAAATAGAGAAGTCTGGTGTGCATTCCACACAAGGTCATTTTAGGTCATACACAAATTTTATTTTTATTTTTATATGTTTAATTTAATATGTTGCAACAAATTATTTCAGAAATGTTAAGTAGAATTTTGTGACTCCATTTAAAATCAATTTTTTAATTAAATAAAATAATGATAGTAGAGGTAATATTGGATTGAGAAATCTTGTATGGTACATAAGTATTACACAAATAAAGTTTGGAAAACTATGGCTGGATGAAACTCAGCCCGCAATTTAATTAGCAACTTAAAAAAAAATAATAATTTATCTAACTGAAAGTTTAGACATGTTTCCAAACCATGTATACAGACATTTACAGATAATGAGAGAAAGAGTTTCAGGACATTAGAAGGGAAAGAAAGGCTTATATATCCTTCACACATTTCTAAAACTTTTCTAGTCTGAAGCATTCTCACCAAAACTGCTCTACCATCTGTAATTTCAAATTTTAAGGTAATTGCTTTTATCTTGTAAAAACAGCTGAGTAGTTCAATGGCATTTCAGTCAAAGGAAGGTGAAGAGGATTGCCCTGCCTGAACCTTACAAAGTGACTGCATTTCAGAAGATGGAGCACAGACGTTAATTCTGTGTGCTTAGTGGTATGTGTTCCAGTCCTATTACTGTAGCTAAATGGGGAGCTGTGTACTTGGGCTTCAAAAAAGGCTAAAGGGACACAGGCAACAAAAGCAAAAACAGACAAATGACACTACATCAAAATCTGAAACTTCTACATATCAAAGAAAACAACCAACAGAGTGAAAAGACAAACTATAAAATGTGTGAAAATATTTATAAATCATATATCTAATACAGGGTTAATAACCAGCATACATAAAGACTCCTACAACTCAACAATAACAAAAAAAAAAAAAAGAGAAAAAAGAAAAACACAAATAACCTAATTAAAACAATAGGCAAATGATATGAATGGACATTTCTCAAAAAAAAAAAAAAGATATACAAATTGCCAAAAGGCATTTGAAAAGATCCTCCTTGATGCTAATCGTCAGAGAAATGCACATTAAAATTACAATAAGACATCACCTCCCACCCATTAAATGGCCACTATTTAAAAAAAGAAGAAAGACAGAAGTAAGGTCAACATTATGGTGGCAGAGGCTGTCCCTCTTTTTTTGTCTACCCCCCCAATGACAAAAATTTGAGATTCATCCACTAACAAAAGTGCTTCTGTGGGAGTTGTGGCACCATACACCAGGGGACTCTGGAGGAGTCTCACCCACCTGTGTATCAAGTAATGGGCAGAGAGACCTCCATGGCTGTGGCCCCTGCAGTGGCCTGTGAACTAGTTCCAGCCCCTCTTGGCCACTGTACAGGAAGCAGAGAACATTGACTTGGACAGTCACCACAGACAAGAGAGCCTTTGTAGAAATCTAGGTTTCCAGAGTAGAAGTTCCAGCACTCCACTGAAGGAAAAAAAGTATGAGTTTGGAGTAGGTAAGAGAAACAGCTTGATCTTGCATGTATCACCCCTCCCCCAAGGCATCACAGCTTAGAACTAAGCAAAACCTTCTTGTCCTGTGATTTCTCCAGCAAGGGAGAAAAGGAGAGCAGGTGAGTGAGCACTTGGCTTCCCCAGCTGTGCAGATTTTTGCCAAAGAGACTCATTTTTCTCCTGCAGCTCAGATTCTCTATAACTGAGGGGAGGGACAATATTGGGAAAGTGGTCGTTAAAATTCTTGGAGGGCATTAAAGGGACATGCTTCCTGCTGACTGCACTGTAGACTCCATCAGGAAGCCAGTCCACAAGCCACGGGGAAACCATCACCTACAGATTCCAACTGGTAGGTGCACAGCCCCAATGCTCCTCATGCCTTACCCACATATACCCCTCACTCTGTACCAGCTCCCTGTGTACACTCCTGAGCATGACAGCAAGAGTGAGCTTTGATAAATAGCTAGGAAGCACATGCAAAAAGCAGGCCAGGGTTTGTAGGCCAGGGAGAACCCACAAACTTAAGCTACAGTGTCACCATTAAGAAAACAAAACAGAAGATATCAGCAGCTAGACAGGTGTGTTGTAGGATCAAGATACACACATTTAAGAATTCTGCCAGAACAGGGAGCAAGAAGCATGGAGCAGATGTATCCATACAATGGCTGAGAAACCTCAAAATCTTAAGCAGCACTGATGGAAAGTATTACCCCCACAGTGGCAGTTAGTAAAGATTGGAGGAAGTGACTATGCTTTCAAATGTGAAGACAGCAATGCAAAACTCCAAGGAACATGAAAAATCAAAGAAACATGAGATCATCAAAGGATCACAATAATCGTCCAGTAACTGAAACCAAAGACGGAGAGCTATAATTTACCTGATAAACAATTCAAAATTGTTGTTTTTTTTTAAGTAAACTCAGTGAGTTACAAGAAAACACAGAAAGACAATTCAACAAAATCAAGTAAACAATACACACACACAAAATAAGAAATTTAATAAAGAGATAGAAATCATTAAAAAAAGAACCAAAGAGAAATTCTGGAGCTAAATAAGTCAACAAATAAAATGAAAGCTGCAATAGAGAGCATCAAAACCAGAGTAGACCAAACAGAAGAATCTGTGAGTTGAAAGATAGGAAATGTGAAACTACTCAGTTAGAGGAGAACAACAATAAAGAATAAAAAAGAGTGAAGAAAGTATATGGAACACCATGAAAAGAACCAACGTGTGTATAATTTGAGTTTCAGAAGGAGAAGAGATGGAGAAGATGGCAAAAAGCTTATTTAAAGGAATAATGATTGAAAACCTCCCAAACATGGAGAAAGATTTGGGCATCCAAGTTCTTGAAGCAAATAAGTCACTCCCTAATTTCATACCAAAATGATCCTCCCCAGACACACTATAATAAAATTGTCAATAATCAAAGACAAAGAGAGAATCCTAAAAGCATCAAGAGAAAAGAAGATTGCAACCTATAAAGGAATCCCCTTAATGCTATGAATGAATTTCTCAGCAGAAGCCTTACAGGCCATGACAGAATGGGAATGATATATTCAAAGTGCTGAAAGAAAAAATTTGCCAACCAAGAATACTCTATCTAGAAAAGTTATCCTTCAGAAATAAAGACTTCCCCAGACAAGCAAAAGCTGAGGGAATCCATCAACACTAGACCTGTCTTACAAAAAATGCTGAAATTAATGGACACTAATTAGTAACATGAAAATATAAAACACACTGGTGAAGGTAAATATACAGTCAAATTCAGAATATTCTAATACTATAATGTGGTGGTATGTTGGCCACTTAAACTACAGTATAAGGTTAAAAGACAAGAGTAATTACAATATCTACTATATTTTTATATTTACTATAAGTTATAGCTACTATAATTTGTTAATGAATACACAATTTAAAAAGATGTAAATTGTGACATTAAAAACATAAAAGGGTGAATAAAAGGACAGAGTTGTTGTATACAAAGTTAAGTTGTTATCAGTATAAAATAGATTGTTATAAATAATTTATGTAAGCTTCATGGTAACCAGAAAGCAAAAACCTTTCTCTCTTTCCACAAAAAAGAAAGAGAAGGGAATCAGAACATACCAGTACAAAAGCAGTGAGAGAAGAAGAAAGGAACAGAGGAACTACCAAACAATAAGATGGCATCAGGAAGTTCTTAACCATCAATAATTACTCTAAATGTAAATGGATTTAATTCTCCAATCCAAAGGCATAGAGGGGTTAGATGGATAAAGAAAAACAAGACCCAACTATATGCTGCCTAAAAAGACTCACTTCAGCTTTAAGGACACACATAGGCTCAATGTGAAGGGATCGAAAAAATATTCTATGCAAGTGGAAGCCAAAAAAGAGTGGGGGTAGCTATACTTCTATCAGACAAAATAGACTTTGAATCAAAACTTGTAATGAGACCAAACAAAATTATTACATAATCATAAAGGGGTCAATTTATCAAGATATAACAATAGTAAATATACAATTTACACACCAAACAATGAAGCACCTAATTATAAGTAAATACTAACAGATCTGAAGGGAGAAACAGAAAACAATACAATAATCATAGGAGACTTCAATATCCCACTTTCAACAATAGGACAGATCATTCAGACAGTAAATCAAAAAGGAAACAGACATAATCCATACGTTAGACGAAATGGACCTAACAGACTTATATAGCACATTCTATCCAACAGAAGCAGAATACACATTATTCTCAAGGGTGCATGGAACATTCTCCAGGATCGATCATATGATAGGTCACAAAACAAGGTAAGAATATTTAAGATTGAATTCATACCAAGTATCTTCTCCCACAGTGGTATGAACCTAGAAATCAATTACAAGAGGAAAGCTGGACATTTTACAAATATATGAAAGTTAAAGAACACACTCCTGAATAACCAATAGTTCAAAGAAGAAATCAAAAGGGAAATCAAAAAATATCCTGAAATAAATGAAAATGGAAACATAACATACCAAAACCTGTGTGATACAGCAAAAGCAATTTTAAGAGAGAGGTTTATAGTGATAAATGCCGATATTTAGAAAAAAGAAAGACTTCACATGGGCAATCTAACTTTACACCACAAGGAACTAGAAAAAGAAGAACAACCTAAGCCCAAAGTTAGTGGAAGGAAATAAAGATCAGAGCAGAAATAAGTGAAATAAAGACCAGAAAGACAATAGAAAGATCAACAAAAATAAGAGCTGGTTTTTTGAAAAGGTAAACAAAATGAACAAACCTTTAGCTAGACTAAGAAAAAGAGAGCAGACTCAAGTAAATAAAATCTGAAATGAAAGAAAAGACATTACAACTTATATCACAGAAAAACAAAGAATCATTAAGAGACAACTATGAAAAAGTATATGCCAACAAATTGGATAATCCAGATAACTGACTTCTTAGCAGAAGTTATGGAGGCCAGAAGAAAATGCAATGTCAGTGTAGAATTCTGTACCCAGAGAAAATCGACATAAGAACTTCTCTGAGAAACAAAACACGAAAGAAATCATCAACATCAGACCAACTCCAGAAAGTAATACTAAAGGGAATTTTTTAAGTATAAGGCAAAAATCCCAGACAAAAACATTAAAATGCAAGAATGAGTAAACAGCAAAGAAAAGGTAACTGTAAGAGAAAATAAAAACAAGTAATAATTTTACAACACAATAAGCGTGGGGTATTAAATATATGTAGACTAAAATGCATAACAACAAAGCACAAAAGGCAGTCTAAAGGGAAGCCCCATCCCAACCCCACACGAAGTCATACTCTATCATGTTACTTCTCGTATTATCTTAATTGCTTTTACCAATATCAGGAGACATCTTACATGTTTAGTTTCCTGAGACTAAATATAAACTCGGTGAAAGCAGATACAGTAACTTATCTGGTTTGCAGGAAAATAATTTGCATAATATGTTAATGAGTCCTCTTTTGTTCTTCTTTCTTATGTCAAACTCCCCTCTATCAATTCTGAGGCAAATAATACTTGAGGAATCATTAGAATCGATATAGCAGAAATGCAATGAAAGGAAAAAATGGTCAGATTTTTCTCCTCTAAAATAAGATTCTGAAGCCAGCATGACACAATAATTTTAAAAGCCAGGCTTTAGTCCTTTTAAAGAAAAGTTTTATAATTTTCAGAAGCATCCTTTTACATACCAAGAACAAAACTTAGGGATTTAACAGAATTTTACCACAAGCCGTAGACAGAGAGAATTCAGGATATGACACAAAGGAGGCTCTCAGTTGTCCATGGAAGTAATACATAGCTCTTCCTGTTGAAGGAAAGAGCCAGTATAGACCTAGGGTAAAGATGATGCTTGGGCCCCCTAACCATGGGGAGTGGGACAAGAAGATAGAAATCTTAGGTAGGTTGAGAGGGAAGCCAAAATCAGTAGGAGTCTGAACCCCAATTTCCATTGAGAATCGTGGGAAGGCAGCACAGCAGAGTAAAAAGGAAAATGGTGCCCCCAAGTCTCCCCTGTCTTCCATGTTATGTAGAAGGAACTTAAAGTTCTATTAATACTCCAAACAGTAGAGGTGGAAGAGGGCAAGGAAGATGGCTGAGGGTAGAAACTAAGAGCCTGTTAAGGTGAAGGTTGAAATGTCCATACAGCGAAGAGTGCAGGAGTCATAATCTAGAGGAGTCAAGATTTGGAGGTGTCATAATTTGACCTTACTGGTCACACATCCCTAGTAAGAACTCAGGTGATGCCTATTCAGTAGAATGAGATATGCAAGCTCCTAAGCCACTATCATCACACATCCCCTGTGCCAAGATCAAATACTACCCACTGTATACCCAGTAGATGAAGTGATGACAGAGTCAGTTCCCAGGAACTGAGTGAGACAAGCTGAGGTCAGTAGGAACCAACAGAGAAGGACACTCCCAGGATCAAACTCACTTCGCCACCTCCAGCCCCACAACTCCAGTAGGTTAAATAAACTCCACCTGTTTCCAGATGCTTCATAGCAAGAAAGAAAAGGAAGGGAGGAAAGCTCTGAAAGGCCAACCAGGTACCCAAAGGAAACTGAGTGTACCTACAAGAGACTGTTTTGAGCCAAAAGAAATAGCAACCTTTAAACTTTAGCAAGTTTACTCCCATCTTCCACCCCTGCTGGTAGAGAATAGGGTGTTTAGAGCAAGATTCATTTTAGAATCTAAAGCACTTTCTTTTAGTTTGTTTGTTTGATTGCTTGCTCACATGTCTGGATTGGCCCTGCTATATCTGTTCTTGTTTACTGATGTTTCCCCAGCAACCAGTCAAATGCCAGATTTTTAGCAGGTGCTAAAGAGATATTTGATGAATGAATGAACAGAATGCCCTTTTCTCACTTCTCAAGAGACCTCATTCCATGCATCGCCCCCTTGTGAAAGCCACCCTAACCCTTTTATATGCTCTCCTGGCTGGAGTAAGCCCCTCCCCTCTGCATAGCCATGCATGCTGTGCACACATTTAACATAGCATGTGTCTCCCTGAACCGTAGTTGTGCTCTTGCTCCTCCAGACTGTGAACTTCTTGTCTCATTTTTCTTTGTCTCTTCTTGGTGTCAGAAAAATACATCTTTGTTGAGTTAATTCATTAAATCATGAGTGAATTTCCTACACTTGAAGCAACAGGCTCAGGAGATGAACAAGCATGGCCAAAATACAAGGAGAAGGAAGGAAGAACTGATCAGTGGCCATAATTGGAGATGGGGCTTTTCATTGCATAGTCCCACCACACCAGGCTAACCATAACCTTATCTTATTCCACCTTCAGAGCATGCTGGAGGCCTTTGGCAAGTTCTGGGGCAAGGGGAGCTTGGCAGGATCCCACCTTGGATACTCTCATTGTCCTAGACGATATGGAAAAGGGTCCAAGGGCAGTCACAGAACTCAGGAAACTAAAGCACCTAAGACAACTAGATGATTCCTACACATGTGCACATATACAAAGGGACAAGATGAACTCACAAAATAATTATCATTCTCTAGCTATCCGTCTCCTGGCAGCCTTCCTATCTCCTTGGTGAGGGTGGAGCAAACAGACACTGCTCTGAAAGGAAAGAGATAGTGTCAAAAGTCTGCCTTCTCATCTACATTTCTTGCATTTCATTCATTATTGAAAATTCTGACATTTATTATTAATCAGTTTCATCCACTTTGAGATCCACATGACTAAGCTCTTATTCAAGTCAACTTGAATTAATTTGGCAAGTATAAATTCACCAAGCATGTGCTGAACAAAATCTAAATATATCAGCCAAGAAGATAAGCAGCCATGGCTCTTTAGCTGTTAAGACATGTGACTGTGATTTAATTTGGGGGATGGGGAGACTGTCAATGAAGTCATATCCAGGTTTCTACTGCTATTTGAAGACTGATGTATTTTGGATTGCCTTTTTTTTTTCTAAAGACTGACACTGTCATATTTTTCAAGATGAGCAGTTCTCAAAAGGTGCTTCTTACTTCCTCATAAATGTAATACGGATTTTGCTTTACCCCAACCTGCTGCCTTCCTGAGTTTCCTTCTGCTACATACACTCTGTGATTTCTTGAAAACACCATGTATGATTTATGTAATTAATTACCATGCAGTATTCTTGACAAAGTGGGTGGTCATGAGTTTTCCTTACGACTTCCTTAACTCTCCCTTAATTGTTCTTGGTTTGCACCAGATTTTACAAGTCTCATGGCATTTGCACTGTGGGGATGGTGAGACTGTACATATTTGCTATGGAAAGCTCCTCCCACAGATGTCCCCTGAGAATCCACTAAATAGGAGCTTGTGTTCTCTCAGAAAACCATCTCAGATGCCAGGGAGTTACTGTGAAATATTTGTCACTGCCTCCCGAGTTCTTCCTGTTCAACTAAGAAATTCATGCACGCACAATACTTTGCATTTGCCAGGGTGTCACAAAAGCTGGAGAACAGAAGGGAAGCTCTGAAACCACATATTCCCTTGGATCATTTGCTGGGAAGGGAAACACTTGAGACAAAAACAACGGCCCTTCGTGTTTCTCACACTCCTCTGTGCAGACTGATCTTATGAATCTTTGGATTCTCCCTGCTGTCGCTTTGGATCTTATCAAACCCAACATCCTCCCTTGTGGAAGCATCTTTAATGACTCTTCAGCACTACAAGCATCCTCTCAATTTCCTTATACTCCAGTGCATTTGGAACTCACAAGAAGTTTCTCAACCCTGTAGTTTTATCTTGCCACAAGTTTTGAAAAATGGAAGGTCAAATCTTTCCTGCGGAACTTTCGATACCAGCAATTAATTCTACTCTAAAAATAGCCCCCAACCCTATAATCAATCAGCAGAACTACCAGGCACTGTGAGAAATACAAAAGGAACATAAAATATAGTTCCATCTTCTAAGAATTTATAGTTTATCTGAAGAGTTAAATGAGAAATAACAGACAAAGCATGTCATCCAGTACTTAGTGATGTGAGCTAGGATTACAGTGGTTGATGAAAAAGTACAGAAACCTGGGCCTATGAGGATGCTGGATCAAGGCTGCCTTCATCATGACGAGTCTTTTTTAGCGCTTGAAGAAATATGGGATTGGTCTAAGCAGAGAAGATAGGGGAGAACATCTGAGAATGTAAGAACTATGAGAACAGAGGCCCAGAAGCAGGGGTGAGCTTCACCCCGGGAGGACTAAGGGATCAGCTAGACTAAACACTGTAACATTTGTGTGTATCCAACCGGTCTTCTTTAGCGGGCATTCTCCTTCATTTACAAACTCATGTCTTTCTGTTCATTTTTGCCTTTTAGAGAGATTCTAACTTCTGGGTTTCAAAGTCAGAAAAACCCTGGACTCAGATCCCAGCTCCATCACTCACTAGCTGCATGACCTTGGTCAGGTTAATTTAATCAATGTCTCAATTTTCCTAACAGTTAAATGGAGATAATCATGGCATGTTTTTCAAAAGGTTTTTGTGAAAAATTAAATACTTTCCTTATAAATAACTTAACACAGAGCCTACCACACAGTGAGGACTCAAAAATGTTAGGTATTTTACTAATAAATTAACTTCCTCCAGTGTTTGCTGCTGGTTTTCAGATTAAGAGCCACTGTTTTAGCTCATCCAGTCTTACTGGATAAAAAGCACTATCTCCTCTATGACACTTTCACTGGTCGTCTGAGCTGAAAATAACTTCTCTTTTCTGAATTTTCACAGCATATTTACTATACCTCTGTTATTATGATGATCAGATTTTGAGCTATTCTTGTCAAGATTTTATCTTTGCCATCTTCTAACCTCCAAGTGCATTGACTGCATGACTAAAGAACAAAATCCTCTTGGCTTTTCCAGCAGCACTTAGCCCAACACCCTCCTGCTCATAGTGAGCACTCGGTATGGGACATAAGAAACTTTGAGACCTGAATTCAATAGTGAATATGGTTGTGTCAGAAAACTGTCTTCATAGGAATTACAAAGGGCAGAAAATGACTGTGTATTTTCTCCTTCTTTCACTTTTCCTTTCAAATGAAGAGCTTTGCTGGCTTTGATATTGCCAGGCAGCTAGAGAAGGGTGAAGTTAAAGAGTTCCTGGGGAAACTTGATACCTGTTCCCCGGATTTGAGAAGAGGGGCACAATGGAGACTGGTGCCTGGCTATGCTCATGAGAGTCTGCTGGAAAGCCCGGCTGTGTTGACAGTGTCATTGCCATAAACTAAGTGAATCCCATGGAAGGTAACTGGGTTTGAGTCATCTTGAGAGGAGATCACCCAGGAGGACCACAGGCTGGAGAGTGTCCCCAGAAGAAGAAAGACTGGAAGTAGCGACAATATTTTAAATACCAGTAAGACACCAGCACCAAACAATGAGGATGGACTCCAGCAAATGATAACCCAGTACAGATCCATATTGGCTGAATACCAGTTTGGCCAGAAGTGTACTCCAGGGAGCAAGAACTGAGCAGGTAGGGATGGGTTATAAGAGGTCAGCTACTAGGGAGAGGCTCAGTGTAGGAGTGGGAAGGTGTCAAAATAGCCAACCAAGGGCCCATAAGAGAGAGCCAGCACTTGGGCAATACAACGAAGACTGTATTTTTCCCCCACTCTGCTCTCCCTTTACACCCGCCAACCACAAGTAAAAGAAAAAGTAGAGGGAGGCGAGTAAATGAACAAACTACATGTATTCTTTCCCTTGTGCTGGTTGGGAAAAGCCTGGGTGAGGGCCTGTGGTGGACAGAGGCAAGGAGCTTTTGCTCATAACAGGTGATGTTCTGATGTTCGTTTCCTATGAGACAATTCAAAAGTGGCTATATTACAATATAGGCATCAGAGAGTGGGAGGTACAAACCACTGGGTGTAAAATAAACTCAAGGATGTATTGTATGACCTGGGGAATATAGCCAATATTTTATAATAACTATAAATGGAAAGTAACCTTTAAAAACTGCATAAAAATAAATTTTTTTCAGTGGCTAAAAAACTCTGGCAGCCACCCAAGATATTATCTAGGAACAGAAGGGAAATGGGCTTAAAGGCAGGAATCAGAGAGAAAAAGTAAGTGATTTCCTGAGTGCATTCTTTTGTGTCCAACCTTTTCAAAAAACTGATTACAGAGCATCAGGGCTTTCAGGAGTCATCATGCAAGAATTCTGGCATTAAAAATATCAACTATTTTTCACCTCTTTTTTGGTACACTGGCCAAACAGCAGTCTAAGAGTGTATCTCTGACATGGGCCATTTCCTACAGGACAGATGAGAGGAGTACATTTTCTAACATTGTAGAGACCAGGTTAGAATGTGCACGAAGTGGGAAGAATAATAATGCTTTTTACAGTGGCTGAACCAGAGGTGAATATTGACATGAGTTCTTGGGCACGATTAATTACCCTCTCTGATACCTAACTTCCACTATGTGGAGAATACTCTTGGTGAGTGCCGAGGTGGAGGTAGGTGGGCAAAAACCAAACAGCATCCCAGAGTTTTAATACAAAGAATTGGCTTCCCCATGGCAGCTATTCCTGATTCTCTGAGGGTGGAAGGAATGGATGTGATGTAGAAGAAAATGGGGAAACAGAAAGATGACAAGGTCATTTCATTTCATTACCTTCATTTAATTCATTGCCTTTGGCATGACCAGGGTCAAAAGTCTTAAAAATTTTAAGTAAATTTTGAACCAGAGACAATGTTAACAGAATCACTAATATTGACATTTTTATTTTGAAAGATTCATGTTCAAGTGACGACAGTAAGCTCTTCAAGACATTTTCATTTCCTACAGGAATGTGACACTGTACAATCAGGACTCCAGAGTCAGAAACTTAGATTAAACCTATTTCCTCATAATGAATTTTCCCTCTTCCTGGCACTATCTATACACATAAAAGCTAATTCCAAATATCATTAGATGACAAATACTGTGGAACACTTAATAAAATAAAATATAAATCACATATACTATGACTCAAGTAGACCAAAATTTTTAGAACAATCTTTAAAATATATGTATGGAATTTGGCTGGGAGAAGTGAGTTCTCCAAAAAATTTAAAAAATGAACCACTTCTAGGGCCACAATGTCCTTATTCAACTTTCCTCATAGATTAATTCTGTTGGCACACTAGGATAAATTCTGATAGACCTACAAGGGGAATTATCTAATTATTATAAAACAAAAGAAATTGTGGTAGGCATATCAATAGCTTACCCATAATAATAACTCCAAAAGATGCCACATCTTAATTCCTGGAACCTTTGAATGTGTTATGTTACATGGCAGGGGAATTAAGTTTACAGAAGCAATTAAATTGCTAATCTGCTGACCTTGAGAGGGGAGGATTATCCTGGATTATCCAGGTGGGCCCAATCTAACCACACAGCACTTAAAAGTGGAGCACCTTTCCCAGTTGTGATGAGAGTGAGATGTGAGAATGAAAGAAGGGTCAGAAAAATGCAATATTGTGGCTTTGAAGACAGAAGAAGGGGCCACAAGCCAAGGAATGTTGGTGGCCCCTAGAAGTTGGGATAGGCAAGGGAAGATATTTTTCCTTACAGACTTCAGAAAGAAATGCAGACCTGCTAACACCTTGACTTTAGCCCAGGCACCAAGATTTTAGCCTAAAACCTATGTTAGACTTCTGAGCTTCAGAGCTGTAAGATAATCAGTTTGTGTTAAGCTGTTATGGTAGCAATAGAAAATAGAGGTATAAGATGCAGATTTTAGCCCATTTCCAGAAAAACCCCAGGTAATACTAGAGATCAAAATATAAACTGAAAGTCACATGCATCTAAATCAAATAAATATATATAATAAAGAATTAAAGTACATCTGTTTTCCATGTTGCATTTATCAGATTTACCCTGTGTTTCCTATTCTTAATTATTCAAGTGGATGATTGAACTTGCACTTCTTCCCATGAATGTAGCCCTCATTTTGTTTTCCCTGGAAGCTGATGCCCCTCACACTCATGTGCTGCTTCCTAAGTGAGATCAAGACAAAGGGCAAGTGGTGTGAACCAGAGTGACCACAGGCTGCTTCTGCACAAAACTATTTCAGTGTTACCCTGTCTATATTTTCCAGAGAACAGAAGGTGACAAATTTATTAGGTAATTGATTTGCCTGGATACCTTTCAACTAAATGCTCTCAAAGGGAAGATAGATTCTGAGTGAAATAGGAGACACGGAAACCCTTCCCTTCCCACCACCAACCCCCACAAGCAGAAAGTCATGAAAGCTCAGTCAGTTGCCCATAAACTGTGTTCCTGGGTCTCAGCTACATTGCCATCATTTCAGATCAGCCCGATCAATACCAGATGGACCACCCGGATACATGCTCATTAGTCATATGTTTTAAAATGAGCCCAGCTCTCACACCCACCGGATGGTGGCAACGGAAACGATTACTCTGGGCACCATGACTGTGTGACTGTGAAAGCAACTGTTTGGTGTTAACTGATTTGCATAATGGTGGAGAACTCCCGGAGTCCTGTTTGGGGGAAGTCTTTCCTGTTTCTGCAGCTCCACATGTAGTGCTAGTTTCTAAGGGACCGGGAGCCAGATAGTGAAGCCATGGTCACCCTGTCTGTTTGAGGCAGCGGTGCCTCTCATCACTCTAAAGTATAGTCACAGGAAACCTTAAAAGCAGAAGGACTAGCTGCCCTGGAAATTTCCACGCCATGGGTAATGTATTCAGACCCCTGGACAAGATCTGAGTGCCCACTCAACTCTAAGAGGAAGATGAGAAGAGTGCGATTTTAAAAATGACCCATATGCTCTGGGTGAGACACCCTAGCTGCAGTGGACAGGGATTGCAGAGGGGCCAGATGGACAAAAAGAGACTGGTCAGGTGGCTGATGGACTCTTCCAGAAGAGGTACAATGAGGGCCTGAAGAGGGCCATGGGCTTGAGAAGAGAAGAACAGATACAGCCGACCACATAGTGGCAGGATGGTAGGCAGAGTAATGGCACAAAGCTGTCCATGTCCTAATCCCCAAAACCTATGAATGTCACCTTACATGGCAAAAGGGACTTTGCAAATGAGATTCAGTTAAAGCTGCTGAGATGGGGACAGTATCCTGGATCATCTGGGTGAGCCCAATCTAAGCACAAAGGTCCTTATGTGAGGAGGCAGGAGGGTCAGAGTCAGAGAAGATGGTCAAAAAAACAGAGGCTGGAGTGGTGAGGGGCCATGAGCCAAGGAATGAGGGCAGCCTGGAGAAGCCAGAAAAGGCAAGGAACAGATTCTCCCCCAGAACCTGCAGAAGGAATGCAGCTCTGCCCGCACTTTGATTTTGACCCATTTCAGACTTCTGACCAGAACTATAAGACAATAGACCTGTGCTGTGTAAAACAGAAGAAAAATGTCCCTATAGCCTCAAAATGAAAAAAAATGCAGTCTTTTTCCCTTCCTTCTACCCTGTGGGCAAGCAGTATTTTCTATCTTCCAGACCTAACTCTTGGAAAGAATAGAGCTATTTGTTTCAAAAGACCTCGCACATGGGAACAGTTAAAGTGGGGTTTTCCCGAAATTCAGGGTACAAAGGATTTTGTGAAGATATGGAGGATTGAAAGGAAAGTGGGATCTTCCAGTGGCAGAGTTCAGTGCCCCAACCCCACTGAATGCTCCATCGAATGAGACACTAGGGCCTTCTCATAAAGCTAGGATGTGGATTCCCAGGGGCTGGACCAGGAGACACAGGCCTAGAAGTCCATGGTCAAATTTCACAGGGCAAACTGGGGCTGAAACAAATAGACCCTTTTAAGCAGAATAACTGCCTGACTTCAAATTAAATACCATTTGGACCATAAGCAGTTTATCAGCACCAATTATGACATGGAACCCAGAAGGGCAACCCCAACTCCCTGCACAGTGTAAGAAACTCCCATTTTTACAATACCCCAGGGAATAAAAGGGGTCCACCAAATATGCCTAAAACTTCATTTTTTATCAGATAGGCAAAGACTCAGAGCCGAGTACGATTTAATTGGGAAAAATAAAATAAATATTATATTTCTTGTACCCAAATACAGTGAAGCAAATTCCTGCCCCTTTAGAAAATGAACAGGATGAATCCTATCATGATTCAAATCATAGTACAACCTTCCCTCGTTACTTTTACTGAAACCTTTACACCCACACTGCTCTATCTATCCCGTCTGAGCCAATGTGCCTTTGATCCCCTTTCTCCTAGAGACTTCCACTCGTATTGGTGATCAGCAAACAATCCTACATACTCATCTTCTTCTTGGAATAGCTCCTCCACTTTCTCATTTAATTGAAATCTGATTACCTCTTGAGATCAAAGCATCCCTGGGTAGGCTCTGATACAAGCTGTTCTCGTCTTAAGTTTCATGTCGTGGTGGACAGGTTGTCCTCTCTGTTTTCTCATTGCCATGTCCACCCCATTGCACCTTCACCCTCTTACAAACCCCCTGTTCTGTGAGGCTATGCCATCTGATTATACAACCTTGCTCCTGGCTTACAACCTTCCTTTGCACCCCAATGCCTTTTATCATTTTCATAATACCAACACATGTATAGAAGACCTCGCTGACACCCCAGGACACTCAAATTCTTGACCTCCTTATTTTGTGACACGACTTCACTTTTAGTCCCCTATTCTCATAGTCAAACCACGTTTGGACCTTGTCATCACCAAAAATTGTACAACTTTGACATCTTGAACGCAAACATTTCACTCTCTAGACAATCTCCTCTCTTGTTACCTCACTTGCTTAAATACCACCATTTTTAAACGTTTCAACCTCATCATGACTTCCAATCCACTGGTCCAGTAACTTTTTTCTCTACCCAGAGCTCATCTTCCATTCACCTCCCTCCTTGCTCAGGTTAGATGATATGCTCCATCATTATAATCATACCATAATTTGTGTTGGCAAACACCATCCACTTCCTCTCTCTCCCTCCATCATACCCACCTGGCAAGACCCCACTCTGGATACAAAGCAACCATTCACCTTTCTGTGCCTGCACTCAGAACAGCTTAATATGTCTAGAGAAATTCAAATAAACTACCAGGAAGAATGGTTTCACTTTTAGTTCCTATTCTTAAGTGGCAAATAGAATCTCAACTGCCCAGCAATTCTACTCCTTTCTATAGTAAACTTGATTTCCAGTCCTCTAAGATTACTCTTTCACATGTTCACCTGTCTCCCCAAATGTCCCACCCCCTCTCAGCCTCAGATGTTGACTTTGCCTCATGCTTGACAATGCTTCCTCATCATTACACCAACAGATCCACAACTTTGCCATGTGGACACATCTGCCACAAATTCCTGTTTCAATTAAGGAAGTGTCCCATTCTTCCCTAAGGTTATCCCAATGCTCTCACAGGGCTCTTGGTTACCATTGCTGTCCAGCAATATTAGTCTTTCTCCCTCTACTGATAATTTCTAGGACAGATCCCCAATGCTCTAATATTGCTCCTCAAGAACAAGGAAGGGAAGGAAGAAGAAAAAGAAAGAAAACTACCCTTTTGCACATACCCTGCCAGCCATTGCTTCTCTTCATATGCAAAATTCTCAAAAGAATTGCCTGCACACACAGCCTCTATAACGTGCTTCCATTCGCTCCTCAATTCCCTTCAACCTGGCATCTTACACCATCTGCCTCATATGTTCTGTTGATTGATCATGCATAGAAAAGCTGTGGATTTTTATACCTTCATTTTGATTTACTCTCTTAGAAACACAATTCATATGTCATGAGATTCTGTTTCAATTTTCAAGTAGACAAACACAACATCTGCATATATATGTGACTTTTCTTCTAACATTAATGCATATTATGCATTTTGTTCTCCTTATTGCATGCATTAAGATTTTTAGTACAAAGTTGAATGGCAGCAATGAAAGCAATTAGGGCAGGCACCACTGACTTATTTCTGACTATAAAGAGAGTGGTTTCTGTGTGAATTTTTAAGTGTTTATTTTGAAATAATTTCAGATATTTTTAAAGTTGTAAAAAATACATATATATTTTATACATATATATTCAATACATATATATTGAAAAACATTAACATGATTCTAAAAGTCAGAAATACAGCAAGAGGCATACGCAGAGAAGTGTCACTCTCTCCATCCCTTCTACCCCATTCCCATCCCTCATACCATTCTGTTTCACCAGCCCTTCCTATGTTTTTTTTTTTTTTTGGCGGGGGAGGGGGCATTGCACAAATGAGCATAGATGTTGTCTTATTTCCTCTTCTTTCTTTCATGAAAGATAGCGTACTACAGATACTCTTCTGCATTTTATATTTTTCACTTAACAATATACCCCCAGAAATCATACATACGTTTATTCATAGAGATTCTCCCCACTAACCCTCCAGTGTGGAGTTTATTTGGTTTACTCAATCACTATCCTGTATATGGGTATTTCTTTCCTTAAGTGGTATTTTGAAAATTTTTAAATGCTGCCATAAATAGCCATGTGCATACACGTATTTTGAGATCTGGGGAGGTATATCTTCAAGTAAATTTCTAGAAGTGGGATTGCTGAGTCAAAAGTTAAGTGCATATATAATTTTGTTAGATTTTCCTAGATTCCGTTCCAAATGGGTTGTACCAGTTTGCATTTTCACCAATATTATGTGAAAGTGACTGTTTTCCCAGCCTCATCAACAGCATTTTTAGTCATACTATTTTTAATATTCACCAATAGGATCAGTGAGAACTGGTATCACAATGTAGTTTTAATTTGCATCTCTGTAATTATGAGTGAAGTTGAAGAGCTTTTCATGAATTTAAAGGTGATTTTTATCTTTTTTTAAAAATCAGTTTATATCATTAGTTTACTTACCTGTCAAGTTTTTGGATTTTCTTCTCTCAATTTTTAAGAGTACTATATTCAATAGAGATATTAGCCTTTGACTGCAATATTTGCTGAAATATTTTCTGCTAGTTTGTCACTTGTCTTTTGACTCTGTGTATGGTGCTTTTTGACATACAGATTTTTATTTTTCTGTAGTGAAATTTATCAACTTTTTCTTTTATAGCCTCTCGATTTTGAATCATAGTTAGAAAACCTTCCCTTATACCCAGAATATAGAGGAATTCACTCCTTTTTCTTCTACCCCTCTGTTTTATGTTTAAAATCGGCATGCATTTGGAGCTTATTCTTGTGTGTGGTGTGAGTGAATGACTGAATTTTATCTTTTCCAAAGGGATAAACAGTTTTTTAAGCACAATTTATTAAAAAGTGGATCTTTGACTTGGTAATTTATCATCTTTATCATATGCTTAATTTCCTTATATACTTGAGTCTTTCTCTGAACTTTTTATGTTCTTTCACTACTCTGTTTACTCATGTACCAGTATCATGCTGCCTGAATTATAGAGGCTTTATATTATGTTTTAATGTCTGATAAGATTAGTCTCCTTCATGGTTTTTCTTTTAGCTGTTTTCCTGGATATTCATGCATGTTTGTGTTTCCAAATGATACAACCTGTCTAGCACCCCCAAGAAAAACTTACCGGTATTTTTATAAGGATTGTATTAAACTCACACATGAATTCAGAGAGTCATCCTATCCAAGAATAGGGTGTGTCTTTCCATGTCTTTCCATATGTTCAAGTATACTTTTGAGTTTTCCAAAAGTGTTAAAGTTCCCTCAAAATAAGGTTTGCACATTTCTTGTTAAGTTTATTTCTAGATATTTAGTTTTCTTCTTTGTTCCTATTGTACGTTGGGTTTTCTCTACCTATATAACCTCATTTTTTATATGTGTGGATATAAAGACTGTTTCTGTATATGAATTTTATAACTGTAACCTGGTACTTTACTACTTTTTTATTGTTTGAGTTAATTTTATCATTGATTCTCTAGGGTTTTCCAGGTATGTGATGATATAACTTGCAAACTGAAATAGTTTTACTTCTTTTTCAATTCTTATTCCCTAGCTGATTTTGCTTCTCCAATTGCATTGGTCAATACCTCCAATATAATGATGAATAGTGGTGGAAATAGTGGGAATTCCCTAAGTTGCTCTATGTTTAAAGTTATTTACTGATACCTTTGCTACTTGAAGGATATCTTGGCTAGATATAAATTTTTAGTTCACACTTTCACTTTGTTGACAATGCTGCTCCATAGTTGCCTTGTTTCTTATGTTGTTTTTGAGAAATCATGCCAGTCTGACACCTTGACTTTTGTTATTTGATCCTTATGCCTGGTGGCCTTGAGGATTTTTTATCTCTTAAGTCTAATTATTTTTTTCAGGTACAACTTAAAGTTAATTTTTCTGGGTTAATTTCTACATGTATCCAGTGAACTTTTTTAATATGTAGAACTAGATCTTTTTTATTTCTAAAAAGTTTTCTTGAATTAAGGTTTTAAATGTCAGTTTTGTTTTCATATTTTGTTTCTTCTTCAAGGGCTTTAATCAAACATTTGTTATTTCTTCTTTTTCTTCCATTTCAACCACTTCATCTCTGACCCTTTTTACTTCTATCTTTATCCCACTTTTATTCTTTGGTTATTTTCTGTCTTTCTTGAATGCTCCTATTAAATTTCCTTTTGAGTCTATTCTCCCTTTGGCAACTTGTAATTTAGTCTTCATTTGTGAGATGATTTGGTCTCCTTTCTTCTATTTCTTTCAGGAGTTTAATCAACTCTCTTTTCATTTCTTTTTTTGATTTTGTCTATTTCTGTTTTTGGCTTTTGTATTTCTGACTCAAGATAGGCTATCATATCCCCAAATGCTCGTTGAAATACATTTCATCAGTTTGGACAGATGCCTGACAGTTCTCTAATGCTTCTGGGTTGCTTTGCTTGTTTGTTTGGACAGGGGAACTATCATCAGCTGAGGTAGATTAATTCTCATTTTCGGTTACAGTAATTTTATATAGATGTATCCCATTTTTTTCTATTCATTTTGCAAATTTGAGGTGCTTTCCTAGATTCCTAATTCAAAGGTGCCACCTTCTATCAGTGAGCATCCAGTTTCTTTAGTAGATGGGTTCAATGTTTTTGTCTGTATGTTTGTTTCTATATTCATTTTGGAATAATTTTAGGTTTATAGAAAAGTTGCAAAGAGTACAGAGAACTCCTGTATACCCGTCAGCAAATTTCAGTTTCCCCAAGTGTTAATTATAAAAACTAGGAAAAAACAACCTTGGTATATTACTATTAACTGTACTCTGGACTTTATCTGGATTTCACCAGTTATTCCACTACTATGTTTTTCTGTTCCAAGATCCAATCCAAGTTAACACATGGCATATAGTTGCCATCTTTCCTCTGCTCTATGAAATCTTTTCAGTCGTCCCTAATTTTTCATCACCTTGACAGTTCTTAGAAATACTAATCAGATATCTTGCAGACTGCCCCTCAATTTCAGTTTGGCTGGATTTTTTCTCAAATTAGACTAGGTTTAGAGTTGGAAAGAACCAACACAGTGTTTGGAAAGAATACCAGAGTTGAGGTGACTTTCTCATCATACCACATCACAGGGTACAGGATACCCTCATGTTTTCATTAGTGATGTTAAATTTGATTGCTTGATAAAGGTAGCATTTGCCAGTTTTCTCCAGTGTAAAGTTCCTATTTTTCCTTTTCCTCACTCTATTCTTTGGCAGCAAGTCATAGAGTCCAGCCCACAGTCAAAAGGGGAGGATCTAAGCTTTACCTCCTGGAGAGGGGAATATCAACATATATTATTTGGAATTCTTATATAGAAAAAGTAGTCTGTTCTTCCCCATTTATGAGTTAATTTCATCATTTATTTATAGCAGTATGGACTCATCTATATTATTTTATACTTCGGTTTATAATCCGATATTTTGTTGCTCAAAATATTCCACCTTTGCTCATTGGCAATTATTTCAGGTTGGGTCCTGTGTCCCTTTGACATGTCTCCATCCTTTTACTTTTTGAAAAACCTCTCACTTCCTAGTACTATGTTTGTGTGCTTCTGGGGGGAGGTTATTTTTTTGGAGAAGGAATTGTGGTCCTCTGGGTTTTTTCCTTCTTTTTTGTCTCTAAAATTTACCCTTAACTTTCCCTTTACCACACTTGTTGCCTTCTTCACCCAGAAGATATGCTTTTTAAAGACTGCCACCGAATATCATGCATAATTTTAAGACCCTGTCTATGATCAGTGCTCTAATCTGACAGTTTTTTTTATTATTATTTTTATGTTTTAAATGAACTTTCTCTTTCAGGTGGTTGCTTTCAAGAAATTCCAGGCACACCCCAGCTCTCTACTTCTCTCTTCCACCCAGTTTTTCTGCCCTTACTGCAGCTGCCCTTACTTGCCCCAAACACTTACACCAGAAGCATGGGCATTCACTCACTGGGATTTGGTGCTTTTTCATTTTTTATTAACAGTTAATTTGAAATTCAGTATCTTTTACCCTTTACTTACGCTGAAGGCATGATATGATGTGTTCTGGTTATTCTATACTGGTCTGGGGAGGATATCAACATACAAGTATAAGCACTTTCCATAGTCCTAGTCTACCCTCAGAAATGAGACTTGATGTGGATGCCTGCATCAATGTAAAGAAGTTTCATTTATTCCTAGTTTCTCTGGATTTTTCTTTAAAGTTGGTATTTATTCTTACAAAATGCTTTCCTACATTTAGTGAGGTGATAATGAATTGATATTTCTTCATATGTCCTTTAAAATAGTGATTACATCAATGGATTTTTTTAAAGTAGGCCCTTCTTCCATTATTGTAATGACCTCTATGTTGATCATAATATATTCACTGCTAAATTACATTTGTAAAGAATTCACTTCAGATTTTTGGACCCATGTGAAACAAAGTGTTAGGTTCCTCAAATAAGTTTTGTGCCATGTTTTTCTCTGTTCTAGAACATGAGGACTATCTTCTCCTTAAAGTTTTGGAAGACTTTACTCATAAAACTGCCTGAGACTTAAGAAGATATTACAAAGTTTAGATGTTTTCTATGGCTTTATATTTTAGGTTTTCTAACTACTTCTTTATTCAATTTTAATCTTTCACATTTGCAAAAAAATTTTCAAATTTATTTAATGTTCAAATATATTGGTAATATTTATACATATTTATAATTTTTTAAAATTTGTTATATCTATAATTATGTTCCCTTCACATTTCTTATTATTGTTATCTTAGTGTCTTCTATTTTCTAGATTTAAAAAAAAGTAATGAAAGAAAATGTTATTGATCTACTCTCGTGATTTTGTTTTTGCACTTGTTTTCTATTTTGTCTTTATCTTCTATCTTTGTTCTTATCTTTGTTAGTCTTTCTTTACAGATTTCTCTAATTCATTCTGTTATTTTTCTAACTTCTTACATTGAGCACTCATTTCAGTTAATTTCTATTTTTCTCATTTGTTAATATATGGTTCTAAAGCTACACATTTTCTTCTGCCTACCACTTTGACCATATCCCATAGCACAAAATTTTATATATACTGCTTTTAGTGTTGTTCATTTTTAAACACTTTGTTGTTTTATTCTTATAACCTCAATAAGCCAAAAATTATTTTGAAGGGTTTTTGTAAAGACTTTTTGGGATAGGAACTAACTTTTGTTGAGAATGTCTACTTGGATTGTGTTGTAGACAGTGAATACAGATTGTGTGATTTTCCCTTCTTTTTTGTTGGTTTGGGTTTCTTTCATGGCCTAACACACGATCTGTTTGATAATGTTTCACATGAGGATATATACACATACGCTGGTCACCAAAACTGTTTCCTCTTCTTTCTATACACACAGCTATATTACATTTCCCAGCCTCCCATCCAGGCAGATATGGCCAAAGAATGAGGGAAGAAATAAGGTGCCCACTTCCAAGTCTTTCCCACTTTTGATCCACAGGGTTCTTTTCTCTTAAGACTTGAGCTGATGAACACAGCAACCTTAGAAGTCAGATGGTGAAAGGGACAAAGCCACAAGAAAGGAGTCAGATCCCTACATCACCTCTTGGAGGAGAGCCACCAGTTCATCATAAATACCCATTTTAAATTTTGCATGAAAAAGAAATAAAATTCTGTTATGTGAAACCATTGAGAGTTTGGGGTTTATCTGTTACAGCAGCTAGTATTATCTATACAGTACACTGACTAAAAAGGCCTCTTTATTATTTCTAAGGATTGAGGCTGGTATTGGCTAGAGCATATCAGTTTGATCAAATCTCCCAATTTCTTTCCCCTGTGAGTTTTTATATTTACAGCCCGTTAGTTTCCATCTTGACATTTGGCATAATGTGTGCTATTGCATGTCAGTTTCTCCTGACGCATTATGCCTAACCTTTGCTCCTCAGGAGTTCATCCCCTAAAGGTGAAGGATATTCTATATTTTATACTAATCTACATCTAATATCCAGTTCACTACCTCATACCCAGTAGATGTTTAACAAACATTTCCTGAATGGTTGGATAAAGGGAGAATGACTGCTAGACAAAGTTCTTTGTGAAAGAAATCTGTGTTACTTCTCTAGTGGCTCCTAGGAAGCCCAATTTATACATTTGTGTTTAAGCGTATACAAGAAGGATCAACAGTTAGAGGCTTAGGGGATGTCTATAGTGGGAAAAGAAAGAATTCTGCCTTTGACACATTTCTCTCCCACAGAAAAGGCTGGAGACATAGACAAGAGAGCCATCTTTTCCAAACCTTAATTTTCAAAAATAGAGGAGAGACTAAGCACTAGAGACCACATGCAAATATATCACCTACTCCCCAAAATTAAGTGAAGCAGGACTAGCCTTCAATTACTTAATCAACCAATCCACAGATACCAAGGGCCTCTGAAAGATGGTCTTTCCACCGTCTCTCTTCTACTCTAATGACAACTGCACTGCAGGCAAAACTACACTTCATGCTTCTATCTTTCTGTCTTCATGCCTTGCTCCTGATTTTTCCTCAGTCTGGAATGTTCCCCCATTTCCACCCTATTATACTTCTGCCTTCTGATTTCCTATCTGTCCTTCAAGGTCAAGGATGTTACCTCCTCTAGAGTTCCTTCTCCAATTCTCCTAGCTGGAAATGAGACTTTCTCCTTTACTTTCTGAGATCAGTTACTTTATTATTTGGTTCAGATATGGGGTAGTCTATGCAAAGAGGTCAGGATTTAATATGTGACAGTGTGGATGATATTAAAATGGGAGTCCTGAGCTATATAGTTCAAGGATTCAAAAAATTATATGGAAGTTTTGCACCTGAATATGTACATTTTAAATATATAAAATGGTCAAAAACATGTTACACAGAAACAAAAATTGAAACCTCACCTAATTTAGAAAAAAAAATTCTAACCACATGCTTGGAGAAAATTTTTTAAAACTTGGTCCAGGATAGGGAAAGATAAGAAATGGCTAATGATCAAACAAGAGGCATGTGAAAGGGGGGTTGGTGGTGGCCTTCAAGGGAGATTTCCAAGCCTAGGGTGGAGAAATAAGCAGATAGTAATACAGTTGAAAGAAGGTCTAAATTAAAAGCAGAGAACCCTGTAAGGAAAGAGTGAGAGATGGGAGCTGTCGTCAGTACTACAGAGGAGTATGAATTCTTGGGAAATAAGCCCAGGTGTAGGGAGCTGAGAGGAGCTGACTCATGACTTCTTCCAGAATTGGAGTTGCATGTGGAGCTGTTATACAGCTGGATCCTTTAGAAACACTTGGAATCAAAACTGACATATATACACTACTATATATAAAATAGATAACTAATAAGTTTTCTGTATAGCACAGAGAACTCTACTGAATACTCTGTAAAGACCTATATGGGAAAAGAATCTAAAAAAGAGTGGGGACTTCCCTGATGGTGCAGTGGTTAAGAATATGCCTGCCAATGCAGGGGACATGGATTTGATCCCTGGTCCAGGAAGATCCCACATGCCGTGGAGCAACTAAGCCTGTGTGCCACAACTACTGAGCCTGTGTGCCACAACTACTGAAGCCCGCATGCCTAGAGCCCATGCTCTGCAACAAGAGAAGCCACCGCAATGAGAAGCCCATGCACTGCAACGAAGAGTAGCCCCTGCTCACCAAAACTAGAGAAAGCCCAGGCAGCCATGGACCCAACACAGCCAAAATAAATAAATAAATAAATTTATAAAAATAATAAAAACATAAAATAAAATAAAATAGAGTGAATATATGTATATATATATATATAACTGATTCACGTTGCTGTACAGCAGAAACTAACACAACATTGTAAATCAACTGTACTCCAATAAAAATCGGAATAAATGAAAAGATAGACAATAAATAGATCAGTTAAATAAAAAATTTTTAAGTGAACAAAGTACTCCTGAGACACATCACTACCTCTTTTCTTACATTGTCCTCAAGGCCACAGCTGAGGCCTTGTGTTCTGGTTGTTCAATACTGCTTTTGGGAGGATAGGAAGATACAAGTATAAGATGGTCTCACCTAACCATCTGGGCAAAATCAGTCTAATTTGAATCAGGGTGATAGAACTATCTTAATTAGAGTTATTTGTGTCTCTCCTTTTCTTTCTTTGAGAAACTTGTCTTTTTCGTCACTCTATCCATCACCATACATATATAGCTTTGTCACACTCAATGCATAATCAATTAATGTTGCTCTTTGAGTCTTCAGATATTTCCAACATGACTTCTGCAACCACTTCAGCAACTCTTTAAAAACTTATAGAGATATTAAATTTTAATGCTGGAAGAAACAGTAGACATGTTCAAGGTCTGGGAAGGCAAAAAGTGATTTTGTCATTGTTGCCAACTGTGATTGACTACTCCTGACTGCTTGGAGTTCCGCTTTGAGAAGAACTCTAAGGTCATTTCCTGTGGAAAGACTGCTACAATTAATTAGGGATGCCTGCTAGGGAAAATGGTAGCTTGCATGCTGTGTACTTGCCATCACTTGTATCTAGAATCATGCCTTCATTTTACAGATACAAGAACTGAGTTTTAGAGAATAAGTAATTTGCTCAAAGTCCAGAAGCTACTTAGTGTCAAAGCCAAGACAACCTAGGTCTCCTATATCAGTGCTTATTATGTTATACAATACTGGGACTAAGTTTTTTGTTTGGGGGTTCTTTTTCCCCATGGACAATTCAATTTTCCTGTAGCACTAACTCCATTTGTTTGAACTTTCAAAAAGGTAGCTGAAGAGACAGTAAGAGTAAATCCTTCAGAACCTGACTTAAATAAAGATTTGGGCATATTACTATGTCCACATCCCTAAAAAACAAAGCAACTTATTTTAAAAGACAATTATGAAAGATGTTAACCTAGAAAGTGGTGTCATTCCTCTTCCCAAAAAACCAATATATATTAGTTATCTGTGGCTGTGTAACTAATCAACCCAAAATATAGTGGCTTAAAACAATAATCATTTATTAACTCTCATGTTTCCTTAGGGCAAAAATTTGGGAGTGGCTTGGCTGGGCAGTTCATCTCCCTCTTAAGTGAGGTTTCAGTCAAATAGTGGTTGAAACTGGGGTCATCTCAAAGCTGGGATTATCTAAACAGAGATGTGATAGCTGGAGGCTGGAACACCAAGGCTCCTCAGGCATCTTCTCTGTCTCTATGTGGCCTCTCCACATGCTCTCTCCAGCCTGGTGGCTTTAGAGTAGCCAAAACTCTTACATCCAGCTCAGAGCTCCCACGGTACGTGTACTGAGAGAAAGAGCTTACTGGAAGTTATCCTACCATTAATAATCCAGGCTTAGGAATCAAATAGTGTTACTTCCACCACACTCTATTGGTCAAGGCAGTTACAAAGTCCACCCAGACCCCACTTCTCAAAAGAGGAGTGTAAATGTCACATTGTCAGAAGACAATGTGGGATGGGATATATAATATAATCTGCCATGAAGGATTAGTAAGAGTCTGGTGTTGGCATTTCAGGGAAGAGTTCAAAAGCAACCATAATATTATCTTGATTCCCAGAATGTAATGTTATCAATTATCCCAGATTAGAGTTACCACAGGACGTCCAGTTAAATTTGAATTTCAGATAAACAGTGAGTAATTCTTAGTGTTAACCATGCCCCATGCAATATTTAGGACATACTTAACCCCCAATTAATTAAAATTTAGGTAGACATCCTGTATTTTTATTTGCTAAATATGGCAACCCTACCCCAGATTAACTCAGATAGTCAAGGAATTGATATTTTTATCTGGTATTCAGGTTGGGAGCAGTTTGCCTGGATATAGTGACCAAAGTGCCTTATCCGAAGCTGTTTTCATCTCTAAAGTGGAACATTGACTTCCATGTTCCAAGACTAGTATGAATTTGGGATCATTGTCTTTTTAGCTCTCTCATTTCCCAGAGTTTTCTTTTTCAATATTTCAGCTATGCATAAGCTGATCTCCTGGCACTGGTTTTGTTTCCTGACAGGCAACATTAATTCATTTTCACATTCACACTAAAATCACTTCTCTCTATAACAACAACAATAATGGTGAAAAAGCCCATTTGGAAAACAGCTTGATGGAACAGCTGCTTCATACTCATTATGAATCTAACACTTTCTCTAATCTGGGGGACGGGATGCCCACAACTACAAGTACATTGTGGTTCAGGTAACCAGTAAACACTACACTTCTTCTTCTGATTTATTTTTCTACTCATGCAATTAATATATAAACTGTTCAATTTTTATACTATCTTAAGTGACTTACTAAAATTGTCCCCACAGACCTCTAGGCCTATCCAACCAGGATGTCTTGCAATGTTTCCCCCACTATTCCATAAGTTCCAAAACTGCCTCACATTTCCAATGTCATTCAAAGACTGGCTTAAATGTTCCCCTTTATACAGTATCATTAGCTCTTGTGCAATCTATTCTGGGTCCCCAAATTAAGATCTGAGACTTAAGATATTCACTAACAAACTAACAAATTTGGCATTATGTTCTTCCTCTGCTATATACAAGTTGTGAGGACTCACCTGAATTTCATGTTGCCATGGGAACTATCAGAGTGATGTACTACCACTCATAGAAAAAAGACCTTGGTAACAAGGTAATATGAAGCCCCTCCTTTGAATTCGTAGGTAAATCCAGCTCTTCTCTTTCATTGCTATGACACAGTATGTATTGACAGTAGACAGTGCTGATGTCAATCCAACATTCATTGTCTTCTTTTTCCTTAATAACAGAACCTCAATTTTATACAACTATCCACTCCTTTCCACTATGCTTTAAGGGAGAGCTGGGGGACTCAGAGACCCAACACTGAGACCAGTCATGATGTATCCTCAGGCGCACGAAACTCGGCTTCTGATTAATCTAAATCAAAAAGAGAATGGTGTTTCCCTCACCACTGTTATTGGTCCAGGGTAGGCAGGTGGACATGGAAAGGCAAGTAGGTAGTCCCTGTAACACTGAAGGCTACCTTGAGGTAATGTCAGAACTAGTCTTAGGATGAAGCCAACACTAAAACCAGCAAAATGGAGAGACAGAAGAACCTAGGCCCTTGGTGACATTACCGAGCCACTGCTTTATACTACACCTGAAGCAAATATAGGAGATAATAAATTTTCTTATTGATTAATCATTTTGAGTCAGGATTTTCTGATTCAGTCAAAGGCTTCCTCACTCACCGTAGATATAGAATGGGGGATCCAGCCAAAAAAAAAAAAAAAAACCAAAGTTTTTAACATTTCTCCCAAGCCCAATTCCCTAATTCTCTTTTTCAGCAGGTACCTAATCCACTGCAGTGTAGAATGCTATGGTCGAGTTCAGTTATGGTTTACTGTTGTAGAGGAAATCCTGAGGCATCAACAGCAGAGAGTAAGTTAATAACATCATGTCATGCGACTCAACAAAGTATCAACCAGTAAATTATCTGACTCTCTGGGCTTGCATTTACCTATATTACCAGTCTCTATTTGGCACCACTGTATTTTCAGGATCCTGCCATTGCAAGTGTCAGAGATTCTAAGTAAAAACATGAAACATACTGACTAACATAACTGAGAAATACAGAGATTAAATCTAACTTCAGTTACAACTAAATTCAAAGTTTCTAATGATGTTGCCAGGATTTTATCTGTCTTTCCATTCCTTCCCATTCAATTTTTTACTCAGTTGACTTCTTTCAATCAGGCCTTACCCATGTGGTGGTAACAGTGACCCCCAGCAGATCCAATTTTATGTATCCCTATGTCTGGTGCAGAGACCATTCTTCCTCCATCAATATCTGTATAAATCCCTAAAAAGGGATTTGACTGGATTTTTGGTCATGTTCCTGCTCCAAGCAGCAGAGGTACTATGGACTATATTGTGGACCCCAAAATTCAGATGATGAAGCCCAAACCTGCAATGTGATTGTATTTGGAAATAGGTTCTATAAGGAGATGATCAAAGTTAAATGAGGCCATTTAACGGTGGGACCCTTAAAAGATGAGGAAGAGAAACCAAAATGCTTCTCTCTCTACTCACATGCTAAAGAAAGGCCATGTGAACACACAGTGAAATGGTGATCACCTATAAGCCAAGAGAAGAGGCTTCAGAATGAAACCTTATCGGCACCCTGATTCTGGATGTCCCAGCCTCCAGAACTATTAGAAATAAATGTTTGTTTAAGCCACCCAGCCTATTATATTTTTTATGGCAGCTCAAGATGCTCATAGAAGTAGTGAGAAAATGAAGCAATTTTAAGAAAAAGAGTTAAAGTAAGAGTTGATGTGCTATACAGACTTTTTTCTAAAAATATAGGGACTGCATTTCTTAGCGACCATCTTAAATAGCCTGGAGTCTATTTAATTGACTTAGAGCCAATGAAATGGAAGGTGGGTGGATTCTAAGGTGCTAGGCCTTAAAATCACCCCCCCAAATCCTCTAGTTCTTTTTTCCTTCACCAGAACTTCAGAAATCAAATATTTGAATGCCATAGCTACAAGGTGGAAGCAGGCTGATTCCCTGATGTCTGCTTGGAGTAGAGTTTCCCAATCCATATGAGACTGGGCTGTAAGCAAGAAAACACCTTTATTTTAAACAACTGAGATTTCAGGATTTATTTATCACAGTATAGCTGAGCCTAGCCTAACTAATACACCAAGATAGAACTAAACCACTAGACAAGAGTAATGTATAAGGGGGGAAGTTAATTCTAAAGCCTGTGCTTTTTTTGGGAGAATAGTGGCTATATTGACTAACTATGCATGTTTAAAACAAATAGAATATGAATATAATTTTAAAGAATTAGAGCGAAAAGGGAAAATAAAGAGAACTCAACCAGTCACGTTTAAATATTTAGGGTGAAATACTATGATATCTGTGATTTGCTTTAAAATCTACAACAAAAAGAGAAAAAAGGATTAAACAACATATATGTGGCAAAACATTGATAACTGTCACACCTACATGGAAGAATATGGAAGTTTATCATACTATTTTTCTACTTTTATATATACTTGACTTTTTTTTAATAAAAAGCTTTTTCTTAAAGGCCAGAAAAAGGGTGGCATACAAAAAAGGGGAAAAAAGCACAATAAATAAAAAGTAGAAAGAAAAAAAGAAAAAGTAGGACTTCCCCGGTGGCACAGTGGTTAAGAATTCGCCTACCAGTGCAAGGGACATGGGTTTGATCCCTGGTCCGGGAAGATCTCACATGCCGAGGATCAACTAAGCCCGTGCGCCACAGCTACTGAGCCTGCACTCTGGAGCCCACAAGCCACAACTCCTGAGCCCTCGTGCCACAACTACTGAAGCCCGCACACCTAGAGCCCATGCTCCACAACAAGAGCAGCCACCACAATGTGAAGCCTGTGCACCACCATGAAGAGTAGCCCCTGCTTGCAGCAACTAGAGGAAACCTGCATGCAGCCTAAATAAATAAATAAATAAGTAAATACATTTTTTTAATTTAAAAAAAGAAAGTAGAAAAATCAGATGGCAGAAATAAATCCAATTATATCAATAATTCTGATAAGTGTAAATGTACTAATCATACTAACTAAAAGTAAAAGACTTTCAGACCGGGGGGGGAAAAATGAAACAAAACCAAAATATAGTCATAGGCTGTCTACACAGAGACAACTAAAATAAAATGATACAGCAATGTTAAGAGTAAAGAAACAGAAAAAGATATACCAGCAAAAACTAACCAAAAGAAAGGTGACATTGATATCTGATGAAATAGATTCTAAAGATAAAAGTGTTATTAAGTATAGCGGACAGTTGTTAGCCTCCCCAATATCCATTTTTCCTTTCTTCCATCATAATAGAACCCTACTTTTGTTCAGTTACCCTCTCTCTACCGTACGACTTAGAGGGATGTGACCTCATCTCCAACTCAGGTGTTAACATTAATTTGTGTCTGTCAATCATTGAGATCTTTTTCACTTGCCAGTAACTGAGAAGCAAACACATCACCCCCTCTCTGGCCAATGAGAAGAAAAAGAAAAAAAAAAAGCTTCTGGAGGGTTTCTAGGAAAGATTTTCTCAGGATTAAAGAGATCACTGGAAAATGTGATCCCTTCCTCCTTCTGGATATTGTTGTGTCTGAATATGCTGCCTGCAGTGACCATAAAGGGAGCTGTCCTGAGAGCAGAACAACACACTGAGGATGAAAGAGTGAGAAATAAAGGGAATCAGGTACATTGATGAAATCATCAAGCTTCTAATTCAATAAATAAGCAGCCCTGTTGTGCTGAAACAGGTCCTCTGAAAAGGAGATACCAAGACAGGATTAAACATGCAAGGATTTTATTAAGGAAATGAGAGGAAATGGGAGGGAGTTGGGAAAGGCTGGAAGAGCCATCCAATTGCAATGCAAGTCTGACTCCTGAGGGAAGAAAGATTGGATGGAAGTGTCCAAGACTGTCTGGGGGTCCACAAGCCAAAGCCAGCTGTCAGAGGAGTCCTGTGTCTCCCTGGGCCTGCCTAAGTCTCAATGCCACACTCAGCCATTGGTGGGGAGCAGCCTGGGCGAACCACAGCTTCCATGAAAGCACAGCAATGATTTTCAGAGAATGGTAACCAAGGTTCTTGGTTGATCATGCTCCCTGTAGTTAGAAGTCTGCAAGGCACATTCTCATGGCTACCACTCCTTCATCCCTCTACCTCTCTTTTTTGGGGACTTCTTTCTATAAAAGGTAATAAGATTCCTAACTGCTTAAGCCAAAGGCAACCTGACTTACTATGAATAAAGAGAGTCACCATACAATGATAGAACAAGAAGGTCACAAGGAAAATATCACAATTCTATATTTGTGTTCGCCTAATAGCATAACATCTAAATATACGAAGGAATTGCTGCCAGACTTATGAGGTCACATTAACAAATCCACATTGATAGTTCAATGTTTTAACACCTCTCTCAGTGATTCATAGTTTAATCAAACATAATATTAGTAAGATACAGGAGAGTTAAACATCATAATTAACAAACTCCAAGCATTCAAAAATACTCATTTACTTCATATGCACAGAAAAGACATAAAAAGTAAGCGTGTAGTAGCAAGTATCAGTGAATAGCAAATAACCAATGCGCATTTTTGGTGCGAGTATGTAGGGGAAAAACTATTCTACTCTGTTGGTGAAGTATAAATTGTTCAATCTTTTCAAAGCCTATGTTGGCAAATACCAATCAAAATATAAAATACATATACTTTTTGTCAAAGCAATACATGTATATGGAAATCTACAAAATAATATGGCAGTGTTAATGCTGAAAAGCCAAAACCCCCACCAGCCCCCTCCCAATCACAGCTTTCTCCGCCTCCCATCCTGACGCAGGCAAGCTCTTAATTGTTCCTGTCTTTAGTTCCATTGCCTATATAGTTTTTACTTCCATAACTCTAGGCAATATGCTACCCCACTCTTTTTGATTTATCAACATTATTAAACTATTAACTACACAATTTAGAAAATGAAATTTTTCTTATTTATTATTTTTCCTACTTTTTAAAGTAGGCTGCAAGGATATACAGATATAGATGTAGGTAGAGACAGAGATAGAAATAGAGATAGATGGACAGATAGAGATATAGATACAGAGACAGACAGATTAGGTAGAAAGATAGATAGATAGATAGATAGATAGATAGATAGATAGATAGATAGATAGATAGATAGATAGGGATTCTTTTAATAGTTATTAAGAGTTTGTTACCTTGCACATTTAAACCTTATTATTCCTTTAACTTTAGACATTAGCCCTTGAGCCTCACTTTGAACATGAAAAAATGTGTCCGCATTCTCTACCTTTCCTCACCTTCAACATACCCCAGCCTCCATTAGCTGCACTTGTACCTTCATACAGTCAAAATGTTTAACTGTTACATTTTTTGAACTACAATAAAAAGCCAAGGCTTTAATGCTTTCACCATAGATATGTTCTAAAAATTAGCTTCTAAAAGATAGGAAGGCACCTCCCGAATTAGAGGGATGGGTGAGATAGGACATAGGAAAAGCACTGGCATCACAGGACCCGGGTTCTAAAACTGCCTCTATCTGTAACTAACCATTACTTGTGGTCTTAGAGAAGTCAATTCTGCAGCCCCATTTCTTCATTTGCAAAGTGAAGGACCTGGCCTAGACTGCTTGTCTAGAATCTTTCAGCAATGTAAGGAAAAACGAAAATGGAATGGAATTACTTGATTCATGTGCCGAAAGGAAAGGTACACCCATAGCTTAGCAAATAATTTGGGGCTAAAGTAAGGAATATGTCAACATTGACCTTTATTCATACCACTGGAGTTTGATGTGTTTCTGCTCCAGTGGTATGCAGAGATGGCATATTTATTCAATTCTTTCAGTTAGAAAAATTAAAATGCAAATATATGGAAATTATGGACATTATAAATGAGAACAAGAAAGAAAAATAAAATCCTGATTACGGGTTGGCTGAAGGGACATTATCAGAATCCTGAAATGAAACCCAAAACTCCATGCTTGGAGAACCACAGCCAAGATAAATCCCTGTTCTCGCCCCTGCATTTCTAAGTCACTACCTGGAGTCTCTACCATCGGTTAGTGCTCGGTGCTCCTGGCTGCATTAGCATCTCATGTACGCAGGAGGCACAGAATCTCAATCCACAAAACTCAACTATGCCAAAATGTAACTTTATTTTCTATATATGACCTGATTTTCTATCTCAAACTTTCCATTCCATCTTTTGGCAGAAACTTTAATCAGGCAATTCTGGGTAAAATCAATCAAGTCAGGGTTTTCTTAACCCTTATCCCTGGGGTAGCAGTTATGTTCCAAGGACAAAGAAAGAGCAAGGACTGTGATACTCGGCATCAGAACATGGGAAATGGCCTTTGGTCACGGTCTAACCTGTCTGCCCTGACATCTACTAGCGCATCCTGGATCCCTCTAGTCACTGATCGGCACGCATGCCCCACTGACTTGTGCAGAGCCATGCACAGCCTTGATGGTCCCTGGTCAGCCACACTCTCCACATCAGCCGTGCTTCATCCCAGTGAGAGGCTTCCCCACATCCTGGGGCCTCCTTCAGTTCTTTCTCTGGCTCTGTCAGCAGGTATGTGGGAAATGTTTAGATGTTCTCCTCTGCCAGTCTCAGACGATAACAAACCTGATAGCTTTGTCAGGCCCTCTCTGTTTGGACACAGCTGTCCGCATTTCAATTCTTCTTCTCTCACCACACAATGAGGGGTGCCAGGTACTCTATGACTTGTCTTTCCTGCTCACTCAGTGTGAAGGAAAGATCCTCCCAGCCTTTGGAGCACCCATTCACTCACTCCTCTACCCTTTACCAGGCAAAAGATCCCTTCTCAGAGGTACCCAATACCACATCCAACCCTCTTTACTCCCTTCTGCTCTGCTAACATCCTTAATTTACAGGCGAAATAAGTGAGGCCCAGACAGTTTAACACACAGCCCATGACCATGCAGCTTATGACCTCTTTTGACTCATTTCCTCACTTACTTACCTATCTGTTCATTCATTAAATAAACACTTGTTGAATTCCAAAGACTGCCATTCACTGAGAATAAGACAATAGCACTGCTTTTGAGCAACTCACAGTCCAGTGAGGGAGGCACAGGTGTAAACAGATAAGGACAATACAGCTAAATAGTTGACCAAATAAATATATGAACAAGTGACATGATGGCTATTGTGGGAGCTCTCCGGATATTTCTCTACCAGAACTGGAACCCCACCCATCCTGACACTTTTTCTTCTGATAGGAAACAGAGAGGATTGGCAGACTGATCATTAGCTGTTATTCTCTAAGCAGTCACTAAAATCACAACAGCTTTTCCCAGAAAATGGACCACATACATTCAACAAGGGGAGGAAATAGTATTGTCTAAATATCCCTTACTTGAAGTTTTTCTCTGTTTATGAATTCCTGCATACTTTTTATGTTTCTGTAAAAGAATAAATAGGGGACTTCCCTCGTGAAGTAGTGGTTAAGAATCCACCTGCCAACTCAGGGGACACGGGTTCGATCCCTGGTCTGGGAAGATCCCACCTGCCGCAGCCCAATTAAGCCTGTGCACTACAGCAACTGTGCTCTAGAGCCGTCAAGCCACAACTACTGAGCCCGTGTGCGGCAACTACTGAAGCCCACGTGCATAGAGCCCGTGTTTGGCAATAAGAGAAGCCACCACAATTAGAAACCCGCGCACCACAATGAAGAGTAGTCCCCCGTTCACCGCAACTAGAGAAAGCCCGTGCACAGCAACGAAGACCCAGCACAGCCATAAATAAATAAATGTATTTCTAAAATTAAAATACTATTTTAAAAAAAAGAATAAATGGAAAAGTGTCCCACAATATCCAAAACCATGTAAGTGCAGAGTGACTGAAGATAGTCCTGGATCCACATTTCTGCCATGAGGAAAATAATAAAAAGGTCAGGATCCCACTCATTCTTGACTGTGAAAGAATAGCCCAGTTAGGTCTGCAGACATTTCACCATTCAGCATTGCAAACTGTCTCTCCAAGGCAGTTAGCTACATCAGTTCTGGGGCCCAGAATAGTTCAGGCAGTGGGCAGAGGCAGAGTGGTGAATGCTTTGACATTACTTGGTACAGGTCCCAGATGCTTGGAATTTCTGACTCACTGAAATCTGAAGATTTAAAGTACAGTCTATCCCACAGAAGGAAGACAGCCCCAGTGCTCTGAAGACCAGAAAACAGTGGTCCAGAAGAAGGAGAATGCTGCTCTCATCAGATAAAGGGTGAGCGAGTGAGTGGACCAGTAGGCTGGAAGTGAAATTGTAGGGGAGCACTGTCAAAAGAGAAGCTATCAGCTAAGTTTCACCAGCTCTGAAAAGCAGCTCTAGACGTGGAAGGCAGTGGGTGGCTGTTGTGAAGAGAAGTCATGGGGCACTCAGAGTAGAAAAATAAGGCTGCTAGCAGGACAGCTGAGAAACTATGCCATGCACAGAGTCCCAGATCAAGCCCAGATTACAGTTAAGAGGCAGGTACACCCTGGACCACCTTCGAGAAGCAAGCAAGAATGAATAAATCAAATAACTACATCTGGTTATGGACACCTAAAAGATATAGGAACACTTCCTAGATAGCAAAAGAAAGAGTGGCAGTTAAAGGTGCTTCAGAAGGGAGATGTGGGTAGAAATAAAGACTGTATTTGGAAAGTAGAGGAGAAGGCCAAGAAAAACAAGAGAAAATGATTGTGGTAAACAAGAGGCACAGAACAAAAGAGAGATGCTATCTCCTATAGAGGGAAGGACTCATGTAGGACCTGCTTCAGAGAAATGGCCACATTCGAAAGACACCAGGGTGAAAAGGATGGGAAGTGAGAACAGTGGGGAAACCAAGAAAAGGAAAAAGCACAGAAAATAAACTTCATATGTTCAGACGACTTCAGAAAGGACCCATAGGAAATAGTCTAGAACTAAGGAAAAAAATGAAAGGAAGGAAAACAAAGGAATCCTGGGTAAAATGAACAGAGGCAACTACAGGAAGCCCCAAAGGTCATAACTGGAGAAATAGTAAAATTGGAACGTGCAGATAGATTTGAAACCTGAGAAGACAGGGAAAGTTGTAAACATCTAGTACCTTAGTACTTATTTATCATAAGTCTTTGAGGATCAAATCAAATCACAGATGTAAACAAGCCACCAAAAATATACACATAGGTATACAATTGTAAGTTACTGTTTTATGATATCATTAACAATACAAATAAAATGTATCCATTATCCAGAAGCTACCAAAATATAACTTAAACACATAAACTTAAGAGCAGCCTTGTCATGCTTCCAGCAGTTAGCATTAACGCAAAGAAGTCATTAGGATGGGGCCAGACATGAGCTCATTCAAGAAGTCAGAAATTAAATGGCCCAGGGGATGGAGGGCCCACCCTTGGGTTAGTAGCTTAAATCAGCTCTCATTCCCAAAGGATCTCTCATGCCCTCCATGCTTCTTTTTCAATACCTCATCCAAGTCCCCAAGGCACCCATAACACTGAGCACCAAAAGTGGCTGGTTGTCTCCCAAAATATGTTCTCTCTTTTGTCCTTTAGTTAATATTTCTCCCCAAAGTTTAGCTTGATGAATGGCTGATCAGCTCAAGTGTACATTTCTCAGCCTCCCTTGCAGCTATCTGTGCCATGTGACTATGTTCTGGTCAATGGGGTAAGAGAAAAAGGGATACTTGCAACTTACAGGCTGTGCCCTCCACATTATTCCCCTTCCCACTGGCCAGAAGGTGGTTATGATGATGAGAACCACAGCATTCATCTTAGACTATAATTTGGAAAAAGTGCACTGAGGATGGCAGAACAATAAGACGGGAGGAACCTGGATACCCAATATTGTGAAGTCACCCCATCAGGCCTGTACTGCTTATGTTCAGACTGCTTCATGAGAGAAAAGTGAATTTATATCTTCTTTAAGCTACTGTTATTTGGGCCTTTGTTAGCAGCCATACCAATATCATAAACATTATCTTTTATGTAATAAGCATAAATTTTTCAATCCATATACTCAAATGTGCAAGAAATGCAAGTTTGTTTTTCATTATGACAGCTTAACCTCTATTTCAAGCTCCAACTTGACGGTGAAAAAAACTCACCTCAATCAAACTAGAGTTGTCTCAGCCATTCAAGGTTTTCTACACTAATTTAGGGTTTTCTCCATTCCCTGGTTCTCTGAGAGTCTTTAGTGTCTAGATATGAAGGGGGACTTCTGAACTTGGTCATGATAAAGACATGCTGGCATTTTTCAAGTTGTAACTTGGCTAGGTACCCAGATTCCTGTAGTCCTGATGTCTACGGGACATCTATTGACAGGTCCACACACCCCAAAGGCCCTTCTGAGTATACTGGCCTTTTCTCAGCTATGTCCATACTACTGGTAGCCTTATGGGAAAATGACATTTTACTGTTCCCACAAACCATCCAGGGTGCCTCATCCAGACTTGTGCCTCATGCCCCTCTGCCTGGGCACCCCATGTGGATGTCTGATCCCTGCTCTTTCATGTTCTAATAACATGGGACAGCTTGCACCTTCCCAGGGCAATGAAAAAGGAAGCAAGGCATAGGCCCCTCTATTCTTAAATCTATAAACTTCCTTTATTATTTTCTTATCACCTTCTCCACCAACTCTAAACATTGCAAATTTAAAAAAAAATTTGATAACAGCTGTGACAATCCACCTTAGACTAGCTGAGGCCTAACATCATTGCTCCATATTTGGCAAAACAATATACTATTCAGATTTTCAACATTTACAATTCAACAACCACAGTTCAGTGGGCTTAACAATGTATTTATGCTTAGTTAAGCCTTTCCTCTGACATCTTATATTCCACATGATTCGATTATGTGTGACTGTTGACCAAATCCCTGCATAGTATGTTCTGGTTTCCCAAATGACCATATTAATATCCTTATATCCATGAACGTCAGGCTTGGTTATATGTATTTGTTAGGGATAAAAAGGGTAAGAAATTCATATTTATGTTTTCCTGAATTCATCGTAAGTTTCCCCTGCTTTTCCACATGGGCCAGGATAATAAGCAGGATGTATTAAATGATACTAAAGAGAAAATAAATAGGGACAGTCAGCTCTTTGACCACCTCAACGTTGGTGACCTTTTTTCTGCTTTACCTGGACCCCTGTCATTGTTATGCACTGAACTATGCCATTGCCGGTATCTGCCCTTCTTCCCAAAACCCAGTTTCAAACCTGCCACTCGCTAATTATGACCCTTACTCTTGTAGAAGATTTTCTCAAGAACTCCTTCTGACCTCTTAATGACCTCAAAACCACTTTCTCACTATCCATTAGCTAATTATCCATTAGCATTCCTTTTGTTCTCATCCATCCTTGATCCTATGACCCATTATCATAACCACTCCCTTGCTAATGTCCTCAACTCCCTGGCTGCTGTCTGTCTGTCATCCTGGCCTGGGAAAACCCTAGTCCTCTGAGTTTTACCTTCTGTCTTTTCAGTGCCTTACCTGAGCAGCTGTATATTGCTAGGGTAAGTTAATAACAGAGTTCATTTACTCATTCATTCATTTAATAAATATTTCTTTAGCATCTACTACTTACTAGGCCATTCAGGTACCACGGAGACCATGTAAAGAAGACAGAAAAGGCGTTTGCTTTCTGGAACCTGTATTCTAATGGGCAGGCCTCACTTGAAGTTTATGAGCTCAAATGTGCTCTTACGAAAGGCTAGCGATCCTATGTTATTTTTCTTGTAGGCCTGCTTCCCACCATCTGATTTGATCATTTTATACCTTCTGCTTTCTTTCAAATTGTCCATGCTCCCTGCTCTATCCATATCCTCACCTGAAGGTCTTGACTCATTCTTCATTGACAAAAAAATAGACAAATTGACAGCCACAGGCCTTACAATATACCAAAGTCTATCTTCCTTCCTGTTAACAAAAGAAGTTTTCCTGCTTCTCTCAGAAACAATCCTTCCCCTATGCTCTGGATCAAGGACTTTGTTTTTCCCTTATTACCCCTCTGGAGGAACATTTCCATCACATGAAACATGCTCACTTGAAATCCATCTTTTGAAAGCCCTCTTTTTTCCATGACCTCATCAGAACTAAATTTCTCAAAAGAGATGTCTATACATACAATATCAACTTATTCATTGCCATGTTCTCTTCAACCCGTTCTAATATCATCCCAACACAGCATCACCAAATCCAACCCCACCACTCCACTGGAATGGCTCTTATCATGGTCACCAACTATTTCTCCATGTTGTCCAACAAACACCCACTCTGTCTTCATCTTACTGGACCTCTTGCCAGCATTCAGCTCAGTTGATAATTCTCTCCTTTAAACACTCTTTCATCTCTTGGTTTCTATACTCTCCAAGATTTCCTTTGCCTTGTTAATTACTCCTTCTTAATCTCCTTTGCTGCTCTTTACCTGAGCTCTAAAGCATTGCATTTCTCTAGGCTCTTCTCTTCTCTTCTCTCCACACAACATTTCCTAGCTGATCTTCTCCTTAATGTGGCTTTAAATGCTGTAATATATAAAAGTCAGCAACTCCCAAATTTATATCTCAGCTCAGACCTCTCCTTTGAGCTCCAGACTCACATATCCAACTGCCCACTAGACATTTAAGCCCTCCACAAATTCTAACAATCCTAATACATAGATGGAGACATACACTGTTTGAGTCAGTTCCCTTTCCTCCATCTCCCCTGCCCCAAGCCAAGGCTAAGACTAAACTATGACCATAGTCTCCTATCTCCATGCTGCTATTCTTGACCCTTCCTCTCCCCAACATTCTTCACATAGAGGCCAGAGTAATCCTAACATATAAATGATATCATGTAGTTTTTCTGCTCAAACAAATTCTTTAATGTCTTCCCTTTTGTGGGATAAAATGTAAACTCCTTATTATTGCCTGTAGGGGCCTGTGTGACCTGGCTTGACCCATCTCCTACCTTATCACTTATCTTTGCACATGCTGTTCCTTCCTTCTGGAATGCCCTTCCCTTCTATTCTTTATATGGCTAGTTCCTTCCATTCTTTCTCAGGTATAAAACAGTTGTCCCCCACTCTATTGGTATTACTTCCAGTTGGTTTCTTTCACAATACTTATTATAATTTACAATTATTTTTTAATAATTCAGTTGTTTTCTTAACAGTGTTTTCCTGTATTTCCCATTCAAATACTAACTCCATATAAACAGGCACACATCTGCCTTGTTCATCATGGTATTTCTGGCATCTGAATCAATATTTGACAACAACTCGATATCAAATTAGACATTTGCAGAATGAATTAATAAAAGTGAGTGAGCGAGGGGGGAGGAGTCAAGATGGAGGTGTGGGAAGACGCAGAGTTAGTGTCTCCCCACAACTAGGGTGACTGCTGGATGCTGGTGGGGAACTCTGACCCCCAAGGAGACGGGAGGAACCCCAGAGTGAACCAGTAGGTCGTAGGAGGACTGAGGGGGTAGGAGAAGTAGAGGCCAGACAAGATCAGTGTCCCTGAGGCCAGGGAGATCAGGAGAGGCAGGTGGGAAGGACTTTCCAGGAAGATCGAGAGAGGAATAGAGGGTGATCGCCTGGCCCACTCAGGCTGGGAAGCCTGCTGAACTCCCAAGCCGGTGCCCCCCCATCCAAAGTCCTCTCCAGGCCATGTGGGTCCTGGGGGCATAAGAAAGAGGCCCAGGATATCAGGAGTGGCAGGCGGGAGGGGCCTTCTGGGAGGAGTGGGAGAGGAGCGGAAGGCATTTGCCCTGCCCACTTGGGCACTAGGAGCCTGCTGAGCTCCCAGGCCGATCCCCTGCCCTCCAAACCCCTCTCCAGCCCTTGTGGGTCTTTGAGGGCATAGGAGGGAGGCCAGGGAGAACAGGAGAGGCAGGCAGGGGGGCCCCTCCCAGGAGGGGCCCTCCCAGACCCCAGACCAGAGGAGCAGGAGAGAAGAGGAGGATATTTACACCACCCACTCAAGCCCAGGAAGCCTGCTGGGCTCCATGATGAGGTCCCCTGCCCTCTGAGACCAGGGGTAGGCGGCACACCTGGGCCCCTTCTGTTCTTTAAGCCTAAGCCCCAACCCCCACAGGGACTTTTCCAGCCCTGTGGGTCCTGAGCATTGGCCCTGCTCACTGCCCAAACCGCACCCTTATTTAGGCCCCACTCTCCACAACCAAGGCCTTCCCCCCCCCCTTTTTTTCTTTTCCCTCCTCCTCTTTTTTATTATTGTGGTACTGATGTACCTTCCAGCAGTTGATTCATCTATATTTTTATTTTTACATTCTTTCTAACATATCTGTTAGTTTCCTAGTCTAATTTTATTTTTTACTTTGTTATTGTTCTTTTTTTTTTTTTTTTTTTTGCCACCGCACATGGCTGACAGGATCTTGATTTGTGAGCCTGGGGTCAGGTGGAATCCCCTGTGGTGGGAGCTCCGAATCTGAACCACTGGACTAACAGAGAACCTCAGACCCCAGGGAATATTCATTGGAGTGAGGTCTCACAGAGTTCCTCATCTCAGCACCAAGATCCAGCTCTAATAAATAGCCTACAAACTCCAGTGTTAGAAACCTCAGGCCAAACAACCAGTAAAACAGGAACACAATTCCACTCATAAAAAAAAAAAAAAAAAGTGAGACAGCAAAAACTATGTCACAGATTCACAGATGAAAGAGCAAGGTAAAAACCTAGAAGACCAAATAAATGAAGAGGAAATAGACAATCTACCTGAAAAAGAATTCAGAGTAATGATAGTAAAGGTGATCCAGAATCTCAGAAATAGAATGGAAGCATGGATTGAGAATATACCAGAAATGTTTAACAAAGATCTAGAAGAACTAAAGCACAAACAAACAGAGATGAACAACACAATAACTTTAATGAAAAATACACTAGAAGGAATCAATAACAGAATAATGGAGGCAGAAGAACGAATAAGTGAGCTGGAAGACAAAATGGTGGAAATAACTGCCAAGGAGCAGAATAAAGAAAAAAGAATGAAAAGAATTGAAGACAATCTCAGAGACCTCTGGGACAACACTAAACATGCCAACATTTGAATTGTAGGGGTCCCAAAAGAAGAAGAGAAAAAGAAAGGGTCTGAGAAAATATTTGAAGAGATTATAGTGGAAAAATTCCCTAACAGGGGAAAGGAAATAATCACCCAAGTCCAGGAAGCACTGAGAGTCCCATACAGGATAAACCCTAGGAAAAACACACCTAGACACATATTAATCAAACTAACAAAAATTAAATTCAAAGAAAAAATTTTAAAAACAACAAGGGAAAAACAAAAAATAACATACAAAGGAATCCCCATAAGGCTATCAGCTGATTTTTCAGTGGAAACTCTACAGGCCAGAAGGGAATGGCAGGATATACTTAAAGTGATGAAAGAGAAAAACCTACAACCAAAATTACTCTACCCAGCAAGGATTTCATTCAGATTTGATGGAGAAATCAAAAGCTTTACAGACAAACAAAAGCTAAGAGAAGTCAGCACCACCAAACCAGCTCTACAACAAATGCTAAAGAAAATACTCCAAGTGGGAAACACAAGAGAAGAAAAGGAACTACAAAAACAACCCCAAAACAATTAAGAAAACGATGATAGGAATAGGAACATACATATCAATAATAACCTTGAATGTATATGGATTAAATGCCCCAACCAAAAGACACAGACTGGCTGAATGGATACAAAAACAAGACCCATATATATGCTGTCTACAAGAGACACACTTCAGACCTAGGGACACATACAGACTGAAAGTAAAGGGATGGAAAAAGATATTCCATGCAAATGGAAATCAAAAGAAAGCTGGAGTAGCAATACTCGTATCAGATAAAATAGACTTTAAAATAAAGACTGTTACAAGAGATAAGGAGGGACACTACATAATGATCAAAGGATCAGTCCAAGAAGAAGATATACCAATTATAAATGTTTATGCAGCCAACATAGGAGCATCTCAATATATAAGGTAAATACTAACAGCCATAAAAGGGGAAATCGACAGTAACACATTCATAGTAGGGGACTTTAACACCCCACTTTCACCAATGGACAGATCATCCAAAATGAAAATAAATAAGGAAACACAAGCTTTAAATGATACATTAAACAAGATGGATTTAATTGATATTTATAGGACATTCCACCCAAAAGTGACAGAATATACTTTCTTCTCAAAAGCACATGGAACATTTTCCAGGATAGATCATATCTTGGGTCACAAATCAAGCCTTGGAAAATTTAAGAAAATTGAAATCATATCAAGCATCTTTTCTGACCACAATGCTATGAGACTAGAAATCAATAGCAGGAAAAATACTGTAAAAAGCACAAATGCATGGAGGCTAAACAGTGCACTACTAAATAACCACAAGATCACTGAAAATATCAAAGAAGAAAAAAAAAAAAGAAACAATGACAACGAAAACACGATGACCGAAAACCTAAGGGATGCAGCAAAACAGTTCTAAGAGGGAAGTTTATAGCAATTCAATTTCACCTCAAGAAACAACAAAAATCTCAAATAAACAATCTAACCCTACACTTAATACAACTAGAGAAAGAAGAACAAGCAAAACCCAATCAGTAGAAGGAAAGAAATCATAAAGATCAGAGCAGAAATAAATGAAATAAAAATGAAGAAAACAATAGCAAAGATCAATAAAACTAAAAGCTGGTTCTTTGAGAAGATAAACAAAATTGATTAACCCTTAACCAGACTCATCCAGAAAAAAAGGGAGAGGACTCAAATCAATAAAATTAGAAATGAAAGAGAAGAACTCCCAACTGACACTGCAGAAATACAAATGATTATAAGAGACTACTACAAACAACTATATGCCACTAAAATGGACAACCATGGAGAAATGGACAAATTCTTGGAAAGATACAGTTTTCCAAGACTGAACCAGGAAGAATTAGAAATTATAAACAGACCTATCACAAGTAATGAGATTGAAACCATAATTAAAAATCTTCCAACAAACAAAAGTCCAGGACCAGATGGCTTCACAGGTGAATTCTATCAAACATTTAGAGAAGAGCTAACACTCATCCTTCTCAAACTCTTCCAAAAAATTGCAGAGGGAGAAACACTCCCAACTTCATTCTACAGAGCCACCATCACCCTGAAACCAAAACCAGACAGAGATACTACAAAAAAAAAGAAAATTACAGAACAACATCACTGATGAACATAGATGCAGAAATCCTGAAGAAAATACTAGCAAACAGAATCCAACAGCACATTAAAAGGATCATACACCATGATCAAGTGGGATTTATCCCAGGGATGCAAGGATTCTTCAATATATGCAAATCAATCAATGTGATACACCACATTAACAAATTAAGGAATAAGACCATATGATCATCTCAATAGATGCAGAAAAATCTTTTGACAAAATTCAATACCCGTTTATGATAAAAACTCTCCAGAAAATGGGCATAGAGGGAACCTACCTCAACATAATAAAGGACATATATGACAAACCCACAGCAAGCATCATACTCAATGGTGAAAAACTGAAAGCATTTCCACTAGGATCAGGAACAAGACAAGGATGTCCACTCTTGCCACCCTTATTCAACATAGTTTTGGAAGTCTTAGCCACAGCAATCAGAGAAGAAAAAGAAATAAAAGGAATACAAATTGGAAAAGAAATAAAACTGTCACTATTTGCCAGTGACATGATACTATCCATAGAAAATCCTAAAGATGCCACCAGAAAACTATTAGAACTAATCAATGAATTTGGTAAGGTTGCAGGATACAAAATTAATGCACAGAAATCTCTGGCATTCCTATACACCAACAATGAAAAATCAGAAAGAGAAATTAAGGAAACACTCTCATTTACCACTGCAACAAAAAGAAAAAAATACCTAGGAATAAACCTGCCTAAGGAAGCGAAAGACTTGTACTCAGAAAACTATAAAACATTGATGAGAGAAATCAAAGATGACATAAAGAGATGGAGAAATATACCATGTCCTTGGATTGGAAGAATCAATATTGTGAAAATGACTATACTACCCAAAGCACTCTACAGATTCAGTGCAATCCCTATCAATCCCAATGGCATTCTTCACAGAATTAGAACAAAAAATCTTACAATTCATATGGAAACACAAAAGACCCCGAATAGCCAAAGCAATCTTGAGAAAGAAAAACGGAGTTGGAGGAATCAGCTTCCCTGACTTCAAACTATACCACAAGGCTACAGTAATCAAGACAGTATGGTACTGGCACAAAAACAGAAATATAGATCAATGGTACAGAATAGACTGCCCAGAGATTAACCCATGCACATATGGGCACCTAATTTATGACAAAGGAGGCAAGAATATACAATGGAGAAAAGGACAGCCTCTTCAATAAGTGGTGCTGGGAATACTGGACAGCTACATGTAAAAGAATGAAATTAGAACACTCCCTAACACCATACACAAAAATAAACTCAAAATGGATTAAAGACCTAAATGTAAGACGAGACACTATAAAACTTTTAGAGGAAAAACACTCTTTTACATAAACCACAGCAAGATCTTTTTTGACCCACCTCATAGAGTAACAGAAATAAAACCAAAAATAAACAAGTTGGACTTAATTAAACTTAAAAGTCTTTGCACAGCCAAGGAAACCAGAAACAAGACAAAAAGACAACCCTCAGAATGGGAGAAAATATTTGCAAATGAAACAACAGACAAAGGATTAATCTCCAAAATATACAAACAGCTCAGGGAGCTCAGTATCAAAAAAAAAAAAAATCCAGTTAAAAAATGGGTGGAAGACTTAAACAGACATTTCACCAAGGAAGACATACAGATGGCCAAGAAGCACATGAGAAGATGCTCAACATCACTAATTATTAGAGAAATGCAAAGCAAAACTACGAGGTATCACCTCACGCCTGTCAGAATGCCATTATCAAAAAAGCTAGAAACAATAAATGCTGGAAAGGGTGTGCTGAAAAAGGGAACCTTCCTACACTTGGTGGAAATGTAAATTGATAAAACCACTATGGAAAACAGTATGGATGTCCTTAAAGAACTAAAAATAGAACTACCATATGACCCAGCAATCCCACTACTGGGCATATACCTTGAGAAAACCATAATTCAAAAATAGACATGTAGGGCTTCCCTGGTGGCGCAGTGGTTGAGAGTCCGCCTGCCGATGCAGGGGACACGGGTTCGTGCCCCAGTCCGGGAGGATCCCACATGCCGCGGAGCGGCTGGGCCTGTGAGCCATGACCACTGAGTCTGCGTGTCCAGAGCCTGTGCTCTGCGATGGGAGAGGCCACAACAGTGAGAGGCCCGCATACCGCAAAAAAAAAAAAAAGGCCATGTATATGTATAACTGATTCACTTTGTTATAAAGCAGAAACTAACACACCATTGTAAAGCAATTATATTCTAATAAAGATGTTTAAAAAAAAAGAGAGAGAGAGAGAGACATGTACCATAATGTTCATTGCAGCACTATTTACAATAGCCAGGACATGGAAGCAACCTAAGTGTCCATCGACAGATGAATGGATAAAGAAGATGTGGTACATATATACAATGGAATATTACTCAGCCATAAAAAGAAATGAAATTGAGTTATTTGTAGTGAGGTGGATGGACCTAGAGTCTGTCATACAGAGTGAAGTAAGTCAGAAAGAGAAAAACAAATACCATATGCTAACACATATATATGGAATCTAAAAGAAACAAAAACAAAAAATCACAAACAAAAATTGTACTGATGAACCTAATTGCAGGGCAGGAATAGGGAGGTAGGCATAGAGAATGGACTTGATGACATGGGGTGGGAAGGCGAAGCTGGGGCAAAGTGAGAGAGTAGCATCGACAGATATACACTACCGAATGTAAAATAGTTGGCTAGTGCGAAGCAGCTGCATAGCACAGGGAGATCGGCTCAGTGCAATGACCTAGAGGGGTGGGATAGGGAGGATGGATGGGAGGCTCAAGAGGGAGGGGATATGGGGACATGTGTATGCATATGGCTGATTCACTTTGTTGTGCAACAGAAACTAGCACAATATTGTGAAGCAATTATACTCCAATAAAGATCTATTTTTTTAAAAAGCGAGTGAATGAAGTATGGAAGCTGTGAGTGTGGATGTACCATTTCCACAACTATTAAAGTCATCATGTGGCAATAGCCTAATAACTTATGAATCCTAGATGTTGCTTCATGTTCTTTTGCAATAAGAATTGTTCACCCAGCCTTTGAGATGTGTGGCTCTCTAGGTTTTCAATTTATTTTTGCTGTACATAGAGCATAATTAATGAAAACCCCAATTAGTATTTTGTCATATGTAAGCAAGTGGATTAGAAGATTCACAAACCACTCTCAAGGCTCCAAGGTGAAACTTCCTGGGCACGTGAGACTAACACACTGAAGGAAATCAGGAGATAGCACACAGATTCAGAAAGCACACCCTCCTAACACGTACAACAAAAGCAACCATTTCGCAAACTCTTACTCTGTGTTAGGCACCAGACTAAGCCCTTCACAAGCACAGCACAGTTAGTCAGCACCACAACCCAAGGAGAGGGACCAATAATTCTCCATTCATAGATGAGGAAACCAAGACTCCAAGACTTGGCTAACAGGTCCAAGTTCATACAGGGGATGAGCAGTAAAACCACACTCTTCATCTTTCTGCTAGTCTTCCTCCCTGGGCCTGCAGAGATGCAGGTGACACAAAGGTAGGGAGAGACCTTAGGGCTCTCTTCAGTTCAGATGATAGGAGATGATGTACAAAGAATACAAAGGGCCCCCAGACTCAAGCTTTACATCTTGCAATGATCTTGTCTGTTCACAAAAGTGGGTCTTCTACAGTGACATGCCTGTACTTTTTTCCAATTTGCCTCAGTCATTGTTATGCAAACCTCGGTATCCCACATTGCACAAAATTCTTGAGAAACTCTCTAGTGTGTATATCTTTTGGTTTTTATTTAGAGTTACTCTTTCCATTTCCAGAAGGCTTTAAAATGATAACCTAATGACAGCTGCATTCCTGTAGCCCGGAAATGTGTTCACTGGGCCATTTTTCAGAACACACCCCATGGAGAACACAGGGGGCCAAGAGCCAGGGAGGCAGATGTGTTCCCTACAAACTGCATCTCTCAGCCCCAAACTGCATCAGGACGAAACCTGGCAATTGATAGGCACTAATGGAGCTAGAATCATAATCACTTTTAAGCAGATTTCCTTTGGCCCATATTTTACTCTCTAGAAACCCATTTGTTATCTGCCAGTGCTCCTTCATCGTTTCATTCTATTCACCTCAGAGCAGGCAGGCTATGAGTTAAGTCAAACAATCAGAAATGACACAGACTGGGCTTCCCTGGTGGCGCAGTGGTTGAGAGTCCGCCTGCCGATGCAGAGGACACAGGTTCGTGCCCCGGTCCGGGAAGATCCCACATGCCGCGGAGCGGCTGGGCCCGTGAGCCATGGCCGCTGAGCCTGCGCGTCCGGAGCCTGTGCTCCGCGATGGGAGAGGCCACAACAGTGAGAGGCCCGCATACCGCAAAAAAAAAAAAAAAGACACAGACTCACAGACTTTGCTCTGGACAAAAAAGGGACATGCAGGGAGAGATCACTGATTATTACATATGGTAAGCTGAATATAGGTATATAGAGCAGTGGTCAGATTTAATACTTGATGTCCTGCTTTGGTGGCCTGTTTTATTACAAGTATTAACAGTGATAGCTAACATTTATTGCGTGCATTTATTGAGGGTATTGAGCAAGTCTTTTGCACATATTAATTCTTTTACTCCTCACAACAACCCTATAAGGTACTATTATTATCCCCATTTTACTGATGTGGAAATTGAAACTCGAAAAGTTAAAACAATATGTCCAACATCACACAGCCAGAAACTGGTACTGCAGGAATTAAAGCCCCAGAGCGCAGACTCTCAACCCCTATACTCACCTGCCTCTCACAGATATATAATCAAATATCTGTAAATATTAACCTGGATGCTCTTAATTCTAATCACAGAGTCATTTTGAAAGGGCATTCTGAGCTCAGTTGTGAAATCATAGGTATTTAAAGTTAGAAAGGGCCCTAAAGAGACATGTGGAAGATGGGGTAGGCTTATCCTATTTACTTTGTAAGAGAAATAAACAAAGATTGGCAGATAGCAATGATAGGGATGTAGATTTTTACTTAGTTGGAAGAAGACTATTCTAGAAAATGTCACAGGTGGTTTCGTAGGCCAGGCCTGGAAGTGGTACACATCACTTCTGCTCTCATTCCCCTGGAGAAGGCTTAGTCATGTGACCAGCAAGGATGGTCATGCAGCATGGACCACCTACTATGGAAAAAGGGGAAGACAGGTTTTGGTACACAGGCATTTTCCATTCAGCTCCACAGAGTTTTCCCCTTACTTGTGGTTATTTTCAAAGGTCATTGAGAATCAATAAGCTTTTTTCTGCTAGCTTTCTTCAGATTTACTGTAGTACTGCAAGTTACTGATGACCATATTGACTAAGAAAGAGACGAGAATTCTCAAAGAGAATCTGAAAATAATGCAGGCTTTTCTAAATGCTGCGAGGAGGGGCATGGTAACTGCTGGGACACCAGACAAATGTTTCAGAGAATCTAAAAGAGAGAGCAGCATGTTATTATAGATATAATCCCTTAAAGAGAAGAGAATCAACACCCATATTCAATACTTGAAGCCCCAAAGCCCCTAATCCTTCCTATACATCCCAAGTTGTGCTGACATTTGTGCTTTTTCTGAGTTCTTCACCAAAAATAGAGAAGACAGTAGGTTTAAAACCCATTTCAGCTGCTTGCCAGTGAAAAATGGCATCACGCAGCCGATGGTTATTTTTGGAAAATCCACTCTCCTCTAGAGATGAAAAACAAATCAGATGGTTTTTCCGCTTGATCAATTTTAAAGCGTAGAAGTCGGAGGAGGTGTGTCTCAGTAATATTCTCTAAGTAGGATTCCATTAAAAATTTACAATTTAATAAGAAATCAGGTTTGCCTCATCACGATGTGTACATTCTTTATCCAAGTAGTCTACCCACTTTGCTTCTCCCCGAAGATCAAACCCCTGATATGCAAGGGCTTTTTCTCTATTCCTCAGTGTTCTCTTGTCCTCTCAAGAATTATTTGAAATAGTCATTTTTTTTACCATAAGCACAAGGAAAAGGATCACCCCCCTCCATTTTCCAGGCTGCTCTGCATGACAAAGGACCAAGGACAAGGACCTGTCTTTTCCTTCCCTGTACAGTGGCTCGTTGTCCTAATGGCTCAGTAACTTCTGACTGACAATAATGTCTTGTCTGGGGAGAGAGACTTGAGTTGGGGGAAAGAGCCTAAGCTGGGGCATTGGCCCACTACAGAAAAAACTGTGCTTCTTCTATAAAATGGAAAATTATTTAGCCATTTAAAAAATCATATTTTCAAAGAATTATTAATAAGACCTAAAAATAATAACTACTCATTGAAACATTTTTTTTTTAATTTCTGGTCATAAAAATATTGAACTTTTTATCTTATAATTTAAGGTTGAAAACAATAGGTTTGGCATTCCTTAATGATTCATGCAGAAAACTTATAAAGATTCTTCAGTTTAAACATATCATGCTTTCTTTCCTATCCTCGAAAGGAAAGGAAGGTTGCATTCATGATAAATAGCTTCCTAGCACTCAATGATTATTTGCTTTGTGAAGACAGTTATCTACTACACCCCTGCTCGTTATTTTGTGAATAAAATTGTAAGCATAATGGGAAAAAAATGCAACTACTATATAGCGCCGTCCAAGTATATTGCAAATTTTCTGTGGAAAGATTCTACCTTTTTTTTTTTTTTTTGCGGTACGCGGGCCTCTCACTGTTGTGGCCTCTCCCGTTGCGGAGCACAGGCTCCGGATGCGCAGGCTCAGCGGCCATGGCTCACGGGCCTAGCCGCTCCGCGGCATGTGGCATCTTCCCGGACCGGGGCACGAACTCGTGTCCCCTGCATCGGCAGGCGGACTCTCAACCATTGCGCCACCAGGGAAGCCCGATTCTACCTAATTTTATCAATAGCGTTTCTACTCTATCCTTCCATTTGCCTATCTTGTGACATGACCAAGATTCTAGCTATAATTTTTGCTCATGTGAAAATTTGGGCAAAATTGAAGCAAGGATTCAAACAGTATTGGCAGTAATAAGAATAATAGCATTCGTATGACTTTAATGTGTCCATGAACTATGCCCACAACTTAATGTATCTTACCACACTTAATTCACATACCAGCCCCTATTTTAGAGAAGAGAAAACTGAGCCACAGGTTTAGATATATTCCTCAAGGTCCTACACTTAGTAAATAATGACTCTGGAGTTTAAACTGAGGAACTCTGACCCCAGCATCCATACTGTTAATTCTACAGTACACTGTCTCATAATTTTAGTAAGAAAGAGAAGAGAAAGGATGTTGGGAAAAATAAATATCTAATCTTCTTACGGATCTATCCACCCAAGAACGTAAGAGAAATGAGCCAGGCAGTAAACCTGATCTTCACTCTGTAATTCTAGGCCACCATACTCAGTGGCCGTTTGAAATCTATTCATTAATGGACAAACACTGGTTTACCTTTAGAAACAATGCCTCCAAAAAAACAAACAGCAAAACAAAACAAAACAAAAAAACCCCTGAGAGCGAATCAATCAAAGCTTCTTACAGCTTAGCACACAAAATAAATTCAAAAGAATAGTGTAATTTCAGAAGTTTCCACAGCACTAAAATGACAACCTCTCTGGTCTTATCTTTCTTGCAAAGCAGGAAATGAGAAGACTAAATAGAAAATGATGGCCATAATTTCTAGCTGATTTGAATTAAAATAGCTCTTGAAAAAATAAGTTGTAAAATAGGCCACAAGCTCAAATTAGAGACAGCAAGTCTTGGAAAGCATTCACATTTTCAATGAAGAGAAAAATTAACCATAAAATAAATATTAGCCCAGTGGTTCGAACTCAAGAAGAAATAAAAATGGGCCAAAGACAATCAGCTAAAAGCACATGTAATCGAGACTTTTAACAAATGTTAACAAGTGGTAGAATGAGGCTGAAGAGGTCCAGGGCCTCAGCCTGTCGTGATCCACCACACAGAGTGAGATAATGTGCAGAGCAATGAAAGTAGACAGGGCCAGAATCAATAAGGACAATAATCAGATAAAACTGGCCTATTGCTGCAATTTCACTGGGTATGTTCAGAAAACAGTTTTCCAAGAAGCAACACTGAACCCAATCTGAAGGCCCTTAGAGGTGAGTATACTCTGAAGAGGTGAAGTCCACACATACCCATGGGATAGGAAGCGTCCAGACAGAGGAATACTGCTAGCCAGAGGGGTGGGTAAGGGAGTGAGTGTGGAAGAAGGTTTGTGTTGGATTCCAACCATTGTTGTGCATCCCAAGCCTGGGGGGAAGAAAACCATCCAGCACAGTACATGCAGCCACTAGGTGTCATGTCCTCCTTACCCAGGCCAGGAGTCCTTTTAGAAAAAGAAGACACTAACCAGGCAACAAAAATAAGGGTTTTGGTTGAAAAAGAAAAGAGAGAGCTTTTTCAGCATCAGGTGAAGGACAGGCTGGCTTCAGCTGTTTGCTTGCTTTAGCCCTTTGGAAATAAATGGAAGGGGTTGTTCCTTTTCCACTGAATCTGAAAAGATGGAAACAGCAGCAATGCTAGAACCTCACAGCATTGTGTTGGAGGCTGAGGCACCCTCTTCCTTAGTCACATTCATTCAAGCATTCATTCCTTCAACAGACCTCTTCTGAATGCCTACTCTGGAACAGGTCCCATGCCAGAGACATATAGACATCAAATAGCCACTAATCGTCCTGAAGGAACTTACAATTGTTACAAGTGTTGAGTCATCATCCAAATAAATGTCCTATAGCTCCAGGTAAAATGTGCCAAATGCTGATGAAAAGTAGAAGGAAAGAAGCATGGCTTGCCAGGGAAGAGAGTCAGTGGGGAAAGAGAAGAACCTGAGCCAGTTACTGAAAGGGAGATTCATCTGAGCCACATCTTCAAGGAGGAATACAATTTCTGCAAACAAAGACAGCATAAAAGGACATCTTGAAAAGACACAGAGGCTTGAACAAAGACTCAAGATAAGAAAAATTAAGAAGTTATTAGAAGGGGGAGAAACTTGCCTTGGCTATAGGGTGACCCAGACAACAGGTAAAATGGAGCTAAAAGGTAGAGCTCCTAGGAAATCAACCCAAGAGAATTTGATGGGTAAGCACTAAATATTTTTACTTGTGGAAGTGATATGACCAGGGTTCAGCCGTAAGGAAGAAGGGCTTGGTGACTTCGAGGGCTGGAGAGTGCAAGTGAGGAGAATCGTCATACATCTGTTTAAAGCAGTAAGATGTGGACCTAAGAAGAAGCAACAGGAATCGAGAGAGGTGGCATGGAGAAGCAGAAAGGAGATAGAATCTACTGGACTTGGGGCTAACAGCCCCAGTTCTTCACTCCTCCCTGTAACCACACTCTTAGCCACGCAAAATCGTAGTCACTCCCACTAAAAAGGTGGGATCATCTTACCTTTTGAATCTGGACTCATCCACTGGCAAGAGGCAGGAGAGAGTTTGTTTGAGCCCAGACTTCTACAAGTCTTGCCTGTTTCTACTCATGCTCTGTACCTTTGCCTTTGTCATGAAAACAGCCAGCTAGAGTGAGCCACCCATCACCTCAGCCAGCACAGCCCCAGGCCGGTGAGTCCAACCATGATCAGGAGAGCCACCTAGGCAGCCCCAACCTGACCCCAGACTTAGGAGCAAGGAACTTAGGACTGGGTGCCACTAAGTTTTTGTGGTTGTGTGCTGTGGATAACTGACACAGTGACTGCTAAGAGAAAAGGGAGAAGGATAGCATGTCTTGGGGAGGTTGACAGATAAAGAGGATGACACCAGAATGTATGTGTGAAGTCAGAAGGCTTTGTGCCTAGGTCAGTAATGGTAACTGATAGGGATACAGGACCCCAAATTCCACCACTGGAACCGCATCCTTTTAGACTGTTGACAAATAGGCTAAAGAAGTAGGTTCAAATATACAAACTAAGGGGGTGGCAAACTATACCCTGTGAGCCAAATTTAGCCAGCTGCCTATTCCTATAAATAAAGTTTTGCTGGAACACAGCCATGCTCATTTGCCCGTATTGTCTATGCCCACTTCAGCACTACAACAGGATTGAGTAGTTATGACAGATACGGTGTGACCCACAAGACCTTAAAATATTTACTGTCTTGCCCTATACTTTGATGTAAGAGACCAAACAAGGGATTGTTTTTTAAGACAATATTTCCTAACTGTACATCAGAAAATGTTTCCTATCGGAAGCGAGAGCACCCCTTCAACACGGGTTTGCTTTAAACCGCGCACCATTCTCTCTTTACTGTTTACAATGTCCTGATACCCTCATAGTATTAACACCTTGACGTGTTTCAAGGGGGGAAGTAATGAATACCCAAAATGATGAAAAGTGGTTGAAGAATGCTCCCAACAGAGTTAGTCTTCTGAGCACCTTCCCCTCTGCTCCTTATCACTAGTTTGGGGGCAGTGTGGATTAGACTAGCACTGAGAAGATCCAGCCGCATATCAAGTATGGATAAGTTCAGAGAGAGTTTCGCTCTATTTAAAAAAAAGGAAAAAAGCAACATAAAAAATTTGACTCACTGATTATGTAGTGAGGGATAAAATGTATAATAATAAATGTATTATTTATAATAAATAATAATAAATAATAATAAATAATAAATGTATTATTTGAATTAAAAGTAAATATAATGAGTATACATCACATTTTATTCTATTATTAAATGACTACTGATTTCTTTAAAGGTTCCAGAATCCATTTGGATTCTTTAATTATGAAAGAGTATGTTCTAGGTGGGGGGCTGGAGTGGGGAACCCTCCCAATATAACATGAGTCTACATCCAGCTGGTTCAGGGGGCTTTCACAAGAATGGCTGGAAAGCAAAGCCACCTGGGGGTTTAACACAGGCTGAGGATCCTCCACTAGTAAAAAAAAGCACCATGGCATAATGGAAAGTGTGGGAGATTTGGAGTCAGACTTCAGCTCTGCACCCAGCAGCTGTGTGAGCCATCTCTCAACACCTCAGGGTCCCCATCTGAAAAAATACTAGAGTGATAACATCTTTGCCCAAATTATCTCACAGAGCATTCATAAGAATCAAGGTAGATAGCATATCAAACATACATTATGAGAAACAAAGTGCTGTTCAAATGTTAAGGTATCTTTAGAGATATTTATCAATGCGTGAGAAAATAATATCACGAGTTAAGTATGCAGGGGAAAAACCTAAATACTAGAAGACTCTTAAGACACGACCTTTTAATAAACAAAAGTCTTCTTTCAGCACATTCCAACAAAAGAGAAAATGTATGAAATAATCTCAACCCTTAATAAGCCGGATTTCTAAAGCTGGTGACTAATTTACATGCAAATCATTGAAAACATCTGCCAGTGGTTTCAACCAAGTTTATGTTGATCACATTTCTAATTGTGGTTTCTTGGTGAGCCAGTCGACTCATCAAGTACATCAATAAACTGACCTACATAGGAAGTAATTTGGAAATTATTTGGGAACTGTTCTGTGATTGATGTCCCCAAAAGTTTCTAATTAGCCTTTAGATATCTCCTAAGGTATTGACTGCTTTGTAATATCACCTAAATGATTGTTTGTTCATTCAAGAGCACCTGGTTGTGACTATGAGTAGAAATGATATCCATGGGCAGGTTTTTTAGTTCTTTGCTGAAAAGAATTGTGAAGTGATTCCTGGGATGAGTTTATATAAATACATATAGAGAACAACCCAGACTCCTAAGGACAACCTTACAAAAAGTGCTGGGAATCAGGACATCCCTGTGCAGCCACTAAGAGCCATGTGACTTTGGCCTCTGTCTTCCCATTCATGAACTGGGGCATCCGGATCCAGTTCCATCCTCAGACATGAGCAAGAAGGGCCTTTTGCTCTGGGCCTGACTCTGGATCTCCTTGGCCACACCCTCCCTTCTCCCACCTCCAGGGGAATGGGGAGACCACGGGGTCAAAGAAATCTGCCTACATGAAGCCTACATTCTGCACTAGCTAGACATGCACTGGACCCCTGGGACCCTTGAATTCCCTGCTCAGTGACCATAACCCTGCCTCCTGGGCCAGTGTACACTTCTTCTCTGGGTCTACTCTCCCAACAAAGGAACACACCTCATCGTGTACATCTTAGGTCTGAAATGGGGCCAAGGGACAGCTGTGGGCAGGCAGCATGGACGGAATTTGTACACGTGAGTTGGTGAACCCACATACGTCCACGCAAGGTCCCTAAGGAAGGGGAGAAAGGAGGGTAGCAGGGGTGCTGTGGTAGTTTCTCCTGTGCTGCCATATTCTGGCGTTAGACTCTGAGCATTTGAATTCCAGATTCAAAATTGGCCTTTTAGGTTGTTGCAAAGGTGGTCGTGTCCAGGTAGGAGGACAGAACATCTTACTTACAGTTTTTTAGCTTGATTTATTGCTTTTAAACGTTTAGACAATCGGGGTTGTCTAAACCCTATGCAGGGGTCTCCCTTTGTATTCTTGCCCCATACATGTTAAAGGTGTGCCTGCTCGGATCATACCTCTCTAAGGTCCCTTCCAGCTCTAACTTATTTCAGAGAAAATAATAGAACATTGGGATTAGAGGTTGCCCTGTTTCAATCTTCAATTTGTTCACATGACTCCTTGAGCAAACTGCTCAAATTTTCTAAGTATCAGTTTTTTCATGTATTAAAAAAAAAAAAAACCCAAAAACTCTTTGCAAAGTAGTAATGAGGCTGAAATGACATTACCTATTAAAAATTCTGACACTTAGTGGGTCGCCAACAGATGCCAGCTCTCTATGATGGGAGAAGATAATTCGCAAAAAGGGATAAATCAAACTGGCAGTCACACTCCTTGGTATTTACTCAAATGAGGTGAAAACATACGTCCACATAAAACCTGCACGCAGATGTTTATAGCAGCTTTATTCATAATCTCCAGAACTTGGAAGCAACCAAGATGTCCTTCAGTAAGTGAATGGATAAACATGAGCTATCAAGACATGAAAGAAACTTAAATGTATCTAAGTGAAAGTAGCCAATCTGAAAAGGCTACACACTGTACGATTCTAAGTACATGATATCCTGGAAAAAGCAAAACCAGGGAGACAGTGAAAAGACCAGGAGTTAAGGGAAAAGGAGGGATGGAGAGGTGGAACACAGAGGATCTTTAGGAGAGGGAAACTATTTTGTATGGCACTATAGTGGTAGATACACGTCACTGTATGTTTGTCAAAATCCGTAGAACATACAACACCGAGAGCGAACCGTAAACTATGGACTTTGGGTGATAATGATGTATTCATGTAAGTTCATCAATTATAACAAATAACCACTCTGGAGGGGGATGTTCATTGTTGGGGGGAGGTCGTGCATGTGTGGGGCAAGGGGTATATGGGAACTCTCCATACTTTCCCCTCAATTTTGCTGTGAACTTGAAACTGGTCTAAAACATAAAGTCTACCTTTGTTAAAAAGGGGTGAAGAAATTAAATCCTATCATAATGCGTACACACTGTCCCTCATTTCTCCTTCAACAATGAGATTCTGCTAAGAGAGGAATTATTCCAAAGATTAATAACGCTTTTTATCTAAAATGAGGAGATTTAGCTCATCCAAAAAAGCCATTCAAATGATGAAGCAGATGTTCCGTACCAGCTGTTTGCAGATAATCTCACCAGCAGTGTCAGACATGGAGTTCCAGAAATACAAAGATGCTAAAACAGCAGTAACTCAGAGCAGAGTTTAAAGCAAGGAACTTAACCCTTAGCGGATATGGAGGACTGGGCCACCGCTGGATACAGGGGTGTAAAATCAGTTTTAAACTTCAGCTAACAGGGTCAATATTTTTTTTCCAATAAATCTAGTGACCAGTGTTTACATACTGTTTTGATTAACATGTGGTTTTATTTTTTTTAAGTCATCAATATAGAGAATACATTTGTTAGTCAGGGCTAATGAAATTATATCCATGTCCCATTCTCAGCACCCTGGAGGAGCTGAAGTGACTAATGCTCCATGGAGAACACGCTGAGTATACTGGGAACAGCATTAACCCAGCTATTTCAAAGCTTTCTTCTGAGGAAAGGGTGCTACAGAGTGTTCCACCGTCCTGGTTGTCCAGGACCCCACTATTCAAGGAAAACGCTAAGTTTCCCCAGATCTATTAATCAGGATAGCCAACGATGAAATAATATAATACTCTGCAACACAGCACTGTAAATCAACTATACTTCAATAAAAATTTAAAAATAAACATATATATATAAATGCTCTGCAAAGTGCCCAGTGGCCTGTGTGTTACTGAGATCAGGGGGATGTCCTATGAGTCCTGGACAAACAAAATGCTTAGAAAGGAGACCATAACCTCCCCTCTTTCTTTGACTTGAGACAAAACAAAAACAGGATAGGAGCTAAAATAAGTAAACAAAGACACACCTAAGCATCTCAGATATACACAAAAATTCAGTTAAAGGAATGCAATGCTGTGAAGATGACTTAGGAAAGAAACCTAAAATTAGATGTTCACTTGCATTGGGAAAAAACCTCTCAGCCTTCCTGTAAGAAATAGTCATTGTTTCAATGCTGAATTGTTGAGGTGATCCAGTAGGGGTGTTTTTAAGGCTCTGAAGAAATAATGAAAAATTTGGGGTGCGTGGATTATTCCTCACCGGGACTAGGCCCTGCCTGATAGCACAGGATCTATAATTAGTCATGTAAGTAAGAACCATAGGTCAGCCTCCCTTCCCATTCAGCACTGGTCAAGCTTTTAATAATTGCCCGTTTTTGGCTCAGCAACTAAAGTGTGATACTGAAAATCTGGAGGGGGTCCAGGAAAGAACAATGAAAATGATTAGGAAACATTCCCCCATGAGGAAAATGTAAAGAAATGGGGCTTATTTAACCTAGAAAAGAAAAGGCTCAAGGGAAACTTAGTAATATCCTTTAAATAGATAAAGGCTAATGTGAGTGACATGAACATGATTATTTTTACTGATAACAGTTTAAGAGATGATATTGCAGCACAAAATAAATTAAGTTAGATATTAGGGAAACGTGGTAAGACCTGTGATCTACTGAAAACTACAGAAGACTGAGAGTAATATATATATGTGTGTGTGTATATATATATATATATATACACACACCTGAAGGTACACACCTTGCATTAATAATGCAAATTAGAATCAAGTAAACAAACAACAGAAGTTTACGCAAAGCAAGTAAAAGAAAGCCTACTCTGTGTTGGCTTCTTAGTAATGTGCTATAAGTGACACTCAAACATGATATAAGAAAATGTAATCCTAGTCCACAATCAAGTTAAATCTCTATTTCAATCACCTCCAACAGTTCATTTCATCAACTCTGAAAAATTAAGCACATTTAAGGTCAAAGGTTTCTGCACGATTCATCCTGGCATAAATTTCTCTTCAACCTTGCTATCCTTTCTCACCTGAGCCAATGCCAACTGGTTGGCTCACCCCTTTCTTTCCATCCTTATCCCTCATCACAGTGGAAGTGCGGGAAAACAAAGGCAAAGATCCTAAAAGCGGTCAGAGAGAAAAGACAGAAAACCTAAACGAAATGACAATTAGACTGATGAGTGACTTCCGGAAAGCAACAATAGAAGGTCGAGCCCATGGAATAATATTCCAAAGCTGTCAATCTATAACTGACTTAAGCAGCTAAAAAGACATTTTTTATATAAACTAAAATTGAGTAAGTCTCACAATGAAATCTCACGAAAAATCACCAATGATGTTTTTTTAGAATGTAATTGAAACTAAAAGGACCAGGATGCAATAAAAGCAAGTTGTTTTTCACAGCTGGGGATGAGACATGGAGCTTCTGGGGGCCCCCCACACACAGAAAGAGCCTGTGCAAGAATCAGACCAACAGGAGGAAAGCAGAGGTGGATATGATGAGGAGATTCATCCTAGAGCCCTGAAGCCAACCGTTTCCCTGGAGTTTCTAACCATGCGAGACAATAAATTATACTTTTTGTTCAAAACAAAAGGAGAAAATGTGGAACATAAAATGTAAACTATGAAAAAGCAATTTATAAAGTGAAGAATACAAGATCAAAAACTAATAAACAATATAAAAAAATAACTGTGTTACGAGATATTTTTAAATTTTCTTTGTTACTTGAGTAAGAGAAGGAATGGGGAGGGGCACAAGGAGAAATAATCCAACAAAAGTGTTCAGAACAGAAGGCTTTAGATGTGCAGTGGTGATCAGGAAAGAGGAGGAATAAAAATGGCGCTCAGATTTCTGGCTTCAGCAGCAACGGACTGAGGTGCTGTGTTTATAGAGATGTGGAAAAGTAAAGGAGAAGCAGGTTTTGAAGCCCAAGAGTTAAGATTTAGAAATATACAGTCTTTCCAACTACAAAGGTGAAGAAAATAGATACCTAAGTCTTCGTATCCAAAGAGAATCCAGAACTGAAGATAGAAACTTGGGAGTACTGTCCAGCAGAGAGTATTTGAAGTTTCTAGGAGAAAGAGAGAACGTAACGGGGGAAAGGGGAAGAAAGAAAAGAGGAGAAGAGGCCAGGATTCATTCTTTGTTTTTGCGGTATGCGGGCCTCTCACTGTTATGGCCTCTCCCGTTGGACGCGCAGGCTCGGCAGCCATGGCTGATGGGCCCAGCTGCTCCGCGGCATGTGGGATCTTCCCGGACCGGGGCACGAGCCCGTGTTCTCTGCATCGGCAGGCAGACTCTCGACCACTGCGCCACCAGGGAAGCCCCCAGGATTGATTCTTGATAAACTCTTAACATTACAAGGACACGGCAGAGATGGAAGGGTGGGCTAGCATACAGAAGAAGAGCAGCCAGGAAAGTCAGTGGGGGTGATGGCAGGGGAGGGGGCACTAGAAGAGAGTGGTGTTAGCAAAATCAAGAGACAAGGGTTGAGTGGTTTTTAAGATATGTCTATAAATTCTTTGATACTGTTTTCTTCAGGTGGAGCTGAATTTTCTTACCCTTAAGCATGCGCTAGACTTAGTGACTCACTTTTAATGAGTAAAATAAAGAAGTGATGCTGTGTAGTCGACTTCAGACAGTAGGTCATAAAAAGACACTGCACCTTCTGTCTTGGTCACTTTCTCTCTCTCTTGGGTCACTCACTGCAAGGGAAGCTAGCTGCCATGCACAGCCGGGCAGCCCTGTTGCGAGACCCACATGGCAAAAATCTGTGGCCTCCAATCAACAGCTCCGTGAGGGAGTCACCCTGGAAGTTAACCCTCTTGCCCCAGTCAAGCCTTAAGATGACTGCAGTCCCAGCCTTGTGAGAGACCCTGAGCCAGAATTACCCAGCAAAGCCGCTCCTAGACTCCCGACCCTCAGAAACAGTGTGAGATAATAAATGTCTGTCATTTTAAACCACTAAACTGGGGTAATTGGTTATTCAGTAGAAGATTAAAAAAACACACACACACAAGGATGCTAGAGGAAGGCAGGAGTGGTAAACTGTGTCAAACGCTGCAAAGAGTTCCATATGGAACGGTGGGGTGGAAGCCAGAGTAGAAATGGGTCAACATGTGAAGGAAAGATGAAAACAGAGAAAGCAGACAATTCTCTTGAGAAGTCCGGCTCAGGACGGAAGCAGAGAAATGGGGCAGTAAGCTGGCAGAGGGCCAAGAGGACAACTAAAGCAGCAAAAGTCGATCTAGGGATCTAGAACAGAAGTCGACGGCTGACTCGTGACAGAAGCAGAAAACCTCCTCCACGGAGACAGGAGGAAGGCTAAGAAGACAGGCGCAAAGGCAGGTAACACTTCAGATCTTGTTAACACGATTTTCTCAATAATAATAAGGTGGGGTAAATCCTTGTCCACAGTCCCTCACAGGTGGGCATCTGGCCTCTACTTGGGGACATCTACCCCCCTCCTCACGGTCTCCAGGGGTGCGGTGTGCTGCCCCTCCCCTAGGAGGGGAGTGCCTTCCCAGGAAGCTACTCCTGAAACAAGACAGCATAAATCTTCACTCTGATGTTCGAGGAATACCTGATTCCTTATGTTGATTCAGGGAATTACATTTTCTTTTAAAAGATACCAAACAAAAGATACCCTCCTTCCCTAGATATGGTATTTGGGATGAGGTGGGGCTGAGGCTTTCATTTTTATTTTACACATATTAGAATATACATTTCACTTTTCTAACTAAAAAGATTATTCAGGACCCTTTAAAACATCTCCGATTATATTTAAAATATCATTTCTTTGCTTTAGATGATATTCCAATATAAATAGCTAATGATCAATTTACTAAACCTACAGTTTTGTAGGTTCTGTTTTGTTTTAAGTCAATTCCCTTTCCAATCCCACTTTAGCTGCCACAATTTCTCAGCTGCAGCAGGTCCTTGGTCATCACAAAACTTGACCCCAGTAGCTATTTCTCGTTAATAGGTTTGGTCATTCAATCGCTACAAAGTGTCACGTGTAGGCTTAGAGCAGTCCCATCCTGTCGTCTGCCATTACCAAGTTAGCTTGATCAAACGTCAGATTCACACACAATACTCCATCAGCGGGTTGCAGCTGGGGGACCTAACACGAGAAGCAGCCCGTTCCTGGAAGTCAAGTCCACATGCTTTGGACAGTGTTTCTTCTCAATTTTCAGAGATCTTGTTCACTTATTTCTAGGTTTTGAGCATTCTTTGGAAGGGCTTATCTTCCATATTTGACTTATGAGTCTTTTATCTCCATTTAAATACAGACTACAGTTTCTTACTCAAGTCTAGCAGGGAACATAATCTTGGTTGGTGCCTCTTTCTGGGAGACTCTCAGACATACTGCCAAGAATTCCTGCAGTTGTTCAAGATTTTGCAGCTGGGTCACTGGAATGATCTTTATCCATGAGAGCCCACATAGAACGACATAAAAGTTTAGGTTCTTTCCAACTTGAAGGCAACATCAGAATTCATTTCTGGAATGGGTCAAGTCTTAAATTTAGTGAAACAACATAAGCCACTCTGAACTCGTCTCTTTGACAAACAGAAATCTGAATATCACATCGCTGAGTCTCAAAGTCTGAGGCCCAGAGCAGCAGCGGCATCTGGAAACTAGTTCACAATGCAGATTCTTTGGTCCCACCTCAGACCTACTGAATTAGACACTCAAGAGGTAGGGCCAGCCATCTGTGTTTTAACACACCCCGTTTCCAGGGGATTCTGATGCTTGTTAAAGTTTGAGAGCAACCGACAGATTTTGCTAAGTGGTTCATCCTATCACAGAACCAAATGCTGTGAATTTGACTTGGGATGTTAGGAACCTCCTCTCAGAGAACAATTCTCTAACCAAGGACAGAATGCCTATTGTTAACTTGTGCGTGGAGAGAGCTGGGTGAATTCTCAGTGGAGGTTTTAGACGTAAGAAAAGATAATGTAGGATTCTGGTAAGGAGGTGAACAGTCACTGTGATGGTAGGCATCTCACATACCTCCCATTCCTGGGGAAGAATGAGTAATGGTTCTTCTTTTGGAAAGAGGAGGCTTTAAAAACAATGATGGTTGATGTTGCTGGTGTGAAATATAAAGGGTAAAAAGAAAAGCCTCCAAAAACATCTGCAGAGACTGCCGATTTTGTTTTATTGTTTTTGTTTGTCCCCTTCTGAAGGGACACCGAGAAACATTTGTGTTTTATGACTCTTAAGTTGACAGGAGCTGTGTCACGGAGGAATATAGGGCCATAAAGGGCAGAAATAAACCATTTCTTGGGGTCTTCTGGATCACACCTGCAGCACACAGGCTGAAACCCACAACAATGACTCACAGCTCAAAGAGAGCACCCCCTGCCATTCCAATGCTCACTGGCACAAGAACAGGCCCTGACCCACTAAATCTGATCCACCCTCTTACTTTTAAAACCCACTCTACTAAGTGAGCTATTTTCACAAAGTTTTTTTTTAAGGTATAATGAGGATGATAAATAATAAGCACATACAGCATAAAATATGGAATTCCTTCTGTCAAACAGCAAAATTGTCACCTGTATTAATACACTAGGCCCCTAACAAAGAATCACTGACTAGACAGAGAAAGAGAGTTACCTGGGAACGTATTAATTGTCTAATACATTGTGTTGGAACATTCTGGCCAGTTTTCATTTTACAAATGCTCAAATCTCTCATCTTCTATGTTTAGAAAGTTAAAAAAGAAAAAGTTCATCAAATTGTATTACATTTTCCCTACTTTTCCTTTAGCCTTTTAAAGATGGCTTGGCCTACTTATATCTATGGTTAAGGTTACGGTAGCACAAAGCACTTCTCCTTACTTCTCACCTCAGATACCTTTTTGTCACCAGCCTCCATTCCTTACTCTAATTTTATCCCAGCTTCTTCACCCATCTTCAATGCTTTCCCTTAAATGCAGTCTGAAATGATCTCATCCCTGAACTTGGAGTAAGTGGTGTCTGAATAATTCACTTGGCACTTGACTGTGTACTCGTCTTATCACATCTCCTTTCTCAATGATTTCCCTGTATTTTGGAGCAACATTTAGACAAAACCTTCAAGAATTCCAAATTATTTATTATATAATTTGTGTCTCTCCATGTTTGGACTTAAAGAATTTTTATGTTTCACAGTCAAATACTGTGACTGGAAGAATTACTCATTTCATTCTAACTTATCACTTTAATTTTTGTTGTTCATCACACTATCTGGATTAACTTTTTGCTTCAGTTCCATTTAACACTGGGCTAGGCACTGAGTATAAAAGTGTCTGCGGGTAAAACAAAGACAAATAAAACAGTGCCTGCGTATAAGCAGCTTACTTTCCACTAAATGAATCTGCCTAAAACTAACTCTGCTGCAAAAATCAGAAGCACTTTACATAGCCAGGGAAGATAAATAAATATTCCTGCCTGGAAGTTCTTTATATAAAGTATTGGGCTGAGAGGAGAGAAAAAAGGAAAGAGCAAGAAGAAACCAAATAAAGTGATGGGTCCCTGAAGGAGGTAGAAGAGGACCAGTGATTACAGGTTGATGCCAATGCCTCGCAGCACGTGGCATAGTCAGAAGCTGAGCACCAGGAGATTGGTTCAAGATGGCAGAGTAGAAGGATGTTTGCACACTCCCTCTTGTGAGAGCACTGGAATCACAACTAACTGATGAACAAGCATAGATAGGAAGACACTGGGACTCACCAAAAAAGATACCCCACATCCAAAGACAAAGGAGAAGCTGCAATGAGACAGCAGGAAGGGTGCAATCACAAGAAAATCAAATCCCATAACCACTGGTTGGGTGACTCACAAACCGAAGAACAATTATACCACAGAAGTCCATCCACTAGAGTGAAGGTTCTGAGCCCCACGTCAGTCTTCCCAAACTAGGGGTTCAGCAACGGGACAAGGACTTCCCAGAGAATGAGACTTTGAAGGCTAATGGTATTTGATTCCAGGACTTCAACAGGACTGGGAGAAACAGAAACTCCACTCTTGTGTGTGCCAAAGTAATGCACACATTACTTCGGCACACATAAAGTAATGTGCACATCAGGACCCAGGGAGAAGGAGCAGTGACCCCATAGGAGACTGAACCAGACCTACCTGCTAGTGTTGGAGGGTCTCCTGCAGAGCTGAGAGGAGGCTGTGGCTCACCATGGGGACAAGGACACTGGGAGCAGAAGTTCTGGGACATATTCCTTGGCATGAGCAGGCCCAGAGTCCACCATTAACCCCACCAAAGGCCCTGTAGCCCACAGTGCTGGGTAGCATCAGGCCAAACAATGAACAGGGAGGGAACTCAGCCTCACCCATCAGCAGACAAGCAGATTAAAGTTTTACTGAGCTCTGTGCACCAGAGCAACACCCAGCTCTACCCACCACCAGTCCCTCCCATCAGGAAGCCTGCACAAGCCTCTTAGATAGCTTCATCCACCAGAGGGCAGACAGTAGAAGCAAGAACTACAGTCCTGCAGCCTGTGGAACAAAAACCACATTCATAGAAAGATAGACAAAATGAAAAGGCAGAGGTCTATGTACCAGGTGAAGGAACAATATAAAACCCCAGAAAAACAATTAAATGAAGTTGAGATAGGCAACCTTCTAGAAAAGAAATTCAGAAAAATGAGAGTAAAGATGATCCAGGACATCAGGAAAAGAATGGTGGCAAAGATTGAGAAGATGCAAGAAATTTTTAACAAAGACCTAGAGGAATTAAAGAACAAACAAACAGAGATGAACAATACAATAACTGAAATGAAAAATATACTAGAAGAAATCAATAGCAGAATAACTGAGGAAGAAGAAAGGACAAGTGACCTGGAAGACAGAATGGTGTAATTCACTGCCACAGAACAGAATAAAGAAAAAAGAATGAAAAGAAATAAAGACAGCAAAAGAGACCTCTGGGACAACATTAAACACACCAACATTCACATTATTGGGGCCCCAGAAGGAGAAGAGAGAGAGAAAGGACTCGACAAAATATTTGAAGAGATTATAGTCAAAAACTTCCCTAACATGGGAAAGGAAATAGCCACCCAAGTCCAGGAAGTGCAGAGAGTCCCAGGCAGGATAAACCCAAGGAGAAACACGCTAAAACACAGAGTAAGCAAATTGCCAAAAATTAAAGACAAAGAAAAAATATTAAAAGCAACAAGGGAAAAAAGACAAATAACATACAAGGGGACTCCCATACGGTTAACAGCTGATTTCTCAGCAGAGACTATTCAAGCCAGAAGGGAGTGGGATGATATATTTAAAGTGATGAAAGGGAAGAACCTACAGCCAAGATTACTCTACCCAGCAAGGATTTCATTCAGATTTGATGGAGAAATCAAAAGCTTTACAGACAAACAAAAGCAAAGAGAAGTAAGCACCACCAAACCAGCTCTACAACAAATGCTAAAGGAACTTCTCTAAGTGGGAAACACAAGAAAAGAAAAGGACCTACAAAAATAAACCCAAAACAATTAAGAAAATGGTGATATGAAGACACATATTGATAATTACCTTAAATGTGAATGGATTAAATGCTCCAACCAAAACACACGGGCTCGCTGAATGGATACAAAACAAGACCATATATATGCTGTCTACAAGAGACCCACTTCAGACCTAGGGAAACATTCAGACTGAAAGTGAGAGGATGGAAAAAATATTCCATGCAGATGGAAATCAAAAGAAAGCTGGAGTAGCAATGCTCATATCCGATAAAATTGACTTTAAAATAAATAATGTTACAATAGACAAGAAAGGACACTACATAATGATCAAGGGATCAATCCAAGAAGAAGATATAACAACTATAAATATATACACACCCAACATAGGAGCACCTCAACACATAGGCAAATGTTAACAGCTATAAAAGAGGAAATCAACAGTAACACAATAATAGTGGAGGGCTTTAACATCTCACTTACACCAATGGACAGATCATCCAGACAGAAAATTAATGAGGAAACACAAGCTTTAAATGACACAATAGACCAGATAGATTTAATTAACATTTATAGGACATTCCATCCGAAAACAGAAGGTTATACTTTCTTCTCAAGCACACATAGAACATTCTCCAGGATAGATTGCATCTTGGCACACATATCAAGCCTCGGTAAATTTGAGAAAATTGAAATCATATGAAGCAACTTTTCTGACCACACATTAATGAGATTAGAAATCAATTACAGGGGAAAAAAACTCAAGAAACACAAACACATGGAGGCTAAACAATACATTATTAAATAACCAAGAGATCACTGAAGAAATCAAAGCAGAAACCAAGGAAAAAAAATACCTATAGACAAATGAGAATGTGTAAGAGGGAAGTTTATAGCAATACATTCCTACCTCAAGAAACAACAAACATCTTAAATAAACAATCTAACCTTACACCTAAAAGACCTAGAGAAAGAAGAACAAACAAAACCCAAAGTTAGCAGAAGGAAAGAAATCATAAAGATCAGAGCAGAAATAAATGAAATAGAAACAAAGAAAACAATAGCAAAGATCAATAAAACTGGGCTTCCCTGGTGGTGCAGTTGTTGAGAGTCCGCCTGCTGATGCAGGGGACAAGGGTTCATGTCCCGGTCCGGGAAGATCCCACATGCCACGGAGCGGCTAGACCCGTGAGCCATGGCCACTGAGCCTGTGTGCCCGGAGCCTGTGCTCCGCAACGGGAGAGGCCACAACAGTGAGAGGTCCGCGTACCAAAAAAATAATAATAATAATAATAAATCAATAAAACTGAAAGGTGGTTCTTTGAGAAGATAAACAAAATTGATAAACCATTAGCCAGACTCATCAAGAAAAAGAGGGAGAGAACTCAAATCAATAAAATTAGAAATGAAAAAGGAGAAGTTACAATGGACAGCACAGAAATACAAAGCATCCTAAGAGACTACTACAACCAAATCTATGCCAATAAAATGGACAACCTGGAAGAAATGGACAAATTCTTAGAAAGGTATAACCTTCCAAGACTGAACCAGGAAGAAATATGAACAGACAAATCACAAGTAATGAAATTGAAACTGTGATTAAATATCTTCCAACAAACAAACTTCCAGGACCAGATGGCTTCACAGGTGAATTCTATCAAACATTTAGAGAAGAGCTAACACTCATCCTTCTCAAACTCTTCCAAAAATTGCAGAGGAAGGAACACTCTCAAACTCATTCTACGAGGCCACCATCACCCTGATACCAAAACCAGACAGAGACACTACAAAAAAGAAAATTACAGAACAATATCACGGATGAACATAGATGCAAAAATCCTGAACAAAATACTAGCAAACAGAATCCAACATCACATTAAAAGGATCATACACCATGATCAAGTAAGATTTATCCCAGGGATGCAAGGATTCTTCAATATATGCAAATCAATCAATGTGGTATTAATAAATAGAAGAATAAAAACCATATGATCATCTCAATAGATGCAGAAAAAGCTTTTGACAAAATTCAACACCCAATTACGATAAAAACTCTCCAGAAAATGGGCATAGAGGGAACCTATCTCAACATAATTAAGGCCATATACAACAAACGCACAGCAAACGTCATTCTCAGTGATGAAAAACTGAAAGCATTTCCTCTAAGATCAGGAACGAGACAAGGATATCCACTCTCGCCACTCTTATTCAACATAGTTTTGGAAGCCCTAGCCATGGCAATCAGAGATAAAAAAGAAATAAATGGAATCTAAGTTGGAAAAGAAGAAGTAAAACTGTCACTGTTTGCAGATGACATGATACTAGACATTGATAATCCTAAAGATGCCATCAGAAAACTCCTAGAGCTAATCAATGACTTTGGTAAAGTTGCAGGATACAAAATTAATGCACAGAAATCTCTTGCATTCCTATACACTAAAATGAAAGATCAGAAAAAGAAATTAAGGAAATGATCCCATTCACCATTGCAACAAAAAGAATAAAATACCTAAGAATAAACCTACCTAAGGAAGTAAAAGACCTGTACTCAGAAAACTATAAGACACTGATGAAAGAAATAAAAGATGACACAAACGGAGAGATATACCATGTTCTTGGATTGGAAGAATCAATATTGTGAAAAGGACTATACTACCCAAAGCAATCTACACATGCAATGCAATCCCTATCAAACTACCAATGGCATTTTTTACAGCAGTAGAACAAAAAATCTTAAAATATGTATGGGGACACAAAAGACCCCGAATAGCCAAAGCAATCTTGAGGGAAAAATGTGGAACTGGAGGAATCGGAGTCCCTGACTTCAGACTATACCACAAAGCTATAGTAATCAAGACAATATGGTACTGACACAAAAGCAGAAATATAGATCAATGGAACAGGATAGAAAGCCCAGAGATTAACCCATGCACCTATGGTCAACTAATCTATGACAAAGGAGGCAAGGATATACAATGGAGTAAAGATAACCTCTTCAATAAGTGGTGCTGGGGAAACTAGACAGGTACATGTAAAAGAATGAAATTAGAACACTCCCTAACACCATACACAAAAATAAACTCAAAATCGATTAAAAACCTAAATGTAAGACTGGACACTATAAAATTCTTAAAGGAAAACAGAGGAAGAACACTGTTTGACATAAATCACAGCAAGATCTTTTTTGACCCACCTCTAGAGTAATGGACATAAAAACAAAAATAAACAAATGGGACCTAATGAAACTTAAAAGCTTTTGCAAAACAAAGCAAACTATAAATAAGATGAAAAAACAACCCTCAGCATGGGAGAAAATATTTATAAACAAGCAACAGGCCAAGGATTAATCTCCAAAATAAACAAACAGCTCATGAGGTTCAATATGAAAAAACAAACAACCCAATCAAAAAATGGGCAGGAGACCTAAACAGACATTTCTCCAAAGAAGACATACAGACAGCCAAGAGGCACATGAAAAGCTGCTTAACATCACTAATTATTAGAGAAATGCAAATCAAAACTACAATGAGATATCACCTCACACCAGTTAGAATGGGCATCATCAGAAAATCTACAAACAACAAATGCTGGAGAGGGTGTGGAGAAAATGGAACCCCCCTGCACTGTTGGTGGGAATGTAAATTGATACATCCACTATGGAGGTTCCTTAAAAACTAAAAATAGAATTACCATATGACCCAGCAATCCCACTACTGGGCATATACCCAGAAAAAAACATAATTCAAAAAGACACACGCACCCCAATGTTCATTGCAGCACTATTTACAATAGCCAGGACACAGAAGCACCCTAAATGCCCATTGACAGACGAATGGATAAAGAAGATGTGGTACATATATACAATGGAATATTACTCAGCCATAAAAAGGAACAAAACTGGGTCATTTATAGAGACACAGATGGATCTAGAGTCTGTCATACAGAGTGAAGTAAGTCAGAAAGAGAAAAACAAATATCGTATATTAACGCATATATGTGGAACCTAGAAAAATGGTACAAATGAACCAGTTTGCAGGGCAGAAATAGAGACACAGAAGTAGAGAATAAACGTATGGACACCAAGGGACAAAGTTGAGGGGGCGGGGGGAGTTGGTGTGATGAATTGGGAGATTGGGATTGACATATATACACTAATGTATAAAATATAATGTATAAATGTATAAAATAGATAACTAATAAGAACCTGTTGTATAAAAAATTAAATTAAATTTTAAAAAATATAGAGAGAGAAGCTGAGTACCATCCACTGTACTGATATCAGAAACACCTACCCTTCCCTCTGGAAAACTGGTCCCATGCCCTAGGGAACTCATGCTTGGATTATTGTGATAGTCCCTTAGCAGCTCCTCCTCTGCTTTCTATTTCCAGCTTACAGTTGGCTCAAGATGCAGCTGCAATGCTAATTCCTAGTCCATCTCCAGAGCTGCTCACATGACTTTCATATTCTAATAAACATTATTCCCTTTTACTTGATGAAATGGGCTTCAGGTATTAATTTTTATATTCCAAGTCCTCCAATAATTGCCCTGAAAGTACTTAAATGGCTCTATACCCATTCTACTGGCAAGCCCAGAAGTGAAGTTCAGATGCGGCTCCTGTGACAGATATGCATCTGGGCTTAAGGCTATGTCCGTTTCTTCTACACCGGCTTTACCAAGTGGGAGGCAACATCATCTAAAATTGGGTCAAGAGTATCTTGCTGCCTTCTCAAATGTAACACTGCATAGCGAGGTCCTTCCTATCCCACCCCATCCACCCCCTGCTGTTACTCTGTCCTAAACAAGGCTGTAAAGTAGAAGATTCTAAGTAAACCAAGTAGGGAGTTGAAAGAATATGGACTTCAGAGGCAGAGTGATCTGGCTTTAACCTGAGCTATTGGAATCACTCACTTACTCATTAATACATTGATTCAGTAATTATTGGGCACCTACTATATGGCAGGAGGTTACAATGGGGAGTAAGACAAACTCCTTCCCTGCCTTAGTGGAGCTCAGAGCAAGGCAGGACAGATGATCATTTCAAAAGAGCGGGTACTCTGATGATGGGAAGCAAATGGAGTTATCAAGCACAGGGGAGAGCTCACGTAACCTAAAGAGGGGGGCTTCCAGCAGACATACCACCTGGGCTGAGCGCAAAAGGAGGAGAGAGAACTAGACAGCCATCAGGGCAGAAGAACATTCCAGGCACAGAGGGCAGAATGTATGGAGGCTCCAAGAATGAGAAAGCACAGCAGGATGAGGAAATATAAGATGTGTGATGTGGCTGAAAATTGGTAGGTAGGAAAGAGCCTGGCAGAAAATGAGGTATAAATAAGGACTGACTTGTTATCGTAAGGTGTCTGGAGTGAACTGTGAGAATCATGGGTAACTACTGAGCAGAAGAGGAAGAGACAAAATCAGAGGTTTGTTTTTCAAAGGCTCGTCTCACTGATTTGTAGAGAAAGAATTGGAGGAGACAGGAGACTTAGAAAAAGAGGTCGGTGGGAGGCTGTTGCCATAATGGAGGTGATAAATATTAAGGAGCCAAACTAAGGCCCTGGCAGAGGAGTAATAGAGGAGTGGGGGAGGTGTGAGTTAGGAACCAGAATCAACAAAACCTGGAGACAGGTTGATGTGAGGAGAAAGAAAAGGAGGGAAAAACAACTTCCAGGTTTCTGGCACATGCAGCAATGTCATTCCTAAAAGAGGGAGCCCAAGTACATTTTAGAAAGACAATGAGTTCCATTTTGGATGTGTTAAGTATCAGGTGCCAATGGCATGGCCAACTGCAGGGGACCAACGAGCATTAGACTAACTTGGAGCTCAGAAGAGAGATCTGCACAGAACACATTAAGGGATGTGCATAGGAAGACCAGCCCACAAAAGATCTTGTGAAAGAGCTTCTAGAAAGGTATAACAGGAAAAATTTCCTCCCTAAAATGCAAATAACAATCTATACCCCACAGGGCTGTTGTGTGAATTAGGTAATGTATGTATGTAAATGAAACATAATGTCCCTGATAGACCAGGAACATAATAGATACACCACAAATGATAAATTTCATCATCATTAATGTTATTATTTATAATAAAAATAATGCATGAGTTTTCTTTAGGTGTTTAAGTAGTTGTCTATTTTTTTATAATACCTCTTAACAAAGTTAGATCAACTCTGAAAGTTTGGAGTATAGTTTACAGTCGTCTGGGATGAAAGCCTTTAAGTGAAAAATGCACATGTCTATTTAATTTATTTATTATTTTTTTAACATCTTTATTGGAGTATAATTGCTTTACAATGGTGTGTTAGTTTCTGCTTTATAACAAAGTGAATCAACTATACATACACATATGTTCCCATATCTCTTCCCTCTTGCGTCTCCCTCCCTCCCACCCTCCCTATCCCACCCCTCTCAGCTGATCTCCCTGTGCTATGCAGCTGTTTCCCACTAGCTATCTATTTTACCACATATGTCTATTTTAGATGATATACCTGAAACAAACAAATGAAAATTAAAAATTCTGATGTAAAAAATATGTAATTTAATAACTATGTTTACTCTTCTGTCTCTTCTGTAACTGTATGTGGTCAGTTTATGGAAACATCAAAGTGATCATACCAGGATGAGAATAAAATTTAGCAAAATGAAAAACATGAAGGATATTAGCCACCTAAGGAATGGCTAGAAGGAGCAAAGGCATTGTCTATAAATAAATATGTGGCTGAGGAGTTTTGGAAGCACTTTCTTTCATCTAAGGTGCAAGGCACAGAGCACACACTTAATAAATATTCACCAAATGAATGAGTGAATGTTAGAGTAGGGCACACACAGCTGACTACTGGATCTCTTCACCTGGGCTTCCCACCAGCACCTCACATTCAATCTATAAAGTGGACCTTACTATCTTTTCCCCCAAATCTGCTCCCTTGGTCACTTCTCTAAGGAAGTTAACACCATTATCACCCACCCAGATGAAGACTCTGGACTCTGTTCCCTCTCTCACCCCCAAATCACCACATCCCATCCAGGCGGCATCCTGATAGCACCGCATTCTCCAGTTGAAGTCAGAGCAGTCCCTCTAACACCCCAAAATCCCCCACACTGCTCCCCTGTTTTATGCCTCCAACGGCTCCGCACTGCTGCAGGAAAAATTCCCAACTTTTTGATGGCATAAAAAATCCAACCCCAGCTTGTCCCCAGCAAACCTACCCATTCCTCAGTCGTACTGAAGCCTCTGGGGCTCCCTAGAACCTCCGTGCCATTTCACGCAGCCCTGCCTTTGTGAAGGGGTCTCCTTCCCACCTCATCTTCCAGGACGCCCCTTCAGACATACCTCTTCTCCAAAGCCTTCCTGATAAGCACCCTTTCATACCACCATAGGTAGAAAGAACTCCTTGTACTGTACCCTCGCTCTGCCCTGCACATAACACCTACAGCATTTTATTGCAATTGCATGCGTAACTGTGTGTCTGATCTTTGAGAGTATTAGCTCTTGGAAAATAGAGCCACTTCTTAGTCACCTTTGTATCTTCTGAATTTAGCACAGTGGCTTGGCATACAGTAGGTGCCCAATAAATGTTTGCTTGCATTTACATCTTATTATTTATGTATTAGTACTTGTTATTTATTATAGTGGGTTTTTTAATCTGATGCTCTAGCTTATTCAATAGTCTTTTCTGAACAGGGTTTGAGTAAAGCAGTTCTAGAGACCTGATACCTTTTTTGTACATTGATAAAATCATGATTCTGGACTTCAAAAAATAAAGAAATTCCTAGATCCCTCTCTCAAAATATGATAACCACATCAAGATAAATTCATCCAGTGAGAACCATCTGGTCTCTATAGATGCCATCTCTAGTTCTGCCTGAATTACAATAATCTACATTGTGTTTGGGGACATGTAAAGGAGCTCTTTGGGATTAAGTATGAAAATATAATGGAGTTTTAAGAAGAAAACTATAAAACTCTACTGAGGGATATAAAAGAAAACTTGAACTACCTAAAAGCAAAATGCGCAAAGACTGTAAACTAGTAATTCACAAAAGAAATAGCACTGCTCACATAAGCAGTTCGAGGATTATAATCTGACAAAGATTAAAAAGACTGATCCTGTCTGGCTTTAGTTAAGTAGAGAAGCAGGCACTGTCAGCAGGAATGTAAATTCATACGGCATCTTTGGAGGGAAATTGACAATATCCAAAAAAAAAAAAAGTAAATGTTTATATCCTTTAACCTATCACATTTCTAGGGATTAATCCTGTAGATATACCTGTGTGAATGCAAAAAACACATGTACACAGCATATGTTCACAGCAGTACTAAGACAGCAAAAAAAATTGGGAATAATCACGTGACCATATGTTGCCAGTTAAGTGACTTTTGGTGCATCTATGAATAGAATTCTATACACCCACTAAAACAACCAAAATGAAAATGTTCTGAGACAGAAACATGTCCAATATAGTTATGTCAAAGAAAATTATAGAATATTATTAAATGATTATTAAAGAATAATATGATTAAAAGATTTCATTTAAAATGATAACTATTTGTAAAAAATTTTCTACTTCAGGGTAGTATTAGGGTACTACCTTCAAAATTGCTGCCATATTCTATACCACTCGTGCTATTATTTACTTGTTTCTTAAAAATCAACCAATTTTTTTTATATAGATGAATGTATTGGAAGAGAAGAGTGATAACATCCATGAAATCTTGAGTTCAATATGTATGTTTTTCTGATACTCCTGGAAAATAAATGCAGAATATTAAAATATGTTCTTCCCTGCACCACCTAAGCTCATCTCTTGTGCGTCCCACTAGTGTTTCACATTCCTCACTTTGTGAGTCAGTGTGAGGACTGGCAGAGAAGACCAGCCAGATGTGGGGATTCGGTCACCAAACTGATAACAGCTGGGATCCGTGGGGCTGGGGTGTGGAGATTGTATTATAGAGAACTGTCATTTTCTCCATTACAGATGTCTGGGATATTGGGGGTATCCCCAAGATAAAGAGCACACAGCACCTTTGTACTCAGAAATTAATAAATATTTATTTCAAGGTCTCTCTGTCTTGGATTATCTGTCAGAGAAACAAATATCACACTAACTAGACCTAAGACGACGTGAACGAACAGCAAATGAATCACCTTTTAAATGGGGCCAGCACAGTGCTCTAGTCGCAAGGTGGTGGCCACAGTCTAAATTTCACAGTTGGGGGCTTCCCTGGTGGCGCAGTGGTTGAGAATCTGCCTGCCGATGCAGGGGACACGGGTTCGAGCCCTCTGGGAAGATCCCACATGCCGCGGAGCAACTAGGCCCGTGAGCCACAACTACTGAGCCTGCGCGTCTGGAGCCTGTGCTCCGCAACAAGAGAGGTCGCGATAGTGAGAGGCCCGTGCACCGCGATGAAGAGTGGCCCCCGCTCACTGCAACTGGAGAAAGCCCTCACACAGTAACGAAGACCCAACACAGCCATAAATAAATTAATTAATTAAACGTCACAGGTGGGACTAATGTGTGAACCTGAAGGATGAGTCTGTGCACGTGGACGGCTTAGTGATGAAGTGACTGCCACGCCGCTGTCCACAGCACCAGCACCTCTTCCAGTCCCAGGCCCGGGAGTCACTGAGAAAATTAACTCCTGTCACGAATGGGGAAGATGCACCGCCCAGCACCAGGCTACTGTTTGTGGGGAATGAAGACATTTACTGCTGCCCTGGAAGGTCATCATCTCCGGCGCTCAGGATGGGAAAATCAGCGTCTGTGCCGGGGTAGAGACAGGAGAGAGGCTCAAAGGAGCAAGAAGAGTGGCCTGCGGTTAGACTGAGTCTGTGCAGCACCCTGCTCGCCCTTCACAGAGACCCCTGCACAGAGGAATAAGAGGCATTCTCGACTAAAGCAAGCCCTCTCCCCTCTCCACAGAGACAGCCCTGCTCCATTCTCTGCATCTCTAACCTGAAATACTGTGTTAAACAACAGTGATGATGGCGAGGAGGGGGAATGTGCCAGTTCCGCTTACACTACCTGCAGCCATCTAAGACTCTCAGTCTATGGGTCACGTCCCAAACCATTGTTCTTATGTAAAGACAAGCATCCTGATAAAATTGCACGTGAGTGCTGCTGAAAAACAAATAACATGAATTTCTTCCCACCTCGATTAGACTTTTCTTTATGCTATGCAGCTAGATACCCACAGGAGTTGATGTGTAAGATATTAGCAAGTGACCAAAGAGGAATGTATGAGAACGCCAAACACCTAGAAAAGATTGACAATTCCATGGTCAAAACAGAGAGACACTAATATAAATTTTAATAATTGTTAGCTAAATAACATACTGTCTAGATATTCTATGAAATTACATCTGTGTAATAATTTTAAAGTACATAAGTCTTGAAATATGTAATAAGGATCTGGTGGTTTAAGTACAATTTCCACGAAAATAAATAAATAAGAAAACAAGTGAGTAGAATAAGGGAAAAAAAGGTTTTTTAATATATATTATTGTCACCATATGAAATTACTATATTAACTCAATCAACCTGAAACTGTCATCCTTAAAAGCAGAGTTAAGACAAATCCAATTATTTCTCAAACATAAAATAAAATCTTAACCACTCTCATTTACTAGAGCACAAGAAGGCAGCCTCCACCTTCCAGCCCCCTCTGGTTCTCAGCTTAATTGCTTCTGGACAGGAAGGCAAATCCTAAGAGGTGACCACATTTGTGCTCTGAGTTGTAAAAAATGTTATCTGGCTTTAAAATCTTTAAATGAGATTATCCTCAAAAGACCAAAAAAAAAAAAAAGTTCTTTTATTCCCGAAAATGTTTTCCTATCCATAGAAGATTAAATGAGACACTGCCATCTTATTAGGGAGGCAAACTATGGGGGTGGTGGGGGTGGGTTACTGACCTTAAATAAAAGTTAAAACACTCTTTTAACAAAATATAACAATATATATGTAGTCAATTACCTTCAAATATTTTTGCTCTTGTTTTATCTTAAAAACTAGTTTTACAAAATGAGCTAGATCTTGACCACCACTCATCTGTTCAAACATTTATGAAACACCCTACTATGTGTAGGGCTAAGAGTTGGGGATTCTGAACTGAATGATATCAAAATGTATTGAGTCTAATGTAGGAGACAGGTGAGCACATAAATAATCATTATGCATCTAAATAAGTAACATAAAAATATATGTGGTGAATTTATAGTCATTGGGCACTTAGGATCTACTAAGCACCATGCTGACATCTTTATATACATTGTCTTAATTCTCTCATTTCTTTTTGACTAAATGTCATTACTGAACTTATATTATAAATGAGGTAACTGATGTAAATTGAGGTTAACATACTGGACCAGGATAACTCAGCTATCAAGGGGCTGAGCCAGAACTGGATCTCAAGTCTCTTTGGTTCCAGTGCTGGAATCGCTGGCTGGACTGGAGGAAATGGGATGGGGGCAGGTCAGGGAGGTCCTTGGATGCCATGTTTAGGATTCTATTTATCCTTTAATCAGGTGGGAGCTACCAAACAATCATAATCATGGGAGGAAGACTTGTTTTTGAGAACATCTCTGCATAAATTTTAATAATTGTTAGCTAAATAGCATGCTGTGTAGTTATTCTATGAAGTTACATCTGTGTAATAATTTTAAAGTATTTAAGTCTTGAAATATGTAATAAGGATCAGTTTTTTTTTAAGTACATTTCCATGAAAATAAATAAATAAGGAAACAAGTCAGTATAGCTAATTGTAGAGAAAGAAATTTGGATAAGGTTGACTTCTAGGCTATCACTATAAACTTAATAAGGATTGGAAAACAGACTAAGCAGAATTTAGTGACTGGATGAGTGAAGTGATGGATAGTGACTCCAAATGTCATGACTTGAGTACCTGGATGGACCATAAGTAATCAGTTCATACAGGGGAACAGCAGGAAGAGCTGTGGAGCCAGGAGCAGGGGTGCAGTGGAAAAGAATGAGTACATTTGGGGGCATGTTGAATTCAACTTATGTGGAATAGAGTAGACACATCCAGTGGGCAAATAGAAATATGACTCCAGAGCTCAGCAGTTAGACCTCTTTAAATATGAGTTTAGAAATCATCAGCTGAAAGGGCGATTAAACCCACAGAAAGACACAGAGGAACTTTCTTCCATTTCTCATCCCCTAACTTCCTTTCCCTCTAACTTTCCTCCCCCCACTCTGTCTTTAACTGTTGTAATTTATCAAAGAAATACAGTAGGCTAAAAAAAAAGAAAGAAAGAAAGAAATACAGTAGGCCAAATAATGGTCCCCTCTCAAAGATGCCCATATCCTAAACTCCAGAACCTATGAAAAGGTAGCTTATATGACAAAAAGGAGTTTGCAGAAATGATTTAAATTGAGGATCTTGAGCTGGGGATATTATTCTACATTATCTGGGTGAGCTCAATCTAATCACAAGCAACCTTATAAGAAAGAGACAAGAGGATCAGAGTCAGAGAGAGAGATTGGAAGATGCTACACTGCTGATCTGGAAGATGAGGAAGAAACTGCAAGCCAAGGAATGCAAGTGGCCTCTGGAAGCTGGAAAAGGCAAAGAAACGGATTCTCCCATAAAGCCTCCAGAAGAAACACAGCACTGCTGATATACTGACTTTTATCCAGTGAGACTGATTTTGGACTTCTGACCACAAAAACTGTAAAATTTTTAAAACTGTGTTGTTTTAAGCCACTACATTTGTGGAAATTTATTATAAGAACTATATAAACTATGTAAATCATACAAGTTTATATACAAACTATGTAAACTAATACAAGCACTAACCTATTTTTGTTTTATTCTTTAGAGAGCATTTTGCATGACCTGTTATTAATTTTGTTTGAATTCTATTTTATTTATTTTTTTATATGGCAAGTCCTTATTAGTTATCCATTTTATACATATTAGTGTATATATGTCAATTCCAATTCATCACACCACCACCACCCCCTCCGCCACTTTCCCCCTCGGTGTCCATACATTTATTCTCTACTTCTGTGTCTCTATTTCTGCCCTGCAAACTGGTTCATCTGTACCATTTTTCTAGGTTCCACATATATGCATTAATATATGATATTTGTTTTTCTCTTTCTGACTTCACTCTGTATGACAGTCTCTAGATCCATCCACGTCTCTACAAATGACACAATTTTGTTCCTTTTTATGGCTGAGTAATATTCTGTTGAATATATATACAACATCTTCTTTATCCATTCATCTGTCCATGAGCATTTAGGTTGCTTCTATGTCCTGGCTATTGTAAATAGTGCTGCAATGAACACTGGGGTGCATGTGTCTTTTTGAATTATGGTTTTCTCTGGGTATATGCCCAGTAGTGGGATTGCTGCATCATATAGTAATTTTATTTTTAGTTTTCTAAGGAACCTCCATACTGTTCTCCATAGTGGCTGTATCAATTTACACTCCCACCAACAGTGCAAGAGGGTTCCTTTTTCTCCACACCCTCTCCAGCATTTGTTGTTTGTAGATTTTCTGATGATGCCCATTCTAACTGGTGTGAGGTGATACCTCATTGTAGTTTTGATTTGCATTTCTCTAATAATTAGTGGTGTTGAGCAGCTTTTCATGTGCTTCTTGGCCACCTGTATGTCTTCTTTGGAGAAATGTCTATTCAGGTCTTCTGCCCATTTTTTGATTGGGTTGTTTGTTTTTTTAATATTGAGCTGCATGAGCTGTTTATATATTTTGGAGATTAATCTTATGTCTGTTGATTCATTTGCAAATATTTTCTCCCATTCTGAGGGTTGTCTTTTTGTCTTGTTTGTAGTTTCCTTTGTCGTACAAAACCTTTTGAGTTTCATTTGGTCCCATTTGTTTATTTTTGTTTTTATTTCCATTACTCTAGGAGGTGGATCAAAAAAGATCTTGCTGTGATTTATGTCAAAGAGTGTTCTTCGTATGTTTTCCTCTAAGAGTTTTATAGTGTCTGGCCTTACATTTAGGTCTTTAATCCATTTTGAGTTTATTTTTGTGTATGGTGTTAGGGACTGTTCTAATTTCATTCTTTTACATATAACTGTCCAGTTTTCCCATCACCACTTACTGAAGAAACTGTCTTTTCTCCATTTTATATCCTTGCCTCCTTTGTCACAGATTAGTTGACCATAGGTGCATGGGTTTATCTCTGGGCTTTCTATCCTGTTCCACTGACCGATATTTCTGTTTTTGTGCCAGTACCATACTGTCTTGATTACTGTAGTTTGTAGCATAGTCTGAAATCAGGGAGCCTGATTCCTCCAGCTCCGTTTTTTTTTTTTTTTCTCAAGATTGCTTTGTCTACTCGGGGTCTTTTGTGTTTCCATACAAATTGTGAAATTTTTTGTTCTAGTTCTGTGAAAAATGCCATTGGTAATTTGATAGGGATTGCGCTGAATCTGTAGATTGCTTTGGGTAGTAGAGTCCTTTTCACAATATTGATTCTTCCAATCCAAGAACACGGTATATCTCTCCGTCTCTTGGTATCATCTTTAATTTCTTTCATCAGTGTCTTATAGTTTTCTGCATACAGGTTTTCTGTCTCCCTAAGTAGGTTTACTCCTAGGTATTTTATTCTTTTCATTGCAGTGGTAGTTGGTAGTGTTTCCTTAATTTCCCTTTCAGATTTTTCATCATTAGTGTATAGGAATGCAAGAGATTTCTGTGCATTAATTTTGTATCCTGCAACTTTAGCAAATTCATTGATTAGCTCTGGTAGTTTTCTGGTGGCATCTTTAGGATTATCTATGTATAGTGTCATGCCAGCTGCAAACAGTGACAGTTTTACTTCTTCTTTTCCAACTTAGATTCTATTTATTTCTTTTTTTTCTCTGATTTCCATAGCTAGGACTTCCAAAACTATGTTGAATAAGAGTGGCGAGAGTGGACATCCTTGTCTCATTCCTGATCTTAGAGGAAATGCTTTCAGTTTTTCATCACTGAGAATGATGTTTGCTGTGCGTTTGTTGTATATGGCCTTAATTATGTTGAGGTAGGTTCCCTCTATGCCCATTTTCTGGAGAGTTTTTATCGTAATTGGGTGTTGAATTTTGTCAAAAGATTTTTCTGCATCTATTGAGATGATCATATGGTTTTTATTCTATTTATTAATACCACATTGATTGATTTGCATATATTGAAGAATCCTTGCATCCCTGGGATAAACCTCACTTGATCATGGTGTATGATACTTTTAATGTGCTATTGGATTCTGTTTGCTAGTATTTGTTCAGGATTTTTGCATCTATGTTCATCCATGTTATTGTTCTGTAATTTTCTTTTTTGTAGTGTCTCTGTCTGGTTTTGGTATCAGGGTGATGGTGGCCTCGTAGAATGAGTTTGAGAGTGTTCCTTCCTCTGCAATTTTTGGAAGACTCTGAGAAGGATGAGTGTTAGCTCTTCTCTAAATGTTTGATAGAATTCACCTGTGAAGCCATCTGGTCCTGGAAGTTTGTTTGTTGGAAGATATTTAATCACAGTTTCAAATTCATTACTTGTGATTGGTCTGTTCATATTTTCTATTTCTTCCTGGTTCAGTCTTGGAAGGTTATACCTTTCTAAGAATTTGTCCATTTCTTCCAGATTGTCCATTTTATTGGCATAGAGTTGCTTGTAGTAGTCTCTTAGGATGCTTTGTATTTCTGTGGTGTCCACTGTAACTTCTCCTTTTTCATTTCTAATTTTATTGATTTGAGTCCTCTCCCTCTTTTTCTTGATGAGTCTGCTTAATGGTTTATCAATTTTGTTTATCTTCTCAAAGAATCACCTTTCAGTTTTATTGATCTTTGCTACTGTTTTCTTTGTTTCTATTTCATTTATTTCTGCTCTGATCTTTATGATTTCTTTCCTTCTGCTAACTTTGGGTTTTGTTTGTTCTTCTTTCTCTAGTTCCTTTAGGTATAAGGTTAGATTGTTAATTTGAGATTTTTGTTGTTTCTTGAGGTAGGATTGTATTGTTATAAACTTCCCTCTTAGAACGGATTTTGCTGCATCCCATAGGTTTTGGATCGTTGTGTTTTCATTGTCATTTGTGTCTAAGCATTTTCTGATTTCCTCTTTGATTTCTTCAGGGATCTCTTGGTTATTCAGTAAGTATTGTTTAGCCTCCATGTGTTTGTGTATTTCATGTTTATTTCCCCTGTGATTGATTTCTAATCTCTTTAGCATGTGTTCAGAAAAGATGCTTGATATGATTTCAATTTTCTTGAATTTACTGAGGCTAGATTTGTGACCCACCATGTGACCTATCCTGGAGAATGTTCCATGCGCACTTGAGAAGAAAGTGTAATCTGCTGTTTTTGGATGGAATGTCCTATAAATATCAATTAAATCTATCTCGTCTATTGTGTCATTTAAAGCTTGTGTTTCCTTATTAATTTTCCACCTGGATGTCCATTGGTGTAAGTGAGGTGTTAAGGTTCCCCCCTATTACTATGTTACTGTCGATTTCCTCTTTTATAGCTAGCAGTCGTATTATGTATTGAGGTACTCCTATGTTGGGTGCATATATAATTCTTATATCTTCTTGGATTGATCCCTTGATCATTATGTAGTGTCCTTTCTTGTCTCTTGCAGCATTCTTTATTTTAAAGTCTATTTTATCTGATATAAGTATTGCTACTCCAGCTTTCTTCTGATTTCCATTTGCATGGAATATCTTTTTCTATCCTCTCACTTTCAGTCTGTATGTGTCCCTAGGTCTGAAGTCGGTCTCTTGTAGACAGCATATAGATGGGTCTTGTTTTTGTATCTATTCAGCAAGCCTGTGTCTTTTGGTTGGAGCATTTAATCTATTCACATTTAAGGTAATTATCGATATGTATGTTCCTATTACCATTTTCTTAATTGTTTTGGGTTTGTTTTTGTAGTTCCTTTTCTTCTCTTGTGCTTCCCACTTAGAGAAGTTCCTTTAGCATTTGTTGTAGAGCTGGTTCGGTAGTGCTGAATTCTCTTAGCTTTTGCTTGCCTGTAAAGCTTTTGATTTCTCCATCGAATCTGAATGAGATCCTTGCCGGTAGAGTAATCTTGCTTGTCAGTTCTTCTCTTTCATCACTTTAATTATGTCATGCCACTCCCTTCTGGCTTGTAGAGTTTCTGCTGAGAAATCAGATGTTCACCTTATGGGAGTTCCCTTGTATGTTATTTGTCGTTTTTCTCTTGCTGCTTTCAATAATTTTTCTTTGTCTAATTTTTGCTGATTTGATTACTGTGTGTCTTGGCGTGTTTCTCCTTGGGTTTATCCTGTATGGGACTCTGCACTTCCTGGACTTAGGTGGCCATTTCCTCTCCCATGTTAGGGAAGTTTTTGACTATAATCTCTTCAAATATTTTCTCGGGTCCTTTCTCTCCCTCTTCTCCTTCTGGGACCCCTATAATGCAAATGTTGTTGTGTTTAATGTTGTCCCCGAGATCTCTTAGGCTGTCTTCATTTCTTTTCATTCTTTATTCTGTTCCATAGCAGTGAATTCCACCATTCTATCTTCCAGGTCACTTATCTGTTCTTCTGCCTCAATTATTCTGCTATTGATTCCTTCTAGTGTATTTTTCATTTCAGTTATTGTATTGTTCATCTCTGTTTGTTTGTTCTTTAATTCTTCTAGGTCTTTGTTAAATATTTCTTGCATCTTCTCGATCTTTGCCTCCATTCTTTTTCCGAAGTCTTGGATCATCTTCATTATCATTATTCTGAATTCTTTTTCTGGAAGGTTGCCTATCTCCACTTTATTTAGTTGTTTTTCTGGAGTTTTATCTTGTTCCTTCATCTGGTACATAGCCATCTGCCTTTTCATCATGCCTATCTTTCTGTGAATGTGATTTTTGTTCCACAGGCTGTAGGATTGTAGTTCTTGCTTCTGCTGTCTACCCTCTGGTGGATGAGCCTATCTAAGAGGTTTGTGCAAGTTTGTCGTTAATTTTTTAAGTACATGAGTAGAACGTTCTAAAGACAGATAGACATACAGACACAGATGTATGTATTTATTTTTCTTCCTCAATTTATTTTTCTTTTGATCAATGGCAGGATCATGGTAGGAAAAGTTTTGATCATGATAAAAAGATGGTTTCCACTCCTGTTGGATTTCCCTTAGCAAAGGTTTCCACTGGGCAGTACTACTCAATCTTAGCTGCACATTATAATCACCAGGAGAACTTTTTAACTCCCTGCCCCACCCCACCCCCAATGGCCAGAATCTCTGGATACAAGTTTTCCAAGTGTGGTTCCTGGACCAGCAACATCAGCATCACCCAGGAACAAGATAGAAATGTAAATTCTTAATCCCGAATCCAAATTTACCGAATCAGAATTTGGTGATGGGGCCTAGCAACCTGTGTTTTTACAAGTTCAACAGATGATTCTGATACATACTAAAGGTTTGTTCTAGTGAAAGAAGTCCAAGGTTTACCTCTGTTCTCCCTTATAATTCCTCACCTGGACTCTACACTTCCTGGAAGGAAGAGTTGGTAGGGATTAGTCAGACATGGAAACACTGGGTAGATCATGTTTGCTTGGGGTGCAGTCACTTTGCACTAAAAGCTCAGCTCTTAGGCACGGCTTTCTCCCTTCTGTCTCTAATACCCATGGATCCAGAGCAACAAGTTCTCTTGACCAAGTAAGTCCTGCCATCACCACCCCCTTTCAGATGTTCCCACTTCTCTCACCAGGAGAAAGAGAAGATCTCGGCTGGACCAAGATCTCTAAAGGCCTAAGCACTAAATATATTATAGTCATTCCCTCTGACAAAAGTAACGAAATAAAATTTTTAAAGTTTCTTCAAAATGAAACAAAAGCTGTATGCTTATAATAGAAGTTTCTTTCTAGATTTTTCTAGGAATATTCAAAGCAGCTGACTTTTCTTTTCTTTGCCCCAGCTTTTCAGATGTCCTAAGCACACACTTAAGCATATCTCAGCCTGGCCCTCCAGAAAAGAGCTGGGGTTATCGAGCAACCTCCACTGATTCCACTCAATGCCAGATGGATGCCTCCAGCACAGGTAATGTGAGTGTTGGATGGTCCTCTCCTGGTGGCAAGATTGAAGATTTGGGTGTGAGCTTCAGGAGATAAAACAGAAAATGCTCACTAGCTTTGAAAAGAAGAACTCCAGGTGGTCCTGCCCAGCTTCCTAGAAGTTGGGGCTTTGGTCCAAAGCTCTAGCAAACAATAAGGTAGTACTTTGCCTCTGAGTTGTAGGTCATTGTCTCCTTGTGTATTATATTCATTTTTCTCAAAAACTAAATGAGGTGAAGCAATCGATTACGGACATTTTTGAATCCCATCGCACGGTTACAATTCCTTCATCACTTCCAACAAGCAAGTAGTAAACTTGATGTTCCAAACATTTAGCAGGAATACAAAGTGATATTAGACATAATTCATGCAAAAGAGCTTTTACTCTTTGGGAAGAAATCCATATACATAAACTCAAGGGATCCTTTTGATGACCTATACTGAAAATCACAATTTTCACGATGTCAAATGTGGAGACCTGGTGACTTCTACATGTTCCAATCTTCACAATAAGAATAAGCAGAGATGCATTCTTCCCCCCTACAAAAGTGCTTTATCATTGTGTTATCTAGAATAGTTCCCAGAAGGACACATACTTTTCCCTGTGCTGCTTGGTTAAGTCAGAAGCAGCTGCAATGCTCACTGTGGACAGAGTCAAAAACAGCTCTTGAAAGCCACTGAAAACATTCATCCGTAGTTACTCCACTGAGTGGCTTTCTAAAAGAAGTCTCTCTGCTCTCCCAGCCAGTGCCATGTGCACAATGACGCCACACAAGGTCAAGCTGGCCATGGGAGTGCGGCCACCATGCCTGCAGGCACTTATCACATTCTGGGGCCTTTTTGTCTCACACAGAGGGGATACTGGCTCTGAAGCAGAAGCGGTGACTGGTAGGGTTTATAAGAATTGGCTGCCAGCCCAGGGGCTATTTGGATTTCTCCACTGCTTTAGCTGAAGGATTCTGCAGGAAGATTCTTTCAGGGCACTCACTGCCATCTGAGGTTACATAATAGCAAGCATCTGAATAAGTGATTATTTGAAATTCCTGCAAAACCACCAAAGCCCAATTCCTGGTCTGAGAGAAGGGAGGGGATGGGAGGACTTGAAGTTTCTATCTTTGGAAGCTGACAGCTTATTATTAAGAAAGGCAAGGTGTCAGAGGCTTGACATTTTTTGTTACCCCTTTCATTGACTTCATACGCAAGCAAATGCACTTGGCAGCCTTTTAGCCAAGCACCAGCTTGAGAGGAGAAACCAGTTCAGGAAATGGATTTATACTCCAAGCTCAGATGAATCTGAGCTCATTTCAGAGGGGACACCAGCAGACTGGCAAGGACATGCCTCTGAAATCAGCTCAGATTGACAGTGTTTATAGGCAAGAGGAAAATGCTCACATTCTAGTATGTTTGGGGATGTAAGCAGAGGTGGACCCTGGCAAGGGCAGAATAGCTAGAATCTATCCAGGCTAGGTGTTGCATGGTTGTTTGGGATAGGGAGTGAGGTGAAGAGGAAGGGCTGTAGTTTTCTGACAAGTTCACAGTCGACTAAATACAGAGTTACTACATCCAGAGGCATTTGAGGCAGCCACTGGGCCACATCCTCAGATGCATATTCAGCTGGAGAAATTTCCATAAGTCACCAATGACCCCCATCTTCATTGGTGGACTTGCATGCAGAATGCCATACATTAGACACTCTCACAGAAGATTTTCTGATCAGTCATAAAGTTGGCCACTCCCAACCATTTCCCTGGTGTCACAGCCTAAGGAAGAAAGGGTTTTCAGGAATCTTATTTACACATAAAATGGAATTTGTGGAGACAAAAAAACCTGAAGGTCTTAGTTGTCTACAAGATCAATGTGTGGTAAATGTACACTGGAATTAATCAATCAATCAATCAATCTTATAATGCATTCCCATTTCCACAAGTATAGCGGATGAAACCTCGGAGGTGATGTCTCCATTGTTATGGCACTGTGTTCTCTCTTCCCAGTGCCTTTTAAAAGAATCGTCGTATCAGTTAGGATGCCTTCAGTTGCTGGTAACTGAGAACTCCAACTGAAACTACCACAGATGACTCTGAAATGAGTTAACTTTAAATAAAAGTTCAGAAATCTGGTCATCCAATTCCTGTGATTCACTTGGCTTTGTTCTTCTCCGTGTGTTAGCTTCACCTTCCAGATGGGTGGGAGAGTTCTAAGCTTCACATCAGATGCAATCAAGTCCACAGGCAGAATAGTGTCACTTCGCCCACTGGCTTCCCTGGGGAAGGAGGAAACATCTCCAGAAGCCCCTGTCCCCAGAGATCTCCCTTCACATGTCATTAACCAGACCTGGGTTACAACCCTTTCCCTAAAGCAGCACCACACAGAGAGAATAGGATTCCCAGTATTGTCAGGAACCAACTAGCATCCACCACCAGGGCTGGAATTGGAGACAGCTTTTCCTGAAGCGTACAGATGGATGTGTGAAAGAAGGATGGAGGCCTGAACAAATGCAGTCTCTGCTAGGAAGGAGAAAGGAGGGAACTGCTATCTGGTGAGCGACCAGTGGTGCCTGCTATAGGCATTCATCAGCCGTCCCTTATGCAAGGGAAGGTGATAGAAACATGTTCTAAGTGATTAATCCCTTATTCAATTCAGAGTCCAGTTCCAAGGGAAGGTTTACAACGAAAGTCTGTGGAAGTTAAGGGTTCCTTCTTCAGATAGTCCTGACTGGATTATCATAGAGCAGAGAGACCTTCAGCTCATGTCAAAGCTTAAGCAGCCTCCGCCACCATGAGGATCTGCAGGGCCAGCTGGCAGTAAGCATGAGCCCCTGCAGATGGCTCCAGCAGCAGCCTGTGGAGGTTCCTACAAAGTAACTCACACAAAAGCAATGGAGAAACAAGCGTTGTGGAGCACAAAGAAAGTAGATAAGGCAGCACAGCTGCTACCTTCTAGACTCAAAATAGTAACTTGTCCTGTGTATTTCTAGACTTAAAAACTGGGTACTCTGAACAGAAGTTTCAGGAAAACAACTATTAGCTCAATATAAAATTGAGGATATCAACAACCAGAACTGCCCAACAATAATATGGGCTCCCATTAAAGGCTGAGAGGTCCTTTTCACTCAAGGAGTTCAAGTAAGCCTGGTGACAAGGAAATCTGCTCAGGAGAAACACACTCAAGGCATTTTAATAACAGTACAACTCATTTTGACACGAAGCATCATGCTGGTAACTTATAAGGCTCAATGAGTGCTTGATCATCATGTATAACATGCATTTATTTAAAGTTTCTTAAACCTGAAAAAGATTCCCCACTAAAATTTATAACCAGGAAGCTCCTGTGCATTGATGAAGTTAGGACATGGGTTCATTTCCTCTGTGTGAGTGGATAAGGTGCAAAAGAATGGCCAAAACCAAACTCATCTTCCCCGAAGTCAGCACTGACTCTTGACTTCCCTACCTCACCGCCATTCTCCTTGTCACCCAGGAGTAAGTCCTTGGAGTCAGAGGTCCTTTCCTTTCCCTCCCAACCAGCCAGCAAGCCATTTGAATGTGGCCTCCAAAATGCTTCTCACATTTATCATTTCCTTCCTTTCTGATTGATCCTCTGGTTCTGAGAATAATTATCTATCCCTTGAATTGATGCAATAACTTCCTGACTTGTGTCTCTGACCCAAATGTACTTCCTAAAGTTCAGCTTCAATGACATTACTCGTCTGCTCAAAAATTTCCATCAAGTAAGGACAGCTAAGCCTCCAGAAACACACATTATCCAAGAATAGCCAGGTCTAATTAAGGTACAATCCACACCTCCAGAGTAAGGGGGTCTTCACAATGTCTGCCCAGTGGGATTTCAGCATGCTGTAAACCAGTGACTGCTGTAGGCCTGCCATTCTTCCCCCTTCCAAATGGGAGTTTTAAAATGGCTCCACAATTTATACATGAGGAGAGAGGGCAAAAATCTTATCTCTTTAGTTGATAGGAGGAAGGAGGAGTCCATTGAACTAATAGAAACTGTTGCAAATCACCTGGAGATCCTGGACTCAGAGCTGGGTAGAGTGACTGGATTTGTGTCTGGATTGTTTCCCTTGGAGAGAAGGTGACTATAATCTATTGTAAAAAGCTCATTGACAAAGCAGACTGAGCAGAGACAATACCAGGTTTTGACAAAATCCCATTTCGTATCCCTTTTAGAAAAAGCTAGTTACTTAGAGCACTGAGGTAGCAATTTTTAGATTGCAGTGTCAGGCAACAGTTGTAATTTTCAACAGTAGAGACTCCCCTCTGTGCTTGTATGTGGCCCTATGAGGCCTCTTTGGATTGCCCCTTGGAATCTCAACACCCATGTTACCAGAATATACTTTAACTCCAATAATCCATTACAAACGTTCAAGTACACAGACTTCATCCACATAGACAAAGACTAACCAAAGCAAGCCAACACGTGAAATGAAAAAAAGAAAAGAAAAGAGTTAAGCAGAGAGAAAACCACAAGAATAGAGAAAAAAGAATGAGTTGGAGAAAAGAGTGAAGCAAGGGAAGGTGTGTAAACAGAGAAATGCATTACCAGCATCCCTCAAGCTACCAGGAAAAGGGAGGAAAGGACAAACGACTGCGAACGGCCACATGGAATCAGCTGGGCAGAAGTGTTCCCTGAGCCTGATGTCCTATGAAAAATTACCATCTCAGGCTTTTGTTTCTGTCTTATACCTGGTAGGACCACAGAATTTGTGAGTAGGAAGGTCCCAAACACCATACCTACCCCTGCCTGATGCAGAAATCTTCTTAAATGTCCCTGAAATGTTTTCCACTGGAACTGGAGATTGGGTATCCCAGCATCACTAAGCTGATGAAATTTCATAGGAGCCAGAGTAAGATTGAAAATGCCAGGCAAGTGTCTGCTTTTCTTTCTTTCTTTCTTTCCTCCTTTCTTTCCTTCCTTCCTTCCTCCCTCCCTTCCTTTTTCTTTCTTTCTTTTTCTTTTTTCCTGACTCCCAAGATGTGGGAGTAGCATGTGATGCATTTCCTCTCCTCCAGGGAATGTCTCAGCAAAGTTACAGACTTTCAAATTTGGAAGTAGAAGTTGAACATGGTCAAAGAAGGGAGGACAAACAGAGAAATGAAAAGTTTAGCGACAAAATTTACTGCAAAGTGAAAATACAAGATTGTTTTCCTGGGAAACTAGGTTTAGGGCAAGAGCTGGTCCCATCCTGGATAAAAGCCTTTAAAACTTTAGCTGATGTTAATGATCCCTCAGGGAACCTCTGAGATCCATCCTCGGCCACCCTCTCTTTTCACCCTACACACTCTCTGTTGACTCTTACCTCCCTACCCTCACTCCACTGGGAAGGCTTAACCTTTCTGAGTGGCAGAAAGGACAGGGTGATGACAATTGTCATTGACCCAAATCGATTCACAAAAGCTACCATGTCAGGAGAATGAATTCTACATCCTCCCAGTCTTGGGGTTTCATTCTAAGCAAAAGTGATCACCAGGGAGAAAGAACTGGCAACACAGATACATAAAAATATTCATCTTATTTTCATGACACCAAGCCAGCAAGAGACAGGACAGGTTATAATACAGAGGAAGTTCCAAGTATGAAAACTCAATTCTGTCCTTTGTTTACAACTCCAAGACTACCACCCCTATGATCTCACCCTAATCACATCTCACGACCCTTCCAAATTCCTTTCCAGATCTTTCTCCAAGGTGGAGCCAGATTGATCAAATACTGTCCGTTTATAATTATTGTTTGAGTTTTATTTACATTTGACTTGTCTCTTTATAATATCATTTTCAAGGAAGAGACCTCTTATTCCAATAACCAGCTACCCACTCTTAAGACCTCTGTCCTATCTGGCCGCACTTTGAGTGTGTTCCTTGTTTATGTCACCGTTAGGGTTACAAGAATTCAGATGCTATTCAGCCTCCTCTTCATTATCTTAGTGAACTGAGTATTTCCACTTTAACTTTAAAAACCCCAAGTACTAAGGTCTACAAGATCACTTCTTTACAAGGCCTTTTACCAAATGCCAAACAGTAACATGTATAGAACCACACACTACTATTGCTTCCATTCTCCTACAACAGGTGTCCTCCTTCTCTTTGTCAGAATCTATCCCTCTCCCAGAGCAAACTCATCCAAGCATGGTTTCACCATTGTCCTTAGAGGGATGAGGTCCAAGTCTGTATCTGAAGCACAGACCTTTCTTCTAAATGCCAGCCTCTATTTTCAGCTATTTACCTGACATGTCCCTGAGCCATCTTGCTTAGCTTGGCTTCCCTGGAAAGCAGAATCTAAGATAGAGATTTCCACATGGTGGTTTATTGGATCTGCTCTTAGGAACACCACCTGTGAGGGAGCCCTGTCAGCAGGGAGGGGCAAGAAGAGGTTGAACGGTTATGCAGCCCCAACAGAGGCTCCCTCAATCCCACAGGGACCAGATGATCCTTCAAATCTTTTCCAGACTGGGGCAAGGAGGCTCAGACTTCGTATCCCAAGATCTACCAGCCCTTGACTGTAGGCCACCCCCAGAGAAGGGGGCATAATCTTCAGCGAAGCAGTGTCCTTCATGGCGATCTCCAGGGAGGGATTCAGCTACGAGCCATGGCAGCCAACTTCCCAGGCAGCTGGGGAAATGAATATCTAGCAGCTTTAGCTCCTCCTGATGGTCAGAAGCAGGTGCTCCTGCTAAGACCATGACTTCTTCCCTTGCCTTATGCTATATTGGCACAAGGAGCCTGAAGTAACCAAGTGAAGTCATAGCTGGAAGTTTAATAGAGACTCTTCTTGTGTTTCCTGATGGAAACATGTCCTTCTGAGAACCAGGACTTCTAAACCCGTGAAGCCCAGGGTTGCAGAGGCAAGAAACACAAATTCCCCAAGTGGGTCAATGAAGCAATGGCAAGAGGGGCCACCTTCTACTTCTACCCCCTTGGTTTCCAGACTCATGTATTCTACCTTCTTAGGACACAGCACCACATATTGGTTGCTGATTTAGAATGCATATTGCATCCTGGAGGATGACCCCATCCTGGCAAGGTATTATCTCAAAGTTGGTGCCAGAGCCGTGCCTTTGAAAGGCCATTCTGTTGCTCTCTTTGGCTGCACCTTCTAGGTGGCATGGTATATTAGGGCTGGAGGTGCAGTATGTGGTGGACACAGTGGATCCCACGGTCAGGGGTGCATTGCTTCACTTCCTTTGTGGTAAGTATGTGCAGGTGGCACATCACAGTAACACATCCAAACTGAACTCATCGTCATCTCTATCGCCACTGCCAATCCACTCCACATCCTACTTTTCGTATCTGTCACGAGCACACTGCCATGCTGCTCAAATGCGATGTTCCCAGGCAAGCAGTGCCACAGCCTGTGTAGCCCTGGCACTGCATCTTCTCTGGCACATGATTCCATATCCCAGAATATATTCAAAGCATCCTCCTGGAGCAGAAGTTCCTCTCCAAGATAAGTAGCTTTTAATAGCATTACTATATAGAAATAACAAATATGTTATACAGTAGGACAAGAAATCAGATGAATTTTCAAAAAAACAGACAACTTCAAATAAATGTGGTGTTTTAGCAGATTGATTTGGACTGGATGCCCAGAATCCCAGGGAAATGTATGCGCTGTCCTTTATCCTTAGAAATTATTTAAGAGAAGGAAGCACTGCCTTGGGAATGAGCACTGGAGTAATAACTAAGAGATCTGAACTCTAGAATTGGATTTTCAATTGATAATGATATAATTTAGTTAAGACATTGAGCAACTTAGTCGTCCATTTCCTCATCTATGACCCTACCTACAAATATCTATCCCATGTCTTCTCTTGGATGTCTCAAAGGTACCTCAAACTCAACACGTCCAAAACCTACATCATAATTTTTCCCCACAATCCAGTCCTTTTCTAATATTTCCAATTCCTGCAAATGGTACCACCACCCATTCAATAGCTCAGGCCAAAAATCTAAGAATTCTCCTTGACACCTATTTCTTCTTCAACTCCTATATTATATATTAAATCAATCCCTGCTGATTTTACTTCCTGAAATCAGGATAGATGGCTCTAAAATTCATCCACTCCTGTCCACCTCCTCCACTACCATCAACACGCCCACACCCACTCTAGTCCCAACCACTTCTCATCTGCCAATGCAGGATCCTCCCAACTGTTCTACCTGCATTTACTCTGTCTCCTCCCCATTCTCTTGAAATTCTGGGCATTTAGTCTAAATGCCCCACAGATGCAGATACACACACACACAGATCAATTGTCCACAATACAACCAGAGTAACCTTTTTTTTTTTTTTTTTGGCTGTATTGGGTCTTCATTGCTGCGCTCTGGCTTTCTCTAGTTGCGGAGAGCAGGGGCTACTCTTCGTTGCGGTGCGCAGGCTTCTCATTGCGGTGGCTTCTCTTGTTGCGGAGCACGGGCTCTAGGCGTGTGGGCTTCAGTAGTTGTGGCTCGCGGGCTCTAGAGCGCAGGCTCAGTAGTTGTGGCGTGCAGGCTTAGCTGCTCCGCGGCATGTGGGCTCTTCCCAGACCAGAGCTCGAACCCGTGTCCCCTGCATTGGCAGGCGGGTTCTTAACCACTGCACCACCAGGAAAGTCCCCAGAGTAACCTTCTGAAGAGCAAATACCCTCCTGCCACCACTGCCTGCTTATTTAACATGACCTAAGAGGCAGGACACGGCCAGGTCCCTGCCTCCCTCTCCAGCCTAGTCTGAAATCAAGCTCCCACTCACTCTGCCTCCTGGAGATGCTCCTCTGTTATGGGCTGAATTGTGCTCCCCTTAACCCTAACCTACAAAAAATGCATGTGTTAAAGTCATAACCCCCAGTATCTCAGAATGTTATTATATTTGGAGGTAGGGCTTTAAAGTAATTAAGGTAAAGTGAAGTCATACGGGTGGGCCCTAATCCAACCTGACTGGTAAGTAAAATCAGTAAGAGGAGATTAGCACACAGTCACACACAGAAGAAAGACCATGTGAAGACATAGAGAGAGGATGGTCAAATACAAGCCAAGGAGAGAGCCTCAGAAGAAACCAACCCTCCTGACATCCCAATCTCTGACTTCCTGCCTCCAGACATGTGAGAAAATAAATTACTGTTGTTTAAGCCACCCAGTCTATGATAATTTATTACAGTGGCCCTAGCAAACATCCTCCCTAAACAAAATTCCTAAATCACCTCCAAAAATAACAGCTATCAGCTCTTGAGCACATGCCTTGTGCCAGGGCCTGCCCTTGGCCCTTTGTTACATTATCTCCTTTAACTCTGACGAGGACCATTGTCCCTAGTGAGAAGGAACCTGAGACGCTCATGGATTTGCAAAGACCACCTGGCTCCAGAGCCTCTGCTCTTCCACACATGCCATGGCTTCCCGAGGAAAACTTGTCTAATGTTTCTGGAATTCTTGGGGATAATCTGGATTATTGCTTAAAGCATGAGTGTTATAAAAAGCCAAGTCTCCTTTCCACTTGGGAGCTGAAGAGTGGCTCTCAGCCCAGCTGGTGGACCACCACAAGAAGTCACTATGATGGCCATGGAAGGAGGAGGAAGGTAGTAGGGATGGGGGTTAAAGCCATCAGGGGAGGAAGATACTATTGGTGTATTAAAGCTGACCCTCAGGAGGTACACTTACAACCATCCATGTCCCTCTGAATTTGCCTGGGAGAGTAAAGACTGCTTTAAGGTACTGCTTGAAAGCATGGAGTTTAGAGTCATGTCAGTCTAGGTCTGAATATTACTTCTATCTGTGAGAATTTGGGCAAGCCATTTAATTTCTTTCTTTTTTTTTTTTTTTTTTTTTGTGGTACATGGGCCTCTCACTGTTGTGGCCTCTCCCGTTGTGGAGCACAGGCTCCGGACACGCAGGCTCAGCAGCCATGGCTCACGGGCCCAGCCGCTCTGCGGCATGTGGGATCTTCCCGGACCGGGGCACGAACCCGTGTCCCCTGATCGGCAGGCGGACTCTCAACCACTGCGCCACCAGGGAAGCCCCATTTAAATTCTTTAAAGTCACTTTCTGAATCCCTACAGTAAGAAGAGCAATTATAATAACATTATAGGGAGATCATAATAATCAAATGAGATAATAAGTGTAAAGCACTTACACAATACCTAGCATAGAGTAAGCTTAAATAAATAGTATCTGTTATTAGAATTAATGAGAAAACATGCTTTCACATGGGGGTCTGTCTACAGTATTGTAACATAATTTCTTACCTGTTTGGGACATTGTCAGTGCCCCTCCCACATCCTTTCCATCTCCTTTAACTTTCCTGACTGCCCCTCCCCTGGTCTCTGTGTTCTCTGGCCTCTGACAATCTGCACCTGGGCCTCTCTTGGGTGACACCTCAGGCTACTGGAGCGTGAAGAATGACAGGCACAGAAGTATGAAAGCCCAGCTCTCTCGCTTTGCACGAGGACAAACTCTGAGTTCCCTGGTGGGATCAAGTTGAGGATGAATCTTTGTCTGAAAAGTCATCCTTGCTTGACTCTTTCCCCCTCCCCACCCTGCCTCTACCGCCCCCCCTCACCAGTTTCTCCTGGGATCATTTCCTCAATACATCTCCTGCACATGGACCCCTGTCTCAGGGTCCATGCTTCTAGGGAGTGCAGCCCCGGAAAGATCTCATCCTCCCGGTACTACAAAGAAGACTGACAACCATTTCAAAGGTCCAGCTCTAAACCCTGCAGAAGAGGTAGGATGCAGGGCTTGAGGAGACGGGGTCCAGGCATTTAGCCCCTCCAGGTTCAGGATGTTGGTCCTTCACCAACACAACTAGTGAGTAAAAAGGACATGGGTTAAAATACTCTCTTCTGAAATCATCACGTTTGAAGTTGAAAATTTGAGAAATGGATGTTCTTACCCTTTTGACTGCTTTTTCTGAGCCTTAGCGTCTCCATCTATGAAATTTTATACTAACAAGTTTCACAGGGAGTTTATGGGGATGGCTGTACTTGTACCTTAACAAAACATTTTTAAGTTACTGTATTTTCTTTCTACAACATCACCTTCTCCCATTTAGCCCACTGTCATAAAAGAGGCTGCAACAAACCCCAGCCAGCACATGGTTACCTAGAGCACGGAGGAGGGAGTCATGCCATGGAAAGCACACAGAGTCTCTACATACAGGGTCTCTACCATCACAGGGACTGAGACCACCAAGGTCTACACCATCACAGACACTGTGACTACCAAGGAGACCATTCTTTCTTCCCATTGGTCTGTACAAATTCAACAAATTCTTACTGAACACTCTCTGTGCACCAGTGCTCTGCTATCTGTGGTGGTCAGTGAAACTGACAGTTTTTGCCATTGTGGAATTAAAGACAAAAATTAATAACTAAGCAAAAAACACATAATTGCTAACTACTCTAAATGCCAAAAAAGGAAAAAGCCCAGGGTGCTGGGAGGGCTTATTATCGGGGATATGACCTAGGGAGTGGAGTGAAGGAAGGTATCCCTGAGGAAGCTAAGAGGGAGGGGAGGAAAGGAGGTAAACGAGCACTGAAGGAAGCATGTGCAAAGATCCTGAGGCAGCAAGAGGATTGCACATTAGAGGAAGTAAAAGAAAGCCGAAGGGGCTGGAGCACACAGTCAAATGAACGTGGTGGGAAACAGCACTGGAGAGGTGACATGAAGCCCGGTGGCACAGGACAAAAGACCACCAAGCACCTTCCCTGCCAATGCCCCCTGACTCACTGGACCGCCCCACCTCTGGGATGCATGACGCCGCCCTCCCTAGCAGGTCTGCCTGGTCTCTGAAATCTAGTGCTTTCCACCTGGGTCCTTCCTGGTTTCAACCACATCCAGTTTCTAACATTACCTAAGACTGTATTTTATTGTGAATTGATACCAAGAGTGTGGTGCTCTGATGACAGAGGTGAGCTCATAACAGGGAGGGCAGAGGCTTTCAGCACAACAGTTAGTAGTCAAACCATCAACAGGTGTTTTCCAGTGATAGCGATTAGGGGTCCACGCTGAGGAGCTGTGAATTGTGCCCCCTCCTTTCCTAGAGTACATAATGCTCCTGCAAGACTCTTCCTCTGGTTGCTGGTAAACAAGATCAGAACACCACTTACCAAGAGGACTCCAAGCACCAGATGTTGTTTTTCAATGCCATGCATGGCATTCAGCATTAATGCTAAAAAAAAATGCAACTTTGCCAACAATAACCCACGTAAATGTGAAGGACTCTTTACAGTGAATAACATCTGTGATGATGAAGAAAGTTCAAGGGAAAAAAGCCTCAGCTGCAGTTCTGCAGAGATGAAAGCGAATCCAGGAGAGGAGCGGACCTTGAGATTCAGCGCTCTTGAAAGGCAGCATTATCTTTCGCTCAGTCAGTTTAAAATCCTCACGCTATGTTTCAGGGACAGGGACACTAATGAATCCAGTGAAGCAAGTCACAAAGACCCCAGATGGAACCGAGGCGGCCCTTTGTCCAGGTCGCATTTTCACCCTATCCCCAGCTAGGACCTCATCCAGCTGACCTCGGGCATCCTTCTGCTTGGACCCACCCCCAGCACACCCAGCTGGACCCAGACCACCAGAGAGGAAGGTCAGGATTACTGAAGACTTCTATTTTACAAGTAACTGTGCTGCTCGAGAGACAGAGGAAAAGTAGACTACACGAAAACTGTATGAAGATCCCACTTTGTCAAATTCATTAGAAGTTAGAAAAATCATAAGCCAAAAGAAGGGCAGAGGCTTTTTCAATCCCTAAAGAAAAGCAGTAGAGATTAACCTGAGGCTCGTAGTACTTAACTACGAGTTTATTTTGAACCAAAGTTGATCCTTTTTTACTATCAGTTTAAAAAGTAGCTCATAAAGAAAGATAAGCTTCAAATATTCCTAATTCAGAGCGTGTTTCATGAGGCTTGCCCACGATGAGACACACATACCACAGCTCACCCTCTGTCTTCAATGAAGGGATTATCCAGCTGCGGGCGGTGGTTTCCAGGTCCCTCGGCAGCCCTGGTGCTCAGCCATTTAGCTGAGCCCTTTCTTACCCTCCATAACAATGGCCTACCAAACGCCAGCAGAGTTAGTCCAGGAGAACCGCCCAGCTCCATTCCAGAGGGCTCTGCTGGGAAAGCTAGTACACTCGTCCACACTGATGCTTTCCCTCCCACGCATCCAACAATCCAGAATCATGAGATGGTGGGATTCAGAGGGGGCAACGTCCAAGTAAACATGGTACTGCCTGTCAGGGCTTTAAGACAAATCCAGCAGTGGGTCCAAAAAAAATGTGTATGCTTCCCCCCTTTTTCTGAGCTTGACTGGGGCTCTAGGCTCCCAGAGGCAATAAATTTAGGAGCAATCGTATGCTTTCGTGACCTGACAACGGGGAAACTAAGAGAGGAAGATGACAAACAGAGGTAAGAGAGCAGCAGCCGCCGAAGGATGTCAGTGCAAACTGTGGGTGGGGTCATTTGTTTAAATAAAACTTGAAAAAAAAGGAAAAGTAGCCAGCTGAGCCTGAGCAAGGCTCTGAGTGTCAACTTGATCTGAGTTCACACAGGGTCATCGAGGGTCAGCCTCTAGAGCACCCTATGGATACTATCATCCACATTTATTGAGCACCACTGGTATGCCAAGCAGTGTTTAAAATGCTGTATCTGCATGCTGTCAATTATTTCTCACTATAACCCCACAAGGTTGGTACTTTCACTACACCCATATCACAACTGAGGAGAACGAGGCTCAGAAAGGTCAAATCAATTGCTCCAGGTCACACAACTAGAAAGCACAGACCTTCAGAGCCGGGACTGCCCACCCCCAACAAGGCAGCATCTTGTTCATCTCTGCAGCATGGCCACCACAGCCGGATGTCAGCAAACCACATGGAGCTGAAATGACACGACCCCAGCTGCTTCCAGCTTACATCACAAGAGCCCCAGGTGAGTTTACAACACCTACCTGCTGGTCGGGACAATAAATGGGGGGGGGGGCGGGGAGTAACACAGGGCCCCCTCTCTTCCAAGAGTGAGGAGACCTAGGCCAAGTGGCTACCAGACCCTTTGGTGGGCCAGAACGACAGACCCCCAGGGTGGAGCCAGCTTCCAGCTGTCACATCCACAGACACGTGTCACATCCTGCTCCTGAAGGCCAGGGCAGAAGTTGTGACGCTGTGAAGGGAGAAATGAGAATCCCTCTATGAGGAGTCTTACCCTCCACTGCAGGGTGGGTGTTAAGGAAGCACATAAAGCCAGCTGAGCTGACAAGTGACAGGCTGCAGGAGGCCACAACTCCAGCTGCCATATCTCACTGCCAGAGCTCTGGGGAGATGCAGCCTTGGGGAGCACAGAAGGGGGCCTGAAAGGCCAAGGAGATGCAGTACTGGCAACAGAGGCCCTGGCCTAGGATATGCTCCACAGATGCCTGATGAAGAAATGAACAAGGTGAGGAATTCAGAGGTGCAAACGACTATGTGTAAAATAAATAAGCTACAAGGATACATTGTGCAGCACAGGAAATACAGCCAATATTTTACAATAACTATAAATGGAATATAACCTTTAAAAATTGTGAGTCACTATGTCATACACCTGAAACATATAATATTGTACATCAATTATACCTCAATTTTTAAAAATCAGTTCTGTAACAAAAAAATGAAACAAGTTGCAAACAAGACCTTGGACCTGGATGTGTTGCCTTGAAACCCCACATGAGATGGATTGCTGGAATTCTTCTGGCCTAAAGCAGGAATTTGGGACCAGGGTTCTAGATGGGGATGGGGTGTGGAAAATGGCAGCATTTTTAGATAATTGAGAGATTAAAAAACAGAGATGCCTCACCTGAGCTCACACAGGTCAGTGAGGGAAACAAGGTAAGAAGCCCAACCTCCAGGTGCCCCCTCCATAGCCTCCCCTCCCCACAGGGTTTCCACACTTGCCTAAGCATAGGGTAACTGGGGTGCTTGTTTTAAAAATATGAATTCCTGGGCCTGACTCGACATTTACTGAATCCGAGTCTCCAGGGGCCAGGGCATGCGTCTTTTTCATAAGGACTGCAGGTCCTCGTAAGAGCAGACATGTCTGAGAAACACAGCAATAGTCCAGGACCTTCTTGCAATGGTCTTTGTGACATGAGAGCCTCACCAGTGTAACAATTTTGAAAGCTATTTCCTAGCTCAAATGAATGTTTAGTGGTTTCAGGTTTAAAAACGTTAAAATACAATACAATGGGAAAGTCATTTTTGAGAGAAGAGTAAGAATTAAATGAAAATGGACCACTTAGCAATTATTTTCAAAAGTCAGATGATTTTGAAGAAAACCGCCAGCACAGAAGAAGCTGAAGGCATCCATTGTGCTAATAAATATACTAATAAAGATTTATTTGGAATTCAAATAAAAGTCAAAGAATAAGCTCACTTGAGACTTGCCTGTATTTTTAGAGACTGTGCTTTCTTAGGAACTTTAGACCCGAAATTAGGAAAAGTCAGTGAATCCTCTAAGTAACTGACAAAGGTCTTGATCCCAGCCTACCTCACAGAAGGCTCCATCATCTAGGCCCTACTACATGGTAGATTTGAGACTCTCCTCTTTCCATCTACTGGCTGGCCTGCGGGAGGCTGGGTGAGGGAGTCTCTGAGGAAACAGGCAGACCTGGAGGGTTTCAACTCCTGTCTCCATACCATGTGTCCTTGGGCAAAAAGTAATTGAAACTCTCTGGGTCTTGACTTCATCATCTATAAATTAGGGTAATACTGAAAGCTCATTCTCAGGGTCATTAGAAGTATGAAATGAAGGAAGTTAACACAGAATCTGCACTTAGTCAAAGCCCCATAAGTATTAACCACTTTCATGACTATTTTTATTGTGAAGTCTCAGTGTTACTCAGCTTTTTAATTAACACTGGCCTCGTGTGGTCACCCATTGCTAAAATATTTTCTATTTCTGGCTTCCAAATTTGCTTGTATACCCGACATCTGAATTTTTACCCAGAGCTAGTAGCATCATCCACATCAGCATCACAGCTTTTTAAAATCTCTCTCTCCAGGCAATAAGTTGCTCTGAGTTGCCCCATGATAAGAAAGGTACTCCTAAAGGGGAATGGACTGAATTTTTCCATATTTAACTATGCTTAAGAGTCAGATCTTATAAGTACATTTCCTGTGATGGGATTCCCTCATTCACCATTTAGCCAAGTCTTACTTTTCCCTTAAAACCTCCTATGTGAGATCTTTCTTCCCAATGAACCTAACCTGTGATGGGGTCACACTTCACTGATGACCTACATTCAGCATTCATTCATTCATTCCTCAACAAAGATTTACCAAACACCTACTAACTGCAACATTGCTTTTGTCTGTATCTTTCATCTGGCACTCTCTTGTGATTAATAATAATAATTATTATTATATTATTCCCTCTCCACACTAAATTGTAACTCCCTCACCATCAGAGACTATGCTGAATTCCTCCGTAATCCCTAGTGCCCAGCAAATGCTTTCCATACAGCAGACTTCCAGGAAAAGCTTTCTCATTGACCATGATCCAGACCCTTATCCATGTGGGGCAGTTTCCCTCATGGTAGAGAAGACAGGCTGCTCAACCAGCTTGCTTGGGCTTACTAGCAAGGTATATGACCTTAAGGTAAGTCACCATGTCTCTGAGATCCGCTCAAGCCTTAAGACTTGATGCAACTCAGATCCTTGTACTTCTAAATCTTAGTTACTTCATCCTCAGCGTCAGAATTTCCACTAAAAATGCTTCTCTCTGGGCATCCCAACACAGAGGAAAGCCAAGGGACAAAGAGACCTGTACATCCTCAGAGAATGGTTTCTGCATTTTCCCAGTGAAGTCCCATATTCTATTTCATTTTATTAAAAAACTCAAAAACATTCTGCTGCTAATCTTATCCACTTCCCATCTCACCCTTTATCCTCTCCTTCCCCCCAGGAAAAGACAAATAAAAACATATTAAGACCAAGTTGACTCCAATCAGCACCACTTTCAGCATTCCCTGAAGAACAATGAACTCAGTAGTTGGCCAGTGACCAAAGATAAGAAAATTACAAAAGTAAAAAGACCAATATCTGTCCTGAAGTAGACTGAAAATTCCCTGCCCGTCTGATTTGTTGCACTTTTCATCCAGATGATTTGGCATCATGGCGACACAGGTTTTTACTCTGTTTATATTTTCTGCCTTCAAAGGCAATTCATAAAAAGTAAAATAAAAATTTTTAAAGCATAAGTCTTAGGTGATGGGAGTTTCATTAAGCCATATTTGTTACTTAGATTTGGCATCATAATTGTATTTGAGTCTGATAGTTGACTCCTTTCATCAACTTTCCTAGACCTCTAAAATGCAGAAGTTCATCCATATTTTCGTCTTCACTCACAGATATCTTCCAGTGACGTTCTAAGCTGGTGAATAAATTATTATAGAAGTTGTCTGAATTGCACAGCCTCATTGGAGACCAAGGTGAGTCTCTCTGGAGCCACTGGTCTTCACGCTGCACTCTGAGAGCACACTGTACCCACTGCCCTGCTCACAGCCCTGTCCTTGGGAACTGCTGGTCCTGAGGCAGAAGGAACAGAGTGTGGGTGAATTTCAACAAAGTCATCACCATGGCTAGAGACGCAAAGTACAGGTTGTGCTCATGGTGGGTGAAAGGCATCTTTGGACTCCGAGTACAGCACACTTCACTTTCATAAAATATTACTGGGATGTTCTCAGACAACAAGTGATGCATTTGATTCCCACCCTAAGCTGCCCCAAAAGGCAATGATGAGAAAGTCTGGCCATTAGCTTGGGTACAGCAAATGCAAGAAAATCACAGGAAGTTTATAGTTCCTCAACTCGCTGGCTATTTCATGCTCAAGGAACATGAGATTACATTTCTCTTTCTATTCAAACAAATTAAGCTACAGACTCCAGTTTCTGCAGCTGGAGCCATCTTATTGCTTCATAGCCTCTTTTTGCTTCTCTTGGTTTAAAGTCTTGTCATGGGGGTGGATCGGACCAAAAGACCTGCTACTCCTCTCATAGAAATAACCTCGCAGAAAATACAAAAAGAATTCTTGGTCATTTTTCTAAAACCTAAATGAGCACTTGATGCTGGGAATAGAAAAACTATTGTTACTGTTCTATCCCAATTCATGTACTCTTGTGTTGCCTGGTAGTGAAATTTGTAATGTGATTATAAAGCCATGAACTAGATACAATGTCCCTAAATTTAATAACTGGGCTCTGCAAGCAAAAACAGTAGGGAAAAAAATAAAATAAAAAACAATTGCCCTACAGCTGGAGTCTGATCTTTTCACCCGTTCTCTCTAGTTGGGAACAAAGCTGGGTAGACTGGCATTTTAGGTACCATTTGGCAAATTCATTCTAACAGAACCCACACAGCCCCCAGACCAAAAATTAGTTCATTCATTTGGTAAAAGGAAGCATGCAGCTCTCAAAAGGTCAAAGTCGTGTGAAATTCTTTCATTTCCCATTTAAATAATAAGCCCAGTTGGCTTAGGGAGTGAAGACATGCTAGGTTACAAGAAACAATATTCATTTCCCTACTGCTCTTCAGTAACATCCTCCTCTCTCCCTTCTTTTTTCCTCCCATAATTTCCTCCCTGAAACTTCTGTTTGCCATTGTCCTGAATGGACCCAGAGTCCCTTCGAACAGAGTGAATGTTCCTGAAGAAAGAGGAGTAAATGGGGCCATGTGAAAGTAGACAGCCACAACTCAATTCTTCAGGCAGTTCTTTACCTAACTTCATTCCTTACCTTACAAACCTAGATGGGTGGCATAAGAAGAACATAGCTAAAAGTAAGAAGACATTTTAATCCAAATAAGAGAAATTCATGACTATTCAGCATCATCCGGGGTTCAGTATTGCTTTTTGACCCTTCTTTCTGAGTAGCAGATAAATTGTGTCAGAGGAAGTGAGATCTTATCGGTCCTCTCTGGGAGAAAACAGACAGCTATACTTTTCCAGTGAGGAAGTGCTAATGTTAAATATATCCATATAGACATAGATATATAAATATATAGATACAAAATAATTTCTATATAAATTTTTAATATTTATAAATATTTTATAAAATATAAATATATATTTATATGTAAATTATGTTTATATGTAATATAAACATAATATTTTTATATTATCTATAAAGTATATGTTTATATATTATATATAAATATATAATTAAAATATTTTATAAATTTATATTATATATAAATATATAGTTAGATACAAAAAATACAGATAGGTAGATATGGATAGATAGACCTAGACAGACAGAGCTAGATAGAGATAGGCAGGTTGATGATTGATTGATAGGTAGACACATAGATAGGGGGATCAACTGATCATCATTCCTAGGACATCAGTACAGAATTGAAAAACAGTACTGCAGGTTTGTACACAAATGCAGGAACATATGACGCCAAACCTAAACAACACTAAGCTGCTTCCTAGAGGTTTTCAGGGGGAAATATTTTTCTTCTCAAATATCATCAGGTAGAGAACACCCGAAGCCAAACCAAATAATACTGAGCTACTTCCCAGAGGTTTTCATGGAACAAGATTTTTCTTCTCAAAAACTATCAGATGGAAAACCCAATGACCACACAAGGAAGATCACAGTCAGTTACAACAAGCCACTTTACCATGAACAAGCTTTCCTGTCCTCACTGAACTGTTTTGGCAGATCATGCTGTAGTGCTTGAGGAGAAAGCAGATCCAAAACAAAGACCACCTAAATCACAACGGGTACTTTTCCTCCTTCGTCTCTCTAGAAAGAAAGGAGCTCAAAAGCAAACCGACTTCCCCGTGATAAGCTGAGATTTCTCAGATTCCATTTAGGGAGGAGCAGTACTACGGAGAGAACAGGAGCATGACCTCCATAGTCTGAGATAACTGTGTCCCACTTCTTCCTCTTCCTACTAGTAGGACTGAAGTCTCCGTTTCCCTGTTAGGCAAATTAAACTGTTATCTACTTCATTGTATTATTATAAAATGTAAGATTAATACATATAAAGGACCTAGCCCACAGTACACAGTGAATTCTCTATAATGCTAGCAATAGTTATTATATTTTGATTACAATACTTGTAGTTAAGATTCTGTAAATCTTGATATTGTTATGACAATCAAGAGGTTGGTTAAAAAGATTATGTATCTTGCACCCCTATATTCATAGCAGCACTATTTACAATAGCCAAGACATGGAAACAACCTAAATGTCCATCGACAGATGAACGGATAAAGAAGATGTGGTACATATATACAATGAAATGTTACTCAGCCATTAAAAACAATGAAATAATGCTATTTGCAGCAACACTAATGGACCTAGAGATTATACTAAGTGAAGTAAGTCAGAAAGAGAAAGACAAATACCATATGATATCATGTATATGTGAAACCTAAAATATGACACAAATGAACATATCTATGAAACAGACTCACAGACATAGACAACAGACTTGTGGTTACCAAGGGGGATGTATTGGGAGTTTGGGATTAGCAGACGTAAACTAGTATATATAGGATGGATAAACAACAAGGTCCTACGTATAGAACAGGGAACTATATTCAATATCCTGTGATAAACCGTAATCAAAAAGAACATGAAAAAGTATATATATATATATACACACATACATATATATATGTATTTATACATATATATATAACTGAGTCTCTTTGCTGTACAGCAGAAATTAACACAACATTGCAAATCAACTATATTTCAATAAAATTAATTTTTAAAAAAGATCAGGTATCTCAGAATTTCCAGGACAACTTCAGTTTCAAATATCTCATCCTATGGTCATACATCCAAAATATTGTCTTAGTAACTAGGGTACTCACTGATAGATACTGCAGGTTATTTTCAATGAATGAAGGAAGGAAAAAAGGAGAAATTAAGAGAATACAAGATCTACTGAATATGGTAGTTTCCAAACTGGGGTTCCTGAACCCCTTAGAGATTAATGAGAGCAATGTTTTTGTGTTCCTAAAGTCATAATAGGCATCTTACCAACTACACAGTCACAAAGATGCTAAAATATAACCAGCATATTAGACAAGTATACTGAATGCTTTAATGCAAAAGGAAATGAGGAATGCTTTCATAAATCCAGCTTGCCAAAAACATAGTAAGAAAAAGGGTGTTTAGTGATAGAAAACTTAGGAACCACCACTTCAGATGAAGTTCTTCCATGGCTCCAGGGAAATGGACAACAAAGCTAGGTGGGCAGTTACCTAGAAATACTTTAGTCTCTCAGTTACTTGCTGTTGAGTTTTTGATACAAAGAACCAAAGAAATGCCGCTATCATCAATCCTCCCCAAGCTCCTCTTAAAGTAGCAAATCAGCGATTGCCTTCTTTTTAAACCATAACTAGATGTGAAGTGATATTTTTGCAGAATTGGTTCAATAAAATCACACTGTAACAGTGACTACAAAATGTAAAACATGTATTTTAAGTGAGGGTGCTGGCCTCTGTTTTAATAGATAACACAACTTCTATGTCTTGAATGGGATGGTGGTTCTAACAGTTACTTTTCAGTGAGGCCTGGGTTCTCCTCCTGGGCTTTTATCCTTATGCCTCCCTCAAACCACGTACCTTTGTTGTCTGGATTCAGGAAGATTCTGTGGCTGTGGAGTAAGTTAACCTCTATGGGGCAGAACTGGCTAGCGATGGGATAGAAGGCTCCGTCTCCATCCCATTTGTGACTACCGGTTGTAACCAGCAGAGCCTCAACACAGCACTTGGAAAAGAAGACAATAGGTTCCCCCTAACTACATAAACTTATAGGTCGACCATCATTATCAGCTCTTAACTGCAGACCACCACCAAGCTGGAGCACAATGAAATTAGAGGTGGGAGAGTTAAAAACCAGAAGGACTGTATCCCAAGTCAATAAAAGCTGGCTGTGACACTCAACACACCTGCACACAAAAGAAATTCCAGGGACTTCCCTGGTGGTCCAGTGGTTGAGAATCCACACTCCCAGCACAGGAGGCAGGGGTCTGATCCCTGGTCAGGGAACTAGGATCCTGCAGGCTGCCCAGTGCGGCCAAAAAAAAAAAAAAAAAGAAGAAGAAGAAATTCCATCCCCTGAGATAGTCAAACCTCTCCACAGCCTAGGCTGGTTTGTGGGTCTGAGGGGTGATGCTGTCTACCCCAGAAGTGAAGAACTGTGTGGGAAGCCAAGAAAGAGGACAGAAGTAACGTCCTTCTGTTTTGTGTCTGCACTCCTTTATGTGGCTTCCTTATTTTATTTAAAAGTATATCTTGGAATGCTCTGAACACACTTCTGTATTTTCTTCCTAAATGAAGCTAAATATGTCTGGACTAGAAAATACTGCATTGTTACTATCTAAATAAAAAGACAGAAATTAGGGACGTACCTCCTGACAAGCTCAACAGTGGTTTTTTCTGCCACCTTCAAGGTACACTGCTGTATCGTACCCAGAGGTTTCCCACCCATCACAAAGAAAGATATACTGCTCTCTGGAGGAAGAGGGGAAGAGGGGAAACACCCTTTCAGGGAAGAGCAGCTGCTTAGTGCTGTTTTCTCGTATTTATTCCCCCTTGTGACCAAAGATTATGTTTATGAGATGCCTCTCTTTTTTATTTTTCCCATTTCATTATGCTATAATCCACGAATAACCATACTGAAAGATACCATTTACAAAGCACCTATTCCATTCCAGGATCAGTAATAAGCCCTTTCATTTAACTTTGACAACAAGCCTTGAGCTAAGTATTATCACCACATCTGGATGGTGATAAGTCAAAGGCTCAGAGAAGGTGTGTAACATGCCACACTTCAGAGTCCTAGGAGCCGCCAGAGCTGGAATTCAAACCCACATCTCTTTGTCTACAAAACCTAAGTTCTTACCACCTCATTAGATACACCTGCCAAGAGGCAGACTGGCAGACCCGGAGTTAGCAGGATTACAGTGGCTGGTGCCAGGGACACCCCCAGACACGTCTTTCCTGGCCAGTCATGCCAGCTGGTGAGTCCACACAGCTGTATTCCCCTCTGTCTCCCCTTCCCCAAGTGGCTAGCCTGCCTTGATCCACCCGAGTCCTGACTTTGACTTGGTGAACCAACTCCAATCTCTTTGCTTCTGACATTAGTTTCTAGTTTTGGGTCTGGTTTATCCCAAATCCTCATCTCTAATCTGAGCCTAATCAATCCTTCCCAAGTAGTTTTTCCAGTTGGTCTAGAGCCCCATCTCATGAACTGGATGCCAGAAACAATCAGCACATGTGAGCTAAGAAAGTCTTCCTATTGAAGAATTAGTGTGTGTGTATTAGACATAGATACAACCACATTATTTATTTTTTAAAAAACACAGCTAATACTAAGATGACCCTCTAACTAGCCTGAGGATAGACCTCAGGGAATCCTTTTGCTTCCTTCAGAGAATTCTTCACAGCCCCACACGTCTGGGGAAAACGGCCCTGCAAGATCAAACCTACTTCACACAAGCCTCACGTTTTTCCTGTTTTTCCCAGGCCTAGCTTGCCATCTACTGGCCAGAAGCAGCAGCAAGAATCCAGGGGCAGGGACACCGGAAAAGAAAGACGGGAGCGGAACCTGACAGCTGCCCTCTACCAAATATTCATGTCCTTAGATCTTCCAAGGCCCAGATCTGCTGGGCAACCATGGAAAGGCTAGGAGCAAGGCAAGTTCTCACTCCCAAGCTGCTGGCAATATCTGTGTCTCCCTAAAGAAACACTATGAACAAGTGAGTGGTCCTTGTGTCCTTCATTGGCCAAAAATTTTCTTCCATTTAAGAAACTACAGGGCTTCCCTGGTGGCGCAGTGCTTGAGAGTCCGCCTGCCGATGCAGGAGACACGGGTTCGTGCCCCGGTCCGGGAAGATCCCACATGCCGCGGAGTGGCTGGGCCCGTGAGCCATGGCCGCTGAGCCTGTGCATCCGGACCCTGTGCTCTGCAACGGGAGAGAGGCCTGCGTACCGCAAAAAAAAAAAAAAAGAAACTACATTTAAGAAAACGCATCAGACAGAAGAGGCAAATATGAACATCCTAGAGAAAGCTCCAGAAGACAGCCCAGGAGGACTGTGATGTTTCCCAGTGTGCTGGCAGATGGCCTGGAGAACGCACAAGCCCACGGCGGGCCAGCGGACAAAGTGGTGAGCAAGCAGGTCATTGCTCTTCCCAGGAACTTGAACTTGTGAGCCCAAACTTGAAGGAATGCCAATAACGTTCTAGGGCCCAAACTAAAGCCTAATGTTAACTCTTTTACTGACCTTCAATGGAAATATTCTCTGAAAAATAATAATATCCTTGCCAAGCTCATATAAAATTAGAAATTCCTGTATTAAACCTATTAAAAACATATCGCGCAAATCTGATTTCAAGGCCCACACCCTTGCAACGCCCGGAGCTTCTCAGTAACAGCAAGTCCTTCCAAACATGACTTTCTTTTTCAAGATTTGATTTTGTTCCCTAATCTTCTCCACATCCTGAGAAAAGATGAGAATAAGGAAGAAAGATCGGCCAGCCTACCTCATTGCCCTGTGCTCTCACTTGTCAGAAACTGGCCTAATGGGCTTTAAATAAATTTTAAGTGTTGGGGTCTTTTCTCTGTTTAAAGTGCATGTGAATTTCAGGTTAATCGTGACAGATTGATCACACGTATTCATTTCCTTTCCCTCCCAACACTTGACTAAAATGACAATGACAAAATTTTAAAGATATTACCCACAAGGGCAAAGAGAATGAGAGAGGAGGCAACAGCAGACAAGGGATCCTGGCACACGTGTGGAACACTGAGCACTGGTGGACGTTACAGAGCAGTGGTATTTCCACCTAAGTGCCCACAGGGAACAGTGCTGCCGAGAAGCACAGGAATTCAGTCTTCAGGGTCGCAGAGGAGAGCCGAGTGTCTGCAGGCACCTGCAATCCAAGGCAGGTAAAGCAAGAGGTACAGGAAAAGGACTTGGTTCAAAGTCTAGAGACAGAGCTGTTAGAAGCCATTTCTCCCCAAACAACCCCATCCCCACAGAACAAGATGACTACCTTTCTCACCCACCACCGGGCTCCCTGCCCCACCCACACTGGAGACTGGGGTTTATTCTCTGGAGAAATCAAGCCTAAGAGAGGCTCAAAATTTTGGGGTGCCAAGCAGAGCAAAAAATTCCAGTATAGCATCAGGCAAAAAAAAAGACTTCAGAGTGAACTCAGCCCTGCACCCTGAATACCAGCAACCAGGTTTACACATCACTATGGATTCAAATGGTGTAAACACTATTATTCAGTTCTTCAAAACTATGTCACAATCATTACTGATTTAACCAAAAATTGTGGAATATCTATAGGGAGGATTGAGGGAGGGAAGGTGGCAGAGAGAAGAGAAGACAGCAGGAGCCTAAAATCCTATCACAGAAGTCTAGAGATAAAGTGAAATTGATCTATTTGAAAATAGTGGTAAAAACTTAATGTTTGTAGATATGCAGGTAAACATTAGAAGAAACCATTAAAAGAGTAGAAAGTAATTGCCTCTCAGATGAGTCAAGGAGATAGAGAAAGGGGGGGCACTGATCTTCTCTGTAAGACTTGTTGGACTATATTATTTTTAAATTATGTGCATGTGTTACTTTGATTAAAATATTTTTAATGAAAACAGCTAAGGAGCTTCATTTTGCAGAGATAAAAAAATTCCAGAGATGAATGGTGGCGATGGTTGTACAACAATGGTAGTGTACTTAATGCCACTTAAAAATCATTTAAAAGGTAAATTTTATCTTATCTATTTTTACTACAATAAAAAATGTTAATTAAAACAGCATTTGGATGGATAAAGAAGATGTGGCACATATATACCATGGAATATTACTCAGCCATAAAAAGAAATGAAATTGAGTTATTTGTAGTGAGGTGGATGGACCTAGAGTGTCATACAGAGTGAAGTAAGTCAGAAAGAGAAAAACAAATACCGTATGCTAACACATATATATGGAATCTAAAAAAAAAAAAGAAATGGTCATGAAGAACCTAGGGGCAGGACGGGAATAAAGATGTAGACCTACTAGAGAATGGACTTGAGGACACAGGGAGGGGGAAGGGTAAACTGAGACAAAGTGAGAGAGTGGCGTGGACATATATACACTACCAAATGTAAAACCGATAGCTAGTGGGAAGCAGCCACATAGCACAGGGAGATCAGCTTGGTGCTTTGTGACCACCTAGGGGGGTGGGAGGGAGTGAGACGCAAGAGGGAAGAGACATGGGGATATATGTATATGCATAGATGATTCACTTTGTTATAAAGCAGAAACTAACACACAACTGTAAAGCAATTATACTCCAATAAAGATGTTAAAAAAATAGCATTTGGTAATTAAGTCAGGAATGATTGAACCGTTGACCCACTGGTGATGGTTGACCATTTGTTGCTATCTACAATATGCGGCAAGGCTAAGTGGCTTTTCTTATATACGTAAACTTACAGGCTCAAGCTAGTTGGTACAGGGCATTCATTAATTTCACTGAAAAGTTATCAAATGATACAATAAGCACATGACTGAAAATGATGAGAACAATGGGAGACAAATTTCGACCTCAAAGAGTTTAGAGTTGAACATACAGAGAAGAGCGATCAACAATGTAGTGCTAGATGTAAGAATCTAAGATGTAGTCTGTGAAAAGACCTAGATGGTGTCTCATAGCAACCACTCCATGAGTGCTTGTCAGTGCTGAACAGAAACTGGAAACAGGTAACTGCTCTACTGTTGGTGGTAACAAAGTTTTGTAGAAACGTAATTCTACCCAAAGGACCAGGGGAGACTTTCCAGAGGAGATGCCTTTTGAACAGAGGTTTAAAGACCATTCCAAGCAGAAGCCAGTGGCCTCTCCCAGAGGTCCAGGCTATCCAAATACATCACAAATACTGGAACTGGTGAGGCTGCCATTTAAAGCTACTACAGCTTTACCCATAAAGGCTTTGAAATAAAGTCAACAACGAATGATTTTATAGGGCAAAACAATGCTTTCTCTGACAATCTGTTACCCTGAACAGAGAGGCTGACGGTCTGAGGCAGGGCAGGGAGACAAGGGCTTGGACGGAGCAGGGTGGGGGGAGATGGAAAGGAAAAATGTTGATCAGTGGCTTAGTATTAGCTAATTCTCTTGGTCTTACCATAAAGAAGCAATTACCCTTCAACTTCACCCACCTTTCCCTAGGTTAAACAAACCAAGAACTTTGCCTGAGAAAATTGCCCAGTTTTTCAAGCCACCCAACAGAAGCAAACAAGACAATTCATAAGGAGACTCAGAACACAACATTGTAAAGCAATTATACTACAATAAAGATGTTAAAAAGGGGGGGGGCACTCAGTAGCTTAGAGGAGAGGTATATGGGTATGTGCATGGCATCACCCTCCTTCTTCTGCTAGTCTCAGAGTTCATCTTTAACTCGTGATTTCCCTACAGAGGCAAGCTTTTGATTTTTATTTTGATGGGCCTCCACGTCCTACACACCAAGAACATGCTTTCTAGCAAAATACTAGATCTACCACGTTACCATTAAGACCAAACAAATTGTCTGATAGAGCTCCTTCCTATGGAATTTTACATGCTTATGGAAGCACTTACCTCCAAATCATCTAATTAACCCCACCAACTGACTTTCTCCAGTTCTGACCTGAAGAAATCTCATCATTTCAGGTATTCCTGGGAATTTGGAGAATTTGGTTTAGTTTCTCTATGGTGGAGGATCCCAAGAGCACTTTGATTCTATTACATTTCTACTGTAATGTTACTTGTGCCCTCTTTAGCTCCCCATGGAACCGTGAGCCCCTCTGAGGAGGCACTGTGTTGTATTCATTGTGAAAGGAGTAAGAGTTGATAGAAACAGAGATGCATAAAGCCGATGCTATGGTACCCTGTGTTAATGACCTCAGCTCACCCTGGAGGGCACTTGTAGGTGGTTCTTATTCCCACTGCTGGCTTCAGGCATCTCTATGCCCAGAGGTTGCCATCAGGCCATGGGAGCGTGTCAACCTACTTGTATAAGATGAAGTGTGAGGATTGAATGCCCCAATGAAGGAGGAAGGTTAGTGGATAAATGTCCTGGTTTCCTGACCCTCAGTGGGACAACTCAGAGCTATGCTCCAAACAAATTTCTCACGTGGTCCCCAGCACAGAAGATCTGGTTGTCCATGGCTCATTAGTGGCTTTCCTTGTCTTGTTCCCACAATCCCTCATAGTAATTTCTGTAACCACCTCTCATATAAACTTCCTATATGGAGTCTTTGGAAAAGCCCAATGGAAGGATCACAGCAAAGCAAATAGCAGTTCACCATTTGGAAAGCAGCTCTAACATGTTGCTAGAGGCTGAATGGCTGACCACAGAAAATCAAGAGACTGCGTGACCAGAGCTGCCATTCAGGAGCTGGGTGTGGTCAGATCCATGAAGTCCTAAGGTCAGGCAGGCACAACATGAGTGGCTGGTACAAGAGAAGTGCTGCTTTTAGGACTGAGCCCAAACAGAATGGAAGACACAACAAATTGACACAAAAAGATGACCCAGACCCTAAGCTGCCAAACTCTTGTCCCTCCCTTAGTTCTTATCTATGATCCTGTGAGAGATTCCCAAACACCAGCCGATAAAGAAAGGAAAAAAAGAATAACAGGCCTGGTTCACGGGTAGGTCATAAAAATGTTCTGCTACCACAGTACAGGGCACCCCGGGAAATCCTCCAAGCAGCACACGTGGTCATTAACTTTGTGTGGAGGGAGAAGCAATCAGAAGTCAGGATATTCAAGAACTCCCGGGCAGTGGCAACTGACTCAGTATGTTGGTCAGGGGCCTAGAAGGAGCAAGAGAACAATATTCAGAAATAGACACGAGGAGGTCTGGAGAAGCAGCACATAGTTGGGTCTAGGGGAATGGGCACAAAATGGAGGTCACTGTGAATCAGATCCATGTCCATCACCAGATCATCCACCATGAGATGATGTAGAGAAAGGCTCATCCCATGCATGACAGCGAGCCTCTGTCCTTGAGCACCTCGAGCGTTTACACAACAGGTTCATAACGGAGTAGTCAGAGTGGCAGGGATGGAAGCTATGCATAGGCCCAGTAGCATGGGTGCCTTCTTATTAAAGATAACTAGTTATTCCCTCTGATAAATGTTAGCAGCAGAAACTAATGTTGAGCCCTTGATATGATACATTCCAAAGGAGGCCGGGTCATCTGGCGGCAAGTTGATCTCATTGACCTCCTTCTACCCTACAGAGGAGAGTGATTCATCCTTACTAGGATTGACGTGTATTCCAAGTATGAGGTTTGCCTTCATTGCTTATGCTGCCTATACCAATACCACTACCAGAGAGTTCACGGAGCATCTGATTTACAAGTGTGGGATCCCATATAACTTCTTCTTGGACCAAGGAACCCACTTTACAGCAATGCAACAACGGACACGTGATCAGAGGATCTACTGGCCCTATCATTTCCCACTCCACCTAGAAGGCTGCCTGCCTGACAGAACACTGAAATGACCTCTTAAAGGCACAGCTCATGTACTAACTTGAGAATGACACCTGATGAAGTTGGGGTGTGGCCTTCAATATGAGGTATAAACATTGAATCAATAACTCTTATGAGGTCAGCGTCCCGATAGTTAGAATACACTGATCTGGGAACTAAGGGGTAACAGTAGAATGACCCTCTCTCCATCACTTCCAGTGAGCCACTTGTGGATTTGTGGCTTACTGTCCTTGCAACTTCAGGTTTTGGGGGATATAGAAGTTAGAGTCCATGGGGGTGGAATACACATGTGAGGGGACACAGTATAGAATTCCACTGAACCTAGTTACCACTGCCACTTGGCCATTTGGGGCTCCTCTATAGGAGTTCATATACTACTAAGGGTAGGCTGTGATTATAATAAGGTGGGTACCACATAATGGGGGCAGGAAGGAATATGCCTGAGAACATGGGTGATTCACTGGGGTGTCTCTTAATGCTTCCACAGCCTTACAAGGGCAAAATAACCAGGGAGTCTCAGCAGGGCAGAAGGTCTGGGTCATCCCATCAAGCTAGCAATCTACAGTGAAAATGTTAACCAAAGGCAAGGAGAATCCAGTATAAGCATCTGTGAGGGAGAGGATGAATATCATCTTAGCCTAGGGAACACCACAGCAGTGCCCTACCAACTCTCCTGCTGTTAAGTCCTTATATTAGAGATATAACTAAAAACCATGTTGAAGAAGAATCAGTGCCAGAGTGACTTAATGTGGGGCATGATGATGAGCAGTACAAGGGAAGCACCAGGGAAGATGTATCCATGCCCTGCTCTTATCACCTGACACACCCTGGAGGTCATGTGAAAATGATAATTCCCGCATGTTCCATTGGCTTCCTGCATCTCTCTGAGTCTGAGGGCTTTCTCCACCTGGGAAGTGTGCTTGGCTCTCCCATGTGGGGTAAGCTGGTAGTACCAGGGAGTTAACAACCCCAGAGTGACTCAACCAATGAGAGGCGTTGATAATGACCCCAGCTTTCTCACCTTTCGGTGGCACAATTCTGAGCTGTGTTTCACACTGTTTCTTAGAGGGATCCCAATGAGACTGAGCCCCAGTTACCCCCAGATGTCACCCTTGATTAATGCCACCCAAATTGTTTTCTTCCTTTTCCTGTCTCACTTCCCCATTCCTTCTGAGTTCTTCCTGGGATCACCTCCCAAATCAACTCCTTAACTCCCAAATCCTTGACTAAGGTCTACTTTAGGGGAAATCCAGCCTAGGACCAGAAAGTGAAGGAAATGTTGATATATCCAATTAATAGAATAATATGTGGTCAATGAAAATGTTAAGTATATAGGAATATGAAAAGACATATGCATTATAATGTTGACTGAAAGACAACTGTTTATTCTGTTTACAACCGAAAGCATGTGAAAACATATGCTTAGAAAGAGAATACAGAGATTGACCACTGCTTTGTTGGAGGTGAAGGAAGAAAGTCTCTCAAGGAGGGAGATCAATAGTGTCAAGGTGCTGAGGGTTCTAATGAGAGCGTTGCTCTCAAAGTTCTCAGCAGTCACAAACCACAAGATCATCACATCCTGGGTCCTGCCAGTCCTTTTCCCCAAAGCTGGTCATTTGCTCCCAGAGAGAAGGCTGGGGAAGCTCAGCTGATTCTGCTGCGGCTTTAGAAAGCCTAGATGGGAGAAGCTAGACTAACCATGTACAACCTTTGTAAACCAACCGCAGTTTGGAAGAAAAGCTTGACCTCTGTGTTGGGATACTCAGTAACAAAACTCACTACCCCACAGACTCCGAGCAATTCTGACCCACCTTCTGAGTCCAACAGGGCAGAAGGTACCTAAGCCACAAAAAAATGGCTTCTGTCAATGGAAATCTTCCTTTTTACTGAGAGAAAACCGATTAGCGTATGTCACAGACCAGATCATGAATGAAAAGGATTTTAAAATTTACCATATAAAAATGTAAGACAACTGGGGGGGATAAAACACACCATAAAAAGAAAGTCAAAAGCTAAACAATAAACTGGAAAAAACACTTGTAATATATACTGTGACAAAGGGTTAATATCTTTAATAAACTAAAACAGGAGACAGATGGTGAATAATCTTTATTCATAAGCTTCACCAACATATTTGAGATTGTCAGCGCTCAGCAAATATTTGGAATTCTATGCTGACCTAAGAGAAAACTTGAAATGCTTTAAAAAGTCAGCATTTATCAATGGCAGTGGAACTGCTAGATTTTGTGAAGGAATCCAGGAAAAGCATTGGCTCATTTCCATGGTTTTATACTGAGCAAAATAAGGAAAGGAAAGTGTTATGCTGGGGCTGAAGTCGTATATTTAAACATAAAGCCTTGTGACCTAGGGCTTTCCTAAAGTTAACAAAGTCCTGGCAAGCTATGGGGAAAATAAATAATAAGGAAATCATTCAATAATAGCTCTGTTTTTAATAAGCTATGATTTGACAGTTCTATAGGTTGGTTTGTTTTGGCAAGCTTGGAAATAATCACAGAATAAAATGTGAGATAATTATTTGGATAAAAATAAAAGCAACAGCAAAGCCCAAGATTTCATACGGCACAAAGGAAAGCAGCACCTTGTATTCCTCAGGGACTGAAAACCACACAGAAGCAGATACTCATAGTGTAATTTGAGGGACCCTAGAAACTTCCAGTGGAGAGTGTGTCCCTAATTTCCTCCACTGAAATTCAACCTTTAAAATTCAATTCACCGAGATCTCAAAGGCCTTTGGTTTCTTATGCAAATAGCAACAAGGCTATCAATCGAAAATCTTTTGCAACTATCACCTTTTGGGGAGGGTGTTTTTCAACTTAGAGTCAGACCCCAAGGGAAGGAGAGTTGAGATGGAGATTGAGGTGAGAACCCTAAAACGAAGACCTGGGAGGGGGAAAATACACATTTTGAGCCATTCCAGTTGTGCCAGCCAGGCTTCCGCTGGGTATGCATACTCACAGGCACATCTGGAAGGCGTATGGCTCAGAGGAAAATGCCTCTGTACTCCAGAGTAAGGTGATTGCTAAAGTGTGATTTACTGGCTTAGATAAGGCCCATAATGGACAAGCCTAGAAGGTCTTAACTCCTCCCACTCAACCTCAGTCTTTGGGGCCTCTCCAGAGTTTCACAAACCCACCCGTTTCACAAGATGAATGAACTGCCCCAGCAGTGGGTTTCCAATTTCACCACAGCTGCTGCAGGCCCTTCTCTGTATTTGCACACCTTGCTGGGTTTTAACAGTGAGGACAATTGATCACAGATCAGTTAGCCCCTGAGGCAAGGCAAGAAAGCTTTTCTGAGAAAAAGAAAGTCTGCAAAGCCTCCAGATGCTGACCACCACCTCAGAAGAATTGCTTTGAACTGAGCATTCCAAACAGCTGAGAATCTTCCACTTTCTAAACCACCTCCCACCAACCCAGGGATATTCAGGCCATTCCCATTGCCTTCTGGGGATATCTCCCTTGTTCAGAAACCAAGAACATTAAATTCGAAAGAAAACGAACATCCTTTAGCACCTACCCATATCAGGCACTGTAAAAGGTGACTTGCGTGCATTTAATCCTCAATTTATCTCCATTTTGAGTGTAGGTGTTATTGCCCCTATTTCACCAAGGGAGGAACCGGTGCTCCTAGGGCTCAAACCCCTGCCCAAAGTCAGCAACTGGGGTGGAGTCAGAAGGCAACGAAAAAACCAATCTGATTGACACAAAACCTGAGGCCTTTTCCACTTCATCACTGTACTCTTAGGTTTGTGGCTATGAAAAAAAATGCATCTAGACTGGGTTAAGGTCCACACAAGTCAACTTAATAGAGGAACTGGGTAGACTCCTAAGATCCTCACTGGGGAAGAAAAGAGGGAGAGGTGAGAAGTGGCCCCTGCACTGATTCAATAACATCGGTACATTCATTCATTCAACAAGTATTTACTGAGTGTTGTAAGTGCTAGAGGATGTTCTAGGTGCTGGGGATAGCCTGGATGGGGACAGACAAAATCCCTAGCTTCATAGAGCTTATATTTTAGTCAGGGAGAGAGATGATAAACACAAAGAAGTCATGACAGGTGGCGACAAGGGCAATGAAGAAAAATATGCAGCAGTGGGCCAAGGGGACAGGACAAGTGATGTTGGAAGGGTGGCCAGGGAAAGCCCTTTGAGGAGATGACCCTTGAGCACAGCCCTGCCTACAGTGAGAAGGGAGCCACCCACGGGGCTGGGGAGGAGGGGGTGGGCTGGGGGACCACAAGTGCCAAAGCTGGGAGGATTTCACTTGTCATGTTCCAGTAATAGGAGAGGGAGGAGTGAGGGGCAGGGCTAGGAGCTGAGGGCAGAGCACAGGCCACAGGCCGGCCCATGCAGACCCATGGAGCCACCCAGAGGATGGCTGGAAACACAGGTTGTTGGCCACCCTCAGAGTTACTGCTTCAATAGGTGGGGCCTGAGAATGTGCATTTCTACCAAGTTCCCAGGTGGTGCTCATGCTGCTGGCCTGGGGACCACACTCTGAGAGCCACTGATGTGGAGCCTTGCAGATCATGATAAGGCTTTGGATTATGTTCTCAATGTGTCAGGAAGGCACTGGAGGACTCCAAGCAGGGGATGAAGGAAAACTGTCTGTGAGGGGCAAGGGTGGAAGTAGGGAACCAGCTGGGGAGCAACGACACCAGCTCAGGCAGTGATAGTGAAGGTCTTGAACTAGGGTGGCTGGAGGGGGAGGGGGAGGGGAAATGGTCAGATTCAGAATATATTTTGAAGGTAGGACTGACAGCACTTGCCAGTGGACTGATGTGTATGAGAAGCAGAGAGAGAAATCAAATGACTCCTTCGTTTTAGAGCAACCTGCTGAGTAACGGTGGAGGCATTTGCAAAATTGGGGAAGACAGCTTTGGGATTGGGGTTCATTTTGAACATACTGATTTTCTGAGATGCTCATTTGAATGCAAGCAGGATAGCAAGTAGGTAAATAACTTACATGTCTCAAGCTCTGGGAGAGGTCCAGACCAGAGGTATAAATTTGGGAGGCACCATTTTCTAACCAGTATGTGCAATGATATGGCTGGATGTGATCATCAGAGAGTATAAACCAGCAACAGCCAGTACTGAGCCCCGCAGCACACAAAGGAGATGGAGAAGGAACCGCCAATGAAAAGGAAAAACCCAGGAGAATATGAAGTTGTGGCAGCTAAGAGAAAAAGTGTTTCCCTGGGAAGGGAGTGACCCAGTCCTGGTGACAGAAGAGGAATGATGAGTGGCCACTGGGCTTAGCAACCCGCACATGGAGTATTTGGGTGGTGGGAGAGACAAGGCTCAAAATATATGGAGAGAGAAATGAGTCTGTGCAAAGTTCCCATTTATAAGCAGGGTGTTCATTTTCATCAACACATTGTCAAAATGGAAATTCTCTCCTGTCAAGAATATACTTGATATTGCTGTGAAGACAATTATTAACATAGGCTATTTATTTGCTTTTTTATGTGAATCATGTAAGATAGAGTTTATCAGAGTCCCTATGTTTGTTGGGTACAAACCTGCAGCAATAATACAAACGATGAAGGTAACGTTATGTCAAGTTGTATGTTTTATGTATCCCAAGTACCAATAATAGAAACAAATGTTGGTCAATTATTCTAGACGAAAGATTAAACTGTCTTTATATTCTCTCGGTAGAAAATTATATTACAGAATTTTGTCATGTGAGGAAACAGAGAACATGCAGAACCAAGAAAGGTAAGGGACAAGTTATATAAAACTGTGTCAGACACTTAAGTAATAAAAAAATTTTTTTCTGGATTTTGTAATGTTTGTGATCTCTACCAGCTTTTTAAAATTCTTAATTCGTTGTGACTTATTTTCTCATTCCACATATTTATTTTCATGCCTAGTTTTGTATTCATAATTTGATAATTTGATACTCTTACAGAGGCTTCCCCACCCAGAAAATTGTATAAGCTTCAGGTCCACAAAACCTGCATCCATCCCTGAATGGAGGGGACGGAAACCAGAATGGGATATGTTCAAGAAATGGTGGGAAGAAAAGAAGTACAGACAGCCACTATGAAAGCTCTTCAGTGGCACAGGAGTAAGGCCGGGGGGTGGGGAGCATGGAGCGTGGAGGAGGGGTTACAAAAGGAAAGTTAAATCATGGGAGGAGTGCCTGGGAAATGACACCACAGATGTCTCACATCAATTGGAGATCCTTGGCTGTCACATCTTCTGGAGTTTTCAGTGATGGATAACAAGGGAGCTGGGAGCTTGGAAGATAGACCACACACAACTGAGCATCACCAAAGAGCCTGTATCTCCAGAATTTCTCCTGGTTCCAGCCTTACACTCTGACCTTGTGTGGGCACCAGAGAGAAAGGGAGGTTTGGCAGAAGCTGCATTCTAAATCACCTCAGGGACACAATTTCAGTGGGTTTTTAGCCATTGTTAAATGGCATTTGATTTTTGTTTAAGTAAAAGAGCCTGTTCCATCAAAATCTTATGGGCACACCCAATATCTATCAGAGATTAAAACACAGACTGGGCTTCCCTGGTGGCGCAGTGGTTGAGAGTCCGCCTGCCAATGCAGGGGACACGGGTTCGTGCCCCGGTCCGGGAAGATCCCACATGCCGCGGAACAGCTGGGCCCGTGAGCCATGGCCGCTGAGCCTGCGCATCCGGAGCCTGTGCTCCACAACGGGAGAGGCCACAACAGTGAGAGGCCCGCGTACCACAAAAAAAAAAACTCCCAAGAGTGGTCACTGAATTCTGATTTTTACCTGAACAGTTAGAACGTGTGATTTTCTGTGTGAATGACTCCTGGTCTTACCCATTCAGCACTGCTCCCGCCCTCACCATAACTTGTTCTGCTAACCCCAAAGCACCTCTGGCTTCCACCTAGCAGGTACATGGACCACAGTTTCAGTTCAACTCCCATTGTGTCATTGAGGAAACTGAAAATCAGTTACTCTTCAGAGCTTCCAGATCCAGCTCTGAGACCAGAGCCAATGGTCTGGAGAATCCCCAAACATTGTTCTTTCCAGTGAAGTTGTATTTTAAAACATCATAATAGAATTGACAGAAAACGATTCCTTCAGGTGGTGTAAAAAACTTCTCCAACAGGAAGAATTGAGGCTCTGTTTCCACCATGGTAATTCAGCTGATTGCTTGTACACAGCTCATGTGTGGAGTGGATAGCAATTTGCATCTATATCACGGCAGTTACACTAAACATTTACCCTTTGCAAAACGCCAAAGCGGATGCAGAGAGTTCTGCAGTTTATTTACTGCACAGCAGTACTCAGCTCAGGGGCCCACGCTCAGCACTGCCTCTTTTTATAACTGACACAATGGTGTCATCTGCTCACCAAGCTGTGTACCCCCCAAGGCAGTGTCTGTGAGGAGGAGGGTGCCTCTTCTAATTCACACAAAAGCACCCCATGGACTAGCAGTGGCCCCCACAGTGAAAATGGCTTACACAGTTTATCTTAATCCTCAGTTAATTACTGCAACCTTATGAGGTGGCTCCTATCACGCACACTTCACAGCTGAGGAACCTGCCTTGCTATGGGTTTCCCACATTACACAGCCAGTAGGTGGTAAAGCAGGAATCGAACCCAGGTCTGCAGTGCCTAAGCATCTACAAAGATGTTCTGGTGCAGACGATGAAAAGCTGTATGGTTACCAGTGTCAATCTGACCTCACAACATTAACATACAGTCCCAGGGAGAATAGTCGCCGTGGGATCTTCCCCAAGTCCCCGTATGCCCCTTCCTCTCAACTATGCTCCAAAATAAGCATGTAAAAATGAAACCAAGTAAATTGGAAGGCTGTTGCATTAGCTATTTCATTGTGAAACATCACATATAAGAAAGCACATAAAACAAATGTATGTGCCACTAGAGATGATCATACTAAGTGAAGGAAGTCAGAAAGAGAAAGACAAATCCCATATGATATCACTTATATGTGGAATCTAAAATATGACACAAATGAGCATATCTACAAAACAGAAGCAGACTCACAGACATAGAGAACAGACCTGTGGTTGCCAAGGGGGGTGGGGGGAGGGAGAGGGTTGGACTGGGAGGCTGGGGTTAGTAGATGCAAACTATTACACTTAAGATGGGTAAACAACAAGGTCCTACTGTATAGCACAGGGAACTATATTCAATATCCTATGATAAACCATAATGGAAAAGAATATAAAAAAAGAACGCACATATGTGTATAACTGAGTCACTTTGCTGTAGAGAAGAGATTGGCATAGCATTGTAAATCAACTATACTTCAGTAAAAAAAAAAGAACAAATGTATAGTTTAAATAATAAAGTGAACACTCCTATAATCACCACCTAAGTCTAGAAATCACCAGCACTTCCGGAGACACCTTCCTATTAGTTCCTTCCCAGTCATAACTTCTGCCCGCATCCCTAGAGGTAACCTTCCCCTGACTTTTATGTTAAGGGTTTATCTTTTTTGATATCCACATATACATACCTGACCAATATGGTTAAGGTCACTTGGGCCAGAGTCTCTGTTCTAGGCATTTGAAATAAGATCCTTCCCCTCATGGAGCTTCTGTTCTAGCAAATTTGTGTCTGTTTTTGAACTTGATACAAATATCATGCAGACATATAGCACTGTATTTCTTCTGCACAACATTGTGATATTCACTCACTTTGTTATATGTTAGTTGTAGTTATCTTTCATTGCTCTCTATAGTAACCCATATACAAATGTTTCATAATTTATTTCTTCATTCTGTTGTTGATGGACATCTGGGTCGTTTCCAGTTTGGGACTATGAGCTTTCTCGTACATGTACCCAGATGGACATGAGAATGAAATCTCTAGTACATAGACCTATGAGTAGAATTGCTAGAGCATTAGATATGCAAATCTTCAAATTTATGACATAATAAAACTACTGTCCAAAAATGGTTGTACCTATCTACCATCTCACCAGCCACGTATGAGTTCCTAGTAATACACAGTTTTGCAAGTACTTGTTATTGTCAGACTTTAAAATGTTTGCTAATCTGATGTGTTAGTGATATCTCAGTGTGATCTTGTTTTGCATATCTCCAAACATGCATTGTTGGATTTCCTCTTTTGTGAAGTGTCTATTCTAGTCTTTTGCTCACTGACAGTGAAATACAGAAGCAAACCTGATCTTGAGTATATGTCTGATACTGTCAGTCTACAGGTTGTCATTATAATTTGGATGGTATTTTTTTTTTTTTTTGGCCATGCCACATGGCACACAGGTTCTTGGTTCCCCAACCAGGGATCAAGCCCGTATCCCCTGCAGTGGAAGTGAGGAGTCTTAACCACTGGACCACCAGGGAAGTCCCTAGATATTATTGTTGACATGATGACAGTTGTACCACAGGCTGATGGGGTCTAGAATTTGCTGAGCACCTATTATATGCCAGACACTATGCCAAGGAAGCTACAGCGGAAACTCACCTCAAAAGGTAATTCCAAGATAATTGTAAATAGAAGCAAAACAACAATGTAAAGACAACTTTTTATCATCTAATTCAAGATATTGGTCTAGCTAGAAAAATAAAATTGTTAAATTACAATGAAAAAAATTCATTTTTCTTTGAACATACTCTATTGATAGGACATTTGACTAAAGGAGAACAACAACAACAAAATGGAAAACAGAAGAAAAAAATCTTACTTCCTCAATCTACCAAGATCAAACGAGAATCTCATGTTATTGAAGGGAGCCAACGAGTATATTCCACTGTGTGAGAGAATTATAGAGAAACCCAGGGGCTTCTAGAGAAACTGGGACTTTGTGACATTTGCTCCCTGTTCGTGAAAGTAGGAGGGAATTAATATTGTTTATACACCAGGCATACATTACTTCATCTAATCTTCACAAACTCTACAAAATAGGTATTTTTTCATCTTACAGGTGAGGAAACGGTAGTTTGAGGGGTTATGACACTTTGCGGAGGTTACTCCCTAAAAAGTAGTGGATCTGCGAATTGAACTTGTCTGCCTCATTCCAGAGTTCTTTACATCTCACCACAATCCCTAGGCAGTGGGTCCAGAAAGCATGCCAAATGAGGACATTGTTGCCAAAGTCCAGGAGACCAACTGAGTCAGCAACACTGACAGGAGGCAGGGAGGTGGGGAGAATTTACCACAGAAGCCATTATTCTTTATGATTTATTAGGCTTTCAGAAGTGGGATGGCGAATTGCTGACATGATTTTCTGGTGCACTTTGATGAGCAGTTGAGGATACCAAAAGGACCCTCTATCTAAATTATCTCTCTAACCCACTATTCTATCTTTTTTTTTAAAAATTAATAGCTCTCCTTTTAAAATGAATTGCCTAGTTGGGGAGAGCAAGGGTCAAGAGCCCTGGGAAACTGCAGCTTAGTTTTGAGAAACTCTTGAGACATCCAGTGTCCATGGCAAGTAGGCGGTTATATAAATGGATTTGGGACACAGAGGACAGGTACAGGCTGGAGAAAATAAACTGTGGAACCATGACTGAAGTCACGTGCAAAGATGCGAGCACCTAAGGGATTAGGATAATCCCCAGGGCTCCACTATGTTCCTAGTGTTAATCAATTAATAGGCTGGAATTGGAAAATCCTAAAACACCAAAAGCAAATTCAGATGGTCCAAAATGACTCAAGATCCTCTCCCAGAATGTCAGTAGGAGAAAAATGCAATGATCTGGAGTCTCTATTTTTCCTCTAAAGACTTAACTGTTTCTAAGAGATCTGATCTCTTCAAATTTAACTCATTTGCAATCTAGTCTCTTAGTACAGGAGACCAGGATAAGTAGCCTAACTTCAGTTGTCTTTTTACAGTAAGAACCTAATCCTTCAGTCTGCGTTTCTTTGTCATACTGCACCCATCTCTTCTATTAATACAAGCGTAGATTCCCTCAGATGTCTAGATCCAAACCTAAAGTCATCCAACTGCCAAAGGCTGTTTCATGTCCCTATTCACGGGGAATCTAGGTTGGAAAGACTTGGAAATATCGTTAGAAAAATGATCATCTGGGCAAAAAAATGTCAAACTCATGGGCCAACATAATCCAAGAATATTAAAAGCCATAATTTAAGTCCAGGTGAGTCAATTACATTCCTAGATAAATTAGGAACTGATGCAAATGATTCAAATAATAGCCCTTTATTTCATTTACCTCCCTCATCAAAATATTTTGGACTATCTTCGATGTGATTATTTTGTTTAAATCAATACTTTTTTTAACTTCAGTTGCCCCTAAATTAAACTATACATCAGTGGAATGCCAACATATAAAGAGAAGGAAGTTAATATAGACTGGAAACCTTTCTAGTTTCACAAATAACCTTTTAAAGTATAAATTTTACTAACTACATACAAATGAACTGTGGACAGGTTGGAAAACTGGAGAGAAGTGGTTGTGCCGTTGGTTGAATTAAAACTGATGAAACAAAAAAGTCCTTGGAGGAGTTAGGGAAATGATCTCAAAGAACTCAACTGAGACTATTCACAGATTAAATTAAAATCTTTTCTGAAGCAACTTACATTTTAGGGTAAAGGGAAAAGGCAAAGGGTACTGTAGACTAAGCAAATAATAGACAGATTTGGGCACTGTCACTAAGGTACACACATATCTAATAATGGCAAAGCAAGGTGCTACCGAGAGTAAATCTAAACTTTGTAGATAACGAGATTTTCCTTAACTGTAATCTAATAACTCCATCCACTTTAGAATTGATTATATAAATTTGAAAATTGCCTATGAAAAAGATTCCTTACCACCAGATTCCTTGCTAAACCATCTGCGTTACAAACTTTACGGGTATGGTTTCTCTCGAAAATACATAAAAGCTGAGTCTACTAAAGATACTGAAAAGATAAGAGAACTTCTCATCTTCCCAACTGACAATACATCTCTTCAAAACTCTATGTGAGCATTGAAAAACTCAAAGGCTTTCAGAGGCAGGGCAAGTTACAAAGGTGAGAAGTGATCCTGAAATGGAAGGGTACATGCCCTGCCCCAAAGCAGAAAGGCGTTCAAATTCCAGATTTGTTTTGTTTACAAGATAGGTATTTTTCCCATTTACAGTTGAGGAAACAAAATATATACAGGTACATTCCTCCTGGAGTGGCCACTTTCAAACCCATGTACCAAGGATATTCTTCGAAGCATTATGTACAAGAGACTAGAAAAATCTAATGATCCAACAATTAAATTCTATGCAGTCATTTAAAACTTGTTTTCTAAGAGTTAATGATAGAACCTATTTTTTCAATTATTGTCATCATTTTACTTGCAAACATTCCTCAGTATTTAAATGGGTTTAATAGGAAAGTTGGATACTGTTTCAATAGTTAGATTTGGGGATAAGTTTTGAACTCAAATCCCCCTCTGCCACCAATTAGCTTTGAGATGCTAGGGAGGTTATTTAATCTCTAAGTTTCCTCACCTGTAAAATAGGCTAAATGATACACTCTTGTGAATGTTATGAGAATTAAAATAAGATCTACATAAAGCAATATGCATAAGTTCCTATAATACAGCAGTCAACAAATGATAATAAATAAATTCTAACGAATCTTTTGGCTAATCGTGGCTATATTTTGCAATTACCTCATTCTAGTATTACCAAGGACCAAGGGTTAGGATCAAGCAAATTCTATATAAGACACATTCTGGCAGATATATGTTGAGATTGGCTGGTTTGTTTTAAATAGATGTGTTCTATAACCCCTACCCTTAATTTGGGACGTCCAAACTCACTCTATTATACTGTATGACCCAGTATCTTGGAAATTTCAATTGAATGTTTACCCAACTACCCGAGCTGATTCAAAGCTTTTTTAAAAGATAATTTTGGCCTTACCTGTCAATCTCATGAGGCCAGCCTCAGATGACAGTTCCCATTCCAGTTGAGCTGAGACTGCTAAGTTTTCACTGCAAACTTTATGCTGTCATACCTTCTCTCCCGGCTCCCCAGCCACACACGCACAGAGGAACCGTCCTGCTCTCTACAGCCCGGCTACTCACACTGTGATCTATGGGTGAGCACTGTTAGCTTCACCTGGAGCTAATTAGCAATGCAGCGTCTTAAGCTCCTTCTCAGCCCTCCTGAATAAAAATCTGCATTTTAACTAGATCCCCAGGTGATCCATGTGCACGTTAACACTGGAGAAGCACTGCCCCACAGTACCTGCTGCTTTTTAATTAACAAGATCATCAGCGGGTTCCAGGAGCCACTGAGAGATACACAGTGAACTGAGTTTATGAGACCCTGAAGAAGTGACACAGACTACATGTCCTTTTCCTTTGTGTTTTATGTTCTCTTGCTCATTTTTATGTAACAGCAAAGAAACACACCTGGACCATATTATCGTGACCTCAGAGAAAACTGAATTATCTGACTGGCTGAATTATACCTCAAGTTAATTATTCATATACAATAGTTTCCCCCTTATCCACAGTTACAGTTTCTGGTTTCAGTTACCCACAGTCAACCAGAGTCCAAAAAATATTAAATGGAAAATTCCAGAGATAAACAATTCATGAGTTTTAAATTGCGCACCGTTCTGAGTAACATGATATCTCACGCTGTCCTGCTGCATCCTGCCCAGGACCCTCAACCATTGACATTGTCCACTCCTGACACCCAAAATCAACCACTATATGATCATGGCTTGATGATCCAGGATCACCCAAAGCAGATGATCCTCCTTCTGTCATATGGTCAGAAGATCAATAGTAGCCTAATGATATTCACAACACCTGCGTCACTCACGTCACTTCATCTCATCATGTAGGCACTTTAACATCTCACAACATCACAAGAAGGATGAGTACAGGTAAATATAAGATATCTTGGGAGACCACATTCAGGTAACTTTTATTACAGGATAGTGTTACAAATGTTTTATTTTATTATTGTTGTTGTTAATCTCTTACCGTGCCTAATTTATAAATTAAACTTTATCATAGGTATGTATGTATAGGAAAAAAACATAGTATATATAGGGCTCAGTACTGTTTGCAGCTTCAGGTATCCCCAGAGGGTCTTGGAACATATCCCATGTGGATAAAGGGGGACAAAAGGGGACTACTGTACCTCTGCAGTTTGGTTTTGGACATTAAAAGCAAATAACATCAGTTGAAAACTCTGAGTCCCCTAGTACAATTTTGTATTCAAATATATTCCCATCATTTGTAAAAGATATCTTATGAGGTTAAACACTATTTTCAGAAATGCTATTTAAAAGCAGAATGTATATGTGAAGTCACCATATAGTGAGTACTTACTATATACAAGACACTGTGCTAACTATTTTGTATACATTATCTTATTTACCTAAGTACACAGTGCTAGAACTATTTTACAGATAAGATGAAGCTCACAGATTATGAACTTGTCTAAGATCACACAATTGTTAAATGACAAACCTCAGATATAAATCCAAACCAAAACTTCATACTAAACACTACTGCTCGGTCCATGTGATCCACAAAATTCTGAGACTGAGCCATATAGGCAGTAAATGCTGTGAGAATTCCTGCAGTCAAAAACACATCAAATATCTAATTTTGCTTAATGGAGTATCACCAAAACTTATTTGCTCATGGAGTCCCCTCCTTTCCCCCAAGCCTATAAACTACTGTTAGATCACCCTTTAGACATGTACCACAATGTACTAACCTTTACAACATTTTTTAAATGTTTTTAGAACTCCCTGTCACTCAACATTTTTAAGGCATATTAGGGACGCTCCAAGAAGGAATTCAAATGCTTACATGTCAAAGATATGGGCAGAACTGGTAACCCAAGAAATTTTACCAGGAAAATAACTTCTGGAATACAAATATTTCCACTTAGTCAGATGTGCTTTGTTTAAAAAATGGAGGGACCATCTAGGGTACAAAGAATCCAAATGGGAAAACAAATTAAGGTGTCATACAGCACCTTAAACACTCAGATTTTGTAAAATACTGAATCTACTCACCAAATACAAGTTCAATTTACCATTGATTTTCCAAAAAATATCTTCTACCAAACAAAGTACATCTATACACTATGCTATAGCGCCATCATTTAAAATAAACAAATAAAACCTTAAGAGTCAAGGAGGGACTTCTCTCATGGCACAGTGGTTAAGAATCCACCTGCCAATGCAGGGGACACGGGTTCGAGCCCTGGTCCGGGAAGATCCCACGTGTTGCAGAGCAACTAAGCCCCTGTGCTACAACTACTGAGCCAGCGCTCTAGAGCCCGCAAGCCACAACTACTGAAGCCCACGTGCCCTAGAGCCCATGCTCTGCAACAAGAGAAGCCACTGCAAGAAGTCCGCACACTGCAACAAAGAGTAGCCCCCGCTCGCTGCAACTAGAGAAAGCCCACACGCAGCAATGAAGAACAAACGCAGCCAAAAATAAATAAAATTTTTTAAAAAAACTTAAAAAAAATGAGTCAAGGAGTTATTTTCTAGAGCATTATAAAATGAAGATCTGAAAAAGATTCTAATTATATGGATTCACCATTCCCAAAATAATACTTTAGTTTCAAGATGGCAAAGTCCTATCCACCTCCTCCTCTTGAAAATCACCCCCAAAATGAACAAGAAACTGAAAAGCAAACTCAACTACAGTGCACCTAGGAGACATTATAACTGCAAACTATAATGAAAAGAGAACAGATGGAGGAATGGCAAATGCCTTAGCAAAGGAAGGTCAAATCTAAATGTTTGCAGAGGGAGAAGCCCATGAGAAGCAGGCTGATTAACTCACACAGACCCCAGATGGGCTCAGGAATTGCAGGGACCATGTACCACAAAGGCAGAGATGAGTCACTGGGCTGAAAACCAAGGGAGACTCAAGGTGCTGGGATCCAGCAGTGATAAAAACTGGGTAAAAATCCTGCCCTCGTGAAGCTGCATTAGAGGATGCAGGCAAAAGTTAAATTTAAAAGTGCTTTGGAAAACAAAGCAGGGAATGAAAAGTATTGGGGGGGTGGGCACAATTTAAATAGGATGGTACCTGGTTCTCATTGAGAAAGTGACATCTAAAAAAAGACAAAGGTAGGGAAGAACGTGTAGATACCTGGTACAGCAGGAGTAGTATGAAATGTTTCACTTTTTTTCAAAAGGCTTATTCTGATTTTTTAATGGAGAAAAAGTAACGGTGTGAGGGCTTGAGGTATAACATTGTTAGCCCTCACTCATATCTGGTTGTCTTCTTCCTGAGCACTCAGAAGATAACACACCCATGCCTATTAGTTAGCACCATGCAATTAGTTCTAGCCAATAAAACATGAATGGAAAGCATGTGCTGAGGCATTATTATCTGCTGGGACTCCATGCTCTTTTCCTGCTGTAGTAACTTTAGAAACCGTGAGCTCAGAAGGTGGTGTCACAGAATATAGGGATCCTGATCCCTGTATCATCAGTGGAGGAGAGCTTTACTGATATACAATAGATTTTGTGAGAACAAGAAATAAATTTTGGTTAAATCCAGAGGTTTCAGGGTTTACTAGTAGTAGAACTTAGCTATCCAACTAATTCATGGCTAAAGAAAGAAGACCTGTTAGGAAAATATTATAATGATCAGGTTAGAATGTTGGTAATGGTGGAGGTGGGAGAAGCTGGATTCTGAGTATTCTGAAAGTCGAGCCAACAGGGACTGTTGGAAAATTAGTATATATAAGAAACAGTTAAACCCCACCCTTTCAGTTTCCCAGCTCCACCCTATATTATCAGATGATGACCCTCCCTTCCACCTTTCTCCTCTCCACCTGAGCCTCTACCACTACCACCACCAATCACTTCAAAAGAAGACAGAAGAGAAAGTCTCTGAAGAAAACTGCAAGAGTTCCTTATTCAGGGACAGTAAGTCCTCAGTTCCTAAGGACCACTATTCCGACAGAAGATTGAAGAACTCTTCTTTGGAGAAAAATGAATATCCCCAGAAGAAAGACCTGCAGAGTGATTTGGGGGATCTGGGGGCTGGAATCTAACAAAAGCCACCTCATCACTTGATTAAGTGGTAGTGAAGTCCAATAGTCAATAATCAGCCTTTAGTGCTTCAATCTTTAATAGAAATAGCCCAAAACATGCAAACAATTGAGAAAATGCTCTAACAGGGAAGTCAGGAAAAAAGAGTGGAAAACTCAAAGGAATAAAGTAACAAAGGGAGGAAAAAAATTTTCAGAAAAATAATTTAAAGTCTAAAAGTAGTAAAAAAAAAATACCGCATTAGTGAAACATGAACAGGATGCTATCAAAAAGAATAAGAATATGAAGTAGTCTAATAGTCACTAGTAAGACAGTTGCAAAAAGGTAGTGATATGAAATTAAGGGAAAGAAATCACCAAAGAAATAATACAAGAATGCTTCCCAGAACTGAAGGAAATAACCAAATTTCCAAAACATGGAACAGGGGAAAATAACACACACTAAGAAACATTACAAATTTTCAAAACAACAGAGAGAAAAACAGAAGCTAAAAGCTTCCAAAAGGAAAAACAGGTCAGAAACAAAAAAATCAATAATCAAAATGGCATCAGACTTTAATAGCAAGACTGGGTGCTAGGACACAACAGAACAATGCCTTGAAAAATAGGAAAATGATTTCAAACGGTTAAGTGGGAGGTTAGAATAAAGAAATTTTAGAATGCAAGATTTCCAAAAATTCTACCTTCTCCAAACCTTTTCTCAAGATACTTACTGCAGAATATGCTCACTAAAACTAGGGCATAAACCAAGTCAAAGTAAAACATAGGATCCAGGAAATGAGGTTCAACTCAGAAGAGAAGGATGGGTTATTCCTGGCATAAGGGCAAAGGGAAGCTGAGGAACCAGCTAGTAACAAGCTGAGGAACCAACTAGTCCATATTGGAACAGGATGACAAAGAGCTCTAGGAGAGGTTCCCCAGGAAAAATAAAAACATAGAAATATGTTTGATCTGTGAAAATGCCATATTAGAGGCATTTTATAGAGCTTTTGGAAGATGTAGGACAACTTAGCTAGAGAGCCAAAGAAAATTAGGTAAACAAAATAGGCACTTATTAACTCCAAGGGAAAAAAAAAGTTGTACAAGAAAGGTAGACATAACAGATCTACTTAACTGAATACTGAACAATATTTACTTAGAGAGTTAAAATCCTCATTTAATATTATAAGATGTTGGTAAGTAACATCTAAAATTATTAGGAGAAAATGAACATTACTATAAATGCAGAAAAAACAAGTAAGAGTTAATGTCACTGACTCTAGGGAACTGGAAGGGGTAGAGGTGGGGGATTGGGTGGCCTCTGTTTTTTGGTATGCATCTTTTACCGTTATTTGACTTTATAAACCCCGCATTTATTATTTTGGAGATATATAGATATACTATATAGATATTACTTAGAAGAGATAAAATACTTTTACAGCAGCTAACAGTACTCACCACTCTACCAAGGAAAGAAAGTTAGAAAATCAATGTTGCTCCAATAGTCTTAATAATACATGACAGGTGTACTATTCCAAAGGACGTTAGCTCTGTGCTTAAAAGACTTAAGGTCTTTTAAGGAGACCAAGACTTAGAAAAAAAGAAACCAGGTCTTCAGAAGCAGTCATATAATCTGGCCAGTGAGCATAGATTCAAACTCATCTGAACCACATTCCAACATAAACAAAACCAAGGAATTTTTTTAGGTCTTCTAAAAGCATGCGGTATGGCATTTGAAAAACTAACAAACCACTGCGTTCAGATAAGATAAACAAAGGAATCTAGGGAAAAAAAGTATTTTTTATTATCCACAGGCAGTCAGACTATATAATTCACTTATGGCACATTTCAATTTTATTTTGACAGTATGTTACAAACTTACTTCTACATGCAGGCATCAGTCTAGCCAAAACTTTAAGGGCACTTTTTTCTTAACCATAACACTTATTCTTCTCTATCCAAAGATATTTCCGACAAGAGATGGCGAACTCAGAAAAGAAGCAACTCCATTAGTCTCAAAGATGAATGATCTCAGCATAGAATGCCCAATGGGGAAGAGAAATACTAAAAAAAAAAAAAAAAAAAAGCTAAAAGGAAACAGTGCATTAGCTTTCTAACCCCTTTAGGAATCAAAATGATTCCTTTCATTTTTATGTGTTTTAGCATTTCAGAACATTATAAATACCCTCATTTAAGCAGCCAGCCAGCACAATGGCCCATAGCCTCCCTTCTTTTCCCTCAAATACACCAAACTCCTCCCCAGTTGTGCCAGTTATTCTCCCTTACGCCACCCGCACAACCACCACCAGATCCCTGCCTTCCCATCTCTGCCCCCAGGAAGATGATCCCTGCTGTGTGCATCTCTAGAGAGCGCTTGCTGGCTGGCTGCCAGTTGGGTTTGGTCAACAGGCAGCCCCAGCAGATCAGGTGGAGGATCTTTCTTTCTGACTCCCTCCCTGTCTTGGGCACCACATCTTTGGCAACCGCTGCATCCCATGGCATCCCTTCCTTCCTGTTCTCACTCTCCCTGAGATCTAGTAACACTATTTCCCCTTGACCCCCTTGCTCTAGAGGCGGTAATGGCTTTAGGCTGTGGCTAGTCTATCCAGCCTCTCACCACTGCTTGTTTCTTCCCTTCAGGCTGCCCATATCTCTAAGCAACTCTTAACTTCTTTTCAAGTGAACCAGCTAGGGTAATTCTATTACCAGCCAGAACTCTGACCAATTCATTATCTCAAAGCCTTTTTGCACTTCATGTTCACTATACCTAACGTGTTCTTCACTTAGCCCTTTTGTATACTGGCTCCTTAGAGATCAGGTGTCAAACTCCTATCACCCTCCTCAGAGGGGCTTCCCTGACCACCAAATCTAGTATTAGCTCCCACCTCAAGCACTCTCTTAGTCCCTTCCATTTTTATCATCTCTCTTTCCTAGAAATTAAGCTCCTAAAAGTAGGAGCCTAACTAGGCTGTCTTGTTCACCTTTTACCCAGTGTACAGCATGGAGTCTAATAACAGCAGGAGTTAAAGACTTCGTGTGAAATGACATGGTTTCAAATCAAACTTAAAAAAAAAATTCCTTCAAGTTTAATTTTTAAAGCAAAAGAGTCCCAAGACAATCTCCAACTCTTACGGGATGTTATTCCCATAAGCAGGTAAAACTCATTTAAAATGAATGCAAATGTTTGGTAGAACATAATTTCTTAAGAATATTCCCGCCTATAACACTAGTTCTCGATTGTTTTCTGTAGCAATCCAATAATTGATTATATTCCCACATGGGATACACTGTCAGGGTCTATCAGATAACGGGGACTAGTCCAAAGATTTAACAGGCTCAGATGGTGTTCAATCCCCCAAAGGTAGCTCTAAGTCCTACTACTTTCAAGAAAGCAATTGTGAATATGAGAATTAAGTTATTATACAGTATCACAGGGATATGCATGAGTCAACTCTTATTTATTTTAAAATTAAGACCCATCAAGCATTTGTAACAATTCACTGCAATTCAAACTTAACTACCAGAGCCCCATAACCCAAGAGTATGAATGTGAACTAAAGGGCCACTCATCTAAACCAAAATCTGACCTATTATGGATCAGAAAAGAAATACTAGACAAACAGATCAGTTTAGACAGTTGATCCTTCTACAACACAGGTTTAAACTGCATAGGTCCACTTATACATGGATTTATTTTCAGTAAACATGTTCTACAGTACTACACAACCCCCGGTTGGTTGGATCCTCAGATGTAGAACCGAGGATGCAGAGGGCCAACCATAAAGTTATACTCGGACTTTCAACCGCAGGCAGGGTGGACACCCCTAACCCCTGCATTATGCAAGGGTCAACTGTAAATTAGTTTCATGTTACGCTTCTGTAATGATCATCTCCACAAGAATTAAAGCTAGTAAATGCCCAAAATAATTTTATATAGAACTTTAGCTCTAAGTTAATATATTCAGTCAAACATCTTTTCATAAACTGTTCTTATTTTCCACATAAACACAGAGAATTCCTGGAATGTAGATTTCTATAATTATACTTAACTTACTTTAAGCTTTTATTAAAAATGAAAGAAGTCCAAGAGAACAATTTATATGCAACTATACCATGTTTAAGTGGCTTTCCTATTCCTGTTAAAGCTTTATATTTAAAATGTCTACATAATATGTGCTTCGCAGGCTTGACACTATCAAAGTTTACCACACATGTGACTTTAGCAGCTTTATTGCACAATGATCTACGTTAACACTGCATATTTGTTTAGCTCACCCTATGTCGTAAAGTGCTATTCATAGGTGGGAAAGGAACAAAGCTTACTAAACACTGAAATTCTCCATGATATTTCCTACCTCAGTCAGGGAAAAGAAAGCTAATTTAGTGCTACCAACCTGAATAGCAGATTTCCATTTATATATATATATAACCAGAAAGAAAAAAAAAAAAAAACAGATCTAAGAGTTTTGTTTAGTCAATTAAAATATGTCAAAAGAATTCCAAGATGATTAATGCTAAATGCCTAACAGTCTAGTTTCTGAATACTCTAACTTAAAAAAAAAACTAACCAGTTTAAATAAAACCACCCAAGAAAGAATCTTCCAAAAATGAAGATAAAATTTAGATAAAATGAGATTCTTCAAATTCAAAGAACTTTTAACTTTAACAAAGGGTACACACAGTCGTTATGATTTTAATTATTATTCCTAAACAATTAAATTTGTATTTTTACTTGCTTATATGACAAATGCTTACTACCAATGAGTCATAGAAAATGCCATACAACTGACCAGATAGTTACTTCACATTTTATAATATGTTTAATGACACTAAAAATGTATCAAGAACTTTTCAAACATGCGAACATAAACCAGAACAATCTGATATATAATATTTGTGCCAAAGAATGAAAATTACAAGACACAAAAAGAAAGCAAAAGTATATGACAATTATCAGTGTATCTTCACTAATATTTATGAAAAATAATTATTTGATATAAGCTCAAATATTTTCATAGAGGAACTAAAAAAAATTGAAGAAAAAAAATTTCCCAAAAAATCATATGAAGTGAAAAGCTTCGTATATTAGCCAAGAATTTTGTGTTTCCTGCAAGAAACCATGTTTCCTACACATGCAAGTATGGGCATTACAGCTAAGAGAACTCTTAAAAATGTCCTTAAGAATACAGTTTGTGGTCTTCAAAAAACAAAACAGTAGTATTCATTTTCCAGGCAACATATTCTGAATATTAAATACATAATTTTTCATTTAAATATACTACCGTTTCTATGGCCTTTTTTTACCTATCTATACCTTTGTTTTCCCATTAAAAAGGAATGCACAACACAAGGCTTAGTACTAATTTCTATCCAGAAGGCATTTAAAAAATATCTTCTCTTAGGACGTAAACATGATATAAAAATGAAAAACCAAACACAAAAGAAGCACAATAAATACTTTTGTATCCCTTCCCCTAACCCCGAAACAGGAATGTAAGTATCAGCAACACAAGCTGACATAAATAAATTAGATTTTCCGTGCATAAAAAGATAATCCAGTTAACCATTTCAGTGTTAACTATGAAAAAGTACCTTTTTCCCGGTGTTTGTGAAAGGCAGGAAGGCTGTTTAGGCTTTCGGTTTTAAGAAGAAACATACACAAAAAACAAGTGTGGCGACAGGATACTTAGATGATATGTAATGAGTTACAAAGGTTAACACCAAGGCATTATTTTGCTCACATTTTTTATCCTAAGTCACATCAGATGCTTAAACTACATGGTCTCTTGGTATTCTAGATATTTTGCTGTGATGGGTTCTTCAAGCTGAATTCCTCCACTGCCCATTAATGCAAATGCTGGGTACATAGTATGCGAACAGTCCACTTGGCGCTCATAAAGGCATTTCATGTGATCCATGTCATAGAAACCCACTTTGCCTTTATCATAGTCGAGGAAAACCCCTATACTTGTTGGCATGGGGAGAACTCGATTTTCAGGTTCATTAGAAGAAGTAGGTGACTTGGGAATAAAAAATTTCTTCATGCCTATAGTAACTAACGTAAAGGGTTGTGAAGAATCAAAACAGGTATCCTCACTTCCGCTGTCATGCCCACTGTCTTGCTCGTATCTAAAATACAACACAGACAGACAAAGCAGAATCTTATCTGTATCAGCACAGGCTTTCAAGTAGCTTCAAGACATTTTCACAAGATAGTATATATTGAGTTAAAATTAAAATCAATTGTACATCAAAACCTTTCTGGTAAACCATAATCAATTAAAAACATAAGGACTACACATTGCCACTTAGAATTACACCACAAACTCAGCCCCAAATTCTGTCATTCAGTAGCATCCATTTTTACCTATATTATCTGAGAACCTAAAAATAATAATTTTGGCCTATCAAAAATAAAACAGGGGGAAGGGAACTGAAGGGACTTGACAAAGATTAAATATTCCTAGCACAAAAATCATATACAAAACAATTAAAAACCAAGACAGGCCCCCTAATCCAAGGAATTATCAGACTAAGTAAAATAAATGGGCACTGCAAAATAATGCAGGAGAAAAAACCATGTTTCATTCTCCTGCTAAGAACTATATTTACTGGTTGGGAGCTCTCCATGGATCTATGATGCAAGCAAGTATTATGAAGGGTTTTTTCCCCCCCTTGATTATAAAACAGTGACACCTTGAAGAAAATTTTGATACAAAGTTCCTTCCATTTTTTCCCTATGCATAGATTGCTTCTTATATATTTGTGATAATACTACATCAACAACTTTAATCAGGTCTTTTCACTTCTAATATTTCTCATGTTGTAAATTTTTTTAGCATTATTAATAATAATCTACCAAGTAGACATGCCACTATGTTTAAGGGACTATTTCCCTATTTCAATTTTCGCTGTTATTTCAATTTCTCATCTTGGTGCAAAAAGTTTTTCCTATTACTCAGATTGTTAATCTGGGATTTCTGTAGACATAAATGGTCAAAAATTACTTGACTGGACTAGTGCACACTACACCATCTAACAAAAATAAACTGTACAGTCTCCATTAAGTAGTCAAACTCAAGAAACTGGAATTCTCTGCCATGGAAACACGTTTACCATGACCCAATTTTGTAAGTACTTACGGGACAGTTTAAAGAATTGTATCCTTTAACAAAAGAACAACTTAATATCAATTGTGAAATATGGCATTTAGAGGCATTTCACTATTTATGCAATTTTATCACATCATTAAGGTACCTGATTGAAAGACTTTGAAAATTCTAAATTGCGAAGCTATACCATAATCAAGAGGTGTACCCAAAACAGACTTACTTCCTCACAGCATGAGAAATTAACTGCTGAATCTCATTATTCACTGTGTGAATACAACACAACCTGACTCCTTTTCTTAGCCAGCTAGCTACATAAGCACAGCCAAAACACCTGAGTCTAAGAAATGTATACTCTAAATACTAAATACTCTAAATGCAACAAGTAAATCCAAGTCTATTTTCAGTCTCACCTTGCTAAACCAGGATGTTTACTTCCTAAAGAACTAAAGAATTATCAGTAGAAGAATCTACCTTGGACTAACTGTATCCCGGTGAGTCCGGAGCCATTCTTGTAGTTTATCACTGGAAGCAACTCCCACTTTTACCAGGTATGAATATGGTTCTACACGGAAGGCCCAAAAGTGCTTCCCTTTTGTAATTCCAACATCTCCAATGATGTAGTCTAAGCTTGTGTAGTAACCCACTTGGATCCGCTCTGCAGCAAGCAGAAGATTAAATCCAGCTCTGCTCTCTACATGGTCTCTCTTCAAGTTCAGCAAGAGGTGTTCATTATTGTAGCCGCATTTTTCATCAAAAAGGAAACTGAAAACTGTAAACAGAGCAGAAAATTAGTCTGCAAATTGTTAGCATTTCTACAATCTATGGTTAAATTTAACAGGTTTTTCAAATAGAAATTACTAAAAAGATATAGGAAGAGGAATATCTCATTCTACCCTACACAAACTATGACAAAACAAAACCCCAACTTAGAAATAATTTCCAGTAAATTCTCTGTACCTGAAAATCTTCAGAAATTTCAAAGCAGAAGAAACATTTTAAATGCATGAGAAATTTATGAATGCAGTTCCTTGGAATAGATATAGCAAATCTATCCTAAGTATTTTACACTCTTGAATCTGTCCTTTTATCCCTAAAATAAGCGGCTGTACATTTTCAAAAATATCTGTGTATTTTATTAAAATTTTATTCCAAATTTTATAAATATGGAAACTATTAGCAATTTTAATAAGGTCTTTTCCTTATCAATCAAGATGGCAGACATGAGAAACAGTGTACAGTGTTAAAAAAAAAAGCACAGGCTTTGGGTTCAGAGAGACCTGGGTTTGATGCCTGGCTCAAGCATTTAACTAGAGTTTAACCTAAACTTTGATTTCCTCAACTACAGAATGGAGATAATGTTGCCGGTGAATTTAACGTTCTTTCTTCGTCGCGAAAGAATTTGGAGAATTCCAAATTCAAGAAGTGGATTTATTTAGAGAGAAACACACCCCACAGACAGAGTGTGGTCCATCTTGGAAGGCAAGAAGCCTTGGGAGAAACACACTCCACAGAGTGTGGTCCATCTTGGAGGGCAAGAAGCCGTGGGAGAAACACATTCCACAGACAGAGCGTGGGCCATCTTGGAAGACAAGAAGCAAGAGGCCTCGAAATACGGCGTGGTTAGTTTTTATGGGCTGGATAATTTCATAAGCTAATGAGTAGGAGGATTATTCCAATTATTTTGGGGAAGGGGCGGGGATAGCCAGGAATTGGGCTACCACTCACTTTTTTTTTTTTTAACATCTTTGTTGGAGTATAATTGCTTTACAGTGGTGTGTTACCACCCACTTCCTGACCTTTTATGGTTGGCCTCAAAACTGTCATGGTGCTAGCAGATGTGTCACTAACATGCTAATGTATTACAATGAGCGTATGAGGCTCAAGGTCTACTGGAAGTCGAATCTTCCGCCATCTTGGACCTAGTTGGTTCTCACTAGTTTTCTTCATGTACTATGGCTACATCTTTCTTTTAAAGGTTGTGCCCTGCCCCTTCCCTCCTGTTTCAATAACACTACTCTTCTATCAACTTAAACCCATTAAGCCTAACATTTGGTGGCTGCTAGCCCCAAAAGTGGAAACATTCCAAACGCCCATCAATAGATGAATAGGTAAAGAAAATGTGGTATATACATACAATGGAATACTATTCAGCCTAAAAAAGCAAGGAAATTCTGATACATGCTACAACATGCATGAACCTTGAAATAAGCCAGTCACAAAAGGATTATGTGAATCCATTCACATGAGGTACTTAGAAAAGGCAAATTCATAGAGGCAGAGGTAGAATAAAGGTTGCCAAGCTCTGGGGGAAGGGTGGATGGGGAGTTACTGTTTAATGGGCACAGAGTGTCAGTTTGGAAAAATGAAAAAGTTCCAGAGATTGTGAGTGGTGATGGTTGCACAACACTGTTGAATGTACTTAATGCCACTGATCTGTAAAAATGGTTAAAATGGCAAATTTTAACTATACAATACCACAATTGTAAAAAAACTGTCTGCTAACAAGCTAAAACTATTCTCCATATGTGATTTGACCAGTCTTCCTGGTAATGCCTATTGCCCTGGCATGGCAATTCACACCGTCTCTCAATCTCAAAAGTCTCCCAGTTTGCAAAATAAATTCAAATGGTCACCCTATTCATGTGGTTTCTCTTGGAGAAAAGAAACACAGTTTTTAATGTTTCCTTTCCTCCATCCCCCTTCACTTTGTCACTGAAAACAGTAGCTACTTTCAGGTTTCCTTTTTCTTCCAATTTCAGTCAGAGACTAGAAAAGAAAGCGGAAACTGCATAAACAGTAAAATATTTACTTAATACTTGCAAATGGATCCTAAAACTCTCTTTTGGATTTTATTAAAATTCAAGAAAAATAATTTGAGGCAACCCTATTTATTTGTATTTCTTTTTAATTAGCCACAATGTACATGAAAAACAGAGTGAATAGTACACTCTGGACAAAAAGGGAAGGATGGGCAGAGTGCACAAAATATAGGTACATAAGCCACTAACAATGGGCAGGAGCAATGAGGTCTAAAAGCCAAATAAAGGAATCTCTGAGGCCGTGACCAACCGGGCAGAATGATTTCCTGCTCACCAGGATGAGCACAACTTTGGTTCTAAATGTCCCTTATCCACGGAGACACTGTAGTGAACATCAACTTAACCTGTAAGTCATTCTCATTCTATAAAAATTTACAGGTGTTGTTTAAGTAGTATCAGTGGTTATTAACTTGGAAAGGGGAGGGAAGATTGCTGGGCAGGAGGAGCTTTTAGTGTAGGAAAAAGCTATCCACGTGGTTCTAATACCTGCCTTCCATCCCCATGTGCTCGTAATCACTGAGTTAGAAAAGCCAGACAAGTCAGAATTAGGTAAATTAAAATTATTCTTCACATTGTTGTACCAATAAATTTTTAAAATATCTGCCTAGATCCTATGTTAATAGAGATTTCTATAAACTGATCAAAAATACAGAATTATACTATTTAATACTTGTAAGGTAGCATTTATGCTATTTTAATCCCAAATTAATAGCCCTGCTCACTCAAATGTCATGTTTTTTCTGTATCTGATGTCAGTCAGAAATCTAATCCTGTTCTCAGCCTAGATGGTGAAATTCAAGTATTCAGTCTATTTCTAAATCCTAGCTGGGTATGGAATCTACTTTTCTAGAGTATTTTACAGATGAGAGGTGGTTTTAATGTAGGTCTGCATGGACACATTAACTGGTTTATTTTTTATCACAGTCTTTTCCAACTCTATGCTTTTCTTATTCCCACTATTCACAATACCTGGAGCTGGAGGAGTATGAAGAATCAATTCCCTGCTGCAAGGACTGCAGATTGAACCCTTGTAGGCTCTTACTCTGAAAGCATAGTTACAATTACTTTCAAGATCGGAAATGACTTTACTTGTGCCACACACTTCTATCTCATTCCAAGACAACATTTCTTCATCTCTATTAATCTTCCGGTATTCGAGGACATAGCTATCAGCTTTATCCTTTTCTGGATGGTGCCAATTTATCAAAGCATTGTTATAAACTTTGCTCTGTTCCTCATTGATCTCTGGCACATCTATGCCTGAAAGAATTATGAAATAGAAAACAATGTTAAAATATTATTTCAGAACCTTTATTTTTCCTCAGTAAAAATGATTTATTGACAATAAAGGATTTCTCTGCTGTTCAAGAACTTTCTACATTTATAATACTGTGTATAAGAAAAAGAATAAATCCTGCAAATACAACAGGATGTTGGACTTTGAGGACATGCTAAGTGAAATAAGTGAGACATAGAAAAACAAATGCTGACTGCGTGATTCCACTTTCGTGAGGTATCTAAAGTAGCCAAATTCATAAAATCAAAGACTGGAATGGTGGTTACCAGGGGCTGAGGAGCAGGGAGAAATGGGCGCTTATTAATCAATAGGCATAAAGTTTCAGCTAAGCAAGATGAATAAGCTCTAGAGATGTGCTGTACAACTTGTGTCTGTAGACAACAATACTGTATTGTATACCAGATATAGAGGCTAGATCTCACGGTAAGTTTTATCATAATAAAATTTAAAAAGGAAAGTAAATTGAGATTTTTAAAAGGTATATTTATGTTTATAACTGAAAGGGGAAAGAAGAATGAAAAATAAGACAGACAAAATAAGTAAAACTCAATTTTAGCTTTACATATTAATTCTGAAACACCATAAATTAAAATTTTTAACCACATACTCTTCAATTTCCATCTACTGAATAACAACCCTAGACTTGAAATTTATGTGTCCTCCTAAAAATTATTTTAATAAATATTTTTAAATCTAAGTTTGGTCAGTATAATAATAAACAAACTTCAATAAAACATTATATAGTTTTCTTTCATATTATCTTCCACAGAGTTGCAAAGCAACTTATTTATTTACTTTAAAATTTATTTATTTATTTATTTGGCTGCACCGGGTCTTAGTTGGGCATGCGGGATCTTCGTTGCCCTGTGCGGGATCTTCGTTGCAGCGTGCAGGATCTTTAGTTGCAGCATGTGGACTCCTAGTTGTGTCATGTGGGATTCAGTTCCCTGACCAGGGATCGAACCCGGGCCCCCTGCATTGGGAGCATGGAGTCTTAACCACTGGACCACCAGGGAAGTCTGGCAAAGCAATTTAAATGACTTTTTCTTGGTATAAACAAGATACGTATTTTTTTAAGAAAATCAGAAACTACATAAAACACACACAAATTAAGTAACTCAAAGATTATCACTACAATAATTTTGTGTAGCTCCTGCCAGTGTTTTTCTTCCAGTGGCATTCCACTGTAGCAACATTTAACTATTTTCAGAAACATGTTTCCAATTTTTCACTAAAAATACAATGTTTAAAATATCACAGCTAAATCTTTGTGCATATTCATAATCTTTTCCATAGAATAAATTCCAAACAGCTTAACTGCTTTGGTCATATGGTAAAAATAAGCTATAGGAGTTACACATGCACACGCACACATAAATAAACACATATTTATATCAAATCACAGAGAAATACATGAAATGAAAAGCAGAAGTCTCCCTCTTCTCCTTATCCTCCAGCTATGTACAAGCAATGTACAGCATAAGTATGTCTGTGTGTGCATTTGTGCAACTGAATGTTATGCAGCCATGGGATCTGAAAAGTCATCCAAACTACATTTTAAAGTTAAAAAAGAAAAGCTAGTTAAAGAATAACATGACTGCAATGCTCTACGTGCATGCAGGAAAAAATGAGAAGAGCATCCATCAGCAGGAAGCTGGGTGACCAGCAGCTTTCCATTCTGACCCACCCGTTTTACTGGTCCTTCGTTATGCACTGGTATAACCCGAGATTACCCACACTCAACTTCCTTTTTCCAAAGACTGTTTTGGGACCCCCAGGGAAGGGAGGACCTTGTACTCCTAAGTAAACTAGCATGTATATAAAAAACAATTCAAGTATACATTTTGGAAAAAGAAGAAAGTACAGTATATGAAATAGAATCAGCATTTCGAATATCACCACATATTTGGAAAAACAAGATCATCATAATAGACAAGAAAAGTATATACCTGACAGAGATACAGGTATTGATTGGAAGAGAAAGGTGGTCATAGTAATAATCCTTCAGCGTGTTTAACTTTTAAACAAGACAAATTTCCTCTGACTGAATACAAATCTATGTATCCATACCTGTACAGTAATTAAACTATAAGTGTACTTTTCCAAGGACTGTAATTGTTCACCATTATTAGAAGAGAAATCTGAGGGAGATGAACAACGTGAGAAGAAAAAAGGAAAGGTAGACCTCCCTGCTGGGGAGCAGCAGAACACAAACACAACCAAATGTGAGGGGCTGAGTTGCCCGCCCTAAAACTCATATGTTGAAGTTGTAGGCCCTAGTACCTCAGAATGTGCCTTTATTTGGAGAGAGGGTCTTTAAAGAAGTAACACAGTTAAAATCAGGTTGTTAAGGTGGACCCTAGTCCACTATGACTAATAGGACTGGAGTCCTTATAAGATGAAATTTGGACTCAGATATATATAGAGGGAAGACCACGTGAAGACACGAGAAGACGGCCATGTGCACACCTAGGAGAGAGACCCCAGAAGAAACCAACCCTGGCGACAGCTTCATCTCAGACTTCTAGCCTCCAGAATCCTAAGGGAATTCCCTGGCGGTCCAGTGGTTAAGATGTGGGCTTTTACTGCCAAGGACCTGGGTTTGATCCCTGGTCGGGAAACTAATATCAGCGAAAGCCCCAAGGTGTGATTGATTGATAGATAGATTAGATAGATAGATAGATGGGGAACTAAGATCCCGTAAGCCCCAAGGTGTGATAGATAGATAGACAGATAAATAAATAAATAAATAAATAAAACCTTTTACTGCCAGAATCCTGTGAAATTAAATTTCTGTTATGTCACCCAGTCTGTGGTATTTAGTTTTGGCAGCCCTAGCAAACTCATACAACAATGTAAACACTTAAACATCTTAGAGTCATTTTTAGCCTGGAGATATCATTTCTAGGTTTCTGCCCTAGGGAAACTCATACACACGCACAAAGAAACACTGACAAAGATGTTCAACAGAGCATTGCTTACAACAGGAAAAAAAAACAGGAACAGACTGTCTCTCAGTGGGAAACTTACTTACATAATGGATTACTGTAAAGTTAACATATAGCTGTAAACCAGAGTTTCATGTATTAACAAATATTTATCTTAAACTTAATTTCTCAAAAAAACAAGTTACAAAAAAAGATACATACAATGTGGTGCCATTCACACAATGTTTAAAAACATACAAACCAAAAGAATCTAGCTTCTGTGCATAAAAACTTGGTTATAAAAACATAAATGGCATATGATTTTAGCATATGATGGTCTGGGCAACTGAGATGCTGCATTATAATGTCAAACTAAAGAGAATTTGTGTTTCTCCTACACAATGTGAATTCAAACTAAAAAAGTGAAGGTATGCTGTTACTAAAACTCACCACTAGAGAAAAAGGACAATTCTCCAAGAAGTTCTGTTTGTTTAGATGTATTAACAACATAGTCTTCAAAGGAAGTCTGAGCCGCAGGTCTAAAGCTCTTCAAAGATTCTGTAGCTTTCTGTATTCTACAGACAGACATAAAATATTTTACACAAAAATGATTCTTTAAAAAGGCAAATCAGACTAAGTATTTTCAATGAGATTAACAAAAGAAAACTTCACTCAACATTCAAGTTAAGAGTGAAGCAAGAAATACTGCACATAACACAGCATTCTGAACCACTCAGAGCTACAGCTGAAACATAAAGCAGCATTTAATGACACTGCTAGAGAGAGACTGTCAGTTCAAAGTTAAATACCTGAGGTGGAGCTGTTTTGCGGTCTGAACAAAGCAAGACTGATCTGTCTCCTTCAGCACTTCTTGAGCGTATCCCACGAGTCCGTTGTTCTCTAGCAGCCCCTGATACTCTTCCATTTGAGTCTGAAATTTGTCTAATCTTAGTTTCTTAGAAGCATCAATTGCCTTCAAAACAGATGATTTCCTTTCTTCTAGGATTTCAAAGAGCTTTTCAAAATGTGTAATTGCGTCTTCTTTAGCCCGCTCTCCATTACACTATTATAAAACAAGCAAAGCTTTACCTCATCTGCTAAATCCAAATGTCTTTTCAAGAAAGAGTCACAATTCAACAAAACGAACCCAAATACTGGAAAGAAAAAGATTTTGTCTGACTCCTTGTTTTCAGAACAATAATTTGGCATCAAATATGCTTACTAAGGAATGATCAGCAACTCTGAGACATACTTTGTAATTTTATAATACTATATTTCCTTAAGCTTTCAATCTCCAAAGTCCAGCAATAAACAATTTATTCAATGAAATAAGAAAGCAACGTTCAATTTGTATACAAAGGAACTTGAGCAGAAATGAACTGATTTAACCAAAGACACAGGAAAATACAATCTTGCACTTATTTATTTTCATTCATTTCTAATTCAGGAAATTTTATCCTTTCTACCATATGCCAATTTTTTAAAAAGTTAAGCCACAGCTATGAAACTCAAAAAAATTACATCCTATACTAATAAAAATGTAACTCTCTTCTCTTCAAATTAATATTTAGTTATATATAATTGTAATTAAGCTGTAATTTAATTAATATTGATTTAATTATAAGTTATGCAAATTAACTTCTTTATGCTTAAGTTTTTCCTCTTCTGAAAACTAGGGGTAAGAGAGACCATTTAGGTTTTTCTGAAGATTGAAAAAGATTATTCACATAAAATGCCCACCACAATGTCACATACTCGCAATAAACATTATTTTCACTGCACACATAGCTATTCCTCTACTTTGCCATGAAATGATCCTCTCTGTAGTGCTTATTAAACATTTTGAATGTCCACAAAATCAGAGCTCGACCTGATTTTGAAAATAAGACCAGCAAAGCACTTACAAGCATTTATCATAATAGACTCATAGCAGCAGCCAACAGAAGAGTCTTCAAGAACATTCTTAAAAGCTGACAATATATGGTAGAAGTGCATTGCTCATTTTCCAATGGCTTCTGGCCAACATTTAAAATGAAAGGAAATTTTTTCCAGATTTCCTTCTCTGATTCCTAACCTCAACAGCCAATTTTTTTAAAGGAGGATAGGAGGAGAGAACAGAGGGTAGTGACATTCTGGTAGTATTTCAGTGACATATCACATTAAGTTCAGAAATATCATTACACATAGATCAAGAGAAGACTTTTTCCAGCTAAGTATAATTATAGGTAAAAAGACAGTGTCACAGTCTTCACTGAGTAAAATTCAAGAATGGAGACAAATTCTCTAGTGCAGAAGATTCTTACTGATAAGCCTACAAATGCAGCTTAGGTCAAAGGCAAAAGAAGAGGTTAAATAATTTCTCCAGGATCCCAAAGCATCAATGCCTACATGAATACTTGATGCCTGAGTTCCTCAGTTTTCAACCTACTGAATGACAAACTCAAAAACAAGCACTGGGTTTCCTTCTCTCAGAAGTAAAGGCAGGCTGACTGAGAAAACCAATACAGACAAATCTAAAATTACCACAGACACAATCCCTGAAGCAACCTACTATCTAGATGATAATGTGCTATGTGTTCGGGGATTACAGTAAACTGAGAGAGTCTGTCAATCAGATACAAATGTGAGAAACAGAATCCTACTTTTAAATTACATGAAAATGCAATCTGTGACTAACAGAAAAATAATATTTAAAATATTAAAGCAATACTGGTAATATGGAGATTGGTTCAAGATGGCAGAGTAGAAGGATGTGCTCTCATTCCCTCTTGCAAGAACAACAGAATCACAACTAACTGCTGAACAATCATCGACAGGAAGACACTGGAATTCACGAAAAAGATACCCCACATCAAAAGACAAAGGAAAAGCCACAATGAGATAGTAGGAGGGGCGCAATCACAATAAAATTAAATCCCCTAACTGCTGGGTGGGTGACTCACAAACTGGAGAACACTAATACCACAGAAGTCCACCCACTGGAGTGAAGGTTCTGAGCCCCACGTCAGGCTTCCCAACCTGGGGGTCTGGCAAGGGGAGGAGGAATTCCTAGAGAATCAGACTTTGAAGGCTAGCAGGATTTGATTGCAGGACTTTGACAGGACTGGAGGAAAAAGAGACTCCACTCTTGGAGGGCACACACAAAGTAGTGTGCACATCAGGAGCCAGTGGGAAAGAGCAGTGACCTCATAGGAGACTGAACCAGACCTACCTGCTAGTGTTGGAAGGTCTCCTGCAGAGGTGGGCGGTGGCTATGTCTCACCATGAGGACAAGGACACTGGCAGCAGAAGTTCTGGGAAGTACTCCTTGGCATGAGCCCCCCCAGAGTCCACCATTAGCCCCACCAAGGAGCCTGGGTAGGCTCCAGTGTTGGGTCACCTCAGGCCAACTAACCAACAGGGAGGGAACCCAGCCCCACCCATCAGCAGACAAGCAGATTAAAGATTTACTGAGCTCTACCCACTAAAGCAACAACAAGCTCTACCCACCACCAGTCCCTCCCATTAGGAAACTTGCACAAGCCCCTTAGATAGCCTCATCCACCAGAGGGCAGACAGCAGAAGCAAGAAGAACTACAATCCTGCAGCCTGTGGAACAGAAGCCACATTCACAGAAATATAGACAAAATGAAAAGGCAGAGGCCTATGTACCAGATGAAGGAACAAGATAAAACCAGAGAAAGACAACTAAATGAAGTGGAGATAGGCAACCTTCCAGAAAAAGAATTCAGAATAATGATAGTGAAGATGATCCAGGACCTCGGAAAAAGAATGGAGGCAACGATCGAGAAGATGCATGAAATGTTTAACAACAACCTAGAAGAATTAAAGAACAAACAAACAGAGATGAACAATACAATAACTGAAATGAAAAATACACTAGAAGGAATCAATAGCAGAATAACAGAGGCAGAAGAACAGATAAGTGACCTGGAGGACAGAATGGTGGAATTCACTGCTGCGGAAAAGAATAAAGAAAAAAGAATGAAAAGAAATGAAGACAGCCTAAGAGACCTCTGGGACAATATTAAACAAAACAGTGTTCACATTATAGGGGTCCCAGAAGGAGAAGAGAGAGAGAAAGGACCTGAGAAAATATTTGAAGAGATTATAGACTAAAACTTCCCTAACATGGGAAAGGAAATAGCCACCCAACTCCAGGAAGTGCAGAGAGTCCCATACAAGATAAACCCAAGGAGAAACACGCCGAGACACACAGTAATCAAATTGGCAAAAATTAAAGACAAAGAAAAATTATTGAAAGCAGCAAGGGAAAAACGACAAATAACATACAAGGGAACTCCCATAAGGTGAACAGCTGATTTCTCAGCAGAAACTCTACAAGCCAGAAGGGAGTGGCATGACATACTTAAGGTGATGAAAGGGAAGAACCTACAACCAAGATCATTCTACCCGCCAAGGATCTCATTAAGATTTGATGGAGAAATCAAAAGCTTTACAGACAACCAAAAGCTAAGAGAATTCAGTACCACCAAACCAGCTCTACAACAAATGCTAAAGGAACTTCTCTAAGTGGGAAACACAAGAGAAGAAAAGGACCTAAGAAACAAACCCAAAACAATTAAGAAAATGGTAATAGGAACATACATAGTGATAATTACCTTAAACGTGAATGGATTAAATGCTCCAACCAAAAGACACAGGCTTGCTGAATGGATACAAAACAAGACCCATACATATGCTGTTACAAGAGACCCACTTCAGACCTAGCGACACATTCAGACTGAAAGTGAGGGGATGGAAAAAGATATTCCATGTAAACAGAAATCAAAAGAAAGGTGGAGTCACAATACTCATATCAGATAAAACAGACTTTAAAATAAAGACTATTACAAGAGACAAAGAAGGACGCTACATAATGATCAAGGGATCAATCCAAGAAGATATAACAATTATAAATATATATGCACCCATCACAGGAGCACCTCAATACATAAGGCAACTGCTAACAGCTATAAAAGAAGAAATCGACAGTAACACAATAATAGTGGGGGACTTTAACCCCTCACTTATACCAATGGACAGATCATCCAGACAGAAAATTAATAAGGACACACAAGCTTAAAATGACACAACAGACCAAATAGATTTAATTGATATTTATAGGACATTCCATCCAAAAACAGCAGATTACACTTTCTTCTCAAGTGCGCATGGAACATTCTCCAGGATAGGTCACATTGTGGGTCACAAATCAAGCCTCAGTAAATTTAAGAAAATTGAAATCATATCAAGCATCTCTTCTAACCACAACGCTATGAGATTAGTAATCAATTACAGGGGAAAAAAACATAAAAAACACAAACACATAGAGGCTAAACAATACGTTACTAAATAACCAGGAGATCACTGAAGAAATCAAAGAGGAAGTCAAAAAATACCTAGAGAAAAATGATAATGAAAAGACTACAATCCAAAACCAATGGGATGCAGCAAAAGCAGTTCTAAGAGGGAAATTTATAGCTATACAAGGCTACCTCAAGAAACAAGAAAAATCCCAAACAAACAACCTAACCTTACACCTAAAGGAACTAGAGAAAGAAGAACAAACAAAACCCAGGGTTAGCAGAAGGAAAGAAATCATAAAGATCAGAGCAGAAATAAATGAAATAGAAAACAACAGCAAAGATCGATAAAACTAAAAGCTGGTTCTTTGAGAAGATAAACAAAATTGATAAACCATTAGCCAGACTCATGAAAAAGAGGGAGAGGACTCAAATCAATAAAACTACAAATGAAAAAGGAGAAGTTACAACAGACACCGCAGAAATACAAACCATACTAAGAGACCACTACAAGCTACTCTACACCAATAAAATGGACAACCTGGAAGAAACGGAGAAATTCTTAGAGAGGTATAACCTTCTAAGACTGAACCAGGAAGAAATATGAACAGACCAATCATAAGTAATGAAATTGAAACTGTGATTAAATATCTTCCAACAGGGCTTCCCTGGTGGTGCAGTGGTTAAGAAACCGCCTGCCAATGCAGGGGACACAGGTTCGACCCCTGGTCTGGGAAGGTCCCACATGACGCGGAGCAACTAAGCCCATGCGCCAAAACTATTGAGCCTATGCTCCAGAGCCCGAGAGCCACAACTACTGAGTCCATGTACCACAGCGACTGAAGCCCACGCACCTAGAGCCCATGATCTGCAAAAAGAGAAGCCACCGCAATGAGAAACCCGCACACCGCAACAAAGAGTAGCCCCCACTCGCTGCAACTAGAGAAAGACCACATGCAGTAACGAACACCCAAAGCATCCAAAAATAAATAATAAAATAAAATTAATTAATTAAAAAAAATCTTCCGACAAACAAAAGTCCAGGACCAGATGGCTTCACAGGTGAATTCTATCAACCATTTAGAGAAGAGCTAACACCCATCCTTCTCAAACTCTTGCAAAAAGCTGCAGAGGAGGGAACACTCCCAAACTCATTTTATGAGGCCACCATCACCCTGATAGAAAAACCAGACAAAGATACTACAAAAGAAGAAAATTACAGACCAATGATGACTACAGATGCAAAAATCCTCAACAAGATACTAGCAAACAGAATCCAACAACACATTAAAAGGATCATACACCATGATCAAGTGGGATTTATCCCAGGGATGCAAAGATCCTTCAATATATGCAAATCAATCAATGTGATACACCATATTAACAAATTGAAGAAGAAAAACCATATGATCATCTCAATAGATGCAGAAAAAGATTTTGACAAAATTCAACACCCATTTATGATAAAAACTCTCCAGAAAGTGGGCATAGATGGAAGCTACCTCAACATAATAAAGGCCATATATGACCAACCCACAGCAAATATCATTCTCAATGGTAAAAAACTGAAAGCATTTCCTCTAAGATCAGGAACAAGACAAGGATGTCCACTCTCGCCACTATTTTTTATTTTTCGCCACTATTATTCAACATAGTTTTGGAAGTCCTAGTCATGGCAATCAGAGAAGAAAAAGAAATAAAAGGAACCAAATTGGAAAAAAGAAGTAAAACTGTCACTGTTTGCAGATGATATGATACTATACATAGAGAATCCTAAAGATGCCACCAGAAAACTACTAGAGCTAATCAATGAATTTGGTAAAATTGCAGGATACAAAATTAATGCACAGAAATCTCTTACATTCCTATTCACTAATGGTGAAAAATCTGAAAGAGAAATTAAGGAAACACTCCCATTTACCATTGCAACAAAAAGAATAAAATACCTAGGAATAAACCTACCTAGGGAGAGAAAAGACCTGTATGCAGAAAACTATAAGACACTGTTGAAAGAAATTAAAGATACCAACAGATGGAGAGATATACTATTTTCTTGGATTGGAAGAATCAATATTGTGAAAATGAGTATACTACCCAAAGCAATCTACAGATTCAATGCGCTCCCTATCAAATTACCAATGGCAGTTTTTACAGAGCTAGAACAAAAAATCTTAAAATTTGTATGGAGACACAAAAGACCCCAAATAGCAAAAGCCGTCTTGAGGGAAAAAAACGGAGCTGGAGGAATCAGACTCCCTGACTTCAGACTATACTACAAAGCTACAGTAATCAAGACAGTATGGTACTGGCACAAAAACAGAAATATAGATCAATGGAACAGGATAGAAAGTCCAGAAATAAACCCACGCACCTATGGTCAACTAATCTATGACAAAGGAGGCAAGGATATACAATGGAGAAAAGACAGTCTCTTCAGTAAGTGGTGCTGGGAAAACTGGACAGCTACATGTAAAAGAATGAAATTAGAACACTCCCTAACACCATACACAAAAATAAACTCCAAATGGATTAGAGACCTAAATGTAAGACTGGACACTATAAAACTCTTAGAGGAGTAGGCTTCCGGGAAGATGGCGGAAGAGTAAGATGTAGAGATCACCTTCCTCCCCACAGATACACCAGAAATACATCTACACATGGAACAACTCCTACAGAACACCTACTGAGCATTGGCAGAAGACCTCAGACCTCCCAAAAGGCAAGAAACCCCCCACGTACCTGGGTAGGGCAAAAGAAAAAAGAATAAACAGAGACAAAATGATAGGAAGGGGACCTGCAACAGTGGGAGGGAGCCGTGAAGGAGGAAAGGTTTCCACACACTAGGAAGCCCCTTCGCGGGCGGAAACTGCGGGTGGCGGAGGGGGGGGAGCTTCTGAGCCGCAGAGGACAGCACAGCAACAGGGGTACGGAGGGCAAAGCGGAGAGATTCCCGCACAGAGGACTGCTGCCGACCGGCACTCACCAGCCCAAGAGGCTTATCTGCTCACCCGCCAGGGCGGGCAGGGCTGGGAGCTGAGGCTCGGGCTTCGGTCGGAGCGCCGGGAGAGGACTGGGGTTGGCGGCGTGAACACAGCCTGCAGGGAGTTAGTGCGCCACGGCTAGCCGGGAGCGAGTCCGGGAAAAGGTCTGGAGCTGCCGAAGAGGCAAGAGACTTTTTCTTCCCTCTTTTTTTTCCTGGTGTGCGAGGACAGGGGATTAAGAGCACTGCTTAAAGGAGCTCCAGAGACGGGCGCGAGCCGCGGCTAAAAGCACGGACGCCAGAGACAGGCATGAGACGCTAAGGCTGCTGCTGCCGCCCCGAAGAAGCCTGTGTGCGAGCACAGGTCACTCTACACACCCCCCTTCTGGGGAGGCTGTGCAGCCCGCCACTGCCAGGGTCCCGGGATCCGGGGACAACTCCCCCGGTAGAACGCATGGCGCGCCTAAGGCTGGTGCAACATCACGCCGGCCTCTGCCACCGCAGGCTCGCCGCACACTCCGTGCCCCTTCCTCTCCCCAGCCTGAGTGAGCCAGAGCCCCCGAATCAGCGGCTCCTTTAACCCTGTCCTGTCTGAGCGAAGAACAGCTGCCCTCTGGCGACCTACATGCAGAGGCGGGGCCAAATCCAAAGCTGAGCCCCGGGAGCTGTGAGAACAAAGAAGAGAAAGGGAAATCTCTCCCAGCAGCCTGAGAACCAGCAGATTAAAACTCCACAATCAACTTGATGTACGCTGCATCTGTGGAATACATGAATAGACAACGAATCATCCCAACTTAAGGAGGTGGATTTTGAGAGCAAGATTTATGATTTTTTCCCCTTCTCCTCTTTTTGTGAGTGTGTATGTGTATGCTTCTGTGTGAGATTTTTGTCTGTATAGCTTTGCTTCCACCATTTGTCCTAGGGTTCTATCCATCCTTTTTTTATTATTATTTTTTTTTCTTTTATTTTCTCTTAATTATTTTTTTATTTTAATAACTTTATTATATTTTATCTTACTTTCTTTTATTTTACTTTACCTTCTTTCTCTTCTTTTCCTTCCTTCCCTCCTTCCTTCCTTCCTTCCTCCCTCCTTCCCTCCCTCCCTTCTTTCTTTCTTTCCTTCCTTCCTTCTTTCCTTTCTTCCTTCCTTCCTTCCTTCTAGTAATTCTTTCTTTCTACTTTTTCTCCCTTTTATTCTGAGCCATGCGGATGAAAAGCTCTTGGTGCTGCAGCCAGGAGTCAGTGCTGTGCCTCTGAGGTGGGAGAGCCAACTTCAGGACACTGGTCCACAAGAGACCTCCCAGCTCCACATAATATCAAATGGCGAAAATCTCCCAGAGATCTCCATCTCAACACCAGCACCCAGCTTCACTCAACAACCAGCAAGCTACAGTGCTGGACATCCTGTGCCAAACAACTAGCAAGACAGGAACACAACCCCACCCATTAGCAGAGAGGCTGCCTAAAATCATAACAAATCCACAGAACCCAAAACACACCACCAGACGTGGACCTACCCACCAGAAAGACAAGATCCAGCCTCATCCACCAGAACACAGGCACTAGTCCCGTTCACCAGGAAGACTACACAACCCACTGAACCAACCTTAGCCTCTGGGGACAGACACCAAAAACAATGGGAACTACGAACCTGCAGCCTAAAAACAGGGGACCCAAAACACAGTAAGATAAACAAAATGAGAAGACAGAAAAACACACAGCAGATGAAGGAGCAAGATAAAAACCCACCAGACATAACAAATGAAGAGGAAATAGGCAGTCTACCTGAAAAAGAATTCAGAATAATGATAGTAAAGATGATCCAAAATCTTGGAAATAGAATAGAGAAAATGCAAGAAACATTTAACAAGGACCTAGAAGAACTAAAGATGAAACAAAAAACGAAGAACAACACAATAAATGAAATGAAAGATACTCTAGATGGGATCAATAGCAGAATAACTGAGGCAGAAGAACGGATAAATGACCTGCAAGATAAAATAGTGGAAGTAACTACTGCAGAGCAGAATAAAGAAAAAAGAATGAAAAGAACTGAGGACACTCTCAGAGACCTCTGGGACAACATTAAACACACCAACATTCGAATTATAGGGGTTCCAGAAGAAGAGAAAAAGAAAGGGACTGAGAATATATTTGAAGAGATTATAGATGAAAACTTCCCTAATATGGGAAAGGAAATAGTTAATCAAGTCCAGGAAGCACAGAGAGTCCCATACAGGATAAATGCAAGGAGAAATACGCCAAGACACGTACTAATCAAACTGTCAAAAATTAAATACAAAGAAAACATATTAAAAGCAGCAAGGGAAAAACAACAAATAACACATGAGGGAATCCCCATAAGGTTAACAGCTGATCTTTCAGCAGAAACCCTGCAAGCCAGAAGGGACTGGCAGGACATATTTAAAGTGATGAAGGAGAAAAACCTGCAACCAAGATTACTCTACCCAGCAAGGATCTCATTCAGATTTGATGGAGCAATTAAAACCTTTACAGACAAGCAAAAGCTGAGAGAGTTCAGCACCACCAAACCAGCTTTACAACAACTGCTAAAGGAACTTCTCTAGGCAAGAAACACAAGAGACGGAAAAGACCTACAATAACGAACCCAAAACAATTAAGAAAATGGGAATAGGAACATACATATCGATAATTACCTTAAATGTAAATGGACTAAATGCTCCCGCCAAAAGACACAGATTGGCTGAATCGATACAAAAACAAGACCCATATATTTGCTATCTACAAGAGACCCACTTCAGACGTACAGACACATACAGACTGAAAGTAAGGGGATGGAAAAAGATTTCATGCAAATGGAAACCAAAAGAAAGCTGGAGTAGCAATTCTCATATCAGACAAAATAGACTTTAAAATAAAGAATGTTACAAGAGACAAGCAAGGACACTACAAAATGATCAAGGGATCAATCCAAGAAGAAGATATAATAATTGTAAATATTTATGCACCCAACATAGGAGCAACTCAATACATAAGGCAAATACTAACAGCAGTAAAAGGGGAAATTGACAGTAACACATTCATAGTAGGGGACTTTAACACCCCACTTTCACCAATGGACAGATCATCCAAAATGAAAATAAATAAGGAAACACAAGCTTTAAATGATACATTAAACAAGATGGACTTATTTGATATTTATAGGACATTCCATCCAAAAACAACAGAATACACATTTTTCTCAAGTGCTCATGGAACATTCTCCAGGATAGATCATATCTTGGGTCACAAGTCAAGTCTTGGTAAATTTAAGAAAACTGAAATTGTATCAAGTATCTTTTCCAACCACAATGCTATGAGACTAGATAACAATTACAGGAAAAGATCTGTAAAAAATACAAACACATGGAGGCTAAACAATACACTACTTAATAACGAAGTGATCAGTGAAGAAATCAAAGAGGAAATCAAAAAATACCTAGAAACAAATGACAGTGGAGACACGACGACCCAAAATCTATGGGATGCAGCAAAAGCAGTTCTAAGAGGGAAGTTTATAGCAATACAATCCTACCTTAAGAAACAGGAAACACCTCGAATAAACAACCTAACCTTGCACCTAAAGGAATTAGAGAAAGAAGAACAAAACCCCCCCCAAAGTTAGCAGAAAGAAAGAAATCATAAAAATCAGATCAGAAATAAATGAAAGGGCTTCCCTGGTGGCGCAGTGGTTGAGAGTCTGCCTGCCGATGCAGGGGACATGGGTTCGTGCCCCGGTCCGGGAGGATCCCACATGCTGCGGAGTGGCTGGGCCCGTGAGCCATGGCCACTGAGCCTGCGCGTCCGGAGCCTGTGCTCCGCAGCGGGAGAGGCCACAGCAGTGAGAGGCCCGCAGAATGCAAAAAAAAAAAAAAAAAAGAAAGAAAGAAATGAAGGCAACGATAGCAAAGATCAATAAAACTAAAAGATGGTTCTTTGAGAAGATAAACAAAATTGATAAACCATTAGCCAGACTCATCAAGCAAAAAAGGGAGAAGACTCAAATCAATAGAATTAGAAATGAAAAAGGAGAAATAACAACTGACACTGCAGAAACACAAAAGATCATGAGAGATTACTACAAGCAACTCTATGGCAATAAAATGGACTACCTGGATAAATGGACAAATTCTTTGAAATGCACAACCTGCCAAGACTGAATCAGGAAGAAATAGAAAATATGAACAGACCAATCACAAGCACTGAAATTGAAACTGTGATTAAAAATCTTCCAACAAACAAAAGCCCAGGACCAGATGGCTTCACAGGCGAATTCTATCAAACATTTAGAGAAGAGCTAACACCTATCCTTCTCAAAGTCTTCCAAAATATAGCAGAAGGAGGAACACTCCCAAACTCATTCTACAAGGCCACCATTACCCTGATACCAAAACCAGACATACATGTCACAAAGAAAGAAAACTACAGGCCAATATCACTGATGAACATAGATGCAAAAATCCTCAACAAAATACTAGCAAACAGAATCCAACAGCACATTAAATGGATCATACACCATGATCAAGTGGGGTTTATTCCAGGAATGCAACAATTCTTCAATATACGCAAATCAATCAACATGATACACCATATTAACAAATTGATGGAGAAAAACCATATGATCATCTCCATAGAGGGAACTTTCCTCAACATAATAAAGACCATATATGACAAACCCACAGCCAACATCATCCTCAGTGGTGAAAAACTGAAAGCATTTCCATTAAGATCAGGAACAAGACAAGGTTGCTCACTCTCACCACTCTTATTCAACATAGTTTTGGAAGTTTTAGCCACAGCAATCAGAGAAGAAAAGGAAATAAAAGGAATCCAAATCGGAAAAGAAGAAGTAAAGCTGTCACTGTTTGCAGATGACGTGATACTATACATAAAGAATCCTAAAGATGCTACCAGAAAACTACTAGAGCTAATCAATGAATTTGGTAAAGTAGCAGGATACAAAATTAATGCACAGAAATCTCTGGCATTCCTATACACTAATGATGAAAAATCTGAAAGTGAAATCAAGAAAACACTCCCATTTACCACTGCAATAAAAAGAATGAAGTATCTACGAATAAACCTACCTAAGGAGACAAAAGACCTGTATGCAGAAAATTATAAGACACTGATGAAAGAAATTAAAGTTGATACAAATAGATGGAGAGATATACCATGATCTTGGATTGGAAGAATCAACATTGTGAAAATGACTCTACTACCCAAAGCAATCTACAGATTCAATGCAATCCCTATCAAACTACCACTGACATTTTTTACAGAACTAGAACAAAAAATTTCACAATTTGTATGGAAACACAAAAGACCCCGAATAGCCAAAGCAATCTTGAGAAAGAAAAACGGAGCTGGAGGAATCAGGCTCCCAGACTTCAGACTATACTACAAAGCTACAGTAATCAAGACAGTATAGTACTGGCACAAAAACAGATAGATCAATGGAACAGGAAAGAAAGCCCAGAGATAAACCCACGCACATATGGTCACCTAATCTTTGATAAAGGAGGCAGGAATGTACAGTGGAGAAAGGAAAGCCTCTTCAGTAAGTGGTGCTGGGAAAACTGGACAGGTACATGGAAAAGTATGAGATTAGATCTCTCCCTAACACCATACACAAAAATAAGCTCAAAATGGAAAGTCCTAAATGTAAGGCCAGAAACTATCAAACTCTTAGAGGAAACCATAGGCAGAACACTCTATGACATAAATCACAGCAAGATCCTTTTTGACCCACCTCCTAGAGAAAGGGAAATAAAAACAAAAATAAACAAATGGAACCTAATGAAACTTCAAAGCTTTTGCACAGCAAAGGAAACCATAAACAAGACCAAAAGACAACCCTCAGAATGGGAGAAAATATTTGCAAATGAAGCAACTGACAAAGGATTAATCTCCAAAATTTATAAGCAGCTCTTGCAGCTCAATAACAAAAAAACAAACAACCCAATCCAAAAACGGGCAGAAGACCTAAATAGACATTTCTCCAAAGAAGATATACAGACTGCCAACAAACACATGAAAGAATACTCAACATCATTAATCATTAGAGAAATGCAAATCAAAACTACAATGAGATATCATCTCACACCAGTCAGAATGGCCATCATGAAAAAATCTAGAAACAATAAATGCTGGAGAGAGTGTGGAGAAAAGGGAACCCTTTTGCACTGTTGGTGGGAATGTGAATTGGTACAGCCACTATGGAGAACAGTATGGAGGTTCCTTTAAAAACTACAAATAGAACTACCATATGACCCAGCAATCCCACACCTGGGCATATACCCTGAGAAAACCATAATTCAAAAAGAGTCGTGTACCAAAATGTTCATTGCAGCTCTATTTACAATAGCCCAGAGATGGAAACAACCTAAGTGTCCACCATCGGATAAATGGATAAAGAAGATATGGCACATATATACAATGGAATATTACTCAGCAATAAAAAGAAACGAAATTGAGCTATTTGTAATGAGGTGGATAGACCTAGAGTCTATCATACAGAGTGAAGTAAGTCAGAAAGAGAAAGACAAATACCGTATACTAACACATATATATGGAATTTAAGGAAAAAAGATGTCATGAAGAACCTTGGGGTAAGACAGGAATAAAGACACAGACCTACTAGAGAATGGACTTGAGGATATGGGAAGGGGGAATGGTAAGCTGTGACAAAGCGCGAGAAAGGCATGGACATATATACACTACCAAACGTAAGGTAGATAGCTAGTGGGAAGCAGCCACATAGCACAGGGAGATCAGCTCGGTGCTTTGTGACCACCTGGAGGGGTGGGATAGGGAGGGTGGGAGGGAGGGAGACGCAAGAGGGAAGAGATATGGGAACATATGTATATGTATAACTGATTCACTTTGTTATAAAGCAGAAACTAACACACCATTGTAAAGCAATTACGCTCCAATAAAAAAAAAAAACTCTTAGAGGAAAACATAAGAAGAACACTCTTTGACATAAATCACAGCAAGATCTTTTCTGATTCACCTCCTAGAGTAATGGAAATAAAAACAAAAATAAACAAATGGGACCTAATGAAACTTAAAAGCTTTTGCAAAAGAAAGGAAACTACAAACAAGACAAAAGGCAGACCTCAGAAAGGGAGAAAATATTCGCAAATGAAGCAATGGATAAAGAATTAATCTCCAAGATATATAAACAGCTCATGCAGCTCAATATTAAAAAAACAAACAACCCAATCAAAAACTGGGCGGAAGACCTCAACAGATATTTCTCCATAGAAGATGGAAAGATGGCCAAGAGACACATGAAAAGCTGCTCAACATCACTAATTATTAGAGAAATGCAAATCAAAACTACAATGAGGTATCACCTCACACCAGTTAGAATGGGTATCATCAGAAAATCTACAAACAACAAATGCTAGAGAGGGTGTGGAGAAAAGGGAACTCTCTTGCACTTTTGGTGGGAATGTAAATTGATACAGACACTATGGAGAACATTATGGAGGTTCCTTAAAAAACTAAAAATAGAATTACCATATGACCCAGCAATCCCACTACTGGGCATATACCCAGAGAAAACTGTAATTCAAAAAGACACATGTGGGCTTCCCTGGTGGCGCAGTGGTTGAGCATCCGCCTGCCGATGCAGGGGACAGGGGTTTGTGCCCCGTTCAGGAAGATCCCACATGCCGTGGAGCGGCTGGGCCCGTGAGCCATGGCCGCTGAGCCTGCGCATCCGGAGCCTGTGCTCCGCAACAGGAGAGGCCACAACAGTGAGAGGCCCGCGTACTGCAAAAAAAAAAGAAAAAAAAGACACATGCACCCCAATGTTCAGTGCAGCACCATTTACAATAGCCAGGTCATGGAAGCAACCTAAATGCCCATCGACAGACGAATGGATAAAGAAGATGTGGTACATATATACAGTGGAATATTACTCAGCCACGAAAAGGAACAAAATTGGGTCATTTGTAGAGACGTGGATGAATCTAGAGACTGTCATACAGAGTGAAGTAAGTCAGAACAACAAATATCACATATTAACACATATATGTGGAACCTAGAAAAATGGTACAGATGAACCAGTTTGCAGGGCAGAAATTGAGACACAGATGTAGAGAACAAACGTATGGACACCAAGAGGGGAAAGCAGCTGTGGGTGGGGGTGGTGGTGTGATGAATTGGGAGATTGCGATTGACATGTATACACTGATGTGTATAAAATGGATGACTAATAAGAACCTGCTCTATAAAAAAATAAATAAAATAAAATTCAAAAAAAAATTTACTGGTAATATGGTGCTAATTCACATAATTTTTCAATGATTTTTACCCATTTTTGAAAAAAATTTGTAAGAAATGACAGTCTCCTACTAGCCAGAGTATTTTTATATTTAATTACAAAACATAAAGTGATCAAGGGTAATGGCTCTTCAGTTTATTTCAAATAGAGAAAAGAAATAGGGATCAAAATCAGTGAAGACTATTAGGAATTTTAAAATAACCCAGTCCTATCCTCTCTTACTATATTTTTAAAGTGCTATCAGTTTTTAAAATTTTTTATTGAAGTATAATATGCAAAGAGGAAAATGTACATATAAGTGTAAGGATCAGTGAGGCTTTGCAACCACACCCATGTAACCAGCATCCAGATTGAACAATATTACCAGTATCCCAGAAGCCACCCTTATAACTTTTCCAGGCACTAATCCTCTCTCTCTTCAGTAACTCCTATCCTGAACAACACAGTCTTGTTTCACCTGTCTTGGAATCACCCAGCATGTACTCCTTTGTATTTGGCATCTTCCTTTCAATATTAGTGCCAGACTTATCTACATTGTTGCACATAGTTGTAGATATTCATCCTTCACTGCTATTTATATTCCACTGTTAATGAACATTTGAGTACTTTCCGTTTTGTGGCTATCACAAATAATGCAGCTAAGAACATCTTAATACATGTCTTTTGGTGAACATATGTGACAGGAATATATTTCGGAGTATCTGGAAACTTAAATAAACCTGGTCTTATTGACATATAGTATATTTTTCAAATGCAATCTGTTAGTTTTATAAGATACAGATAATCATAAAAGCTATCATTTTCCTTATATTGCTACTTTGGAGAACTCGTTAACTGCCACATAAAGAATTAGTCATTCTTTCCTCTGTGTTCAAATATCATTTAATCACAACCTCTATCAGCACCGATCACATAGCATTATATTTTACATTTGTTTTCTTAGTCCCAGAAAAGCAGGAGTGAGATCTAACACAACTTTGTACTCCCAGCTCAAATAATACCCTCTGGATTTTATGAACGAATAAATGAATATCTAAATGAATAAGTGAAAAATATGCAAACCAGCTTATCACTTACCTCCGTTTCTTTCATTAACAAGTTCAGTTCAGAAATCTGACTCTTCACCTGGCTCTCCTTGCCAATAAGGTAATCAATATCTTTTGAAAGCTTTTCCTATTGGAATATATTAGAAACAGAAATAGAAGTGTAACAAAGGCCTTCCAGAATTTCTTTTAACACAGTATCCTCTTCTCTAGCCTATGATGAACAGACAGTAAAATCAACAATGGTTATTATCGTTATTAACCCAGCGTAAACAGTCACTGGCGTTGAGCACACAGGCCTAAAGATACATGAGGGATTAGAAGCAGTTAGAAAAAAGAACAAGGTAGTGATGCTCAGATTAGTAAAAACTCCTGAATACACAAATAGCATATTTTTGTTGTCTCATCATCACTCCCAGAATGCTTCCTCCCAAGGCTTCTAAGTAGATGGAAGGGCAGCAATCCAAATAGTGTTGTCTTCCACCAGATTTTATAATTCACTCTCACACACACACACCCCACACACAACAGGAAAAACAACAAAGACCCTTCCAAAATAATCTTCAGAGTCCATCCCAGCCTAGACGTTCACTAAACAATTACACAATACACAATAATGAAAACACAGATTTATAAAAATGGTAACTTCAAGAGCTTATTGAATAGTTTGTTCATAAAGTAGTCATTTTGAAACTGGTATAGTTTACCATAGAGATAATGTCATAGATTTTGGTGAGATCACTAGTGTGGCCCAGAAAACATTAATATACCTGAAATACATTTAAAAACAAACAATAATACCCTGAAACACCACAGGGTACAAAGCAGTAAGAGACAATGTATCCTGAGACTAAGTGAGAATAAGAACACCCAGAAAACACCTCCCATGCTGTAGCCCTGACAGGAGGATCTGAACATTTCTTGCTCACAACTGGACTAAGGGTTGAAAAGAGTTAGGAAGAAGAGGGGCAAAGCTCCTAGGAATTGTAGAAGTGAGTCTCCTTCTTATATCATCGTCCTCTTTTTTTACTTAGACCATGTTACAGGGTAAGAGAACGTATGCAGAAATGAAAGTGACAGGTCTCCAGCATGGCCCATCTTTAACTCTTTGGGACACCCAGCAATCAGACCCAGCGAGTTTCCTTGATGGCTCACTGGAGGGACAGAGGAAAGACCTGTTAGGCAGAGGAACAAGATTTCTGAGAACTCAAGGCAGGATGGGACCAAGAAGGAAATCATAGGATGTTAAGGATAGGAAGAGACATTAAAATCCTGCATTTTAATCCAGCGTTTTACAGATAAGGAAACCAAAGCTCACTGAGTACAAATATCACATAGTCAATAGCTGAACTAGAAAACTCCTCACCACACATTAACCATGATGTCACAGGCTGAGAGGTGCTTCCTCAGCACCAAGCTGCAAGGAAGATGATAGTTCCTCCAATACCACCGCTGTCAGGCCCATGTTAGGACCAGACCTACGGGGTATGAGTGCTGGCACTCTTTTTAGCTATAGTAGCAAAGAAAGGAATTTGGCAATTTAAACTGAAGTAGGGCTTAGTTCTGAAACAGCTTAAGTTAACAGTGCTAAATAGGCTAGAGAAGAATAGAGGACAGAATTCAGAAACACCATCCAAGGTCTAAGTGGTTCCAGTGAGCTGTGATGCTTAGACCAAGTCTCTGGCCAACCACAGCCTTTATCTGAGATGGCTCCAGTCTTCTCAGTCCCCTTAAACTTAGGCAGTCTGTGTTAAGACTAGATCTGTCTTAACCAAGAATCAGTGGTCCATTTATTCATAATCCTCAAAAAAGTATATGCACCGGACACTGATACTAGGCGTTTTATCCAAGAAGTTCATCTAACGTGAGAAGCAGGTTTAAATCCTTTAGTGTTATTAGGACCCCAGTTCTCTAGGAACTGATCAGAGGCTAAATTCCCAAGGACCCCAAAGTTGCTCAAAGCTTCCTCTAGAGCAGTGGTTCTCAAATGCTGGTGTGCATCAGTCTCCTGAGAGTCCATGAAGAACACAGAGGCCCAAGGTCATTAAAGTAGTACAGGCCTGGCTTCCATAGTTTCACCAAGTGTTCCAGGTGATTCTAACACCCAGCAGAGTTTGAGCTCTCTTCCTGCAACACTCAAGTGAGTAAAAATGAAAATGATATTATAAACCTACCTATGTCACCTACATCATGAAGGCCTCCAGCTTAAAATCTAAAACAAGTAAAAAGGAAGATCTAGGGAGATCTGTTTACTACTTTCAGCAAAACTGAATGATTTTACTCTTACTAAAAAGTGAATAAATTGAAAAATCCATTATGGAGTCTCAGTTTTAAAAGTGTGAAACATAAATGGGAGAAATTAACAAGGCAAAGGGTAACTTAAGTGTATGCTATTGTCAAATATTGATTCCAAGTAACAGAAAAAAAAAAATTTGGACAACTTATATAATATCCAACCAATAAGAAACAAACAAAAAAGGTGTCAAAGTTAAAATTAGCAAACAGTGTTATTGCCACTGTGAGGCACAACAGGGAAACAAAGACTGGATTTACTCACCCACTTGAAACAACTAAAAAATCCTAACAGAATAAATGAAACAGCTCTCAAGACACTGGACATCAAGAAACAAAAAACAGTGTCCCTGAGGGATGGGAAACAAGATGAGCCTATGATTGCTCTCAGCTTATTGTCAAGAGAAGGCTTCCCAGGCCTGGTGCAGAGAACTCAAATGGGGCCCAGGATCTCCCGTGAGATGAGGTGATGAAGCTGGGAGTCTGGGGAGGCCAGAGTTTATAAAACATAACACCTAAGAAGAGGTGGCCATAAAGAGAAAGAACTCCAGAGATTTACCAAGCAGCCCCCTTGCTTATTCATATGAGCTTTGATCAATTTTTATGTGTGAGGAAATTGCCACAGGCCAGGGCAAGTATCACCCAAAAGAATTAGAAGGAAGAATTTCAGAGCTCACACATGCCGGAAATAGTGCCTGTTCCCCACAAGCCAGACTAAAAAAAAAAAAAAAACCTCAAAATTCATAGGGCATTGGGAAGAGTAAACAAATAGCTTTACTTCAATAATCACATAAAATTAGTCCTAGAACAAAATGCTGCTCTGTCCTAACAAAGCTTAACAGCAAGACCAAAAAGGAACAAATTGTTCCCAAGTAACTTCATCACACAACAGAAGAAAACTCAAGAATATCTTTAGGAATATAAAAATATCCAGTGCCCAACAAGGTGAGCTTTACAATACCTGGCAGCCAATCAAAAGTTGCCAGGCTTGCAAAGGAGGAGGGGAATACAACTCATAATGATAAGAAAAATCAGTCAAAATTGACCTAGTAATGACACAGATAACAGAATTAGTAAATGAGGACGGACAATAAAACAACAATACTGTAACCCATGTGTTGAATGTAGAGGGAGGACTGAGCATGTCAGACATACAAAATACAAAATATGAAACTGTATGTATAGATGCAAAATAGATACAGGTCAAAAAATGCATACACATATTGTTAAAGGAATCAAAAATTTAAATGGGTAGTAGATTTATAAATGAATTGATTCCCTTTTAAAAAGGAAAAAAGAATGAAACAAAAAAATAGCACTATACCACTGCCTACTTGGCTGTAGATTATCAAATTTAAAAGTTTTAAAAGGGCCATGTGGGCTTCCCTGGTGGCGCAGTGGTTGAGAGTCTGCCTGCTGATTCAGGGGACACGGGTTCGTGCCCCGGTCCGGGAAGATCCCACATGCCGCGGAGCGGCTGGGCCCGTGAGCCATGGCCGCTGAGCCTGCGCATCCGGGGCCTGTGCTCCGCAACAGAAAAGGCCACAACAGTGAGAGGCCCGCGTACCGAAAAAAAAAAAAAGGCCGTGTATAAGGTTAACAGACAGTAAATAACTCAGTTTTAGCTGGAACCCACCAGAATAAACAAAAATGCTTATACTAATTCTATTGGCAGCAATAAGAATCAAGTGTCTTAAAACAGCTACTACCCTTCAAAGTGTGTCACTCCCGTAACCACACTCAATGTCGTGGCATTGGGCTCATGTAGGGATGGATCATAATGAAGTGTCCTTCATCCCTTTCTTTCCTCAGAACTAGATATCAGTAGGACAAAGAGCTGCCTGGTCAGAAATACTAACAACCTAATATTAATAGATCATTAAGTAACACTTTAGATTATTAACTCATTTCAGTAAAACAGACCACACAATATGCACAGTATGATTTTATACAGAAAAAGTTAAAGGTCTAAAGTTATAAAGGATCAAAATTTAGTTCCAAAAATAAGTTCTACCTTTAAGGTTTTGTAGGCACTGCTCATAGTGGTTACACGGTGGTTGGAATGATTACCACCCAACTTACAGAGATGACAAACTGGCCTCTTACATAATTCACAGTACATGTTTATTCTCTCCGTTTCATGTTCTGGGCACATTAAAATCTATTGAATAAAGAATAAAAGTGGGATTAAGGGTCTTCATAGCTTACATGGCACTCAAAAGATTTCAAGTAATTGGGTAAAGTCCCAAAACACAAAGATTTGCTTTATGAAATCACTAAATAAAGCCATTTAAAGTAATGAAAGTGTAAAAAGAAATAAAAGCATTTGGTACATTATATGAGAATTCTCTACATTAGAATTACTGTTTTTCAATTTGAGGGTTCAAACGGTCAATTAATTATGTAAGTGTTATTTCCTCTAAACCTGCTGATAAGAAGGTAAAAATTTACTTCCTATAAGACTTAAGTGAAATGCTTAAACAAGCTAGAAAGGTCCTCTGATCATAATGACTAGGTAAATTCTTAATGATCATGATCAATATTTTTTAAGGTATCATAACAAATAACTTATGAGGACCCATAGCCTCATTATCCTCACAAGAAATCTGTTACTAAGAGAGTCTTGGAACACTTTATAAGCTTCCAGATGTTTGCTTTTACATATTGATTGCACACACACTGACCAAATTTAGAACTGTGTTCTCCTGATTTAAGTTTCTACCTTTTTGTTTACTCTGTAAACTATCATCATAGTTACACTGAATTTTTACATAATGTAGCTGTTTTCATTTGGAAAAGAAGGAGGATTCTTTTAAACTAGTGTGTTAATGGAAATCAAAAAGCTGTCCATTATTCCAAAAGATTAGATTTTAAACAACTACAACTGGTCTGATAACTTAGAGAAAATTTTTTTTAATTCCATTATAAAAAGTCCTAATACCAATGTGTAGCTCCAGGAGAAAAACTGGAAAAGATTTCAAATTTCTAAGCATGCCCAGGTTCCTACATTCTCAAAGCCATTACATTTAAAATAGAATATAAAGTCAGGCTTTCTGCAAGGAATGCAAGAACTCAAAGTTATAAGGCAAATATTCTATAGGATGAGACACCTTTTTAGAATTTGACTATAGTGAATTACACTATTCACTATTTTGTTTCATCTATAACTTCATTCATAAAGTTTTTCTGTACGTTACTATAGAAATTACCCAGAATATTTAAGAAATGCAAATTCCACTTTAAATACTATATAACCATTATATCATAAGCTTCAAACTATTAGGCTGTAGTTACTCTTATTTATTCATAATACAATTTTAGGTAACTAAAAATGTCAGAATGTTTCCCAATCACATCTTTTAGACAATTATGGATTTATCATATTAAAGCACAAAAGCTTTTTAACTTTAACCATTTCAATCTTAGACAGTATATCTGACATCACCTTTCCTCTCTTACTCAGTTATCATTACAAACATTCATATATTGTATTGTATCACACTGTATTGTAATAGAGTGAACCATAATATTGCCTTCTAAGCTCTGGGGACGTTCAGCAACATACTAAATAACTCCAACTACTAGGCCTTAATTTCTTGTTCCAGCTTTTAAAGTTATTTCCCTTCTTACTGTCAGGTTCTAGACTTGTTACAATTTATCTTATCATATTAAGTTTAATACTCTAACTTAATAGAAACTTCATTTACCTTGGGTCTAAAATTCGTAGTTGGGCCCACATATTCATGCTGTGCTTTTACAGTACCCCAAGGATGATAAATTTTGAAGCATTCATTGCAGTAGCTTGCACTACAGTCCATGCAACTTTTTGTGGATTCTTGAGGTGGTGGTTTACAAAGGTCACACATAATGGCTGTGGCTGCCCTGGCTGCCTGACGATATCTTTCAACAATAGTTTCCAAAGTGAAATTTCGAAACAGACCGTTGATTCCCCGTTCTCCAAGATCCACATCATGCTCACAGCCAGGACACGGAAAAGTAGTTGTCCTAGGGGTCAATGAATTGCGCTTCCAGCCTGTGTAATTAGTTAAGTCCTTGTTTAGTTACATCAGTAGGAAAATGGATAGAATGAAAACTAAGGAGTCATGTTTTGGAAAGATACATAACTACAAACATATTGCAAAAACATAATACTCAAAGTGGCTCCATATAAATCAATTTATGTACTGAAAATGCTTTTTTTAAAATGGTTTTTCCTTGGCATACAAAAGATAAGCCCAAGTTATTAAACAGTGATCAAATCAAAAAGGAATGAAATTATTCTGTAATAAATCCCATATAAAAACCATATTAAATCAAACAGATATGTGGACAAAACATATAATACAATACTACACAGGGTCAAGATCTTTTGAAATTATACAATTAATGTTTATAGTTAATTTCATATATCATTCCCAAAGGAATTTGGCTTGCATTTAAATGAACACAGCCTTGGCTCATTGATAGGAACTGAGTTTATACATAAAAGAGCAAGAGTCCTTAACCCAGCCAGGGTCCATGGATTGACTCCAGGAAGAGTCAAATAGTTTGGTAAACTATTTGAAATTATATGCAAAATTTCGCATGCATGTATCCATACATATTTTCTGGTTAAATAACCCATAGCTTTTATCAGAGTCTCAAAAGAATATGTGACCACAAAACTGTTAAGAACCACCGCAAGAGAGGGTATCCCACTGTAGTATTGTTTTATCTAGAAAATTCAGTAGGCAAAATCATTAGTTAATTGAGTGCAATCTATAAAAGAGTAAAAAGCTCATTCACAAATCTAGAATCTAGTGACTTTAAGAGGAACCAACCATTTAATATCTTCTTATGACCTGAAAAAAAGAATCATTAAGATTATTTAATTCAGTAAGCCAGAAGATACACCAAAAAAATTACAGATAACTTTACAATATATAAATAATACAATGAATGACCTTAAACATCACACTCTTCTTCAGTATTATCCTGATTTTAACAAATCAAGAAACCAAGGCATGACGGCCCTTACCCACAGGTTCACAAGAATCTGGGGTAGTCTGTTTAACACAGGTGTATGCCTATCATGTTCCCTCCTCTTCTGTATAAATTTGAGTATGTAGCCTTGGTTGCCTGCAAAATAACTTCCTAAATATAAACACAAAGTTTTTAACCTACAGCCTTCTTTCATACTACTATGTAACCAGTACCAAAAGTGAATGGTTAAACTTAGTATATGACATTTAGAAAAGGTCTTTAAACAGCTATATTAATATTGCCTTGGCAACATTACTATCATCACTGAAGACTGTCTTAAAAGATATCTGGCATATCACTACATAAATCACTACAGGTAAAATTTAGTGATCAGCCCACGATATTATTCATTTGAAGTGACTTTACACCATGCAAAATGGCATTAGGCCCCCAAAGCTACTTATGCAACAAACATGCAGCTACACTATTTTAAATTTTAAATATTTTCAAAATATTTAAAGATATTTTTAACCTTCACATTTTAAAACATACCCAAAAAAGCATACAAAAAAATCTGCCCCATAAAAATTTGAAAATCCGACATAAAATATACTCTTGTAATAATTCTAAAAACATGCAATACAGTACAAGATATTTCACACCACAGCAGGCACATAATAAAATAAGCAGCAGAGCTACTTTTAAAACACATGCCAATGAAAATTTTGTTTAGTGAAAAAACAAGCCAAATAATTCTGGAAGTGATATAGTACAGTGGTCAAGTTTAAACAAATGGAAATTCATATTTAATTGCATGCTTCCACACATGAACTAGGTGATATAAATTAAAATGGATACCTAATCTCAACAGTCAATGTTTTTAAAAAAATGAATTATTGGTTTTATGAATAGAAGATTGTGATCAATTATGTAATGGGGAAAAACAAAAGTAAATTATGCCAGTAAAATCACGCTTTAACACATACACTGGTGACACCCAGATTTTGGCCTCATGTTCAGAAATTTTAGAAAAAAAGTTTTATCCCTTTTCTGTAAACCTCTTTTGTTTTTATAATAAAAAAAACAAGGTATAAAGCATCACACTGAACTTCTTATATCAGAAAAAATATTAAATCAATATATCTGCTAAAGAACTTTTATTTCATCTGTCTTAACTTCTACCATTGTTTTCATAAAAACAATCAATAGAATATATATTCAGGGCAATAAAGAAAACAGGACAGATCTAAGGATATTCTGGGAAGTGAGCCTGATGGAAAAAAATCAAGATGGTAGAACTAAGAAAAAAACATAACAGAATCAACACTTCTCTATAACTCTGCTAATATAGTAAACATTAGCCAAATGTGGCTATTTAAATTTAATTAAAATTTAATTTAAAATTCATTTCCTTAGTTGTAGTACCCACATTTAAAATTCTCAAGAGCCACATATGGCTAGTGGCTACCATCTTGTATGGTGCATGGTCAAACATTTCTATAATTATAGAAAGGTCTATGGGACAGTACTACCCAGTAGCATGATATAATGGGGAAAAAAAGTAATGATGTCTTAGAAAGGTAAAGAAGCAATATAGGCCAAACAATGCAATTTTCTATGTCAAACTCCATTTGCGGGGTCAATAATATTTGCTAATTATCTGAACACTGCCACCTCACAGAATCAATTCTTTACCCCATACCTTTAACTTCAACGACAGATTAAACTAGTTAAGCATAAACCACGACACAATTATAAAATGAAGACACAATAAAAATTTCAAACTCGTTTATAGCAAATCCCCCCCAAAAAAGTCAGCTTTCCATCATATGTTTTACCGTTTAAATGATCAAAGAGAATAATAAAGTATTTCAAAACAAAGAGAGTCAATTCATAACAGGTTCCAAACCTGTGCCAGCTGCATCTTCTCCCATATCCTGGCTGCAAACAACTTCCCCACTGTTAACACCTGGACACGTTAAGTAGACTATTTCTCCTCATGCTGGAAACTCACGTTGGGCTTCCTGGTGTTGTGCATTGGACTGATGCCTTATGCTTCCACCTTAATGCTTCCACATTCTGACCATCTGATGCCTATGAGTTACATTTACCCTTTGAGTATTAGCATTTTCAAACTGCAAAAACTTTTTCTCGACTACCCTCTGAAGCAAAAGTAGGTAACAAGGTAATTTTTTAAGCAAACTGTTCCTATCTTTCCTCCTAATTATTAACTTTCAACACTTAAAATTCTCAGGGACTCACTAAAGCCTGTAAGAGAATGGATTACACGTGGCTTCTAGAAGTGGCTGTACGATTTTAAAATCGAGGCATGTAGAAGCAGGTGAGGAAACCAGAAAAGGGATACATTTCAGGTGTTTATTTTCTCCACTAAAATTTAAGGTATCACCAGCATTCCTGAAAAAAAGTAGCCAATTTTACTTTAAAGGTCAACTGGAGTAAAAAAAAAAAATTATTTTAATAAAATGGGTTGGCCCACCTTTCACACAAAAGCAATGTACGTTATTTACCCACAACTGAGACCTGAGTGTTAAAACTCTGAACCCAAATACCTTAAAATAAAAACAAAAAATACACCATACGCATAAACAAGCAAAGATTATGGTATTAACTACAAAAATTATCAATACCTTTAAGCAAATTTTTAAATACAGAAGAAAGTACTGGCTTATTTAACCTCCCGAAGGGTAATATGGCTGTCAACGTAAGCTTTGTTCCACTAAGTAAATGTAAAGCATTTTTAAGGTAACATTTAAAAAAAACAAGGGATGTCATTTTCTTTAAAAATATCCCATAATGGATATGTGTGTGTGTGTGTGTCTGTGTGTGTGTGTATACATGGCAAAATGCAAGCACTAATAATCAGAGCTCCATTTAAAAACATCAGAAATTGTTTGGAATTTTAGTCCTGTTGACCTTTAAGTCATGTCAGCCAAATTTGTTCACTTTCTACATGATTTTGAAGACTTGACCACTGATATTTATTTTAAAAAAAACTTTATCTATATAAAGTTATTTAATTTAAATCTAACACTATACTGCCTGCGGCCATACAAGCAATAAAGCATTTTCTACCTCTCCACCCCAAAGATCTCCGTTGTGATGCTGTGAACAATGAACAGAAAGCTGGATTTAGAATTTAATTTCAAAGAGAAGATTCACAACATGTTAACAAAAGATAAAGCAGTAACTGTGTCCTACACATAATACAATTACTGAATTAACAGTAAAAAAAAAAAATGTCTTTCCTGGTACGCATGGTATTTATATAAAGCCACCAATGTAAAACAGTCATCAAGCTTATCCTATCACGGTTCAGAATTAATCACTGTTGGTGCATCACTTAAGAGACCTATACTTTATCCTATAGATTTGTATTTTTAAACAATCACACTTCTGAAAACTGTTGAATATATAAAGTAAAAATCAAGCATCTCTTTTCTGGTTTTTTTAAGTGATCTAAATCAACACAGTAAATAAAATTACTACCAATGATTGTATCTTAATGACAACAGGTAATACAGAATGGGAGAAAAGCTTGCATATATATGACCAAAAATGAACACTTATATAGCTCTTTTATTTTTACACAATTTAACATGCTAGTGTTATACACACAAATCTTACTCTCCTTTCAAAGGCATGCTTTTATTTTAAAATCTGTCAAATGACCCATGCAATGCTATTTGAAAGGAATATGTGTGAAAGTGTAAGCCACATATGTCATTTTACATTTTCCAGTAGCCACAAAAAAGTAAAAATAAACAAGTGAAATTAATTTTAGTAATACATATTTAACCCAATATATCCAAAAACTCTCATTTCAAAATGTAATATAAAATTATTAGAGGTATGTTATATTCGTTTTTTCACTCTAAGAGGTACAAGTGCATATCTCAATTCAGACTAATGTGTCTCAAGCACTCAACAGCCACCTGTGGCTAGTGTACTGGACAGATCTGGAATTTTTGCTGTGAATATACCCAGAGTACTACTACTCTTCCACAAGGCAGCCATCATATTCTGCAGTCATCCCTTCACCAAATATTCTTATTTCCTATAATTGATCTCCACAGAGAAGCTTTCTAACTTGCCCCCCATGAGGACATAATACAGCTTAACAGGGCTCTTCCTAAAGAAGAGGGAGGAACATCTCGGTAAATCTAGTTTTGATCTCTTGTTCTGGAAAAATGCCATCATCAATAAATATAAGCCATCATGGCATGCTCTGTACAAATCTTATAGCAAACGTTTGTCATTCAACATCCACTCAACACATATTTATTAAACATCTACCAACTACTGTGCTAGTTAAGTTCCTGAAAACAGAAACAGTTAACTATTTTTCATCTATATTTCATTCATACTTTATATCGATCACATAAAAACCAAATCTTAAGATTCAAAGCCTATATAAAACACAGAATTTCATGAAATACACATGTGAGCTCAATCTAATGATCAGTAGAAATACTAGTATTTAACTACAATTTTATTTCATGGTCTGTGTTGAATATTAATATACAAAAAGTGAATCTTCTTGGTCAATCAAGCCAGGGTCCCTAATTATCCAATGAGGATCTAGCAACAGAATATGAATTTTTATCTGATAGAATGATTTTAAGCTATCACTGTCTTTCCTCCCCTCCTCAGTATGCCAGTTTCCTAACAGGGACGAAAACATAAAAGTGATGACTTCACAAAGAGCATAACCCTCTCCAACCTCATACATCCTGCACTCCCATCGTTACCTAATGCTCCCTTTTTTGTATATACGTATAATTTTTATGTGTGTAAAATATCCTCCAAGGAATTGGTGATTACCATTTTAAAAAAATTCATGTTTTTAAAATATCATAATACCACTCTTAGAACAAATCTCCTCTTATACACTCTCTGATGGAGCACATAGACACAAATATTGCCCAAGGAGACTCCATATCACAGCATGGACCAAAAAAGATGGCATTCTCTAACATGCAAATGAGGAGAAAAAGATTCTTTTCTGATTTTAAAAAAAGGGGTTTTTTTTACAATATTAAAAAGTTACTCCTATACTAAAGAGGGAGAAATGGACAGAGTAGACAAAAGGATTAAACTGAAAACCTCAAAGCCCAAACTGGGCAGAGCTGAAGCCCTGAAGTCTGGTGCTCATGGCCGCTCGAGGACTCTCCTCCATAGGAAGGAAGTGCTGAACATGATGCTGTGGTATTTCTACCCAAACCTCTACCTCCCCTTGACCCTTACTGCCGATTTTGGCCCTTAACTTCCCAGTGGCCCTGTTCCCAATGATTTTAAATTAATTTTGATCTACATTAATCCTGCAATAGATGTTCAGAAGAAAGAAACACCACCCCTATAGGAAAAAATTTAAACACCGGCTATATAATAATGGTATAGGACTTCCCTGGCGCCGCAGTAGTTAAGAATCCGCCTGCCAATGCAGGGGACACAGGTTCAAGCCCTGGTCTGGGAAGATCTCACATGCCACAGAAGCAACTAAGCCCATGCGCCACAACTACTGAGCTTGCGCACCATAACTACTGAAGTCCGTGCGCCTAGAGCCCAAGCTCCACAATGAGAAGCCACCGCAATGAGAAGCTCATGCACTGTAATGAAGAGTAGCCCCCGCTCACCGCAACTAGAGAAAGCCCACACGCAGCAATGAAGACCTAACGCAGCCAAAAATAAATAACTTTATTTTTAAAAATAAATAATTTTTAAAAATAAATAAATTTATTTTTAAAAATAAATAATGGTATAGTACATGTGCTATACATCTAATTAGATCTACTTCTACACACTACTACAGAATTCCACTACTGTTTAGCTGATGTTCAAAATCCTTACTTTAAAATTTGGATTAAAAAATGGCTGAAGAATAAAATGGAATAAAATGATACCAAATAACATTCCTCTAAAAAGTCTTCTAGAACTGGGCATTATGTAGTCTCATCCCTTAATTCTGCATATTTATTTACCTATTACCACACATAGATGGTTCCCTAGTAAGTACTTCAGTGGTCCATTATTTCATTCCTCATATAAAGGACTTCACAGGGTCAGAACACCCCCTAAAATACAGACACAGTTAATAATGGGTTCAATACAAAATTCGTGTTCAATATCCAATATCCATTTTAAATGCATACCAAAAGACAATAAAAGTTCATTTTGACGTTTTAAAAGTTCATTTTAAAAGAGAGAGGGATTCTTTTCTAACTATAGTTTTAATTTATTCACCTGGAATGATTAACCCCCAAAACAACGAAAATAATTTCCCTTCCACAATTATCACTGAACATATAACCAAACTCCACCACCCCAGGTTCTACCACATACCTGGTCTGCTAATTCTGTCAATTTTATCCATGCTAGGGGAGGGAAGCCGAAGTCGAGGACTGCTCTGATTGGAGTTGTCTGATCCCACGTCATTGAATGAATCATCAAGCATCAGTAAGAGTTCTTTTACACATTTATGACAGATACTATGTTGACAAGGGAGAATCAACGGGTGGGTAAACAGCTCCTTGCATGCCGGGCAAATGAGCTCTCTTTCAATATTCTTAATGGTAACCTTAAGTTGAGAAAAAGAAATCAGAATCAAAGGCTTTTAGTGTAAATACATTTAGTGTAAATACATTTAGTGTAAATTAACATGCTTATACCTCTTGTATAAGTACATGTGTTAACCTTTCAAAAAAGAATTAAACAGATTTTTTTAAAGTCTGATGTTTCATTTTGGTTATGAAAGTCTATACCATTAATTATGTCCCCCTCATTATCCATTGCCTAGAGGTGAAGGGGCATGAAATGGTTAAAGAAAAAAAAAAAGAGAAAACCTGAAGTATGAGAAAAATTAGCATAAAGTATTAGGGGACCATAATATTTCATCAACAATTATTAAGTTATTAAATCATTATTAATTAACTGATTTAGGACTTCAATGAAATCCTGAAAGTAGATTACTTCAATAAAAATTAAGTATATAGCACTAAGAATAGGATTATTCCTATTTAGCACATTAGCTCTGTAACTGGCAAGTAACAAGAGCTGGTAAAAACTGGGTTAGCCATTATGTTCATGGAACTCTACTTGAAATCTATTTACAAGCTGAATTATCTGCAACTTTCTACATTAAATGTGACCATTTTCCACATGCTGCAACTGTAATGTAGGTAAGAGTTTCTCAGGCTGCATATCAAAGCAGTTATCTTAAAAGCACTTTATGAATACTAAAAGGGTATAAGGGATTAGAAGGAACCATTATAAATGCTCTCTCGATACTACAGGCTTGCAATATTTTCAGTGAGAAACATTTAGACTCATCACAACTAAAAAGGTCTAATGACCTCATACCAGTTTTCCCATTCTTTGCCTGTGTAGTTTTTCCCCACGGATCCCAAACTTCAGGTGCTATGAATCTATATTTAGCATACCTGCAATTTTAATGATGGTAGAATTTTAAAGTACTCATAAACCTGTACAGTCATTTCAACTACTGGAAACACAGAGAAAATTAAAACTGAATTAATTCACTTGTTTTAGTTACATAAAAATGCATGTGAGTATTCCCCTTAAAATGACACCAAGTGCTTTAATAATCCCTGACAATAGCACTTCAGCCAACTGGCTTTATCACTGTCAATGGGTCTTGTGATGCAGCGTTTCTTGATGCATCTCACAATGTTTAAAAAAAGCCCACATCACATCACAGTTTTAGTAAATTTGGAGGATATCCACACCTCACAATTCACATCAAACAATTCAGAATATTCACATCCTCTCTCATTTCGTAAAGAATTTGACATCTGATTCAAAAGGAAATTATTGTCCTGAATGTTCAGAACAGGCTCTCACGCCCCATTTTATGAGAGGTGTACTTCCCACTGAAAGATCTAAAATCATTTCCACTTTTCTTGTACACAGAGCAGTGCATAAGCTTGCTAATCACGATGGATATAAAGCAATTCTTACGCAAAAGAAAAATTTAGTGCTCATTTTACACTCATTGAGAGGAAACAACCTGATTAAGAGAAATGTGATGTGCTGGCTCCCCCAATTAAGCTATTTCAAAATAAATGAGGTTCTACGGGAAACTAGCAAGTTGGAAAGAATTGCATATCCGACCCCTTGAAACAAAAACACTTGTACCCCGACAGCTGCTGCAGTAAGCCCGCCTCCCGCGAGCAGGCAAAGGCGGGGAGGAGCCACTGCTCGCGGTGACTGCGGGCCCGGCCCGCGAGGGTCCGAGGGGGACTCGAGAGCCGCCGCCACCGCGCTCCCAGACAAAGGAAGGCGGGACACGCGCGGGACACGCGCCCCGGGCCGCGACGGGCACCCGACTCCCTAAAGCGAATTAATTCTACAATCTGAATACCATTAAAGAGCCCCGCCCAAACTCCCCGAGGTTCTCAGGTGAGCCATCACCGCACAGGAGTGGCACACTCTTCCGGGCCCCGGTGACCCCGAGTCCGACCGTCCCACTGAGGGGCAGAAAGGGGGCGCCCCGGGTTGCGAAACCCTGCCCGGGGCGGGAAAGGCGAAGAGGAAGCGGGGCCACCACACGCCCGCCCTCGCTCCTCCGGGGGGAGAGGGTCCCTCACGGCTCAGGGCAGAGGGGAAAGAGAGACCCAGGGGACCCGGCGCGCCGCCACCGAGGCGTTAGGCGGCCGTCCCTCTCCCCCACTCACCAGCGAGTCTGAACCATCCCCCTCCATGGTAGCCTTTTGCCAGGTGTCATCAAAGGCAGGATCCAAACAGGCAGACGGGCGGCCCCTGGCTGGGTCTGGTGAGCGGGTCCCTGTGGCAGCCTTGGAGCCTCGGTTCGGAGCCGGAGGGCGAGCTGGTCAGCCGGACCCGACCAGCGGACCGACGCGGCGAGGAGGAGGTCAAGGCGGGCGAAAGCAAAGACGCCGAGAGACGAGCTTTGCTCCCTACGGTGGCTCCGTGAATCCCGCCCCGCAGCCGGCTGCAGCGACGGCTCCTGCGGCCTGCGGCTGGGCGGGCAGCCACGCGGAGACCAGGGCCGGGGTCCGTGGAGGGCGGGGCCGGGGCGGGGCGGCGCCGTCGCCCGAGCAACAGCGCCCACCGCACAAAGGAGGAGGGGCCGCGGGCGGGCGGGTGGAAGGCCCAGCGGCGGAGCAGTGGGCGGGGGTGTGGCAGTCGGCGGGGTTCCAGCTCGCTCAGCCACCGCAGCTGCCCCTTCCCCGCCCCTCCTCACTGCCGCCCGGGCCGCCACCTTCGCCCCCTGCCGGGTAGGAAGTCTCGGAGGGTCGGAAGTGAGGGCGGGGAAGGGGCGGTGGAGGCCGAGGGCCGAGCCGGGGCGGGGCCGCAGTGGGGCGGGGCCGCAGTGGAGCGGGCCGCGGTAGAGCGGTCCGGCGGTGCTGCCCCGGACTACTGCCCTGGCCATTGCTCCGCGCCGACCCTCTGCTCTTCATTTTTCTTTCCGTGCGCTTTGTTAAAGCGCGGACTAAGCATTCAGAGACAAGCTCCATTTCCTGACTCTAGCCGGGGCGGCAGGGAGAGGGCTGGCCCAGGCCGCCTTCCCGTGCCGTCGCACCCGGCACACAGAGTCGCGCGCGGGGGAGGCGACCAGGGCGAGACCCAGCTCACCCCGCCCCAACCGGGGCCGGGGGTTTCCCCTAGAGGGTCCCTGTCCCCGCCCCGCTCTCCTCCTTCTCTTCCGGCCCGATTCGTAGCGTGAACTTCACATTCCCTGACTGGTCACCAACCACTCGTTTTCTGCTTCTGCTTTTACACAGCAGGGCGCCGCGCTGCCACGCACGGCACGTTCTTGCCAAGTGGCGCGGGGACAAGCCGCAGCATAGAGGTCCGTCTCCCGGGTACTGGCCGGGAATTAGAGGCGGCAGCTCCCTGCCCCGCCTAGAGTGTGCGTCCCGCCGCCGCCGCCGCCGCCGCCACCGCCGCCGCCGCCGCCGCGCGGTTCCCACCCCCGGGCACGGAGGGTGTGGGGAAATCGGGACAGCTGGTTGGTCTTTAACGGCTCCGGCACCCACGCACCCAGGCGGTGGGCGCCCGCCCTGTGTTCAGGCACCGTTTTTCCAGGTCGGAGACTAGCCGCATAAAGTTCACCTGCTGCGGTTCAAGCGCGTTTCTTCCAGTTTTCAAGGCAAACCGAAAACACATTAACGTGGGGTTGTTGGAAACCGTATTGTTAGATCACGCCACCGCCCTCCCAGCTGGCTAAATAATTCCATCTCATGTATAGACTGAGAAAACAGGAGCTCTAAGCAGCTGGGCGAAGGGACCACAGAGCTGTAGCGCGGCATCCCGTTTAGGTTTTGACACGCTTCCCACTTTTATTTCCCATTTGGGACAAGTCTCTGTCTGTGGCAAGTTCCGCCGTCTTCCCACAGCACTGTCAGCAGTAATAGCCTCTTCTCCAGCCGACAATTAAATAACGCTGTGGCAGTGCAGAATTAAGAACAGCAAGGGACCGTAGCAATTGTCTTTAATGGAATACCCTCAATTTACAGATGAGGTGCAGAGAGGATGAACACCTTGCCAAGTAATGACTGGACTATTCTGATCCAGATTAATGCCCGCTGCGTGGCCGAACATGCTGGAGTTGAGGCTGCTTCCTCCCCACAGGTTCTGAAGCGTCCTAATCAGAAGGGAACTGAGGAAGATAACAAAATGCGTGTGTAATTTAGTTACCTATATGATGTCCTACACCATGTTCCCATTTAGATTTTAAAAGGCTCGACCATTAAAAAGCATTATAAGTCGGTTTCTGTCTTTAATTCTGGTCTTTGGGTTCAACAATACCCCTTTGGCTGTAATCTCACATCAGCACACTTGAATAGTGCTTTGGTCCAAAACTAACGAAAGTACAGAGTAAAAGAGATTAGAAGGTTTCATTAACATGAACTAAAGAAAAAACTGTATAGACAATACTTGGCTGAAAATAAATTTGAAAGCCCTTCCATTATGCAAATCAAATGACAATGAGTTATTTTCCACCTGATTCTCAAAGTTCAAAAAATACGTTAATACACTTGGTAAGAATGTGGGAAACTAGACACTTTCAAACTTTTTTGTAACAGTGTAGATTGGTCCAGCTTATTTGAAGGGAAATTTTGTAAAACCTATCAAAAAATTTCAGTGTTTCTCCTTTTAAGCAATTCCACTTCTAATAAGTTTCCCACTGAAAGACTTGCATTGTGCACAAAAACATGTACAAAGATCTCAGGGGGACTTCATAGAAATTAAATATCAACTATCCATAATGTACATCCATGCCATGAAAAGGATTTCTAAAATAGTGTAAAACAAATATAAAACCATATGGATTCTGTATGTTGCCACTTTGGAAAAAAAAAAAAAAAGGTGAGACAGGCAGGCATATTGCTTACATAGGCAAATAAGTAAATAAAAGTAAGTCCGAAATGGAGCACAAAACTTGGTAACAGTGTTGTGGAGAAGTAAGGGGATGGAGTCAGGTGCGGAAGACACTTTCCACCCACATTGTATTGTATTATTTGCACTTTATAATATGTGTATGTTTTACTTCTAGAAACTTTTTAATGTAACTTAATCCATAAACTTTTAAATCCATATTTATTTAAACTATTTAACCCATATACTTTTAAAAGCAAAACGGGGGAGGGGGAATATTGGTAAGAAGATAGCAAATATGAAAACCAGCAGTCTAAATGACCACTCTCCCATTTGCCTAGTCATTTCTCCCCCCTTGGCTGCCATGCTTTGGGGCATCTCATCACTTTCTCTCAACATCCATTCATCTCAGCCTCCCAGTTATCAAAGATACCAAGAGCCTTCCCAGTTCCTCAACTTAAAATCCTGTGTGGTTTGGGTTTTTCGTTTTTTTTTTTTTTTTTTTTTAATTCTTCTCTTTCCTTTCCCCGTACCTCTCTCTGACAGTCTTCAAATCCTCTTACAACAACTCAAAATGAATCTAGTATAGTATGGAGGGCCTAGAATTACCATGCTTCTTCTCTGTAGACATTTGAAGGCGTTTATGTAGGAATGACATGAAAGATGTGTTTTGTTTTGTTTTTTAAATCATTATTCTCCCAGTTTGTACTGCATACACCATTCCTTGGTGCCTGCCCCTCCCCAGTTTGGAGTATCCTAGCACTTTCTTTTCCAGTAGTTTCTTTTAAAACATGGGTCAAAATTCAACACAAGGAAGCCTATTCCACATCTATCACCCCCTCCAGTCTACAGACCTTCAATACTCCTGCCTATATTATGATATCTTGTGCTTGGTGTAATTGCTCTTCTATCACAAGGGTGTGAGCTGTCTCAAATCTATCTGCTTCATGAAGTCCAAAAGGTCAATTTCTCCTCCTTCACCTGCCATCAACCACCACTCCCGAAACACACACACACATACACTATTCAGGTCTGGTAAAACAGACGTTCAATAAATGTTCATTACCTCACACTTAAAATATAAACCTGATACCCTTTAGTTTCTACACTATTCACTAAACTGACTTGCTCTCTTTCCACACTGACTCCTAATACCCAACAAGAGCTTAAATTCCTGGCCAAGTCAGGTCCTAATGACCCTGGTGCATATTTGAGTCAGTGCTGTGAGGCTCTTAATCTGTTTGGTCAGAGGTCAAACAGCCAGGGTACCGTTCTGTTAGTATATCCTGAACAAGAACAAGCAACAAGGTCCCATGGCCAGCATATTTCTAAACCTTGCCTCCTGGTGGAAACAACCTGGGTTTTCAATTAAGAGAGCCCCTGGACTTAGGGGAAGTAAAGAAGGTGGCAATGAAGTCAATTAATGAAGTCAATCACAGGGTTTCACAGTGGACTGCCACATGCACTGTCTAAGCTGCTGGGTATCGGGAGGTTACAGGTGAAGGCACGACAAATGACATTTACCAATTATTGACCCAAGCATCTGACAAGCCAAGCTTACCTGTCATAAAGTGTTTCTGTGGGAACAACCTCAGGGGAGAGGAGTCCAGCAAGCCAGGAAGTTCGGATTTCCCTTGCCGAGCCAACTCGAGCTCATCTTTCAAGGTGCAAATCTAGAGCCTGCATCCTCATTAGTCTAGTTCTCATTGATCAGCTCCCTTTACTCTGAGTTCCTCTAGCACTTAGAGTCTTACCGCTCAGTTTAACACGATTAGGATGCTCTCATTTCGTACACTCATGTTTGATGTTTTGTAAGCCTTATCTTCCCATCCATTTCAAGCTTTTGTTTGTTTAAGAGAAAATCCAGGAGGCATTTATCTGCTAACTGGTAGCACCAGACCAGCGATTTGAGAGTTGATGAGAGGTACAGTGCTGCTCTGGCAGACACTTCCCCATTAAAGGCAGGAGTGTATTGGCTGCATAACTGGTGGGCAAAGGGGTCCCTTAGCCAACTTGGGGTGTGAACAATCTCGATAATATTCAGAGGTTGTTAGCAGGTCCCCTTTGACCACATCTTATTATTCCTACACTTAGGGTTGCTAGGTTTAGCAAATAAAAACACAGGACATCCTGTTAAATTTGAATTTCAGATACATAATGAACTTGTTTAGTATATGTCCCAAATATTGAATGGGATATACTTACATTAAAAAATCTGTTGTTTAACTGAAATTCAAATTTAACTCTACATTCTGTATTTTATCTGGCATCTCTACCTCCCATTGTTAATGATCATAGTTTGCATATAAGGGGTCTCAAGACCCAACCCTGTTGTCGAAGTAGCTAGATGTAATAGCTTTACTTACTGAAGGCCTACTATGTGCCAATAACAGTATTAGGAACTTTGCACAGAATATTCATTTAATCCTTGCAATAACCCTGTGAAATAGGTATAATTCCCTTCAGAGGGGACATGTAACAGTCACAAGTCCTCTCCACCTCTATTCGGAGATTAAGTAATACCCTCAAGGTCACATGGCTAGATACCAAGAGCCAAGATTCAAACCTGGGTGTCACTCTAGCATCCCTACTCAGGCCCACAGGAGTGTCTAACATGCAATTTCAATTTAATAGAAAATATGATTTAAACATTCTTTGACAAAGCAGTTTCAGAGACAGTTTTTTTCCCCCCAAATTATCTTTCGAGTAATGTAGTAAAAACATCAGAGGAAAATTCTGATATTTATAAAATTAGCTATGTTCAAGTTATCCTGCTATCATCTAAATCTCTTCACCTTTCCTCCTCCCCACAACACACACACTTTACCCAATCCCAAGATATAAAAAAATATTTTAAAGGATACTTTGCAGTGTGCACAACCTTAGTATTATCACCCAGTTTAGATTCAGTTGTGTGAGCAACTATCTATTGAGCCTTCTGAAACAGATCATTTGGTGGTATGTTTGTTTTGGTCTCAGGAGATGTTTAAGACTTTACATTAGTCAAGATGTGAGGATTTTCTAAACGTAATTCTTTCAGAGTATAAGCATCTTCTTGAAAGCAAATTTTGTGTTTATAAAATTCTTGAATCTTTTGTGCCTCAAAGATATTCAAACTTAAAAGTAATAATTCACCAAGTAATGGAATCATCACCTGTTTCTCGATTAAAATTAAATGTAAGCTTTCCAAAGCCTCTTTATTTTGCTCAAACTATTGTACTCCTTGGATGTACCTGAACAGTAATTATTGAACTGTGGGACACAAGAAGTGCTTTCTGGCTGTGAATACATAAATATAAGTATGTTTAAATGCTAAATAAAGAAGCATACTGAATTTAAATTCTTCTATGTTCCTTGTCATCAAATCTTCATTATATGATTCTAGAAAAGTGTGTGATAGTGTGAAGAAAAGAAGTGTATGAAGATGATAAAAAATTAATAAGGTAAATCTTTCTAGAGACCAAAACAGTTTGAAAATACTGCTTTGTGTAATCCTAGATATTGACCACAGAGTTGGAAAGCTCTCTTTTAGCCCAAAGAGATGAGTTACAAAAGAAAAACCAAAACAAAACAAAATAACAAAACCTCAGAAAGCAGCTTCCAGAAATGGTACAAATTTCTGTATTTCTGTGATAGTGAAATATAAGCAAGTCCATTTACATTGATTTTTAAACCTCTTGAGAATTATCATAGGTATTAACCATACTCATAGGGTATTGTTTGATGAACAGAAAGACTACAATGGTAGAGATCACTGTGTACTTTAAATATTAAAGTCATCATCACAATAGAGTAAAACTAGATGATCAACTTTGTCATGTGGGTTTTATGTTACTCTAAGATGAAAGGCTCACCTCCCACATTCAAGAACACAACAGTAAGCTAATTTAATTTGAAATAGACACACAGCAAACTGCTGCCCCTGGGAGATGCAGTGGATTGGAGGTGGGAGTGAAGTTCCACCTTTTACTCGTAAAATTTTCTGTAAAGTTTGAATATTTTGCAATGAGCATGTATTAAACGTTGTAAAATTTTAAAGCCATCAGAGACAAGTGAAAGAAATTAGGATGATGGTCAACCCACTGGTCTCAACTTTGAAGGAAGGGAAGGAAAGGGCAGGGGGTTAGGAAGACAAGAGCCTCTGCTCTTTTTTTTTTTTTTTTAACTCCATGAACTTGGCATAATTAGATCAGTTTCACATTATTTTTCACCTTACCAACTTGAGCTACAAAGTGGAACCTAACTTCTCAGAGGAAAATAAAGCAAGTCAAAGGTCTGCTAGTCCTTGGCTAATACTCAGCGAGGTATTCGGTGTTCAAATCCTGTATAATCACATATATAAGCAGGGTTTTAAATAGAGTTAGGGGGCGGAGCTGTGAGGAAAGTGGGCAGAGAATAAGCTTGAATTGTCATGGTTAGGAGGCTACTCCTGACCCCTCACGCCCCACCCCGCCAAATACAAGGCAGAGGGAGGAACTGTCCTAAGATCTCACTGTGAGAAGCTACTTCCCAACTCCAGAGATTTCACAGGGATACCTGCCTCTCTAACTTTGGAAGTCAGCTGACCTCCGGCTCCTGCTTTTGCTACAGGCCCATTACTGAAACCTAGTGAAGAGGGTCCGCCTACTGGAGAGCGAGGCAGAGAAATTCGGTGGATGAAGCCAGAAGGTTATTTGGGTTCTGTTTTTTCATTACAGTGAGCATATTGTGAAACACAATGCTAATTCTGAGAGGTTTGTTTTTGTTCACCTGACTCTATTATAAGAAGTTTTAAGGGTTCACTAATGGTTCTGCCCTACTCGCCCATTTAGTATTCATGAGAAGTTCACCTGCCTGCTTCATAATCACCTGGGATGTCAACTTGCAGATCCCTGGTCCCACCTCAAAACTATTCTCTCCGTATATCAAGTGTTGCCTGCTATTGAAGGAAAGTATTATTAACCAACTAATACAATTCTGGCTTACTCTGAAGAATGTCTGAGCACCACGGGCCTAAACTCACCTCTCCATCATCCTATTCCGATCCCATCAAGAGTGGTACATTTGTTTTACAATCAACAAAAGGCATCCTCTTTCCTTCTCCCCGCCCCCCGCCCCCCGAGTTCCTAAGCAACCAGGGTCCTGCTGTGTGCTTTAGAGGGCCAGTTTCTGGCCCTCTTGCGGCAAGCCTTCTCGCTCAGGGCCAGCACCTCCTCCTGGACTTCTTTCCCCAGGGTCGGTCCTCCAGAGGGTAGAGAGGGCTGTAGTACGCATCCCAGACGGGGCGGGGAGGGGCAGGGTGCTGGTGGCCAAGGGGAAGCTGTTTGGGGCGACAAGGAGCTTGGAGATGCTGGTCAGGATGTCCCTATGCATGTGCAGGAGGCTCCTCGAGTTGTAGGATGGAGCCCCAGGATTCGAAGAAAAGTAGAACCAGGGTCCTCCATTTGTACTTCTGGTCCGGGGTGTAAATGATAGGGGTGGCCCGAAGCACAGCCTCTACCTTCGAAATGTTAATAAGTATTCTGTTTCGGAAGAGTGTTCCGTGTTTGCAGAACAGGAGAGAGAATTCAGGGAGGCTCACAGTTCGCCCGGGACGCTTTCGTCTGGGAGGGCGTTAAGCGGCTCCCCAGCCCCGGGAGCCGCGGGACTGTCTGGCCTGAAGCATCCACAAAGTTGGGGTTAGTGAAGTATGAGACTGATGTTTCAGGTGCTCGCACCAGAGCTGCAGATCATCCTTATCCTTTCTGATGACCGTGCGCAGGGCCACAACCTTTTCTCGAAACTCCAGGTGCAGAAGACAAACGCAGACGCCGTTTCTCGCCTTCTAGCCACAGGCGAATCCCGGCAGGCCGCGCACCGCGCAGCCTTCGCATTTCCCGACACTTCCCGCCTGTAAACCAATTAGGTGCCTCTCCAGGCACTTTCTCTGAGGCAGCGCGGAGGCCCGCCTCCCCGCAAGGCTTTCAGCTTAGGCGCGGCGCCACCCGGCCCGGCCGAGGGCGCGGTCACCACGCGTCACCGACAGCGCAAGCCTGGGTTTCTAAAGGGCTCCGGGACAGGTGCCTGGCTGAAATCCGGTGCCTTATCATCTCTTCCTCCCCACCAAAGGAAGGATGTTTGAAATGTTCCCGACCTGGGACAACGGCCAAGGACCTGGAAGGAGTGCTGATAACGCCAAGGCTTGGCGAACGGGGGTTCTTTTCCTATTTATCCGCCATAAGGTCGGACTGCTTGCTGAACCCGATCCCACCCTCCTCGCCTATCCACCGTCTGGTCCGACCCTCCCTCTGCGCTCCGCGCCTGGACGGGCGACGTCAACCACTCGATGTCACCACGCTTAGGAGCCCTGGGTGCGTCAAGGAGAGCCCCCTGGCCAATGCCCGACCCTCCTCCCCATCTTCGCAGGCTGAGATCTTGACCCTCGCCGTCCCGAGAGCCCCTGCGGTCGCCCAGCTGGCCAAGTGCCTTTTGGCTCATTTCAGAAATGCCGCGCAATTAAAAAAAAAAAAAAAAAGAAAGCGTCTACTTTGCATTCTGCAGCTGCTGGGGCGCCCTGGCTGAGAGCGCTGACCTGGGACTCCAGCCCCGCCCTCCCCGGCGGCTTCAAGGGCCCGGGACGCCTACAGCCACAAGCCGAGCAGTGCCTGGAGTGGGGGCCACAGGCTGAGTAGTGCCTGGAGTGGGGGCCCAGTCCGCGGCTCCGCGCGCCCCGGCACTTACCTTGCCTCTGGCTAGCAATTCCATGATGTAGCCAAATTCACTTATGTCCCCCGACTCAGACATGGTTACGACCCTTCGCAAACTCGGGAGGAACCAGGCAGGTGCATCGAATATGTTCTTTTTCTCTCTCTTGCTCTGTTTTTAGTCTGAGTTTTGCCAAGCGCCCCGCCTGTGTGCTGTTAACGAGGAAAAATGAGAAAGCGGGGGGAAAAAGCAAAAAGCGGGGTTGGGTGGGATGAAGGCCATAGAGGGCTCCTGGGCAGCCACGTCTGGCGTTCTTAGCTCCGGGCAGGGCGACGTAACGCAACAAACGAGGGCGTCGGCGGCGGTGGCGACCGTGAAATCCTCACCGGGCGGAGCAGGGCGCGGAGGCCCCGCCTCCTCGGGGATCGCGGCCCGCGCCTCCTGCCAGGGGTCGGAAGGCTGCGGAGACAAACACCTACACAAAAGCTTGTCTGCTCCCGGCGTGGCGCCGCCCCAGCCCGGACACCCACGGGACAGTTAAAGCCGTCCTTTATGCGATGGCTGAGACGGTGGCTGTCTGGAGCTCTCAACGCAAGGACCAGGAAAAATCCTCACCCCACTGTCTGGAGGTGCGAGGGCAGAGAGAATGAATGCAAAGCAGGCACAACAAAGGATCTGGCTGACAGCGCCGGAAAAAAAATAAGTGAGGGCCCAGGAAACGGCAACGCCGCATCTCAAGTCAGCCTTCCTGAAATCCAATAGGTAACAAAGACCAAGCCAGAGCTTCTGAGATGAGAACAAATACCAGGATTGTATTTTAAACACTCTAAGTGTGTAAGGTCGATTGTATCTCTATATCCTCTTGATACTCAACTTTCCTTTAATTTAAAAAAAAAAAAAAGGATTCCTGCCAGCAAGATTCCTGGACATTCTCACTCCTAGTTACGACTCACTTTCCAATTATTTATTTCATTGATTGAGTTAAACATTCAGTGCATGTTTCTCACATTTTATACTTCTTTTTAAAATAGCAGCTCCCCTAGAAGGCTGCAGCTGAAACGGCCTCTTAGTCTTCTCCCTGCTTCGCTCATACCTGACTATCTTTGCTTCTCTTGAGAAGAAAACTTGGCGGAACAAAGTCAGGACTACTCTATTCCTCCACTATAGGCAGTCTCTTATCTTTCTTGAAAAGGAGGAAAGTGATAAGGTCATGACCTTTTCTTTAAATAAAAAAAAAGAGAGAGAGAGAAAGAAGAAAAGAAAAGAAATGCCAGCTATGATTAGATTAGACCCAACTATAAGATTTACTGCAAGAATGAAACCATTTCCCTTAGGGGTTTTTCTTGTTTGCCTTTTCTTTGGGTCATTTTCTGATTTCTCTTCTCTGGTCCAGAAATCCAAAAGTATATAATGATTTCTTTCTTCTTTTTCCTGCACACAAAGCTCCAATAATGTTGCTCCTTGACTCTTCTTCCACTAGAACTTTGCTCCTTCTTCAGTGTGTTACTTTTCTCTCTAAGTTGGTGCCGATCGCCTCTTAGAGCAAGCAGCAAAAGTTAATGTGTTGGATGTTCACAGTTGGGCTCAGTAGGAGATAAGACAAAATCATAATGCTTCTTGTTTAGAAGCTTCTTGTCCTTCTCAAGTTCTCCAGAACCCTGTGTATGCCCTTTGCTTCCATAAGGAAAACTAAACAGAATTCAAGAAAGGTCTGTAGCATCCATGAATGCATTCCTCCCCAATATTAGCAATACTTGACAGATTGCCAGAAAGAGGTATTGCTTTAAAAGAGAGTTTTTCACACCCAGAAAGTATTTGGGCACATAATAAAAATCACGATGTTAGAGCCAAACTAGTCTTAAGTCAGGCATGACAAGCAGGAAGGAGGAAGGGAGAGACAAAGGAACAAAAAAAGCCAAATGTTTCCCCTTAAAAAGCTTACCCCCAAAACCCCATCCAATGACCTCCACTTACATCTCCCGTATGAGAACAAGGACATATGTCCACCCATAGTTACAAGGAAGGCTGGGAAGGTGATTATTTTACTCTGGGAACATTGCCACTCTAAACAAAATCAAGGATTTATTAGTGAGGAAGACGAAGAAAGAGATATTGAGTAGGAAACTGTTGGTTTCTGCTACCCCTGGGGTAAGTCCATGCAGTTTCCTGAGTTTCTTTCTTCTTTATTTTCACTTTTTTGCCAGCACCACGCGGCATGTAGGATCTTAGTTCCCCGACCAGGGACTGAACCCGCCAGGGAAGTCCCAGTTTGCTGAGTTTCAATTTTCTCTTCTGTAAAATGACTGGTTTTGAACTAAATGGTCTCTAACCTCTTCCTCCTCTTAATGCTAATGTCTCCAATCTAAGGATCCCTTTACCATCTGGCAGCACTAGCTGCTCCTCTTTTCCCTGAATAAGTTCCTATTATAAAAGGTCTGTCCACGCGATCACTTGCTATTAGGAAATACTCCAGGCAAAATATGCTTAACAGTTGCCTGGATTCCCACCCAAGGCCAAGATGGGGCTGGGGGCAAGGGTCTTAGAATCAGCTGCTGTAGTGGCAAGAAGTGGAACTGCCCATAAGAGTCCAGATTGGTGCCCACAAGTTGGACACTGAACATTTACTCAGATGCCTGGTGGTATTTACCACTCTTTATTTAGTCACTGAGTGAATAGCACTATGGAACATTAAGAACCTTTCAAAGATGACAGGCATACAAAATGAAGACTGCATTAACATTTCCCTTGAAATTCTCTGTACAGACTTCAAAGACACAGGATCAGTCAGTAGGTGCCAAACAAAATTTGCTTTATTATTTCTCTTACTTCAAAGAACAAAATAAGATTAATATCATACAAATTAATATCTAACTTCATTCCCCATAGAAACCAAAATTAAGAAAAAAGTTAATTCACATTTCTCAAAAATAATAAAAGTAGCATGACAGATGCTGCTTCACAGGGAACTTCCCCACCTAAAAGAAAGATATTTAATAGAGGGATTACGTGATGTGTGAATTTTTCACACTGAGAAGTCTAGCAATATTAAAGAGTCCCTCGCTGTGGGAAATCTAATTGTCAGTTTCCATCTAATGGAGAAAACTTTTCAATATAACTGCTTAATTGCCATGCGGATTCCTGAAATGACTAACCTATAGAGAGCCACAGCTTTTGGCTTCATTTTCATCCATGACACCCTATTTTCTCCTCCTTATAGTAAACAACATAACACAATAGTTTTAACAAATAACACAAAAAATACACATTCCAAGTTTTTCTTAGCTGTGGACACAAATTAATTGTACAAATTTAGAAGTTGAAATCTATGATGATGAATGTTTAGCAGTTTAAGAGTTAGAGACTAGAATTAGTAATATAAAAATATCCTGGTTTTAATAAACCCTCATATTTACTTCAACAGTCTTTATTTCAGAAGTGGAAACATACAATGTAGCTTTCTGACACAAATGCATCCTAGCACCTATACCTAGAAAGGTCATTTAAAAAACCAAAATTTTTAACAGCTTTATTGAGGTATGATTTACTTACCATAAAATTCACCAATTGTAAGTGTACAGTTTAGTAATTTTTATTAAATTATGGAGTTATGCAATCATCTCATAATCCAGTTCTAAAACATTGGAATATCTCTCCATTTATTGAGATTTTCTCTAATTTCTTTTAGTTGTGCTCTATAGTGTTCAGATATATTGCACTGCTTTTGTCAAATGCATTGCTAAGTATCATTATTGTGAATGAACTTGATTTCTTAATTTCATTTTTGGGTTGTTTATTGCTTGTACAGAGAAATGCAACTAATAATTGCATAATAAACTGTATCTTGCAATGTTGTAAAATTCATTAATCCCTAATTAAAGAAAGGTTTACTTTTTCCTTTCCAGTCTGTATGCCTTTATTTTTCTTGCCTTATAACTCTAGTTAGAACCTCCATTATAATACTGAATAAAAGTGACAGGAGTTGACATCCTTGCCTCATTCCAATAGTAGCAGAGAAACAGTCCATCTTTAACCATTAAATATTGGTTTAACTATATTCCATAAATTTTGACACATTGTGGGTTTGTTTTTATTCATTTAGAAATATTTTCTAATTTTTCCTTGTGACAGGCTATCTAGAAATAATTTCCAAATTATTCCAAATTTCTAAATAATTTAGTTTTCCCATATTTCTTCCTGTTGATTTCTAATCTAATTCAGTTTTAAACAAATACCATTTTTAAAAATTATTTCAATGTTTTTAAAATATATCAAGGCTTTTTTATGGGCTAACATGGGAGTTAGCAAACCTTCTCTTACTGGGTGAGATGTTAGTTAAACATTTAACACTTGCAGCAATACAGTCTTTTTGATGAAAGCACAGTCAACAATAGATAAACAAGCGGGTGAGGCTATGTTCCAATAAACATTTATTTCCAAAACTAGGCAACTGAATAAGCACATGAAAAGGTGCTCAACCATCATTAGTCATTAGGGAAATGCAACTCAATACCACTTCATACCTACTGGGATGCTTATAATTTAAAAGAAATGGAAAATAAGTCTTCGTGATGATGTGGAGAAATTGGAAGCCTTGTACATAGCTGATGGGAATATAAAATGATGCAGTGCGAAACAGTTTAGCGGTACCTGAAGAAGTTAAACATAAGACTACCAGCAATTCCACTTCTAGGTAGATACTCAAAAGAACTGGAAGCAGGGACTCAAAGAGATACTTGTTTGTACACAAGTGTTCACTGCTGCATTTTTCACAATAAACAAAAGATATAAACAACCCAAGTGTTGATCAACACATGACTGGATAAACAAAATGTAGTATATACATGTAATGGAATATTTTTTTCTACAATATGGAATGAACTTCTGATATATGGTACAATATGGATAGACCTTGAAAACATTAGGCTAAGTGAAATAAGCTAGACACAGAAGGACAAATACTATATAATTTTACTTATATAAAATGTCTAGGATAGGCAAATTCATAGGGACAGAAAGTAGATTAGACAGACCGGAGGGAGAGGGGAATGGGGAGCTACTGTTTAATGGGTACAGAGATTATGTTGTGGATGATGAAAAATTTGGGGTATAGTTAATGGTGATGGTTGCACAACATTACAAATGTAAATAATGCCACTGAACTGCACACTTAAAGATGGTTTTAAAAAATTAAGTGTCTGGCTCTTGAGTTGTAGTTTACTGATTGTTTCCTAAAATATTATCTGTTTTGGGTAATATTCCATGTATGCTTAAAAGGCATGTGTATTCTTCTGTTGGGTGCAGCGTTCCAGGAATCAGCTAGGTAAAGTTGGTTTTCCATGTCTTAGGTCTTTGTTCTTCTTCTGTTCCTCCTCTACTATATTCTTTTGTGTTAAACTTCTTTTAGTGAACCTATTTCATTCTTCTGTTGATTTTAACAAAATTACTACTTCTTAATAGTTACTCTAGGAATTATGATATAAATATTAACTGAGCACAATCTACTTTGGGTTAATACTGACTTAATACCAGTAAAATACAGCAACTTAACAATGTAGTTCCAATTCTCCTTCCTCCACTGCCATACATATTATGTATGTATAACACCTATGTATGTTATAAACCCAAGAATACATTCTTATAATTACTGCTTTACACAATCTAAGACAAGATTGCTGTGTTTTTAAAGAAATTGAGAGGAGGAAAAAATATATGTACACAATTTATTTATTCACAGTTTATCATTTCTGGTACCTATCATTTCCTGCTATCTGTAGTCATTTCCTTTCATTCTGAAGACCTCCTTTAGTATATTTGTAAGACAATGTGTTAGCAATGTTTCTTCAGTCTTTTAATTAATCTGTAAATCCAAAATAATCACAATAAAATTACTTTCAGGATTTTCTAGAAACATGTCAAGTTACTTCTAAAATTAATTCAAAAGACCAGTGGGTACGACTCTGTACTCCCAATGCAGGGGGCCTGGGTTTGATCTGTGGTCAGGGAACTAGATCCCACATGCATGCTGCAACTAAGAGTTTGCATGCCACAACAAAGAAGTCCGCATGCCACAACTAAACATGCCACAACAAAGATCCCACGTGCCACAACTAAGACCCGGTGCAGCCAAAATAAGTAAATAAATAATTTTTTTTAAAAAAGAGAGAAATGCACAAGATTGGCCAAGACAATTTATAAAAGTACAATGCTGTAGCAAATACAAAAATGAAGCCATAATAATTAGAACAACTGGTATAAGAATAGACGAGTAGATCAATAACACAGAATAGAAAATCCAGATTAAAACTTATGATTAGATTTTACATGATTTCTGTTGATTTACTAAGTAATAAAGGTGATATTTCAAATCAGTGATGAAAGGGAGGAGGTCGAGATGGCAGAGTAGGAGGATGTGGAACTCACCTGCCCGCACGAACACATCAAAAATACAACTACATGTGGAACAATTCTCACTGAAAACTAACTGGAGACTGGCAGAAGGACTGCTGTACAACCAAGCCTGTAAGAAAGCTACACACAGAATCAGGTAGAAAGGGAAGAGAAAGAATCAGGTTGGGACCTGCACTCCTGGGAGAGGTCTCAGAGGAAAAAGGAGATTACACAGGTGGAGACTTGCCCTGGGAGTGAGTGCTTCAAGCCACATATTGGGCGCCTTGGCCCTGCGGTCCAACACAGGAAAGACAAGCCCCGTTGCCTGGTTGGAGGGCTGGTGGCACTAACAGGAGGGCTGTGGGAAGCCTGGACTCCACTTGTGAAGAGTGCACGAACACTTGCTCTTGAAGCAGGGCAGAGACAGTGGATTGAGATGGCATACCACTGCCCCTGCATGTACCCCAGCCTGAGATGAGTGATAGCTCCAGCCACTTGCATCATGACACAGCTCTAGACTAGGGCAAAGTCTGCCAAGGCCCAAGGAGAGAGCTCTGCAGTGAGACAAAAATGTGGCTGATGTGACGTCTGAGCAGGGTGGGGGCAGCCATTACTGGTGCTTACATAGGCAGCATATCAGAAGCAGTCTGGGTCTCTGACCCCAGCCAGACTGCCACAGGCCATACCCTGACTCATGCCAAGTGCCCACACTAGCCCCTCTTGCTCCAGCACTGCTTCCCTCTGGGGTGAGGGTACTGGTGCTGGGAGGGGCGAGAGCACACACTTAAAGGGAACAGAACCAGCTCAGACCCAACTCTCAAGATTTCTGTTCCAGTAACTTGGGACCAACCCCGCCCCTGATAGGGTGATGATGGTCACAGAAAAGACGGGAAGACCTAGCTCACACCTGGCTCCAGCCCTCCGCTCCATCTCAAGCCTCACCTCCTACCATGGTGATAGCTACCAGCACACCCTGGGGAAAGATGTGACTCATGATCACATGACATTCAGCTCCCCCCACCAAAGCCACTGGGCACACACAGACTGAGTGAGGATGCTCCCACATAAGGACACTCCTTCAAGACCACAATAGGTAACTGTCTCACCCAATTTCAGAGTGACAAAGTCAAACAAAATGAGAAGACAAAGGAGTTTGTCCCAATTGAAAGAGCAAGAGAAAACCCCTGGGAAAAAACAAAAAATGAAACAGAAATAAACAATTTACCAGACAAAGAATTCAAAGAATTAGGAATAAAAATGCTAACTGAAGTATGGAAAAGGATAGATGAACACAATGAGAATTTTAACTAGGAACTAGAAAACATGAAGAAGTATCGGTCAGAGCTGAAGAATACAATAACTGAAATGAAAAACATACTAAAAGGAATTAACAGCAGACTAGGTGATACAGAAGAACTCATAAGTGATCTGGAAGACAGAATAATGGAAATCACCCAATCAACCACCAAAAGGAAAAACAAATAAAAAAAATGAGAACAGTTTAAGAGGTCCCTGGGACAACATCAAGTGTACCAACAATTGCATTATAGGGGTCCCAGAAGGAGAAGAGAAAGGGAGGGAATTGAAAATGTATTTGACGAAACTATGGCTGAAAACTTCCCAAACCTGAAGAAGGAAAAAAATATCCAGGTATAGGAAACAGTGTCCCAAACTAGATGAACTCAACAGACCCACACCAAGACATATCATAATTAAAATGGCAAAAGTAAAAGAAAAGAGAGAATTCTAAAGGCAGCAAGAGAAAAAGAAAGAATCACATACAAGGGAAACTCCAAAAGGCTATCAGCTGATTTTTCGGCAGAAACGTTGCAGACCAGAAGGGAGTGGCATGATGTATTCAAAGAACTGAAAGGGAAAAATCTGCAACCTAGGATACCTTACCCAGCAAGATTATTAATTAGAATTGAAGGAGAGATAAAGAACTTCTCAGACAAGCAAAAACTAAAAGAGTTCATCAATGCTAAACCTACTCTAAAAGAAGTCTTAAAGGGTCTTCTATAGGAAAGGCAAATACATAGTAAAGGCTGAAGATCAACCACTTAAATAAGCTAGTATGAAAATTAAAAGCCAAAAAAATTATAAAATCAACTATAACTATAATAATTATTAAAAATATAAACATGAAATTGTTAAATATGACATCAAAAACACAAAATGTTGGGGAGGGGAGTAAAAAAATGTAGATCTTTTAGAATGTTTGAACATGAAGGACTACTTGTTTGAAACAAGTAGACATAGTTATAGGTCAACATATATGAACCTCATGGTAACCACAAATCAAAAACCTACAACAGATACATAAAAACAGAGAGAAAGGAACACCAGCACACCACTGAAGAAAATCATCGAAACACAAAAGAAGAAACTAAAAGAAGAAAAAGAGAAGAAATACAGAAACAACCAGAAAGCAAGTAACAAAACAGCAATAAGTATGTAGCTATCGATACTTACTTTAAATATCAATGGACTAAATGCTCCAATCAAAAGATATTAGGTGGCTGATTGGATAAAAAAACAAGACCCATTTATATGCTGCTTGCAAGAGACTTACTTCAGAGCTAAATACATACACAGACTGAAAGTGAGGGGATGGAAAAAGATATTTCATGCAAATGGAAATGACAAGAAAGCAGGGGTAGCAATACTCATACCAGACTTTAAAACAAAGTTTATAACAAAAGAAAAGGAAGGGCATTAGGGATCAATACAAAAAGAGGATATTACACTTGTTAACATATATGCACCTAGTACAGGAGCACCTAAATATGTAAAGCAAATATTAACAGACATAAAGGGAGAAAGTGACAATAATCCAATAACAGTGGACTATTAACACCCCACTTATATCAATGGTCAGATCATCCAGACGGAAACAGTGGTCTTGATACAATAGAACAGTTGGGCTTAAGAGATATCTATCAGACATTCTATCCCCAAACGGCAGAATACACATTCTTTCAAAGTGCATATGGAACATTCTCCAGGATGGATCACATGCTAGGCCACAAAACAAGTCTCAACAAATTTAAGGTGAGAGAAATTATATCAAGCATTTTTTCAGACCACAACAGTCTTAAACTAGAAATCAATTACAGGGAGAAACATGGAGAAAGCACAAACACCTGGAGACCAAACAACATGCTACTAAAAAAACCAATGGAACAATGAAGAAATCAAAGAGGAAATCCGAAAATGCCCCAAGACAAATGAAAATGGAAACACAATTTTCTAAAATCTATGGGATACAGTAAAAGCACTTCTAAGAGGGAAGTTTATAGTGACACGGGCCTACCTCAAGAAATACCAAAAATCTCAAATAAACAGCCTAACCTAATTACAAAAAGAAGAACAAAGTCCAAAGTCAGCAGAAGGGAGGAAATAATAAAGAGAGGAAATAAATAAAATAGAGAACAACAACAACAAAAAAAAACAATTGAAAAGACCAATGAAATCAAGAACTGGTTTTGTGAAAGGATAAACAAAATTAATAAACCTTTAGCCAGGCTCATTAAGAAAAAGAGAGGATCCAAATAAACAAAATAAGAAATGAAAGAGGAGAAATAACAACAGATATCACAGAGATACAAAGAACTATGAGAGAATACTACAAACAGCTGTATGTCCAAAAACTGGAAAACCTAGAAGAAACACATGAAATGAACACATTTCTAGAAACATTCAGTTCCGAGACTGAATCAGAAAGAAAAAGAAATAGACAATCTGAACAGACAGATCATTAGTAGTGAAAATGAATTTGTAATTAAGAAAAAAAATCCCAGCAAACAAAAGCCAGGACCCGACAAGTTCATAGGGGAATTCTATCAAACATATAAAGAAGAGCTAATGCCCATCCTTCTCAAACTATTCCAAAAAATTAAAGAGGATGGAACACTCCTAAATTCATTCTACAAGGTCACCATTACTCAATAGCAAAACCAGACAAAAATGCTACCAAAAAAAAATTTACAAGCCAATATCTCCGATGAATAGAGATGCAATAATTCTCAACAAAATATTAGCAAACCAAATTCAGCAATATATAAAAAGGATCAAACACCATGATCCCACCAGAAAACTACTAGAGCTCATCAAGGAATTCAGTAAAGCTGCAGGATACAAAACTGATATACAGAAATCTATTGCTATTCTATACACTAAAAATGAACTATCAGAAAGAGAAAGCAAGAAAAAAATCCCATTTAAAATAGCATCAAAAAGAATAAAATACCTAGGAATAAACTTAACCAAGGAGATGAAAGACCTAAACTCTGAAAACTATAAAACACTGATGAAGGAAATTGAAGATGACACAGAGAAATGGAAAGATATCCCATGTTCTTGGATTGGAAGATTAATGTTGTTAAAATGTCCATTCTACCCAAACCAATCTACAGACTTAATGTAATCCCTATCAAAATACCCATGACATTTTTCGTGAAAGAAAAATATCTCTTTCATAGATGCCACTAATCTCATTCTTGAGGTCCTATCTTCTAATACCAAAGGTCCTATCTTCTAATACCATCACACTGGGGTTTAGGATTTCAATATAAGAAGTTTTGAGGGGACACATACATTCAGTCTAAGGCTGAAGATTTTGTCTATTGATCTTGTTTCTGGTCACATTGTTGGGCTCTGTTACTATTTCTAATAGTTTGTTAGTTGATTCTCCTGGAATTAAAAAAAAATTATCTGAATACACATAGGTCATTTTTCTTATTTGTTGCCAATATTTAGAGATTTTTTTTCTTATTTTGTTATAACTTTCATTATAATGTTGGATAGCAGAAATGAAAACAATCATTCTAGATTTATTTCTGACTTTAATGGAAACCATTCAAATAATTCACCTTTGTAGCTGAGGATCTTGGGGGTTGAGGATTTGGAGTTAATAACACCCTTTATTGGGTTAAGAAGGTTTTTTCTATTCCTACTATGCTAAAAAGAATTTTTTATTAGATATACATGTTGAAATTTATCAAATTCTTTTATCTATTTATATGACTGTATGATTTTCATTTTTAATCTAGGAATAGAGTGAATTATATTAATTTTTTTCCAGTGTTGAACCTCTTCTGGGATAAATCCTGCTTGGTTATGATACATAAATCTATTAATACATTACTCAATCTGATGTACCAACATGTTCTTCAGCATTTTTGCTTTAATGTCCACATTTGTCCCAACTGGTCACTTTCTGGTGGCCTAGGATTCTTCCTGTTCCCTTTATCTGCCCTGAGCCAGTAGCACATTTGAAGTCATTTCCGTTTTTAGGTAGTAGCTTTTCTCTGTTAACATTATTCCATCTGCTTTGCATATTTCAGGATTCCTTATGATAATTTCTGGCCCGCCCAGCGTATTCATTTCTGTTTTCTAGTACTATTATGAATTTTTTAAAAAAACAAAAAAGATCTGTCATTTCCACGAATTTGGAATGGGAGGGACAGAAGCCTTTGCATGGCTCTATCTTCTATCTTGTTCAAAATTCAAAATTGATGCCATTTTTATTTTTTATTATTATTTTTTTTTTGCGGTATGTGGGCCTCTCATTGTTGTGGCCTCTCCCGTTGCAGAGCACCGGCTCCGGATGTGCAGGCTCAGTGGCCATGGCTCACGGGCCCAGCCGCTCCGCGGCATGTGGGATCTTCCCAGACCAGGGCACGAACCCATGTCCCCTGCATCGGCAGGCGGACTCTCAACCACTGCGCCACCAGGGAAGCCCTGATGCCATTTTTAGATTCTTGCTGGAACTTGATTATTTCTGGTACTTTCCAATCAGTTTAAATATCACCAGAAAACTAAGCACATCTACCTAACATTTTCTTCCCTTTCCATAATATGCTTTTTGGTTTAATTCCATAAAATGTTAACTGTTAGGAAGAAAGGCAGTAATACATTAGCCAGAGTTGTCTGTTATGAAGATATGTCACAATATACCTTTCCTACGTGACTTTTCAACACCCATTTGGGATAATTTTTTTTTTTTTTACCATACAAATGCTATGGTTTATTTTCAGTATAGATCTGTATTAACCCTGAGAATGTGGGGCAATAGATCTACATTTTTTTTTTCTTTAAGTCACAGCTACCTGAGATTTTATTTTTTTTATTTTTGGGGATAAATTCTTTAAATTTCTTCTTAGAATGAACCAACTTGGTCAGCTACCAACATTTGTTTTCTCCTCTGCATCAGAATAAGGATTTTTTTTTTCTCCAAATGAAATGCTGGTTACCTCAGCAACATTAAGAAGAGTTTTCTTTTTAAGTCCCCTTTCCCTTGAGGTGAAAAGGATATTGTACTTTCTAGCAGTTTCTTTTCTTCAGAAGTTTATCACAGACAATCTTTGGCCCAAACAGGGGGGCAAACTGCTTTGGGGTGGTTTGTTTAAGGACAGAGGATCAATTCTTGTCTCAGAGTTTCCCAAATTGCAAAGTTGGAACTGCGTGCACATATCCTAAATTCGTCCTCGGAGGACACTGTTATTTCTCTAGCAAGCAAGACTTGGCCCAGGAGGAAGCCTAGGATGGCCAACTCAGGCTATCTTAGGAGACTGCGGTCGTACAAGACATGCTGCTGAGCAGAGACTGCACTGCCTGCATCCCACGTCCATTCACTGAGTCTTGATATGTATACCAACAACATTCATTCATTCATTAAATATGACTGACCGCCTACTGTGTGCCTGGCAGTGTTCTGGCAGTGCAGATTCAGCAGTGAACAAGATAAACAAGATTCTTAAAATATAAATGTCCTTTTAATACCATGCTGTGTTTTGAAAGCTTCAATTTTGTATTAGATTTTTTGATGCTGAGGTAATATGATCTTGGTAGGGAGGGCAGAACCTTTTTTCCCTGCAAGGTACACTGTGAAATGATATACCATTTCTTTCCTAGGAAATGAGATATGCAAAGAGATCATTGGTTTGTTTGTCATTAGATATGCTAGAACTATATTGGATAACCAGGTTTCTCTTAACTAAGGTCCTAACCACTAACCCCACCCCTATCCCCCAACCTGCTCACATTGGGGCATAATTCTTTGGCGGATGACACCTTCTATAGGTACGGGGAAGGGAGGGTTAAGAGAGAAAACTGCCTCTGATCAATACAGCTGCATCATCATCATAAATAATTTAACCACATACTCCGTTTTTAGTTTCTTTGATCTGCTTCTATCATGATGCCTGGTTGTGTTACTGCCACAGAAGTTTGCTCTTTGCGAGGCTAAAGAATCTCCTTGCAGGACCTCAGTCATCCTCCTGGGGCAAAGGTCCACTTTGTATTATTCCTCCTGCCTCATAGCTCAGCATCGATGGTTTTTAACCATCCTGAAGGATCCTGAGTGCATTGTTGCTTTGAGATGTTATAAGCCAGGGATAAAGGAAATTACTTATTAGTGTTGGGAATAAGATAAATGGGCTGGTTCTCACGACCATCTTCCTCTAATTCCTTGTTTATTTTAGAGGGTTGTTTGTTTTGTGAGAGTTAGGGGAGTGAAGATATAGGAGGAAGGAGAAGGGATCATTTTCAGGACCTCATATTCAGATCTGGTATTGGTTTTGGCAGCAGTGAGTGAGGAGATGGGAGGGTATTCTGAGGAAGAAATTAGTGTAAGATTATCATATAGCAGAATTTATTGGCTCTGGCAAAAGTGATAAAGTGTGTCTTTGTTTTATTTTGCCACAAAGACATATTTTAAAAATCTCCTTCTTGTGTCACTGGTCCTCAACAAAGAACACAGCTCATATCTCCATTAATTTGAAGTTAAAAATGTTAACAACATCAATATTGGCCACTGACTTATTGCTTAATCTAAGTATTTGCTAGGGCTTCGAGCACTGCTGTTCTATTACAGAGGGGAGAAATATCTGGGAAGGAATTTGCAAAGTAGAAGAAAATGCTAAGAAAGGGATTCTATAAGCATCGTACTATAAAAATAGTGTCGACTCTGAGCAGTAGGAAGGACAAGCTTTTGGCCAAGAAGCAGCCACATTTTCACCTACAAACTGGCCAGCCAAGGCAGAGGGAAGCTATGGTGTATGCTTAAAAGTTTTAAAACAGCATCTTTTTCTGAATAAGATTAATGGCACAACGGGAAAGCACACTGAGAATTGTATTTATTAACCTGTCTGCTGCTTTTCTGTAACTACGATATGTACTCCCTTCCCACAGAACATCTCCTTCAGAGTCTGGCTCTTCTTGCTCAGTTCTCCTCAACGACTCGGCTTTACTTCAATCTGCTTCTTATTTGAATCCATAATTGAAATGGAGGGATCTGAGTCTTTCGTGATGTGAAACAGATATACTCTCTTTTAAGGGCTCAAACCACTTTTGCGGCCCCTTTCCTAATGCCCACGCATCTTCAACTATGTCCCGAAGCTCCCAGGAGCTCCAAGGTTCCCCCACAGACACTGCTGCCCATGTACTCTGGCAAAAGAAAATGGGGAATTGCATAGTTTGACTGGTGTGGCCAGTGTCAGAAGGTAATTACAATCAGTAACAAACTGAGAATAAACCACAATACCGCAGGCACAGTCTCACGCTCTGACTCTGAACTCCTATCTCTTCATTTACTGAGACATGCACAATTTTGAATTCTATCAGGGGAAACATTATTATGACACTTCCCATTATAGAGGTTTCTACTATGATTTTCTTTCTAACATAATTTCTGGAACACAGTGACACTATAAGTATTTCCCTAGAGAAGTAGCAATATAGCTACATTAATGTAAATGAGAAGAATATTTGCTGCAAATATACCTATTTTAGAGTTCCGTCAGCTTGCTATGGGGGAGCACTGTATTTCACACAGGCATTTCATAGTATATTGTTTACTGTTAAAAAGGAAAATTGTTAATATTTATCTTCTAGTATCCTTTCATGTAAAGATTCACAGTACGCGTTTTCCTATGTGTAATGTGTACCTAGCTGAAATCTTTCTATCTCATGATTCCAGAAGGAGTTTTAAGTTTCTTTTTTCAATATTCCAAATTTGGTTTACCTGTATGAAAAGAAGTACTTTCTATTTAACTGTAAAAGTACTCACTGAGTAACAAACTCTAAATAATTTGTTACGTTACCCCATTATTTTGTTAACAATGAGACAAAAATGACTATCATATATAAAGTATCCAACACCTACTAAGCCCACAAATATATATTCAATGAATGAATGAACATATCTACCTTACAAATGGAGAAACTGAAGTCAAAAGAAAGGTTTTAGCCATAATCATGTGTAACTCAAGAAATCCCCTGAAAATCTGATTCAAATATTCTTTTCCCTTCTTTTCTTAAAAGACAAGTGAAAGTTCTAATAATGGACATTTACTCTTTGAAAGGGAAATCTGAGAGTAATGTTTTTTTTTTTTTTTTTTTTTGTGGTACGCGGGCCTCTCACTGTTGTGGCCTCTCCCGTTGCGGAGCACAGGCTCCGGACGCACAGGCTCAGCGGCCATGGCTCACGGGCCTAGCCGCTCCGCGGCATGTGGGATCTTCCTGGACCAGGCACGAACCCGTGTCCCCTGCATCGGCAGGCGGACTCTGAACCACTGCGCCACCAGGGAAGCCCAGAGAGTAATGTTTTGTAGATAAAAAACCTTCAGATTAAAATTTCAGAATAAAAATAAGGAAGAAAATTATTTCATCTAAACACCACTTTTGTCTTTCTTTTAATTGTAAAATACTGAAAAGACCATTTAAATACTATGAAGTTACAGAGTCTCATCAATTATAACTCGAAATTGTGGATAAGAAAAAGCTGGAAATCTTCGTCAAGTTCTAACTTTTTAAAAATTGCATATACCACCTTGTCTTCTCTAAATGACTACTGCAAGTGGGAAATAAAACCAGAAATACAGCCTTGTCTTCACCTGCTACCAGCACCACAGTTCTAGTCTGAAAAACTATTTTACAGCACTTCAGTCCAAAATATATTTTCTCCCCCTTCTTTGTTACAAAACCTCGATTGATGTGCTCAACTTAACAAACAAATGAACAAACAAAAAACAAGCAAAAACACAGCCTTCTTTGTAGCTAGGGGTAGCCAATGAGATGTCACTGGAAGTTGTTAGGTGGGGCTTCTGGGAAAGCCCTCTGCCCCCTCCTTCCTTGTCTTCTAACTGAAACACAGTTCTGAGGCCTGGCATTCCAATCCCCATCTTGGACTCCTGAGGAGAACCTGAGGATAGAAGTCACGCACTAGGATGGCTAGAGAAGAGAAAGAGATGAGCCCAAGTCTCTAGGAATCGTGGGGCTTCCATTCTAGCCTTGGACTACCTACCGCCCACCTTCTTTCACTCAAGAGAAAATAAAACTCTAACTTGTTTAAACCATGTTATTTGAGTTTTCTGTTACATGCAACCAAATCTAGTCCCAACTGATAAAGCCACATTATAGCTATTTGACCTTTAGCTATTCATTTAACTTCTCTGTATTTCAGTTTATTCATCTATAAAAATGGGCACAACAATAGTCCTGGCTCAGAGAGTTGTTATAAGGATTAAATGAATTAATACATGTAAAGTGATTAGAATTGTAACCAGAGCAGACTGACCACTCAATGAATCCCATCTGTTACTATCATTCACTTGCACCATCTATAATATCATACCTGGAGTTTAAATGTGAAGGGAGAGGGTGTGTGAAGAAACGAAATCACTGCATTTGTTTCTTGCCCCATTCTTCAGGGACGGAGACCTGAGCAAAGAGCAGAACAGAACCCTGATAATACGATAATGCACGCTTCTCAATTAAAATCACTTTACAGATTACCAAGCACCTTCACATAACTGAGTTCCCCTAAGCCTTACCAGAGCTCTGAGATGAGGGTAAACGTTGAAGCTTGTTTGTGTTGGCAGGTCATTAGCTGACTGGCTCAGCGGCCAGAGTCCAAGTTCACCGTTCCAGTGAGGGCCAGTTGGCTGGATTCCATTTCATAGCCCTCGATTGTGCAGCATACTTAGCTGTGGTTAACTGCTCTCTGAACATGATTCCAAGTTTAAATCGTGTGGGAGAAGACATGAGGGAGTATAACTCAGCCATGCTGGAGAAACTGAAACTAAGTGTCTGCCTTCTCCACCAGCCAGCAGGTACATGTGGGTTGTAAGTGAGGCTTTTTTTAAAAGAGAGATTTCCTGAATCTTTTTCAGAAATCTGACGTTTTTTTCAGCTAGTTTATTTAGAAAGCTTCTGAGCCTTAGGGTTTTTTTTTTTTTAAGAATTTATTTATTTATTTATTATTTTTGGCTGTGTTGGGTCTTCATTGCTACGCGCGGGCTTTCTCTAGTGGCGGCGAGCGGGAGCTACTCTTCGTTGCAGTACATGGGCTTCTCATCGCGGTGGATTCTCTTGTTGCAGAGCACAGGCTCTGGGCACGCGGGCTTCAGTAGTTGTGGCATGCGGGCTCAGTAGTTGTGGCTCGTGGGCTCTAGAGTGCTGGCTCAGTAGTTGTGGTGCATGGGCTTAGTTGCTCTGTGGCATGTGGGATCTTCCCAGACCAGGGCTCGAACCCATGTCCCCTGCATTGGCAGGCGGATTCTTAACCACTGCACCACCAGGGAAGCCCGAGCCTTAGGGTTTTAACTTGAGAATGCCTCTCAGATTAGCTCCAATCTTAATATAATAATGATAACAGCTGATAAGGCACTCACTCTGAGTCAGCACTATTGTAAGCGCTTATTTCTACCATCCCATTTGATTCTCATGAAACTCTACAAGGTAGGTAGTATTATATCCGCCCTTCAGAGAAGGTCATCCTAAGCCACAAACAGTGGAGTGACTTGCCCAGCATCACCGGGAGAGGCAGTGGCAGAGCCAGGAGAGAGCCCATGCTCTTAGCCAGCACCTTGTATCTGTCTTAGAGTCATAAACTCTCCACTTTCCGTCTTTACACTCCAAGCTTGAGTTCCTGCGGAAGGAGGGCAGAGGTGTGATTCTTTGACCAAGTGCCTTTGATTGTGGCCATATTTTTATCACTTGTCATTCCGTATTCCACTCTCTCTTTACTCACAAAGGATGGTAAACTCTCTCAGGCAGTGCGTCTACCAGATCAAATACCAGGATTGTACTGTTTTCTCTGCTGGGGGCGCTTACTGCCTTTGGTTGACCCTTCATCTGAGCTCACTATGAAAAGCCCATGAGAACCTCTGGTCTGCAGCTCCAAGTCAACTTCTCCAGGGAGATTTTTTTCTGAAGAGTCCATTCCTGCTAGTGATACCCAGTTGGGGAAAAGTATTTCCTGTAACACACGCAAGAACAGAGCCTATTTCCTTGATCCTAATTGGCACTATCAATGTAATAACAGCGTTTTGGCAGAGTCAGGGGGCGATAGGGAGGAAGTGACACAGAATTTTTAAAAATCAGAAAAGTATAAAAATGTACTTTACTTCTGTGATCTTCCTCCCAAAACCCATAACCCCAGTCTAATCATGAGAAAAACATCAAACAAATCCCAAAGGAAGAACATTCTACAAAATACCTGACCAGTACTCCTCAAAACTGTCAATGTTATGAAGAAAAGTCTGAAAAACTGTCACAGCCAAGAGGTGACATGATAACTAAATGTAATGTGGTATCTTGGATAGGATCCTGGAACAGAAAAACGACACCAGGCAAAACCTAAGGAAATCTGAATAGAGTTAATAATGATAAGAATGCATTAATATTGGTTAATTAATTGTAGCAAATATACCCTGCTAATGTAAGATGTTAATAATATGGGGAACTGGGTGCAGAGTGTTTGGGAACTCTCTGTATTTATCTTTGCAATTTTTCTGTAAATCTAGAACTTCTAAAATAAAGTTTATTAAAAAAACAAACATGGGCAGTGTTGTCAAGTCCTATTGTATATGTAAAATTCTACTGGGCTGGCTGACATACTGTCCTCACATTTATAGAAACCCTGAACCCAACACCCCTCCTCTCCTCTGAAGAGCTTTGGGCAGTTTATAGAGAGAGACACCTTAGTTTTTGTTTTTGTACCAATCTACATGCCACATTTTATGATCCCCGTGTTACAGAGTAATGAGATCTGGCACATGCAATGGCTTGCTCAAGGTCACCAGGATGGGGGCAGAGCTGGGCGTGGAGCCCTGTTTACCTTTCCTGGTACCACTGCAGGCTGGGCAGGGAAACCAGCTTAGATGAATTCAATTCCATTCAATTCAACCGACGTTAGCTAACACGTACTAGTATTGTGAGCACTGGGAATTTTAAACTGAATGAAATTCAGCTCCCTGCTCAAGGGCCATGTTGTGGTGCAGTGGGGAGAGACAAATACATCAAGAGTTATTTTCAATACAAGAAGCTAAGTGCCAAGCAGACATGTGGAGAGTGTTGAGGGAGCTGGGAGGAAAGGCTCCCCCAGACAGGAGGGGGCTATTTAGCCCTAGGAAAAATCTCAGCCTGAAGTGCAGGTGAGCCCTGATTAGGGAAAATGTGTTTCTTGGTTCCTTAGGGCCCCTGATGCATCTGATTTCTTACAGTCCCAAAGGCTCTTCTGAAAGTTCACTTGGTGGCAGGAGTGGGACTGCAACACTGAAGCCCATTTTCTGGCAGGGCATAAATCTTACATTCAGTGGCCCAGATCTTGTGAGAACATGAAAGGGCTTTGATATACATGAATAGCAAAATAGCAAAAAGAAGAAAAAAGGCAAAAAAAGTTACAGTCCAATTTACTCAGCTTCCTCCTGTGTCTGTGAGGTATAAATGAAGGGAGATCCGTGCAGGATTTTCTGGACTGTGAGGTATGTTGGCATTCCTAAGAGAGTGTGACAGCCTGAATTTTCTGTTTGTGCTTTTAGTGACTGATTAGCTAGTCGGGACAACGTAAATTAATGCTATTTTCTTATACCCTTTGATAGTGGGCATAGGCATTTCTTCTGTAGGTTGTGAACCACTTCCTGGGCCGACTTCCTCCCTGTGGGAGATTTGAGGAGCCATAGTAACTCATCAGTCCCCTAGGCCATGATCTGAGGCACTGTGCAAAGCCCATTTGGCAAATGCAAGAGATTTTTTTCTTTCTTTTTAATAGTGCATGTCTGAATTAAAGAAGCAATTTCCTAAACTGGAGGTTCCAAATCAGTTGTTTCTGCTAGTTTTATTCTGTATATTTTTGAAATTATTTGCTCCCTTTCCATGTTTTCTGAAGGTGGCGAGCAGCCAGCTGTTGGGTCCTCTTCTGTCATTGCTTGGAGTCTTCTCTGTCACCACCAGGCCCTCTCTGGTGTCCTAGAAGTTCCTGCTCTCAAAGACGATGCCCACATCATATCCTGAGAGAGTTAACATCCTTCCCCTCACACTCATTTCCCTAAACTCAGAAGAGAAGAGAAAAGAAACTCTATATGCTTGGCTTCGTTCAGCGGCTGGTGTGGTCTCACAGGCTGCAATTCCTTGGCAAATTACCCCAATGAGTCTTCAGCCATCAGGGGGAAATTCGTCTTTTATAACATCTTCCTTTAATGAGTCTTCCTAACACCGTGAAATGACCTTAACACCCAGAAGAGGATTTTAAAAATGGTGTGTACGTGCCGCGGAGCGGCTGGGCCCGTGAGCCATGGCCGCTGAGCCTGCGCATCCGGAGCCTGTGCTCCACAACGAGAGAGGCCACAACAGTGAGAGGCTCGCGTACCGCAAAAAAATAAATAAATAAATAAATAAATTTAAAATGGTGTGTAGAAAAGGCTGGCTGAGGATGTGTGTGGACGTAAGTTCACCATACTTGGGGAAGAAAAAGGATACAATACAAGAATGTGATTTTTAAAGTGGATGCAGACCAACTAGGAGTCAGGATTTTTTTTAGTGTTTTTAAGGAAAAAGTGATCAGTCTTTAGTGTTACATTTTTGGAAAATAAGCAATGAACAGTGATTTAGTAGACAGTAGTCATATCAGAAGATGTTTTTTATCTATAACTTATTTGATATGATTTAATTTCTCTTTTCAATAACTTTGTTGCATTTAAAGTATATTAAATTGTGCAAAGATAGAACATAATTTTACATCTGGCCTGAGGGATAAGAAATGGGTTTACATGCTATCCTGCATTTCATGAAACTGGCCACAAATCAGAGGAATAAAAACAGAAATATTTTGAAATGATTTATACATACAATATACACTACTGTTTTAGGAAAATTACTTTCCAGTAAAAATGGCCAAGATTCGCTGATTGATTTTTCCAATAAGCATGACTTTCACACCTACCATGTGCTGTGTCACAACTCAGAAATTCAAAAAAAAAAAAAAGAGATGAATAAACCAAAGCTGCTGACAGCAAGCGCTCACGGTCTGCCTGAGACAATGGACAGTAAACAGGTAATTACTGCCCAGTGTGCGAAGTACTCTAGCAGAAGCACATAAGCAGAACCAAGGAGCAACAGGGTGGGAGAAAGACTATAATGGGCCAGTGTCTTGCTTTGTCTAATTCAGCTGGGCAGGTGAAACTGGACTTTTAAGTTGACAGTTGAAGGATAAGAGTTCAGAAGGGCAGGTAGAGGACGTTCTAGGCTGAGAGGCGGTCTGAGCAAAGTCAAGAACAGAGAGAGCAGAGTGCCTTCAGGTATCACGGGTTGGGCAGAGGGGAATGACCAAAGGTGAGGCTGGAAAGGGAGGCGGGGCTTAGGTCTCCAGGGCCTGACACGGCATTATGCTAAGGAGATACATGTTACCCCGTGGACAGCACTTCTCTAACTTTAACGTTCACAAGACTCACTGGGGAGCTCATTAAAATAGATGCTGATTCTATGGGTCCGAGCGTTACCTTTTCTAACAAGTGCCAGGTGATGCTGCTGCTGCAATGAAGTGGTTTTCAGGCCTCACTGAGGTAGCAGATATTCGCCAATTCCAATAGCTGAAATGGATCACCTGTGTGCTAAGATATGCCACCTTTAATCCTTTGAGAGGAAGGGTTTGGGGTGGGACCTGGGCCAACAGAGCCTCTAGGATTGTGCCCATAAGCTACCTCCTGGGCTTACTGTGGGTGCCCTACCATCTTGTCTATGTGTTCTATGATGTGAGGAGGGTGGAGAAGGCAAGCCAGTCCAAACAAGCAGCTCTGCACTGTAAGAACCACAATCTGGTTTTCTACGGAGAAAACACAGTGCTGCAACCAATAGCCCGTTACCCAAAGCAGCTGATATTGGTTGTAGGCGTGGCCCAGAGCCTTCCCTCCTCAAGCATTAAGCGTTAGGAGATTGAAATCTTGGTTCTAGTTCACCTCTGCAGGGGACTCAGTTCATCCAGGCTGTGGTGGTGTCTGCGGCAGCCCAGCTCTACCAAGCTCAACGTTTCCACTACGCAGGGACAACAAAGGAGTGGTGGAAATGAGAATCTTGTTCTATGACTTTCCAGATATAATCGTTTATTTTTCATAAGTTATTTTAAGTCATTCCTTAGTCCTTTCTCAAATTATAACAGAGATGATTAAATTGGCCATTTTTCCTAATAACTGGTAACAGAAATCTGGAAAAGGAAAATGCCAGGCTGCGTAAAATAAATGAAAACTTGAATTTCTGCTGAGTTGATTGGTCTTGAGGTCACCATCATATGTAAGCATGTGAATATAAACACATTCACACATATGTGGTTGCATGTGCAGGTCCTTTTATAGAAGCTGGTCACACATGTTGCCTCTGCAGAGAGCTGCAGAATGGGGGTTGGTGTGGGAGGAGAGTTCCTCATCAACAGTACCCTTTTTGTCCTGTTTAAAGTTTTTCTGATATAACTGCTTACCTTTTAAAAAAAAAAGAGAAGACAGATGTCTCAGTGGTTGAAAAGCATGATGACACTTGCAGCACCCTTTAGTCTGCTGGTTTGGGCAGTAACACTTTCCTCCTGGGCCACCTCGTCTTGAAGCTCTTTTTGTTCTGTGTGTTTAAGGGGAAAAGATGAAAGTCATCAGGTCTCCTGAAGCTAAATTACCCAGAGCCTGAGTAATTTATTAAGGAACTAAACCTTTGAAATAAATTCCCCAAAAGTCAGAATTTTTTTCAATTGTGTCCTCAGTTGACAGTTTCTGCCCTCTCTTCAGAAAACGGTGAAACATAATCGAAATGAGATGTAAGATTACAAAATAAAAATGAACTGGAAGGAAAGACATATATTTTTAACACAGGGAAACATCTTCATTGGTGCCCTTCCTACCACCTTCTCTTCCCCAAACACACTATGACAGATCTCTGGGGAAAAGCATATTCCAGATAGATGCCATACTGACTATTAACATTTAATGGATAACTTTCATTATGGTATTATATATTTATAAGCAGAGAAGAAGCATCATGTCTTCCATAAACACTATGAGTATTAAACATACAAGTTATAACCCAGTTTGCAACCTGCTCTGACTTAAAATCTCATTTTAGTGAACTGGAGTGAGCTCTCTGAAGTCATTTAGACACTAAGGTAATACTGGTACATGCCTGTTGTAGAAATGAAAGCTGAAATAATTTGGTTTGGAGCTCTATGTTCTGTAATCTGTATTTCCTCTCCTCATAGAAGGTAGTACAATGTTTGAAAAAAACTTAGAAGTAGTGCTTCCTGAAACTCATTTGTCTACTTACATATTAATAGGCCTTCCACTTAGAAATTCTCCCTGCATTTTTAGGTTTCATCTAGGAGGGATTTAGAGATAAAATCTAAATATTTCAACGTAGTAATTAACATTGAGCCAGTCCCCACTTCCTCAATGTTTTCAATAAAAACATCTTCCTTCTCCAGTGTTGGACATAACCGCATCGAGCTAGGTCTCACAGAGAAAATCCAAGAGCTGCTGGGATCCTTACCTCTTTTGTTCTCTTCCAAATCTTCAGGCTTCTTAGTACTGAGGAACTTCTGGTGTTGGGCAGGGTTGGGCGGGGCCGCGTGGGGAGGTACATACATATACTTTGCCTCCTAAAGACCCTACTCCCAACTACCATTTAAGAGACATACATTTGTCAACCTGAAGTCACCTTAAGCTCATCTACTCTCCATGTTAGAATGGACCTTTTGAGTTATTTAATACAGTGATTCTTAAACCTGGCTTCTCATCAGAATTACCTGTGGAACTTAAAAAGATTCCTGTCTCTACCATAACCTTCTGAATGAAAAGCTTTGGAGGTGAGTCTCACCTTTTTAAAGTGCAGTTCTGAATTTGTCAATCCAAATTCTGAATGTATCTCTATAATATGAGAAAACAATTTTGTATAACACAAACCATTATCACAACTAACAAAATTTAAAATAATTAATATCACTAAATATCTAGTTCATATCAAATTTCCCTAGTCCTCTCAAAAATATCTTTTGAAAGTTAGTTTGCTTAAATTAGGACCCAAGCCCAAGTCAGGTCCATGTGTTCCTATGTCTCTTACATTTCTTTTAATCTAGAACAGTCTACCTTATCCCTCTCCTTCCACTTCCTTATGCCATTGGCTTGTTGAAGAAACCAGATTTATCTTTAGGATGTGCTACCTCTGACACAGTTGGATGCTTCCTCGTGGTGCCATTTTACTTTTCCCATTTCACTGGTGAGATCTGGACATTAGCTCTAGCAGATTGATTAGCTTCAGTCTCTGCTGTTTTTGGCAAGGATGCTTTGTAGCTAGTACTGTGTACCTCACTCTGCATTAATCAGGAGGCTCTTACTGATTGTTCTCCTTTCAGAGACAGCAGCGTTGATTAGTGGATTCAGGTGCTGGCAGCATGAGCCTTCCTTTTTTTTTTTTTTTGCGGTACGCGGGCCTCTCACTGTTGTGGCCTCTCCCGTTGCAGAGCACAGGCTCCCGACTTGCAGGCTCAGCGGCCATGACTCACGGGCCTGGGATCTTCCCGGACCGGGGCACGAGCCCGTGTCCCCTGCATTGGCAGGCAGACTCTCAACCACTGTGCCACCAGGGAAGCCCAAGCCTTCCATTTTAACATTCTCCATCACCTCTTCTCCTAATGGTTTCAGTATCCACTGATGGTTTTAGCCTAGAATCTATGAGCATTTGCAAAATAATTCTTTTCTGCCATCATTCCTTTTACATTTAAACTGAGAATTTTTCTGAAAACTGGAACTTTCCCTCATCAACTAGGATGATTTGTTTACTCTGAAAATGCAGGTTGTTCAAGAACAGGCAATAGGAATGCTGACTTTTAGAGAAATGAGGTAATGCTCTAAAATAATGGTGTCTGTTTTCCTGTTTGACACTTCCCTGTCCAAACTGACTGTCATCTGAAAGTGAGTCTAGCTATGCACTGCCAGCCTGCAGTCCTCTGCTTCCTCCCTGGCTCCCAGCTGAGCTTACCTTCTCTAGGGCAGGGAGCTTACTGGTTCCATTCCAGCTTCACACAGCTCTGACGCTGCAGTCCTTTATCTTTCTCACATACGGATTCATTTATCAATTCCACTATTCGAAATATATTATTTGTTGTGCATGTTTAAAGTTTTGAGCAGTCCAGTTACTGGTGGAGCCAGAATGTGACTAAGGAGGGGTATATGTTAAGATTAACCCCTAATCCTCACATGCTCTAAAGCCAGCTCAAATGATCACACAATAAACAGAGTTTGGTGATATGCAAATCAACTTCAAGGCAAGTCCCCTAGGCCTCACCTTCTTAAGATGGCCACCCCCAAGCCCCCACTAAACAGAAATTCTAGAGTTGGCACTGAATCTAAACCTTATTCCGCAGAACGGCTCTTCAGCTATTTGAATATGATAAATATGGCCCATTTCTCCTTGCCCCCCTAGAAAGCCTGATCTTCCCACTTCTGACCTTTTTAATATGTGGTACCTTGAAACCAACAGTACACAGTGGTGTCATCACCTCCTTCATTTTAGCTGCCCTACTTCTATTAAAATGATACTTTAATAGGCAGGGATAGTAACTTTGAAAAACTGTTGATTTTTTTTGCCTTTGCATTTCTTGTTCCACCAGAGGCACTCATTTACCTTGAGAGGTTTAGCATATTACAGCAATGAGGAAGGGAGGGAATAAGCAGCTTTAGAGTTTGTAGCAAAATAAGAATCATAAAGCTAGCATTTGTCATTTGAGAAAGGATTTTATAAATTAAACTGCAGTTTAAGGACTTCCCTGGTGGGGCAGTGGTTAAGAATCTGCCTGCCAATGCAGGGGACACAGGTTCCAGCCCTGCTCTGGGAGGATCCCACATGCCGATGAGCAACTAAGCCCGTGTGCCACAACTACTAAGCCTGCACTCTAGAGGCCGCGAGCCACAACTACTGAGCCTGTGTGCCACAGCTACTGAAGCCCATGCGCCTAAAGCCCGTGCTCCGCAACAAGAGAAGCCACCACAATGAGAAGCCCACGCACAGCAACGAAGACCCAATGCAGCCAAAAATAAATAAATTAAAAACAAAACCAAAAAAACCCCCTCCAGTTAACATGTCAAGGCAATGGTAGAGAGAACTCAGAAAATGAAGAATGTCCCTGCCACAAACGAAGGGGAGAAATCTTATTTACTCCCAGCCCTGGGAAAGTGTGGAAAGGATGAAAGAGATGGGCAGAGGAGAGGAGGTGTGTGGAATGCCTAGTTGCAAGGTCTAGACAGGTGTGAAGGAAACTAAGGACATAGGGCCTGGTAGTGTCAGTACAGCCCTTAGATCAGGCAAGAGCACCCCATTCCAATGCTCCCCATAAGACTGGTGGGTCCCCTTTCTAGAGCATGCCCCCAGCTACCAGAGATCATGGAATTCCCATGTGAGCCCACTTCCAGGGCCTCCATGGGGTTCTCTCTTGGGTCCCTTTTGGACTGTGCTGCCAGGGTGTGTGTTCACACTTGGGTCCAAGGTGTGATGATGGAGCAGCTACCTGGGGGAGGTGGAGATGACATAGAGCTTGTCAAGGTGTGGGTGGGGGCCTAGGGTGGGGAAAGAGGGCTGGCCATGGGCTGGGAACCCTGAGGAGGCCAAGATTTCTAGATCTGAGCCTGAGTTTCCTTTGAGATGCTTGATAGGGTGATGTTGGTAGGGTAGGAGGCTGGACACGTATGTGGGCAAAGATCACCTGGCTCAGACTGTGTGGGGTAAAGAGAAGCTTGTGCTCAGATGGAGGAGGTGCAGGGGGGTGGAGAGAGATCAAGTGGGTGTGAAAGAGCCACCCCCTACACTCCCTCCAAGAAGAAGAAGTGGATGTGGAATCTGTGGATCTCTCTAATGACTGCAGGGAGCCAGGGCTGGCAGGCTAGCAAATCAGGGAGAAATCTTTCCCCTTTGCCTGCTCTGCTCCAGCCCAGCAGCACCGACTGCCAAATCATGGCCTGGGGTGGAAAATGAAGTTAATTGTGCATTTATGCTATTCACAATTATTTGGTATGACTTGCTTTCCTCCCACCAAATCTGTTATTATATTTGTCAGTCTAGGAGGATAGAACATAATTTTCTGGTGTGATTTGTAACTCTTAAATATTTAGACATGTGGTACATGAGGTGGCCTTCTGACCTGCTTCTCCAGGCTTCCTAGAAGAGGCTGCAGTCCTAGGAGAAATACTTTTAGCTTACCTCTACACCCAGGGTGGCTCAGTACCATTAAGTGGAAGGGGAGGTTACTAGATAAATGAAATGACAGTGTTTCAGGAATAAAGACCTAGGAGCTTCTGCATAGGCCAAAGAGATGGGGTGGGGTGGGGTGGGGTGGGGTGGGGTGTGTGTGTGTGTGAAGGGGACAGGAGGGTGCAGATACAGTGTCACTAAAATCAGGGAGATTGGCGGTGGCCTGGGATTAGAGCAAAACGGCCATAGCGCTGGGACTGTGCAATTAGCGGCAAGTGGCAGCAACCCACCTGCAAAGGCCACACTAGACCGGAGGCAGACACCTTAGTAGACACCAGATCAGAGCAGCAACCTGCAACAGAGGCCCCCACGAACTGCCAGGAGGCACATATACTCAGCCAACAAGGAGCAAGAGAGAAAAAAAAAACCACTGATATCAGAAGAGACTGAGATTGTTAGCTGACAAATTTAAATGGCCCCGCTCCTTAGCCTCCGCTACCTCTTGATAGATGAAGATACAGGCAAATGAAGATTGGGTCCATTTGAGAAAATAAATGTCATATTTTCTTTGCATAGCTGAGCATTCATTACATTTCAACGCTATTACCACAAACTAAGATCACATTAGCTTTTTTGGGGTGGGAGCAAAGAGCACATTGTTGAATCGCACTCAGCTTACTGTTAACTAAAACTTTTTAAAATTTACATTTGCAAATAATTATGGGGTTCTTACTTGCTTCTCCTGCCCAAGCTGCTTTTTCTAAATCAGTGATTGGTTCTCAAATTTCAGTGTGCATCAGAGCCATGTGAGGGCTTTCAAGAGTTTTAAGATTTTCTCATACAGGTTTTGGACCTCAAGTTTACATATACGTTTCTTGTTTTTTTTACTTTTTTTGCAATCATAAAAGGGCTCTTCTCTTCAAGAACATCTTCTAACTAGTTTGGGTTTATATACATATATAGTCTTTTATTCTTTTTAGTAAACATTTTTATTGAACTGTAATTATACGTACAGAAAAGTGCACAAATCATAAGTGTACAGCTTGATAAATATTCATAAAGTGAATGCACCTATGTAACCAGCACCTAAATTATGAAACAGAACATCGCCAGCACCACAGACTCTGCCTTGTACTCTTCCAGTCCCTGTGGAACAAAAGAAACCAGTTGAAAACTAATGCGTTGATTATGATTCCACTTAAAGAAAGTTCAAAACCAGACATAACTGATGGTGATTTAAGCCTTGATAGTGCTTACCTTTGAGGAGGGAGGTAGTGATTGAATGAGGGCACTGATTTCTGACACCATAGACAATTTTGCCCATTTTGAACTTCATCTAAATGGAATCAGAGTATGCACTCTTTTGTGTCTGGTGAAGGCTACTGATAGTTGTATGTTAGTTGTATGCAATTGCTACTTTACTAAGTTCTCTTACAGCTTTTCAACAAATTCCTTTGTGCTTTCCAGATATAAAATCATATTTTAAAAGTTTTCCTCTTCCTTTTCAATTCACCTCTTTGTTTTCTTTTGTCTAATCTCATTGACTAAATCCCCCAACACAAAGTTAAATAGTAGAGGAGATAGTGGGCCTTGTTCCTGACTTTAGTATCGACATTAAGATGCTGGCTTTTGAGCACAGGTACACTGTCAATGAATTACTCATCAATTTCTACTTATTAAGTGTATTTAACATAAATGTTAAATTTTGTCAAGTGTCTTTTCTGCAAAGATGGAGATAATCATATGATTTTTCTCCTTAACTCTTTTAATATGATGAATATTAATGGATTGTCTAATAATATTCTTGCATTCCTATAATAAATCCAACTTACTCATGACTTAGTATATTTGAAAGTGCTGAATTGTTTGCTAATGTACTGTTAACATTTATGTACTGATATATTCATAAGTGAGAGCGGTCTATAATTTTCTCTTTGGTACAAACTTTGTCAGGTTTTAGAAACCATGCTTATCATGTTCACTTTACAAAATGAATTTAGAAGCCTTTTTTGTATTTTTTGCCCTCAAGAGTCTCTTTATAGCCCCTGGAAATGTTTAAACAACATTAGGATGATTTAATCATGACAGTTTGGTAGAAATACCCTTGAAACAATCGGGGCCTGATTTTTTTTTTGTAAAGAGTCCATTTGTTTTGAATTTCTGTATCTACTTTGGTAATCTTGGCAACTGGCATTTTTCTAAGAAAGGTTATTATTTTCTAATTTATTATATAAAATTACTCAAAGTAGTGTTATAATTTTGAAAAATTTCCTGTTTTATGTTCTCTTGTCATTTAAACTTTTGTGTTTTTGCTTCCTCCCTTTTTTTCTTGAAAAGGTTGTCTGGTGGTTTGTCTATCTTGTCTTCCCTCCTTCCCCCTTTTAATTAATCCCTTCCTTCTACTTCCTTTTGGTTTGCTTTTTCCTCCAGTTTTTAAGACTCGATTGTGTAATTCTTAGCTTTTCTCATTTTTATTGATATTGCTCTAAAATTATAAATTTCCTGTCATAATGGCTTTTTTTAATCAATAAATACTAGGTTTTCATCAGTCTTGTGGTCATGTCCTGCTGGTGTGCTTCCAATGTCTGTGGGGATATTGGGCTGCTTATTCTTTTATTCCTTAAAACAACTTTGAATGGGCTTTGACTGTAATCCTTCTAAGGTTTTGTTTTTGTTTTTGGGTGAAATGAGTTTTCCTGTACTTTTAGGAGGAAGGGGTGCCCTAGGACGACTTTTCTTTGCTCTACGGCCCTAAAGTTCCTCTTTCATTTTCACAAAGTGATTTAAAAGATTATCTATGTCCACATATAATGTCTAGGTATATTGACTTTCCTTCCCAACATTTATCTGGACTCTCTCTTCTCTTTGTCCTATTGTACCTATCCGGTCCAATTTGGATTCTAATTCTAGCTAGGCTTTATCTCATTAGTCTTAAGATGTATACAGGACGGGCCCAGACTGCTCTAGCACAATCATCAGACCATATCATATTGCTCTAACACTACCTGCAAATGGGGACCTGTAGAACCCCTCCCAGTTTCAGCTTTTGTTCTCAGACTGGCCCACTGTACTTTCTAGTGAGAAACTGGGGGCAATGCTATAGTTCTATTCTCAAGGCTGTCAGAAACCAGCTGCCTGCCTTTCACTTCCTCCCACAGAGATGCTGAAACTATGTTGGTCAGTGGTTTGTCCTTATAAAACTGTATTCTAAAGTTCATGGGGACACCCTGTCATCTAGTTTTGTAGAATAGCTATCCTAGTTACTCTGGATTCGAATGGGGAGATTCAGAAACTACAGTGCTGCCATCATCTTCCTCGAGTTTAAACTCTGTGGGATCTCTATTACAGAAAAGAGAGGTTTTAAAAACAATTTTATGATGGTTATGACAAATTATAATTAGGAATTTACTTTATTTACTTAGTACTATGCTAAGTACTTTATATGTATTACCTCATTTGATCTTCAAACAATCTTGTGAGTTAGATTTTCCCCCCCTCATTTTATCAAAGGGGAAGTTAGGGTCCAAGATTACACTGGTGAACTGGCAGATCTAGGATTTAAACCCAAGTCATCTGACTCCAGAGCACCTCCTTACTATACTGACTCTCAAATATTATCAGGCCCAACAGTTTCAAACTATGTACCACTGTCGGCAAAACTTCTATTTGAATTTGAATATTTATAAATAATTATTTAAAGATCTAATTAAAATGTACACATATTATAGGTCAAATCTAAAAGCACTGCAGATGATAAATAGGTTGAATTGTGTTATATGACCTGATGAACCTTGTTTTCATGCATATGCTCAAAACAAGGCCTCTCCTACCATAGTCTAAAAAATACCATACTGGAGTTGGCCGTAGAGCAAAGGGAGCAGAGTTACTGAGACTTCATATTCCCCTTCTTATTCTATCACCACTGCTGAAGAACCAAGTATATATATGAAATAGTGCTTATAATTTATTTTATTAATACTTTTCTTGTAGGTAACTATTTAGAAAAAGTTGGGAATAGTTTCTCCACAATTCACAATGGGCTGTATTTTTTTGGTCAATATGCTGCTGTGGAATGTGAACATTCACTGGCCCATAAAGTTTCACAAGGAGGTCTCTCACGAGTATATCAATTAGAATCATATTGTAATATATAATCTTATGCTATTAAATTACACAAGGAGTTAGAAAATATTTAGTTTTTTGAAATACTTTGACCTTGGAATTCTCCTTCATACGAATACGGTTACTATTACTAACTTTTTAAGCTTCCAACCACTAATGGCAATTCAGGAAAAAAAAAAAAATGGGGGCTTTTTGAATAGTTCTAAAGCCGTTACATATATGCCATTTTAACTCCTGATGTCTACGAAATGAGTTAGTTTGAGATGTAGATGTGTTAATTTGTCAGAATTTAAACTGGTACAAACTGGAATAACTCATGGAAGGATGACATCTGTTGTTAGGCTTATTTTATCCCCACCATCAGACAACTGATTTTATTTCTAATTAAAAAAAAATTTTTTTTTGACTTTGGCAAATTGAGGTTTAAAACTAAGCATGCCAATAATAAATGAATCATTTCTCCAAGTATATACTAGGCTTCCTTTGGGAAGGACCATTGTTTAAGGGTATTTTTTCTCCACTCTAGGAAAGAAATTAAAATTTAAATATTACAATACCTGAACAGTGATATTAGTAACTTAGTTTTTATACTGATACTTGTAAAACTAACAATCCAACATTTATTATCACCAAGACTTTAAATGAAACCCAGTCCCTCTGGTGAAGAGACTTCCTTCTCCATTTCAGCACTACTCTCATAACTTTGAACGTCATAGAGCAACAGTGACAGATGTATTTATTGATAAATTGATTACTAATAAAAATGAGTTTTTATACTAATTCCTTTACAATTAGCTAGGTCACAGAATGAAGAAAACAAAACAAAGAAAAGCAAAACCCCAGTCCTTAACCCCTAAATGGTACATTTCCTTCCCACTTACCTGAAAATACAAAAATATGAATGACCGTGTATGGAGCTACACCATTAACTTTACTTGAGTGGTGCTATTTTTTTTACTTAAATGTTTACTCATTTCATTTGAAAAAATTAGAAAATCATCAGTTTGAAATTTGAGCAGCTAACACACTGGGGCAACAAACTAAAAATAAGAATCCAAATGGCTAAAAATAACTCAGTTATAAAAGTACAAGTATAATTTCCAGTATCACATATCTCAGAAAAAGAAACAAAACCATTAAATGGCTTTCCTTCTAGATAAGACTGTTTTCTCTGCAGAAAGGAAAAAAAAGGAGCTAATGATTTGAGATTAACATCAAACATAACTGTTATTTACGCCAGCAACATCTAAAATAAATGACCCGCACAGCACAAAACTTCCCCATTCACAATCACATACAGTTATATTACTTGTCCCTCAGTTACATAATAGTCTTCTTAAAACAATCTCCCTTTAGAAAATTATTGTATTAGTTAAGCCTATTCATTCTTGCTATGAAGTTAATTTCATTTGTATAGGCCACAAAAGTTTAATTGGCACATTTTACTTAAGTCAAAATAAGTCTTCTTTTTAAAAATTATGGGATCATCTGTTTTCAAAGAATAATCCCAGATACTTAATTCATTAAAGCAATGTTCTACCATCAGCAGTCAAGCTTTTTAAATGATCACTAAGTGTTCACCTGAAGATTATCAATGCTATGTGAACTGTAAACTTCTTTTGAAGATTTGTATTTATGATACAATTTTGTACTGAAGAGCTTTTTAAAAAGATAACCTTCATACATACAGTTAGTTTGCCTCAGAGAACTTAGAAATACAGTATATAAACATTTAAGAACCACAACAGAGTCCACTGTGGTTCAAACTTCAACAAAGATTTCCTTGAAACCTAGTACGAAGGTTACTGGCTCAAGACCATATACCAAAGTGACATCAGCACAAGATTCGATTGTAAGACTCTACCTCTTAAAAAAAAGAGCACACTTGGTTATACATGGCTTTTAACCTTGAGCTACAGTTAGGCTACAAATCCCCCCACCCTCCCAATCTAAAGTTAGTCATGTGGAGATGTGTACATTCTCTGAGCACTGTTTAGAGTCCTTGGTTTTCCAGCTCTGATGGAGATCTCGAAGGCGCTCAGAAGTCCGTGTGCTTACGTTCAGGGCAGGATGAACTTTACAAATGCCACTTTCCTCCATTAGTGACAGGCCACAAATTCCAAAGTATGCATGCAAAGCATCTGAAAATAAGGCAGTTTTATCACAACAGGCATTCTTATTTGTACAAAATATTTTAGCTACTTATCAGCCCATCACTACATTAAAAATAAATTTAGAAAAATACTAAATACAGTTTTTGAAATATTTGCTGTCTCAAACCCCAAATTTTTAAAAACCAGGTGATCAAAATCAGATGATACATTATTCAAGAAAACATCACTAACAAAGGAGAACAGTTCCTAGCTGAAGAAGTGATACTACCAACATCCTCTGTGATTAAAGAACAAAAAGGAAGAGTACCAGTGATATAAAAGACTTCTCACTCTAATGGGTTTTCCCTTTTGCTTACTATAATATATGGAAACAAGGAGCTTTATATCATAAACAGAAATTTTTTTTTAAAAGTGAAAATAAACCTCAGAATCTAAGTAGCATTAGCCCTCCCCCCTAAGTTTTACCTCTGACAGTTCCTAAACCATATATGATGACAATACTATGTTAAATGAAAGAAGCTTAGGCAAAATAATCCATTCTGGAATGCTGTACCATATTTAATTTCCCTATTTCAGGTAATGTCAGTCATTCTAAAAATATATGACCTGACAATAAAAACAAACTCACACATTCTATTTGGTCATAATAATGTGAGTGTTCATACCATAACAATTCTTCTACAGTGGCCTCACTACTGTTTCCCATCTTTCAGGGGGCAGCAACTTTCTTCCATTAAATGGCCACTGAAATCACAAGGCTGTTGCTTGCCTGAGAGCCTTATATGACTTCTGAAAGGGCTCAGAGCTCTGCAGTTATGGGAACGCTACAAAATGCAGATTTTGTAGCAGTCAAAATTTTTTTCTGTTTTTGAGTTCGTCATCATTTATGGTCTCATGAGCTATTAAAGTTCAAAACATCTTTTGTGTCAAAAGAATTAAAGAGAAAGTTTTACTCACAAAAGTATCATTTACTTTTCAAAAAAGGAATGACAGATAGTTGTGCTTACTCAATGTTATTTGTGAAAAAGTTATTTCACCAATGAAGGTCCATGTTAATCCCCTTTTATGTCTTTTTCAGAGAATACTTAGGTTTCTTCTAGCTCATTTTCCTCTAATTTTCAGACCACAAAAAATAAACTTGATTTTTCCTATACTATTATAGTTTTCTTACAGTTTTTCTAAAATTAAAAAGCAACATTAAATTTTATTGTACAGAAATAAGGAAACTTTTCTAGGAAAAGAATGCAACAGAAAATACACTTAGAATAAATAAAATAGGATCTTACACTTTCCAGTAATGTAAGAATTTTTTTTTCTCAAAAGGATGTTTTGTAAAAGCTAATGAAATAGAAGGTAATGTTCCAATCCTCAAAAACAAAAAAAAAACAAAAAAAAACCCTCTTTGTCTGTAGGTGATGACGTATTCAAGCACTTTAGAGTTGAAATATATATTTTCCTCATAATAAAACTTCATTTTTTCATAAGTTTTTCCTATAAATGTACATAAAATCTCTGTGTGTCAAATCTGCTACTAGATTGATTTATTAGAACCAAGAATAAGCTAATTTTAAAAACTCTTACTAAAATGATTTTTATAACAGCTCTGGGAACAGATCTTTTCCACATAAATTCAATTTATCATACAAACACTTCCTATGCTCTGTAATGTACAGGATCTGAAGACATCGTAACATATCTATAAAAAATATTACATCCAAGTATTTACTCAAATGTTAAACAACTGATCTCTCTAGAAAAAAGCTCCAATAATTTTCTTTTAAAAAAGCTACTGTAAAAAATCAAAATGTATCTCAATATGTTTATATAACAAATGCTTTTCAAGAGACTGTCATTTCCTTATTCCCATTATTTGTTAAAACAGTACATTATTTTTTAAAATAGTACCATGTACTGATTGAAAACAATGGAATCAATACCAAAAGAACTGTTTTCTTGAGGCACTTTTCAAACATATTTACAGCTATGTGTTATAGATATCAAAATTTAAAAATATTATTTTGCTTTAGAGATTAAAAGCATTGTACATTTTTTAAAAAGAAGCATAGTTTGCATGAAAATACACGTAAATATGGATGTCAGGAAATATTCCTGACATGATTCCATGAGCCCCTTATTTGTACTTCAATTCAGGTACATATTCTGACCGTAACTGTTCTATGACAAGAGAGGAGGTGAAGAGGTTCTAGACTAATAATAAAAACCATGACACTACTGCAATGCTGCAAAAACAATCATTCCTTAAATCTAGTGTCATATATTTATAGCTAATACTTGGTCAATTTGCTTGTCAAAAGTGTCAGTGTTCTGACTTATTTTTAACAGTCTTGAATTGAGTTTTTTGGAAGCTATAAATAGATTCATTTTGTTGGAGGTGAAACCTAAGGGGGAAGGGCAAGCAGCTTGGAGAACGATGCTAGCGGTGGGAGAGGAGCCAAATCCTGGGAGGGCCTTGTGTGCAGTGCCAGCTGACTCTGAGTGCTAAGAAAGTTTTTCAACAATTGTAACAGACTTAACAGAAGAGTTTAGATTAGAGGTTCTCTTTTGCATCAGAGATCCCTTTGGGAGTCTGAAAAGAGCTTTGGTCCCTTTCCTCTCATTTAAGCAAATGTACATACACACACACAGTGTCACTAGGAGGGGCACTGGACTAGAGGAAGACTGGTAAGACATTTTCAGAATCCTAGGCCTGAACTTGGGCCTAGTGCCACCAAAGTTTTGGGGCAGGGCAGAGCACGGAGATGATGAGCTGTGTTGGCAGGCTAGGCCTGAGGGGTCTGTAGATGGCATCCATGTAGTTACTGACTTTATTATATTAGAGCATGCAGCTTAGACTATGGCCTGTCTAGGTTTGGAAAATAGCAGAATTATCCACATATTTTGAAGAAATGTCATTATTTCTGAAGAACCCTTTTAAAAGTACTTATGAAATACAAGAATCTTTTGTTCTTCACATCTATGCCTTTCCTGAGCTGGGAAAGCATGGAATATTGTATTGTCTGAATCTATTTGGTTCCTGAGTTTTAGAGAGTGAATGGTTTGAGAGTTCATATAGCAAAAGTATTCATCTAAAAAAAATAACCTGAATCTGCCAAAATTCAGAGAATAAGAGTATGGACAGTGAGGGGCACCTGTATTCAGGATTTGAGATTTCTGATTTAATGACTTATGAAAAGAGTAAGAACTAGCTCCCTTTTGGATTTAAGAGTAATTTATTCTGCAGAGCTCAAGTGATAGCTAGTAATCCTAAAGATCTTGGATGAACCAATTCTATTTTGGACAGGGACCATTCACACCATCTGCCTTACTGCCCGCAACAAGATGAAACACTGCTAAGTGAAATATATGGAAAAAAGGGCAAACTATACCAATACATCTTGATAATCAAATCCTTCCTTTATACCCCAAAGACCCTAAATCTACCATAAACTTAAACAATTTACCTTTTTAAAAACATTATTTAAAGTAAGTTTACAACTGTGCCTATATTTTCTATCATATGCCCTTTCTGACAAAGATGCTTGAAGATCTACTCAAAAAATAAACAAAAGTTGCTCTGGATTTATACAAAAAATAAATTACCTGGATGACTATCTGGCCACTTGGCAAATCCCCCTACGAGGCGATCTTGAGTTGATAAGATATAATTTCTATTTTTCTCGAAGTTAGTATACTGGAAAATTTTCAGAAGCTGAAATGACATGACAAATATAAATTTATTGACATAAAACTTTCATATTGACCTTTGGCTCAATTTTCAGATATATGTAATTTAAATATGCTTTTCTCTAATTAAGTAAGGCTCTCAGAACAAGCCTAGGGGGCTTGAGCATTTAAAATTCTCAACCACATTAACTTTTTTTTATCATCTTATCAAATATACTCTCCTTTTCTTGACCCACTCACTATTTCCTTCTTTTGAACCATACCCAACTGACTTCTCTGCATCACATTTAGCTACATTCAAAACACAACTTCCCAGTATGCTCAACTTCATCAGTTATTTTTAAAAGGGCAATTTAATTAACCTATATTCTAACTCTTATGACAGGCTTTTTTTTTTTTTTTTTTTTTTTTTGCGGTACGTGGGCCTCTCACTGTTGTGGCCTCTCCCGTTGCGGAGCACAGGTTCCGGACGCGCAGGCTCAGCGGCCATGGCTCACGGGCCCAGCTGCTCCGCGGCATGTGGGATCCTCCCGGACCGGGGCACGAACCCGTGTCCCCTGCATCGGCAGGCAGACTCTCAACCACTGCGCCACCAGGGAAGCCCATGACAGGCTTTTGAACTATTAGTTACAAATTGCTGGTAATGAAAACTAAAAATATTTCAAAAAAGAGCAACAAAAATTATTAACCACGTGCTAGAGACAGTTTTGTTTGAGAATAGTAAAAAATTAAAGCTCTTTAATTAGGAAAGATACAAGGTGAGACAAATACAATTTTAGCATAAAAAATTATGTAGCTTAAAGATTTAGGACATGTATTTGTCCTTTCTCTGAAGATCCCATTCAATAGAAAAAAATAAAGGATTGTCAAACTGTGAAGAGAACGGGGTTGGGGAGTGGTGAGCAGTAAATAAGAAAGTTCAAGAAGTGTCACAAAGCAGCTGAAAGTGTGTCAATAAATCAGAGAGCCACGAAAGGTATTAATGATTAAAAAAGAAGCATTATTTCTCAAAAAGAGAAACAAAACCAATAATAAGGTTATGGTACAAATAAGAAACCAACTTATTCATTCATTTGGTTTAATTAATAGAATATAAGCAGAGACTCTTTAGACTCCTGATGCTAGAAACATTTTTCATCAAGTGGCACATAAGTCATTACATAGAAAGAAGGAACAATAATCTTAACACTGTACTTGGTTTAGCAATAAAAAGTATTTATACAGCCCTAATATGTGATTACTGGTTTTCAAATTTTAAAATCAACCTAAAGGCAAAGCATAAAATATTTGATCATTGTTACTGAACAAAATATGAATGTCACCTAAGCTGATGTTGTAAAAGTAAAGGTAAACTGAAAGGTTTAGAAGGGAGAGGAAGAGAAATGGTTCAGAACTAAAAAAAATATATACCAGTAACAATCTGCTGGAAAAAGGGGAGGCCAAATCTTCATTTTTTATAGTTGGGAATATGTTTTCATAGCTGGGATAATGCCTAAAGGTGTTAAGTCAAGAAATCAGCATATTTAAAGTTATTATTTAAAGTTATCCATAAGAATTAAACATTTTAAAAAGGTTTAAAAGTAGTTGCCTTTAGAAAGTTGTCAAAGACCACCAAGGTCATATCAAAAAGACTCAAGAAACAACTTGAAGGGGCTCCTACTGGCTAAAGATGGGACAATTTGAGCATTAAAAAGAACAATGTAATGGACTAAAATGGATAAAATATATTAAAATCTATGAGTTCACAGTGATACTCAAAGGTTAAAAAAAAAAAAACCCTAAAACCCAATTATTTTATTGGAAAACTTTAGAGGATGCTAGGGAACCAACTCACTGACTGAATGAACATTATTAAAATTAAGAGAAAGAATCATCTGCCTTTCTCTGTATAACCATACCTTAAGTTAAAGTGAAATTCTTCTTTATAAAAGAATCCTAGTTAATAAATTTAGAGGGAATGATAGAATATCACCATATAGCAACCCCCAATGACATAATGGACCTAAGTAATGATCCTCAACGGCTGCTAAAACCATTCCGTAAGAAGATGATGAAGCTTTTATACATCGGCAACAAACAATCCAAAAGAAAACTAGGAAAGCAATTCCACTCATAACAGCTTCCAAAAGAATTTAAATACTTAGGAATAAACCTATCTAAGCAGGTGAAAGATCTGTATGCAAAAAACTACCAAACACTGGTGAAAGATTAAAGATCTAAATAAATGGATAAACATTCCATCATCATGGATAGGAAGACCTGACATTGTTAAGATGTCAACAATACTCAAAGCAATCTACAGATTCAATGTAAACTCTATCAAAATTTCAACAGCCTTTTCCCTAAGAAATGGTAAAGCCAATCCTTAAATTCACATGAAATTGCAAGGGGCCCTGAAGAGCCAAAACAATCTTTAAAAAGAAAAATGTCAAGAACTCATACTTCCTGACGTTGAAATTTATTACAAAGCTACAGTAATTAAAACAGTAAGGACCAATGCAATAGAATGGAGAGCCCAGAAATAAACAGATGATTTTCGACAAAGGTGCCAAGACAATTTAATGGGTAAAGAACTGTTTTTACAACAAATGGCACTGGGAAAGCTGGATGCCCACATGTAAAAGGATGAAGCTGAAGCTCTTGCTTTATACCATATACAAAAATCAACTCAAAGTGGATCAAAGACCTAAGTTCAAGAACTAAAACTATAAAACCGTTGGAATAAAACATCGGGGAAAATCTTCATAACATTGGATTTGGCAATGATTTCATGGAATAACAACCAAAAGCACGGGCAACAAAAGAAAAAATAGATAAATTGGACATTTCTCCAAAGAAGATACACAGGATGGCCAATAAGCACATCAAAAGGTGCTCGATACCACTAATCATTAGGGAAATGCAAATCAAAACCACAATGAGATGTCACCACATAGCCATTAGGATGGTATTATATAAAAAAAAAAAACAGAAAAAACAAGTATTGGTGAGAATGTAGAGAAATTGGAACGCTTATACATTGCTAGCGGGAATGTAAAATGGTGCAGCCACTGTGGAAAATAGTTTGGTGGTTTCTCAAAAAGTTGAACATATAATTACCATGTAATACACCGATTCCACTCCTAGGTAATTATCCAGAAACAGATATTTATTTTACACCAGTGCTCACTGCCACCATATTTACAATAGCCAAAAGGTGAAAACAATCCAAGTGTCCATCAACAGATGAACAGAAAAACAAAATGTGGTATATACATAAAACAGGTATATTTACTCAACCATAAGAAGGAACAAAATTTTGATATATGTGACAAAATGGATGGAGCTTGAGAAATACAAGCCAGACACAGGACACAGTAGATTATATGATTCTACTTATATGATGTACCTAGTATAAGTAAATTCACAGAGACAAAAAGTAGAATAGAGGTTAGCAGGGGCTGGAGGGATGGGAGAATGGGGAGTTACTGTTTAATGAGCACAGTTTATGTTTAGGATGATGAAAATGTTTGGGGTATAGACAGTGGTATTGGTTACACAACACTGTGATTTGTACACTTATAAATAGTTAAACTTTATTACATTACGTATATTTTAACACCATAAAAAAAAAGTGAACAAAGAAGGCTCATGGGGAACTTTATAATGGATGAATCAGTTTTGACAACTCTGGAACCCTTTGATCAAAAGGAGAGACAGCCAGAGATTCTATTATATCCTCTTGATGTGATGCAATAGGAAATATATATCATCCTGACTTGATATTTAGTGATAAGGAACTATGGCTGATTTCTTAGAAGTGATACTACGGTTCCATTTTTTAAAAAGCTCTTTTTGTTTAGCGATTATACTGAAAATTTTCCAGATAATATAAAAAATGGTATCTGGGATTTGCTTTAAAATATTAGTCAGTGAGGGTGAGGGAAGTGGATAGGTATATGGATGAATGAAGGCTGGCTTTGGGATGACAACTGTTGAGATTGGGTGATGAACATATTAAGGGTTCATTATACACTATTCTCTCTTCTTTTGGGTATGTTTGAAATTTTTCATAATTATAAAAATTAATATGGTGCACCTGAGGAATGGCACTAAAAGTGAGGAGACAGAGGCTACTGCCTTCATTTTAAATTGTTCTATTTTCCCAATTCATTTCAACCACATGTATGAATTTTGTTTAAGAGAAAAAAATTAGGATATTATAGTAAGTCCCCACATACGAACCTTTAAGTTGTGAACATTCAAAGATGCAAACGTGCATTCACATGTCCAATCGCGTAAGTCAGTTCACATGTCTGGCGTACATTGTCACATGCGTGCATCCTCTACAAGTGGTTGTGCTTTCTGTGTACTCTACTGTACAGTACTGTATAGAGTACAGTAGTACAGTATCTTTATTTCAAGCTAGATCTGCAAGAGGACGACTTCATTGAATTCCTTGCTGTGCAACAGGAGAAGTTTACTAATGAAGACCTGATGGAACTGGAGGCCCAGAGAAAGGATGAAGAGAGACAAGAGGAAGAAGTAACTGAAGAACCGAAGAGATTCATGATGCAGGAAATGGCAAGGGGATTTTCTTTATTTGAGGAGACACTGTTAGTTTTTGAGGCACAGGACCCGAATGTAGAACGGTACACGAAGGTTGCAGCAGCCATTCAGAATGCAATCCAGTGCTAGCGTGTCATCTATGACGAGAAAAAAAGAGCTACTAACCAGACATCACTGGATCGTTTTTTCAAGAGGGTAGATAGACCTGAATCCAGCAAGGAACCAGAACCTGTGCCATCCACGTCAGGCGTGAGTGAAATTGCAGCTTGCCCTCCGTCTCCTGTTGCTGACGATCCTTTGGCTCTACCATCTCCCACCTCCTCTCCCTCCTCCAGTCAGTAACTCTTCTTGCCTGTTCACTCGATGCCAGCCCCTGTATGCCAGCTGTGGTACTGCACTATAGTACTTTTCAAAGTACTATACTGTAGGATTAAAAATGTTTTACTTTTTGTGTTTGTTTTTTACATATTATTTGTGTGAAAAGTATTATAAACCTATTACAGTACAGTACTATACAGCCGATTGTGTTAGTTGGGTACCTAGGCTAACTCTGTTAGACTTACAAACAAACTGGACTTACAAACGCACTCTCGGAATGCAACTTGTTCATATGCAGGGGACTTACGTGTATAGATGATGAACATAGACTTTTGTTAGATTCCTGAATATCAGGCCTAGGTGATATGTTTTAAAGGCAAAAAAGGCGATTTTAAGGTATTGAAAACTTGTGGGTATGCAATGGCTAACAAGCTTATGTATTTAGGTACATCAAAAGGTAGTAGAGATGGGGAAAATGTATGAACATATTAATCAATACATTTCAGAAGGCTGACACAAATAAATTAATACAAAATAGAAAACCTTAGATGGTTTCTAAAGGAATGACCCATGGTTTATCTTTTAAGATTAAATTTTCCCATAAACCCTTTACTGGTATGTTCAGACAGATCTCCCCACTAGACAGACCACCGATCAGTTTCAGGTAAAAGTTTTTTATGACATTACACCTACTTTCTTACATAGGTTCTGGGACACTAGAGCTTTATAAGAATAGAAATTTCTAAGTAGTACAACAGATAATTGAATTCTGTGGAAAAACCATACAGAGACTAGCTTTGCCAGAGCAACAGGAAAAACCTTTTGCCCTAAACCTAACAATATTTAATGAACATTACAAAGACCAAACCCTTTACGCACAGTTTTTTTATTAACAAAGAGTAAAGGTTTCTCATTTTTATTATTTCTCTTACCTTTAGAGTTGCTCCCACCCAAAAAGAATAACAGGTGTCGACAGGCTTATTAGGTCTTCCATGATAACCATTTTGTTGTCTCATTATACACCACCTCTTTATCCTGTTCAATTCTTTTTCTGAAAAAACTTCTTCTAGTTTACCCATCAGGCACAGTGATGCAATGCCACAAAAAGTTGATCCTCCTGTTAATTAAAACCACACAATACTTTAAACTTATTAGATGTCTAGGAAAATAATATGAAATGATTGAAGAAAAAAAGGGTTAAATAACTCTAGAAAATAGTGAAATAAAATTAAAAGACAATTAATTTTACTTTTATTTCACTATTTTATTTACCTTAATTTCACTATTTAAAATAACCACTAAGCACTGGAGTCTTCAATATGAACTTGATGAAATAGAAAAAAATTAAAATAACTTAAGGCCGTAAGAACAATTTTTTAAATGAAAAAAGATTTAGAAAGTAGTTCAAAATTATATGGTTAATGGGAGAGTTGAAACTAAAATCTAGAACTCCTACTCCCTGTCTACTACTCTATCACCTGAGTCTGATTTTAATTCCCTTAAAGACAGTGTATTGATTATGAATTGAGGTTCCATCTGCCTAAACCTACAGACTGATTTTCACATATAACATAAACTAGAAGTTTATATGTCAGCTTAAGAAATTTAAGGAAGAAAAGTTTTAGCAAAGGGCAAGTGTGTGTGTGTGTGTGTGTGTGTGTGTGTGTGTCTGTGTGTGTGTTGGGGATGGGGGTAGTGTGGAGAAGAAAACTGTATCTGGAAGTAGATGCACAATACAGGTCCATGCTCACTATGGTAGACTGACTAATGCCCCCCAGTGATATCCAGGTCCTAATCCCTGAACATGGGCATGCTACCTTATATGGCAAAAAGGACTCTGCAAATGTGATGGAAGTTAAGGATCTTGAGACGGGGAGATTATCCTGGATGGGGTGTACCCTAAGTGTAACCACAAGTGTCCCTATAAAAGGGGGGCAGAGGGAGATTAAACCACAGTCAAAGAGGAGGCATTGTGACTATGGAAGCAGAGACTAAAGTGATGAGACAAGAAGTCAAAGAATGTCAGCAGCCACCAGAAGCTGAAAGAGACAAAGGAACAGATTATCCCCTGGAGCCTCCAGAAAAAACCTGCTCTGCTGACATCTTGATTTGAAGCCCTGTAAGATGCAGTTCAGACTTCTGGCCTCTGGAACTGTAAGAGAATAAATTTGTGTTGTTTTATACCCCTAAGTTTATTAAAATGTTACAGCTTCAATAGAACCAATATAGTCACAAAGGTAATTACTTTCCTCGGGAAATGAAAAGTCAGTATTTTTCCATAAAGGAAAAAACAACAACAAAAAAACCCCCACCACTTTCCATTGGCGTTATCTGCTGTCAACTCCAAACAATTTGAAAATACTTATATTTCCAACTTATTACAACTTGACCTAGTGATTTTTATTAATTCCATCTCTTTAAATAGATTGTTCCTAATATGCCTCATCCTGTAACTTTCCTTTTGGTGTTACAAATCTTGGCTGTATTCTCTGGCAAAGGAAAAGTGAGCATTCTCTCTAGAAAATGCAAGGCAGCTATCACATTAAAAGGGTCACTGTCAAAAAATAAAAATAAATAAATAAAAGGGTCACACTGTAAGAACTATTTAGTCTTCAGAATTTTTCCCAATGGAAAAAAAAAGGGAGACCTATGTTAGTCATGAGTGAATTAAAACAAAAGTAAAACAAATTTATCATAACCTTTTAGAATAATTTCTATTCAGCAACTATCAATCTTATTTCCCCTTCAATGACCTACTAGTTTCAATTTCTCTTTCATGAGAAGCTGGCCATGACTTCAGGTATTATTACATCATTAAATATAAAGCCTCTAAGAGAAAGTACATAATCTTTAAAACTATCTACCAAGAAATAAAGACACACTTAATTGTTACTCTCCAAAATAATTGTTCGGATTTTTTAAAGCAAACTGGCACAATTCAAAATAAAAATACTCTTTACTTTGCCCAAATGACCAGATTTTGAAAATGACAATTTCTGAAGTAAGCCTGGTCTCTGAGTAGCCAAACACAGTCATTACAAAGTCTATTCTTTAAGCTAAAATTCACTTATCAACATTTACCCCTGAGAGGTTCCTGTGTAAACAATTTTAGAACACCAGTTTCTAAAAATCTGGATTAAAAGTAGGATGTTAGAAGAGTGTTAGAGGCAGACAAAAACAGCAAGAAAAGACAGGTAACATTATGACAATAAGTACAGTAAGAAAAAGCAGGCACAAGACCTCAACTAGAATATCCTTTTGGGGCTAAATAGGATTAGGTCAATGATTCCTACAAGCTTCAAAAATCTTCGAGAATGTTACATCACTATATATATTAAAGTACAATTTAAGAATTCCTTCTCATAATAATGATCTGAATTCATCAAGAAGATTAAATTCTGTTCATTATGCCCTGGTTGAAGAAGGTTATGAAAATAACCTTCTGTATCGAAGGCATGTAAGAGTACGAGAATATTAAGGCACATACAAATAAGAGAAAGATTTCCACCTGAAACTGCTGAAAGTTTGCCACCTAAAGTGGAATGCTTCAGTTATGTGGATAATTAATGTACACAGAATACCACTGTCATAAAAAAATCACAGCTGGGAGGGACTGGTTCTCTCTTTACAACCTACCCCAGTTCTTCCAGTTGCAGGGCAAAGGAGATGTTACTGACTCTGCTTCTGTTTGCTATGCTTTACTTATGTTTTAACTTATTGTTCCCGTAAGGTTTTAAAGCTCGTTTTTAAGCATTCTCTTAGTATCTATTTGTATATACCAAATAATTTGAAAGAATCTATGTGCTCTGAAATGTGTAATTTAAGATGGTCAACAAACATACAGCTAAAGTAGAAAGCTAAGTAAACAGGTACACAAATAAGTACATCATTTTACTCTTAAACACCACATGAAAAAGGTAAAGTGAGGGAGATTCAAGGGAGTTGAATGCTTAGACGAAATCAGGCGAAGTAAAGTTTAATACTTCTCTTCTGGATTAAGGAGTAGAGATATTCTAAAAGAATCATGGAATCAAATGAATACATGTGAACTTTTACATTATGAATCTCAAGAGGAAAAGTAGTTTCAATCCTAGCAAAGTAGGAAAATCTAATTCTTCCAAAACACATGAACATTTTCCCCTAAAACTGTACTATCATAAAAGAATCACTAGGATAAACAGAATCATAACATTTGATAATCATGGCCTAGAAGGGTACAATGTGCCTATTTAGTTCTCATGACAAATGGACTCCAGGCTAAGCAGGTGGTGGAGAACAGCAGTTGAGTTAAAAAGAAAAAGAAAACAGTGTATTAAGCAGCATTTAGACTGCGGAATTAGGACAAAGAACACATGAAAAAACTTGATTAACATCAAACTGTAGCAGAAGTACACATTCTAAATTCAGCCTTCCCAGCTTTCGGATGCAGAGTGGAATACAGCATAACTAACTCATCGAATATGTACTGGACAACTACAATATTCAAGGGCATATGGAGTATGACATAAATAAGACACGATCAGCTTACAACCTAGCAGAGAAGGTAAACAGAAGTAAATGGTACGAACCAAGTATTACGGGAATATAGAAAAGGGAGAAATTGCTTAGGGCTAGGGGGGACAAGAAACAATGAAAGATTTTACAAAGAATGTGACAGTGAAACTAAGCATAGAAAGATGGGTAAAATTTGAAGTTTAAGGAAAGGGAAATGAAGAGAAGCAAAGGGGAAGCATTTCAAGTATAGGAAAAAGAACATTAGTAAAGTCCAGGGGTGAGAAGGCATGTAAGAACATTTGGAGAATACATTTTCTCTGCAACCTAGAGCACATGGAAGGGATCTCTCACATTACAAAGCTAGGCTGGCACTGGACCACGGAGAACTACACTAAGAGATTTAAATATGGGCAGAATGGTACTGCTGAACAAGCATAGGGTTTCAAGACACTTACCTGATATGTGAGCCTAGGAGTTAAGTTACTTACCTTCTCTGGGTAAAACGACAATAATCACTGTGGTGGTTTTATACTGTGTTAACTTGGCTAAGCGAGAACTGTTTCCCAGAATCCCCTTCTTTATATGGTCTGAAGCTAGAGAAATCTGTGTGAGATCTCTAAGGTGGAAGTGAAGCAGTAGCCATTGCCCTGGTTGTGGGCACAGAAGGTAAGAGACAAGGGTAGAGGTGCTGTGAGAGTCTAGCTTGCCCTTATTCTCCCATATACTTGGAATCCAAGTTCTTTCTACTTCTTGCTCTAGTGACACCAGGCCCACGAATGGATGTACGAACAACAGCCTTCCAGTTACATTCTGGCAGCTGCATGCACCTGGCTCTCCAGATTCCCCTGCAAGGTCTCACTTGTCCACCTGTGCCAGTGCCTCAGGAGAGCTTGTCAGTGACTCTTTCCTGATCCACCTGCTACCCCTTTCAGGGCCTTACTTCTCCATCTTCTTCCACAACCATGTAAAATCTTACTCCTATAATAAATTCCTAGTCTTTAATATTCATAGTGATTTTGCTTCTGATTGAATCTAACTAATACCAAGATGTCCACTCTCGGAGGGCTAGTGTGAGGATTAAGTGAGAAAACTGTTAGCTGGCACAGAGCAGCTGCTTAATAAATAAATTCTTTTCCTTTTAAGTCCGTAAAAGGTTATAAACTGGTGACTAATGGAGGACTGGTGTGACTGGCAAGTTAAGAACAACAACAACAAAAAACAGAACAGGAGATTAAACACCCCAAATTCTGGATTTCTGGCTCTCTGAAAAATCAGTAGATCAGAATAGTTCCACATTCCTGAATAGCAAAAACAGACTTGGAAGGAAGGAAAGAGCAGAATGATGGTTTTTAAAAATGTGCAGCTTGAGAGATATAAAGGTAGCTAGCTCTGCCTGGCAGGCACACAGAAAGGCAGTATGCAGCTCAGAAGCAACAGTATAGATTTGGAAACAAAGTGTGGGTGCCATCACCCAGGGATGATTGACAGGGAACCATCTGTTAGTTCATTTAACTATGTGCCACGTGTTACAAGTGTGGGAGATAAAACAGTGAATAAAATAGGCCAAAACCTCTGATCTCATGAGGCATATATTATGTGGAGACAGACAATAAACAAATAAATAAAATAAAAGTGATATGGAGAAAAATAAAGCCAGAAAGGGGGACAGAGAATGGGGTATGTATCTGTGGTTGGTTTGCAATTCTAAACAGGAGGTGTGTTTGTGGGTGGTTTGCAATTTTAAAAAGGGGGCTTTTCCAAAAATATCATTTGAGCCAATACCTGAAGGATGTGAAGTGAAGCCAGGTGTTTGCTAGGGATGGGAGTGGAGGATTCTATATAGAAGGAATAGCAAGTATAAGAGTCCTGATATTTAGAAAGATGAATGATCCAATGAAAAGAAGGAAGTTGGACTAAGATAAAGAGGTGAGAGGAAGAAACAAAAATTGTGAAGGAGCCAGAAACAACTTGTCGGGAAGAAGGACAAGAGGAATTGATACTTCAAGAAAGAAGGGGAAGAGGCTAACAGCTTCATTTGCTTCAATAAATAGAAGATGAGGAATGAGAAAAAAGACACTGGATTTGAAATGTAGACCATTCATGACTTTAAAAGAAATATTTCATTTAAGTTGCTGAATCTTACACAGAAAAATTAAAGAACAAGCCATTTGTGTAGAAGGGCAAATAGTATACCTGGACCACTATTCTAAAAAGATTAATAAAAGGAGAAAAAGGGAGAACACCATGACTTCAGAGTGCCCAATCTGCAAGACTACTTTTTAGAAAGAGGTTTCTCTTGCCAGTGTAGACAGTGATAAGATAGGGAAGGGAGGCTATACCAAAGCCTTCTAGAGTAGTACTTCTCAGCCTATCTAACCTCACAGCACACAAGAACATTAAAACGTCTGACATTTGCAGAACACACAGCGGTGACCTGAGGAGCGAGCTCCTGGTACCTAAACGGGAGCTCTAGACGCCTAGGTCTTGGCTGCTCCAAAGGCTCAGGCAGCAATAGCTTGGCATGCCTATAGCCCATTTGCAGCACACCCTGTACTGTGGCACCCTGCGTAGGAAGCCCTCCTCTCGGGCTTTAGACCTTAAATCTACCAAGACAAAAAGAGTGTAAAAGGAAGATGTAAGCTTTTTGGCATGAACCACAGCCCATCAATGATGATCTTGCTGGGTGTGATCCTACTCGAGTCATACTGACTCCAAATCACTACTTGTGTGACTCAGCAAGACTTTTTTTCCATCAGAGAGTATCATGTTTGAGCGGCCCTCTCTGTTTCATATCCCAGAGAACGTAATCCTATTTTCTGGGGAACAACAGTGTTTGTTCCACAGGTCTCCTGCACTGCAAAGTATCTCCTCCGCCTGAGTGCCCATTAACATCCTTTACAATAGTGAGCCCAGACCTCGTCTTCTCAGAAATTCTTATAGATGCCAGATTTCCTCTTTGTGCAACTACAAGTATATCCCTCCTTACCAAGTAGTGATGACCAGTGACATAATTGCTACTGCCACCCCCAATCTCATATAGACATACACAAGAATTATGATGTCCTAATTTCAGTATGGCTTCAGAGGAAAATCCAAGACAGTTTTCTATACGCCCCTTAGTGACACGTATGCTCTACAAATACCACCGAAGGAGGGAGTGAAAATGTCAGAGAGGGAAGAGATACCTGATAGGACAGGTCCTAGGGAAAGCACAAGGAATGTGTTTTAAAAAAATGTTTATACATGGTTTACAGTTTACAAACCAGTTTCCCTCGTATCTCTAAAAATAATTTTAAAGAAAGATATAATTATTTCTACTCTGTTGATGAGGAAATCCTCAGAGAGATTAAGTAAGGGGCCTAAGCCACATAGCTAGTGTTAGGGCTGAGACCTGAATATTGATGTGTTCTTTCTACTCTATCGTGCTAGCAGAGGGATGGACACACAGGTGAGCACAAAAACACTGCTGTGATGAAGAGGAAACAAGGATTTCACTCAGAGAGCCTCCCTGATCTGGGCTCTTTTTTTAAAAAAAAAAAAAAAAGGAGCAAGGAAGTGCATTTACTTCTACACGATATATTCCACTTGAAAGAGTTCAGGCTATTGATGTTTTGACAAACTAAGTGACTATCGCTCACTCTGGTTCTGCCAAAATTGAGGAAAAGTGTGAAAGGAGAAACTGTATTAATGTACGCAGTGAACATATGCTATGTGGCAAAATGTTTTATCACTATGACTTAGGACAATTATATTAAGGAGGTAAAAAAATTTTTTCTTCACAAATTCATTGATTCATGTTTAATATTCTGTATCTAGCTTTTTAGTATTACACCAAAGAAGAAAACGTGCTGTTTTCTAACAATATTTTAAATTATCCCAAGATGTTTTCATGCAACTAACAGCTGAAATGATCACCAGAAAGTACTGTTTGAACATTCTGGTCTGAATAATCTCTGAATGGTTACTGACCTAGGAGAGGCTCGAGTTGGCACAGCAGTGTCAACAGAGAGAAGTAGGAAAGAAGACAGTCAGGCTGCACCAAGAGTTGAGACAGACTTCTGAGGTCCTACATGTTGAAGATACCATGATGTTATTTGAAGGAACAAAAGAAACTACATGTCCATTTATTTTAAGATGCCTTACCATGAGATTCAAGTCCAGCTCCCTGTGCCAACCCATTGTCATAGGACTGAAAAAGAAAAATATGTTCAGTTTAACAGGGAAATAATAATAAATAAATAAGTTGTCATTATGCTCATTTTTTGTCTCTTGATCTAATTTTAGTTCTCCTTTATATTTTTCAAAATATGCACTCTTTCCCACAATGAAATAGATCTAGGCATTTTCAAGTACCTGCTCTTGTCTTATTCACCAAGCCAAATCAGTAAATGTATGCACTAGGCATATTCTGAGAATACTGTCCAAAGATGGCACCTACATATTTAATTTCTACCCAATAAGAAGCCCCAACCTTTATTCCTCTCTCACTTTCAAGAATATATGAATTTAAGGAAAATGTAAGGATTTTATACTCCTATAACATTATAAACACAAATCTATTTTGAGGCTCTTAGGTAGCCAATGATAATGGTGCCTGCCTAAATTTGAATCTCCCCACATATCCCACAAAATCAAAACAGGATAAGAACAATACAACTACATAAAACTGAAACCTTGTCAAAGCTAGAAGACATGCTCAAGCTTCAAATTTCCTTTCTACAGAAGAGGAAACATCAAATCCCACACTCCTGACATACTTTTGCAGAGAGCAAGGGCAATCTATGAAAACTTGTGAGGAAGAGAGAGGAGGGGCGCTAATGGCAGGTCTGAGATTACCTAAAATCACTAGCTTAAATCACTAGGAAAAGCCTCAGTGTGAAATACAGGCAATCCTTGCTTTGCACAGTTCCAATATACACAAATTCCAGGTACCCCCGCTTAGTTAAGTAACATAGTATGGTTCAAATTTCAGTAATAACAATATATTAACAGTTAGCAACTGCATAAAGTACAAACTTGCTGCTAGCTCCTCAGTCCACAAACCATTACATACATAATAGATGTGTATCACAATCAGTGACCAATCACGTCACCTTTTTCAAAGTCTGTAGTAATTGGTCACCGCACATGTTTTTCAGTTCACACAGACAGCAATGTATGTGGCTGTGCTGTCTCTTTGTCTTTTAGTGATAAACCCACATGATGTTTTAAAAACAATCAAAAAAGGAGATTGGCTACCAAAGATGAAAGTGCAGTAAAGAAATGAAAAGCAGTTAACACTGAAAGTGAAATTGAGATCAAACAGAGTAATATAAGAAACAGCTATCATGACAGTGCTGGCTGATTGAGACTAGATATGCAGTCAGAAAAATCAAGTGAAGGCGAAAGAAATATCTACATAAATGAGGAAAGTGGCTCTGATGAAAAAGATGGAGATGTTCTAGAGAAGAGATGCTGGCAAAAACTTCACATAAAAGGAACTCTCAGATATTTCACAATGAAAATGCAAAGGACAGAATGTTGGAAGCTGATACAAACTTAGAAAGGAGTATGATCATTTACCAAGACAGAAAAGATGCCTGCTCCATATTATAAATTATATAATGAGAAGACAAACAGTGCTGTTCAAGCTACTACTGATGAATGTTTTTACACAGAAAACACTTTAATTTTCAATATTGCTAATGTTTTAAATTATGATGTACTAATAAATAAACATTGGTTTTACCATTTAAAAATTCTGTGTACATTTATAACAGTAATAGTTTTTAATGTTTTGGCAAAAAATTATAAAGGTCACAGAACAAGTGTCATTTTTCCCACTGATGATTAAAATCACTGTGCATCATTTCAGCCTGCAAGACCATCATTACAGTCTGGCACTACCAGGCAAAGTGAGGATGCTGTACTGTAGGAGCTCTGGTAACACTGAACAGTGACTACAGACAAAAGACCGAGGAGAGTGTGCAAGTCAAGGTGGCAGCATTCAATGGGCATAAGTCTGGTGAAGACAGTTAAAAAAGGAAGGGAGAAGGGCCCACTGAAGACCAAATAAATGAAAACTACAAAGAACAAAATGCAAAAACCCGGGAAACAAAAGAGAACCTTTCTCCTACCAGAAAATCACAGAACTCACAAACCTTCCCCAATCACTAAACAAACAAACAAACAAAAAGACACTCTAAATTAAAGAAATCATACTTTGTTTCTCTGCACTGAAAAGAGGGCACTCTTAAACTAGGAATTCTTGTAAGAAAAAAAAAAATCCACTAATGACTAAACAGAAAAAGACAAATCTACACAAAGTAACTCTGAGATGAAAACACAACAATCAGAATGAAAACATCCCAGTATAGGAAAATCTGCCTTCACCTCCAAAAAATGGTGATAAAGCAAAGGAAAACTGTAATACAGCACCCCAAACTCAACTGCATATCCTCAAATAAGCATTCGGGAATATGAAAAGAGATTTAACGTTAAAAAATGAAAAGGATAAACAGTAGGAAGAAATAAAAATTAAATTATTTCAGGAAAACACAGTAAGGGACATTTAAGAAAGGCTGAAAACAGCAAAGAGAATAAAAATGAGATAAAGAAGTAAAAAGGGTCAGAGAGAAAGTGGTTGAAATGAAAGATAAGCAAAGAAAGAAAACACACTAAATTGGAATACCTAAAGAAAAAGGAAAAATAATGGACTACAAGCAGGGGTCAGCAAACTGGGGACTACAGGTTAAATTTGGCCTGTGGCCTGGTTTTGTACAGTCCTAAAGTTAAGAAAATGGTCAAACTCATTCCTAATAAAATAAATGCAAATTAAAAACACTGAGATACCATTTTTCACCCATCATATTGGTAAAAATAAAAACCGTGTGAAAACACATTCTATTGGTGACACTGTGTGGACACAGGCACTCTCATACACTGGTGGGAATATAAATTGGTTCATACCTTTTGTAGAGAAAATGGGCAATATCTGATAAACTTTATGTATGCATTTACTTTTTTTATACAGCAGGTTCTTATTAGTTATCTATTTTATACACATTGGTGTATATATGTCATTTCCAATCTCCCAATTCACCATACCCCCTGCTTTCCCCCCTTGGTGTCCATACTTTTGTTCTCTACATCTGTGTCCCTATTTCTGCCTTGCAAACTGGTTCATCTGTACCATTTTTCTAGATTCCACATATACGTGTTAATATACACTATTTGTTTTTCTCTTTCTGACTTCACTCTGCATGACAGTCTCTAGGTCCATCCATGTCTCTGCAAATGACCCAATTTCGTTCCTTTTTTATGGCTGAGTAATATTCCATTGTATGCATGTACCACATCTTCTTTATCCATTCGTCTGTCGATGGGCATTTAGGCTGCTTCCATAACCTGGCTATTGTAAACAGTGCTGCAATGAACACTGGGATGCATGTGTCTTTTTGAATTATAGCTATCTCTGGGTATATGCCCAGCAGTGGGATTGCTGCATCATATGGTAATTCTTTTTTTTTCCTTTATGTTTGTTTTTTCATTTTGAAAAAAGCATAACATATGCTTTTTAAAAATTATTAAAATAAAACCCTAGAAAAGCGTAACATTTTTTAAAATTTATTTTATCAAAGGTATATACATTCATCATTTAGAAAGTTAAATGGTACTGAAAAATTTATAACAAAAATTTATAACAAAACAGTGATTCCCTGCATCATTCCTCACACTCCTCCAGTACCCTTTTCCAGAGGCAACCACTTTTCAGTATTTGGCCATTTCTTCTGGAGTATACATCTTGGTGCTTCCAAATAATATGCCTAGATCATACTGTTTTAAATTGTGACTTTTAGACATATTCTATCATTTATTATGGTAGATAAGCATCCAACTCTCTTACACCCCATTCCCCTCTGTTCCTGTGCCCCATGCTCCGAGGATACTACACTTTGCTTAAATCAACTTCTGTGATTATGTAACCTGTCTATGAAAATACAATTCACAGTTGAGCATTGTGGACTATGGTTGTTTATTTTCTTATTTTTCCTGAAATTAACTGTTACCTTTTCCCCCATTTGTGTGTTTTACTTTGTACTGACCGTCTAATAGACACAGCTTCTGATAGACACAGTCAACCACCATTAGACACCTACCAATGTCTGTCTTTGTCTTGAACAGAGCCCCCCACTCCTCCATCCTTGTCCTATCTGGGTTGAGTGCTCTCCACACTGTTGCAGAGCTGTCATCTGGGGACTTCCCTTCACTATCAACCTTGGAACTTCCCATGTTTTTCACCTGAGTTGGATTTCTTATCTCTTCCTCTTTCTTGGTTTACTCTTTTGTTTTGGTGGAGAACATCCTCTAAGAGTCAAGGCAAAGAAGGATCTTTCCTTTGTTCCAGTGTTATGAAATTTCACAGTAATGTTCCTGGGTTTGAGCCTATTTTCATCCATTATAATGGGCCCTCAGTGGTCCTTTCAGGATATCTGGAAACTCAGATCTTTCCCTTCTGAGAAATCTTCTTGAACTTTTTTTTAACATCTTTATTGGAGTATAACTGCTTTACAATGTTGTGTTAGTTTCCGCTGTATAACAAAGTGAATCAGCTATACGTATACATATATCACCATATCCCCTCCCTCTAGAGTCTCCCTCCCACCCTCCCTATCCCACCCCTCTAGGTGGTCACAAAGCACTGACCTGCTCTCGCTGTGCTATGCAGCTGCTTCCCACTAGCTATTTTACATTTGGTAGCGTATATATGTCAATGCTACTCTCTCACGTCGCCCCAGCTTTCCCTTCCCCCTACCCGTGTCCTCAGCTCCATTCTCTATATCTGCATCTTTATTCCTGTCCTGCCCCTAGGTTCATAAGAAACATTTTTTTTTTTAGATTCCATATATATGTGTTAGCATATGGTAGTTGTTTTTCTCTTTCTGACTTACTTCACTCTATGACAGACTCTAGGTCCATCTACCTCACTACAAATAACTCAATTTCATTTCCTTTTATGGCTGAGTAATATTCCATTGTATATATGTACCACATCTGCTTCATCCATTCATCGGCCGATGGACACTTAGGTTGCTTCCATGTCCTGGCTATTGTAAATAGTGCTGCAATGAACATTGGGGTACATGTCTCTTTTTGAATTATGGTTTTCTCAGGGTATATGCCCAGTAGTGGGACTGCTGGATCATATGGTAGTTCTATTTTTAGTTTTCTAAGGAACCTCCATACTGTTCTCCATAGCGGCTATATCAATTTACATTCCCACCAACAGTGCAAGGGTCTTGCAGTGCACTTATTGTTTGTAGACTTTTTCATGATGGCCATTCTGACCGGTGTGAGGTGATACCTCATTGTAGTTTTGATTTGCATTTCTCTAATGATTAGTGATGTTGAGCAGCTTTTCATGTGCCTCTTGGCCATCTGTATGTCTTCTATGGAGAAATGTCTATTTAGGTCTTATGCCCATTTTTTGATTGGGGTGTTTGTTTTTTTAATATTGAGCTGCATGAGCTGTTTATATATTTTGCAGATTAATCGTTTGTCCATTGCTTCATTTGCAAATATGTTCTCCCATTCTGAGGGTTGTCTTTTCACCTTGTTTATAGTTTCCTTTGCTCTGCAAAAGCTTTTAAGTTTCATTAGGTCCCATTTGTTTATTTTTGGTTTTATTTCCATTACTCTAGGAGGTGGGTGATAAAAGATCTTGCTGTGATTTATGTCGAAGTGTTCTTCCTATGTTTTCCTCTAAGAGTTTGATAGTGTCTGGCCTTACATTTAGGTCTTTAATCTATTTTGATTTTATTTTTGTGTATGGTGTGAGAGTGTTCTAATTTCATTTTTTTACATGTAGCTGTCCAGTTTCCCCAGCACCACTTACTGAAGGAATTGTCTCTTCTCCATTGTATAGCCTTGCTTCCTTTGTCACAGATTAGTTGACCATAGGTGCGTGGGTTAATCTCTGGGCTTTCTATCCTGTTCCATTGATCTATATTTCTGTTTTTGTGCCAGTACCATATTGTCTTCATTACTGTACCTCTGTGGTATAGTCTGAAGTCAGGGAGTCTGATTCCTCCAGCTTCGTTTATTTCCCTCGAGATTGCTTTGGCTGTTCGGGGTCTTTTTTGTCTCCATACAAATTTTAAGATTTTTTGTTCTAGTTCCGCAAAAAATGCCATTGGTAGTTTGATAGGGATTGCATTGAATCTGTAGATTGCTTTGGGTAGTATAGTCATTTTCACAATATTGATTCTTCCAATCCAAGAACATGGTATATCTCTCCATCTGTCTGTGTCATCTTTGATTCCTTTCATCACTGTCTTATTGTTTTCTGAGTACAGGTCTTTTACCTCCTTAGGTAGGTTTATTCCTAGGTATTTAATTTTTTTTGTGGCAATGGTGAATGGGATCGCTTCCTTAATTTCTCTTTCTGATCTTTTGTTTTAGTGTCTAGGAATGCAAGAGATTTCTGTGCATTAATTTTGTATCTTGCAACTCCACCAAATTCATTGATTAGCTCTAGCAGTTTTCTGCTGGCATCTTTAGGATTTTCTGTGTATAGTATCATGTCATCTGCAAACAGTGACAGTTTTACTTCTGCTTTTCCAATTTGGATTCCTTTTATTTCTTTTTCTTCTCTGATTGCCATGGCTAGGACTTCCAAAACTATGTTGAATAATAGTGGCGAGAGTGGACATCCTTGTCTTGTTCCTGATCTTAGAGGAAATGCTTTCAGTTTTTCACCATTGAGAATAATATTTGCTGTGGGTTTGTCGTATATGGCCTTTATTATGTTGAGGTACGTTCCCTCTATAACCACTTTCTGAAGAGTTTTTATCCTAAATGGTGTTGAGTTTTGTCAAAAACTTTTTCTGTATCTATTGAGATGATCATATGGCTTTTATTCTTCAATCTGTTAATATGGTGTATCACATTGATTGATTTGCGTATGCTGAAGAATCCTTGCATCCCTGGGATAAATCCCACTGTATCATGGTGTATGATCCTTTTAATGTGTTGTTGGATTCTGTTTCCTAGTATTTTGTTGAGGAGTTTTGCATCTATATTCCTCAGTGATATTGGTCTGTAATTTTTTTTTGGTAGATCTCTGTCTGGTTTTGGTATCAGGGTGATGGTGGCCTCATAGAATGAGTTTGGGAGTGTTCCTTCCTCTGCAATTTTTTGGAAGAGTTTGAGAAGGATGGGTGTTAGCTCTTCTCTAAAGGTTTGATAGAATTCACCTGTGAAGCCATCTGGTCCTGGACTTTTGTTTGTTGGAAGATTTTTAATCACAGTTTCAAATTCATTACTTGTGATTGGTCTGTTCATATTTTCTATTTCTTCCTGGTTCAGTCTTGGAAGGTTATACCTTTTGAAGAATTTGTCCATTTCTTCCAGGTTGTCCATTTTATCGGCACAGAGTTGGTTGTAGCAGTCTTTTATGATGCTTTCTATTTCTGCAGTGTCTGTTGTAACTTCTTTTTCATTTCTAATTCTATTGATTTGCATCCTCTCCCTCTGTTTCTTGATGAGTCTGGCTAAAGTTTTATTAATTTTGTTTACCTTCTCAAAGAACCAGCTTTCAGATTTATTGATCTTTGCTACCGTTTTCTTTGTTTCAATTTCATGTATTTCTGCTCTGATGTTTATGATTTCTTTCCTTCTACTAACTTTGGGTTTTGTTTCTTCTTCTTTCTCTAGTTACTTTAGGTGTAAGGTTAGATTGTTTATAGGTTTTGGATCATCGTGTTTTTGTTGTCATTTGTGTCTAAGTATTTTCTGATTTCTTCTTTGATTTCTTCAGTGATCTCTTGGTTATTTAGTACATATTGTTTAGCCTCCATGTGTTTGTTTTTTAAGGTTTTTTTTCCCTGTAAGTTATTTCTAATCTCAGCGTTGTGGTTGGAAAAGATGCTTGATATGATTTCAATTTTCTTAAATTTACCGAGGCTTTATTTGTGACCCAAGATGTGATCTATCCTTGAGAATGTTCCATGTGCACTTGAGAAGAAAGTGTAACCTGCTGTTTTCAGATGGAATGTCCTATAGATATCAATGAAATCTATCTGGTATATTTTGTCATTTAAAGCTTGTGTTTCCCTATTAATTTTCTGTCTGGATGATCTGTCCATTAGTGTAACTGAGGTGTTAAAGTCCCCCACTATTATTGTGTTACTGTCAATTTCCTCTTTTATAGCTTTTAGCATCTGCCTTATGTATTGAGGTTCTCCTATGTTGGGTGCATATATGTTTATAATTGTTATTGTCTTCTTCTTGGATTTTGGTCCCTTCATCATTAGGTAGTGTCCTTTCTTGTCTTTTGTAACATTCATTAATTTAAAGTCTATTTTATCTGATATAAATATTGCTACTCCAGCTTTCTATTGATTTCCACTGCATGCAATATCTTTTTCCATTCCCTTTCAGTCTGAATGTGTCCCTAGGTCTGATGTGAGTCTTTTGTAGACAGCATATATATGGATCTTGTTTTTCTATCCATTCAGTGAGCCTGTGTCTTTTGGTTGGAGTATTTAATCCATTCACATTTAAGGTAATTATCAATATGTATATTCCTATTTTCTTAATTGTTTTGGGTTTGTTTTTGTATGTCCTTTTTTTCTCTTGTGTTTCCCACTTACAGAAGTTCCTTTAGCATTTGTTGTAGAGCGGGATTGGTGGTGCTGAATTCTCTTAGCTTTTGCTTGTCTGTAAAGCTTTTGATTTCTCTGTCGAATCTGAATGAGATCCTTGCCGGTAGAGTAATCTTGATTGTTGGTTGTTCCCTTTCATCACTTTAAAATATCCATGCCACTCCCTTCTGGCTTGTAGAGTTTCTGCTGAGAAATAAGCTGTTAATAACCTTATGGGAGTTCCCTTGTATGTTATTTGTCATTTCTCCCTTGCTGCTTTTAATAGTTTTTGTTTGTCTTTAATTTATGGCAATTTGATTACTATGTGTCTCGGCATGTTTCTCCTTGGGTTTACCCTGCCTGGGACTCTCCGCGCTTCTGGGACTTGGGTGGCTATTTCCTTTCCCATGTTAGGGAAGTTCTAGACTATAATCTCTTCAAATATTTTCGCGGGTCCTTTCTCTCTCTCTTCTCCTTCTGGGACCCCTATAATGCAAATATTGGTGCATTTAATGTTGTTCCAGAGGTCTCTTAGGCTGTCTTCATTTATTTTCATTCCTTTTTCTTTATTCTGTTCTGTGGCAATGAATTCCACCGTTCTGTCTTCCAGGTCACTTATCCATTCTTCTGCCTCAGTTATTCTGCTATTGATTCCTTCTAGTGTATTTTTCATTTCAGTTATTGTATTGCTCATCTCTGTTTGTTTGTTCTTTAATTCTTCTAGGTTGTTGTTAAACATTTCTTGCATCTTCTCGATCTTTGCCACCATTCTTTTTCTGAGGTCCTGGATCATCTTCACTCTCATTATTCTGAATTCTTTTTCTGGAAGGTTGCCTATCTCCACTTCATTTAATTGTTTTTCTGGGGTTTTATCTTGTTCCTTCATCTGGCACACAGTCCTCTGCCTTTTCATTTTGTCCATCTTTCTGTGTATGTGGTTTTTCATTCTGCAGGATGCAGGACTGTAGTTCTTGCTTCTGCTGTCTGCCCTGTGGTGGATGAGGCTATCTAAGAGACTTGTGCAGGCTTCCTGATGGGAGGGATTGGTGGTGGGTAGAGGTGGGTTTTGCTCTGATGAGCAGAGCTCAGTTCAAACTTCAATCCACTTGTCTGCTGATGGGTGAGGCTGAGTTCACTCCCTGTTGGTTGTTCAGCCTGAGGTGACCCAGCACTGGAGCCTACAGGCTCTTTGGTGGGGCTAATGGTGGACTCTGGGAGGGCTCATGCCAAGGAGTACTTCCCAGAACTTCTGCTGCCAGTGTCCTTGTCCCCATGGTGAGCCACAGCCTCCCCTCACCTCTGCAGGAGACCCTCCAACACTAGCAGGTAGGTCTGGTTCCGTCTCCTATGGGTCACTGCCCCTTCCCCCTGGGTCCTGATACGCACACTACTTTGTGTGTGCCCTCCAAGAGTGGAGTCTCTGTTACCCCCAGTCCTGTCAAAGTCCTGGCATCAAATCCCGCTAGCCTTCAAAGTCTGATTCTCTGTGAATTCCTCCTCCAATTGCTGGACCCGTACGTTGGGAAGTCTGACATGGGGCTCAGAACCTTCACTCCAGTGGGTGGACTTCTGTGGTGTAACTGTTTTCCAGTTTGTGAGTCACCCACCCAGCGGTTATGGGATTTGATTTTACTGTGATTGCGCCCCTTCTACCATCTCGTTGCAGTTTCTCCTTTGTCTTTGGACGTGGGGTATCTTTTTTGGTGAGTTCCAGTGTCTTCCTGTCGATGACTGTTCAGCAGTTAGTTGTGATTCTGGTGCTCTCGCAAGAGGGAGTGAGTGCATGTCCTTCTACTCCACCACCTTGAACCAATCCCCCCGTATGCATTTACTTTTTGATTAAGCAATTCCACTGCTTGGAATTTATTCTGAAGTTATATCCCCAACAATACATAAGCACACATGTAGAAGGTATGAATTTCAACACTGTTCGCATTTGGAAAATATGTAGCCTATATATAGAAGAGCTGGAAAAAGCTATGACATGTGCACGTGATGGAGTACTACAAAACTGTTAAAAAAGAAATGAGGAAAATTTCTATGACCTGATATAGAGTGGTTTTCAAGCTATATTGTTAAATGTAAAAAGCAAACTGAAAAAAGTACTCTTTTGAGTAAGAAAGCAGAAATAAAAATGTACATATCTGTTCATCAAAAAGAAGTACAGGGAGGCCTAACCAAAAACTAATGAGAACGTTTACCTACAGAGTGAATGGGAACAAGGTGGCAAACATGGGAGTTAGGAAGGGGGTGGAGATAGAAGGAACAGGAAGCCCTGTGAGTTACACATCTCTGAATATAACTTTTTGTATAGTTATGACTTTCAAAACCGAGTTAATATTTCACATATTAAAGAAATAAAATCAACAAAGTTGGGGGGAATCCTAAAATAGAATCCAAACAGAAACAAATAAACAACTTTATTTCAAATAAATTAACATAAACAAACTAAAGGTTGGGGGTGGAGGGAATAAAAGAAGTAACTCAAGTGTTTCTTAAATATAACATTTTGACTATATACCTTCAGGCTCTAAACAAAAAGAACCAATGCATTCTGGATAATAGGAGACAGGTTTGTCACTCTCTGAGAAGGGAGTTACAAATGAAAAAAGGAAGGTTAAAATGAACCTAGTGGTATTGGATTAAAATTTGAGGTATTAGTGTGAACTCACGGTTTTTGATTGATAGATAGATAGATAAAAAGATATAGATGTGTATAAGTGTGTAAGGGGGATGTCTGTGTATATATATATACATTTCCTACCTCTGAGAGAGGGGCCAGAAGCAGTGATATCCCAGTACCAATAAGCACATTTTGTGCCCAAATCGTGGTTTCTAAACATCATCCTCCAATAAGAACTAGAACTCCTTGAAGAAATGACCAATTTCAGAACTGAGGCTGGGAAATTAAACTATGAACCTGGAATATCTTGTACCAGAAGACAAGGAGGTGCTCAAAGAATGAAGGGGACACACCAAAAGGGCACAAGGGGTTTTTGCTGGCTGAAGGGGTGAAGGGGTTTTTGCTGGCTGAATCTGGGACAGCATCAAAATAAATCATGATAGTTACAGATAATAACCCATTGAGTAAAACAAGAATCTAGAGTGCCTTTTTAAATTAAATAAATAAGTAGATAAAGGTGAAGGGAAAGCTTTCCATAACTGTAGAATTTTAACTGATAATTACAGAATGAATGATAGAGCTGGAAAATATCAATGCATACCAATACTAGTGGATAAGTTTGATGAGGGACAGGATATTTATACAGTCTCCAAGTATCTCACCATGAGATACTAAATAATTACAAAGGGAAAAATGCTAACTTTACAGAGGAAAATCTGGCATACACCACCTTAACCAAGTGATTAAAGTTAACATCACCAATAATAGAGCAAATTAACATGTTGTACCTCCAAATACAATGCACTGAGAAGAACATGGTGTTATTTCTGCAATATTCATGCCAAAATGTATATCTCCCACCTTTGTCTATAACATAAACCTCCTTTCCTCTTAAAACTCCTTTTATAAAGCACATCATTGTAAAGCAATTATACTCCAATAAAGATGTTAAAACTCCTTTAAAGGTTTCGTCTTTCTGCCTCCACAGGCTTTTAAAAACCTGTGCTATTATAGATTCTATAAAATCTGATTCACATTCACACATTCAATTAAAAATAACTCCATTCCTCTAAGAACTTACATTTTTGTTCTGAAATATGGACTAGTAAAAGTTGAATTAACAGCCTAAAATATTCTAATCTATAAAAATTTCATATTTAGGAAGTAAAATAGACCTGGGAAGCAGCACTTCTATTTCTCTGGTTGTATATGAGAGACTAAAAAGTAGAGCAAAGGATAGTTCTGGCTGAGACTAAACTAAGTTTTCCTTACTATTGTTGATAAAAAGACTAAATTGTATTGTGTGAAAGAATAAAATTTCTACTTGATATTCTCCTTAAAATAAACCTTAGATTAAAAAAAAAACCCACATAAAAGTATTAAGAAACCAAAAGTGATCCAAAAATCTACTGTCAGCCTAGTCAATCTTGCTAGTCAAAATAGCTTAAGGAACTCACACCTCACATCCAATATAGGAATAATCTCACCAAGGGCACTGTAATTCTCCTTTATGCTTGGCTGCGACTTCCCAATGATCCCTATTAAGATAGGTTCAACATTTACCTTTGAGATTTTACTATTTTTTGCTTCTAAGGCTGACTAATGTCTTTCTGCTAAAGACAGTTTCTTTGGACACAATCAGATTACATTTAAAATTTAATGGCTAAAGAGTCAAACTTTCCTTGAATATTATTCTTAAATGGCTATTCTGATATATGATGTACCCAGAAAGCAATCTTATTATCCTTATTTCCAAATTATTGCTAGAAGAGATGAGGCATGCCCCAGCCCCCATATATCAGCAGTAATAACTTAAAACAAAGAGTCAATTTATCAACACAACTCACCATACTTCTTCTAATATAGTTGATGGCTTTTTTCATATCCATGCCAGACCAGTTGTTGAGCATATAGCAAATACAGGAAGCACAGTATACAAATCGCATGTCATTTTCACTGCCTTCAGGTACTGCACAAAAACTGAAAATAATAACCATATGATTTACTGTACTATAATTTATTTTTTTGTAGGGGGGTTAGTTAGAAACACCTACTTCATGTCTTCACTCACAGAAAAAGCTATCACTAAATACAGATTTAAAAACCATATACTACTTGTATTATTCAATAAAGGACTATTAATTTGAATAATATAAAACTATCTCTAAATCAACACTGTACTCCCAAGTTCAATTTCTGGGCAGCTTAACATACTACCACAGTTACTCTTTCCCAGATGCCACCACTCAGAGTAAGTTTCTTTGCTCTCAGCCATGGAAAGCTATGGCACAGTGGCTTGAGAATTAATAGCAGAAAAAGTAGCAGGGACCTATTGGGTAGTAAGAAATTCTCAAGCCCAAGTTCTGCTTATGTGAAATTTCTTCTCAATGTATATATAGATAACCATTAATTAACTGATCATATTGGTTTTTGTTTTTGTTTTTGTGGTACGCAGCCCTCTCATCATTGTGGCCTCTTCCGTTGCGGAGCACAGGCTCTGGACGTGCAGGCCCAGCAGCCATGGCTCACGGGCCCAGCCGCTCTGCAGCACGTGGGATCCTCCCAGACCAGGGTATGAACCAGCGTCCCCTGCATCGGCAGGTGGACTCTCAACCACTGCGCCACCAGGGAAGCCCCGATCATATTGTTTTAATTTAATTTTCACATATTTAATTAGTTTCAGAGAAGTACATAATAGTTTGTATTTCATATCTATTCTTTTATTTATAAATAAGGATAAGATAGCAGTGACCAAAGACTATAATGAATTATTGAGAAATTAGTCACATGTACTTGCTGAGGTAAATATTTAGTTTTATAGTATTTCCAATTAATGTCAATTTATCTTATATGTTTCCACTAATTTTCCCCTCATCAACAGCAGTGTTTTTAAAATACTGACAGGAAAATAGACACAGCAGTAGATGGACTACAGCTATAACAACGTGGCAGGATTTGTTTGCAAAGTCTTTTCTTTAGATAGCATCACTACTGCTTTATCACTTCCTAAACTTAAAAAAAAAGTTTCACCTTAAAACATTTTTTTTGTTAGACACACCACTCAAACCATCAAATATTAATGAACTCACTACTTTTTCTATCCTTTAATAATATCACAGAAACTACCTACACTAGAATATAATAATATTCAATGTTCATCCCTTTTTCCCCCATCACTATGTCTTAAGGCATAAAAGTTTAGATTAAATGTATGTCTGCTTCAAAATGTCCATTTTTTTTACCCAGAATGTAAATTAAAGTAGATCCTAATCCTGAAACTATTAAACCATTTATTTATGGATCTATTATCGCCTTTAAAAAAAAGAAAAATGAACTAAGAAAAAATGGAACTGTTATTGTGATTACTTTTATTTTCATTCACATAAGAAATATTTCACTGATTAGGCACTTAAACCGTATGTATACAGTGAACTCTAGGTGGTTCTAATAAGAGTTTATGATAAACTCTACAATTCTAGTATAGGATTATATCTATTTTTAATTCCAAATGATTTTTCTTAAAAAAAAAAAAAGACAAGTAACGAAGAATGACCCATACCTTCCATCTTCTAGCTGAAGGGCTCTCAAGCCTGCTAAGCATGCTTCTTTATTTACTCGGCTTAGGTCATCTCCAAGAATAACTAAGCATGAAAGGCCAGTGTAGGTCATTGCTATGTGGCCACTATCATAAGGATGAGCTGTTCCAGGATTCTAGATTCAAAATTAATATAATGTTAATTAGAAAACTGAAATGAGATCTTATTTCATTATGCAATTTGACAAGAGGTTTTAGTAAACAGTAAAATTAAATGTTGTTTATACTGATTTGCATAGACATCTGATAGAGACAAACAAAACTCAATTTCGTGTATGTCTCAACATAAGTATTATTGCATACTTTCCAGGCTACATAATTTTCAATTTTATCCTCAAGTTTATGGAAGTAGATCTGATATTCAAATAAGCCAAATTATTTCAACTTCCTATTTGACCAACCATATCACTTATAATTTAAGTCTTATAAAGTTAGAAAAGCATGTAGAAATAATTATTTTTTATGCTGTACAAATTCAAATTAAATACCACAGTAGTGATCACCATTTAAAAATCCTACAAAACAATACAGTTGAAAAACATTATTCTATTCTCATATGGTTTAATTATTTGAGTCTCTAATAATATTAACACTTACAATGACAAAAAAATGCAAAGAAGAGCTCAAGATACTAATATTGAAAAATTCTCTAGAAATAAAACAATCTAATTTTTAAAGTTTAAATTACCAAATGAGCATTGATTGCAAAAAGTCTTTTGTGAAGACTGTTAGACTAGTAATTGCCCAGGCAGAGCTGGGGAGTCAAACTAGGAAACTCATATAACCAGAATATTTATTAGATTAGTTTCACTGATTTGACTGTTTCAACAAAACTATCAACAGTTATCAAAGTCTCTTAAGGTTTATAAAATATGTGACGCCTTGTAGGAAATCCTGTAGACTCTAGCTGGCACTGGCATAGATAAAATTAATTAAAAAACTTATTAAAGTAAAAGTAAAAATGTAAAACCAAGTAACTTTACATTCTGCAATACACAAAGCATTTAAAGTTTTATAATTATTTTCAAATAGCCAATCCTGTTTGGTTATTTTAAAAAGATGATTTCACTTAAAAAATGTAAAATTTCACATTGTACTATTTCTCAGTTTAAGAAAGTTTTAATTTTGATAGAATAAGAGTGTATTTTAAATTCATCTTTCTCACAGAATTTCCTTCTGTTTTAGTTTGGGCTCATCAATAATTGCTTCAAATACTAGAATAACTGCCCATAACATTAGAAAGTTAAAATGAAGCTTGTACCAAGATTCTGGTTAAAACAGACTCCTCTGCTTTCTACAATAAATGTTAGCTTCTACACTACTGTAAGGCATCAAATCCTGGCTCTACTACTCACTGCTGCATTTTCTCATTCTGGAAAATGGAGATATTAGTACCTATTTCACAGGGTTACTCTGAGGATTAAATAAAATTACTGTCTATACAGATGCTAGTTATCTTACTGATGATGATGCAAGTGCAAGGCAAATATCAAAAGGGCCACTACTTCTTTGGAGTCACGACTCAAGGGTCTTGAAACCACTAGTGACTTAATCAGAATACTTTGCTGCTCACTGACCTTCTGTAGTTCTTCATAGAATAAGTTTGCAAAGGTGTTCAATATCCTCTATAATCTGAATTCACCCCACCTACCCAGCCTTACATATACAATTCCTTATATGGTCTCACAAATATGACAAGCAAATTTTCACCGTGGTATTTCTTTCATTCTGAGCTCCTCCTTAGAACTCAAGCTTTAATACTCCTGGATATCCTATTCCACATTTATAACTGCCTTCTTAGAAATCCTGTAACGTTTCATTTTTTGGTACTCACACTAAATATCTGCTATGTTAAAAACACTGTGCGGAATCCGAACAGAAATCAAATGTGGACCTTAACCTTGAAGGGAGAAGAGGGCTACTTGAATAAGTACAGTACAAAGTAGAATGCTGTATGTGTCATGATGGAGATACAATAATACCTGGATAAAGGATTGTTTTCTGCAGCAGAAGAGGAGTTTGGTTAGGTACAGATGAAGAGGCGGCGTTACAGGTAGAAGAAAAAGTAAAAGGAAAGCAGAGAAGGAAGATTCCAGGCTATGTAGTATGTGTTAAGGACAGTACATAATTTAATAGAGAATATGGGATTTGTTGAAGGAAAACAGTGAGAAAAGGGGGTTCAGAAGATCCATTAGTGTTTCTCAAAAAGTGTTCTATGGCCACTAAAGGTCCTGGACATTTTTCAGGTAAGTGAATGGCCCATAGGTGGTTTCAGACGAAAAAGCGAAGATACTATTTACATACTGTATTGAAAAATCATATGTGCCTCCTCAGATTCTCTTGGCTTCATCTGTCTCCTGGATTCTCAGCCACCACCCTAAGTGACAACTCCTTGTGGCCCTATATGATTCCAGCTAGAGTCTCTAGCTCCCTCTAACACTCAAGATTCAGATTAATGCAACACAGAATGGAGTGAGACCTAGCTTCCCCAGAAAATGCCAGGGTCTCGATGAATTAAGGGCCCAAAATGGGTTTCAGGAGACTCTGTGAATCAAAGGCAAAAAATGTTTTCTCCTTACATTTTATCCTTTTGTTTCGAAAATGCCTTGGAAGGGGGTGAGGGGAGTAAGGGGGCTGTCTCTTAAAAGTAATGTTATCAAAGAACTGTTTTACCCCAACAAGTTTAAGTATACATCTGTATAGGGTATGGTGCTGTATAATGGTCATTATTATCAGTGTCATGACTTTTAGATATCCTGTCCATTATGACTAAATGGAGAGCTACCTCTATTCAGGACTGGCTTAAGTTGGAAAGTATTATATGTATGGGGAAAAAGGACAATTTTTATGGATCCTTAGTTTCTAGATTCTCTGTTAAAAGCAATTGGCATACATGATTGGAGACACCTTAGCAAAGTCATATGACTTTGACACAGGCATGCTGGTCTACAGCTTAGGGCAGAGGAAGAAAGTTGAAGCAGTGCCTCTATCAAATCATGTCACCTTTTCCAAACTCACTGCTATTTATTCCAAAATTTTGAAGCAGAGTATGGAAAAATTGGCAACATGTCATTTACCTTCAGCTTGGAAAGGGATATAAATCTTGATGTACTCAGTGTAGCCAGATATTGGCTTGTAACCATTATATAAGCAGACTGACCCCCATCAAGGAAAAAGTTTCTATTTTGTGAGGTCTCTTTCCACAAAATGATGAAGTTTTGCTCTGCTTTCTATTGTAGAAAAATATTTTACGCACAGATGAAACACCTACAGAAGTTTGTTTGGGGTCTGCTTCTTTGAAGAAGAAAAAAAGCTTCTCATATGTTAGGATTCACTGCTTTCTATACCTGCATGTGCTGGTACCAAAGCCTCTGCCTGTAAGTCTGAAGACAGTCTGCCTGAATGTCATCATAATTCATCACTACTTGGGTCTCCAATCACTGCTTAGCAAGAGCTTTCTCTTTCATTCCTAAGAAATGTGAACCAAATATAAAGTCCTTCTGTAACACACGGTTCATTGGTTTCTTAGAGAACAAGTATCATGTTCTTGAGTGCTTTATTTCCATTTTCTCCAAGAAATCACCAATAATTTTTACACAAACACACACACACACACGATAGTAAGAAAGACAATTTTTTAACAACAGCAATTTCTGTTCATTTATATATTGTGCATTCTTCCAGAAGTAAGGTGGGTATAGCTTTCCCTTAAAAAGTTCCAGTTCACAACACACAGTATTAGACAGTATTTAGCTACACTGAAACTTGGAGGCCTGGTTCTTTCTGTTACTTTCTTAGTTTTCTTTCTTACTAAAATCTCTCCACTCCCTCTCCTCCTTCCTCCTAATGCAAAGAGAACTAACCTTTGATGGATTGAATGGAATACCCAGGTATGAAGAGCCTCGGAAACCACAGCGATTTAGATTTGATCCTGGAAAATAAAAATAGGTACTTATTTTAAATGTACCTTATTTTTGTACAGATTCTAAAGCAGTTCAGTTATACAGTCTCTCAGAAACAGAGTATTTTAGTACCAAAGTTTTGTCACTGTCTCCATTTTCATGCTAGGCAACACTGAATGTCTGCTCTAGGAGCTTTATGGGAATTTCTTCATTTAATTTCCAAACCAGTCCAAACCAAAACAATGACCTCCTACCAGGTACCTTTAATTTAAGCCTAACTCACTGAGTACAAAATGCTTTCATACTTTTCCTAAATGACCATTTTCATGTCATCAACATATTCAATCCCTCATGTTACAGAACAGAAAGCAGAAGCCCAGATGTTAAGTGACATGTTCAAGGTAATAGCTGGTTAGCAACATAAAAGGATCTAGAAACCTAATGTCCCATCTAGTGCCTTTTTACTTTAACTCATGGCTTCTTTACAGGGGAGCAAGGTAAAGGTATAAACTGCTCTACAGTCACAGAAAATATATGTACTTTGTATTTTAGTATTAGACCTTCATTCTAAGTCCAATACTTTGCTTTGAAGTACAAAAGAACACTGTAAGTTAGCACTTAGTCTCTAGTTATTCAAACTATGTTTACTCACACTGATATTTTTCCTACCTAAAATTTTTCAAGATGTCAATGGAATATAACTGGGAACTTAACAAAGAAAATATCTACATCCATGAAGAGGGAACTCTTGTGACTACTGCTGGGAATGTAAATCGTTGCAGCCACTATGGAAAACAGTATGGAGGTTCCTCAAAATATTAAAAATAGAACCACCATGATCCAGCAATTTCACTTCTGGGTATATATATCCCCCCCAAAATGACATCATTATCTCAAAGAGATATCTGTACTCCCACGTTCATTGCAGCATTATTCACAACAGCCAAGACGTGAAAACGACCTAAGTGTCCAAAGATGGATGAATGGATAGAGAAAATGTGAGCTATATACAGATAAAATGTCATATGTGTTACACATACACAGACACAAACAGACACACACACACACACAGGAATATTATTCAGCCATCAAAAAGACGGAAATCCTGCCTTTTACAACAACATGAATGAGGCTTGAGGGCATTATGCTAAGTGAAATAAACCAGACAGAGAAAGACATATAGTGTATGTTCTTACTTATATGTGTAATCTAAAAAAGCTGAACTCACAGAAATAGAGTAGAATAGTAGTTGTCAGGGCTGGCAGCGGAGATGTTGGCCAAAGGGTACAAACTTTTAACTATAAGATGAATAAGTTCTGGGGATTTAATGTTATGTACAGCATGGTGATTATAGTTAACAATACAGTATTGTATACTTGGAAGTTAAGACCTTAAATAGTAAATCTTAAATTTTATCACCACACACACAAAAAGGAAATTATGTAAAGGGAATGGAGGTGTTAACTAACTTTATTGTGGTAATCATTTCACAGTATATATGTGTATCAAATAATCATGCTGTACACCTTAAATTTATATATATGTCAATATTATCTCCAGAAAGCTGGAAAAAAAATTAAAAAATATAAATGAAAAAAATGGTCATACCCACAATAAGAAAATAATTATGGTTTTGAGAACTATTATAAAATCAGCATGATAAAAATAGAAGGTAGGAACGTAGTACCAACAGACTGTACATGCATTGCTAATAAAAAAAAAACCAAGTTGGGCTTCCCTGGTGGCGCAGTGGTTGAAAGTCCGCCTGCCAATGCAGGGGACACGGGTTCGTGCCCCGGTCCGGGAGGATCCCACATGCCGCGGAGCGGCTGGGCCCGTGAGCCATGGCCGCTAAGCCTGTGCGTCCGGAGCCTGTGCTCCGCAACGGGAGAGGCCACAACAGTGAGAGGCCCGCGTACCGCAAAAAAAAAAAAACAAAAAAAACCAAGTTGACTTAAAAACAGGTTCCGAGGTGAGGAACTAGCTTCATATCTCTTATGACTGGTACATGACTAATCATAATAACTGGTTTTCAGGTACTATAAACTATTCAGCTTTATATACCTGAAATACTTAGAATAGTAGCTTATACATTAATTCTTTGAGTAATTTAGGAAACTATCCCTAAATTTAAAACTCTCCACCAAGCATCTTCCCCCATTAACAAAAAAATTATTTAAAAAAGAATGTTATCTAATGGTGATAACGATTTTGATGAACATGGTTCTCTTATCTTTGCTTAAGAATTTTAAATTGGTAAGCCATTTAAGACTTGCCAATATATAATGAGTTATACAAAGGCTCATACCTTCTGACTGGTAATGATGCACCTGAAAATCCACTCCAGTAACTTCAAATATGAGATGGTCATATGCACAAAAACACTCACTATAGTATTGTGATGGTAAAAATTTTGAAGTGACACAAAAATCCAACAGGTTAAATATAACATACTATACTCAAAAGAACATTATACTGCTATGAAAAGTAATGATTAGGGAAAACTACATAGTAACATAGAGAAATATATATGTTCAAGTTAAGAGAAAAAGCAGGATACAAAAATATATGTGTATTATGTTTATAATTAGGCGAAGTGGGCTTATCATCAAAGCCTGGAAGAGAATAAATAAAATAATACTGTGTAGGAGGATACGAATAAAGGTGAATTTTGTTCTCTTTATTAGTCATTGTTGTCATCACAAATTACTACAAACTTAGCAACTTAAAACAACACCCATTTATCATCTCACAGTTCTGTAAGGTCAGAAGTCCAAGGCAGGTCTCACCAGGCTAAAAATCAACGTGCTGGTAGGGCTACATTCCTTATTAGAGACTCTGGGGAACAATCTGCCTTCAAGTTCATTCAAGTTATTTGGCAGAATCAAGTTCCTTATGGTTTTAAGACTAAGGTCTCCATTCCTTTGCTAGCTGTCAGCTGGGGGACCCCCTTAGCTCCTAAAGGGCACTCTTGCCATTTCTTGCATCTGGGCCCCTGTATCTCAGAATCAGCAATGGTGCTCAAATCCGCCTCATGCTTAGACTCTCTCTGGCTTCCCCTTCTGCAGCATCTCTCTTTTGCCCTCTTTAATCTGCAGTTCTCTGACTCTTCTGCCTTCTTTACTAAGGGCTTATGTGATTATACTGTGCCTGTATGTATAACACTCATCGACCATCTCCACATTTTAAGGTCAGCTAATTAGTAACCTTAACTTCACCTGCAAATTCTGTAGAACTCAGTGTTTGATTAAATAACCAGGGAACAGGAATTTTGGTGGGAGAGGGGGCAACATCTTTAGAATTCTGCCTAATACTCCTTCCAATACTCCAAATTGGATGTTAACACTGTACTTTTAAAATCTAAAATTAAATTATCCCTTCCTTACCAAGCCATGGGTGCCTTTATCCTTTTATCGTCACTTGTTTTAATCCATCTTTAATTGGGCGAGGGGTAGCGTCAAAAGGTATATTTTCCTAGGCTCTATATTTGATCTGATGCCTAAAATGTTTTCCTATTATGACTTAAAACTTTTGCAATCAGTTTTATTTCCTTCAGACTGCCTTTTTAAAAGTTATCCTTTCAAGCTACTGATTTGCTGATAGTTTTCTATGAAAATCAAATCCTATTTCTACTTTTTATGGAAGAAAGCTCTGATTCCACGTTTCAGGTCTGAGTTTATACTTCCCTTAGGAAGCCTTTCTGGAGCCCCCACTAAGTTAGTTAGGCTAACTAAGTAACTTAGTTAGCCTCTGTCAGCCTTACAGAGGCTGACATACAGTAGGGGTTTAATAAATATCTGTTTCTCAATGAAATTATTTCCTTAGAAATAAATGAATGGAATTTCTATTTGCTCATTTCTGTGTTTTTATGTCACTTAAATTATTAACTTTTCTGAAAACTAGCAGAAATATTGATGCTGAAAAATACCACATAAGGTTAGGAGCTGTGGCATGGACACTTGGAATCAAACTCAATATCCTATTCTTGCTAGCACTGTGTTCTATAGGCAAGTAACAACCTCTCTGAGCTGGTTCCCTCCATTTTTGAACTAGGAACAATAATATACTACAATCAATATTTAGCAGGGTTCTCCTAAAGGTTCAAGGGCATGTTTAGATGGTGTTTAGCACAGTGACTAAGGCTCAATAAATAGTAACCATTTAACATCAGCTAATTAGATGTTATCAAAAGTGAAATAGGAGGAAATTAACAGCTTCTGTTACGATTTATCAAGGAACGTTTTCTTTAAAATAAAAATACCTTTTCTTCCATTTTCAAAATGGAGTATGTATCATCATCTTAAAAAATTCATTAGGCCATTCTTTCTGGTTCCTGTCAAGATTTGTCTGCTATTGTGCGTTCTTTTATAATTCTAGTAAGCTTACCTATTCATGATAATTATTAAAATATAAACATGCAATTTATTCCAAATTTACAACTGCATGCAAATTCAGGATACAGTTTAAACCTCTTTGGAGGTTTTTAGATAGCACCATCTAGTATTCCTATTCAGTAGTAACGAAGCGAACAAAGTGTGATCCGGCTGACCAACAGAATCAAGTACAGTTTGGAAAAATATAGATACTCTTGGGTCCTAACCTCGGCCCACATCAAAACTCTCACAGTAGGGCCTGAACAATCACATATAAGAAAGAAAAATAATCCCTGTCTGATACACAGTCAGAATTGAGAACCACTGATTTGGTGAATGCATACGTAAAGTCAAACTAGTTTCCTTGTTTTATGGAAGGAGTCTAGATAGCTATGTATCAAAAAAACCCAGATTACTTTAAAAAAATGAAACTGGGTCTATGGAAAGAAAAGGAAAATAGCAAAAATGGGCATATGCAGATGGATATAATACATATATGTGTATTTATGTGTGAGCACGTAGAGGGATGTGTTATTAGAGAATATAACATGTTTAGCTATCAACCATAAGGAAAACAATCCCTTTATCTGCATGCTTGCACATGGAAGTCAATTATTAAGCTACAAGGCTGACTCCTGCTTAATGACTGCGTCATATCTCATTTACAACCTAGGATTTTACTACTAAGCTCATATAAACACCAATTATATGTCAAGCATCACAAAGACAATGCATTTAGATATTCTCTAAAAAGCAAATGATTATAAACCCGTAGAATGTAAAACTTTAATGAGTTTAAAAAGACTTATTTTAATCAGCAGTTATTTTGCATTTCATAAGAAAATGTGTTTCCCCTCTTTTAGGAGAAAATTTTATTGTGAATGATAAAATAAAAATACATTAAAAAATTATATTTAGGTGCTTCTAATAAAGGACAACTCGGGCTAAAATATCATATTACTAATGGTGGTCATGCTGCTTAAATATAGTTCAAAACTTGTTTTGGTCATCTTCTTAATTTTCTAATTCTCATTTTGAATGTTAGGTTTTTGCAATAAGCAAAGAGAATTCAAGAGAGGAATGTGGTGATTTAATGTAAAAATAGACGTTTATATTTTATGGCTATAGAAGTAATTCCTCACAGGTCTCAAGAAACACAAGGTTTCCTAGTAAAAGGACACACCTTACATAACTGTTTCAGGATGTCAAGAGAGACCCAGACAAGGTACATAAAATATTATATAATTTAAAAAGTGGTTTTTTTAAAATCTATTTTCTAAATTTCACAGATTAGTTTTAGAACAGGGCAATTAAACAGAAGGCAGGTGGGAGATTTTCTCTCATAGAGATTAGAAATTTAATAGTGTTTCATCTAACCAAATGGTAAACTGATTATTTGGAATTGCAGGTGGACTGTGAAAAGACCTGTAGTACAGCCTACCAGACATGTGACTAGGGGCAATTGGGGACATCAACCGACCAACCACTGTGAGACTATCTTTGCAAAAAGTTCTTGATCTACAATGCTTCCCAAACAGGTGCTCTATAATTTCTAAAATCTGCAACATGCTCAATTTAGCCACATGAAACTATACTTACATTTTCAGCATGTTGTTAAAAAAAAAAGGCACAAGCTGACTGAAAAATCTACTAAAAAACTGAAATCATTCAACATTTTACCTTTTAATATTAAACCACCTTATCTACAATTCCAAACACTTAATTCTAATGTTTTATGAGCTCTGTTATGGAAGAGATACCAGATTTATTTTCCTTTATCACCATAAGACAGCCTCAGAGTTCTCATGAAAAAATCCGTATCTTACAGAAAAACATACATGATAAACAGAGCATCTATTGCATGGGACTAGTATTAGAAAAACTGAAAATTAGAAACGGAAAACTGTATTCTAATTTTGCCCCTAGCATTAACTAGCTGTATGACTGTGGACAAATCATTACTCTCTCTGGATCTTAATATCCTCATTTGTAAAATGATGGACTATAATATTCCTTGTTTGGTTCTAGTTCCAAAATTCTCTGGTTGTGTCCCTGATCAGAGAGGGTAACACAAAATTCCCAGCCTGATCCCTTGTGTTTCCTAAATACTTCCTGATATTGATGAGAAGGGCCCCAACTCTCCAATGGTCTGACCACACACTTATTACTAGGATACCACAGGGTCTTTACAACCCTGGAATTAAGTGGAAGGCCAGGGTTAATTGTGATTAAATATTCACAATGTACTTAAGTTCCATTCATGATAGTCTCCACTAGGGCCCTATATACTTCACCAGTAAAGCAGCACTGGGGCCTGGAGTCAGAAGCCAGGGATTTCAGTCTGACTCTATTACTTTCCATCTGTATATGGCCTCGGGCAGGTCTCTTAATCACTCTGCCTCTCATTTTCTTCTCCACTTCTGGGGAAGGCAGATTAGGGGAAGAACAAATTTGATGATGTCTTTGAAAATTACAAAATATTAAATAATGTACAGCATTGCTTCTGCCAGTAGCAAAATATGGATATTTGTGTATAATCATATAAATGGGTTTAGTTTTTGTTTATTTTTGTTGTGTTTTGAAGAGCGGTTAAGCTAAAGTTTTTAAAGTTGAATTTTAATACAGAAACATATTTATTCTAAGCATTCAAACAATGCAGATATATAGAATAAAACTAAAGTACCTTATCCTGCCATCCCCTACCTCTGTTTTCATCTACTTCCCCCTCCACAAAGACTGTCTATGCACGCTTTCAGAGTTTTTCCTATACATTGATGTTAATAGATCAGTAAAACAAAACACCCCTGTACATGTTGGCATTTATCATTTAACTATATTTGATGAACAGTTTCATGTCGGTACATATATAGATCTACCTCACTCACTTTACTACTGGGCTGTACTCTTTACTGAACCATAGTTTATTTAACTGTTTCACTTTTGGTGGGTATTTGTTTCTAATTTCTTACTGTAACAAACAATGCCAAAACATTCTTCTATACAGATTTTTGTGCACATGTATTAGTTTCCTGAGGTTAGTAACAACTTACCATAAATCTGGTGGCTTTAAACAACAGAAATTTGTTCTCTCATAGTTCTGGAGCCCAGAAGTCCAAAATCAAGTTGTTAGCAGGGTTGGTTCCTTCTGGAGGCTCTAAGGGAAAATCCATTTTATGCCCCCTCTTAGTTTCTGGTGGCTGTGGGGAGTCCTGATGTTCCTTACCATGTGGACCCATCACTCTAATCTCTGCATGTGTCTTCATATGGCCTTCCCCTCTGTGTCTCAAATCTCCCTCTCCTTTCTCTTGGAAGGACACCAGTCACTGATCTTGAGATCCTTACCTTAATTATACCTGCAAAGACCCTTATTCCAAATATGGTCATATCCTGAGGTTCTGGATGGGCATATATTTGGGGGCCATTATTTAACTAATTACAACACACAAGAGAATATGTGAGGATAAAAAGTTACACTGCTAAAATGCTCTTCCAAAGGCTGCAATAATTTTTACTTCCACCAAAAGAATATTAAAGTGCTCTTTTCCCCACATTCCTACAAACTTTTAAAAACTTTTTGCTAAATTGATTTGTTAGATAAAAAATAATGTTAACATCCTTGTTTCTATTGCATCTCCCTTATTTCTAGTATCCATTAATCCTCTTTTCATGTATTTAATGACTATCTGTACTTCTTTTGCAAACTACCTATTCATAAATTTTGTCATTTTCTAAATGGCAATGTGTCCTTTTTTTTATTGTTAACAATTCCTTATAGTTTGGATATTAATATTTTGTCTGGTATATATATTGGCACAATTTCCTCCAAGTCCGTCAGTTATCCAACTTATTCTTTCCCTACATAACATTTAAAAATATTTATTTAGTCAAATCTACCAAATTTTTCCTTTATGGTCTCTGGGTTTTGTTTAACACTTTTAAGATTTTTAAATTCCCTACGATTTTATGTGATATCACAAAGTAGGACAAATACAGAGCTAAGAGTTACAGAAAGCATGTTCTATGCAGCCTGCAAATGTCTTATGAATGAGAAAATATTTGAGGAGCCAGAGGACGCTCTAGGCTAAACGTGAAAATAGAGAAAAGAAGAAAAGTAGGAAAAGGTGTAGGTAATTTAGCAGTCCAACAACTGTTGATAACACAAAAATGCTCTAGGCACCAAAAGGGAAAAGAAATGTAAGACTGACGCATTCACTGCCCTCCAGAAGTTTACAATTCAGATGTAAGCAAAAATATTTTAAGCAACAGTTAAGCAACAATGACTAAAAAAATTAAAAAATTAGCAATGGGCTTCAATCCAATGAAGTCCATGTAGTTGAAAGTACAATGGGAAAGAGAATTCTGAGGGATCTTAAGAGATGGTGAGTACACCCTAATTCAAAAAAATTTTTAACTTTCATCGAAGTTAACTTTCATCAAGTAATGAACTTCTGCAAAGTAAACTCACCTGTATAACTAGCACTCAGCTCAAGAAAAAGTGCATAACCAGCAACCTAGAAGCCCCATCCTACTTCCTTCTTGTCACTCCCCAAAAGCTCAGATTCATTTTACCTACATTTTCACTTTGTATTAATAGAATAATACACTATATACTTCTTTATCTCAAAACATGTTTGTGACATTCATCCAAATTTCTGCATGTAGGTCTAAATTGTTCTTTCCCATTACTGTATACTATTCCATTGTGTGAATTATAATATATCATTTATCTATTATACCAATGATGGGTAGTTTGTATATTCCTACTCTGGACTCCTGTGAAAAATACTGCTATCAACATTCTAGTACATATCTTTTGGTGAATACATTTTTTCATTTCTGTTGGATACCTACTAGGGAGTAGAACTGCTGGTTCACAGAATGTACATATGTTCAGTTTTAGTAAATATTGCTAAATAGTAGTTGTAAAATAGTAGTTACAGTTGTGCAACATTCTCATCAACATTTGATATTTTCCATTTTGGCTGTTCTAGTGAGTATGTAGCAAACACAATTATTAGGGATAATATGAAAGTCCAGATAACAGCAAAGCTCTCACAACAAAAGATCAAATAATGAGAAAAGTAAGAAGGCTTCAAAAAGAATATGGATATTAATTAGCTGGAGCTGGCAAACAGTCCTTAAAGGTAGATAAAAATATAAGAAAAGACAGAAAGTAGGAAGCATAGTGAATAAGTGACTAGTGTTCTGGTAACTGTAACCTATAGCGTGAGTCTCTCACTAAAATGCTATGGTCCCTACATTTCTAGAGAGACAATAGCTATTTTATTCCAAGGAAATGAATATCATAAATAATTTTAAAAATAATATATATTTTAACAAAAACTTATACAATAGTTTTCCTATGTAACACAGTGTATAATTTCATATCTGTATCAGTGAAATATATTTAAGAAAATACAAAGTATAATTTGATTAGGACATGTATTTTTAGTAAATAAAAATTATACATAATCTATAACAAAACTACCTTACATCTGTCTAATATCTAAGTTTTTAAAAAGTTCCAGACTTTCACTTAAACTAGTGAAAAAAAAATCCTGATTAAAAAAGGAAAACACAAATTATTCCCATTTTGTAGGTGACTAGAACTGTGACCTCACCGCAGCCACAAGCTCTCAGGGAATGAGAACCATATCTTATAATTTATCACAGCCCCTCTCCACAGGTTTAGCAGAGTACTCTTAGCAAAACATTCAATAAATCCTACTCACCAACATGTTAGAATCTATAACTACTCAGAAATATATCATATATGCTGCTTCATGTAGTGGGTGAAAAATGATTAGATATTTATGTAATAAAATTCTGATAGATCTAAAAATGCTTAATCATTTTTTAACAAGAATTCATCAACAGGCACAGATTTTTTAAATTATGTATTAAAAAATACTACAGGGCTTCCCCGGTGGTGCAGTGGTTGAGAGTCTGCCTGCCGATGCAGGGGACACAGGTTCATGCCCCGGTCCAGGAAGATCCCACATGCCGCAGAGTGGCTGGGCCCATGAGCCATGGCCGCTGAGCCTGCAGGTCCGGAGCCTGTGCTCCGCAACGGGAGAGGCCACAGCAGTGAGAGGCCTGCATACCGCCAAAAAAAAAAAAAAAAAAATACTACAAACTTCAAGAACAATAAAGTAGAAAGCCACAAACCATGTCCAACAGCATCTGCTAACAGATCAAAGCACTTTATTTCTAAATAAAGCTTTAGCTTATTATTTCCCCAAAGTTCACCTGGGTGAGATTTATACATGATTACTCCAACCAATGAACCACACAGTTAATTTATAAATGCTGACTCTTAAAAGAAAGGTAAGTAGTGACCATAGACAAAAATTGCATGATTTTCTGTGAGTTTATCTGCTTGCTCTAATTCAATTCAATGTTAGAATTTCTAACATTTATAAGTTAAATAGATATTAGGTATTTTACACTTAATGGAGTGAACAACAGAGTTTATAAAACGTGTGTGTTTAGCTGATCAATAATTTATGAATTTTGAGAATTTATTTAATTGATCAAAATGTTTAAAGTTTTAAGAAGCATAAAAATGACTGAAGTATAAATAAGAGCTCTAAGAAACCATTAAAGAAATACTAATGGAACTTTAGAGGGAAAATGGCCAAGAGATTGGAATGAAACTTTTTGACAGCAATGAGTTTTTCACTGAAGAGACAAAAAGAATGGTTGGGAATGAAAAATAGAGTGAATGCTACAAAACTAATCAAACATAAATATGGACTACAATACTGCTCAACAAGCAGTAGTGAGCATGGAAATATGCAACACAGCATGGTGTACAACTGTGAATCTCCATCCAACCTTAGACATCGCTAAATTGTTCTCTCCAGAGATTAATGACTGACTAGACTTGGTCAGCACTGTGTTTGAACAGAAAGGGAATGTTACAAGGAAAACACAGATGAATAAAATATGTTAATAGTTTAGGAACAAATACTAAGATTTCCGAGTGCAACACATGTTATGCCAGGTACAACTAGTCACACTAAAAACAAAATGCTAAAAACTCACTCACTGTCTTCTGTGGGAAGGACCTGCAGGGAGTAAATCCACTCGATTATATCATCCTTGTTCACCACATCTAAGGAGTCCAACATATCCAGCCCGGAGAGCGCAAAAAATGCAATAGTCAATCTAAAAGAGAAAAATATAAAATTCCATCTTAAGTATCAAACCAATGAAGTCTTTCTGGTTCAGAAAAATAATAAACTCATTCCAACTTTACGATAATTTAAACAATATTCCCAACTTGCAAAAGCTGAAAAAACCAATTTATTCTTATAAGTTAATAGTATCAATCAAACCTTTGTTTTAATTTTTAATAAAGGAACATTTAAGGGTTAAGAAATCAACCCTACTCATCTGAAGTATACATGAATTCACTGAAACCAGTTTATGAGCAACCTGAAGGCTAAAAGTAGATTTGAAAAAGAGAATTCCCTGCACTTAATCAGTATATATAAGGCCAAAAAGGTGGAAAATATATAAAAATCTCAATTTTCACTGATTTGCCAAGAGCAATTATGCTTGTAGCTGGTGCTTAATTCTTAAGGATGTTAGAATAAATCTATCATTATTCAAATTTGTTTATGAATAATGTGACCCCTTGGAAAAAATTTATAATGAATTTTGGGGAATAAGGAACACTTTTAAAAATGCAAATGCATTTCAGTTTCCATTTTCCTAGAGACGAACATTTTTCTTCATTCTTTTTTTTTTTTCATTTTGCTGTACTCGGGCCTCTCACCGTTGTGGCCTCTCCCGTTGCGGAACACAGGCTCCGGACGCGCAGGCTCAGCAGCCATGGCTCACGGGCCCAGCCGCTCCGTGGCATGTGGGATCTTCCTGGACCGGGGCACGAACCCGTGTCCCCTGCATCAGCAGGCGGACTCTCAACCACTGCGCCACCAGGGAAGCCCGAGACGAACATTTTTGATGAAATGGAACACTATAAAGCAATATCTTTCCCCTCCAAGATTGTGCACTAAATCAGAAATCTACGCCTTGTGCTTTCATATAAAAACTAGTCCCCTCAGTGGTAGCTTTTTACTTAAAGAGTTTGTTTCATATATTTCCTTTCCTGTTGAGATGCATTCTACAATGTTGTTTGATTGAGCATGGTTATCTCGTTTCCATATTCTAATAATTCCTATGACTAATACTGATAAACTAATACTTCAAATTATCTGGTCTAAAATCTTCTAGCAGAGCCACTTGATGCATTCTATAACCTTCTAAACAGAGATTCCAAGAGAAAATTAAGCCTTAATGCCCTAAGGCAACCATTGTATATAATTAACTTCTCTGCATCTAGAACGGTATTACCAACTTTAGGAGAAATGAGAAAACAGTCACTCATTTTTTTAAAGGGTATAATTCTCTCTCTGATCCCTGGTTGAAAAGGCTGGCATCCATTAGATAACAGGAGGAGAAATCAGAGAGCAATTTAATTCCAACCAAAGCTTAAAGGCAAAAACTAAAACTGAGATACTGGTACACTCAAGAACAATACATTTTAGGGCTTCCCTGGTGGCGCAGTGGTTGAGAGTCCGCCTGCCGATGCAGGGGACACAGGTTCGTGCCCCAGTCCGGGAAGATCCCACATGCCACGGAGCGGCTGGGCCCGTGAGCCATGGCCACTGAGCCTGCGCGTCCGGAGCCTGTGCTCCGCAATGGGAGAGGCCACAACAGTGAGAGGCCCGCGTACAACAACAGCAAAAAAAAAAATTAAGAGAAAAAGAACAATACATTTTAGGAAACTCGCATTATCGAGAGAGTATTACTATGTATTAGGCACTGGGCTAGGAAATTTCTCATATATTATCTCAATTTAATTCTAACAACTCACTGAAATCCACTTGAATTAGGGTGGTGATTTATCTGGATAAGATCAGGAATAAATTAAGGGCAGTGGAACACCTTTATGTGGGGAGCAGTAGTTCAGAGCCCAGATCTGCAATAAAATGAGCTAGCCTCAAATCCTAGGTTGGTCAATTTCTAGCCATATGTAATCTGGTTAGGTTACCAAACCTTTTCTAAGTCTTTTCTAAGTCAGCTTCCTTATCTGTAACTCATTAAACTTCACACAGTTATTGTGCTTACCTGCTCAAAAGCAAGCACTAAATAAGTGGAAGCTATTATTATTGGTATTTCCCTGATTTGACGGGACAGGACTAACTTACACTATACAGGCCTTTTCATTAGTTGGCAACTTCCACCATCCCCCCAACTGCTCTTCTCCAAAACAAAATATTTTAGACATGGGGAACATTTCTACCTAACAGTACTCACATGTGAAAATCACTGCTCTTGGTGCTAATTATGTTTCATGAGATAAGGTCTGCCTTGTGCATGATATGCACTCAATTTATTGAATTACCTAACAAATAAAAGACCTGTAATACTACATCTAGCCCTCCTGGAGAGCTATCATAGGGTTCAGTTTGGCTGTAATCTATAAAGTGAATGACGACAGTCTGGTAAAATTAAGCATCTAATATTTGAGTTTATTAAATCATTATTACAGAGAAAAGCAAAAGGAAGAGAAATAAAAGTGAGGAACAACATGAGGTATTGATAAAACAATCATCTTCCTGTTACTAAAAAATGTTGTAAGAAAACATATCCAAAGGGCTATAAAAATAAGTAGGTATTATTTCCTAAGTTAAAAGCAGAAATTATCTAGTCCATCTCTTTAATTTTCTAGTTCAAGATAAGAAAGTCCAAAGAATTCAAGTAACTTGAGATTTCAATGCTAGATAACCAATGAAAACTACTCAAGGAATTCTGAGTCCAAGGTGTGTTTCTCAAATGTGGCGCAATTAGAATCAGCTTAAAAACAAACAACTTAATACACCACCAACAAAACCAGGAGAGGCCTAGGCCTTACTCCACGACAAAGGTATCATAAATTCTAGATGGAAGGTAGGGTCTGGGACCTGGTGTTTGGGTAAGTGGGGACGGGGTGGAGGATGGGGAGCTTCCCAGATGATTCTAAAGGGCAGCCAGGCTTTAGAAGCACAGCGATTCTCCACTAGGGCAATACTGTTCCCCAGCGGACATTCTGAAGACAATTTTGGTTTTCACCACTAGGGAAGGGTGCTATTTGGCATCTAGTTGGTGAAAGCCAGGGATGCTGCTAAATGTACTATGATGCACAAGACAGCCCCAGTCAACAAAGAAGTGTCTGGCCCAAAATGTCAACAGTGCTGAGGTCTAGAAACTCTCCTCTAAAGTCATACTGTTATCTGTATATAAGAGATACCTGAATGATCTGTTTTTTTGTTTTACTTGCTCCACGGTATGGATGCAAACACCAGAATTCAGTCATCCGATGGTAAACTATTTTGAAGTCCTGCATACTTAACTATTAAAAGCTTCTCGAGGTCCAGCATTTTCAACTCATAGCAGTTTAGACTAAGGTTTATAGGATTAACAACACTATAGTGAAAAGCCTGTTTATCAAGTTAAGCACCCAGCAGTGGCTGGCAGACAGAACCAAGAAGTCAGTTTGGAGCAAACATCCAGACTTCCTCTAAGGATAATAAGAAAGTATTCCTTTTCTGACCACACTAGAGTTCTCAAGTAGTCCTAAAACACTGAGAGGGAGAGAATTAAATAAGTCACATGGAATAAAAAGGAATTCTGGGCTGTGGGCCTCTGGGAGAAATAATGTAGGGTTTTGTGGTGCCCAGTTGACTGCTGCTTGGGGCAGAGACTGCTAGGCAACCTGCCTTGGTTCAGGCATCTAGAGGGGTAATCTTGCCAATGCATGCACCTAAAATCAGGCCAGTGAAGTGATTTTTACTTTATTACTTCTTTGGAGAGCATCTGTCTGTTTTCTTCCTTTCTTCTTTTCCCTAGAATTGAACTCTGAAAAACTGAACTAAGCCATGTCTTCCTGCCCCTTCTCCACCTCTGGACAGTACATATAAAAAGTTTATCTTACTTGGACGAACAAGTAACATCCCCCCAACCGCCCCACCCCCCCCCACCCCCACAATCAAGTTGCTTCACCAATAGATCAATTTGCAGGTAAACTAAATGATGTTTCTAAGCGCTACTACAGATAACATCCTCTTCCTTTCTAAATCTGCTCCTTTTGCCTCTTGTTCTCTAGACCAGTTGCTAGTTCCAACCCTAGAATTCTGGGACTCCTCCTTCTTTCTTCATCCCCTCCTTTCTGTCCCTAATTTTGCTGTCCCAGCACTTGACTCCTGGACTATTGCAACAGCTTCCTAATTGGTGCCCCTGGTTCTGGTTTTGTCCCACTTGATACAACAACCAATCTCAAATCCAATGATCACTCTAAAATGCATATCTAACCAGAAAGATCCACTGCTTGGCAACTGCCCGTCACTTACATGATATCAAATTCCCAGGTTCTTGACATGGCAAAGAAAACCTATGTCTACCTCTCCATACTAAATTCCTACCACACCTGCCTTACATTTTGAACCACTGTCAGAGAACTGACTGGTGTTTCCCTGCTCAATACTCACTTATCTATCTTTATTGTCTTTACTTATTGTCCTTTTGCCTATAATCCACTCACCCACACAAAAACTCAACACATTCTTTAATATTTAGCTCCAGGGTTACTTCTTCCAGGAAGCCTCAGACTCTTCCTCAGAGTCTCTCTTCAGGTTGATTACGTAGGTGCTTCCGGAATGCCCTGTGAATATCACAATCACCGTGCAAACAAAATCAACGTGGGCCAGGGGATCAGCAGCATCAGCCTCACCTGGGAGCCTGTCACAACTGCAGCATCTCAGACCCTACCCAGACCTACGTAATGAGAACCTGCATTTTAACAAGATCCCCAGGTGATTCATATGCACATTAGAGCTGGGAAGCACTGTTGTATTAAATAATCTGTTTGTACTTTTGTTTCTCCTATTAGGCAAACCGTCTCAAACTTTAGTGTGCATCAGAACTACCTGGGATGCTTATTATGAACCTGGACTCCCAGGCCCATACAGAAAGTCGAATGCAGTAGATCTGGGGAGGGGCTCAGGTATGTGTATTTTTATAAGTACTCTGTTATCACTGATTAAAAGCCTCCCTCACCAACACACTTTGAGAGACACACTGCCAGACTGTGATATACTTCAGATAATGAAGAGAACAAAAGGACAGAGAAGTTGCTGGCTGGTAGGCAGCTCAATGGTTACAACACAGGATACAAAGGGGATACGGAGGAAACCAGAATAGAAAGATTGTGAATGTCTTGGGGCGGGGGAAAATCATCTAAACCCTTCCTCTAGAAGAGCTGGGTCTGTAAAAATAACATAAAAGAAAATGGTCAATATTTTGCTCCCCAACTTAAAAAGGCCTACTCTAATGCCCACTGCCCAAACACAAATGACAACAATATCACATAACCAAAAAGCTCTCTAAGCCACTCATGAAAAGAAACCTGTTAACTGACAAAGCTCACAATCCAAGGTCTATATTCACTTGAGTTAACTAGTAACCATCACTTTTCAGAAGTTAATATAAAAGAAAAACCTCGAGTGAATCAACAAACAGTATACCTTATAATTTTCATAAAGCCACTGCTATTAGAAAAGTTAAAATTATTCTATTGGGCAGACGCTCCTGCTGCCGCCGCTGAAAAAAAAAAAAAAAAAAAAAAAAAAAAAAAATTATTCTATTGATCGGGCTAAAAGAAACAGGGAAATAGAATAATTTTGTCAAAATGGTGGGTCAGAAAATAAGGGTCTAAATGTCTAGTTCAATATTAGCCTTCCTAGGAGTCAGCTGTTTCACATCTATCAGTAAAAAGAAATGAACACAGGAAAACCTGAATCATTGCTTTATACCTATCCCCATACCCAGATACATGGTAGCCCCTCAATAAATGCTTGTGGAATTGAACTATAATACTAGCTAAGAATTATGACTCAGTTAATACATTGTTTTATCTTAAAACTCTATTAGTAAAAATTTCGTGACCCAGTCACCTTTGCTTAAAAAGTTGGAGCTTCTCCACAAGCATCTTAAAGTCAATTATGAGTCACATACACCACAAAAGGACTTAATGCTGAACTAAGGAAAGTAAAGAATGTGAATCAGGAAAGAGAAAAATTGAAAAACTTAAAAAAAATTACCACAAAACCCAGTATGTGCATATTATCTTAAATGTGGTTATGAATTGAGCCATTAAAAAAACCAAAATGATAAAACATACTTAAGTGACAAACATGAGGCATAAAAAGGATATAATTAATATCTCTTAAACTAGTGCACTGTGATATTACATATCTATTATCTAATATACAATGCCTGGTGTAAATCCTAAGATCATACTAAGTTATTAAATCTATTGTTAAGTTAGTTGTTTAATCAGACAATTTATGCTGCGAGCAGGATTACAGTTTACTGCCAACATGCGTTAGTCTGTATGATTTTGTCCTTGCTGAATTTTATAGACCAAACACACTAGCATTTTGAAAATGCAACCACAGACCTGTGATAGCTACAAGCAAAGTTCAACTGTTTAACAGTCAAAATAGGATGGATGTTTTTCTTTATTCAAATGCTTTAAATTAATATAAAATTAATCCTCATAAAATATGTGATTTATCAATGTATTTCTAAACATCCCATATCATTACAATCAATGACTGAGTCTTGGAAATGTTAAATTAGATCGAGGTATGGGCTCTGCTAGTCAATCAATATACATAGATGGAGAAAGGAATATAAACGATGCTTCACTCTTTCTTTAGCAAAAATCTGTTCATCCTTCAGGGCTCAGCTCGGAATAGTTATTCAACAAATATGTCCTTATTGCCTTCTCTTATGCCAGATATTAGTCAAGGTTCTAGTGCAATGCTGTCCAGTAGGACTTTTTGAGATGACGTAAATGTTGAGATAGAAACAAAAGCCACAGGCCAATGTGGTGACCGAGCACTTGAAAAGTGGTATCTACTGGAAACAAAGGAAGTGAATTTTTAATCTTATTTCATTTTAATTAATTCAAATTTAAATATCGAAATGTGGCTACCAAATTGGACAGGGCAGCCCTGGTATTACAGAGGTAAACAAGAAAGACAAAAATCCTGCCTTCATGAAGTCTACAATCCTGTGTGAAAGAAGGGTATCATCAATATATAATTTCAGGTGGTGACTGGAAGTAGTCTCCTTTGGAAAGGGTGATTAGGGAAGGTCTCTCTAAGGAAATCCGGGTTAGGAACCTGCCCTATTGAAACTGCCTGTACGTCTTGTTCAGCTGTCCTCCAGCACCTACCATAATAAATATTTCTTGACCATGTATGCGAAAGTAATCTATAAAACTTCCAAAACTGAAGTGTTCAAAATACACCACAGGCTCAGTTACGAAAATACGGAAAAGATCAGAGCAAAACCAATTGGCTCTCTCTTCCAAGCCAGTCCCATGAAGCTTTGGAGTCTCACTTCAAAACACAACAGTGCAAAGCAAAGATCGCCGCCTCCTTTCGTTATTCTCATCCCCAGATGTTTACTCTTAATGACTAACTCACAGTTTCTTAGCCTCTGCCAGATCACAGTCCTCAGACCACCCCAACTCACAATGCCATTGCAAATAAACTTTAACAGGCTGCTTCCAGCAACACTGCACCTCTTTCGCCAATCCTATCATTAGATTTACGATTCCTGGAAAGTTCTTATCTACGCAAACCTTAGAGGCTCCCTACCGCTCCTATACATTGAACACCATACAGGCATTCAATTAAGAATTAACGACTTTATGGACGAAAGGGAAGCACCGGAGAGGCTATTTAGGTAAAATACGATGACAAACCCTTTGCCTTTTTCTGTTTATACTCGGAAGCGAGGCCAAGGGACTCACAGGTTCGGAGCAGGGTAAAAAGGAAGCTCAAACTTGAAACGAAAACATGGTTGAGAAGTGAAAAGGGCGAAACCTGTAGATTCCAAAAGCCCTCGACTTACAGCTCGCCCCAGCCCTCTCGCCGTAGCTCGCGGGAGCGAGGGTGACTGCAGCCCGGCCCGGGAGGGTAAGCAGTGCCGGGTGGTCGGTGGCGCAGCCCTCATGGGGCGCCCACTTAGCCATCAGGCTCCGCAGCGCCTTTCCGGGGGGCCGGGCCCTGTGTCGGCCTCGCTGGCTGTGGCCACCAGTTACCTGCTGGTCTCGAGCGAAGAGTAGCGCTCCGGCAAGACCTGGAGGCAGCGCTGGAAGAACCGCACGTGCCGGTCCCGTAGAAAATCCAGCCGCTCTCCCTCTCCACTCCCAGCCGGCCGCTCTTCCTCCGTGGCCGCCATGCTGCTACGGAAACGACGTCCGCCGCGACCCGGAAGCAGTTGCCTCGCGGCGCGAAAGAAACCCAAGGGGCAACACCTGGGGGTCGGGTGGGGAGGGCAAGTGCGCCCTCCGCTTCCCACATCGGTGATTGAAGCTACACGCTGTCAACGGAAGGCCTTACGCGGCGCTTTCTCCCTCCCATTTCTCCGTAGGTAGCGCACGACCCCGCCTTTTCTACGCTAAGCTCCAAAGGTTTGGAAACACCTCGCAAGGCTTGTAAAATTCAGCCCACAAATCCACACATCCTTCCAGAACTTTTATCTTGGATATTTGGGAGGAAGTGCAAGGTCAGTAGCTTCAAGTTCGCTTTGAGAAAAGTAAGGCCCTAAAGAACATGAAGATGGTACATATGAAAATAGAGATGGGCCAGTATAAATTTGCCAACAGACTCATTTTTGGAAGGCCACAGTTTTAAGCTGAATGGATGGAGAAACTCAATCTACAAATCAAATTATTTGGTTATGGGGATAACCAAATGCTTATTAATTATCGACACACAGACACACACACACACACTCCCTGTTCACTCGCATGCGAGGATTTGTATCATTTGCTTTTACGAGACAAAGATTTTACTCCTTGAGTCAATGTGTCATCCAGCATCAATGTTGGATCAATTTGCAACGGAAAATATGCGCAACGTGTTCTCTACGCATATGCTAAAAAAATGAAATAACATAGGCTTCTAGCTTTTTTTTTTCTTCTTCAAAAAGAGGGATTTAAGTTGCTTCAACCATATATTCTTCCCTTTAAAAGTTTACGATTCAGTCTTGGGGGAAAAAAATCCACGCAAGGATCAGGCCTGAACTTGGTTTTTATAATCAACTAATAGAAGTTTGGGCATAATTTCAATTGTTAGCTTTCTTAGAAAATGTATTTCTTAAAAAACATACCACGTGGGCTGGAGTTATCCTAATTCACCAATCCAAAGCACCTTGCATAATGTTAGGTACTAGTAACTAATTATTCACAGGTACTCCTGCATGTCTTTAACAAATATTGCATTAACAACTGCCAGGTAGGGGCAGAGGGCTGTCCTTGGTGCTTCCCTACAAATACAGAGGCCAACAGTCCTTGCCCTTTAGGTACGCCCAGTTTAGAGGAGTTTTCACTTCATTATTACAATGAAGATCTCTCTCTCTCACTTACACATATACACCACAAAATGTCTGAAGATGTTCAAAGTGAAATTACATCACACACATATAACTTACTAGAATCAATTATGCACATTCTATATAAGCTCAGAAAGACAATCCTATTCAACCTGGCCCTTAAAGGGGAGCCAATATTTCATCTGATTCTCAGCCCACGAACCACTAATCTGATCCAAATCTGGAGGAAATACTTCTATGGTGGACTCATTGAGAGATAATATACCTCCTAGGTAAGTAATCACCCACCTTTTCATGGGTGATTCTGACCATACAAGATTTTTGACATACATGTGACAGAATCTAACCCCCTACATAAAATGTCACTCTACATTATTAGTTAAGAAGTATAAATAGCACAAGTCTTCAAAGTATAGGAATGATAGAGTATCTATAAAATTGAATACTATTTATCCATTAAATGATAATGTTTGAACTATACAGAAACAGAAAAATATGTGATGTAATGTTAAGAGATTACAGTGTAATATCTAAAATGTATTCTAAGACTACCTATTTAAAATATGTAGGTGTATTTCTGGAAGAAATTACCTTAGGGTAGTGGAATTATGGGTGCTTTATAACATTTTTCCTTTAGTGTTTTTTTCTAAATTTCTTATTAATATACTTTTTAATCTGGTATAAGAAATGTTTATTTGATATCTCTTCTATGAGCCTGTAACTGTAGACATTATTATGTTTATTGTACGTCCTTTATACAAAGGATCCATATGATAAATTCCTCATTTATTTTATCAATAGATTCAGTTAGAAGGACTAGTTTCTTCAAAATACTTCCATACTTACTTTTATTAAAAAAAACAAAACAAAAAATAAAACAAAAAGCTATAAGAACCATATCACCCAGTAAGCTTACCTTAGATGCAGGAAACTAAAAGCTGTATTTGTGTACAACAAAAAGCAACATGTTAGAAAGTAATGTATAAGAAACCTTTACTTTTCTGTATCTTGTCGCTGTTCAATTCTGTTTTTAAATTTCCTTGTCCTGTTCTTTGTTTTATTTCTAAACTGCCTCAAATCATTTTAAAAAGTTAAGGAGAACAAGTACAATAAATGAAATGGGCATTCCTGATTAAGGATGTTTTATATTAATTCTCTCATTTTGCACCAATAATTGTATAATCAGAATTCAGTTTCCATAATTTGGAGGCCATCTACTTTGAATATTAACTTTGAAATATGAAAAGGTTTTGACTACTACTCATAGTAAATTTCTGAGTCATTTGACCTAAATGTATCAAATTACAATTAAAGATACTCTAATATAAAAGTTATAAGAAATGAGTTTCTATATTTATTATGTATATGATGCCTTTCCTATAAGATGGGAACTAATTAAAGTTAGGAACTAAGATTTTTTTAATAAGAAAAGTTGAGTCAAATTAAGTTAAATTGTGTTTTCATTTACAAAAGTTTGGAGATTTTAAAATTAACTCTTTTGACCAAATATATTAGTCTAGCAATTTTAAAACATTTTAAATACCACTAAGAGAAATCATAGTATTCTAAAGCCAGCTTATTTCAGATAATGTTTCAAAACAGAAGATTTTCATATTTTGAGGCAAACAAAGCAGAAAAGAAAACTGCATCAGCCAAGAAGATGTGAAAGACACAAGATTTTATAAATGTGTGGAGTCCAGAAAGGCTGAAAGGAGATTTGGAATAGCTAAAGGAAACCAAAAAGATTAAATATCAATAATACAAATAATAGGGTATATATGAGATGAGAGGCATATTTTTAAAATAAATATTCTCTATATAAAACAAAGCATGCTTCAAACAAATACAAAATATTTGGTACACAAAAATGTAGTAACTGACAAATTACCAATTTGTTAAACTTAGAAAAAGTACCAACTTATTTCATAACTCAAAAAAAAAAAACTTTACATTTTTGTTACTCAGGCTAATTTAGCTCCAAGTTATAAATCTTACAATTTTGGTTTAAAAATGTTACTGTATGATTGTCTCAATTTATTTTGCTATGCAGTGACAAAAACAAAGTATCTTTCAAATGTTCTAAGTATTTAAATGAAATACTGTTTCTAACATAGACTTATTCAAGGAACTTTTACATCAATAATAGGCCAACTTGTACATTAATTACCCTCTTAGTATAAACAGGAAACACTAATGACAATGCCTCATGGAACTTAATACCTGCCAATTCACATGCAACACAATAATCAATCTGACTAGGCTAGTAATATTTCAAGAACACAGTCACTCTCTCCTATAACAGAATATGCTAACATTCTCATCAACTGAATGCCAATTTCATTATCCCATATTCTTTTCTAAACTCCTTGTCTCCAGGTTGGAATAGCCCTAAGGAGAAGAAGAAAAGAGCAATTACAAATATATAGGATATTTTTTAAAAGTTCTGATTAAATGTTAACTTTAAAAAAGTATATAGATTTATCAACTTTTTATTATAAAACACAATATACATACATAAACTGCATAAAATATATACAATTTATATGCAGTTTATTAAATTATTATAGAGTGAACACCCATTCTAACTCCTTTTTACCTATGTGGGATATGTAGAAGTGGCCCAGAGCCTGTTGGTCCTATCTTTTTGGTGCGTTCTTCCCAACCTTTGGTAGGTTTGTAAACTCTAGAGGGATCTCTACTAATGTTGTTTTCAACCTGTAATCAGAAGTAAAATGAGTGCCAGTTAATTTATATGAACTATTAAGTTTGTACTTGTAAGATCCTTAGTAACAGACAGCAGTTTTAAGGAAAATACTTGATATTCGCTAGACAGAAATAAAACCGTTTCAGTAAACTTATAATTGTGCTCATATAGCTAAAATAAAATTTGGATTATATCAATCTATTAATAAAGTGTTAATTTAGGGGTTTTTTCTAGTTCAATTATTTTTTTTTTTGCAGTACGCAGGCCTCTCACTGTTGTGGCCTCTCCCGTTGCGGAGCACAGGCTCCGGAGGCGCAGGCTCAGCGGCCATGGCTCATGGGCCCAGCCGCTCTGCGGCATGTGGGATCTTCCCGGACCGGGGCACGAATCTGTGTCCCCTGCATCGGCAGGCGGTGGGAAGCCCAAGTTCAATTATTTTATTCTACTTCCACTGTTGTATTTTTTTCTATTTCTATCATGAGGGAAATGTAATGCAGCAAAGTATGATAGTGATATAGCCAGACAATAAATTTAAGATAAATAAACACCAGTAAGTCCTTTGTTTTATCCATGAGAGTCACCAGTATCTTTATCACCAATGAAATTAAACAATGCTCATAGCTGCTATAGGTCTAAAATATAGGCTCATATAGGAAGAATGAAGAAAAGAATGAAGAGTAGGAAGAGAGAAGGAATTTAGGGTAAAAGAAAATGAGGTGCTTATAATGTGAAATGGTAGAATTCAAACAACAGCTGCTTAAGTTGTACCAAGTTATTTTTTGTAATATGTAAATAAATAAGTGTGAAATAAAGGAGATGGATAAAAAGAAAATGGATTTTATGTTTGTATCCTTACAAATCAATGAATTAGGATAATAACAATGAAAATAAATTAATCTCAGGACTGAGTACCTTTTCTTTTAATTTTGCCAGTTTTCTTTGTTTTTCTGCCTTTTCATCTTCCTTTGATTGTCTATCTAGAATTTTCAATTCAAGTTTATGTAAATCCTAAAAGACATAACCAACAAAAAAGATAACATTAAGAAATTAAAATCAGCTAGAATCTGTTTCAAAGTTTATTAAAGTAAACTTTAATAAAGTTTAAAGTAAAATTAAATTACCTTAAGTAGCAATACTCCTTTAATATCAACTTTTTCCAAAAAAGGTAAGAGCTTTATTTTCTGAATATAAATGTAATACATGCACATCCTTTCTGAATCACCTTCTTTTAGGCGTTTCTTGTTTTATTTTATGGCTCAGTCTAAAACTTCCTTTTAATGGGTGAGTTAGCCTATTTTCACTTATCAATACAGATATGTCTGGTTTTAGACCTCTCATATATTTTCTGTATAACAGGTTTTCTTTTTTTTCCTAAGCCTTTAATTATGTGACCTGCTTGCCTTTTTGGGGAGTGGATCTTTTGTTATTTAGGGAGATTTTTATATATGAACCAAAAGAAATCCCACTAGTAATGTGTTTTTTTCCTATTATTTTTCTTTGTATTTCCCTTATTTTTGCTTTATGAGTGTTGTTCCTATGTATTCTGATGCATATAACAATTCATAGCACTTACCTCTCATTTGTACTCTTTTTCATTTTAAAGTACCCTTCCTTGTCTTTTTTAATACATTTGGACTGAATTCCACCCTGTCTGATAATAAGATTGCAACTTCTTTCTTTGATTAGGATTTTTCTTATATACATTTGTTTAAAATCACCTATAATCCTCTCAGCAATAACCTTGATTCCTTTAAGTATATGTTGAGTATCTATAATGTGCTAGACCCTAGGGTAAAGGATGAACAAAAAGGGCAAAACCTCTGCCTTCATGGAGCTTACATTATGGTAGGGAGATGGACAGTGAACTAGTAAGCAAATCACCTATAGGGAAAAGCCAGCCAGTTCGGCAAAGGAAACAAGACATTCATGGCCTGGCCTGTGGCTACCTTTCCAGCCTTGTCTCCTGCTGGTTCCCATCTCCCAGTTGATGCCCTAAAAATACTGAAGTGTTTACAGTTTCCCCCACAAACTACTCTGTTACACTCCTCCAAGCTGCCCATTCATGTTCACTCTACTAAGAGAGATCTCCCCTTTCCTTCCCCTTTCTTCTCTTCCAAGACTCAACTCAAGTATCACCTTCTGTCTCACACTCACAGTTATGGTAAGCTTTCCTTCTTGCACATCCACCTCCGAAAGTTCTCTGTCCACACCTCAATCACCACAGTTTACCATATTATACTGAAGTCCTCTATTTGCACACCAGTCTTTCCCAGTAGACTATAATCTACTAGAAAGCAGGGAGCATGGCCCACTTATTTTGGTGTACTAATGCTAGGTCCAGGCCAGATATATAAGAAGGATTCAATTAATTTTTGCTGAACTGAACCTGGAAGTAATACCTCCATGTGTATCACTGAAAAATTATTTAGGAAATGTATTTACTCACTCTTTCTTGAAACCTGGAAATTTCATCAGCAGCGGTTTTTCTTTTTTCTGCCTTTTCTGTCTTTTCCCTAATCTCCTTTTCAAGTCTCAACAATTCTTCCTGTTCTTTCTTCTGCTGGGTATAAGTTTCTAGCAGCAATTTTAGTTTACATTGGCGTTGACGTTCTTTCTGCTGCTTTTTCTCCTTCTCTTGCTCTTCTTTTAACTGGGAAGCATATTTCATTGACATTTCTATACTTTTCTGTTTTTTCCAAGCTTCAACTGCCAATTTCTGCTTCTTTCTTTGTTCTTCTTTTTGCTTTTGATTATCTTCCTGTTTATTATGAAAAAGCATTGGTATGTTCTCCGCTTTTTCCTTCAACTTGAAAATTTCCTCCTTTTTTTGCTGCTTTTTGGTTTTCCAATTCTGAATAGACTAAATGGTTAAAACATAGCAAGAAAAAATATTTTTAATAGCCAAAAGCATTTTATTTTTTAATTTGGCCACACTGTGCAGCATGCGGGATCTTACTTCCCCAACCAGTGATCGAACCTGGACCCCGGCAGTGAAAGAGCTGAGTCCTAACCACTGGACTGCCAGAAAATTCCCACCAAAACCATTTTAAAATACAACCTCAAATCCATCTTTCTTTCTAGAATAGTGTTGCAGGATGCTAGTTGCTTAGTTTTTAAAAGTGTTTTTTTAAACCAATGCAGGTTTTTTCTATTTCTATTTGTAAAAAATTTAATGTATCTTTTAAAACACTGAATAATGGCTATTCCATCAGCCTTTCTCTTCCTCTTTTAATCCCCAGGTACACAAGGACAACACCTCATTAAGTATCTTCCTCCCCTTCACCTCCTTCATTGTGTTCAGGGGAAACATCCCTTTCCTCTGATCATTTCACTTCTGCTTCCAAATCCTCTTTCTAGGCTTAGAATCCTTTCTGAGTGACCTATCTCTGGTCAAAATATCAGAAGAGGAATTAAAAGTGGGGTAGTTGAGAGTATGTGCTCTGAAGCCAGGTATTTGGGACCAAATCCTGGTTTTGCCATTTACTAGGTGTAACCTTGGACGAGTCACTAAATGTCTCTGTCCTCATTTTGCTCATCTGTAAGTGGTAGGCAGCACTTCTCAAACAGGGTTGTTGTGAAGTTTAAATGAGTAAATGCCTGGCACATAGTGCTTCATAAGTGTAAAAAAAAAAAAAAAAAAGTAAAACGTAAAATAGCTTCAGATCTTTATATATGGGTATGTAAAGATTATTTAAAATTCTAGCAGCCTTCTCTGCCATAAAGGAAACATCCACTGAATTACTTTCCCCTCAAGTTGGGAAATCATTTCCTCATCTTTCCTTATGGTATATCATTCATTTTCATTAAATAAATCCTTATGCTGTGTGTACTATACGCAAGACAATGTGACGGGAACCATAGAAGATTAAAACAATACCAAATGCCATCTAGTATAGTGCTACTCAAAGTACTGGTCCACAACAATATCAGGAATTCATGCCAGGATGTACATCAGTGTACTGCTTCCTCAATGAGAAAGTTTTCTGTGAAAAAACAGCCACCTGAACTAAATAGTGTACTTACTGGGTAGCTGATTCTCATGCAATCATGATAACTCACTGAAGACCAGAATAGTTTGCAAACTAACATCCAGTCCATGCACCATGTTTGAGCAGCATTGCTTGAGGTGAGATATGTACATAAATACTAGAATACAGAATGTGCCATCGCACATCACACAAGACGTATAAACAAGTACTAGTGAAATTCTGAGCGGACTATTTATGTTTGAGTGAGCAGAAAGGAAGCAGCATCTGATCTGGGCAGATTTGGGCAGGTTGATAGTGGAAGGGGGAAGAAAGAAGGAGGTTCCAAAAAGTGAGAACAAGATAAGCAAGGGTAGTTGGGCCAGAAAGTTCATGGAATGTCTGAAAATAAGTATGTTCATTTAGGCAAAACACAGGATATATTAAAGGAAATGGGAGATAAAAATGGTAAATTTCCTACTCAACATTTTAAACTCAACAGATTTGAAACTGCATTCCTGATGCTGTACCCCCAAGCTTCCCTCTTCTCTTCCACCATGTCCTACTTCAGTAAATGACACCTCCACTTTCACACCCCCTCTTACCTCACCCCTACATCCAATCAATCATCAGGTATCAGGAAACAGAGTGGCTGGGAATAAGAAGAGAAAGCCGGAATCCAGGTGGTTTACCTTCATTACAAGAAGCACTGTGTCTGTTCCTTTTCCCTAGAGAGGTGGTTCTCAAACTTTAGCTTATTAACATAATAACCTAGAGTACTTGTTTAAACACAGATTTTGGGGCCCCGCCCCCAGAGTTGAGATTAGGTCTGGGGTTCGGGCCTGATAAATTCTAACAAGTTCCCAGGTGATGCTGACTTTGCTGGTCCACAGACCACTTTGCTGGCCTGTGGACCTCAAGTTTTCAGTATCGTGGAGAAAAAAATCCCAAATAATTCTTAATTGCTTGTCATTTTGAGTTTTTAAAAATGACTTATGTTTCAAAGTTTTTCTTAAAGTTTCAAGTCTCAACCTTACGAACATTCAACTTATTTTGGGCAGAAACAACTGCAACAACAAATGCCAGCTATTTCTTCTAAAACTTTAGACTACACGTGCAATCAAATATTTCTTTAATGCTCCTTAGGTATGTTGTTTGTTGAATTGTCATACCTTTCTTGTTAAACCAATCGAGTTAAAGTTTATCTAGCTACAAAGTCTACAAAAAAGTGACTCAAACTTAGACTATCTAAACCCATGGTTCTTGACCAGGGGCAATTTTTTACCCTCCAGGGGACATCTGGTAATGTCTGGAAATATTTTTGATAATCACAATTCAGGGGATGCTACCAGCATCTAATGGGTGGAGGTCAAGGATGCTGCTAACCATCCTACGATGCACAGGAGAGCCCCCAGAGCAAAGAATTATCCAGCCCAAATGGTCAACAATGCCAATGTTGAGAAATCCTGATCTAAACCAGAGCCAGAATAATATTTTTGTGAAAATGGAACTTTTTAGGTATTTGCTGCAATTAAGAGTTACCCCTTTACTCTGGAGTTGCCAAAATTTTGAGTCTTTTAAAATAAACAATGAGGCTGAAGTGCCAAAACTAAAAGAAACTTTTGAGTCAAAGAGCTTTCTTTCTACTGCCTCTTTATTTTCTGTTGAAAATAATGTGGCCTTTGCTGGTAAGATGACTTTTATCAAAAGCCTGGGTAAATCTGCATTTCCCACACTTCTGGTGGACACAGAGGGTGTTGCCCACTGTCAGACGTTTTCTGACCCACTGTATTATTTACTGGAGTAGATATGCTGGATGTTGAGGATGTCCAACTATAGTTCCACTAAAATGACTTCACTTCTCAATGCCTCAGTTTCACCCTCTATAAGATGGGGGGAAAAACTGTAACATACCTCACGGGGTTGTTGTAAAGTTAATAATACGTGTTAAAGAGTTTAGCACAGTCCTAGAACACAAAAATATACAACAAATAATAGCTATTATAATTGTTACTACCTCTTTTTTCCTTTCTTCTAGGGCCAGAAATTTTTGATACCATTTCTCATGCTGTTGAACTTCATCCTGTGTTCTTCCAGGAAGGTGTTCAAGAACTTCTCCCATAAATGCTGGCTTCCCTTTATGCTTGTTTCTCACCTTTACAAAGTTCTGGTGATCATAATCATCCCAGCCCCCTTGTCGCCCTCCTGCTTGCTGAAGGAATTTTTCAAACTCTACCACTTCTTCTGGAAGAGTACTTGGTGTTACTTTGTCTACAGGAACTTTGCTCGACATTGCTCTGAAAGCTTTCTCTGTTTCCGAATTATCCAAAGCCCATGTGTCCATTTTTCTTGATATGGCACACAACTCATTATTAGTTGTCTTCTCTTCTTTAATAAGCTCTTCATAGCTAAAATTTTTAAAATAAAGTTTGAAAAATAAGATACAAACCAATCCATATTAACCCTTCATTTTTCTTCAAATTTTATGATTCCCAATTCTTTTGATGTCATCTTCTCCACTTTACATTATTAACATTTATAAATCTAAGCCTTAAAAGAGTTTCCTCAGAGAAAAAACAATCTTTCAAATTCTTATGTGAGATTTTATAGTGTCCAAATATAAATGAAAATTCACTTCAAACATGAAAAGCAGTCTAAAACCTAAAGCAAAAGAAAAGAGGTTTTATATTGCCTTTGTGTAAGACTAGTATTAAATACATAAGAATAAAATAGTTTACATACAACAATCTAGTAAAGAGTTATTGAAAAAAAGGTAAATAATTGTATATTAAAATGTATTTAAAACATACATCAACCTCTGCTCTTCCTTAAAAGTGTTAATTGCATTTTCAATTTCTTCCATCATTTCTCTGAGCTTTTCAACAACTGTAAAAAGAAAAAAAGAAAAAAAGGAAAAATTATGTTATGTCATATTTTATTATGACTAAGAATTAAAAATTAGGAAGAAAATTAGAATGTTCCCTTAATTTAAAAACATTTCTTAGGGGGCTTCCCTGGTGGCACAGTGGTTGGGGGTCCACCTGCCGGTGTGGGGGACACAGGTTCGTGCCCTGGTCTGGGGGGATCCCACATGCCGCGGTGCAGCTGGGCCCGTGCGCCATGGCCGCTGGGCCTGCGCGTCCGGAGCCTGTGCTCCGCGGCGGGGGAGGCCGCAGCAGTGAGAGGTCCGCGTACCGCAAAAATTATATATATATATAAAACACATTTCTTAGCCTAAAGGACAAGAAAAAAATGTGCTTTTAAAAAGTGAATTTTTATGATTGCAGTTTTTTGTTTTTGTTTTCTTCTTTTTTGCGGTACGCGGGCTTCTCACTGCTGTGGCCTCTCCCCTCTCCCGTTGCGGAGCACAGGCTCCGGACGCGCAGGCTCAGCGGCCATGGCTCACAGGCCTAGCCGCTCCGCGGCATGTGGGATCTTCCCAGACGAGGGTAGGAACCTGTGTCCCCCGCATCGGCAGGCGGACTCTCAACCACTGCACCACCAGGGAAGTCCCGATTGCAGTTTTTTGATTACAGATTTTTTCCTATGCACATATCTTAAATATTTTTCCCCAAAAAATATTTTATACCACATATATTTTTTTGTGACATGCACTTTTTCTTTAACAAAATGTTGTAGTTAACTTTCCATATCAATATACATATGGCTACTTCATTCTTTTTATGGCTACATGGTATTTCATTGTCTAATGCTACCCTAATTCATTTAATTAATTCTCCAACCGATGAACCTTTAAATAGATGCAATGCTGTAGTAACTATCTTTGCATACATATTTTTGCATGCTCAAATAAATATTTTTAATTTTTATTTTATATCACAGTATAGTTGATTAACAATGTTGTGCTAGTTTCAGGTGTACAGCAAGGTGATTCAGTTATACATACACATGTATCTATTCTTTCTCAATTCTTTTCCCATTTAGGTTATTACAGAATATCGAGCAGCGTTCCCTGTGCTATACAGTAGGTCCTTGTTGGCTATCTATTTTAAACATAGCAGTGTGTACATGTCAATCCCAAACTCTCAGTCTATCCCTGCCACCTCAAATAAATACTTTTAGAGGATAATTGATAACCTTAAATGCTAAATCAAAAAAGTATGCCCACTTTACAGTATGCTAAATACTGTCACACTGTCCTTCAGAGAGGCTCTATCTCTTTACAGTTCTTGAGAGTGCTCCTTCCCATGTAATTCTAGCCAGTTCCAAAATAACCAAAAATTTATTGTCATTGATTTAATTGACATTTTTATAATAATTAATAAGCCTGAGCACCTTTTCACATGTGTTTTGTGTTTCTTTTGCTATAATATGCAACTTACAATCTTTGCCCATTTTTCTGTTGCTCTAATTTGTAGGTACTCTTTACACATTATGGATATTAGCTTTTTAAGTTACATATATACTGCTAATATTTTCCTAATTTGTATTTCAACTTTGCTTATGGTTTTGAGGTATTTTTTAATAGTCAATTATGTCCACTTTTTTCTTTATGGTTTCTGATCTTTGTCATTCTTATAAATTATAATACAATTATAAAAATATTAACCCATGTTCCTTTCTAATATTTTAATGGTTTCATGTATTAATTTAATAAATAATAATTATATTTACTATTTTTTATTGCTTACTATGTTATAAGCAGTGCATAAATGCTTTATGTGCATTGTCTCACTTCATTCCTGCAACAGCTCTATGAGTTAGGTTGTATGATTTTCTCCATTTTAGAGCTAAGTAAATGAAAGCTCAAAGAGATCAGGTAACTTGCCTAAAATCACTTAACTGATAGTTCAAGGATTTGACCCAACATGTGTCTGATTCTTAAGTCCATACATTTTGAGCACTTTACTGCATTGCTTTGATCTCTCAGAAATGAATGCTGGCTTAAGCAAGGAGGTAAGGATACAATTTTGTTTTTCACAAATGACTAGAATTTGCCCCAATACTACTTAGCCATTCCCTTAGGTGTTTGAAATGCCTCTGAAAGGCAATAATTTCAAAAAGCAAATGATGGGAAAACACTAGGCTAAGAATCAAGAAATCAGTCTTCTTTTCCTCTTCATCAGCTGAATCTGAATCTTTGCATACCACAGATTCTTCATCCTGTATGTGACACTATTATCTGTTCTGTCTACTTCATCATTTGTAAGAGTTTGATAGTATTTTAAAGATAAAAAAATACATAAACACCAGATATTACAGTTTTCTGATGTATCCTTATGAATCCCTAACCAAAAAGTAGGGCTTAGCTCCTCCATTAATGCCAAATAGAAAAATTCTTACTAGAAAAGTATAAACTCTTCTAATGAACAAAAGAAAAAACTAATACATGAGAAAAAATATAAAATCTAAATTTACTTACAATCAGGTGTAGGCTTCACATCTTTTAACTGATGCTGAAGTTTCTTTACATTGTTGTGTATTTTGGCCAATTGTTGCTGGATTTTTACTCCTGTAAGGGAGAAGTATGTACTTTAAAATAACTCTATGACAAATGTGGTTCAGGATTCTTCATACAAGACTGATCACCACTATTTAATAAATGATAGTGAAAAGCAATTAAATAATGAACAAAAGATGGTTATTTATAAGTGTCAAAACAGCCTGAACAAACTCTTGCTCTAACTAAACCATCTCTCAATTTCCTCTAATGTTTTAAAGCACAATAGCCTAAATCTTACTATAACCTGTGCCAAGGAAATGTCCTTGGAAATATTTTTTTAAACTCTAGAGACTGAGTTATTGGACACTCAAATACATGGATCAGTAGCATAGGTTTAGTCATGTTTTGTTCTTTAACAGTTTTTTTCTTTCTCTTTTAATTTGTTATAATTTATGGACATAGATTTTGACCTCAACTACTGTTGGAATATTAAAACTGTCTAACCAATATTAATTCTATGAATACTGACAAACTTCCTAGTGAGAATTAACTTCATCTAACCACATCCTCTAAGATGGGGCTGGTGATACCCACTGGTGTCACAGTCATGGCCTTGAGGAGATGTCTCAGGTGCCATTTACTGGTATGTATGCTACAGGTTGCCAAGCTCAGCCAAAGGACCAGTCTGAAGTAAAGTGTTAGGCCCACAATAAAAGCCTGAAGAACAGAAGAGGGTCTCAAAGCCATTTTCAGATGTTCCGTATCAGCAACAGGAAGACTGGGTTCTTCTTTCATATTTTCTTTCTGAAGTTGTAATCTTACTTTAATATTTACTTAAATTATTAGGCTAAAGTCAAATATTCACATTCATATACATATTCATATATAGTAATATTTTATCATCTTTGGGTATTTTACTTATGCACCCCCCTTATTTTTTTGCAACTTTTCCACAAATGAACATGAGGCAGCAAAAGGCTCTGTTCAAAAGTCCTTAAAAGCAATAATTTTTTAAAAAGTTTACCTTTAGGCCTGAAGCCAGTTCTAATATTCAAAACAAACCTCAAATATGTGTATGTGACTTTGGCTTGTTCTATTTTTTATTAAAATTCAAGTGTTCCATAAAAGTAGAAACTTTATCCAATGTATTTTACAGAGTCTTACTGTTGAAACTTTAGGTCAAGAAACTTCCCTAGTAAAGTAATCAGGAAAGTGTTTTTTGTTGTTTTATTTTTGCCACAGTTTGATCAGCTACAGTGATACTGCTATAGGGCAAATGATCTTTTTATTTTTTTAATTAATTTATTAATTTATTATTTTTTTTGGCTGTGTTGGGTCTTCTTTGCTGTGCGTGGGTTTCGGTAGTAGTGGCTTGCGGGCTCTAGAGCACAGGCTCAGTAGTTGTGGCACACGGGCTCAGTTGCTCCGCGGCATGTGGGATCTTTCCGGACCAGGGCTCGAACCCATGTCCCCTGAATTGGCAGGCGGATTCTTAACCACTGCGCCACCAGGGAAGTCCAGGCAAATGATCTTTTATTAATTCATTTGGAACTGACATTCTGCACTGCAGGCAAACCATTCAAATACAATATTACATAAATTCAGGCTAAAATTGTGGCATGATATTTGATGTAAGGAATATGTATTTAGTACTCCTGAGCTGTAATATGTGAAGGGGAAATTTCTATATCCTTATACTAACACAGTGCATTCCTTTTTCTCCTAGATAAAATAAACACAAAGTGTGAATAAAGAGAGGCAAAATTGTAGAAGAGAAATAAAATGATAAAAATAAAGTTGCCTTAAAAGGGGGAAAATCAAATAATTTAAAATGCACAGAATGGAGACACTCTACTTAATGGCATGACTGAGAGACAGAAAGATCAGCCTTGCTTTTGTCTGTAAAAGAACTGAGGGACATTAAGAAATATTAAACAAGGGATGCTTAGATTCCTTTATGAATCAAAGAGGAGAACTGGCAATTTGGCATTTATGTTAGGTCTTATCATTCCAACACAAGAGGGAGAATGATTCTTGCCACTATCTCACAAAAGATGACTTTTTAAAATAGCGCAATCTTACATTCTGAAAGGAAAAACTTATTAAAATATTCTTTTAATTGACTATAAGGGAGTCCCATGAGCAGTATAATCTCTATATAATAAGTCTTAATATTTTATAAAGCTTAGTGGGTTGATAACCATTATTTTTCCTTTAATCAAAGCTAAGATGTTTTTATTATTATAACATAAGGACTTTGCAGCATATAAAATCTACTCTACAAGGAAACAAAGTATTCTTGTAGAATTCTTTTTTAAGGCCAACATTTAGTACACTGTTAACAATGATTAATATTCATAACAAACAACAGAACATATTCACTGTACAACCTCTAAGGCACTTTCTTATATATTATTTCATCAGATGCACAGACAGCTCTACTATGGTAGAAATGGTAGGTTTTATATCACAAACAAGTAAACTCCAGTTTAAGCAATTATGTGACTTGACCACTTCATACCACTAAGTACAGGTTCTGAATCTGTTGATGATTACTTAATCCAGGGCTCAGTCAGTAAGATCGTGGTGATGAGCTAAGATCAGACAGCCCAGGAATCAATTTCCCTTTACTTTAAAAAAATTTAATAGCATTAATTGATTTGACAACCAGAAAACAAAACCCTCTTTTTCCTATTAAAATTAAAGAAATATACACAGAAAACAATCCAGTCAGAATAACTAGTGACCCCAAAAAATAAATACATACCCCTAAAAGATAAACTCATTACCAGCTAGAAAGTACCTTGATAGAGAAAATAACACAGTCAATGAACAAAGACAAAGCACAGGGCAAAACTATAACTTTATATCTCAGGTTTTGTTCATCATGAACTCAACTTACTGTCTGTTTTCCGGCTGTTAATCAATTTATTTTCCAATTCTTCCAGCATACTATGTTCAATTCTGAAGTCACTTTTTTGGTTGTAGAAATGATTGTGTTTATCTTTTTCTATGTTAATAACTCTTTAGGGAAAGAAACAAATAGTGTAAATATGATTTAAGTATATTTTTAATTGTTTAAAATATGAAGATACTTACAATCTGTACTTTGGATTAATTCATCTAAGGATTCAAAATATAATTACTTGGATCAATAAGGCTAAGGAGTCAAAATAGTAGTTAGAAAACTGTTAAGTTCAACTAAAATCAACAGTAATTTGAATTGTTACTTAAGTTACAAAATGTTAATTTAAGAAAATTTAATCATAGACTTGCTTTGAAAACACATAAACTTTTGGCTATTGATTCCAACTCAATCTCACCGTGGGCTGAAAATTGTCACCACTGCTGATGGCTGCTTTCAATAGGAGATACTGTTAACTCTGCAGCATGAGCCAAGACATTTAACCTCTGCAGGCATGAACATCCTCATCAATAAAAAGTGAATAATAACAACTCACCACTACCCAACAGGGCTGTGATTAATATTGTATGAGATAATATATGTGAGGGATCTTTATACAGTAAAATGCACTATGGAAATGCAAGTTATTAATATTAGTAAAACTAAAACTTCAAAAGGCAAACAATCTAGGAATTTTCGTATATTTAAGGGATACTGTCTACATTTACTTCAAAGCTTCCTTCGTCTCATCCTTGCTCCTTGGCTTTAGTCCATCTACCTATTGGTAGGTAGGACTTTTAATGTTAGCTTGAACCCCGGGGTAAAACAAGACAATTACCATCAAGAAACTTTTTTTAGTTGGACACAGAAATTTACTTTCTCAATGCCTGTTTTCTTTCTCCCACAAGGTGGAAATTAACATGACTTCTCCACTAATCCTGAATTTAATGAGTGGTGGAGTATCTCTGGCCACTGACTTAATTTCATATAACCCGAGGGGCAACTATCTAAGGTAGAGTTTCCCAATCTTTTTCACTTGCCACACATAGAGAAAAATTTAATATCCATAAGGCATACTGGGGTAAACAGATGAGAATGTCACAGGCCCTACCTGGCTGCCCCAAAGGCTGAAGAGGTCATAACTTGCACGTATGTTGGGAAAGGAAGGAAGGGGTAGAACAGAGACGTCAAATAGATGTCAGTCTGCAGGTCAACTCTAACAGATTGAGGGTAGCTACTGGAGTCCTGCACTGAGGACTCCAGCCCATCTAGTCTCTGGTTGGGGTGGGGGAAGTTATTATGATCAAATAGAAATGTTTGTCATGGACACAGGATATGCGACGACAGTAAGTATGTTTTGATATTCCTGGATTAGAAATATTAACCTATAAAAACATTCAAAATGTAATAATGGAGACAAATTGCCAAACATATGAAAAGGTGTTCAACCTCACTCATAATACGAGAAATGAATATTAAAACTATACCATGGTAACACTGTATACCTATCAGACTAGGGAAAAAAATCACAACTTTAAATAATATATTCTGATGATAAAACTGTGATGAAATGGGTCCTCTCATATATTGTTGGTGAAATCATAAATTGCCTATGGAGGACAATTTAGCAATATTCATCACATTTGCAAATTCATATACCTTTGACCCAGCATTTCTACTTATAGGAATTGTTCCTAAAGATACACTCACACATGTGCAAAATAATGTGAACCTATGTGGAAACTGCAATTAATTCAACATTATTTGTTATAACATAAGATTTACTATAACCTAAATGTCTATCACTAAGGGGCAGGTTAAATAAATGATGGTACACCCCTACAGTGGAATACAATGCAGTAGTACCGTGTTCTATGTACTGATAAGAAAAGATCTCCAAGATACACTCTTTTTTAACAAAGGTTTTATACGAAAATGTTAGATATACCCAAAAGTAGAGAATGGTAAACTGACTCCCCTCAGATAGCTTCATACAATATATACCTCATATCACTCTGATTCACTCAACAATTTTACCTTTTTCCTTCTTGGTTCAGCTACCTTTTCTTATCTTTTCTCTTCCTTTTTTGCTTAAGTATTCTAAAGTAAATCTACTACATTATATAGTTTCACCCCAACATACTTCAGTGTGCATTTCTACAGATTATGGATACCTGACATATATAATTATAATGCCATTATCATGCCTGACAAAATCAATAACTCCTTGGTATCTAGGATATATTCTTAAGTTAAAAAAACAAAACAAGATGCAGAACAGTGTATACAGTATGCTACCATTTATATAAAAAAGGAACCATTTGAATAAGTACATAAAATATAAGTACATAAAATATCTTATAAGTACATAAAATATCTCTGGAAAGATACATAAGAAACTAAAACTACTAGCTGAGGGGAACGGAAGTGTTTGAAACAAAGACCTTCCACTGTAGACCCTTTGATATGAACTGATTTTTGAATTATGTGAATGTATAACCTATTCTGAAAATAAAACAATTATATTACAAATGGTGTTCTTTCCTTTGCATCCAATGAGAATTGTTGGATTCAATTTCAATGGATTTTTCTAATACTCTTTCAATGAGTTTTTCTAAAACCTTACAACAGATGAAGGAAGATTAATCAGAGTTACAAAACCTACACATACTGATAGACAAGGTATCTATCTATATTGGCATAATCTACTGGTTTGCTATATATATGGACATTAACCGCCTGGTGGATTACCCTATCTAGAGAGAAACATGACCAGAATTCTTAACCTAGAGTCCAATTCTATCTAAGGTAATGCATTTTGGAAATTTTTAAAAAATTGTATTTTATCAAATTCTGAGTATTAAAAATATAAGAATTATACAAATACAGTAAGAATTCAATCTCACAAGACTACAGTATGGTCTAACTTTTCAAAATTCGAACAGTACACTTTTTATTGGTAGAATTTCTAAACAGACCCAACTGCCACCAATTCTGGTCCAGAGACTATTTCTTACAAATGACTCCTTTTCTCTTGGTTCCTTAGCAAACTGATATTGTATAAATTCAGAGCAGTGTTTGTACAAAGCCTCCAACTATAGGATAGGGTTGGGTGTTCTGAATACTAATTCTTTTATCTTTACTCATGATATTCATCATATCATATGGTGCTACTGATAATGTTAAACATTGAGTAAATATCACTGGTTATTTTAAAAATACATATACACTAAAACTTAAAATAAATGCCAACTTCTCAATCATTCTAGTCATAATGTGCAGGATGGATCTGAAAGGGCAGAGACCAAGGAAAGGAAACCAATGAAAAGGCCAATAAAAAAACCTCAAGGGTACAGCACAGACGTTTCATTAAAATTATTCACTCACTCAAAAAGATTTACTGAGTGCTCACCTTGGTAAGTAAAAATGTATTTAATCTGTTACTTGATATATGTGATCTAAAGAAATAACTTTTGTTTTTGTTGATATACACTGTCTCAAAATGGTAAAAATAAATAAATAAAATTTAAATAACTATACTTAAAATTAACTTTATACTAAATAGCTTATTATCATTTGTCTATTTCACACTTCTCTTGTTTTACATCTGAAAGACTAGTGACTAGAATTTCATAACTTAGTGTGGGATTGGATAGGGTGGAGTAGAATTTTTATGCTGTTCACCATAAAATGGCTAGTAATGTTATTTGAAGATAATGTTTTTATACTTACTGATTTTTAAATTTTTCTGCTGTACGTATGAATTCTGCTTTCTTAGTCCGACTAACTTTCTGCTTCCAGTTTTGAAGCTGAAAAGGACGAATTGCACCTGAAGTACCAAAACAGCCATCACTCTGAATAGAAAACAAAAATAAATTTATCCTCAATAATAAAAATGGTAGGAGATGAAGGTGGAATTTTTTTCAGAGAAAAAACATCAATGATGGAGTGTCTCAGGGGATAATTTGGGGGCCAATCTTATTTAATTTTTAAAAATACATTTTGTGGAAGAAGGAATATCTATCTTAAAATGCTAAATTAGTAAGTAAGATATGTAATGTCTTCAGGGATTTTCAGAAAAGATCTAATTCTTTCATTCAATCAGTCATTTACCAATATGTATTGAACACTTATGATGTGACAGGTGCTGCACTAGACACTAGGGAAACAATGATAGCCCATGATAATATGGCGCTTGACTTAAAGTCTAGTGAGGGGAACAGACTTAAAAAGAAAAGAGTAAAAAAGCAATAAATTAAAAACAAAAACATGGTAAGTGCTATTAAGGAAATAAAAAATGTTGAGATGAAGATAATGGGGCAAAGCATTATTTTTTTTTCTTATTTTTTTTCAGTTAGAATGGCCACAGAAGGTCTATTTGAGGGGATGATGTTTAAGGAAGAATGGAGCCAGCCATGCCAAAAACTATAGGGAAAGGTGTGCCAGGCAGAGGGACTAGCACGTGCAAAAGCCCTAAAGCAGGAAAAACCTTGGCTAGTTAAAGCAGAGAAAAGGCAACTGTGACACGAGATTAGTAAAGTGCAGAGTAAAGTAGGAGATGAGGATACAGAGGTAGGCAAGTGGCACATCACTCCAGCATTTTAAGTCACTAGGGGAGTCTGGATTTTACTGAAGGGTTTAGAGTAGGAGAATGCCACGATACACTTAATTTTTTTTTTTTTTTTTTGCGGTACGCAGGCCTCTCACTGTTGTGGCCTCTCCCGTTGCGGAGCACAGGCTCCGGACGTGCAGGCTCACGGGCCTAGCCGCTCCGTGGCATGTGGGATCCTCCTGGACCGGGGCACGAACCCGTGTCCCCTGCATCGGCAGGCGGACTCTCAACCACTGCGCCACCAGGGAAGCCCATATACACTTAATTTTTAAAGGAAATCCTTCTGGCTAATTTTTTGGAGAATAAATTGATGGAAGGTGGAGGAGGAGGTGAGGAAAGACTGGAAGCAGGAGAATCAATGAGGCAGGTGACACAGCAACACAGACAAGGAAAGATGGTGTTCAGGGCTACCAGGGTGATGGTGAAGATTAAAAGTAAGAAGACTAAATATATCTGGGAGGTATAACCAAGAGGAATTGCTGACAGCCTGGATGTGGGAGAAAAAGAAAAAAGGAAACAAGCCTTTAAATTTTGAGAAGCAAGCAAGAATAAAGTAATGAATTTAGGAAATACTTCTAAAATTGGGATATAATCCACATACCATAAAATGTACACATAAAGTTTACAATTCAGTGGTTTTTAGTATATTCACAAAGGCGTGCAACTATCAACAGTATCTAGTACCAGAATATTTCCATCATACCAAAAAGAAACCCTGTACTTATTAAGCAGTCACTCCCCATACCCCTAGGCAGCCATTAATCTATTTTCCAACTCTGGATTTGCCTATTCTGGACAATTAATATAAACAGGATCATACAACATGCAACCTTTTCTGTCTGGTTTCTTTCACTTAGTAAATTTTTTTTTTAATTTATTTAATGTATTTTTTTCTTTTTTTGGCTGCGTTGGGTTGTTGTTGCTGCTCGGTCTTTCTCTAGTTGTGGCGAGCAGGGGCTACTCTTTGTTGCGGTGCACGGGTTTCTCATCGCGGTGGCTTCTCTTGTTGCGGAGCACGGGCTCTAGGCACGTGGGCTTCAGTAGTTGTGGCTCACAGTCTCTAGAGCGCAGGCTCAGTAGTTGCAACGCACAGTCTTAGCTGCTCCATGGCATGTGGGATCTTCCTGGACCAGGGATTGAACCCATGTCCCCTGCGTTGGCAGGCAGACTCTCAACCACTGAGCCACCAGGGAAGTCCCTAGTATAATGTTTTTTAAGATTCATCCACGTTGTACCATGAATCTGTACTTCATTCCTTTTTATGGCTAAGTCATATTCCATACAGATCTAGCATATTTTGTTTATCTACTCATCAGTTAATGGACAATGGGATTACTTTCACTATTTGGTCAATATGAATAATGCTACTAAGAACACTTGTGTACAAGTTTAAGTATGAACATATGTTTTCAATTTTCTTGGGTATATACCTAGCAGTGGAATTTCTGGATCATAGGTAACTCGTTTTTACTTTCCCATTTAAAAATTTCATGTTTTTTTTTTTTTAAGCTGTAAGCCTTCTTATAAGTCCCTTATCAGATAAATGATCTGCAAATATTTTCACCAATTCTGAGTTGCCTTTTCACTTCCCTGATGATGTCTTTTGAAGTACAAAGGTTTTGAAAAAGTGCCAAACTGTTTTCCACACTGGCTGCACCATTTTACATTTCCACCAGCACTATATGGGGGTTCCAGTTTCTTCACATCCTCACCAACACTTGTTATTGTCTATCTTTTTTTATTACAGTCATCCTAATAGATGTGAAATGGTATCTCAGTGGTTTTTCGTTAGTCCATAATGACTAATGATACTGAGCATCTTTCCATGTACTTATTGGCTATTTCTTTGGAGGAATATCTATTTATCTCCTTCCCTATATTTAAAATTGGGTTGTGTTTTTATTTTTGAGTTGTAAGAGTTATTTATATATTTTAGATATGTCCTTATCAAAATATGATTTGTAAATATTTTCTCCCATTCTCTGAGCTGTCTTTTCACCTTCTTGATAATATCATTTGAAGCACAGAGTTTTAAATTTTGCTGGTCCAATTTATTTTATCTTCAGCTGCTTGTGCATTAAATGTCATATAGAAGACACCATTACCTAATTAAAGGTTATGAGGACTTACATCTAAGTTTTCTTCTAAGAGTTTTACAGTTTTATCTCTCAGATTTAGGTTTCTAATCCATTTTGAGTTAATTTTTATATGTGGTGTGTGAGAGAAGTCCAACTTCACTCTTTTGTATGTGAATACACCATCTGTTGAAAAGACTATTCTTTCCTTATTGAACTATATTAGCACCCTTGTTGAAAATCAATTGCCCACAAATGTAAGGGTTTACTCTTAACTCTCACTGGTATGTCTATCCTTGTGCCAGTACCATACTGTTTGATCACTGTAGCTTCACAGTAAATTCTGAAATTAAGAAGTGGGAGTTCTCCAACTTTGTTCTTTTTCAAGATTGTTTTGACTATTTTGGGTCCCTTGAATTTCCCTTATGAATTTTAGGATCAGATTGACAGTTTCTGCAAAAAAAAAAAAAAAAAAAAGACAGCTGAGATTCCGATAGGGATTGCATTGAATCTGTAAATCAATTTAGGGAGTACTGCCATCTCACGAATATTAAGTCTTCATATTCATGAACACAAAATGTTCGTTTAGGTAGGTTTTCTTTAATTTCTCTCAATGATGTTTCTGAGTTTTCGAAACATATGTTTCAAAAACTTAAACGTGTTGCACTTTTGCTAAATTCATTCCTATGTATTTTATTCTTCATTATACTATGGAATATTAAATTTTTTAATTGAAGTATAGTTGATTTACAGTATTGTGTTAGTTTAGATGTACAGCAAAATGATTCTTACATTTTTTTCAGATTCTTTTCAATTATAGGTTATTACAAGATATTGAATATAGTTCCCTGTGCTATATAGTAAATCTCTGTTCTTTATCTATTTTATATATAGTGGTATGTATCCATTAACCCCATACTCCTAATTTATCCCTGCTCCCCCTCTTTCCCCTTTGGTAACCATACTTTTTTTGTTGTTTTTGTTTTTTCTGTAAGTCTGTTTCTGTCTTGTAAAACTTGATCTGTATTATTTTTTAGATTCCACATATAAGCAATATCATATACTATTTGTCTTTCTCTGTCTGACTTACTTCACTCAGTATGATAATCTCTAGGTCCATCTGTGTTGCTGCAAATGGCAATATTTCATTCTTTTTTATTGCTGAGTAATACTCCAAAATGGCACTATTTTCTTAATTTCATTTTTGAACGGTCCATTACTACTGTATAGAAGTACAACTGATTTTTGTACATTGCTCTTGTTTCCTGCAAGTTCCTGCAAACAGCTGAACTTGTTTATTAGCTCTAATAGTTTTTTTGGAGGATTAGTTAGGACTTTTTATATACAAGATCATGTCATCTGCAAATAAGGATAGTTTTATTTCTTCTTTTCCAATCTAAATGCTTTTTGTTTTTCTTGCCTAGTTGCCTGGCTAGAATCTCCAGTGAATAAAGTGGTGAGAGTGGATATTCTTGTCTTATTCCTGATCTTATGGGAAGTCTTCAATCTTTTGTCATTAAGTATTATGTTAGAGGTTAGTGTTTCATAGATGCCTTTAACAGGCAGAGGAGTTTCCTTCTATTGCTAACTTGTCGAATATTTTTATCATGAAAGAGTGCTGGATTTTTTCAGTTGCTGTTTCTGCATCTATTGAGATGATTATATGGTTTTTGTCCTTTATTCTATTAGTATGTTCTATTATGTTGATTGATTTTCATATACCTGGAATAAATCCCAACTAATCATGGTGTAAAATCCTCCCCTATGTTGTTAGGTTTGGCTTGATAGGGTTTTGTTGAGAATCTTTGCATTTGTATGCATAAGAGATACTGATCTGTTATTTTCTTTCTTGTGATGTCTAATTTTGGTATCAAGGTAACAATGGCCTTATAGAATGAGTTGAGAAGTGTTCCCTTCTCTATTTTATGAAAGAAATTTGTTATCAACAAAAAAAACCCTGACATTTATATTTACCTCTACATTTGTCTTTATTATTATATATTACAAATATATTTATATGTACCTTTATTATAATAATATATTATCATACATTACCTTTATTATTATATACCTTTACATTATACTGACTTTTATATTTACCCTATATTTACCTTTACCAGTACTCTTTATCGATATTATTCTTCACTTGGATTTGAATTATTACCTAGTATCTTTTTACTTTTGCTCGAAGGACTTCCTTTAGTATTCCTTGTAGGGCAGATATGCTGGCAATGAATCCTCTCAGTTTTTTAAAATCTGGGATTGTCTAAATTTCTCCATTTTTTTCACTAAAGATTTTTACATTTTACTTGAGAAATGTGTGTAGAGAATACAATTTTTAAAAATTTGTTCATTAGCTTATAAGTATAATATAATCTTGATCATATGGGGAAATTATGTTTAGCTGAGGAAAATATGCTCCAATTCTGAGAAGTACTATACAGTTGACCCTTGAAAAATACAGATTTGAAGCAGATGCACTTATACACAGATTTTTTCCAATAAATATACTGGAAAAAATTTTGGAGATTTGTGACAATTTGAAAAAAACAGATGAATCACACAGCCTAGAAATATCAAAAAAATTAAGAAAAAGTTAGGTATGTCATGAATGCATGAAATATATGTAGATACTAGTCTATCCTGACATAGGCATAAGGTGAGTGACAGTCATATAAAATTAATAATGCGTTAGTTTTCTTACTGTTTTATAACTTTGCTTTCAAAGAGTTACATTACCGTACAGTATGCTATTCTCTCTCTTAATTGGAGAAAGTGCCTAGCAGCCTAACATCACAGGTAAGTGGTTTTTGAAAAAAATGGAACAATGTTCCCAATGTTACATTATGAATATGATGATAATATTGTATGCCATAAAAATTTTATAATGATTCTTTCACTGGTGTATAGGCTAGGCTATTGTGAAGCAAACGTATCGACTATATTAGGCTACCATAAAGCAATCATATTGCTGCTCTTCATTATCAGTGCATGGACCATTATATTTGTAAATAAATATGAATTTCTTCTTCACATTATGTTTTCATTTTTGATGTCTAGTGTTAGTAATACATACAACATCTATAGTGTTTTGTATAAGACAATACTGATATAGATACTGACTGGCAATTCATCTTATAAACAAATCATGTAAACTTACAGTATCGATAAGTACAGTACAGTACTGTTCATGTATTTTTGCCTCCTTATGATTCTCTTAGTAACATTTTACTTTTTCTAGCCTATTTAATTGTAACAATGTATACAATAGTATACAACAGTATGTATACTGTAACAACAGTATAATGACTATATACAGTCATTACATGACTGTATACAATACAGTCATATTACATGACTGTATACAATACAGTCATATTATATGACTGTATACAATACAGTATAACAAAATATGTGTTAACTGACCAAAAGATCAACAGTAGGCTATTAGTAGTTAGGTTTTTGAGGCGTCAAAAGCTATACATAGATTTCTGACTATGCAGGGGTTGGTGCCTCTAACCCTCGTGCTGTTTAAGGGTCAAGTGCACTTACTTGTTCTAGTTATGTGAATTCCAGGGATGTGGACTTCTAGGAGAATTTACATGGGAGCCAATAGAGGACCTGTGCATATGTTTTCAATTTTCCATAGTCTACCATTATCCATTATATTTTACTGCCATTATATTTTGGGGACAATAGAGTGAAGATGTCCTTATAATTAGTGGCAGCAAATTTTGTAACCTAGGTTTCCATTTTATATGTTTTTTATGAAAAATAACTTGGCAAACAATAAAGTCTTTGGGTTTTACTAGGCTGTAAGGGATAAAACTATCTATATTTTTAACAAATCAACTCACTTAGAGCTTGAGTTAGCATGTTTCATTGGCAGAAACACTATGCTGGAAACAGAGCCCCTATTGAGATGTATATCTAATAACAGAAATCGAGGCAAATTATTTAATATCTTTAAGTCTCAACTTTATATTTTAAAGTTATTTTTATGAAAATATTTTATTGGATAAACTCCAAGCTCCCTTTGAATTCCAATCTCCTTTGATATTTAAATTGAGATATAATTGACATATAACATTATATTAGTTTCAGATGTACAATATGATTCAATATTTGTATATATTGCAAAATGCTCACCACAAGTCTAGTTAGCATCCATTACCAGAGTTACAAATTGTTTTTCTTGTGATGAGAACTTTTTAGATCTACTCTCTTAGCAACTACTGTTAACTAGTCACCATGATGTACATTACATCCCCAGGACTTATTTATTTTATAACTAAGTTTGTACCTTTTGACTACCTTTATCCATTTTGCCCAGCCCCTATCCCCTGCCTCTGACAACCACCAACCTGTTCTTTGTACCTATGAGTTTAATTTTTTTTTTTTAGATTCCACATTTAAGTGAGATCATATGGTATCTGTCTTTCTCTGTCTGACTTATTTCACTTGACATAATGTCCTCAAGGTCCAACCACATTTTTGTAAATGGCAAGATTTCCTTCTTTTTATGGTTGAATAGTATTCCAGTGGTGTGTGTGTGTATCATATTTTCTTTATCCATTCATCATTAGTGGTCATAGGTTGCTTCCATTTCTTGGCTATTGTAAATAATGCTACAGTGAACACTGGGGTGCATGTATCTTTTCAAGTTAGTGTTTTCATTTCCTTCAGATAAATACCCAGAATTGGAATTGCTGGATCATATCGTAGTTCTATTTTTAATTATTTGAGGAACCCCCATACTGTTTTCCAGAGAGGCTAAACCAATTTATATCCCTACCAACAGTGCACAAGGGTTCACTTTTCTCCACATCCTCACCAACACTTGTTATTTCTTGTCCCTTTGATAACAGCTATTCTAAAATGTGCAGTTTTGATTTGCATTTCCCTGATGATTAATGATGCTGAGCATCTTTTCATGTACCTGTTGGTCATCTGTATGTCTTCTTGAGGAAAATGCCTATTCAGTTCCTTTGCCCATTTTCCAATCTGATTTTTTTTTTTTTTTTTTGCTATTGAGTTGTACAAGTATATACTTTGGATATTAACTCCTCATATGACTTGCAAATGTTTTCTCTCGTCAGTAGGTTGGCTTTTCATTTTGTTGATGTTCCCTTTGCTGTGCAGAATCTTTTTAGTTTGATGTAGTCTCCTTCATTTTTAGACAATTACTTTTCTGGACACAGAATTCTTGGTTGAGAGTCCTTTTCTTTCAGCATTTTGACTATGTCTATCACTCCATGCCCTTGGAGTCCAAGGTTTCTGTTGAGAAACCAGTTTTTACTGAGGATCCCTTGTATGTGTTGAGTTGCTTCTCTGTTGGTGCTTTCAAGATTTTCTTTTTGTCTTTGTCTTTTCTACAGTTTGATTATGACATGTCTAAGTATGGATCTCTTTGAGTTTATTCTACTTGGAGTTCACTGAGTTCCAACAATGTGCAGATTCATATTTCACCCATCATTTCTTCAAATATTCTTTTCCCCCGTTTTCTCTTTCTTCTCCTTCTGGGACTCTCATTAGCTGTGACACTTGATGGTATCTCACAGGTCTCTAAGGCTCTGTTCATTTTTCTTCATTCTTTTTTTCTTTCTGTTCCTCAGTCTGGATAATCTGAACTGACCTATCTTCTGCCAGCTCAAATCTAGTGTTGAGCCCCTCTAGTGAATTGAGTTCTTGTATTTTTTAACTCCAAAATTTCTATTTGATTCTTTTATTATAATTTTTCTCTTTATAGATATTTTCTATTTGGTGAGACACCATTCTCATAGTTTGTTTTATTTCTTTAGAAATGGTTTCCTTTAGATTTTTGAACATATTTAAAGTAGATGATTTAAAGTCTTTGTCTGTTATGTCCAACATTTGGTCATCTTAAGGGACAGTTTCTTTTTACTGTTCTATTTTTTTTTAATTCTTCTGTGTGTGGACCATACTTTCTTGTTTCTTTGCACATCTCATAATTTGTCTGTCAAATACTCAACACTTTAAATAATATAATGTGGCAACTCTGAAAATGAGATTCTTTCCCCTCTCCAAGGTTTGTTGTTGTCACTGTTTGTTTAGTCATTTTTCTGAACCAATTCGGTAAAATCTGTATTCTTTGTTTGTGTGGTACTGAAATCCCTGTTTTGTTAGCTTAGTTGTCCGTGAACAATTGGTTGGTCAAAGATTTTCTTAGATGTCTTGAACAAATTAAGTCCCCAGTCTTTGCTGAGGTGGTCTAAGTACATGCTGGAGCATGCCATCAGTACTCGGGCAAGCAGTCTAAAACTCTACTTTAGCCTTCACTTCCTGTTGCACAGAGTTTCAAGACCAGCCAAAGGTGAGAGCTCAGGCCTTCTTAGGCCTTCTCTGGTTGCATTCATTTCCTATCACTACTATAACAAATTTACCAAAGATTTGTTTACCACAAACTTAACAACACAAATTTATTCTCTTACAATTCTGGAGGTCAAGTCTAAAATTAAGGTGTTGGCAGGACTGTGTTCTTTCTGGAGATTCAGAGGAGAATCTATTACTTCCTTACCTTTTTTTCAGGTTTTAGAGGCCACTTTTATTCCTTGGCTCATGGCCCCTTCCTCACATAACTTCACCCTCTTGCTTCCACTGTTACCTCTCCTACTGGTTCTGATCCTCCTGCTTCCCTCTTACAAGGACCTTTGTGAATATATCGGCCCACCCAGATAAACTCCCCATCTAAAGATCCTCAATTTAATCATATCTGCAAAGTTCCTTTAATCATGTAAGGTCACATATTCACAGGTGCTGGGGATTAGGATGTGACTATCCTTGAGGGGGGAGGGGGATTCTGCACTCTAACCACACACACACAGCCCTATTCATGTGTGTGATCTTCTAGAGGAAATCCATTTTGAGTAATAATTTAAAGTCAGAAAAGTAATGTGCTTATTACTGAAGGACCACTCCAGGCAGCCAAATGCCATAAAATACAAGTCATCACAGGAAGGTCATTAGAAACAAATCAAACAGAAGACACAGTTCTATCTTGGTACAAAACCAGAACGTACACTAGGTGATACTGCTAGAGATACTTCAAAAAAGTTATAATTCAGCTGCTGGAAAGATCAAGAGGGAAAGGGCATCTGAGAGGACAATCAAGAGATTCATGGTCTTCGGCCTTGAAAGGCAATGGCTGAGGAGAATTATGGACAAATAATATACAAGTATTAAAGTACATAGATAGGGTACATTATTTCTTTCCAAAATGAATGAGAAATTTATGGGATTCCACACTCTATGGAGGTTGTAAAATAAAACACAATATAAAATAGTTCTAAAACTTCAAAGATAATTTTTCCAAAATAATTTAAGGAAACAGTTACGGACTGAATTATCACCCCCCAAATTCACGGTTGAAGCCCTAGATTTGGAGGAAGTAATTAAGGTTAAATGGGATCATAAGGATAGAGTCCTAATCCATTAGGACTGGTGTCCTTATAAAAACAGGAAGAGGGCTTCCCTGGTGGCGTAGTGGTTGAGAGTCTGCCTGCCGATGCAGGGGACGCGGGTTCGTGCCCCAGTCCGGGAGGATCCCACATGCCGCGGAGTGACTGGGCCTGTGAGCCATGGCCGCTGAGCCTGCGCGTCCGAAGCCTGTGCTCCACACGGGAGAGGCCACAACAGTGAGGGGCCCGCCTACCACAAAAAAAAAAAAAAAAAAAGAGGAAGAGACACCAGAAAACTCTCTCTCTCTGCATATGCACATGTGAAGACACAGCACGATGGTGACTGTCTACAAGCCAGAAACTAACCCTGACAGCACCTTGATCTTGGACTTCCCAGCCTGCAAAATGGTAAAAAAGTAAACTTCTGTCATTTAAGCCATTCAGTCTGTGGTATTTTGTTATGGAAGCCATAGCAGGCTACTAGAGGAACTTTAGATATTTTGGCAGACATCTCTAATATCATGAGGAAAATTATCTCTTCTCAGGAAAACATTAGTTGGTTTCACCGTTAGAGTCAATAGGAATACTCATTCATGAAATCCTATGACAAATATCCAAGTTCAGTGCTAGGATGTAGAATTTGAGTGTATAGTGTGTATGTGTGTGTGTCTGTGTGTATGTGTATGTGGTATGTTGGGGGGAATACACAGAGGGATAACACATAGTTAAACTCCTCAAAAAGCACAGTATGGTACAGTAGAGATTCTAATTGTTTTTTTTTTTAAACCCAAACACCCTTGAGAAATTCTACCTCACTACTGCTGTGACTGTCAGTCATGAGGCTCTGCCTTCCCTAAACTGGTGAGAGGGTATAAAGCAGGGTGTCTCAACCTCAGCACTACTGATATTTTTGACCAGGTAATTTTTTGTTTTGGGGGAGCTGTCCTTTGGCCTGTACCCACTAGATGCTAGGAGCACACACAAACACCCCACAGTCCCCCTGCAGCTGTGACAACCAAAACTGTCTCCAGACATTGCTGAATGTGAGAAACCGATGTCACAGTTGAAACAGCTCCACAGGTGATTCTGGTCCAACACCAAGGAAGGCAAACCTCTGAGAATCACTGTAGTCGGCAAGAGTGTGCATCAATAACAGTATTAGCCAACTTGTGAGAAATGCAAACCAGGAGGTTAAAATGGTTATAAGAATTTGGAGAACAAATCATTTTCAACTAAAGTAAGCCAGAGAGAGCCACCAAGAGGACTAAAACACTAGGGCCATACATTTTAAAAAAGATTTTAAAAGTATTTTAAATATATCTGAAAAAATTATATATCTATTATGTATTTTTCTGTATTTTATATTTTTTTCCTGAGACATTTGGGCCAGAGTTAGAATAATAAAAAGAAATACAGAGGATGTGTGAGAAAATTTGTCTGAGGTGGAATTTCTTGAATTTCTTGAAACAGGTAAAGACACTGTATTTTCTTAGAGGAAGAAAATGATAGAAGCTGTCCTCAGCTCATAACAGCCTTCTTTCAGGTTTGGACTAATCCACAAATATTTAATGAGCATCTACTATGTTCCTGGACTAAAGAGGCACAGCTTTTGGTACTGGGAATACAATAGTGAATAAACTTCCAAAAGTTTCTTCCCTCATAGAGGGCAGGGTTTACATTCCCAGGCAGGGTGGAGAAAAATTTAAGAGTAAGCATAAAATATGTAATATATTATATGGTAATAAGTGCTATGGAGAAAAACAAAACCAGAAAAGACAACAGGGTGTGCTGGGTAGGGGGACTCAGTAAGGGGAGGTCAAGGAAAGAATCACTGAGCTGATGGCATTTGAACAAAGATATCTGCAGGCGGTGATGGTGTTGGCCATGAGACCATGAGGAAAGAGATTCCAAGCAGAGGGAACAGCAACTGCAAAAATCCTGAGAGAGGAGTGTGCTCCACCTGTCTGAAGGACCACCAGGAAGCCAGTATGGCTGCAGCCGACTCAGAGCAGGGGACTGGGGATGAGGTGACAGGGAGGTGGTAGGGGCAGCTCAGAGGCCCTGTGGACCACGGTAAAAACGTTTGTTTTTACTCTGAGGGATCTGAGCAGACAAGTGTCATTACTGGACTCAATCACCTGACTGTTGATAAAACTTGAGGAAGGCAAGAGTGGAAGAATAGAAACCAACTAGGAAAGTATTTCTGCTGGGGGAGAAATGATGGTGTGGACCACCATGTGAGGTGGTGAGAAGAGTGGGATTCTGGACTTATTCCGAAGGTATAACAGACAGGAACTGCCCATGCTCTGGGGTGTGGGCTGTGAGAGAAGGAGAGGTGCTCTTTGACCTGAGCAACTGGATCCAACAATTCTCCTTGGGGGATCCTCTGGTCCTCACTGCAGAGAAACGGGTCCTGAGAAGATCTCTGGAAACACATCAGCCTCAGACCATCCCATGTTTGACTCCTCCTTGTGTTCCCAGCGCTGATACAATAATACAGCAGCCACCAGTCACTGGGCACCGAATTTCTCTCCAACCAAGCATTGTACCAGGGGCTTCCCAGACAATGTGCACGGCTCGAGAAGCTGCATATTATCAGTCCCAACGTTTAGATTAGAAACTGAGTCACCGAGAGGTTAAATATGTTCCTATCACACGCTAGGAAGAGGCAGAGCCAGCGTTTCCACCCAGATCTTCCTCCACTCCAAAACCTCAAGAGAGGCGGCTCCGTAAAAGCAGTTAAACGCACAAGCGAACAAAGCGAAACGCTGGCGCGCCAGGCCCCGAGCAAAGGGAGGCTAACACCGCGCCTCCCGCCTCCCGGGGCCGCGCTGCAGAGCACACCTGTTCAGCCTGGGGCCCCGTCCAGCCTCTGGCGCCTGCAGCCTCCCGGCCCACGTCTGCCTCCTCCATTTACCTGTTGCGGCACAGGCGTTGCTCCCACGCGGGTCCCGGTGGCCGCACCCGCCCCGGCCACAGCCCCCGCTACAGCTGTGGCCGCCGCCGCCACCACGACCGTCGTCAGGGCGGCCATCTTTCCGCGCCGAGCCGCTCGGTGCGCTGCGGCCCCCCAGGCCTGGGGTGGAGGGGTTCGGGCGTGGGGAGATTCTGGCTCTGCCGGGGCGGCAGAGCTCCCCCGGCAGGGAGAACGCTGCCGAGATGTGGGGCGGGGCCGGAGCGCAGGGCGGGGCGGGAGTGCGGGGCGGAGGTGGGCCGCGGTGCAAGGCGGGGCGGGGTCGGGATCAGGGCGGGGCCCGAGCGCGGGCCGGAGCGCGGGCCGGTGGTGGGCTCGGCTTCGCTGTGCTCTGCGGCGCAGTTTTATTACAGTGCACGTTATCTACTCTTTATTTGGCAAAAAGTCTTTCTCCCCGGCCCCTGTCCCCTAACCACCGGGAAAATTCATTGTTTTTCACTGTCCTACTTAAATTTATTCGTGTTATATATAGATATATGATATACATAGATATCTATATATCCATAGAGAGAGATACTTTACATAATAGAACTTCTTTCTAGGTTTCTACTAAGTTCTGGTGAAACTGAGTCTAAATTAAAAAACATTATTGATGAGCCTGAACAATATATTTCACATTTTCAAACAAAACACAGCATGCCCTACACTATCAGATATCAGGCGCAGGGATGTCACACTCCTAGGACTTGGCCATTTAGAAGAGAGACTCCAAAGATACAGTGTTGGGAAGGTGGTGAAAAGCCAGAGATGACTCCTGCAGTCAAGTCATTGGCAACCAGTGGCAATTCAGCTGATTTGTGGATGCATTGCGTTTTCCTCCTTTAAAGGAACGTATTCATGCATTCATCGATTCATTAATTCAATCAATATCCAGCTGCTACTATATGCCAGACCTTGAGAATTAACTGTTGAATTAGACACACACACGAAGTTCCTTCTCTCCAAACTTCTATCAGGGAATTCAAACAAGTAAACAAACAGGGTGTTTATCGAGCACTTACTTTGTGCCAGTACTGTTCTAAACAATCTAGTGAAGTAGGTACTATTATCATTTTCATTTCACGGATAATGTTAAGTAACACAAGACCATATACAAGTAGGAACTGGGATATAAGCCTAACTGGTCTAACTCCAGAGACCATCCTGGTAGAGATGTTAAAACAGGCAGATGGAGCCCAGGAAAGAGACTAGAGTTAAATATATGAATTTGGTCTTCATCTCCAAGTAGAAAACATCTTAAAAAGTGAATGAGATTACTCAGGGAGAGTATAAATTGAAGTCTGGGAACTGAGGCCTAGAGCCCTCCAACACAGATGACACAGACAGGAGGAGTTGACAGGAGAGGTCTGTGAGAAGGGAGGAAAGCCGGAATCCTATGGAAGAAAGTGTTTCAAGAATGATCAACTGTGTGGTCTGCTGCACAAAGGTTGAGTGACATGAAAACAGACAGCTGATGGTTGGATTTGACAATGAGGAGGCCACTGGCCACCCTGACAAGAGCACTGTCAGTGGGGTGGTGAGCCTGGCTGAGACAGCTGAGGAGATGATGAAGGTGAGGGGTGGAAATAATGTCTTTAGACAACTATTTTGATGATTCTGTGATGCAGGTGATCAGTGAAATGAGGTGGTAGCTTGAAGATGTGTGATCAAAGAAGATACATGTGGTGTGTGTGTGTGTGTATGTTTCAAGCTGGGGACTAGTGGAGGGCATCTGTACCTTGGAGTCTAGGTCACAGATGGAAAGTTTGATGTCTGAGAGGGGCACCTGCTCTTCCTTACTGGAGGGTTGCAGCACAAGGTGGTTGGCAGATTTGGAGACAAAAGATGGGCTGCTCTCCTTTCCCCATGCACTAGAAGGAAGAGGGAAGCTTCCGGGTATTGAGAAGGTAAGACCTCTTTAATTTATGTACTTACCTTTCACCCAAAATGAGGTCTGTTGTCACAGCACTGTGAGTTCCTGTAACTGTTAGTCTAGAATAATCTGGTAGCCTCAAGGGAAAACAGTCAACCAATTACTTGAATTGAGTGGTCTCTGCCAGGGACAACACTGGATTGGATACTATAAGGGAATATATTAATAGTAACAACACGCAAGATGGCCACTTTAAGATTTTTACTGTTTTATTAGGATGAAAAATTCCAAAAAATGATTAAGAATCTCATAAACAGAAAACCAGAGCAGGCCTTTGCAACATGAAGATTAGGCAGCTGCCTGGGCCCTCACTTTGGGGCCCTTTCAGTGGCCAGAGCTACAGAATATATTCTCATTGTATAGTTTCATTTCTTACATTTTGTACCAATTCTAACATTACATCAGAGGTTTGTCATTCCTTAATTTCTTTTATGTTTGTATTTCTTTTCTCTTAAACACTAAAAATCTTGGTTCCTTAGAATATCAACATATTTACTTATTTGCTTTTTCTTGCAACAATTATGTAGTTTCAAATTACAATTCTGAAATTACCACTAACAGTAAACCTACTGAAAGAAGTTTAAGATCATTTTGTTGTTCTTTTTGCCCTTAGAATATGTCCCGCACAGGATATTCAGTCAGAGTGTTGTGTTCAAGAGTTTACTGAAATTTCTCTTTTCTGGGTGGTAACAGAATCTATTTTTAGGTAGTCAGATTCTTTTGATTGTTTTTGTCTTCACTTTTAGTGTTTCCTCTACTTTTTTTCTTTATGGTATCCTTTTTAAAAACTATGTAAAACATATGTAATGTATGTAAAGTCAAAATGATATGACATATTTAAGGAAATCTTGCCCCCAAACACACCCTCTCCATGGCCTTTTCAACTGATCCTCTATATGTGACCATTTTTTATTAATTTCTGGCTTGCTCTTTTACATTTCTTTTTGCAAAAATGAGTATATATATATGTGTTCTTATTTTTCCTTTTCTCTTACAAAAACATGTAGCATATTGCATTCTTTTGCTAGTGCTGCCATAACAAAGTATCACAAACTGGGTGGTTTAAAACAATAGAAATGTATTCTCTCACAGTTCAGGAGGCCAGAAGTCCAAAATCAAGGTGGCAGCACAGTTGGTTCCTGAGTTCCTTCCTCTCCTGAGAGTGAGTTATCTGTTCCATGCCTCTCTCCCAGCACCTGTGGTCACTAGCACCCTGTAGTATTCCTTGGCTGGTGGAAGCATTACTCGTCATTGCCTGTATGGTTGGATGGCCTTCTCTCCTATGTGTCTGTGTCTCTGTGTCGAAATTTCCCTCTTCTTATGAGGACACCTGTCATTGGATTAGGGCTCTCCCTAATCCCGTATGACCTTATCTTTACTTTATTACATCTGTAAAGACCCTGTTTCCACATAAGGTCACATTCACAGGTACTGGGCATTAGGACTTCAGCATATCTCCTTAGAGGACACAATTCAACTCATAACACACATATAATACTCTACACCTTACATTTTTCACTTAACAATATATCTTACAACTCGCTTGATGTAAGTTCACAGAAATCCTCCTCATTTTTTTAATGGATGCATAATACTCTATTTTACTCAACCAGGCATCTATTGACAGATGTTTGGGTTATTTCCAATCTTTTGCTGTGACAAGTATTGGGGAAGAAAAAATATTCCTCTACCTTTCTAGGTTCTTCTGAGAGTCTAATAATTAAATTGACATGACACAGATTAACAGGAGACAAATTTTAATTTCATACATATGGGAGTTCACAGAAACAGGAGACTCAAAGAAATGACCAAAGCAGGCAGCTTTTATACTTTTTAGACAAAGAAACAATTAATTTGTGAAGAACTGACAAAGACACTTAGGCTTGGGTATTAATTAGTGAAGAAACTAAGCAGAATTAGTTTACATAGCCTTTTCCACCATGACTTTTCTATCCCTGGAGGTAAAAATGTCCCTAAGTCTTGGTGCTCAGACGTTGCCTTTCAGATGGGAAATTTATTTCCTGCTTTCAGGCAGAAAGAGGGCAGGGTCAGGGAGTCCATCTTGCACTGGCTGTTTCTCAAGTAACTTGAACTCAAAGCAATCAATATCCCAAAGTAGCGTATTTTGGGGTGGCCTGCCCTGAACCCCATCACAAGTAATGATAAGTATTTCATATTTGGGGAAGTGTATCTTCAGTGGAATTGCTGAGTCAAGTGATAAATGCAAAGGCAATGTAGTTAGATATTGTTAAATTCCTTTCCATAGAAGTTGTACCATTTTGTACTCCAACTAGCAATGCCTGAGGGTGCCTGTTTCCTTATTATTTGCCATCACAGTATTTCTTCAAGTTTTTGTATTTTGGGCAATCTGAATAGGTGAAAAATGGTACTCTCAGTAATTTTAATATACCTTTCTCTTGTTATGAATGAAGCCTTTTTTCCTAAGTTAAAGAATGTCAGTTTTTTCTTTAAACTGTTCACATCTTTCCCCAATGGTATTTAGTCTTCCTCTTCCCAGTTTCTTTTTTTTTTAATAGATCTTTATTGGAGTATAATTGCTTCACAATATTGTGCTAGTTTCTGTTGCACAACAAAGTGAATCAGCCATATGCATACATATATCCCCATACCCCCTCCCTCTTGAGCCTCCCTCCCATCCTCCCTATCCCACCCCTCTAGGTCATCGCAAAGCACTGAGCTGATCTCCCTGTGCTATGCTGCTGCTTCCCACCAGCCAACTATTTTACATTCGGTAGTGTATATATGTCGATGCTACTCTCACTTTGCCCTCCCATCCCATGTCCTCAAGTCCATTTTCTATGTCTACCTCTTTATTCCTGCCCTGCAACTAGGTTCATCAGTGCCATTTTTTGGTTTTTTTTTTTGTTTGTTTGTTTTTAACATCTTTATTGGGGTATAATTGCTTTACAATGGTGTGTTAGTCTCTGCTTTATAACAAAGTGAATCAGTCATACATAAACATATGTTCCCATATGTCTTCCCTCTTGCGTCTCCCTCCCTCCCACCCTCCCCATCCCACATTTTTTGTTTTTTAGATTCCATATATATGCCTTAGCATATGGTATTTGCTTTTCTCTTTCTGACTTACTTCACTCTGTATGACAGACTCTAGGTCCATCCACCTCACTACAAATAATTCAATTTTGTTTCTGTTTATGGCTGAGTAACATTCCACTGTATATATGTGCCACATCTTCTTTATCCATTCATCTGTCAATGGACATTTAGGTTGATTCCCTGTCCTGGCTATTGTAAATAGTGCTGCAATGAACATTGGGGTACATGTCTCTTTTTGCATTATGGTTTTCTCAGGGTATATGCCCAGTAGTGCGATTGCTGGGTCATATGGTAGTTCTATTTTTAGTTTTTTATGGAACCTCCATACTTTTTCCATAGTGGTTGTATCAATTTACATTCCCACCAACAGTGCAGGAGGGTTCCCTTTTCACCACACCCTTTCCAGCATTTATTGTTTCTAGATTTTTTGATAATGGCCATTCTGACCGGCGTGAGGTGATACCTCATTGTAGTTTTTATTTGCATTTCTCTAATAATTAGTGATGTTGAGCATCTTTTCATGTGCCTCTTGGCCATCTGTATGTCTTCCTTGGTGAAATGTCTATTTAGGACTTCTACCCATTTTTTAACTGGATTGTTTGTTTTTCTGATATTGAGCTCCATGAGCTGTTTGTATATTTTGGAGATTAATCCTTTGTCTGTTTCATTTGCAAATATTTTCTCCCATTCTGAGGGTTGTCTTTTTGTCTTGTTTTTGGTTTCCTTTGCTGTGCAAAAGCTTTTAAGTTTAATTAAGTCCCATTTGTTTATTTTTGTTTTTATTTCCATTACTCTAGGAGGTGGGTCAAAAAAGATCTTGCTGTAGTTTATGTCAAAAAGTGTTTTTCCTATGTTTTCCTCTCAGAGTTTTATAATGTCTAGTCTTACATTTAAGTCTTTAAGCCATTTGGAGTTTATATTTGTGTATGGTCTTCCCAGTTTTTAAGAGCTCTTTATCAATTAGGTGATTGTTATATAATTTTTTCATATAAATTGAGAATATTTTCTTCTAGGTTTTTAATTGTTTAGTGACTTTTCCTTTTTTTGCTTTGAAAAAGTTCTTTCTATTTTTATGTAGTCAAGTTTGTCAATGTTTTAGTATTTTCTTTGATGCTTCTGGATTTGTAATCATAGTTGGAAAGGCTTTTCTCACTCCCAGTTTATAAAGAAATGAATCCTTGTGTTCTTGTACAGTTTTACTTTTTACATTTAGATATCTGGATAATTTGGATTTCATTCTGATATCCAGGATGAGATATGGATTCAATTTTACTTTTTCCTAAAAGGCTATCTAGTTATGCCAAAAATATTTATTTAAAACAGTATATTTCCCCAGTGATTGAGCTGTCACTTAACTTTTCACATATAATTGTTCTATTTTGAATTTTTTGCCTATTCTATCATTCTGTATATCTAGTTATGTATCAGTGAACATGCTTTTCTTATTTATAGGGAAATTATACAGTGTTTTAATATCTTACAGGGCTAGTTCCTCTCATTGTTCTTGTTTTTGGGTTTCCTTTCCTTTTCCTGCTTACTCATTTCCCGAAAGAACTTTAGACTCAACAGTCTACTTTAAGAGTAGACTTTAAAAATCTCAATATTTTTAATGGAATCACATTAAATTTCTTTATTAACTTGGGAAGAATTAACATAAGTATGATGTAGAGTTGCCCTACCCATAAACAAGGGATGCCTTTACATTTGTTCCAGTCTACTTTTGCATCTTTGAAGAGTAAACATTTTAAGCTTATTCCTAAGTTTGAAAAAAATATTCTCTTGCAACTACAAGTGTGATTTCCGCTCCCTTGACATCATCTAGCTAGTTATTCTTCGGATATATGAAACTATTGATTTTTCTTTATTAGTTTTTTATGCTGCTACTTTAATCAATTCTCTTAATTTTGGTTTTATTTTTAGAATGATTATCTTAGGGTTTCCTTTTATTCTATTACATTATCTGCAAACAGAGATCATGTTATCGCTTTCTTTCCAATTCTCACACTTCTTCCATACAGGAAGATGGAAGAAGGCTGTCAGACCTAAATGTCCATCAACAGAGGAATGGATAACGAAGATGTGGTACACATATACAACAGAATATTACTCAGCCATAAAAAGGATTGAAATTGGGTCATTTGTAGAGATGTGGATGGACCCAGAGACTGTCATACAGAATGAAGTAAGTCAGAAAGAGAAAAACAAATATCGTATATTAACGCATATCTGTGGAATCTAGAAAAATGGTATAGATGATCTTATTTGCAAAGCAGAAATAGAGACACAGACGTAGAGAACAAATGTATTCATACCAAGGGGGAAGGGGGGTGGGAGGAATTGGAAGATTGAGATTGATATATATACACTATTGATACTATGTATAAAATAGATAACTAATAAGAACCTACTGTATAGCACGAGGAACTCTACTCAGTGCTCTGTGGTGACCTAAATGGGAAGGAAATCCAAAAAAGAGGGGATATATGTATACGTATAGCTGATTCACTTTGCTGTACAGTAGAAACTAACACAACGTTGTAAAGCAACTATACTCCAATAAAAATTAACTTAAAAAGAAAGGCTTTCAATTTGGGTTCCCCTGAAGTCAGATCATGAAACTAGGACTTAGAAGAGGCAAATATTTTGTTTTAATAATTATGTAGAGATCACTATTGCAAACTGAACAATGGTGGAACAGTTATGATCCATCCCAAAGCTACATAATAATATGCTGAAAATGTGTGGAATTGCTCCAGACAGTTAGGCAAAATCAAATAGACTCTTATGCCTGGGCACCAGATTTATTCTTTTATATAGGCTTAATTATTAACAAAATATTTGTATTACTGTCTTAAATACACTAACAAATGGATAATTTTATGGTGAGCTATAGAATTCACCAGTATAAACTGACAGGTCTGGAATAAGGTTGCTTCATATTGACTTCTGAAATCAGAATAAAAGCTAATCAATAAGGGAACCCTCTTACACTGTTGGTGGGAATGTAAATTGATACAGCCACTATGGAGAACAGTATGGAGGTTCCTTAAAAAACCAAAAATAGAACTACCATATGACCCAGCAATCCCACTACCGGGCATATACCCTGAGAAAACCATAATTCAAAAAGAGTCATGTACCACAATGTTCATTGCAGCTCTATTTACAATAGCCAGGACATGGAAACAACCTAAGTATCCATTGACAGATGAATGGATAAAGAAGATGTGGCACACATATACAATGGAATATTACTCAGCCATAAAAAGAAACAAAACTGAGTTATTTGTAATGAGGTAGATGGACCTAAAGTCTGTCATACAGAGTGAAGTAAGTCAGAAAGAGAAAAGCAAATACTGTATGCTAACACATATATATGGAATCTAAAAAAAAAAAATGGTTATGAAGAACCTAGGGGCAGGATGGGAATAAAGATGCGGACCTACTAGAGAATGGACTTGAGGACAAGGACAGGGGGAAGGGTAAGCTGGGACAAAGTGAGAGAGTGGCATGGACATATATACACTACCAACTATAAAATCAATAGCTAGTGGGAAGCAGCCGCATAGCACGAGGAGATCAGCTTGGTGCTTTGTGACCACCTAGAGGGGTAGGATAGGGAGGGTGGGATAGGGAGGGTGGGAGGGAGGGAGATGCAAGAGGGAAGAGATATGGGGATATATGTATATGTATAGCTGATTCACTTTGTTATAAAGCAGAAACTAACACACCATTGTAAAGCAATTATACTCCAATAAAGATGTTAAAAAAAAAAAAAAAGGATACCTCTTGATATCCCTAATGGAAAAAAAAAAAAGCTAATCAGTATTACTTATGTAAGGGGTGATAACTTCCTCCACAATTTTTATTCTCAAATAAAAACAGTTGAACTCCTTCCACTGGCCTTTAAATGACTATCCCCATACAAAATGTTCAATTGTTTAAACTTAACTATATTTATAGAAACTGAAAAGAGAAAGTTGTGTAAAGACTTCCCAGTCTTGCAGCTCTTTTTTTATAGTTCCTCGGTAATATCAGAGTTCCCTAATCAGATACTCTCCAACAGACTGTCAGTTCCCTGATGGGGCAAAAATATTTATTGTTGAACAATAACAACAACAACAGCCAAAGCAACAACAGTGAATCTTTACACCAAATGTAGCTGTTAAGACAATTTAAAGGTAGGTCTAGATAAAAGGAAAAAATGTGAATATTTACTTTAAAAATAATAATCCTTACTTTTGATGGCCTATCATGTGCCAAACACTCTTAACAACACACACAGCTACTCTTTGCTGTAAATAAATAAAGTTTGAGAATCTTAGTCAATAAACTTTCTAAGATAATACAGCTAGAATATGGCAGAGCCAAGCATCAAGCCTGGATCTGACTTAATAGTTAAAACTTATTTTCCTAAAGCAAAAAAAACCTCCAAGTCTATTTTTCTTCTTTTGAAAAATAATTTTTTTCCTGGAGGCCAGTAGAAAATAAAGAAGATAATCACTTGTGTTTGAATGGATGTTGATTATTCTTTTGCAGGTAGTCCCAGGTTTACATCCTTCAGATCAGACTCAGGGAAATGAAAAATCTTCAGTATGGTTGACAGTTTTATGACTATACCATTTAGTCCCAATAGAGCACTTTTTCCTGAAAATTCAAACCCATTTGATGAACATGAACCTATCGTTAAAAAATTAATTTCAGAAGTTATCACAGGGTCATTCTTCTACAGTTAGATAGAAAATTAAACTCATATATCATCTATATATTCCCTTGGATTTATGGGAAAATTTTCAGGAACTCCTAGCTCACAGGAACAAAATAACTTTTCAATTAAGTATTTATACTCTTGCTTGAGAATTTTAAATCAAAAACAGATCTCTGTATATAAATGTGGAAGTTAAGGAATTGTACATCATGAAAATGCTAAAGAAAATATTACTGAATGGTTGGGACTTCTGTAATGTTTGAGATTTTTTACAATTATCATGTATTAATTTGAGCAGCTGTACCGGCTGCCTCCAGGCTTCCTTTTATGTGAGAAAAAGAACTATTTTTAAAACCAGTGCTTTTTGAATTTTTGTTACACATAGACTGAGATAAACTTAACATTTTAACACTAGCTGGTGCTTATAACACCAGTAAATGTCTAGTGATGGGCATAATCTGGAGCACAGAGACACTGTATGGCTTGCTCACGTTGGAAGGAAAATCAACAAGAGTTAGGCCATTATCAGGGAAAGACTGTAGACACCAAACCAGGTTTCCAAGGACAGAGAAATACAAGGAAGTGCCATTCTGATTTGGGCATGGAAGTAGGCAGCACTGAAAGACTGCTCAGAGGGTGTTACACAACTGTCGGCAGGAAGTACTTGGTGGAAACCTCAGTGGAATCAAAAGAGAAAGAAAGAAAGAAAAAAGGAAAGGTTTTGGTTTTGTACAAATATGTAAAGCCAAGCGTGTGCCTGACTTGGCTATTGGTCAGTGTAAATGAATAAGACATAATGACTAGTTCTTGCAGATTTCTTTCCCCTGCCTATCAATATTTCTGCAAGGACTAGTTCTTAGCTGGGGAGGCAGGGATGTTCACTTTCTTAGCAGAGCTTGGGACTGTAGCTGTCAGACACCTATATCAGAATTGCTCTCCTTCTTTAGGGCTGCCAAGCCACAGGGAGACTACCTGGAGAAGGTCACAGACAAGGGGCTTTCAATAAAGAGTAGACTAGATGACAGATTTATAAGGTAATTCTACTTGACATATCCTGAACTCTATTCACTGAAAACAGGGACTATATTTTATAACACTCATGAAATATTCACAAAGATGACCATACATTTAGGCCACAAAAACCTCAGTAAATGTCAAAAAGCAGAAATAATGCAGATATAATTCTCTGGTCATGAAAGAAATCAACTGAGAAGACAGAAAGACCCTATCACATAAAATTTTTTAAATCCTGAGTCAAAGAGGATATCAAAACTAAAATTGCAATTTAATTAGAAAACACTGGTAACATTACAAACCAATATCCAAGCAATACAGCTAAAGCCATCCTCAGCAGAAAATTAGCAGTTTCAGTAGTTACCTTAATAAATAAGAAAGAATAAAAATAAATGAACTAACCACCTAGCTGAAGAAGATAGGGGAAAAAATGATCAATAATCAAAAATGGAAAAAAGGAGAAATGAATTAATGTGAAAGAAAAAAATAATAAAATAGACTTCCGGGAAGATGGCGGAAGAGTAAGACGTGGAGATCACCTTCCTCTCCACAGATACACCAGAAATACATCTACGCGTGGAACAACTCCTACGGAGCACCTACTGAACGCTGGCAGAAGACCTCAGACCTCCCAAAAGGCAAGGAACCCCCCACGTACCTGGTTAGGGCAAAAGAAAAAACTAAACAGAGACAAAAGGATAGGGACGGGTCCTGCACCAGCGGGAGAGAGCTGTGAAGGAGGAAAAGTGTCCACACACTAGGAAGCCCCTTCGCGGGTGGAGACTTCGGGAGGCGGAGTGGGGGAGCTTGGGAGCCGCGGAGGAGGCTCTACCCACAGCAACAGGGGTGCGGAGGGCAAAGCGGACAGATTCCAGCGCAGAGGATCGGGCCGACCGGCACTCACCAGCCGAGAGGCTTGTCTGCTCGCCCGCCGGGGCGGGCGGGACTGGGAGCTGAGGCTCCGGCTTTTGTCGGAGCGCCGGGAGAGGACTGAGGTTGGCGGCGTAAACACAGCCTGCAGGGCGTTGGTGCGCCGCGGCTGGCCGGGAGAGAGTCCGGGGAGGGGTCTGGACCTGCCGAAGAGGCAAGAGACTTTTACGTCCCTCTTTGTTTCCTGGTGCACGAGGAGAGGGGATTAAGAACGCTGCTTGAGAGAGCTCCAGGGATGGGCGCGAGCCGCGGCTAAGAGTGCGGAGCCCAGAGACGGACATGGGACGCTAAGGCCGCTGCTGCCGCCGCCGGGAGGCCTGTGTGCGAGCACATCGCCACACGCCCTTCCGGGGAGCCTGTGCAGCCCGCCACTGCCAGGGTCCCGGGATCCAGGGACGGCTCCCCCGGGAGAACGCACGGCGCGCCTCAGGCTGCAACATCACGCCGGCCTCTGCCGCTGCAGGCCCGCCCCGCACTCCGTGACCCTCCCTACCCCCCGGCCTGGGTGAGCCAGAGCCTCCGAATCAGCGGCTCCTTTAACCCCGTCCTGTCTGAGCAAAGAACAGACGCCCTCCGGCGACCTACACGCACAGGCGGGGCCAAATCCAAAGCTGAGCCCCTGGGAACTGTGAGAACAAAGAAGAGAAAGGGAAATCTCTCCCAGCAGCCTCAGAAGCAGCGGATTAAAGCTCCACAATCAACTTGATATACCCGGCATCTGCGGAATACCTGAATAGACAAGGAATCATCCCAAATTAAGGAGCCCTGTGGATGAAAGGCTCTTGGTGCTGCAGCCAGGAGTCAGTGCTGTGCCTCTGAGGTGGGAGAGCCAACTTCAGGACACTGGTCCACAAGAGGCCTCCCAGCTGCACATAATATCAAACAGCAAAAATCTCCAAGAGATCTCCATCTCAACGCCAGCACCCAGCTTCACTCAACGACCAGCAAGCTACAGTGCTGGACATCCTATGCCAAACAACTAGCAAGACAGGAACACAACCCCACCCATTAGCAGAGAGGCTGCCCAAAATCATAATAAGTCTACAGACACCCCAAAACACACCACCAGACGTGGACCTGCCCACCAGAAAGACAAGATCCAGCCTCATCCACCAGAACACAGGCACTAGTACCCTCCACCAGGAAGCCTACACAACCCACTGAACCAACCTTAGCCACTGGGGACAGACACAAAAAACAACAGGAACTACGAACCTTCAGCCTGCAAAAAAGGAGACCCGAAACACAGTAAGATAAGCAAAATGAAAAGACAGAAAAACACACAGCAGATGAAGGAGCAAGATAAAAACCCACCAGACCTAACAAATGAAGAGGAAATAGGCAGTCTACCTGAAAAAGGATTCAGAATAATGATAGTAAGGTTGATCCGAAATCTTGGCGATAGAATGGACAATAGAATGGACAAATTGCAAGAATCAGTTAACAAGGACCTAGAAGAACTAAAGATGAAACAAGCAACGATGAACAACACAATAAATGAAATTAAAAGTACTCTAGATGGGATCAATAGCAGAATAACTGAGGCAGAAGAACGGATAAGTGACCTGGAAGATAAAATAGTGGAAATAACTACTGCAGAGCAGAATAAAGAAAAAAGAATGAAAAGAACTGAGGACAGTCTCAGAGACCTCTGGGACAACATTAAACGCACCAACATTCGAATTATAGGGGTTCCAGAAGAAGAAGAGAAAAAGAAAGGGACTGAGAAAATATTTGAAGAGATTATAGTTGAAAACTTCCCTAATATGGGAAAGGAAATAGTTAATCAAGTCCAGGAAGCACAGAGAGTCCCATACAGGATAAATCCAAGGAGAAATACGCCAAGACACATATTAATCAACCTGTCAAAAATTAAATACAAAGAAAACATATTAAAAGCAGCAAGGGAAAAACAACAAATAACACACAAGGGAATCCCCATAAGGTTAACAGCTGATCTTTCAGCAGAAACTCTGCAAGCCAGAAGGGAGTGGCAGGACACATTGCAAGTGTTGAAGGAGAAAAACCTGCAACCAAGATTACTCTACCCAGCAAGGATCTCATTCAGATTTGATGGAGAAATTAAAACCTTTACAGACAAGCAAAAGCTGAGAGAGTTCAGCACCACCAAACCAGCTCTACAACAACTGCTAAAGGAACTTCTCTAGGCAAGAAACACAAAAGAAGGAAAGGACCTACAATAACGAACCCAAAACAATTAAGAAAATGGGAATAGGAACACACATATCGATAATTACCTTAAATGTAAATGGACTAAATGCTCCCACCAAAAGACACAGATTGGCTGAATGGATACAAAAACAAGACCCATATATTTGCTGTCTACAAGAGACCCACTTCAGACCTAGAGACACATACAGACTGAAAGTAAGGGGATGGAAAAAGGTATTTCATGCAAATGGAAACCAAAAGAAAGCTGGAGTAGCAATTCTCATATCAGACAAAATAGACTTTAAAACAAAGACTATTAGAAGAGACAAAGAAGGACACTACATAATGATCAAGGGATCGATCCAAGAGGAAGATATAACAATTGTAAATATTTATGCACCCAACATAGGTGCACCTCAATACATAAGGCAAATACTGACAACCATAAAAGGGGAAATCGACAGTAACACATTCATAGTAGGGGACTTTAACACCCCACTTTCACCAATGGACAGATCATCCAAAATGAAAATAAGGAAACACAAGCTTTAAATGATACATTAAATGTGATGGAGTTAATTGATATTTATAGGACATTCCATCCAAAAACAACAGAATACACATTTTTCTCAAGTGCTCATGGAACATTCTCCAGGATAGATCATATCTTGGGTCACAAATCAAGCCTTGGTAAATTTAAGAAAATTGAAATTGTATCAAATATCTTTTCTGACCACAACGCCGTGAGACTAGATATCAATTACAGGAAAAGATCTGTAAAAAATACAAACACATGGAGGCTAAACAATACACTACTTAATAATGAAGTGATCACTGAAGAAATCAAAGAGGAAATCAAAAAATACCTAGAAACAAATGACAATGGAGACACAACGACCCAAAACCTGTGGGATGCAGCAAAAGCAGTTCTAAGGGGGAAGTTTATAGCAATACAAGCCCACCTTAAGAAGCAGGAAACATCTTGACCAACCAACCTAACCTTGCACCTCAAGCAATTAGAGAAAGAAGAACAAAAAAACCCCAAAGTGAGCAGAAGGAAAGAAATCATAAAAATCAGATCAGAAATAAATGAAAAAGAAATGAAGGAAACAATAGCAAAGATCAATAAAACTAAAAGCTGGTTCTTTGAGAAGATAAACAAAATAGATAAACCACTAGCCAGACTGATCAAGAAAAAAAGGGAGAAGACTCAAATCAATAGAATTAGAAATGAAAAAGGAGAGGTAACAACTGACACTGCAGAAATTAAAGAGATCATGAGAGATTACTACAAGCAACTCTATGCCAATAAAATGGACAATCTGGAAGAAATGGACAAATTCTTAGAAATGCAGAACCTGCCAACACTGAATCAGGAAGAAATAGAAAATATGAACAGACCAATCACAAGCACTGAAATTGAAACTGTGATTAAAAATCTTCCAACAAAGAAAAGCCCAGGACCAGATGGCTTCACAGGCGAATTCTATCAAACATTTAGAGAAGAAATAACACCTATCCTTCTCAAACTCTTCCAAAATATAGCAGAGGGAGGAACACTCCCAAACTCCTTCTACGAGGCCACCATCACCTTGATACCAAAACCAGACAAGGATGTCACAAAGAAAGAAAACTACAGGCCAATATCACTGATGAACATAGATGCAAAAATCCTCAACAAAATACTAGCAAACAGAATCCAACAGCACATTAAAAGGATCATACACCATGATCAAGTGGGGTTTATTCCAGGAATGCAAGGATTCTTCAATATACGCAAATCTATCAATGTGATAAACCATATTAACAAACTGAAGGAGAAAAATCATATGATCATCTCAATAGATGCAGAGAAAGCTTTTGACAAAATTCAACACCCATTTATGATAAAAACCCTGCAGAAAGTAGGCATAGAGGGAACTTTCCTCAACATAATAAAGGCCATATATGACAAGCCCACAGCAAACATCATCCTCAATGGTGAAAAACTGAAAGCATTTCCACTAAGATCAGGAACAAGACAAGGTTGCCCACTCTCACCACTCTTATTCAACATAGTTTTGGAAGTTTTAGCCACAGCAATCAGAGAAGAAAAGGAAATAAAAGGAATCCAAATCGGAAAAGAAGAAGTAAAGCTGTCACTGTTTGCAGATGACATGATCCTATACATAGAGAACCCTAAAGATGCTACCAGAAACTACTAGAGCTAATCAATGAATTTGGTAAAGTGGCAGGATACAAAATTAATGCACAGAAATCTCTGGCATTCCTATATACTAATGATGAAAAATCTGAAAGTGAAATCAAGAAAACACTCCCATTTACCATTGCAACAAAAAGAATAAAATATCTAGGAATAAACCTACCTAAGGAGACAAAAGATCTGTATGCAGAAAATTATAAGACACTGATGAAAGAAATTAAAGATGATACAAATAGATAGGGAGATATACCATGTTCCTGGATTGGAAGAATCAACATTGTGAAAATGACTCTACTACCCAAAGCAATCTATAGATTCATTGCAATCCCTATCAAACTACCACTGGCATTTTTCACAGAACTAGAACAAAAAATTTTGCAATTTGTATGGAAACACAAAAGACCCCGAATAGCCAAAGCAATCTTGAGAACAAAAGAAGGAACTGGAGGAATCAGGCTCCCTGACTTCAGACTATACTACAAAGCTACAGTTATCAAGACGGTATGGTACTGGCACAAAAACAGAAAGATAGATCAATGGAACAGGATAGAAAGCCCAGAGATAAACCCACGCACATATGGTCACCTTATCTTTGACAAAGGAGGCAGAAATGTACAGTGGAGAAAGGACAGCCTATTCAATAAGTGGTGCTGGGAAAACTGGACAGCTACATGTAAAAGTATGAGATTAGATCACTCCCTAACACCATACACAAAAATAAGCTCAAAATGGATTAAAGACCTAAATGTAAGGCCAGAAACTATCAAACTCTTAGAGGAAAACATAGGCAGAACACTCTATGACATAAATCACAGCAAGGTCCTTTTTGACCCACCTCCTAGAGAAATGGAAATAAAAACAAAAATAAACAAATGGGACCTAATGAAACTTAAAAGTTTTTGCGCAGCAAAGGAAACCATAAAGAAGACCAAAAGACAACCCTCAGAATGGGAGAAAATATTTGCAAATGAAGCAACTGACAAAGCATTAACCTCCAAAATTTATAAGCAGCTCATGCAGCTTAATAACAGAAAAACAAACAACCCAATCCAAAAATGGGCAGAAGACCTAAATAGACATTTCTCCAAAGAAGATATACAGAGTGCCAACAAACACATGAAAGAATGCTCAACATCACTAATCATTAGAGAAATGCAAATCAAAACTACAATGAGATATCATCTCACACCAGTCAGAATGGCCATCATCAAAAAATCTAGAAACAATAAATGCTGGAGAGGGTGTGGAGAAAAGGGAACCCTCTTACACTGTTGGTGGGAATGTAAATTGATACAGCCACTGTGGAGAACAGTATGGAGGTTCCTTAAAAAGCTACAAATAAAAAAAAAAAAAAAAAAAAAAGCTACAAATAGAACTACCATATGACCCAGCAATCCCACTACTGGGCATATACCCTGAGAAAACCAGAATTCAAAAAGAGTCATGTACCAAAATGTTCATTGCAGCTCTATTTACAATAGCCCAGAGATGGAAACAACCTAAGTGTCCATCATCGGATGAATGGATAAAGAAGATGTGGCACATATATACAATGGAATATTACTCAGCCATAAAAAGAGATGAAATTGAGCTATTTGTAATGAGGTGGATAGACCTAGAGTCTGTCATACAGAGTGAAGTAAGTCAGAAAGAGAGAGACAAATACCGTATGCTAACACATATATATGGAATTTAAAAAAAAAAAATGTCATGAAAAACCTAGGGGTGAAACAGGAATAAAGACACAGACTTACTAGAGAATGGACTTGAGACTATGGGGAGGGGGAAGGGTAAACGGTGACAAAGCGATAAAGAGGCATGGACATATATACACTACCAAACGTAAGGTAGATAGCTAGTGGGAAGCAGCCGCATAGCACAGGGAGATCAGCTCGGTGCTTTGTGACCACCTGGAGGGGTGGGATAGGGAGGGTGGGAGGGAGGGAGACGCAAGCGGGAAGAGATATGGGAATATATGTATATATATAACTGATTAATTTTGTTGTGAAGCTGAAACTAACATACCATTGTAAAGCAATTATACTCCAATAAAAATGTTAAAAAAAAAAAGACGAAAAAAAATAAAATAAAATAAAATGTGGTGTATATTAAAAAAAAATAATAAAATAAAAACCAGAGGAATGATAATCCTAATGAATAAATTTAACCAGTTAAGACAGATTAACCACTAGCTAACCTGATCAAGAATTAAAATTAAGAAAGCACAAATGTACATAATAAAAATACAAAGAAAAGAATCACAGGAGACTATTTTTTTCGATTATCTGCAAATAAATGTGAAGATCCAGATGAAATGAATCGTTTTTCTAAGAAAACACCATTTACTAAAGTTGGCAAATTAAAAATCTAAACATTAAATATTAAAAACCTAAGAAAAAGGAAAAAATTGTTAAAATGGTAGGCTCCCAAAGAGCACCAGGCCCTGAGGACTTCATAGGCTGATTTTAGGAAATTTTACAGAATAAACAGACTCTAATGCTTTTTAAACTGTTCCAGAGCAGAGACAAAAAGAGGAAAACTTCCAAATTCTAATAACAGTAGCATACGTTTGTTACCAAAAACTGACAGCAATAACACGAAAAGCAAGCTACTGACAAAAATCAGTTATGAATATTGATGCAGAAAATGTTTACCAAGTTTCAGCAAACTGAATCCAGCAGCATCTTAGAAGAATTAAAGGAAAACTAGTTCCCCCCACTCCCAGTATCATAAGAATGATTCAGTTTCATTTCCTATGTTAGGAAGTGGTTGGGTACAGTTGGTTGGCTCACTCAGCATCTATTTCAGCCTCTTTTTAGTGTGCCATGTATACTGCAGAGGCTGGAAAGCTCAGAACCCTCATTTCCCAGGCTCCCTTGCAGCTAGGTTCCTCAATGTAAATTATGTTTTACTAATCAGATACACTTGTGTGAAATTCGATTTCAGAACTCATTTAAATAGGGGAAGACATAGTAGCAAGGCACACATTTTGCTGGGACATATTATAGCAGACATAGTAAAACTCTGCAGCTGACAGTTCTAGCATTAGTTTTCTGATTCAGAGGTGACAGATAAGGTGTGTTCTGGCAGCTAAGAATTCTGGTGGCAACTTCTCGTTCCCAGATCACATTAAGATGGTGTGTTCCTGGAGCTAACGGTGGCAGCATGACTTTCTACTGTGGCAGAGGGAGCAGGTCTCTTGGTGGGCCAGTTCTACAGTGTGGATTTGGGAGTTATTTCTAGAGAGCTTGAACCTCTAGCTCTCCACTGATTTATAAGCAGTTCACTCCATGTATTAAATCCCTTTCTGTTTTCTGCAAGTGAACTCTGAATGATAAAACAGATTAAAAGAAAGAAAAAATGTACAATTTTCTTCAAATATGCAGGAAAGGCATTTGATAAATTTCAGTATCCATAATTAATTTTTAAAAATCTTCATAAAATAGGAAAGATCCATATTTCTTAAAAGCCAGCATTATGTTTAATGAGGAAACATTAGAAGTATTCCCATTAAAATCAACAGCAATACAATTATGTCTACAGTCACCACTATTATTTAGCATAACTCTAGAGGTTTAACCAATGCAATAAGACAAGAGAAAGATATAAGAGGTATAAACATTGGAAGAGAGGTACAATTTATTACTATTTATAGATAATTGTATACCTGGAAACCCCAATAAACTCAATTAAAAATCTGTTGCAAACAGTATGAGGACTTATGAGATGGATGGGTATCAAATTAGTGTGCAAAATTTAATTGCTTTCATCTATACAAACAACCAGTTAGAAAACATCATGGATATGTCAATTACATCTCAAAGTTAAAAAAGAAAACATAATGGAAATAAAGACCAAAATTGCAACAGCAAAAAAGAAAATATCTAAAAATAAACTGAAACATAGTGCTTAACAAAGACAACATTTTAAATTAGTAACTCTTTCAGAGAGGACTTACACAAAAGGATAACTTTCATACCCATGCATGTCTGAAAATGCTTTTATTTTGCTCATACCTGAAGGAGAGCCTGATTCGGTAGTGGACTCTAGATAGAAAGAAATTTTCCCTCAGAATGTTGAAGATATTGTTCTCTTGTCTCTTTTATCCAGTATAGCCACTGAGAAGTCCAATAGCAATCTGATTCTTGTCCATCTGTAGCTAATCTCTTGCTTTAATTTTGAAGCTCTTTAAAAAAGCAAAAACAATAGCAAATCACTTTGCTATTTACTGTCAGAGGTTTGAGCAGAACTCAAAGCCTGCCAAATCCAGCAGAGCACTGGAGTGTTCTCTCCATTACATCTGACACCATAATGCCTACTTAATGCAGAAAATATAATGCCAAAATTGTAAGCAAAATTAATCTTCAACCAATTCAGCTCATATTCTTTAATGATTTCCTCCCAAAGACATTTGAGAACCTCACCTTTCCTAAACTACAGAGAACTGCATTTCCGTTTTTATCCACCAGATGTCACCTGAGAAACAATAAACAACAGTGGGGAGTCTATATTTGATTCTTTGCAAAAGAATAACATTTTCATCTTTTATGCATAAAAATTAGAATGTTCTTGCTAGGATATACCAGCAGTAGGGATATGAAGGCACATACCAGTTAAAACCCAGACAGAAAAGTAAAAACATTTACTCTCATATTCAGATTCTCAAATATAGTCAACTGACATTCAAGTCTTTTAAATAGACTGAGTTTCCCAAATTTTATACTAAATATAAGAGTTCTTTTTAGTGAAAATTGTTAGAACAGCTTTTAATACTAATTTCTACATGATGTAAACAGTTAAAAAACTCAACTACTCATACTAGAATGTAAGCCAAAAGAATAGATACTACTAACTCTGAAGTTCACAAACTCATTTCTACCAACAGTCTCATTCAGACTTCAATAATCTATTATCCCCTGGTGTGTGTGATGAGACTCCTTAAATGATCTACAAACCCTGTGTGATCTGGCCCTGACCACCGTTCTTGTTTCCCACTCTTTCTCTCCTGGTTCTCCAGCTAGCCTGGGCCTCATTCAGATCCCCAAATGTGCCAAGTATCCCTTTGCCTATGTTAGCAGTGCAATCTAGAGTGAACCTCTAACCCTCCCTATATCTTATTAGTCATGATCCTTCTGCACACGGTTTGAATGTCAGTTCCCAAGGAAGCCTTCTTTGGCCACCTCCACCCCTACCGAAATTTGGATCCCTTCCTTCATTAACAGTTGTCAGCATTTGATTTGATCTAGAGAGTAGCCTCCATGGGGCACCCATATATTTACCATCTAGTCATCAGTAGTGCTTAATAAATATAAATAAATTTATATTTACTTATTTATTTGTAAATAAATAATGTTTAAAATTTATTTAAAGAAAGAATTACTGAATATGGATTACAATGTTTGTACACCTCCCCTATTAGAATGCAAGTTCCATGAGGAATGAGCTTTGTTCTGCTCACTGTTGCATCCTTAGCCCAACACAAGCCCATTGCAGGCATCAATAAACATTTGTTAAATGGATCCATGAATAAATGAGTGAGTAGATATCTTCTACACAAAAAACTAGAACACATTTGGACACATATATGAAATGAGGATTAACTTTAGACAGGGCTGCCAAACACGGGAACAATTAAATGTCTTTTTTAACAGCTATTTTTGCCCACTGGCCAAGTGGTATGTGGATGACAAAAACACTGGTCACCTATGAGGCAAGTTCTAGGTGAAATTACACTTCACTTATTTTTTTTAGTAGAAATTTTGTTTCTTATCACCCTCACTCACTCACTTAGGAACCAAGAAAAAATACAACACTAAATCCTTTCATAGGGTTTTCTTCTTTCCTGGAGAAATTACTGGGATTTGTCAAGTAGAACAGTGCAGTGCAATTATTGACTATCTCTTAGGTGGGTGCAAGGGTGAAACAACTCCTCCACCCAGCCAAGGGCTTAGATGGGGGATTTTTCCAGGCACTGCCACAACATGGCACAGGGATCCTGAATGGAATTATTCAACCAGTTATTCCACATATATTAATCACATATTCAACAGCTATTTTTAAATTGAGTAATCATTATGTGCCAGTTATATTGATTTAAGCCAGGGCTGCAAAGCCAAATGAGACATGGTCCTTGTCCCCAAGAAGCTTACTATCTTTTAGGAAAGACAGGCTTTTAGGGAAGACCAATAGCTGAAGTCCAGCATGGCCCACATAAATGCGATGTACAGGGTACCATAGGAATACACAGCTCAATGTAAATTAGATTAGGGTCGGGGGTCAAGACAGTTTCCTTAAAGAGGAGACACCCAAGATTAGTCTTCAAGGACAAGAAACATTTAACTGTAAAAATAAAGAAAAGGCAAACAGTTGTTTTTTTTTTAATAAATTTATTTTATTTATTTATTTTTGGCTGTGTTGGGTCTTCATTGCTGCACGCAGGCTTTCTCTAGCTGCAGTGAGCGGGGATTACTCTTCGTTGCAGAGCACGGGCTCTAGGCACATGGGCTCAGTAGTTGTGGCACGTGAGCTCTAGAGCTCAGGCTCAGTAGTTGTGGTGCACGGGCTTAGTTGCTCCGCGGCATGTGGGATCTTCCCGGACCAGGGCTCGAATCCATGTCCCCTGCATTGGCAGGCGGATTCTTAACCACCGTGCCACCAGGAAGCCCCAAATAGCTTTTTAGAAGAGAAAATAACCTGAGGGAGGGCGCAGAGAAATGAGACACTATGGCTTGTTTAGGGAATTAGAAGAGAGTTAACTAGAAGCTAGGAGACTCTCAATGACAAGTTAATTCCTCCACTCCCACTCTCACAATCCAACCTCCCGGTGAATTTTTCTTCCTTTCTTTCTTTCTTTTTTGTTTGCGCATGAGGAAAAAATAGAGACAGTAGAAAAGTTTTCAACATGAGTGACAGTTATGGCAAACGCAGGTTTTCAAATCAGCACGAGCTACTATTACTAGTTTTCTAGAGAAAATAATTGAAGCTGGTCTTAGAGACCAGGCAAAGACTCTAGTGAGAATACACTGCAACTGCAAGAGATGCTCTTGTAGCCTGGGTTGCAAGAAACCAGAGCCTAGGGGAAAAGCTGATGAGCTGCCACTTTCTAGGGAGGTATAATCTCAGGGAAACAAGAGTGAGGGGAAAAGGAGTGAGGCAGAGGCAACGTGAGGGAGGCTTCAGTCAGCCTGGTTGGTAACGAGTATAGTTAATGCTCCATCTCATGCGATGTGTTCAGTAAGACCAGATAAGCTATTGCATCTCAAGGCAGCCCATCAGGAGAAGGGAAGGGAAAGGAATTTATCTCTCAGCTCTTTCCCACTCCTCACTTGCCATTGGTCAACAGTGGGGCCTGTGGGGCATTAACTACCCTGGAAAGGCATGACTCAGTGTCTCCAGGCCCCAAGGGGAAGCTGAGGTTATACTGCTTTACTGAAGTGGGCATTTGTCATGTTTTTTGGCTACTCATTATCTTTGGGCTTATGTTATATTTGGAGAATGTCCAAATATAGGGTCCAGGTTCTGTCAATCAGACCCACTTGACTGAGAACTCCATGGGGAAGTGAGCAAGGTACCTCACGCAATCCATCATGGCAGGTGGAGGGAGAAGCAGCACCTCTGAGAGACCATGACCAGAGGTCCTAGCAGTAGCCTCTAGGGTCCGCCACTGGGGGCAAGAGATGAGCTGTCTAGGCCTAGGGACAGTGAGGTATCCCCTAGGACCATCCTCCTATGTAAGCTGCATGTAGCTCCTGGTCTCAGAGCATCATAGTTGATTCTCTGGCCCTCACCAGGATTCTGACAACTACTTAAAACCTTTAATAAAAAAACTATTTTTCCCTTAAACTAGAATGTGTTTTGTTTTTTGTTTTTGTTTTCTAAATCAAGGACCCTGAAGGATTCATGCAGCCTAAGAATAAATTTGGGGTTGTCTTTAAATTATGACATACTTCTAATCCTAGATTTGCTCATTTATGTGAAACATGTCTCATTAATTTCTATTCCATATCCTATAATCAAAGAATTCTAGAATCACAGAAAGATCCTTTTAGAGACTATTATGTTTTATCACTCACCTTTGGCTTTGAGCAAATCTTCATATCACTCCCACACCCATTTGAGGGAACGGAGTTTCTCCTGAAATAAACAAACAAAAGGTAGTTTATGCTAGCTGAAATGTCTGTGTCAGCCATGCAGTGAGTAGGGCTGAGAGGGCACTCTTGGGACATTTTATTTATGTGAGAGACAGGTGAAGGGCCTGCAGGCTGTAACCTAATTTAGTCAAAAACTTCTGGTAGAAAAAAAACAGTGACCTATAAATCAGTAATTTTCCTGTAATATCTAGTGAAATCAGGTCACTATTTCCAGTGCTAAGTTTGTCCCCTGGTCTCTTAGCATTTAAATATGTCATGAATTTCCTTTTGATATGGTTTATTAATAAATTTGTAGGAAATACAAAAATTTAAGGCAAAACCCACAGTGAAGATCCATAGTGGAAACTATGTACTGGGACCAAATATCTTTGTCAGGCATTGTCCAAATAAGCCTGTCAAATGCCTGGAGTTTGTCCAGGGGATCTGTGCAGTTCCCTTTAGGGGAACAGTCAAACAGCCCATAACGCTTTCTCGATTCAAATTCAAGTTCACCACACATTTCTCAACTGAGAGAGGTCCCAGTGAAGTGGTTGAGGGCTTACGGACTCTTGAGTCCGACCTAAATTTGAATCTAGATTCTCCCACTAACCTACTAGCTGTGCAAACCTTGGGCAAATTACTTCTCTGTTTCTGTCCATTTCCTTTACCTGTCTTGGTGGGCTGTCTGTGAGGTTTAAATGAGGTGATGGCTATAAAGCCCTCTGCACGTGGCAGAGACCCAGCAGTCAGCAAGTAAGGCCCTGAGTTTTCCTACACACGTGTGCTCCCCCTCAGACACCCATCTCAGAGGAGCGCTCCGTGGAGAACAGCAAAACGTATCGCTCCATGAAAGACTGGTCTTTCTAATCCACCAAACAGATGAAAAGCTTTTTTTTATTTTATAACCTCCATTTACAAAATGCATTTAGTTACATAATTAGAGCAAATGCCCAATATTTAATTTGTTTCAGTAAAATCTGGGCCCAATCCTCTTTCAATTCAATAAAAATAAAATCCTACTGCAAGACACACTTCTCATCTGTCCCACTTTGAAATTCTCACTCAAATCTGTGTCTATGTGAAATTCTGAATTCTTGCTAGAATTAATGTTCCCTAAGTCTGCCCAGATCGATGTCCAATAATTTACATGAAGAATATTAAAGCTTGGTCAAGAATATAACTCTTTCAGACAGTTTGCTTGACATTTAAAACTTCCAGTTTTAAATCTGAAATTAAATGTCTTTCTTGTTAATTGTCTGCCTTCACTAGTATATAAGTCCCGTGAGAATCTAGAATTTCACCTGGTACATAATAGAAACTTAATAGCTCACTGTTGAATGAATGAATGAATGAATGCATGAATGGTGAATGAACCAGTAAGCTTTTTACCACACAACTAAAAAAATAATACCTGGGCTAGAAAATAAGATCTGTACTAGGCTAAGCTTTTTTCATCTAAATGCACTGAGTTTTACAAGTAGTTTTAATTATTTTTAACTCTCTTCTCTTTTTCATTTCTAAAGTTAATCTAGAACCTTTCACATGTATGAACTGTGTACATTTTACCTTGTATGAAAATTTAAATACATTTTCAATGATAACACCCATGTGCTATTGACAAACGAACTAGACATGTTTGGTCCTAAGAGAGATTCCTGAAGAACGGATGCCTGCTCTCACAGCAGCCTTATTTTGCCAGTATAGATAATTTAAGGGGCTGTTTAGATCTCTCATTCTGGGTGGAATGTTTGTCTAATTTTGGTAGTAGTACAAAAGAACTTCTGTTAGAGGTCTTTCCAAGGGTTAATGACATCATTTCTTCCATATGACAATCTGGTTTTACTTTTTGTGAAAATATTAGAGAACTACTCTCAGATACAAAATTGTTTTCCTGAATGGGCTTTTATGTGTTAATAACTTTTCATATTTTTTTAAAAACTGGAAATGGAACGATTAACAAAAAGTGTTTATAAGTGATTTTTGTTCTCTACTGAAAGAGGGACATGACCTTTTGACCACGATGCCAGAGGAAAAACTACTTGAAAGGAAAAATTACCTGCAGGCATTTAGATGAACTCCACACTCAGGGACATTCCATTTGTCTGCTGGCTTTAAAGGCAGCTTGATGAAGATTAACAAGGAGGAATGGAATTGCTAGGTAAAGCACACTTCCATAGACTTTGTAAGAAGAAAAGTCCTGCCTAAATGGGAGGAGACAGGATGCATGTATCAGTAGATCACATTTCGAAAGCACATCCCAAAGAGTTCTGCTTGACACAGTCTCTGCTACTTTACTACACTCCAACTACACCCTACTCTTTGACCTAAATTAATTTTCCCTAGAGAGTTATTTTTTTACCTCAGACTTTTTTGGTAAGTTGTGAGGTAAAAACCTTGCTGGCTCATTCATTCTTCATTGAACAACTATTCGTTAAGCACCGATTATGTACAAGGGAAATTCCAGGCTATCACAGAGCCTGGATACTAATGGTGAAGGACAGTTATCAAGTAAGCAAATACCTAAGATCATTTCAGTTAGTGAGGAGGGCTACAAACAGAATGGAACAGGAGGATGTAATGGAGAATGTGAGTGGGTGATCTTGAGAGAAAATTGGTTGGGGAAGTGCCATTTGAGCTGAGACCCGCAACGTAAGCAGGAACCAGCCCTGTGGAGACGTGGGACACAGGGTTCCAGGCAGAGAGAAGAGAGAGGAAAGCAAGTACAAACAGCTCAGGCAGGAGCCTCTGGACGTGCTGGGAAGGAAAGAAAGCTTATGTGATGCGTCCAAGTGAGCAAGGGGGAGACTGGTGGCAGATCGAGGTCAGAGAAGTAGCAGTGTAAGATCGCAGAATTCTGACTTTATGCTACAAGGAGAAGTTGGTGGAAGATTTTAGTCAAGGGAGGGATGTAACCTGCTCTGTGTTGTCAAAGATGGAGCTACATGTTATGTGACAAGTGGATCTATTTTAGCTTTATAATTTGGGCTGATCCCAATTCATCCAGGAGTTCTACTGGGGTCAGTGTTACTTTTATTTTCTATTTTTTGCAAATCCAGATTAGCTTCTGCTGTTTCTCCTTATTATCTTTAGACTTGACCTCCAGAAACAGCAGGGCCTTCTAGGTGATGACCTTTCCTAGCGCCAGAGAACATGACCATCATGACCTAGTATAGGAGAAAATCAGTCCATTGCCTCATGCTTTCCTAGCAAACACATTTGTTTGTCTGACCTGGAAAAGCTATGCTGCAACTCTGCCAAAAACCAAGAATTTTTGACAGGTCAGCTATACTAGATTAATTAGAGTGATTGTAGTTTTCCCTGAAAGTATAAACCAGTTCTACCAGGTTACTGCCCTCAGGACACAGGCCTAAAACATGGCTAGCTGTATAGGTTTTCTAAGTGAGAGACTTCAGAATTATGACTGAAGGATAAACTACTTGAAGTATGAACTGTGCCAGCCCTCAATGGATGGCGCAAGCCTGTTCTCCAAGACTTCAGGGTCAACTTTAACAATAACAGTGACAATAGTCACCACTTCCTGAGCACTTAGTTTTCGCCAAGCATTCATCCAACTCAGGTGTTGGCAAACTTTTGTAAAGGACCAGACAGAAAGTGTTTTCAGTTTGTGGGCCATCTGGTCTTGTTGCTAGCAGAGCTCAACTTTGCTGCTGTAGTAAGACGGCTGCTACACGTAATACGGAAGGAACGAGTCTGGCTGTGTTCCAGCGAAACTTAATTTTCCTGAACAGGGGTGGGGCCAGATGTGGCCCACAGGACACAGCTTGACGGCTCCTGATCTAAATGACTTACTGATGACCCGTGGTCTAAGTGACTTACATGTACTAACTTATTTGATCTTCAAAACACTCTATAGCCTTTAATTTACAAATGAACGGTGGCACAGAGGGGCCATGTAACTGGCTTGGACGGCACAGCTCATCCCTTGCAGAGCTGAAGTTCACACCCACACAGAGTGACTCCAGGCACTGAGCACAGAGGCACCTCAAGTGTGCCACGGCCAGGACTAGCCCTGCGCTCAGTCGTCTACAGACTTCATCGAAGTTTACGAGTTACCTGGATTCTTTATAAGATGCCTACCTCATAGGACTGTGAAAGAACAAAAGGCTGGGGGGCGGAATGAACCAAACAGTACAATGCTTGCATCAGCACAGTGCTTCGGAGGAGTGGTCAAGTCACTCCACATTTCTGTGTCCTTGTCCTTCTGATGTAATATTTGAGGGATACCAGGGGTCTCTGGGTTACTGAGGACACCTGTGCCTGGATATGTGTGATCATCTTGGCAGTTCACAGAAGAACTGTAATATTACCAGCCTAAGATTTTTGTACTTCTGTTTTTTCCCCTACATATTTCATGTGATTATTGTGAAGATCAAATAAAAGGGAAAGAAATATAGAGAGCTGTGGAGAATAAAGAATTTCTGGGATAACAGAAATTTGGTAGCATAAACTATACACCCAGTGAGACATTTTATGCTTCATTTTATTTCTCTAAAAATATGTGTATGTGTGCTCTTTAACAGCCGTGCTGGGGAACGCACCTGGATTTTTAAGAGATTAATAGACATATCTGGAGTTAGATACATGGGGAGGTCTTAAATACCCTTTACCCAGTTTACTCCAACTGTATCATCTGCACAGCTATAGTTCGATACCAAAGCCAGGAGACTGACATTGGTAGAATACACAGAGCTTATTCAGTTTCACCAGCTTCACATGCCCTTATGTGTGTGTGTGTATGTGTGTGTGCACAGCTCTATGCAATTTTATCATACGTGTAGATGAATGTAACCACCACCACAATCAAGACACAGAACAGTTGCATCAACACAAGGCTGCCTCATGCTACTCTTTTCTAGCTATGCCCTCCCTCCCTAACCCCTGGCAACCAGTAATCTGTTCTCCATCATTCTAATTTTGTTATTTCAAGAACGTTACACACATGGAGTCATACAGTATGTAATATCATATATTTTGAGATTGGCTTTTTTACTCAGCATAATTCCTGTCGTGTGTAACAATAGTTGGGTTTTTTATTGAGGAGTATGGATGGACGACAGTTTGTTTAAGCGTTTAGCCACTGCAGGACACTTGGGTTGTTACCAGTTTGGGGCTATTATGGATAAAGCTGCAGGGAATATTCATGTACAAATTTCTGTGTAAACATAAGTTTTCATTTCTCTGGGATAAATGCCCCAAAGTACAATTGCTGGGTCATGTGATAAGTGCATGTTTAGTATTAAAGAAACTACCCAACTGTATTCTGGAGTAACTATACCATTTTATTTCTATTTGTTTTTAAAGCGTACATTAAATAAGAAAACTCCTTTGTTATTCAATATTAGCTATAATGTTTATGATTCATATTTTAAAAACTTAAACCATTTACTTTGCCACCTCATAAATTACAACGTTAACCTTATATCAGATCTATTTTTAACTTAAAATCCACCCAATGATGGAGGAGAATGTAATCCTCTTCATGTCCCTACTACTGAATACACTTTACGCAGTTCATCTTTATTGATGTTTACCTCTCTAATCTTATAAAAACAAGACAGTCTCCGCAGCACTCAAGAACATGTTTTTCTCCTCTTTTTACAAGAGGAGAGTATAAAGCAAAGAGTATAAAGCAAAAAGATTCTTCCAATATCCTGTAGTTTAACAGCAGAAAATATAAGCTCTTATTGAGTTGACTTAAAAGTACATTTAAAAAAAACCAGAAGAAGTTGATTTTTATCCCTTTTTTTCCTTTACATTTTCATGTAGGTAGACCAAAAGATGAAACAGGAGAAACTTCTTTTTCTAAAAAAAATCAAAAGTAAAGGTAGAAGTAAAGGTAGCATTCTATATATAAAGAACAAACAGAAATGAGGGCAGCCGAGGTGACACAATTTCATGGACTGCAGAAGAAAAAAGAGTCAATGATCTCAGCTGCAATATTAATGACTCAACTAACAGGTTTTGTTGAGAACCCATGATATGCCAGGCACTGCGCTAGGTATTGTAGGGAAATGGAAGTTTAAAAATATAGGATAAGAAGTATAATGCCATCCAAACACTTCCTGTCCAGCTGGGAGACACATGGTCCCACATGAAGAGACTGGAGAGTGAAATAGAACAACATATACTTAATGGTAATAGCTGGCACTTACACTGATTGTGGGCCAAACACTGGGCAGAGAGCTTTGCATGTTACTCGTTACTCAATCCTCACAACAACCCTATGAGGTTGCTGCCATCACTCCCATCTTACAGATGAGGAAACTGAGGCTTGGAGAGTTAGTGAAAATATCACATGTCATTTACCACAGTCTGGTTTTCTATGTTTACTGAAAATGTCCCTCTCATGTACATTATCCTTCCTGCCCCAAGAATGGAGCGAAGAGATCCCCTCTCTACAAATGTGTGTCCTGAGCTGGGATGTGGCTGTAGGGCACAATCTCCTTTGGCCAGACGTGGCACTGAGACTCATTCATATCAGTCACTGCATATTGAACTCACCTGAGCTTCAGGAAGCAGGAATTAGAGCCCAGATCTTTCCCATTCCAGAGAGCTTTTTCTCCTTCACTGTTGTTTTCTATCTTTCTTTTGGCCACAGAACCCCATTTTCAAACATTTTACACTGAAGAAAAGGAAAAAATAATTGCTTTGCTTGAAGAACAGGGTTGGGGAGGGGCCAGAGCCCCACCTCCTCTCACCAATTCCCTCCACTGGAGGCCTCCGAGGGGCTCATACTGAAGCAGTTACTATATGAAGCCCTGCTGACTTTTGACTCTCCTTTGAACAGAAGAGGCACAGAAGTATTACCCTGTTGGCTGCAACGGGATGAGAGTCCTGGTGAGAAGAGAAATGGCACCCAGGTGAGCAGATGAAAGCGCCTCCCCCTCACTATGTGGGATTTGGAAGGCCCTGGTGCCCGCAGAGTCCTGCTTCACCTGCCCCTCCCCTGCTTACTGACACCAGGATGCCACAGTTACAGCACCAATGATCAAATGCAGGTACTTTTAAAGGGGTAAAAGTTTAAGCTACTGTCAGTTATTTGCACCTAAATCTAACAAAGAACCAAAGTTTTTTAACAGGTAGGAGACAGAAGAAAATGCAGAGAAAGAAGAAAAAGATTGCTCAAGCTGGGAAGCCGGGCGCTAAAAAAAAATCTCTTTACTTCACAAAGTTGCTGAGATCCAGCCCTGAGTGTGGAGTTTGTGGCCAGAAACCTTCCTGCCAAGCGAAGCAGGTGAAATCCTGTCACAGCAGACGCAGCTCAGGGCACAAAGCAGCTGAACAAAGCATTTGCTTGGACTCCCGTACAGGACTTTTAGGCAGACAGAATACAAACGCTCAGATTTGAGAATTTGATGTGAAACATGAGGTCATTTAGCTGCTCTTCAAAACAAGCAAATCTTTTAAAGTAGATTTTTATTGCTTCCAAAATTATTGTGTTATTTGGAGGCTTTCTTTCCTACTTTGGCACCATGTGGTTTTCTTTTGATTTCTTAGATTAAAAGAAAATGATAAATATATCCAACATTTAAAAAATAAGTCCCAAATTATACATTTTCAAGAGAGGGAACTTTCACCCTTGCATTTCTGATGTGAGTCTTTGATACTCTGCCAGGATTTGACTTCGAGCCATTAATCCATTAGGATGATATAAAAATCTATGTCCTCTGCCCCCATGACCCACGCATTCAACCAAAAAAAAAACTAGCGTGACAGATGATGTTTCACAGAGCCCACTGGCAAATTTCAGGGTCAGAGATTTCCAAAAGAGGAAAATTTCCTAGAGAGTTTCTATGTAAAGATTCTTAGCAAGTCCTTCCCTTGTGACAGTTCTGAACCACTCATCTTCCTTTATGCAGAGCTGAAAGATCAGAACAAGATGTCAGACTGAGCACACATACCTACCTCTCTAAATCTTTTCAATTAACAGGATACATATTTTAAAAATAAATAATAAAGTCATGCTAAAAAACAAGGACTGCCACTAATGGACTAGACATTTTGAAAATTCCCTGAAAGACAGCGAGAAGACAGTGCTGGCTGATAGAGGACGCTGCTGGAGAGGGCAAGTGTTCCCGGATCACAGACGCTGGGTCCCAGATACGGGGACACGAGGGTCCCACAACGCTGGGAGTATATAGTGGTACAGGCGTTACTGATGGCAACGTGGCAGTATGGGTCAAACATTTTAAATGTGCGTGATTTTCAAACCAGAAATTAAACATCTAGCTAGTTTCCTTAGAAAAATACATATATATACGTGCCCAAAGAATACAAAGATATTCATTATGGTAATGATGGAGTTATGATATACGCATGTGATATATTCACAACAGTGGAGAAAAAAACTGTACTGACATGTAACTATCATGTACTAGTATGTAAAGGTCTCCATGACATTGTGCTAAGTTTTTAAAAAGTTTTTTAAGAATAGTAAAACAACCCATAAAACCTAATTCCACTTACATTAAAACTTTCAATGGACATTTTTCTATCTGTAGATCTATAAATATATATATGTGTATTTATACAAATGGATATAAAATCATCTGGAAGGATATATAGCAAACTGCTAGCCATGATTGTCTTCTTCTTCTATATACCTCTATATACTTTGAACTTTTAAGACAAATTAGAATATATTCTTGTTTTATGTAAATTTTGTAAACATTCAAGGTTTGAGAACAAAGAGGAAACCAGATATTTCAAACATCCAAGGCACCAGATTTAATGAAGTGCTAATTAGTAGTTCATTAGTCAAGTAAACATACAACTTCTCACTGTGCTTATTTTGAGTCTCACAGCTTTTAAAAATTGGTGTGATAGAAGTTACAGCTAGGCAGGGATGGAGTTCTGGCTCTCACTAGGCCTCTGTGGGTACGTCCCTGGCTGGGAGGGGTTGGAAGTCCCTTGCTCCAGATACTGACTGGGGAGGGAGGGAGTCTCATTACCACTGGGTGGTGGTGACTGACTCCCTGACGCCACCCCGGGGGGAAGGAGGAGGAGTGCCTTGTTACTGACCCTGCCAGGCCCCTGCATGCTCTCACCTGACATCTCACCTGACACCGCCAAGGGAGGGGCCTGTTACTGTCTGACAGGGATGGCTTCCGACCTGGCCTTTTCTGACACCATCTCCTTCCAGCCTGCTGAGGGTGGAAGTCTAGGCTCCCCACTTAACTTTCGCTGGGTGTCTGGCTGGAGGAGAGTGGTTATTATCTAAAGGCTTTCTGTCTTACTAGGCTGCCCTTTTCCGGGTCCTTTGGTTAGAGAGCGCTGGCTTTTGTTGGGCTTTTTTTTTTTTTTTTTTTTTTGCTATATGCCGGCCTCTCACTGTTGTGGCCTCTCCCGTTGCGGAGCACAGGCTCCGGACCCGCAGGCGCAGCGGCCATGGCTCACGGGCCCAGCCGCTCCGTGGCACATGGGATCCTCCTGGACCGGGGCATGAACCCGTGTCCCCTGCACCGGCAAGCGGACTCTCAACCACTGCGCCACCAGGGAAGTGTTGGGCTTTTTTTGTGTCTGCAACCACTGGCTTTTCTGGGTGGCTAGCTTCTTTAGCTCCAAGTCAGGGATAAAGGAGCCAGAAGGAGAACCCAGAGAATTAAACACCAAGTTGTTCCGTGGGTTCCTCTGTCCATGGACGGTCTGCCTTCTCTCTCCACCTTTCAGATTATTTTAATTTTTGTTTTTATATATAATGTCTAGGGTTCTTAGATGCACTTAGTGGGAGGAATAGAGAAAAGTATGTCTACTCCATCTTTCTAGAAGTGGAAGTCCACTTTTTCCTCTTAAAATGTGCTCTAGGGGGCTTCCCTGGTGGCGCAGTGGTTGAGAGTCCGCCTGCCAATGCAGGGGACACGGGTTCATGCTCTGGTCCGGGAGGATCCCACATGCCGTGGAGCAGCTGGGCCCGTGAGCCATGGCCGCTAAGCCTGCGCGTCCGGAGCCTGTGCTCCGCAACGGGAGAGGCCACAACAGTGAGAGGCCCGCGTACCGCAAATAAAAATAAATAATAATAAAAAAAAGTTCTCTATTTTAATTTACAAAAAAAAAATGTTTACTCTGACAAGTGAAACAATAAAAGTATGTATAAGGAAAACAGTAATATAAACTCTGCCTCCATTACCCCCCTATTTCTACCCCCCTTTCCAAGATAACCAATGTTCATGACCTGGGGTGTATTCTTTTCACCTATTTTTTCCATGTTATTGCAAACATATGTAAACGTAAGTATGCACTTTTGTTTCTCTAAAAGTGGTTTTCTACTTGTCAAAGATAAGCAAGCTTTGCATTATGTTGAAGTTTAGAAATTACTGGAAACACTATTATGAAAAAACAGTGAAGGGGATATAAGCAAAGTGAACTGCTGTCGAGAATCGCAGAAGATACTCTGTGCTTTCATCGTGTGAGAGAAAAACAGAGGAGAAGAGAAAGGAAAAAGAGAAAGGAAGACAATATCTGGCGATTTTTCTGAGAGTTTATATATATAACTGAAGTGATTAAAACAGGTATAATTTACATACTCTTCTGCACCTGCAGTCTGATCCTGGGATACACTGAAGAAGGGGCTGCCTGGTGAGTGGACTACAGGAAAGATGCCCGTGAGTGTCGCTCGCTGTGTGAGCGCCCAGGGGCCACGCTGGACCAGGCCCTAACAGAAGTGTGTCTTCCTTCTCTCAGGTGAGCACCTCCCACTGCCACCCCCGGGGCCTTGAGGGTCCTGTTTGCTCACAGGAGAAAACCCCTCCATCTGCACCAAATCCTCACAGCTCAGGACCTCCGTCCAACCAGAGGGGCGGTGGAGGGGAGCTCTGGCACCTCTGCTTTAGGGAATGAGGCTCAAGACCACAGAGCCAGGACAGAAGACAGTGGCCTCCCTCCCCACCAACACGTGTGATGGGGGTCCTGACACCTAAAGGGGAAATGAAACTTTTCCCTTTTCTCAGAGACAGTCTGCTCGGCACGATGTCAATTGATCTTTAGAGTCCTGTGGCTTCAGGAAAGAAGGAGGCCTGTTTTCCAGAGCCCAGGTCTGAGGGGGCTCACGTAACATTATTGTCAGCTCCCTCTGAGGGTTCTCCAGCTGGGGGTGAGGCTGGTCCTCCTGACTCTGAGTGACAGCAGCAGTGCCTCCTCTTCCCCACTTTTATTCAAGTCACATGGTCCACTGAAGGTCTGGCCAGGAGAATGGGGGTTGACTGCACACTGTTGGTTAATCTTCTTGTTTAGGTAGTGGCTACGGCAGAGATTCTACAGCCATGCTGCCTGCATTCCAATCCTGGCTCCAAGCCTTGTGAACTGTGACCTCGGGCCAAGTCATCTATCCTTTCTCCTCCTTGATTTACTTCTTCGTAAAGTGGATATAATAAACATAGGCCTGACGTGAGGATGAAGTATTTAAATTAGAACAAGTCCAGGCACATGATAAGTGCTCCTAAAGTATCAGCTGGTTATTGTCATCTGGTTTTCTCAAACCCAGTGCTTTTCAAAAACACACAGAGAAATTGTGATGCATCTTAAAGATGCAGTTACGGCTTTCTGTGTTTCATCAATCTCCTTTGATAATTTCTGTACAGAGGGAATAAGAAGTGAGACAAGTCAGTGACCACGGTGGAAAGGGTTGGGGAAGTGATCTCTGAACAGTGAGTCTGAGAGTGGGAGGGAAGAGATGGACAGATAGCTGGACAGCTATATCTAAGTAAGAGCAAGGGAAAAGAGGTATGTACAGTAAGTCACAGTTGTCTTACAGATTGAAAATAATTGGTAAACGGTGTTCTGTTTCATTTAAAAATACTGTAGGAAAGCTTTTGGGTCAGCATCTCTCATAGCATCTATCACGTCCTTTGTGATAGAATTTGGGAAGGTGGTGGAGGAAGGCTTTTCTTTCCTAGGAAGGTGTTGGGGTGTGATGTTGCCTACGTCAGAGACAGAGAAGAAAGGTTCTTCTCCCTTCTCTGGGCTGTAGATCAGCTTCCTCCTCCTGGTGAAGAAAGTCAACCATCCCGTTTCACTGTGTCCATGTTCACCTCCAAATTTAGGGTGGCCTAGAGATTTCAAGCCTCCAGGTCACACAACTCCTCTCAAATAATGACCCGATAAAGAGGAACAGTGTTTTCAGTTTTGTATGTCTGAGTGTTGCCTTTTTATTTGACTTGATGATTTTTACTCCTCCTTTAACTACAGCCAGGCTAATTGGGTGTACTGTTTGAAGCCAGGCTCAAAACAGGAGCAATTAAATTCATTAGACCTTTGAGAGATAAATTAAAATATACTTTTTTTTTCAAGAAATGGTACAACAGCTTGAAACCTGATTCACAGTTACCTTCCAATGTTCTCAATATTATGAGATGATCTAGGCGTTCAATCTTACAAAACTATTTATACCTCACTGTCCTGAAGCAAAGGAACTTCTGCTGCTGAACCTGTTCCAGGGATTTGTATGGATTTGAATAATGAATAGGGAAGTTCCTGCAGGAACACAGAGTCTCTGTCACAGAAATCTTTTATTGCTTAGAAATAGCCAGCTGGAAACAGGCCACAATACCCCAGTTGTCCCCAGGCCTGTGTTATAGGGAAAAACTGACAGCCACTCCCCATCAGGTATTTCCATGTGCAATACGATACCATGGAAGAGTACGGAATATTTATTATCAATTTTATCCTCATATGATTTTTCTCTTCTCAAGTTCAGCAGATGTTAACATAATTAGAATGTGAGGGTCTGTTTTCGTTACTGAAAACATATAAACCACTTCTGTATTTAGCTGTATAATAACCTAAATCCTCACTGACCAACCACATTAATGGATGGTGTTCTTTTTACTTAATAAAAACCCTTTTCATTATTCTTTGATACCCTTTTTCTTTCATGTGTTTCTGTACCCTTAAAGTTAGAAAACTTCTCCATTTCTCTTCTCTCAAACCAAGACAGAGTCTCCTAATCAGTGGAAAATTCACTTTTTATTTGTAGTGTCAACTCTAGGTTTGACAAATAAGTGCTCTGGGGTGGAAATAGAAGAGTTGCCCTCCCTCACCCTACTTGGTCTTCTCTACCACTGTTCTATATACCTTATTCCACAAAGCAAATTTTTATGGTGTAATATAGTAAAAGAGAACTAGAAATAAGTAACATTAGATAGATAATTGAGCCCAAAACAGTTTGGTACGTTTGAGGAAATATTTCTCAAAGTGTGGTCCACGCATCCCTGACACCAGAAGAATCCCCTGGAGAGTTTGTTAAAAGTGCAGATTACTGGGCACCACCTCAGATTTATTCATTCAAAACTTTTGTGGATGGGGCCTGGGAATTCTGCATTTTTGACAATCTCCCCGAGTGATTCTGATGCTCACTAAAATTTAAGGACTTTAAGATTTGCTGAACGAGTTGCTCCTTCTAGACCCCAAAAGTGTCAGTTGACAACCACTTGGAGAAAATACCTGGTCCTTAAAATACAACAGAGAGAAAAAGAAAGAACAAATGATTATTGAAATGTGTAAAATGTGCCAGAGACGATGCTAGTTAGAAATTTATAAACATAATTTATTTAAATATTACAACTTCTTGTTGAAGTGTTGATTAGTTTACAGTCAAAAAGTGGAACCATTCCACTCCTGGGTACATATCCCCCAAAAAACCCCAAGACACTAATTCAAGATACATGCACCCCCATGATCACAGCAGCGATATTTACAATTGCCAAGATATGGAAGCAACCTAAGTGTCCATCAACAGATGAATGGATGAAGAAAATGTGATGTGTATATATATGTATAAAAAAGAATACAAATTTGCAGCAACATGGGTGGACTTGGAGGGTATTATGCTTAGTGAAATAGGTCAAAGACAATAATGTGTGATATCACTTACATGTGGAATCTAAAAAATAAAACAAACTAGTGAATATAAGAAAAAAAAGAGAGACAGATATAGACAGGGAAGGGGGGAGGGGAAAGACAGGGATGGGGATTAAGAGATATAAACTATATGCATAAAATAAATGAGCTACAAGGATATATTGTGCAGCACAGGGAATACAGCCAATATTTTATAATAACTATAAATGGAATATAACCTTGAAAATTGTGAGTCACTATGTTGTACACCTGAAACTTATACAACATGGTTCAACTATAAATCAATTTTAAAAAGTGGAACCAGAATGCATAAAGAATATTCTGAAATTTAACTACTGCATCTTACACCCATCTTCTGGAGTTGGGAACAGGCTCTATGACTGCACAGAGTACAGGAAATGGACAGATGAACATTACCCAGAGACACCTCATGGTGGCCTGGAGGTGGCACTGAGTCTCTGGGATGCCTCATCATTTAGATGACCAGTCTACACTCATCATGTGTAGTTGGTTTATAAAATGGCTTTTGTCCCACATGTATGAGGAATATGGATGGAGAACAGGATATATATATATATTTTCATATATCATTAAGACTATCATCACTAAAATTTTTTCAACAAGTATATCAGCTACCATTTACTGACAATGTATACTGGACTCTATGCTAAAGAGTAAATTTTCAGAATTTACTCTTCATAATGGCCCTATGAGGTAGGTGCTATTATTATATATACTTTCCAGTTAAGAAGCAAAAATGTGAAACTTGTGGACACTCACAAAGCTAGTCAGCAGCAGAGGCTGGAATGTCTTGTTTGATTCCAAAGTCCACTGGAGTCCTACACACTGGAATTGATGAAGCAAAGTTCAGCTTATGTTGTGATACTTGAGGGGAGAGCCAGTGTTGCTATACATTTAGAGAAAATTTTATATCTCTTTGTATATGGCTAAGTAACAGAATTGAGTAGCTATGGATCACTTCCTGTTGTACATTCTTAGCCCTTCTCTCTTTTCCCAGACAACCCCAATCCCCCTTTCTCCATATTCTTCCAAGACCTTAAATGTCCACTTAATATATTTATTTACTTTTCCTTCTTTTTTCTTTTGAATTTTCTTTTATTTATTTTTTTATACAGCAGGTTCTTATTAGTTTTCCATTTTATACATATTAGTGTATATATGTCAATCCCAATCTCCCAATTCATCACACCACCACCACCGACCCCCGCCACTTTCCCCCCTTGGTGTCCATAAGTTTGTTCTCTACATCTGTGTCTCTATTTCTGCCCTGCAAACCGGTTCATCTGTACCATTTTTCTAGATTCTACATATATGCGTTAAAATATGATATTTGTTTTTCTCTTTCTGACTTACTTCACTCTGTATGACAGTCTCTAGATCCATGCACGTCTCTACAAATGCCTCAATTTCGTTCCTTTTTATGGCTGAGTATATTCCACTGTATATATGTACCACATCTTATTTATCCATTCGTCTGTCGATGGGCATTTAGGGTGCTTCCATGACGTGGCTATTGTAAATAGTGCTACAATGAACACTGGGGTACATGTGTCTTTTTGAATTATGGTTTCCTCTGGGTATATACCCAGTAGTGGGATTGCTGGGTCACATGGTAATTCTGTTTTTAGTTTTTTAAGGAACCTCCATACTGTCCTCCATAGTGGCTGTATCAATTTACATTCCCGCCGACAGTGCAAGAGTGTTCCCTTTTCTCCACACCCTCTCCAGCATTTGTTGTTTGTAGATTTTCTGATGATGGCCACTCGAATTGGTGTGAGGTGATACCTCACTGTAGTTTTGATTTGCATTTCTCTAATAATTAATGATGTTGAGCAGCTTTTCATATGCTTCTTGGCCATCTGTATGGCTTCTTTGGAGAAATGTCTATTTAGGTCTTCTGCCCATATTTGGATTAGGTTGTTTGTTTTCTTAATATTGAGCTGTATGAGCTGTTTATATATTTTGGAGATTAATCCTTTGTCAGTTGATTCGTCTGCAAATATTTTCTCCCATTCTGAGGGTTGTCTTTTCATCCTGTTTATAGTTTCCTTTGTTATGCAAAAGATTTTATGTTTCATTAGGTCCCATTTGTTTATTTTTGTTTTTTTTTTCCATTACTCTAGGAAGTGGATCAAAAAATACCTTGCTGTGATTTATGTCTAACAGTGTTCTTCCTATGTTTTCCTCTAAGAGTTTTATAGTGTCTGGCCTTACATTTAGGTCTCTAATCCATTTTGAATTTATTTTTGTGTGTGGTGTTAGGGAGTATTCTAATTTCATTCTTTTACATGTAGCTGTCCAGTTTTCCCAGCACCACTTACTGAAGAGACTGTCTTTTCTCCGTTGTATATCCTTGCCTCCTTTGTCATAGGTTAGTTGACCACAGGTGCGTGGGTTTATCTCTGAGCTTTCTATCCTGTTCCATTGATCTCTATTTCTGTTTTTTTGCCAGTACCATATTGTCTTGATTACTGTAGCTTTGTAGTATAATCTGAAGTCAGGGAGTCTGATTCCTCCAGCTCCGTTTTTTTCCCTCAAGACCTCTTTGGCTATTCGGCATCTTTTCTGTCTCCATACAAATTTAAAATTTTTTTGTTCTAGTTCTGTAAAAAATACCATTGGTAATTTGATGGGGATTGCAATGAATCTGTAGATTGCTTTGGGTAGTATAGTCATTTTCACAATATTGATTCTTCCAATCCAAAAACACGGTATATCTCTCCATCTGTTTATATCATCTTTAATTTCCTTCATCAGTGTCTTATAGTTTTCTGCACAGAGGTCTTCTGTCTCCCTAGGTAGGCTTATTCCTAGGAATTTTATTCTTTTTCTTGCAATGGTAAATGGGAGTGTTTCCTTAATTTCTCTTTCAGATTTTTCATCATTAGTGTATAGAAATATAAGAGATTTCTGTGCATTAATTTTGTATCCTGCAACTTTACCAAATTCATTGATTGGCTCTAGTAGTTTTCTGGTAGCATCTTTAGGATTCTCTATGTATAGTATCATGTCATCTGCAAACAGTGACAGTTTTACTTCTTCTTTTCCAATTTGTATTCCTTTTATTTCTTTTTCTTCTCTGATTGCTGTGGTTAGACTTTCAAAACTATGTTGAATAATAGTAGTGACAGTGGACATCCTTGTCTTGTTCCTGATCTTAGAGGGAATGCTTTCAGTTTTTCACCATTGAGAATAATGTTTGCTGTGGGTTTGTCATGTATGGCCTTTATTAAGTGGAGGTAGGTTCCCTCTATGCCCACTTTCTGGAGAGTTTTTATCCTAAACGGGTGCTGAATTTTGTAAAAGCTTTTTCTGCATCTATTGAGATGATCATATGATTTTTCTTCTTCATTGTGTTAATATGGTGTATCACAATGATTTATTTGCATATACTGAAGAATCCTTGCATCCCTGGGATAAATTCCTCTTGATCATGGTGTATGATCCTTTTCACGTGCTGTTGGATTCTGTTTGCTAGTATTTTGTTGAGGATTTTTGCATCTGTATTCATCAGTGATATTGGTCTTTAATTTTCTTTTTTTGTAGTACCTTTGTCTGGTTTTGGTATCAGGATGATGCTGGCCTCATAGAATGAGTTTGGGGGTGTTCCTTCCTCTGCAATTTTTTGGACGAGTTTGAGAAGGATGGGTGTTAGCTCTTCTCTAAATGTTTGATAGAATTCACCTGTGAAGCCATCTGGTCCTGGACTTTTGTTTGTTGGAAGATTTTTAATCACTTTTTCAATTTTAATCACTTTTTGATTTTTCAATTTCATTACTTGTGATTGGTCTGTTCATATTTTCTATTTCTTCCTGGTTCAGTCTTGGAAGGTTATACCTTTCTAAGAATTTGTCCATTTCTTCCAGGTTGTCCATTTTATTGGCACAGAGTTGCTTGTAGTGGTCTCTTAGGGTGCTTTGTATTTCTGTGGTGTCCATTGTAACGCCTCCTTTTTCATTTCTAATTTTATTGATTTGAGTCCTCTCCCTCTTTTTCTTGAAGAGTCTGGCTAATGGTTTTTCAATTTTGTTTATCTTCTCAAAGAACCAGCTTTTAGTTTTAATGATTTTTGCTATTGTTTTCTTTGTTTCTATTGCATTTATTTGTGCTCTGATCTTTATGATTTCTTTCCTTCTACTAACTTTTGGTTCTGTTTGTTGTTCTTTCTCTAGTACCTTTAGGTGTAAGGTTAGATGGTTTATTTGAGATGTTTGTTGTTTCTTGAGGTAGGATTGTATTGCTATAAAATTCCCTCTTAAAACTGCTTTTGCTGCATCCCACAGGTTTTGGATCGTAGTGTTTTCATTGTCATTTGTCTCTAGGTATTTTTTGATTTCCTCTCTGATTTCTTCAGTGATCTCTTGGTTATTTAGTAACGTAGTGTTTAGCCTCCATGTGTTTTTGTTTTTTACGTTTTTTCCTGTAATTGATTCCTAACCTCATAGCACTGTGGTCAGAAAAGATGCTAGATATGATTTCAATTTTCTTGAATTTACTGAGGCTAGATTTGTGACACAAGACGTGATCTATCCTGGAGAATGTTCCGTGTGCACTTGAGAAGAAAGTGTAATCTGCTGTTTTTGGATGGAATGTCCTATAAATATCAATTAAATCTATCTGGTCTATTATGTCATTTAAAGTTTGTGTTTCCTTATTAATTTTCTGTTTGGGTGACCTGTCCATTGGTGTAAGTGAGGTGTTAAAGTCCCTCACTGTGATTGTGTTACTGTCGAATTCCTCTTTTACAGCTGTTAGCAGTTGCCTTATGTATTGAGCTGCTCCTATGTGGGGTGCATATATATTTATAATTGTTATATCTTCTTCTTGGATTGATCCCTTGATCCTTATGTAGTGTCCTTCCTTGTCTCTTGTAACAATCTTTAAAGTCTATTTTATCTGATATGGGTATTGCTACTCCAGCTTTCTTTTGATTTCCATTTGCATGGAATATCTTTTTCCATCCCCTCACTTTCAGTCTGTATGTGTCCCTAGGTCTGAAGTGGGTCTCTTGTAGACATCATATATATGGGTCTTGTTTTTGTATCCACTCAGTGAGCCTGTGTCTTTTGCTTGGAGCATTTAATCCATTCACGTTTAAGGTAATTATCCATATGTATGTTCCTATTACCATTTTCTTAATTGGTATGGGTTTGTTTTTGAGGTCCTTTTCTTCTCTTGTGTTTCCCACTTAGAGAAGTTCCTTTAGCATTTGTTTTACAGCTGCTTTGGTGGTGGTGAATTCTCTTAGCTTTTGCTTGTCTGTAAAGCTTTTGATTTCTCCATCGAATCTGAATGAAATCTTTGCTGGGTCGAGTAATCTTGGTTGTAGGTTCTTCACTTTCATCACTTTAAACATGTCATGCCACTCCCTTCTGGCTTGAAGAGTTTCTGCTGTGAAATCAGCTGTTAACCTTATGGGAGTTCCCTTGTATGTCATTTTTCCCTTGCTGGTTTCAATAATTTTTCTTTGTCTTTAATTTTTGCCAATTTGATTACTATGTGTCTCGGCATGTTTCTCCTTGGGTTTATCCTGTATGGGACTCTCTGCGTTTCCTGGACTTCGGTGGCTATTTCCTTTTCCATGTTAGGGGAGTTTTCAACTATAATCTCTTCAAATATTTTCTCGGGTCCTTTCTCTCTCTTTTCCTTCTGGGACCCCTATAATACGAATGTTGGTGCATTTAATGTTGTCCCAGAGATCTCTTAGGCTGTCTTCATTTCTTTTCATCCTTTTTTAAAATTCTGTTTCGCAGCAGTAAATTCCACCATTCTGTCTTCCAGGTAACTTATCCATTCTTCTGCCTCAGTTATTCTGCTATTGATTCCTTCTAGTGTATTTTTCATTTCAGTTATTGTATTGTTCATCTCTGTTTGTTCTTTAATTCTTCTGGGTCTTTGTTTAACATTTTTTGCATCTTCTGGATCTTTGCCTCCATTCTTTTGCCGAGGTCCTGGATCATCTTCCCTATCATTATTCTGAATTCTTTTTCTGGAAGGTTGCCTATCTCCACTTCATTCAGTTGTTTTTCTGGGGTTTTATCTTGTTCTTTCATCTGGTACATAGCCCTCTGCCTTTTCATCTTTTCTGTCTTTCTGTGAATGTGGTTTTTGTTCCACAGGCTGGAGGATTGTAGTTCTTCTTGCTTCTGCTGTCTGCCCTCTGGTGGATGAGGCTATCTAAGAGGGTTGTGCACGTTTCCCGATGGGAGGGACTGGTGGTGGGTAGAGGTAGCTGTTGCTCTGGTGGGCAGAGCTCAGTAAAACTTTAATCTGCTTGTCTGCTGATGGGTGGGGCTGGGTTCCCTCCCTCTTGGTTGTTTGGCCTGAGGCGACCCAACACTGGATCATACCGGGGCTCTTTGGTGGAGCTAATGGCGGACTCTGGGAGGGCTCACACCAAGGAGTATTTCCCAGAACTTCTGCTGCCAGTGTCCTTGTCCTCACGGTGAGACATAGCCACCCCCAGCCTCTGCAGGAGACCCTCCAACACTAGCAGGTAGGTCTGGTTCAGTCTACTATGGGGTCACTGCTCCTTCCCCTGGGTCCCTGATGCACACACTACTTTGTGTGTGCCCTCCAAGAGTGGAGTCTCTGTTTCCCCTAGTCCTGTCGAAATCCTGCAGTCAAATCCCGCTAGCCTTCAAGGTCTGATTCTCTGGGAATTCCTCCTCCTGTTGCTGGACCCTTAGGTTGGGAAGCCTGACGTGGGGCTCAGAACCTTCACTCCAGTGGGTGGACTTCTGTGGTATAAGTGTTCTCCAGTTTGTGAGTCACCCACCCAGCAGTTATGGGATTTGATTTTATTGTGATTTCATCCCTCTTACCATCTCGTTGTGGCTTCTCCTTTGTCTTTGGATGTGGGGTATCATTTTGGTGAGTTCCAGTGTCTTCCTGTCAATGATTCTTCAGCAGTTAGTTGTGATTCCAGTGCTCTCGCGAGACAGAGTGAGAGCACATCCTTCTACTCTGCCATCTTGAACCAATGCCTGTCCATTTAATTTAAAGTGAGGAGACATTATCTTGTTGCAGATGAGAGTTGTGCTGGGTTTTACAGGGATATGGTAGAATTTATACTAACCTGTGTTATTTTTAAGGCATTCCAGTTAGAGCTGCCCAGTTATCAGTGTACACTAAACTGTGAGTGGACATGGATAATGATTATACATAGTAAGTTTCACTTCATCTATTAAGACTTCTCATATAAGGGCCCAGGAACATTTGGTCCCCCACCAACATATTATACACATGGCAAATCTTACATTAAAAGAACATTAGTCAAATGCTTCAAGTAAGAAAAATTAAACTTGTCTGCTAAGGAAAAATATTTAAACTTTTTTACCCATTTACCAGCAAACAACTTTTGGGAGATAATTCTCCACAGGGACTCTTGAATTTCTTCATGTCTTGTGAATAGCGGCACAGTCTGCTTTTGTTCTTATATATCTTTTCAAGGATGTTTATACAGAGAACAGCCTTGGAAGACAAAGATCATGTCTCCCTCTGGAGCAAAGAACAGGCATGCTTACTGCCTTTATAAAATATTTGGCTTCCCTAAGCTCAGAGTTTCTCCCTTATAATGTCACTCACTGCATTTCGAGGTGTCACCTGCCCTTCTTAGAATCACCACGTGGGAACTGGGGCTCAAGGAACTGGAACAGAAAATGCTGATACTCTGGCTACTGTTAATGCCAGGAGTGAAAAAGTTCTTTATTTCTCACCTAGAGGTTTTGTATCTTTGGCCAAGATCCATTAAACTATGGCAGGCTAACTTGTTAAGCTTGCAAATGGTGTGAAATCTCAGACCCTTAAGAGTCCTTGACAACAGCAAATCATTATTATTGTTTGTATTGTTGGTAACTATTTTTTGAGCACCTAATGTGAATCAATGAACAAAACTCTATTCTAAGTAATGTACCATATGACCTCATTTAATCCCTACTACCTTGTTGTGAAGTAGATAACATTAACACCATTCTATAGCTGATGATACTGAGACTAAAAGAGCAGGCACTGATGGCTGCCTTTCTATTAGCCATTTCCCCCTTCTCAATTATATTCGGACTTTTATTCTGATATCCACCCCTTTTGCACCCAGCAAGGAAGTCATCCCTTCCTCTAACTTTAAGGGTGAGCCTATCCCATTTTTCCATTTTTGAACTTTATTCTAAGCTAATAAGGGCATGACATTCCCCTAGCCATAGAAACTGGTTAGAAAATGAACACATTATCCAGTATGGGAAAAGGGAAATGGGGGACAGTGAACTAGGGAACTTCTGAGAAAGAAGTTTTCTTGCTCGTACACAAAGCCATAGGGAAAGATAGACTCTCTTCCTCCAAATGGTGATATGTGCCAGCAGGGTAATCAGAATGAATGCTGGACATAATACTGAAGCAGGGTCTGGAGTTCCCTGTTGTGCCCTATATCACCCCCTTAGGTGCTAGACTGTGGGAAAGTCCTGGGGTGTGATGCTGCAGCAGCTGGATGTTGGGGGCACTTAGCAGGTACTTATCAACTGGTACCAAAATACTCTAATACATTAATAACTGGTAAGGCTATACTAGGATGTTCAAGTGTGATGCCTGAAACTGCTACATCCATCCCCTACCAGTCAGAGGAGGAAGCTCACACAGAGGAGGGCAGAGCCAGAACAGTCACAGAGGGACGGCGAGAGAGCCCCTGACAGCTGCCCTCTCTAGACTTTTTCAATTAAAAGACTATAGATTCCTTTTTCATCTAAGCTAGTTTCGATCTGGATTTCAGTTACCTGCAGTCAAAAGCATCCACAGAAACAGTAAGTAACTACTGGGTTGGCCAAAAGGTTTGTTCAGTTTTTTCCGTAAGATGGCTCCAGTAGGGCTTAGTTGTCTTTAACTTCATTTGAAACAATTTTGTTCGACTGTATTGTGACAGCTGTCATATCAGCGTGCATTTAAAAAAAAAACTTATCAAAACTGGTGAATTTTTGTGTAGCCATTTTAATATTGAAGATGGAAGAAAAAAGCAACATCTTTGGCATATTATGCTTTATTATTTCAAGAAAGGTAAAAACACAATGGAAATGCAAAAAAAGATTTGTGTAGTGTATGGAGAAGGTGCTGTGACTGATCGAACATGTTAAAAGTGGTTTGTTAAGTTTCATGCTGGAGGTTCCTCACTGGACGATGCTCCACGGTCGGGTAGGCCAGCTGAAGTTGATAGCGATCAAATTGAGACATTAATTGAGAACAATCAACGTTATACCACATGGGAGATAGCCAACATACTCAAAATATCCATATCAAGTGTTGAAAATGCTTTTGCACCAGCTTGGTTATGTTCATTGCTTTGATGTTTGGATTCCACATAAGTTAAGTGAAAATACCCTTCTTGACTGTATTTCCACATGTGATTTTCTACTTAAATGTAATGAAAACGTCCCATTTTTAAAATAAATTGTGACGGGCGATGAAAAGTGGATACTGTACAATAATGTGGGGTGGAAGAGATCGTGGGGCAAGTAAAATGAACCACCACTAACCACACCAAAGGCTGGTCTTCATCCAAAGAAGGTGATGTTGTGTATATGGTGGGATGCGAAGGGAGTCCTCTATTATGAGCTCCTTCCAGAAAACCAAACGATTCATTCCAACAAGTACTGCTCCAAATTAGACCAAATGAAAGCAGCACTTGAAGAAAAGCATCCGGAATAAGTCAACAGAAAACGCATGATCTTCCATCAGGATAATGTAAGACTGCATGTTTCTTTGATGACCAGGCAAAAACTGTTACAGCTTGGCTGGGAAGTTCTGATTCATCCACTGTATTCACCAGACATTGCACCTTCGGATTTCCATTTATTTCGGTCTTTACAAAATTCTCTTAATGGAAAAAATTTCAATTCCCTGGAAGACTGTAAAAGGTACCTAGAACAGTTCTTTGCTCAAAAAGATAAAAGGTTTTGGGAAGATGGAATTATGAAGTTGCCTCAAAAATGGCAGAAGGTAGTGGGAAAAAAGGGTAAATACATTGTTCAATAAAGTTCTTGGTGAACATTTAAAATGTGTCTTTTATTTTTACTTAAAAACCAAAGGCACTTTTTGGCCAAACCAATACTTGGAGGGCTCAGAGTAAGTAAACAGCCACACTATAACTGAAAAGTGTGGCTTTTGTCTGTCTGGCTTAAATGTCCCTGCTTTTTCTGATGCATCATGATGCTCCCAAGTATCAAATAAATATGAAGAAGTTATCTGCACACTGCAAAGGCTGCATTCAAATCTTAGTTACTAAGAACTCCAAGAAAAATGCAAAAGTAATATCAGTGTTAACTCTTCTGTATATCATTGAGAGTTCTCCCCACTCCTATTAGGAAACGTACCGATATAGCCTAATAATAATAATATTAACATAGAGAAAAAATATATAATAAAATATATCTGATGTTCAGATTATTTACTGGTGGTAGATCTGACAGCTCAAGTCAGACTAGATAACCAGAAACCTGTTCCAGTAAAGGTCTTTCACATTAACAACATCTTGAGAGCACACATGAGCACATTCTAGATTAATCCCACGATATTTTGAACATTGTCATTAGTATGTCACATCATCATTAGCATCTCCCAGATTTACTTTTTTTTCATCTCACAGTCACCCCAAAGTCCAAAAATTTACCACTGTTCTGGAAAAAAAATGACTTGGACTGTTCATATTTCTTTGCTCAATCAAGAATCCATGTAAATGGGGACTCTCCTGGTTGCGCAGTGGTTAAGAATCCACCTGACAATGCAGGGTACACGGGTTCGACCCCAGGTCCAGGAAGATCCCAAATGATGCAGAGCAACTAAGCCTGTGGGCCACAACTACAGAGTCTGCGCTCTAGAGCCTGTGCGCCACAACTACTGAGCCTGCGTGCCACAGCTTCTGAAGCCCACGCGCCTAGAGCCCGTGCTCCACAACGAGAAGCCACCGCAATAAGAAGCCCACGCACCACAATAAAGAGTAGCCCCCACTCACCGCAACTAGAAAAGCCCGCTCGCAGCAACGAAGACTCAATACAGCCAAAAATAAATAAAATAAATAAATTTGTAAGAAAGAAAAAAAAAGAATCCATGTAAATGAATACTATACATTTGCATCTAGCTTAATTAATGGTCTTTGACAGTGTTTTCTGGTAATCTAATATATATACTTCTTAAAATAAAATATTTGTACATATTTAGAGCTCACTTATTCATAAAATGTTAAGAGTTAGAAAGCTCTTAAAGACTTCCAGTTCAAACTTTCTTATTTTATATGTGAGTAAACTGTGGCATGGAGAGGTTAAGTGGTGAAGGCAGGCCACTTTAAAAATATCCTAATTTTAGCAAGCCATTGTCCTTTAAATGCATATTTGATTTTTTTTTTTTTTGGAAATACGCAAAGTCACTCAGTGTGACATGTGAATAAAAGACAGGGAGTGGGACATAGATCAAGTTGAATTAACATGTAACCTTGTAAAATATGAGTAATGAGCCTGTGATTTTGATATGGTAGATCCAAGAATAACTTAAAGGCAATGTTTTTAAACTACATTAAACAAAGAGAACATTATTTAGAATGGGGCCAAAACCTCACAAGGTTACACCGAATTTGGAACTATATTGCTAATTTTCAAAATATTTGGAAATTTTTTTTTTGATGATCTATTTCTCACTCAATTCCACTGTGGTAGGAGACATACTCTAAATGACTTCAGTACCTTAATATGTGTTGAGGTGTCCTTTATGAGCTGACATACATTCAATTTTGGTAAATGTCCCATGTGCCCTTTAAAAGAGTGTGTATTCTGTTGTCTTTAAGTGGAGTACTCTGGATATCAATTAGATCAAGTGCGTTAGTTGTATTGTTTAGATCTTCTATATCTAGTGAAGCTACCTCTGCTTTTTCTATCAATTACTGAGAGATATTAAATTTCTCATTATAATTATATATTAATTCGTTTCTCTTTTTAGTTATGTCCATTTTTGCTTTGTATAATTTGAAGTTATATTATTAGCTGAATTCAAATTTAGAATTTGTTCTATCTCTTTGGTGGAATGACCCTTTATCATTTTGACATAGTCCTTTGTATTAATCTGAATCCAATCAGTGGGTTAAACAGTAGACGTTTAATAAAGTTAATAGGCTTAATAAACAATTATTATACCCTGATAAGAGTGACTATAAAGTATAAGGAAAATCTACATGGTATCCTACATCTGAGAGAGTACTCAAGAAAGGACAAACGTGGAAGGAGTTCAGACCTTGCTGGAGAAGGTGTAGCTTAGATTACTGTATAGTAGAGGAGTTCACTGGTTTCGCCCAGGCCGGAGCTGGTCTGCAGTCACTGGGTAAGCAGGAAGCAACTCTTTGGAATGCAGGTGGAGGTAGGGGATCAGCAACTGGAGATGAGGGTGTGCAGAGGGAGCAGGACCTTGATGGGAGCCCCAAGGCAAGGTGTGGGTGGCCTGCAGAGGAAATCAGAGTGCCAGTGTGGGCAGGAGGCCTTGGAGGAGCTGGTTTCCACGCTGAGAGGATCACAGAGAGGTTATCAACTACATTTCTGGACATCTGTCTGAAATAATGTTCCCTTTGTCTGAAAAACTTTTAATATTTCTTTCAGTTCAGGTCTGTTGATAACAGATTCTCTCAGATTTTATTTGTCTGGAAATTACTGTTTTGCCTTCATCTTTGGAGAATATATCTGCTAGGTAGAAACTTCTAGGTTGACAACTGTTTTCTTTTAGCACTTTAAAGATGCCATTACATTAATTGCCTTCTGACTTCCACCATCTCTCTTCTGCCATATCTTCCAATGTGACCTAACTTGTCAGTCTTGTTATTCTTTTGAAGGCAGTGCCTTATTTTTCTAGCTTCCTTTTCTTCTCCTTCTCCCCCTTCCCCTCCTCCTCCTCCTTCTTCTTCAAGGTGTTCTCTCTGTCACTTTTAGCAGTGTTACAATGATGTGCCTCATTGTGGTTTTCTTTGTATTTATCCCTTTAGGGGCTTGGAAAGCTGATTGAGTTTGTGGATGGATTTTTTTTTTATATCACTTTTGAAAAATTCTTGGCTATTATCTTTTCAAATACTTTTTCTACCTTATTTCTTCTCTTTTTCCCTAGGAGTCCAACTGCACTCATGTTAGATCTTTTTACCTTACTGAATGTGTATCTTCATCATGTCTCATATGTTTAATCTGGGTTTTTTAAAACATATTAATTTAGTTTGTACCTGATAATTTCAATAGCTGGGTCATCTGTAGGTCTCTTTCTATTGCCTATTTCTTTTCTTTCAGTCCTGTTTCCTGGTATGCCTGGAATTTTTTAAAAGTAAATGCTGGACACTGAGTTTGAAAAATTATGGAGGCTTTGGAGAATGCCATATACCTCCAGAGAAGGATTTACACTATTCTCTAAGGCACGTACTTTGCTAGGCTTTGGGAAAACAGAAGTGAATAAAACAGGTAAAATCTCTGCCTTCATGGAGTTTACATGCAGTGGGGACAATAGACAATAACATGAAAAAATAACAATAAAGTAAGCAGTGATAAAGAATATAAAGAGAAGTAAAGGGATAGAGGTTAAAGGGTGGACATTTAGACAGGGTGATCAGAAGGTGACATATGAGCTAAGGTTGTATAAAGTGATGGGGAGAGACATGAAAGTATTTATGGAAAGGGTGATCCAAGCAGACGGAAAAACAAATGCAAAGGCCCTAAGGCAGTGGAGTGCTTGACTGGTTCAAGGAATAGCAAGGAAGCCAGTGTGGCTACAGGGCAGTGATCAGTGGGAAGAGTGGTGGAAGATGTTGCCAGAGAAGTAAGTAGAGGCTATATACTACAACCGTGGAGCCCAGAGGAAGAACTTTGGATTTTATTCTGTGTACTATAGATAGCCACTGAAGGATTTTGAGGAAAGAGATGATGTGATCTGATTTAGATTTTAAAAGGATCATTCTGCCTGATGTGTCTGGAATAGATTGCAGCAGGGCAAGAATGTCACTAGGGAGGCGAGTTAGGGGGCCAGAATTATAGTGATCTATGCCAGGGCTGATGGAGGCTTGGTCTGGAGAAGTAGCGGTGGATGTCAGGAGAAGCAGTTGGATTTGGAATGTATTTCTGAAGGTAGAGGCAGCAGATTCCAAGGACAGCTTGATGGAAGTTCTGCAGAAGTGGGTTTCCTGCCACTTGCACAGGCCATGCAAAATAAATACTCATGTTTGCACCTAGTTTTATAGCCTTTTCCTTAATGAGAACCCTCCACCAATTTGTGAGATTCATTTACACAAAACCTGACTCTGTCCCTGGGGTCTGAGAGAAAAAGAAAGTAAAATATGGTAGCTCTTAGGTTTCGGCCAGAGTGACAGGTGGAATGGTAGCGACATTCTGAGCCGTGGTACCCTGGGAAAAGAATAGTTTGGAGGGGATGTAGAATTCTATTCTGGACATACTAAATAAAGTTTAAACTCCTCACACTGGCACTCAAGACCTCATTCTACTCACAAAAGCTCTTTTCCCACTGCCACCTAGCCTTGTGTTTGTGAAACTTTTCAGGTTTGAATGTTCCTTCCTGTTCTTTCTCTATTTTTTCTTGAAATTTTACTCATTCTGCAAGGTTTAATATAAATGAAAGCTTTCCTGTAAGAGTTGACTTCCTCCTCCATGTTCCAGGGATGGAAAACTGGAAGTCCACAGCAGGCCCTCAGTAGTCTTTAAATTCAATGTGAATGTTTTAGACTAAACAAGCATTCTCCTGTTGGCTTGGTCACCCCTACTGCCTTGGTTGCAATCACTCATTTCTGTTTCTTGCTTAGATCCTTTGCCATTTGAGTTTATGAACCATGACCTTCTCAAATCATTTTGCTTGCAACCCTTCTATAGCAGTTACACACTGGGTCCTTTATTAACAGCAGCAGCAGTTTGGTCACAGAAAGTTTTGCACATTTTCATAGTATTCTGTTTTTCTGATTATTTTCCTCTTTTATTCTTTTTCTCTGTTGTTACATTTTTTTTCCCTTATGGAAAATTTAGGGCTGCAGAAATAGAATGCAAGGGTAGAGGAAAAGACTACCATCCAAACTGACTGCTGATTTTATTTGACCTGATTTCAAATTGCTCTCTCAGTTTGTTTTGTGATGAAGCAAATATTTCACACTAATGCCACCTGAATAAAAGGTAAAGTTTACCTTTTACTAGGCTAAGGCTATGTGAAACAGGTCAGTTTAATTTTAATTAAAAATGAAGGATTAAATAAATATTTAAATCATGAAATGTTTGAACAGTTTTTATTAAGAAAATCTACTCCTAAGTCCAACCCTTAGGTCAGACCTTAGGGAACAAGAATAAAGTGAATCCACCCTTTATCAGGATAATGTTTTAAAACCTATTTGCAGTTTACAAATACAGAAAGGCAGCAAAGTCCACAGGCAGGGCAGCTTTCACAGAGAAGGGCTGTGGCGAAACCAGATGCCTTACTACTTGTTTCATTTAGCAGTTGTAATACATGTCCTTGCCAGTTTGTTTTGTTCCCACTTAATTCCCAACGTCCCATCTTCTTCCTAATGGAAAATCAGCTTTGAAAAACTGCTCACCAAATTGCCTTCAGTGAGTCAAAATTTCATAATGTAGCCATGACTGATGGAGTCCTTTGCTAGATTTTGCTAAGTTACCCCTGGGAAGCAGTCAGTGGAGAGAGGAGGAAAAAATGCACAGGAATATTAACTGACATGATAGACCGTTCCTGCTCAGTGTGTTATAAAATCAGAGTGAGGCTGTAACAATCAAGCTTTGATTTTCTTCCCATTTCTCTGACCTTTCAGAAATTCTCTCCAAGGAAGTGTTTTGAAGTATCTAGATGGAAAGCATTACGCAAACTCAAGGTGTCCAACTCATATGTGGTCTGTGCATAGGGAAGAAGGAGGGTTTTTCTGTGTGCTTCATGGAAGAGAGAGGAGTATCCTTCTAACCCTACCTACCCCACTTGCATGTCTGACTTGGGTTACGGCTGCTCCTTTACACAGTCTGTGAGCTGTACGCTGCATGGAGCCATGGCCAAGTGTGCATAAGGCACAGCTGTCTCTGCCCCATAGTTCTGACACCTCCTCAGAAGACTCATCGTTCTATACCCTTCTCCAGAGCTCTCATTCCAGGCAATGAAATTGAAGATACATACGTAGAAGGGATCTTTTCAGTTACTTCATGGCCAAAGGGCAAGACAGTGACAAAGCTTAGCCTCATGCAGAATGGAGGGAGCCTCTTCCCACTAGAAGGGCTGCCATCTTGGGCAGAATGGAGGCAACATGTAAGGTGCTTCTCCGTGAGATTCACCCGGCTCTCCTCCCTAAGTGTGGGGAACCCACCACAGCCACCAAAGCACAGGGTGCCCACACCGTGTTGTCAAGGGGAAAGACACCTGCCCTTCTCAGAGCAGACCTACAGAGTCCAATGACGGGGGCAGGGCCCAAGGATGGAGTTGACTACACTGCCATTTTCTGCTCATACTGGGCTGCTGGGCTGCTCCTCAGCAACAAATTTCTGCATCTCCAAGGGGGAAGCCATGGGTACTGAGGAAGGGTTTTCTCTCCTTCACACTCAGAAGGCCATACTGCTCCTTCCTTCCTGAAGTTAAAAAAGAATTTCCTGTGTGTGTGTGTATAAGTGTGTATACACACATACATACATATATATACAAATATATATTGAAATACATATTGGACATTGAATATATATTATATACATAATATATCGAACACAATATGTATTGTACAAATATATGTTATATATGTACATACACATGCATGTGTGTATGCATGTGTGTATGTGTGCATACTTGATGGAGCCTGATTTGCATTCCTGTCCATCACCAGAGAAAAAATTAACCTTCTTTTCTTCAACAGACAATACGGTACTCAAATAAAAGAAGATGATGATATACTAAGATCTAACTCAGCCTTTCTCAAGCAGAGTTCTATGAGAGAATTACTCCCTACTGCCCTAAAACATGCATATATATAATGAACTAATTCTGCTCTATGCTTATACAATGGTGCTAGTAATGAATTATCTTGTCTCTATGCATACAGAATTATACTAGTTATATGTCACTCTTAGTACCACGCTTGGGAGAATTTAGAAATAGTTACATAATTTTCTGTGCCCTCTCCTCTACCAAAAGTCTTGGTCCTGCCTTTCCCTGCTTAGAGGGTAGAAAAAGTAAGCAGTAGGAGTGGAAAGATGCAAAAGAAAGAACACATCTCTCTGCACTGCCGAAGCTGACTTGGCACTTTCCTCCTCTCCCCTCTCGCCTCCGCCCTCCCTCGCCCAGGGGGTGGGAAGGCATTTGCTTAGGCAGCGAGGCACCAGAATGGAGGTGCATTTGCAACATCTGAAAGCACATTTTGGAAGCATTCCAATTTGGCTGAAAGTGAAGTGTGTCAGATGCACTCACTTAGGGAGATACTTAAAACCATCAATTTATATAGCAATATAAAATGTATTTCATTTTATAATATGTGCAAAAACTGCCTAGGTAGTCAAAACAATCTAATAACAAAGATCTGAAGAACAGCTTTAAAATCTGATATATTATTTATGCTTCAAGGGAATAATGTTTTCTTCATTTTATGCACCTGACTTTCAGCAGCCCTGTCTGACTGGCGGTTGAGAGACTGAACTCATGTTTATCATTACTAAACAGCTCATTCCTTCAACATGTATTATGGGCTTCCCTGGTGGTGCAGTGGTTAAGAATCCACCTTCCAGTGCAGGGGACACAGGTTTGAGCCCAGGTCCGCGAAGATCCCACATGCCGCGGAGCAGCTAAGCCTGTGCGCCACAACTACTGAGCCTGTGCTCTAGAGCCTGTGAGCCACAACTACTGAGCACACGTGCCACAACTACTGAAGCCTGCGTGCCTAGAGCCCGTGCTCCTCAACAGGAGAAGCCACTGCAATGAGAAACCCACGCACCACAAAGAGTGGCCCCCGCTCATTGCCACTAGAGAAAGCCCGCGTGCAGCAACGAAGACCCAACGCCGCCAAAATAAATAAATAAAAATAATAAAGTTCCCTTTAAAAAAAAACATTATGCAGCTCCTGTGCCAGGTACTACGGACTAAGTGGAACTGTATAAATAATGGTAGCCTAAAGATAATTATAATAGTAATAGAACACTAATAGTTGTTGTTTGCCTCCCTAGAATTCATTTTCCCTCCTCCAACAGCTCCTGACTCCCACTGCAGATGTGCCCCTTGTCCCGTGAGGTTCCTTCCCTTGGTTCTAAGGACAGAACACATGACTCAGGCGTAAGCCACTGAATGTACTGCATATTCGTCTATCTACAATGATTGGTTCAGAAATGAGCACATGACCAAAACTAGTCCAATCAGAATAAATTTCATGACTTGTTCAAAAGCTACCATAAAAGACCTCTTTTGAGCTGGACTTGAACCTGAGAAAATGTAAGGCTAGAGCTGCCCCAGCAATCTTGTCACTACTTAGCCTGGAGCTAAATGGAGACTAAGAATGAAGTCAGAACACTAGGCAGCAAAGTAAAGAAATAGAGGGAAACTGAGTCCTAATGGCATGGTTGAAGCAATAAATCCAGCCTTGTCTGAAGCTGGCCCAGACTCTGGGCCTTTTACCTTCCTGTAAGAATAAATGAAGGCTGTACAAAGCAATACTTGTAACACTGTGCTGGTAGGTTTTTAACGTATATAGATGTAACATATAGTATTTAATGACAGTAAAAGACAAAAGAGGGCAGAAGGAATGGAACTGTAGTGGAGCAAAATTTCTGCATTTCATTGGAATTAATCTGAAGTAGATTGTGATAAATTAGAAAGCATATTATAATCTTGACAGCAACCACTAAAATAAAATAGTAAAGGAAAATTAATAGAGGAACTGAAAAAAAAAAGAATAAATGTACTTTTTGTTGTAAGCCAACTATAGTTTGGTTCTATGTCACTTGAAACTAAGAAACAACTAACTCATACAAATGATAATGCTGATAATAATAAGACCAGGATAATGGGGAGAAGCCCATGAAAACTATGTGACAGGGAAGATAATATTAGACAACAGGACCCTACAGATCTTATAGGAACCTTGTCTTGACAGAAGCAAAGCAGAAATTAGTGAACTAAGATCCAGGGAAACATCGTTTAGAACTTCTGGCTCATTCTGTTAATCAAATGGAATTAACCTTGGCCCCAATGAGGTACATGAAACAAACACTATACACCAGACCCTAGACCACTCACGCTCCGGAACAGCAGGATGCTTTCCTAGTCGAGCGTGGAGAAGCCCCAGGATGAATAGCCTGGTTTTTTTTTAAGCTAGATTCAGAAGCTTTGTGCAACCAATAGAGGTATTTCTGTCAGGTAGTGGCTACTAAGAGTGCCTGTTGCCCTAAGCAATAATGTCAAATGGTAAATAAGAAAAACAATCTTTAATAAGAGTCAGAGGTATTAGAGATCAGAGACAAAGCACACTTTCTTGCATCCCTGAAGCATAGCCACATGGAAGGATTATTTAGTGTGAAAGTAAACAGACTATTATTTGGGCAGCCACTATGTTAAATCAAGTCGTGTTTAGACGTATTCCCAGTTTCTAACCACTATAACGAAATTCAGAAGTGCTGTCCCTCTTCCTTAACGCCACACTCATGTATCATGTACCTCAGGGAAAGGCCTGGAGCTCAGCAGTTTATTTACTATCTTTTCCATTTACTTTTTTTTTTTTTTTCCTGTACGCGGGCCTCTCACTGTTGTGGCCTCTCCCGTTGCGGAGCACAGGCTCCGGACACGCAGGCCCAGCGGCCATGGCTCACGGGCCCAGCCGCTCCGCGGCATGTGGGATCCTCCCGGACCGGGGCACGAACCCGTGTCCCCTGCATTGGCAGGCGGACCCTCAACCGCTGCGCCACCAGGGAAGCCCTCCATTTACTTTTTTTTAACACTCAATTCCAAAGCTTTGCTAGCTAGGAGACTGTTGATCAGTTTCTTCACCTGATAGATTTTCCCAAGTAATGAAAGAAGGCAAAAACTGGAAGAGAAATTTTCTGTTGAATTCTAAAACTCTAAAAGGGCTTCAAATTGCACTGCATTATTTGCCACAAAATAGAGATTAAGACCTTGTGTGAAGTGGGTGGGGGACCCTCTCCACTGAGAAGTTAGTACTTTTCTTTAAAGACCATACTATTGTATATTTTGTGTATTATTCCATGGACAGCCAATCTTACTCCTGAAGAATGGGCACTTCTTTTAAAATCCATATCGCCAATACAAACAACTCATGCAGCTCAATATCAAAAAAAAAAAACCCAATCAAAAAATGGGCAGAAGACCTACATAGATATCTCTCCAAAGAAGACATACAGATGGACAACAAGCACATGAAAAGATGCTCAATATCGCTAATTATTAGAGAAATGAGAATCAAAACTACAGTGAGGTATCACCTAACACCGATTAGAATGGGCATCATCAGAAAGTCTACAAATAATAAATGCTGGAGAGGGTGTGGAGAAAAAATAACCCTCCTACACTGCTGGTGGGAATGTAAATTGATACAACCACTATGGAAAACAGTATGGAGGTTCTTCAAAAAACTAAAAACAGAGTTACCATATGATCCAGCAATCCCACTCCTGGGCATATTTCTGGAGAAATCTCTAATTCAAAAAGATACACGCACTGCAATAGTCACTGCAGCACTATTCACAATAACCAAGACATGGAAGTAACTTAAATATCCATCAACAGATGAACAGATAAAGAAGACGTGCTATACTTATACAGTGGAATATTACTCAACCATAAGAAAGAATGAAATGTTGCCATTTGCAGCAATATGGATGGACCTAGAGATGATCATACGAAGTGAACTCAGACAGAGAAAGACCAATATCATATGATATCACTTACATGTGGAATCTAAAAAAATTATACAAATGAACTTGTTTACAAAACAGAAATAGACTAACACACATAGAAAACAAACTTATGGTTACCAAAGGGGAAGGGAGGGAGGGATAAATTGAGAGTTTACCTATAAAATAGGTAAACAAGAAGGACCTACTGTATAGCACAGGGAACTGTATTCAACATCTTGCAACAACCTATAATGGAAAAGCATCTGAAAAAGAATACATATATTTACACACATATGTATAACTGAATCACTCTGCTGTACACCTGAAACACTGTAAATCAACTATACTTCAATAAAAATAAAAAACATATTGCTGAATGTTTTCTACATTATTTTCTGACAGTACCTATCCCCTCAAGGGTAGCCTGACAGATTGTATTTTCTATAGGTGGCCACAAATATATCTCTGGCCGTAGCAGCCTGACCTTGCCACTCTCACTTTAAGAACTAGAGTTCATTTCTCCATTTCTCCACCCGCCTTGGACCTAGGCAGGCCCTGTGACTACTTTGACCAATGACCAACAGAACACGAAGTTACACGTCAATTCCAGGTGTAGCCCTAAAGTGTTAATTTCCTGCCTCTTGGAATCCAGCTACCATGTATAACTGCTCTGAGATTAGTATGCTGTGAAAAGCCCGAAGCCACAAGGAGAGATCCTGGAGGATGAGAACCATATAAAAAGAGAGGACAAGGAGCCAGACATGCAAATGAAGAAACCATCTTGGGCAACCAACTCAGTCCAGCCTTCAGATAATTCCAGTGCCAGCCATTAGCTAACTACAACCACAAAAGAGCACCCAAGATGGAATCACCTACCTGAGTCCACTCAACCCCCAGAACCATGTAAGAGAGTAGTAATTGTTTTAAGCTGCTAAGATTTGGGGGTGGTTTGTTAAATGCAGCAACAGATATCTGGAAAAGACAGGTAATTTGCTGATCTGGGTATCCCTTAAAGCGTAGTAGATGAGGCAAATGTTTAAAAAAATAATAACATTTTTATAATAATAACTACCATATCAGCTAGAGTTTTTCATAGCGAGCAACACAAGCTAATTCTGGCTGAGTTAAGCAGACAAGTTTTTCTTTTCTTCTTTTTTTTTTTTGCGGTACGTGGGCCTCTCACTGTTGTGGACTCTCCCGTTGCGGAGCCCGGACATGCAGGCTCAGCGGCCATGGCTCACGGGCCCAGCCGCTCCGCGGCATGTGGGATCTTCCCAGACTGGGGCACGGACCCTTGTCCCCTGCATCGGCAGGCAGACTCTCAACCACTGCACCATCAGGGAAGCCCTCTTTTTTTCCTTTTTAAATTTTTGGCTGCGTTGGGTCTTTGTTGCTGCGTGCAGGCTTTCTCTAGTTGCAGCGAGTGGGGGCCACTCTTGGTTGCAGTGTGCGGGTTTCTCATTGCAGTGGCTTCTCTTGTTGTGCAGCACGGGCTCTAGGCGCGCGGGCTTCAGTAGTTGTGGCACATGAGCTCAGTAGTTGTGGCTCGCGGACTCTACAACACAGGCTTAGTAGTTGTGGTGCATGAGCTTAGTTCCTCTGCGTCATATGGGATCTTCCCAGACCAGGGCTTGAACCCGTGTCCCCTGCATTGGCAGGCAGATTCCCAACCGCTGTGCCACCAGGGAAGCCCAACAGACAAGTTTTTTGAAAACACAGTGGGTAAGTCGTGAATCATAGGAAGGTCTGAAGATCTAGCTCCAGGCTAAGCAGGAAATAAGAACACCAAAGCTACGGCCCAAAACCATTCTGGGGAGGAAATCATTGACATCATTACCACAAAAATGATGGTAAACCTGGCTCCTTGGTTTTAGTGCCACTCTCTCTCACATCAGTCTTGTCATGGGTGGCTATGACTGGCAGAGCCTGAGGCATAGGCCTCTGCCCTTGCTGCAAGGGGGCTGAGCAAATGAGTGAGTATTCAGCATTTTCAGACTCTATACTGAGAGGTCGTCTTTGTCGCCATCAAAGTCATAAGGGTAAGGGTGACTTCTACAAAAACAGAAGTTTAAAATGAGTGACAGGAGTTCTCCACTGCTACCAGGAATCAAAACATGTGTGTATATATTTATATGTGTGTGTGTACTTGCCTTATGCAATTTCTGCTTTATTATAATATTTGTCTTCCTGATAAACCTAGCATTCTATAAAATTAATACTAAAATTAGTTTTCATATCAAAACTAACAGGGCTTATAGGAAAAATAGTATTAGGAGCATACCTCTTAAAATCTATACAAATTTGTAACCAGAGCATCAACATAAATAATAACAATCCTAATAAAAATATTTGTACAGCAAAAAAAGTGAAATTCCTGATAAAGAAGTACTACAATAAATCTAAAATTTTTACTTAAAATAATTAAAAAGTGAATGTACCTTAAGGGAAGGGGTACAAGTGAGTTATGGTAGCAAGGGCAACATGCCCAAAAATTGGGGGAAACTATGCAACAAACACTTTCTGGACAGAGCAGTGGATTGAACTGAGCCAAAAAAATAAGGGGTGCCTAGACATCGTGGACAATACTGTATTCCTCACACTTGCCATGTTCAGCTGTGTAGGTACACCCTGTGATGAGCTGCTGGTATCCATGGAGGAAAACATTAGCATGCTAGTGAAATTCATCAGGACTTCCATGTTAGACTGTCATTGTTCCACTCTGTACCAATCATGTATGAGCTCATTCATGTTTGCAGAAGCCTGGCTGTAGCAGAACAGAATGTTCTGTGTGTGTGTGTGTGTGTGTGTGTGTGTGTGCGCGCGCGCGCGCGCGCGCGCACGCACGCACGTGTGAGAGAGAGAGAGAGAGAGAATTCACACAACCTTTGCAAACCAGGTGTTATTGTTATTCTCATTTCATACATGAGAAAGTGGAGGCTCAGAATAACAAATCTGACCTAGTTCAAACAGATGTAAGTGTTAAGCTGAGATCTGAAGCTTTTACTTTCAGGTTTTAAGATCTACTCTCTTTCCACCTTGTCTTGTCATTTACTAGGAAACCAGCTTCCACATTTAGAAATTCAGACCTACATCTCCAGGTTGGTAAGCAGTCATGACCCTGTTGAGACTGGACTTGCACAGTCAGTATTGTCTTTGAAATTAAAGATTGGTGCCAGTTGATTTTTCTACAAGGTGAAGACTTGGCTCCTTGGACCCTCCAGTAACTCAGCCTCAGCCTGTTCAGGTGACTTTCCATTGTCCCGCTTTCACTCGACAGTTAGCATTCAGATGATCATTTTAGAAGTACAACTAAATTTTCCAAGAAGAGTTTCTAATCTCTTTGAACAATATGATATTTTTCTCGCAGAACAAAGACTTCTCACTTCTCACTGAGATTAAGCGAGAGGAAATATTTCTGGTGTAAGCACAGATTTCTGCTCCTTTCTCTACCTCTGTTTCAAACTGTTGCATAAACCAACTAGCTGAAGAAATATAAATGCCTGAGTGGGAACCTGTCAAGGAGAGGATACAGTCAGTCTCCTGAGGCTGAAGGACTCTACCAAATATTCTGAAGCTGACAACACTTCAAGGATGAGGTTTATCAAATCAGGGGCTGAGATGTGCACAAGGAATGAGATGTTAAATGGACACAAACTGGCAACCAGATTCAAAATCCTTTGAGAATGTTAACCTCCTAGCCAGGTCTGGATTTAAAGAGAATTGTTAACCCACACTTCCTGACGACAGCTATACAGCTGAGTTAGGTTCGTAAGAGGGCATGTGGGATATCACGGCTGGATAAACCCCCACCATTTAGCAAATAAGAGCCACGAATCATTTAGTGCATTACTTCTGCATTGCAGTAAACATCTGATCCCAGAATTGATGTACCTTCTTAACATTTAATCTGCTGCTCTTAGAGCAGTGAGTCTCATCATTAGTGTGCAGAGAATCACCCAGAGGGCTTGTTCAAACAACATCTCAGCCCCATCTCCAAATGTTTCAGATTCTGTAGGTCTGGGGTAAACCCGGAGAAACTGCGTTTCTAAAAGTTCCCAGGTGATTCTGTGAAGACTACCATCCTAGAGAAAGCCTGGGCACCAGACCGAATGCAGCCCCGTTTTGTCCCAAGGGGCAACTCTGAGGTTAACTTTCCTTAAGCTTCTTAGAAATCAGTGGGTTTGCAAAGAAATCATATTTTTCAAAAGTCATCCATATTTCTTTGCATGTGAGATGTCCATCTCTGTCTTAAAGAAGTTCTTTTGGTTTTGATTATTTTGAAAGACGGAGAAGGAACAGATCTATTACCAGTGACTCAGAAAAACACTTACCCTGCTTAAGTGAGTAATAACAGGCCTAACATGTTTTTCATTGTGTATGTGTGTTTCACAGAGAAAATGTGTTTTACTGGTGCACACTGTATATTCATGTATATAAAATCATTAATAAAAGCACCTCATAAGAATTCTAAACAGTACTCTTGCCTTACCTATCCTTTTTTTTCTGAAGTATTTTAAAGCAAATATCATGTACCTTATCATTTCACCCCTACAAACTTTAAAACCTGTGGCTTTTCAAACTATGGACGTTTTCTCACATACCTGCAATGCCAACATCATAATCAACAAAATTAATGATAATTCCTTGCTACTTAATGGCAGTCCATATTCAAGTTTCCATGATTACCTCAAATATTCTCTCCACAGTTTGTTATAATCAGGATCCAAATAAGGTCCGTATGTTACATTTGGTTATTTTGTCCCTTAAGTATCTTTTAATACAGAGCAGATCCTTCTCCTTCTCCATCTTCTCCTTTTCCTTCTTTCTCTTACCTGTTAATCCCAATGATGTGTTGAAAAAAACAAGGCCAACTGTCTTGCAGAATGTTCCATGACCTGCCTTTGACTGTTTGGTTCCTGATAGGATCATTTAACTTTGTTCCTCTACAGGTTAGACTTACAGGATTGATTGAATTTAGGTTAAACTTTTTTGGCAAGAATATGTGATAGGTGATGCTGTATATTTCCTAGTGCACAATACCAGGGGACACATGTATGGCTGTCCTACCCTTACAGATGTCAAGTTTCATCAGGTAGGGCCTGATGGGTTCTGGTGGGTGTATCTTGATTACTCCTTTGTAAAATTTCCCATCAACGTTTTGTCTGATGGTTTCATCCACTGATGGTCACACAGGGAGGGCTTCTGCATCCTGGGATAGATACCAAAAGGCTGAAATCAGACCTTCTTTCATTGCTGCTGCTACCCCCTTTCCTCTCCCTTGCCTCTGCAGAGTGTAGTGTAGGGGAGCTGATGTCACTCAGCTCAGGACAGTGGGAGTGCTCTGGAGCTGGAGTGCTCCCCTTTTGGCAGGGAATTTTCCAGCTCATTCTGAACTTCCCATAGGCACTGCTTTAAATGTTCCAAGATGGTGGGCAGTGTCATGGAAGGGAGAATGTTTAAGCTCCAAGTGTTTTCTCATAGTATTTACTAGAACAGTGTAAAGTGGGTGAGGTCTCCATGGCTGTCTGTTTACTTCATATGCTTTGCATGTCAAGAAAGTACTTCTGTGCAGAGAATCTTACAGCCACATTGTTACATGCTCAGGCAGAGTATTTCATGGTTCTCAGCATGCACTTGGAGACTCTGCACTTCTCTCTTCAAGGCATAGTGGCCTCTCCCTTTCCATTTCTTTCATTTCCTTAACAACAAAAGGGCTAATGTTTCTGTTATTTTTCATTTCAAAAATTCCAGGCTACTTTATGTCAATTTGACAATTTTATGTCATGGTGTTAATTCTCATCATTAAAAAAAAAAGAAGTTTCTCTATAGATTGCTCTGACTATAACTGATCTGCAAAGACAACTTTAAACTCATCAAAGGGTTAAAGAAGCACCCCATTTGCTTTTAGTGTTTTTTATTTGGGGTCACCCCAACTATTTCTGGAAGACAGAACCGGGTGTATAGAAAGACGGTCAGACCTAGACCAAATACTGAGTAGAGGAAACATATGTTGGCCATGACCTTTGGCCCTCTACCCTTCCTCTCACCTCTTCTCTCACCACTAAATGTTTGTTAGCTGCAAGTAATGCTGCTTTGATTCTCCACTCTCATCACCGAGGCAGAGAACTGGATTTTTTTGTTTTCCTTTCCATCTGCACTGCACACACTGAAGCACAGTAGTTTCCAACAAGCAAACTGGGCACAAAAATAACCTCCCCCAAATGAGTGGGTTGGTTGCCTGGAAGGGAGTGATACGTAGGAGGCCTGTCACAAGAAGGAAAATACTATCTTACAGGGCAGAAGTCAATCTACACGCGAAGAGAATGAAGAAGCAAAGCTTCTGTCATGTTTACATGGACTGAAGGAGAATGCCTCTGGGGCCCAGAGCATTAGCTCCTTGATTCCTTTTCTGCTCAGTGTCTCCTTCCCACCCCCCAGAAAAGAATCTTAACTTTCCAACTCACCCAGGCATAACCTCAGGCGAGGATGATGGTAGGAAAGAAGATGGCGGGGTCAAGTGGGAGAGGAGGCCTTACTCTCAGGATCTTGGGTCCTTCTCCCTAACCTCCTTCCTGGGGTTCTTCTTGAACGTCTGACCTCCAACTTGAACTGGACTGTTACTCTCCGGGCCTTGGCAGGATCAGGCTGGGCCCAAATAATGCTGAAGGCCTACCCCTTCTTCACGCCTGGACTGAGGGCCACCCCTTCTTCTTCCCTGAGTCCTTGGAGATTTCTGGTTGCTCTTTCTCCTCAGTAACAGTAGTCATCTTTTTATTTAAGACCTGAGGGGCTGCATTACCTCTGGGAGAGGCTAGAGAGCTCTAGAGAAGGCAGTGGCAGTCTGGGGTCAGGCTCGGGCAGTGAGAGTTGTTTCCTTGCCCTCAGCCCATTCTGTAGGGTGCTGGGTGCAGGGGGTCATGCTCTGGAGAAGCAGAGAGACTGGCTCCCATGCAAGGCCCTAGATGCTCTGATCTTCTTCTCTTCTACTCACTCTGGACTCCTCTCTTTCCTGCTTTAGATGATTTTTGCCCTTGCCTACTCCATGAAAAGACAAACCTCCTCCAAGGAGCACTATGAATCCAGGCTGTTGCAGCCTCCCCATACATCCCCCAAACCGAGCATCACCCTTGAGGGGGACGGGGAGAAGCACCACCTACTCAGTGACTTCCTTGGGGTAGGACTGAGCCTTGGGACCATCTGACAAGCCTGGAATCCAAATGACACTTCAGGAGCTCACTGGGCCTGAATTTGGAATTGCATAGGGCACCTCACACAGAGCCTGCAGCCTGGAGGCCAAGTGTCTGCTGAGCTATGAGGGCAGCTAACAACCTTGCCAGGGCCTACCTCACTGGAGGCAATGGATTTGTTGCTATGGCAAAGCTGAACTGTCTTTTTGACTATGAATTGTTACGTGAGTCTATTAAGAAACGCCAAGCTACTTCCAGTGGATCGTTTTGTTTTGTCTGCCCTGAAACCTCCAGGAGATAAAATAAAAGACCTCAGCATTCTCTACAGCTTGATTGATATAAATTGTCATGCACAACCTGCTTTCAAGCAGCTGCTGCAGCTGCATGATGCTATGTAGGCACAGGACTGGAGAGCAGGCTCTAAACAAAAAGAGAGCCATGCCTGCTCCGCCCCCTCCCTCCTGGCCAGGTCTGTGGGTCTGTCCGGCGATGGGGCTGTCTTTGCGGACCCTGCCCCGTAACTGGGAGGGACCCGGCAAGCCTGGCGTGGGTGCAGACGAAGACATGGCAGGGCAGCTGCCCACTGGCATCCTCTGCACTGCCCTCCACCCCCCACCTGGTGTAGGAAGTAAAGATCAAATTGAAAGGGAGGGAGGCGTGGAGGCAGGAGCTGGTGGAGTGGTGGGAAGCACGTGAACAGGGGCTGAAAGGGCCGTGTGGCTGACAGGGTCTTGCTGCTCTGGCCAGGTTTCAGGCCTGAGCCTCTGAGGTGGGAGAGCTGAGTTCAAGAAATTGGTCCACCAGAGACCTCCCAGCCCCTCATAATATCAATAGGCGAGAGCTCTCCCAGAGATCTCCATCTGAACGCTAAGACCCAGCTCCACTCAATGACCAGCAAGTTACAGTACTGGAGGCCCCATGCCAAACAACTAGCAAGACAGGAACACAACACCACCATTAGCAGAGAGGCTGCCTAAAATCATAATAAGGTCACAGATACCCCAAAACACACCACTGGATGCAGTACTGCCCACCAGGAAAACAAGATCCAGCCTCATCCACCAGAACACAGGCACCAGCCCCCTCCACCAGGAAGGCTACACAACCCGCTGAACCAACCTTACCCACTGAACCCAACTGTGAACCTGCAGCCTGTGAAAAGGAAACCCCAAAAACAGTAAGTTAAGCAAAATGAGGAGACAGAGAAATACGCAGCAGATGAAGGAGCAAGGTAAAAACCCACCAGACCAAACAAATGAAGAGGAAAAAGGCAGTCTACCTGAAAAAGAATTCAGAGTAAAGATAGTAAAGATGAACCAAAATCTTGGAAATAGAATGGAGAAAATACAAGAAACGTTTAACAAGGACCTAGAAGAACTAAAGAGCAAACAAACAATGATCAACAACACAATAAATGAAATTAAAACTTCTCTAGAAGGAATCAATAACAGAATAACTGAGGCAGAAGAACAGAGAAGACCTGGAAGATAAAATAGTGGAAATAACTACCACAGAGCAGAATAAAGAAAAAAGAATGAAAAGAATTGAGGACAGTCTCAGAGACCTCTGGGACAACATTAAACACACCAACATTCGAATTATAGGGGTCCCAGAAAAAGAAGAGAAAAAGAAAGGGACTGAGAAAATATTTGAAGAGATTATAGTTGAAAACTTCCCTAATATGGTAAAGGAAATAGTCAATCAAGTCCAGGAAGCGCAGAGAGTCCCATACAGGTTAAGCCCAAAGAGAAACACACCAAGACACATATTAATCAAGCTATCAAAAATTAAGTACAAAGAAAGAATATTCAAAGCAGCAAGGGAAAAGCAACAAATAACATACAAGGGAATCCCCATAAGGTTAACAGCTGATCTTTCAGCAGAAACTCTGCAAGCCAAAAGGGTGTGGCAGGACATATTTAAAGTGATGAAAGGGAAAAACCTACAACCAAGATTACTCTACCCAGCAAGGGTCTCATTCAGATTTGACGGAGAAATTAAAACCTTTACAGACAAGCAAAAGCTAAGAGAATTCAGCACCACCAAACCAGCTTTACAACAAATGCTAAAGGAACTTCTATAGGCAGGAAACACAAGAGAAGGAAAATACCTACAAAAACAAACCCAAAACAATTAAGAAAATGGTAATAGGAACATACATATCAATAATTACCTTAAATGTAAATGGATTAAATGCTCCAACCAAAAGACACTGGCTAAATGGATACAAAATAAGACCCATATATATGCTGTCTACAAGGGACCCACTTGAGACATAGGGACACATACAAACTGATAGTGAAGGGATAGAAAAAGATATTCCATGCAAATGGAAATCAAAAGAAAGTTGGAGTAGCAATTCTCTATGAGACAAAATAGACTTTAAAATAAAGACCATTACAAGAGACAAAGAAGGACACTACATAATGATAAATGGATCAATCCAAGAAGAAGATATAACAATTGAGAACATTTATGCACCCAACATAGGAGCACCTCAATACATAAGGCAAATGCTAACAGACAAAAAAGGGGAAATCGACAGTAACACAATCATACTAGGGGACTTTAACACCCCACTTTCACCAATGGACAGATCATCCAAAATGAAAATAAATAAGGAAACACAAGCTTTAAATACCACATTAAACAAGATGGACTTAATTGATATTTATAAGACTTTCCATCCAAAAACAACAGAATATACTTTCTTCTCAAGTGCTCATGGAACATTCTCCAGGATAGAGCGTATCTTGGGTCACAAACCAAGCCTTGGTAAATTTAAGAAAATCAAAATCATATCAAGTATCTTTTCTGACCTCAACACTATAAGACTACATATCAATTACAGGAAAAAAACTATAAAAAATACAAACACATGGAGCCTAAACAATAACTACTAAATAACCAAGAGATCACTAAAGAAATCAAAGAGGAAATCAAAAAATACCTAGAAACAAATGACAATGAAAATATGATGACCAAAAACCTATGGGACGCAGCAAAAGCAGTTCTAAGAGGCAAGTTTATAGCAATACAATCCTACCATAAGAAACAAGAAACATCTCAAATAAACAACCTAACATTACACCTAAAGCAATTATAGAAAGAAGAACAAAAAAACCCCAAAGTGAGCAGAAGGAAAGAAATCATAAAGATCAGATCAGAAATAAATGAAACAGAAATGAAGGAAACAATAGCAAAGATCAACAAAACTAAAAGCTGGTTCTCTGAGAAGATAAACAAAATTGATAAACCATTAGCCAGATTCATGAAGAAAAACAGGGAAAAAACTCAGATCAATAGAATTAGAAATGAAAAAGGAGAAGTAACAACTGACACTGCAGAAATACAAAGGATCATGAGACATTACTACAAGCAACTCTATGCCAATAAAATGGACAACCTGGAAGAAATGGACAAATTCTTAGAAAAGCACAACCTTCCTATACTGAAACAGGAAGGAATAGAAAATATAAACAGACAAATCACAAGCACTGAAATTGAAACTGTGATTAAAAATCTTCCAACAAACAAAAGCCCAGGACCAGATGGAGTCACAGGCGAATTCTATCAAACATTTAGAGAAGAGCTAACACCTATCCTTCTCAAAGTCTTCCAAAATATAGCAGAAGGAGGAACACTCCCAAACTCATTCTACAAGGCCACCATTACCCTGATACCAAAACCAGACATACATGTCACAAAGAAAGAAAACTACAGGCCAATATCACTGATGAACATAGATGCAGAAATCCTCAACAAAATACCAGCAAACAGAATCCAACAGGACATTAAAAGGATCATACACCATGATCAAGTGGGGTTTATACCAGGAATGCAAGGATTCTTCAGTATACGCAAATCAAGCAATGTTACACACCATATTAACAAACTGAAGGATAAAAACTATATGATCATCTCAATAGATGCAGGAAAAGCTTTCAACAAAATTCAACACCGATTTATGATAAAAACCCTCCAGAAAGTAGGCATAGAGGGAACTTAACTCAACATAATAAAGGCCATATACAACAAACTGACAGCCAACATCGTTCTCAATGGTGAAAAACAGAAACCATTTCCACTAATATCAAGAACAAGACAAGGTTGCCCACTCTCATCACTATTATTTAACATAGCTTTGGAAGTTTTAGCCACAACAATCAGAGAGGAAAAAGAAATAAAAGGAATCTAAATTGGTAAAGAAGAAGTAAAACTGTCACTGTTTGCAGATGACATGATACCATACATAGAAAATCCTAAAGATGCTACCAGAAAACTACTAGAGCTAATCAATGAATTTGGTAAAGCAGCAGGATACTAAATTAATGCACAGAAATCTCTTGCAATCCTATACACTAATGATGAAAAACCTGAAAGAGAAATTAAGGAAACATTCTCATTTACCACTGCAACAAAAAGAATAAAATACCTAGGAATAAACCTACTTAAGGAGACAAAAGACATGCATGCAGAAAACTATAAGACACTGATGAAAGAAATTCAAGATGATACAAACACATATATACACTACCAAATGTAAAACTGATAGCTAGTGGGAAGCAGCCGCATAACACAGGGAGATCAGCTCAGTGCTTTGTGACCACCTAGAGGGGTGGGATAGGGAGGGTGGGAGGGAGGGAGATGCAAAAGGGAAGAGATATGGGGATATATTTATATGTATAGCTGATTCACTTTGTTATAAATCAGAAACTAAGACACCATTGTAAAGCAACTATACTCCAATAAATATGTTTAAAAATAAATAAATAAAACTAAAGTAAAAAAAAAAAAGATGATACAAACAGATGGAGAGATATACCATGTTCTTGGATTGGAAGAATCAACACTGGGAAAATGACTATACTACCCAAAGCAATCTACAGATTCAGTGCAATCCCTATCAAACTACCACTGGCATTTTTCACAGAACGAGAACAACAAATTTCACAGTTTGTATGGAAACACAAAAGACCCTGAAAGGCCAAAGCAAGCTGGAGAAAGAAAAATGGATCTGGAGGAATCAGGCTCCCTGACTTCAGACTATACTACAAAGCTACAGTAATCAAGACAGTATGGAACTGGCACAAAAACAGAAATATCGATCAGTGGAACAGGATAGAAAGCCCAGAGATAAACCCACACACCTATGGTCAACTAATCTGTGACAGAGGAGGCAAGGATATACAATGGAGAAAAGACAGTCTCTTCAATAAGTGGTGCTGGGAAAACTGGACAGGTACATGTAAAAGAATGAAATTAGAACACTCCCTAACACCATACACAAAAGTAAACTCAAAATGGATTAAAGACCTAAATGTAAAGCCAGACACTATAAAACTCTTAGAGGAAAACATAGGCAGAACACTCTCTGACATAAATCACAGCAAGATCCTTTTTGACCCACCTCCTAGAGAAAGGGAAATAAAAACAAAAATAAACAAATGGGACCTACTGAAACTTCAAAGCTTTTGCACAGCAAAGGAAACCTTAAACAAGACAAAAAGACAACCCTCAGAATGGGAGAAAATATTTGCAAATGAAGCAACTGACAAAGCATTAACCTCCAAAATATACAAGCAGCTCATGCAGCTCAATATCAAAAAAACAAACAACCCAATCCAAAAATTGGCAGAAGACCTAAATAGACATTTCTCCAAAGAAGATATACAGATTGACAACAAACACATGAAAGGATGGTCAACATCACTAATCATTAAAGAAATGCAAATCAAAACTACAATGAGGTATCACCTCACACCAGTCAGAATGGCCATCATCAAAAAGTCTACAAACAATAAATGCTGGAGAGGGTGTGGAGAAAAGGAAACCCTCTTGCACAGTTGGTGGGAATGTAAATTGATACAGCCACTGTGGAGAACAGTATGGAGGTTCCTTAAAAAACTAAAAATAGAACTACCATATGACCCAACAATGCCACTACTGGGCATATACCCTGAGAAAACCATAATTCAAAAAGAGTCATGTACCCCAATGTTCATTGCAGCTCTATTTACAATAGCCAGGACATGGAAGCAACCTAAGTGTCTATCGACAGATGAATGGATAAAGAAGATGTGGCACATATATACAATGGAATATTACTCAGCCACAACAAGAAACAAAACTGAGTTATTTGTAGTGAGGTGGATGGACCTAGAGTCTGTCATACAGAGTGAAGTAAGTCAGAAAGAGAAAAACAAATACCATATGCTAATACATATATATGGAATCTATAAAAAAAAAAAACAGGTTCTGAAGTACCTAGAGGCAGGACAGGAATAAAGATGCCGATGTAGAGCATGGAGTTAAGGACACAGGTAGGGGGAAGGGTAAGCTGGGACGAAGTGAGAGAGTGGCATGGACATACATACACTACCAAATGTAAAACAGATAGCTAGTGGGAAGCAGCCGCATAGCACAGGGAGATCAGCTTGGTGCTTTGTGACCACCTAGAGGGGTGGGATAGGGAGAGAGGGAGGGAGGCTCAAGAGGGAGGGGACATGGGGATAGATGTGTACATATAGCTGACTAAAGCAATTATACTCCTATAAAGATGTTAAAAAAAAAAAAAAAAACAAGAAGAGAAGAGAGCTCTGGGCAAGTGGCACAGATGTTGTCCCCTGTCTGAAATGGGTGGACTTGTATACTACAGGGATGTTTAGTTTTAATTTTCTCAAGAAAAATATCCTAAGGTTGACCTAGACTGTTAAAATACCCGATTAATAAGTAAAACTTCCACTCGATTCTATACTGTTCTCACCATGGCTGGGGAGATGGAGGACAGGCAAGGGCAGAGTATGTATAGACTGGAAACTAATTGAAAGGATACTGTATGGAAATTCTATAATTTTCTTGAGAGTAATATTTCTAAGCGGTGGGGAAAAGATGGATCATTCAATATTCAATAGGCCAACAATGAGAACAGAAAGGAAAATGAATGTCTACCTTACTCCTAATAAGTAGCAGATGTCAAATATTTAAATATTTTTAAATGAAACCATGAAAGCACTTGAAGAAAATATGAAATATTTTAAATTTCAATATTGGAATAAAGAAGGTCTTTCTACATACAGATGGCCAACAGGCACATAAAAAGATGCTCACCATCGCAAATTATTAGAGAAATGCATATGAAAATCACAATGAGGTTCCATCTCACACTGATCAGACTGGCCATCATTAAAAAGTCTACAAATAACAAATGCTGGAGAGGGAGTGGAGAAAAAAGAACCCTCCTACAGTGTTGGTGGGAATGTAAGTTGGTGCAGCCACTGTGGAAAACAGTATGGAGAGTCCTCAGAAAACTAAAAATAGAATTACCGTAAGATCCAGCAATCCCACTCCTGGGCACATATCCGGACAAAACTCTAATTCAAAAAGATACATGCACCCCTATGTTCATAGCAGCGCTACTGACAATAGCCAAGACACAAACACAATCTAAATGTCCATTGAGAGTTGAATGAATAAAGAAGATGTGGTACATATATACAACTACTCAGCCATAAAAAAGAATGAAATAATGCCATTTGCACCAACATGGATGGACCTAGAGATTATCATACTAAGTGAAGTAAGTCAGAAAGACAAATACCATATGGTATCACTTACATGTGGAATCTAAAATATGACACAAATGAACCTATCTATGAAACAGAAACAGAATCATGGACACAGAGAACAGACTGGTAGTTGCCAAGGTGGGGGAGGTTGGAGGAAGGATGGAGTGGGAGTTTGGGGTTAGCAGATGTAAGCTTTTATATATATAATGGATAAACAACAAGGTCCTACTATATATCATAGAGAACTATAATTGTTATCCTATGATAAACCTTAATGAAAAAGAATATAAAAGAAGAATGTATATATATATATATATATATACGTATAACTGAATCACTTTGCTGTGCAGCAGTAATCAACACAACATTGTAAATCAACTATACTTCAATAAAAATTTTTTTTAAAAAGGTATTCTAAGGAAGACACAAAACCTAGAAACAAACATTAAAAGGATCATACACCATGATCAAGAGGGATTTGTCCCAGGGATGCAAGGATTCTTCAGTATATGCAAATCAATCAATGTGATACACCATATTTACAGATTGAAGGAGAAAAACCATATGGTCATCTCAATAGATGCAGAGAAAGCTTTCTACAAAATTCAACACCCATTTATGATAAAAACCCTGCAGAAAGTAGGCATAGAGGGAACTTTCCTCAACATAATAAAGGCCATATATGACAAACACACAGCCAACATCATCCTCAATGGTGAAAAACTGAAAGCATTTACACCAAGATCAGGAACACGACAAGTTTGCCTACTCTCACCACTCTTATTCAACATAGTTTTGGAAGTTTTAGCCACAGCAATCAGAGAAGAAAAGGAAATAAAAGGAATCCAAATCAGAAAAGAAGTAAAGCTGTCACTGTTTGCAGATGACATGATACTATACACAGAGAATCCTAAAGATGCTACCAGAAAACTACTAGAGCTAATCAATGAATTTGCTAAAGTAGCAGGATACAAAATTAATGCACAGAAATCTCTGGCATTCCTATACACTAATGATGAAAAATCTGAAAGTGAAATCAAGAAAACACTCCCATTTACCATTGCAACAAAAAGAATAAACTATCTAGGAATAAACCTACCTAAGGAGACAAAAGACCTGTATGCAGAAAATTATAAGACACTGATGAAAGAAATTAAAGATGATACAAATAGATGGGGAGATATACCATGTTCCTGGATTGGAAGAATCAACATTGTGAAAATGACTCTACTACCCAAAGCAATCTACAGATTCAATGCAATCCCTATCAAACTACCACTGGCATTTTTCACAGAACGAGAACAAAAAATTTCACAATTTGTATGGAAACACAAAAGACCCCGAATAGCCAAAGCAATCTTGAGAAAGAAAAACGGAGCTGGAGGAATCAGGCTCCCTGACTTCAGACTATACTACAAAGCTACAGTAATCAAGACAGTATAGTACTGGCACAAAAACAGAAATATAGATCAATGGAACAGGATAGAAAGCCCAGAGATAAACCCACGCACATGTGGCCACCTTATTTTTGATAAAGGAGGCAAGAATGTAGAGTGGAGAAAGGACAGCCTCTTCAATAAGTGGTGCTGGGAAAACTGGACAGGTACATGTAAAAGTATGAGATTAGATCACTCCCTAACACCATACACAAAAATAAGCTCAAAATGGATTAAAGACCTAAATGTAAGGCCAGAAACTATCAAACTCTTAGAGGAAACCATAGGCAGAACACTCCATGACATAAATCACAGCAAGATCCTTTTTGACCCACCTCCTAGAGAAATGGAAATAAAAATAAAAATAAACAAATGGGACCTAATGAAACTTCAAAGCTTTTGCACAGAAAAGGAAACCATAAACAAGACCAAAAGACAACCCTCAGAATGGGAGAAAATGTTTGCAAATGAAGCAACTGACAAAGGATTAATCTCCAAAATTTATAAGCAGCTCATGCAGCTCAATAACAAAAAAACAAACAACCCAATCCAAAAATGGGCAGAAGACCTAAATAGACATTTCTCCAAAGAAGATATACAGACTGCCAGCAAACACATGAAAGAATGCTCAACATCATTAGAGAAATGCAAATCAAAACTACAATGAGATATCATCTCACACCAGTCAGAATGGCCATCATCAAAAAATCTAGAAACAATAAATGCTGGAGAGGGTGTGGAGAAAAGGGAACCCTCTTGCACTACTGGTGGGAATGTGAATTGGTACAGCCACTGTGGAGAACAGTATGGAGGTTCCTTAAAAAACTAGAAATAGAACTACCATATGACCCAGCAATCCCACTACTGGGCATATACCCTGGGAACACCATAATTCAAAAAGAGTCATGTACCAAAATGTTCATTGCAGCTCTATTTACAATAGCCCGGAGATGGCAACAACCTAAGTGCCCATCATCAGATGAATGGATAAAGAAGATGTGGCACATATATACAATGGAATATTACTCAGCCATAAAAAGAAACGAAATTGAGCTATTTGTAATGAGGTGGATAGACCTAGAGTCTGTCATACAGAGTGAAGTAAGTCAGAAAGAGAAAGAGAAATACCATATGCTAACACATATATATGGAATTTAAGGGGAAAAAAGTGTCATGAAGGACCTAGGGGTAAGACAGGAATAAAGACACAGACCTACTAGAGAATGGACTTGAGGATAAGGGACGGGGAAGGGTGATCTGTGACAAAGCGAGAGAGAGGCATGGACATATATACACTACCAAACGTAAGGTAGATAGCTAGTGGGAAGCAGCCGCATAGCACAGGGAGATCAGCTCGGTGCTTTGTGACCACCTAGAGGGGTGGCATAGGGAGGGTGGGAGGGAGGGAGTTGCAAGAGGGAAGAGATATGGGAACATATGTATATGTATAACTGATTCACTTTGCTATAAAGCAGAAACTAACACAGCATTGTAAAGCAACTATACTCCAATAAAGATGTAAAAAAAAAAAAAGATGTGGGATGAAGACTAAGTGACTGTGGGAATTATGATCTCTAGCACATCGTAAATACTATAAATGTTGATCATGTAAAAATAATGACATGACAAACAAAATCCAGAAGACAGAGGAAAGAGATGTGGGAAGATAGTGATAATTCAAATTACCAAGTTTCTCATTGCAGAGTGAGCTCGTTGTCTGTCAAATTTGAAGCATACAGTTAAAAAATAAATTTGCCAGTCTCTTAATGGTTTACATAATCTCTTTCCCTCTCCTGCTTTTCTTTTTCTATAATCAACTTTCCTAACTTTATAGGGATCATTCAGGAACTAATATTGCTCATGGTAAAGAAATAGTTACCCAAAGTTCATCAATCCTTCAGGTACTCAGCGTCATGGCACGTGACTGTGTATGCTCTGCACTGCACAGCACTAACAGGTGCCTTTCATAGGGGCTGTAACATGGATGGGCCCCTGCAGTTGTTCAGCACGCACTTGCACAACTGTACATGGCCACCCAAGTTTACTGTAGTTTTCTTTTCTTCTAATATTCAAGTATAGTTAAGGTTAGTACTTTTCCATTAAACATAGTATATATAAAATGATCCCACTGAACACAAGTATTTTTCTTTAATCTGGTACATAGAATGCAGGTTTAGGAGTCATGCTGCCTAGGTTTGACCACTGGCTCGCTTTGTGATTCTGGGCAAATGACTTAGCCTCTCTGTGTCCCATCTTCTTCGTCCATAAAATAGAATAATTACAGCCCAAGTGGTAGTTGTGAAGATTTAACAAAGTAATCCACGTAAACTGCTTCATCTGTGAAACTAAGAAGATGAGTTGGCAGCCAAACATGTTCAACTTGACTGTAAGGAGAGAAACAAAATGAAGGGCTCTGGTGCTGCTTTGTGATCCCAGAAGGGGTGGCTCATTTGATTTTAGTTCAGCAGAGAATTCTGCCTACCTCAGGGATTTGCCTTTGTTCCAATTTCCCATGGTTTAGAGTTGCAATAAGGCTACTTGGGTATGAACCTTTTAAATGTCCATCAAACGTGACCCAAAGAATAAATCTTGTGCATGTTTTGCTTTTCTAGAAAAAAAAAAGCCCAGGTTTTAAAGACTGTGCATAGAAGCTATTACAGTACAGCTTTCAGTAACCTTAATAAGTAAATTCTAATTTTTAACATTTGTAAATTGCTTTGAAGAGTTTTAGTGCTGGTGGCCTGTTGTCATTGATTTACAAATTTGATAACCAAACTGGGTGTTTGGTGAATTGTGACTTCCCTTCTGTGGGCTGCACAGGACTCTGTTGTAGCTTCTTCACTGTATTAAGCTCATTTGTCACCGAGAGAAAGTGATAGGAATGTAAACAGCAGATTGTCGACAGAGCCTTAGCCAATATCACAAAGCACTTTCTGTGAATATTATTTATTGTTTAGACCAGGGAACACAAATTTATTTTGTTTTGAGGAGAACAGACGTTCATTAAGGAAGATACTGTGCAGGATATCATCAAAACCCAGTATCTTCCTGCCTAAAATTCAAACGAGCCTCACAAAATTAAACGCTTTGTGAGTTTTCAAATCCCTAATTGGTGCTGGGCCCTCACAGAAACCCACACTTGCGTTTATGCAGAATTAATGCAGCTGGCAATCTCTGCTGGGTACACCACTCAGATTCACTACAGCTTTCTAGATGGTTCCCTCTAGCATCTTCCTTTGGCCTGTCATCAGCCCTTCCCAGCCATGCACCAAGGGGGCCCAGCACATGCACGTTCGTGAGAGGTATCTTAATATATTTTTCAGAAAAAACAACAATAACAACCACACCTAATCCTGTAAAGCTGAGTTCTGCTTCCTTCCGATTTCCTATGGATTCCCTTTCTGTATCTACACTTGGGTACCTCTCTCATCAGTTTGCTCAAGATTCCAAGTTACAGCACAGGACTGCAGGCTCCCCATATTCTAACACTCTCCCACCTCCTTTTTGAGGACTTAACATTTAAAAATAGATTTTACTTGTTTCTTTTTTAAAAATACCTACAATATTCACATGGTTTAAAATTCAAAAGTTACAAAAGCACATACAGTGAACTTTCCCTTCTTCACCTGATTCCCCAGATGCCCGGTTCCCTTCCTCAGAGGCATTCTATGCTATCATTTTCTTGCATGTTCTTCAGAGCTACCATATATTTAGTTTCTCCCTTGCTTTTTCAACTGACATAAATATACTCTACACAAAATTCTTGTTTCTGCACTTGACAATGTGTATGCACTCTATGAAGAATGGTCTATCTGGGAACAATGTCTCTCTTCTGACAGCTTCAGGAGATGCCCATGTGGACTAGGAGGGAAAATGGTCTATATCTCAACCACGGAGGTAAGTGCAGTAACCTCCTCTAAGTGTGGGGAGACAGACACACACCTTACATCCTCTTCAAGGCTGAAGGTAACAAGGCAACTTCTCAATGCCGAGCCAGCACTGGATACTGAGTAGGTCTCAACAGATATTTGCCAACTTATCAATAACCAAAAATGTTGAACCTATAGAATTAAGGAATAAACATATTGCAGAACTGGTAAAAGCTGTTTAGAACCCATTAAAAGGCGTTTGTGGTAAAAACAAGTTTGTTTAGTACCTTTTTCTTGAGGCAAGTGTACACGCACACACACATATGCACTAGCCATGGGGCAAGGGCCCAGGGTCCAGCAGGACTGGCAGAAGGTGTGACCAAGAGCAGCAGGGAGGAGAGGTAACCCTAGGCGTGAGTGCAAACCAGAGCACATGGAAGGTGACAAGGGCAGGTCACCAAGCACCAGGGCTGAAGGGCAAGAGTGACGCCAGAAACTGCAGGTGAGGCAAAAGCTACGATGCCAAGAAGGTCAAGAACTAGAGAGGAATAGCAGATAGGGTAAGAGAAGTGTTCAGGAGATAGGATGGGAACCAAGGAAGGGCGCTGAGGAGTTTGCTCCCATGGCTGTCTAGCTGGGGAAGAGCCTGGCCAGCTCACCCGAGAGCGCCAGACCAAGTGATTGGTGGTGTAGCCCATGTCTGGGCAAACCACACGTTTTGTTTGTTTGTTTGTTTGTTTTTGTCATTGTTGTTGTTTTTTAATTTATTTATTTTTGGCTGCGTTGGGTCTTCGTTGCTATGTGCAGGCTTTCTCTAGTTGCATGGAGCGGGGGCTACTCTTCATTGCAGTGCGCGGGCTTCTCATTGCGGTGGCTTCTCTTGTTGCGCGGCATGTGCTCTAGGCGTGCAGTCTTCAGCAGTTGTGGCATGTGGGCTCAGTAGTTGTGGCTCGCAGGCTCTAGAGCACAGGCTCAGTAGTTGTGGCACACAGGCTTAGTTGCTCTGTGGCATGTAGGATCTTCCCGGACTAGGGATCGAACCCATGTCCCCTGCATTGGCAGGCAGATTCTTAACCACTGCGCCACCAGGGAAGTCCCAAACCACACATTTTAAAAGGAACAGCTGCACACTTGGTGTGTTCTTCAAAGCCCCCCCAGACGCCCACTTGAATTCAATCCATTTAACAATTATCCAAGAACAGTCTCCTTGTTTTAAACTGTACACACGGTAGGATCAAGAATTCAGTGACAGCTTTTCCCTCCTTTTAAAGACGATTAAAACAACTGGAACAAAAACAACAAAAAGACTTTGATATAAGGCCCTTAGAGGTTAAGGATCATGTCTGATTATGGCCATGAATTAATTAGCTGAACAGGGATTTACATTTTCTCTGATGACTTAAGAAGTCCTTCAGGCTACTTTCATTAAGGGGCTGTCAAAATCAGACCAAAACATCAGGCAGCCCATATTCAAGCATGTCACCAGGCCTGGAGACAGCAAAGGGTCTGGAATTCTCAGGCAAAGTATTTGCCATCAACATTTTCCCTCCAGAGGAGTTCTGCCTGTAGCTCCATTTTAGCATGTCTCGGGGAGGGCTTCTCCAACAGGACAACCCCATTGACTCAGAACCCAGACAAGCAGAAGACTCAAACAACCGGAAGTAGTTCCCTAAGCATGTCCTTTTGCAAAAAAGTAGCATCAGTCCAGAATCAGATACTGAGGACATAGTCACGAGACAGGTTCAGGGCATATGTTGGGCCCAACAGTTTACATCTTCTAACCTGTCGGACTGCACAGTGATAATGACAGCAATGAGGTCCTCGAAGACCCTAAAGCTCTTGTAAATTGCCAAAGCAAAGGTAAACTCATTTTACTTGCTTCAGTGTCAATGCATTTCGCCGAATTCTAGTTCTCTGAAAGTTGGTAACCTAAGTATAACCATGATAAATAACTCGGTAAGGCAGAGTGATTAATCACAACATACCAGATCCCTAGCAGGCCAACTAAAGAGCAGTTTGCCAAATCCAGAAGTACACTACTAAATCACTACTGCCAGAGACAGAGATCTTCTTTCCCACTGGAGAATATTAAGCTCATAGCTAACCCACACTTTGAAAACAAGTATCTTTATATGTCTGGTTTGTAAATTCAGCAGTGTCCCTCTCTGCAACAAACTGTTGTGACTTGAGGCCAAGGAAGGGTAAACCACCCTCTCGTGAAATCTTGCTCCAGTGGACAAAGCTTAAAAGCTTATTACAGAACAGCTGAGGTTTCATGGACTACATCCAAACTCCTTCTATTTAGAAACCTTGCTCAGTTTACCTTGTGCACTGTCAGCCCCCTCATCAGTCACTGCTGGCTAGACACTGGGGGATCCGACAAGTGAGAAGCCTGTGGCTTTGTGTGCTTCCCACATGCCCACAGACCACGGGCCCTAGGCTCTGCCTGCTGACCCCACTCCCCACCCCCGGTCCTCAACCCAAGCAACTCACTCCCGGTGTTGCCACCACCCCATAAATACATACCTCCCTCTACTGTCTTGGGTATCTGCTCTCAGGCATCACTGAAGTAGCCATAGCAGTTTATTTCTAGGTAATTCTCCTAGACTTTATTCATGTTAAGCTACCTTATTATTTTGAATGCGAATCTGTGTTTTAGATATTTTTCAAAAATACATTTCTTTCCTCTTCATTCTTTCACATCTATCCACTACCTATTGCTTCAAAGAATCAGCAGATTAATTAGACCATAGAGTGAGGATTCGTGGGGATGTGACAAAGGGCAATGTGACAGAGGGCAAAGACCAAATGCCTCACCATCATCACCACCACCATTATTATTAACTTCCTCCTCCTAAAGAAGAAAAGCTAACACTTTGGTGCCAGGGCCTATGCCAGGCTCTTCAAGGGCATCACCTTACTGAATTCTTATAGTTGTTCCTAGAGGGAGCAGCTGTTATAGTCTCCATTATGTAGATGAGGAAACTGAGGCTTTGATAGATTGACTTGTCCAAGAACACACATCTAGAAAGCATCAGAGTCGGAACAGTCAGACTCCAGGACCTGGGCTCTTAGCTACTAGGCAATACTGCCTCCCATTGTGGCTGGTCAAACTCTTACAAAGACCACTCTAAGGCCCTTAAGAGGGCAGTCCCATATTCAGACAGGAAGCACAGCTAAGGCTTTCTTAATCCAGCTGTAGTGCAGCAGATGATTGAATGGCCGTATGCAAATCAAATTTTTAAAAATCAAATCCTATTCTAAATTCGCAGGGGAAGCTTGCTTTATTTCTTCACAAAGAGAAGGAAAATGTGATTATTGCAATACAATTAGTTCCAAATGATCTATCTGGTGAGCTTTAATTTTTATGGATATGACTACCTTAAAGTTGGGTTCAACTGCTGGTCCCTGACCCCCCTTAGCCCCAATTCACTCCCTGCTGACAATGTGGGTAACTTGTAATCCAGACAGAAGAGAGAGAAAACCTACATCCCCAGTGGCCAAAAATTGCTGGCCAGAGGGTAGAGTGGCAGGAATCAGTGTTCCTTTGGGGGGAGAAGGGGGAAGAGGAGAAGGAGATAGCCTGAAACACGCATGAAAGCAGCCTTGCACAATGGCTAATTAATTCCTCAGTTAGCCCACTACATATTGCTCAGCTCCAGCAGCAAAATGAACTCAGCGGTGCTGTGAGTCAGAGACCCTTCATGAAGCTGTTTGAAATCCCCTGAGGAAAACAAGAGAGTCAATAAATATCATCATGTTATGTGTCCATGCTGCTTCTCCTGCAGATGAAATCAGCGGTGTGTAGCTTGAATCTTACCATAATTCCATCAGCACTGCGCTGGATCTGGAAGGCGGGGCCTTCAGCTCCAGAACTGCTGTCAGCAGACACTCCTCATCCACTGGCACCATCAGAGATGCCTCAGCTGCGAAAGCCACTTTGCCCAAGGTCATGTCCTTCCCAGAGGAAGCCCACAATCAGTCACTGATGGAGGAAGGGTTGTTTACAAAGGCCCAGCCACACTGGCCCAAACTGGGACAACTCTGACAGGCTGTTTCAGATCCAGAGCTCTCCATGGGGTTGACGGAGGCTGTGGACCTGCACGGCCACTCAACTTCTCCCTCTGATCCACCTTCCCTCTCCCACGGGTGTTGATCCCAGGAATGGGATCTAATAAACATCCTTCACACTACACTCCACCTCAGAGTCTACCTACCAAAGAACCCAGCTTGTAACAACATCTACACAAACTATTATAAAACAAAAGTTATTATATTAAGTGGAAGGGCCTTACATTTATTGTCTATAAAATCTTGGAAGCTAGGGTTTCCCTGGTGGTGCAGTGGTTGAGAGTCCGCCTGCCGATGCAGGGGACATGGGCTCGTGCCCCGGTCCGGGAAGATCCCACATGCCGCGGAGCGGCTGGGCCCGTGAGCCATGGCCGCTGAGCCTGCGCATCCGGAGGCTGTGCTCCACAACGGGAGAGGCCACAACAGTGAGAGGCCCGCATACCGTGAAAAAAAAAAAAAAAAATCTTGGAAGCTAGACTAGAGTTAACTGAGAATTTGTGTTTCCTCTTTTGATGGTGCCAATATTAGCAAGAACGACTGCTTACTATTTTAAATAAGGTACAACTTATTTATCAGCCCATTTTTCTTCTATGGGAAGTTCATCTGTGGATAAAACTATTTGGATCTACTTTACTTTTACTTGGTAGGTGTAAAAGATTGCAAAAATGATTACAATTCTTCCCCTTCCCGTACCTGAGCCTTTAGCAACGTGACTGCAACCTTTCCCATCAACAGGCAGGCTAGCCCTTGAATCCGGAGTACCCCTGTGACTTGCTTTGACTAATAGAATGTGGTGGAAATGATGCTGTGCAGTTCCAAGGCAGTCCCTTGAAGAGGCCTTGAACAATTCTGCTCTCTCTCAGATCCCTATCCAGACACCATGTGAAGAAGCCTAAGTTAGCCAGCTGGAAGGTAAGGAGACCATGTAAAGCAGTGACAAGCTGACCAACCTGGAACCACCCTACAGTTCCCAGCCAACCCAGCAGACTCACGACTGAGCCTTCCCAGACCAGAAGAACTGCCCAGCAAAGCTCAGTCCAAAGTGCTGATCCACAAAATTGTTAGCCACACAAACTGCTATTGTTTTAACCCACAACTATGGAGGCAGTTTACTATGTGGCAAAAGCTATCTGATAAAATAGAGTAGCTAGTGGTTATCTCCAAGATTGATTCTGGAAAATGAACTTTTAGGCATATTGGTCCATTTCCAAAAAACTTGACAACCAACATCACTGTTTTTCTCTCCCATCTCCCTTTGTCCTTCTTCCAAGACAGGGATCTGAGTCAATGATATTGAGTAGATGGGACGAGATACAGGAAAAATTCTATATGGGTGCAGTTAAGATTTCACTTTACAAATCGCTCAAGAAAAGACTGCATAGTCTAAGAAATGAACTTTCAACCAATTATATAGGAACAGATTTGTGGTTAGGTTGGATGTTTGAGAACCATGATTCTGAAAGTCCCTATGTAGGCTGCTGTCTAATGTTCCTCTGTCCTATGGACAGAAAAGTGGGGAATTGTAACAGACTCCCTTAGAGAACCTTTAGGAACCCTGCAGCTTCCCTTGCCTGCTATGGATTACAGCAAGTATAGAAAGAAAGAATATCTCTACTTTTCCAGTAGTAGAATAAACAGTCTTAGAGCTTTTTTTTAAAAAAAAAAATTATTTCAGAGCTTGACATTGTATTGTTTCTATATCTAGTACAAAGTTTGCTGGCGCTGCAGCCATTTCCTAGAAAAATGTCTCGCTGGTCTCTGGCCCAGGTCCTGACATAAACCTGGGTCTCTTTCTGATGCTGTGATTGTCCAGATAAATTTGCACCGAGCAGCTGTTTCCAACTGCTGCCTTGACACAGAGCGAGGGGTGCATTCCTCTGATACCTGGTGCCTGTCGTGGTTTGCTGAGTCATAGTTAAGACTTCAGAAATCAGACTCTCTTTACCTCAATCTCCAAAGCAAAATTTCCTACAAATTCAATGTTAGTTCATATAGGAACTTTAAATCTCTGAAAAACCCTTCACTTTCTGATACTTTTTATTTCTCCAACCTTGACACTTAGGATGCATCTGCATTAATGCAGCCACTTCCTGCTACCAGCAGCCAGAAGAAGCAGCTAAAAGAGATAGAGCGTTTACATGCCTGGGAGGTGGTAGCCACCTGTTGACTCACCGTGTGGGCACTCAGGACCTTCCGCGTGGGCAGCTGGCCCTGGGCAGATGTACGTGATTAGTGTGTATGCGCTAGCAAGGTACCCAGAAGGTCCTATGAGCAGGTCCCATTAAATCTTCCTAAATTAGGGCCCTGACCTCTCAATAACCTCTTTATATTTGCATGGGTCCAGCTGCACGGTCACACTGTCATTTTTATGACAGGGTTTTTGCTTAGAGAAAGATAAGGACATGAATGACAGTGGCCTCACATTCATCAGCAGCTAGAATGTTAGGAAGAACTGAAACGTGTGGTTTCTCCTCCTAACAAACTCCCTTTAGGTATTTTCTACCCCACTCGGTCCATGCACATACACTCATTCACAAATACAGGGCTGTCGGTGTTGGCGGGGGGTGGGGGGTGGGGAGCGCTGCGGACATGGGTGTGGGTACATTCGTGTGACATAGTCTCCCTCCTTTCCTTTACAGGGAGGTAAAATCTGATCAAGATGAACATCTAGTGTGGTCTTCAAGGAGAAAGTTTCAGGATAGCCCAAGGCATGTGGGCGTGTTTGTGTCTGTGTATAAGGCGGAAGGGGAACCCCATCAGCTTTACCTGTGCGCTAAGGTGACAATGGAGAACGCAGACATGCATCCTCCTAACTCCTCTGAAACAGTTCCTCATGGGACCCCTCCAGCTAATGAATGTGCAAGTATCTAGTGAGCTCGTAAGACCACGTCTGTTCATTAAAGAACTGCTAACAATGTCAGGGGGCACTTCATAATCATGTTATGCATTTCTGAGCCTTGTTTGTTACATGTTTTAAAGTAAAACATAAAGTTTCTACAATTATAACTTTTAAACAGATGTTCAGTATTTTGAAGCTAATAAAGGCTGGACAAGTGCTTATAAGAATTCTATGCATTTCTAGGTGTCTTACAGCAGGAAAATAATCCTGTGCAGTTTGAGCATTTAGGTCCTTAAACAAAGGTTTTAAGTTTGAAGAAGTGTAAAAAAACAGATGAACTATATGTAAGAACTGTTTATGAAAGATTAAACATCAAAGAGAGCATGAAACAAATAAAACTACACAAATGAAGAGAGAAAAGGAAGATGAATTCAGTAAGAAGAATGCAAAAATAAGAGTTCAGTAGAAAGGATGGTTAAAAATGTGTAGAATAAATATAAGACTTATGAAAACAATCTTGGGTTGAAATTAAAAAGAGAAACCCATGAGTAAATAAACAGGAATACTGCAAAGTAAGGCTTTGGGGACAAGAGTTAAATACAATAATATTTTATTAGTAAACACTAACGTTTTCTCAAAGAGTATATGTAATTCTGGGAAGAGCTATACTGAATGCACAGAATTCTCAAGGTGTCTAGTCACCTGTGTAAGCATATGTGTTGTAGCAGCAGCTGCTGGGGTCACCATCTTTGACTGGCTTAGTCACTGGCCGGTCAGGAACCTCAGTACAGAGGGCCTAGTCACTGCTTAATTGGCTATGGCTGTGTTTAAACACTTTGTTCTCATGTTGTTACAATAACAAAAATAATAGCAACTGTTTAAATATATTTTTCATACCTAAGCTTTATTGAGAGCTTACTATTCTCTAGGCCCTGTTCCAACCTCTTCACATGTAATATGGCATTGATCCTACTAGAACTATATTATCCTAATCTACAAACAAGGGATCTGAGACAGAGTTACTAGTCTCAAACTCAGATTAGCCTTTACCACTCTTCAAATGTCAGAGCTAAATTTATGGAGTAACATGAAGCGTAAAACTGCACCAAAGGCCTGGGATGCTCAATGCCAGAGCTTTGCGGCTTGTTCCCGAACCACACTGGGCCATGCGGCACTGCAGTTTTCTACATCCATCTCCACTATTTCCAAAGGGAGCCTGTGAGGTGCCTCACAATCACCTGAGCCCTGGACATAGAGCTGGAGTCGCACAGGTTTATGGCCAACAGTAGGCACTATCTTTAATCCAAGCTAGCTAAGGAACTGAATGACCTTGTTTACTGAAACGTCTCATTAACTGCACAAGGCAGTACAATGGCTAAGAACAAAAGAGGGGCTGCTGTAGAGTCGGGCCTAGGTTCAAATCTAAGCCTACCACTTACAAGTAAGATTATGGGCAAGTCATTTACCATCTTTAAGCTTCTGTTTCCTCCTACACTGCAAAAAGATAAACAGAATTAGGTTTTACCTGCAGTATGAAGAATTTAAGTGAAAAATCCATAGACTCAGGTTTCCTAGAGTCAGCATTTCTAACACCTAGAAGGGTTTGCCAGGAAGGTTATAGAATTCCCTTTTCCATGAACCTTCAAAACTGTGACACAGCCTCATGAGTCAGAGGAGTTTCAATGAGACCTTCCCCCCTTCGGAGGGCAGTACTGGTGGTCTGTGAAGAAGCCACAGGTGGTCCCTCTGGTCTTTTCATATCAGTATTAATGATAGTCTTTTGCTTTTAACCTATTTGCTTGACAAAAGATAATTTTTTTTTTTTTTTTTGCGGTACGCGGGCCTCTCACTGTTGTGGCCTCTCCCGTTGCGGAACACAGGCTCCGGACGCGCAGACTCAGCGGCCATGGCTCACGGGCCCAGCCGCTCCGCGGCACGTGGGATCCTCCCGGACCGGGGCACGAACCCGCGTCCCCTGCATCGGCAGGCGGCCTCTCAACCACTGCGCCACCAGGGAAGCCCAAAAGATAATTTTTACTTAATGTAATCACTGTCTCGTTTGCCCACATTCCAAGCTTTATTAAAATAGATTAGAAAATGAAGATATTTGTTTGAAAATTATCAGCCACGTCTGTTTCAAGATAGCAGAGAGCCCCCAGTCAAACTTAAGATGTGTCTGACACTCTTTATCAGTGAGCCAAAATGTATCAAAACCAATTACTTCCAAGCATCAATGAAATAAATAAGCAGAGAGACAGATGTAAAATGAGGAATGGTTACATTAAACAAAGAACTTAATCATCTTTTGTGCCTGAGCATTATATTTGATTAACTTACGTCTAGTCTATTTTTTGTGGTAGGCAGAAAATAGAGAGAAAGATGGGTAAACAAACATAGAATGTACAATCATGGGTTTTAGGCACTTGTGATGAGAGAGTCTGCCCGAGTGAATGAATGAGTTAGGCAGCTGCCAGTTCCACTTGGAGACATCGCTAGAGAAAGTCAGCTCAGTGTTTCTGCTCCAGGGCACACCAGACCCAGGAAAGAGTTGCCTAACAGTACAGAAGTAGATACAGATTCATTCCATCTATGGCGAGGGCCCACCACATGACCTCCGGAACGTGTCACACTACCTGAAACTGCCTGTAACGGAGGAACGTTCCATACGAGCAAGTGAGCAACTCTGAAAATTCATTCCATTATTCCACAATGATCGTGTCCTACACATGCAAGTCTTGGGCCGTGCTGGGGATACGATGGTGAACAAGACCTAATCCTTGCTCTCAGGACACTTACGGTTAAAAAACACAATTACAGAAGAAGTCACAATCAAGTATAATGAGAATCATGATAGGGGAAGTAGAAGAGGGGTATGATAGGAACCCTAACGTAGTCTAGGGGTCTTGCTAAAAAGAAATAAAGCCAGACACCAGTTAAAGGTAGTAAAGGCAGATTTTATTCGGTAACTACTGCAGTAGGGGAAAGAGACTTCAGTAAAAAAACTGAGCTCAATTCCAAAGCCAATATAGACAGATAGGGGTTCACAGCCAACAAGCAGAGTGAGGGGGGTCAGTGGATGGAAAATTACTAAGAGGACACTTCAAGGGTTAGGGATTCTTGCTAAATTGGCCTAACAGGAGTTTTGCTAAAGGCAGGCCAGGGACTTAGACATCAAGGGTGGGGGATGAGGAACTTGATGAGATATCAAAGGTGGTCAGACATCAAGGAAGGGGGGATTCTCACTAAACTGTCTTAGCAGGATTCTTGCGAAAACTGGCCTCAGCAGGCTAAGGACAGGGCCCAAGGACAAGGTCTAGTCAAAAAAAGGGCTCAGAGGAGGCTGTCTGAAGTTTGGTCAAGAAGAAAGTCTTTGTCAGAGTTCTTGTTGCACAGAAAGGAGTATTTCAGCTACAAACTGAAAGCTCACTAAAGTTGGATTAGGGCATATCCTTGGAAAAGAGAAGAGCATGTGTGAAGGCCTCAGAGTTTGAGGAGCACAATGCATTTGGGAAAGTGAAAGAAACTGGTTATGACTGGTCAATAAAGTTTGAGGCAAAGAGGGTAGGAAGTGAGACTAGAGGCATAAGCAACAAAGAGCTTTGGGGGTTTTGTAAATCTTGTTAGAAGCTCAGATTTTGTCCTACGGCCAATGGGGAAGAATGAGCTGGGGGAGTAATATGACTTGATTTCTCTAGCCTGCAGAGTGGAAGGAAGAGAGACTGGAGGGGGCAAGACTGGGGGCAGGGAGTCCAGCATGGCACGTGCTGCAGTAATTTGGGTGTGAGTTAATATAACTTGGATGAGAGTGGTGGCATGGAGCTAGAGAGAAATAGAAGAATTAAGTTCTTTAGGAAATAAGAATAATAGGACTTCGGGCATGAGTTAATGGGAGAGAGAAAGGTAGGAGTCAAGAACAACTCCCAGGTTTCTGACTTTGGCAAGTGGATGGCTACTGAAGTTAGGAACGCTGGTGGAAGAACAGCTTGTGGGAAAAGGTTAGTTTGAAACATATCGAGTTTGAGTCATAAGACATTTGACTTTGGAGCTCAGGTGTTGAAACCCTACTACCTTCAGTCCTATAGTGCCTTGCACTGTCTCTAGAGGGCTGATGGGGCCATCTCCAGTCATCCTCACTGATTATCAGGTACTTGGTCTGAAGACTCACCTACACTGGGGAAGGTGGGAAGGTGGGAAGTCAGGAGACAGATGTTGGAGAAAGGGGTAGCCAGATAGAAAGAATAAGGAGAGGGACAGCCAGTAGAAAGAGAATGTAGGAAACATCAGAAAGGGTAATTAGCTCCTGTTTTCCCTCTCACCATTCTGGAAGCCACCTCAGCCCTGGCCCAGCTTCTAAGACCAAGGTTAGGAGGTATCTTTCACCTTCCACAAATTCACACACCATGGGGAGGATTAACAGTCTGCAGGAAACTTTTCCACAAATAATCCAATTTATAAAGTGATTTGGAGACAAATTACTGGTTAAGATTAAGATGCCTTCCCATATGCCTGCTTCAACCTGGATAGACCTCAGAAACATAAAGCTGAATGAAGAAAGCAAGTTGCACAATGAAACATAAATATGGAAAATCCTTTTATGGATACACACATATATGTAAAAACATGGTTAATTGTTACCTGAAGGGAAGGAGGAAGAAGAATGGGCTAACGAAGAAATACAAAGGAGACTTCAACCATATCTGTAACAATTTTTTAAAATCTATTTAAAATAAAGATCTGAAGCATATTTGGCAAAATGTTAACATTTGCTGAATCTGGGAGTCTGGCATACATATTTATTAAAATATCTCATTAAAATAGCTGTATGAAATCTTTCTTATGCAAGAATTCCAAATAATATAGGTAGATACTCTCCCTCCAGGAGGTAGAGCCTAACCCCATCCTTCCCAAGGGTAGGCTAGACTCAGTTCCTAAGGCTAGACATAGTAGGGGAAGGGATAAGTAATGACTGTACAGTGGAGAAACCTGGCAGACACCACCTTGGCCAAGCAAAAAAGTTTAGTATCACCAGAGATGTCAGGTGGTATCATGTACCCCTGATATCATGTGACAAGAAGAGCACTTTAACTCTTTGGTATTCTTTCCAGAAACTTATAATCATGTGAAAAACAAAAGACAAACCCATTCTATGGGATACCTTGCCAAGTACTCTCAAGACTGTCAAAGTCACAAAAAACAAGGAGAGATGAGGAAACTGTCGCAGACAAGAGGAGACTGAGGAGATATGACAATTAAATGTAATGTGGTTGCCTGAACTGGAATCTGGAAGAGAAAGAGGACAGTAATCCAAAAGGTGGTGAAATTCAAATAAAGTCTGGAGTTTAGTTAATACAATGTACCAAGGTTGGTTTTTCAGTGGCAACAAATGTATGGTGGTTATGTAAGATGTTAACAACAGGGGAAACTGGAGGATGAGGCATAGGAAAACTCTGTACTACTTAACGCAACTTTTCTGTACATCTAACATTATTCCACCAAAAAAAGTTTATTTTTTAAAGAATGACTGTATGTCATCAAGAACCCTCCAACTCAAAATGAAGCCAATGAGGGCTTCCCTGGTGGCACAGTGGTTGAGAGTCCGCCTGCCGATGCAGGGGACACGGGTTCGAGCCCCGGTCCGGGAGGATCCCACATGCCGCGAAGCGGCTGGGCCCATGAGTCATGGCCGCTGAGCCTGCGCGTCCGGAGCCTGTGCTCCACAGCAGGAGAGGCCACAACAGTGAGAGGCCCGCGTACAGAAAAAAAAAAAAAAAAAAAAAATGAAGCCAATGAGAAATCACCTGTACCTTTGGGAGTCGCAGCACATTATGAAAGTACAGTGGTACCTTACTTCCCAACCCAAATCAAGAAGGGAGTGCACCATGGGGGTTGATTTTTCAGAAAATTGAAACTAACCCTTCAATCACAAAAAATATTACCTTCAGCAATTTTTTTTGATGGCAAGCCTTCAAAAGTAGATGATAAAGTTCCCTGCCGTCTGAGCAGAGAACAGTAAGTGTAACTGAATCCTTTCTGGGTTAATCAGGGTCACCGGTGTGAACGTCTGTTATTACATCATACCAAGCTTTCAGTTTTCTTTACTGAGTCATGGAATTGGAAATGCAGAGGCCATCTCTCCACACCTAAGAAATGACTAAGGAGAGGCCAAAAATGATGGATGTGGATTAAGAATGTGCCAGGTGTTTGCGTAACCACAGGTGAGCCAGCACGGAGCAGAAAGCATCTTCCACCCTCTTAAATAAGCAATTTAGCTGGAGAGCAGCTGATTTCCCCTTTCTGTGCCTTTTCATGGTTTGTAACACAATTTCTGTAGTTTGCTGAATGCAAAGTGTATCCTCTGGACAACTGAAGACCCCAATAATCCTTATTTATCTCATGCCAGGCCTGGGAGGCAGGTGAAGGGGCGGTAAACTCATTGATATTTTCAGGAGGGAGTTTAAATTGTGACCCTTTCCAGCTCTACTTAGGGAATATCTTCTTTATGATGTATACCATGGGGAATTATTTGGCTTCTATTATATGTAGGAGTGTCTAATAAAACCAAAGAAAGCAGTATGACATGAGTCTTGGTGACAGGTCGCCAGAGAAGCAGAGGAGGGGGATTAAAATCCTGACTTCCCACCAAGTCTTTTCTGTTATCCTCTTTCAGGGATGTACACCTGCCTGGGCTTTCTCCGTGGAAAGACCATGTCTCCCTGGAGCCCAACCATGGCCCACCTGCACCGCCCAGTCAAGAGATGGGCCCCTCCTCTGGAAAATGGATTTCACCCAGCTCTCTGTCCCAGCTTGTCATTCAGTCAACCCCCGAACCTTTCCTTACGCTTACATGAAGACAGGATTGCCAGTGCCTTCCTAGGGTATCCTTCCCTTGAATGACTTCTGCAACTAGAATGTAAACCCCTCAAGTACTGCAGGCTCTATTTCCTGCCTAAATCACCTTGTTCAACGTCAGATTAGCTGAGTGCTTATGCAATAAATCTCTCCAAGTAACCAGATGAGGCACCAGGTGACAAGTGCCACGAAGAGGAGATATTTAAAGAGCAATGGGAGTGTTCAAGAAGCTTCCTATGCAATGTCCACTTTGACACTTGTTTTTTGGAGACAGGATTTGAGCTTCTGTCAGCATCACAGATACAAATAAGCTAGGCTGAGGCCAGAGGTTTGGACCTGAAACTGTCAGCTAACTAATCTTAAACAAAAGATATCTTAATGTCCATACTCTGTCTCCCTTGCTCTAGGAAAGTATGCAAAGATCTGTACTCATTTAGGGCAGAGTTTCTCCCCTTCAGTACTATTCACGTTTGGGGCCTGATAATCCTTCGTTGTGGAGGGCTGTCCTGTGCAATGGAGGAAGTGTAGCTGCTAGAGTTAGCAAATTTAAACACAGCGTTCCCAGTTAAATTTGAATTTCAGATAACCAGCAAGTTTTTTTTAGTATATGTACATCCCACGCAATATTAATAGCATCTCTGGCCTCTATCCATTGGAGACCAGCGGCATTACCACCTTCCATCCCCAAGTTGTGACAACCTAAACTATTACCAGACATTGTTAAATGTCCCTTGGGGGGCAAAGCTGTCCCTGCTTGAGAACCACTAATTCAGGGTAACACATCAGAAGGCTACAGATCTGAACGTCTCTATCTTAGCTCCCAGAAATACTGTGTCTGGTAAAGTATCAGTGAATGAATTAGCCATGTGAGACATTCCTCAGCACGACTTACCGAAGTACTCATTTTGAAAACGTTACTTATTCTGCTTTTTAATGTCCCTTTGGGATCAGCTCCCTTTAGGTTTTCTTGTCAGATAGACTCTTGGCTCTCTTTCAGAATTAGCAGGCTCATTTTGATCAGATAATGTAAATTATGAAAACTACCATCTTTCCCTTTTTCCTTAACTGCTAGAAAGCTTAGAGGTAAATGTAATGCTTAGTTGCAGAAACCATCAAAGCTCATGTGGCTAAATATTTTCTTTTTTAAAACAAACATCTGCATAGCGGCTTTTATATGCCACGTATATTTTAAATGCTCTACGAATACTACCTTCTTGAAATCATTCTTTCACTATAACAACCTTATGGATAAGTACTATTATTATCCTCTCTTTGCAGGTAATAAACTGAGGTCATTTCTTTTTCATATTTCTATGAATTATTTCCTCCTCCTCCTCATCCTTATTTTATAAGCCCCTACAGATTCTGTTTAAAAGTCAATGGGGCAGAAGTTATTGTACCACACACCTGCACCACCGCAGGTCCTCTCAGCCTCCCATCTCTTGTTCCAAATACCACCACGGCTACCAGTTCCAACTACTTGCAGGTACACTTCTCAGAGCCCAGCCTCGTGCCCAGGCCACACCCCTCTCATCTCTCATCCTGGGCCTCCCTGTTCACACTGAGATGTGGGACACAAGGGATCTTGCCCCAGAGCCCAGAACTGTACAACCCATAATTGCAGAGGAATAAACCCCTTGTGGTCAAGGTGTTGCCAAACAGGAGCCGGAAACTGGTAGATAAATTCATTCTCTTTTTTTTCACTCCAGAAAGGCTGAGATGCAGCTTTTCAGAGGCTGCTTCTTTAAGACAGAGCAACCAGGAGCACTGGGTGGCGACCAGCTCAGTTACGCCTGCTCCAATTTCTTTCCCTCCTTCCCTGCCTCACTCCTGTGTCTCTCAGGTCTCTGGCTTCTACTCCTTGGCATTGTACCTCCTAACAAGCAGCAGCAACATGTCATTGTCTGGCTCTGCTTTCTAAGGAATCAGATTAAGACAAGTATACATAATTATAAACAAAATCACACTGAATGGACGTTTACCTAGTTATTTCCATTAACTTCACTCACTAATATTTCTTGTGGTCCAGTTGGAATACAATCGTGGAACAACTATCCCTAGCAGGACTTTAAGGGCCTACGCCATCATCTTTACAGCTGAGGATACCAAGACCCAGAGAGGGAAGGGGATTGTTCAAGATCACATTCCCTGTTACTGGCGTGTGAATACAGTACAAACATTTATTTAGTGCCCACGGTGTCAAATTTCCATATAAATGATTGTACTCTGTGCTCGAACATTCGGTAATTAGTATTATTGTCCTCACTGTATGCACAAGAAACAGAGGGCCAGAAAAAGTGAAATGAAATGTTTAAGGTCACAACTTTAGCAAATGGAAGAATCAGGTTTACATCAAGCCTCCAAACTCCACATATCTAGTTCTTTCCCCAACTGTTTCCCAGAGGTAGGGATGTAGGCCCTGGCTGTCCTGGGAACTGGGTGGAAAACCATGATGGACCTTGCAGGAAAACAGGCTTTCAACTCAAGTCCGAGCCCTGCCACTTAATAGCTTTGTGACCTTAAGTTACTTCATTTTTCTGAGCCTTGATTTTTAATTCCGAAAATGGAGATCCTAACATCTACTCAGAGTGTGGCTATGAAGAGGAAATGAGATAACATATGTAAATCTCCCACTGCAGTGCCTGTACACAGTAAGTGCTTAATAAATGTTGGCCAGTATCAGTTCTGTGGAATCAAAGATGGCTCCCAAACACAATATTAGCTTCTCTTTTGTAAGTGCTTATTAAGTGTCACACATGGTGCTAAGCATTTCCTATAGAAGAAGGAATCACTTCTAACCATCCCAGCCTCAGAGAGGGAAGGAATCGTTGAAGGGGAGTGTCTATTAGTCAGTCAAGTTTGCCCTCGTTGAACTTTGCCCTATCTGTGTAACAGTTTTAAAACAAATTTATAGCTTAGTTTTGTCCTAAGCAAAAACACTGTGAAGTATTAGGTTGGATGTGCTAGCTATATTTTTCTTATGCACATTAAAACATACATACTCTTTGTTATAATTTAAAAGTGTTATTATTTAACATACTCAAGAAAAAATATGAGATAGAACAAGATTAGCAAAAGGTTGATCACTGTTGAAACTAGAGTACATGGGGCTATACCACTACCTCTCTAATTTTAGGTATCTGTGAAATTTTTGTAATAAAATAGTTTTAAAAATAAAATAAAACACAATTATCAAACCTGGAGGTGGGGGAGGGGAATATTCTTTCACAGATACCTAAACTTATCTCACATTCTCCAGAGAAGCAACTGTCACACCTTGGGAAACACTGGTCCATAATACCCGTGAGAAGGTCATGGCACAGGGACAGACACTCAACCTTCTTTCTATCTCATAGGCTGCATCCTCTGTGCTTAGAACAACTGGTCACACAGATAAACGCCTGATTAAAGTTTGCTGAGTCAACGAATGAATGATTAGTACTATAAAAACCGGCATAATCTGATGAGCCCCTGCTGTTTTTCTTTTACTGCTATGCCATTTGGATTCCATTACTGTGAAAAATACCCAGAAAGTTTCCATAAACTTCCACAGTCACATCTGGTTGGCACTGGATGCGTTTTGCTAAATGAGATCAAATGTATTGTCTGATATTACTTGGCTACTACTAGTTTATATGTATTTGGTCAAAGAACCTCTTACCAGATGCTATTAAGAGTAAGTTTTAAAACCCTTTGTCACTTACCAGCAGGCCAACACCGACTGTGTCTGCTCTAAGCTGCTCTGGGACACATCCTCTCCCACTCACACCTATAGCCAAGTGAACCCTACCACACTTCACAGATACTCCTCTGAAATATTCTGTGATCAGAGTCTGGTACCAAATTAGATATCTCAGTTAAAGGCTGAACATACTAGAAGGCTAAATCTATCTAGTAGGATAGAAAGGCCTTGGCAGGATCACTTTTTATATATATAATTAGTTATTCTAAAAGACAGTCATAGTGTGCTGTTTTATTATGCAAAGCAGTTAGTATTATGCAAAATACTGTTTCAAGTTATAACATGATTTTTTTTTCCTTTGCTGGAAGATATGAGCTAAATTTCTATTAAATATCCATATACCTTTTGAAACACCTTATGTATTCAGTGTAACTCTTTTGAATATAGCAACAATAAAAGAGATTATATGACTAACTTAAATATCTAAAATAGCAAAAACTATTTTTTCTTTAAGTCTGAGAAATTAGAGCAGCAGTTCTACTTTGCTACCATAAAATAAAAATACAGAAATTAGGTTTCCAATCCCAAAATCTTTTTTCTGGAAATAGCTTCCTCTCTTGCTCATAGAATGAGAACAAGCCATCACATCATTTTTATGGATTTTTTCGGAAATGAAGTGGCTCAAGAATGGTTAGAGGGACTTCCCTGGTGGAGCTGTGGTTAAGAATCTGCCTGCCAATGCAGGGGACACGGGTTGGAGCCCTGGTCCGGGAAGACCCCACATGCCGCGGAGCAGCTAAGCCCATGTGGCACAACTACTAAGCCTGCACTCTAGAGCCCGCAAGCCACAACTACTGAGCCCACGGGCCACAATTTCTGAAGCCTGCGTGCCTAGAGCCCGTGCTCCGCAACAAGAGAAGCCACTGCAATGAGAAGCCTGCACACCGCAATGAAGAGTAGCCCCCGCTCGCCGCAACTAGAGAAAAGCCCGCATGCAGCAACGAAGACCCAACGCAGCCAAAAATAAATAAATAAATATTTATTTATTTATTTTTAAAAAATGGTTAGAGAAGGAAGCGGATGCAAAGTTGGTGGCTCAGCAGCCTCTAATTAGAGTAGCGCCATATGATGCACAGTCTGATACTGTATTAAGCCAGTGCACTTGGACCATCTGAGACAAAGCTGAGGATCTGTTTCACATCTTATTGAGTAAACCAAACCCTAAGTATTTTTCCAGGGAAGTGATTAGAAGGTAATTGTCACTTTAAAAATTCTACATGGAAATAAACTGCAAATGGTCCATAAACAAATGAAAAGATGCTCAATCTCACTTATATTGAAGAAATTAAAATTAAAATAGTACTTTCTCACCTCTTTGTTGGTCTATTGACATAGCCTTCTAACTGCTCTCCTTCTTGAAGATGGAACAATCATCTAAAAACAAAAATCAAGTCATGTCCTTCCACTGCTTGAAACCCAGCTTTCCAGTTCACTTAATAGTTATATTTAAACATAAATTACATCTTTCTTTAACCTAAATTGTATCATTCTGCAACTTTTTGCATTTACAATGTCTTAGAAATCTTTTCATGTTAACAGAGACCTGTCTTTTTAGCTGCTGCATTAATATTCCATAGTATGGCTTAAGGTTCACTTAGCTATTCTCTAATTAATGAACAGATAAATTGTTAATAGTTTTTTGCTGTTATAAATAAGGCTGAAATGAACATCCTATACCCTTCTTGTCACTTGAGAGTGCTTTTCCAAGGAAGATACTGAGAAGGAATTTTTTTAAAAAATGGCCACTGCCAAGTTGCCTTCCAAACCAGCTGTGGGGGCACCCCACCAGCAGGAGTGTGAGAGACCTACTTACACCTTTGCCAACATTTGCTTCTAGATGTTCTGAATTGTTCCGCTGTCTAGTTCCGTGACTTGTATCATTCTTTAATTCCAGAAATTCTTGTCTTTAATAATCTCTTTAAGTACTGTATCCCTCCCTCCTCTCCTTTTCCTCCTGTGAAAGGTGGAACTTTTGAATCTACACGTTGTTTCTTCATTTTCCTTTCATACCTCCCATCTCTTCCGCCCTTCACACTGCATTGTGGGAGAATTCCTTGACTCAGTCTTACAACTCACGCATACGCTCTTCTTCCGTAGCGTCCGTCCGTTTCCACGTGGGTTACGCCCTCTCGCCCTCTGCGCTTCTTCGTGGCTCCACCCCCGACGTCAGGCCGCCGAGACTGGGAGCGAGCGCGCAGGCGCAGCTGGCTTCCAACCAGAAGCCCAGTTGATGGCTTGGCCCTGGCCTCACTCAGCAGCCATGGGAGCGTCAAGGCAGTTGCAGCGCGCTCCATGATCATGGGCACCCCGGGCTCCAGCAAGAGCACCCTGGCGCTGCGCATCATCAAACACTTCCAGCTGAAGAAGTTCTCCAGTGGGGACGTGCTCCGAGACAACATGCTGAGGGACACAGAAATTGGTGTGCTGGCCAAGGGGAATGTCCCAGGGGAAGCTCATCCCAGACGACCTCATGACTCGGCTGATCCTCCAGGAGCTGAAAAATTTCACCCAGTATAACTGGCTGTTGTGTGGATTCCCCAAGACACTCACACAGGCTGAAGCCCTGGATAGAGTTTATCAGGTACACCTGGTGATGAACCTGAACGTGCCCTTTGAGATCATCCGGCAACGCCTCACGGCTCGCTGGATTCATCCAGCCAGTGGCCGCGGCTACAACCTCGAATTTAACCCTCCCAAAGCAGTCGACGTGGATGATGTGACTGGAGAGCCTCTCATTCAGCGTGTGGATGATAAACCAGAATCACTTATCAAGAGAATGAAGGTTTACTAAGACCAAACAAAACTGGTCCTGGAATATTACGAGAAAAAGGGAGTGTTGGAAACATTTTCTGGAACAGAAACCAATCAGATCTGGGCCTGTATGCATGGTTTCCTGCAAACAAAAGTCCCACAGAGACCCGAAAAAACTCAATTACCCCACGAGGAAAAATCCTTGTGATTAGCAAGATGAGCAGAACTCTTCCTTTCTTCACATGGAGTTAGTTCCTTGTTCTAAGACCCCACCATGAATGAATTCTTTGAAAATATTATTTTCACTTCTGTGGATTTTATTCGGGATACTAAGGATATGACAAATGAGTCTGATAGTAAGATTTGTCTTTTGGGGACTTCCCTGGTGGCACAGTGGTTAAGAATCCGCCTGCCAATACAGGGGACACGGGTTCGAGCCCTGGTCCGGGAAGATCCCACATGCCATGGAGTAACTAAGCCCATGCGCCACAACTACTGAGCCCAAGTGCCACAATGACTGAAGCCCACGGGCCTAGAGCCTGTGCTCTGCAACAAGAGAAGGCACTACAAGAAGAAGCCTACACACCTCAACAAAGAGTAGCCCCCGCCTTTGCAACTAGAGAAAGCCTGCACGCAGCAATGAAGACCGAACACAGCCAAAAATAATTAATTTAAAAAAAGATTTTTTTTTGAAATTGTCTAGTGTGTTTTATCCAGCTGTCTTCTATGAGTATGCAATTCAGAAACATTAAAAATGTCTAAACTTTAAAAAATTCTTATAGACCAAAAGTACAAGAGCAACTGGTAGTAATCTAACTTGTGTTCAGTAAGAATAAGTGATTGGTAAGGTTTCATATTTTTCTGGAAAAGTAAAAAATTAACATTATACTAATTTGCAGAAAGTATTTCATCAGAAGCTTTTGTGTAGCCAGATACCAAAAAAGACATTTCTAGCACAGGGGATGTGGTTTTGTGAGATGCTACCTCTATAAAATTCCAGATAAAAATAACTGGATTTACCAATCCACTGCAGAATGCGAGTTTACTGATGTCTTTAAGAAACCTATAAGGAGGCCGTATGAGCTATATTACTTTTGTTGTTAAACATACCTTCAGTTTACTCAGAATTTTCAATTTGCTATAAAAAAAATTTAGGAAAATATTACTTCGATATGATTTTTTTTCCTTTGAAAAAAAGGAAAAAGTGTTCACTGAGGGATATAACATGTTAGAAACTGACATTGTAAGTTCTTGTACAAGCACCAAAATTGAATGCATTTTCTTTAATGGAAAATGTAATTGACATCTTATGTTTTCAGATGTTACTCAAGTTAAGAAACGTGTTTTAGGGGACTTCCCTGGCGGCACAATGGTTAACACTGTGCGCTTCCCCTGCTGGGGGCATTGGTTCAATCCCTGGTTGGGGAACTAAGATCCCACATCCCACATCCCATGCAGCCAAAAAAAAAGTGTTTTAGGATCTACTTGACAGTTCTCTTTTTGATCTCTATGCCTTGGTGAGTAACAAAGTATTTTAAAAAGAAGAATGAATAGAAGAAAACTTGTGATACTCCATAAAATAAAATACTGTATCATTAGGAAATAGAAATAGATCAAGCATGCCTGGTGGGAAATTTCCTTGACAGAAATAACCATCATAATTAGAAAACAGATGTGGCAATAGAAAGGCTTTATATGACAGGACCAGGAAAGTAATTGAATTTGCTGAAGGTAGAGTTCTTTATTCCTGATCAAAGAAGTTGATACCTGCTGGCGTTCGCTGACATCCTATCTTAAGGGGAAAAAATCTTGCCAGTGTGTGTAATCTGAGAATGAGTGCTTATGTACTGTGCCCTGGAGTAGTGGGGCAGTATGAGAAATGGAGGAGAAACCAGACTATATCTTAAATGGTATATTTATTTTTATTTTAGTTGGTGCTAAATCAAATGAAACAAGTCCTTGTACAAGCTACTACTAACTGCCTTTGAAAAATTCAGCCCATCTTACTCCAGGCACTTCAAATACAAATACCAGCAAGTGTTTCTTACGTATTTGAGGGGAAAACTTATTTTTCTTTCTTTTGATTTTATTTTTCATTCATTGTCAATTTTTCAATATGGACCAAGCCTTTTAAAAAGAATTACAGAAAACATTTCATTCTTTAAAATACTTTCTATAATGTCTTATTTGAATATTGTTATACGCTTTCCAAAAAGTAAACTACTAAACTTACGAACTATCACTAGTCACTAGGTTATAAGACATCATCAGTCTTTAATAAAATTAAATTTCAGGAAAAATATCAGTTTCATCTGCTTATTCAGTTTTTTATTATAAGGACCAAATTTTAATCTCCATGACCTCCAGTTGATTTATTTGCGACTGCTCTATCCTCACACATCTATCAGAAAAATCAACTTATCCTTATTCTTAATTCCTGCTTTGCTTGCTCTATCATTTATCTTGCTTGGGCGTTGTTAGTTCATCCATCTTGTTGAGTTTGTAATCTTTTGTAGCGTTGGTCTTCTTCATATGTGTGGTGATCTTGTCTCTGTAATCTATATGGTTGAGATTCTCCATTAAATTGCATTGTCTGTCAATGAGTAGTCAACTTCTTGGGGAGATTGCTGTTCTAAATTGTCCTCTGGCCTTTTCTCAGGGACAGTGAAGAAGGAAAAGCCACTGGGTGAGATTTCTCTGGGGTGTTTAGGTCTGGTGCCCAATTCCCCTCCTCATGACACAGAGCCATATCCATCTAATCTGGGCTCCCTGGCCATGACTCCTACCTGGAGGCTGACACTTTGTCACTGCCGTTTGGCTCAAGAGCAGATGGAAAGGCATCAGTAGAGGATGAACTGATGGCCCCTCCTGCAGCAGTGCCCCAAGGACCGAAGTGTTGATTGTCCTTGTTACCCTCCTGCTTCGGGTGTCTGCCACCTTGCGGATGGAGTCTTGGTGCTCCTTCACCTTTTTGGCATTAGTCTTCTGTACACATTTTAGATTGGGCTCTGCGTTTTTGCATCAATCCAGTGTACATCCCATACTTTAGGATTTATCCTGGTTTCTGGTTCACTGAAAGTTTCACTTCTGACTTAGGATCATCAGTTAAGGGCCTTGCTGCAGGGATGAAGATGCTGGATGATATACTTAGTCCACCACCCTGAAATGGAACCACATTTCCTTGTCCACCCTCAAAATTCATAAGTCGTCAGGCCTAGAGCTATGGCTTTCAACTCTGGCTGCACATTAGAATCAGCTGGGAGCTTTAAGACAGAACATTGACACCCTGGATATTTTTATTTGGTTATCATGGGTGGAGGCCATGGTTATTGCTATGTTTCCTGTATTTTCAAAGCTCCCTGGCTTTTGTAAACCACTACCTTAAAGCAGCAGAGCTGACTTCCTCTGAGAGGGCAAGCCTTCTAAACAGTTTTCAACAGAGACTCAGAACCACCTGGCAGTCTCGCCGGCTGGAACATTCATCACAAAAGGCTCTGCCCTCCTTGTTGTACTTTTTTCTCCCACACATGGAAATATTGAAGCAATGGATATTTTATCATTAGTCATCACCATGGATAACTAACACTTTTCATTTTAGCTGTTGTTTATCAAGTGCCACATCAAATGTCACTCTAGTTACTGATTTTTGAAAGCTTGCTTACGTAAATATCTTTTCCTGTGTGGCCAGTGGGTCGAGTTCTGATATCTCTATTGTATTTAAACTCAGCTGATGATGCTCATTTTTCAAGTATGCAGGTTGTGAAACCAACTTGCAATGAAATCATGATATATTTGTTTGATGTTTTCTAGTCTACAATAGCTTTTGTTTAGTTCTAACTAAAAATCTGGGAAAAAGCCAATTCAATGGATTCTGAAGATGAAGTAACCCAAAACAATGCATTTCTCTAAAAAACAGCTAAATTTTCTATTAATAATTGACATAAACTTACATAACTGAAATGGGAACATGTTTATGTGCAATTGTGGGATGTCCTTATTCTCCAATTAGGCCTATGATCATGGTCTTGTGAGATCCTTGCACATTTTTGGTGGTTGACCATCTAGACAGCTTTACAGTGATGCCTTCTCCAGCAAGGAATAGGAAAACACCAGGTATGCAGAATGAAATGAGTTTGAATAGAGGGCAGGTGGGGAGTAGGTATTAGGAAGAAGAAAAGATGGGGGATGTGTGTAAGAGAACTTTGAATATTATGACACAGTAGCACTGCTCTCCTTTCAGCAAGCTGAGAAAATCTTCATAATGTCAGGAGATTGGAAAAAAAATATTCAAAATTGGTGGTGGTGGTGGAGGACTCCAAAGGGGGTAGGATTACTTATAGGCAATGAGAATGTGTGTTTAGTAAAGAGGATGTCAGGCCACGTGGATACAGAATTTGGCTACTGTCAAACTGTAAGGCTTTGGGAATTTATCAGATATCCCACTGAGCCACTGTTGCATGGATGGCAAAAACCCACCCAATTATGATTATGGGTAAGAGAAGAAGTCATGAGGTGAAAGAAACGAGGAGGAAGCAAAGTTAGACGTTGACTGGGAAGACACTGCGGGGAGAATGGGAAATTGTTACTAGGCGGGACATGGAATTGGAGGGTGGAATAAATTAGAAGAAAATCTTTAGAACTAAGAAAGAAATTAGAAAATATTGGCAAGAGAATTGACAGAACTGTGATAGGAAAAGAAAAGAACAGACCCCCACTCAGAGGGAACAAGCTGTAGTTCTGCCTTCTCAATATTTTTTTTCTCATAAAAAAAGAAAAACAATGCCTACTATATCCCTTGAGCACTGGGACATTGATAAGAACCATTAAGTCAGGTAAGGAAAGAGGTCCAAGTAAATTACTTTGAAGCAAATGAAGTCTTAATGGGGTTTTCATCTAGCAGGAATAGGACTCACTTCCTGGCATTATTACCATTTGGAATGGCCATTTCATGGGGCTCTAACAGGTGGAAACGTTGCATGCAATATGTCTCCAAATGTGATCATTTCAGAAATCATCTGAGAACTGGTGAAAAGCTTTAGCAAGTTTAACAATCCTAGAATCTTCCTTTACTTAGTCTCCATGATATTGCTCTCAAAAGTTAACAAATTTAAGCAATAAGGCAATCAGATGACATATCTGTATGTACTGGGAGCCTGGGCTCAGAGGTAGCCTTTACACATGACGACAAGGTGAGACTCAGGCTGTATATAACTACCATCTGACAGCAAAGTTTTCAACTATATTGTAGTTTGTTAGTAGCTCTCCTGTTGCTTAAAATGTCTTCCCAAATGCAGTAGGGAGGGACCTCAGGACCTGAAATCTTACCTGGAAGCTGTAGTGACTCCTGAGTCCCAAAGAGATGCCATGGGCCAGCCAATGCTGCTCCCACAGTTGTGGGCACCAGGGGAGGGAGAATGTCAAGTTCTCAAAAAACAAACTAAAACAAAATATAATTTAAAAAACAAATTAACACAAACAAAAATAATAACAAAAAAAGCGGCAACACATAAGAAAAATGTGAGTCCCTTTCAGGGACACTGTCCTTCTGTTTGGATGACTTTCTGCTTCTGGTCTCTTGTTGGATATGCTATTGTCTTTGTCTTAAGCAGAGTTTGCCTTAAATCATAATTTGCAGTGTCAAGAAAGTACAAAAGCTCTCCTATTGTCCACAGGGCCTTCCACTTCTGATGATAGTCACTAAAAGGGGGACACATTCTTCTAATATTTCACAGTTAACAGTAAGGCTTAGAATCATCTCGGAAGACTTAACACAGTGACTAATACTTATTCTAGGATAAAAATGAGGGATATAAGCGGGCTGAGAGAGTGATGGTTGCCTACAGCATGGATGGTGGTGATATGGGATGTGAAAGCTAAGAGCGAGGTCAAGAAAATGGTACAGAAAGGGAAGTTGAAGGATAACCTTCTGCCACGTATCTGCCTAGGGCAAGGCTGGGTGGAAAGCAAGTATTTTTGTTAGTCCAGCAAACCTGCCTCCTCGCCCCCTACAGAGTGATCTCTAAAGGTTTTCTCTGACACAACAGGCACCTGCCACACGTAATCCTTGGAAATTCCTAGCTTTTCTTGCACCAGTATTTGCAATGTTTCTAAACAACTACTTCCCCTCCTCCTTGCACTGCAGAAAAGGTGTCCATTCTGTGCCCTGATGCATTACAGCTGCAGATTGCCTGGAGTTTGCTCATCATCACGTGGCCTTTTCAAATCAGAAGGCTCCTTTCCTCAGGTCTCACATGGGATTGCTCATAGTCATGTGATGACCCTTTCAATGATCTAACATGGAATAGCCAGCTGAGCAGGAAGGGCCATGGGTGGCCTTAGAACTAAGCCGATTGTCCTGTATCAGCCTGAGCTATTGGTTAAACGTTCACATGACCAACATGAGAACATGTTCATACAAGTGGGTGGAGCAAGGGAGGGTTCCCCATCTCCAAACACATGTTCTAAAAGTGTGAAAATCCCTAGCGTGCCTCAGTCTTCGGCCCCATTAGTGAGCTTGCGCATTCTTAGGGAAACACACAGTGTAGAGTTTATTAGGAAAGCCCAGCCACAAGTGTGCGCCTGCCTCACGTCCAGACATTTGGTAAAATCCACTTGCTCCCACCTCCCTAAAGACACAGCGCACAGCTGTATGTGGGGATCACCAGGGCCGAGCTGAACCAGTCAACTCAGTGGGTTTGCAGGCTCAATCCGACCCTTACAACAGCCAAAAGGAGCCTCACCAAGCCTTTGTATGAGGGGTCGCACTCTCCCTGGGAATAAACTCGATGAGTCCTGTTGTCTTTGAACTGCCCTGCCCACACTCAACACCTATTTTAGACAGCACATGACTGACTCACAGAAGAGAGCACAGTACTGCACCATGGCTTTAAAGCATGCTGCACACCCACTTCCTTGGGCAACAGCCCCAAAACACACAGGTCTCTGAGCGCCGACGGTGAGGACCCTTTCCTCTCCTGGCACCTATACACAGACCCAGTGAGTGAGGTCACCAAAATGCCGCAAAAAACAAGCAAACATCTAAAACTATCTCCTGAACATACAAGTTGACAACTTGAGCGAGAAGGTAGAGGCAAAAAAAAAAGTCATTTAGAGCTTGATGTCTCCATGACAGAGTTAGCTATGCCCAGGTGCTGGGGTGGGGTGAGGCCTGAAAGAAACCACATCAACAGGGGTTCAGAGGCCGCCAAGGAGGTGTGTGGAGGACCTTTTCAGAGGGGCCAATGGCTCCAGGTGAAGGCATGGAAATGAAGTACCATACACTCCAATTCCCTTCCCCGTGGCGTCTTGCCTCCGCTAGGTTAATGCTCAGAAGTTGTTTTTCTGAAAGCTCGTTTGGCAGCTGGGTCTGAAACCCACTCAACTTTGCTCAGATAAGTTGTGTATTGTGTGAGGGTAGCAGAGAGAAGAGAGAGTGCTCACTCTATGTATGAAAAAGTCTTGGGAATTCAGGATAACTAATAAATTAGACCTCAGAAGGGACAGGAACTGGGATCCCTGAGAAACCCTCCACGGCCAGAGCTGAGCTCCCTGACTTAGCACAGGGGTCACAGGCTCCAAAGCCTACGGGGGTCCACACACATGAATCAGTGGGTCTAAAACAGAAAAGTGCTCGTCACTCAGGCTCAGGGTCCCCAGTGCAGCAAGTGGTCGCCCTGGTGCCTCAGCTTACGTTCCATGTATCTGTTTCCTTATGTTCCTCAAGCATGTTTGGCAGTTCTAGCTATGTCTCTGATTTCAGAAAGAGTAATTCAGTTGGTTCCTGGTTTGGTTAGGGGCCATTCCTGGTCCAGTCCCATGGTGGGTAGGATGGCCCTTTCCAGTAGTTGTCGGTGAGGAAGTATGTGTGGCAGGTCAACTGGGTTACCTTTGTTGACATTTCCAGATCTTGCTTCCTCTTTGGGTCATGTTCTGGAACTGAGAAGGAGGCACAGGGTTTGTCTAACCTGGACTTCCTGAACCGTCCTCAGTAAAAGGAATGAAAAATGACCAGAAGCTCTGTGAAAACTTCCCAGCATGCTCAGAGGTGGAATCTAACTGACAGGTCTCTGGCTGGTGCTTCCCCCCGGGGCATCACCTGAGCTGTTCCTGCAGCCAAAATTGACTCCTTTCTCTTCTTTCTTCACATTTCCAAACTATACCACTCCTCCTTACTAGTAATGTTTGTTTGGAAATAGGTCTATGCCTGATGGCCTTTCCTGCAGGAAGAGTTCCAGGATATTCTCTCCCCAGTAAGGAAAAAAATTGGCAGGTGAGCTACTTGTCTTCACCCAGTTCTCATGTTCTGACATGGGGAAAGGGCTGGCAGTACTGCATTTTTCTCTGCTTGCTTGGTTCAACCACATCACTTACCTTCTGATCCAGCATTTTCCAAGTCTCTGTAGACTCCACTCAATCTGTGTATTAAGAAAGGCAACATTTCTCAGTCTTACAAAGAATTATTTTCAAACATGCCATTTCTGGAAGGTGGCACCAATGTTCTTTACTGCTTTTTCTACCCACCCACAGCAGAGCAGAGAAGAGCCCCCTGACTTGGGGGCAGAACTCCTGAGTGTGAGTCCAGCTCTCCCTTTACTCACTGCTTTGAAAGTCTTTAATTAGAGGCAATAATGGAACAATGGCAAAAGTAAAACAGGCTGACTCCTTAGGATTTCCCAAGGACTCCTTAGGAAAATTTTTCTAATATTCTACCTTTCTGAGGAAAATCCTAGACCAGGAATTCATCCAGGCGTGGAGAATACCTCTACGAACACATTTATATTTTCTAGTCCCAATCTGTTTTCAACCCCAATACTTGGGATAACTACAAGACACCCAAAAACTCTAGAGTAAGCCCCAAAGCCTTGGTTGTAGTCTGGGAGCCTGTGATCTCTAACATTTCCAAGAAGGATCATATACTGGGGGTACATTGGTAGTCCCCCTTCTCCCTTTCATTTACTACTGGAAAAAAACTTGAAGCTAGGCAGTCTATGCCAGCGTAGGGGGTATTTAATTGCCTGTCAGCTATCTCCTCCTGCCTCTGATAGATAACAACACACTAATTTTCCCTTGAAATTCCCCTCCCATTCCCCAGTCTGGTGCGACTGGCTCCAGGCCTGGGTACCAGGTCTGGGCCTAGAAGATCACAGGGGCAGTGACTGGTTCAGAGATGGGCAGGTGTCGCAAACTGAGCAGTGAAAATCGGCCCTGACATTGTTAGAAATACAGAGAAAAAGGTATTTGAGCCCAGTATTGCTAAACTGGTAGATGGAACCCCTTGGTAACCCTTTACCAACATGTAGGGAATGCCTGACTGTGCATGAAACTAACACTGAGGAAAGCAGGGCTGAGGGAAAGAGGCAGTGACAAAAGTCCTTCACATACTGTTGAGAGCCCTGGATCTAACTGTGCCTGAAATCACCCACCAAACTTTCAGGCAGGGATTTCAAAACCGAAATGGTTGGGACCAATACACCTGGTCTAGTGACAAATTCCTAGACCCCTCATTTCCCCCATGTTCCTCCCTTCATCTCTCAGACTTTATCAACTCATATTAATCTATGTGAGAATCCATCCCTGAAGCAACCGTGGAACTTGCCATTCTTTAGACATGAGTTTTCTTGATCATCCTATGGTAATCCTTTCCGGTTCACGGGGTTGCCAAGGTTCAGATTTTATCACTAAAGTATGTGGTCAGGAACTAAGGTTATTTCCCGTAGAAATAACTGTCCTAAAATTGAAAACATCAATTGAGCAGCTCTTGTGGGCTTCGCAGGGCCTTGAGATCCCTTGGAAACAAATGTCACCTCTTCTACCATCTGCCTCGTGGCACATGGCTGTCTTGCTGCTGTCTTCCTGCTGTGTTCCCATCCTGCTCTTGTAAGCAGAGCTCTGATGCTGCGGGAAAGTGTCACAATAAACCTTTGACTTCACTTGAAGCCTAAGTAAATAAACTCCTGGACATGTGCCAACTCCTGTCGGAGCACATGTGCCCTCATTCATCGGCAACAAACAACCAACCTGGTGAAAACCACTTGGAGGCCACTGAGAGTTCCCAGGACTGTGTGTTCAGGCAGAGTATCTGTTTCTGTCCCGGCACTGGTGGACAGAATCCTCAGCTAGCTCAGCCATTCCTGGGGAGATGCCTTCCTGTGTTCTGGTCTCCCCGATCCTCTGCATGGGCCTTGGGAAGACCAGGTCCTTGGTCAGTAATATTACATATTTATGGAAGGAGGAGAGTGGAGGAAGGAGAGGAGGGTGAGGAGTGGGAGTAAAAGAGAGGGAGAGAGAGGGAGAGAAGAACAGTGTCAGGGAGATGGGAGGGGGACAATAATACCTTTTTTTTTTTTTTTTTCTGGTACGTGGGCCTCTCACTGCTGTGGCCTCTCCTGTTGCAGAGCACAGGCTCCGGACGCGCAGGCTCAGTGGCCATGGCTCATGGGCCCAGCCGCTCCGCGGCATGTGGGATCTTCCCAGACCGGGGCACGAACCCGTGTCCCCTGTATCAGGAGGCGGACTCTCAACCACTGTGCCACCAGGGAAGCCCAATAATACCTTTATTGTAACCATTTAAATTAGTACAGACTGAAATCAGTCTACACCTTAAATATTAAGATAATGATACTAAAGGAAATTTAATGAGTCAAACTCTTTGTGCTATTAATTTATAAAATTAGGCTTGGAGAGAATGTGTGCTGTTGGAAGTAATTCTTTTATTAATATAAAGAAAGACTGTAGAGAGAAAATTCAATCTGTACAAAAATATATACAGTGACAAATAAAAGCCTCTCCCCACACCAACTCCCTGGTCCTCTCTTCCATCACTTAGCACATTTTTATTTCCTTCTAGGTGAAAAAAATATATACATATATATATATGGTTATACATATACCATATATAAAAATGATATACATACATATATAACATTATACCATATATATGTATACAGATACATATATACATAATATATGTATATATAATTTTTATATATGGTATATAATTCATTTTTTCAATTCAATTTATATATATAATTCATATATATGGTACAATAAAATATAGTAAATAGATAAAACATATACGTATAATTATATTAAATCATATATAATTTATATATGTATAATAAAATATAGTAATTAAATATATAATAATATAATTTATATTTATACGATATAATTTACACAAGAGATCAAACTACACATGCTTCTTTGTAACTTACTCATTTTCACTGAATGATAAGAACCGAGGCTCTTTCACGGCAACACAGATCTCACTGTTTGACTGGCTCCCTGATAACCCACTAAAGGCTTGTCTGTGTAACCAGTGCCCATGCATGGATGCTTAGGTTGCTTGTAGTGTTTGCTCTTGCAAACAATACTATATCTTGGTGCATATCTACAGGGTGAAATCCTCACTGGAATTGCTGAATAAACAACTCAATACACTTTTATTTTTGATTAATGTTTTATTTATTAACAATAAACAATCTGTTACTTGTATTAATTAGCATTTAGGCTCTTTGCATCTAATTAAAAATCTAGAGTAATTTTGGCTCAACCACATGAAAGTATATTTTCACTTTGAAAAATAAGTCCAGAGACAGGAAGTTCAGAGAGTCATCAGTGACCTAGGCTCCTTCTTTCTCTCTGCTCTGCCACACTGGGTATGTGACTTGCAGTTTCAGTGGTCCTGCATAGTTACTGGAGCTCTACACCTCACACCTGCATTCCAGGCAGCAAGAAAAAGAGAGGGAAGAAAAGAGGGACACACCTCCTAGATGAGTCAGCTCCCTTTAAAGAGCCTTCCAGAAAGTTCTACATAACGTTTCTTTTTTATTCTTTGTTAATTGGGGTATAGTTGCTTTAAAATGTTGTGTTACTTTCCCTGTACAATGAAGTGAATCAGCTATATGTATACATACATCCCCTCCCTCCTGGACCTCCCTCCCACTGCCCCCCCATCCCACCCATCTAGGTGACCACAGAGCACCCAGCTGAGCTCCCTGCACTATACAGCAGGTTCCCACTAGCTCTCTGTTTTACACATCCACATAACATTTCTGCTTACATCTCATTGACCAGAACTAAGTCACATGGCCACACCTGATAACAAGGAGGCTGGGAAATGTTTAGGCAGCAATGAAGCCTGCCAAACAATTAGGGTTCAGCTTCTAAGGAAGGAAAAGAGAAAGGGGGCAACTAGCTTCTCCCACACATCATTACTCATCTTGATAAATTCCAAAATGCTTCTTCTTTTCAATTTTTAGCAGAAAGAGCTGGATACATACATTTAAAACAAACAAAAAAGCTCCTCTACAACACCCACCTTCTTGTGGCTCTGTTTCATCTCTCTATTAAAGTGGGCATTTGGATGTCTTCATCCTAGAGCAACAGCAACGTTCATCCATACAAGCAGAGCAGACATGGAGCTCTGAAAAATTTCTGGCACATGGCACTAGCAGCTGTCATCACAAGGAAGGCCTTGGCGCCGTGTATAATGAGTCCCCATGAAACCATCATCCAGCTCTAACAAAATTCAACTCAGAGACAATCTCTTTTCAGCTAATTCCTTCCCACTCCCCCATATTTTTTGAAGAAAACTCCAGTCATATGATTTCATCTATAAATATCTCAGCATATATCTCTAAAAGATATAGACTCTTAAAAAAATACCACAATGCCATTATCACATGTAAAAATAACAACTCCTTAATACAAAAAGTCAGTGTTCAACTTTCCAAGTCTCATTATTAACAATTTGCTTGAACAAGAAAAGGGAACCCTCTTGCACTGTTGGTGGGAATGTAAATTGATACAGCCACTGTGGAGAACAGTATGGAGGTTCCTTAAAAAACTACAAATAGAACCACCATATGACCCAGCAATCCCACTACTGGGCATATACACTGAGAAAACCATAATTCAAAAAGAGTCATGTACCAAAATGTTCATTGCAGCTCTATTTACAATAGCCCGGAGATGGAAACAACCTAAGTGTCCACCATCGGATGAATGGATAAAGATGTGGCACATATATACAATGGAATATTACTCAGCCATAGAAAGAAACGAAATTGAGCTATTTGTAATGAGGTGGATAGACCTAGAGTCTGTTGTACAGAGTGAAGTAAGTCAGAAAGGGAGAGACAAATACCGTATGCTAACACATATATATGGAATTTAAGAAAAAAAATGTCATGAAGAACCTAGGGGTAAAAAAGGAATAAAGACACAGACCTACTAGAGAATGGACTTGTGGATATGGGGAGGGGGAAGGGTAAGCTGTGACAAAGCGAGAGAGAGACATGGACATATATACACTACCAAACGTAAAATAGATAGCTAGTGGGAAGCAGCCGCATAGCACAGGGAGATCATCTCAGTGCTTTGTGACCGCCTGGAGGGGTGGGATAGGGAGGGTGGGAGGGAGGGAGACGCAAGAGGGAAGAGATATGGGAATATATGTATATATATAACTGATTCATTTTGTTGTAAAGCAGAAACTAACACAGCATTGTAAAGCAATTATACTCCAATAAAGATGTTAAAAAAAAAAAATACAAGTAAGGCCCCTGCATTGCAATTGGTAAATATGTTTAAGTCTCTTTATTTATTTGTTTGTTTGTTTGTTTGTTTTAACATCTTTATTGGTGTATAATTGCTTTACAATGGTGTGTTAGTGTCTGCTTTATAACAAAGTGAATCAGCTATACGTATACATATATCCCCATATCTCCTCCCTCTTGCGTCTCCCTCCCACCCTCCCTATCCCACCCCTCTAGGTGGTCACAAACACCGAGCTGATCTCCCTGTGCTATGTGGCTGCTTCCCACTAGCTATCTATTTTTAAGTCTCTTTTAATTTGGAGGTTTCCAGCATAATTACTGGAGCTCTCTATCTCTTGTTTTTTACAATTAAAATAAACTTATTATGGAAAATTTTAAACACATATAAAAGCCTGTAGGCATTTCAGTTAGCAGCTGGTGGTCTAACTAGTACTCAAATCTGTCACCTTTTCTGCATCCCCAGCCCCCATCTCCCACCCCAGCCACCCACCCTGGTCAAGGCCACCATCATCTCTTCCTGGACCACTGCGATGGCCTCCCAATGGGCATTCCCATGCATCCATCCGTCTTCCACCTGGCACAAATTTTGTCTTGCACCCCTCTGCTTAAATAGGTAAAATAATAAGATCATTCACAAAAAACTTATATTTTTTTCTTGCGTTGTTCAAAAACTTGTCTCCGAAAGCAATTTCCAAGATGTGTCCTCCAAAAATGTTGGGTGCTCACCTGAATATATAATATCAGATATCAAGTGGTACAACTGTTCAGACAGAATCGCTCTGGGCCTTGGTGCGTGCACTCTCTTTGCTAACCCTAGGGCTTCAGGAATGTCCTGGGGCTCATTAAAGTCCAGTTTCCTGGTTCACATTCTCTATTCTTTCCTGCTGTCAGATAGCACTTTGCTGATTTGATTTCTGCCTTCTGGATTTTTCCTTGCCCGCATGCCTCAGTGTCCCTGCTTTCGGCCTGCCTTGGGTGCTAGTTTTTAACCTCCGTTCCTAGATCCCAGCTTGGCTCTCCCCTGCCTAGCTTTGGACCTACACCGTTTCAAAACTGTCATTTCCAATAGACGATATACACCTACTCTACCAACACACATACACACACACACACACACACACACACACACACACACACACACCCATCACCACCAGCAAAGACATGAGTTCAAATAATTTCTCCTTAATTGGCCACATTATCACCATACCTCGTATTTCCTTCTGTCTTGAAGGAATTAATCGCGTAGTGAGGCAGTGAAATGGACGCATGATAGCAACACCCCTCCCCACGACCTGAATATAATAACAAATGTCCAGTCCAACATGGGGATCTGGTATTTATTCGGCTAACAGAGGCTCCCCAGGATGTTGAATGATCATAATTTACTGTATAATATATTAGATATAATGTGCATCCAAACATAAGTTTAGGTGGGTGGCAAAGATGAAATCATACAGTCTTGTTTCGGCAGACTCACTGGATAAATCATACTTCTAAAATCCTGGGGTTGAATCAGTGCAGTAGCCAAAGGAGGGATGACAACAAGAGGAACAGAGTTACTTTTCAAGTTTGTTCACGCTCTGCTTTCTTCCTCTGCTCTGCTCCCAAATGTTCTTGGCGTATCTGTACAAAATGATCTCCTAAAATAATTTTCCCTCTAGCAGTCTCTGTGTCTGCTCCCTTCAATGGAGTAAACGAATATCTTCTCAGTGGCTACCCTTTAGCTGAACTTTCTGCCTTCCAGAAATAGAGCTTGGCTCTGGTCAGCTAACCCTGTGCCCTGCAAACTGCCCCAGCAGGGAGGGGCAGGCTGCTGTGACATGTCTTATGTAAGACCCTCCCGGGTGGCGCAGAGCCCAACAGAAGCAGGACCGTGCCAGGCAGCGCCTCCCAGCTGGCCCAGCGCTCCCCGACCCCATCATGTGAGCTACCGGCTGCTCAGGGTGGCTAATTTTATCTCTTGTTATTTCCACTACAGCTCTGGCTGCTCCTTTACTAGGGAATCTGGGGGAAGGTATCCTTCTACCTGTTAAGTCCAGATCAAGAAAGAACAAATGTCTTGAACTGGCCAGAGAACTAGGACTGAAACCCAGTTCCCCCTTCAAGCAGTTGGAACGGCACATTTCAAGGGACTGTCTGTGCTGCAGGCCCCATGGATGTTGGTTATTTAGGCACAGAATCTCTTTGAACTAGAGGGGACCTTAGTAAGAGAGACTGTCTAGTGCTACTCTCTCATAACTGTAGCTAAAGGACATCAAGGTAAGTGTCTAACAGACATTTCCACCTCCCCAGGAGCCCTTGCATGGAGGGAGGAAGGAGGGAGCTGGGAGAACAGCTGAAATGCACGTTTCTCCTCCAGTTCAGACAAAAGGCTTAATACGAGAGACTCGGGAAGCAACAGGAAACCTGAGATGTGGAGGTCACCTCTAGTTCTACTTTTCCATTCCATTCCTAGTTCCCATTTCTATGGAAAATCAGGGGAGGTGATTCTACAGATAACCTTGTAAGTGCCATATGCAGTGAGGGCACGTGTAGTTGAAAAGGCAGGTGATCTGAAAAAATACTTTTCTCCAAGGAATTCGCTCGGCCCCGTGCCTCATTTATCCATGCTATCTTTGGTAGGTTATTTTTAAATGCAAAAAAGGAAAAGGTCATTCACACAGACACGCAGTCTCACTGTCATAATCCGAGCCACCAGGCCTTGCCAAAGGAAACTGACCACAGAGCCCTTCCCCTGCAGGCCCAGATGGCAGCTCTGAGAGCAAGATGCCCTTCTGGAACCGGCAGCAAAGTCCTGCCACTCTTACTCACTTGTCTTGAGCATGTTTAGTTATGGAGCAACTTTCAGTGATGCCTTCACCTGCACATGGTAGAATGGCTCCTTTAATCCACGTATAGTATCTACATACTATACATATACATAAAGACTTCCCTTTAGACACCGCATTTCAGAAACAAGTCTTTAGAGGGACCTACAATTCACTGGAAAAAAAAAAAAAAAAAACGACAAACAAGGCTAGAATCAGTGCAGATACATGTTTAACAACTGGCTCTACAGAGAAATAAACTCTAATTTGTAGTGTTTGCCATTTTCCACACTGTTAATACTCCCACCTTGGCCAAGACCAAGCTAATCTAACTTGACTGAATGTAGGGTTGGAAGGAGATGCACACAACTGGCTCCTGAAGGCAGATGCGAGCCAGTGCAAGGTGGCATCAGCACGTCACTGGCTGGAATGGTCAAAAACAAATCACTTCTGTCCCTTCCAGAGCATCTCACTTTTCCTACACTAGTATAGAACTACTGGTTTTGTTTACTTTACCTCTGTCCCCCCAGAAGGACCAAATCAGGCCCTTTTTGGATCACTGTTGTGTCTTGGTCTCTTAACTGCTCAGAACTGACTCAATCATCACTTTGGGATTCTGGTAAAGTCCAGACAACTTTGGGCTGACTTGATAAGAATCTGTGGAACCAGGAGAAGCAGAACAGTACAATGATTGAGAATAGGATTTAGCGTCCAAACAAAGTGGTTTCAAAGTCAATTCTATCATGAAGATAAGCTAGGAGAACAACCCAATCAAAAAATGGGCAGAAGGGCTTCCCTGGTGGTGCAGTGGTTGAGAGTCTGCCTGCCGATGCAAGGGACATGGGTTTGTGCCCTGGTCCGGGAAGATCCCACATGCCACAGAGCGGCTGGGCCTGTGAGCCATAGCCGCTGAGCCTGCGTGTCTGGAGCCTGTGCTCCACAACGGGAGAGGCCACAACGGTGAGAAGCCCGCGTACCGCAAAAAAAAAAAAAAAAAAAAATGGGCAGAAGATAGAAAAAGACATTTCTCCAAAGAAGATACACAGATGGCCAAGAGGCACTTGAAAAGATGCTCAACATCGCTAATTATTAAAGAAATGCAAATCAAAACTACAATGAGGTATTGCCTCACACTGGTCAGAATGGCCAACATCAAGAAGTCTACAAATAAAAAATGCTAGAGAGGGTGCAAAGAAAAAAGAACCCTCCCACACTGTTGGTGAGAACGTAAATTAGTACAACCACTATAGAGAACAGTATGGAGGTTCCTTAAAAAACTAAAAATAGAGCTACCATATGATCCTGCGATCCCACTCCTGGACATATATCTGGAGAAAAACGTAATTCAAAAAGATACGTGCACCCCAATGTTCACAGCAGCACTATTTACAAGAGCCAAGACATGGAAGCAACCTAAGTATCCATCGACAGATGAATGGACAAAGAAGATGTGGTGTATATATCCAGTGGAATATTACTGAGCCATAAAAAAGAATGAAATAATGCCATTTGCAGCAACATGGATGGATCTAGAGATTATCACACTTAGTGAAATAAGTCAGACAGAGAAAGACAAATATCCTATGATATCGCTTCTATGTGGAATCCAAAAAAATGGTACAAATGAACTTATTTACAAAACAGAAATGGACTCACAGACTTAGCAAACAAACTTATGGTTACAAAAGGCAGGAGAGGGATAAACTAGGAGTTTGGAATTAAAATATACACACTAGGGGCTTCCCTGGTGGCGCAGTGGTTGAGAGTCCACCTGCCGATGCAGGGGACGCGGGCTCGTGCCCCGGTCCGGGAAGATCCCACATGCCGCGGAGCGGCTAGGCCCGTGAGCCATGGCCACTGAGCCTGCGCGTCCAGAGCCTGTGCTCCGCAATGGGAGAGGCCACAACAGTGAGAGGCCCGCGTACCGAAAAAAAAAATATATATATATACACACTACTATATATATAAAAGATAAACAACAAGGACCTAGTGTATAGCACAGGGAACTATATTCAATATCTTGTAATAACCAATAATAGAAAAGAATCTGAAAAAATATATATATATATAACTGAATTGCTTTGTTGCACATCTGAAACTAACACAACATTGTAAATTAACCATATTTAAATAATATTTTTTAATTAAAAAAATGTTAAAGTACACTAGGAGATTTAGGGTCTCATGACCTCTCCTAACCTCTCTAAATTGGAAAAATATATATATAACAAGCTCATTGGGAAGCTGTGAAAGTCAAGCAAGCAAATGTATACAGAACATTTACCTCAGCGTCGGGCACATGGTGCTCCATAAATAATAACTATGATCATTATTGCTATTACTTGACCTGGTTTCTATCTCAGCCCTGTCACTGCCTCGCTAGTCTATGGAGCCCCCTCCTGAGAAGTGATCAGGGTACCTGCTTCTTGTGCAGCTGCCAGGAGCCACCAAACAGGAATCTCATGAGTCTCACAAGGCAAGAGGGCCCTAGGGTGGGACGACAGGGTATCAGCCCCTGTGGTCCCATAGCCAGGCATTTTCTGTTTAGAAGAAAGACTGCAACAGACATTTCCAGCAGGAAGGCCACCATCAATAAACAGAGGGCCTTTGGAAGTGGACACAGTAGGCCTAGGCTGCCAACTACCCCAGCCTGAAGTTGGCTGCTGGGTAGGAGGCTTTCCCTCTACTCACCAGTCCTCCAGGCCTGCTCTTTACCTAATCCTGCCTCTCCGCCCTCAGCCCAGGCTCTTCCCCCCACCATCCCTGTGCTGAAATTCCCCTGCCCTGCTTCCTCCCTAGGCCGGCCACAGGGGCAGAAACATCTTCTAAAGCTTCCTTCTATTTATGTGTCACTGTACAGTTTTCAAACTCTTTTACATCCATATGTATTTTGACCTTATCCAAAGCTACTCAGCAAGGCAGGGCTGATCTTATTACCCTCCCTTCACACCTATAAAGAAATAGCGTCCCAGAGAGGCGAGTGACTTGGCCAAAAGTAGGACAATGTTCGTGGCAGAGCTGGTCCACCCTTGGCTTCGGGTCTCCCTCTACGCCTATTCTTTACACTAGGATTCTAACCAAAAGCCAGTTTTCCCTTATCAAGCCCCAAGCTGGACAGCAGCCCCGTCCTAATACCTGCATCCCTAGGATGATGAATCTCTTACCTCTCCCCAGTCTGTGTCTGAACAATCTGTTCCCATATTACCTTTGGCCAAAGTATCTTTCTGAGCTTGACTAGTTGTATGTGATGAGAGCAGAGCTGAGGCCCCTATACTTCCCTAAATGGACTCTTAGCCTTGTGAGTTATATAAAGGCTCTGGAATTCTCAAAGGAAAATCATTAAACAAACACTAGAGCTGGGAAGGACTTGAGGGATGACCTAGCCCAGCTTCTCATGGCACTAATGAGCAAATCAAGGCAGACAGCTTGAGGGATGTGGACCAAATTCCCAGACTGGTTAGCCAGTGGCCGAAGGGAGCCTAGGCCCTAGGTCTCCTGACTCCTTGTATACTGCTCTTTCACCTTAGGCCAAGGCTGTTTCTTGACCTTCTAATCCTTTTCTGAAGACTTGGGATTTTCCGTTGTTTTTTAGGAAGGCATTGAAAATACAAAGGAGGCAAGTTGTAAACCCAAATGTGGAAAACAGATACAAGTGCTTCCTTTACCAATGCAAGATCCCGCTGTTTCTTTACTCATTATGCCCAATGCAAGGAAGATTAGAAGATGTCAACTAAAGTAAATGACATTTTATACATAAATATATGTGAAGCCTAATTCCTAAACAATGAGATTTCCTTGTTCAAATGAGACCAAGTGTCTGAATGAGTGGCATAAACACCATGCTCAGAATGTCTTGGAATTCTTTTGGAATTTTCTTCAGAATTTCTTCAGCGTTTTCTTTAGAGTCTTTGCATGTCTTCAGTGAAATGATCCTACATCTTGGTGAAAATGGATTCTTAGCACCTTCTCTAGCAAAGGCCACCGAAGAAAAGACTCCATTGTGCACCTTCATCTCTCCACTGGGGTGATTCAGAGAATGTAGACCATTTATGTGAACCTGAGTATTCTTCCAGCTCTGAGAAAACCAACCGTCTTAGAAAATCTGTTGTGCTTTAGGAGAAAGACTCAGCTATGCTTGCTTTCAGGATCAAGAGAGCAAATCAGTCTCCCTTCAAGACCCAGATAAATAGTTCCAGTGAGGTTTGGTACAAAGTCCCCTTCCTCCCTCCTCCCAATCTTCTGGACTGCTTGCCGATACCAAAATTTTCTTTTAAAAGTGGTAAGGCTGAGACTTGGCAGGGAGAGAGATTATCAAAGCAGTGAAACCTTTCATTCTGCAATAAAAGATTTTTTTAAATTAAAGGTTGAGTAACCTAGTTAAGGCAGCGGGTAAGCCTTCACATAAACAAATTGTGTACATGATTTTCAGATCTTCCTTTGGTTTGGGCAGTATGGAAAGCTGGCAAAAACAGAGAGTGTGAAATACCTTCAAGAAAAGGAAGGATGTCCATGGATGGTGGGAGAAAAGCCCTCGAGGGCTCAACCAGGACAAAATGTAATAACGGAGAGGAGGTTTTATCATAAAACCAATGAAGCATAAGCTCAGGTTTCCTCAATTGCAAAAGGCTCCTTCTAAGGCTCTCTAGCTAATTTATGTTTATAAATTTATTTTTTTCTTAAAGAAGACCCCTTCTCCCGATTAAATATTCAGCCCCACAAAATCTGGGTGAGCCTCTGAGTGTGCCAGGTAGAGATTCTGTAACAGAGTTACATGTGTAGGCCAGGCTGAGGTGGGTCCTGGATGGAAATGCTCAGAGTCGCCTCTTCCACTTCAATGTGCAAGAAGGACCACATCTCTCTATTTTCTGTGAATCAACCTGATTGCCACCTGGAAGCACCACTTTGCTGGGCGGCTGTGCGTGCGCGCGCGCACACGCACACACACACACACACACACACACACACACACACACGCACACTCCTGAGGATGGCTGCTCTGTCCATACTGGAGGCACAGAAGTTGCTGCCAAGGCCGAGAACCTCAGAGCCCGTGTCCCCACGCCCTCACGGACATCATACAACCACCTTCCTTGAGGATTAGCCACTTCCTTGGGCTCCATTGACAGGGAAGAACAAATCTGACTCCATACTGGATCTCCTTCTTTTACTTTAATCTTTGTATTCTGCTGCCTTTGCTACAAGTTAATCACTAATGGGATGTTGCCTATAGCTTAAAGTATACATAATGGCCCATCTCCCGGAACCCTGCCTCCCAAGCCTGAGTGTCAAGCTAAAATACTTTGGTTTCGCTCACAGGAAACATCCTGACCAAGTCCACCTGTGAAGAGCTGCAGGAAGGAAGAAATTAACACATTCCCTCTGGAGTCTGGCTGGACCAGGAAATATTTGCAACAACTTATCACCTTTTTTTACCTTATCTCTTCAACTCCCCCTCTTTGCTCTATAAAAGAAAGTAGCACCCAAAACCAGGCAATCTGGCTCTCTGGGACACTAGTCCGCCATCTTCTCGGTCTGCTGGCTTTCTGAAAAAAGCTGCTATTCCTTGTCCCAACGCCTTGTCCTGCTGTGTGGTGAGCAGTACGAGCTTGGACTCGACAACACTCCTGAACCAAACGACGGGCACACTTCCTCCTCCAGAAACCCACTGACCTCTTTCCTCTTCTGCTACAAGAGAACCTCCTCTTCACTAAGCAGCTTCCTTCGAGGCACTTGCTTCTTCTCTTTTCTGTTCTTTTAAGATCATTGTTTTGGTCTACTCTACCCAGAGTCTGAGGATGAACAAACCAAATGCATGGGTACAAGGCCCTGATCAGCAAACACTCCCAAGAAGAGAGGAGACTTTATGTTGGGTCCCTTTAGTGTAGACAAAGAAGGGAGAGTGGAAAGAAAACAGTACATTTCCATGTTAAAATAGAATGATTGTTTCTATAAGTCGGTCACATGCCGTCGGTCCTGCCTCCTTATGTCTCTAATGGCTGGGAGAAAGGCTGTTATAAGCCAGAAGAGAAAGCCCTTTTTGAATTTAGATGGGGTGTAGAAGATACTACAGGTTGCATACAAAGGAGTGCTCATTTCTAGGCTTGATCCCCGGGCCAGGGAAACACTGCCTAAGGGAGTACCCAGCGCTTTACATGGTTGGCCCAGCTCTAAACCAGGTTTGTTTTTCCCCCTCATATTTAAGAGTCAATATTTGCAAAAGTACCGCAAATATCACTCCAAGGAAATGTTATTAATGTGTTCCCGTGGCCTCGTTTTTATTGTTTGCTTATTGTTTTTCTACTCCAGGTTCATTATAAGGAACCTTATCAGGTGGTTTGCAGCTTGGGGTAGAATGGTTCACTGCTGAGCAAAAAGCCACACAGGCCCTCCTGAAAGCCAGACCTGACCAAGTAAACCCTGGCCTCTTCTTGGTCCCTTCATCAGCAGGACTGCCCCAGTCCCAAAGGGCAGGAGAACTGGCTGTGGGTATTTACGCAGCTTGTGGGCAACGGAGGTCCAGCCATACTGTAAACAGTTCAACAGAAAGAAATGTACACTCTTTGTGTGAACTAGACTAGGTTCTCTATTATTTTTGCTTGTTTGTTTGTTTGGTTTTGGTGCACGGCTTCCTGATCACTTGAATCCATTTCACATTAATGGAACAAGTAAGTGCATAAAGGTTTCTTACGCTCAAAGATGTGATGAGTCAGATCTTTGGAAAAGAGTGAGCCTCTCTTAGGGTTCTTCCCCAGGGCTTTGTGAACGCTGCAATACAAATCTACCTGAGCATCTGCACTCCTGAGGATTGTAGCTTCCAGTTCAGGTCTGTGTGCCTTCAAGTTGCCAAAACAACACTTGCTAATGATGTTTTAAATTCCCCTAATGTTACCCAACTTGTGCTAAGCACAAATGAGGAATTGAATAAATAGGCCTCTGTTGATTCCACCTCTCTGTATTCAGCTTGTAACTAGAATACCCAAGACGAGAAATTACTCCTGAATCAGCCTGCTGATTCTTGCCACTTCAAGCATACCTGAGCTTTCTATCGCTATCATTGTATTGTATCTCTAGGACCCACTGGTGCCTGTCTCTCTATTTAATTGTCTGACATTTTTAAGGCTTTAGCAACAGTACCACCAAATTTTCCCAGGATGTTTACCATCAGTTACTCATCTTAATAGGCCTATAGGGCAGGGGCGTGTGAACACTGGCATTTTACGGACCAGGAAACATACTCCTGATGACACAAAGGGAATGTGAGGCAGAACCATGATCGGACTTCTAGATATTCAGGGCTATACATTACCTGAGACAAAAGTACGTGGATTTTCATCATTTTATGGGTGACCCATTATTCAAAGCACCACCTTCTCTAAAAAGCCTTTCTGAGCCACTCCAGTCCACAGCGACTCTTTCCTAGAGCACCCCGCCCCAACCACCTCCTGAAACCCTAACACACATCTTATTTGTATGTTATGTTGGTCTTTAAACACATTCTCTTTACATGATCAATCATTTTCAATGGTTCACAAAACCTTCCCTCTGGAATATTACCTCCTTAAGGATACTCTTGTTTGTATTCCTCTACCACCCCTAGCACCATGCTTATTCCAAGATGGGGCTGAGAATGCACTGCCTGTGACCACCACTAGCCTGGATGGCTAACTGAGGACAATAAATTGACATAAAAGTGAACCAGGATGTGCGCCTCAGCTTGACCCAAAAAGGGCACATAGATAACGCCTCCCAGGTACTGCCTGCCCAGCGGTCTCCTCTGAGCCAAGCAGGTAACAGCCACTGGCTCCCTACAGCCCTTGCAGGAATCTTGCTGGGTAGATTCCACCTGTGAACTGCCCTCTTCGTCTCTGGAGTTCATGCAGAAAAGTCTCAGGAGCTAACGTTGAAATGAGACTGTCAGAATACCCTGGGGAACTTGGCAGCAAAGACAGAGCTGAGTAACAGCCTGCCTCCTGTGTTCAAACCAACAAGCCTAACAGTAAACCCACCTGTCTACCCAGCAAGCTCCCCACTTAATCTGATCACCTGGAGAAAACCAAAAACACATTGACTTAAAAGACAAAAAACAAAAAAAAGGCAAAAATGTTCAACATAGAACATTTAGGAAATGAAGAAAAGAGCACAAAGTTATAAAATTATCCATTATCTCACCACCCAGAAATAAATACCATTAACATGTTGGTATATTTCTTTCTAGTCTTTTTTTTCCTCATGTAACTGAAATTGTAGTTTCGCAACCTGATTCACTTAGCAGTAACATTTCACTTAGCATTTTTCATGTTATTAAAAATTCCAAAAGCATGATGTTAATGGCTTCATAATATTTCCTATCACAGAGGTACTCTGACAATTTAGCCAGGCTTCTATTACTGTTCTGTTCACATGTCATGTTAATGTTACTAGAGGGTGGGACTGGGAAACCTGCCCAAATCATTGCACTTAAGTCCTTTTTAGGAAACAGACAAATAGACCCACTTCCTGTTGGAGAAAATAACTAGAATTTCTCATGACAAATCTGTTTTCCAACTATATAAAAATGGCCAGTGTGACTGACCCCATTGATGTCCCCTCCCCCATATTTCTCTTGATCTATTCACCTGCAAGATGTTAGACCCATTCCTTGCCCCGTGACAGCTTCTCATCTAAAGCACCAAGGCTTTCTCCTTTTCTGCCTGGAAGTTTTCTTCAGGATTCAAAGCCCCCAGGGGCAATTCTCAACCAACAGAGCAGAGTTGATGGATAAATACTCCCAACTTCCTTGACCCTCCCTGGGAAAGTTGTAAAGCTCATTCTACTCACTTACTTGAAGGTTCCTGGTAGGACTGGGCCGCAGTTGCCTGCAGTGGTAATCCACTTATTACTGGCTTTCGTCCCATTTTCCTAGTCCCAGCCCTTCAGAGATGCTTTCTGGGATCCACTCCCAAATAACTGGCTAACCTCAGCCTTGTCTCCAGGTCTGGTTGGGGGGAGACCAAACAAAAACAGTCATCTAAAATCCTATCTGAAAAAGAATATAGAGGCAGGAAATCCCAATATTTTACAATTGGCCGATAAACTACTGCTATTAATCATTCACTCTATGTGGAAAACACAAAAGTTTGCATCACTAACATAAGACTGTCTGAAACCTCCTTCCTTTCTGAGCCGTCTTAACTCCCTTCCATCCTCTTTGAAATTTCTCTCCATGATTTTGAGTGTAAATAAAACCCCAGTCCCCATTTCTTCAGTGGCCATTCTTTAGAACACACACATTGTTTGTCTGGAGGGCTATTTAGAAATCAGCCCTGTCACCTTCAGTGGTTGTTCTGCAAAGAATCTGTAGACACACAATTTGAAATGTCAGTGCATTTAAACAGACCAAAGTGCCTGCTAAATCCAACCCATAGGTTCGTAGTCTTTGTTTATACAGCTGTGGCTTCATCTAAACCTGCAGCAGCAGTCAAGTATCACATAAATAATTCACCGAGGAGTGCTTGAGGCCAATTCATGAAGCAATGAATGTTTTAAATAAGTTAGAAAGCCAAAGAGTCTTTGAAACCTCAAACTGTTTACAAAAGAATTGAGACTCCTCTTTCTACATAAAATAATGCAAACCTTTTGCACATTTCTAGAACATTCTTTACTAAGAAGTATTTTTAGCCCAATGATTGAAGAGTCTATGGCCCATCCCTTTCCCCCCATCTTTGGACACTCATTTCCCACGCTGGTAAACCTTTTTCTTCTCCAGTTCTTGTTTTTATGCTATTTAGCACTTAGAGACAGATTAAAACCTCCAGACGCTAAATTATGATACATTTCCCATTCCCTACTGATACATAGTTGAAAACTAACACAATTCTAAATCACAAAATTAGTAGAATGACAACAAAGTTCTAGTATTTCCTATTGTGCATATTTTCATACTTTTTTGAAATATCAAACATATTTCAAAGAATATTTACTTTCTGGCATCCTAATCCTAGGCTGAGTTTGCCTATTCAGTAACGCCATCAGTGACACACCCAAGATTACAGACCATTTTGCAGCACAGAATGATGAACTGAAAAGCTGGCTGAAGTCCCAAGTCACATATTCAACTATACCCAATATACACAATAGCCAAAGGATTAAAAGATGCTCCAAATTTGGCCCTCGGGTTAGTATTCAGACAGATGGTGAATTTATTTTACAAAAAAGTGGCCAATCTTACCAAGGGTGGTTATTGTGATGCCACAGCCCCATCAAAGGAGGGTATTACCAGTAAAAATCAAATTAATCTACATATCACCAAACAAATGTCCCCAGGTTTTTCTACCAGCTACTGAAAACAAATTAAACCTTAAAATAGCCACTAGACAGGTCTGGCAGCACAGCCAATTTATCAGCACTCATGCTGGCCAAAAACCTCAGCGGGGTTTGACGTCCGGGAGGTGAATGGGAGCAGACTGCAAATAATTCAAGTGGTCTGACATAAAGCTCCACATCTTAGGGCTCTTTTAGTCTAAGACAGGGAGAAAAACCCAACTCCAACTAGCATAAGGAAAGAAAGGAGGAGGGGAGGTTATGGTTTATGTACATGGGGACCCCTGGGTCTTCAGCAAAGTCAGGGGACTTTGGGCAAGCCTGAATCCAGGGGCTCGAACGGTGCCACTGGGGCAGCGCTCCTGTCTTTCTTCCCTCAGCTCTGGTTGCCCGGAACACTGGGGTCATTGCACAGACTGGAGCCTCTTCTTCATCACTTCAGTAAGATTTGGGGCTGTCCCTGTGTGGTTCAGCTTGCATCACTTGCCCTAGTCTTAGTCTCAGGCTATTTTGGCCAAGGCTGGCGTTACTTCCAGCCATAAATCTGGAGGTAGGGCTGCCCACATACACATGAACTGAAAATGAGAAGGGGTGATTCTGCAAGAGATGCTGGGTAAGCAAGAAAAGGTGTTTACCATTATGCCTTATCCCTCATTCATATCATATGTTGACTGAAAATAGCAACTATGTCCTGCATCTTCCTGCTCAAAGCAGCTGGCAGAGACCCTCAGCTCTAGCAGGCACTCAACACCATTTGTTGATTGATTGACTCTAGCAGAGCAATAAAAACCAGGGGGTTTGCTCTGAGCAAAGGCCATGCATGGCAGTCTGCAAAGACAAAGGACCTCACCAAAGGGCAGAGCTTAATCACACAGGTTTTAATGAGTCTCTAGCATTTTAACTTCAAACAGGAAGCCCGAACAGGCTAGGAGATTTGACTCTATCTAAACTAGATACCCAACACCCCAGAACATTTTTGAGAGGTGAACTTGTGGCCTGGTCCTGTATATTAGGGGAACTGGGTAGCTCCTTACACAAAATTTTGACAATTTCACAAGCACTTTTAGGTCCCTACTTTCTCACCAGCTGAACAACCAAAGCGCGTGTGGTAGAGCATTACAGAAAAGACATTAGGGTGGGTTCTAGTCACCACGCTGCTATTAATAAAGATGTGTGATTCTAAGCAAACCACTTGGTCTCTCTGAGCATTAGCTGCCTCATCTATAAAACAATGAATTTGTTCTCTTTAAGTTCTGGCATTCTAGAATCCACAACTTACTGAGCTCTGTAACAGGGCAGTGGCTCCTAACCTTGACTGCACATTAGAAATAGCTTGAGAGATTAAAAATAACCCTGATGCCTAGGCCACAATTCAGACCAATTAGGTGCAAATTTCTGGTGATAGGAGCAGGCCTCAATATATATTTTAAATCTCCCCCAGGTGATTCCAGGTGATTTGCAGCCAAGGTTAAGAACCACTATCCTGTTTCATTCTGCAATCTTCTGGAAGAGCAAGCTGAAAAGGGTGAAAAATGAGAACCGACAAAGCACAGCTCCCAGAGACCCCGTCTGCAGCCATTGTGGCCCTGCAGCTAGTGGCATCTGCAATGAGCATTTCACTTACTGCATTAGAAATCACTGTCTTTTACTGATGTGCCTAGTGCCATCTGGCACTCAGCATATTCCAGGGCAGGTTTCCAAAATTAGGGTATTATTATTTTTGGTGAATTCTTAGTACCAATGGTTTACCTAAAACTATTTCAGCCAAAGGATATTTTTCACTCTTAAGAGAATAGAAAACTTCAAGGTACCTCCCATGTTGCATAATGAACTAAGAAATGAGAGACACCCGAGCGATAGTTTAATCATTTTCCTCCTCTTATGTAATAACAAATGTTTTTGTTCAATTACATGAATCATCAGATTCGCCCTAACATCAGAATGCATTGAAAAGCAGGGGGAACTATATGCTTGGCAATTAGCTGCTTTTTAAAAGAAAAAAATCAAAATCAGTTGAGCTTTCTATGGTTCAATAATACTAACCAGCATTTATGTCACTTTCAGTGATAGACTGGTCTGTTTCACTGAACCTTTTTTCCTAGGAAAAAATTGCTATACAATTTCATGATTCACATCCATACCTCCTGCCACATAATCGCATGTTCCAGGCAAGCCTGCCTCCTACGTGCAAGGGCTTGCTTTTCACTTCTGCTGTTTGTTCCTTCTTCTCTCTGCTTTGTGAGCTCTGATGCCCTTTGAAAGTAGCAAGTTGGAAATAACTTCGGTTGAAGTTTCAGGAAGTTACCTTGCCTTCATGAAACGCTATTCACTTAAAAGACTTCTTAAAATATATCTGACACAGGATTCTTAAAAAATGACATAAGTGAAGTCAATGGAAAGTGAGCCCTCTTCACTCCTCCCTTTTAAAAAAGGAAACATTTTGGTGATTAAATAAAAACAAATGCCTCAGTTGACCAAATTTAGCTTTATTTATTTTCTTCAAAGAGGCTCAAACTCATGGGACCCATTTTCTTCTTTGGGTAGGGAGGTCCCTGGGTGTAAAGGGGGGCTTGTGCTTATTTTATATGGCTTCAAACTCAGTATTTCCTACACTTCAGGGTAGATTGCACTTCTATGGGAATGTTCAAAACCTACCTCTTCTACAAAACCCTTTCTAGAGTGATTTCTCACAATAATTCAGATTTGGGCTTCTCTTAATTAATCACGTTGTCTGATAACACCAGACTCCACTCCCACATAGGAACCCTTGCCTGGGGTTGAGAAGACATCACTCCTTTTCAAAGGAACCTGGGTCCCTCATTCACCATTGTCTCTGTCACTCCTACTTCACTCACTTCCGTTACCATTTTTTCTCTGAAAGTTTTAAGAAGTTTGTATTAGTAAGGGTTTTCCAAAGAAACAGAACCTCACGGGACAGATAAAGATACAGATAGATATCCTGTATCTATCTACCTACCTACCTACCTACCTATCTACACACACATATACATACATTCAGGGAGGAGCGGAGAGATATATTCATTGATTTTAATGGCCTCGTTTACATGACTGTGGGGACTGTCAAGTCCAAAATTTGTAGGCAGGCTGGCAGGCTAGAAATTGAGGTAAGAGTTGATCTTGAAGTCTTGAGTCCAAAATCTAGAAACTCAGGCAAGGTTTCTATGTTGCTGTCTGGAGGCACAATTCCTTCTTCTTTGGGAAACCCCAGTCTTCACTCTTAAGGCCTTCAACTGATTGGATAAAGCCCACCCAAACCACTGAGGGTAATATGCTTTACTTAAAGTCTTCTGATTATAAGTGTTAACCACAACTTTAAAAATGCTTTCACAGCAACATCCAGACTGGTGTTTGACAAATAATTCAGCACCATAGCCTAACCAAGTTAACAAGTAAAATTAACCATCACAGAGATGCAGCAGAGAGCAGGGCCCCTTTCTCAGAAATACAATGTTAATGCACCCCTCACTTCCCCTCAACTCTCCTTCTTCCTTAACCAGGGGGGGCCGATATCTAGTCCTGAAACCAGAGAGCCTCAAATTCCCCCAAAGTTATTGATGATATTCTAAGAAATCTTTGCTCTGCTTCAGCAGCCCTTCCCTGAGGCCATACATACTGCAAGGCTGAGCTGCCTGTATGGTGGAAAGGCCTGGGGTACAAGCACATGTGGGAAACCACATCCTCAAGTAGTATTTCAGAATATCACCTGCCCCCATTACATTCCATCAGTGTTCAGTGCTGTTTCAGCTGTGCCCTGTTTTTTCCTTTCCTGCCCAAATTATAGAAAATTTCCTTTATGGCTTGTTGCTAATTCTTCATCACCCACTTACCCTTAAATGTTTTTGCACCCTGACTTCTGCTTTTCACCCCCACCCAACTGAAGCCATGCATTAGAGAGTTCTTGATGACTCATTAGTTATCAGATTCTCTTGGGTCCACACTGCCTTTGACCCTCAGCTGCATCTGGGGCTGTTACTATGCCTTCCTTTTTGGCTTTTTTCCCCCTGACTCTTTATTTGAAGGAGAATCTCTAACTGACATCCTAAGCACAGTACTCCCCAAAGTTTTTCTTCAGCTGGTCTCTCTTCTCCTCCACCACTCCTTAACAATCTCATCTACCCCCAAACATTATCACTGTGATAAACAAGACTCCAAAACGTGTATCTCTAGCTGCAACCTCTCTCATAAGCTCTAGGCTAATATTTTTTCCCATATTCAGAACCTCTTCACCTAGCTGTTCCTCTGGTACCTAAATCTCAATATGTCAAAAAATCATGGTTTGGATAAAAAACCAAGAACCTACAAAATGATGCTATAATAGACACACTTTACAGTGAAAGACACATATAGATTGAAAGTGAGGGGATGGAAAAAGATACTTCATGCAAATGGAAACCACAAGAAAGCAGAGGTAGCAATACTCATATCAGACAAAACAGACTTCAAAACAAAGTCCATTAAGAAAGACAAAGTAGGACACCATATAATGATAAAGTAATCAATACAAGAAGAGGATATTACAATCATTAACACATATGCACCCAATATAGGAGCACCTAAATGTTGGGTTGGCCAGAAGGTTCATTCGGTTTCTCCATAAGATGGCTCTAGTAGGGCTTAGTTGTCTTTAACTTCATTTGAAACAATTTTGTTAGACTGTATTGTGACAGCTCTCATATCAACGTGCATTAAAAAAAAACAAAACATCAAAATTGGTGAATATTTGTGTAGCCATTTTAATATTGAAGATGGAAGAAAAAAGCAACATTTTCTGCATATTATGCTTTATTTCAAGAAAGGTAAAAATGCAACTGAAACACACAGAAAGATTTATGCAGTATATGGAGAAGGTGCTGTGACTCATTGAACACGTCAAAAGTGTTTTGCAAAGTTTCGTGCTGGAGATTTCTCACTGGACGATGCTCCACAGTCGGTAGCCCAGTTGAAGTTGCTAGCAATCAAATCGAGACATTAATTGAGAACAATCAATGACATACTCAAAATATCCAAATCAAGTGTTGAAAATCATTTGCACTATCCTGGTTATGTTCATCACTTTGACGTTTAGCTTCCACATAAGGTAAGCAAAAAAAACCTTCTTGACCATATTTCTGCATGCAATTCTCTACTTAAATGTAATGAAAACATTCCATTTTTAAAACAAATTGTGACAGGTGATGAAAAGTAGATAAACTGTACAATAATGTGGAATGGAAGAGATCGTGAGGCAAGTGAAATGAATCACCACTAACCACACCAAAGGCCGGTCTTCATCCAAAGAAGGTGATGTTGTGTATATGATGGGATTGGAAGGGAGTCCTCTATTACGAGCTCCTTCCAGAAAACCAAATGATTCATTCCAACAAGTACTGTTCCCAATTAGACCAACTAAAATCAGCACTCGACGAAAAGCATCCAGAATTAGTCAACAGAAAACGCATAATCTTCCATCAGGGTAATGCAAGACTGCATGTTTCTTTGATGACCAGGCAAAAACTGTTACAGCTTGGCTGGGAAGTTCTGATTCATCTGCCGTATTCACCAGATATTGCACCTTTCGATTTCTATTTATTTAGGTCTTTACAAATTTCTCTTAATAGAAAAAATTTCAATTTTTTTGAAAAATGGAAGACTGTAAAAGGCACCTGGAACCATTCTTTCCTCAAAAAGATAAAAAGTTTTGTGAAGATGGAATTATGAAGTTTCCTGAAAAATGGCAGAAAGTAGTGGAACAAAAGGGTGAATACATTGTTCATTATAGTTCTCGGTGAAAATGAAAAACTGTTTTATTTTTACTTAAAAACCGAAGACACTTTTTGGCCAATCCAATATATAAAATAAACACTAACAGACATAAAGGGAGAAAGTGATAAGAATACAATCTGAGTAGGAGATTTTAACATCTCACTGACATCAATGGGCAGACTTTCCAGACAGAAAATCAATAAGGCAGCAGAGATCCTAAATGACACATTAGAACAGTTTGACTTAATTGATATCTACAGAACACTACATCCAAAAAAAAGCAGAATACACATTATTTTAAAGTGCACATGGAACATTCTCTAGGATAGACCACACATTAGGACACAAAATAAGCCTCAACAAATTTAAGAGGATAGAATTTATTTCAAGTGTCTTTACTGACCACCATGGTATGAAACTAGAAATCAACCACAGAAATAAAAATGGGGAGAAAAACCAATCACATGGAGACTAAACAAAATGCTACTAATAAAAAACAATGAGTCAATGATGAAATCAAAGAGGAAATCAGAAAATACCTCAAGACAAATGACAATGAAAATACAACCTTACAAAATCTATGGGATGCAGCAAAAGCAGTTCTAAGACGGAAGTTCATAGCAATACAGGCCTTCCTCGAGAAATAAGAAAAATCGCAAATAAACAACCTAACTTACCACCTTAAAGAATTAGAGAAAGAAGAACAAACAAAACCCAAAGTCAGCAGAAGGAAGGAAATGATAAAGATCAGAGAGAAAATAAATAAAATAGAGATCAAAAAACTAACAGGATCAATAAAACCAAGAGCTGGTTTTTTGAAGAGATAAACAAAATTGACAAACCTCTAGCTAGGGTCACCAAGAAGATAAGACAGATCACCCAAATGAACAAAATAAGGAATTAAAGAGGAGAAATAACAACTGATACCACAGAAATACAAAAAATCATAAGAAAATACTATGAACAGTTAAATGTTGACAAATTGGACAATCTACAAGAAATGGGCAAGTTTCTAGAAACATTCAGCCTGCCAAAATTAAGCCAAGAAGAAACAGATAATTTGAACAGACCAATCACTAGAAGTGAAATAGAAGCTCTAAATAAAAAAAAATAAAAAAAAAAAAAACCTCCCTGCAAACAAAAGTCCAAGACTAGACGTCTTCACTAGGGAATTCTACCAAAAATACAAAGAAGAATTTATACCTATCCTTCTCAAACTATTCCAAAGACTGAAGAGGAGGGAAGCTCCCAAAGTCATCCTATGACACCACTATCACCCTGACCAAAACCAGAGAAAGACACTACCAAAACAGAAAATTACAGGCCAATATCTTTGATGAATATAGATACCAAACTCCTCAACAAATATTAGCAAACCTAATCCAACAATACATAGAAAGGATCATACACCACAATCAAGTTGGATTCATTCCAGAGTCACAAGGATGGTTCAACATACATAAATCAATCAATGTGATAAATCACATTAACAAACAAACAAAAAAGACAAAAAACACATGATCATTTCAACAGATGCAGAAAAAGCATTTGATAAAATTCAACATTCACTCATGATAAAAATTCACACCAAAGTGGGTATAGAGGGTACATAACATAATAAAACCCACTTATGACAAACCCACAGCCAACATAATATTAAATGGTGAAAAGCTGAAAGCCTTCCCACTAAATTCTGGAACAAGAGAAGGATGCCCACTATCATCACGTCTATTCAACATAGTATTGGAAGTCCCAGCCACAGCAATCAGACAAGAAAAAGAAATAAAAGGTATCCAAATTGGAAGGGAAGAGGTAAATTTATCATTACATGAAGATGACATGATAGTCTATATAGAAAACTCTAAAGACTCCACACAAAAATATTAAAACTAATAAATGAATTCAGCAAGGTAGCAGGATACAAGATTATTAGATTGAAATGTGTTGCATTTCTTTTTTTTTTAATCTTTTCTACATACAATGCTTCACATTTTTTAAATTTATTTATTTATTTTTGGCTGTGTTGGGTCTTCATTGCTGTGCACAGGCTTTCTCTAGTTGCAGTGAGTGGGGGTGACTCTTTGTTGCAGCATGCAGGCTTCTCACTGTGGTGGCTTCTCTTGTTGCAGAGCATGGGCTCTAGGCACATGGGCTTCAGTAGCTGTGGCACACAGGCTCAGCAGTTTGGCTCACAGGCTCTAGAACGCAGGCTCAGTAGTTGCGGTGCACAGGCTTAGTTGCTCTGCGGCATGTGGGATCTTCCCAGACCAGGGCTTGAACCCGTGTCCCCTGCATTGGCAGGTGGATTCTTAACCACTGTGCCACCAGGGAAGTCCTGAAATCTGTTGCATTTCTTTACACTAACAATGAAATATCAGAAGGAGAAAGTAAAAAAACCAATCCCATTTAAAACCGCATTAAAAAAAAAAAACACCTAGGAATAAACCTAACCAAGGAGATGAAAGACCTATATGCTGAAAACTACAAAACATTGATAAAGGAAGCTGAAGATGATGCAAAGGGATGTATCTCATGCTCTTAGATTGTAACAATTAATATCGTCAAAATGGCCATACTACCCAAAGCAGTCTACAGATTTACCCTACCAAGTTACCCTTGACATTTTTCACAGATCTAGAACAAATAATCCTAAAACTTATGTGTAACCACAAAAGACCCAGAATTGCCAAAGCAATCCTGAGGGAAAATAATAAAGGTGGAGGCATAACTCTCCTAGACTTCAGACAATACTATAAAGTTACAGTAATCAAAACAGCATGGTACTGGCACAAAGAAATATATATCAATGCAACAGAATAGAGAGCCCAGAAATAAATCCACACACCTATGATCAATTAATCTATGACAAAGGAGACATGAATATACAATGGAGAAAAGACAGTCTCTTCAGCAAGTGGTGTTGGGAAGGCTGGATGGCTTCATGTAAATCAGTGAAATGAGAACTCCCTCACACCATATACAAAAAAAAAAATTCAAAATGGTTTAAAGACCTAAATATGAGACATGACACCATTAAACTCCTAGAAGAGAACATAGGCAAAACATTTTCAGACATAAATCATAGCAATGTTTTCTTAGCTCATTCTCCCAAGGCAAAATAAATAAAAGCAAAAATAAACAAATGGGACCTAATCAAACTTATAAGCTTTTGCAGAGCAAAGGAAACCATAAACAAAATGAAAAGACATCTTATGGAATGGGAGAAAATACTTGCAAACAATGTGATCAAGAAGGGCTTAATATCCAAAATACACAAACAGCTCATACAACTCAATAACAACAACAAAAACAAACCAATCAAAAAATGGGCAGAAGACCTAAATAGGTATTTCTCCAAAGAAGATATCCAGATGGACTAACAGCACATGAAAAACTGTTCAACATCATTAACTTTTAGAGAAATGCAAATCAAAGCCACAATAAGGTATCACACAGGTCAGCATGGCTAACAACAAAAAGTCTGCAAGTAATAAATGCTGGAGAGGGTGTGGAGAAAAAGGAACCTTCCCACACTGTTGGTGGGAATGTAAATTAATGCAGGCACTATGAAGAACAGTATGGAGGTTCCTTAAAAAACTAAAAATAGAGTTACCATATGATCCAGCAATCCCACTCCTGGGCATATATCTGGAAAAGATGAAAACTCTAATTCAAAGAGATACATGCACCCCAATGTTCACAGCAGCACTATTAACAATAGCCAAGATATGGAAACAACCTAAATACTCATCAACAAATGACTGGTTTAAGAAGATACATGTATCTACACAATGGAATACTACTCAGCCACAAAAAAGAATGACGGACCTAGAGATGATCATACGAAGTGAAGTAAGTCAGACAGAGAAAGACAAATATTATACAATATAACTTATACATGGAATCTAAAAAATAATACAAATGAATCTATATACAAACCAGACTCACAGACATAGAAAACAAACTTATGGTTACCAAAGGGGAAAGGGGGTGGAAGAGGGATAAATTAGGAAAATGGGATTAACAGACAGCTGACTGAAAAATGGCAGGAGGTACTGGAGCAAAAGGGTGAATACACTGTTCAATAAAGTTCTTGGCGAAAATGAAAAGTGTCTTTTATTTTTACTTAAAAACCAAAGGAACTTTTTGGCCAACCCAATACTATCTATAAAATAGATAAGCAACAAGGATTTACTATATCACACAGGGAATAATATTCAATGTCTTGTAATAACCTATAATGGAAAATAATCTGAAAAAATATATATATATAAAACTGAATCACTTTGCTGTATACCTTAAACTAACACAATACTGTAAATCAACTATACTTCAATAAATTTTTTTAAAGTTATCTCTTTGCCAAAAAATTGTGTGTGTGTTTCTGTGTGTGTCTATGTGTTTGTGTGTGTGTGATTATGTGTGTGTTTGTGTGTTTGTGTGTGTCTATGTGTTTGTGTGTGTGTCTGTGTTTGTGTGTGTGTTTGTGTGTGTCTATGTGTTTGTGTGTGTATTTGTGTGTGTGCGCATCTATGTGTTTGTGTGTGTCTATGTGTTTGTGTGTTTGTGTGTTTTTGTGTATGTGTGTGTTTGTGTATGTCTATGTGTTTGTGTGTTTGTGTGTGTGTCTATGTGTTTGTGCGTTTGTGTGTGTGTGTGTGTGTGTGTGTGTGTGTGTGTACTCCTGGTACTGAACCCACTATGAATGTACCATATTTTCCAAGTACTCAGGTGCCAACTCTAGCAGTATTTTCTGACCGCTGTCTTGCCTTGGCCCCCACATCCACCTCATTTCCAAGCACTATTTATTCCACCACCATGTTGTCTTGAGTCTCTCACACACTGTTCCTTCTCTTTATGTTCTCATTGCCACCATCCTAGTGAAGGCTCCTCATGGCTCATCTCCTCTTTCACAATAGTCACCTCACTCCACCAGCAAATGAGCCTCCTTAATGTTCCTAAACACAGCTGGTTTCTCACTCACCACACTTTTTTGCTCAGGTCAGTTCCTTTGCAATCCCCTTTCAGGAAGTTACCCTTGAACCCATAGACTTTGCTCTGCCATTTTGGCATTTTACCATATTGCCTTGTAGCAATTTGTGCACCTCTAATTTTTCATTATGACCTTAATTTATCTTCGAAGCCCCTGTAGAGCTAAAGAGTTTAAAATCTGAAAGGGCAAATAAGCTATATTCACCAATATAAAGTGTTGTTCACAGAAGGTGCTTCATAGATCTTTGTAGAAAGAAGAAATATGTGTTAATCTTGTTTCCCCTCTAAAATTTAAAATAAAGGTTTAAATTTGCCTTATACTGTTCTATTCCCACTCCCATTCCAAGCCCTGGATAGTGTGGGACACAGAGATCTCAATAAGACTCTGTTACTTGAGGGGCTCATGGACTTTAATAAAAGACCTGGAAAAAACAACCCTGCCCTGAGCCAGGAAAATATCTCAACTAGAGACAGCAAACTGGTGGCCACATACTGATTGCAAACATATTTTGATGATCCTCGTAAGGTTTTAAACATTTTTAAATTAGTTTCTTAACATTCAATAAATCAGAAGTGTGCATGCAAAAGCTGGATTTCCAGCTTCTCTCGAAAAACAGTGACATTTAGCAACACTGGACCTATATTCCCCACTGGCTGACACTTGGCTGGAGCTGATTCGTGTGCCCTCTTTGGGACAGGGCCTAGAGACTCCAATTAGCCACACTTCCTTCTCGCCCTATTTAAAGAACCAGCCTGATCCCAATAGACACAGGATTTTGAACCCCCTGATCTAAATCATTCAGGACCATAACTTCATTCTGTAGCCCACCTACCAGTCAGGTTCTTCCTACGAGAACATGCTAAGGGGTTTTCCAGATTTCACGCTGACCTCCATCTCCGGGCTGATCCGTGAAGGTCCATCTCAGAGGGGCCAGTGGAGCCATTCCCTACACCAATTAATGCCTGTGACCTCATTTCGTTTCCTTCGGCCTTTCTTCTCCTTTGTTTCAAGTGAAAGGAAGCCAAAATTCTAAACAAAAACAAGCTTTCGACCTCACTCTCCTTAAAGAAAAAAGTAGAGCAATGACTGCCAACCCATCTCAAGTGCAAGTACCTCCACAGAACAAACAGCAGCCGTTTGACATGGCCCAGAGGGGACCTCAGGGGAAAATGAAGGGACTTTCCCAAGTTCAGCAAGGATTCAGCACTAGTGGCTCCGGAAGTGTTTTTAGATAAAATGTGAAAGTTCCAGAAGCCATCTGGTTATTTTTTTATAAAGCAAATATTTAGGGACTCCCAGGAATCCTCCAGATAATTAATGGAATTTACCCTTTTTCATCCAGTTACCTCGTTCACTGCAGACTCAAGTCTCCAGAACTGAACAAGACAGTATGGTCTGTGAACAGACTGAACTCCTTTGACCGTTTATCTTGGCAGAAACTCCAAGGATGAATATGAAATGTCAGTTGCTGGGTGGCACCCCAGCTAAGATGAAAAGTGAAACAGGGTAAGTCTTCGGCTGGAAGTGTGTGTTCAATTAATGTGTCGTCAAATTCCTCAAGTTTTACTGTAATCTGATTCACCCACAGCTATTTTTTCTGAGGGAAAATTTATATATATATATATAAACACACACTGTACATACATTGGTACACTGTACATACATTGGTTAAGATTTGATGCTTCTCTACTTCCACCACTTTGCAAAAACACAATTAGATGCGTCAAGAGCATGTTACCTAGGTTGCTGTTAATGCAAACAAGGAGTGAGATGCTGTCACCTTCCCAGGTGCCTCAAGTCTAAAGAAGCAGGGGGTTTTCTGGTGAAAAGTCTTTCCTTAGACTGATTTGTGACCAGAAGTGTACCTAATACAGATTCCTAGACATGTGTTATTATGAGGAACTACCGCCATGCAGCTGGACTGGCACTGGAGGGACTAAAGGTCACCGATTTAATTCACCAGCGCCTCTGCCCCCCCGCATGTGCAGGGGCAGCGGACCTGCCAGGACCCCTCCTGTGGCTGGGAGCCGGGGCACTGCGCAGACTCAGGCCGGCCTGTCGGAGGTGCTGGCAATGGCCGTGAGCGGGCTCCAGCAGCCCCAGACAAAGGCCCTGCTCCCACGTGCACTTTCCTGGTGACAGCAGTGACGATAATAAAAAAAATAATACAAGTATGCCCAGTTCCGGGCTACTGTGGCATTGAGAGCCAGCTGAGGCTCCTTGCTTCGGAAACACTGGCTAAGGGCTAACCTAGGTGGGGGCTTGCTCAGCACCCCAACCTCCTCCCCCCAGGCACCCACACCCCACATCGCTCGGTGCCACGCTGTCCTCTCTGGCTGGGAAGTCTTGCCTCCTGCCATTTCTCCTTCCCACCCCTGTGTGTCCGCTCAGGCCCCGCCAGTCCAGAGCTCCCACGCTGCAGCCGAGGGGAGGCTGGATCCTGCCTGCAGGAAGCGTTTGTCCATCTGCAGAGTGTTCCGTCGGCTGTTTTGCACTCAGCCACTCACTCCACATGCCCCGCAAGTGAGTGTCCCCCCTCCAACGTCAACACCTGGCTCCCCGCTTCACTTGCTCCTGTCTTGAAGGTGAGCGCAGCACCCCGCCCCCATCCCTTCAACACCTGGCTCCGAGGTCCTGACTCAGCACCTTCAGCCACTCCTGACTCGTCCCCACGGGCTCCGGCTCCTCCGTCACCGTCGTACCACATGACCTTAATCTTGTTAAGAGCGTAGCGTCTGTTTCTCCTCAGTCTTTTTGTCAACATGTGCTTTGCTTCCTTCCTGTTGGAAACAGGGAGCTCCTTGAAGGCATGAACTGCAGGTATTTTCCCACAGGGTGTTTTTAAGGGGCATTATGGCAGTCCCAGGGAGAAGATTCGGTGGGCTAGGAGACAGGAAGAGACAGGGACACAGAGGGCAAGAACCAGCTCAACTCTTTTCATAACGTCCTTCACAACGTTCAAAAGAGATTCAGGCTACCCATTCCTCAGGTAAGATACTGAGGCCCCCAGGCTGATGAAATCAACCACAGACCACGTGTGGGTAGGACCCAGCTCTGAGCCTAGACTTTCAACACAGAGCTCTCTCTATTAAGCTGTGTCGTCTGCCTTTGGCCTATCTAGATATTTCCCTAGATGCAAGAAGAAGCAAAAGAAATATTTCTTCTATCTGGATAAAGGACGAAAACTAAGAACCAGTGAAGACTTCCCTTTCTGTCATTCATGGTGGAGACAAATGAAAAGTGGAGCAATTCAGCCAAATTAAGCCACTTTGCTCGGCAAAGCCCCACTTGCTTTGCGTGCTTCTATTACACCCGCAGGAAGAGACCAGAGGCTCCTGTGGGCTCCACACGGTCCCCCAGCACTTACCGAGCGCTCCCAGGTGCTGTGTGCTAAGCGCATGGTTCAAAATTCCTAACGAATGAAGTCGACTTGGAGACTTTGTGAGGTGTGAAATGCAAGGCTATTTTGCCTAGCAGGAAAAAGCTGCTATTTTTCTACCTTATTTTAACTGCTCTAGGAAAATGGTAAGAATGACAAAGTTACTCCCACACCTGTCCCCTCCCCTCGGTGAAGGGGAGGTGGGGCAGGAGAAGCGATGTAACCATCAGGGCTTCCTGCCAGCTCTGCTGCTAAAGGCTGAACTCATTTTAATTTTGTCAAGTAAAATGAAGACATAGGAGGCTTCTTGAATTGAATCTGTACCAATAAGAAGAGGAGAGGACAGGGTCCGTGTTAGGAGGGAGGGGGTTTAAGGTGCAGTTGAATTGTTCAATCGCCCCTGGGCAGGGCCAGGGCAGTCAGGCACTTGGTCACTGCTGAGTGGAAAACTTGATGCCCTGGGATGGTTTGAGGTCTCCAACATCACCCTGATAACAGAACAGAGCAGTTGGTGCGAAGACCTGGCTCTCAGAAGCCAGGCTTCATTCCAGGCGAGGCCAGGACCAGAGGCAGAGCTGGCATCCGAATGACCACTAATTCCTCCAGTGGTGTTATCTTGCTGCCACAGGACTCAGTCAAGCCAGAACAAAGCAGGAAGATGATGACCTGAGAACTCCAAAGGGTGAGGCCCTGAATTCCACGAAATCCCAAAGTTATTACAACAACCTTGGGCAGCTTCTCAATCCTCCAAGCAATCACTCTGCTCCTGCCCAGCTCAGGACATGCCTTACTTTTTATCACATCTACATTTGGGGTGACACATTCTCCCCTGACTGGCTCCTGTTAGGTAACAGTTTGTTCCAATGACTTGATGAGATGCCCGGCTGATGGCTCAAGGATTAAGGATTTAGATTCTGTTCAAGTTCACATATCTCTAGGAAGCCCCACTCTTGGCTGGCTGGTAGCGGGAAAGTTTCTTGAATTTAATTATTTGATTAGACAATCCATTAATGTGCTTCAAAACTCAAAATGATATAAAATGTTCCCATTGAAAAATCTAACGTTCTCTTACCCACCATCACCCCATCCATCCCATTCTCTACCCCACAAAGTAACCATTTTACTAGTTCCTCAGTATGCTTCCGGTGTTCCTTTATGCAAATACAACCAAATATGAAAGTACACTCATTCCCCATCCTTTACACAAAATGTAGCCAATATACACTGTTTTGCATCTTTGCTGGCAATCATTCTCTCTTAGTTTACTGAGAACTTCCTCAGTCATTTCTGTAGCTGTGTAGTGTTTATCTGGTTCCATCACAATTCATTTAACTGGTCCTTGGTAGATGGTCCCTTAGATTGTGTACAGTCTTTGCTATTACAAAACAGAGCTGCAATGGAAAACCTTGGACATACATCCTGTTTTATATATATGCAAATCTATGTGTAGGAAAATTCCCAGCAGTGAGATTGCTGGATCCTAGGATCAATGCATTTGTAATTTTGAGGGCTATAACTCAACTGTCTTCCACACAGCTGGCCTGTGTGCCCCTCACAAGCATCGTAGGAAAGCGCCTGTTTGGTGGGATAAATGTTTGAGGAGAGCCGGTTCCCCATGCAGGGACGGCTCTGAAGATGCTCTGTGAGAGAGAGGTGAGAGGCAGCAGACTGTTCTGTGTTGTACTAAGTGGTACCCAGAAGTACACTGGAATGCAGTTCAGAAATGCCAAATCCACTGGAGTCACCACAGGGCTCAGAAAGTGCCCTGTAGCATGGGTGCCTTTGGGAAAAGAACTTGAACAACTGCTTTAGACCCTAAGTTGAAGAACTCAAAAAAGATCTGATGCCCTCAAGACCAGTTTTTGTAGGATGAAATAATACCATTTGCAGCAATATGGATGGACGTAGAGATTATCATACTAAGTGAAATAAGCCAGACAGAGAAAGACACATATCCTATGATATCGCTCATATGTGGAATCTAAAAAATGGTACAAATGAACTTATTTACAAAACAGAAACAGACTCACAGACATAGAAAACAAATTTATGGTTACCAAAGGGCTTTTCTGAAAGGGAGGAGGGGTAAATTAGGAGTTGGCGGTTAGCAGATACAAACTACTATAAATAAAATACAAAAACAACAAGGTCCTACTGTATAGCACAGGGAACTATAGTCAATATCCTATAATATACCATAATGGAAAAGAATCTGAAAAAGAATATATATATATATATATATATACACACACACACACACACACATATATATATATATACACACAGCTGAATCATTTTGCTGTATACCAGAAACTAACATAACATTGTAAATCAACTACACTTCAATTTAAAAAAAAAAAAAAAGACCAGTTTTTGAGCTTATGAGCCTTTCAGCATCCGTGGCTCGAGCGCTGGTGAATGGCAGGAGGGCTGTCGGGGGTTAGGGATCATGTTCTCCTTTCACCTCTGCCTGGCTGTGACTACCTCACTCTCCCTGGGCAATATGTTCAGCGATTCTTGTCCTGCACCCCTCTCTAGGGAATCAGATCATGTGGACGGAATCCCCTCACCAACTGTAAAGTGCTCTCCAATGTGGGAGTTATTCTAACTGAAAGACGGTGTCCAATCAGAACGCTGAGGACAGTGGATCAGGCAGGGCAAATGAATGAGAAGTAGGTTATGAGAAACTGAGTCACCCAGGTCCCTAGCGTATAACCTGGGTCAGCTGTGGAGAAGACACGAGCCAGTCTGTTCTACACACTGCACACAAGGGCTCTGATTAGAAACTCTTGGATTCCTTCCCCAACACAGCTTGGCCTTTGACAAGTTTAGCATGGACAGGAGGAGGACATTCTGTTTCTTCAGTGTCAGAGGCTGACTCATTTCCCTCTTCTCTGCAATAAGCACAAAGGCCAAAGGCAGTCCCTCCACCCAGAGACAGCAAACAGCTCTGAAAGCGGCGTCCTTCCAGATCAGCGGTAGGGAAAATATATCTATGAATATTCATCCACTACTCATTTAGGAGTGTTCTGTGTAAAGACCCTTTGAAAGCTGATGAGAACTGGCATAAAAGGGTTTGATGAATTCCTGAGTCAGATGGCCCCTACCCCAGAACACGTGCAATGGCTGTCACAGAGAGCGGGTTTACAAAGAAAATGTTTCTGCAGATGTCTGGGCTTGCACTGCAGCAGCCTCCCACTTTCAAGCAAGCATAAAACAGACGCTGGGATTGGGCTGGGCCCTGAGGAACTAAGCCACAGATCTCAAAACCAAACTAAACTTCAGCTCCCTGAGGGAACTTCCACAATGCTCATAATTTCTAAGATGTCAGGTCTGAGGATGGGGGACCTCTATCTGTAAATGTCTCCCTTCCCTGTCCCCTTACTCAGCTCCCACCATTCTAGACAGATCATCTCAGACCCTCCTGCCTCCTGGTGAGGGCTTCCCTGACTGCTCCATCCCACAGGGATGCTTCATTCTGCAGTCACAGAACTGCCTGGAAGTACCTCCCATGAGGAAGTGAATTACACACCCCGCCATCTTGTCAGTCTCCTTGCATCGTTGGCCTGCTTTAGTCATGAGCTTCATGATCATTATTTCACTTTCTATATGCTCTTTCCCTGTTTATTCATTCCCACACTTATTTTCATGCAACAAACATGTATTGAGCATATAACACGAACCTTGACTAAGTGCTAAAGATTCAAAGATAATGATAAAGATAATAATGATAATAATAATGATGATGATGATTATGTAACAACACAACGATAACAACCACCACCACCATAATAACAATACTTACTGAGTACTATACTCCAGCTTCTGGGCTATACTCTTACTTCATTTAATTCTCACAACCACCCTTGGAAGGAAGGTTTATAATTATCCCCATTTGGGAACTATATTCAGTATCCTGTGATAAACCATCATGATTCATAAAAGATTATAAAAGATTATAAAAGATAAAAGATTATGAAAATGAATATGTATATGTATAACTGAATCACTTTGCTGTACAGCAGAAATTAACACAACATTGTAAATCAACTATACTTCAATAAATTTTTTTTAGAAAAGAAAGAAAAAAAACAAAAAAATCTGGACTGAAAATATATATTTATAATTATCCCCATTTTACGGATGAGGAAACTGAGGCTCAGAAAGGCTAATTAATTTGCCTGAGGCTGGAAGCAACCTAAAAGTCCATCAACAGAAGAATAGATAAAGAAGATGTGGTACATATATACAATGGAATATTACTCAGCCATTAAAAAGAACAAATTAATGCCATTTGAAACAACATGGATGGACCTAGAGACTGTCATTCTGAGTGAAGTAAGTCAGACACAGAAAGACAAATATCAGATGATATCGCTTATATGTGGAACCTAAAAAAAGGGTACAAATGAACTTATTTACAAAACAGAAGTAGAGCAACACATGTAGAAAACAAACCTATGGTTACCAGGGGATGGGGGAGGGAGGGATAAATTGGGTGATTGGGATTGACACATACACACTACTATATATAAAACAGATAACTAATAAGGACCTACAGTATAGCACAGGGGACTCTACTCAATACTCTGTAATGGCCTACATGGGAAAAGAATCTAAAAAAAAAGTGGATATATGTATATGTATAACAGATTCACTTTGCTGTACACCTGAAACTAACACAACATGGTAAATCAATATACGCCCATAAAAATTGTTTTTTGATTTGCCTGAGCCTATACAGCTAGTATATGATAAAGTAGTTAGTAAATCCTCAAAAAGCTCCTGACTTTGTGAAGAAAGAGACCCCTTTTAAAATCTACCTATCTGAGATAGTCTGTGCCCTATACACAAATTATGGTTAGTTCGAGCTCCATGCAGGTTTTCTGAGGAACTCTGAATTCCTGCCACAACTAACTGCTCTCCTTATTCATGGTTTTAAGCCCCTTTCACATTTACAGCACATGTTTCTTTCATGTGTTTCTTTTCTCACATGTTTTATTTTTTCCCCCAAAAGAAAACAGGATAACTTTACATAGCAGACCCTGTTAAGTCCTAACCAACATTTATCTGGCTGCCCCCTTTCCAACAGCACCCAAATTTTGTTCACTCTCCCCCAAGGATCCGTGCATTTCAGGGAAGGTCTGAGCCTCTGGGAATGGGTTTAGGATGAACATGTAAATGAAACACAGAGGAAGACGGCCAAGGAGGCTTCTTGGAATTTTTTTTTTTTTTTCAGCTCTTAAAAAGAGATGAGTGGGGACTTCCCTGGTGGTCCAGTGGTTAAGACTCCGTGCTACCACTGCAGGGGGCACGGGTTCAATCCCTGGTCAGGGAACTAAGATCCCATGTGCCATATGGCATGGCCAAAAAAATAAATTTTTTTTTATATTTTTAAAAATTTCAAAAAATTAAAAAAAAAAAAAAGAGATGAGAGAGAGTAAACAAGAATGCCCTTTTTTGTACCTCTGCACATGACTGACTGTGTGTGAAGCTGGAACTATGGCAGCCATCTTGAGACCAGGGGAGCCAGACAAGCGAACACACTGAAGTTGGGAAGAACCTGGGTCTTTGATGACACTGTTGAATAGCCAAATTAGCCAAGTCTGGAGTGGTCCTTCTATTAGATTTCTTATTAAGCGAGATCATAAATCCCATTACTGTCCCAGCCTTGATGCATACCACTATGTTCTCTGCTAGCAATGGCCATGCACAGTGATGCCCCTCCAAAGACAAGGGGAGGGTAACAAGCACATCTCACTACCCTACAGCTGTCCACAGTCAGCTACAGTCTCCACTGCCCTGCACTGCCTACCAGCTCCCTTGCTCTGGTTCCCAGTGCAACCCTCAGCCCCTAAGGATAAGGAACACACCTGATCACATGAGCCTCACTTCTCTCTAAGGCTTCAGATGCCCTGCCCCTTGCTCTCTGGGTCCATCAGAGGACATAGAGGTGGGGTGGCACCTGGTGACAATGCTGAGAAAACTGTACAAATTGGAATCCAGGACTGAGTAAAGTCCACTTCAACAGTGAGGAAGTCTCAAAGAAAAGAGAAATGAGACTTTCTAACAGTACCTGTGCCAACAAGTTTGCAGAATTGAAGGGGCAGAATAAGGCATGTGAAGGGGGAGGAGACATGAAATGATAACATTCATTTGTTTTGTAGAAGATACCATTTACTGAGCATTTACTACATGTCAAACTGTGCTAAGCAATTAATAGATATAATCTCCTTTTCTCCTTACTCTTTCTCCTTTTTGCTTTCCCTGTGAGGTATAGAGATTGCACTGTCTCTATTCCAGAGAGGAATGTTGAGGAGATTATGAAACTTTCCCAACTCTATGCTGCTGGTAAATGGCAGAGCCAGGATTCAAACTGGCTTCAACTTGTCTGAAAGTCCATGCTCCACAAACCACCACCATGTACTGAAACCGAACAGGACGCTGTGGGGCTCCTGGGCACAGAAGCCTTTCCATGTCCCCCGTTTCTTGTAGGGAACAGACTCCAGCCTCCATGACCCTCCCTGAGTTCCAAAGAACAGGTGCTAATCTGGGAAGGGAGGCGATGCAGAGACAAGGGAGGACCAGCCAAGCAATAACAGTGCAGCCACAGGGCAGGTCCTGGTTCTGCCTCAGGGATACACATAACAATATCTTTAAGGTCTTTACGGAATTAAAACCTAACAAAATGGAAGGTGTCAGCATTCTTCATACTGGAGAAGACCAGAGAAGCTCATCAAGAAGATTACTTGAGACAAGATTAAAGGAATGCAGACCCTGCACACACCCCACCCTTGAACCGTTGCTGTAAAACTCCTCATCAAATCCTCTGGGCTTGGGACAGTTGGGGCAGGAGCCCACCGTGTCCCTCTTTGCCTGGCAAAGCAATAAAGCTATTCATTTCTGCTTCACCCAAAACTCTGTCTCTGAGATTCGATTCAGCACTGGTGCACAGAGGCTGAGCTTTCAGCATCAGTATCGCGTCATTCATTCCTTTTTTTTTTTTTTTTTTTTGCAGTACGCGGGCCTCTCACTGTTGCGGGCTCTCCCGTTGCGGAGCACAGGCTCCGGACGCGCAGGCTCAGCGGCCATAGCTCACGGGCCCAGCCGCTCCGCAGCATGTGGGATCTTCCCGGACCAGGGCACGAACCCGTGTCCCCTGCATCGGCAGGCGGACTCTCAACCACTGCGCCACCAGCGAAGCCCCATTCCTTGTTTTAATAAGAATTTGCCGAGCACCAACACTAAGAAAGCCAAGACTTGGGCTAAACACTAAAGATACAAAGACAAGTAAGACACAGTCTCTGTCCTTACGGAATTTACAGGCCAGCAGGGGCACAGCTATATCACCATCTCTGTATAGTACCATGGAAAGACCCCAGGCATGATGGAGCACAAAAGGGGCAGAGAGGCCAGAGGAGGAGTCCTGGAGGAGATGACACCTCCTCGATTTTAAACAAAAGTTAAGCATAGCTAAGGGCGCAGGACGGGGCAGTGCTGCGTAGGGGGGAAACAGCAAAGGCATGGCTGGAAGAGACATGAGATGGCTCGAGGCTGGAGGTGATCTGGGGACTGCTGGAGACAGTTTGGCTCATCACAGTGAGGGGAAGGGGACCACACAGTGAAGGTGAGTGGAGGCCAGGGATGCTGCTAAACATCCTACAGTGCACAGCACAGCCCACAGTGAAGAATTATCTGGCCTAATTATCCAGCTAAAAAGCAGGTCGAGGGCTTCCCGGGTGGCGCAGTGGTTGAGAGTCCGCCTGCCAATGCAGGGTACACGGGTTCGTGCCCCGGTCCGGGAAGATCCCACATGCCGCGGAGCGGCTGGGCCCGTGAGACATGGCCGCTGAGCCTGCGCGTCCGGAGCCTGTGCTCCGCAACGGGAGAGGCCACAACAGTGAGAGGCCCGCGTACCACAAAAAAAAAAAAGCAGGTCGAGAAACTCTGCTTTAGATTTTTAACTTAGTCCAGCCCTAGTCATTTTGCAAAGACTGAGGCCCTAAGAACTAAGTCATCTTGACTCTAAGAAGCCCAGGTCAGGCAGGACTTGGCCGTTGGCAGCTAAGACCTGGCACCAGTAGAGCCAGTGGTTCAGGCTCTGGAGTCAGACTGCTTGGGCTTGAATTCCATATCTGCCTCTTACCATCGTGTGACTTTGAGCAAATCACTGAACCTCTCCATGTTTTAGTCTCCTCATCTGTAAGATGCAGATACAGTAGCACTTAAGAGGTAGGGTAGTTGTTCTAGTTGTTCATTGCTGAATACAAACTACTCAGAAGATAGTGGCTTAGAACAGTCATTTTAGTTTGCTCACAAGATTGTAGGTCAGTAAATCAACTATACTTCAGTTTAAAAAAAAACAAAAGATCATGGGTCAGGAATTTAAGCAGGCTCAGCTGGGCAGTTCTCAGATCCAAGTGGTGTCACTTGGCGTGGCAGGATTCGAGGTGGCTTTTGCTCTCCCAGGTCTGGTGCCTCGTCAGGAAAAGCTCGAGGCTGGCTTCAACTGGCCCCTGTCCCTCTCCTTGTGGTCTCAGGGGCCCTCCCCATGGTTTCTCTGGCAGAGTAGACAAAGCTCTTTACATGGTGTCTGGCCCCCCTAGAGTGTTCCAAAAGACAGCTCAGAATGGGCCCGTCAGCATTTCTGCCATATTCTATGGATCAAAGCAATTATGGGGCCCATCCAGATTCAAGAGGAGGGGACATGGACCCCAGTTCTCAGCGGGAAAAGTATCAAAGAACCCGTGGCCATCCTTAATCTACCTCAGTGGCTGTGGGAATTAAATGTGTTGGTACACATAAAACACTTAGTTCTAGCACGAAGCAAGCTGTTTTTTTTAATGCACGTTTGCTGTCAATGCTATAACTTTATTAGTAGCAGTACATTCAAAAGCCTTGCTGGCAAGATCAGGGAAGCAGCACCTTTCACAGTTGACTGTCCACCTCCCTCCACAACCCTTCAGATAAACGGTGGTTCGTCTTAGAAAGAGGAAGGTGTAACTCTGACCTGATACCTCCACCCAGCACGGTGACCCTGGCCATGACCTGATGTGGCTCCCGAGGGTGACTTGCAGGTAAACTTGAGGGTGGCACCCTGGCCTGGGGCCAGTGTAGAACACCAGCTGGTTCACCCATCTGCTACCCTGACTCACCCCAGGTCTGTGCTGACCACATCTGGCTGCGATCACCTTCTTTGCAGGACACTCTGTTCCATGAATCCCAAGTAAAGCCTTCAGGAAAAAGGAAGATTGCATTTTCCAACTGTGCCTGTTGTCCTTTATGGCAAATATTTCCTATCTCTTCCTCCCCATCAAGATGAATCTATGGCATCGAGCATGCATGCATGCATTCACTCATTCACACATTTAACAAACACTTATTAAGCACCTACTGTATACCAAGCACTGAGCTAGACCCTGGGAGTACAGACTGAACAAGATAGAAAACCTTTGCCAACATGATGCTACTATTTTCAATGGAGGAGCCAGATAATAAACAAGTGAGATAGATTCTGATCACTGCTCTAAATGAAACAACGTGACATGATAGAAGGGAAACGGAGGAGTCTCTTTTTCAAGGGCTCTTTGAGGAGGTGATATTGAGTTTGGACCTAAGAAATGAAAATATGCCAACCTCTCAAAACTCTAGGGAAGAGAATTGTCAGCAACACGGACACCAAAGGCAAAGATGCTGAGGTGGTAAAGGGCTTAATGTGTCCCAGGTCCAAGGTGAGTGTAGAGAGGAGAATGGGCTGTGGTAAGGTTCAAGTCTAGGCAGTGTTCAGATCCTGCAGGACACATGAACCTGGAAACTCAACTCAAATCTGAACTTAAAAGGGAATTGATTGGCTCAACTGAAATGTGAAGGCATCACATGGGATTGAACTGGCTTCAGACAGAGTCAACAGGACGTGGCCTTTCTCCATCTCTCAGTCATCTTTGTTCTGAATTGGGTTTAGCTCGGGAATCCTCTCCCAATGGATGGGTTTCTGTAGCTCCAGGCACACATCTTCTTTACAGCCAGCAATCCCCAATGTTCTAGCAAAAGATCTGGACTTCAGTCTTACTGGATAAACTCAGGAGACGTGCTAATCTCTGAGCCAATCACTGTGACACAGGGCAAAAATATGCTGATTGTCTATACTAGAGTTACATGCTGCCCCCTGACACAGGGAGTAGAGTGGAGTCAGCCCGCCAGACCACTCACAGTAAGAATCAAGGCAGGAGTCCTGCTCCCAAAGAGAAATGGAGAGGCAGCTATCAAAAGAAGGTACATGGATGCTGGGCAGGTATCTATAAAGCAGGGCGATGGTCAACCATGGTAAGGAGTTGGGATCTTATGCTAAGAGCCCTGCAAAGCCATCAAAGGATTTTAAGCAAGGGAGTGGTCTGCTGCCATTTGACTGGGCAGAGAAAGGGTTCCAAGCAGCAAAACTTGGAAGGGTTGAAATTAGGGGGTATTACAGAATGACATGCAGGGGAGGTTGGTGCCTTGAGCTTGGGTACTTGGGTGATAGCAGTGAGAGTCAGAAAAATGTGGACAGATTTGAGATTCTCCTGTGGAAGAGCTGACATCTACTGTGGAAGGAGTCGAGGTGGGGAAGTAAGTGAAAAAAGAAGTCAAGCATGATTCCCAGGGTTTTGGCTTGACACCGAGGTGAAGCATGATGCCATTCACCAAGAGGGCAAAGACATGGGAGGTGGGAGGATGGGGACAAGTCAGGAAGGTCAACCCAAGAGTTCCATTGTGGCTGTGTTCAATTTGGGATTATCAGTTGGAGATGCTGAGTAGGTGGTTGGACAAACAAGTCTGGAACATAGAGGAAAGGTCTGTGTTGGAGTTATAAATCCAGGAGTCTGTATATGGACATTATTTAATTCAAGACTGAATGAGTTCACCCAGGGGAACATGAATATAGAAAGAAGGAGGGGGGCATTCATACTATTTCCCCAACAAATTTTCACTCTGCTCAAACCAATCTACTTAGGATCTAAGCAAATATGGGCTCTCCCACCTTTGGACTTGTGTGTGCACGTGTGCGCCACTCCCTCTGCGTGCAATGACTTCCTCTCACTCCCCTGTCCCCCTAAACACTCATTCTTGAAGGATTAGTTCAAATCTACTCTCTGCAGGAATCCTTGCCTCATTATCTGCATTGCATACATCAGTCTCTTTGCTTCCTCTAACTTTGATTGATTCTTCACCATACATTTAGCATTTACAAAACATTGTCTTTGTGTTCTGTGTATATGACATATTTCCCCCAAATCGATTACAGGCTCTTAGAAGGTAGCCTTGCAAGCCTTTGTACTCCCAACACCTGATTGCCCAGAAAAAAGTTAAAACAAAGATCTGTGTTGATCCAGAACACTCACTCCTACTTTCTTTCGGTAGTTTTTGTTCCAGTGGCTGGGAATTCATCTCAAGTTCCTACCCTCGGGGAGACAGCAGCTGAGCCAAGAGTGCCCCAATCAAAGCCCTAAGAATGAGGTAGCAATTGTTCAGTGCTTTAAAATCCTTATGGCACATATATTCTTGTGTCCAATAAAGAGGATGTGAGTCAATCCATATTGAAAAGAATCAGATGAAAGTAGTTTCCCACCGAGGAAAACCAGAGAATTCAAATGAACGCCTGTGAACCACTTCCCACTATGTCTGCACCTATCCCTGAATAATAGTCCCCTTATTTGGAACACATCTCCTGTGTTCGTGCGCATCTAACACTCCCTCCTCCCTTCCCAGCCCCGGTTTCATACCTTACAGCCTAAGGTCATTCCAAGAGGTCTCCAGGCGGTTAAACTGGATTCTCCAGCGCCTGGGAGCTCAGCCAGCACCAGGGACTGGGGAGAGCCCCAAATTTTCACTCTTCTGGTTATACTTGCGAAAGACCTCCCCATCCCGCCTCTCTGCCAAACTACCTCTCGGTTCTCTAGGTGTATTTGTCTCAACTTGTTACCCCAACGGCCTCCGGCTCTTCCAGGTGCCCTCCATCTGGGCTCTCCCTGCTCAACTACCCACAGCAGAGCTCTTCAATTAGGCAAACCACCCTCCAACCCCCAAATTCTCTTTAAAAGTGCAGCAAGCACACCCACAAGTTTGTGGATGCCAGTGGCTGTGACCACACGGAATCAAATCGAGCAGGTCTGACTCAATTTTCCAAAGCAGCCTTTTACTGCTGATTGAGTCATATCTGCCTGTTTTCCAGAGGTCACATTATTTTCCCTTTTTGACTCATGTTTCACTTCAAAACTAGTGTAACCTGAACCTGCTTTGCCTCTGGGAGCAGCAGCTGCACTCAGCCCCCAGGGCTCAGCCTGCAGATGCTGCGCTGTGGAAAAGGACCCCGCTAGGAACCAGACATGTGATTGCCATTTGTCTCGGTCGAAAATGGCCGAACACTGACAATTTCATATGGCTCAACCTGCCATGAGCTTGCTGCTCAGGTATCTGGGAGATCAGTGTCCAATTGGCTGGAGTACTGGGTACAGAGATGGTAGAACCTCAGAGTTGACTTTTATTTAAATCATCAGAGAATCAAGGACTGCTAGCACCCTGCCAGATGCTTTCAATGCTGGGAGATTTTCTTGACTCTGAGCTAGTTGAGCAAATCTAATGTAAGAGCTAGGATAACAATGCGGCTAGGAGCCTAGACTCAGGGGAGAGATTTCCTGGGTTCAAACCCCAGCTCTGCTATTCACCAGCCCTGTGACCATGAACAAGTTTGTTAGGTTGTCTGAGTCTCAGTTTTCTCGTCTATGACGTGGGATAATACAGGGTTGTTGTGAGAACTAAATAGGTGTGAAGTGAATAGGTGTGACGTTCTTAGCACACTGAAGTGTTAGCTATCATTAACTTGATTTAAGATAGGTGGTGTGGCCAAGAGACCCGTGGACAGAAATTAGAACCCCAGCAATGGAAAGTCAGCCTCCCCTTCCTGAGCAGCACTGTATGGCAGCCAGGACACCCCTCGGGAAGCTTGAGGATGGTGGATGTCACCACCCAGGAGACCTCAGCAATCCAGTGGCCTTGCATCCTTCCTTCCGGGTGCTTCAAGGGAAGGGTAGAGAATTTTATAGTCACTGAGAGCAGAAGTAACTCACACATGCCCTGCAGTCCCCAACAGAAGAGAGATGACAGGAGATGAAAAGGGAGGGGAATACAACTACCAGATGCCGAGAAGTAGACACGCTTGTTCTGGTGGGAAACGGAAGCATCGCTTGAATTCAGTGTTTACTTAGTAACTCAGATTAATGAGGACAAAGGCATGGTAAGGAAAATGATTAAAAAATGTCCTACAGGCTTTCCCATAACCACTTCCGTGTATATTATCTGACTAAATCCACACAAAAAAACCTGTCAGTTAGGCAAAGCCAGCATTCTATTGATGTTTAAAGGGGAGGAACTGAAGGATCAGGGAGCTTAAATGACCTACTTGAGCCTACCTGGTAGGTGATGGACTTGAGATCTGAGTCCCTTAAAGGCAGGGCCATGTTTATCTTTCTCTTCTGAAGGACTAAGTTCACGTTTATTGAGCAACTGAATGACCGAATGGACTGTGTCTCGAACACAGGCTCACATTCTCAGGCTAGTCTAGGTTCTCAGGCTAATGGCTCTGATGCTTATGCTTTGTGGAGTCCCAGACATGCAGTTGGGCAGGAATCAGGGGCATCTAAAGGAGGCAAAGGGACAGGGTTTCAAAAGTTTGTGCTAGGGGACTTCCCTGGTGGGGCAGTGGTTAAGAACCCACCTGCCAATGCAGGGGACACAGGTTTGATCCCTGGTCCTGGAAGATCCCACATGCTGCGGAGCAACTAAGCCTGTGCACCACAACTGCTGAGCCTGAGCTCTAGAGCCCACGAGCCACAACTACTGAGCCCATGCACCACAACGACTGAAGCCTGCACGCCTAGAGCCCATGCTCCACAACGAGAGAAGCCACCACAATGAGAAGCGCACACACAGCAATGAAGAGTAGAGAAAGCCCGCGCATAGCAACGAAGACCCAACACATCAAAAATAAATAAATGAATTAATTAAAAAAAAAGTTTGTGCTAGAACAGATTAGGCATCTCATATACATAATCAGCATAAAAATTCCCTTTCTCCATAACCCTCATGACAAGTGAGACTGTCCACCCACATTTGGCAGGCTGCCATTTAGAACACATTTGCATATATATATCACATTTGCATATAAATATATCACATCTCATTAGTGACATATCTGGAAGAGCACTTACCTCAAAAGGGTGTCTGAATGAACATCTTTCCTTCATGGATCTTTGAAGGAAAGGTAGGGAAATATGAGGTTGGGAACTGAACAGCCTCAGGCCTTGCTCTGGGCTTTCCCTTCATGTAAGGGATGTTCCTCCTCCATTCCAATGCAGTGGAGATTTCAATTCTAAGTGTTCAAGCCCTGCTCTTTTCCAAAGAGTTTTCTGGAGTTCTGATATGTTGGAAGAATGAGGGGAAAAGGTGTTTCTCCAAGTGGAGCATGTTTGATGAAGGACTAGGGAGTGTGGAGGCATCACAGCTGCCCGGAAGATAGATGGGCCCTGTGCTATCTGCCGTTAACTGGTGGCAAGTACAGTGATAAACATAGGAATGTCATGCTCACGTGCTTCCTGGTGCTGGTGACAGATGATGCTTGCTCCCAAGAGACAAATATTTGCAGCTTTTATTTGCCAGTTCTATCGTCAGTGATTCTAACCTCTCTATGATGAGTAGAGAAAGTCCTCAGGGTATACGTTAATGGAATTTATCTTCACTCTTTTGAATCCTTTAGAATTTCCTCATCATCTCGAGACTTCCCTGGTGGTGCAGTGGTTAAGAATCCGCCTGCCAATGCCAGGGACGTGGGTTTGAGCCCTGGTCCGGGAAGATCCCACATGCCGCAGAGCAACTAAGCCCATGCACCACAACTACTGAGCCTGCGCTCTAGAGCTTGCGAGCCACAACTACTGAGCCTGCGTGCCACAACTACTGAAGTCCGTACACCTAGAGCCCGTGGTCCGCAACAACAGAAGCCACTGCAATGAGAAGCCTGCGCACCACAACAAAGATAGCCCCTGCTCACTGCAACTAGAAAAAGCCCACGAGCAGCAATGAAGACCCAATGCAGCCAAAAATAAATAAATTTATTTTTTAAAAAAAAAGAATTTCCTCATTACCTTTTTGAAACATTGCCCACCATGTGGAGTAGGGTGTGTGCTTGTGTGTTCACCTCATTCTGCAACATAAGGAAAGTTTATTCTTTCATTTATTTGATGGCTTCTTCCCTTTGTTCTTTCCTTGCAAAACTCTTATTAGAAGGCTGTTGGAATTGCTGGATCTGTTTTCCAAGTCTCTTAACTCTTCCCTCCTATTTTTTCTCTTTGTCCTTTTGTACTATGTTCTGGGTCAGTTTTTCAGTCAACCTTCAAGCTCACAAATTTGCTTTTCCTTTGTGTCACTTGTGCTCCTCATCAGAGGAATATTTTAGTAATAAAGCTAACATAAAGAAAACTGTGGAAACTTGCAGAAGGTCATAATGATCAAAATAAATGGAGAGATTCACCATGTTCTTGAATAGGAAGACACAGTAACAGAGAATTGACAATTCTCAAATTAACCTATAAATCCAAAGCAATTTTAGTAAAACCACAGGAGAATTGTTTTTAATAGACAAGCCATCTAAAGTTAATTGGGATATGTTTTAAGAATAAAGATTTTTATCTCCTTTCCTGCTTTGAACTCCACTGATTGATAATAAAGGAGCTACAACAACAAAAAGAAAGTAGAAACCTATAAAAGACAAAGAGAATAAAGACAGAAACAGACAAGAGAATTCAATGCAATTTCGGAAGACAGAACCAGATGGAAGAGAGGTAAGTGACTGATCATAGCAGAGGAAGCAATGGTCTGTCACCTGGAAGGGCATGACCACTAGTAAGTGAGTCAAGTCACCCCAGTGGGAAACCTGAGATGCTCAGCTTTGGAGACTGCAGGTACACTGAAGGGCTGGGTTGCAGCCAGGAGCCAAAAAAAGCTGTTGTTGAAAATTTGTTTATGGAGTAATCATACCTTTCCCTCACCTCACACAGTCAGGTTACTAATTTCCCAGACTGGTGATTAAAAAGTTATTTTCTGTATAACTTAACGGGAAAGGCTGAGACTTAGGGTTACCCAGATGGAGCAGCAGTGGGGAGGCACATGGAAGTCTGCAAAAGAAATGAACTACATAGTTACCTTTCCCCAAATTGCCCTCCATAAGCTGACAGGCACATAAAGAACAGCAGAAGATTCTTTTTCAACAAGCTAAATGGCCCTAAAGAAAAAGCTTCCAGTTTTCTTTTCCCTTCCTCCCTCCCTCCCTCTTTCTCTCTTTCTTATGAACCCCCTGTTCAATCACCCCTAAACAGGCCCCACAGGTTCACTCGTCCTGCCCACTCACTCAGGGCCCCCAAACACTATTTAGAGGCTCACTCTTAAATATGAACAGAGTGCCAAGGCTCTCAAACAACTGAGTAAAACCTCTAGCATGAAAGAGAAAAACCAATGCAAGAATAAAGGGAAAGAAACATCTACAGGAAACAAACAGAAGAGGATATAAGATTTAAAAATCCACAACTGTAGGGAAATAAGATATTTGTATCCTTACACCCAGAAATAGAGGTTATGTAAAGGGATAAATCAAAGAAGAAGAAATACAGTTTTCTTCTGGAGATAAAAATTTAATCAAAATAAAACATTCAATAGAAAAGTTCTAGAATAAAGTTGAGGAAATCTTTTAAGAACTAGCACAAAAGAGCACTAAAATTTAGGAAAGAAAAGATAATTAAGGTAGAGGATGAATGCAAGGGGTCTATCGCCAACCAAAATGATTTCTTTAAAAAGAGAAGAGAGAAAATCGAGAGATGGGAAATATGAAAGTAATATGGCAAAAACATTTCCTAGCAGTAAAAAGTAAAAATCTCCAGACTGAAAGTGTCTCTTTCATGCCCAAGAAAACGAATGGAATGAGACCCATACCAAGGTACATAAACTGAGATGTGAGAGTTCTGGGAGAAAAGAGAAGATCCTAATGGTTCCCCAAAGGAAAAAAAAAAAGTCATTGGCAAGGAAACAGGCATCAGGTAGGACTAGGATTATTCAACAGCTACAGTGAGCGTTAGAGATCAATGAATGTTAGGGATCAGTAAGACAGCGCCTTCAAAGAAGTGAAAGAAAACTAAGTTTCAACCTAGACTTCAAATCGCAGCCAAGTCATCACTGCACAGACTGGATAAAATCACATATTTTCAGAAGGGTAAGAACTCTACAATACTAACCCCGTTCCTTCTTTTAAAAAGCAACTGGAGGACTTTCAAGTCTGCTAATGACAGCCTAGACCAGTCCTCCCATTCAGGTCAACTAAAACCGCTGTATGGAAAAAAATGTATAGAATATATATATATGTAATATTATATATTTAAAGATATTAAATACATAAGTAAATATATTTTTATAAATAATCAATATTTGTATTTTTTCTTAAAAGCATCAGAGAGTTTATAAGATGGCAAAGGAGGGCTTCCCTGGTGGCGCAGTGGTTGAGAGTCCGCCTGCCGATGCAGGGGACACAGGTTCGTGCCCCGGTCCGGGAAGATCCCACATGCCGTGGAGCAGCTGGGCCCGTGAACCATGGCCGCTGAGCCTGCGCGTCCGGAGCCCGTGCTCCACAATGAGAGAGGCCACAACAGTGAGAGGCCCAAGTACCGAAAAAAAAAAAGATGGCAAAGGTTTACCATGCCAAAATGTGAATGCCACACCAAGCACTCAAAGCTGTTCTGACGTGATCAGGAAGAAACAGCTGCACCATGGAGCTGGGGTATTTGGCAGCGTCGCTGGGCAAACCAGATAAAAGGGCCTGCCAAGTAGAGAGTCTGATGAATACCCACACATTAAGTTGAGGTCCTGAAGGGCTTTACTCTTAGAGCAGAGCTTCCCAAACTTGTCTGCACATTAGAATCATGGAGAGCTTTTAAAAATTCCAAAGTGCAGGCCACACCACAGACCAATTAAATCACAGTCTCTAGGGGTGAGACACAGGCATCCGTGTATTCTGAAGCTTCCCAGGTGGTTCCAGTGTGCAGATGAGTTTGGGAACCACAACTACAGGAGAAAGACTGAATTGGAAATAACACTGTTCCCGCATGGATGACTCAGGCAATCTCAGGTCTGGAAGTTCAATCAGATGGTCCCAGGGTGTCGGGAGCAAATGAGAATTCTCTGCGGAGGTGTATATTTTCATCCTGGGCCTCAAATTAGTTCTACAAATAAAACTTCAAACTCAATATTGAGTATAAGGTCTCTATGGCTGAGAACCAGGGGGGGATAGAAGACAACAGACATAAACCCACAAAGACATGAAGACTTCAGATAGTGAAAGTATTGGGCACAGACTCCAAAACCATGTTTCCTGTCTTAAAAGGTAAAAAGCAGGGCTTCCCTGGTGGCGCAGTGGTTAAGAATCTGCCTGCCAATGCAGGGGACACAGGTTCGAGCCCTGGTGCGGGAAGATCCCACATGCCACGGAGCAACTAAGACTGTGCACAACAACTACAAAAGCCTGCGCTCTAGAGCCCGCAAGCCACAACTACTGAGCCTGTGTGCTGCAACTACTGAAGCCCGCGTACCTAGAGCCCATGCTTCACAACACGAGAAGTCACTTCCACAAGAAGCCCGCACACTGCAACGAAGAGTAGCCCCCGCTCACCACAACTAGAGAAAGACTGCGCACTGCAACAAAGACCCAACGCAGCCAAAAATAAATAAATAAATAAAATAAATTAAAAATAAAAGGTAAAAAGAAAAGCTTGAAAACTTCAGTTGGGCAGTGAAAACTAAGAAGTGACTTTGATTTGAAAAAGAATCAAGTAGAAATTCTAGTAATAAAAAATACAATATTCATAATTAAGGATTTAATGGAAAGGTTTAACAGTAGATCATATACAGCCAAAGGCTAGGGAACTGGAATATAAATTAGAATAAAGTATCCAGAACGCATTCATGGAAAGACCAAAAGGATGAGAGAGAAAACAGAAGAGAAGATAAAAAAACATCGAGTAGGCATTGACAAACTTTTGCCTGAAATGTCAGATAGTAAATACTTTAGGCTATGTAGGTCTTACTATGTCTGTTGCAACTACTCACATCTGCCACTGCAGCTTGAAAAAACAAGGTAAACAAATAAGCATGACTATATTCAAAATTTACTTACAAAAATAGGTGGCTGACTCATAGGCCATAGTCTGTCCACACTTAACATAGAATTAAAAGATCTAAAGTAGGCTATGTCTCCAATTAGGCCTCAGAGGAAAATAGAGAGGAATAGGGTAAAGGCAGTAATTGAAGGAAAAAATCGCTAAGAATTTTCAAGAATTCATGAAAGACAGCAATTCACAAATTCAAGAGTCCAGTAAGTCCCCAGGATAAATATCTAAATATCCACATTTTGGTTTGTAAGAAAAAGCAAAAAGAAAGAGAAAATCTTAAACGAAGCTTGAGAAAAAGATTACCCTCAAAGGAGTGACAGAGTGACAGCTGACTTCTCAATATCAAAAAATAAATGATAAAGAGCCAGAACACAGGGGAATGTTATCTTCAATATACTAAGAGAGAAAAAAAAAAAAGCACCTACCTAGAATTCTATACGCCACAAAAATGTATTTCAAAAATGAAGGCAACAAAGAGACATTACTGGACAAGTAAAAATGTAGAATGTAGAGTTTGCCTTCTGTAAATCTGCACCTAAGGATATCCTAGAGGATGCACTTCAGGCATAAGGAAAAGTGATCACAGGCAGAAGGCAAACTTGAGGGGGAGGGAGAGGAAAGCAAAGAAAATGATAAATATGTGAGTAAATCTAAATGAATACTGACTTCGTAGAACAATGACTATTATGCCTTATGGTATTGTAAATACAGAAAGAATTGAAAAAAATAGTAATAATAGTGTGGAATTTGGGAAGTTGGTAATTAATACTAAAGTGTTTGTGTTGTCTAGGAGGAGGGTAAAGGTATGAATTAACATTTACGAAGTCAAGAATGCATACTGTAATTTCTAGGACAACTACCAAGAGAAAAGAAACAGGGTGCAACTTCCAAACTAGTAGAGGGGAAAACGTCAAACTAGTACAATCAATCAAATAAAAAAGAAGGCAAAGAAAGAGAGGGGAAAAACATAGAACAGCTGACACAATAGAAAGTACAAAATAAAAAGGCAGATTTAAACACAAGGTACAGTAAATACATTCAATGCAGATAAACTAATTGCTCCAGTTAAAAACCTAAGATTGCCTATCTAGACCAAAAAACAAACCAATAAAGAAATCCCAAATATATGCTATTTAAAAGTAACTTATCAGGAGTTCCCTGGTGATCTAGTGATCAGGATTCAGCACTTTCACTGCCATGGCCCAGGTTCAATTCTGGTTGGGAACTCCCTCAAGCTATGTGGTGTGGCCAAAAAAACAAAAAACTGTGTAGCCAATAAACATCATTGGCTATATACGCAAAGAATTTAAAAAATAAAATAGGGACTTCCCTGTTGGCACAGTGGTTAAGAATCAGCCTGCCAATGCAGGGGACACGGGTTAGATCCTTGGTCAGGGAAGATCCCACATGCCGCAGAGCAACTAAGCCCGTGCGCCACAACTACCAAGCCTGCCCTCTAGAGCCCGAAAGCCACAACTACTGAGCCCACGTGCTGCAACTACTGAAGCCCGTGTGCCTAGAGGCCATGCTTCAAAACAAGAGAAGCCACTGCCATGAGAAACCCGCACACTGCAACGAAGAGTAGCCCCCGCTCACCACAACTAGAGAAAGCCCACGCAAAGCAAAGAAGACCCAACACAGCCAAAAAACAAAGATAAAAATAAGTTAAAAAATAAAATTAAATTAAAAATTTTAAAAATACAAAATAAAATAAAAGTAACATATCTAAAACATAACCATACAGAAATGTTGACAACTGGAAAATATACTCCAACAAAATGAGGAAATAAATTTAAAAAGAGAAAGAAATGGGATTAAGGAAATAGGGAACTGGAATAGGAAGACAGAAGGTTCTGAGAAGAAAGCTTCCAGGTAAAAGGAGGGCATTGATAAACTAATGTTTCTGAGCATAGGGGCAGGGTGGGGCGGAAATCTGCTGATAGGTTTATGGTACCTCTGATTGAATATTTGGAAAAATTTAGATATAGATTTATAAAAAATTACACAAGTAAAAACAGAAGCAATGAGTAACTCCAAAAAAAAAGAAAAGGATTTCATTTATATAAGAAAGGAAATGCAATCATAATATACTAGTTGATTCTGCGATTAAAAAGTGTTTGCCCATTCTTAATGGCCATCATTAAAAAGTCTACAAATAACAAATGCTGGAGGGGGTCTGGAGAAAAGGGAACCCTCCTACACTGTTGGTGAAAATGTAAGTTGGTGCAGCCACTGTGGAAAACAGTATGGAGGTTCCTCTGAAAACTAAAAATAGAATTACCATGTGATCCAGCAATCCCACTCATGGGCATACATCCAGACAAAACTATAATTCAGACAGATACATGCACCCCTATGTTCACAGCAGCACTATTCACAATAGCCAGGACATGGAAACAACCTAAATGTCCAGTGACAGATGAATGGATAAAGAAAATGTGGTACATGGATACAATGGAATACTACTCAGCCATAAAAAGGAATGAATATGGATGCAACTAGAGATTATCATACTAAGTGAAGTAAGTCAGAAAAAGAAAGACAAATACAATACCGTATCATATCACTTATATGTGAAATCTAAAATACGACACAAATGAATTTATCTACAAAATAGAAACAGACTCAGACATAGAGAACAGACTTGTGGTTGCCAAGGGGAGAGGGGGGGATGATGTGGGAGGTTGGGGTTAGTAGATGCAAACTACTATACATAGAATGGATAAATAAGAAGGTCCTACTGTATAGCACAGGGAACTATATTCAATATCCTGTGATAAACCATAATGGAAAGAATATTTTTAAAAATGTGTGTGTATATATATATAAAACTGAATCACTTTGCTGTACAACAGAAATTAACACAACATTGTAAAACAACTATACTTTAGTTTTTTAAGAAAGTGTTTGCCTATTCTTAATGTAAACACTAATTATTGATTTAACCAAAATTTCTGTTATACTCTGTTGAGCAGAAGAGGGAACGGAGCAAGAGAGAGGAATACTTATTAATAGAAGCCAATAAATGATGTTTAAAAGTGATAAGTCAAGAATTAGCAGTATAATCATATTACTTAGAAATATAAAGATTAACGCTAGAAATATCAGCTAAAAGAAGTAACAGGACCTCTCAGGACAAGGAATGAAGAGTTGAAGAGTAGCAGGACGAATGTAGTTTGTAATTATAATCCTTCTCATTTTATTTAGCTTTGAAATTATATACATTATTTTGTTAAAATTTTAAATTAACAGATGAAAATTTTTTTTAAAAAAAGAAAATAAAAGCAAATAAGAGGAATTTTTCCTACCAGATAAAAATTTAAATGAAAGCTAGGTATCAGAATACATCACAAATTATATATGTTAAACAGTACTTGGCACAGAAATAGACAAATAGATTAATGAAACAGAATAAAAGTCCAGACAGATTCACATTCATATGGGAATTCAAGTCAAGAAAACAGCAGCATTTCAAATCAGTAGAGAAGCATTTATTTGATGATCTGCTGAGACACCTGTCAATCATTTAGGAAATTGCTGTTAGATCCCTGTCTCACACCACACACAGACATAAATTTCAGACAGATTGAAAAGCTAAATGCAAAAACCAAAATTTTAAAAAGAGAATGAGATATTATCTATATGTACTGACTTTGAAAAAGGCCTATAAAATATTTTTAGGTGAAAAAAGAAAATGGTAGTATCATATAATTAGTGTGATTCCATTTTTTCAAGTAAAAATATATGTGAGTGAGTTTGTAAGTGTGTGTTGTGTGTGTAATGAAAAGGGTCTGGAACATGCACCAAATTGTTTATATCAGTGACTAGATTTTCATAGTGGTGATAACAGGCGGGATTATATTTCTCAAAAATGTGGCAAAATTATTACTTTCATTTTTTCCTTTTTTTCATTTTTCAAATAAAAAATGTCAAAAGGAAAAATTTTTAATATTTTAAAGTAAACTTTTAATCTTAAACTTTAAATCTATCCATCTTTTACCAGGGAACTTGTAAAAACTGTGTTTATACATAAAGCCTACAAGAATAAGTGCGTATATTTATATCTGCTAAAGCTTCTTCGATCTTTAATTTTTTAAAAAACTTTATTGAACCTTTCTAAATAGGAAACATTCCCTTTAAGTAACATTTATTGAATGATTATAATGTGCAGTTCATAGAACTAGTTATAGCATGTAATTTGTCATAACACCCTGGGTTCAATATGGCAAATTTTCTACAGAAAATTGCAAGCCAAATTAAAAGAGGAAAATACTCCTTCTACATTATGACATGAAATGACTTCAGAACTCAAAGACAATAATGGCAATTTTTAAATTGACTCCTGTACTGTAGAGAAACTGAAAACATGGAGATTAAAAAAAAAAAGCATCCCTATATATTATCAATGGCAAGAACTACAAAGGAAGAGATGCATTAGGAGAAATTTTTCTGGAAGCATTTAATTTAAAATAAATCCTGCTTGTCCCAATCGTTTTTAAGCCCCAATAGTAAGATGTTTTTTCTCTTTCTCTGTAAGGTACAAAGCAGATCAACAAAATCAAATTGAAAGCCATAGAGGAAAAAAAAAAGACAATTAGAGTTTTTACATTATCTTGGAAAACCCGCATGGATATCTGACACCTTGAGGAGCATCAAATCTACACCTTGACCTCTATATCCCACCTCAAAGTCCTTTCCATCTCTTGCCATCATTTACTCAAAGACTGATTGAATGCCGGCTCTTTGCCAGGCACTGGACACTGGGGATGTGACAACCTCAAGCTGCTGTTAGCAGAGGGAGTGGGAGAGATGGATAAGCCAACAGGCAATTACAATTCAGAACTCAAATGCCAGCCTGGAGGTGTGTGCAGAGTATGAGGAAGTCTGGAGCTCAGACTGCTTCCCACAGATGTCCACCGTCTCCCCAAAGAGAAGCCACAGGAAGGAAGAGAAGAGCAACAAAATCTAAAAGCATTTTCACTTGTGACTGCAAAGTGGATGCCCTGCTACAATCACTCAGACAGGAAAGTGTGAAATGGACATGAGGGTGAGTAAAGGAGCCAGAGCCAGGCTGTGTAGACCAAGGTAGAAGGTCCTTCGTGAGCTGGACGGGACCAGTGCCCCCAGCCCCCTCCCCTCCCCTTCTCACCTGGCCCCTGGTCCCTGTCCTTCCTGGTGCTGCTGTCGTCCTGCTGCCCCTTGTCCTGCTGCCTCCGGAGAGGCTGCTGTAGGCTGTGCACAGCTGTGCTCTTCCGGAGATGCCTCCGCACACCCCATCTTCACTCCCTCCCTCCCCCGCTGCCCCCTCCACTCAGCTCTCATGGGAGGGGGCAATTCTTCCCCGCCCCCCCCCCGGGGTTTTCTATGCCCAGCCCTGCCCTGCCCTTCATTCTCTACACACAACAAATGTCCAGGCACTGACAACTAAGGAATCTACACATAACCACCAGAGATAATGGATGTGTACAATTCAGGGAACAGCTTCCAGGAAGTGCCAAGACTCAGATCCCCCCTCAGGGTCCCTTACATCCCTCTCCCGCTCAGGGCCCAGCCTCTGCCATTGCGGCAGGGAAGTGCTCCAGGCCTCTCCCGCCTCAGAGCCCAGGGAGGGCGGATCTTCTCTTATATTGCCTCTCACTGCCCAGAGAGAGGGAGAACCATCCGTCCTGCTCCACACCTGATGTCCCAGTGCCATTATTGGTAGGTCCCCTTCCACTACCCAAACAGCTTTAGTTTGGATGTTAAGTTTCACAGTCACCTTGACTAGGAATAATCTACTCTAAGACTGACAGTGAGAATACCCATTCCTTTCCAGAAAATCCCATCCCCAGAACCAAGGGAATGATCAGGCCCTGTGGGACCGGACAACAGTCAGACTCCAATTGCCTGCAAGTAGTACATTTACCAAAATCTGGCTCATTCCGTCTTACACATCATGCGTGGGACATCAGCCATCCTCTCCAGGTTTGCATTATGACAAGATCAACACTGTCCCTTTCCAGTCACCCTTCCAGTGAGAGGTGAGTGCTAGGCTCATTAGGAGTCCAAATGAACTTTCAAGTCTGGCCTTGTCACAGGCCAGTCAGACTACAAGCCACCTGTCCATAGGACGGTTCGCCCAGCACGGTTCACCTTCAATGGCAGGACCTCCGGATGTAGGAGGACTGAGACATTTTAGCAGATACACAAGCGCCTAAATATACAAATAAACCACGCACCTACCTACTAACTCTATTGGGAGATGGAGCCTAATATCAGCTCAGAAGTGAAAATCTTTCTGTCTGCAACATTTGGTGTGAACGGCAATATCCAATATCTCATCAGCAAGCTTATGCTACCTGCAGGAAGGTGATGCAGATCAGATCAGAGAGGAAACTGGGCCTTTGCAAGCCATTCACCCTCAGACCCAACCACATGGAGTCAGGACGTGACAGGAAGAAGCTATAAAAGAGCAGGCCCAGGAACCTGGATGGTCTGGGGTCTACTCACCATGCCTTTCCCCTTTACTACTCACTTCAATGTTTATATGGCACATGTGGATTCTGCTCCTGCTTTCGAAGCCTCCTAGCACATGAGATGATTGTCACACAAGGAACACTGATTATGTCTGGGCTGCTCAAGTGTCTCACAGACTGAGTGGCTGAGTTTTCAACCCTACCCGGCACCCAGCTCACGCCAGATTCAATAACTGTAACGCCAGCCTAGAGTGGCATACAGCTATCCTGTGGGTATGAAACACTCCAACGTGCCCCGTATGTCTAAATCTGTATGGAGTTTCTCATTTTCTAAACTGAGTCAGAAAATTTAGACCTGAATTCTAATTCTAGCTTCTCCTCTAAATAGCTCACATCTACTCCCGAGGCCTCAGGATCCTCAAGTGGAAAATATAATGGTTGGCCTAGGAAGCCACGAACGTCCCTTCCTGCTCTGTCATTCTGTGGGACTGCACTTCTGGTGCCAGTTGTCGTCTGGTTGTTGGACCTCAAAAAACATTCTCCAGGCCTCAGTTTCCTCATCTGTTAAAGTGGTGCCAATACAGTGAGCACCTCACAGGGAGGCTGTGGGCTTTAAGTGGGACCGCGTCCAGGGCAACATGCAGGAAATGAATGCATACAGTAGGAACTCAATAAATGTTAGTTTGCACTCTCCCAGATTCTCCATCTGTGTAAGCTGAATGATACCTGCCAGTCTATCCCGTGAAAATTTAAATGAGCTATGGAGAAAGATGGAAGGTGCCTGGAATTAAGAAAAGCATATGAGAAAAAGAAAAGAAAAGCATATGCAAATGGAAGGAATTATTATTATGCAAATACGGACGGAAATCAGTTTCAGAGCAGTAGCAGATTTGATGTGCCTGATTAATTTATTAAACAAACTACAAGCACAAATATCTGAAAACTAAAAACCATCTGCTTTAAAGCCCTGGGCTCATCTCAGATGAGACTGAAAGACAGAGGGCAAAGGAGGAAGCTCAGAAGGTTCCAGGGCTTCTAAGGCCCTGAAGCCAGGCCAGGAGGGAAGCTGAGGTGGGGGTGATGGTGACAGAGTGACTGTTGAAGGAGAGGAGGTGCCGAGGCCAAGGCACACCTGGGAACAGAAGTGATGACGGCTGAAGCAGAGGGGTCGCTGCAGAACTGCTCACTGTGGCTTATGGAGCACTTTGGCTCTTGTTAACATGAGGAAGTTCAGCTTCCCTTGTTAGGAAAAAGGGCAAGAGATTTTACCTAGGAGAGGAATCACCACAAGAAACAGTGTGCCTGCTTCAGCTCAGAGGCCTTGCAGAGACTGAGCTCTCAGGCCCGCAGGCAGTGGGTCTTCTGGGTCTGTTCATACGGAAGCAGAAGCTGTGGGCTGCTCAACGACATACAAAGCTCTGGGCAGGAATCTGGGCTTAGCTGTGGGGTATTTTTTTTACCATTTTATTTCTTAAAAAAAAAAAAAAAACTCAAACATACAGCACAGCTGAAAGCACTTTCCAGGGAACACTGGCATAATCCTACCTGGATTCTATCTTGATTGTTTTGCTATACTACTTTCTTGATCACATCTATCCCTCTATCCATCCATTACTCCATGTTAATTTTGGTGCATTTCGAAGTGACCTACAGGCCTCAATACCCTTCCCCCTAAATACTTCAGCAGGCATACTATTAACTGGAGCTCAATAATTTTTTTTACAGATCTTTCCTTCTGATATAAAATTTACATACTAGGAAATGCACAAATACTAAGATAATAGGTGCTGTGTTTTGACAAATGCATGCACCTGGGTGACCCAAACCCCTATCAAGATGTAGAACATCCAGTCACCCCAAGTTGGCTATAGATTTGTTACATGACCTTGGACAAGACCCTGTTTACCTTTGATTTCAGCATGTCCCAAACTTTTCTGATCACAGAACTCTTTTTCCAAATTCCAAGTTCCAAAGTCTGTCTTAAACAATTCAGCCTACTAGATGGAATGTTAAATACCATTCAAGCCCCCATATTACAGTTGAAGAAATCTGAGAACTGGAGACGTTACTTATCCTAGATCCCTAAGCTGGTAGCACAATTAGGACAGGAAATTAAAATGTATTGAGCAACCTCTCCAAACCAGGAAATATATTAGGTGCTGGGTTGATGTAAAGATGAAATACGATTACATATGTGAAGTGCCTTGCATTACGTCTGGAACAAGGAGACACCAAAAATCATTAGTGCTTTTCTCCTCTGTTCCATACTAACATTTTAATATGTTCACATGGCTAAGATAGTAAATGCACATCCTTCACCTCATTCCAATATAGTAATAACCCACGAGGGAGGCGGGGGAGGCATTTTTATCCACGCTTCGCAGGAGATTATATAGCTTGTCCTGATCATCATTAATAAATGATGGTGGTACCAGGACTTAAACTGAGTCTCCTGACCCTAAATAATTTCAGACGAGAGACTTAGGAGCTTTGTCCCTGTTCTCCCAGGCCATCTGGGACTAGAGTGGAAGAGGAATTTGGAAATGCTAAGAAGGCTATATTTGGTTCCAAGGGACAGAAACCCAACTTGAACTCACTAAAGAAGAGTTTAGTGGTTCTTATAATAGAAAGTCTCTCCCTCTCTCTTTCTCTCTCTCTCCCCCCACCCCCAAACCCTGCCTCCAATTTCCTCTTGTCTTGGCTCCATTCTCTGGCAACACCACCCTCATGGAGGTGGGATGGCCACCAGAAGGTCTTGGTTTACATTCACCCAGGTTAGCAATCTCAAAAGAAAAAGAGAACTTTCTTTTGTTATATCAGGCAAAAATCCAAGGATTGAGTTTACTGAACTAACTTGTTTCATGTGCCCATTCTTGAAACAATTATTATTATTATTTTTTAAAAGGATGGAATCTACTACTCCTGTTACTGGGGGTAGGGTCAGCTCCTCCCACAGCCTGAAAGAGAGGGAGGATGTGTCCTCCAGGAAAATCAACATGCTGTTATCAGAGGAAAGGGGAAATGGACGATGGATGCTGGGCAGCAAAATCTAGTCAACAAAAATAAGTTTAACCAAACTACTGGGTGGGGGCTTCCCTGGTGGTGCAGTGGTTAGGAATCCGCCTGCCAACACAGGGGACACGGGTTCGAGCCCTGGGCCGGGAAGATCCCATATGCCACGGAGCAACTAAGCCCGTGTGCCACAACTACTGAGCCCATGTGCCACAACTACTGAAGCCCGCACGCCTAGAGCCTGTGCTCCACAACAAGAGAAGCCACCACAATGAGAGGCCTGTGCACCACAACTAGAGAAAAGCCCATGCACAGCAATGAAGACCCAATGCAGCCCAAAATAAATAAATAAATTTATTAAGGAAAAAAAAAAAACAACTACTGGGTGACCAGGATCAACTTACACTGTTGAGAGTGGGTTAATCAGAGCTCTCCTGGAACTGTCCAAGCCCAGGCTTTAGAGGTTTTCATGGAGGTTTCACTATGTAGGCACAACTGATCAGATCATGGGCTACTGGTGATTGAATTCAATTTCTAACCCCTCACTCTCCCCCGAAGAATGTGTGGGCAGGGGCTGACAGTTCCAACCCTCTAATCACCTGTTCGGTCTTTCTGGCCACTAGCCCCATCCTGAAACTATCTAGGACCCCCCCTCATGGCTCAAGAGTCAATCCATTAGCATAAACTTAGGTAAGGTTGAAAGGACCTCATTATGAATTAAAAAACACTCCTAACACAAGGTCCAGTGGAAGCTCTTGTCAACTAAGAAAATGCCGAACACTTCCCCATTCCATAATTTAATAAAGCGTTCAGAGTTAAAAGGTCAATGCATTCATGTATTGTGCTTTCCAGGAACTTCACCTGATTTCTCACAGAAATCTTCAGTGCTTAAGCCCAGGGATGCAACAGATGTATGAGGTCCACTCCAAACCCTCCCCAGGAAGGTCCCCAAGCAACTCTGGTCGGTTCCCCCTTCCCCAAAGAGGACAGGGGCTGTGTCCTGCCCCATTGCAGCACTCCCTTACTTCCCTCAGAGATTTTCAGGCATCAGTGAAATTATAAAATAATTTTCCCCTGGCGAGGGTGGGGGGCTTTGGTTTTATTTTCCAAGGGAATCACTATAATTGTCAGCATTTTGAATGCCAGGCCTCGAGGGCAATATTTCTGCTCACAGGAGCCTTCTCATCATCACCATTCCTACTGTGAGGGGGTATGAAAGGTGGGATGTGAAAAGGGATTGGCCCACAGCTTCTCTTTTTCTAAGCACAGAGGACAGAAATAAGAAAAATTGTGGCAAAGATTGGAAGAGGTCAGCAAAGTTCCTCTGGACCCCAGCCTTCATTTTGCCTCCCTCCCCTATAGTCCTTCCTTTCTCCTTCGACAGGGTCCCGCCAGCTTCCTCCTTTCTGCCCCCCAGGAAGGAGACGGGGAAAGGAAGGACAGAGAGAAGACAGAGCCCAGGGAAGCTTGGCACCGTGGAGCCAAAGGAAATCCAGGAATTGAGGAGTGAGAACCAGGACAAGAGACTTTTGAGTGAGTTGATGTTGATATCGATCAAACACGAAAATGGGGGAATTCCTGGCGGTCCAGTGCTTTCACTGCGGTGGCCCAGGTTCAATCCCTGTCCAGGGAACTAAGATCCCGCAAGCTGCACAGCATGGCCAAAAAAAACCCCAAAAAACAAAAACATGAAAAGGGGATCAGAGACAATTACTGAAAAACAAATTACAGATTCTTCAAAACTCACTAAGTGGGAAGAGAAGAACCCAAAATGCAGTTTAGCCACATACGATTGATACTAATTAGAAAGTCCTCCTGTTCTCTAATCCCAACATAGACTCAAATTGGTCTTGATATCACTGTACCATCCCAACCACCATCACCTGGACTCCACATCAACCCTTGTTCCATCTTGTTCAGTCTTTCTAATGACAGCCAGAGGGCACTTCTTAAAACACGAATTGAGGGGCTTCCCTGGTGGCGCAGTGGTTGAGAGTCCGCCTGCCGATGCAGGGGACACGGGTTCGTGCCCCGGTCCGGGAAGATCCCACATGCCGCAGAGCGGCTGGGCCCGTGAGCCATGGCCGCTGAGCCTGCGCGTGCTCCGTAACGGGAGAGGCCACAGCAGTGAGAGGCCCGCGTACCGCAAAAAAAAAAAAAAACAGGAATTGAGTCATGTAACTCCCGTGCTTAAATCTTTCAACTGTTTCCAAGTCCACTTAGAATCAAATCCAAAATCCTTATCACGCCTTAAAAAGCTCCACATCATCTAGCCTCCACCAACTCATATCTTATTGATCTCCCTCCTCCCACTGAGCACTGGCCACCAAACTTTTAGTTTCTCAAGATACCAGGAAACTACCCCAAGACCTTGACTCATGCTGTTACTGCTTCCTGGAAAACTTTCCAGTTCTCCTCCACACCAGCTCCCGTTCATTGATAAGACCTCAGAGTTCTCTGTTAAATGCCCCCATCTCAATCTCAATTAGGTTCCCCATGTTGCAATGGCTATCAAATAAAGTCAAAGTGTAAATGGAGAATAGCTTAGAACTCTATTAATATATTCTGGAAAAGATTTACCAATTTGTAGATATGAAAGGATTCAATCGATTGGTGGGAAAGACTAGTCCTAGGATATGTAGATAGTTTAGCCTGGACAGCATTAACTTACTTAAATTCTTAAAGTTCCACCAAATTTTTCTCCATTTTCCCATTCATTCACCTGATCCTCCTGGGGGAGACAGAGCATCAAAGAAGTTGAGAGTGGGGAAGAATGTTGTGTAACAAGAAGTGTACTGAGACGGGGATCGGAAATCTGGACTCCATTCCCCTGTCTGCCAGCAATTAGTGTAAATTGGGGCAAGTCAAGTCTGCACTCTGGGCCTTAGTCTCCTAAACTCTGATAATAGTCTCTAAGATTCCTTCTAGCTTTTGTTTTTCAAGATACTAGGCTATCTGGATTAAATCCCCCCTTAACTCAATAATTTCTCCTAAAGTGCTCTAATGTAAACATACTCCTCTTAGCTTAGACACATGAGTGATATAGAACTCTGCTTCCCAAGGCATTCACTCCTTCTTTGTCGACCTGTGGTCTTAGAATCTGCCTCTCCGTAATTTCCTCTCATTAATCTTAGTGCACCAGAATAATCCAGAACAAGAGAATTTATCTGGCCCCATGACAGTGTTTAAAATGTAAAGATATTATCCTGGCCTCCATTTTCCAAGTTAAACCTCTCCACTTCCTTTCACTCTGTATATAAATGCTTTCCAGACACCTCAACATCCTTCTTGCCTATACCGGTCCTCTCTAGTTTATGAATGTCCATCTTAACACTTAGTTCCCAAAACTAAATTGTATATCCTTGCTGTGATCTCAGCAGATAGCTCTAAGAGTATCATCAGTGATCCAGGAAGAATACTTCTCCAAGCATTTTGGAGCAAGCATTGGCTATCAATATGGCTGTTGATTTATTGTTTAAACCATCTACATTATACTACTGCTTTTCATAGTAGTGGTTCCAGCTGAGCCTGAACTGGGATTCAGAGGCTGAGATTATCTGATGAACTGGTTCTAATGGTGACCCATAGGCAGTGACCATTCTGCATGAGGTGATTTTCATGGAGGAAATAGCTTGTGGAGAGGACTTGGTGCCAGAGTGCCTGGATGAAAATGAGAAACGAGGATATAGGTGTCTATCAAAATTGTGGCCTTCATCATGTCTTAGATCTCTGGAGAGTTGGGCTGGAAATGATACTAAGGTATACACAAGAGAGTGTCAGAGATTGGGGGAGGTGGCGCTACTCATTTCTGGTCATGACCTAGAGGAGTCTGATGTGGTGAATACTGAAGGAAACATGGCCCTTGCATTGTCTGTCTCTGGGAGGGAACTTGGGGTTCCCTTGGAACACCCCAGCAGGCAGTAAGCAACAGACAACAGTGGGGGAGGGGAACCTGCTCCTTGGGTAGCTTGTGGCAACCTTCTGAGGAACCCAAGAAAAGCTTAAGGGCACTTTGAAGGTGAACTGAAATCCGGTCTCAGGCACTGCCAGGGAAATCCGAGCTAGGGAAGTTGAATTACTACTGGTAATGAGAGCTCATTGGGACCAATAAACTGATGAAGCAAAGAAATTTGGGTTCTCTTAATATCAACAGTTGATGCAATCTCTTTCATGTTAATGTAAATCTAGAGCATCCAAGACTTTTGTGAAAAACTCCCAAGTGATGCCATATCTGCTGGTTTACATACTATATTTTGAGTAACAAGAAATCAGAATACATGGCCACAGATCCTCTAAAAAAGTAGTGTCAGACAGAGAAGTCTCCTGAACTTGTAGTATAATAAGTTGGCGTCATTGCTCTTAGCTGAGTTTCCATCTTTCTAAATCCTCTGACACTTTTTCCTAGTTGCTAAGAATGAACCTTTGCTCCCAACATTTTCACCATCTTTGTGTGGTCCCTGAAAATAAAGAGAGAAAACCCACTTGCAAAGGAAATGCCTGGGAATCGAAGGTATCTGCTTTGGGAGATGGAAAAAATCAGCTTTTCTTAAGGACATATTAAAATTAATCCTAGAAACAGATCTTGAACTTTTGTTATATTTGAACTGACATGAGATTTTCCAGAATGACTAGCAAATGAGAGAAGTGAGAAAAAATAAGTCATTTTGATAGGATTTCCTCACTTCTTTAATCCCAATATAAACTGTTTAGAGTTCTGTAGAGACTTCACCCATATAAAATCAAAACAAATGCTTACAGGAGGCTCCCTGGTGAGCTTCTAGATCTCGAGATCATTTTGGCCCGAGGGTGGTGCAGAAGCCAGATGGGTAGGTGAGGGGCAGAAAGAACAGGAAGTGATCTCACCCTGAATGACAGGCCCTGCTCTCACTCAGCCCCCAGCCCAAGTGGCTCATTCCTCTTCCTTTAAACAGGGTCAGAGGATCTTCACTACTGCCCTCATGCATCACACTCCAAATCTCACACAGAAAACCCTTTCTAACAACCAGCCTAAAACACAAGACAGCCCCTCAGGGATCGGCATACCAGCAGAAACTACATCACACTCAGGTACAGAGGGGTCTACAGACACACCCTTTGCCACCAGAAGATGGCATCTCAGAGGAAGACCACCCCAACTCAGGCTCGACCTTCAGAGCAAGCACTGTGGGTGCCCTTCTTCTTGTCCCTGCTACCATCTTGAAGTCCTGGGGCCTTAGCTCTCCAGCAGCAGTACTTTGGTGACCCTGCCCACTCAGGCTCAAGTAACATTTCTGCTGACAGTGTGTGAGGTGCAGACTGTTTACACAGCACTTCCCCTCCAACAGAGGCTCCCTGAGCGTAAGAATACTAACTTCAGAAGCCAAAGTGATGACCAGCTGGCTTCTTTCAGTGGGCCAGGCCCCAAGCAAGTCACAGATGAGGGAACACACACCTTGCAGATGGATGGCAGGGAAGCAGCTGCCTCGGGTAAAAGGTAGCCAGGCAGGTGTCCAAACTTGGATGGGTGACTGATAAAGAAATTTATTCTGTCCTTTGATTTCAGCCTGCCAGCCCAGTGGTTGTTTTTCATATCTCCTTCCATTTATTGATCTTTTAGTCCTCACCTTTCTAAAAACCGAGGAAGCTTATGACAAAAGCCAAAAATCCAACAGACCCCTTAAAACCAAAATAAAAGAACCGGGGCCTGGATTGGAAAACCAGGAAAGCACTGAAGTATATAATCTAAGCTGTAGACGATCATTGTAATCATCTCCCAAATCAGCTCTGTGCTCCTGATAGCCAAGGCAAAAAAGGAAAACTATTAATTTTTAAATTCTTACCTAATAAAAGGAAACATTCTTGTTTATTAACAGAAACAAAAAGTCTCCTGTCTCTAAACTCTAAGGTGACCCTTCAATATCTTGGGTTTTCCCAATTTGATTAAATCACAGTCAGGGCTGACGTACTGTTCCTGGGAACTGATTCTGCCAACACTGGAGAGTCAGAAGGCCACTGTCTTGTTTCTGGACTTTATGTACACCTCTATGCAGGGAATATGTGATGATGTTATAACTTATAGAGTTACACTTCTGAAATACAGATGAATTATTGAACTTGAACTGTCAAACAACTCTAAAAATTGATATCTCTTAAAATAACAATTATTTTCATATTAGAGTCCCAACATCTTATGGTGGAAGGGTCCATGTATGCTAACTATGGGGGAGGTGACACTCATCTCCTGAAATCCTGCCCTCCTGTTTCTTTTCTTTTTAACCTGACATATAACAGTGCTTGTTTGTCTGCTTGTTGTTTACGTTTTTAAAACCTGGGGTGTGATCATTTACATATATACATAACATAACAATTACCATTTTAACCATTTTTAAGTGCACAGCTCTGTAGCATCAAGTACCCTCATCTTTTTTCCCATTTCTGCAACCCAACCTCCACTCTTAGCCCCTCCTATAAAGAGAAAATCTACAGACATTGTTATTTTTCTTGGGGCTTTATGTCTCTTTACCTCTTTTTTTTTTTAATGAATTTATTTATTCTTTCTTTATTTATTTTTTGTTGCTACGTGCGGGCTTTTCTCTAGTTGTGGCGAGCGGGGGCTACTCTTTGTTGTGGTGCGTGGGTCTCTCACTGCGGTGGCTTCTCGTCGCGGAGCACAGTCTCTAGGCGCGCGCGCTTCAGTAGTTGTGGCTCAAGCGCAGGCTCCGTAGTTGTGGCACACGGGCTTAGTTGCTCCGTGGCATGTGGGGTCTTCCTGGACCAGGGCTTGAACCCATGTACCCTGCATTGGCAGGCAGATTCTTAACCACTGCGCTACCAGGGAAGCCCCTTTGTGTAATTTTAAGGAGATAGTTCAACAACAACAGAAGAAGAAAGAAAACAGCCTCAAACATGCTTCAAGGAATTTGGGAGGCTTGGGAAGCAAAGTAAAAAGTCCCCGAGGACAAAGCCCTGTATTTAAATACCAGTGAGGTGACTCGCAGGGCGAGGTGGGGCTTATGAGATGCCAAAGCAAGTGGTCAGTTGACTAGTTTTCGTCCAGTGAATCATCTGGTTGAGGAAAACACCAGCAATCTCTGCCGGCAGCTTCCCCAGCCTCACCTAGAAACCCACCATCAGCCTCACTTCCTTTCTCCCGCATTTGAGGTCTGGGCATCTGCATGAAGCGAAGTGAGGAAACATCCATGCTCTGGGTCACTCCTCCAAGCCCTGGCAGGAGACCCCTGCCCCTCCCTCCCTTCTCCCACAGGACGAGCTGAGCTGGGAGACTTCAGGCAGCCACCCATAGCCAGTCCCTCCCACACCAGGACTCAGGCTGGGGCCCAACGCAGAGGGGCTGCTGGGAATCAACGCAGGGACAAGTAGTTTCCTCCTGCCTGGTAAACCCTTGGAACAATCTGATGACTAGATTTTTTAACTCTGTTCCACAAAAAAAAAAAAAAAAAAAAGTGTTCCTGCAATAAGAGCAGTCAAGGAAGTATCAGTTCTGTTTTCTTTTGGTTTTTTGCAGTTGCTACATTTTCCGGTTGAAAACTGCTTGAGTATCTATAATGTTGTCTCCACTTCGCCTCTCTAGCTTTCTTACTTTACTGAGAGCCCTGAAACTCGCCATGCCTCTAGAGTATACAAACTTTTTCAAAAGTTGTTCAAAAATCCCTACCACTGTAGCAGTGAAACTACTGAAAGCTCTCTGTTCTTTCTCTGAAAATGCCTTCTTGTGGCCAAATCTCCAACAACCTCCAAGCTCAGAACGTGCCCAAATCCCCCCAGTCTGTCCAGAGGGTCTGGAATGCTGGGCACTTCCAGGAAAGACCTAGCACCAGATTTCCCCAAGAAAATGGTTGCCCTTTGGTGCAACCATTTCACTGGGCTCAGAGTACTGTTGTATAAAGTTCTAGGGAACCAGGCTCAGTTCCTTCTAAGCATAGAGTCACTGTTCTGAGGACAAGTCCAAAGCCAAGGTTTTCAAGACTTCATGTTGGGCCCCGCCTTGCTTTCCTACACTCTAAGGGAGAAAGGGAGGAAAACAAGGAAGAACTATAGCACTTGTTGTTGTTTTAGGATGATAGTACTTTTTTTTTCTGGCAGGTGTGGGCTTAGAGCACAGGTTCAATAACGACATCAGGAAACCCCACCTGTTGGGTGGATGAATCTGTTGGGACTCTCTGAGTTGCAACTGAGAAAAATCCCCTTGCTCAGCAGGCATGAGCAAAGGGGAATTTATCGTCTCAGGGAAATGAACATTTCACGGGTGGGTCTGGCTGGATACCTAATTCAGACCAAATGATGCCAGGAATCAATCTCTCTCTTGCTAACTATTCATCTAATTTCCTCTATGTTGCCTTCATTCTCAGCACACCATCATGTGGAACTCCCAAAGAATCCAGGCTTTCATTCAATTAGACTAAGGAGAGAGCTTCTCTCCTTTTGTATAGCTCCACATAAGTCCCCGGACTGATTCACAATGGACTGACCTGCACGGCATGCTCTCTCTGCTTCAACAAATCAGGAAACTTGAAAAATGAAATAAGCTGATTGGCCAGGTTTGGCCCTCCGGAGCCCTGCTACTCCAAAGGAAAATTGAGGTGATGTTACCAGAAGAAGGAAAGGATGGAGGCCAGACAAGAATATGAAATGCCCTCGACAGGGGCATGTGGTGGTCTTGTGTAGCCAAGACTGCTTGGGGTACAAGCAGGGACAGCTCACAGGTCAGCAGTTCCAAGGATCAGTCATGTCTGTGGCGCATAAGCTCAAAGGCCTTGGTGAGAGTGGTGAATAAATTTCAGAAGCAATCCACGCTTATGAGCTGAATCATCACAACTCCTAAATGGCAACCTGAATTCAGGGAAACTTAGAGACGCGGGTGAACCAATGAATTTCGTGGAGAACACAGAACTTGCACCAAGTCTTGAAGAATGCGCAGGACCGGATGGAAAGATGGGCCGGGGTAGCAGCAGGAACTATGCAGTTCTGCATGAATAAAGGCTAGGCGTCTGGCACAAGCGTGAGAACCGTGGCAGAGAGGAAGGGCCACGGCTTCCGAGGGCAATCAGCCCCTAGGGGAGGGGGAGACATATGGGCAAGAGTGGATGGGAATTTGAGGGACCAGATGAACACTCCATCACTGAGAGCAGTGACTGACTCGTTCTGTCCTCTTCCTTTTCTGTCTGTCTCTGATGTTTTAACATTGTCAGTATTTTGACTCTACCTTGGGCTAAATACAGGTTTTTCTGTATTGCATTCTAATTGTTTAAGAGCAGAGCCACATGCAGGAAAGCATTCCCAGCAGGATGCCAGTGCACAGTGATCCAAAGCAGGCCCAGGGCCCTCATGCTTTACCCTGCCATGTGCCTACCTGTCATCAAGATTTCAGGGCTGCCAAGAGACAGGGGCATGGTAGCAGACTTAAGCCATCCTGTTACTAGGAGATGCAGCTGATTAGTTAGATCACTTGTAAGCAGAGATTAGTATCCATCATCACCTGGGAGAAAACAAGGGGCGGAAGGATTGGGGCACAGGACAGGTAGGAGGCAGGGAAGGAAGAGCTAAAGGAAAGACTCATGACACGGTGTCCTTCAGAGTCAGGGAAGGGCAGTAAAAACACAGCCTTGGAGCCACAAAGACCTCGGTTTAGTCACAGGGTACAAACTTTCAGTTATAAGACGAATAAATTCTGGGACTCTAACGTACAGCATGGTGACTATAGCTAATAATAGTACCATATTTGCTAAAATTTGGTAACAGAGTAGATCTTAAGTGTTCCCACCACACACAAAGAGTAGTAACTATATGAGGTGATGGGTTTATTAATTAACTCGATTGTGGTAATCATTTCACTATATATGTATATTAACTCATCACATTGTACATCATTAAAAAAAATCACATTGTACAACGTAAAAAAAGACGGACCTCAGTTTAAATCTGCGCTTAATAGCTGGGAGGCAGAACTTAATCTCTTTAAACTGCAGGTTCCTCACCAATAAAACAAGGATCATAAAACTTGTATTTTATTGCAAGCATTAATAAAGAGGAAGGAAGGAAAGTCCTGGCTCTGTATATTATTGTTCTGCCACTCCCTCACCATGGGTCCTGGGACAGATTAACCTTAAACTCTTTAAGCTACAATTTCCTCATCTGTAAAATAAAATGATAAAAGTGCCTAGTTCAATGCGTTGTGGTTCGGATTAGATAAGGTAACGCACATACAAATTCAACAGCGTCTGGCAACAGTAAGCACTTAACAGGTATTAATGATGATGATGGTGATGATGATGATCTTAATTGCATTAGGGTGCTTGCGACTGTATGTGACAGAAACCCCAAACAGAAGTGACTTAAACTGTAAAGAAATGTTATTACATGATGAAAAGTCCCAAGGTAAAGAGGTTCCAGAATGAGTAATTCGTTGGCTCAAAAATGTCATCAAGCATCTATGCTCTTTCCTGCCTTCATTCCGAGCTTCTCAACACGTAGGCTGTTTCCTAACTTGGGTTAAACCTCATGGGTGCAAGATGGCTGACATCACTCCGGATACCACATCTTCTTCTAACAATCTCCAAAGGTGGAGAAGATCACGTCTTTCCTTTTCAAGAAAAAGGAAAATTTTTCTGGAAGCCACCCTCTATCAGCAGACCTTCCCTCACAGTGTAATAGGGAAGAAACTTTGTATTCTATTACAAGTTAATCACTATAGGGATGTTGCTTATAAATTTAAATTATATATATGGCCCATCTCTGGGAACTCTGTCTCCCAGGTAATGAGCATTAAGCTAAAATACCTTTGTTTAGCTCACAGGAAACATCCTGACCAGGCCCACCAGTGAATGACTGCAGGAGGGAAGAAATTAACACAACCCCTCCAGAGCTTTACTCTCTCCTCCTTAAGTATAAAAGAAGCCTGAATTCTAACTCAGGCAAGACAGTTCTTTGGGACACAAGTCCACCATCTTTTCGATCTGCTGGCTTTCTGAATAGTCGCTATTCCTCACCCAACAACTCCTCTCTCCATTTATTGGCCTGTCCTATGGCGAGCAGCATAAGTTTGAACTGGGTAACAACAGCTCCTTAGCCAGAGTTCCATACACATGCTAACACCTAAACCTATCACTGGCCTCTCAAGAGATGAACGACATCATGGTTCCCTTAGCAAGGAAGAAGGTGGGTATGGCTGTTGAGAAGGCAACCAACATCAGTCACCTTGATAATGATGATGAAAACTCTGGTCACAGAGTACAGAGGAGAGAGAGCTGTACGTGGGGGAGAGGGGAGAGGGCACTTTAGCTGTTTACTGTAACTCTTTTTTTTTTTTTTTCGTACGCGGGCCTCTCACTGCTGTGGCCTCTCCCGTTGCGGAGCACAGGCTCTGGGCGCGCAGGCTCAGCGGCCATGGCCCACGGGCCCAGCCGCTCCGTGGCATGTGGGATCGTCCCGGACCGGGGCACAAACCCGTGTCCCCTGCATCGGCAGGCGGACTCTCAACCACTGCGCCACCAGGGAAGCCCCTACTGTAACTCTTAAGAGAAGAATCTTTGGAACCACAAAGTTCTACCCCAAATCTTGGCTCTGCTACTTTCTCATTGTGTGAACCTGTGCAATTATTTATCCTTTATGCCTTTGTTTCCACAGCTTAGAAGGTCAATATCTAAAGGATGTTTGAGAATAAAATTAAGCCACACAGAGTAAGTGCTCAATAAATAAGTGAAACTATCTTTAGTACTTCTAGCCTAGCAACAAGCACAGAAGCCAGATCAGTTGCTATGCCAACAATCACAGAAGCTATTGAACATGTCTATATGTGCTACTACAGTAGACTCTTCTCTGGGGCCACAGAAGCATGTTCAGAATGAGGGGAAGAGATTAGGAATGCAGTTGTGGAACCAAACAGGATCCAAGCTGCTTCCAGTGGTAACATTTAGGAGCTATATAATCTTGGGGAAGTTACTGAACCATCTCTTGGCCTCAGTTTTCTCATCTGCAAAATGGAGTAACAGGCATTAAGTTGTGGGATTAAACGAGTTAATACAAATGCCTGCGGTGTAAACTGTCAATAAAGGTCAGCTATTGTTAGCAGGTTTTCTCCTTTTGCCATAAAGATGCCGTTATTCTATTCTGTCTCTCACTCGGCAAACTGTCACAAAAGCAGCAGAGAAAAACCTGGCTTTCAATTCTTGCTCCTTCTCTTAACAGCCACAAGGCCTCTGAACATCGAGTGCTTCTTCAGTAACAGGATCAGCCCATCTACCCCTCCAGAGATGACAGGCTCCGAACACAAAGTTTTGAAGACCGAAACCCAACATATAATGTCACATTATTTATACTTACTGCCAACAATTCCAATTTTTGTCTCATTCTTTCTTATCACCCATACTCTTCTTTGGCTTCCTGCCTGGAACTTTATCCTCTACTATGTCACTACTTATCATCATCTCCAATAACTCCATTTTCCCTTCAACCCAAATCTTTATGCATCATTACTAATAACCTCTTCAATGTGCCTCGAACTTTTTACTCTGGGATGGTGGGAAATACATGTATGTGTATTCTTTTTTTAAAAAAAAAATATTTATTTATTTATTTAATTTATTTATTTTCCTTATTTTTTTGGCTGCGTCGGGTCTTACTTGTGGCACACGGGATCTTCACTGAGGCGTGCGGGGTCTTTCATTACGGCACGTGGGCTCTTTGTTGTGGCGCGTGGGCTTCTCTCTAGTTGCGGCGTGTGGGTTTTCTCTCTAGTTGTGGCACAAGGGCTCCAGAGTGCGTGAACTCTGTAGTTTGAAGCACGTGGGTTCCCTCGTTGAGGCGCACAAGCTCAATAGTTGTGGCGCGTGGGCTTAGTCGCCCCGCATCATGTGGGATCTTAGTTCCCTGACCAGGGATTGAACCCACGTCCCCTGCATTGGAATGCAGATTCTTTACCACTGGACCACCAGGGAAGTCCCGTGTATTCTTTTTATTTATTTTAAATTCAATCTATTTTCCCCATCTCACAGGGACTGGTGCTGAATCAGCATATGCAAAATGCTAGCTAAGCACATAGTAATGCTTATTATAAATGCTAAATAAAATATATGATGTCAATAAATACTTGCAGAAGTCCTACTGTGTGCAGGGCACTAGGCTACTGAGATGACTCAGGCACAGTTACTGCCCTCAAAGAGCTGACCTACTCCAGTTTGGGAGTGAAGACTTGTGACTAAGTAAACATTACACATATAAATACTTCTCAAATAAATATTTAAAGTAATAAAGGCCTTTTAGAAAGAATAATGAATTTAACAGGTTTCGAAATGGAAGTCACTGAAAAAGCACCAGAAGGTGAACTTTCTCTAACAACCTTTAATATTTTAAATGTTTGAGACTGTATCATTCTTTCCAGAGCAGATGAAACCCAGATGATGACCTGCTAAAAGTGTAACTACTTATAGGTTTCATTTGTTTATCCTTTTCTGATCTGGCCTGAAGATGAAGCAGTGGCTGGGTGTGAGTGTGGGACGGGTGACTGTAGCCTCTAACCTGGGTGTTTAACCCCAACAAAATGTGATGCTGACCAGGGTGATGGGGAGATAAAGTGTTTACTGGAAGGAAAGTGGGATGAAATTCCCTTTAAGATTTCTGTTTCGGTCTGTGTTCTTTGTGCTTCTTCATACAGCAGAAACCAACTCTGACTGTCTCAAGCAAAACCGTTTAGAAGGTTAGTAGGAACTCACAGAATCCACAGGAAGCTGAAGTTCAGGCTCTGAAAACAGGCTGGAATCAAGGCTGTTCCAGAGAGTCTGAGGCATCCGGATCACAGCCAGGCTCACTCTTAACATTCACAGGGTCCAGGACAAGCCTTCAAATGGAGCCCAGGGCCTGTGCCCACAACCCACCCACTTTCTCATTCCAGCTGCAGCCCCATTTTACTCCACAAGGGGCCTTTACACACTGGTGAGTAGCTCTCATACAAGCTCCTCCCATATACCACTCTCCCTCTAAAATATGCTCTCAGCCACCCCTTGGACCTGGGGAGTGTGAACACTGTGGCCTGATCTGCCCTCACAGGCTTGGGGCACTTCGGGCAGGATGCCCAGAATATGGTCTAGAAAAGAGGGTATGGGCTCTGGGTGGACGGACGTGAAGCCAGAGGGATAAAAGTGGGGTCCTCTTGCCCAGGTCTAGGGAAGATACCACCCAGTGGCCAAACCTGTCATCTGTCCTCCCCAAGGCTATTCCAAGGAAGAGGCATCACCTGGGTTCCTGGGCTTCCTCCCAAGACCACACGCAGAAGTGCAAAGGCAATCTACAAAAGAAAAAACATCAGGGCACTGTGGGCAAAGGTGACTGGCTAGATAGTCCTAAAGCAACAAACACTTCTGGCCATCGCTTAAGGCTCATGACTTTTCAACTCATAATAGCTGTTTACTCTGTGCTAGATCTGGGAGCATGTCCATCACCAATCATACCCAAAAGAAAACAAATCTCTAGTCAATTCTAAATTTTTTTAGTATACCTATCTGTAAGATCAGAGGACAGAAGGGTGTTTATTTAATCACTGCTGGCATCACAGTAATCTACCTTCCTACTTCTTCCCACATATCCCCAAGCCCTATCCCCGAAGTCTCCACTCCCTTGGAACTAATGTAAATGATCAAGATAACGAAGAAAGTTCTCATAGACTATCAGTTTAAAAATCTAGGACAAGGTTGGGCTAGAATGGGACCCGAAACACACATGTCCACTGTGGCTCCCTGTTGACAAAAATACTGTCCTGGACATATACCCGGGACCCAAGGCAGGGAGGGAAACAGCAGATAACAGGGAAGAACCAATCTGACTCCCTATTAGATCTGTTCCTTTTACTTTAATCTTTGTGCTCTGTTGCCTGTGCTTAGTCATGCTGGCTCTGTACCTTTTGTAAAAGAATGTTGCCTGTAGCCTGAAATATACAGGTTAGCCTATTCTGAAGACTCTGACTTTTAAGAGTCCATTCGTATAAAGGTAAAATGTTGCAGAACAGAGAATAACATTTGTCTTGTTGGGGGTTTCCAGGAACATGGAGACCTGACCTACGTGGACAGCTGCAAGAATAAAGGATTCTGACACCAAGAGGTTGGGAAGAACCAACCACGCCCCTCCCTCGCTTTGCCTTTAAAAGTGCCTTGCTCCAAGCCTCCCAGGAAATTGGGGTTTTCTGGGCATGAGTCACCCATCTCCTTGCATGGCCGTGCAATAAACCTTTCTCTGATCCAAACTCCGACGTTTCAGTTTGTTTGGCCCCACACTGTCCGTTGTCGGGCACATTAATCTGCATTCAGTAACAAGCAGAGAAGTAGTTTAGAGCATCACAGAATCCTCACTAAACTGTCAGGCACCTTAAGTTTCTATGTCTAGTCCCCTATTTATAAAAGAGAGAAATGTAGGCATTAAGTGTGCAAAATAAATTATTTAATGAAAGCTTCACATGTATGCAGGTAACAAGGAGGGAAAGAAAACCATCTTTAGAAACATAGAAAAGTGTACTGATTTGTTACGCGTACTGTATTGTTACGTAGAGAGGCAAGTTGCTGAACACTGTGATGAGTATCATGACAACTGTATGAAAATCAGGAGAAATTACATGTACATTCATACTTGTAATATGTTTAAAATATCTTGGAAGGGTATATGAGTAAATTAATGAAAGTGGTAGCAGGGACTGGTGGTTGGGGAACTGGGAACGGAGGGAAAGTGATGTGAAAGCAAAGGAAACAAAAGTTGAGGTGCACTTGTTCATATTACCCCAGAGATCCATAAAAGATTAGAACATGTGTTTGTATTATCTATTCAAAACTGTAAATGGAAAGTCAGCTGCAGCGCTGGGGGTAAACAAGGATGTGCCAACCCCTTTCAGAAAACATACCCTCCTAAGAGCCAAGTTTTGAACAAATGGGATATTTTAAAAGAAATAATTGGGAAATCCTGAATTGCTTGACTGATGTATGACTGAGACTGGAATTTGCTTCCAGAATTTATTTCCTTTGTTTCTCCTGCTTCCTGTTTATTCTTTTTTTTTTTTTTTTTTTTTTACGCAGGCCTCTCACTGTTGTGGCCTCTCCCGTTGCGGAGCACAGGCTCCGGATGCGCAGGCTCAGCGGCCATGGCTCATGGGCCCAGCCGCTCCGCGGCATGTGGGATCTTCCCGGACCGGGGCACGAACCCATGTCCCCTGCATTGGCAGGTGGACTCTCAACCACTGCGCCACCAGGGAAGCCCTCCTGTTTATTCTTTATATAGTGGAAGCACAAGAATCAGCAACATTATTTTCTAATCTTTGGAAAAATAAACACGGGCAAAGGAAATTCTAAGAAGCCAAGAAGCACAAGAAAAAAGAAGCACCCAAATGCTTTAGCCAGCTATTTGGAAATTTCTTAAATATGCTCAGAAATGTGGAAGAGCAGATCTGCCAAAGAGAAAGTAAATTTGAAGGCATGGCAAAGGTGAACAAAGACCATTATGAAAGAGAAATCAAAACCGACACTCCTAGGGACTTCCCCAGTGGCGCACTGGTTAAGAATCTGTCTGCTGGCCTTCCCTAGTGGCGCGGTGGTTGAGAGTCCACCTGCCGATGCAGGGGACGTAGGTTCGTGCCCTGGTCTGGGAAGATCCCACATGCCGCGAAGCGGCTGGGCCCGTGAGCCATGGCCACTGAGCCTGCGCGTCCAGAGCCTGTGCTCCGCAACGGGAGAGGCCACAACAGTGAGAGGCCCGCGTACCGTTAAAAAAAAAAAAAAAAAAAGAATATGTCTGCCAATGCAGGGGACACCATCTCTGGTCCGGGAAGATCGTACATACCACAGAGCAACTAAGCCCGCATGCTACAACTACTGAGCCTGCCTGCTGCAACTACTGAAGCCCGTGCGCCTAGAGTCTGTGCTCTGTAACAAGAGAGGCCACCACAATGAGAAGCCCACACACCGCAAGGAAGAGTAGCCCCTGCTCTCCGTAACTAGAGAAAACCCACGTGCAGCAACGAAGACCCACGCAGACAAAAATAAATAAATTTTTTTAAAAGGAACTAATTAATCCAAAAAACGGCAAAAAAAAAAAAAAAAAACCCTTAAAACACACACACACACAAAAACCCACCTACACTCCTCCCAGAGGAAACAAGGAATTCAAATAATTGTTCTATTAACTGAACACGACTCTATACTTGCAAAAGAAAGATCTGCAGATACATTATTGACATTCTGAATATACCTAAGTATATAAAGTTTTAAAAAAGGCGAGAAAGATGATACTGTTTGAAAGAACACAGGAATCTTCCAACATTGCTTGAAAAATTGTTTTAAAAGATTTGCTCTTATCTGTTAAAAATGTGAACTGACTAATAAAAGGACACTTGGTGCCTTGCTCCAAAGTAAGTCAAGCAGGTTAAGAATGCTTCTAGAATGCTACAGTGGTTCACAGACAAGAATGCCCTGATTTCCATCATTGCAACTTGATCCTGAGGCAGCCCCAGGACCCTCGATTGGCTCTAACTGTGATTTCTATCAACTGCCACGTTAAACAAGAACTACAGGGTTTTGGGTTCAGTATTAGTACACAGTCCCCTTCTCTCAAAAGAAACTTACCTGGTGCATCTGCCCTTCAACATTCCACAGACGGAAAATGTGGGTATAGAGAAAAGTGGGAAGCAAAGGTAAAGCAGGGCTAGGAGATAACTCACTACATAAGAAAGGGGAGCAGCAATTAGTAACTTTTACTGACACTCCTGGGGGGGGGGCGCGGTGCACTTTATAAACATCATCTGATTCAGTCCTTACAACCACTCAGTGAGGCAGGTACTGTTATTCTCCCTGTTTTTTCAAATGAGGAAACGGGGGTCAAGAGGTTAAGCACTTGCGGAAAGTCACTCAGCTCCCACAAGCTGCTCTGCTGGGAGGGGGCTGGGAAAGGAGTGTGACGAGGGTAGGGTAGCTCGAAATCTGCCCCCAGCTCCTAACCTCACTTCCACTGGGGCCAACCTAATTTCACACATGGCCTGTATTCCCTTGTGCCCAAGTTAATTTGTAAGATTGTCCTACAATTTCCTTTAGAGAGTGACTCTATTTGAAGGCTCTTAGTCACAAGGGCACAAACATCTTTTCGAAGTGGGTACTGTTTCTGCTAATTAAGGCAGATTGAAGGCTGGCACAGGCAGCAGAGCAGTTTCTGACTCATCCTCTTTGGCTGCATCTATGAAAATGGACCCGGAGACTCAAAAGAAGCGAGATGATAAAAGGCATGGCTGGGATACCACCCTTCAAATGGTTGAAAAACATTTGAACATGGCTTCTGTCTGACCCAGAAATAAGGCTTCTACAACTGAAATCTGTTCAGACATTCATCAGAAATATTTCTGCCTCTTCTCTCTCCCAAAGAGCCTCTGGAGCCACAGAAAATCTCCACTCCAATATTCCAGAACACCTCCTCCAATTGGCAAAGGAAGACTGAAGCTGTCTAATTTTAGGGTCTAACAGTTGGCATGCAATTAAAACTATATTTATTATGGGCTTCAGAGGAGAATAATTTATTTATGGGTAAATTAGGATCATTGTAATACAAACATGCTCCCACGGATTGGGAATTAGCTATGCTCAACCAGGGACCGTAAGAGCTCTGCCATTTTAACAATATGGGGCTCACTGTTTCAAAACAAGCAAAAGATCAGACACTTCAAGTCCACTTTTCACCACCACTCCCAAGCCCTGTGGCAGGGTTCCAGTCAAGACTGCCTGTATTTTAGCATTGGTAATGATTTGAGGAATTTGATCAAAGGAAACTAAAAGCAAGAAAATGTGTTCCCCCTCCTGAAAAGATATTATACCAGCGTTAAAGTTTAGAAAAGCAGACTGAGATTATTTTGATTTTGTTCTTTGCTTTCAAAACTTGACTGACCGGGGCTCCCCTAGTGACGCAGTGGTTAAGAATCTGTCTGTAAATGCAGGGGACACGGGTTCGAGCCCTGGTCCGGGAAGATCCCACGTGCCGCAGAGCAACTAAGCCCGTGCGCCGTAACTACTGAGCCTGCGCTCTAGAGCCCGCGAGCCACAACTACTGAACACTGTGCTCTGCAACAAAAGAAGCCACCACAATAAGAAGCCCTCGCACCGCAATGAAGAGTAGCCCCCCACTCACCACAACTAGAGAAAGCCCGTGCAACAGCAACGAAGACCCAAGGAAGCCAAAAATAAATAAATAAAATAAATAAATTTGTAAAAAAAAAAAAACTTGACTGACCAGAAATTCAGGCAGGGATAGTTGAGTCTAATTACACTGGTTTATTCTGTGTCATTGATTTAGGTAGAAGAACATGCCTTATTATTAAATAATGAGAAACAAAAGAAAAATAAATGAAATAGCTTACAGTATGTAACCATCGTTCTCCTGAGAACAAGGTTTCTATAATACTCCTGTTTGCCAATTTAGTATCACCTTTAATTTCCTGTTTAAGAGATTCCCAACATGGTCATAGTATGTCCCCACCTTCACCACAGTGGCTTTACAAAAACACATAACGCATAGAATAATACCCAAAAGTATGTGTCCCTCCCTATTCAAAAACTATATAACAGGGCTTCCCTGGTGGCGCAGTGGTTGAGAGTCCGCCTGCCGATTCAGGGGACACGGGTTCATGCCCCGGTCTGGGAAGATCCCACATGCCGCGGAGCGGCTGGACCCGTGAGCCATGGCCACTGAGTCTGCGCGTCCGGAGCCTGTGCTCCACAACGGGAGAGGCCACAACAGTGAGAGGCCCGCATACCGCCAAAAAAATCCCGAAACTGTATAACAATGTTCTGTGCAGAGTAAAGCATTTTGACTTGAAACTTGTTTCTGTGTCCTGATATAGGAAAAAAAAGTCTAAAACCTAGAGCTAGGATCTAGTTTTGTAGCTCTCTGTTATTTGACCGATTTTCCCCAGTTTGAGGACTTTACATTATTGGTAACCTGTGACTACATTCTCTGGATTATGTGTTTCTGCATCCTCTTTTCCTGCCCTACTCAGTTATGCATTGGCCCAGGCAGAAGTGCTTACACATGATTTCCAACTAGTACCTTTATGGTCAAACCCATTCAGCATAAAGAGACATGAGAACTGATAACTACCCCTTAGTACCCACCCTAATTGAGTACACAGGCATCCTCCCGTTGGGTCAGTCTTCATCATCACTGAACCTGTTTTGTTTTCATGGAAATATTCATTACTAAATGAAATAATCTTTGTTCATTTTTTCATGTAACTTATTTAATGTTTGTCTCTTTTTAGAACATGCTTTCCATGAGGTTAGAGAACTTCTCTTTGTAATTCATCCCTGTGTCCCAGCACCTAGAAGACAGTCTGGCACATACAGAGATTTGATCAATGTTTGCTGAAGGAATGACTCTTGGGAGTACAAACAACGGATTTGTCCAGAAAGATAGCGCTCAAGGTTCTTAGACTCTTCCAGGTAGATGGAGTCTCATAGGTCACTCAGAGTTGGCAAATTTTTGTTAAAGGACCAGATAGTTATATTTCAGACTTTGTGGGCCTCATAGTCACAGCCACGACTACTCAAGTCTGCTGCTGTCCATGAAAGCAGTCATAGTGAATGAGCACTTGTGAATGAGCCTGGCTGGGTTCCAAAAAAAACTATATGCACAAAAACAGTCAGTGGTGGGTTGAAGTGTGCTGACTGCTTCTAGACCACTGGTCTCCTACCCAATGACTTTCTAAGAATACATTTCACCAAGGGCAATAAAAGAAAATATAAGGATGTTTCTGTGAGGTTTTTCATAAAGCTACATTTTTTCAACTTAAAAACTGTCTTTTTTTCTGCATCTATGTCTTCCTACTTTTTTGGTCTTCAAAAATATTTCTTCAGATAAATTATGGTGATAGCAAATGGGTTTTGTATTGTTAATCCCCTCTCTTGGAAAAAGAAAAGTTGGCAACACTAATGGAATTCCAAAATATGTTTTGGAAATTTTTTCTATCCAAGAAAATTCAAACAGTGGAGAACTACTATGGCAGTAGCCCAGAGATCTCATTCTACAACCTGGTTCTTATTTAAGGTCAAGAGAGTCCTTTCCATTTAGGGTATGCAAAGGGATTACAGAAAAGATCCTAGCAGTTTATGGAATCTGGGAGGACCAGAGAACTAAGCACTAGAAAAAAGCCACCCCATACCATGTGACTGTGTTGGCAGACCTGACACCCCCTACTGTCTATTGCACTGCATCGACATCAGCAGGGGCTGAATGCCAAAAATCTGCCTCAGCTGCCCCCGAAGAATAGATGCCTCTAGTGCAATGCCTATCAAAAGAACTGTGTCCCATCCCACTCCCAGTCCTAGCCACTGCCTTGCTGTTTGCACATGCTTCTAGTCTCACACAGATCCATGGATTTAGCTGATGAAACGTCACATGCAGAGCCCTCAGGGCAAGGGAGGTGGAGAAAGGAATCTTCAGCTCTCCACCCCTTTGAACAGGAAGTCAGGAGAGAAGGGTGCTGGAATGGGTGCTGAGTAAACCAGTTTATAGCATCTTCCATGAGAATCCTGAGGCCCAAAGCTCTTTACCTTTATCTACACACCCATTCAGACATTCCAGAGGACAAGGAAGCTCCGGCCTCAGGATCTGTGTCATAACCACATTTTTTAGAAGAAAAGTAGCATCTCCAAAGGTTGCCTAGAGGGTTGACACCACAGAAACATTTCAACTTGTTAGTGAAAGCCACATAGTAGAAAACTGAAGAACTGGAATGACTACCCAGATAACTCAGATCTCAAAACAACTTTGCCTAATCATTAAGGTACACGGTAAGAAACAAACTAACAACACTCGCCCCCCCAAAAAATAAACAACCTTAAAATTTGAATAATCACCTCAAGTCATTTTTTGTACTTGTAGACATATCTTGAAACTCTGCAGTTCAATAGGGAGGGGTTGGGAGTTGCTTCTTCTAAGCAATGCACACACCTCTCAGATCTGAACAGCCATGTCAATTAAGCAACTTGCCCCTGAATACGGAGGATTCTCTCTAAACAAAATAAACCACAGAAATCACATGAGCTCCTTTATACCTATTAATAGATCACTACTGTGAGAGAAAAGCTGGAAACAGCACAATTATACAAGGAAAGTTTGACTTACAATGGAAGTTGTTTGATGTGATAGTTCCACTAACCAGAGACCAAAGTAAACACACTAAAATTTCAGTAACTGTTGCTTCTGGACAGCCGAATTGTAACGACAGTCATTCTTTTCAAAATTTCAAAAATATGTACAGCTGTCCCTCAGTATCTTTGGGGAATTGGTTCCAGAACCCCCTTGGATACCAAAATCCACAGATAAAGTCCCTTACACTGTGTTAAATGGCATAGTATTTGCATATAACCTATGCACATCCGCCTGTGTATACTTTAAATCATCTCTAGATTACTTATAATAAGTAATACAATGTAAATGCTATGTACATAGTTGCCAGGGCACAACACCCTGGCAACTATGTACAAAGTGCTGCTTTTTGGAACTTTCTGGAATTTTTTTCTGAATACTTTCTATTTGCAGCTGGTTGACTCTGTGGATGTGAACCTGTGGACACAGAAGGCCGACTGTATATACTATGTATATATAATCCTTTTTTAAAAAGAGAGCAATTTACTCCCCAAAGATATTAGTACACGGGAATCTCTTAATAACGCATTTATTATTTTCACCGTTTGATTAAATATTTATAGCTCATTAAGCACAGGACTGTATTGAAGACATATGAGCCTAAAAAGATGTTTGAGATATCCTTTTCTCAAGTTCACAATTGAATCAACAAAATTTAATAACCAATGATGTCATTACAAATACTACAAAAGGCATAAGTCTTCTTAGAAATGTTTATGTTAAGAGAAACTGTTCATTTTTTGAGGAAAGAGGTGTGAATGCTGATGTACACATGTAATTCTTGGATGCGCAAAGTTGTTGTCCTGTGAGGAGAGGTGGGGTTGGGGAGGATTTGAAGGATAAACATTGCATTGTAGGGAAGGAAACAAGGACTCACATCCAGAGTAGTTCCTGTTTGCCAGACCTCAGTTCAGTGGTGTCCGAAATTCCTTAATAAAACCCAATAACCAAAAGTACCATTGGTGCATATTTGTGCAACAAGTCCTCTTCAGGATTAAAAACACATCAAAAAAGTCATGGCCACTGAATTTTCCAAAGAAACAAAAGACAAAAGATGTTATATGTCTCAGTCTCTTTAGGCTGCTAGAACAAAATACCACAGACCTGAGTGCTTCTAAACAACAGAAATTATTTCTCACAGTTCTAGAGGCTGGAAGCCCAAGATCAAGGCACTGGCAGATTCAGTGTCTAGTGAGGGCCTGCTTCCTGGTACAAAGACTGTTCTCATGTTCTCACTATGTCCTCCACAGTGGAAGTGATGAGGGAGCTCTCTGAGGTCTCTTTTATAAGGGCACCAACCCCATTCATGAGGGCTCTGACTTATGACCTAACTGCTTCCCAAAGGCCTCACCTCCTAATACCATCACACTGGGGATTAGGTTTCAACATACATGAATGTAGGGGGGACACAAACATTCCATCTTTGCGTTATGTCCTAGTGTTTGCAAACAGCAGGCTAAAAAGATTGCCTAGCGGTGCTCTGAATGTCAGAGCCCTACAGAACTAGTTTTTCTACTAAGTGCTTTCATTTATTAAAGTAGAAAGCAAGACTTTAAAGAGGCACGACCAAGGGACTTCCCTGGTGGTCCAGTGGTAAAGAATCCACCTTCCAATGCAGGGGATGCGGGTCCGATCCCTGATTGGGGAACTAAGATCCCACATGCTGCGGGGCAACTAAGCCTGAGCGCCACAACTACTGAGCTGGCGCGCCTCAACGAGAGAGCCCACGTGCCACAAACTACAGAGCCCACACACCCTGGAGCCCGCGTGCCACAACTAGAGAGAGAAAACCTGCACGCCACAACTAGAGAGAAGCCCGCATGCCACAACGAAGAGCCCATGCCGCAACAAAAGATCCCGCATGCCTCAACGAAGACCCCACATGCCGCAACTAAGATCGACGCAGCCAAAAAAAAACAAAGGAAATAAATAAATTTTTTAAAATAAATAAATAAAGGGGGTGGACCAAACCCTGTACTAATCCTCGTTCTTTGGATTACATGACTATTCTCTCCTAGGCTTGTGGTCAATCTTCCAATCAAAGATTCTTAGCAGAGTGGTATCTACACAGTTCTGAGGCCTGTTTCTCTACTGGCACTGGAAACGCTGGGTCTGTAGCAGCCTCTGGAATGTGGTTTACATTCAGGGGCTTCGTTTACAAGGAAATAGTCTTGTTCATCGCTGCCTAGGTTACAACTTACATTTTTATAAAGATGGAGTTAGTATTAGGGCAAATCCGAGTTTACTGGCTTTAAAAAGGGAATGTGTCATCAAAATCAGAACCAATGTCTGGTCTTCCCAACTAAAGGATCTCCAGTCAGAATGGAGCTAACATTTGCACAGGTATTTGGAGTTGGACCACACCCCTCCTTCTTCATATCTATTTACCTCTACTGACCTAAACATAGGCCGAGGAAAAAAAAAAGAAGCATGGAAGCATGTCCATAGTTGGCTCAGACCTATACAGACAGACAGGGCTGACAGCCTTCAGGCTTTGATAGAAGACAGCTTGTGGGGTCAGAGAAGTGTCTGGGAGCAAGTTCACCATTCTGAAGCAGCCTGGCAGATTTAGCAGTAAGGCTTGAGTGCCTGGTGAGTGGTTTCAGATAAACAGTACTTGAATCCATCCTCACCCAACCACCTGGGTGGCATGTCTGTGCCCTGGGGAGAAAAAGCCTTGTGTTCCAGGACTGATAAAGCTCTCCAAACTCTGCAAAGCTCCAGAATTGACACAGTCCTTGGCAGAGGTGGTGTGGCATTCTTACTACTTGCTAGGGAAGCTGAGAGCTAGTCAGGCTTCATGAGGAAGATTTTTGCTCAATATAAGGATAACTTTTTTTTTAAGAAATAGAGAGTCACATTAACAGAACTTTTTATCTTAGAAAGTAGTGAGCACCCTAGCACTGGAAATGTTTTAGCAGAGACAGAAAAATCTACATTGGATGGAAGGTTGTCTTAGCCAGCCTTTAAGGTCTCTTCCAGGGTCCTATGCTTCTTGCTGAAAAGTGGACTCAAATGTGCCATTTTTCTTTGCCACTTCTGTTCAGCTCATATGCATAGGCATGAGAGAAAGTGTGAAGTATTAAGAGCCAAGAAGCCAACCAGCACTGTCATGGTTAATTTCACGTATCAACTTGACTAGGCCACAGGATGCCTAGACATTTGGTCTGTGTATTTCTGTGAGGGTGTTTTGGGGGTGAAATTAACATTTAAATCAATAGACAACATTAGACTAGATTAACATTAGACTAGATTAACATTTTAATCAGTAAAGCAGATTGCTCTCCCTAATGTGGGTGGGCCTCATCCAATCAGCTGAAGGACTGAATAGAACAAAAAGATTGACCCTCTTTCATGTGAAAGAGAATTCTCCAGCAGACTACCTTTGGACTTCATCTGCACCGTCAGCTCTCCCCAGTCTTGAATCAGCTGGCCCATACTGCAAATTTGGACTTGCTAACCTTTACACTTGTATGAGCCAATTCCTTACAATTAATTTCTTTCTCTATATATTCACATCCTATTGGTTCTGTTTCTCTGGAGAACCCTAACTAATACAACTTTTTTCTGTCTCCTTTGCTGACTCAGCTTCCACTTTCCAATCTAAATACTGGAAGCATTCCAACATTCAGTCCTCAATAATCTTCCCTATTTAAATCTCCCCATAGGTGAGATCAGCCAGACCCATGACTTTAAATATCATCATCTCTACACTGATGGCTTTATATGCCAGCCCCAACCGCTCCCCAGAGTTGCAGATTGGACTACACTTCACATTTCTACTTGGATGTCCCAAAAGATCTCAAACATAACATATCCCAAACAGAGCTCTGCCCTCTACTCTCACTCTCTACCTCCACTCACTCAATCTTAATTAACGGCACCACCATACACCCAGTTACTCAAGCTCAATACCGAGGAGGCATCCTTGATTCTCTTATTTCTCTGTATTCAATATTCAAAACTTTAGGAAGATTTATCAGTTATATCCAAAAAAATATCCCAAATCTGTCCACTTCTCATCATCTTCACCACCTTCTCTGCCTCCATCCTAGCTCCCCTCCATCTCTTCTTTTTTTTTTTTTATGGTTTGCTTTATAAAAGTTACTATAATACAGTGGTACATAGTATTGAATTCACAAAAATATGAACAAATATTTACAGCAAGACACACCTACAACGGAAACACTTCTCTTCAAACCAGGTTACATACGATGAGAGTCAGTATGCACAAACATCCCTAAAACTTACGGGTTCCTCTTCTTTGCTGGAGGAGGGAGGTGGGGGGAGGAGGGGGGACAAGAAAAAGAAAAAGCAGAAACCCCCAATTCCTCAAAAGCTGTCAGTGCCATTTTCAAAACATGAACCTAACAACATCCCTTCTGTACTCAATATCCTCCCATGGTTTCCAACTTGCTCAGAATAAAATCCAAACCGCTAATCAGGGCCTCAAAGGCACTACACATTCCTTTGCCCCTCTCTCTGACCTTACGTCCTACCACTCTCCCACGTTGGCCTTTCTGCTATTCCTGAAACACCCAAGTTAATTCCCCATCAAGGACTTTACATTTGCTGTGCCCTCTGCCCCCAAAACTCTGTCCCCAAATCTTCACAATGGCTTTCTCCTTCCCATTATTCATATGTCAGCTTAAACCTCACCTCCTCGGAGGGGTCTTCCCTAACTACCCTGTCTATCTCCTTTTCTCCCCGACCTTCCACTCCCTAACACTGCTATGATTTCTCCACAGCACTTGGGCTTGCCTTGAATCAGGTTGACCTCTGGATAGAATTTGTACCACTTGCTTCCTGGGTCTGGATCTTAGGACCCACCTGCAGAAGAGACTGGGCCTCTAGACTACCCCAAACTTACCCAATCAGCACCATAACCGATTGAACCCCGACAGCAAGGACAAAGAGACAAAGGTCTCCAAAAGTGCACGTAGAAGGTAGGTTCTGGGCCTGACCCAGAACCTGGGTGGTGGCAGGAGTGAAAGGAGAAGGCACTGTCTTAAGGGCAGGCTGGCCAGGGAGAGAAACCCCCCCCAGGCTGAGCCACAACCTCTACAAACAGATACTACTTCTCCTTGGGAGTAAGGGACAGAGAGAAGGCCTTGCGAGCAGAAGACCCTTCATGAAACACAAGGCCTGAGGAGTTGGGATCCCTCTCTTAATTTAGGGTAATAACAAATATTGTTTAAGGGGATGGACTGAAAAGCAAGTAAGTTGACTAGTTTATCTCTAGAAGACCCTCCTCCAACCATGACTCAATGCTGGAAGAAATGCAGTCTCTGTGACGGCATTTGACCTTTTTTTTTTTTTTTCCATCTGGTGCATTGCTCCTTCTTTACTGATACCTTACGTATGGCAAATTAGAGCGCACACTGCCCTACCCCAGCCACAACACCTCTTCTACATGAACTTGGTTACATAAGTTAATGATCATCCTACTTCTCCTGTCTTTCATGTCATTTATAAATTAAGTTGCCTTTTTCTTCCGTGGCTTTATTATCCTTCTGTATCTCTGTGAATATCTTTCTTAAATTGTAGGCTGTTCATTTCAACCAAGGAAGCAACAGATTTATTGTGCAGAATGACACCATGTTGAAGGTGCTAAAAAAAAAAAAAATAGTAGAGAAAAAGAAGAAAACGAAACACCCTCTTTTTCTCCCATCTTCCCAAACTCACCCTCATCACTCTCCATGTGTTGGGTGCTGGGCCAATCCCTGCTCAGGCCTCTGTCAGGTCAGACTCTGTAAGCCTGATCACCCTGGCTTGATCTGTGCCTTGTGTTCAGTCTGGACTTCTACCATTTGTCCTGAGAGCAAGACACAAAGGAAAGAGTGGCATTTTAATGAATTGTGAACCCTTCTGAAGACAGAAAAGGCAACATAAATTGACTATGGGACTTCAAAAATTGTATAAGAATGGATGATGCTGGGGGCTGGGGGTGGGGTTTGGATGGGGGAGGGATGGATAAAGGTCCATCCTAGATTACCAAGTGACTTACTGATGGAAGGTGTTTTCATCTTGGTCATGTACTTCCCAGTATTAATTTGATGACAGTGACTGACTTAATACATTATTTAATACTAATATATTAGGAGAAGTCTCCTTCTCCATGCACTGGCTTAGCAATCAAGGACAGCTACTTTGCCTGGTGATTGCCTTGAAGTTGCACCGGAGGGAATATCCTATGTTCCACTGAAGGTACTGTCTCACTTTTCCCACGAGCTAACAAATTCTTTTAATCCACTTCTCACAGTACATATACCACTTTGTGCTTCACTTTTTCTGTTTTTTGACTCAGATGTATTAATTCCCTGCACTCCTTGGCCACCCATAAACTGAATATTGTTACACTGTTTTTGCACTTTTGCTCCATTGTTATCTTGGGCGGGAAAAAACGTACTCCAATCATGGATGGTTAAACTGCCTTAACATTTCCTCCCATGAGTCTCTAAACAAGCCAACATCTTTAAAACTGGCTTTTTCATTGTGGATTTTATTTTTATGTTCTATGTAAACGAAAGTCATTTGTAGAGTTCATTTATTTATGCCTTTGGGGTTTTTTGCTTTGAAAGATTCTGACAGCTATTTTCAAAAGCCCATGTATTGTTTTCAAAAGTAGGAGATTCAAAAATCATTTGGGGTGGTGGTGGTGTGTGTGTGTTTGTGTGTGTCTGGATTTGTGCGTGTGTGTCTTTCTTAAGATTCTGACAGCGAAGGGAATACCTGCTCTTCCCTTTTTGAGAAAAATTAAAACGAATAATTTAAAAAAATTTTTAAGGCTTCAAATTGAAAAATCCTGTCATCACTCACAAGTGCAATGTATACTGTCAGTCACTGCTGTTGTGTTTCAGGGAGTGGCAGAAATGACTGGGAGTTCTGTTTGATAACTGTTAAGAAAGGGACAAGTTGCCAAGCATCTGGTTATAGAGACCCTGACTCCTTCTTCCCCTCATACTCATCATTCAGTCTATCAGCAAACCTTTAAGTACCACCTCTAAGCATGAGCCTATATCCTTCCATTTCTAGTCCCATCATTAGCACTCTAGCCCCCGCCACCACCGTCTTTCATCGGGACTATAGCAAGAGCCTCTGAAAGGTTTCCCAGCTTCCACTCAAACAGCTGGCTGTCCAGACAGCAGCTACAGCTATCTTTCAATAACATATAGCATGCCAATTTGAGGTCAGAACTCTCTAATGGCTTCCCATCACACCCAAAAGAAGACCCAAACTCCTCCACATGACCACCCAGACCTGATATGATGCACCTGTCAGCCTCTCCCACTCAGGTGCTATGGCTCTGCCAGTCCTTAAATAACCAAGCTAGAGCCCATCTCAGGACCTCACAACTGCTATCATCTCTGTCGTGAACACCCTGTCTCCTGGTGGTGGTACAGCTCCCTCCTTCCTAGCCCTCAGGACTAGTGCGAACGGCAGACCCTCGTAGGGGCCTGCAGTGACTTTCCTTTCTAAACCACCGCCGCAGTCTCATTCCTACTCACTCTTCATCCCTCTACATTGCCCTTATTTTTTTCCTGCAGAGCACATATTAATATCTGAAATTATTTTACATACGTCTCTCTTCCACTGGAAGATAAGCTCCGTGAGAACAGGAACTTTGTCTTTACTGCTGATTCCCAGCTCCTATGACACTGCCTACCACACCGTATGCTCTCCATCAATACCTGTTGGATGAATGAATTCTCCTGCTTCTGAATATAATGATTATTCCCATGAGCTATTTAGGATCCCAGTTATCGTAACAGAGAACGCTTATGAAAAGCTGAGAATGCCTGAGTGCACTGAATGCCGAAAAGGTGAGAAATGTCTGAAAATGTGGTGCTATAAGAGAAACAGAATTGGAAGGGCCCCTAGAGATCCCTACATTGTACCAGATCACACTGTCTCTGAAAGGCTGTCAGTACTTCCCTGGTCTGTGTACCTTAAAGATCTCTGGCAAGAATTCATTTTCACTTGAGGGTACAGTAACTCAGAGGATGAAAAATGATGAGGAAGCACCTGTTCTTCAGCAGCCGAAGAGAACCAGAAATCTAGGTCTTCCAGAGTATCTAGGCCTGTGTCTTGAATCATAGAATTTCCCCAATCTCCTTTGCAGTTGTCTAACCCTGACCCTACTTTAGTCTCTAAAAATGGAAGCCAATAGATGGTAAGTATAGTGGCAAGAATTCTGCACTTGGAGTGAGAAAACGTAGGTCTGAAGTTATGAGTATGGACACTCAACTGGTCGAGTTTCGGATGAACTTATTCCCCGTATCTGTAAAGTGGAAATTATGCCTCCTGCTTGACAGGTCATCATGGATCATCAGCAAGGTGTGACCATGACAGAGCCCAGCCCAGTGCTTGTATGGAAGTCCTCAGTGCGTGCTTGCTTCCTTCCAGCCTTCAAACTCTGTAGGTCATTTCCTTTTGTCCTTCAAACACTCGTAAAAGAAGGATTTGGCAGGCCATACATACTTTTAGAGCATCAATATACAGGCTTTTAAGGTTTGTTTTCTAAGCCTCACACAAGCAGATGAGTTACATCTAATCAACCAGAGATAAACAGTCTTCTTTGGGTAGTAACAGCTTTAGATTTTGAAAATACATTGCCTTCGGTGTGTTTTATTCTCAGTGCATCACTAAAATGACAGGCTGCCGTCCTCAGAATGTATCAGGAATTCTGTTTCTTAGCAACACCCCTCCCACAGGCAATAAAAGACAGAACATAATCCCCTTTGGGCATTAGGAATCTGCTCATAATACTGAAAATATGGCCAATTTTCTCTTAGACGCAGAATTAGAAATCAGTTCTCCACATTTGAAAGACAATACAATTGTGACCCTTCAAATTAAAGCTTTTGAAAAGTCGAGCACATTTCTCATTCCAGGGCCTGCTACTGCAGGGCTTATTTTTAAAGATATTACATAATTTTAATGTATTAGGTCTCACAGCCTTGCTCTTCGCAATTCAAAATTAAGAATGAAGCTTTTTTGGGACTTCCCTGGCAGTCCAGTGGTTAAGATTCTATGCCTCCACTGCCGAGGGCGCGGGTTCCATCCCTGGTCAGGGAACTTAAGATCTGCATGCAGTGTGGTGCAGCCCAAAAATTTAAAAAAAAAAAAAAAAAAAAAAGAATGAAGCTTTTCTAATTCTAGGCTCTCTCCTCCTACTACTACCTCCCAAGTTCATCTCTTAAGAGAGTACAAATTATTAGTCTTGAATACCAGCTGCACTCTTCAGTTTTATATTCTGGATTTCAGAAAATAAAAAAAATTTACATTTTTGACCAAGTATAAAATAAGCTCATTGCACCTATTAAGTCTGTTCAAAGATTAAAATCCAAATAAATCCAGCATTTATTTTATTATCTACTTTTCCACCAAATAATATTAATAGCTACTACATTTATTAAGAAATTATTATGTGCCAGGTGTTCTACTTAGCACTTTAAATGCTTTATTTACTTCTCAGAAAAACCTTGTGAGGCAGGCGTTATTAATCCTCATTAACCACAGAACTGAATCTTAGAAAACTTAACTAGCTCAAGGTCACACAGCTAGTAATAGAGACCCATGGGCCAAGTAATATATTAATTTTACCCCCTAATAAATTATTTATTAGTTTTAAATTTTGTGTTCTGCTTATCACTGCCATTGATTTGTTGAATCTAAGTGAATGAATAAATAAAATCACATGGAATTTTACCTTTCTTGAAAAGGCAGTATTCAGTAGTTACCTAAGGAAACTGAACACATCCATAATTAATGCTTAATCCTTTAACACTGTAATTGTCTGTTACAAAGAAGGTATTTTGAATGAATTCAATGTAGTAAAAAAGCTCCAATGAGCTTTGATTTATTTTCTAAACAAGTTTCTCAACACCAGAGCCAAACTATTTTCTCAGCTGTTTGATAATCAGGGTAATTTACCACCTCTTCCCTGTGTCTGCAGTTCTGTCCTGGGTAACTAGGAAACTACCAAGCAAAACAAATGTGGTCACAATTATTTAAAGTGTGTTCCCATCTGATGGACCCAATTTGTACTTAGACACCTGCCATTTGAATGGCTGTCATTTTCTATGACTAAAAACAGTATTCCCATTATAACTAAATAAGCCACTCCTTAACTTGAACACAAGCACTGCAACAAATATACTGTTATGCCGTTGCCACAATCCAACAAAGCACATTACTATTTTTGTTTTAATTTATTTTATTATTATTTTATTTATGTTTATTTTTGGCCATGTTAGGTCTTCATTGCTGTGTGCAGGCTTTCTCTGGTTTCGGCGAGCGGGGGCTACTCTTCATTGAGGTGTGCGGGCTTCTCATTGTGGGCTTCTCATTGCAGTGGCTTCTCTTGTTGAGGAGCACAGGCTCTAGGCGCACGGGCTTCAGTAGTTGTGGCACGCGGGCTCAGTAGTTGTGGCTTGCGGGCTCTAGAGCGCAGGTTCAGTAGTTGTGGCACACGGGCTTAGTTGCTCCACGGCATGTGGCATCTTCCCGGACCAGGGCTCGAACCCGTGTCCCCTGCATTGGCAGGTGGATTCTTAACCACTGCACCACCAGGGAAGCCCAAAGCACATTACTATTTAGCTATACATTAAATCGTGTCTTGGGAAGGATCTTTCTCTCTCTTCTCTCTTTCTGTATGTGTATATATACACATATATATACACACACACATATATATATATATATACACACACACACACACACATATACAAACACACATATGTAAGTATATATTTAAATTTATATATGTGTATATTAAATGGAATGTCCTGAGGGTCAATATATAGCATATATTAATGGAATGCTTATGATGAAAAGATACATTAAATACACATTTCTTCTTTTAGATATCTTGAGATACTAGTTCATTGCTAGAGGCATACGACATTGTCTTAAAGGGCCATTTAACACTAAATGCTTCACATACACGTAAATAAAAATATAAGATGTACTTTGTACCCCCAAAATAACCCATGAATGAATTTTTCTAGTAAATTAGAGGAAATGCATTATACAAACTCTCATCCTCCTTTTTGCCGTGGAAATTGCAGCAGGGTTTACTTCAGTTAAGTCTACAGTCTGTGACTACAAAATGAAGACCGCTCTGTGGCTCAAAGGTTTTCAGCCCCAAGTCTTGGCCTCATTACAGGCTGCTCTAAGCAACTTTGTTTCCTATTGTGGCAGAGGAAAAACAATGTTCACATTCAGGACCGAATTCAATGGACATGCCCAAGGTCACAATGATACTTCTATGCTTTCCTGATCCATTAACTAAGTGTAACTGATTTCTAGGGAGAATATCAATATAAGAATAACCTTGATTCGACTTTAATTTATAAAACTGAAAATCCCTTAATAACTCTGGTACTTGTGACCCAGCAGACTGTGGAATGAGATGGGTGGACCAGCTTAGTGCAGACTACTCTCTCATTCCAAACACGTGGAAATGGCAGATAAATATAACTCCCCCATCTTTTTATAATACATAGCTGAGCTGAGAAGAAAGGAGTGCTTAAATTTCAGAAATGAAGAGGGGAATTCAAAGCCATGCTAATGCCAACACTGATGGGGGTAGGGATGTCTAATGGCTAGGGAGCGAGGGCTTAGCACCCACAGAAGGCATCTCCTTGAGTCCCAGCTAGACAGGAAGCTGGAACTGAATTCTACATAGAATGTAAGGAACCCAGGAAACACTATCCTTGAGTTAAGGGGCCAAGAAAACCATAGCCTTTTAGTCCAATTGGGCAGCGAGCAGACTTTGCTGTCTGTCCATCACTATGGATTTTGTTAATATGCTTTCAGGAGAAACTGGAACTATAAACCTGTATTCTGTCTACAGGCACACCTTGGAAATATGAATCAGGTTCAGTTCCCAATCACCGCAATTAGAGCAAACAACACAATAACGTGAGTCACAGGAATGTTTTGGTTTCCAAGGCATATAAAAGTTATGTTTACACTATACTGTAGTCTATTAAGTGTGCAAAAGCATTATGTCTAAAAAACAGTACATACCTTAATTTTAAAATACTGTATTGCTAAAAAATGTAAACTATCATCTGACAATGCAGGGTTGCCACAACCCTTCAATTTCTGAAAAAACACAATATCCACCAAGTGCAATAAATCAAAGCACCATATAAAGAGGTATGCCTACATAGAATCCAGACTAACTTCATTCTCTTCATATAGGATGCCCAAGTTGAAAATTTGATATCCTGGAACCCCTGGGGCCCTGGTTGCTCTATGGGGATACTCCCAAAGCCTTGGACACACAGGTCTTCCACCTGAAGAAACACCACATGCTGAGGACAGCTACAGAAATAAAATTATAACCTCTGGGAGGAAAGGAGCCATCCTGAAGAGAGCAGCACAGGGGGACTGGCATGCCAGGAACTCGAGATAGTACAACTACAGGGGATGATCAAGTAGAACTGTTTAAAATGATGAGATAGGTGGAAATTGAAAAAGGAACAGGAAATCGTGAACAAAATAGAGCTTCTAAAAATAAAAATATAGGGACTTCCCTGGTGGTGCAGTGGTTAAGAATCCGCCTGCCAGTGCAGGGGACACAGGCTCGAGCCTTGGTCCGGGAAGATCTCACATGCCACGGAGCAACTAAGCCCCTGCGCCACAACTACTGAAGCCCACGTGCCACAACTACTGAAGCCTGCGTGCCTAGAGCCTGTCAACGAGAAGCCACCACAATGAGAAGCCCACGCACCACAACAAAGAGCAGCCCCCGCTCGCTGCAACTAGAGAAAACCCACGCACAGCAACAAAGACCCAATGCAGGCAAAAATAAATAATTAAAAAAAAAAACCTCACAAAAAACAAAGTGTCAACATGGTTAGTTCCCTCTGGAGGCTCTGAGAAAGAAACTGGTCCATGCCTCCCTCCCAGCTTTTGGTGGCTGCCAACAACCCTTGGCATTCCTTAACTTGTAGCTACATCACTCCAATCTCTGCCCACATCTTCAAAGAGCTTCCACTCTGTGCAGCTCTGTCTGACATGGCCTTCTCCCCTATGTCTCCCTCCATGCATTCTCCTTTTCTGTCTCCTATAAGGACACTCTTCATTGGATTTAGAGCCCACTGTAATCCAGGATGATATCATCTCAAGATCCTAAGTTATATCTGCAACTCTTATTCCAAATAAGGTCACATTCCTAGGTCCTGGGTGGACGTATCTTCTGAGAAAGCAATTCAACCCAGTACACATGTTAAAAATGAAAAGGTAGCCACTAAAAATGTTTTTTCTTTAATGGAATGTATAAATTCTAAAAAAATAGAGGGAAAAAAAGAAATATAGAAAACAATCTCCTTGAAGTAGGAAACAAGAAATAAAAGCTAAATAAAACCATGGTAAAATAAGCTGTTAGAAATTAAGTCCAAATGAATTATAAATTAAGTGTAAATAAGTTAAACTGCAATTATTAAAAAACAACTTCAGATTCAATTAAAAATGAAATAAAACAAAACCCACATGTACCACTGCTGATCAAAATATTCACATACTTAGGTCCCATTCTCTTTAATACCGTCCTCAGAACCTTAGTTTAGCAAGGCAGAAGTACATTCTCATTTGATTAATATCCTGAAATCATTTTCACCTGTGACAACATTAAGACCAGTCTATAAACAGAGGTTACAAAATAGAAAAAAGGAAAAAACTGTTTTCAAACCAAATTTCCCCCATTCTAGTGGTAGCTAAGGAGTTAAATTTTCTGGATCAGTTTTAAGATTTTTTTATAAGTAGTTTTAGATGGCTTAAAAGATTAACAAAAGGTTAAAACTGTGAGATTTATTTTTGATCCCTCACTCACTTTTATTCTTCTGCCAATTCTACATCTTAATAATAAAAAAATTTCTTTGAAATTCCAGACTACAGAGAACAGATCTTGTTAATGAACCTGGTAGACTCTGACTGATTTTCAATCATGGCGAGCACAAATTCTGAATGCTCAGCATGGGCCAGATTTAATGAGTTCAGAATACAAAAGATGTTACTTGGAAACACACACACATACACTCTCACTCACTCAAAGGATACCTCCTACAACTTTATGTAAGGTAAAGGACACATTTCAAAATAAAATACAAAGTACAAATTTTAGCACAAAAATGATGTCAAATAGATGAGGAAAATTCAGTCAATGGACTATGCACTTTTCCTCTAAACCTCATTTTGATAAAAAGGTGAAATAGCCAGCCAGTCCTAAAAATGTGAACGATGGTTTATAAAAAAAAGTGTACAATGTAACGTATAAGCAATTTTAATTCGAGATCTTTCTCAATTCTTATTAAACCTAAAAGTCAGAAAAACCCTCTGCCCTTCAGAACACAGCTGAAAATTAGCTTCGCTTGCCTCCTTAAAAATATTGTTCACTCTTCAATGGCAAGTTTGTATTATTAATCTTTATATCCCCACTCACTACAGGGTCAATAAATTTACTGAATGTGTGAGTTTACATGATAAATTACTCCCAAATTTATTTCCCTTCAGTCCTAAGGACTCTTTCCCCTAAACTTTCAGTAGATTGGTAGGCTAGAGAAGTTTAAACTTTGATCTCATGTCATTGTATGCAGGTAAAGTATTGGGGCCTAAAGAAAAGCCAGTGCATTCAATATGGATCCTATAAGGTGTTATGGTGGTTACTAGCAACTCTCTTATTTTGGCTTTTAGCACAAATAATTAAGGTGTTTCAGTATTTAAACACAGAGAATAATTTCCGTTTCTTTTTGGGTTTTTCTTCCCGTGGCACGCGGGCCTCTCACCGCCGCGGCCCCTCCTGCTGCGGAGCACAGGCTCCGGACCTGCAGGCCCAGCGGCCATGGCCCACGGGCCAAGCCGCTCCATGGCATGTGAGATCCTCCTGGACCGGGGCACGAACCCGTGTCCCCTGCATCGTTAGGCGGACTCCCAACCACTGTGCCACCAGGGAAGTCCAATAATTTCCTTTTAATAATTTCCTTTAATTTTCCTTAAAAAGATAATTAAGACTCTTTCCTAACCTTGCTCCCATTTACTTCTAACGATCCTCAAACATCACTTCATTTTTAAGGCCTACTCAAAATATCAGAAGATGAATTTCACCAACAGACATTCTGATTCTATTTCAGTAATCTCAACTTATAAATTTAACATTAAAAAAAGCTAGAGAATCAGCAAAAGCAGTGAAAAGATACTAGAGTCAGCTTTGTTGAACAATCAGCTGAGACAGGAAGGAGAGAACAATTTTAGTTAGAAACAGGTTAAATGTATATATTTTTACTTTAAAATTTTATACATTATGTCTTTGAAACATTTCCCTGTTTTTTTTAATAACAATTCTTTTTTTAAAAATTTATTTATTTAATTTATTTATTTTTGGCTGTGTTGGGTCTTCCTTGCTGCACGCGGGCTTTCTCTAGTTGCAGCGAGCAGGGGCTACTCTTCGTTGTGGTGCACGGCTTCTTACTGTGGTGGCTTCTCTTGTTGTGGAGCATGGGCTCTAGGCACATGGGCTTCAGTAGTTGCAGCACGCAGGCTCAGTAGCTGTGGCTCGCTGGCTCTAGAGCACAGGCTCAGTAGTTGTGGCGCATGGGCTTAGTTGCTCCATGGCATGTGGGATCTTCCTGGACCAGGGATTGAACCTGTGTCCCCTGCATTGGCAGGCGGATTCTCAACCACTGTGCCACCAGGGAAGCCCCATTTCCTTGTTTTTGATGGTGAGCTATATAGCTTGTAGTCAGAACGTTACTCTCTTTGATGCCTATTACAAAATAGTCATTAAAAAAGTTTGTTGGGGTTAAAAGGTGCTGCCTTAAGTAATCTTAGAAAATGGTGTTTTGACTAAATACTGTAAGGCTAACAACAGAAATAGAAAAAAAGAAATATACATAAGCACTGTACTCGTAGGTAAATTTCTCACAAGGATACCGGGTTTAGCAATTCTAAAACTACTTTATGTAATAGGGTTGAAAAAATAAGTAAATAAATTGTAGATAATGGGAGTTAGGTTTGTCACTGACAGAGAAAGAAGCTACAAATAAGCAAAGGGAGAAGGCTGTAATGAATCCTGTAGTGCTAGATTGGGAGTAGGAGATGTCAGTATGAACTCAGATTTATTTTAAATATATACAGATACAGAAATAATTATAGGTATGTGTATTTACATGTGTTAATATACGTTCAACAAGTACATCCAAAGTCAAATCTTGGATTCTAAATACCATTCTCCAACTAAAGCAACAGGGCTCTAGGGACTTCCCTGGTGACGCAGTGGTTAAGAATCCGCCTGCCAATACAGGGAACACAGGTTTGAGCCCTGGTCTGGGAAGATCCCACATGCCACAGAGCAACTAAGCCCATGTGCCACAACTACTGAGCCTGCGCTTTAGAACCACAACTACTGAGCCTGCATGCCGCAACTACTGAAGCCCACGTGCCTACAGCCCGTGCTCCACAATAAGAGAAGCCACTGCAATGAAAAGCTTGCGCACCGCAGAGTAACTCTCGCTCGCTGCAACTAGAGAAAGCCTGTGCGTAGCAACGAAGACCCAATGCAGCCAAATAAATAAATAATTTTTTTTTTTTTTTTGGTGGTACGCGGGCCTCTCACTGCTGTGGCCTCTGCCATTGTGGAGCACAGGCTCCGGACGCGCAGGCTCAACGGGCATGGCTCACGGGCCCAGCCGCTCCGTGGCATGTGGGATCTTCCCGGACCGGAGCACGAACCCGCGTCCCCTGCATCGGCAGGCAGACTCTCAACCACTGGGCCACCAGGGAAGCCCAAATAAATTTTTTTTTAAAAAAAAGCATGTTTAAAAATGAAAAAGCAACACGGCTCTAGAGAAATGTATGATTCTAGGGCTGGGGCAGAGAAAATACAAGATGATCCTAGAGTATATTTATAGAAAGTAAGGAAGGCTAAGGAGGAAAAGTGGGGTCATGTCAAAATACCATGGCTCCCAATGGCCAAAGCTGAAACAACCTGAGCAAGAAAAAAACAATTACAGTATTTAATTATAATACACAAAAATAAAATATAAATCCATGATCCTATACTGAAAAATGATTGATTGAGGGAGACGGGACAAATCTCCCTTCCGTTAGAATTCCACATGGATACCCCTGTCTAGGAAGAGGAGCTTAATTACTCTCCTCTTCGAACAAGGGCTGGACTTAGCAACTCACTTGCAAAGAATACCCTATGGAATAGAAAAATATAACTCTCAAATAGAGAAAGAAACCCACCAGATACCATCTCAACCAAGTGATCAAGGTTATTATCATCAGTGTTGTACTGTTGGTAGCATGTACCCTTGATATGATGTAAGGAGAAGGGCACCTCACCTCTGGTGGTATTCCTCCCCAGAAAATCACAATCCCAATAAAATCACGAGAAGATATCAGATAGACCCGAACAGAGGAACATTCTACAAAATACCTGACCAGCACTCTTCAAAAACGTCAAGGTCTAGCAAAGATCAATAAAACTAAAAGCTGGTTCTTTGAGAAGATAAACAAAATTGATACACCATTAGCCAGACTCATAAAGAAAAAAAGGGAGAAGACTCAAATCAATAGAATTAGAAATGAAAAAGGAGAAGTAACAACTGACACTGCAAAAATACAAAAGATCATGAGAGATTTCTACAATCAACTCTATGCCAATAAAATGGACAACCTGGAAGAAATGGACAAATTCTTAGAAATGCACAACCTGCCAAGACTGAATCAGGAAGAAATAGAAAATATGAACAGACCAATCACAAGCACTGAAATTGAAACTGTGATTAAAAATCTTCCAACAAACAAAAGCCCAGGACCAGATGGCTTCACAGGTGAATTCTTTCAAACATTTAGAGAAGAGCTAACACCTATCCTCAAACTCTTCCAAAATACAGCAGAGGGAGGAACACTCCCAAACTCATTCTATGAGGGCACCATCACCCTGATACCAAAACCAGACAAAGATGTCACAAAAAAAGAAAGCTACAGACCAATATCACTGATGAACATAGATGCAAAAATCCTCAACAAAATACTAGCAAACAGAATCCAACAGCACATTAAACGGATCATACACCATGATCAAGTGGGGTTTATTCCAGGAATGCAAGGATTCTTCAATATATGCAAAACAATCAATGTGATACACCATATTAACAAACTGAAGGAGAAAAACCATATGGTCATCTCAATAGATGCAGAGAAAGCTTTCAACAAAATTCAACACCCATTCATGATAAAAACCCTCCAGAAAGTAGGCATAGAGGGAACTTTCCTCAACATAATAAAGGCCATATATGACAAACCCACAGCCAACATTGTCCTCAATGGTGAAAAACTGAAAGCATTTCCCCTAAGATCAGGAACAAGACAAGGTTGCCCACTCTGACCACTCTTATTCAACATAGTATTGGAAGTTTTAGCCACAGCAATCAGAGAAAAAAAGGAAATAAAAGGAATCCAAATCAGAAAACAAAAAGTAAAACTGTCACTGTTTGCAGATGACATGATACTATACATAGAGAATCCTAAAGATGCTACCAGAAAACTACTAGAGCTAATCAATGAATTTGGTAAGGTAGCAGGATACAAAATTAATGCACAGAAATCTCTGGCATTCCTATACACTAATGATGAAAAATCTGAAAGTGAAATCAAGAAAACACTCCCATTTACCACTGCAACAAAAAGAATGAACTATCTAGGAATAAACCTACCTAAGGAGACAAAAGACCTGTATGCAGAAAATTATAAGACACTGATGAAAGAAATTAAAGATGATACAAATAGATGGAGAGATATACCATGTTCTTGGATTGGAAGAATCAACATTGTGAAAATGACTCTACTACCCAAAGCAATCTACAGATTCAATGCAATCCCTATCAAACTACCAATGGCATTTTTCACAGAACTAGAACAAAAAATTTCACAATATGTATGGAAACACAAAAGACCCCAAATAGCCAAAGCAATCTTGAGAACGAAAAACGGAGCTGGAGGAATCAGGCTCCCTGACTTCAGACTATACTACAAAGCTACAGTAACCAAGACAGTATAGTACTGGCACAAAAACAGAAATATAGATCAATGGAACAGGATAGAAATCCCAGAGATAAACCCACGCACATATGGTCACCTTAACTTTGATAAAGGAGGCAGGAATGTACATTGGAGAAAGGACAGCCTCTTCAATAAGTGGTGCTGGGAAAACTGGACAGGTACATGTAAAAGTATGAGACTAGATCACTCCCTAACACCATACACAAAAATAAGCTCAAAATGGATTAAAGACCTAAATGTAAGGCCAGAAACTATCAAACTCTTAGAGGAAAACATAGGCAGAACACTCTATGACATAAATCACAGCAAGATATTTTTTGACCCACCTCCTAGAGAAACGGAAATAAAAACAAAAATAAACAAATGGGACCTAATGAAACTTCAAAGCTTTTGCACAGCAAAGGAAACCATAAACAAGACCAAAAGACAACCCTCAGAATGGGAGAAAATATTTGCCAACGAAGCAACTGACAAAGGATTAATCTCCAAAATTTATAAGCAGCTCTTGCAGCTCAATAACAAAAAAACAAACAACCCAATCCAAAAATGGGCAGAAGACCTAAATAGACATTTCTCCAAAGAAGATATACAGACTGCAAACAAACACATGAAAGAATGTTCAACATCATTAATCATTAGAGAAATGCAAATCGAAACTACAATGAGATATCATCTCACACCAGTCAGAAAAGCCATCATCAAAAAATCTAGAAACAATAAATTCTGGAGAGGGTGTGGAGAAAAGGGAACACTCTTGCACTGCTGGTGGGAATGTGAATTGGTACAGCCACTATGGAGAACAGTATGGAGGTTCCTTAAAAAACTGCAAATAGAACTACCATATGACCCAGCAATCTCACTACTGGGCATATACCCTGAGAAAACCATAATTCAAAAAGAGTCATGTACCAAAATGTTCATTGCAGCTCTATTTACAATAGCCAGGAGATGGAAACAACCTAAGTGTCCATCATTGGATGAATGGATAAAGAAGATGTGGCACATATATACAATGGAATATTACTCATCCATAAAAAGAAATGAAATTGAGCTATTTGTAATGAGGTGGATGGACCTAGAGTCTGTCATAAACAGTGAAGTAAGTCAGAAAGAGAAAGACAAATACTGTATGCTAACACACATATATGGAATTTAAGAAAAAAAAATGTCATGAAGAGCCTAGGGGTAAGACAGGAATAAAGACACAGACCTACTAGAGAACGGACTTGAGGATATGGGGAGGGGGAAGAGTAAGCTGTGACAAAGCGAGAGTGGCATGGACATATATACACTACCAAAGGTAAAACAGATAGCTAGTGGGAAGCAGCCGCATAGCACAGGGAGATCAGCTCGGTGCTTTGTGACCACCTAGAGGGGTGGGATAGGGAGGGTGGGAGGGAGGGAGACGCATGAGGGAGCAGATGTGGGAACATATGTATATGTATAACTGATTCACTTTGTTATAAAGCAGAAACTAACACACCATTGTAAAGCAATTATACTCCAGTAAAGATATAAAAAAAATAAAAATAAATAATAAAAATTAAAAAAAAGAAAAGAAAAAAATATTTCTTTTCTAAAATCCAAAAAAACACAAAAAACAAAAACATCAAGGTCTAGGAAAACAAGACTGAGAAACTGTTAACAGACTAAGGGAACACAATGACTATATGCAATGTGGTGGCTTAGATTTCATGCAGGAACAGAAAAAGGACATTAGTGGAAAACTGTGAACTCCAAATAAAATCTATAGTTCGGTTAATTGTTTTATACCAATGTTAATTTCTTGGTTTTGACAAACTAAGTTTTGATAAACAGGTACCGTGTATGTGAGACGTTAACATTAGGGGAAGCTAGATGAAGGGTATACAGGAACTCTCTGAACTATCTTTGCAACTTTTCTGTAAATCTAAAATTACTCTAAAATTTTTTAAAGTTTTGGAGTATTCATAGAAATAAAAATATTCTACAACTCTTACTAGTTTGTATAATTCATCTGTAAAATAAAATTTTCATAATTCAAATATATCAAGACTTGTTCAAAGTCAGTGATGTAGAGAAAGAACTAAATATGAGAAATATCAGCTTATTTTTAAGATTATAGAAAAATCAGAAAGGTTTAAATGTATTATATAAGCTCTTTATGTGTAACTAAAGCGTCCATAATTTCTTTAATAAGTTGTATTTAGATGAATAGAAGCTATCCTAACATCAGCTATTTCAGAGATAAACAGGAAGGAATTGTTACCTACTGACAATGCATGTGGACTTATTTTGCTAACTGATTTTTTCGTGAAGATTACCCTGAAAGAGCATGGAGAATATGCCTAATTTTCCCTTAACACTCCATTATAAACAGGTCACACTCATCTAAATTCATTCTTGACCTAATTCTATTTTTCGAATTTTAGCTACCACCTATTGCTTTAAGAATTTGTCTTGAAAGAACTTAAGGTTTAAAACAGAACAAAAAAAAAAAGAAAAGAAAACATACCTAAGCATTAACCATGTATAACTGAGAGGTATGAGATAGGTGGTTTTCTTTTATTTTCGAAAAGCTACAGTGAATAGAATAATCATTTGACACAGTGTCTGTTACTGCAGGAATTCAATATTATTGACTGAATACTGAACTGGTATTACTTCTGCTATTAAAGAATCAAGGTGATCGATCGGAGCCGCCCTTAAAGGAGTGGGACGTACCCGAGCTGGGGCGCCGAAAGCCTGTGGGCAAGAGGCTCCCGTGGGGGCATCCCTGGTGGCGCAGTGGTCGAGAGTCCGCCTGCCGATGCAGGGGACACGGGTCCGTGCCCCGGTCCGGGAAGATCCCACATGCCGCGGAGCGGCTGGGCCCGTGAGCCATGGCCGCTGAGCCTGCGCGTCCGGAGCCTGTGCTCCACAACGGGAGAGGCCACAACAGTGAGAGGCCCGCGTACCGCAAAAAAAAAAAAAAAAAAAGAGGCTCCAGTAGGAGCTGGTGACCCCCAGGAAGTCTAGGGACAAGGGAATTTCTGCCTACCCTGAGTCAGTCCTTTCCACATGGGTGAGGTCCATCCACGGAGCAGCGGGAACAGTCTGCGAAGACCTGAGGCCTCCGTCTCTGCGGTTCCGGGTGGCTTCCATCGCAGCGCGTGCGCAGTGAAGCTCCTCAGCCCTGTACCAGCGCCACGTGGATGCGAGGCTCACGTCGGCCTGGACATCTCCGAGAACAAGTGGGTCCACCTGTGTGACATCAGGACCACCTGTTCTCCGTGCAGAACCGACTAGAACCCAACCTCGACAGCTCTCTGAACACACATGCTCCTAAGTTCTAGAAATGCCCACAACCTGTAAGTACCTGCAAGAAAGTCTAGTTAAAGCAGGTCTCCCTGTGAGAACCCTGACTCCAGCTGTCCAGCCTCTTTCACTGTTGCCTTGGTTTTTCCTTAGATGGTCTGTCCTTTCTTTGTTATCTTAAGCTGTGGTGTCATTTTAGTTTTGTTTTTCAATTGTCTTTAGTTAATCCCTTGTAATGAATATGTTAACTACATTTTGTTTAGAAAAAGAAAAATCAGGTGCCAAGTTTTTGAACTAGGTATTATCACAAGTATCCTTTATAACTTTATAATCTACAAACCCATTTGTTTATACGGATGAAAGGATTTTAGAAATAAGTATCAATCCTAGGATCAATTGGTACTATAATGTAAACAAGAGGGGAACCTGCTATTAACAAAATTTTCTTTTGGAAAAGGAAAAAATTAAATTAATAAAATAAGGCTCAAATTATGTCTAAAATAAATCAAGGAGACCTCACTTTAGAAGAGACATTACTGGGAAGTTTTGTTAATGTTTTTATAATAGACTATCTTTTTTTATTCATCTTTGGCAATGTGAAATACTTTAAACCACTCCACTCCTTGACTTACACCAAAGTATAGTTATTAATAAGCACCCAATTGTATTAGTGGGACTACTAATCAAATCCCTCTTTAATGTGAACATATGTGTCTGAAGTGTATCCCATTTTAAAGTTTAAATTTTCAATTTTTTAAGGCATGGAACTGTATTGTTTTATTTTTTAAATCAGACATTCTATATTAAGAAACTAAATTGAGATAATTATTAAAAGCTGAGTTAATTTAGGGAGAGAAAATCTTATTTAAAAGAGCCTTATAATAAAACGTAAGGTAACATGGCATACAGGAACCAATTCACAATTCCCACAACCCCATATTACTCAAGAAAGAACATTCTAAATGTGCAGAAATGGAGGGGAAAAAAAGGATATAATAACTTTTTTTTTTGCTCAAATCCTTAAAAATATTCTTAGCCTTATATATTTGCTAAGATTTCCTTTTAAATGTTGGTGGTGGTAGTTGGGAACAACCATAGCACCAAGGGTAAAGAAGACTAACACTTCAAAGGGTCCTGTGAAAACTATGACAAAGCCTGTATTTGTTATGGATAAGTTAATGATTCAAAAGGGGAAAGCCCATACAATTGAATATTTCAATTTATGCCTGGAGTTTAGAAATTATGCATTTTCTGGATCTGTTAAAACTTCTTATATTAGGAAACTTACATATAAGGAAAAGACAAGGACTACTTACATTTTGCAATTTAAAAGTGATGAAAATAAATTTATAAAATTTACCTTCATAGTAATATATTTATGATATACTTCTGATACTTAATATCAAACTCAGTTAAAAAACTGAGTTAGACCAGTTAAAAAACAAGAGTTAAAAGCAGTCCCTCTCCCATGCATCCCACAACAAAAATCTTCCTGTATCTTTAGTTTCTGTGCTCTTTACTGGAAAAAAAAAATTAGAATAAACTACATAAATCATCTTTGTTTTTTACATACTAGTATAATAATAAATGCTAACTCGTGAGTTCTAACTGACTATAAATTACCAGTAGGTGTTTTTGAGAAAGGAGTCCACTATCATATGCCTTAAGATAACATCAGTCAAGTATTGAGTTAATAAGAATACACTAGTATTTGGCGCAAATTTAATTTTATTAAACCTTACAATGAATGTTGTGGCGTATCATTTTCCATTGTGTGACAGTTTATTGGCTGGCATCTGAATACAGTACTTTTTGGAAAAATACACAATGGGAATTGACAAAAGGGAGAGAAACTAGTTGCTTAGTGATGTATGAGGGCAAAAAGAAAAAGATGACAATTAATTTTAGTTTTCCTAGTAACTAAAATGGTTAAAGTTCCAAGCAATAATGCTGCTGGTACAGTGCACAAGAATATGGTTATTATCTCATCCGGCCCCCACAATTCTGGGGAAATTAAAAGGATTATTATACCTGTAAAATTCAACCTAAGGCTTCTGCTGGGTAATATTATTTTAAAGAGCTACTTTTTCAAATATAACCTCAACAGTTTTCTCAAGTCACAGGAGACGGGGGCCTCGAAAACATTATACATTACAAGTCACTTTACAAGTGAGCAATCACTTAACTGCAAAATCATAATGGGCACCAAATTACCTTTGGTTGATTTGGGCTAATGTCCCTGTCAGATTTATGGATAAGAAAATGACTCTTTTTAAAATCTGTAATCCACTTGTCTTTATAATGTAGACTGGCATCTAAATAAAATGACCATTTCTTTTACAGAAATGATCAAGAGTGGAACATCTAAAATTCAGCAGGCCTTAACAGGGGATTTTTATGGAAATGCAACCAAAACTTATACATTAGCTCCAGCCAACATTACCATACTACAGTGTACAGCTGAGAGTACAATTAGCTCATTATTAAATTACTCATCTGTTGGTTAAAAAAAATAACACAAACTTAAGTTTTTTTTTAAAATTCAGTCTCACAATTTTGTGAATACTTTCTGACAAAGGCCTTAAACAGTTATCTGAGGGCACATTTATGAAACAACCTCCTCTAAAATAAAATGGACAATTTTGAGCTTTTAAACTACGTGATTTTTCAAGAGCTCCTAACATCATTTGGGGAGATGGCAAATAGAGAACTGTATCTTAATTGAAATAAGGCATTTCAGTTATCAAGACTGAGGAATAGTTCTAAGTTATCTATATTCAGTGGTGGGAAAATGCTATGTAAAGAAATCCTTATTTTATACTAGAGTTGCACAATTCAAATTCACCTATAAAATAGTGTGAGATGTGCCTTACTATAAGAGCATGTAAGCCCTCCTACACCCTCCCAAAAAAAGGAATATTTAATCAGTTAAAATCCAATTGCTCACCGTTCACCCCAAAATTATTGAGATCAACTAATGTAGATTTACTGTACTTGCAAAATTTTCCTTTCTTTAAAAAAAAAAAGGCTGTTCACGCATATAATTCTTATTCCAGAAGGTCAGAGGCAAATGATTTCAAAAATTGATATCTGATATTTCCAGAATAATTATCTAAATCACAAACTATTCTTAATTTATGTGGCAGTTCAAATATTTCATCAAATTTTCCTATAGTAAACAAGATATTAAAATCTCTTCATCAAAAGGTTGCAGAGCAACCATTTATATCCAAATCACCTTTTTCAATGGTGAAATTAAATATACAACCTAGTAAAATGAGTAAGGATATCTCTTAAAAAATTAAACTTCAATTATTTAACCAGAAAGTTAAGTCTAATGCTTTTTTGTTTATTTACTATTCTTCATTACAAGTTTTTTACTGAGTAAAGATGAAATAAACCTAATGTGACTGTTTGCAATGATGACTCCTTAAATACCCCTACATCAACCCTCAGAATAAAATGTCAACACAAAAATCCAAGTGATCAGGCTCATTAAACTCACAGGTAAACTGAGTTTTTCCTCAAACCAATAAGGAGCTTTTTATTCAGAACAATTGCATTAAGACATTTGCAGGGCAAATATGCCATCATAAATTTTATTCTGAATAACAATAAAGTGCTGAATGATAATTACCTGAATCTTTTTTAGTACTTTTCACTTATTTTTTCTTAAGTTAAAAGAGCCCTTTCTGTGGCATTAGCAAAGCTGTGGAAAAAAAAAAATCCAAAAAAAAAAAAAGAAAACAAAGAAGGGAGGGAGAGAGGAAAGAAAGAAAAGAAAGGAAGAGAGAAAGAAAAAGAAAGAGAAAAGAAAAGCTAATTTTCAGTAAGGGAAGAGGAAGCACTGCAACCTTTTGTGTTTAATTAGGGTGACAAATAATTGAGACCAAAGTAATTCATGCAAGTTATCTTCAAAGGTATACTTAAGCTTGAAGAAAGAAGGAACACTGTTACTGACCTCTGATACTATGGCAGTAAATTGCATACTAAAAATACCTTAATTATCCTAGATGCCTAGATCTGGCTTGGCAAGCATCATGCCACTGACATGCTTCAGCTCTTTTTTGTAAATAAAAGTGATTTGCAGTTCAATTACTGAATACTTCAGTGTGACTCATTAAGCTGTGTGATAAAACTTTGAGGTTAAATTTAAGCAAATTCTCTACACCTAATCACATCATCAGCACAAGCAGGACAATGCTGGCGCAGCATGAAAGGTGGGTCACTTTACAAAGATTCTTCCTTTTACTGCATGATATATTAAGACGACAGACCTAAATTTCAACTGGGTTAATGAGTTAGAATAGCTTTGTTTCCCAAATTTAGCACACAATAATTTCAGTGGATTAGAGAAAGAAACCTCAGATGTAAAGAAAAAAACAACAAAAAAGCTTGAGCTGTGGTAGCTAACCTGTAGCTCTAAAAATTGTCATGCTACAAGAGTACTTTCGTAAAATGAACTTTGTAACATACTTAGCAGTGTTTCAGAGTTGAAGGTGACCAACTGCTGCATAGAAAATATGCTAACATACAACAGTCAAGTTGAAGCCAGTGCATAGAGAAGATAAAGCACTTATGGTAACTGCAAATGGTAACAAGTCCATAAAGTTTGTACAACCTAACATGGATCCATAAGGGGAAAGAAATTGATAAGTAGAAATGGTTAAGTTAAAAATGAGGTGGAAACAGGGGAGAAGCTCAAAGAGAAGGAAGAAGCACAAAAAAGACATTCAATTGTATAAAATTCACAAACCAGAAAAGTATAAAGACACCACTGAAAAATGGTTAACTCTATCCCAAGCACCCAACAGCAAACAAAACCAGAATGGATAAGCCTTTGGCAGACAATTTTAGAAATCTGAATATGAGATTACATTTCTCAATAATTCACAAACAATATATTATATGGTATATTTATATTAAATACTGGGAAACCAATCCTGTAAATTTGATGCTTACAATGCTTTAGCCAATGAGAGCACGATGAAATCAAGCTAAATGAATGCTGGTGTTACCACAACAGTGCTCATTTATGAAACAACTGTTACCAAGTCGTGCTTCAACAGTCAAATTATCATCTATGAAGTGAAACGAAGGTCTCTAGCTTTTCTGGGATATGCCCTTTATAGTATATTCTATGATTCACTATGACACGAGCAGCTAGACACTGCAATGTGGTATGATTTATAGGCTGGATCAAATTTTTAGCCATTTCCTTCTCGTCCAGCAAGTCACTAGCAGTTTGTTTGTGCAAGTTTGTGGCATCAAAATGTGCACCTGATTTAATAAGGAGATTCATGATGTCTGGATGGTTGTTCAGAGCAGCGATATGGAGGGGACTGTTGTCATCCGAGTCTCTGACGTTCACATCAGCACCACATTCTAGCAGTATCGCAGTAACTTGCAGAGATGGAAATTTACAAACAGGGTACTGCCCTACACAGGTAGTATTCTTGTCCACAGCCAGATGAAGAGGGCTGAAGTTATTCTTTCCCCTTGGATGCAGCTTAAGAAACCTGTATATAGTTTGCTTTTTGAAATGATCCTGTTCTAGAGTACAAGGAACTTTTTCTAATATGCAAATCAAGTGCAAAATAATGGAAAGAGCCTTATTTAACTGTAATGGGTCTGCTGGACACTGAGTTTGTTTGATCGCTCGCTCTATTTCAAGGACACTTTTGCACAGTATGCCCATAAGATCATCAAATGTAACAGTGGTTCCCAGACCTTTAGCCCTATACTGTAGCATAAAAGAGAACAGTTCTGCAAAAGATAATAAGCTGCTGGCGGTCATCGGGCTTAGAGGGTCCAAATTGTTCTGCTGCATATCCAAAGCATACTTCCATAGGTTGATGCATCGTTTGAAATTTCCAGAGTCTGCATAGACAGCACCTCTATATCTAATATAGTAAGAGGTGTCAGGATGAGAAGGACCGAGAATACGTTCTCTAATTAATAGTGCCTGCATTCTCATCTCATCAGGATCAGCAATAAGACCTTCTAGCTCTTCTGCACTGTTTACCTCCTTGGCATAATCATAAGCCATTATTAGTGTCTGCGGTACTGGTTTGCTAATTATATTAGTCCTATCACTGTACCTCATGTTCATTGCCTTTTTCCAGTATTTCAAAGCCCCAAGGAGATCTCTTTTTTTGTCTACAAATGTAGCTCCCAGAAGCTCTAGAGCATTGATCCTTTCTGTCTTGCTGGTCTGTGCATGGTGAGTCAGGAAATCCACAATATTTGTGTGACCAGTCACACTTGCTGAGAGAAGGGGAGTCATTCCATAACCATCCTTTTCCATCTTGGCACAATACATAAGAAGCATCTTCATGATGTCCAAACTTCCAGATTCTGCGCAATCATGCAATGCAGTATTACCTTAAGGAGGAGGAAAAGAAGAGATAACATATTTGAGGGACCAGGATATAATGTAATACATATGTATACTTTAGAATCTAAAGAAAAGCAGGCAGCTCCAAGCTGCCCTCAATGGGACATACTTTAATTTGATTACAAATAAGAAAAAATGATCTCCAGCACCTAAAGCTAATGTCTGACACACAGCAGGGGGAAAAAATATTGGTTAAATTCTTTGAATAAACGAAATGACAAAATAAGGCATGAAAAGATATTCAAAGTCACTAAATGAAATTCAAAATTAATCCACGGCCTGATATTTTTCAGTAATGTTTTCAAGTGTATATTCTACAACTAAAAACTGACGAAATGAAATTAACCACCTATTTACAGTTTTGCTGACAGTCACTTAACTTTCTGGGTCAGACTCCACATTTATAAATAAGAAATCTAGTCTGTAACACCTAAGAGTCTCCAATTTGATTCTAAGAGCCAGAAATTATTTTTTCAGTATTTCTGATTGCCAAGTGAACCTCAGCTGTTTTAGTCAAAAATCTTGGTAACAAAGTACAAGACTTTCTTCAAAAAACTCACATAAGAAAAACAAGTCCACTGAAACCTAAAAAATATGTGGGTGGTTCAACATGAACTTTAAAAGGAGACATCTGAAGTGTCCTTTCATAATGGATTATTTCCCACTGTAATTTAATTTTCTTAAACATTCTTTTTAAATGTACTAAATGTTCTAACACCGTCCGATTCTTCCCACACATGCATTAAAACTGACAATAGACACTGGCACATTAGTAAAAGGCTGTGTGGATGGAACATACTAAGACATAATCACTCATTTTAGCTACCTAAATTTAATCTAAACATTCTACTAATGATCAAAACAGAAATTATCATGCAGACCTTTGATATCTACATACACTGTTTACAGAAAATTTCAACAGTCTTTTTAGGCTGTGTGTGTGAAAAATAACTAATATAGCTGCCTGAGACAGCTATCTTTAGAAAGACCTGCTTGCAAGGATGGCCCTGGGCTGGCATCTGGAATGTTGTCTGGTAAACAGTTCCAAGATATAAAACTTTCCCTAAATGATAAGGGTGGGCTTTTATGCTGACTACCTGCTTTCCTTCTGGGACTGTGGAATTTTGCGTATGTGCTCAGCAGAGGGTGCCTTTGTGACCAGTGCCCAATAAAAACCTGGACATTGAGTCTCTAACCATTCTCTCATCAATCAAAATGGGTTTCCCTGGGCAGGAATATTGCACACATGCATTTATGTTGCTAGGGGAAGACAGCTCTTTGTGACCTCACAGGAAGGAGAGAGCATAAAAAAGCCTGCACAAAGATTCCTCTAGGCCCCAACTGTGCCTTTCCTCTTATGATCCAGGTACATGTCCTTATTATATCACTGTAATAACTCTTAGCCATGAGTACAACTGTATGCTAAGTTACCTGCAAACATGGGGGTGGCCTTGAGGACCCCTGACACAGGATGTGTACTAGAAAGTTGTTTAAACCTGAATACTTCACGTAACAGATCTACAGATAAAATTCCAAAAAGCACAAGTTGTAATACATTAGGACTTTAAATCTCTTCACAAGTTTATCCTGTTTATTAGTCTTCCATGATATCTATAGGGATTATATTAAAAAATCTGGATATGTTGTGACCCAGGATTCCAATGGTCTACAATGGAAGGGTGTCTGATAGAATGTTTTAGCAATGTGTATGGTAACCAACCACTAAGAGAGCCCAGAACTTCTGACTACTAATGTTCATTTGCTCAAAATAATTTCAATTAAACATGACTACTACTAAGTATATTTTTAAAACTCTTTTGAATTATGGATCCCTAATATTCCCATTTTCTCTAAGAAATAGACAATATAATAGAAATATAAACAGAAGGCTTAGATGGCATTCTTCTCTATTCAGAACAATAAAATCAAGAAAAAGAATGCAGCAAAAGCCAGTTTTTTAAGTAACTGAATTGACATATTAGAAAAATGCAGAATATATATATTTTGAATACACCATATACTGAAAAAATGTTGTTTTGTTTTGTTTTTTGTTTTAAAGCAATAAGAGACTCTCACATCTAGTATTGGCAGAGGTAGCATGATTACCCTCCCAATCAGAACCAGAAAAGCTGAAAACTGCATTTAAAAAAAATCTGTACGACCGCCTGTAAGAGCTCACAGGGAGACAACATCCAGGAGAATAAAGAAAATTAGTTAAGTAAAGTCCAGAATTTGGGGAAGCTTTCTCCAACGACCTCTATTGATTCTGGAATAGGCAGCTAAAAAACTGGGCAGAGCTTTTGACCTTTCAGGGCTAGAGGAGAAAACTGGAGTCCAAAGGCCATTAAGAAATCCCTATACACTTTAGGTTATAGCTCTGAAGGGCTGCTCTCTAGGAGTTAAGGTGAAGTGCAAAGAAACCAGCGTTCACAGGCACTGAAATGCAAGTTAAAATCATCTTTATATTGAATTAAAGTGATCCAGAACTGCTAGTATATATGTAATCAAAAGCCAGAAGCAAATACAAATACTACTTAGATGAAGATATTATCATATTAGAGCTCAAATTATTTTTATATATTCTTCATATATAATGTTTGGTATCCAATCAAAAATAATGGACAAAAGAGAAAACAAGGAACCACAACACAAAAACCAAGGATAAGAGCTAAGAGAAAAGCCCAACAGAAGATCTAGATAATACAGTTATCAGACACAGACTTTAAAGTAATAATTATGCTTAGAGTATTCAGATATTTAAAAAAAATTTGAGAATTAGACAGAAAACTGCAAACTACAAAAAAGAACCAAACGGACATTCTAGAACTGAAAAACTCAATGGGTGGCTTTAAAAGCAGACTACACACAGCTGAATAGAGAATTAGTGAACTAGAAAATTAAGTCAGATGAAAATACATAGAAAGAAGCATGCAAGTGAAAGGATGGAAAAACAGGAGACTATAGAGACAGAGGAAACGATGTCAGAAGGGATAACATGCTTAAAACCAGAATTATAGAGTAAGAAAATAGGCCCAAAGCAATATTTAAAGAGATAAAGTTTGAGAATCTTCTGAAGCTGATGAAAGATTAAGCATAAATTTAATAAGTTTTATAAACAACAAGGATAAACAAAAAGAAAGCCACACTGAGGCACTCTACGGCAGAACCGTTAAAAACTAAGGACAAAGAGAAAATCTTAAAACCAAAGAATAGGTGGACATGACCTGCCAAAGAACAACAATTAGACTGACAGCAAAGTTCTAATCAGAAACAAGAGAAGCCTTAAAGCACTAAAGGAAAATAAATGCCAACTTAGAATTCTGTGAAGTAAAGGACCGTTTCAGGTGAGAAAGAAAAGATGAGCCACATGGAAGCCTGGAAAGGAGAGTATCAACATTGACAGAAAGGGTAAATTTGTGAGATATCTAAATAAATATTGACATTAAAAATAATATCTTGTAACAGGGTTTGAAACACCTATAGAAGAAAAATGCTTGACAGCAATAGCATAAAAGTAAAGAGGGTAATTGGAGTTGAAGTATTCTAAGATTTCTGCCTTGCTTGGAAAGAGGTAAAATTAGAAATTTATGTTAGCTTTTATAAGTCAAAGTAGTACTATCTAGAGTAACCACTAAAATAATAGAGGGTATGCATGCATATAATTACTATATCCTCTAATATAGAGAAAAAATGAAAAATAATCCAAACAAAGACAGAAACAAAGCAAAACAGGTAGACAAATAAAAATCAGTAAGTAGCTAGGAGATTAAAGCCCAAATATATAAGTAGTTACATTAAATACAAGCAAACTAAATGTTCCATTAAGACAAAAACTGTCAGACTGAAAATACAAACACACATAGAACTCAACTACATGCTGCTTACAAGAGAAATACCTTAAATGTAAGGATAGAAAAATGTAAGGATAGAAAAAGGTTTAAGTGAAAAGATGAAAAAATATATATACTTTATGCAAAAATTAACCATAAGAAAGCGGTCTGATAAATATCAGATTAAGTAGACTTTAAAACAAAATACATGATTACAGATAAACATTTTATAATGGCATAAAATTCAAAACAACAGAAAGATATAATTCTAAATTTGTTTTCACCTAAAAACAGCAAAATAAATAAAGCAAAAATCAACAGAACTACAAGGAAAATCAGATAAATCCACTCATAATACATTAGAACACACCTTTTTCAGTTTAGGAGACCAAAACCAATAAGGATATTGAAAATTAAATGAACACTGTAGAATTTAATTTTTTTCTAAGGACACATGGAACATATACAAATGCTGACTACATTCTGGGCCATAAAATGAGACTCACACAAATGTCAAGGGACTGAAATCACTGAATATGTTCTAAGTCCACAATACAAGTTAGATTAAAAACAAGCGGAAAAAAAAAAAAAAAACCCTAGAAAAATCTCCACATATTTGAAATTTAAAAATATACTTTTAAATAGCCCACGGGTCAAAGAAGGAATCCCAATGGAAAGCAGAAAATATTTTTATCTGGATGATAATAAAAATGTTAAATAAAAAATCTTGTGGGATATGGCTAAACTATGCTTAAATGTACATTAGAAAAGAATGGCTTTTTGAAAAAACAGCTAAGTTTCCATCTCAAGAACTTATAGGGGAAAAACAATATATTAAACCTAGAGAGACTAGAAGCAAATAATAAAAAACAGAAATAAATGAAGAGAAAAGGTACCAGTATGCTAGCACGGCATTTTTCCCCTAAATTGTATTAACTATTGCGAACTTATATTAATAACTATGCAAAGTAGAGAAGATAAACTTGTCTACAAACAGAAACCAGAGAAATTGGTAGTAAAATAAAAACCCATGTCTCCCAGTTGCCATTTCAGTGTATTGCTCATTACTAAGGTCATATTTTAAATGCTAGTCATACTACACTCCAGTGAATAAGTTATTTCTAATATAAACCAAGCATCATAATAAAACTTCCACCAATCATATTACTTTCCAGCTCAAAAGCTTTCATGCTTCCTCTAAAGAAATAGCTGAAAATCTTTAAGATTTCAAAATTCTACAGCATTGATTCTCAAAGCACTATCTGTGTGAGGATGAGAAAGCAACAAGGCAGAAATCTATAGTTTTAGAAGGCATGTCATGTGAAGTAAAGCTTAATCTTGGTAGTGGGAACACACATAAGAAGATATATTCTGGGAAACAGATTTTTAAAAAGAGAAATATTTCCCTAACCTACCTCTCTAGCCTCATTCGTTGTCATCTCCAGTATGAATGCTGCTCTGTGAATCTAGCCCAGGAGCCAGCAAACTTCTTCTGTAAAGGGTTAGATAGTATTCCAGCTTTTGCAGTCCATAAGGTCTCTGTTGTAATCACTCAACTCTACCATATAACAAAAGTATCCATAGGCAATTGGTTAAATTAATGGACATGGCTGTTTTCCAACAAAACTCTACTTATGGACATTGAAATGTGGCTTTTGTGTAATTTTCACATGTCATGATATATTATTCTTCATTTGATTTTTTTTTCAACCATTAAAAAATATAAAAAATATATCTTAGTTCTCAGGCAGTACAAAAACAGGGGGTGGGCAGGATTTGACCTCTGGGCCAGAGTTTGCCAACACCTTCTCTAACCCAAAAGACATCATCAATACCAGCCACACACAAGGCAAAGAAACTGCTTAGGCTTCCCATCACTGTATTCTAAGTTACCTCTCCCAGTTCCTGGAATAGTCCCGCTAACTTCCACCTCCATGCCTCTTCTCTTAATTTTCCTGTCAATATACTCTTTCTTCTTTGCCTTTTTAACTTCTTTTCCTCCAAGTTGCACCAGAAATTTCAGCTGCTCAAAGAGGCCTTCTTGGTTATACTATGTCAATTTATCATTTTGAGAATGCCTGGTGAATAAATGTTTCATTCATCCTGGTAAGTACTCATGTTATATCTACTACTATAATCTTACGTAATACCTTACATAATATGTTAGTGCTTCACAAATAGGTTTTCTTACCTAAACTGTCTATTCCTAAAGTACACAGAGCCTATGTTATATTTCCTTTATATCCCAGATAGCAGTTAGCACAATATCAAAGCTAAGGTAGATTCTTAAATTTTTAATACTTGATATCACAAAAAATGATTCAAATAAGGACAAAATAACTTTAAAAACTAAAATCTTAGGGCTTCCCTGGTGGCACAGTGGTTAAGAATCCACCTGCCAATGCAGGGGACATGGGTTCGAGCCCTGGTCCAGGAAGATCCCACATACTGCAGAGCAACTAAGCCCGTGCACCACAACTACTGAGCCTGCGCTCTAGAGCCCACGTGCCACAACTACTGAAGCCCACATGCCTAAGCCCATGCTCCGCAACAAGAAAAGCCATCGCAATGAGAAGGCTGTGCACCACAATGAAGAGTAGCCCCTGCTCGCCGCAACTAGAGAAAGCCTGCGCACAGCAACGAAGACCCAACGCAGCCAAAAATAAATAAATAAAATAAATAAATACATTAAAAAAAAAAAGTAAAATCTTAGCAGGAGGGGATCCTTTATTATTCTAACAGGTTAAGTATATAACCGCCACACTTTCATGCCCTGGAAGCCCTAAAAAATTTCTGAATTATAACCTAGACCATTACTTAAAAGTTAAGAAAACAGAGGTCAAAAAAAAACCCCAATACAAAAGCATAATTTTACAGCAAATATGTCATATCTCCAAGTGTCTTTACATAGTATATTTTGATAAAGTTGTAATCAGAAAATATACAACTGTTTCCTGCTTTTCACCTACATCTTAGTCATTTTGTCATGTTCCATGTATATAGTCTACATGAACTATTTACACAGATACTACATAATCACTCTTAATGGCTTTATGGTTAAAGTTCAAGTAAGGAGGCATGTCATAATTTACATAAACACTTCTCTGTTGATGGACATCTGCATTCCTTCAGAATTTTCACTATTAAAATTAATGCCTAAAAAACTATAAGGACAGATAACAGACCAGTGATTGCCAGAGGGTGGGTGCTGAGAGAATGGTTAACTGCAAAGGGGCATACAGGAAGTTTTCATTCCACCTCTATTGTAGTGGTGGTTAAATTACAGTTTATGTTTTTCAAAACTTAGGGAACTGGGCTTCCCTGATGGCGCAGTGGTTGAGAATCCGCCTGCCAATGCAGGGGGCACGGGTTCAAGCCCTGGTCCAGGAAGATCCCACATGCCGCAGAGCAACTAAGCCCACGCGCCACAACTACTGAGCCTGTGCTCTAGAGCCCGCGAGCCACAACTACTGAACCCGTGTGCCACAATTACTGAAGTCCGCACGCCTAGACCCCATGCTCTGCAACAAGAGAAGCCACCGCAATAAGAAGCCTGCGCACCTCAACGAAGAGTAGTTCCCACTCACCGCAACTACAGAGAGCCCACGCGTAGCAACAAAGACCCAACACAACCAAAAAAATAAAAAATAAAAAAAGTAATTGTGGTGATGGCTGCACAAATCTGTGACCATACTAAAAATCAATGATGGGTGGTTTTTAAATGCGTGAATGGTATGTGAATTATGTCTCAAAGCTGTTTTAAAATCAAAGTATTTGTTTTTAGTGAAGTATAAGTTTTGACTGATAGAAACAGCAATTAAAAGGTTTTTTATCATAACAGATTTGTCTGGAAATGCACAAAAACAGTACTTATTGTAACAGGGAACAGCCAATTTTGACTCCATGTTGGATCTGTTTCTTTGACTTTAGCCTTTGCTTTTCGTTGCTTTTGTTATTATAATCATACATAATTTCCTGCCTCAGGGAACCCTACCCACCTGTGAATGGCTGCAAGAAAAAAGAAATTAACACATCCCCTCCGGGAGGCTGGCCATTCCAGGAGACGTTCTCCAAGACTGATGGCCCTTTTTACTTTACTTCCTCCCCACCTCTCCCTCTCTATTCTGCCTTTTTACTTTACTTCCGATTCTGTAAAAAAAACTGGCATCCAGACCCCATAAGGTGGTTTTTTTGGGGACCCTAGTCTGCCATCTTCTCGGTCTGCCAGCTTTCCGAATAAAGTGGTACTCCTTGCCTCAACACCTCGTCTCCCGATTTGCTGGCCTGTCGTGCGGCGAGAAGAGCCAGCTTACACGACAGCTCCAGCTCGCTCATCATCTCTCCTCTTTAGCCTGCTGTGCTTGGCATCCATTCTTCTACCTTGCAGCTGGGGCTAAGCCGAGTCTTTAAGAGAGGTCCACCTATAAACATGGGGGCCGGGGGGCGGGGAGGGAGGGGTGCAGTTCAACTGCATAACAAGGCTGATTGCAAGCATTTTACTCCTGGAATAGCTAATTGGTATGTGTTAAGGGAGCAGGCGGGAAGGGGTAAAGAGGAAAACTTCAGGGTATCAAAGGAGCACTAGAAGGTTCCTCTGCTCAGAATATAATATTTCCCTTCCCCATGTATGCTGTAACACCAGAGATACTCAAGGACAAGAGTTTGAAAAAACAAAAAAAAGAATCAAAAATAGGATGGGGGGGCTTCCCTGGTGGCGCAGTGGTTGAGAGTCCGCCTGCCGATGCAGGGGACGCGGGTTCGTGCCCCGGTCCGGGAAGATTCCACATGCCGCGGAGCGGCTAGGCCCGTGAGCCATGGCCTCTGAGCCTGCGCGTCCGGAGCCTGTGCTCCGCAACGGGAGAGGCCACAACAGTGAAAGGCCCGCGTACCAAAAAAAAAAAAAAAAAATGATAAAAAACTACTGGTATTAAGATTACCACGTGCCTTCCCCTCATTAATTCTTTATATAAGGCAGTGAGCTAGGAACACAGAGAAATTTAACAATACAGGTCCTTGAGCTCACTACAAAGTTAAATGCTAAAAAATGCTCAAGATGCATTCATGTGACTCAAGGGGGATGAGGACTGGCCTTTGAAATGGGTCTTGATAGCAAGCAGTAATATCTGAGCTAAGGGATCAGGACTAAATTCAACTAATAATAGTATAATTTGATGAAAATTACACAACATAAGTTGATGAAAACATCAACATTACAATTCAGACTTACATTCTAGTTCAGACTCTCTATTCAACTGCAGCTCTACCCAAAGGTAGGGAAAAAAGAGGAAGAGATATTTTAATCAAATTTGCATCCATGTGACTTCTCTACCTGGGCCTCTCCCCAACTCTTCCACCTCTATCTTCCAACACATGCATTCCCGATGTCTCAGTAGCATACATCTTTAGAATGCCATGGGCTTCCTAAATTTTCTTTTAAACAAATTTAATTAATCAATGTGATTAAAATCTCATAAAGATGAACTCAGTGAGGGAACTATATGTAGCTAAAAGATCAATAAGTAAAACTTAACCACTGCCTTAAATTTGTGTTGCTGGGGATGACTCTGAAATAGCAGTAGTGTTCAGGAACTACTCATTTTCACCATCTTCAGTTCAATCTTGTGAGGACACAGTTTACAATCCAATCTTCACGGATAGAGGAACACAATAGATATTTCCCTACTGCACTCAATAGACACATCATCTACAGCTTAGCTTCCCCAACTAGGATGCCAAGTTTCCCCGAAGACACAGAGAAAGTGTGCCAGGAGATACAGGAGGGAAAACGATGAACAAGAAACAACTTGCAGGAGCAACTTGATCTGGGATTAAAATGTTAATGAACTCAACTAGTTAAACATTATTATTATAACAAAATAAGTATGGAATGTTACAGAGTAGAAAGAAATTTTAAATCCCTCTCTTTCACTCTTCTCTGCTACTAGGTGTGTTCTGAGGTAACCAAGAGCTGAGCTAGAGTTCTCAAAGAAAAACAGAATTTCAGCTTCCAACACTCTCAGTCCTGAAGTATACAAATAAACTACCTACATGACAATAGTCATTATCCTTGTCCATTCTCTTAATACCAACCATTCTTAATTTACAGTGGAGATTTTCTTACGTGAAATTCCTTTGGATTTACAGTGGATAAGAGAAAAAAAGGATTTCTTTTTTTTAACATTCTCTTGATTGAAATACATCTATACCCTAAACTGCCTATACTATAGGAGAGAAAGAATGCCTGGGGTTTGCTTCAAGCTACTGCAGAGAACAAAAGGAGGGAGAAATATATTTTTTAACATATATTAGCAAATGTGGATAAATGCTGAAGCAAGGTGATAAATACATAATGGTTCTAAGTATTCTTCTCTCTTTCTCCACTTACATATAAGTTAGAAAACTTCCATAATAAAGAGGCAAATAGGGGCTTCCCTGGTGGCACAGTAGTTAAGAATCCGCCTGGTGGGCTTCCCTGGTGGCGCAGTGGTTAAGAATCCACCTGCCAATGCAGGGCACAGGGGTTCGAGCCCTGGTCTGGGAAGATCCCACATGCCATGGAGCAACTAAGCCTTGTGTGCCACAACTACTGAGCCCACGTGCCTAGAGCCCGTGTTCTGCTACAAGAGAAGCCACTGAAAGGAGAAGCCCGCGCACCACAAAAAAGAGTAGCCCCTGCTTGCCACAACTAGAGAAAGCCCGCACACAGCAATGAAGACCCAATGCAGCCAAAAATAAAGATTTAAACTAAATTAATATAAATAAATAAATAAAACCAAGGTTTAAAAAAAAAAAAGAATCCGTCTGCCAATGCAGGAGACACAGGTTCGAGTCCTGGTCCAGGAAGATCCCACATACCATGAAGCAACTAAGTCCATGTGCCACAACTACTGAGCCTGTGCTCTAGAGCCCGCGAGCCACAACTACTGAGCCCGCGTGCCACAACTACTGAAGCCCGCACGCCTAGAGCCCGTGCTCGCAACAAGAGAAGCCACTGTACTGCAACAAAGAGTAGCCCCCACTCGCCACAACTAGAGAAAGCCTGTATGCAGCAACGAAGACCCAGTGCAGCCATAAATAAATAAATAAAAGATTTATTTATTTTTAAAAACGAGGCAAAAAACTGCCTGATCTAGCTCTCTCAAACCCTTTTAAAGTTAACCATACTTACGAGCCTACATGGTTTTCTCCCTTTTCTAAGCTCCTATAGAGTTCTACCTGTACCACTCACTTTTCACCATCACTGTCTTAATGTCTTCATGTACGTATTTCTGTACTACAAGGACCAGAAAACAGTCCTTGCCATCCAAGAGCTTATAATCTTTCCTCTCCTAAATGCAACACATTCATTCAACAAACTCATTTATCAATTGCCCCCTGTGGGCCAGATTACTCTTTCTAACACATGGATACAAACACCAGGTCTCTAGCCTCAATGAGCTCACAATGTAACAGAATTAGAATGTACTAAGATGGGTTTCTCTAAAAAAAAAAAAAACACCTCAGTCGTTCCTCTGCTGAAAACATTCACCGACTTACCTACCACTGCATAAAGAATAAAGTCAAACTCCTTTACCTGGAAGTCAATGTCCTTTTATACTCTAGCCCTGACTGCCCTTTGGTCCAAATATGCTACTTTCCAATTTCTGTACCCTCCAAGCATATTTCTCAATGTGTCTTTCCTTATGCCATTTCCTAAGCCTTAAAAACTGGATCAAATCCCTTCTGCAGATCTCAACTCCAACAATCCTTTCAAAGCCCAGTTAACTCCATGAGGCCTTTCCAGTCAGTACACTCTTCCAAAATCCTATATAATGAATTTATATTCCTTTATCGGTGAACAAATGTGATGTGCTGTATCTTTTCAGAGCCTCCACAATGTCCAACACAATATCTGGCCTACAGAAAATGCACAGGAATTATCCTATTACTAATTTACTTAATTATCTTGGGTATCTAAAATAATTGACCCATGTGTGAGGATAGCCTGTCCTCTGGGGCCAGTCTCCCCAATCCCAACTCAAAGAGCTGTTCTATATAGGTCTGTAGTACTCAACCAATCACTTTCAGGTGCTCAATTTCCAGTCAAATTTGGGTGTAAAAGCAGAATTGAGGGTTTAAGTAACTTTTCCATAGATCTGCAAAGTCCTATTATGAGTCAAAACATAAACAAACAAACAAAAAAACCCTCAAATATAAAAGAACCAGGGCTTCCCTGGTGGCGCAGTGGTTGACAGTCTGCCTGCTGATGCAGGGGACACGGGTTCGTACCCCGGTCCGGGAGGATCCCGCGTGCCGCGGCCACTGGGCCTGCGCGTCCGGAGCCTGTGCTCCGCGACGGGAGAGGCCACATCAGTGGGAAGCCCGCGTACCACAAAAAAAAAAAAAGAACCAAAGAAAGCCAAAGATGACTATAACCGTGAAGTACTGAGATCAGTGTTATGGCCCTAAGATGGGCTTGTCTAATCACTCCTGATTTGAGGTCTATATTTAAATAGCAACCAACTTTCCTGTCTCAAAAATGAACTGTTGTGTTAAACTGCAGCAGCATTTCTAAATATCTCAGTTTTTCTCCCCCTTTTGAATGGCATGGGAAAAAATGGAACCCACTGTCCCCTCAGGTAATGAGTTAGTTGGGGATAAAGTATTTCCAAAAATCTAAAACAAGAAAGCACTACTGCTGCATTTACCACAGTGTGGTTTAAGTATCTGCTTATGAACCTGTCTCTCCAAACAAGCCATGAGCTCCTGAAGAGCAGGGAATCAAGGACTGGATATCTTGTCTTACTCATCTTTGTATATCCTAAGTCAAACAGTCTGGCACACTCAAGGGACTCAATAAGTGCTCTCTCAATTAATGAATGAATTCCACCTTAGGTTAAAACATGTTCAAAATGCCAACAGCCTGTTAAAAAGTAATGGAAAGAGGTTAGATAATATATTCAAATGTCAACTGCCTGTTAAAAAGTAATGGAAGGTAGAAGTCACATGCATTTTATATTTAAGCAAACCAAGCATAATCTACTGACATTTTCCTTCTTCAGAACCATTTCCAACAGTTTACATATAAAATTTCCTAAGAAATTATCCCATTTTATCCCTCATCTTATCAGTCTTTTCCATTTTTTGCATGGGGATAAAAATGTGGGAAAAAAAAATCCTTTCTTGACACTCTACCAGATCCTTCTCCAGTGTTCCTGCCTCAGTTTCAAATAGTTCCTGTTTTTTTATTACCCCCCAAACCCATAAAATAAAAAAAAATCTGAAAAATCGATGAGGGAATTATCAAAGAATGGAAGCTTCAGGACCAGAGTGGGGGAGGTACATACGTACTTTAATCTGCCCCCAATATTCTTTAAGACTCACTGTCAAATTTAAAAGGCACTATGCAAAAGTTAAAGTACTGCACACAAAGTGATATGTTATATATACATATACTACACACGTATGTATTATGTGTATATATGTATGTATATAAAACTGAAGCTATATGAAAACAATTTTTGGTATAAAATTGTTTTCTCTTATGTGTACTTCTTTAAACAGCATAAATACTAGATATTGATACTGAGGTAAAAAAAGAAAAAACTCTAGAATTAGCCAGAAGAGGGAGTATACACATCCTCAAGTATAAAACTATATGATGATGGTGTTAAAAGGTTTTATTACCTCTGAAATAGCAAAGGTAATCAAGTTAAATATTGTTCACAGTTTACTAAGGGAAAATGCTCACTAAAATATGGGCTATTTACACTATAGTTCTCCCATACATTATATCTCTAAAAGTATAAAGAACTTTGAAAAAGAGAATGAAAAATAGTACCAGTACTAACCTCTCCAGTGACCTAAGTTTAAAACATGCCCCAATTTGATTTAAATACGTGAGTTTATCAACAATCTCTACATCATTAGGCTGATGAATAAAAAGCCCAAAACAAACTAAAAATTCAACAAGCCTAAACATGCAGCCATACCTTTTAACCCTTTCTCTTCTAGGTATGATTTCAAAGCATTCCCAATACTAACATGGTCAATTAAGCAGTAATTTGTTCTTTTAAAACAAACATTCTTTAAAAGAATGATGATTGTTTAAAAAAAAAGAAAGTCATGCTGTCCTTTTACCCAACACCTACATCAAAGATAATCAGAAACAATAAATCATTCATAAGAAAGAATGTTTACAGAAACATTTCTTATAGTGAGAAGGCAGAAGCAATGTAAAACTCCATTAGTAGAAGAGTATGCAGCTACTGAAATTAAAGAGCTATTATTAATGACATTAAGGATAACATTTATTAAGCTAAAAAACAAGTACAGAAGAGCATATAAAATAAAATTTCATACATATATCTAAATGCAAAATTCAGTACCTTTGGGAGGATTATCTCTAAGTGCTGGAATTTTGTGAGATTTTATATTTCCTCAGGAAAAAAATTTACAAAAAAATCACAATGTGGCTGTAACATTTTTATGACAAACCTTTTTAAAAAAGATTATACTAACTTCAGTAAATATGTCCAGTAACTATGTGGTGCCCCATAATTGTGTGGTTTAGCCACTCTGAGAGGCAATCAGTCACTATCACAATGATAAACTGCACATTCACTTTGATTTAGCAATTACACTTACAGGTATTTATAATACAATTATTTTCACATAAGTGTGCAAAGCCACAGATTTGTTCAAGAATATTCACAGCAGCATTGTTTATTTTGCATGTGACCTGTCTGTCAACAGGGACTAGATAAATTATGCACACTCATACAATGAAATACTGTGTAGCCATGAAACAGAATGAGGTAGCCACGTGTGTTGGAGCTGAATGACATTCAAGATAAATTGAAAAAAAAAAGAAAGAACAGTATGCATCAACTAACAAAGAAGAAAGAGGGAGAGATATACAGACAAGTATACTTGTATTTGCATAGACTATCTTGAGGACACACAAAACACTGTAAACAATGGTAGCTGGTGGGTTGGAGGTCTAGAAATGAAGGGTGTTAAGACTTATTTTTCATACTAAACACTGTAAACCAATTTATATTGTGTGATTTTTTTTTTTACCATGTATGTATGCTCCTTTAAGTTTCATAGTTTTTTAATATTACGCAGTGAATTACTTTGCTGTTGTATAAACAAATATGTTTAAGGAAAATAATGTTAATGCTAAGTATTAATATTATACTATCAAAACATTTGTTTTTAAGGGTTAAAAAAATCCTAAACTATCATCTGAACAGTATACATGACCATAAACCTGAACTCTTCTTCTGGACAAAGAAGTTTACATTGTTGCTAGTCAGCAAATCCACATCTGCTTAACCTAGTCCTTGTTTTGCTCTGGGCATTGTGGCAGTTTAAAAAAATCTGTTCTCTCTTGCTATATTTAATGAAAGGATTTTCTATTGGCCACACAGTAAGTATGGAATAAGGGAACAGATTTTCTCCTTTTCATGGATATTAATCCTCCCGGGTCAGTATGGCCTAGCCATCCCTGACAGAATAACAAATGAAATGCCTACATAAGACAAACATGACAATGACTCACTAAGTATAGTAGTTTCTACTCCAAGGGTATTCTAAGAAAATAAAACTAAGAAAAATATATTAAATCAAGTAAACTAAGTAAATTAAGTAAACACAAGTCTAATGGCTCAGATCAACTGCCACTAACATGCTCGAAACTTTGGGGAACCCACTTCCCATAAATTGTAAGTTACTCCAAATAAAGAGAAAATGCGGCTTAACACAGTGATAGAGGGTGTTTTTTTTAAATCACATTTGTCCCATGTACTATCAAATACCAAAGAAACAATCAACAAGGTTATACTGGAAGGGATACCTAATCAAAATAGGTCTGTCAGTGTTGGCTTACTCAACACCACTGCTTATAATTATGTATCAAACTTCCTGAAAATAAGTGGTAAACACTTAAAAAATTAAAATGAATATGAACTCACCTTTAACACTTTTTCTATTAACATCTGCCCCCTTTTCAAGTAAATACTGAGCAATCTCTTTGTGTCCTTTGTAACATGAGATCATCAAGCATGTATGCCCATGTCGGTTTGACACTTCCAAATCAGCTTTGTGTTCTACCAGGTACTTGACTATTTCCAAATGGCCATCGAAACAGGCAGCTCGAAGAGGAGTTGAATTGGTTAAAGTCGTGTTGTTGACAGACGCTCCATGATTTAACAAAGACTGAACCACCTTCAGATGTCCTGCTGCAGAAGCGGCCCACAAAGGGGGAGCCCCCTCAATGGTTTCGCCATCAAAATTGACCGAGCCCCCGACTTCTATGGAGGCACTGCACTGCTCTAGGAGAAATTCCACCATGTCAAGGTGCCCATACCTGGCGGCCATCAAGAGTGGGGTGGCCCCATTTGTTTTTTCAGAGATCAAGGAGGAAACCTCCTCTTTAGATTTGCTTGCCAACAATTTGGTGAGAAGCCGGAGTTTGCCATCTCGAGCTGCATTAAATACTGCTGTCTTTAGATCCATTTATGTCCAGTTGAGAGGCTGTGCTTTATTTATCTTTCAAAGCAAAGCTCCAGCTTAACTCTATTGACACTGGCAAGGGTTACAGGAACCAAAGTTCAGTGTTAATCACGGCGCCCCAGAACGGATGTATGTTCTGTCTATTGCCGTCCAACATATGACAACCAGAGCGCCAAACTGGAGAAAGAAAAAAAAAAAAAGTAGCGGTTTTGAAATTTCCATAGGTAAAGGCGAAAACACTAGGTTTTCTTAATTTTTACTCCTGGGGGCGGGGGGAGCCACACTTTAGGGACTACTCCGCCTCCCCAAAAAAGGTGGGAAAGAAGAATACAAAAAAGATACACACAGAGACCCAAATGTTATGGTGGGAGACACTCTCTTCTCTGTATACGGTAAATTTAAACACTACAGGCAACCGGTTTTCTCGCCTCCTAACCAGCCAAGCTTTGGGCTAGTTTTGCTTTGCACACGCCCAGAGAGAGTACAACCCAAAGAGGCAGGAGACGCGGGTGCAGAAATGTTTCCCTTTCTCACATCTGCAGAGGAGAGCGGGCCAAGGGCGCGAGGCTGCAAGGCCTCGCCGTGGCCAGGATGGCTTTCGAGAAAGAACAAAAAAGGTCGGACCCAACAAATCGCGGCCAGCTAACGCCAAAACCCTCACCCAAAAGGTTCCCTCTCCTTTAAAACTACTCGAGGCTCTCAGGAAATCCGGCTGCCTTTTAGCGAACTTCGCCCGCCCCATTCTGATCCCCACCCCCCGCCCCGCAAAGGGGTCCGTAGGTTCCCCAAACCACAGCCGCCCCTACACAACCTTCACCTCTACCTTTTCCCGATAGGGGCAGCCCCCTCCCCAAGCTCCTCCATCAACCACGACCCCCTCCCGCAGGCCGATCAGCCTGTGGCCTCCAGCCCGCTGCCCGCCTTCCGTTCCTGCGAGCGCCCTCCTTCCCCTTCCCGCCCAGGCCTCCCCGCGGGAGCCTCAGGCCGCGGCCCGGGCTCGGCCGACCGCCGCCGCCGCCGCCTCCACTACCTGCCACGGGGCTAGTCCTCCCCGCCGCCGCCGGCCGCTCGGGCTCGGGCTGCCCCCTCAAAATGAGACCGCTATCCGCGCCGCCGTCCGGACCGCCCAGCTCCGCCTGCGGCCGCACAGCTTCTCCATACCCCGCGCCCCACAGGAATGAATCCGGCCGCGCCGCTCGCCCCGCCTCGCCCCGCCCCGCCCCGGCGAACTGCCTCCCGCCCTCCCAGTCTGCGCGGGCTGCAGCGGCTACAGCAGCAGCCGCGGCGGATGGTGTAATGGACTGCGGGACGGGGGCCGGACGTGCCAGAGCACTGCTTCACATCACCGACGCGGCAGCCTCGCCATTGGGCCGGGGGAGGGCGGCGGCTGCAGCGAGCAGCCGCCTAGGGGCGGGGCGGGGCGGGGCGGGGCCACGCCGGAGGCGGCCGCCGAAGGTTGGCGGAGAGGCCGTCGAGGTGTCGGGGGCTGCTCCGCGCTCCACCTTTCGGGGCGCTGGTTTCGGGTACCTTTGGGTTCCAAGGCCATAACCCCCCAGAGGGGTGGTAGCCATTCTTTCTTTCTCGCAGACATCAACTCTCTCAAACTAGTCTCTTCTAAGGCTCCTTCCTTTGGTGGGCCCTGGAATATACCGAGCTCGTTGTGAGGCCTCAAAAAAGCAAAACAAGAAAAACGCAACAAACTTGAGAAAAAGCTTAGTTTTGGAGGCTGCCAAACATGGCTTACTTTATAAAAATATGAACTCCAAGAAAATATAAAGCTATAAGGAATGATAAAGCTTAACAGCAGTGTAAGTCATCGAGTTCTTCACTCTGAACAGTAAAACCAGGAAATGAGAGGAAGCTAAAAAGTTAATATAAATGAAAAGAATTACTACTTTGTGCAGCAGGAAATAAACTTGTGGAATTCATGACGTTAACACATGGGATGTTTTAAACTAGGCTGAGGAAGAGTTTAAATATGTTTGGAGACTTAACACCCATAGTGAATCATGATGAGAAAATAGTTTTGAAAAACGTAGTTTTCAATCTCTTGAACACTTTATTTTGGGGGACTTGAACTCACACACAGTTTTTTGGTACCGTTAAGAGAAAGAGAATGTTAGATTAGACATTATCTGACCCCCAGCATCATAAGTGTAATTAGCATTATTACTTAAAAAGTAATGCAACATTAAAGACATTTTATTTAAAAATCACTTCATTTTTGCATATTTACTTATAGTATTGTCCAGAATTTTATGTAGTTTTGTATAATTGAAATAATAATTTACATACAACTACATATTTTGCTTTTTTACCTTAATATACTCTAAAGATGTCTCATTTTTTATGGTCTTAATAATCATTTTTAAGTGGGGCATTATATTTGCCTCAGGCAGTCAGTATATAGGCTCAACATCAGTACTCCAAAATTGAAGTTAAGGTTACTACCACTGAGAGGAAAATAAAGAAGGGCAGAATAGAAAGGATGAGGGTAGCAATCTATAAAAATCAAACAACCAAGAGGAATTGGCTGTTTTATCCCTAGTGTTAAAGATCACAGTTCTACACTCCCAAGGTGTAAACACCAGAGTACAGTTTCCCAACCAAGGCCTAATGTGAGCTGACCTATCTCTCTTATCAAATTCAATAAGATGATGTAAAAATTTACATCAGTGGTCTTCAAATGGACATGAGCATCCCCCAGGGGATTTTCAAGGGGTAGGTGCACACTTAGTTTTAAGGCCACCAGTTTCTGAATCTTCAGCTTGCATCTGTATCACTTCCTAAAACTGATCTGCTGGTAAAGGAATGCAGTATGGCATCTCCCTGTTTCATTTCCCAACTCTTTTACAATAGCCATATATTTCCCAAATTGCAAAAATAAAGGACATAATTTTCACTCACTGAGAATCTTAAAATGGTGCATTGTTCCAGGGTATAAAACCAGGTAGGGCTTCCCTGGTGGCGCAGTGGTTGAGAGTCCGCTTGCCGATGCAGGGTACACGGGTTCGTGCCCCGGTCCGGGAAGATCCCACATGCCGTGGAGCGGCTGGGCCCGTGAGCCATGGCCGCTGAGGCTGGGCGTCCGGAGCCTGTTGCTCCGCAACGGGAGAGGCCACAACAGTGAGAGGCCCGCATACCGCAAAAAAAAAAAAAAAAAACCTCAGGCAACCTTTGTCAGTTCTTTATCAATTTAAAATATTGGACTGTACAGAGAAAGTATACTCCTAATGACTGGATAACAAATTCTTTTGCAAGCTAGGTGATTTCCAAATAATTACTTTCAACAAAGTATGACCTCAAGATCACTAAGTGAGTTTATAAATTGGAAGGAGTTCAAAGAATTGAGTGAATTGATGTGACACTTCTTACAGCCCCATATACTTATTAATGTAAAAACATTTTCTTAGAATTTGTAAAAATGAAAAATTGAGAAAAACACTGACGCTTAACTCTGTCTCATTCTTGTAAGATGTAGTATTTAACAACAAATGTATGCACTAATTGTAAAAAATTACATGTTTAGTAATTATAAACATTTGTAATATATTTTGCATTGTTTAGAATACCTGATCATTTCTAATAAATATAATAATATCTTAGTCTAGAAGAAAATGTTCTAGCACATAGTCTTTCAGTCATAGGAAATTTTAAAATTAAATATATTTATATTTTCATCACAGATAAATATAATAGGATGATCAATAAAATACATTCAAACATAAAAATACATTAAACTACGGTATGATCCTGAGGGATGGGGAAGTGGAATGGAGCTATAAGTGTGAAAAGAAAAATAAATTACATAAAATATACTGAAGGTAAAGAAGAGTTTGTTCATATATTTTGTAAATAGCTGATAATAGGCATAATTGCTATAGTATTTAGGTTTCATTGGATTCACTTAAAAGAGTGACTATTCTAGCTTAAAATGTCATTTTTACAGTATGCAGGAAATTGTATCCTTTGCAACTGCTTAAACTTACGACGAAAAATTTTAGATGTTAACCTAGAAATATGCAAGAGGGTAACTAATATTTCATGTATGTGAACAAAAATATTTGAAGACTACTGATTTACTCATTAACCTGCTATTGGAGGTTGTCTCCGTTTCTACAGATTTTGGCAGTATTTGTTCTTCAAATCTTTGTTTTTAGTTTTTTTATTTTCTTAAATAGAAACTCAACTAAAATTCCGTTTTCTGTTTTGCTGAAAGATCTTCCATTGTGTTTCTAAACACCCATCTCCTAGGGCACCTTTTACGATTGGGGAGGAGGAGTTTTTCGTTTGGCTTGCTTGGTTCGACCTGGATTGGTTTGGTTGCTAAGGCTTTGGACTCTGGTTTAATCAGCAATTACTGTGGTCCTGAAAGCCTCAGAATATTTTGGGGGATATAACAAGGAGAACCATGGACTCAAGGTCAAGGAGTCTGCAGGTGGTACAGGTGGGAACCAGAGAGGTAGAAAAGGGGGAAAGGACCAGAGGGAGCCTCTGAATAACCCATTCTGGTAAGTGCCCAGGGGATGGCAGGCAAAAGACGAGCCACTTTCAGGAGCCAAGGCAAACACCCAGTCTACCTCTGAGGGGAAGCCTTGTGTCACTGCATTCACAGCTCTGACTCATTGGGCTTCCCTGAGACCCAAGGCACTACAAGTCCCTAGGAGGGCACCTCTCTGCAAGGCCCCCAAGACACTGTAAGCCCAGAGGGGTCACTACCCCATACCTGAAAGGGTGGTGGGAAGGAACTGGACTAGCAGAGACGGGGCACCCTTATTACTAGAACAACAAACATTTTCAAGTTGTCTAAGTTGTTTTCTTCTTTTCATGTATTGCTTTGGGATAAATTTCCAGGAGTTGGATTATGGAACATCTTTCTGGCTTCTCATACATATTGTATCACTTTCCCAAAGAGTTAGGCCAATCTGCTTATACTAGTGGCAAGAGAGTGTGCTGAATTCGCTGAAACTTGTACCCACTAGATATTATATTTTTAAAATTCTTGCTACTTTGGTATGTGTAAAATAGTACATCAAAATTTCTCAAATTTGCCTGACCACCTTGTGATTTTTTGGCGTCCATATAATCTCCTATAATTAGTAAACTATTCCTTCTTAAGTTTTCCTTCTGGGGATTTTTCAATGTTTTATTCTTGCTTGTCTCTGCTTAAACCAGAAACCTCAATGAAAGATTCTGCTTGCACAGTTTTGGTAAACTTTGTTAACTTCATCTAACTTCAGGAAAGGATAGGATGAATGAAAAAATACTTCTTGGGGCTTCCCTGATGGCGCAGTGGTTGAGAGTCCGCCTGCCGATGCAGGGGACACGGGTTCGTGCCCCGGTCTGGGAAGATCCCACATGCTGCGGAGTGGCTGGGCCCATAAGCCATGGCTGCTGAGCCAGCGCGTCCGGAGCCTGTGCTCCGCAACGGGAGAGGCCACAACAGTGAGAGGCCCGCATACTGCAAAAAAAAAAGAAAAAACACTTCTTGTTTTTAGTAACTAACTGAGCACTGGTTTAATTTTAAAAAGTGTGAAAGGAACCTACTTTAATGACTATAACACAAAAATAGTATAGCAGTGTGTATGCTTCCCAAGCTATTTAGAAATGCCTTTCTTATAAAAGAAATCTATTTTATTAACACTGATAATTTGTTTCGCCAAAGTAGTTTTTCATAAATTCATTCATCATGTCAATAGTTACTGAATCCTATTGTGTACTATGTTAGATGCTAAATGGATATGATCCCTGCTTTCAAGGAATTCATGGTCTGTGGGAGAAATGTAGCAATAAACAGATCAAAGTGCAATATATATATAAACAATTGTGAGAGCTCAAACGATAGAGCCACTAACTCTCCTTGGGCAAGCCTGGAAAGGAGGTGATGTTTAAACTGGATCTTCAAGGATTACTGGAAGGACAGCCAGCCAAAAGGCAGTGGGAGAGAGCAGAAGCCCCAACAAGAAACAGAGAGCTGAAAAAACACAAGAGGTGGCCCTTTCTTTCTTTCTTCCCCACTTCCCACCCAGGTACAGAGTGGAAAACTAGGCGACCTTCTGAATGTACAAAGATTTCACCCAATCCCCATAAGATGAAAAATCTATCTCCACTTGCTGCAGCAGAATGAGCCTCTACATTATTGTTTCTTATAATGTGGCCCACAAACCTCAGGAATAAGAATCACCTAGGAAACTTGTTTAAAATGAGGATTTCTGGGACACACTCTCAGAAATTCAGATTCACTAAGTTTTAATGTGAAGCACAAGAGTCTGCATTTTAAACAAATCCTAGAAATCATTTTATGCCCATAAAGCTTGAGAACCAGTCTTATAAGTCCCTGTCATCCAACTTTCTAAAGAGAAGGTGAGGGAGATTGGTTCAACATGGCAGAGTAGAAGGACGTGCGCTCACTCCCTCTTGTGACAGCACCGGAATCACAACTAACTGCTGAACAATCATAGACAGGAAGACATGGGAACTCACCAAAAAAGATATCCCATATCCAAAGACAAAGGAGAAGACACAATGAGACAGTAGGAGGGGTGCAATCACAATAAAATCAAATCCCATAAGCGCTGGGTGGGTGACTCACAAGCTGGAGAACAATTATACCACAGAAGTCCACCCACTGGAGTGAAGGTTCTGAGCCCTGTGTCAGGCTCCCCAAACTGGAGGTCCGGCAACAGAAAGAGGAATTCCCAGAGAATCAGACTTTGAAGGCTAGTGGGATTTGATTGCAGGACTTAGACAGGACTGATGGTAACAAACACTCCACTCTTGGAGGGCACACACAAGGTAGTGTGTGGATCAGGACCGAGGGGAAAGGTGCAGTGACCCCACAGGAGACTGAACCAGATGTACCTGGTAGTGTTGGAGGGTCTCCTGCAGAGGCAGGGGGGAAGCTGTGGCTCACCTCGGGGACAAGGACACTGGCAGCAGAAGTTTTGGGAAGTACTCCTTGGCATGAGCCCTCCCGGAGTCCAAACATTAGCCCCACCAAAGAGCCTGTAGCCTCCAGTGCTGGGTTGCCTCAGGCCAAAAAAAAACCAGGGAGGGAACCCAGCCCCACCCATCAGCAGAAAAGCAGATTGAAGTTTTACTGAGCTCTGCACACCAGAGCAACACCCACCTCTACCCACCACCAGTCCCTCCTATCAAGAAGCTTGCACAGACTCTTAGATAGCCTCATCCACTAGAAGGCAAAGAGCAGAAGCAAGAAAAACTACAATCCTGCAGCCTGTGGAACGAAAACCACATTCACAGAAAAATAGACAAAATAAAAAAGGCAAAGGACTATGTACCAGATGAAGGAACAAGATAAAACCCTAGAAAATCAACTAAATGAAGTGGAGATAGGCAACCTTCCAGAAAAAGAATTCAGAATGATAGTGAAGATGATCCAGGACCTCAGAAAAAAAATGGAGGCGAAGATCGAGAAGATGCAAGAAATGTTTAACAAAGGCCCAGAAGAATTAAAGAACAAACAGAGATGAACAATACAATAACTGAAATGAAAAATACACTAGAAGGAATCAATAGCAGAATAACTGAGGCAGAAGAACGGATAAGTGACCTGGAAGACAGAATGGTGGAATTCACTACCACGGAACAGAATAAAGAAAAAAGAACGAAAAGAAATGAAAACAGCCTAAGAGACCTCTGGGACAACATTAAACACAACAACATTCACATTATAGGGGTCCCAGAAGGAGAAGACAGAGAGAAAGGACCTGAGAAAATATTTGAAGAGATTATAGTCAAAAACTTCCTTAACATGGGAAAGGAAATAGCCACCAAAGTCCAGGAAGTGCAGAGACTCCCAGGCAGGATAAACCCAAGAAGAAACACGCTGAGGCACATAGTAATCAAATTGCCAAAAATTAAAGACAAAGAAAAACTACTAAAAGCAACAAGGGATGAATGACAAATAACATACAAGGGAACTCCCATAAGGTTAACAGCCGATTTCTCAACAGAAACTCTACAAGCCAGAAGGGAGTGGCACGATATATTTAAAGTGATGAAAGGGTAGAACCTACAACCAAGATTACTCTACCAGGCAAGTATCTCATTTAGATTCGACAGAGAAATCAAAAGCTTTACAAACAAGCAAAAACTAAGAGAATTCAGCACCACCAAACCAGCTCTAAGACACATGCTAAAGGAGCTTATTTAAGTCAGAAACAGAAGAGAAGAAAAGGACCTACAAAAACAAACACAAAATAATTAAGAAAATGGTAATAGGAACATACATATCAATAATTACCTTAAATGTGAATGGATTAAATGCTCCATCCAAAAGACACAGGCTGGCTGAATAGATACAAAAATAAGACCCGTATATATGTTGTCTACAAGAGACCCACTTCAGACCTAGGGGCACATACAGACTGAAAGAGGGGATGGAAAAAGATATTCCATGCAAATGGAAATTAAAAGAAAGCTGGAGTAGCAATACTCATATGAGATAAAATAGACTTTAAAATAAGGAATGTAGGGCTTCCCTGGTGGCACAGTGGTTGAGAGTCCGCCTGCCGATGCAGGGGACATGGGTTCGTGCCCCAGTCCGGGAAGATCCCACATGCCGCGGAGCAGCTGGGCCCGTGAGCCATGGCCGCTGAGCCTGCGCGTCTGGAGCCTGTGCTCCGCGGCGGGAGAGACCACAACAGTGAGAGGCCTGCGTACCGCAAAAATAAATAAATAAATAAGGAATGTTACAAGAGACAAGGAAGGACACTACATAATGATCAAGGGATCAATCCAATAAGAAGATATAACAATTATAAATATATATGCACCCAACATAGGAGCACCTTAATACATAAGGCAAATGCTAACAGTTATAAAAGAGGAAATAGATAGTAACACAGTAATAGTGGGGGACTTTAACACCTCACTTACACCAATGGACAGATCATCCAGACAGAAAATTAATAAGGAAACACAAGCTTTAAATGACACCATAGACCAGATAGATTTAATTGATATTTATAGGACATTCCATCTGAAAACAGCAGATTACCCTTTCTTTCTTCTCAAGTGCACACAAAATATTCTCCAGGATAGATCACATCCTAGGTCACAAATCAAGCCTTGGTAAATTTAAGAAAATTGAAATCATATCAAGCATCTCTTCCAACCACAACACTAGGAGATTAGAAATAAATTACAGGGAAAATAATGAAACACAAACACATGGAGGCTAAACAATACGTTACTAAATAACTAAGAGATCACTGAAGAAGTTAAAGAGGAAATCAAAAAATACCTAAAGACAAATGACAAACACGACAATTTAAAGCCCATGGGAGGCAGCAAAAGCAGTTCTAAGAGGGAAGTTTATAGCAATACAATCCTACCTCAAGAAACAAGAAAAATCTCAAATAAACAATCTAACCTTACACCTAAATAAACTAGAGAAAGAAGAACAAACAAAACCCAAAGTTAGTAAAAGGAAAGAAATCATAAAGATCAGAGCAGAAATAAATGAAATAGAAACAAAGAAAACAACAGCGAAGATCAATGAAACTAAAAGCTGGTTCTTTGAGAAGATAAACAAAACTGATAAACCATTAGCCAGACTCATCAAGAAAAAGAGGGTGGGGACTCAAATCAATAAAATTAGAAATGAAAAGGGAGAAGTTACAAAGGACACTGCAGAAATACAAAACATCATAAAAGACTACTACAAGCAACTCTATTCCAATAAAATGGACAACCTGGAAGAAAAGGACAAATTCTTAGAAAGGTATTGTGTTCCAAGACTGAACCAGGAAGAAACAGAAAATATGAACAGACCAATCACAAGTAATGAAATTGAAACTGTGATTAAAAATCTTCCAACAAAAATCCAGGACCAGATGGCTTCACAGGTGAATTATATCAAACATTTAGAGAAGAGCTAACACCCATCCTTCTCAAACTCTTCCAAAAAATTGCAGAGAAAGGAACACTCCCAAACTCATTCTATGAGGCCACCATCACCCTGACACCAAAACCAGACAAAGATACTACAAAAAAAGAAAATTAAAGGCCAATATCACTGATGAATATAGACGCAAAAATCCTCAACAAAATGCTAGCAAACAGAATCCAACAGTACATTAAAAGGATCATACACCATGATCAAGTGGGATTTATCCCAGGGATGCAAGGATTCTTCAATATACACAAATCAATCAATGTGATACACCATATTAGCAAATTGAAGAATAAAAACAATATGATCATCTCAATAGATGCAGAAAAAGCTTCTGACAAAATTCAACACCAATTTAGGATAAAAACTCTCCAGAAAGTGGGCAAAGAGGGAACCTACCTCAATATAATAAAGGCCATATATGACAAACCCACAGCAAACATCATTCTCAATGGTGAAAAACTGAAAGCACTTCCTGTAAGATCAGGAACAGACAAGGATGTCCACTCTCGCCACTATTATTCAACATAGTTTTGGAAGTCCTAGCCATGGCAATCAGAGAAGAAAAAAAAATAAAAGGAATCCAAATCAGAAAAGAAGAAGTAAAACTGTCACTATTTGCAGATGACATGATACACTATACATAGAAAATCCTAATGATGTCACCAGAAAACTACTAGAGCTAATCAGTGAATTTCATAAAGTTGTAGGATACAAAATTAATTCACAGAAATCTCTTGCATTCCTATACACTAAGAACAAAAGATCAGAAAGAGAAATTAAGGAAACAATCTCATTCACCATTGCAAAAAAAAAGAATAAAATACCTAGGAATAAACCTACCTAAGGAGGTAAAAGACCTGTACTCAGAAAACTATAAGACACTGATGAAAGAAATCAAAGATGACACAAACAGATGGAGAGATATACCATGTTCTTGGATTGGAAGAATAAATGTTGTGAAAATGACTCTACTACCCAAAGCAATCTACAGATTCAATGCAATCCCTATCAAATTACCAATGGCATTTTTTACAGAACTAGAACAAAAAGTCTTAAAATTTGTAAGGAAACAGAAAAGACCTGGAACAGCCAAAGCAATCTTGAGGGAAAAAAACAGAGCTGGAGGAATCAGGCTCCCTTACTTCAGTCTATACTACAAAGTTACAGTAATCAAGACAGTATGGTACTGGCACAAAAACAGAAATATAGATCAATGGAAAAGGATAGAAAGCCCAGAGATAAACCCACCTAACATCAACTAATCCATGACAAAGGAGGCAAGGATATACAATGGAGAAAAGACAGTCTCTTCAATAAATGGTGCTGGGAAAACTGGACAGCTACATGTAAAAGAATGAAATTAGGGGCCTCCCTGGTAGCGCAGTGGTTGAGAGTCCGCCTGCCGATGCAGGGGACACGGGTTCATGCCCCGGTCCAGGAAGATCCTACATGCCGTAGAGCGGCTGGGCCCGTGAGCCATGGCCGCTGAGCCTGTACGTCCGGAGCCTGTGCTCTGCAATGGGAGAGGCCACAGCAGTGAGACTTCCGCGTACCGCAAAAAAAAAAAAAAAAAAAGAATGAAATTAGAACACTCCCTAACACCATACACAAAAATAAACTCAAAATGAATTAAAGACCTAAATGTAAGACCAGATGCTATAAAACTCTTAGAGGAAAACATAGGAAGAATACTCTTTGATGTAAATCACAGCGAGATCTTTTTTGACCAACCTCCTAGAGTAATGGAAATAAAAACAAAAATAAACAAATGGGACCTAATGAAAATTAAAAGCTTTTGCACAACAAAGCAAACTATCAACAAGACGAAAAGACAACCCTCAGAATGGGAGAAAATATTTGCAAACGAATCAACGGACAAAGTATTAATCTCCAAAATATATAAATAGCTCATGCAGCTCAATATCAAAAAAACAAACAACCCAATGAAAAACTGGGCAGAAGACCTAAATAGACATGTCTCCATAGAAGACATACAGATGGCCAAGAGGCACATGAAAAGCTGCTCAACATCACTAATTACTAGAGAAATGCAAATCAAAACTACAATGAGGTATCACCTCACACCAGTTAGAATGGGCATCATCAGAAAGTCTACAAATGCTGGAGAGGGTGTGGAGAAAAGGGAACCCTCTTGCACTGTTGGTGGGAATGTAAACTGATACAGCTCCTATGGAGAACAGTATGGAGGTTCCTTAAAAAACTAAAAATAGAATTACCATATGACCCAGCCATCCCACTACTGGGCATATACCCAGAGAAAACCATAATTCAAAAAGACACATGCACCCCAATGTTCATTGCAGCACTATTTACAATAGTCAGGTCAGGGAAGCAACCTAAATGCCCACTGACAGACGAATGGATAAAGAAGATGTGGTATATATATATATACAATGGAATATTATTTGGCCATAAAAAGGAATGAAATTGGGTCATTTGTAGAGACATGGATGAACAAAGAGACTGTCATGCAGCATGAAGTAAGTCAGAAAGAGAAAAACCAATATCGTATATTAACGCATGTATGTGGAATCTAGAAAAATGGTACAGATGAATCGGTTTGCAAGGCAGAAACACAGACACAGATGTAGAGAACAAACATATGGACACCAAGGGGGGAAAGTGTGTGTGGTGTGTGGTGGTGGTGGGATGAACTGGGAGATTGGGATTGACATGTATACACTAATATGTATAAAATAGATAACTAATAAGAAAAATAAAAATAAAAAGGAATCTTTTCTTAACCAGAAAATTCAGAAAAAATAAATAAAAAGATAAAATAAAGAGAAGGTAACATCACAGGTGTGGGTCTCAGCCATGTTTCCTCCAATTACAGCAGTATATTTTCAGTAGGACCCATTGAGCAGAAAACCGAAAACTGCTATAGAATTCTTTAGCGCAGGCGTAAAGATATGGCTTTATGGCTGATGGATTACCCCAGCAGTGTTTCGAGAATGGCTTATTGGGGAATTTTCCAACCTGGTTTACAGCCCGATGAGCCCCACCCTAAGTGAAGAACCCCATTGTTGAGTTCTCTGTCACCACCCAGACTGGTATCAGACAGGCCAGGTTCTTGTCAGTTTCAAGCATATGAGACCCCACCCAAGTCTTAGGAGCCACACTTTATTGGAGAGGGAGGAATCAGATGGCTTCTAACCCAGTAGTCCACCTAGGTCCCCTGTTGCCACACAACCTGAGTCTAGGGCACTCCTGCCCTCTCTCCCAGCCCTGGGAACCGTGCCTCAGACACCACTCCAAAGTCCCTGTTGGCCAGGCCCTAAACACCCAAATGATCTTCTGGTGCCTTACTTCTCACAGAGCCCAGGAAATGAATTTTGCTTTCACAACCCTCACTCCTTTGGTGTCTTCACAACCTGCATCAGTTCCAGACTCTTACTTCAAAGCTGCCTTCTTTCATGCCCACCTTCCCCACTCAGGAGCTCCCAGCCACCTCCTTGGATGCTCAGCTTAAAGGACATTTTTGCTCCATCGGTGGGGATAAATCATTACTGATGATTCTGCCTCTGCCAAGGTGTTGACCCCAAATTCCAGAGCTCCTTCAACACCTCCCTGGTATTTACAGTCCTGGGAACTTCATGCCATCAGCCCTCCCAGTGGAATCCACTATGTCCTAGTGTAGAATTCTGGAAGGTGATTCTGCTCTAGGTTCAGCTCCACCTCATTTATTTTCCTTCTGACTTCCTGCACAGCTAGTGACTGTCTGCTGATTCTGTGCCTCCCACTCCACCTTTAGCTCCTTTCTATGTGGGCCCAGTGTGTTCTACTGCCGACCCTCTCTGAAGAGGCCAGTGCCACAGCAGAGTCACTTTCCCTGTCCCCAATCCTACCTGTTTCTGTCTTCTTTTTCCTGCCACCAACTGGTAGGCCCACCATGTTTGGGGCCTGCCCCCGCCCTGAACTCAACCCTGATGGTGAGGACCCTGGCACTTTGACTCTTTCTTGTTAAAGCCACTCAACACACCTTCAACCTTTCAATACTTCTGATTGGAAACCCCCTTGCAAGTCGCTGCCCCAGTTGTGACTGAGGCCAATATATTCCTTGGTAATAGTGGCTCCTGTCTGGTTCCTCTACTGGCATTATTCTCCACAGCTAAATTGGTTCTTCAAAGCCAGTCCCACACTAGTAGGTAGGTCTCATGCTAAGCCTCAGTCTCTCTTCCTGCCCCGTAAGGCCAGAGTAGCCCACCATACTTACAATCCAATCTTGAGTTATGATTCCTAGTCAGAAGGGGATAAGGCCTTTGGCATCAGTTTTGTAAGTTCAGTACTCTTGTGGAGCACCCCTGAGAAACTGTCTTCACATTGGTGGTAGATCTGTGTTACAGACATAAGGTTCTCCCCTTAAGAAATATAGGTGCAATCCTCAGGAGAAGGCTGGCAGATGTGTCCTTGAAGCTGAGTACTGCTGCGCATCCATCCTATCGAGGCTCAGTACCATCAATCAGTTTACCGTGATTTATTTTATATTTATTTATTATATTTATATTTATTTATTTTATCATTTTACTTAAGCGTTTTCCCGCCTTGGAACAGGTTTCAATTCTTTATTCTACCATACCCCATCCAAGAACACCAAAAGCATCCCTCACCTTCTAGGTCCCTATTCAAAACAGCCCTCTGTTGGTCATTTGCGGAGGACAGGCATATTTTGTCCATCCATTCATTCACTGATTCACTCATTCTTTTTTTTTTTAATTTATTTGTTTTTATTTATTTTTGGCTGCGTTGGGTCTTTGTTGTTGCATGCAGGCTTTCTCTAGTTGTGGCGAGCAGGGGCTACTCTTTGTTGCGGTATGCGGGCTTCTCATTGCGGTGGCTTCTCTTGTTGCGGAGCATGGGCTCTAGGTGTGCGGGCTTCAGTAGTTGTGGATCACGGGCTCTAGAGTGCAGGCTCAGTAGTTGTGGCGCATGGGCTTAATTGCTCTGTGGCAGGTGGGATCTTCCCGGACCTGGGATCGTACCAGTGTCGCCCGTATTGGCAGGCAGATTCTTAACCACTGCGCCACCAGGGAAGCCCCAGTCACTCATTCTTTCAACACCTATTTTTTGGTGACTCTGTGCTATGCCCAGTAATGAGCCTGGGAGCACAGTGTATGTGAGCAAGGTCATGTCTCATGTGTCCTCCTGGAGCACTGGAAACACCTAATTTGGGCTGGGGGGACAGGCTGCAGTGGAAGGGGGCCTACCAGAGGCAGTGATGATTAAGCAGAAGTCTTCAGGGTGAGGTGGAGTTTTCACAGATGAAGAAGTGGTAACGAAGAAAAGTTCAGGCAGAGCGGAAACACTCAGAGGCAAGAGAGAGCCTGGCTGCCGAAGAGCTGAAAGAAGTTCCATAGGGCTGGGAACCAACCTGCAACAGGGACTGGTGGGACATGAAGGCAAGGAGTTATTGAGGAGTCAGGTCATGGAGCATCTCAGGAAGCCACATAAAATAATTTGAACTTTCCTCAGGTAGAATGCGAATCTAAACAAATGGGGCAGAGCCAGATCCAGCTTCTGCTAGCCTAAAGGGTGCCAAGTAAAAATCAACTTCCACTTTTACTGAGAGCAAGCTGGACACGATGCTGAAAACTGTCTGGTTAAGTCACTGGCTCCATAGCCAAGAAGCTATCCTGAGAACAAAGCTTTTGCTTAGATTTCAAGGTCTGCCGCCTGGATCAGTGAGTAAAAACAGCAATTCGTCTATGTTCTACCTCCCTCGCAAAAACAACAAGTGCACATCCAAACTCTAGTCCAGTGCATCTATTCAGTAGGTTTCAGTGCTAGAACCCCATATTTTTCCTGCTCAGAAGAGCCCTACCTGTTAGAGTTCTGCCTCAGCTGAACTCACAACACACAATAACATCCACAGTGTGTTTTTTCATAAAATTACCAGCCTCGGTCCCTTAGTTACAATAATGTAATTTATCTCTGAGTGTAAGTCTATGCCAGTACCAAGTTGGCCTTGGGCAGGAAGACTCTGCCCTAGTTCCCAGACCAAACCAGATACAGAATAGACAAATCCAAATGTTCTTAGTCTACTCATCAGAAAAACAGGAGCCTCTGACCTGGGGGTAGGTATATGTGAGCTGAGACCTGAAGGTGATGGAAGCTGTAGCCAGTTGTAGAGGAGGGAGAAGGGGTTCCAGGCATCTGGAGCATCTTATGCAAAGCGCGGCCCTTGAAAGCTAGCACTGAGGGTTCAAGTGCTGACCGTGGGTTTCCAATTTGTTCCTGTTTCCTCTGTTGATAATTAGTACTATAATTTGCTGCTACTGACAATACACTAAGCATTTATTTAGTGCGTCTGTGTGTAAGGGGCTGTGCAAAAAAGCTTTAGGATTGTTGCTTTATTGAATTTTTATAACAAACACAGTGAGTACTATTACACAGATGGAGAAACACAGGGATTGAGAGGTTGAGTAACTCAAGCAAAATCACATGGTCAGTCAGCAGCAGGTGGAGTTGGTATCCAGACAATCTGACTCCAGAACTCGAGTTCTGAATAATGGTGCTACACGCCTCTGCCATGTACTTCCTCAGTAATGGGTGTTTGCTTTCCGAGTTGCCGCCCTCCTGGCCCCCCGGGTCTCTGGGTCCTGGAGCTGAGCTTCTGCTTATATAAGCTTCTGCTCCTATAAGGACTCTGCCTCTCTGGGACCTGTCCCACAGCCTTTAGCTAGCAGGCCTGTCCCTCCACCACTGGGGAAACACCCATGAGAGCAGGCCTCCACCCGGGTCCTGCTCATGGTTTGCATCCCTTAATTGCTTCGCATCCACCTTCTCACCGCTCCTGGCTCCTCCAGGAGTCCTGCTTCTAGATTTACGGCTCATTTGTAGACTGATTTGCCCTGCAGATCTGACATGTGACCATGTCCCACTGGAACACCTGTGGCTGGCTCATATGAATTATGGTTTGCACCTACCCCTTTCCTTCTGCTGTTTCTGACTTCTTTGAGTAAATACCACACCCAGGAAATTCCACTCTCTGAAACTTGCCCCTTTTGATAGGCCTCCATGGAGTGTCCATGCTAGCATAGGGCCTAGATGTCTGGCCTTGGTTGGTGGTCAGTGTACATCCGGAACATTTTTTGCCCAGGTCACTTCACCCACAAGGTAAGAAGGGCCTAGGGGCCCGATGGCAGACATCATGGTAGAGGTACTTGACCTTTTCTGTGCTTTGTTACCTATTCACCAAATCTGCGCAGAGCAGCAGTGACAGGAACACAGAAAACATGCAAAAAACTATTTGTCCAATTTCTGTTGTTATTCTTTGTGCTCTGGGAGGGGGCACGGGGGAGGAAATTAGCGGAAGAGAATTTCTACAACAATTTTCTATGTGGTATCCATGGAGTTAGTTTCTTATCAAAAAGAATTTGCATGAATGAAACATTTTGAGAATGAATTCTTCTGAAGAGGACATAGGTCCTTTCTAGAAGGTCTTCTAATGCTAAAACTCTGCACGCCCTCTGTCTCCAGGCCCTAGTACTGTCCCTGCCACATTTTTATAATGTTTCATGGCTACTAAGCTTAGGAAGTTAGCACATCATGCCAGATACAAGCATAGGTTTTAGAGGCCACTGATTCAGTTCAACACACATGTATTGCCTGCACTAGGTTCGAAATAAGATTGAATCCCTCTCCTTGTGACTTTATAGTCTGGTGTGCGCAACAGACACTCAAACAGGTAATTTCAATTTAATGGGCAAGCTGTGAGAAAAGTATGCAGAGTGCTACGGAAGCAACCATCACTGACTAATTGTGTGTCCTTGGGCAAAGAGCAACCTCTCTCAGAGCCCCAGTTTCTACAACTATAAAATGGGGTCAAAGTTCCTACTGCCTAAGGATTGCTTTGAGAACTAAATGAGACAACATTTATAAAACACATAACACGGTGTTTTACACACAGGAGGCACTCAATAAATGGTGTCCATTAGATTATCTAGTAGGCCAGAACCCAGAGTTCTTGTTCTATCTTTGCTTGCTAAGGGTGTCTGATTCTCCCACTACAAACTGAGTTTTCACACAACCCTCTCACTGTAGTAATTATAACAATAACCCACTGTTAATACTTGCCCTTGTTCACAGGACAGACTAGACAAGAAATGATGGCTGTATTGGCCCAAATCTACAACTGCAACTTGAAAAACGCCTCAAAGAACATTCTGTGCTCACAGTGGGCTTGGACCATTGTTTTAACATGTGAAGAATGAAACTGTCTACATTATCACTATAACTTCTTCCTCACCTTGCCTCTGTCTGCTACAAATCATTAGACTAAAGATCTTTTCTCTCTCTTGCCCATATCAGCCTTCTCATGACTTTGTCTAAGGGTCACACTCAGGACAGCCTTGTGAGCAAGAGGTCTCTGAGGTTGTATGATTTCAATGCCACTGCCAAAATAATCCCAAAGAGTCATCCATGTGCTGGACACTGGGTCTATATTAGGTCTTAGGGAGCTCTTATTTTATATTAACAATTTGACTACCCAAATACATGACATTTGGTTGGCTTTTTCTTATTGATGACATTTGACTATTTTAGAGGAAACTTGGCTTAAGGAAATGCTAGTAAGCTTTGTTTCAAGCATTTATTGTAAACTTTTTTTTTTCTCAGTTCTTTGATTTCCTCATATTTCATCACTGAGATAATCGTCTATCAGATGACCATTCCTAATAGATGCTCCTTACTCCTAGGAGTCATCATCTTATGAGTATGAGCTCACTGCTTGGGAAATGACTCATAATCTACCATAGGGTGGTTAATATCATTGTGCTTAAAAACTGGGGTGCCATTTTATTCTCTTCATAAACATTTGGGGACTTACCTGGTGGCGCAGTGGTTAAGAATCCACCTGCCAATGCAGGGGACATGGGGTCGAGCCCTGGTCTGGGAAGATCCCACCTGCCACAGAGCAACTAAGCCCATGAGGCACAACTACTGAGCCTGCGCTCTAGAGCCCGCGAGCCACAACTACTGAGCCCACGTGCCACATCTACCAAAGCCCGCACGCCTAGAGCCTGTGCTTCGCAATAAAAGAAGCCACCGTAGTGAGAAGCCCACACACTGCAACGAAGAGTAGCCCCTGCTTGCCACAACTAGAGGAAGCCTGCATGCAGCAACGAAGACCCAGTACAGCCAAAAATAAATAAATAAAATAAAATAAATATTTGGGTTATGCTTACTAATATATCATGTATCCTCATGTATCAGCCATGAATTCCTCAAGATACTTGAAATGAAATCTACACAAAAAATCAAATCATTCTTACAGTAGCATTAGTCTAAGAATGATACTCAATGACCCTCAGAGGCCAGAACCAAGAGCCAAGAGAGTAAAGCAAAGAGTCAAGCAGAATTATTCTCAGGCTTTCAAACCTAATGAGCTGGTCCAGCTGGATGTCCAAACTGCTTTGAACTGATAACTCCTTTGTGCCTTCCATTTACATGCTTTTTGAGTGAAATGCCTATAACAGTTAACATGCCTGTCCCACCATTGTTTGTTGGGAGTGTGGGGACAAACAACTTGTCTCTGTAGTTCTACAGGCCCACAGATAGAGAGGAATTGTGCTCCAAATGAATTACTCCCAGGAGCCTCATCAGCACCTGATTTAGATGATGGTATTTTGGGCTTTTGAGCTGATGATATTTAGATGAGCTTTTGGACTCCGAACTGATGCTGAAAAGGGATAAGGAAGGCCCTTAGGAACCTTTGGAGGAGGTTCACGTATCTTGCATGTGGAACACATGTGGACCACTGAGGGTGACAGGGTAGATTGCAGTAGTCAGAATCCTACCCCAATGTCTTTCAATCTTATATATATAACCAAATTCTCTCCCCTTTCAGTGTGGATGTGATGAGATATCATTCCCATGATTATGTTATGTTAAATGTCAAAAGGGAGTTTACACAGCTGGGCCTAATCATGTAATTACATGAGCTGCGCAAAAGCAGAGAGTTTCCTCTGGCTGAAAGAAACAGAAGTCAGAGAGACTCAGAGCATGACAGGATTCAATGGATGACTGGAGAGTCTCCTGTTGGCCTTGAAAAATTCTGCTGCTGCAATGCTTGAAGAGAGCCGGTGAAGGGAGACCTTCAAGATGGTGGAGGAGTAGGATGTGGAGATCACCTTCCTCTCCACAAATACATCAGAAATACATCTACATGTTGAACAGCTCCTACAGAACACCTACTGAATGCTGGCAGAAGACCTCAGACCTCCCAAAAGCTGTGTGGCTGACAGGGTCTTGGTGCTCTGGCTGGGTGTGAGGCCTGTGACTCTGAGGTGGGAGAGCTGAGTTCAAGACATTGGTCCACCAGAGACCTCCCAGCTCCATGTAATATCAAACGGTGAAAATCTCCCAGAGATCTCCATCTCAACACTAAGACTCAGCTCCACTCAACGACCAGCAAGCTACAGTCCTGGACACCCTATGCCAAACAACTAGCAAAACAGGAACACAACCCCACCCATTAACAGAGAGGCTGCCTAAAATCATAATAAGGTCACAGACACCCCAAAACACACCACCGGGCACAGTCCTGCCCACCAGAAAGACAAGATCCAGCCTCATCCACCAGAACACAGGCACCACTCCCCTCCACCAGGAAGCCTACACAACCCACTGAACCAAACTTACCCACTGGGAGCAGACACCAAAAACAACAGGAACTACGAACCTGCAGCCTGCGAAAAGGAGACCCCAAACACAGTAAGTTATGCAAGATGAGAAGACAGAGAAACACACAGCAGGTGAAGGAGCAAGGTAAAAACCCACCAGACGAAACAAATGAAGAGGAAATAGGCAGTCTACCTGAAAAAGAGTTCAGAGTAATGAGAGTAAAGATGATCCAAAATCTTGGAAATAGAATGAAGAAAATACAAGAAACGTTTAACAAGGAACTAGAAGAACTAAAAAGCAAACAAACAGTGATGAACAACACAATAGATGAAATCAAAAATTCTCTAGAAGGGATCAATAGCAGAATAACTGAGGCAGAAGATCGGATGAGTGACCTGGAAGATAAAATAGTGGAAATAACTACCGCAGAGCAGAATAAAGAAAAAAGAATGAAAAGAATTGAGGACAGTCTCAGAGACCTCTGGGACAACATTAAACACACCAACATTCGAATTATAAGGGTCCAAGAAGAAGAAGAGAAAAAGAAACGGAGTGAGAAACTATTTGAAGAGATTATAGTTGAAAACTTTCCTAATATGGGAAAGGAAATAGTTAATCAAGTCCAGGAAGCATAGAGAGTCCCATACAGGATAAATCCAAGGAGAAACACGCCAAGACACATATTAATCAAACTATCAAAAATTAAATACAAAGAACAAATATTAAAAGCAGCAAGGGAAAAACAACAACTAACATACAAGGGAATCTCCCTAAGGTTAACAGCTGACCTTTCAGCAGAAACTCTGCAAGCCAGAAGGGAGTGGCAGGACATATTTAAAGTGATGAAAGGGAAGAACCTACAACCAAGATTACTCTACCCAGCATGGAGAAATTAAAACCTTTACAGACAAGCAAAAGTTAAGAGAATTCAGCACCACCAAACCAGCTTTACAACAAATGCTAAAGGAACTTCTACAGGTAGGAAACACAAGAGAAGGAAAAGACCTACAATAATAAACCCAAAACAATTAAGAAAATGGTAATAGGACCATACATATCGATAATTACCTTAAAAGTAAATGGATTAAATGCTCCAACCAAAAGACACAGACTGGCTAAATGGATATAAAATAAGACCCATATATATGCTGTCTACAAGAGACCCACTTCAGACCTAGGGACACTTACAGACTGAAAGTGAAGGGATAGAAAAAGATATTCCATGCAAATGGAAATCAAAAGAAAGTTGGAGTAGCAATTCTCTATCGGACAAAATAGACTTTAAAATAAAGACTATTACAAGAGACAAAGAAGGACACTACATAATGATAAAGGGATCAATCCAAGAAGAAGATATGACAATTGTAAATATTTATGCACCCAACATAGGAGCACCTCGATACGTAAGGCAAATGCTAATGCTAAAAGGGGAAATCGACAGTAACACAATCATAGTAGGGGACTTTTCACACCTCACTTTCACCAATGGACAGATCATCCAAAATGAAAATAAATAAGGAAACACAAGCTTTAAATGATACATTAAACAAGATGGACTTAATCGATATTTATAGGACATTCCATCCAAAAAACAACAGAATACACTTTCTTCTTAAGTGCTCATGGAACATTCTCCAGGATAGATCATATCTTGGGTCACAAATCAAGCCTTGGTAAATTTAAGAAAATTGAAATCATATCAAGTATCTTTTCCAACCACAACGCTATGAGACTAGATATCAATTAGAGGAAAATATCTGTAAAAAATACAAACACATGGAGGCTAAACAATATGCTACTAAATACCCAAGAGATCACTGAAGAAATCGAAGGGGAAATAAAAAAATACGTAGAAATAAATGACAATGAAAACACGATGACCCAAAACCTATGGGATGCAGCAAAAGCAGTTCTAAGACGGAAGTTTATAGCAGTACAATCCTACCTCAAGAAACAAGAAAAACCTTTCTTAGGTCAGTCTCCCAAGACAATAGAAATAAAAACAAAAATAAACAAATGGGACCTAATCAAACTTACAAGCTTTTGCACAGCAAAGGAAACCATAAACAAAACGAAAAGACAACCTACAGAATGGGAGAAAATATTTGCAAATGACGCAACTGACAAGGGCTTAATTTACAATATATATAAATAGCTCATACAACTCAACAACAAAAAACAACCCAATTAAAAAATGGGCAGAAGACCTAAATAGACATTTCTCCAAAGAAGACATACAGATGGCCAAGAAGCACGTGAAAAGCTGCTCAACATCACTAATTATTAGAGAAATGCAAATCAAAACTACAATGAGGTATATCACCTCTCACCAGTTAGAATGGGCATCATCAGAAAATCTACAAACAACAAATGCTGGAGAGGGTGTGGAGAAAAGGGAACCCTCTTGCACTGTTGGTGGGAATATAAGTTGATACAGCCACTGTGGAGAACAGTATAGAGGTTCCTTCAAAAACTAAAAATAGAATTACCGTATGACCCAGCAGTCCCACTACTGGGCCTATACCCAGAGAAAACCATAATTCAAAGAGTCATGTACCACAATGTTCACTGCAGCTCTATTTACAATAGCCAGGACATGGAAGCAACCTAAGTGTCCACTGACAGATGAATGGATAAAGAAGATGTGGCATATATATACAATGGAATATTACTCAGCCATAAAAAGAAACGAAATTGAGTTATTTGTAGCAAGGTGGATGGACCTAGAGTCTGTCATACAGAGCGAAGTAAGTCAGAAAGAGAAAAACAAATACCGTATGCTAACACATATATATGGAATCTAAAAAAAAAAAAAAAAGTTCTGAAGAACCTAGGGGCAGGACAGGAATAAAGACGCAGACGTACAGAGTGGACCTGAAGACATGGGGAGGGGGAAGGGTAAGCTGGGGTGAAGTGAGACAGTGGCATTGACACACATACACTACCAAATGTAAAATAGATAGCTAGTGGGAAGCAGCCGCATAGCACACGGAGATCAGCTCGGTGCTTGGTGACCACCTAGAGGGGTGGGATAGGGAGGGTGAGAGGGAGGGGATGTGGGGATATATGTATACGTGTAGCTGATTCACTTTGTTATATAGCAGAAGCTAACACAACAATGTAAAGCAATTATATTCCAATAAGGATGTTAAAAAAAAAGAGAGAGCCTGTGAAGAGGAATGCAAGTGGCCTCTGGGAGTGGAGAGTTGTCCCTGGCTGACAAAAGGAGGACCCCTGTCCTATAACCACAAGGAACTGACTTCTGTCAATAACCCATATAAACCTGGAAGCAGGTTCTTCCTTGGTCAAGTCTCCAGAGGAGAATTCAGCCAGTTGACACTTTGATTTCAACTCTGTGCAGCTCCCAGCAGTGGACTAGCTATGCTTTCCAGACTCCTGACAGACAGAACTGTCAGCTAATAAATGGGTGTTACTTGAAGACACTAAGTTTGTGGTAATTTACCGCACAGCAAGAGAAAACGAACACAATTTCTAAGTATGTATTGACTATGTACAATGTTAAGTATGCCTTTCTATAACTGAAGTCAATTATTATTCATATCATCAATTTCTCATTGTCCTATTAGCTATGATGACAACAGCTAACAACCACATACTCCTGCTTTCAAACTCAATCAAATCACACAGCGCTGTGTCCTTCGAATTCCCAAGGGAACTCTAATTCATTACGGTCATCACAGCAATAGAACTGAGTGAAATCAGAGTTCACTCAGAGTTCACCTTGGTAAGCTTCACAAGGGACTTAGGTGATAACAGAACATGGCAGGCCAAGAATGGCTGATGCAGACAGACAAAGGCTGGCAGGCACTGTAAGCCACGTGGGTGTGGGAGGCAGGCTGGAGGGAAGGCCAAGAGAAGATGCTTCAAGGGTCCAGAGTCCAGGCTAAGATACTACAGAAACAAAGGGTCAGGGACATGAGCAAATAACCTGCCAAACTAGTCAGGATCCAGCCTACGAAGACGCCAAGCCTCAGGCTCTAGACAAGAGGTCCAGGAAACAGAAGCTAGCAACAAGAGGGGAAGTGAGATTAGGTCACCCCCAACTTATCTCAGCATGTTGAAAGGCTAGATGGGAAGGGAGGAACCTATAACCCACACAGCTGGGGGTTCAACAGATAGAAATTTATCAAGAAGAGTCAAGGTTTTCTAAAATGTGGTTCCTCCCTCCTACACTGTTGGTGGGAAAGTAAATTGGTGCAGCCGCTATGGAAAGAAGTATGGAGGTTGCTCAAAAAACTAAAAATAGAACTGTCATATGATCCAGCAATCCCACTCCTGAGCATATATCCAGACAAAACTGTAATTCAAAAAGACACATGCACCCCGATGTTCACAGCAGCATTCACCATAGCCAAGACATGGAAGCCACCTAAATGTCCATCGACAGAGAATGGATAAAGAAGATGTGATACATATAATATATAAAATGGAATATTAGCCATAAAAAAGAATGAAATAATGCCATTTGCAGCAACATGGATGGACCTAGAGATGATCATACTAAGTGAAGGAAGTCAGAAAAAGACAAATACCATATGATATCACTTATATGTGGAATCTAAAATATGACACAAAGGAACTTATCTGTGAAACAGAAACAGACTCACGGACATGGAGAACAGACTTATGGTTCCCAAGGGGTACGGAGGATAAGGGAGGGATGGATTGGGAGTTTGGGATTAGCAGATCCAAACCGCTGTTTTATATAGAATGGATAAACAACAAGGTCCTACTGTATAGCACAGGGTAACTATATTCAGTATCCTGTGATAAACCATAATGGAAAAGAATATGAAAAAGAATATATATATATATGTATATATCCATATATATATATAAAACTGAATCACTTCGTTGCACAGAAGAATTAACACAACATTGTAAATCAACTATACTTCAATAAAACAAATTTTTAAAATATAATAAAATGTGGTTCCTGTATCAGCAGTATCAGCATCACCTGGGAATTCACTGGAATTGCGATTTCTCCAGCCCTACCTGAGACCTAAGGAAACAGAAACTTTTGGGTGTAAGGCTCAGCAACTGATGTTTTAACACACCCTCTGGTCATTTTGATGCACAATGAAGTTTGAGAACCCCAGCTATAGTGTCTTCACTCCTACCTTCCACTGACAAGCATCTTGAGAGCCGTAGAACCAAACCACTAGCCTAGCTTTCTCTTCCCTCATTAGCCAGCTTCCTCTATTTTCACACTAGAACCTCTCTGTCAGGACATGTGGAAGGGCAGCAACAGTCAAATGCTGTTTATTTTCCTTTTCATCTCGGGTATACCATAAAGCAGATTATTGTTGAGCTGCATGTATGCATATTAATTCAAGACAGGTTTATAATAGATTATAAATTATTATTGTGGAAACAAATCTGAATTAAATATACTCCAGAAGAGAAGGGGAAAAAACAATCAGGAAATTACTATCGCCAGGCACAAAAGAAGGAAAACAAAGCAATGAGAAAGCTTGCAGGTAATCCTCACCCTTGAGATCTCTCACATGAACAAGGTTTTAGAATACGAGTGTTTAAACAGTTTTTCTGAATGAAGAAAATTGTTTTTGCAATGTAAATGAAATAAGAAAATCCTGTCTAAGTTAAAAATCACATATATTAGGAGTGTTGCCTGTGAGAGAGATTTTTGTGCTTATTTTGGGGCAGTAGCTGAACATCTATTCTCTTTATCATCCAAGCATTATTTACTTTTTTTTTTCAGAAATGACACTTACTAAAATGACTTCATTAAGTGTCTCCTAGACTTTTCCCTGTATTTTCCAACTTTTAATCCAGAATCTAACTGCAGCTTTTATTATTCCTACCCCTATGTCTTCATGGTTTATTTTCAGTTTGTAACTGGCCACGTGGCATTAAAATATTTCTAGAACTGAAACACATCAACTGAAGCTCATCTTTACTTATAATACCATTTCCTGTACATTGCTTAACAAGTTATTATCATTATCATGGTCTTTTGTAACCAGTTGTTAAATATATAAACAAGAATAGATAGAAAGGGAGAGACCAAGGACAAAGGTCTTTTTAAAAGTAAACACCAGGGACTTCCCTGGTGGCACAGTGGTTAAGACTCTGCACTCCCAGTGCAGGGTGCCTGGGTTCGATCCCTGGTCAGGGAACTAGATCCCACATGCATGCCACAACTAAGAGTTCGCATGCCACAGCTAAGCAGCCAGCAAGCCACAACTAAGGAGCAGGTGAGCCACAGCTAAAGAGCCCGTGAGCCGCAACTAAGGAAGCACGCCTGCTGCAACTAAGATCAGGGGCAAATAAATAAATATTTTTAAAAAAAGTAAGCACCACATTTAAAAAAAAATAAGAATGATAGCTGGGATTTGATTGCCAAAAAATAAATGTGAATGAATAAAACATAAAGTAGAAATTCCTTTTCTATCTTTTGTCTTAGGATGAAGGAAGATGTGGCCAGTCTGAGACTACATCGTTTCTGAGGAAGTATTTTCCTGCTATTATTGGGGTATTCCTAGTCTAACTTTCTTACATCAGCCAAAAAGAATTACAGAATTTTCCCAGCATGGACCATTAATAGAAACAACAGTATTTTGCTCCCTTTATATTAAAGTACCATTTCCATATTGTTTTTTGTTCTTGATTTCAAAACACAGCATTACATATAGAAAAGCGTGTGTGTGTCTAATATTGTTGCATTTTGAATTGAGAAAAAAACAAAAATGACAGCCGCTGACATCTAAAAACTTGACTTATACTCACAGCGAGGCCATGTTATTCTCCTGTTAGACATGAATCATCTCACAGAACATCAACTTCAGGCAAGGTTACTCTTAAGACCATAATAAAATGAGATCAAATAATGTCCCTTCATAATTTTGTCTAAGCACAGACAGCAACAAAGGCATTGTGTTACCTGCAAAATGCCAAATATCTCCTTACTTGGCCAAGATGACTGATTGCTACTTATTAGCCAATTACGACTCTACCCTCCATCTAATCTCTCCTCTCTATAGATAAGATTTATTGATGACCAGTCATAGAATTGCTCCTGCTTTCTTACAGCCTCTGATCTGGAACAAACCCCACCTCCTTAGAGCCTCCCCTAAATTACCTAACCAAAGTCCCAATCCTATAATACATTATTTCTAATATCCTTTTACTGAGATGCTCCATCATTCTCCATGATGTATGTTCTCCCTCTCTGCAGCGAGTAATAAAACCCACTTTGTCTAACTACAGGTGTGTTCTCATTTTTGCTCATAAACAACAGAAATGTATTTCTCACCATTCTGGAGGCTGGAAGTTTGAGATCCGGGTGCCAGCATGGTCAAGTTCAGGTGAGGGCCCTCTTCCAGGTCGCAGACTGATGACTTCTCCTAGTATCCTCACGTGGTGGAAAGTGGAGGTCCAGGTGTGTCCTTGATGGTCAATTGTACGTTATTTTAATTTAAAAAGACAAAAGCCTCTTCATGAGGATGCCTATAATCCTTTAATGCAAGTTTTAGAATGGATATGGAAAGCAATTAATGATTGACCCAGCAGCTCATCTAATAGTTCAATGTTCTGTGCCAACTCACCTAGTTCTTACTTTGCACTATGCTTAATCCCTTGAGAAGTCAAATAGCATCAATGATTCTGTTTATATATTACTTATAAGCTTAGATTTGGTCGATCTAGAAATGTTATTAAAAAAGAGAGAAAACTCCATATCTTACTAATGATCAAAAGCTACAAGCTTTTTAGATAACTTTGACCAAGAAGATTATGACCCTCTATCTTGAGCACTTACTCTATGCAGGTATTACACTAAGTGCTTTATACAGCTTAGCTCACCTAAAACTCAATAAATTTGGAGTCACAGATGTCCAATTAAAAGTGGTTTAAATAAGGAAGAAAATGCGCTGTCCACATAGCTCCATGATGTTAACACAGACTCCTCTGCTTACCGCCATCCAGAAGCTGTCCTCAGTGCGTCCATGGCGGCTCTTTTGGATTGCAAGTTGGCTAGAGTAGTATTGGGCTTCACACCGCAGGAAACGAAAGTAGATTCCTAGCATTAATTTTTATTAGAGATGAAATGTTCCTCCAATTGATTTCCCCCTCAGGTCCCATAGGCCAAGACTCGGTCATGTGTCCAGGCCGTGGTTACAAGGGCAACTGAGAACATAAGCATCTGGAATTTTCAGGCTTAATAATTGGAGGTGAGCTCTATCGGCATGGAAGGAAGGAAGGAGAGGTAGCTGTCAGGTAGGAGGCAGACAGCATTGTTCACAGGTGTTATTATCGCCATTTTACAAAGGAGGAAAGGAAGCTTAAAGACGTGAAGTAATTTACCAATTAATACTCAGCTAGAAGGTTTAGTGCAGAATTCAAATCCAGTATGCAGAATTTCAAAGCCCAAACTTTTTTAAGGGCTTGGGCTCTAAATCAGATGGACCCAGGTTTGTATCTAGACTCTGCATCCTGTTTCCTCATTTGTAAAAGGAAATTATTGTATCACTTACTTCTTTGAACTATGGCAAAGCCTAAACAGATAATGTATATATCTAAACAGATAATGTATATATATATTGTGTGTTGAGTACAATGTCTGGCCCTGTTATCACTGTTGTCTTTGCTATCAATCAGCAGCAGCATTATTACCCCATTCCACTGAGAATGCCACTCACTGGGTGAAATTTCTAGGTGGTTGTTCAGAGTCCAAGTGCTCTTCTTCCGTCCTTCACGCTACCCGGTAAATGGAGTTTACTCTGTTACTATGACCATACTCTTACCTGGCCTGTGCCCGTCACTCATCTGAACCGTCCTGGGAGCAGGGATCATGTCTCATTTATCTTTATATCTTTAGCCTCTTGCACAATGTGTGATGCATAGTATGTGCTCAATAAAAGATTCTGAATGAAGGTGTAGGTGAGGGTGGAAATAATTCTATACTTCAACAATTGAGAACCGAGTCCTATTTCTCAACCTCAGAAAAATCATTTCCTAGAAAAACATTTGATTACAAAAATCTCATCTGGGAAGGCCTAACTGACAAGGCTCAGCACTGAATAAAAACCACATGTATTTAAAGAAAATTTTTATTTTCCCCAACCCCCAAAGTGTTGCTGCTGTAAATCTTCTCTCATTTTAAACCTTGATGTTCTTTCATTGATTAAAATTTACACTAATGTGTCAACAAAATTTCAGCTCACAGTAATTACTCAAGACGCCACAAAAAAATCTATGTGTCTTACAAGGTGAAGTTCTTAGAAAATTCAGGAATAACATTTAAAAACTCAGCAATAAGATACTTTTGGGATAAAAGGAAAATGCATTCCATAAATATTTTGAATAGAACCAACTGAAAAGAAATGTTCATTTCTTAGGATTGAGTTCAAGTAAGTTTCCATGTTTCCTTGTGTCTGAGGATAGTAAACGAAGCACAGGATTAGCAGCAGACAGTTGACAACACTCACCCTGAGAACATATAAACACGCTATGGGAAGCAGGTGCTGCTGTACGTGAAATAGGAATTTCAGTGGCAGGAAAAACAGGGCAAACATATGTTGGCGTCCTCACCTGCTCATGATCCACATCACAATCATGTAATTAGCCTCTTTTTCTTCTCGTTAATTTATAAATGGTTAAGACTTTTTTTTGACAGTAAAATTGTAACAATGGTTGATTTCTCTATCATTGTTATTTTGTTTTGTTTTACAAAAAGTGTGCAGTCAAGCTACTGGCAAATAATAAAATTGTCCAATATCCCTTTTCATTCTAATTTTGCACATTTAATTTTACTATTGTGTTTCTTAAACATTTTTTCTATAAGCCACCATTTTTTAAAATAAATTTATTTATCTATTTATTTATTTTTGGCTGCATTGGGTCTTCGTTGCTGCGTGCAGGCTTTTTCTAGTTGCAGTGAGTGGTGGCTTCTCTTGTTGCAGAGTACAGGCTCTAGGCGCGCGGGCTTCAGTAGTCATGGCATGCAGGCTCAGTAGTTGTGGCGCACGGGCTCAAGAGCGCAGGCTCAGTAGTTGTGGCGCATGGGCTTAGTTGCTCCACGGCATGCGGGATCTTCCCGGACCTGGGCTCAAACTGGTGTCCCCCACATTGGCAGGCAGATTCTTAACCACTGCGCCACCAGGGGAGTCCTAAGCCACCATTTTTAAAGCTATATTTTTATATATCAGGTACTCAATAGTGGAACCATGATTCCAGTAAGAGTTCTTTCAGGAAGGCGACTATGTCATAAAGTGGAGGATCATTCAGCATTTATAGGCTGCTCTGATTTCAGAAAATATTTTTCAACCATTGATACACTTCCTATGCCTGTTATTCAAACACAACCTTGTTATGAAATCTAATTGTTAAGGATTTCATTAAGAATTACATTATTATAAAATAATACTGCTTCTTGTAGAAAAGGGGGAATACAACAAAACACAAAAAAATTAAAATTATGCACAATCCGGGCTTCCCTGGTGGCACAGTGGTTGAGAGTCCGCCTGCCGATTCAGGGGACATGGATTCGTGCCCCGGTCTGGGAAGATCCCACATGCCGCGGAGCGGCTGGGCCCGTGAGCCATGGCCACTGAGCCTGCGCGTCCGGAGCCTGTGCTCCGCAACGGGAGAGGCCACAACAGTGAGAGGCCCGCATACCGCAAAAAAAAAAATTATGCACAATCAACCCTGTAGCTGGCTAATGCTAACATTTTGGTTTACTGCCTTCTTGTCTTTTTTCAAAGAATACATAATATATACACATTCAACTTTTAAAAACAAATTAGAGGGCTTCCCTGGTGGCACAGCGGTTAAGAATCCGCCTGCCAATGCAGGCGACATGGGTTCGAGCCCCAGTCAGGGAAGATGCCGCAGAGCAACTAAACCCATGTGCCACAACTACTGAGCCTGTGCTCTTGAGCCCATGAGGCACAACTACTGAAGCCTGCGTGCCTAGAGCCTGTGCTCTGCAACAAGAGAAGCCACCACAATGAGAAGCCTGCGCACCACAACAAAGAGTACCTACCACTCGCCACAACTAGAGAAAGCCCGCTTGCAGCAACGAAGACCCAATGCAGCCAAAAATAAATAAATAAATTTATTTTTAAAAAAAACAGGGCTTCCCTGGTGGCGCAGTGGTTGAGAGTCCGCCTGCTGATGCAGGGGACACGGGTCGTGCCCCGGTCCGGGAAGATCCCACATGCCGCGGAGCGGCTGGGCCCGTGAGCCATGGCCGCTGAGCCTGCGCGTCCGGAGCCTGTGCTCCACAACGGGAGAGGCCACAACAGTGAGAGGCCCACGTACCAAAAAAAAAAAGAAAAATTAGAAACATGCTAATTATACTTTGGTTTCTTGCTTTTTCATTTAAAATTATAACTGGAATTTTTATGGTAATAAATATTTATGAAAAGAAAAATTTTGACTCAGTGAATGGTATTTTAAGATAAAGATTTCCATAATTTAATCAAGCCTCCACTGGTGTACATCTACATCATTTTCAACTTTTGTTGTTATAAAAAATACTATAGTAAGCATCCTTGCACATAACATTTCTATATATCTCTATTTTCTTGCTTTGGAACACTACTAGAATATGAATTTTTAAGGTCCTTAATATATATATTTAAATTTAAAATGCTTACTATTAATTTTAGAGCTATAACCATAACACAGAGAGTCAAAATGTCCTAAAGTAAAAATTACTGGTGCACTTGTACAAGGTCCACTTTAGAACCTTGGCACATAATGCATACGAAAGCTTGTCATTTTTGTTAAAAGCTCCCAGAACAGTACATCCATGTTGCTCTTTGGCATAAGATATTGCTAGACAGGAAGACACACATGATATCTTTATCATCAAGATACCAAATCTTATCATACTAAGTGAAGTCAGTCAGACAAAGACAAATATCATGTGATATCACTTGTATGTGGAATCTAAAAAAATGATACACATAAACTTATTTACAAAATAGAAATAGACTCACAGACATAGAAAACAAACTTATGGTTGCTAAAGTGGGAGTAGAGGGATAAATTGAGAGTTTGGGGTTAACTGATACACACTACCATATATAAAATAGATAAATAACAAGGACCTACTGTATAGCATGGGGAATTATATTTAATATCTTATAATAACCTATAATGGAAAAGGATCTGAAAAAGAATGTATGTAAATATATCTGAATCACTTTGCAGTACACATGAAACTAACACATCATTGTAAATCAGCAATATATCAAAAAATAAAGATATCAAATCTTCTTAAACTAAGCCATAATGTAAAAGTACAAAAGGATTTTTGAAGCAATATAAACATATTTTAATAGTTATATGTTAAAATTAATATTTCATACTCATGAAATATAGGAAAATTCTGAAAATGAAAAGTAATAAGCATCGATTAGCTTTCTCAGATATTAAAGCATATTATAAAGTGCCAATAATTAAAACAGTATGATAAGTATGCATGAACAGATTGACAGATGAACGGGAAATACTACGAAGTCCAGGAATAGACCCAAAATTTGTACGTGAACCCTTATTATATCATAAAGGTGGAATTTAAAACTATTGGGGAAAGACAGATTATCACAAAAAGGTGTTAGAGCAACTAGAAAAAAATTACCCCAACATCTCACACTTTACACCAAAATAAATTCCATAGTGATCAAAGACTTTTAAATGTGAACAACAAAACCATAGAGGTATGAGAAGAAACCACAGGATAATTTTTAATAATCTTCACATGGGGAAATCCTCCCTAAGCATGAAAAAAAAAAGAAAAAAGAAAAAGCCCAGATAAAAGAAAAAATTGATAAATTCTATTATTTTCAAATAAAAAAGTTTCCACAGGAAAAAATAAGCAAAGTCAAAACCTACACTCAGAATAATATTTGCAGCTTAAATCATAGACAAAGGCTAATTTATCCCACACATAAAAAACTCCTATGAAATCCATACGAAAAGACCAATAACCCAATAGAAATTTGGGCAAAGGGTGTACACAGATAGTTCACAGAAAAGGGAACCCCAAAGGCTCTTAAACATATGAAAAGATGTTCAGCCTCACTTTTTTAAAAATGCCAACTTAAACTTGGACAATACTATTTTTTTGAGATGCTATTTTTTACCTATTAGATTGGCAAAGATCGACACATTTGGTGACACATTCTCAGAAGGATCTGGGGAAACAGGCCCTCTCACATAATGTTGGTGGCAGTATAAATTGATGCAACCTTTGTGGAGAGCACTTTGGCAGTAAAAAATCTACAAAAAACGTTCATTAACCCAGCAAGTCAACTACTACGCTTTAATCTTACTGATATATTCATTCATACATGTACAAAATTTCATATATACAAGGTTGTTATAAGAACACTGTAATGGAAAAGATTGAAAACAACCTAAAAGTCCATCAACAGGGGCTGGTTAAAGGAAATGATACAACGAAGCAATGAAATATTAGACAGTCAATATGAATAACGAAATGAGGAAGCTCCTCATGTATTGAAATGGGATGACTGCTGATATTGATTGGTAGGTAAGATAGATGTAGAATCATGTACATATGCACATGTGTCATTGATTGTATATGCATCGAGTATCTTTGGAAGAGCACAAAGAGGTGACGATATTAACTGGCTTTGAGAATGGAAACTGGAGTGCTTCATTGTACCCTTTGAATTTTTAAGTATTTGAACATATTATGTATTTTAAAAATTAAATAGAACTACATTAAATTTTTAAAGTTGAGTAGGTCATAATCACAGAAAACAGCTTGGGTCCTAATGAGGTAGTACAAAGAAAAATAAAAGAAATATCTTAGCAAAAGGATAGTAACCAGGACCTAGTGTTCCTCTAAGTCCCCAATTGTTGGGTACTCTGAATTATCTACTCCCCAAGCCAACCATGTAGCAGAGCACTAACCAATGCCAGAAGCTCCCCAGTGGTTCCAATCAGGCCTAGAGCCGCCCTCACCTTCCTCTCTTTGCTTGAAGAGAAGAATGAAGAAGCTACTACAGCACACACTTAGACTGACCAATGAATGAATGGCTGGGAGCCTTCCCATTCTTCAGCCAATATAAAACACAGTGAAGCAAAGAAAGTATTAGAGTCACTGGGTCAGTGACTACTGATCCTTTTGTTACCTCCCCTTTAGAGCACAGCCTCTGAGTCTGACAGCCACCCAGGCAGGGCTAGAAGGAGGCATGTAGATGAGGCCCACAAAGATGGAGTTCACCTTTACAGACATTTTTTGTTTTTTAAGTTAAAAGCAATGAATCTGTTCTTGTTTAAGTGGCAGATGGATTGTTCCTTGGCTTTAGGCAAACTTATCAAAGGAAAGTGAACCAATATGGTCTGGAAGGAAAAAAATAGAGCAACTATCAAGATCTGGATCTAATTGCTTAGCTAATAGCTTAGCAGTCAAGCCTTGAATAATGGGCTAAGTCAGGATGAAAGAGTTATTCCCCCTTTCTTAAGCACTTTACCTGTATTAACCCATTTACTTTTTTTTTTTTTTTTTTTTTGCGGTATGCGGGCCTCTCACTGTTGTGGCCTCTCCCGTTGCGGAGCACAGGCTCCGGACGCGCAGGCTCAGCGGCCACGGCTCACGGGCCCAGCCGCTCCGCAGCATGTGGGATCTTCCCAGACCGGGCCACAAACTCATGTCCCCTGCATCAGCAGGCGGACTCTCAACCACTGCGCCACCAGGGAAGCCCCAACCCATTTACTTTTTACAACAAATCTAAGATGTAGTCTTTACTATGATCTCCATTTTACAAATGAGGCAACTGAAGCATGGAGAGTTTAACCAATTTGCCCAGTTACCCAAGGAGTAAACAGTAGAACCAGGATTGAGCCCAGGTAATGTAGCCCCATAGGCTGCACTCTCATCAAAACATACGACATTCTATGTCATAGTAATTTTACCTATAGTATGATCCAAGCATTACAAAAATAATTTTTGTTGGAACTAGGCCCTTCTGAAACTCATAGAGCAGAGTGTATGTGAACGTCCTGTATTTGTTTCCTTTAGTCAATGTTTCATACATTGCTGAACAACCTTTTTGCTTTAAAGACCCAACAAACCACATAGTTACATGTATCCAGGAGCTTTGCAACACTAATTTTCCTGAAAGAAAAGTGATCCCCACTTATCAGTCCCTCGAATTTTTTCTTCTTCCCTTTAAATCAAAGCAGTGTTTCATTTACCATATTTAACACCTAGCATGAGCAAAGAAAGCAAATAGAACAAAGCAAAACAAAACAAAAGTCCAAAGCAAAACTTAGGTCAAAACTTCCATCCTAAAGACTGAAGACTGGAAACATTAGCTAGACAGCAGCACAGCAGAGTTAGGACATGTATCTCCTGACTCCCAGTCATGAGCTATTCATACCAGGCAAAGAAGACTAAAAATAGGGCCACCTCACCATGTCACTTCTTGTTTTTACTTAGAAATTGCCATGGTTTTCTCTTTGTACTACAGACCTCTCCTAAGATTCTCCACTTTGAGAAAACAGATCCATTGAGAAGCCGCATTATGGAGCCTAAGAACAACCAAGACTTGGAGCCAGACCAGTTGCTATTCCAATGACTTCATTAACTACCAGCCCCTGATCTTGGCTTATGACTTATGTCTCCAGCTTCAGCTTCCTGTCACTCATATTGGACATAATAAGACCAGCCATATAGAAACTGGGGAATATTGGAGATAATGGAAGTGAAGTGCCTGACACAGTAGGTGATAAAAAATGAAGCCTATTAGTACCAGCATGTAATTGATTGATTTCTCTGTTGGGTCTTCCTCTTTTTTCCACTCCTCAAACCATTGCACGTATAAGGAAATTCTCTAGCACTTAACATGACCATCAGTGTGTGCAAACTTAAAAAATGATTATTAACTATTTCAAACATACAGAAAAGCATGGAAATAATATACCACCACCTATGTGTGTCTCCATTAAAAAAATGCCACCTTGCATTTCATAACTTTATATAAATGGTATGTTTGTCCATCTTATTCTACAACTTGCTGTACCCTCTCCAGCATTATGCTTCTGAGATTTACCCATGTTGATATATGTAGCTGTTAGTTATTTTAAATGCTCTATAGTATTCAACTGTATGAACCTTCCATCATGTATTTCTGATAGAGACACAGATGTAGAGAACAAATGTACAGACACCAAGGGGGGAAAGTGGTGGGGGTGGAGATGGTGGGTTGGATTGGGAGATTGGGATTGACATGTATACACTAATATGTATAAAATGGATAACTAATGAGAACCTGCTGTATAAAAAATAAATTAATTAAATTAAATTTAAAAAATTACCATATGATCCATCATGTATTTCTGAGTTCTCCTACTGATGGACATTTAGATTGTTTCCAGTTTTTTACTATTACAAAGAATATTGCAGTAGACATCCTCCTTACATGTGCTTCTTTGAGTACCTGTGAGAGGGTTTCTCTAGGGTACAAATCCAGAGGAGGGACTGCTAGATTCACAAGATCCTGTCACTTTCAACATCACTAGCTATTGCCAAATTGTTTTCCAAATCACTACAGCACTTCGTTGTTGCCCCTTGTGGGGTTTTGTTTGTTCATTCTTTACTGAGCAATATTTTATAGACCATAAAATTTACCCATTTAAGGTGTACAGTTCAACAGTTTTTAGCATGTCTGTGAAATTGTGCAACCATCAGCCAACATAATTTTAGATTCATGTGATAGTGTTTTTATTTATAAAATATACTTAAGCAATCTGTAAAGCGGGTTACATGTCCTATCCAATGTAACCGCGGAAATACCCTGGGAGAAGCTAGTTTGTAGAGATTGCCCTGTTTGAACCCTGTTGTTTGAGGCGGTAGCTGGAAGGCACATTCCCAATTAGATTACGAAACTGATTAAACGCAAGTTCTTGTTATTTGCTAACAAAGGCATTCCTATTTATTCACCTCAGAGTAAAATGACTCAGAACTGACTCTATTTGGAGAGAAGGGAGGCATGCTATACCAAATAAAGGAGCTCTTTCCCCCCAGAACGTTTCTGGCTCCTGCCAGAAAGGGAGGGAGGTGTGAACCAGGGTAGAGGATGGAGTAAACAGTTGTGGAAGCCAGGGTACCGGCAAAGGGAAGGGGGAGCCACCACCGTCTTTTATTTTCCTCCACAGGTTAACTTGCTGTGCTTTCATCAAATCATTTTTGTACTCTGAGTTATTAATTAATGGCACTTTCAAGTATTATTTACTCCATCTCATACTTAATGTGTTAATTGTCAACGCAGGTTGCCAAGTATGACTTGGAATACAAATTTAGGTAAGAATATTGTTCCCACCCAGCCACTAAGTGTTCAAAACCTAACACATTTCTTTCTACTTGGAATCTCCTGAGAAACATCGGTTTCATGGACAAAAACACTGGTCTCCTGTATTCATTCATTCCTTTCAGTCATTGCTTTAAGGACGTCAATTTTCAGATACTATGGTTTCATTTCATCAGGTGCCTGGCAGCTTTCTGAACTCTCCTCCTTACCCTTCAGCCCTTCCCACAAGTACAGAGTACACAGTCATGTTCCGTGATAGCCCATCAGGTGACACAGACTGGGCAATGTTAGAGTGTGATGTGGAGGAGAGGCACAGACACGGGGCTGACACCCAGGGCAGACGTGTTAGATCTCACCTCACCAGCTACGCAGGCCTGTGATTTAGGAATGAGCTGCGTGGGATGGGAGGACCCAAGGAAGTTGTTTCTATAACTACTTCCCTTGCTCCTTACATGAGGAGGCCTGAGGCTCTGACAGGTTTTCAGTCCACTCCAAGGCCCGACTAAGGCTTTAGGACCCGCAAAAGTGAACGACATGGGACAGAAGTGGAAAACAGCCCTGACTGGCACTGGAAGGGATTAAGGCCAGCAAGTAACCTGGAACGCAGGGTAGAAATCCAGTTAGTCAGGACAGGAAGAAGCAAAGCAGATGAGTGCTTGTCTCACTACCCCTCCACCCACCCCAAGGGGAAACAGTCTAACCAGGCTTCATCCAGCCTGTATCCCCAGCCAAAACAAAATTATCTACCAGTTCCTGAGCCCCAGCAGAGGGCTGAGTTAAAGGGGTTACCCTGCTCAAATGCAAATATATGCAAAATGTACCTACCTCTTCTGAGCATCAAGAGCAAACAAACACAGCTGAAGTCATCCGCACCTGGGCGGGCCACTCCCCTGAACAGGCTTCAGAGCTGGTCTACTTTCCTGCTTTTCTAGTCTATGGCCCAACTTCCCTAACTTGTTACAGTCATGGGGCCCCGCTGCCGCGTTTTCCCTGCCCCCAGCTTCCTCCACGCCAACAGCTATAGCTCACACATCTCCTGCGGATCAATGGTCAGTGCCTGGATGGGAACTGGCCTGCACACGGAAACGAGGCCCAGCATCTCGCTTCCTCTTTGTTTAAAAATCTATTCCTTACAAGCTACAATGGTTCCAAGAACAAGGTTGCGGGTAATTATATTTTCCCTCTGCCCCATCCCATGTTGCAGAGTCAATGTGTGTAGGCCACAACAATAGTTCTAGTAGGATAGAACTGGTATGGTAGTTATGTGTGAGGCACTATTTGAGTACCTCGCAGGTATTATTTCATCTAATCCTCAAAATAACCCTACCAGGGAGGCATTATTATCTTCATTTTTGGATGAGAACACTGAGACCCAGGAAGATTATGTGTCTTGTATAACATCACAATTTATAGACGATGCATGTGGGATTCAAACCCCAATGTTCACTGCAGGACTATTTACAATAGCCAAGACATGGAAGCAACCTAAATGCTCATCGACAGATGAATGGATAAAGAGGATGTGGTACATACATACAATGAAATACTACTCAGCCATAAAAAAAGAATGAAATAATGCCATTTGCAGCAACATGGATGGGCCTAGATATTATCATACTAAGTGAAGTAAGCCAGACAAAGATACACATCATATAATATCGCTTATATGTGGCATCTAAAAAAAACAAAGATACAAGTGAACTTATTTCAAAACAGAAAAAAAATCATAGACATAGAAAACAAACTTACGGTTTGTTTTCAAACAGGAAAGGGGAATGGGGGGAGGGACAAATTAGGAGGTTGGGATTAACATATACACACTACTATATATAAAATAACCAACAAGGACCTACGGTATAGCACAGGGAACTCTACTCAATATTCTGTAGTAACCAATATAGGAAAAGAATCTGAAAAATAATGGATATATGTATATATATAACAATCACTTTGCTGTACACCTGAAACTAACACATTGTAAATCAACTATACTTCAATATAAAATTTAAAACATTTTTTAAAGATATCTGTAAAGATGAAAATGTAAAATACTCAAATACCATAGAACTGAAATAAAGATACACGGTGAACATCAAAGAAAAAACACCAGGGCATCTGACTCAACAGTGTGAGGGAGGGGGAGGTGATGGGAGAAGTCCGCCTGGATGCAGGTGGAGAGAATTTAAAAATAATAATAAAACCAATTAGAAGTCAGATGGCTTTTTATTATCACCATAAGCAATTTTCAACAATGCAGTGAAGAAATAGTTTTCCTCACTTGGGTGAACCACTCCCACTGTCTTATTAGGCTGGATGCTTCAATATCTGTGCTTAACACTGGTGCAGCCGTAGTACAACTTTAAGGAAAGCCCAGCTGGGAAACTGAGGATGGCAGAACAAAAAGGTGGAAAGACCATATGGGTTTCTAAAAAATTACTGTGGTAAAATATACATAAAATTTACATTTTAACCATACAATTCAGGGGCATTAAATACATTCACAATGTCATACAAACATCACCACTACCCTTTTCCAGAACTTTTTCATCATCCCAAACAGAAACTTTGTACCCATGAAACATGACTCCCTATTCTTCCCTCTCCCCTGCCCCTGGTCACCTCTCTTTTTTTTTCTCTACGAATTTGCCTACTCTAGGTACCTCATATAAATGGAACCATACAGTATGTACCATTTTGTACCTGTCTTTTTTCACTTAGCATTGTGTTTTCAAGGTTCATCCACGTTATAGCATGTATGAGAATTTTATTTCTCTTTAAGGTGGCACAATATTCCACTGTATATAAGAACTGGGTTTTTAATCACACCTTTGAGGCACCATACCTTAGGGGACCTAATGTTAGGTGAGATAGTAAGTTTACCTTATAGTGTAAAAGTCACATGGCACCGGCTTTTCTGTTTCTTACAGCTGAAAGAATCCTGACACACAAGGCACAACTCAGGTTTTTGTTTTTTGTTTTTTTTTGCGGTACGCAGGCCTCTCACTGTTGTGGCCTCTCCCGTTGTAGAGCACAGGCTCCGGACGCGCAGGCTCAGCGGCCATGGCTCACGGGCCCAGGCGCTCCGCGGCATGTGGGATCCTCCCGGACCGGGGCACGAACCCGTGTCCCCTGCATCGGCAGAGGGACTCTCAACCACTGCACCACCAGGGAAGCCCATAACTCAGGTTCTTCTGTGAAGCTCCAGGGTGGGCAATGAGACCCACAGACAACCAAAATGGATGCTCTCCAGCATGTGGCAAAATTTTACAGAATTTCCCTCTAAGTCTGAATCTATACACGTGTACACGCGTATACACACACTCACACGACTAGCGTCACACCTTTACCTCTTCTCATCCTCAGTTTAGCTATTTTGATAATCTCTTATTACAACGTTTAATTTCAGCATAGACAGTTATTCAGTACTTAACATCTTTATTCATCATAAAAATATATATATGTAACTTCAAATCAAGTGAGACATTGTGCCTGGTGCTCTGTGGAGGAGTACAGATTGATGCCTCTTTTCAAAACACTTCTCCACAGTCTTCACTGGACTTGGAAATAATCAAGCTTAGTCAAAGGTAAAAAACACTTATTTAAAAAATACCATCCAGCATTAAATGTACCAACTTTGGCAGGCAGGCAGGGTGGGTGGTTAATGTTTTATTTGTATATGAAATTGGAGATACAGGAAGCAGTGTGGCAAAAAAAAAAAGAATGCTTATCATTAGAACTGAAAGAAAAAGTGAGTAGTATGCTAATATGATAGAAGGGAACTTTGAGTCACCACACAAAGAGAAGAATCTTATCTTTGATAAGTACTAGTAGTGGGGGAGGTTTGACTTATTTGCAGGATTATGAAACGTGTTGATTCATGACTATGAAGAGGCAGACTGTAGAAAGCTGTGAGCAGACCCTAGTGTTAGTAGGGGATATGGAGAAGTGGGAATAAAGAGAAAGAAAAATAGGGCAGAATGTTTTTGCTCAAGGGTCCCTAGAAAAAAATTTAAAAATTAAAAAAAAAAATCTGAGGGGCTTCCCTGGTGGCGCAGAGGTTGACAGTCCGCCTGTCGATGCAGGGGACGCGGGTTCATGCCCCGGTCAGGAAAGATCCCACATGCCGCGGAGCGCCTGGGCCCGTGAGCCATGGCCGCTGAGCCTGCGCGTCCGGAGCCTGTGCTTCGCATCGGGAGAGGCCACAACAGTGAGAGGCCCGCGTACCACAAAAAAAAAAAAAATAACTGAGTAAGCACGTATTGTAATATTTTTCTGTGACTATAAAAATGTAATGGGAAGCATTAGAAATCAATTACACTGTAAACATATACAATATCCTTTCATCGTGAGCATATATATGAAGCCTCCTGCAACTATTATAAAATCACGTTATAAAATTCTACCTTTTTTTTGCTTGTTCCCTTTTCTGGTTCCTAGTTATTCACATTCTGGGAGAGGACAAAGGCCTTTACAGATTCATCAATCCAATCCTTTCTTTTCACAGATAAAGGAGGGTAAATAGCTTGCCCGCGGTCCCATTCATCCTCAGTGAAAGAGACTGGACTAGAACAACCAGGTCTCCTGATTCCCATCTGGTGCTTTTCTCATTACAACATGACCTGATTCACACGCCGCCTTGTCCCTGGTCTGTACCTGGTGGTTCTCCCTCAATCTCAGCTGGCGCAGAAGGGCTGTGAAAGACAGGACCCGGTCCTCTTGGGGCCTCTGGTTTGCTATGAGTGTGGGGCACTAGAAGAGGACGCCAGAAAACGCATCGCCCACTTCTATCCCAAGTCTGAAAGTGATCTACAACACACACACACACACACACACACACACACACACACAGTGTCAGGCTCTGTGATCACCTAGCTGAGAAATATTTCCTTGATAGGACATTGTGTGAGAGAGGAATTTTTAACAGCTGCCATAGGAGAGGTTATTGATTTTAAAGGAGAACATCTGGCCTAGGATACATACACCTTTCAGAAGCTCCTGGTCACACACAATGACCAACAATGGAGAGCTTCCAGCTCCAGGGGTCATGTCAACACCAGGCACGAAGTCCCTGACCACAATACCATCAAATGGGCCACTAATCAGTGGTGGGAACTGCCTCCAAATATGCAAATTCCAACAGAAAGGAAACACATTTGATTGGATTCTTCTCCCCCCCCCAGCCCCCCCGTACGCGGGCCTCTCACTGTTGCGGAGCACAGGCTCCGGACGCGCAGGCTCAGCGGCCATGGCTCACGGGCCCAGCCGCTCCACGGCAGGTGGGATCCTCCTGGACCGGGGCACGAACCCGCATCCCCTGCACCGGCAGGCGGACTCTCAACCACTGCGCCACCAGGGCAGCCCCTGATTGGATTCTTTTAAAGAGCCCTACCATTCTCACATCTATTTTGGGTTTCATATTTATCAGCACTCAACATTCTAAATGTTCTAGTCTGGCTATCCCTATTTCTGGGTGACAACACCGGGAACACTTTATTGCAACATTCATGAGAGGTGCCTCGAAAGTGAGGGCGCTCGGATCTCTCGAGGCCATTTTTTTCTGCGGTTCCTTTGAGAACAAAGTCAGTGTTATTGTATTTTTTAAATGTCTATCATATAAGGTTTTGATCAAGTTCAATACGAGGAATATGAATTTAAAATATCCTTTGTTGTAATCATGAACTAGGAAAACTGAGAGGAAACAGTTCTTTTTTTTTTTTTGGAAACAGTTCTTGAAACTCTGACAATTTCAAGTTTATGGAAACATTGAAAAGTACCACAATTCTATAGACTGTCCTGCAGAAATTTATCTTTCTTGGGCTCCATAAGTTTCTGTAAGAGTAAGGTTCTCTTTCATCTAAACTCTTCCTAGAAATTTGCTTTCTCAAGTGGAGATAAATCATTTGTTTTACAAAACAAGAGCCTGTTGTGTGTTGTGTGTTCCGTCTCAAGCAATAAATTGCCTTTGTACCGTATTTCTGGTCTCTTTCCATATAGCCCGCTGTATCCTATATACAGAATCCTGAAAAATCCTTTCCACTTGTGTAGGAAAGCCACGACTTTCTTCCTCCAGGGCGTTGATGGTTCGCAGAGCAAAGGGAGTCCTTTCTCGGGGCAGGGGGTTGTTCAGAGGCCGCATGGGGATGACGGAGTTGTACTTGTGCTGCCTGTTAACAGAGTTCATGAGGGACGTATAGAACTGGAACTTACACCAGGTATCTCTTAAAAAGTTTTTGGTCAATAATAAGATTGTCCAGGCAGACCCATTGACAGCATCATCCAAATTCTGTAAATGCTGCCTGCCACATGGCATCTCAGCAAAGATTATTCCAGGTTTGATGCCGAAGTCATTTTCCAGAAGATTCTGGACTCGGAGGGCTTCGTCTGTGTCTTCTTCAGCATGCAGTATCACAAATTTGAGGAACACCTCTTCTTCTGCTTCCTCTTCTGGCATCTCCTCCACTCCCTTGGCTCCCTCCTGCTCCCCTGTTGGCATCTCTGCTGTATTGCTATGAGCAGCAGCATCACTCAGGGACGTTTCTTCAGATTTCTTGGAATCTGACTTGTGCTGTCTTTGACTCGTGTCCACACTGTGGCTTTTACCCCAAGTGAGAGAAAGAGGGCAGGGATCCGTTTTAGACTTTCCGATACCCATTATAAAGATCCAAATCAGAATAGGAAAGCTTTATTTCTCAGCATTTCATTTCATTCTAAAAGGAGAAATAACAAAGCAGAAGAATACCGTAAACTTAATCAAAACATTAAAAATGGAAAATTTCATTCACCCCGAAAACCTCAAAAAGATTATAATATAAAGTTCTCTAAGAAAGAATTGCCAAACAGATCATTGGGAAATGAAATCACTGGTCTTTTTTGAGCTTCACAAGGGCTACCACAGGTAGTCAAAGGTAAGTTAAACAGAGGGTCCAGTTTAATATAACAGGAGACATTTGGAAATTTTAAATCGTATTATAACCACACTATAAACCTCCAAATTAAAATAAATTACTTTGGTATTTTAGAGAAAAGGTACCATATCAACTCTACCCATATGGAGTTTAAATCCAACTTCTCCATAACCAAATTACTGTGTAAGCTAGAAACAGGAAAACCTAAAGAAACCAAATATTCCAACATTAAACACAAAATTTGTTTTTGTATCAAACACAAATACAAAACAGAATACAAATATCCTAAAGGTGGCTAGCAGGCAGCTCTACTGACTCAGAACAAAGAGAAGATCTGAAATGTCAAATGACTTGTTGCCCAGAATTCATGGGTTCAGAGCCTTTTTGTTTGTCTAGGATCAGGCCATGTTGTAGTGGGGCTCGTGCAGAAACTGTAATAAGGATTGTGAAAAGTAAGGAATATATTTTCCAGCTAATCTTGGGAATACTTAAGAAAACATTTATTCACCTAGGGAGAAATTAACATCTTGGTTTGGAAGTGAAATCTGGAAACAAAGCCTTGTGATTTTCACCAGTGAAATTAACAAATAATCACTGTAGTCTATACTTGTTCTTTTATTTTAAAGATCCTAAATTCAGAGTGTAAGAATTAGATCAGCTGTGAAAGAAAGGTACTCCATGTAAATCTAATTTAAATAAATCTTCAGATAATGTTGGCAGTGTTGTTAATATAACCCCCAAACAGGCAGTTTCAAGGGGGGTTCTTTTTTATCAAAAGACAGAAAATTTAGAATAGATAATTATAAATTCCATGTTTTCAAACTATGGGCCCATAGGCTATATTCTAAAGCATTTTTATTTATTGTTCGTTGGCAAAGACCAGAGTTCAAGAAGAAATCAGAATTTTATTCATTATGACCTAAGTAACATAGCTACATATACCAAAATATTTCAGGTTTAGAAGAAACCATTCAGCAAAAATGGTGAAAAACTGTTATGGGAAGAAAAAACAAGGAAAAACACAGAATTTTTTTCTAATGTATATATGGAGTGAAAGGGTTTGCTACTGCCTCTGAATAGTGAAGGAATTGCTGGCTATTGCCTGTCATTTATTCTGTCTGTACTTCAGGTTCTGATCCACAGTATACTGTGCCAGCCACCAAGTGGTAGTCTAAGGCATGACAACCCTCCAATGCTATTGATATCCCAATTAATAAACCTAAATGAACTCAGACTCTCTTCACTGGTTAGGATTAACTGCTGACTTTTTTATTGTATCATGAAAAAAGTTTTACCATGCAGAATTGCGAAAGAAGGTTCCCCTGAATTTAAAAAAAAAAACTATCCAGAGAAATCTATTAAAGCATCAATTAAAATGATCTTCACTTATTCGTTGAGATAGGTTTGTTAAACCAACTTAACTTCATTATCTTAATCACTAGTTGCTGCAGATGAGTGCATGTGAAGTAATATAAAAGATTTTCACTAAAAAGTGTTGAAAACTTCTAAGGTAAAATGGTGTGTTGAGTCAGAACACAGAATCTTTTGAGATAAATAAAAATAAACAACCAAAGAATTACATTATGAATAAAAATTACAATTTTACGTCTCATTTTTCTTAAACACTGGTCAGCAAAAAACAGCAAAATACTCCAGAAATCTACAATGTGCTGTTCCAACTCCCAAGCACTCCTGCCCACCCCCACCCCCCACCCGAAGCAGACCAGCGAGAAGAAAATTAGTGACAATGTCTGAAAACTTCACCATAACCTTCTAATTTGGAGAGGAGAGTAAGGAGTTAGCCAAGGGGAAAAGATGCGGGAAGTTCTGCGCTGGAGATCTACCTTTCCCACCACCACATGAGTCAGAGATGGGGAAGTGGTCCAGATTCTTCACAGGGGTTCTCAAGGCTAGAAGGAAGCGTGGGGAACCTGACTGTGCTCACCCTGAGCTAATTAACTCCATCAACAAAGAGAACAGAAGGAAGGCAGGGAACGCAGAAAGAAATAGGGGAGGGGAGAAGGCTGGCACAGAGAATCCTGCAAAGCCTCTTCAATGTCCTCCTCCTCCAACAGGGACAGTTAGCATCAGGGTTAAAACACTGAGATTTCAGCTCCTTCCCCTCATCTAAGCGGGAGGAGAGTGAAGGTGGCTGCAAGGGAGAGGCACACAGGATCACTGTTCACAGGAATAAAAACGTGTGTGTGTGTGTGTGTGTGTGTGTGTGTGTGTACATTTTTTTATTTACTTTTTTAGAAGGGTAAACTTTGAAAATATTTATATTGAAAAGTCCCACTCCCATCCTTGTCTTTCCCATCCATCCTGTTGCCCCCATGGCCTCTTACTGGTGACCGCTTTTATTAGTTTTTCCTATATCCTTCCAATATTTCCTCATGAATACATATATTTTTTCTTTCCTTTTTTTAAAAAAAGTATTAATGTATATATACACATACACTGCCAAACAGCAGTAGGTAGGTAAGTAGATAGACAGATAGACAGTAGATGGCTTTTTCCCTTAGTAATATAACTTCAGAGCCTTCCATATCAGCACACGGAGAACCTCCTCTTATTTACATAATCTCGTAGCATGTGAATGTACCATAACTGTCCCGTTCTTCAGTATGTGATTTGTTTCCAGTCTACTACTATCATGAACAATGCGGCAATGAATAACTTTGTACAAAGGTCATTTATGTGCACGGTCATCTGCAGAATAATTGCCCTAAACAGGATTTCTGTATCAAAGGACAAATGCATTTGTCATAGTGATAGATTTGGCCAAATCGCTCTCTGTAAGATTGAACCTTTTCCGGTTTGGTTTTGCTTTTCACTTGACAGAATGACACCTCCACCTCCATCCCTTGCCCCAGAAAAGATCTAAGACCAAAACTACCAAATACTATTGACCACAGCCCAACTGAGCTAATCACATCCCTTCAGGGCAACAGAAATGTGGAAAGATACAACCCATCAGAATGGAGCCCTTAAACTGAAGTTCTGAAGGGAAGATCAACAGGTCCAGGATAAGCAGGAAAGAGTCCAGAATGTATTCACTCTATATCTAGGCAAACAAAGGTGCCAAAGGAATCCCCCCACATTCAATAGGAGTAAGATGAAAAGAACAGCACGGCATATATGCACACTGGGCAAGTGCGCACATATGTTACAGGAAATAAGAAAGAAGAAGAATCAGAGCATGCAAGAGACAAATAAAAAATTCCATTCTCATTAAGACTACGTGCTCTGGAATCAGACTGCCTGAATGTAAATCCCAGCCCTACTATAAAAAAAACTGCAAGACTTTGTATTACTGTACGTGTATCTCTGCGTTTGATTTCATCATGTGTAAAATGGTGATAATTATAATACCTACCTTTAAGGTTTTTACAAAGATCAAATGGCTTAGAAGAGTGCTCCATAAATGTCAGCAGTTAATATTGTTATTAAATACATAAAAAAGAAGCTAAAGAAAACTTTACGGTTTCACTTTAGTAGCAATAAGAGAAGGCAGAACTAAGCTGTGTGCCTACAGGGGGGTGAGTCGGTGTGGCAGAGGACACCTGCAGAAGTTCCCTTTGACTGTTTCATTGTTCTCAGTAAAAGAGGAAGCAAAACCCCTTCCTTAGGACTCCCCCAAACCTCAATCTCATTTTGCAGTATAAATGATACAGGATGGAGGCTACTGAGGTGAGATTACCATGTCCACAAGGTTATTATTCTTCCTCAGCCCCACCCAATGCTGATTAGTGTCTGTGTGTACTCTTGCTCCCAGCAGAAGACTTCTGTGGCTGGAGGAGAGTGAGGGCAGCACCCGTTGGGTCCTATCCCAGGACAGCCCCTCTCCATGCAGAAATTTCCCAGGAGGTTCCTCAGGGTGGTTACAGCCATCAGCCCTCTCTCCCCTGTCCCAAACTAAAAACTGAAACTTCAGTGTGAATTTCTCTTTCATACAAAGTTTACTTTCCTCACCAAGACCTTTGTGAGAGTCAACTGTATGTGTCCGCTGGGCTAGGCTACGGTGTCTAGTTGTTTGGCCAAACACCAGTCCAGATGTCGCTCTGAAGGTATTTTTTAGGTGAGACTGACACTTAAAGCAGTAGACTTTAACTGTAAAAATAATGAATCACTCTGCTGTATACCTGAAACTAATATAATATTAATCAACTATATTTCTATTTTTTGAAATAAATAAAGCAGTAGACTTTGAGTAAAGATTACCCTCCATAGTGTGGGTGGAACTTACTCAATAAGTGAAGGCCAAGCAATACTGAGCTTCCTCAAAGAAGAAGGAATTCTGCCTTGGGATGGCAACACAGAAACTCCACCTGAGTTTACAGCCTTCAGACTCAAGACTGCAGTCACCTCCTGTCTGTTTCTAGCCCTGCAGATTTGGGACCTGCCAGCCCCGCCAGTCACATGAGCCAATTCCTTAAAATGAATCTCCCACCCTCCCTCCCTCTCCCTCTATAAAACCTACTGGTCCTGTATCTCTGAAAAACCCCAATACAGCCCTCCTTAAAAGTTTGTTGCCCTAGAATTAAGAGTTACTGTTTCCATTTAAAAAAAAATTTTGACCACTTGGGAAGAGAGGCTCCCAAAAAGCAGTTAAGTAAAACAATGATCAGTAATAATTTGATAATAAAATACATATGCATAAACCATTTTCAACCTGTCCATGCATTTACCACAGAAAAAGCTTATGTGTTTAAATCACTGCCTCTGAAATTTCACACATTTAACGAACATTTAGGCATCTAGTACTTGGATCCTTTAGCCCTGGAGAACTTTTCAGTTGTCTTTCCTATCTGAATAGCACCATCTTGTGGGAAATACATACAAAATTAATAGTTTCTTCCCTTAATTCAATTAATAAATAGGTTTTGTCATTATTAATAAGGGTTGTTGAAAACTTACTCTGCACCAAGACCTGCTGGGTTTTAGGGATGTGGACCCAGGATAAGCAGATGATTAGGACTCATCGCACTGCTGCTTCATTCAAATAACAGGTGCTACCAGAGCACTCAGGATGGACACGCAGTGGGGAGCACTGCATCAGTAAGGCCGAGAGGCGGACGGTTTCCAGGCAGTGGGAGCGGCACTTGCAATAAAAAACCACTGAAGCACCAGAGGGCACAGTGTATTAGGATCATTTTGCACCAGGTGTTTAGATGGCTGAAGTCCAAATATGCAGGGGTGTGAGGGGAGAGGATAGTGGTGAGAGATAAGGATGGAGAGATAAAAAGGATTAGAGTGAGTAAGGAACCTAGTTTACTTGGTTCAGGACTTTGAACCTGATCGTGTTGGCAGACAGAGAGCCCCTGGTGGGTATGAAGCAGGGGAGTGACACGATCTGACTTGTTTTAGACAAGAGTAAGGAGACTACGCTTAAGGACTGTAAGGCCCTGGATGGGGAGAACAATCAGTTGAGAGGCTGTCACAGTAACCTAGATGAGAAAGCAGAGCCCTGAACTAAGGAAGGTATGGTGGAGATGAAGATATGTAGGAGGTGCCAGGGGTTGGGACACAGAAAGAAGGATCAAGTACGCTTCCCAAGTCTATGCCTTGTTACGTTCGCTGAGTCGTTTGCTGAGACAAGCAGGGTGTGGGGGTTGGATGTAGCTGACCAGTTAATCCAGTTTGGGACACAGGGAGCTTAGGGTGCCTGTGACCTGGAAGAGGAGCTGTCCAATAGGTACTTACACATGTAGGTCCGAGGCTGAGGAGAGCATCTTGATGGGAGATAAAACCTTGACACTAGCTCAAATCTGTGAGTAACTGAAAACAAGTAGAAAGAAAAGAGAAGGAAGAGAGCTGAAGACAGAATCAATGCCTGAGGGGCACCTGGAGGAGGGGGACCCATAAAGGAGAGGGAGGAGTGGCACCCGAGCAGCAGGAAAATCAGGCACAGAATCCAGAAGCCAAGGCAGGAGAGTACCTCGAGCAGCGGTCGGCGTCCAAGGCATTGAGCCCCTTGAGGTTCACCGGAGCAGTTACAGGGGATGGTAGGAGTCACCAGTATGCTCAAGAGTCTAGAGGATGAGGGGGCGGGGGAGGGGAAAGCTTAGCTAAGAAGAAAAGAAGCCAACAGCTACAAACGAACATAGGGTGGGGAGAGGATTCCATGAAGAGAGGAGAAACTCGGAATGCTTGGAAACGGAGGGAACTGGCTAGTAGAGAGAAAGGATGAAAAGTATGGATGGCAGCTTCTTAGAGCTGAGCTGTTCTCCTCTTGGTCACTGGGCAGCTCTCTCTCCTACTCCCCCTTTCCCTGGGAGAGGAGAGAGGCCACCTAACTCCTGAGGGTGCTAGGTCCCGGGGTAATGTCTGTGATGAATACTGCAGATGTGGTGACCTACAGAACTTTGGGTTTTAGCTTCTTGGGAGAAGGTGAGTGCACTTTGCTTTTTTTAAAATCAGGGATGGCTGCATTATATTGTAAGAGAGCACATTTCTTGCTGGAGGTTTAGGTATGGAAAGAAGGGAAGGTATGGATATTAAGTAGCCAAAGGGGCGTTCTGTAACAGATCCTGCAGATTTGCTCACGCAAAACTTATTCCAACTTCCTTTTAGTGAACCTCCCTGTACTTCCTGTGCCACAAGTACTAAAAGCTCTATTTCCTAGACTTCCTTGAAGCTAGGGTTCTGGATGTAATTTAAGTTCTGCCAATCAGATGTACTTACTCGTGTGAGTTACATATGAAGGGAGGCAGAGCATGAGGCAGTGACTTTGCTGGTTAAGGCTCTAGCAGAGTTGGTGTGATTCAGAGCTGGCAGCTTGCTGATCTGGCGGGAGGTTTCATGGTTGTGGCAAAAGCTCCAGCTCCGGACTTCCCTGGTGGCGCAGTGGTTAAGAATCCGCCTGCCAATGCAGGGGGCACGGGTTCAAGCCCTGGTCCCGGGAAGATCCCACATGCCACGGAGCAACTGAGCCTGTGCGCCACAACCACTGAGCCTGCACTCTAGAGCCCACGCACCACAACTACTGAGTCCCCATGCCGCAATTACTGAAGCCCGTGTGCCTAGAGCCCGTGCTCCACAACAGGAGAAGCCACCGCAATGAAAAGCCCGTGCACCGTGACAAAGAGTAGCCCCCACTTGCCGCAACTAGAGAAAGCCCACACACAGCAACGAAGACCCAACGCACCAAAAATAAATAAATTTTAAAAAAGCTCCAGCGCCACTACACCCGTACGGTAGGTGGTGGTCTGAGGTATTCCTAGAAACTCAACCTGGACTCTAGCTCTTCAACTTACCCAGTGATACTGTACATTTTGTAATATCCTCTAATGCACACTTTTCTGCTTAAACTAGCTATAGTAGACTCTGTTCTCTGCAACAAAACTATGATCGATACAACATCCAAATCCAGGCCAGAGAACTACAGCAGGTCAGCAGCAAAACATGGTGTGCCACCTGTTTTTATAAGCAAAGTTTTACTGGAAGACAGCCATGCCTATTCATTTCTGTATTGCCTATGGCAAATGTCATGCTACAGAGGCAGAGTTGAAGAATTCCAACAGGAGCCGCGTGGCCTGTATCGCCCGTGGTATTTATTGTCAGGACCCAACAGAATAGACCTGAGCCAGCCAGACAAGGAACGTGTAGACTTTTCTTTCAGACTCTTCACACTGGAAATATTTTATTAAAATAAAATCCCAACTAGGGTGATCAATATCTTCAGGAATAGGATGGGTAGAATTTGAATCCACCTGTTCTTTATTGAAATAACATTATTGAGAGTCAGCTGTCATTTATTTATTTTCTTCTTTTGGGACTTGCACAGAATCCATAAGGATAGCAAAGGCCCAGTATAAAGGAAAGGATTAATTATCAAATATTACCCATTGACACTTACAGTCTAACTAAGCTAGTGCCTGTGTTTTTCATTTTAGGTACCAAAGCTTGCATTAGAAATGTTAGGGATCTGTAGGAGTCTAAAACCTTATATCTTGCCTTCATGGCTCTAGTCACACTACAATTAATTACATGTTTGAGTATCTGCTTAGTTTCTCATCTTTCCCATTAGACTGTAAGCTCTATCAGAATTAACACCAAATCTGTCTTGCTTGTCACTGTATCTCCAGAGTCTTGCACATAGCCAGCATTCAACAATACCTTCTGAATGAATGAATGAAATTAGACAATTCCAAATATGAGACCTAACACAGTTTTTCAAGTTGAGAGATAGCTGAACAGATAGCTCTTTATCATCCCTAGCATATAAATTATTGACTCAATCAGAATAGGGACCAGCCTATCCAAATGTATGGATTTTTTAATGAGCAATTATGTTACATTTTTAAAAACTGTGTGAATATAAATATGGTACATTCAAGATACAGCTCAAGGGTCATATTTGGCAGAATGCTTTTCCTTTGATCTCCAGGTTAAGTACTCCTCCTCCGGCTGCCCATAATATCTTGCTCATATTTCTTATAATATGTGTCGTACAGCACTTTTAACTTGTTTTCCTTGCTGGCCTGGGAGGTAGCTTCCACCTCATTTTCCCAGACTTCTCCACCATGGAAAATGGCGCCATCATCTGCCCAGTTACAACAGCCAGAAACCTCAGGCATCACTGACACTTTCCCCTTCCACTCCTACACTTTCACTTCCAAGCTGTCAGCAAGCCAACCCGTAAGACACATCTCAAAATGTTCCGCTTCCCTCCCCACTGCATTTTCACTCTAGATCAACATCTCTCCCCTAGTCTACTACACTGCTCCTTCCTAATCGGTCTCCTACAGCCACTCTTGGTCAGTCTAATCCATTCTCCACTCAGCAGCCACAACGATCTTTTTAAGTACATACAACTGATCAAATTACTACCATTTACACCCCTGCATGGGTTCCTACTGCTCTTAGAATCAAAATTTCTTAATATGGCAAGGATGCCCTGCATGATCGGGCTCCTTCAGCTCCAAGCTTATCTCGTGCTTTTCTTCCCTCTGCTCCCCCAGTTCCCTACATGTGTGTCTTTTTTTGTTTCTCAAACTTGCTCAGCTTTCTCCTGTCACAGGATCTATGGAAACATTTTATTGCAATTCTGAAGTATGAGTTACATGACTATATTTTCTTATTAGAGAACTTGTACATAGTATCATAGGCTAGCCAACATTCTATTGGAGGTACACAATCAAAATGTTCAAAAAGTAGGGAATGGCAACATAAACTATGTCATATTATTCATATGGTTGAACCCTATTAAATCATCAAAATGTTTACGAATGTTACGAATTATTTTAACGACATGAGAAAATGCTTCCATAACAATAAGTGGAAAAAACAAGACTATAAAATAAAATATACTGCAAAACTTTGTAAAAACAAACTATAGAGAAAATAGATTGGAATGAAGTATACCAAAAAGTTAACATTGGTTAGCTGTGTATGGTAGATGTGTGAATGTACATGTATCTATATCTATACACCTTTTTTCTACGATGATAATGTAATCTGGAATAAAGAAGATTTTTTAGTAAATACATTATTCTCTAGATTTTGTGTTTTTAAATAGAGGTCACATTCACTTAATGCCTCAAATAGTATATACCTTATGTGTCATATCTGCACATTTTGGATGGGTTGAGCTCACCTCCAGGTTTAACTGCTTGATCTCCTGTTTTTGTTTTTTTTTTAAATCTACATGAAAATTTTCCAATAGTCTGGATTTGCTAACTCTAAACCCAACAGGGGTCCTCCAATATCTTACTTAATTACACATACTGGAAGGCAGAATATTCATCTCCACAGTACCTAAAACAGGTCCTTGAGCAAGTAAATGTTTAATTAATTTTTTAAAAATTGCTTCTATCAGGTAGAAAAACAAAAATACACAAACTGGTCTTCCCCTGGGCACCGTCTTTTCCACCTGTGGAGCCTGTCTCTTTTCTCAGCTGCTAGGAAGGTCCAGGTCGATGAGTGCTGTCTAATCAACATACAGAAGCTTGGGGCAGGAGATTTGATCATGATTTTCCTCATGGCTTTCCTTTAACCCTCCTACTCTTTGTTCCATATTCCAAATCCCTTTATTTTAAAATTTTATTTAATCTTCTATTGTATATGTTTATTCAAGCATCTGAAATCCCAAATCTGAAATGAGAAAAAAAAAATGTTTTTCTGTTCTTTTAAAAGAGAGGAAGGTATTGGGTTGGCCAAAAAGTTCATTCAGGTTTTTCTGTAAACTTTTTGGCCAGCCTAATAGTACCTATTCTACTGGTAACATCACAGAACTAGTTCCTTGGGATTAAAATGACAAACATTATGTAAATTAAACGGTCTTTTATTCCCCAACAGCTTTCCGTGAAGATGAAAATATTGTTTTTCATTTCCATTCCCACATATTTTAAAAAGAGAACTGAATCTTGCTATGAATCTTGTTATTCTGACACTGGCTCAGTCACTACACAACTTAAAGACGTGTATAATATTTTCTGAACAAGTGCCTTCATTTTTCTTCTTCCCATTAAAACTACCTGTTTCTGGTACCACTCAACAACGCTCTGAATCAGAGACTACTGCTTCCCACTAAAGCAAAGGAACTGAAAAAAAATATTGCATATTCCTTCCAGTAAACAGAGTATTTTCCTTTCATTTTCTATATTTAAGAATGAGAACTAGCCTTAAAGGGCAAACCTTCTCCAAACCAGGAACAACATTTTATAAAAACACAGACGGTAAGGGCAAACTTGCACATTTTATCAAAGTGAGACTCAAGAGAAAGCTGCTTGTGCACTTTCAATATTAGAGAGTCCTAGCAACCAATAAGGATTTAACGGTGCCATAAGCTTCGTGGAATATTAGAGGACAGCGCTCAGTATCTAACAGCCACCAACCCAGAGGATCAGTGACAAGAAGATGTTACCAGGACTAAGGCAGTAACCCCTGAGACAGTATGTGAACAGGGGAGTGAGGAAAGTGAAGGTGTACAGCCTGTGATGGCCTAGCAGAGGCCTGCTGCAGGCAAGGAGAACAGGAGCAAGATCAGAGCCACTCCAGCTGAGAGGTCGGGGCCGGGGGGGGGGGGGGGGGGGCGGGGGGAGGCAGGTGGGAAGCAGAAGATAAGACCAGGGAATCAGTCAGGGGTGAGATGACACAGGGCTTTGAGCCATGGTAAGAATTTGGTTTTTATGATTCTGATAAGAAGCCACCAGGTTTTGAAGGGACGTGAAAGTTCTGATTAGATATTTTTAAAAAACCACTGCTGTTTGGAGAAACACTATAGAGAAGCAAGGGTAGAAGCTGGAAGACCAAATCAGAGTCTTCACAGTCGGCCAGTAAAAGAGAATTGTGGTTTGTGTTAGAGAGGGCACATAATACGTGGTCGAAATTGAGCTATCTTTTCAAGGTAGAGTCAACAGAGTTTGCTGGATGCTTGGATGTGCGGTCAGAGCTGAAAAGAGGAGTCGATGATGATCCCTAGAGTTTCAGCCTCACTGAATGGCAGTAACATTTCCTGTGATAAGGAAGGTAAGTGAGGGGCAAACAGAAGAGGACTGGGTGGGTGTGTATCAGTAATTCTGTTTGGACATACTACATTTAAATGCTGATCAGACTTCCTAGTGGAGACGTTGAGCAAGTAGCTAAACACATGCGTCTAGAGCTCAGGACAGAAGTAAAACTAGAAAGAAAAATTTGGAAGTCATCAGCTTATAGATGTTATTTATAGTCATGAAATATGGCTTGGGATAGAAATTGCCTTGGGAGAAAGTTATGGCTCAAAAGAGAATATGGCCAAGAACCAAGCACTGTGGCAGTCTAACAGTGGTTGAGAAAAGAAGGAAAAGCCTGGAGACACAGAAAGAGTGACCAGTGAGGTGAAAGGAAATGCAGAAGGTGGTGGTGACCTGGAAGCCAAATGCAGAAAAAATATGAAGGAGGAGGGAGCGAACAACTGTGTCACAGGAAGTGGAAATGTACACAGACACTGGATTTCACAAGTGACATAGGGGTGATGGAGACAAAAAGCCTGAGATGAGAGTGTGGAGGAGGAAACAGGAGGAGGAGAAATAAAGGCTTAGAGGCAAGTCTTTCAAAGAGCTTTTTCTCATTCTCTTTCTTTTCTTTCTTTCGTCTTTTTAAGTAAAAGGGAGCAAAGAAATGGGTGGGACCTAGGAGGAGACGTTTGGTCTAGTGGGGATTATTTAAAGGCGAGTTATTTATCAGCAGGTATTTGTTAAACGAATAAATTTTAAAATACCACAGGGAGCCAATGATTCAACAGATGAGGTGCAAGACATCCAAACATACAGCTGGAACTCTGAGTAACATTTACTTTGTTTCAGGAGAATGTAAGGCATTATTCTATATATGACCATCTACTTTCTGATTTCAGTGAGATATAAAATGGAGTTGCTTATCTCTATTTATAACCAACGCACTATTTAAGATTATTTTTAAAGACTTTTAAAACCAAAGTTTACTGCCATGAAAAACTGGAGAGGTCCTAACTAACAAAATTCTGAAAACGAGCTCACAGCTGCCAGCCCAAATTATTTTTAGCCAAATTAGCTTTGGGACAAGATCCCAAATCAGCAAACCAAAACCAAAACTTTCTGCACTGGCTCAAGTGTGCCTGGAGGAGGCTCCCACAGAACCTTTAAGCCCTCTTAGACGCTGGGCTCTTTAAAAGATAGGTTTCCTAGTCAAAATGAAACTTAAAAGACAGGCAGAGAATTGGCGGGTGTGCTCCCTTCAGAGCGAGGCAACTCTGCTGGAAGGACGGCCGGCTCGCCCACCCCCACGCCTGCCCGGCCCCCAGCCCACCCGCCCAGACGCCCGCTACTTGCCGGGGAGGCGGGCGGCGCGGCAGCTCCGCCGTAGCTCCGTCCTCCTCGCCCGCCGAGCGCTGCGGGACTTCCCGTGGGCGTCGGGAAGGAGAGGCGGCCCGCCCACTACGCGCCGCAGACCCCGCCCCACGCCCGCGGCCCCGCGCCGCGCGGAAGTCAGGGGGCCGCCGAGTCCCCTCCCCACGGGGACGCGCCGCCACTTAACCCTTCAAGGCCGGCCCCGCCGGAGGGAGTACGGGTTTTACGAGGCTGGAAGTCTCTGGGCGGCGGGAAGGAGAGGCCGGGAGGGCGGAGGAGGGGAACTCGCGCAGGATAATTGTCCCTGCGCTGCATTTTGTTTGTTTTCTCTTTTTTTAATGTCCCTTGAGGCCCGCCTTGGAGGCCAGGAAGGAAAGGGACTCAGCTGTCTGTTCCTTACAGACGTGAGTGGGGCTTGGGAGCTGCATTCGCTGCTACCGCGCCTACCTAGCGCGCCCAGCATTGAGCCTGCAGCGGAGCCCGGGGCTCCCAACAGAAGCCCCTAGACTCTAAAGGGAGGAAACCGCCAGTCTCACCCAAACAAACCCTCTAAGACCCTTCCCGAGGTACAGCGACTCTCCGGGCCCTCCAAGTTGGTCCCTTGGCCCTTCCTTTCTCTTTGGGGTTCTCTCACTGACTACTGCTGCAGTCAACCACATCCCTGGTTGGGGGTGGTGGCGTATCAGTACCTCCCCACTCTCAACACCAACCAAAAGCCACCTTGAGAAAGATTCCTTTCTCAGATTCTTTTTCACAGCCGGCTTTTTCACAGCCAAAATTGGAACTCCGCTTAATATTTAGGGAGAACAGAAAAGCAACCGAGTAATTCTAAGGATAAAATGCCTGATAAAGCCAAATATGTTATCCTACCATATCTATCTCAGGCTCCCAATCCCAGTCATTCCCAAAGAACCCAGTTCAGAAACCACATACCCCCCCAAACCCCCCCCCAGCCTTCTTTTCAGGCAATCCCTACTCACTGCCAAAGGAGGAGAACCCCATTACTAAACATCAGAGAAGACAATAGTACATTGGAATTGAAGGTCCATACCTGGATCTTAGAGGCTTACTACTGGTAGAGCTAAGTTATTTTCTCTTCCTCTCCCCACTACCTAACATGAGGATGGGCCATTGAAGGTGGCACTGGCAGACAGTAATTACTTGGTGAAATGCCCAATTAACCATCATGTCAATACAATTCATTATCCACTGACAGCTGGTTTCTCCTCCTCCCTCTATTGACTTTTCGGGTAAACAGTGGCCTCCCTGTTACTAAATCTGGTACTTTTTGTTGCTTTTATTTCCCCTTCATTTCCTAATCTCCCTTTGGCAATTGACAAGGTTGATCATTGTCTCCTCCAGATACTCTAGTTCCTTGATATTAACAACCCATGGGGCCTTCATGCTTATCCTACTTGTTAAAATTCTTCTCTTTCAGTCTCTTCTGCCTGTTCCTCTTCCTCTGGTAACCCTTCATACCACTGCTTTCCAAACTTCTTCATTGAAATATCACTAATGACAAATACGATAAACATTTACTTCCCCATTCATCACCCACATCACATGCATAAGTGAACCTAAAGTCACTAATGTCAAGGGCAAATTTACTTGAATTGTCTCATTTTATGTTTTAAATTGCTCCAAATTTTGCACTGTTCTTCATAAATATTCACATGTTGTACTAAAAAAAAATTTCAAATTGGTTACCAGTTAAATTTTTCTCCGCAAATTATCAAGTATACATGTCAAGAAAATGCACCAATCACTTATGCCACAAATATTTAGAGTCTTCTAAAGGCACTAGGGATATAGTGTGAACAAGACAGAGATGGCCCAGTCCTCATGGAGATTTTGCAGTCTAGAGCAGGAGACAGAGGACAGACATTATGCACAATTTCAGATCCATTCATTGAAAAGAATGAATGGAAGAAAGCAGAGTAAAGTGGGGAGGAGTGCTAATTAAGTCAGGAAAGAGATGGCTTTTCTGACATGTAAAACGTCTTTCCTGTGGCTTCATACCCTTGAAACCCTTGGCATTCAATGCTCGTGTTTTCAGAGTCTTGATCCACTGTCCTCTTTCACTTACTCTACCATTTCCCTGGATTATCTTACATATGTCCATCAGACTCACAGCTCAATCAGTAAGGATATAAATGATTTGAACATGATTAATGAACTTGACCTCATTGACAGATACAGATTATGGCACCCAATACAGTTTCAGAACACATATTCTTTTCACGTACATATGGAACATTAACAAAACCAGACCATGTTTTTGGCCATTGAGCAAGTCTCCACAAAGCAAATCAAAACAGATCAAAAGACTGAAATAATATGAATGTGTTCACTAACCACTAATCTGAAAAACAGAAACGAGAAAAGCCCCTATATGTCTGGAAATTAAATGACACATTTCAAAATAAGCCGTGGGTCAAAAAATAAATCACAACAGAAATCATAAAATATTTCGATTTGAATGTTACTAAAAATACTAAATATCAAAACTTGTGGGATATAGCTAAAATACAATGAGAGGGAAATTTCTGGTCTTAAATGGGCATATCAGAAAACAAAGCCAGAAAGTCAACTGTCTAAACAACCACATCAAGAAATTAGGGAAGGAAAAAAACCCCAGGAAATGAAATCCAAATAAAAAGATAGAAATAATAAAAATAAGACCAGAAATTCAAGATTAGAAAAAAAATAACAGAGGATCAACAAGAGCAAAAGATGGTTCTTTGAAAAAGACTAATAAAATTAATAAACAGCTGGTAAAACTAGTCATCAAAAAAAGAGAGAAGACACAAATAACAATAGTAGAAATAAAAAGGAAACATCACCACAGATCATGACATTTAAAATATGAGAGAGGGGCTTCCCTGGTGGCGCGGTGGTTGAGAGTCCGCCTGCCGATGCAGGGGACACGGGTTCGTGCCCCGGTCCAGGAAGATCCCACATGCCACAGAGCGGCTGGGCCCGTGAGCCATGGCCGCTGAGCCTGCCTGTCCGGAGGCTGTTTTCTGCAACGGGAGAGGCCACAACAGTGAGAGGCCCACGTACAGCAAAAAAAAAAAAAAAAAAAAAAAAAGAGAGATATTAACAATTTCATTCCAATAAGCTATTTAGATGAAATGAACTGGGAGAGACAGTTATCCGTGTGTCTCTTATGTTCCTCTATGTCTTCCTGAGTACGTGAAAGATGCTGACTACTCTTTACCTGAGCCATTTCTTAGGGTAGCATTTACAGTGAGCAACCTTGAGATATGAGGTACTGTCTCCTTCCAGGATAGAGAACAAGCTTGCTTACTGCTTGCTATAAAAGTGGTGGATTCCTTAAGCTCAGTGTTCCTCAGATGTGACACAGACCCACTGCACGTGTAGCACGGACCTGGGCCTCGTGTCACCCACAGGGGGCTTGTGAGCAAGAGGAACCATTGCAAATATGCTGATCGTAGTGCTGCTGGCTGTGTCATGAGTAACGAAATCCTTTGTCTCTGATCCAGGAGTTTTGTGTCTTCTGCCAGAATCCATGAGACAGTAATAGGCTAACTTATTAGATTGTAAGTGGGGTAAAATCAAATCCCAGACCTGACAAAATGGATAGGAGGGACTGCTAGTGACAGTGAAGATATCATCAAATTCTCTCCCCCCCAAACAAATATAAACTGGACAAAATTGTCAAAAACAATCATTTGAGGGCTCTGGAAATTGACCAAAGGAAAACAACAAATTGAGAATCATTTATTCACTTTAAAAAACTCTGCTGAATTTTGGGTAGGAGTAGTGGGAATCTGCAGCATTCTAACCAGAAGCTGCTCTTATCTCCCAACCCCCATATACTCCTCAGCTTTGTTGGGGCAACAGTGCTACCAGCATGAGGCCAGCAATGAAAGCCAGGAGCCCCACAGCTGGAGGCAGCCAACTTGACTTGGTAGAGGGCAAAAAGTCCATACCTAGTGGTGCTGTCAAGAAAAATTGCACACTTGGGAGGAAATAAATGGAGAAAGCCCATAGCTGTTAGCCTGAAGGCGTGATCTCACGTGAGGTGTGCAGCAGACCAGTGGATTTAAGTTCTCTTTTGGCCAAAAATTTAACAGGGAGATCCTGGAAATGAGAGAGCCACTGAGGGTCAAGATAGGCTCTTCACTTATCTCTGCGTGACTGGGACGCTACATATACACAGGGAGACACAAGCTTGCCCCTACAAGCCTGCCCCTGCAGATATCTGCATTTGAACCCTGGTTCTAGCACTAATTGTGTGACCTTTGTCAAGTCAATTTAACTGTTCTGTGCATCAGTTTCTTAATCTGTAAAATGGGAAAAAGCAGTTCTTTAAATATAATAGTTATAATAATTTATTTACTTGAGAGAAGTAAATAAATTATATTGAATGCAGAACATAGTACAGCAGGCAATAGTATTACAAAAGTATTTACTATTATTACTTCTCAAAATGTGGTTTAAAAACACTTGCCTCACAATTCTGGAGGGAAGTCCAAGATTCAATCCAGGTGTACTGAATCAAAGTCTCAGGTTCAGGGGAAGGAACCTGAGAAAGATCAGTTTTTTTACAAGTTGACTAGGTGATTCTTATACCACCAATGCTTGAGAACTATTATTTTTAGGTAAGATTTCTGGTTTTCTGTTTGGGGTCTATGTGCACATGCTTGAAGGTACAAATTATCATATTTACTTCAGTATCCTCATTGCCTAGCACACAGCAGACATTTAGTCAAACATCTATTAAATAACAGAAAGCTTTATTTAAAGCTAATCAACATCCAGCGCTGCAATTCCCACAATGTGGAATAAATAACAAATTAGGCTTACAATTCAAACCTTTATATTAATATAAAAGAGCTAAAATTACTCTAATATCATACAGAGCAGGGATTCTTTAATAAAACTTTTTGAGTCATGGACTCCTTTGAGAATGTGATGAAAACTACAAACTCTCTTCAGAAGACTGAAGATATATATTAAACCTTGCAAATAATTTTAAAGGGTTCACCTCAGGTTAAAAACATCTCATATGAAAACTGGCTTGTTGTCTGTCTCCTAGAACAAAACACTAAGTTCTTGTTTATCACTGAATCTCTATTTCTAGAAAAAAGGACAGAGCATACTTGGCACTAAATAAATATTTGCTGAATGAATAAATGAGTCACTGATAAAAAGATGCTATCTGGAGGTTATCTGGAACTCCTTGAGTCACCCAAGGGTGATGTACAGTAGAGAATCAAAGCACAGATGTTGTATATCTTATTCATGACCAAGATGTAACCTTGAATTTCTAGAGGTGGGTAATGAAAAAACAGGTCACTTGGACCAATGTTTCCACTTAAGATGAAATATGAAGAAACATAATAAGCACCTTGAAGACGTAAGACAGAATTTACCTCATCAAATTCAGGAAGAGGTTGAGTTCAGGAAGCTACTTTTGCCCTTCGGGTGGCTGCCAATCTAGAGAAATAAGTTGAGAAGCAGAGTTGTACTGTCATCAACGAGAGTTGGAAAGACAACAGTTGGGTTTGGTATCCACCGAAAGTGGTGAAACACCCCTTGCTCCAGACTGAAGCCCAAGGGCGCTACCCTGGAGTGAGGGTACAAACTGCAGTGCAGTGGGCCCTCTGGAAGGCCATAAAATCTAAAGCCTAAGTTCCAGACTGCTAATGACCACAGGTACACAGCAGAAAGAAACAAAAACCTCTTAGGGAAGAGAAAATCATCCTAGATCTTACATTATTTCTGGGTTTTTTTTTCACGTTTCTAATGCAAACAATCAAAGATAATGAGGTAGAAGAATAACCAAGACAACATTAACTAGAAGCAACATGAACTACAGACAGCAGAAACAGAACCAAAGCAGGCTATAGATATTGGGATTCTCAGACACAAAGTGTAATCCATGGAAATAAAATCCTCACTGAAAAATGCAGCAAGGGACTGGATACCATAAAAAGTAACAGAGCAGATAAGAAAAAGCATCTAACAGAAAAACAGAATTAAAAAACATAAAAATAGAAATTATGAAATCAATGAATGAGTTTCACTGCAAATTAAAAACACCTGAAAAGTGAAGTTGTGATTTAAAAACTACATAAGAAGAAACTATCTAGGATGATCAGAGAAAATAAATATAGAACATATAGAAGAAAAATGAAGAGATATAAGAAATACACCAAGAAGGTCTAACATATGTTTACTCAGGGCCCCAGAAGACAGGAGAGAGAATATTGGGCAGAGGCAATATCTAAAGAGATTATAGTTGAGAATGTCCCAGTACTGACATGTCAGCTCATCCAAGATGCCTAATAGAACCCAAGTGGGAAAATACAATGAAACTTTCACTTAACACAGCATAATTAAACAGCAGGAAATCAAATACAAAGACAAAATCTTGAAAGCAGCCAGAGGAAAAAAGACAGATTAGTTTCAATGGAGCAAAAGACTGATAGCTGATTTCTTCATAGTAACAAAATGGAAGCCAGAAGACGATGAGAAGATATCCCCAAGTGAATTCTATGTCCAGCAAAAATCTCCTTCAAGAATGAAGCCAAAATGAAAACATTAAAAAAAACCCCAAAAAACATGCATTTGCAACCAGCTGACTGGCACTAAAGGAAATTCTAAATGTATTTTTCAGGTGGAAGGAAAATTATTCCAGATGGAAGCTCAAAGACACAGCAAAGAACAAAGAGCAGGACTTCCCTGGTGGCGCAGTGGTTAAGAATCCGCCTGACAGTGCTAGGGGACATGGTTCAAGCCCTGGCCCAGGAAGATCCCACATGCCACGGAGCAACTAAGCCCGTGCGCCACAACTACTGAGCTGGCGCTCTAGAGCCCATGAGCCACAACTACTGAGCCCATGTGTCACAACTACTGAAGCCTGCGCACCTAGAGTCTGTGCTCTGCAACAAGAGAAGCCACTGCAATGAGAAGCCTGTGCACCACAACGATGAGTAGTCCCCTCTCACCGCAACTAGAGAAAAGCCCACATGCAGCAACAAAGACCCAACATAGCCAAAAGTAAATAAATGAATAAATAAATTTACTTAAAAAAAAAAGAACAAAGAGCAAAGGAGATGGCAAATCCATGGGTAAATCTAAATGAATATTGGCTATATAAGACAATAGTAATGACTTCTAGATACAGAATATATGACAATATACAAATTGAGAGGGTGGTAAATGAACTCATAAAGCAATTGTCAAAAAATTCCAAAGAATTTAAATCATATACAGAATATATTATCTGATCACAATGCAATTATGTTAGAAGTCAATAATAAAAGAGAACTTAAATACTTATTTTTGGAAAGTAAGAATAATAGTTCTAAATAATGTCTATGGCTCAAATTAGAATAATGAAATCAGAAAATTCTTTGAAATTGATGAATAACTAAAACAGATATCAAGACTTGTAGAATGGAGTTCATGGTAGGCAGAATTCTAAGATGGTCCCTGAAATCCCTCCCTATCTCCATATCCATATCTTTGTGTGGGCAGAGCCTATAACTTGCTTCTTACCAAAAGAATATGGCAAAGGTGAAAAGATTTTGAAGATGCAGTTAAGGTCCTTATTCAGTTGACTCTAAATTCATCAAAAGGGAGGTTATTTAAGGGTAGGGCTTCTGATCTCATCAGGTGAATCCTGTCAGTCTTTCCCTGAAAGAAGAGACTCAAGGCAACATATTTCCTCCTGATGGCCTTGAAGAAACAGTCATGATGTGAAATGCTTATGGAAAGGAGAAGCCTCCAGTGACTGAGGGCCTCAGTTCTACAGCTGCAAGGAGCTGAATTTTGTCAACAACCTGATGAGTTTGGAAGAGGACCCCCAAGCTCCAGGTAAGAAGGCAGTTCAGGTGACTACTTGACTGTAGCCTTGTGAGACCCTGAGCATAGGACTTAGCTAAGCTGTGCCAAGACTCTTGACCTATAAATACTGTGCAATTATAAAAGTATGCTGTTTTAAACTGGTATGATTATGGTAATTTGTTATGTAGCACAGAAAATTAACATGGAGCTAAAGTACAATAAGAGGTAAATCTATAGTTTTAAATATGCATTAGACTGCAAAGTTAAAAATCTGAACTAAATATCCACTACAAGAATATAGAAAAATAATGACCAACTCAACCTAGAGAAAAAGAAAATCATAAAAAGCTGAAATCAATGAAACAGACAACAAGAAAAACAACTGAAATAGTGGCTCTTGTATATATACAATGGAATATTACTCTGCCATAAAAAAGAATGAAATCTTGCCATTTGCAACAACTGGGTAGACCTAGAGGGCATTATGCTAAGTGAAGTCAGACAGAGAAAGACAAATACTATATGATTTCACTTATATGTGGAATCTAAAAAACAAAAAAATGAACAACCATAACAAAACAGAAATAGTCATGGATACAGAGAACAAATAGGTTGTTGCCAGAGGGGAGAGGGGTGAGTGAAATAGGTCAGGGGAATTAAGAGGTACAAACTCCCATACAAGATAGATGAGTCACAGGGATGAAATGGATAGCACGGGGAATATAGTCAATAATAACATAACATCTTTGTATGGTGACAGAGGGTAGCTAGACCTACCATAGTGACCATTTTGTAATGTACAGAAATATTGCATCACTATGTTCCAGGAACTGGCATAGTGCTGTAGGTCAATTATATTTCAAAAACAACCAAACAATCTCATAGAAAAAGAGATCAGATTTGTGGTTACCAGAGGTGGGGATGTGGGGATGAGGGGTGAGGGGGAACTGGATGAAGGTAGTCAAAGGGTACAAACTTCCAGTTATAAGATAAATAAGCACTAAGGACGTAAATTACATGATTAATGTAATTAACATTGCTGTATATTATACATGAAAGTTGTTAAGACAGTTGTAAGAACTCCTAAGAGTTCTCATCACAAGGAAAAATTTTTTATTTTTCTTTCACTAAAATTATTGTGGTAATCACTGCATGATGAATGTAAGTCAAATCATTCTGCTGTACACCTTAAACTTATACAGTGTTGTATGTCAATTATATGTCAGTAAAACTGGAAGGAAAAAAATATTGGCTCTTTGAAGAAAACAATAAAAGTGATAAGCCTCTGGTAAGACTGGTCAAGTTAAAAAAAAGAAGATACAAATATTTTACATAATACACAGTGGTATAAATTTGTATACTACAAATAGCAGTAATAGGAATGAAAAGAACATCAGTACAGATTTGGCATATGATAAAAAGTGGGCAGGGATAACCCTGTGCTAATAAATTTGAAAATGCAGATGAAATGGACAGATTCTTGGGAATATTCCATTTACCAATATTATATAAGAAGTATTCTTATTAATAAAAAAATTGAATCAGTATCCCACAAAGACCAAACCAGACTCCAACCAAACACACTTCACCTCAGATTTGTAACAAAACATTTAAGGAAGAGTAATGTAAATTTTATAGACTCTGTTCCAGAAACTAAGAAAAGAAAGCCACTCTCCAGCTCACTGTATCAGGATATATAATCTTGATATTAAGCAAAAATATTAAAACAAACCAAATCCAGTTATTAAAAACAAACAAATCACATCATGACTAGACTGGTTTTACCTCAGAAAAATGTTGGTTTAATAATAGGAAAGCAATTCTTTGACCACATAAAAAGAATAAAGAGAATAAAGGCGGCAAAACAATGATTTTTCTCAACAAATACAGAAAAAAATTGTTTTATGAAATTCAACATCATTTATGATCATAAAAAAAAACTCTTAGCAAACTAAGAATAGAAGGGAAATTTCTAAATTTAGTAAAATTACTGTAAACTGTCTACAGGATAGCTTGAAAGCATTCCTAGAGAACAGGAGCAAAACAAGAATGCCTATTATGACCACTTCTATTCAGCACTGTACTGGAAGTCCCCGCCAATGTAACTAGACAAGAAAAAGAAAGAAAAGGTGTGAGGAATAGAAAGAAGAATCTGTCCCGACTTGCAGATGGTACAACTATATACACAGAAAATTCAAAAGAATATACAAATTACTGTAATTGACAAGAGAATTTAGCAAAATTGCTGAATAGAAGAATCAATTTAAAAGTTGTATTTCCACGTACTAGCAACAAATAAAAAATTTAAAGATTATAATAGCATCAAAAATATAAAGAAAACAATATTAATTTAACATGGGACTTCCCTGGTGGCACAGTGGTTAAGAATCTGCCCGCCAGTGCAGGGGACACAGGTTCAAGCCCTGGTCCGGGAAGATCTCACATGCCGTGGAGAAACTAAGCCCGTGTGCCACAACTACTGACCCTGCACTCTAGAGCCTCCAAGCCACAACTATTGAGCTCACGAGCCACAACTACTGTAGCCCGCGCACCTAGAGCCTGTGCTCTGCAACAGAAGCCATTGCAATGAGAGGCCCGTGCACCACAACGAAAAGCAGCCCCCACTCGCCACAACTAGAGAAAGCCCGTGCACAGCAATGAAGACCCAACACAGCCAAAAATAAATAAATAAATTTTTAAAAAGATTAATTTAACAAAAATATACAGAATACTTCTATGAAGAAAATTACAAAACTTTATCAAAAGATTTAAGGAAGACCACAGCAATGGAAAGATGGGTTCATTCAATGGAAAATGCACTATTATAAAGAGGAAATTGTTCACACACTAAACACAATTCCAATCAAAATCCTAACAGATTTATTTTGCTTTGTTGAAACTTGTGCTAACTCTAAACTTTGTATAAAAATACAAAGGACGGATGACAGCCAAAATCTTGAAGAACAAGGTATAAACACTTGTTTTACCAATATTAAGAATTTTAAAAGCTTTAGTAATTAAGATAATATGTTACTGGTGTATGAACAAACTGATCAATGGAATAAAACAGAGAGCCCAGAAACAGACTCAGGTAAAATTGGGCATTTAATAGGTGAAAGACTTGGCATGGCAAATCAACAGAGAAAGATGAGTTTTTAAGGGGGGGCGGGGGGGGGGAACCTGGACACCTACCTTATCCCATTTACAAAACTCAATTCAAGTAGAAGACAAAATCATACATATTTAGAACATAGTACAGGAGAAGATATTCATGACCTCAGGATAGAAAAGTATTTCTTTAACAATACACAAAACACCAACAATATGGAAAAAGACTGATATTTCACTAGGAGCAGAAAGATAAACACATACTGTGAGAAGATATTTGAAATAGTTATAACCAAAGGATTAATCTCCTGAATATATAAAGGAATCCTTTTAACCAAAGCATCCAATTATTTTTTAAATGGGCAAAAAATGTGAACAAGGACTTCACAAAAGAGGAAATCCAAGTGGTAGATAAACCTGTGAGGAAAAAAAAATTAACCTCATAGAAAAGCAAAGTAAGCAGCAATGAGGTGTAATAGCATTTTCTTTAAAAATATACACATATATCTACAAAAATAACTGAAACACATCAAAATGCATAATGGAATTTTATTCTGTGAACCATTATTTCTCAAATTCTTAAGTGTTGCTTTTACGACATTACAAACTCATGAGATTTTCTGAAGTTTTAAAGTCTGACAACACGAATTTGGAACTTTCCATTGTTACTGGTGAAAGCACTGATTGATACAATTGCTTTAGAAAAGTCAGGTGTCACCTAGTAAAGATGAAGATATATGTACTCTATCAGCAAACAATTCCACTCCTAGATGTAGTCTCAAGGGATGATACATATGTGCAACGACATAATATACAAAAATGTTCTTAGTGGCTTTGTTTATAACAGCAAAAAACCTGGAACAATCCAAATGCCACCATAGTAGAAAAGACACATAACTTTGGTATATTTATATGATGGACTACTATGCAGTAATGAAAACTATAGCCATATGCATCCACATGGATGACAGCAAAACAAAGTCACAAAAGAATATGTGTAATAACTAATTCATTAAATAGAATATTCCATTAAACTTTATTTATTCAGGTTTACTTTTGCCTGATTTTCTTAGACGTTTTTCAGGAACATAAACATCAGTACTATTCAAAGTGTGGTCCAACAACCATACTGAACTGTCAGTGGCTGATGAAGAGAGAAGCACATAAAGTGAGAGTAAGCATGCATAGAAAGTAAGCATTTGGAAAGGCTGATAGCAATTTGCTATTACCAAAACATTCAAGCACAAGATTTTGTATTTACAAAATTATGAGTTTGTGATTACTTGGAAATTTTTTTTTTTTTTTTTTCGGTACGCGGGCCTCTCACTGTTGTGGCCTCTCCCGTTGCGGAGCACAGGCTCCGGACGCGCAGGCTCAGCGGCCATGGCTCACGGGCCCAGCCGCTCCGCGGCATGTGGGATCTTCCCGGACCGGGGCACAAACCCGTGCCCCCTGCATCGGCAGGCGGACTCTCAACCACTGCGCCACCAGGGAAAACCGGAAATTTTTTTTAAAGTAGTTTGAGAAGAACTAGTATACATAACTGGTAAAAAGAAAAAGAAAAATTATTTGCATGACAAGCAGAACATTGGTTATCTCTAGGGAAGAAATTGAGAGATGTGATCAGGAAAGGATACATAGAGCCTTTTATGGTGCTGACAATATTGCATTTCTTAACCTGAGCATTGGTTATTATGAGTATGTGCTTTATAATTTTATATCTCTTTAAATTGTACATGTTTAATACCCTCTTCTGTATTATCACAAATTTCACAATTTTTAAAAGTTTACAAATTTGTTATAAACAATACCAATTCTTTAAAAATATATACATTTATCTATGGAAATACATCAAAGCAGATGGTGGATTATTGGCAGATTTTACTCTTCGAACCATTATTTCTCAAATTCTTGCGTTGTCTTCTCTTTGTTAGGTAGTAGCAGTCACTAGTAATTACCAGCACTAAAAACAGATTATGCCAGGCCTAATATATGTTGATTTCAGCAAGGAATATAATCATCCTAATGATGCTATCTTATGGATAAAATGGAGAAACGCAGACTGAAAAATAGCACATTTGGTGGTTTAGGGATAACATCCCTATATTTTCCTCCAGAATTTGGAAACAACTGAGATGAAGTTATTCAGATCAAAGATCACCTTTACTAGTAACAAAGTTAAAGAACATGTTTTTTGATCTGTACCGAGGAGTCCACACCCCTGAATTAGGGATTAATTCACTCAGTTGCTGGCCTAGCTAGACAACTATGCACCACTCCCCACACCTGGAGAGGACAAAGTGAAATTCCTTAGGGAACAAGTCTTTTGATCTATATATTTTCTCCCTCCTCTAGCATCCTATAAAGGTCTTAGAACCTTCAAGTCCATTCTGCTTCATGACTTGCTTAACATTAGTTTCTTACATAGCTATCCTGTCTCCCCCGACAATTATGTTCCTGGAGGTCAGATTATCTTACTCATTTTTGAAACTTCTAGCAGTCTATTATGTACATGATAGACCTTCATATTTGTTACATACTATTTAAGAGCCCATATGAGTTGAGGCTACAGTAAGAACTTAAAGAACTAAAGAAAGATCAAGTGATTAAATTGGACCAATGACAAAAATATAGCTATTATTTATTAAGGGCTTGTATATGATAGGCACTGACCTTAAGTGTTTTATGAACATCTCATTATATTCTCATTATAGTAGATATTACCTTAGTAATAAATGAAGAAACAGAAACGCCGAGTTAACAAAATCATTTGTGTGAGGTCACCGACCATGATCTGAACTTGACTATGACTCCAAAGCCAAAGCACTGAACCGCTATTTTTTTAATTAAAAAATTTTATTTATTTATTTTTGGCTGTGTTAGGTCTTCATTGCAGTGCGCGGGCTTCTCATTGCCGTGTCTTGCTGCGGAGCACAGGCCCTAGGCGCCTGAGCTCAGTAGTTGTGGCTCACGGGCTTAGTTGCTCTGCGGCATGTGGGAGGTGGATTCTTAACCACTGCGCCACCAGGGAAGCCCCTGAACTGCTACTGAGGTATACTGAAATCAAGACTGCTAAACCTTTGGAGATCTATCGTTAAGTGGTGTTTGTAGATAATTACTGCATAGTGGTTGAGAAAGGGGGGTCTGGAGCCAGACTGCCATGGTTCATATTCCAGATTTTGTTAATTACTAACTGTGATATAGGCAGGTTTCTTAACCTCTCTAGGCCTCCCTTTCCTCATCTGTAAAATGGGAATAGTATCCTTACTTCATAGGATTATTGCAAAGATGAAACGTGTCAATACAAGCAAAAGACTTATCACAGCAGCTGGCACAAGGAAAGCATTCAATAAGTGTTAACCCACTGGGTTGGCCAAAAATTTCATTTGGTGAATGAATACTCAATTTAGTTCCTGGTGAAAATGAAAAATGTCTTTTTACTTAAAACCGAATGAACTTTTTGGCCAGCCCAATATATTATTATTTCTCTGCTACTTTTGTACTTGTGCCTAGGAATCAGAACGTCCCCCATAACATTATAATGGGGAACAAAGTTCAGAAAACTTGGCATTATACAACCGAAGGTTAATTTACCTAAAAATTAAGAGCTTTTTAGGGAATTGAAGGCTTAACTTCCTTTCACCAAAACTTTCAGTAAGAAAAGGAAAAGTAAGGTTAAAAGTGAGGTGTTTACAGGTTGTATTTCTCTTCTTTAACTTTCTTTCTTGGTCAGTCCCTGAGATGTTCCAATGAAATATCAAGTAAATTATCACTCTCTTGCTACAAAACTATACTCTCCAAGCTGCAAGCTGATAAGGAGCTTCAAAAAGATTTAAATCTTGACAGAAATAAGTGAAGTCAGTTTGTTGAAATATTTTTTTATTCTACAAGAATTGATTGGTGCAATCCTGCAGAACCAACATTTTTAATTTAGAGAAATTTTTCTTTTCAAAAGTAAATGAAAACCCCCTTTGAATAATTTATATATCAATTTGTTTAATTCTTGAAAACAATAGTCATAGGGTCTGCTTTGTCCTATTTAACCATAAATGTTACACATTTACAAACTGAAGCAAAAATGGATAGCACAGAGATTTAAATGAAATCTTTCAAAGAATAAAATTGCTTTTCAGTCCACTGTGTTTTCAAAGTTGATTATCATCAAGCCAGGATGAAAGCTGTGAACCCCAAACCATTTGTTTCTTTAATAAAAAATGAATATTTAGATTATTAGCAAAGTAATATCTTAAAATGTATCTTCACACAGTTGGAATTTTAGTATAAACTTATATATCAAGTCCCTTTCCATTATTTATTCTACTTTAAAAATATATACAGCTAATGATGTTTAAATATGTATTCTGAGCCATATGTCCAAACGTAAATATTTGGGGAATTCAAACTGTTGCAACAAGTTATGAAAGGATTAAAGAAAAAAGATGAGCTACAAATTATATAGAGGAAGGAAGAAAAAAGTTCTTACTTAATATTCATGTCTAGGTAGATATGTATTTTCTAATTTTAATATACATACCTAGTTGAGTATAGGCAAGCCAGTTACAAACAGTTACAAACAGACTAGACTAAGTCAGTACTATTTTCTACAACAGGTAACAGTGGTGATTTAAAAATTTTTTAATATATCTCAATAGTTTCACTGCAAGTTATCTGTGGTAATAATCTTTAAATATCATGAAGTTTTGATAGGCACAGATTAAATAACTGCATTATCTATGCCAAACTCGGCACACTTATGATACCCAGCTCTGCTGAATTATGGTGTAACTATCTGAATACAACAGAGCAGACAGGCAACCAGAAAAGGACATTTAACATACTCCCATGTTTATCACTTTAACATTAGTGTTTAAAATTTGCAAATCTAGAGGGACACTTAAAAAGCTACAGGACAACTCCAATACAAGAACCCCAATAGATAAATCTGCAGAATCTTAAACTTCAGTTCTTAATCCACTGGTATATATTGTTGAAGGAGTAGCTATTTGGTCTTCAAAAATTTTAGAATTAAAAGTCTGAAAATATGTTCATCCCTTGCTACACTGTAGCACTTGAAATTAGCAAGCAGGACAACCTGAACTCATTTTGCTCTTACATGCAGCAGTGTATATGCATCTTAAGATAGCTTAGAATTAAGAGTTAACTTCTAGTCAGTAGTGGTAAGTGACTAGAATTGCTATCCAATCAGTATTCTGTGGTACCACATATCAAAGTCCTAACAATATGACAGTCACGTTCAGCACTCATCACTTTTAGGTGGGGGATAGAAGCATGGCAAAAAGCAGTTGCAATTTTTTTTTTTAACAGCATAAAAGCTTTAAACCCAATTCTGCATCATCTTGTATTCCATTCTACAATACTTGGAATCTTATTTCAATCAGCTCAATGTATGCAAGTTATAAAACACAAACACAGCCTAAACCCTATAGTCTACAGAAAATGCACTAATACTCGTTAAATGCAGTACAATCAATGAAGATTATCAAATAAGAAACACATACACGGCATTCTAAATTTTTTAAATCATCTTAGGGCTGTTAACCAGAGATTGTACAAATTACATGTGCAAGACAAAAAAACCAAAAAAGAAAGAAAGAAAAAAACCAAAGTAACTAACTTCTCAGTGCATCACACCCATTAGGATAAAATGTATGGCACTTTTATAATACTATATTACAACTCTCAATTTAAGCTGGGAGTGACTCAGACATTAAAGCCACATAAGAGCAAGAACTAGCCAATTCAAATGTTTAAAATGAAACAGATCACCTTTTTTCTTTGTAAAAGCATTGAAAATGTAATATGTGCAGATAACTCACTAAAAGTCTTCTCATTTCATTTGCCCCCCATTGTAGTGTCTTAAATTATTCTGTAATTATTCTACCTGTTACAACAGTCTGACTTTTAAGGCCTGTGTAAACTCTATTATGTTATTGAAACATACTATTTTCTGTGTGGTAAAAATGTCTTTATGAAAAAAAATAACATATCTGGTTATAGATCATAGAATAAACCCAAACAATAAAAACGATATTTTCCAAGCTACTGAGAAATAAATTAAACCATGATGTATCAATTTAAAATTATATCAATATTAACTAACTAATATTTCTATGGTAGATTTTTTTCCTCATAAAATTAAACAGTGCAGAATAGGGCTTGGGCTATAGCTAATCACAACTGGTTTTCTTAAAAACAAAACTTTATTTCCTATAAACAACTGAAAGGTAATTTTCTTCCTCCACAACACATGTAGACATTAAATTGAAGGTTTTAAAAATCTCCACTACTTACAAGAAAAGTATTTTTAAATGGCTAAAAGGAACCAAAATACCAAAATACCAAATCAAAATACTTTAGTGTGCGAAGAGCAGATAGAAACAACCAAGAAAAGAGTAGATCATTGTGCTGAATATTTATGAATAGCCCAAAATAAGTCCCAAAGTTTTTCTACCTTTACAAATAAAAAAAGGTGTCCTTTCCACAGCTTGGGGAATGCATCGTACATCCCTCCACAACAAGTGTATGAGTAAGATTCTAAAAATGTTGCCAATATTAAGTTCTTCGGTACCTAAAATTAATTAGAGGACAGCAATATTACAGCGGCAATGGTGGATCGATTCTCAAAACGTAGTTACGATCCAACGCGAGTTGTCGTGGTTCTTTTATCTGAGAAAAAGCTTTTCAGAAGAAATACCTGCCCTATGCTAACCACCAGAAGAATGAGGGCTTCTCCTACTGACCAATAGGCCACTCTTGTATTTAGATCCTCAGCTCGGCTTCGGCCTTGGGCCTCTCTCAAACGGAAATGAGTCTGATAGTCAATGACAGATTTCAGAGCTTCGTGAATTGAAACACAGGCAGATTCCATCTAAAGAGAAAGATTTTCAGTTAGTATGTTTTAATACTTTCTGTACAATCCATCTAGCATATTCATCTTTTCTTTTAATTTGATCGCAATTCCTCATCTAACATTCTACTAAACTGGCACTCATTCATTCACTCATTCGTGTCAATGGTCCTGGCAAAGCAACGCTTCTACGCATTCTCACTAGGATGACTGGTAAGGCTAGAGATCCCATGGAGCAGCTATTGCCCCAAACTGGAACGTCCCAACTGTGGCATCTGTTAAGGTGGCAGATGGAACATGAAGCTAACAGTAGGAGAAATACTAAGCAGTTAAGGTTGGTAGCTACCGAGTTTCAAGGCCAGGTTTCTTAAAAAGGAAGAATTAGGAGGAAGGGAATGGCAGGTCAGTAAATTTGACCAATTATAATTATATGAATCAAAGTCCAAATATATACAAAAACAAACGAGATATGGCATAAAAGTAGATTGTTAGTCAAAGTTATTTCAACTATCTTAAAAGCAGCCGAAACTGAAAAGTGATAGGTCAGAGTAGGAATTTTTTTTCATGTTTACCACTTTGCTAAATAAGTCTTCCTCATGCCAGTCAACAAAACTATTATATACGTTCTCAACAGGACATAAGTTTCATTTTCACTGTGTAATGAGTTTGTAGGCCTTCATCTGATGACACCATAGCTTTTTCTAAATTACACTATCTGCTTTGAGATAGGGTTAAGAGTAATTTTTTTTGTTGTATACCAGTTTAATGTTTTTCTACTGCTGAAAACTTAATCCTGGTGATGAAATATATGCTTTATTATACTTATTTTACATCACAAACCATGTATTAGTTTTTTATTTCAATTTTTGTTTGTTGTAATTTTAATAATAGACATTAGAAAATAATTTAAACACTTAATAAAGTTCTACCAAAGTAAGTATGAAAGGAATAGTTATAAAAATATTTCATTAAAAGTTCGTTTAAAAAGTATGAGAGATGAAGACTGGCGTCCCTCACTGCCACCCGCACTGGGCCTGCAGCAGCTCTTCTGTCCTGTGCTACAGACTCCCCAGAAGAAACAGTGTTTTCTTTGCTGCTTTACCAGTGGAATTAGATGTTAAGTATGTTGACATCGGTGCCCAGTATCCTGGTGAGGTAAGGAACAAAAGATCTTGGAATGAGGAGACCTACAAGATGGCAGAGGAGTAAGACACGGAGATCACCTTCCTCCCCACAAATACATCAAAAATACATCTACATGTGGAACAACTCCTACAGAACACCTACTGAATGCCTGCAGAAGACCTCAGACTTCCCAAAAGACAAGAAACTCCCCACGTACCTGGGTAGGGCAAAAGAAAAAAGAATAAACAGAGACAAAAGAATAGGGATGGGACCTGCACCTCTGGGAGGGAGCTGTGAAAGAGGAAAAGTTTCCACACACTAGGAAGCCCCTTCACTGGTGGGGACAGTGCGGGGGGAAGCTTCGGAGCCACGGAGGAGAGCGCAGCAACAGGGGTGCAAAGGGCAAAGCGCAGAGATTCCCGCACAGAAGATCGGTGCCAACCAGCACTCACCAGCCCGAGAGGCTTGTCTGCTCACCCACCGGGGCGGGTGGTGGCTGGGAGCTAAGGTTCAGGCTTCGGAGGTCAGATCCCAGGGACAGGACTGGGGTTGGCTGCATGAACATAGCCTGAAGGGGGCTAGTGCACCACAGCTAGCCAGGAGGGAGTCCGGGAAAAGGTCTGGACCTGCCAGAGAGGCAAGAGACCATTGTTTTGAGGTATGCGAGGAGAGGGGATTCAGAGTGCTGCCTAAACGAGCTTCAGAGATGGGTGTGAACCGTGGCTATCAGCTTGGACCCCAGAGATAGGCATGAGACGCTAAGGGTGCTGCTGCAGCCACCAAGAAGCCTGTGTGCAAGCACAGGTCACTCTCCACACCTCCCCTCTTGGGAGGCTGTGCAGCCTGCCACTGCCAGGTCCTGTGATCCAGGGACAACTTCCCTGGGAGAACACACAGCCTGCCTCAGGCAGCTGCAATGTTACACTGGCCTCTGCCGCTGCAGGCTTGCCCTGCAAACCAATTATGACTACCATACCCCTTCCTCTCCCCAGCCTGAGTGAGCAAGACAGCCCTAATCAGCTGCTACTTTAACCCCGTCCTGTCTGGGTGGGAACAGACACCAGAGGGCAACCTACACACAGAGGCGGGGCCAAAACTAAAGCTGAGCCCCAGGAGCTGTGCGAACAAAGAAGAGAAAGGGAAATCTCTCCCAGCAGCCTCAGGAGCAGCGGATTAAATCGCCACAATCAACTTGATGTATGCTGCATCTGTGGAATACCTGAATAGACAATGAATGTTCTCAAAATTGAGGCGGTGGACTTTGGGAGCAACTGTAGACTTGGGGTTTGCTTTCTGTGTCTAATTTGTTTTGGTTTTATCTTTATCTTAGTTTTAGTGCTTGTTATCACTGCTGGATCTGTTTATTGGTTTGGCTGCTCTCTTCCTTTTATTTATTTTTATTAATTTTTTAAATTTAATTTTATTCCTTTTTTTCTCTTTGTGAGGGTGTATGTGTATGCTTCGTTGTGTGAATTTGTCTATTTAGGTTTGCTTTTACCATTTGGTTTGAGGTTCTACCTGCTAGGTTTTTCTCTCTTCTTTTTCTTCCGAGCTGTGTGGCTGCCAGGGTCTTGGTGCTCTGGCCAGCTGTCGGGCCTGAGCCTCTGAGTTGGGAGAGCCGAGTCCAGGACACTGGACCACCAGAGACCTCCTAGCCACACGTAATGCCAATCGGCGAGAGCTCTCCCAGAGATGTCCGTCTCAACTCTAGGACCCAGCTCCACCCAACGGCCAGCAGGCTCCAATGTTGGACACCCCATGCCAAACAACTATCAAGACAGGAACACAATGCCACCCATTAGCAGAGAAGCTGCCTAAAGTAATACTAAGTTCACAGACACATACCAAAACATACCACTGGACACAGCCCTGCCACCAAAAGATCCAGCCCCACCCACCAGAGCACACGCACCACTCCCCTCCACCAGGAAGTCTACACAAGCCACTGAACCAATCTCACCCACTGTGGGCAGACACCAAAAATAATGGGAACTACGGACCTGCAGCCTGTGAAAAGGAGACACCAAACACAGTAAGTTAAACAAAATGAGAAGACAGAGAAATACATAGCACATGAAGGAGCAAGGTAAAAACCCACCAGACCAAACAAATGAGGAGGAAATAGGCAGTCTACCTGAAAAAGAATTCAGAGTAATGATAGTAAAGATGATCCAAAATCTTGGCAACAGAATGGAGAAAACACAAGAAACGTTTCATGAGGACCTAGAAGAAATAAAGAGCAAGCAAACAATGATGAAGAACACATTAAATGAAATTAAAAATATTCTAGAAGGAATCAATAGCAAAATAACTGAGGCAGAAGGACGGATAAGTGACCTGGAAGATAAAACAGTGGAAGTAACTGCCACAGAGCAGAATAAAGAAAAAAGAATGAAAATAATTGAGGACAGTCTCAGAGGCCTCTGGGATAACATTAAACACACCAACGTTCGAATTATAGGGGTCCCAGAAGAAGAAGAGAAGAAGAAAGAGTCTGAGAAAATATTTGAAGGGATTACAGTTGAAAACTTCCCTAACATTGGAAAGGAAATTGTCAAACAAGTACAGGAAGCACAGAGAGTCCCATACAGGATAAATCCAAGGAGAAACACGCCAAAACATATATTAATCCAACTAACGAAAATTAAATACAAAGAAAAATTATTAAAAGCAGCAAGGGAAAAGCAACAAATAACATACAAGGGAATCCCCATAAGATTAACGGCTGATCTTTCAGCACAAACTCTGCAAGCCAGAAGGGAGTGGCAGGACATATTTAAAGTGATGAAAGGGAAAAACCTAAAACCAAGATTACTCTACCCAGCAAGAATCTCATTCAGATATGACAAGAGAAATTAAAACCTTTACAGACAAGCAAAAGTTAAGAGAATTCAGCACCACCAAACCAGCTTTACAACAAATGCTAAAGGAAGTTCTCTAGGCAGGAAACAAAAGAGAAGGAAAAGACCTACAAAAACAAACCCAAAACAATCAAGAAAATGACAATAGGAACATACATCTCGATAATTACCTTATATGTAAATGGATTAAATGCCCCAACCAAAAGACACAGACTGGCTGAATGGACACAAAAACAAAACCCGTATATATGCTGTCTACAAGAGACCCACTTCAGACCTAGGGACACATACAGACTGAAACGGAGGGGATGGAAAAAGATATTCCATGCAAATGGAAATCAAAAGAAAGTTGAACTAGCAATTCTCATATCAGACAAAATAGACTTTAAAATAAAGACTATTACAAGAGACAAAGAAGGAGACTACGTAACAATCAAGGGATCTATCCAAGAAGATACAACAACTGTAAACATTTATGCACCCAACATAGGAGCACCTCAATATATAAGGCAAATGCTAACAGCCATAAAAGGGGAAATTGTCAGTAACTACAAATCGACAGTAACTACAAATTACTGGCACTACTACAATAATAGTAGGGGACTTTACACCCCACTTTCACCAATGGACAGATCATCCAAAATGAAAATAAACAAGGAAACACAGCTTTAAATGAAACATTAGACCAGACGGACATAATTGACATTTATAGGACATTCCATCCAAAAACGACAGAATATACTTTCTTCTAAGTGCTCATGGAACATTCTCCAGGATAGATCATATCTTGGGTCACAAATCAGGCCTTGGTAAATTTAAGAAAATTGAAATCGTATCAAGTATCTTTTCCAACCACAACGCTATGAAACTAGATATCAATTACAGGAAAAAATCTGTAAAAAATACAAACACATGGAGGCTAAACAATACACTACTTAATAACGAAGTGATCACTGAAGAAATTAAAGAGGAAATAAAAAAATACCTAGAAACAAATGACAATGGAGACACGACGATCCAAAACCTATGGGATGCAACAAAAACAGTTCTAAGAGGGAGGTTTATAGCAATACAATTCTACCTTAAGAAACAGGAAACATCTCAAATAAACAACCTAACCTTGCACCTAAAGCAATTAGAGAAAGAAGAACAAAAAAACCCCAAAGTTAGAAAAAGGAAAGAAATCATAAAAATCAGATCAGAAATAAATGAAAAAGAAATGAAGGAAACGATAGCAAAGATCAATAAAACTAAAAGCTGGTTCTTTGAGAAGATAAACAAAATTGATAAACCATTAGCCAGACTCATCAAGAAAAAAAGGGAGAAGGCTCAAATCAACAGAATGAGAAATGAAAAAAGGAGAAGTAACAACTGACTCCGCAGAAACACAAAGGATCATGGAGACTACTACAAGCAACTATATGCCAATAAAATGGACAACCTGAAAGAAATGGACAAATTCTTAGAAAAATACAACCTCCCAAGACTGAACCAGGAAGAAACAGAAAATATGCACAGACCAATCACAAGCACTGAAATTGAAACTGTGAATAAAAATCTTCCAACAAACAAAAGCCCAGGACCAGATGGCTTCACAGGTGAATTCTATCAAACCTTTAGAGAAAAGCTAACACCTATCCTTCTAAAACTCTTCCAAAATACAGCAGAGGGAGGAACACTCCCAAACTCATTCTATGAGGCCACCATCACCCTGATACCAAAACCAGACAAAGATGTCACAAAGAAAGAAAACTATAGACCAATATCACTGACCAACATAGATGCAAAAATCCTCAACAAAATACTAGCAAACAGAATCCAACAGCACATTAAAAGGATCATACACCATGATCAAGTGGGGTTTATCCCAGAAACACAAGGATTCTTCAGTATACACCAATCAATCAATGTGATACACCATATTAACAAACTGAAGAATAAAAACCATATGATAACCTCAATAGACGCACAAAAAGTTTTCGACAAAATTCAACACCCATTTATGATACAAACTCTCCAGAAAGTGAGGGAACCTACCTCAATGTAATAAAGGCCATATATGATAAACCCACAGTCAACATCGTTCTCAATGTTAAAAACTGAAACCATTTCCTCTAAGATCAGGAACAAGACAAGGATGCCCAATCTCACCACCATTATTCAGTATAGTTTTGGAAGTTTTAGCCACAGCAATCAGAGAAGAAAAAGAAATAAAAGGAATCGAAATCAGAAAAGAAGTGAAACTGTCACTGTTTGCAGATGACATGATACTATACACAGAGAATCCTAAAGATGATACCAGAAAACTACTAAAGCTAATCAATGAATTTGGTAAAGTAGCAACATACAAAATTAATGCAAAGAAATCGCTTGCATTCTTATACACTAATGACGAAAAATCTGAAAGAGAAATTAAGGAAACACTCCCATTTACCATTGCAACAAAAAGAATAAAATACCTAGGAATAAACCTACCTAAGGAGACAAAAGACCTGTATGCAGAAAACTATAAGACACTGATGAAAGAAATTAAAGGCGATACAAACAGGTGGAGAGATATACCATGTTCTTGGATTGGAAGAATCAATACTGTGAAAATGACTATATTACCTAAAGCAATCTACAGATTCAATGCAATCCCTATCAAACTACCAATGGCATTTTTCATAGAACTAGAACAAAAAATTTCACAATTTGCATGGAAACACAAAAGACCCCGGACAGCCAAAGCAATCTTGAGAAAGGAAAATGGAGCTGGAGGAATCAGGCTCCCTGACTTCAAACTATACTATAAAGCTACAGTAATCAAGACAGTATGGTACTGGCACCAAAACAGAAATATAGAGCAACGGAACAGGATAGAAATCCCAGAGATAAACCCATGCACATATGGTTACCTTATCTTTGATAAAGGAGGCAAGGATATACAATGGAGAAAAGACAGCCTGTTCAATAAGTGGTGCTGGGAAAACTGGACAGCTACATGTAAAAGAATGAAATTAGAACACTTCCTAACACCATACACAAAAATAAACTCAAAATGGATTAAAGAACTAAATGTAAGGCCAGACACTATAAAACTCTTAGAGGAAAACATAGGCAGAACACTCCATGACATAAATCACAGCAACATCCTTTTTGACCCACCATCTAGAGAAATGGAAATAAAACCAAAAATAAACAAATGGGAACTAATGAAACTTAAGCTTTTGCACAGCAAAGGAAACCATAAACAAGACCAAAAGACAACCCTCAGAATGGGAAAAAATATTTGCCAACGAAGCAACTGACAAAGGATTAATCTCCAAAATATACAAGCAGCTCATGCAGCTCAATATCAAAAAACAAACAACCCAATCCAAAAATGGGCAGAAGAACTAAACAGACATTTCTCCAAAGAAGATATACAGATGGCCAACAAACACATGAAAGGATGCTCAACATCACTAATCATTAGAGAAATGCAAATCAAAACTACAATGAGGTATCACCTCACACTGGTCAGAATGGGCATCATCAAAATATCTACAGACAATAAATGTTGGAGAGGGTGTGGAGAAAAGGGAACCTTCTTACACTGCTGGTGGGAATGTAAACTGATACAGCCACTATGCAGAACAGTATGGAGGTTCCTTATAAAGCTAAAAATAGAACTACCATATGACCCAGCAATCCCACTACTGGGCATATACCCTGGGAAAACCATAACTCAAAAAGACACACATGTACTCCAATGTTCACTGCAGCACTATTTACAACAGCCAGGTCACGGAAACAACCTAAATGTCCACTGACAAGATGAATGGATAAAGAAGATGTGGTACATATATATAATGGAATATTACTCAGCCATAAAAAGGAACGAAATTGGACCATCTGTAGATGTGGATGGCCCTGGAGTCTGTCATACAGAATGAAGTCAGTCAGAAAGAGAAAAATAAATATCGTATATTAATCAATATATTCCACGCATATATGTGGAATCTAGAAAAATCGTACAGATGAACCTATTTCTAGGGCAGGAATAGAGATGCAGACGTAGAGAACAGACATGTGGACACGGCTGGGGGGGTTAGGAGGGATGAACTGGGAGATTAGGTTCGACATAAATACACTACCACGTGTAAAACAGATAGCTAGTGGGAACCTGTGGTATAGCACAGGGAGCTCAGCTTGGTGTTCTGTGATGACCTAGACGGGATGAGGGGTATGGGAGGGAGGTCCAAGAGGAGGAATATATATATATATATATACACACATACAGCTGATTCACTCCGTTGTACAGCAGAAATTAACACAACAATTAAAAAAAAGAATAGAATAAAATGTGATACAAATAAAGGAGTTTAAGCGGTCCTAAAAGCATTTATCTATGTAGGTTTTTATCTACCTATCTATCTTGCCTACACCAGGTCTCAGTTGTGGCACGTGTGATGCTCGTTGTGACATGTGGAATCTTTTTTAGTTGCGGCATGTGGACTTCTAAGTTGTGGCATGAGGGCTCCTCAGTTGCGGCATGCAAACTCTTAGTTGTGGCATGCATATGGGATCTAGTTCCCTGACCAGGGATTGAACCCGGGCCCTCTGCATTGGGAGCGTGGAGTCTTACCCACTGGACCACCAGGGAAGTCCCTGCTTAGGTTTTTAAAGCAAACTATCTTATTTTACAAATTAAAACTTATGAAGGTTAAGTTATAAACAATGGCCCCAAAGAAAAATCTTTTTACAAAGTGCTATTCACACATAATGCTAAAATAAAGAGAACATTTCTAAAAATAAGAACATTTGAACACATCTTATTAATGCTTACAATAGGTTTATGAATTAAGCCTCTTACACATTCTTAAAAACTGCCTCTATCACTACATGATTTTGACCAAGAGACTACCTGGAACCTGGAAACAATGAAATCCAATTTAAGGTTTTAACAAAAAGGTGATAAATAATTCTTTTGAATACCAAACTACCTTTTAGACATACTCTAAGCTCAAAACGTATCTGAACTAGAAATGAAACAGCTCTTCTCATCACCTGAGCAGTATTTGTTCACTGACTCTAAATTTCTTTTGCTATCTTTCCCTCATTAAGCTATTCTTCAAAATAAAATCCAATTTAGTTACCTTAACTATTTTTGTTAGATGACTTACTATTAATCTTTACTAGTTTACCTTCAGTTACAGCAAAAGTTACTGTAACAGCAGTTTGAGTAACACTAAATACTGGTATAAAAGTATATATATATATTAATTAAAGCATCATTTTTGCTTCCAGTTATACCAACCTGCTAAGTTATGGTAGCAACATTCCTCCATGAATTATAGAAAATGCTTCATAATGCTAGAGTACTGTTTAGACTTTTAAGCTTCCTTTGCCATTGATGTTTCTACCTAAGTGATCCCCCTATTTTAATGTCTATTATCTTTTCATAAAATCCTTTAACACTCTTCTTCACTAAAAAAGTCTGAAGTTCTCTGTGAAATGCCTAATCTACTGTAAGAGTTAAGATACTTCTTAAAGGTTGTGTTAAAGTCACAAAATTCTGTATTCCATCAATGAGTTAATGGATATTAAATTATGCTTTTTTTCCCTTTAAACATATCAATGTTGTGTTACTGACTTTTCATTACCTGGGTAAGAGCACTGACTCGGTTCTCACTAGGAAACAAAGGTGGGTCTTCTCCAACTTGAAAATCAAAATACACGGTTTTATGTGTGAAAGTAGAAAATTCATTGCTGAAGCAAAATTTGTATGTCCCATTTTTGGAGGCTGTGAAGGTAAAACTATCATACTGTTTCTTCATCTCTTTGTATAACACATTACCATCAGGATCTTCTAATCGACAATCTACATCATAGTGACCACCAGTAATCACCTACAAAAGAGAAAAAAACAAACAAAAAATGAAGAGATCACTGCAACTAAGAAGTTTGAGAAATCAACCAGGTTTCCTGTTGAAATGGCTATAAGGTTTTTTTTTACCATCACAGGCAATTTTACATTTCTTCTTTTTTTTTTTTTTTCTTTGCGGTACGCGGGCCTCTCACTGTTGTGGGCTCTCCTGTTGCGGAGCACAGGCTCCGGACGCACAGGCTCAGTGGCCATGGCTCACAGGCCTAGCCTCTCCGCGGCATGTGGGATCTTCCCGGACCGGGGCATGAACCCGTGTCCCCTGCATCGGCAGGCGGACTCTCAACCACTGCACCACCAGGGAAGCCCCATTTCTTGATTTCTACCAGTGGATGGAACTTGGGAGGCAGATCTCAGTTCAACTAAAGCTTTACAGAAACTGAACAAATTTCCTCATGACAGGAGAGAGGGAACTAACCAACAATCCAGACAACTGTTCTAGTTACTAGAGGCCTCTTACATCACTTAATTCTCCCAACAACCCTACAAGACAGTATTTTTCCCTCAATTTGACAAACTGAGTTAAAATAAGTAAGCTACCCAAGATTTTTCACCTAGTAAGAGGCTGAATGCCAAATTCATACTCTTGACCCTTAAGCTTACGACCACGTAATATTTTCCTTCCTCCAATTTTTTCATCTAGTTTCCTATTAGCATCATCCAAGCACTCTCAGATAGTACAGTGAAGCACTTAAGTAGGTCAGTCCTTAGCCTAACACCCCATGCATACTTCTTTTAGAGAACTTAAGCTCATTTTACTGCCAAATTACAAACAGGCTGTGTTTCTTAAGTTCTTTTATAGGTCAGTTATATGGAATTTGATACATACTTTGTTTTGAATTACATTTTGAGCAGAATAGACTTGTGGCCTGTTCCAAGAGTATATAATTATTTACAAACTTGTTTCCAAGAGAAACATAAATGATTAAACTACATTGTTTTAACGCCTGTGATTAAGGCAAAACCAAAACAGAACAACATGAAAGCAAATAAATGTTTTGTTCCTCTGCACAGTCTGTGTTTAAGGCAAAGCATATGAAAGGAAAGCCAGGGGTAGGTGAAAAGCTTCTGAAGAGGATTTTGGAGCTATTTTCAAAGGCTTATGCTTAATCAGTTACAATTTGAGCCATCTGAGTTATACAAATGAAGAGAAGAGGGAGACATTTTTCCTGAGGTTACTTGGCAAGCATAAGAGAGGAAGAAGGAAAAGGATTAAAGAGGAGAAAAAACTCCTTATATGAGAAAACACTGACTGGGAAAAAGAGGGAGAGGAGATAGGAGAAGAAACATAGGGTGCCTGTATCCACCTGAGGTAATGAGGAAGAGACATTGGGTTTGGGGGTTTCCAACCACCATGAGATATATTTTCAAGCTTGAACCCTCTGGGTTAGCATAATATTGACATTCTACATTTGTGGAACACAGAGATCAAACTTTGGACTTCAGAGAAGATTGATTATTTATATGACCTTTTGTCACTAAAGAGATAAGATAAATAACCGAACTATGTTAAAAGATCATTTTGATAATTAAATGAAATATAACTAGGCACTGAGGAAACCGTAGAATACGCAAATATTAACATACAGATATAACGTTTGACATAAAAACAGTGTCTTATCAATTGGGCATTTACCCCTCCCCACCAAAAGTCGACAACCTTTCTTCTAGTTAAAATAATGACTTCATGTTATATACCCAATTATTCATACTTAACCATAGTACTTTGAATAAACAAAACATACATACAAACAAAAATATAGAACCAGAACTGATCATCATGCCACTTTTCTTCTATCAAACTTTAAAACAAATCATCTTACTTCAGATAAAAATCACCCTTAAAACCTATCTGGTCACGTAAGAAAGAAACAGGGGATCATCTCAAATTATGTGTCTACCTGTCCAGTTAGTCACAGAAACCTCTCGATATTATTGCCTCTCTCAAATTCACCCCATCTCTTCCATTCCCAATCCACAATCCAGATGGGGACTATTGGCTCAATTTCCTAAAAGGTCTTCCCATAATCCAATCTCTCCTCCCTCTAATCCAGGGTTTCTTAACCTCAGTTATTAGATTATCTGGGGCTGGGTAAGTCTTTCTTTCAGGGGGCTGTGTTGCCTGCGCACTGTAGCACACTTAGCAGCATCTCCAGTCTCTAACCACTAGATGACAGTAACACCTCCCTCCCCACATGTCTCAAAACCTTTTGATAATTCCTGTGGCCTACAGAAAAATCCAAACCTGTTAACAACAGCATACCACACCCCTGTACTTCCTCAAGGAAGTCTCAGCCCCTTTTACACCCTTTCTCACTCTATGTTCCAAAAATACCAGAATGCCAGAAATTCTCTGAACAAGTCTCTGCTCTACATCTGCACTAATAGTGACAAATTACACGGGGTTTGTGTAGAAGAAGAATCACAGGACCCCAAATGACTACGCTTATAAATCTACAGTTTATGAGAGGGAGAGAATACAATATAAAACATCACAGCCAAAAGCTGTCTCACAGCAAGAGGACAGAAGAGATCAGGTATGGGCTCCTTTGTTCTCCCTCTCTGAGGGATGTGGCCAGAAATATACCCTCTCAGATCAGGAACCACCCAAGTGTGCAAGAACACCTTGGAATCAGTGAGCCCAAAGTAGAGTCTTGACTGGGTTTTTTTATATTTTGCTTTTCCACATAAGCATATTTTTGCCGTATAACTATTCTCAGTAGCAGATTTTCCAGGGGTCTCACTGAGACCAGGTACAAATCATCAATCTCACTGTCATCGATGAACAATGCTGACAAACTGGCACAAACCTCCCCCCTAAAGCCCTCAGACCCACAGTTACAAAGCAACACTGTGATTCAGTATTTTCAGTGCCGACTCAGGTTAATTTTCAGGCTTGCTGGAATTAAGTCTCACAAACATAACATATCTGGTGAGGAAGTCCCTCCCCCCTCTGCCACCCTGTAGAGTAACTTCTATTTATCCCTCTAGACTCAGCTCATACATCAGACCCTCAGCTAAATTTCCCCTGATGATCCTCCGTCGTCAGCCAGCACTATATCTAGTGGGTACTTTCATTATTGCATTTAACATTACATGACTATGTGTCTATGTAAGGTCCCTGAGGTCAAGTTCAGCCTTATTTGTCTTTGGGAGGTAGTAAAATGAAGTGGTTAAGAGCTTAACCTGGGTGGGAGGGAGGAAGACGCAAGAGAGAAGAGATATGGGGATACATGTATACATATAGCTGATTCACTTTGTTATAAAGCATAAACTAACACACCATTGTAAAGCAATTATACTCCTATAAAGATGTTAAAAAAAAAAAAGAACTTAACCTGGAACTGCATACTGATTCTGCTACCTGTTACATTTTGTAACCCTGGGTCTCAACTTACCGAAGCCTCAGTTTCTTCATCAGTAAAAAAAATAATAAAAACTCTCTAATAACCCATCTCATATCGAGTTGTCCTGAGAATTAAGTAATACACCTGAAATGCTTGCTATACTGTCTGCCACATAATAAACGCTAATTTTTTAGCCCGCAAGAGTAGTATAGTAGTACTCTCACCAACAAGCACAGCATCTGCACGTAGAAGTCAAGAAATGTTTGTTAAATTCAAACAAATAAAATTTTCACTGACACTTTATATTACAATTCTTGCTATCATCTTTTCTGTCTCCTGGTCCTAACCCATGAAGTTAAGCAAGCCTAAAAGTCATCCTTGGCCTCCCTCCCTCCCTCACTGTAGCCAAATCATCACCAAGTTCTGTTGCTTTTACCTAAAAAGTATCTCCCATCCTTTCACTTTTCTCCTTCCCCAGTGCTACCACCCTAGTCTCAGCCTGGACCACTACAATAGCCTCCTAATCAGTCTTCTACATCTACTTGGCAACACTCCATAATACCTTCTCTACCTGCACAAGTTAACATCCGTACAGCTACCAAGAATACTTAGAACTTGTCACTGCACCGCTTACAATCCTATGATAGCTTCTCATACTCTTAGGAAAAACTAAAATCCTTTACCTGGCCAGCTGGGCACTACATGGTCTGGCCCCTGCTGACCTCCCTTCTTCTGGCTCCTTATTCCCCGCTATAGTGGACCTCTCTGTGTTCTTCAAATTCCCAGTCACTGTTACCACAGTGACCTTGCAAAGGCCATTCCCTCTTCCCCCTCCCCAAAGCATTTACAACTCATCTTTTACAGTTCAGCATCAAATCACTTCCTAAAGGAAGCCTTCCCAGATTCCAATGACCAGACCGTGTATCACCTATTCTCTGCTCTTAAAGCACAATTCTGATGAATGAACTGGTACTAATTAAGAAAAGAACCGTAGGATGGGTAGGGAATCAAGAATGATGGCAGCGACCCTATCTATTTTGTTCACTTCTCTATCACCAGCACCTAGTACTCAACAGCTGTTCAAACACGTTAAGTCTACCAAAAAAGAAACAGTAAAGACTGTTCTAACCAATTTAAGAAACTACGTTCTGTTAAATAGGCACTTTTTATATAATCCCTCAAATGAAAAGGGGCCTCTCATTTATCACAGCAATTCCTTCTACAAATCCTTTGGCAGATGGTCTTCTCGTCTGGAATAGAGCTCTTCCAACGACAGGAACCACATTAACCAATAATCCTAATATCAATGGAAAAATTGAAAAGCAACGGAGTTAGATACCGGCAGCACTTGAAATCTGATTAAAGTGGAAGTGCGGATTAGACAGCGGCGGACTGACGTTGGGCACTATGGAACAGGAATACATTTTTCTTTTAAAAGGAAACTCTTAAAGAAGAAAGTTCAAAATGACGGACATTAGAGAAAAGACGGAAAAATCACAGCCACAGGAAGCATTTCTGGAATTTAGATACCTTAACATCTGGTCTTAAATGTCTAATGCGCAAGGTTTCGGACAGGAAAGCCAAATGGCCTGCATCAGCTACCTAGATGTGATTCCTGAATCAGCCAAAGAATGAGAAAACAGCCTCGACCCTGGAACCGCGAGCTGGGGCCCGCGACCGCCTGAGCCCGTAGTACCTGGAACTCGAGAGTGCACTTGGTGCCCTGCGTGATGTCCTCGTAGAAACACTGCTTGGCATTGTCGGGCAGCTCGAACGTGATCTCAGAGGCGCCGCAGGGCCCCGGCACCAGCAACAGCAGCAGCGCGAGCAGCCTACAGCCCCAACAGCCCGCGACGGCAGCCCAGCGCTGCGCGGACCCCAGCCGGGGCATCCCGAAGCGGCGGCGGCGGCCTCAACCGAGCTGCGGGGAGATGCGGGCTCAGGTCTCCACGGACTCACGGCGCGCGGCAGGCCTCACCCCAAACGGCACCGCGAAGACGCAACGCAGAGTTGCTCCGAGCCCCGAGAGATTCGAGATGCGCAGCGAGTCGCTGGTTACAGGGTAGGGGTGCTGAGGGACCAGGGCCTAGTCGCCAGAACGAGCTGGGGAGCGCAGATAAAGACGGCAGAAAACAAGCGGAAAAGACTTGAGATAGCCGGAAGCTGGAACAAGAGACTGGGGAAAGAGGCGGGGCCTGAGGCACCTGCTCCAGCGACCCGGATGTGCTCTTCCCCGGCCGCGGGGAGAGACGTTGGAGTGTGTACGTGGAAGCTAGCAAGGCGTCAGCTAGGCCTCCGACAGCGCCTGGGCCGAGAGGCGTGGCCAGCATGGTGAACGTGGCGGGGCGGGGCGAGGAGAAGGGGTGTGGCCTGTGGTAGGAGCTGCCGGCCCGTGAGTGTTTCTGCCAGAGCTAAACGCTAGGGAGGCTCAGAGGGAGTGATGAAGAGCCGATATTGCTCTAGAAGGCTAATCACCGGTGGTAGAGGGCTTTGCAATTTGCAGAGAATTTTCTTGTAAATAATAAGTTTGGGGGGAAGCAGCTTTGCTAGGAGCGCGAATTCTGTGACCACCAGACTGCAGTAGTTCTAATCCCTGCTCTGCTGGTTACTGGCTGTGTGACCTTAGACCAGCTGCTTAACCTCTCTACTTCAATCTTTGAATCTGAAAAATGAGAAAAGTAATAGTACCTAACCCAGAGGGTTACTACAAGGCTTCACTATTTGAAAAAAACCCTAGAAGAGTGGTTGTCATACAGGAAGCATCATACAGTAAGCATGTATGTAGGAGCCAGGCAGGGAAGTCAGAGGGTGGTGGGAAGGCCGGTGGGGAGGTGGAGGCGTTTGATGAGGGGGGTGATGAAGGACCTTTAATGGCCTCAGGTGCCCAAAGCCTCTGCAGGGGGACAGGAGCCCCCAGGAGATGAGATATGGGGGAGATTGCACCTTCCTGAGACCAAGTGAAACAGAGCAGGACCCTATGGGGCCTTCCCAGGACAGACAACCCCATGCCCTAACCGCCCCAATAGTGCCATGTCCTCAGCCTGCCTTTTGTCTGTAGAAAAACTTTAGTCAAAGAATAAATTTAATCAAGAAGTGAAAAACTGCAGAAGCAAAAGAAAACCGTCAAACAAGACAAAACAGCAATAGTCATTAAACAATGTCAAGGACATTTAGTTCTTTCTCAAGGGCTATAGATAATATTCTGAGCCATATCCTTTGAGCAGCTGTCTTGTAGATAATGAAATCCCCACCAGGTGGAAGAAATTAACTACATGATGACCAGACTGTAGCCATGACATAAGCTACCACAATTCCGAGAACTGGCCTCAAAGAAATGGGAACAAACTGACCCTGGAACTGAAGACTAACTGTACTTAAAACAATCGAGGTGACACTGGTCAGACCACTGCATGACTAATTGCAGGACAACTGTCAGAGGTGACTGTGCTGTTTCTGCATGTAGCCCCCTCCCTCCACCTATACACACCTGAAACTCCCCTTTAAAAGGTCTTGCCCACTGATTGATTGTCAGTGGAGAGTTGATCTTCGGAGGTTGCCGGCCTCTGAAATAAAGCAAACTTTCCTTTCCAACCAATCTTGCCTCTCGATTATTGGCCTTCGAGCGGCAAGCAGCTGAACCCACTTTTGGTAACGCTAGGCCAGAAAAAGAAGTAGTTTTTTGTGTGTGTCTGTGAGTGGAAAGAAGAATGAATTTCAAAGTAGAAAGCTTGGGTTCTATTTTCTAACTCTTGACTCTTGGCAAGAAACATTGCTCTTTTAAACCTCCATTTCTTCATGCATCAAGTGGCAATACAAACAAAGAATGAATGAATGAATAAGATTAAGACCATAATGCAATATAGTACACACCACCAGAGAGCCAGATAGGCAAATTTTTAAAAATACAACAATACCAGATGTTGGCGAGCAAATAAGACAACAATATCCCTCATACATCACTGGTGGAAATGTATATTGGCCCAATGGCTTTGGAAAACAATGTGGCATTATCTAATAAAGTGGAAGATACATATATGGCCTAGAAATTCCACTTTGCATATACTTTAAAGTATGTACTTTACAGCAGTGGTTCTCAAAGTGTGCCCCAAAGACCTTTGGGAGACTTTGAAACCCCTTCAGAGGATCTGAGATTATCTACTGGAGGTTGGATTTCCATCATACATCTCAACCAAAACAACATACAACATATCGAATGTAAAAGCAGACGAGCACCCAGCTTCTTGTATGAATCTAGATATTAAAGAGATTCACACAAATGTAAAGCAATGTGATCCTTATCGCTAAATTTTCATTTGGACAATATTTCTCTTTTTCATGTTAAAATGTGTTACCTATGTTAACGTATGTAGTAGGTGAAACTGTGTACCCCAAAAAAACATATGTCCAAATCCTAACTTCCAGACCCTGTGAATTCGACCTTACTTGGAAATAGGGTTTCTGAAATATAATTAAGTTAAGCATCTCAAGATGCAATCATCTTGGATTTAGAGTGGACCCTAAATCCAGTGACTGGTGTCCTTATAAGAGAAAGGAGAGGGAGAACCGAGGCACACAAACACAGACACACAGGGAGAATGCCACGTGAAGACAAAAAGATTGGAGTGATGCACCTGTGAGCCAAGGAATGCCAAGGATTGCCCACAGCCACCAGCAGATAGGAGAAAGGCATGGAACAGATTCTCCCTCAGAGCCCTCCAGAAGGAACTGCCCCGGAAATACTTTAATTTCAGACTTCCGGCCTCCTCAACTGTGAGAGAATACTTTTCTGTTGTTCTAAAACACCACCTTAGTGGCAGTTTGTTATGGCAGGCTCAGGAAATGAAGATAACACATAATGGGTTTATTATTGTTATTTTATTTGTTTATTTTTAATTGAAGTATACTTGATGTACAAATTATGTCAGTTTCAGGTGTGCAACATAATGCTCTGACAATCAAGTACGTTGCAAAATGATCACCACACATCCAGTAACCATCTGTCACCATACAAAATTGTTACAGTATTATTGACTATACTCCCTATGCTGTATATTACATCCCAATGACTCATTTATTTTATAACTGGAAGTTTGTGTCTCTTAATCCCCTTCATCTATTTCATCCAACACCCACCTACCTCCCCTCTGGCAACCACCAGTTTGTATTTTGTATCTATGTCTGTTTCTGTTTTGTTTGTTCCTTTGTTTTGTTTTTAGATTCCACATATAAGTGAGATCATATAGTACTTGTGTTTCTCTGACTTATTCATTTAGATGACTACCCTCTAGGTCCATCCATATTGTTGCAAATGGCACAATTTCATTCTTTTTTATGGCTAATATTCCATTGTGTATATATTGTTGTTATTTTAAATAAATTATTCAATAAATATTTTGTCTCAAATCTCTATAATTTAAATTTTTCATTAAATAATTTTTATTAATTTATTTTATTTTATCTGATTTTTAAGATTCTGGAATCAAAAATTTGAGAACCACTTATGCACAGGTATACCACGATACATAGGCAAGAATACTTAAAGCCAAAGTCTAATAATAGTCCCAAACTGGAAACAGCACAAATATCCATAAATTTGAGTGCAGTCTGAAATGCAACATTACATAGCAATGAAAATGAACAGATTATAGCTACACAGGACAACATGGGGGAATCTTATAAACACAATGAAAAAGAAATCATATAGAACATAAAGGCTGACATCAGGCAAAACTAAATGATACTGTTTCCCCTATTACACAGTGAAACTATGCAAAGAAGCAAGGGAATGATTATCTCAGAAGTCAGGATAGTGGGGAAGGATAGGGTGATAGGTGAGAAGCAACATTGGGTGGAGAATGGGGCAGCTTCTTTGGTGTTGGCAATGATCATTTTCATAGCCTGGGGGTAGTTACATATATTTTCACTTTATAATTACTTGTTAAACTTATTTATTTTTATATGGTTTTATTTTTATATGCTTTTCTGCATGTGTGTTATATTTCACAGTGAAAGAAGGAAAACTTAATACGCTGGATGCATCACTTAGCCATTATTGTGGTAAAAAACACCTCAGAAAGTGTGGCTTAAACAATATGTATTTATTACTGCTCGAGAGACTATAGGTCAGCTGATGGGTCTGCTCTCAGGTGGGCTCAAGCATCGTCTCTGGTCAGCTGGGGGTTGGGTAGGCAGCTGTGCTTATCTTGGTTGGGTTTGCTCTTATTTGGGTGGGACAGCAGGTTATAGGCTGGTCTAGAATGGCCTTGGCTAAGACAACTGGGTTCCCCTCTGTGTAGTAGTCTGTCATACTCCAGCAGGCTAGCCCTGGACGGTGCACGTGGCAGTTACAGAGTTCCGAGAGAATGTGCAAGGCTTCTAGAGGCCTAGGCTCAGAAATGGGCCCTGTCACTTTTGCTTCATCCTATTAACCAAAGCCAATCACAAGGCCAACCCAGATTCAAGGGACAGGGAGGAAGTGCAAAGACATTGTGTCAGTCAGGGCTCCATTAAAAGAAGCAGGACCACTAGAAGAAAAAACGACAATAACAAATATATAAATGAGTGTGTGTGTGTGTGTATATATATATATATATATATATATATATGTATATATATTTGTTATTGAATATAAATATATTTAATATTTCTATAAATGTAAATATATGTGTGTAGACATATAAGATAAGGAGTTGACTCTAGGAATTTGACTTTATTAATGTGGGAGCGGGTTAAACAGTCTATGGGAGGCTGCAGCTTCTTTGTCTGGTTCTGGAGCCTGAAGTCTGTAGATAAAGCAGTCAAAAAGGAAAGATGGATATGAAGTGGAAAAAGAAACTGGGCCTGGGAGGATGGGCCACAACCCACATCACTTTCTCACTCCCTCCAAGCGTCTGATTTCAGTGATGGCGGATCTGCAGGAAAAGCTGGTGTTCTTTACGCACCTGGCTCAGAATCAGAGAAGATTCAGGTGTAAAAAGCGATATCGTGGCTGCTTCATCCCTTCTGTCTTTCAGAATATCTCTTGTGGTTCACTAACCTCCAACTATGTAGGGAATGGAATTCTAGGAAAGACTAGTTCTACTTCAGCTAATTTAATACACTACAAATCCACCATATACATTTTGCAAAAGTGTTGGGGGAGGTAGGTGTGAGAGAAGAATTTTGTTGATTTTTGCAATCAATCTACTCCACTGGATAAAGACAGAAAATGAAGAAATCTATATTCTTGTCCTTGGAAGGTTCATAAACTAGAAAGTAGAAATTTAATTGTGTTCCAGATTTTTAGTTTATCTTTTCACTTCTCAGGATTAATCTAAGAATCAGAAAGAATATATATGTGAAAAAGCTTCATAAAATACACAAATTAATATCATCTTTATGTCAGGTATACCTCCTTACTAGGGACTACAAGATATTATAAAAAAATTAACCATTATTTGTTTAGCTTACGGTGATAACACAGCAATGTAAATTTTGACTCAAACATAGTCTTTGAGCCTACATAACGTAGGAAGTATAATGTAGTGTAAGCTTGGGGAAATGACCTACCCTTTCTGATACCTAATTTCTTCATCCATAAAAAGGAGGTAATTATACCCATTTTGTAGGTGGCTGAGAGGACTGAATGAGATGAGATAATATCCATAACAGTGCATGAAATGCAGTAGAGATTCTCTATATAATTCTCCTTCAAAAGGTTACTATTTAAAAAACCCTTTATTTTTCTTATTACTCCTATAGATGGGGGGGCTCCTCTTATTTCTGTATGTTAAAGTATTAGATCAGATTAAGTAATTAGATTAGAAATAACATAAATCTAAAATCAAAGTTTCAAATGACAAGGTTTAGGCAGAGGGAAGGGACATTGCCGTGACCTCCTTGGCGTCAGCGTCCGATACAGATCAGGGAAGCTCTAGGATTAAGCATTTGGCCTCGCAGAGATGAAGATGGCGGTTTAGGCAGCCCCTGACATAAGGGAGCAGGGACCGAAAATGTCAGCATCTTCATGATTCTCCCTACAGCCTGCATTCCTCTTTATCTGAATCTGAAATATTCCCGAAAACATGTTGGATAGAAATTTAGGCACTAGAGTTAGCCTCTAATCTAGTATTTTTAGAGGTAGTCTATATTCTAGTATTTTATTTTATTATTATTTTAAAATTTTAATTTTATTTATTTTTGGCTGTGTTGGGTCTTCGTTGCTGTGTGTGGGCTTTCTCTAGTTGTGGGAGTGGGGGCTACTCTTTGTTGCAGTGTGCAGGCTTCTCATTGTGGTGGCTTCTCTTGTTGCGGAGCACGGGCTCTAGGCGCACAGGCTTCAGTAGTTGTGGCTCACGGGCTCAGTAGTTGTGGTGCGCAGGCTCAGTTATTGCGGCGCATGGGCTTAGTTGCTCCACGGCATGTGGGATCTTCCCAGACCAGGGCTCAAACCCGTGTCCCCTGCATTGGCAAGTGGATTTTTAACCACTGCACCACTAGGGAAGCCCCTATTCTAGTATTTTAAATGGGAAAAATAATCATGCATTCCATATTCATACAAAAAATCCAACTAATTTTCCTAAATATCACTAACTACACTCTTTAACTTACATAACATTCCATTTATTATATCTACATGAGATAAGCATTTAAAATACTGATCATCCTATCACTTATATGTGGAATCTGAAATATGACACAAATGCACTTATCTACAAAACAGAAACAGTCTCACAGACATAGAGAACACACTTGTGGTTGCCAAGGGGGAAAGGGGTGGGGAAGGGATGGACTGGGAGTTTGGGATTAGTAGATGCAAACTATTATATATAGAATGTATAAACAACGAGGTCCTACTGTATAGCACAGGGAATTTTATTCAATATTCTGTGATAAACCATAATGGAAAAGAATTTTTTAAAGAAAGTATACTTGTGTATAACTAAATTACTTTGCTGTACATCAGAAATTAACATGACATTGTAAATCAACTGTACTTCAATAGAAAAAATTTTTTTAAATAAAATACTAATCATCCCATTATTCAACACTTGATGGGCTTATCAATGGTATGTTTGTATGCAGCTCTCAAAGATAGTATACAGTATCAGATTTAAGTTGTGTCTTCCTTCTACATTGCAATGAACATGCACTGTAATGTGTACAAACAAGGACGAACTATGTTAAAAATACATACTAAATCTTGGAAACTAAAATTTTTATAAAATGAGGCAATTTAAAAAATAGTTCCTTTCCAATTGCCCAAGTGAGCTTCAGTGATGGGAGGGAAGGGGGACTGTGGTCTTGGTAGAGGTTTGGGGATGGGTGAAAGTTGAGAGAGAGTGAGCTAATGAAGGAGTGAAGTAATGCAGTACATGCCACAGGTGTGTCCAGGTCTAAATTCAAGATATAGTTAGACAGTCTTCTCAGCTTGGCAACTGACACTCAATGCCAAGGATTCTCAATTGAAAATTCTCACCTGAATCAAAAGGACAAATACTAAAATAGACAATAAAACAGCTCCTCAAAATGGATAACTTTCCCTTATCTTGCAGTTATGTGGCTCCCAATAATAAAATTGTGCGTGGGAATGCATTTCTGAATGTAATACTTCTGCTCATGCTATAATCACAGTTATTTATAACACTAATCATTTCCTGTGCGTGAGCTAAAATATCTTTTAAACATCTGGCACAGGGTATTCAGAGTTGCTCTTCTTCCCCTTTCTCTTTTTCTGACTAACAGTGAGCCTTAAGTTGAACAAGTTTCCTTTAAGTTCTTCAATATTGTCCCTATGTAACTATAGCCATATAAATATAAGGTTAGAGTTATATAAAGGCATATACTTAGCAATAAATACATTTGATTAGCAGCATCTGTGATTTTTTTGCTTGCAGTTGATCACTTCCCCAAAATGTTGATAGTTAGCAACTAATTGGCAGGGTTGGTTTCCTGGAAGACATTTTTACTTAATGTCTCAGTGCATTTGGGTACACTGCTACAGACTGGGTAGCTTATAAACAACAGAACTTTGTTTGTCATAGTTCTGGAGGCTGGGAAGTCCAAGATCAAGGTGCCAGCATGGCTGCCCTCTAGTGAAGCTCTCCCTGGCTCATAGCCAGCGTCTTCTCACTGTGTCCTCACAAGATGGAAGGATCTAGGGAGATCTGTGGAGTCTCTTTTGTAAGAGCACTAATCCCATTCATGAGGGCTCCAACCTCATGACCTAATCACTCCCCTACCTCCTAGTATCATCACTTCTGGAGGTTAGGATTTCAGCATATGAATTTTGGGGGGGTACACAAACATTCAAATCATAGCCCTTAATAATGTGAAGATGATATCTACAATGTACAACCCATGTAAACAGGGACAGCAAGGATTCATCCTATCTGGAAAAGGTCATTTATTACAGTGGGTTTTGATTTAGAGTGAATTTGGAGTAAAATTGTTTGCAATCTTCAGATGGTGAGAATTCAGAAAGTCAGGGATGCCTGTATTTTTGCCCAAGCTCATAGATTGCTCCCTAGTAAAGACTTAGCTGGTATCTCTGATATTTAAGAGAAAGTCAAATGGGCACATTAATTCATTATTCTTCACAGTTCCTTAATCTATTTGAAGAGATAGACACAGAGATAAGCAGGAAGGGTACTTATTCAGACTCTTGTGAATACCCAAATCTGTGAGTACTATTAAGGCATATAATTTTTCCACAGGAGGCAATAAATTTGAAATTTAAAAATTGATGTCACCTCTTCAGAATCTTGCTGAGATTAACTGCCTACTTGATAGTGAATAAAGAACAAAACCACAAGGAAATCAATCCTGTCGGTCAATCATGTAAATCATATTTGTGTCTCAAGGAAAGAACAGATTCAGAAGCCACGGAGTCTCTCACCAATGGCTGAATGGAAAACACGGAATCTTTGGAAGCCAGGAATCCACTCCACTATATTGTCAACTCACCAGAAAGCTGTAGTCAGACCATGTTTTTCCCTCTCCAAAGTAATTTCTCAACATTGTAGAGTTAGGATTTCAGGTTATGAGCATGTTATGGGGCAATATTTTAAATATGCATTTGAAAAATGTTTTTGTACTTTAAAAAATTGAAGTTGGAGACAGTAACAAATACACCACCTTCCTTGGGAACACCAGTTCTGCATTCTCCAAAATGCAGGAAGCAATGGAGGAAGAATCTCCACTTGTAAATGGGCAAGCGGCCCTCTAACACACTCTGAGGTTTTCAGATTCACCTCTCACCCTCAACGCCCCACCAACACCATACTGACCGCTAGGGGGTGCTGCTCCCTTTCTAATACTTCTGCTCAGGTACAAACATTCAATTGTTTCTTTTTCATCTGGAATTTATAGCTGAAATATTTAAGCAAAAACTTTGCTCAAGGGACCAGGATAACAAAAGAAAGATGAGGATGAAAAGTGATTAGTGAATGTATTACTTCTGGAAAGTCATGTTAACAGGTTTGGACTTTTTCCCAGGGCAATGCAGAACCATTGAAAAATTTTAAGCATGAAAGAAGCTAATTAAAGTTGTATTTTCAAAAGAGCCTTCTGGCTACCATATAAAGACTGGATTAGAGAGGTGAAAATATTGAAACAAGGAGACCAATTGAAAGACTATTATAGTACCCAAGATAAAAGATGGTGGTGACCAGAAATAAAATAGTGTGTCTGGTGATGGCTGACTGGCACCTGTTGGGATGCGCATAGGATGGAAGAGGATATGAGTCAGTACAGTAGGAGATGAAGAGATACTGGACAGGAACAACTGAGTAGAATTCAGAAGATGCTGTGGGATAAAGTGAAAGAGCAATTTGACTGACTGACCTGATGGATTTTCTCTGAGATTGAGGAAAGCGTTCCCTAACTGAGGCCAGGCTACTCAGCTATTCAGAGACATCCTGGTGATGCAAAAGAAACTGGAGCAGCCTGGCAGTAGAAAGCAGAGAGCAATCATTTCTGGGAAGACAAAAATGTGGCATTCTATAAATGAGCATCTCTGTTTTCTAGGCACTGTGCTAGGTGTTTGAAATACACAGAAGTCAAGCATCCTTATTTTTATTATAATTTCCTCCTTTAAAAAATCACATTATAAGACAGAGAATTGTCTTCCCTTTGCTCCATTATTTGGCACATAATAGGTGGTAAATAAATATTGGCTGAAGGGATGGGTGGATAGAGAATACAAATGATAATTGTTTGGATACAGAGCACTGTATCCAGAGCACTGTATCCAGAGCACTGTATTCAGAACCGAGCTCTTTCCTTTTCTATTGTGGCAATTTATTTTAGCCATTTGAAAATATTAGGATTATATATGTGTCATTTTCCAACAACTATATTGACTAGGTTACCCTTAATCAGATAATAATCATCATTTTCATTTGTAGGGATATCGCAGTTGGAAACAAAATTGCATTGACAAATGCAGAGGAACAGCTCCAGATAGGTGGTCAGGGCAGGAAGCAATTGGAGAGAACCTTAGTTCATTTGCATTGAGCTTAACTGGCAAGGCTTACAACACATCGTGTCTTACATATCATATTATATAATTGGGTAGCAAGAACCAATAATAAAACAATGTCTTTTAGCTTAATATTGGCACCTGGAAAATTCCGCCGTGGTCTTGCTGAATGAGACAGTCGATGCGTGTAATTAAGAAGAGCCTAGTTTGGGCTTCCCTGGTGGCGCAGTGTTGAGAGTCCGCCTGCCAATGCAGGGGACGCGGGTTTGTGCCCCGGTCCGGGAGGATCCCGCGTGTTGCAGAGCGGCTATGCCCGTGGGCCATGGCCACTGAGCCCGCGCGTCCGGAGCCTGGGCTCCGCGGCGGGAGTGGCCGCAACAGTAAGAGGCCCGCGTACCGCAAAAAAAAAAAAAAAAAAAAGACCCTAGTTAGAATTTCCTTTGAAAAGGTCATCCTCTAAGACCCTATAAACTACAAATTACTCAGGATTATACTGCTATATAAGACACATTAAACAGAAAAAAGAATACTAGTCTGTTTCTGAGCAATAGCCTCATTCTATTGTTGTCACATCCATTCCCCTAGAAATCTGGGAATCATCCTTGATTTCTCTGTTTTCCCCAGTATTGCTTTGATTTAATGTTTTGATAGTGAGAAGGAGCTATAATAACTCCCATCTGGGGCTTCTTGCCATAATTTTCCTTTATGGATCAGAAGCCAACCTGGAAATGTTATCAATTGTTGTTATACCAACCTTATAGTCAGGAGCTGAGAAAATAACTACAGAATGTACCTTGGGCCCAGTTGGGCTTAAAGTGAAGCAGACTTGGATCAGAATCCCATTTATTACTTGCCCCTTATAAACCCGTGCTCTGATGAATCACTGTGATGTTTAGAATTAGTGTTAGCTAGTTAGTATCCAATCATCCTTGAAATTAGAATTATTTCTCCAAGTGCATGATTTCCAAGGTAAATGGCCAAAATCCCTAAAAGGAAGGCAAGCTGTATGATCATGGAAAGGGCTTTTCTCAAGGACATTCAACTTCTTATTCAAAACATTCTAGGGCTGGGTGGACTCAGGTCTGAAAGTAGATGAAGACTGTGGTTCTCTGGAGTGGAAGTTCAGGTCAGATTTCTCCCAGACTTCACCCTACTTGGAGTCTGTGCCTGTATAAATCAAGTAGGACCTTGGTAGGTTGCTTACCAATTTTATTCATGTGGACCCCATGAATTAACCAGAACCAGAAATCTCGGCATAGTATACCCTATTCTAGGTCTAATTCACAAACCCACTCTGGGAACTTCCCTGGTGGTCCAGTGGCTAAGACTCTACGCTCTCAATGTAGGGGGCTCGGGGTTCGATTCCTGGTCAGGGAACTAGACACAACCCCTCCCACGTGCCGCAACTAAAAGATCCTGCATGCCGAAACTAAGACCCGGTGCAGCCAAATAAATAAATAAATAAATAAATATAAAACCCCAATAAGGCTTAGGAAAAAACCCACTCTGCTGCGTGTTACAATGGGCAGAACCATAGTTTTGATGACACGCTGTCTTTAGAGACCCTTCCGACCTCACTGAGCTCAGGGAGCCCATTTTTTTTAGCTTTTCCTACCAGTCTTCTCAGCTTACTAAAGACAGCCAGTAAAGCACATTTTAATGGCAGTGGTGTTTTCCTCACCGATCTAATGATCATGGCAAGATGGAGAGTCTTCAGGGCTGAAGTGATGGTGAGAGGGTGGGTGGCAAGGATGCTTATAATACTGAATCCAACATGGATGTCCTCTGAAGTCTTTGAATTCATGCCTCCACCTCATGCAAAGGAATTTGTCCTCTTCGATATAATTTAACGCAATCAGTCATTCGTTGTAGGCTTGTATTCGTTAATCCAGTCAACACACTTTTAGGATCACAGTTGATTTCCTGAGCCAGCTCAAAGAATGGCAACACTTGCATCGAAATAGAAGCTATCTGAAAATATTCCCTCCTCAACCAAGCATCTTCAAAATCCATTTTCATTAATATTCTAAAAAATTTTATGACGTGAATTAGTAAATTCCTGCAATCCCTTATCCTGGAATCCTCATTCTCCCCGCTCTGGTACTATGTTTCACTCTGAGCTTGAACTCCAGTTATCAGCCAAGCCACAGTGAGACTCAGGGGGCTTGACTGTTAGCTTTCTTCTGCAAGGGAGGCGAGCTTCCCTAGCACAGGCAAAGAGAGACGAGTATCTCAGAAGATTTGGGGGGGGCGGTTTAGACTCTCCACGTCCTAAGTGTGTCCTAATAATTGCTCTTCTAATTGTCAGGATCCTAGTTTTTCCTGATCCTTGTCTTAATTGTTTTACTTAATCCTGATCATTTTACTTGAAAGACATAGTGAGGTTGTGAATTCAACTAATATTGGAATAAAGCAGCCCTAGAATTTATCTTTAGGTTTGATTTTCAGTGACTTCAGGCTCCATCCATCACTGGAAAGATGTGGAGTTTCATACTGTGCTTTGAGGAAAACTTTTTTAAGATTTGAGAGTGCCTTTGAGAACAATTCTCTTGCCTAGTACCCCAGAGATTTGTCCCAGGTGAACACAAACTGGAGATTACCTGTCCCACCACTGGGTACTGTTGGCTTCCCAGCCTGGAATCTGAACTTTTGTCACTGCTTCAGTTCGATTTTTTTCAGTTCGAATATGCATGAAATATACTATAATAATCATTTGGGTCGGTGAGGGGCTTGTGATTTTTAAAAGTTGAACAAAGTGCTAAGTTATTGGGCATTTTGACATTTATGCTGATTATATGTGAGCTCTTGGACTTGTCTCCAAAGGCCCTGACAAAATGATGACAGGCCATCTCTTCAGAGAATATAGCTCATCAGATTGTGTGATAACACGTGCTCAGAATTTCATCTAATTATTGCCCATCTTCAATCCACTTTAGAATATGACACACATAAGTTAAAAAGAACTCATAATTAATGACTCATATTTTTGTTACCTCTAGCTTTACACTGATGATAGCTTATTAAATTTCTGTGACTTGTGACATATAGAATCTGATCCCCATCAAGAAAAGGCACAGAGGGGGCTTCCCTGGTGGCGCAGTGGTTGAGAGTCTGCCTGCTGATGCAGAGGACATGGGTTCGTGCCCCGGTCCGGGAGGATTCCATGTGCCGCGGAGTGGCTGGGCCCGTGGGCCGTGGCCGCTGGGCCTGCGCGTCTGGAGCCTGTGCTCCGCGACGGGAGAGGCCACGGCAGTGAGAGGCTCACATACCGCAAAAAAAAAAAAAAAGAAAAAGAAAAGGCACAGAGGGGTTATGTAATGCATGCCACATAATCACCTCCAGAATATAAATATGATTAGACAACCCCACACTGACCTTTCTGAAGAGATAAAAGAAAACGTTCGTTGGCCATGCCCAGATGGCATCACTGGCTATCTGCCCAATATATAAATTTCTTACCATACAGCTGACTAGGTAAGAAGAAAAAAAAAATCTACCAGTAATTTGACAAACATTATATATAATACTGAGTGTTCATATTTCATATTTTAGGTAGTCACTTAATTCAGATGGCAAATAGGGTCATCTTTAATTTTGAGACTTGTGATTTTCTTTATGATAAAAATGAACCCATTCCTGGTTCCTCACTCACTGGTTACATGTGATGAAGTAGTTAATCTTGAGGGTGGGTGAAATTACTGAGCTTTCCTAATGCTAAACCGTAATAAATTTTTATTTTATTTTGCTTTCAGTTTTATTTTATTTTTTTAACATCTCTATTGGAGTATAATTGCTTTACAATGGTGTGTCATAATAAGTTTTTAAATGGCTTTTAAAACAGGGCAGGGATGCAGTTTCTGAGTTAGGCTCCACCATATGTATGTATATATTTGGCCTGAAAATTCACTTCAGAGACAGGACAAGGAAAAAAAAAATGACAAGATAGTGTGTCAGAGGTGAAGATGACAGAGAAAGGGCTAGGGTCTAGATAGTAATCTCACATCAGCTTTCTTACTACACAGGAATAAAAGAGAATATATTATTTTTATATCACTGTGGTCTATGTTGTCTATATGTGCTACTATATAATACTGTGTTTTCCCTAAGCCCATACATAATGATGCTTTTTATATTTATACTTTTATAAAGTATAAGTTATACTTTTATAAATAAATAAAAGTATAACTTATACTTTTATAAATAAGTATAAAGCCCATTTTATACTTATTTATAAAAAGAAGCCATGTTTCTAAGGACTAAATGCAAGAATAAATACTACAGTAGGTAGACTAGCTCAGGGGGCAGAAATCAAAATTTCCTGAGGAATTGTGATTACAATGTGAGGTCCTGCCACAAAATGTGACAAGGAGCTGCAGAGAGCAGAGAACTGTAAATCTTTGGGGAAGGTGGTATGGAGAATTAAGTTTGGGTATGAGATGCAAACCGAAGCCTATGCATGAGGGGCAACCGTGAAGTGACGTGTCAGATTAAACTCATGTGCCACACCTAAGTGTGGTCTCCTCCAACCTCAAAATTGTAGCTTAAGGAATGCTTCACAGTGCAAAAGATTCTCTGTAGGGCTCCTCCTTTGTGACTACCCAGAGCATATTCTTTTGAATTTATGGGCATGGAAAAATTTTAAAGAGGAAGTTGCTTTTTAAGAAATAACCAAATATCATTGGAATGTGGACAATTTAACTGGATAGTGCTATTTTTTAGAAGAAGAAGGGGAAAGAGAAAGGAGATAATAAAATAATAAAGATGATTTTCTTGCATATCTGATAAATTAATTTTAAAATAATTACATTTACAACTTATATATGCATGCTCCTATGTGTACTGCCCATCTACTCAAACATTTATATTGATATAACATTACATTATGATATATGACATTGATATAACATTATATTATGATAATGATATAACAACATTACATTAGTTGTTCTGAAAACAGGAAAAGTAATTAATTTCAATTTGGACTATAGGTTTTATGTGATTGATTCACATAGAATATGTTCACAGCGCCCCTGTCAACTCTGGGGATGGATAAAAATTATAGAGAAACAAAATACATGGAGAAAGAATGAAACTTCGTGTAAAAACCATAACTAATGGTAGCTTTAACTGCGTCAAGACAGTAACCTTGTAAAAAAGGAGCTGATGCAAATCAGCTCTCAATACACCATACATGAGATCAGTCAGTGGGTGGAGCTGCCACTTAGAGCACTTACTGTGTACAAAACACTATCAATTACTTTACATACATTATCTTGTTTCTTTCTCAGAACAGTCCTATTACATGGGGATTACTATGATTGACTTTAAATAGAGGTTTAGAGAGGTGAACTAAGCTCACACAGCTAATTAGTGGCAAAGCCAGTTTTTGAAACTGTGTCTGTGGAACACCAGATTCTCCACTCTTAATCCTTTAAATCTTCCTTAATGTTTTTGTAAAAAGTAAACAAGAGGTATTATAAAATGGATGTGTTCTGATTACATTGAAACCATTACTCTAAAGTCTGCCCTTGGAGCAAGTGCACACATGTGTGCGCATGCACACAACACTTACTGACTTGCACGCGCGCGCATGCACACACACACACCCCTCATCCAGATGAATGAATTCCTTCTCTCTTGCCTTTTATAATTTGTCTTCTCTCACTTCCTCCCTGTCACCCTTCCATCAGACTCTGCCTCAACCTTGCCATTACTACTCATTTCACCTAAATCCCACCCTTACTTCTCTTTCTCCCCAAAGGCAGAGACCTTGGTGTGTGCGTGGGGTAAAAGAAAGAGGTCCCCCACACCCAGCTCCAGGCCATGGATCCATTTAACTGTGTCTGAGAAGTCTCATTTCCCAGCAGACTATGTGCCTCAATCCCAAAACCCTTCTCTAATCCATAGGCAGAGATGCCCCGAGTTATCTCAGTGTCATTTTCCTCTGAATTGTACCATCTTCCTTTAGGTCCTAGGAGGCATATCTTCACCATCTGTTTTCTTTTCTTAATGAGGTTAGGAGGGAACACATGGGAAGGGGTGCAGGAGGAAACCTTTGCTACACTTAGATGGTTTCTAAAGTGTGTTACACTCCTGGATAGAAATAAGCCTGTTAAAAGAGTATTCAGTATGCAGTGCTATACGTCAATTATATCTCAATAAAACTGGGAGAAACAAAGTATTCAGTAAGTGGGGCTGCTGACCTGATATTGCCCACTCTGGGCACCAAGTCTTGACCATAATAGGCAGGAGGTCAATGACTGTGTCTATCTTCCAAAGTGCTCTGGGGAAAGGGGGGTGAGGTGGAGGGGGAATTCTTCGACTCCAGATTTCATTAAAGTACCAGCAGGATTTGTGAGAAACGACTGAATCCACACTACGGAATAAGAACTAATTTAACCATAATTATGTATGATAAACAAATGCTACACATTATTCCTAATATTAATTTCCAATTCCTTTCTCAATAAAGAATTGCTCTAAAAATGCCACTGGTTAAGAATGGCTAAAAGAATAGTCTCTGTTCTACTCTAGTCCAAATGTCTCTTCTCCAATATGTTGTCCAAATTATCTTTTACTTTCATTTAAATTATTATTATTACTTTTTATGATACTCAAGACTGTTCCTGTCCCATACTGGGATGTCATATCTATCTCTCTGCTTCAGGGCCCTTGTTACTAATCAGTAAACTATCACTATATGCAATTGCTTAAAGTTCAGATTTTAAACAACAGAGTCATTATCATAGAATTGCCAACATTTGTTTTCAATATGTTCGTGAAGATGCCTGAACTGAGCAGTTTTTGCTCCAGGAATAGTGTAAAGCAACTAACAAGCCTACCGAAATGAGCTTAGTGGGGAAAAGGCAAGTTAGCAGAAGGATACAGGGGTACCTTATGGTCTAGGATAGGACCTAGGATAGGAAATGCAACTAGGCTTCTTCAGTAGGGACTGGAACTTGGAACTGGAAAGTTATAAACCAGTTACTCTGTCCACATTCATGTGACTTCTTGTTTCTGCTTCTCTGTGTGCAAATGCTTCATTCTCTCTCTTCCAGATCAGCTTTCTGCTTCTCCCAGTGCATGGGAGAATGCGGCCACCCCATCGGCCCAGATTGTACTTCCCTTCCAATTCACACATTCTTTGAAGATCTGGAGTCTCTACAGACCAAATCCATATTTGCAAGAAAGCGAAAAGATTGACCAGTGGGAATCAGATTTCCACCCTGGGGCCAACAGAAACCAGGGTGTGGGCCATGATGGGAGTCAGGTTTCTGAGAAGGACGTGAGGGATGGTTCTTTAGGGAGGGGCTTGGGATGGGAAGAACAATGGCTTCTTGCTCTGGGATAAATGGCTTCTCTCATGGTATGGTGCTGATGGGGTTCCTGCTACCACTTCTTTCTGACTGCTCTTTTCTTTTTGCTTCCGTATCCTTTGGCTGGACAAAGAATTTTCCGACCAAAGTCAAAGGTGCAAACTGATCAGCCACTGGGCTTCATAATGAACTCCAGGACAAGTCCCAGGTATTACCATTAAATATGTCCCTGGCAACAGCAGCTCAAGGGTGTAGCTCATCAGCCATGTCTCCTCTTGCTTCGGAGACAAGAATAGAAGCAAAGAGGGAGGAGTAGAATCAAACCTCTTTCTTCGTAAGCCAAGAATGAAGGAAAGAGCAGTTAGAACAAGACAGTGTGTCTCCTTCCCTGTTCTAGGTTGTAATCTCCAATCAGGATTTAAATCATATCCAAGGGAAGCTCTCTCCTCCATAGAGTGAAGTCTAGAAACTGGTCAATTAATAGAGAAAAATCAGTTAAATGGGAAATTATAAAAAAAATACATGCACACCTTAAACATTTTGTTTTAACTTAAAACATGCATATCTCATTTGCAAATATTTTGATGTAGGCCCAAGGCCTTTTCTTTCAATATAGAATCATTGCTTGGTGTTTTCCTTTGTACTTTTTGCCTAATCCCCAGCCACATTCTATGATCTCAAGATTTGGTTTACTTAACATGGAATGAGGGACTTCCCTGGTGGCATAGCGGTTAAGAAACCACCTGCCAATGCAGGGCACACGGGTTTGAGCCCTGGTCCGGGAAGATCCCACATGCCATGGAGCAAGTAAGCCCATGTGCCACAACTATTAAGCCTGCGAGCCACAACTACTGAGCCCACATGCCACAACTACTGAAGCCTATGCACCTAGAGCCCGCAACAAGAGAAGCCGCCACAACAAGAAGCCCACACACTGCAACGAAGAGTAGCCCCCGCTCGCTCCAACTAGAGAAAGCCTGCATGCAGCAACGAAGACCCAACGCAGCCAAAAATAAACAGATAAATAAATAAAATTAAAAAATAAAATAAAATGGAATGAAGACCTTTATGAAACAGACTAAGTTCAAAACACTAGATGTTTACTACTTTTTCTCCCTCTTTCAAGAACATTTTTAGTGACTTGTGTTCATTGAGTCTTTCTGAAAGATTCAATTTAGTTTTCATCAAAATAACAATTCTCTTTCTTTTTGCCCTCATAATTCATGGTAAATATAATAATAAATTAAAATATGTAACTAGAGTGACAAATACAACTGGCATAAACATATGTGGGAACCAATCCAGCAGTTTCTTGGTAAAGCAACAACTCAGCTGGTGAGAGTGAAGTTGCATTGTGCACGGAAACAGTGCTGTGCAAACTTGAGTGTGCATCAGAATCACCTGGAGGGCTTGTTAAAGCACAGATTGCATCTAAAATATGACACAAATGAACTTATCCAGGAAACAGAAACAGACTCACAGACATAGAGAAGAGACTTGTGGTTGCCAAGGGGGATGGAGGGTGGGGAAGGGATGGATTGGGAATTTGGGGTTAGCAGATGCAAACTGTTATATATAGGATGGATAAACAACAAGGTTCTACTGTGTAACACAGGGATCTATAGTCAATATCCTGTAATAAACCATAATGGAAAAGAAAAAAATAATAGAAAAAAAGGAAAAAAATATAGAAAATTATGAAAGTCTAAAAAGATGGTTAACTTTAAAATGATCTAAAAATTTATGTTTCAGTTGGTTAAACAATAAATGTCTATTGCTGTCTGGTAGGCCTGGACTTCTCTTAATGGGCTTAATTCATTGAATGTTCTATTTTTTTTTCAAAACTTGCCTTAGCTAATATTCTAAAGGATAATTTCCCAAAATAAAGTCAATAGATTTCTTCACATTAAAAAAACACACACGGGCTTTGCCGGTGGCGCAGTGGTTGGGAGTCCGCCTGCTGATGGACGGGACGTGGGTTCGTGCCCCGGTCTGGGGGGATCCCACATGCCGCGGAGCGGCTGGGCCCGTGAGCCATGGCCGCTGGGCCTGTGCATTCGGAGCCTGTGCTCTGCAACGGGAGAGGCCACAACAGTGAGAGGCCCGCGTACCGCAATAAAAACAAAAAACAAAAAAAAACACACACACATACATATTGTAGAACTTTATCTGGTCTGATCTTGCATTTTTAACAAGTTATCAGAGGATGCTGATGCTTCTTGTCAGAGGGGAGGGTGGCAGACTTTGAGAATAACTGTTAACTGATGTAGGCAACATTTTGGACATTTTAAGAGTGATTGTTAGTGCCATACAATCCAGTAGGCTGATTAGATGAAGTGTGACTATGAGAACTCTCCCTGTACTTCTCTATCAGTCCCTCACCTGCTTATCCAGGTGTTCTGTGTTTAGCTTCAGAGGCTCAGTCACCCTGGGCTCTGGTCCTGTCTTTGCAAGTAAATGTGTGATCTGGGATGGTCACTTAACTTCAACAATCCCCAATTTAGTCATCTGTAGAAAATTGGTATAATAATCTTTTTCCAGGGACAAATGACTTTATTACTCATTGCACAGCAAGTGGCATGAGCATCAACATGTTCATGCTGGTGGCTTTGGCCACCAAGTCTCACCAGGTCTGACACAATATGAGCCAGATGGATGCTATGCACACAGTGGATTTGTGGTGCAGCTGAGGAACACTGAGCTTGGAGAATACACTGCTTTCATAGCAAGCACTAAACGAGTCTGCTCTTGAGCTAGAAGACATTATTTCTCAAGTTTACCATCTGTATAAAAATAATCCTGAGAAATAGCTCCAGTAAGAGTAGACAGGGCTTTGTAGTCCTGGAAGACACAGCAAGAGTAGTACAAGAGGCCCAGGAAGGAATGTCTCTCCCAACACTAGGCACTTGTACAAGGTGCAGAATTGCTTTATCCAAGCATATGGACATTTTACAACCTGACACCCATTGCCAAATTGCCCTTCAGAGAACTTGTACCAGATTACATTCCCACCAAGACTGCACAAGAGGGCCCATTTCTCCACATTCTCACTGACACTGGGTATTACAAGCCTTTTTAAACAATTGAAGTACAGTTGATTTACAATATTGTGTTAATGCCAGATACAACACAGCGATTCAGTTTTATATATATATAAAACTATATATATATATATATACATAGTTTTTCAGATTCTTTTCTATTATAGGTTATTATAAGATATTGAATATAGTTCCCTGTGCTATACAGTAGGTCCTTGTTGGTTATATATTTTATATATAGTAGTGTGTATCTGTTAATGTCATACTCCTAATTTACCCCTCCCCCCTTCCCCTTTGGTAAGCAAAAGTTTTTTTCTACATCTGTGAGTTTTTGGTTTGTAAATAAGTTCATTTGTATTATTTTTTAGATTCCACATATAAGTGATATCATATAATATTTGTCTTTCTCTTTTTGACTTACTTCACTTAGTATGATAATCTCTAGGTCCATCCATGTTGCTGCAAATGGCATTATTTCATTCTTTTTCATGGTTGAGTAATATTCCATTGTATATATGTACCATATCTTCTTTATCCATTTATCTGTTGATGAACACTTAAGTTGCTTCCATGTCTTGGTTATTGTAAATAGTGCTGCTATGAGCATTGAAGTGCATGTATCTTTTTGAATTAGAGTTTTCATCTTTTCTGGGTATGTGCCCAGTAGTGGGATTGCCAGATCAATGATAACTCTATTTTTAGTTTTTCTTTTAAATCAAATAATGTTTTACTTGCAATTTTCATGATTATAGTTTCTTCATTTTTATCATATTTGTGTTTTTTAAATTAATTAATTAATTAATTAATTTTTGGCTGCATTGGGTCTTTTGTTTTTTTAACATCTTTATTGGAGTATAATTGCTTTACAATGATGTGTTAGTTTCTGCTTTATAACAAAGTGAATCAGTTATACATATTCATATGTTCCCATATCTCTTCCCTATTGCGTCTCCCTCCCTCCCACCCTCCCTATGGAACCTCCAGACTGTTTTCCATAGTGGCTGCACAAATCTACATTCCCACCAATAGTGTAAGAAGGTTCCCTTTTCTCCACACTCTCTCCAGCATTTCTTGTTTGTAGATGTTTTGATGATGGCCATTCTGACCTGTGTGAAGTGATACTTCACTGCAGTTTTGATTTGTATTTCTCTAATAATTAGCGATGTTGAGCATCTCTTCATGTGCATGCTGTCCATCTGTATGTCTCCTTTGGAGAAAGGTCTGTTTAGGTGTTCTGCCCATTTTTTTATTGGGTTGTTTGTTTTTTTGATATAGAGTTGTATGAGCTATTTGTATATTTTGGAAATTAAGCCCTTGTTGGCCGCATCGTTTTACTCTTTGCTAGTTTTATACATAAAAGGCAAATTGTCATTTCATTTGTGTCTCTTTGATCAATGGTGAGGTTGACTATCTTTTCATACTTACTCGCCATCTGTATCTCTTCTGCTGCAAACAGCATGTGCTTGTTTTCTCAAGACCAGTTGGCTCGGTTCTTCTTCTTGGGCCCTGGAAGAAGGCATCCTGATCATCAGTTTTAAGCACTGAGCATCTACTATGATCAAGACTCTGGATCTGCCTTTGGGCTTCCCCAGAGTAGTTGGGGAAATGAATCACACTCCAATAAAAAGGGAATTACAGTTGCAGCCTCTGAATGCTAAGGGTCAAAGATGTAACACACTTATTCATTCAGCTATCACAGAGCCCCTTCCAGTGACAGGTGATAAGAACCAAACAGAAATAGCCACTGTCCTCAAGGTATTCACAGTCTAGTGGAGAACAGGCAAGTAGAATAGTGTGAGGAGAGCTATGGTAATAAAGGCATACATAGGGTGCCATGACAGTAAGTTAGGAGATGATAATTTTTATCTTTTCTAACCTATGTAGCTTTTGTTGCATAATGACAATACATAAGAAAACATTATGCAAATGAACAGCTCTAAAAAATACATCTTATATATTCTTGCCCTATTAATTTTGTTGGTGTTTAGGCTTGGGCTTGACGATCCCTGGTAGGAGATCAGACAGAGGGAGAAGAGTGGACCTGAGGTATTTATCCACCCAGCTACCTCCTGTCAGGGCTGCCATGGGCTGGCACAGCATCTCTTGCTCAGTTCTTATTTTCCTATCAGGTGATTCTCTAAACTAGGTTCTGATGACTGCCCCCTCTCCTTGCCTCTTCATGAAACACTACTGTTCATAGTCCCAGAATATTGCACTATTCTTTGTGGTTTGCCTTACTCTGCCTTCACTTTTATAAATTGTCCTTTTGTAAAACTCTCTTTAACTTATCCAATTTGAAAGCACTGTCTTTTTCCTGCTGGGACTCTGATTGGCTCATTAATTGGTAGTGTAACTGGCCCCAGAGAACAAATCAGAATCTTTAAAATGGCATCAGATCAGAACTGGTTTGTGCAATATTTGAAGACTACAGAGAAAATGGGGCTATGGGTAATCCTTGACATATAGTAGTATCACAATTACTCAAAATGTCACTGATGATGATGTGGAAGGGCAAAGTACTGGGAAATCAAGTGACTGTGGAACTTGATTTCTGAGACAACAATAATGATTTGAGGGATTATGGTACACTCTGGGTTATTCTGATATACCTAGACGGCAGAAGTAAGGAAAAGGAGAAATGAAACAATCGGATGAGGACTTGGGTTATGTCAGAAAATCTTGATAGCAGCTTTAAAAGAATACCTTATTTCCTACAGTTGAAAAAAGATGTGTTTGAGGACCAAGCCTAGGGTCTGACTATATGGGTTGCAGCACCAGTTAAATGCTTAAACCCATGAAGTCTGTTACATTAAAATAGGGACACTTATGGGAAAATGAGTGGGGTACTGACCACTGAGTCCTGCATGGAGACATACTTTATAGCAAAGAAAGTATGACAATGATTTCACACTGATGTAATTCACGATCTTGCCATGTGCCCCATCTCCAGTTAGCCACAGGATTGCTAGCAAAGCAGAATAGCCTACTGAAGACACAATTTTGGCACCAGCTCAAAGAAAGCAACTTCAAGTTTAGGATGCTCTCTTACAGGATATGGCATATGCCTTAAATAAGCAGCCAACATATGGTGCATCTTCCTCCACAGTTAGATTGCATGGATCTGGGAACCAAGCAACATGTAACATATGCAAAAATTCATATCATATACTAGGCCACAAAGCGGGGCTTAATAAATTCTTAAGAATTGATGTCATATAACTTCTTTTCCAGAAAGGGTACAGCAAAATTAGAAACTAACAATAAAAAGAGAGAAGAAACCCTCATATGTTTTGGAATTTTTAGACAACATTACAAAAAACTTCATGGGTGCTGTACGGCAAGAAGAAATAAAAGGTGTAGAGTTTGGAAAGGAAGTAATAAAATTGTCATTATTTGCACCTAACCTGAATGTGTATGTAGAAAATCTAAACTACCCCCCACCACACCAAAAACTTGTTTAAATTCATATGTGGATTTAGTAAGGTTACTGGATGCAAGGTCAACATGCAAAAATAAATTGTATTTCTATATGATATTAATAATGAATATCAGAATACAAAAATTTTAAAATACCATTTTTGATAACTAAACAACAGTATTTTAGCTGTCAAAAATAGTACTGATAGCTAAAAAAAAAAATCAAACGTCCAGGAATTAACTCTGGGAAAAAAAAAATTCAATGAGTAATTCAAAGCAGGCCTAAGCAAACTGAGAGATATGCCACTTTCATGGATTGGAAGACTAAATATTGATTAAATATCACTCCTATCCACATAGAGAACAGACTTGTGGTTGCCAAGGGGTAGGGTGGGAGGGAGAGGGATGGGCTGGGAGTTTGGGGTTCGTAGATGCAAACTATTACATTTAGAATGGATAAGCAACAAGGTCCTAATGTATAGCACAGGGAACTATATTCAATACCCTGTGATAAACAATAACGGAAAAGAATATAAAAAAAGAATGTACATATGTGTATAACTGAGTCACTTTGCTGTACAGCAGAGATTGGCACAGCATTGTAAATCAACAATATGTCAATTAAAATTTTTTTAAAATATCAGTTCTATCCAAATTGATCTAGATTTGATGTAATCTCAATCAAAATCTCAACAGGTTGTTTTTGTTTGTTTGTGGAAATTGACAAGCTGATTTAAAAATTCATATGGTAATGCAAAGAATCTAGAATGACCAAATCAATCTTTCAGGAGAAAAAAGTTTGAGGATTTAGACTACCAGATTTTAAGACTTATCATAAAGCATATTAAATAAGACAATATGATATAAGCACATGGATATTAAACAATGGAAACAAAATGAGAGTCCAGAACAGACTCACAGAAAAATACCACTGCAATTCTTTGGGGGTAGGGGAGAGTTATCTTTTCAATATTCTTTTCAATAAATGGTGTTGGATCAGTTGGATAACTCTATGGAGAAGAAAATGAACTTTGATTCCTATATAATACTATCTACAAAAATTAATATGAAATAGGTAATAAACTTAAATGTGAAAGGTAAAACAATGAAGCTTTAAAGAAAATATCTTCATGATCTTGGGGTGAGCAAAAATTTCCCAAATAGGACATAGTAAGCGCTATCACTGAAAGAGAAAAATTAGATTTCATTGAGTTATAAACTTATATTCATCAAAAGATATCATTTAGAGAGTGAAAATACTGGAATAAGAAATTCACAGTACATATAACTGATAGAGGATTCATAATCAGAGTGTATGAAGAATTCTTACAACTCAAGGAGAGGAAGACAACTAATCCAATTTAGAAATAGACAGAAGTTCTGAAAAAATAGTTCATAAAACAAGATATGCAAATGGTCAATAAGCATATAAAAAAGGTGTTCAACATTATAGTCAGCAGGAAAATGCAGACTAAAATGACCTTGAGATATTACATACACAACCAGAATAGCTAAAATTAAAAAAGAAAAATGGACAATATCAAATATTGAAGGGATGTGAAACAATCAGAACTCTCACACATTACTGGTGGGAGTGTAAGCTGGTAAAAACCACCATGGAAAACTGTTTGGAAGTATCTAATAAAGCTAAAATATGCTTACCCTATGACAAGCAATTCTTCTGTTAGCTATACATCCAAGAGAAATGAGTACATATGTCCACCAAAAGACATTATAAGAACATCCATAGTAGTTTTATTCATAATAGCTCCAAATTAGAAACAACCTAAATATGCATCAAGAGTAGGATAGACGAGGGACTTCCCTGGTGGTCCAGTGGGTAAGACTCCGTGCTCCCAATGCAGGGGGCCTGGGTATGATCCCTGATCAGGGGACTAGATCCCGCATGCATGCCACAACTAAAGAGTTCATATGCCACAACTAGGAGTCCGCATGCTGCAACTAACGAGTCCACATGCTGCAACTAAGAGACCACATGCCACAGCGAAGATCCTGCATGCCGCAATTAAGATCCAGAGCAGCCAAAGTAAATAAATAAATATTAGAAACAAAAGAATAGAATAGACAAATGAGTATATTTGTTCCCAGTAATGGAGAGGAAAGAAAAACCAATCATTGCTACAACATGGATAAATCTCACAGTTATAAAATGGAATACATGATTCCAATTCAGGTGATGTTCAAAAAGAGGTAAAACTAATCCATGAAATTAAAGTCAACAGTAGTTACCTCTAGGGATGTATTTATGGGGAAGGGGCATAAGGGACCTCTTTGGGATGCTAGAAATGTTCTATATCTTGATCTAGGCAGTGGCTACACAGGTATATACATACATAAATTTTATTGGGTTACTTGCTTAAGAATTGTGTACTTTATGTATAGTATACCTCCATAACAAAATTTTTTAGAAGTTGTGGGTTAAAGAAAACAATTATACTGAAAATTATAAAATATTTGGAACCGAATGATACAGAAAGCACTACATGTCAAAAATTGTGGTTAACAGCTAATGCAGAACTTAGAGGGTAATTTATAGCCTTAACTGCATATATTAGAAAACAAGAAAGATGGAAAATTAATGAGCTATTCAAGTAAAAATTTGCTAGAAAAAGAACCATACAGAAATTCTAAAGAAAATTGAAGGAAATATATTGAAAGCAGAAATTAATGTAATAGAAAACAAAAATAGTAGCACAGAAGAGGAGAAATGCGTTGAGAGAAAGCAATAAACAGAAGTCAATAGAGAAAAAAAAATGAAGAGCAGAAATGAATTAGTAGCTGCAGAGCAGAAGAAACAGAAGCACCAAAATGGATAAGTCCTACTCTCTACTCTGTGATTCTAGGATGTGGTAATTTCTAGAGTGGATGTTCTGTTCCAGGGTTGTAGTAAGACTACTGGAGCTACAGCAGTATAGGGAATTATACTTCATTTCTCCATGAAGACGGTTGAGATTGTTTTCTGCCATCCCTCATTTTCACATGAACTCTTGCAATGAAATCTTGAGGTCACTTGAACTTGTCTCTAATTCTTGCAACCTGTTGTGTTTACCTGACCAACCTCCTTTCCCTCTTCTTTTGCTAACAGCATACCATTGAACCTTCGGGGAACCACTCCAAACACTTTCTGATTACATACAGTTTTGTTTCCTGAGATACTGACACAATCTTCCAGTTCTGTGTAGGGCCCATGATCCAGGCATGGTTAAGTAAAGCAAAACCTTACAGGAGATTGATGCAGGGATGGGCACCTGCTCAGTCAAGCCAGTCAATATCATTCCCATGATTTTTCTGAAACCACTGAGGAGAAGACAATCTCTTTCCTAGAGGTTACTAGCCTGGTTGAATGAAGCCTGGAGTTGGTGATGACCACCTTTCCAACACAATGGGAAGAATGCCTTGCTTGAGAATGAAGCCAACATAGAAGAAAGCAGAGCAGAGATGGAGATTGAGAGAAGGTGTAGGAGTCACTGCTAACAATATTGTTGGAGGTCCTGGATCCAGCAGGGTTTGTACCCATAATCAATTCCTTTTTTGCTAAAACGATTTTTTTTCTAGATATCTGCATTTGCAACCCAATGTCCTAATAGCAACTGTTGACCAATACAAAAAAAATCTATCTCAACTACTTTTTTTTATTTGTATCATTGCTCCTTCAGCAACCCACAGGGTCTCTGTATACATTTTCCCTTAATGTTACAATTATTTTTTCCATTCAAATTAGTGCTTATAAGATGGTTTCAGTATTATGCATCAACATGTATAAAATTTTTGCCAATTGCATGAGTTTTTATTGGAACTTTTAGGAGATTCAGCCAGTTTAAGTTTAAATTTGGGAGATGAATAAAATAATTTGGCAGGGCCCATGTACATTCAGTAGTTTTAGTACAAATATAGCTTCCCTGAAGAATAATTCTCCCTTCTTCCATGGAGCCTCCTGGGCATAGGCTGCTAAAATGAGATTTATAATTACTGGCACAATCAAAATGCTCAGAGAGATCAGGGCTCTTAGAAACTGTGTTGAGCTCTCATTATTTTTCAGATATTTAGAATTCAACCCTTCTGAGTGCTATCCTCAATTTCCCCACAAAATTCATGAGTAGAGGAAATAAAAATCTCAGCAATACCTACAGAGCCGGCAGAAGAAATGCTGAGCTAATCTCCATCTCACCCTGGGATCTGCTCCCAGGCCAAGCCCTTGTCTAATACTCACTGTGTGTGCCTTCTCTCATGAATGTGCTCTCCTCCAGAAAAAAGCCTGCATTCCCACACCATAAAGGCTGAAAGGATTCTCTGGTGCTTTCAAAGCACACAACATGACACTAAGAAAGCTTGCAGTTTTCATTGTTATGGTTTTCAGTTCCAGTTTTAATAGCGTGAATTTTTATAGCAGATCTTTTTTCTTAGTTAACGCTAATCAGAGGTTAATCAGACAGAACTTTAGAGACTGCAGATGACTGTATTATTCTTCTCTCTAAATTAGAGTCTTAACTAATGAAATGTACAGCCATTCAAACAACAGTCCTGCAGTTCCCAAGCAAACAAGTTCTACCACAAGAGCTTTGATAGGTTTTGTGTGTGTGATTTTTCCCCCTCTGTCTCTGGACTAAGCAAGACGCATTCCCATTTTAAGAGATGTTGAAAATGAACTACTTTTTCAGCAGACAAGCAATAGGAGTATTTCTTTTGGCTTGCTGCCTGGCTCATTTTATTTCTAAACACTGATATTGTTGCATCAATTAAGGTGATATGCCAAATCAGATTTACAAACATTTAATTATTGGAATAAATTCAGATAAGACTAAATCTGAAGTTCTCCAAAGGACTGAAAAACAAGAAACATATCTGTCTCCTACCTGGAGTATCTAAGGCCTTAATATTTGCAAGTAACTTTTGCTAAAAATAATTTCATTTTTACTGATGCTCACCAATATCTCTGGTGTCTAGCATAAATATATCTTGAATAACTGAATCAATGAATAGACTGCATTCTAGTTCATCAGAGAAATTTTCACTTTCTTTTTATATCATACTCTGGCATTTAAAACCAACGTTTCATTTTTTTGTATAATTTTAACAACTTTGGTTTGCAAATAGTTAACAATGAAATCCTTGCTGATTGAGGTCATAAACAGAAACTTTTGATTTATCACATGTTCAGATGTCTTCCTTTTCAGGAATTATTCCTTCCTTACATTTTGTCCCAGAAACCTAATGGGTAATGACTGAAAAGGAAAATTCAATATTTATCTTCTTTCTTAGGATTGGCCAGTAATTTGGTAGCCTGAGAGAATTTCCCTGTTCATTGATTGGTGGAATTCTTATGGATGGGTAAACAGTCCTTTGTAAGATGCTGATCTGCAAAATCAAGTCAGACAGAGTGTCGAATAAGAGGCAAAATTCCATTTCCCCTGAGGGCCAATGTGGTCTGAAGAAACAGAGCAAGTTTCTCAAGCTTTTACATTGCTCTATTCATCAGGTCCAAATGTGCTCTCCTCTATAATTTATCTCCTTAATTCCACCATGAATTTTTAATCCAGAAAGAAAACTTTTTCAAGCAGTTTTAAGTTATTTGTTTGTTCAACCATCTATTTCTTTTGCATGGTAATTGCCTTTTAGAGTGAGAATTAGGCGTATGGTGTGTGTGTGTGTGTGTGTGTGTGTGTGTGTGTTTGATTTTCAATGAACACATTTGTTTACCCAGCTCTTTTTTGTTGGTCTGTGGAAATACTTTTTTTAAATTGAAGTCTAGTTGATTTACAATGTTGTGTTAGTTTCAGGTGTACAGCAAAGTGATTCAGTTATATTTACATATACATATGTCCATTCTTTTTCAGATTTTTTTTCCCATATAGGTTATTACAGAATATTGAATAGAGTTCCCTGTGCTATATAGTAGGCCCTTATCTATTTTATATATAGTAGTGTGTATATGTTCATCCCAACCTCCTCATTTATACCTTACCTTTCCCCTTTGGTAACCATAACTTTGTTTTCTATGTCTGTAGTTCTATTTCTGTTTTGTATATAAGTTCATTTGTATCATTTTGTTATTGTTTACCCAGTTTTAGAGCAGCATTCCTTGCTTTAACTGTTTCAGTAACTTCCAGAATCTATCACTATAAGGCTTTCTAAGAGTACAACTTGTGCAAGCAGGCACTCAACCCATACACATTTTAGGCTTTATTTAGAAAACAAAATCTGGACACACTATCCTTTCAGGCATTAGAGTTCTGTTTTGACCTTTTTGAAGCATCAAAGTCAAACACTGTGGTCGTGATCACCTTTTCTCTCTGCTGTTATGCCACTAGCATCATATTTTCTCTTACCCATCCTCGCTTGAGGATCAACTCTGATTCCTACAAAATGAGTGATTTTTTATTATTTATTCCATGTAAATTATGATTTCATTTGAAGAATTAAAATTATTTTTATGAAATATGAATGTTTTCTTCTCCTCCACCACAATTTTGTTATTGCCATATTCCAGCCTCCTGGTCTCTCTCCCGCAAGGTCTTTGCGCTTGGCCCAGTCTTCATCTCTAGCTGACCACATCCTGAAATGTCTGACTGTCCATCGCCAATCAAATATCCTAGCTTCTGAGTTCCTCATCCTTCTCAATGCCAGGCATCTTCATCTATAGCCCACAAAAACAGTTCCCATGGGCCATACTCTGTCATAATTTAAAGCTGATCTTCAGGGCTTCCCTGGTGGCGCAGTGGTTGAGAGTCCGCCTGCCGATGCAGGGGACACGGGTTCGTGCCCCGGTCCGGGAAGATCCCACATGCCGCGGAGCGGCTGGGCCCGTGAGCCATGGCCGCTGGGCCTGCGCGTCCGGAGCCTGTGCTCCGCAACGGGAGAGGCCACAACAGTGAGAGGCCCGCGTACCGCAAAAAAAAAAAAAAAAAAAGCTGATCTTCAGTGATATACCCTAAATATTAACAGGGTAACCTCTGTCAACAATCTCTTATTCTTGTGGCTCACTCTTTTCTCCCAATATATCTAATCTTATCCATGTCAGTCCTCTGAGCCATTTAGTTTTCTTCCAATTTACCATCTTCCCCTTGATGGCATTTTTGGTCCATTGTGGTATTTGCTGACTTGTCTTCATGTCCTTCTGTTTTACTGGACTCAAAATCACAGCCCAGGATCCATGCCATCATGTTTTTCATCTGTTCCTATTCATAGGTGGGCGCATATGGTGGACAAGATTGTACAACATTATAGACGAGAAACACTGGTAAATAATTGTCTCCAGTCATAATCCTGAGCCCTCTTTTACCTCTGGCCTCAGTCAGTAGATGACTTTGTTCCTGACTTCATTGAGAAAATCCAAGTCATTGCATAAGTATGCCCTCAAATGACCAACCTTGGCCCCTCCAAATGCATCTTACTTGCACATTGTTATCTCCTTTCAGGCTATCTCAGTAAAAGAGGCTCCTACCTCCTGAAAAGGGGTAATCTCTCCACATTAGCGCTTTTTTTTTGCCACTCTGCACAGCATGCGGGATCTTAGTTCCCCGACCAGGGATCAAACTCCCTGCAGTGGAAGCACAGAGTATTAACCACTGGACCACCAGGGAAATCCCTCTCCACTTCAGCTTTTTATCCTGTCCCATGTCTCCTCTCTTTCCCATCACTTGCCTACTCCATGAGCTCCTTCTTCTTCAGCAAATATTTACTAAACATTTAGTTCTTTCTTTGCACCACACTCCCACTACCTTCTTCTGGGAAAATTACTGCCTTTCTTGAGAAATGCTTCTGACCCCTTATCTAACCAGGCAGCTCAGCATCACTGGCCATGTTCTCACATAATCTTACATGCCAGTCACAGCTGATTCTCAAGGAAGAGTTTCTATTTCAGCCCTGGGAATGAGCTGAAGGCGAGACCCCAAAGACCTGCGCATTCATTCACAGGTGCCATGCCTTTGGAAAAGCATTAAAGCTCTTCGCTCTGAGAGGCTGGGTTGAATTGGTTTGTTGTTCTAAACAAGGGAGAGAAAAAAACCCAAAGCAGGGAGAATAGGAGGATCAAGATGAACAAACAAAATGGGGGCTGGCTGGGACTAGGTGGAGAGTGTTGGTGAAACCCCAAGGTTGGGGAGAGAGAGGGGCAGGCAGAAGGGGAAGGAAGGGAGTGGAGAAAGTGGCAGGTGAAGAACATTTTAAGAATGAGAAACCTAATCCTTTATTTGCAAGTGTTTGTGTGGCTGTCGTTTCACTCTCCCTCCATCTTCCTACACATCTTCCCAAAACATCTTTCTGAGGGGATTTTGTTGTTGATGGTGGGATTTAAAGAGGTATTGAATTTCTCATCTGCATTGCTGCTAGGCAGCACAGAGGCCTCTCACATGGAAGAGAGAATCAAAAGAAAGTGATCATGAGATTGTGAAATGTGTCCACCTGCATCCCACCCGTGAAACTTACAGAAATCATGAGAAGAGCTCGGACTTCCATGTGATTGGGGTTCAAGTCAACTTTACTATTTTTTCTGAAAGGTCAGGGGGAAGGCCCTGCTGACACTGGGTTATATGTTATATTTCCAAGTAGATAAATGGCAATCCGTGTGCAGTTGCAAAGCAAAGCAATGATTCTCAAAATAAGATCTGCCAAACACTAATGGGATTTGGGATTCCTCTTTGTGCAAGTCCTATTCTTTTTTTTATTATGAGTGACTAGTGCACAATTATATAGACTTATTTTCCTAAGTGAATACTAAAATTAACTGGTTAGCAGAGTTTAGTGGAGACTAATACAAGACACCTGGCTATCACTGAGTGTCATAAAATTCCCTTTGTACCTGATGCACAAAAAGAACAGAATTTCCATAATTCTCAGACTGAACCATATTATCTCCATCAACAATGCTGACATGAGTGGGTCACGGTTTTTATTGCTGCTGTTGCTGAAATAATGAATATAAATTAATGATTTTTACTTTTGTGGATCATTTTGTTTTTATGTAATGGTAATTTTTTGTGTAATTGCTGCAATGTTACCATCATTATTTTAAGTCTTTGCTATCACCAAGTTCTTTGTTCCAGCAGGAGATGGTTACAGCTTGGGTTGGTAGGCTGCAATGCCTTTTGTCCTATGTTGGCAGATTTCCAAGCAATTTTAAAACCACTAATCTTAGGGCCTTTCAGTAATGCCTTTGTAAGCAGCTTTTCATTCTGTGCTTCAAAGAGATGGATGCTAGAGGATGGGAAAGTTGTGCTCACTTTCACTTTGGAAAGGTTGGCAGCCTCATTTTGATGCATCTAGGGTCAGTAGTGATGTCTCCTCTTTAATTCCTAATTTTATTAACTTGAGTCTTCTCTAAATTTTTTAATAAATTAATTTATTTTATTTTTGGCTGCATTGGGTCTTCTTTGCTTCTAGCAGGCTTTCCCTAGTTGCGGCGAGCCGGGGCTACTCTTCGTTGCAGTGCGTGGCTTCTCATTGCGGTGGCTTCTCTTGTTGCTGAGCTTGGGCTCTAGGCACGTGGGCTTCATTAGTTGTGGCACACAGGCTCAGCAGTTGTGGCTCAGGGGCTCTAGAGCAGAGAGGCTCAATAGTTGTAGCACATGGGCTTAGCTGCTCCGCGGCATGTGGGATCTTCCCGGACCAGGGCTTGAACCCGTGTCCCCTGCATTGGCAGGTGGATGCTTAACCACTGTGCCACCAGGGAAGCCCTCTAATTCTTTCTTGGTCAGTCTAGCTAAAGATTTACCAATTTTTATTAAAGTTTTCAAAGAACCAACTTTTGGTTTTGTTGATTTTTCTCTACTTTGTTTCTATTCTCTACCTGATTAATTTCCATTCTAATCTTTATTATTTTCTTCCTTTTTCCCTGCTTTAGGATTACTTTGTTCTTAAATGTATTAAAGTGGGAGGTTAGGCTATTGATGTGAGATCTCACTTATTTTTTTAATTAAAAATTGTTTTTTCCTTCTAGTTTTATTGAGATATAATTGATATACAGCACTGGATAAGTTTAAGGTGTAGAGCAAAATGATTTGACATACACATCATGTGAGATCTTATTTTTTTAATATAAACATTTACACCTATAAATTTCTAAGTACTACTTCAGCAGCATCCCATAAGTTTTAGTACGTTGTGTCTTCATTTTCACTCATCTCAAAAGATTTTTAAGTTTCTCTTGTGACTTCTTTGACTCATTGACTATTTAGGACTATGTTGTTTACTTTCCATATATTTGAGAATTTCCCAAATTTTTTCTGTTATTGGTTTCTAATTTCATTCCACTGTGATTAGAGAACTTACTTTGTCATTTCAATACTTTTAAATTTATTGAAGCTTCTTTTATGGCCTAGCATATAGTTTATACTAAAGAATGTTCCTTGAGCTCTTGTTAAGAATATATATTCTGATACTGTTGAGTGGAGTAGTCAATAGATATCCATTAGGTGTAGTTGGTTTTTAGTATTGTTCAAGTCTTTTATTTTCTGCTTATCCTCTGCTGAGTTGTTCTATGCATTATTTATTTTTTCAGAGACAAGTGACTATTATTCACAGCATAGCAAGCAGCATACGCATCAGCATAAGCATCAGGGAACTATAGTTCCCTGAGCCTCAGTTCCCAAAGGACATTGTGAAGGGTGTCAGGTGATACCTGCAGAAGTAATAGGGTACATAATGGGGGGAAAAATCCCCAAATTAAGGTACCTGAGCCTTTTATGATGGGCAGTAAGTCTGTCTGATCTTTGCTCCTGAGAGAGACATTATCTTGTTTACTGGAGAGTAAATAAATCTACCTTTTGCTCCAAGGAAAACATTATTTCTATCTTCCAAGACTATTCACAAACATCCTTGAAGAGATAGCAAGGCAGTTAGTACCTCTGCAAGACATGTAGAAATGTGAGGCCCGTGAAGAATTGTTTCTCAACACTTACCTAAGTCTTTCTCATCACTAAAAAACACTCCCTGGCTCCCTTTCCCCTCCAATTACTACCGATCATTATTGTTTCGTCCACAACAAAATATCTCAGAGTGTTTCCATTTTGTCATCACCCAGTCACTTCTCAAGTCATTGCATTTTGAATTTCACTTCCACTCTTGAATACAAGACCCTTTGCCATTCTGATCTAACTTGTACTTTCAGAAACTTTCACACTTATAACAACACTCTCTTTGAGACTCTTTCTTCCCCTTGTGACACTTTCTTCCCCTTGCTTTCTTAAGATGAAATGTCTGCACCTTTCTTCTTCTTCCTTCTCGTTACTCTCCTCTCCTCCTTTTATTGAGATATAAATTTACATATCAAAAAATTCACCAAAGTGTACAATTCAGTGGTTTTTAGTATACTCACTATATCGTGCAATTATCACCACTATCTAATTCCAGAACATTTTCCTCATCCACAAAAGAAACCCCCTACCTATTAGCAGTCAGTCTCAATTCCCTTCTTCCCCTATTCCTGGAAACCATTAATCTGCATCCTGTCTCTATAGATTTGCCTATTCTGAACATTTCATATAAATGGAATCATGCAATATGTAGATATGGTCTTTTGTGACTGGCTTCTTTCACTTAGCAAGGTGCTTTCAAAGTTCATTCATCTTATAGCATGTACTGATATTCTTTTGTTATGGTTGAATAGTATTGCATTGTATAGATACATCACATTTTGTTATCCATTCATAAGTTGATGGATACTTCGGATGTTTCCATCTTTTGGCCATTATGAATAATGCTGCTATAAACATTTGTGTACAAATTTTTATGTGAGCATATATTTCAATTCTCTTGGGTTATACCCATTATTGAAAACAGAATATTGAAATCGCTATCTACTATCGTTGAATAGTCAGTGTTTGCTCCATGTATTTTGGTTCCTGTTATTAGGTGCATATATTTATAATTATTATATCTTCCTGATGGATTGACCTGTTTATTATTATAAAATGTCTGTCTTTATTTTTGGTAACATTTTTTGTTTCACTGTCTATTTTGTCTGATATTATAGCCACTGCAGGTTTCTTTAATTGCTACTTGCATGGTATAAATATATTTTTTACTTTCAACCTATTTGTATTTTGAATCTAAAGTATGTTTACTGTAGACAGCACATAGCTGGATCTTGCTTTTTTCTTAATCCAGTTTGACAGTCTCTGTCATCTGATATTCTACTTTTTTTCCCCTACATGCATCATGTCTTCTTTGTTCCACTGTTCCTTCTTACTGCTTTCTTTTGCATTAAGTAAATATTTTTAGCTTTTTTTTGGCTGCGTCGGGTCTTAGTTGTGGCACACGGGATCTTCGCTGAGGCGTGTGGGATCTTTCATTGCGGCACGTGGGCTCTTTGTTGTGGTGTGCCTGCTTCTCTCTAGTCATGGCGCGTGGGTTTTCTCTTCTCTAGTTGTGGTGCACAAGCTCCAGTGCGCATGGGCTCTGTAGTTATGGCACGTGGGCTCCAGGGCACGTGGGCTCTGTAGTTTGCAGCACACGGGCTTTCTTGTCGAGGCACGTGAGCTCAGTAGTTGTGGCGTGTGGGCTTAGTTGCCCCGTGGCATGTGGGATCTTAGTTCCCTGACCAGGGATCAAACCCACATCCCCTGCATTGTAAGGCGGATTCTTTATCACTGGACCACCAGGGAAGTGCCTAGCATAAATTTTAATTCCTTTAATGATTTAAAAAAATACTTTTTGGATTTATTTTCATAATGGCAGACTTACCATATGCATTTTAACTTATCAGCATCTACTTCAGATTTATACTAACTTAATTTCACTAAGATATATAAATGTCACACTATATAGTTCTATTCTTCTTCCCCCTTTTTGTGCTATTATTGTTATATATATATATTACATATATATGTTATAAACTCCAAAATACATTGTTGTAATTATTACTTTATATACTTTTATATATTTTAAAGAAGTTGAGAGAAGACAGGAGAGAAAGTATGTATTTATAGAGTTTGTTATATTAACTTTCTTATCCACCATATGTAGTTCTCTTCAATTCCTGTGAGTTACCATCTGGTGTTATTTTCTTACTCCAATATGGCTTTACTCCCACCTATGTTCTTTGTGCAGTTATTGTCAAATATATTGCATTTCCATAAGTTATACTCTCCAAAATACAACTATATGCACGTTGTTTTACACAAGAGCTTTTTTTTTTTTTTTTTTTTTTTGCTGTACGCGGGCCTCTCACTGTTGTGGCCTCTCCCGTTGTGGAGCACAGGCTCCAGACGCGCAGGCTCAGTGGTCATGGCTCACGGGCCTAGCCGCTCCGTGGCATGTGGGATCTTCCCAGACTGGGGCACGAACCCGCGTCCCCTGCATTGGCAGGCGGACTCTCAACCACTGCGCCACCAGGGAAGCCCCACAAGAGCTTTTTAAAAAGACTTTTCTTTTAGAGAAGTTGTAGGTTCACAGCAAAATTAAGAGGAAGGTACAGAGATTTCCCGTATACCCCCTACCCTCACACGTGCATAGCCTCCCCCATTATCAACATCCTCCCATCCTCTGCCCCAAGTGGTACATTTGTTACAATTGATGAACCTACATTGACACATCATTATCACCCAAAGTGCGTAGTTTACATTAGAGTTTATTCTTGGTGGTGTACATTCTATGGATTTGGACAAATATGTAATGACATGTATGCAACATTATGGTATCATACAGAGTGTTTTCACTGCTCTAAAAATTCTCTGTGCTTCACTTAATAATCCTTTCCTGCCCCCCTCAATGATTGATCTTTTTACTGTCTCCACAGTTTTGCCTTTTTCAAAATGTCATATAGTTGAAATCAGTATATAGACTCTTCAGATTACGTTCTTTCACTCAGTATTATGAACTTAAAGTTCTTCCATGCCTTTTCATGGCATGAGCTTTTCAAGCTCGTATCTTTTTTTTTCTTTCTTTCTTTCTCTCTTTCTTCCTCTCTTCCTCCTTCCTTTCTTCCTCCCTTCTTTCCTTCCTTTCTTCTCTCTCTCTCTCTCTTTTTTCTTTCTTTTACAGCAAAGCACTTTTTTTTTAAATACAAAATGGGCTGAATAAAAGTGATTTACTGGGACTTCCCAGGTAGTGCAGTGGTTAAGAATCTGCCTGCCAATGTAGGGGTCATCTTTGGATTCCCGGTCCAGGAAGATCCCACGTGCCGCGGAGCAACTAAGCCCATGCGCCACAACTACTGAGGCTGCACTCCAGAGCCCGCGAGCCACAACTACTGAGCCCACATGCCACAACTACTGAAGCCCGTGCACCTATAGCCTGTGCTCTGCAACAAGGGAAGCCAGCGCAATGAGAAGCCCACGCACTGCAACAAACGGTAGCCCCCGCTCGTTACAACTAGAGAAAGCCAGCGTGCACAGCGAAGACCCAACACAGCCAAAAAGTTTTTTTAAATTAAAAAAAAAAGTGATTTACTCTTCTCAGCAAATAAAAGTAGTAAATTTCATTTAATTCTAAAAGTGTTTCTCATATGTCTGACTCAAGGAAGGAAATAGCCTGTAACGATTTCTAGCTTGGCACAGAGTGACAGTTTGCTTTTGATCCTTATTCTACATAATCCAACTTTTTTTCAAGGCACATGTAAGCTGCTTCCTTTGTTGTTTTTTTTTACTCGAATTTTCCTTACTTAGTCCATAAAAGACAGATAATTTAGTTACGTAAGTATGGGTCTCTGCCACTCAGCTTCTCCTGAGAGGAGAGGCGTGACTACAGTAATACAAATACCAGGAAATATGTTTTGCCTTCCTCAAACATTAGAAAGTCATCTGTCTCTGCAGACACATCTGCAGCAATGCCTGTGCCATGAATTTAAAATTTCGATGGCACACTTTAAAGGGGAAAAATAACACTGGGGCAGTCAGTATGTTAAATAATAAATAGCCCTAGCCACTTCTCATATGATAGAAAGTCTCTGTATTTAAAAAAATTCTAATATAAAAAAGATTGATTTATGTAGTTCATATACATAAATCGAACATTCAAACAACTTTTTTTTGTGTGTGTGGTACGTGGGCCTCTCACTGTTGTGGCCTCTGCCGTTGCGGAGCACAGGCTCCGGACGCGCAGGCTCAGCGGCCATGGCTCACGGGCCCAGCCACTCCGCAGCATGTGGGATCCTCCCGGACTGGGGCACGAACCCGTGTCCCCTGCATCGGCAGGCGGACTCTCAACCACTGCGCCACCAGGGAAGCCCTCAAACATCTTAAAATTAAATTTTAGGAACAAAACTTTAACATTCAAACAATAGTATAGCTTACAGGGAACACCCAGAAAGTTAATTTGCCTTATCCAAAATACTGATAAAGATGATGAATAAAATGTGTCTCACCAGCATTTCTGTTCTGGCCAACATCTTAGTTAATGACCATGGCTCCATACGTGAGAAGAGATTGCTAAATAAATCTCTTGGGCTAAATAAACAACAGACTTAACCTATAATTCAGAGAAGATAATCAGAGATATATGTGAATAAAATTAAACTGTTTTATAGAGATGAAGGTAAAAGCTTGTGCATGAGAATAAAATTAGCCTCTGGAAGATGAAAATTCGATTTTTCATGTTTTATCCAGGGTGTCTCCTGAGGTCAGTACACCTCCAGCCCTACCTCTCACATTGTTTTTTAAAACAGCTTTATTGACTTACACAATGTTATATGTCAACTATATCTCAAAAAAAGGGAGGGGGGAATTCACATACCATACATGTAAGAGGTATAATTCAATAGATTTTAATATATTCAGAGTTGTGCATTCATATAAATGGAATCATACAATAAGTGATCTTTTGTGACTGGCCTCTTAATAATGTCTCCATGGTTCATCCAGGTGTAGCATGTATCAGTGCTTCATTACTTTTTGTTTGCTAAATAATATTTTATTATATGTGTATACCATGTTTTACTTATCCATTAATCAGTTGATGGGCATTTGAATTGTCCACTCTTTGGCTACTATGAACAATGCTGTTTAACCTGTTGGGCAACTGACAGTCTGTTTTCCAAAGTGGCTGCACAACTCTATAGTCTCACCACCAATGTATCAGAGTTCCAACCTCTCCACATCTTCACCACCATTTGCAATTCTCTCCCTTTTTAATTATAGCCATTCTAGTGGGTGTGAATAGTATCTCTTGCTGGTTTTGATTTGCATTTCCCTGGTGACTGATTAATGGTGTTGAACATCTTTTTATATGCTGACAATCTGTTGTAGTAATTTTTGCTTCTTACAAAAACTGCTGACACATCTAGAAGTATTTTCAAAATACAAGGCCTGTTTTTCAGTGCTAAGGCAATTGCTCTGATGCACTTTTCTTGGCTCACTCTGATACGTCTCGCTCCATGTTCTGCTGTTTTGCTCAAGGGCTCTACAAACAGTTTCACTTGGCTTTGACTTGCCCATTGTCGAGCCTAAGCTCAACTAAACACATGGAGACTTTGAAAACCTTTCAGAATAATGCTGTAGTTAAGATCTGGCTAAAGCAAGTATTTTTTCTAACTCTTTGAGCTGCGTATTGCCTTGAGTAATCATCATCTGGATTGTATCCTCTTCAGTGGCACTTTAGTTTCTTTTGAATTCTTCCCTTGCCCAGTCCTTCAGGTATTTGTGATCACAATCATTTGGAACTTGCCAAATTGTCTGCAAAATCCTTCTGTGGAGGAGGAGAACTTCTTGCTTTCTCATGAACTGCTTTAGTGTTACTTTTACTGTGGGTAAGCAGGAAGTGGCGATGTCCTCCAGACAGTGAGGTTTGCCCAAGCTCATTTTTTTCTTTTCTTTTTTTAATTTATTTTTGGCTGCGTTGGGTCTTCATTGCTGCACACAGCATTTCTCTAGTTGAGGCGAGTGGGGGCTACTCTTCGTTGTGGTGTACGGGCTTCTCATTGTAGTGGCTTCTCTTGTTGCAGAGCATGGGCTCTAGGCACATGGGCTTCGGTAGTTGCAGCATGTGGGCTCAGTAGTTGTGGCACACGGGCTTAGTTGCTCTGCGACATGTGGGATCTTCCCAGACCAGGGCTCGAACCCGTGTCACCTGCATTGACAGGCGGATTCTTAACCACTGCACCACCAGGGAAGTCCCAAGCTCATTTCTTTTTAATGCTGCATGATATTCCATTGTCTGGATGTACCAAGTTTATTTGTCCATTCATCTACTGAAGGACAACTTGGTTCCTTCCAAGTTTTGGCAATTGTGAATAAAGCTGCTATAAACATCCATGTTCAGGCTTCTGTGTGGACATAATATTTCAGCTCCTTTGGGTAAACACCAAGGAGCATGATTTCAGGATAATATGGTAAGAGTATATTTAGTTTTGTAAGAAATTGCCAACTGTTTCCTGAAGTAGCTGTACCATTTTCATTCCCCTCAGCAATGGACGAGAATTCCTGTTGTTCCACATCCTTGCCAGCATTTAATTTTGTCAGTGTTTTGGATTTTGGCCATTCTAATAGGTGTGCAGTATTAAAACAATTCACTTTTAATTTGTATTTCCCTGATGATCTATGATGTGGAGTATATTTTCATATGTTTATTTGCCATCTGTGTATCTTTTCTGTTGAGGTGTCTTTTGAGGACTTAGGTCCCTTTTTTAATCAAGTTGTTTGTTTTCTTATTATTGAGTTTTAAGAATTCTTTGTATATTTTGGATAATAGTCCTTTATCACATGTGTCTTTTGCAAATATTTTCTCCCAATCCATGGCTTGTCTTCTCATTCTCTTGACATTATCTTTCACAGAGCATAAGTTTCTAATTTTAATGAAATTCAACTTATTATTTCTTTCAAGAATCATGCTTTTTGTGTTGTATCTAAAAAGTCATTACCATACCCAAAGTCATCTGAGTTTTCTCCTATATTTTCTTCTAGGAGTTTTAAAGTTTTGTGTTTTAACATTTAGGTCTATGACCCATTTTGAGTTAATTTTTGTGAAGGGTATGAGTTCTGTGTCTAGCTTTTTTTTTTTTTTTTTTTGCATATGGATGTCCAGTTGTTCCAGAACAATTTGTTGAAAATACTATTATTGCTCCATTTTATTAATATCCCCAGAGTAAGATATAAAACATAAAGTTAATTAATTCTGATAGTATACTCAGAAATGCCATAGTTTCTATTTGACTTTACAAATAATTTAAGGAAAAGTTGTTTTTGTATTAATTGGGTTCCTAATGGGGATACCCCTTCATATGTAGTTAAGAGTGTATGTTTTAGAGTCAAACTTGATTATACCATTTTCCAGTTGTGTGGTCTTAGGCAAGTTGATTAACTTTTTTGAATCTCAGTTTCCTCATCTTTAAATGGGTCAGTATATTTTTTATGGGGTTGCTGTGAGGGTTAAATAAGGTGCCTTTTGTGAAGGGCTTTTCACATTAGTAAATACTTAGCAAATAAAAACTATCACTATTATTTATACTAGGAGAATGCTTCTTTAGCAAAGGAACAACACAAAGGATGTTTAAATGTTTCCTTCCCCTAGAAACTATAATAATTAAGAATTCCAGAGTAATCTAATATTACCTTTGAGCCTTAATCCATGGGAACCACAAATGTTCCAGGGAATTATGGCTGGGGAGCAGCATCCTTTTGGAAGACATGAGATATTGTGGGAAATTAAAGGTAGTATATGTGCACAAAATATTTTGGTGATATTTTCTGTATAAAATGAAGGCAGAAGATGAATATGATAAAAGACAAGAGCCCAGTGCTTCTGAAGTTTATTTCTTGTGCACATATTATTCTCTGTTATTTTGTCCCCAACCTCTCCACCTCAGTCCTCCCTTTTCTTACTGTTTTGTCATTCTGGCACTGCTACACTAGGATTTCCTATAGAGAAGAAGTAATTATAAATGCAGTAGAAATATTTTACTTTCCACTCTCAATTAGGTTAAGAATATGGCTCAATCCTGAAGTTTACCCATACACTGAGAAGTTGTAATTTATTTAAAAGACTTTCTATATTTAAGCAAATTAATACATACCAATTAATTCATTAATTAAATGAGAACTTAATGTGGCATGACTGTTGTAGGCAATGGAGATAAATTGGTGAACAAGATGGGCAAAGATTTCATGATGCTTCTATGAGTTAATGTTATAAAATCATTAAAGTTGTTACAAAGAGGTTTTTTTTTTGAAAATTTTTATTATTATGGAAATTGTCAAACATACAAAAGCAGGGAGAAACTGCAATGTTCCTATCATTTGGTTCACCAATTATTAACACATGGCCAAACTTGTTTAATGTGTAACTCCCATACTTGAAGACTTTTTGAAAGGCACAGTAAAGATGCTTTGATTTTAGCTTATATGACCACCTTCTCTGCTTTGGGATTTAAAAAATAAGGACACAGCTCTTAATTCTTCCAACCTTAGCATCATGAGAAAAGCTTTTCATTCTTCTCGGTAGGCCAACCTCTCATGAGAGGCCCAGGAGTATCCAATCCTGCACTGAGAGCCACTAGAAAATTGGATTGGCCTCACTTTCTGCTGCCTTGCCCCTTGCCACATCATGAATCTGGGGAATGAAATTAAGTTTAGTAACCCAACAACTTGGTATGATCCTGGCCCTAGGGCATGAGTGTCTCCATGCAGTTCACTCTGGACACAGAACTAGTTTTAAAACACCCATCATAAATTTTATCTATATGTGTGTGTGTATATATATATATATATATATATATATATAAAATTTACATATATAATATATAATTTATTTATATATGTGTATATATGTATATGTGTGTGTGTATATATATGCATTCCACCCACCACAGTGAGTATGACCATGGTACAAATGTGAAGGGTTTTACTCCCTATGGGCCCTGATTTTGCTTTCCTCATTAGGAATTCAGCGTTTTACCATTTCACTCGCTGCCAGTCGCTGCCCTGAACAGAAGCCTGCCATCTCAGTGGCTACACTGGTGTAGGTCCTGACATGTCCTGCTTCATGCAGGACAGCCACCCTTCCACCACCATGTCCTTCTGCACCTCTGAAGTGGAGGTAATCCCGTCCCTATAACTCCCAGGCCTATTTCCATTTTCTTTTCGGTACGTGAGTAACACTTTTTTAAGGGTAAAACTACACTGTTAGTTGAAATAGGTTGAAGAGGAAAAGATTATGCAAAAAATGGCATATATATATATATATATATATTTTTTTTCGGTATGTGGGCCTCTCACTGCTGTGGCCTCTCCCGTTGTGGAGCACAGGCTCCGGATGCGCAGGCTCAGTGGCCGTGGCTCACGGGCCCAGCCGCTCCGCGGCATGTGGGATCCTCCCGGACCGGGGCACGAATCCGTGTCCCCTGCATCAGCAGGTGGACTCTCAACCACTGCGCCACCAGGGAAGCCCAAAAAATGGCATATTTTGATGACAGCTTTTTAAAGGGGGGAAAAAAATAAGAGAAAAGCCTAAAAAAAAATATGCTAGAACACTAGCACAATTTGTCCAAAGATGTTAAGATTTGGGATATTATTTCTAATCATTTCTTTACTAAGTTATGTAATTTTCCACATTTTCTAAAATTAATATATTTCAACAGTCAGGAAAAAAAAATAAGGCAAAACACTAAAAACCTCTCCAAAGTCACAGCATTAAAAACAGTAAACAAGATTAAAATGGTATTAAATCATTTTATGATTTACTGGCCAGAGGCTTGTTCAAGAATATGTTATAATAGACATCTTACTGTGAAACAGTATGGCTCTGAAAAACCAGACATATGATTGTGCATATGTTTTGTTTTGTCTTTCTTCTGATTTTAGAGTTCATACATGTCCACTTTAGGAAATTTACAAAATGCAGGAAAACACTGGAAAAGAATAAACATCACCCTTTGTAAACATACTATGGCAACCATGGAGTGGTGCCTCTCTGACGGTGCAAGGAGTAGAGTGAGAGGACAGCCTCCAGTGGCCACACCTTCAGGGTACTCAGCCTCATCCACCCGAGGCCACGCCCCCAGCCCCCTCTCAGCCAATGGCTGAGCTGAGCAGGGGAGGTGGAGGTACTAGAACCAGGCCATTTCTGCCTGACATAAGACTCCCCAACTGACAAGAGTATTCCTTTACAGTTTTGCCCCACGGCTCTGTTAAAACTCCTCTGCCTTCAGTCATAACACAGTCTAAAGTGATCTGGGCTTTCTAGCCATCTCACAGAACATTACACTGATCCATTACATCAATGACATCATGCTGAACGAACAGGTTGAGCAAGAAGGGGTGACGAATATGCTAGAGGCCTTGGTAAGACAGCTGTGCTCCACAGGGTGGAAGATAAGCTTTAGGAGACTCAGAAGCCTACTACCTGAGTAAATTTTTTAGAAGTCCAGTAGTCAGGGGTTTGCCAAGACATCCTCTCAGAAGTAAAAGACAAATTTCTGAATCTTGCATTTCCTACTTCAAAGATGGAAGCAAAGTGCTTGGTGAGCCATTTTGGATTCTGAAGGCAACACATTACCCATCTAGAAATACTTCTCTCGCCCATATACAGAGTGATATGGAAGGCTGCCAACTCTGAGTGGTGCCCTGAGTAGGAATGAGCTCTGCAGCGAATCTAGGCTGCAGTGCAAACAGATATGCTGCTTGGGCCATGTGATTCAGGAGACCCTATGGTGTTGATGATGTCAGGGATGGAAAATGTTGCAGTGTGGCAAGCCCTGGTAAGAGAATCACAACGCAAGTCCTTGGGGTTCTGGAGCAAGGCCATGCCACTTGCAGTGGAGAATTATATGCCTTTTGAGAAATAGCTCCTAGCATGTTACTGGGCCCTGTTAGAGCCGAAATACTTGACCACAGGGCACCAAGTGACTGTTCCTTCAGAATTGCCCATTTGTCCAATTTGTTAGACTCACCAAGTCATAGAGTGGAACAGGCCCAGCAGCAGTCCACAGTAAAATGGAAATGGAATGTCTGGGATTGAGGCCAAGTAGGACTAGAAGGCATGAGCAAGCAGCGTGGGCAGGTAACCCAGACACCATGTGCCCACCATCTTTACACCAGTGCCCCTCCTTCAGCCCACTCATATGGCCACCTATGCAGGAATCTCATACAACCAGATGAAGAAGGAAGAAAAGCCAAGTTTGGGGGTGAGTTGGCTTGATACGTGAATGCAAGCTGAAAGTGGACAGCAGTTGCATTACAGCCAAATTCAGGGTTGGCCTTGAAAGACAGTGGAGATAAAAGTCTTCCCAATAAGCAGAGCTGGGAGCAGTGCACCTGGTCATTGACTTTGTGTGGCAGAAAAAGTAGCCCAAGGTGAGAAAATATACAGATTCCTCAGCAGGTGCCAATGGCCCAGCGAACTGAATAGGGGCCTGGAGGAAAATAAAAAAACTGTACTAGAGGCAAGGAGGTCTGGGATAACAGCAATTTGATGGAGTGGCATGAATTGTGAAGATTTTTGGATCACATGTTAATGTCCATTAGAAACCACTCATGAAAGAAATACTCAACAACCAACTAGACACGAGGACTTGGCCGGTTGACATTAGTTAGCCTTTATCACAGTATGCACATGAGTGGAGTGGCCAAAATGGTAAAGATAAAGGCTACGTAGGAACTCAACAGCATATATGCCCATCACCAAGGCTGATTTGGCTATTGACACCTTGGAAGGTCCAACCTGCCAGCAACAGAGACCAACCTGAATTTCCCGAGTGGCATTATTCTTTGAGGAGACCAACCCATTATTTTATGGCAAGTAAACTATGCTGGGCCCCTTCCATGCTGCAAGAGCCAGTGGTTCATCTTCACAGGGAAAGAGAACTATTTGGAGAATGGGTTTGTTTTTCTTGCCCACATCGCCTCAGCCAACACCACTGTGTAAGAACTTACAGAATGCCTGGTTCACAGGCATAAAATCCCACACAACACAGCATCCAACCTGGGGATCCATTTCACAACAGAGGAGGTATGGGGGTGGCCCCATGACCATGGGGTCCACTCATTATATCATTTACAGCACCACACAAAGCAGTGGCCTTCCATTGGTGGCCTTTTGAAGGTACAACTGAGGTGCTATCTTGGAGACAATAATCTGCAAAAACGGGGTGCCTTCCTTTGGGATGCAGTATAGACACTAAATCAGAGAACTTTATACAGTGACGTGTCCGTTAGAGGAAACATAAGCAACTGAGACCTAAGGGGTGGAAACAGGAGGGGCCTCACTTAACCATCAAACCCAGTGACCCACTGAGGGACTTTGTGCTTTCTGGGCAACTCTGGGCTCACACAGTTGCAGTCCCAGTATCCAAAGGGGCACACTCTTGCCAGGGGACACAGCAAGGGTCCTATTGAACTATAATACATGCTATGGCTACTGCCAGGGCACTTTGTAAATTTATTTATTTATTTACTTTTGGCTGCGTCGGGTCTTTGTTGCTGCATGCCGTCTTTCTCTAGTTGTGGCGAGCAGGGGCTACTCTTCGTTGCAGTATGTGGGCTTCTCATTGCGGTGGCTTCTCTTGTTGTGGAGCATGGCCTCTAAGCACGCAGGTTTCAGTAGTTGTGGCTCGCAGGCTCAGTAGTTGTGGCTCACGGGCTCTAGCGTGCAGGCTCAGTAGTTGTGGTGCATGGGCTTAGTTGCTCCGCGGCAACTAAGATGTGGGGTCTTCCCGGACCAGGGCTCGAACCCGTGTCTCCTGCATTGGCAGGTAGATTCTTAATCACTACGCCACCAGGGAAGTCCCTTCCAGGACACTTTGGATTCCTTGGACCCATACATCAGCAGGTGAAAAGAGTTACCATCATGGCAGGGATAATTGACCCTGACCAGCAGGACCATGAGACAGGATTGCTCATCTTATGCTTGCACATGAGAGCAGGGCAGAGTAATGTACAAATCAGATAATCCAACTAGATTCTTCTTGATAGCCCTTGCCCAGCTGAAACAGTGAACAGACATGTGCAGCAACCCCAGACTGAAATGGGTACAAGGGCTCAGTCCCTGCAGGAATGAGAATTTGGGTCACAACACCAGATAAGTCATCAAGACTTTCCCTCAGGAAGAGAGGCCCACAGTTCCTCAAATATTTGTAGCAAAGGATCTGTGCAGCACAAGGGATGGACTGGGGAAGCCATGGGGGTGCACTGCTCAGATCTCCCTTCAAGAGAACCTGCAGCAATGAGCGTAGTTAACTGTCCATGCTGGAGCCTCTGCCCAGGCTGCACCCAGGCAGTGACTGAGCGTGGTGAGGTCCTAGACACAGTCCATTTCTGGCTGATGCAGGACTCATCCTATGGGCAACCTTTACTCCAGGGTTGACTGACTTTCTCAGAGCTGTGCTGCAGTTTCTGAGGCTCTCCCACCCAATCTTCCTTCCCCCTCTCCTTTCACAGGTGTTGGACCAGCATCACAGTTGGAAGCCTCTCCCTGCACACTCCAACCCCCTCTCCCTTTAATCCGTCACAGGCATTTTCCTCAATGAGTCTCTTGAATTTCTAATTCCATCTGGCATCTGTTTCCCAGAGGACCTGAACTGACATATTGGTGTACAAGAATAAACATTATCAAGTACTGTAAAGTATTTGCTTTGAGTCATAAAGTATTTATTGATTTGAGACCACACTATACTGAATTAGTGCCCATGTATGAGAGATTCCCAAGGCTACAAGCTGTTCAGGCTAGGGCACATAAAAGCACCCTAATTCCCTTGACACCATGTGGCTGAGTTATCAGTTTCCCCCTTTGCCTTAGCTCTCTTGCCAGTGCCACATGTTTAATATTTCAGGGTAAATCTTTTCAACTTCTAACGTGGGTTCTCTATTACCACAATATCTGAATTCTTTGGCCCAAAGTTTACTGTTGATCTTACATGAAGTAATGCAGAACTGGGGCTAGCGAGCAGCTGTAGTCACGAGTGTGTGATATTTTACATTTATTCCTGGTTCACGATGCAGAAAGACTCTACTTTCACTTTTTAAAAGTTATCAAGTTATTAACTTGGAGCTCAAGACTAGGCTGCAGCTCAGGAATAGAAGTGGAATCTAGAAACAGGTGGGCAAGAGTCAGAGACTCAGATGGGGGTCAGGGGTGGAAGGAGGAATGAAGTGTAGGACGAGGGTGTCTATTGCCCACATTATCTGGTAATATAAAATAAAGCTGAATGTTTAACAGATTTTTTTTAACCGCAAAGCTTTGCACACATACAAAGTTGGAACTGCCACAATTTTTACATGAGACACATTTAACTGTACGTGGGCCAAAGATTTCAATTAATTTGTAAGGTTTATATTAATAATACATTTGTAGGGACTTCCCTGGTGGTGCAGTGGTTAAGAATCTGCTTGCCGGCCTTCCCTGATGGTGCAGAGGTTGAGAGTCCGCCTGCTGATGCAGGGGACGCGGGTTCGTGCCCCGGTCCGGGAAGATCCCACATGCCACGGAGCGGCTGGGCCTGTGCGCCATGGCCGCTGAGCCTGCGCGTCCGGAGCCTGTGCTCCGCAACGGGAGAGGCCACAACAGTGAGAGGCCCGCATATCGCAAAAAAAAAAAAAGAATCTGCCTGCCAATGCAGGGGACGCAGGTTTGTGTCCTGGTCCGGGCAGATCCCACATGCAGTGGAGCAACTAAGCCCGTGCGCCATAACTACTGAGCCTGCACTCTAGAGCCCGCGAATCACAACTACTGAAGCCTGCGAGCCTACAGCCTGTGCTCCGCAACAAGAGAAGCCACAGCAATGAGAAGCCCGCACACCGCAATGAAGAGTAGCCCGCGCTCGCCGCAACTAGACAAAGCCCATGCGCAGCAACAAAGACCCAAGGCAGCCAAAACACCCACAAATTAATTAATTAAAAAAATAATATATTTGTAGAATTACTGACAGGTTTTATTTCTGTTGATCATTTTTTTTTTCTCCAATTACTGCAGTAAGACCATATAAATTATAATTTTGGCCCTCTCTTGTTTTTTTATTGGAGTATAATTGCTGTACAATGTTGTATTAGTTTCTGCTGTACAATGAAGTGAATCAGCTGATTCATATATGTATACATATATCCCCTCTCTAGGACCTCCCTCCCACCCCCTATCCCACACATCTAGGTCATCACAGAGCACTGAGCTGAGCTCCCTGTGCTATACAGCAAGTTCCCACTAGCTATCTATTTTATGCATGGTAGTGTATATGTATCAGTTCTTACCTCCCAATTCCCACCTCCCCTTCCCTCCCTGTGTCCACCCTTCCATTCTCTACATCTGCAGCCTTCTCCTAATTCTTTGCAATCCCCAAATTCTTTTCCCAGGGGGAGATTGTTCTAAGTAGACAATGGGCTCTTTTATCTGAACAGGGTTGATTGAGGTCAAAAAAGATTGAGAATATCCATCCAAGAGACTTTCAGTTGTGCCTTTCTAAGTATTTTATCACTATCCTTTAAACAGACTTGTACTGGGGACTTCCCTGGTGGTGCAGTGGTTGAGAATCCGCCTGCCAATGCAGGGGACGCAGGTTCAATCCCTGGCTGGGGAACTAGATCTCATATACATGCTGCAACTAAGTGTTCGTATGCCACAACTAAGGAGCCTGCAAGCCACAACTAAGGAGCCCGCCTGCCACAACTAAGACCCGGCACAACCAAAATAAATAAATTAAAAAACAAAAACAGAACAGACTTGTACTGGAAGAGGATTAAGTTGTACTCACTGGTATTATGGAAGGCCCCAGTATGATGCATTCTTTCCATCAAAGCCCTGCCCTGTTTGTGATTGGTCTTCTCTGTGGTAGCCCCCAGATACCTGCTGCTGGAGGGACATGTGAACCACAACCATATCTACTGCATGGCAATTCTCACTCCATTTTTGAATATGAGAATATCTTTCTCCTACTACGGCCTGCCCATAATCTACCCTTGTTGGAATCATCAGGAAACTGGGAGGTCTCATCAGCCCTGCTGCTGCCAGGGCTGAGACCTCTAACTGCCCCAATGCTGTGTTCCCATCAGAAAAGGAAACTGGGGGTGAACTGATACTTGGTGACCTGACCATGTTATGATGTCCGTGTCCACTCTTAGGCTCAGTCTTCCTCGTACAGACACCTGGGGTTCATGAACAAGTCCCCTGAACGCTGTTCATGTGCAGAACTCATAGGCCATCATTCTTTCCATCTTAGCCTACATGCTTTTGGCTCAAGGTCCTCTGGTGTTCACTTCCCAAGGGCCTGGCCAGTCACTTCCCCAGGGCACAGCCCCTACCAGCTTGTCTGGATTGCAATGAGAACAGGCGGCTGCCATCTTGGGCTTCCTGACCAAAGTTCTTTAACCTCCATTTCCCTTCTCTGGACTCTGAGTACAGAGTCACTGTCTCCCTCTCTCAGTTACTAGGGACACTTCTTTTAGGTGAAAACCCTACCCAGTTAGATACTACAATTACTAATAAATGAAAAAACAAGAGAAATACAAAACTGCATTTACAATTTAACCTGAACTAGGTAAAGAAAAGGAATGTAGAAAGAAAGTCCTGGAAGGAAACATGCCAAAATATGAATAAATGCTCCTCCTGGGTGCCAGGATTGTGGTTCATATTTTTACTGCCTCTTAGCAGCATTATGTACTTTCCCAATTTTCTGCAGTGGTCACGTATCTTTGATCAGCAGGAAAAAAATGGTGTAAGATCCTAGGGAACAACACAAAATATGGTGTTGAAAATCACTGTAAACCAGATAAATTTGTAGTGGCAGAGAATGTGCACAGATATTAGAATTTAGACCCTTGCTGCTAACTGTGGTCATGTAACTACAGTGTGGCCAGTGGAATGTGAAAAGAGGTGTGTGCATTTTCCAGTGGTTGTCTCTAAAGGGACATGGCATGCCTTTCCCCCTCCTTCTCTCCTGATGGTTGGAAGGTGGAAGTAAGAGAGAATGAGGCTCAGAGATGGGAGTGGGAGTCAAGGGTAGTTGACTCTCAGAAAAGAGGGTGGAGTTCAGGGATGGGAGGAAGAATAGGGTAAAACCCATGAAGGGGTGAGCCCTAGAGATGGGCTGAGGCTCAGGGCTAGAAAGAGGCTGAGATGTAGGCCAGAAGTAGTGAAGAGATGTGTGGAAACACCCTGTTTCACACACTGAGATCAGTTTCATATTCTACTCAGTAATTAGAAAAAAAACAACATAGAAAGTCTGTTTTAGGCCCACATTTGATAAGACTGTCCTGGCAGTGATATCGAAATGTCACGCTCCATTCCAATTTCAACTCATTAAAACAGAAGTGGACTGTTTTGTCAGTGGACTATGTGCGGTTCAAGAGCAGCTCGAGCACCCTTCAGAGGAAGATGAGAACCTTGCTTGGCATGACACAATGCTCAATTCTCAGCCAGGAGTCAAGGTTGGGAAAAAGCAGAAGAATGCAGGGAAGGGCTGGCAGAAATCATTCTAGGGAAAAGGAAACACTTTTCTTCTTTGGAAGAAGGCAGGGGTAGGGGAAAGAAATCATGTTTTGAAGAGAAGAGAGGAAAAATTGGTCAAGTCCTCTAACAGATTTAAAGGTATTCTTTTTTTCTTTTTAATTTTTATTGGAGTATGGTTGCTTTACAATGTTGTGTTAGCTTCCACTGAAGATATTCTTAAACATATTGGCTTCACACTATTTCCCCAGCCCTGTTCTAATTTCTCTGTCTATTCCTATTATGTGATTCTATGAGTTCTTGTTAGAATCCGCTTCCAATCATTAGCAGCATGAAGAGGAATCTGGCGTCTTAACCAACGAACCAACAACCAACCAATATATGTGCTTAAATAAAACCAAAGAGACATATAAAATGCAGTCTTGATTATATTTTAGTGGTAAATTAGAGTTTTGAAGTTATATTAACTCTGTTAATATGGGCAGCGACTTAATATTCTAAAAAAATAACTTACTACCGAATATCAGGGTAATACTGTAAGGCAAAGAGCAATGACATGTTGAGTTTTACATAAAAATATGGTAAATTATCCCCATCCTCCAGCCCCCGCCTCCACAGCTGGTTAGCCACTGGAGTGGTGGTCATCAAAAATAATAATAGTAACAATAAGGCTTCCCTGGTGGCGCAGTGGCTGGGAGTCCGCCTGCCGATGCAGGGAACACGGGTTCGTGCCCCGGTCCGGGAAGACCCCACATGCCGCGGAACGGCTGGGCCCGTGAGCCATGGCCGCTGAGCGTGCGCGTCCGGAGCCTGCGCGTCCGGAGCCTGTGCTCCGCAACGGGAGAGGCCACAACAGTGACAGGCCGGCGTACGGCAAAAAAAGAAAAAAAAGTAACAATAATAACTACATGTGTTGGGTACTTAAGAGTCATTTAATTCTTACAACAACTGTATGAACTAAATATTATTAGTTTTATTTTTTAAATGAGGAACGTGAAACTTAGAGATTAAGTAGCCTCAATAATTGGTAGACATGGGAAAAACCGAGGCCAGATAAGGCTGACGCCACAGCCTGGACCATTGACCTCTACAGCTCTGCTATCTAAAACTTAACCCTCTCACCTGGAATGCCTTGAAACAGAAAGCAAGCCACAATGAATAATCTTTATATTTACAAAGTGTTTTATGGTTCACAAAGTACTTTCAAATATGTTGTTTCAGTATATATGTTTATTCATTCTAGGAGGGTCAGCAGCTCAGATATGATCATGTCCCCACTTTCCAGATGAGTTAACTGAAGGCCAGAAAGGTCATCTGACTGTTCCAGGGCTAATAATGAGAACTGCAAAGTCAGGGAAGTCCCCAAGACCACCTCTGAGAACAGCTGCAAGTTCAAGGATCTGGAACACCGCTCTCAGATTCCATAATTTCCCAGAAGGACTCAGAGAATTTGCTGAAAGCTGTTGCACTGGCGTTTATGGTTTATCACAACGAAATGAGACAGATTAGGATCAGCTACAAGAAGAGGTGACTAGGGCGGCGTCCAGGAGGGTCCCACACCTGGAGCTTCCAGCTGCCTTCCCCAGCAGAGCTGTGAGTAGTGCGAATTTGTTCTGGAAACCATGTGTGACATACACACAGAGCATTGCCATGAAGGTAGAGCCTTGATGGCCACAGTTTTTACTGGCACTTGGTCACATAAATATGGTTAACTGCCCAAGTGGCTGACCTTTTAAGTTTTATCTTAAAACCTGAGAAACTTTGACCTAAAGAGGAAGAAAAGCAGGAATCTGCCACAGCCTCTGATTTTTCACATAGTTTTGAAGCTGCTTTAGTAGAAAAACAACCTGTGTCATCACTTTTAGTCAAAACCAGAGAACTAAGATCAAGAAGTTAAGAATGAAATAGAGTGATAGATGTAGAGAACAAACTTATGGTTACCAAGGGGGGAAGGGGGAGTGGGACGAACTGGGGGATTGGGATTGACATTAGACACTACTATGCATAAAATAGATAACTAATGAGGACCCACTGTATAGCACAGGGAACTCTACTTAATGCTCTGTGGTGACCTAATGGGAAGGAAATCTAAAAAAGAGGGGATATATGTATACGAATGACTGATTCATTTTGCTGTACAGTAGAAACTAACACAACATTGTAAAGCAACTATACTCCAATAAAAGTTAAGAAAAAATAAAATAAAATTAATATTCCCCTGGTAAAAAAAAGAAAAAGAATAGATAGAGTCAGGAAAGGTCCAAGCCAGCACCAGCACCCTCGGAATCCCACAGCACACACTCAGCCTGGACGGTAGCAAGCACCTGGGTGCTAGTTGCTTTGCCTTTTCAATCTTTTGTCTCCCTTGACAATGACCTCTTAGATCTTTTGGGTGGAGTGACTGCAACTGAAAATAAAGAATATGGGCGAGAGAAAATAATTTAATTATTTTCTTCCCTTCTCCAAATGAGGCACATAGGTTAAACATACAAGAGGACAAAATGAAACAATCTCAGCATGTAGATGAACAGTGTCTGTTTACATAACTGCACTTGGGAATGCGTAAACACACTGAATACGGGTCAAGTAGCATGTGGCTTTTGAGAAACTGTTTAATGGATCCTTAGCAGCCTAGGAACAGAATCTGAATGGTGACAACTGTGGATAAAGGGACACAGTTGGATTGTGGGAGAAACTAACATTGCTAATCTCTAGATGAGGAGATTAGATTTAGATGGAGAAAATGTCTGGAATTCATAAATAACAGTGGAGGGAAGGCATGAATGGCCAGAAAGTTGTTATTCCTCTGCTTGGCTTTTAGCAGAGTCTGAGGAATTTGCTTGCGTTATTTGAGAAATTCTTGTGGTACTTATGACATAATTAGGCAGAGTTTTTCATAGCTCTGCCTGCCATCCAGACGCTAATGATGGCTGGATAGGAGTTGTTAAATGAGTTTTCCTTCATACTGTCTCTGAGGGTGTTTGGGAGTGCGAGTACCTTGTCAAGCAGTCGCGGCAGGGGTGCAGCAAATCCTCAACCTCTCTTCTACACTGGAGGCAGAGATTAATCCCCAGGCCACATTTACCACCTGACACTGCCCAGAACCTCAGAGAGATTCCAGAATCTTCAGTGCTATGACCATGGTCTCTCGGATGGAGGCTGAGCTTGGCCCAAGAAGGCTCTGTCACCCCAAGGATGTTTGTCTTCCCCACCCTCCCATTCCTCAAAGGCTCTGCCTACAATTTGCTCGGTCTCTCAGCCACCTCAGAAGCAGCCAGCTCCAGCCGGGTGTGGAGAAACTCTGCTAAGTGCACAAGCTGGAGAACGCTAAGCGTGTCTGTGTGCCTTCTAGAACTCACCACCTGGTCTGCTCCAGGGCAGACCCTCTTCTTGAGGTGTTATGCCCGGCATCAGCTTTGACTGCAGATGGAAGGGAGCCCCTGAAAATACACCCTTCTGATCCTAGAAGTGTAGGCTGTGATACTGAGAAAGGGGGACCTGGGCTTCGTGCTTTAAACGCCACCACTGTGATCACCACTCTGACCAGTGGGTCTCAGTCCTAGATGGACATCACAATCACCCAGAGAGCTTAAACACCAAACGAAAGCACCATGCCTAGATTTCATTCCTGAGACTCAGACTTAATCATTCTGGGATGGGGTGTCACCACTGGTAGGCTAATGAGGTACCACAGATAGGTCTCAGCTTTGGCCAGGCTGAGAGCCTCTGACCTAGACCTAGATGACAATCAGATTTTATGGTTATAGAAATTAATTCACTGAGGTAGTATCAGTCCCTGTTCTCCCTTTTGTACTTGAGGAAAGAACAAGGGAAACATGTTTGGGAGGATGGTGTCTGCTGGGAGGGGGACAGAAAGGATGCTTCATCCCCTAACTGAAGGCAGTAAGGAAGCCTGCAGCTGCCCCTAACCTGCAGTTCTACAGGCAGGAGTTGACAGATGTATTCAAATGCTTCAACATGTTCTTTTTTTTTGCGGTACGCGGGCCTCCCACTGTTGTGGCCGCTCACATTGTGGAGCACGGGCTCCGGACGCGCAGGCTCAGCGGCCATGGCTCACGGGCCCAGCCGCTCTGCGGCATGTGGGATCTTCCCGGACCGGGGCACGAACTCATGTCCCCTGCATCGGCAGGCGGACTCTCTTTTTTTTAATTGAACATTTTTTGAGATAATTGTGGGTTCACATGCGATGGTAAGAAATGATACAAGTTCCACGTGCCCTTTACCCACTTCCCTCCATAATAACGTCTTGCAAAACTATAGTTCAGTTCCACAACCATGACACTGACATGTCAGTCTGCTGATCTTATTCAGATTTCCCCAGTTTCACTTGTACTGTGAATTTAGCTACATACGGTTTTAACCCATGTAAATTCATGCGTCCACAACCACAGTCAAGACACAAAACAGTTCCATCACGAGGATCCCCTGTGTTGCCCCTTTATAACCACACCTACCTCCTCCACCCCTCCCCATTCCTCTAACCCCTGACAACCACTAATCTGTCCTCCATTTCTAAAACTTTGTCATTACGAAAGGTTATATAAATGGAATCATACAGAATGTAACCTTTTGGAACTGACTTTTCGTACTCAGCAAAATTCCATGGAGATTCATCCAAGTCATTGCATGTATCAGTGGTATTGCATGAAGCATGCACACCACAGTTCATGAAGCTATTCACCCATCGAAGGATCTCTGGGCTGTTTCCAGTTTTTAGCTATTATGAATAAAGCTGCTATGAACAATCATTTCGGTGTGAAGTTTTCATTTCTTTGGAATAAACACTCAGTACAACTGCTGGATCACAAGGTTTAGTTTTATAAGAAAATTTCCAGTGTGGCTGTATCATTTTATATTCCTACCAGCAATGGGGTCCAGTTTTTTCACATCCTTGTCAGAATTTGGTGTTTTCACTACCCTTTATTTTAGCCTTTCTGATAGGTGTGAAATGACACATAATTGTGGTATAAATTTTTTATTTTTCTTATGTCTAATAACATTGAATATCTTTTCATATGCTATTGCCATCTGGATATCCTCCCTAGTGAAGTGTCTATCAGGTCTTTTGCCCACTTTCTAAATGGATTGGTTGTTTGTGCTGTTGAGTTTTGAGAGTTCTTCATGTATTCTAAATACTAGTTCTTTGTTGAATTCATGTAACTTTTAACATGTGACTCATGAATACATGATTACATTCTGACTATAAAAATAATACAATAGAATAATATTTAGCATAATAATATGAAAGTCCCCCTCATACCCTGCTATCTAATCCCCCTCACGCCCCTAGGGGTAAGCTTTTTTGACAATTTAGTTCAGACCTTTTTTTAAATGGCACAGACACAAAATGGGCTTGATCTCTATACATTTTTCTGAAACTTTTTTTTTTAAACTTAACATCTTGACATGACAGAAAATACATAGTTATGTTATTTTCTCTCTAATCATTCAGCTTTTCAACTTTTCTGTAATCCAGAAAGAAAAACAATAATACCTCGTATCTCCAGGAACCTGAAAGTTTAGAACTTTGTTTCCATGAGTGAAATCTTAAGTGGGAACAAAAAGTGGAGAAAACTCAGAGGACGGCCATGCTACGTCATGGGAAGAGAGAGCCTTGCACTATGTGTATAGGTCCAAGAGACCAGTTTCCTCCCCTGCTGCTGCCACGGCTAACTGGGGAATTTCTTGCCTATCTGAACTCTTGTTTCATCCTCAGCAGAACCACCAAATTGGACACAAATTTCTCTCAGTGCCCTGCCAGCTTTAACGCACTGTCACTCAATTCTCCACGGGTGTGGGGAGCAGGGTCTAGGGGCTAGCACAGAATATCAGTGTCCACACAGGTAAGGGTGGAATGCATCAGCTGCTTTTCTTCTTTCACCCACCCGTAAGGGAAGCCCACTCCAGGACAGACAGAAAATCAGTCCTTTCCTCTCACTGCCTGGGAAACACATATTTCCTAGTGAAAAGAAGAGAACCGTGCTGTCTGTAATATAAGTGAGACTTGCGGGGAAAGGATTTTTTGTTCTCTGAGCTGCTCTGGTATGATAAGACATAGCGCAATGGAACAATAGTGACTGTTTTACTGATTTGTCTTTGCAAAAAAGGTGAAAGACTTGACTCGACATCTTTACCTCCATTCATGGGATATAATGGACAATATGTGGGGCAAAAGCCTTGACTATTGTAAGAGCTGCCATCCTCAGCAGCCTAGATTAAACACACACACACACACACACACACACACACACACACACACACACACACTTATCTGATATGTTTATTCACTTAACAAATACTACTGAATGTCTGTCGTGGGTCAGGAAACCTGCCAGGCAGTGAGATACGATGGTGACCATACACAGAGGGGCCTATAACCTTCAGCATCAGGAAGTGATCCAAACACGGGGCCCCCCTGCTCTTATGGCTTATTAAGGCCTTCTGAAAACTTCCACCAGGGAAGAAAATCTGCAGAACAAGGTGAACTCATGAGAAAAAAGCAGAGTACCTACAAAAGAAAGTGCTAGCAAAAGGGTCTGATGTTTCAAAGCTGCTCTCCTGGGCTTACAGGGTATTTAGTCACAGAAGAGCATGGCTGTGGGGAGAGGGGGAAGATAAATTAGTTTAATGGAGACAAAAACTATTAACTTTCTGGAAATGGAAATGGTGGTAGCATGAATGTGAGTACCTTTTCTGTATCCAGAATTTCCCAAATGATCTGGTATCTCAAAAAGTTAGTTAACAGATGTTTTAAAGATCTTTCCCCCCATCTCTTTAAAAGACATTCTGGTAGTGTGTTTAAAAACAGCCCAGGTGTTTATGTATAGCTGATTCACTTCCTTATACAGCAGAAACTAACACACCATTGTAAAGCAATTATACTCCAATAAAGATGTTAAAAAAAACCCCACAAAACAGCGCAGGACTGAGATCTGGATGGTCTGGGTCTCATTCCAGTTCTGCCCCGTTACATCTAACATTTTGTCATTCAGTGACTTGACGGCGGCCGCTTCCTTGATGGGCTGATCTGACCTAGACTGAGAACGTTTGGTTTCAGTGATGTCATGAGGACAACCGCAAATGTCTGTCACTTTCACAAATGATTTTCAAGACAGATGAGGCAAGAGTTGCTTATGTGCTATGAAAATGTGAAGAGCTCTCATTTTTAAATGTTGTTTGGTTATTAACAAGTTCTGAAATACTAGACACTGTGTTTGAACAGTCTTAGACAATGAAACTACATTGTGTTGACATGGCTTAGTATTTCCTCCTTCTATGTGAATCGTTTCACATTAATCAGGGAAAGTTATTGGCAACCATCACATCTATTTTTATCTAAAGGCAAACGGCTGCAGAATTAAAACCCAATGCTGAGCTGCTTACTATGTTCTAATCACTTAATATACAACTGCATGTAATTCTGAATCCCTCAGTATTTACTTGTACTCCCTACCTGCCCTCTGGCTATAAGCCTGAATTTGTTTCTGTTGGATTTTTTTTTCTTAGATAATTCCCATTCCAAACATTTATGAAGTCAAGCATTATTCGGTATCCAGTTATTTTGATAAGCCAATAGAGAAAAAGTGCAGTTCAGGACAGCAATAGGAGTTTTTCAGGGAAGCAATAAGGTCAAAGAATTTATTGTTGAAGGAGTTTTGGTATAACGGTGGGTGGACACAGTCTGTCTTTAAGAGGGAGGGTGGGGGTAAAGACCTTTAAAACATCTGTTAACTAACTTTTTTTTTTTTTTTTTTTTTTGCGGTACGCGGGCCTCTCACTATTGTGGCCTCTCCCGTTGCGGAGCACAGGCTCCGGATGCGCAGGCTCAGCGGCCATGGCTCACGGGCCCAGCTGCTCCGTGGCATGTGGGATCCTCCCGGACTGGGGCACGAACCCGTGTCCCCTGCATCAGCAGGCGGACTCTCAACCACTGCGCCACCAGGGAAGCCCTGTTAACTAACTTTTTTATTGAAATACCAGCTCATTTGAGAAATTCTCAGTACAGGAAAAACACTCACATTTATGCCACCACCATTTTCATTTCCAGAATGTGGAATAACTTCATACTTTTAATTTAATGTCAGAAAAACACTTGAATGTTTTTTCTTATTGTTTTCTAGAGCTTACTGATTGCAAATCCGCCTCTTATGTTAGTTAGCTCTAAATCCAGAGTTTCCTACAGGGTATTCTACCTGACAATTTCTATTAAAAAAAAAATTCTTGTAGAATATAAAGAAATCAAGAGGACAAGGAGCTACTTGGCTCAGAATAAAAGGGGACATGATCATGAATGATTATTCCTAAGAATTGCAAAAAGACAGATTTTTTGCTGCTATTGTTTACTAGAAAGTAATTCAACTGCATTTATGAAGTATACAATTTGTACTTCAAACAACCCTTTCCTCATTTTCAGTTGTTAAAAATTTATCTGTTCTTCAAGGCCTGGCTCAAATGCCTTGAAGAACAGATAAAACCTTCTGTCCCGATTTGTTTCTCCATCTTCTGTGGCACATAGATGATTTTGCCTTGTGTTTGTAAAAAAAAAAAAAAAAAAAAAATTACCTGCTGCAAAATTCCCTGAGACCTCATCTGTTTTGTTCACTACTATAGTTTCAGAGTCTAACATACAGAAATCTGTTGCATTTCTTTACACTAATAATGAAATATCAGAAAGAGAAAGTAAAAAACAACAACAACAAAATCCCTTTTAAAATTGCATTAAAAAAACCTTAGGAATAAACCTGACCAAGGTGAAAGACTTATGTGCTGAGAACTATAAAGCATTGATAAAGGAAATTAAAGATGATTCAAAGAAATGGAAAGATATCCCACGCTCTTGGATTGGAAGAATGAATATTGTTAAAAATGGACATACTACCCCAAGCAATCTACAGATTGAATGTGATCCCTGTCAAATTACCCATGACATTTTTCACAGAACTAGAACAAATAATCCCAAGATGTATACAGAACAACAAAGGACCCAGAATTGCCAAGCAATCTTGAGGAAAAAGAACAAAGCTGGAGGCATAACCCTCCCAGACTTCAAACAATACTACAAAGCTACAGTAATCAAAACAGCATGGTATTGGCACAAAAACAGACATATGGATCAATGGAACAGAATACAGAGCCCAGAAATAAACCCACACATCTGTGGTCAATTAATCTTCAACAAATGAGGCAAGAATATATGATGGGGCAAAGACAGTCTCTTCAGCAAATGGTGGGAAAGCTGGACAGTTGCATGCAAATCAATGAAATCAGAACACTCCTTTATAACATATACAAAAATAAACTCAAAATGGCTTAAAGACTTAAATATAAGACATGACACCATAAGACTCCTAGAAGAGAACATAGGCAAAAAATTCTCTGACATAAATTGTACCAATGTTTTCTTATGCCAGCCTCCCAAGGCAAAAGAAATAAAAGCAAAAATAAATCAATGGGACCTACTCAAACTTATAAGCTTTTGCACAGGAAAGGAAACCACAAACAAAATGAAAAGACAACTTGTGGACCAGGAGAAAGTATTTGCAAACATGCAGCCAACAAGGGCTTAATTTCCAAAATAAACAAATAGCTTGTACAGCTCAATATCAAAAAAAAAAAAAAAAACCCAATCAAAAAATGGGCAGAAGACATAAATAGACATTTCTCCAAAGAAGAAATACAGTTGACTAATAGGCACATGAAAGGATGCTCAATATCACTAATTATTAGAGAAATGGAAGCCAAAACTACAATAAGGTATCACCTCATACCAGTCAAAATGGTCATCATCAAAAAGTCTACAAATAACAAATGCTGGAGAGAGTGTGGAGAAAAAGGAACACCCCTACACTGTTGGTGGGAATGTAAATTGGTGCAGCCACTACGGAGAACAGTACGGAAGTTCCTTAAAAAACTAAAAACTAAACATAGAGTTACCATAAGACCCTGCAATCCCAGTCCCTGGCATATATTCGGAGAAAACTCTAATTTGAAAAGATACATGCACTTCAATGTTCATAGCAGAACTATTCACAATAGCCAAAACATGGAAACAACCTAAATGTCCATTGACAGATGAATGGATAAATAAGATGTTGTGTGTGTATATACACACACACACACACACACACACACACACATACATACAATGGAATATTACTCAGGCAAAAATGAATGAAGTAATGCCATTTGTAGCAACATGGATGGACCTAAAGATTATCATACTAAGTGAAGTAAGTCAGACAGAGAAAGACAACTCTCATACGATATCACTTATATGTGGAATCTAAAAAAATTATACTAATGAACTTATTTACAAAACAGAAACAGATTCAACAGACATAGAAAACAAATTTACAGTTACCAAAGTGGGGTAGTGAGGGATAAATTAGGAGTTTGGGATTAACAGATAAACACTGCATTAAATAAAATAGATAAATAACAAGGTCCTACTTTATAGCACAGGGACCTATGTTCAGTATCTTGTAATAACCAGTAATGGAAAAAAATCTGAAAACATATATATATAACTGAATCACTTTGCTGTATACCAGAAACAAACACAACATTGTAAATGAACTATTCTTCAATTAAAATAAGTAAATAAATAAATAAAATGCAGTATCATTCAATTAGTTTGCAAGATCAACAGGCTGTTTAACAGCTCCATTTCAACAGCAACAAAACATTAGCATAATTATACATGAAATTAAAAAGATGAGTTTCATGATTTCAAGAGTATTTCTTCCATCTAGGTCTAAGTATTATTTTTTAATCTTTCTTTACTCTGACAGCCATTAAAATTAAACCTCAAAATAAACTGAACCTAGTACTGCTTCATCACATTGTATTGAACTAAGATTAAAAAAAAAAATGAAGCCTATTCAATTACATTGCTCTCATTTAAAGTGTGACTAATAATGATGAGTTTTTAGTAAGAGCAAATATGTTACAAACACAATAATATACATTTTAAAGTCATTTATAATGTTTGTGCCATTTTAAATGATTCTTTTTTTTTTTTTTTTTTTTTTTTGCGGTATGCGGGCCTCTCACTGTTGTGGCCTCTCCTGTTGCGGAGCACAGGCTCTGGACGCGCAGGCTCAGCAGCCATGGCTCACGGGCCCAGCCACTCCACGGCATGTGGGATCTTCCCGGACCGGGGCATGAACCCGTGTCGCCTGCATTGGCAGGCGGACTCTCAACCACTGCGCCACCAGGGAAGCCCTAAATGATTCTCTTTTATTTGCTGGTTTGTGCATGTTTTATGATGCATATGTCAAATTAGTATAACTATACATTGTGACATTATAAACAAGTGTACATGCGATGGGGCTACACCCTCACACATTTTTAGGACAGGGATTTGGATTGTTCTAGGTCGAGTGTCAGCCAGTGGACATTCCATGCAGTCCTCAGTTTGAGTGATACCCACAAATTTTCTCATTCATACAAGATTCCTTGCCCATTTTGGGGTGTTTTCAAGATTTATTTTAATGAGCAAAGTACTCACTGGATGTTGAAGTGTAAATATTATGGTGGATAGAGTTGGGGGACATTCTGGTGATGAATGTTAAGTTATAGGCCTAGTTGCTTCCACCATTAAAACAATTATGAAGAGTGCTGAGAAAATAAAGACAACTAATAAAACTCAAATTGCATGTCAATCAGAGGTAATCAATGATGGTGATACCACATCTTCACAAGGATTGTCCTCTTAGGAATTCTTTTTTTTTCCCCTATGGAAGACCATGTAGGGTTATGAGAGAAAGACTGAAGTGGAAGAGGGAAGCTGCTGGGAAAAATCAGGACTGCTTTAAATGAAGAGTATTCAGGACCACTTCATGATCATGTACAATTCTGAGCCATTTTATTCCATTAAAATTTTTTAATTAATTAATTTAAGCTAAAATGAAAACCAAAACAGTTTATCCATTTTTCCCACTCTCCACCACCTTGCCTCTGGCAACCACCACTGTTCTCTGTATCTATGAGATTGGTATGTTTGTTTTTTTTTTAGATTCCACAAATAAGAGACATCATATAGTGTTTGTCTTAGAGTCTCTGTCTGACATATCATTTAGCATAATTCCCTTGAGGTATGTGTATGTGTGTGTGTCTGTTTATTTCACAATTTCTTTGTCTATTCATCCATTGATGGACCCTTAATTTGCTTCCCTATCTTGGATATTGTAAATAATGCTGCAATGAACATGGAGGTGCATATATCTTTTCAAATTCGTGTTTTCATTTTCTTTGGATAAATAACTGGAAGGGAAATTGCTGGATCATTTGGTGTTTCTACTTTCAATTTTCTGAGGAACCTCTATACTGTTTTCCAAAGTGGTTGCACCAATTTACATTCCCACCAACAGTGCACAAAGATTCCCTTTTCTCCATATCTTTGCCAACACTCGTTATTTCTTGTCTTGTTTTTTTGTTTGTTTTCCAGTATGCGGGCCTCTCACTGTTGTGGCCTCTCCCGTTGCGGAGCACAGGCTCCGGACGCGCAGGCTCCGGACGCGCAGGCTCAGTGGCCATGGCTCACGGGCCTAGCCGCTCTGCGGCATGTGGGATCTTACCGGACCGGGGCACGAACCCGTGTCCCCTGCATCGGCAGGCAGACTCTCAACCACTGCGCCACCAGGGAAGCCCTAAAACAAATTTCTTTAGGGACTTCCCTGGTGGTCCAGTGGTTAAGAATCTGTGCTTCCACTGGTTCCATCCCTGATCAGGGAACTAAGATCCTGCATGCTGCATAGCGTGGCCAATAAATAAATAAAGTAAAATAAAATAAATAAATTTATTTATACCTATATCTTTATCTATGCCTGTCTACATACCTATCCTATTGGTTTTATTTCTCTGGATAACACTGACCGATGCAGGAATGGATTTGCATAGAGATTGGCTAAGGTTAGGAATATTGTCTATACTCGTAGAAACGAGGTTTTCTCTATGGAACGCTGACTAAAGTCAGTTAAGAATCAAATCCATTAACTTGATCTCATAGGACCACCATGGTGTAACATAAGGATCCAAAGTGATGGGCCCTTGTGAGTTCCCTGGTGGCCTGGTGGTTAGGATTCTAGGCTTTCACTATCATGGCCTGGGTTCAATCCCTAGTCTGGGAACTGAGATCCCGTAAGCCGAATGGTGTGGCCAAAACAAGCAAACAAATTTAAAAAATCCAAAGTGATGGGCCCAGACCAAGACCTGCTTTTTTAATAAAGCATTTTATTCTTTAATTGAATTTTATCTATTTGTTTCAAGGTCAGAATGTGAGAACTCAGAATGCCATGAGTTATCACAGCAGAGCTCTTTGCCTCAATTTTTCATTTTAATGGCTGTCACTTTTCCAGTGACAGATCAGGCTGTTTGATGTGTCATCTACAGAAGTGGACCTTATTTTCTATATCAGAGCTCTCTTCAAATATTGACTCTGCAAGAGAAACAAGCATTCCAAAGTCAACAAGCCAGAGTTGGAAAAATGCATTTCTTTTAAAATCATAACTACACATGACCACAAAACAGTTCTGTCTTCTTTTGGAGACCACATCTATTTCTGCTCCAACTGTCAACACCAGTTAAAATGCTGTTTCCTCTGTTCCCAGAGGAAGAAGCATTTTCAAATTCATATTCATGTGTACTCAAAGTCTTCATTAAAAATTTTATTAGAAGATTTTTCTCACAACACTGATGTAAAATTAATTCATTCCACTAAATGCATGGAGAAAGGGGCAACAGGAGTTTGAGTGACTTTTCCAGGAAGAGGTTCAAAGACTAATAAAGGATTTCTAGACTGTGATTTTGTTTCTGTATTTATCTGCATTTAAAATAAATTTCAAATAATAATGAAAAGCTTATGAGACAATGAATATATCCATGCACTATGTACCTTTCATCTATTCATTTCCCAGATCTGTGTGAGCTTTTTGAAACAAAATCAGAAAAATGTGTTTACTACATTACCATCCCCTAGGATTTTGGTTCTGCTGCTTTGAACATCAGCTACTACAGAAGGTTCTCTATATAGAACACACTTTATCTTTTCTAGGGTACAAATGCTAAATTAAACATTCTACATACTATCACAAAAGATCACCAAATCAAACTGTTACATGAATAAAAGCAAGTTGCCCAACAGTATTTACATTGTTATATAAAGTATGTATTAGTATATATATTTATTTAAACAGGAGAAAATATGGAAGAAGAGTTTTCAGTGGATAACTCAAAGGAGATGTGGGGCTGAGGGTAAAAGGAAACCCTTTTAAAATTCCATATCAGAGAGTTCCCAAGATGGTGGAGTAGGAATACCCTGAGGTCACCTCCTCTCATGGGCACACCAAAATCACAACTATTTACAGAGCGACTATTTATGACAAAGACCAGAACCTACCAGCAAAGATCTTCTACAACTAAAGATATAAAGAAGGAACCACAACGAGATGGGTAGGAAGGGCAGAGTCGTGGTATAGTCAAGACCCATACCCACAGGGGGGCAACCCATAAATAAGAGAATAATTAAAATTGCAGAGGTTCTCCCCAAGGAGTGGGGGTCTGAGCTCTACATCAGGCTCCCCAGCCTGGGGGTCCTACAAGGGAAGACAAGCCCCCAGAATGTTTGGCTTTGAAGCCCAGCAGGGCTTACTTTCAGGAGACCCAGAGGGCTGTGGGAAAGACAGATTCCACTCTTAAAAGGCACACACAAAATTTAACACACTCTGGGACCCAGCACAGAGCAGTTATTTGAAAGGAGCCTGGATCAGACCCACCTGCTGACCTTAGAGAGCCTCCCAGAGAGGCAGGAGGCAACTTGAGCTCACCCTGGGGACACAGACACTGGCAACAGCCATTTTGGGGGAACTCATTCTACCACATGGACACTGGTAATGACAAGCACCATTTTGAAATCCTCCCTCTAGAATACTAGCCTCTGGACCCCACCCCAACCCACCCACCAGCCTGTAGGAACCAGTACTGGGACACCTAAGGCCAAGCAACTAGCTGGGTGGGGACACAGCCCCACCCACCAGCAGACAGGCTGCCTTAAGACTCCCTGAGCCCACAGCCACCCCTGAAAATGACCCTGGCCACCACAGAACCCAGGACCTTGTCCCACACAACAGTGCACAGGCATGAAACCCAGTACCCCTAGAGCCCTGCAGCCAGAGACCCCAGGACACAGCACCACCCACCAGTGGGTAGGCATGAGCCCCAGAATACCCTGGGCCATATATATATAGAGTGAGAATACTCCATCCAAAAGCAGCAGATTTTTTTCAAATGCATATGGAACATTCTACAGGATATATCACATACCAGGCTATAAAACAAGTCTCTATAAATTTAAGAAAATTGAAATCATACCAAGCATCTTTTCCAACTACAATGCTATGAGATTAGAAACCATCTACGAGAAAAACAAAAACTGCAAAAAATACAAACACATGGAGGCTAAACAATATGCTACTTACCAACCAATGAATCACTGAAGAAATCAAAGAGGATATAAAAAAATACCTAGAGACAAATGAAAATGAACACATGATGATCCAAAAACTCTGGAATGCAGCAAAAGCAGTTCTAAAAAGTTTATAGTGATACAAGCTTACCTCAGGAAACAAGAAAAATCTCAAATAAACAACCTAACCTTATACTTAAAGGAAGTAGAAAAAGAAGAACAAACAAAACCCAAAGTTAGTACGAGGAAAGAAATCATAAAGATCAGAGCAAAAATAAATAAAATAGAGACTAAAAAACAATAGAAAATATCAATGAAACTAACAGATTGTCCTTTGAAAAGATAAACAAAATTAATAAACGTTTAGCCAGATGCATTGAGAAAACAAGAGAGGGTGAAAATCAATAAAATCAGAAATGAAAAAGGAGAAGTTACAACTGACACCACAGAAATACAAAGAATCATAAGAGATTACTATGAACAACTATATGCCAATAAAATGGACAACCTAGAAGAAATGGACAAATTCCTAGAAATATACAATCTCCCAAACTGAACCAGGAAAAAAATACAAATATCAACAGACCAATTACCAGTAATATAATTTAATCAGTAATAAAATAACTCCCAACAAACAAAAGTCCAGAATCAGACCTTCACAGGTGAATTCTACCAAACATTTAAAGAAGACTAAACACCTATCCTTCTCAAACTACTCTAGAATATTGCAGAGGAAGGAATGCTTCCAAACTCATTTATGAGGCCAGCATCACCCTGACACCAAAACCAACGATATCACAAAAAAGCAAATTACACATCAATATCACTGATGAACACAGATGCAAAAATCCTCAACAAAAAATTAGCAAACTGAATCCAATGATACAGTAAAAGGATCATACACCATGATCAAGTGGGATTTATCCCAGGGATGAAAGGATAGTTCAATATCTGTAAATCAATCATTGTGATACACCACATTAACAACTTAAAAAATGAAAATCAAATGGTCATCTCAACATTTGCAGAAAAAGCTTTTGACAAAATTCAACATCCTTTTATGATAGAAACTCTCCACAAAGTGGGTATAGAGGGAACATACCTCAACATAATAAAAGCCATATATGATAAGCCCACAGCTAACATCACAATCAATGGTGAAATGCTGAAAGCATTTCTTCTAAGATAGGAAGAAGACAAGGATGCCCACACTCAGCACTTTTATTTATAGTATCGTAGGACTTCTCTGGTGGTGCAGTGGTTAAGAATTTGCCTGTCAATGCAGGGGACACAGGTTTGAGCCCTAGTCCAGGAAGATCCCACATGCTGCAGAGCAACTAAGCCCATGCGCTACAACTACTGAGCCTGCACTCTGGAGCCCATGAGCCACGACTACTGAAGCCCACATGCCTAGAGCCTGTGCTCCACAACAAAAGAAGCCACCGCAATGAGAAGCCTGTGCATTGCAATGAAGAGTAGCCCCCACTCGCCACAACTAGAGAAAGCCCATGAACAGCAATGAAGACCCAACACAGCCAAAAATAAATAAATAAAATAAAATTTTTAAAAAACAACAAAAACAAAAACATAGTATTGTAAGTCCTAGCCACAGCAATTACGCAGGAAAAAGAAATAAAAGGAATCCAAATTGGAAAGGAAGCACTAAAAAATGTCTTTGTTTGCAGATTACATGATACTATACATAGAAAATCCTAAAGATGCTACCAAAAGACTACTAGAGCTCATCAATGAATTCAGTAAAGTTGCAGGATACAAATTTAATATATAGAAATCTGTTGCATTTCAACACACTAACAATGAACTATCAGAAAGAGAAATTAAGGAAACAATCCCATTTACAATCACATCAAAAAGAATAAAATACCGGGCTTCCCAGGTGGCGCAGTGGTTGAGAATCTGTCTGCTAATGCAGGGGACATGGGTTCGAGCCCTGGTCTGGGAAGATCCCACATGCTGTGGAGGAACTAGGCCCATGATCCACAACTGCTGAGCCTGCTCCGCAACAAGAGAGGCCATGACAGTGAGAGGCCTGCGCACCGTGATGAAGAGTGGCCCCCGCTTGCCATAACTAGAGAAAACCCTTGCCCAGAAATGAAGACCCAATACAGCAAAAATAAATAAATTAATTAATAAAAACTCCTACCCCCAACATCTTCTTTAAAAACAAACAAAAAAAACAAACAAACAACAACAAAACAACAACAACAAAAAGAATAAAATGCCTAGGGATAAACTGACCTAAAGAGGTAAAATACCTGTACTTGGAAAACCATAAGACACTGATGGAAGAAAATGAAGATAACACAAACAGGTGGAAAAATATACTATGTTCGTGGATTGGAATAATTAATATTATTAAAATGACCATACCACACAAGGCAATCTACAGATTCAATGCAGTCCCTATAAAAATACCAATGGCATTCTCCACAGAACTAGAATAAATAATTTAAAAACTTGTATGGAAACACAAAAGACCCTGAATAGCTATAAACATCTTGAGGAAGAGGAACAGAGCTGGAGGTATCAATCTCCCTGACATCAGACTATACTACAAAGCTACAGCCATCAAAACAGTATCATTCTTGCACAAAGACAGACTTATAGATCAATGGAAAAGAGTAGAGAGCCCAGAAATAAACCCACACGCTTATAGTCAATTAATTAATCCACAACAAAAGAGGCAATAATACAGAATGGATAAAAGACAGTCTCTTTAATAAGTGGTGCAGGGAAAACTGGACAGCTACATGTAAAAGAATGAAATTAGAACATTCTATAACACCATACACAAAAATAAAATAAAAATGGATTAAACACATAAATGTAAGATTGGAAACCACAAAACTTCTAGAAGAAAATATAGGCAGAACACTCTGACATAAATTGTAGCAATATTTTTTTGGATCTGTCTCCTACAGATCCAAAGAAAGATAAAAGCAAAGAAAATAAAAGCAAAAATAAACAAATGGGACCTAATTAAACTTAAAAGCTTTTGCACAGCAAAGGAAAACATCCACGAAATGAAAAAAACAACCTACTGAATGGGAGAAAATATTTGCAAATGATATGACCAATGAGGAGTTAATATCCAATATATATAAACAGCTTATACTACTTAACATCAAAAAAACCCAAACAACCCAATTAAAAAATGGGCAGAACACCTGAACAGACATTTTTCCAAAGAGCACATGCAGATGGCCAACAGGCACATAAAAAGATGCTTATTATCATTAATCATCAGGAAAATGCAAATCAAAACCACAATGAAGTATCACCTCACACCTGTCAGAATGGCTATCAACAAAAAGAACACAAATATTAAATGCTGGTGAGGATGTAGAAAAAAGGGAATCCTCACACTCTGTTGGGAATGTAAATTGGTGCAGCCACTGTGGAAAACAGTATGGAGGTTTCTCAAAAATCTAAAAATAGAACTACCATATGACCAAGCAATTCCACACTTGGGTATAAAAAACCCAAAAACATTAATTTGAAAAGATACATTCACCCCAATGTTCATGTTCATAGTAGTATTATTTACAATAGCCAAAATACGGAAGTAAACTAAGTGTCCATTAAGAAAAGAATGGATAAAGAAGATGTGGTATATATGTGCAATGCAATACCACTCAGCCATAAAAAGGAATGAAATTTTGCCATTTGCAACAACATGGATGGACCTGAAGGGTATCATGCTTAGTGAAAGATGAAGACAGGAGAGACAAATACTCTATGTTATTACTTATATGTGGAATCTACAAAATAAAACACATGAATGACTATAACAACAACAACAAAAACCAGACTCACTGATACAGAGGACAAACTTGTGGTTACCAGAAGGGAGAGGGAAGGAGTGAAAGACAAGATAGGGGTAAGGGATTAAGAGGTACAAAGTATTATGTATAAAATAAATAAACCACAAAGATATTTTGTACCATACAGGGAATATAGCCAATATTTTATAAAAACTATAAATGGAGTATAATCTACAAAAATTTTGAATCACTGTGTTGTACACCCAAGACTAATATTATATTGTAAATCAACTATTCCTCAATTTAAAATAAAAAAGTAAAAAAATTCCATACCAAAATCAATTGGGGGATAGCTAATCAAAACTTTTCAAAAGAGTCAAGGTCATGAAAGATAAGAAAAGACCAAAGTACTGTACAGATTGATGGAGACTAAGGAGAAATGACAACTAAATGTAATATGGTATTGTGGAACAGAAAAAACACATAGTGTAAAAAAATGTGAAATCCAAATAAAAATTGTAGTTTAATTAATAATATTGTACTGGTGTTAACTTCTTGGTTTTGATTAAGTGTACCATGGTTAAGTAAGATGTCTGGGGCCTGATGAAGGGAATTCTCTGTGACTCTTCTGTAAATATAAAATTATTTCAAAATAAAAACTTTAATAATAAAGGAAAAAGGGGAGCTTATAAAAATTGCACTTTCCTAGATCTCACCTCACACTTGATAAAGCAGATCAAGCATGGAAATCTGCATGTTAAATATGCTCCCGGATGATTCTACTGCACATCAGAGTTTAAGAATCCCTATTCCATGTACTTTGAAAAATGTTTTAAAAATTAAGAACCGTGTTTGAAAAAATTAACAAGAATGTATTTATGCATTACTTGTATAATTAAAAGGAATATGAGAACAGTCAGTGGTTGGGCTGGATGTCAGAATTACGGGGAATTTTTTAAAAACCCAAAGACTGGGGCTTCCGGGAAGATGGCGGAAGAGTAAGATGGAGAGATCACCTTCCTCCCCACAGATCCACCAGAAATACATCTACACGTGGAACAACTCCTACAGAACACCTACTGAACGCTGGCGGAAGACCTCAGACCTCCCAAAAGGCAAGAAACTCCCCACGTACCTGGGTAGGGCAAAAGAAAAAAGAATAAACAGAGACAAAAGTATAGGGACGGGACCTGCACCAGTGGGAGGGAGCTGTGAAGGAGGAAATGTTTCCACACACTAGGAAGCCCCTTCGCGGGCGGAGACTGCGGGTGGCGGAGGGGGAAAGCTTCGGGGCTGCGGAGGAGAGCACAGCAACAGGGGTGCGGAGGGCAAAGCGGAGAGATTCCTGCACAGAGGATCAGGGCCGACAGACACTCACCAGCGCGAGAGGCTTGTCTGCTCACCCGCCGGGGCGGGCGGGGGCTGGGAGCTGAGGCTCGGGCTTCGGTCGGAGCGCCGGGAGAGGACTGGGGTTGGCGGCGTGAACACAGCCTGAAGGGGGCTAGTGCGCCACGGCTAGCCGGGAGGGAGTCCGGGAAAAAGTCTGGACCTGCCGAAGAGGCAAAAGACTTTTTCTTCCCTCTTTGTTTCCTGGTGCGTGAGGAGAGGGGATTAAGAGCGCTGCTTAAAGGAACTCCAGAGACGTGTGCGAGCCGCGGCTAAAAGCGCGGACCCCAGAGACGGGCATGAGACGCTAAGGCTGCTGCTGCCGCCACCAAGAAGCCTGGCCGTGAGCACAGGTCACTCTCCACACCCCCCTTCTGGGGAGGCTGTGCAGCCCGCAACTGCCAGGGTCCCGGGATCCAGGGACAACTACCCTGGGAGAACGCACGGTGCGCTTCAGGCAGGTGCAACGTCACACTGGCCTCTGCCGCCACAGGCTCGCCCCACACTCCGTGCCCCTCCCCCCGCCCCCCCCCCCCCGGCCTGAGTGAGCCAGAGTCCCCGAATGAGCGGCTCCTTTAACCCCGTCCTGTCTGAGCGAAGAACAGACGCCCTCCGGCAACCTACACACAGAGGCCGGGCCGGATCCAAAGCTGAGCCCCTGGGAGCTCTGAGAACAAAGAAGAGAAAGGGAAATCTCTCTCCCAGCAGCCTCAGAAGCAGCGCATTAAAGCTTCACAATCAACTTGATGTACCCTGCATCGGTGGAATACATGAATAGAAAACGAATCAACCCAAATTAAGAGGGTGGACTTTGAGAGCAAGATTTATGAATTTTTCCCCTTTTCCTCTTCTTGTGAGTGTGTATGTGTATGCTTCTGTGTGAGATTTTGTCTGTATAGCTTTGCTTCCACCATTTGTCCTAGGGTTCTATCCGTTCATTTTGTTTGTTTTTTAAATTTTTTTTTCTTTTTTTCTCTTAATAATTATTTTAATAACTTTATTATATTTTATCTTACTTTATTTTATTTTACTTTATCTTCTTTCTTTCTTTTTTCCTTCCTTACCTCCTTCCTTCCTTCCTTCCTCCCTCCCTCCCTCCTTTCTTTCTTTCTTCTTCTGCTAATTCTTTCTTTCTGCTTTTTCTCCCTTTTATTCTGAACCATGTGGATGAAAGGCTCTTGGTGCTGCAGGCAGGAGTTAGTGCTGTGCCTCTGAGGTGGGAGAGCCAACTTCAGGACACTGGTCCACAAGAGACCTCCCAGCTCCACATAATATCAAATGGCGAAAATCTCCCAGAGATCTCCATCTCAACACCAGCACCCAGCTTCACTCAACGACCAGCAAGCTACAGTCCTGGACATCCTGTGCCAAACAACTAGCAAGACAGGAACACAACCCCACCCATTAGCAGAGAGGCTGCCTAAAATCATAATAAATCCACAGACACCCCAAAACACACCACCAGACGTGGACCTGCCCACCAGAAAGACAAGATCCAGCCTCATCCTCCAGAACACAGGCACTAGTCCCCTCCACCAGGAAACCTACACAACCCACTGAACCAACCTTAGCCACTGGGGACAGACACCAAAGAAAACGGGAACTACAAACGTGCAGCCTGCGAAAAGGAGACCCCAAACACAGTAAGATAAGCAAAATGAGAAGACAGAAAAACACACAGCAGATGAAGGAGCAAGATAAAAACCCACCAGACCTAACAAATGAAGAGGAAATAGGCAGTCTACCTGAAAAAGAATTCAGAATAATGATAGTAAAGATGATCCAAAATCTTGGAAATAGAATGGACAAAATGCAAGAAACATTTAACAAGGACCTAGAAGAATTAAAGATGAAACAAACAATGATGAACACACAATAAATGAAATTAAAAATACTCTAGATGGGATCAATAGCAGAATAACTGAGGCAGAAGAACGGATAAGTGACCTGGAAGATAAAATAGTGGAAATAACTACTGAAGAGCAGAATAAAGAAAAAAGAATGAAAAGAACTGAGGACAGTCTCAGAGACCTCTGGGACAACATTAAACGCACCAACATTCGAATTATAGGGGTTCCAGAAGAAGAAGAGAAAAAAAAAGGGACTGAGAAGATATTTGAAGAGATTATAGTTGAAAACTTCCCTAATATGGGAAAGGAAATAGTTAATCAAGTCCAGGAAGCACAGAGAGTCCCATACAGGATAAATCCAAGGAGAAATATGCCAAGACACATATTAATCAAACTGTCAAAAATTAAATGCAAAAAAAAATATTAAAAGCAGCAAGGGATAAACAACAAATAACACACAAGGGAATCTCCATAAGGTTAACAGCTGATCTTTCAGCAGAAACTCTGCAAGCCAGAAGGGACTGGCAGGACATATTTAAAGTGATGAAGGAGAAAAACCTGCAACCAAAATTACTCTACCCAGCAAGGATCTCATTCAGATTTGATGGAGAAATTAAAACCTTTACAGACACGCAAAAGCTGAGAGAGTTCAGCACCAACAAACCAGCTTTACAACAACTGCTAAAGGAACTTCTCTAGGCAAGAAGCACAAGAGAAGGAAAAGACCTACAATAACGAACCCAAAACAATTAAGAAAATGGGAATAGGAACATACATATCGATAATTACCTTAAATGTAAATGGACTAAATGCTCCTACCAAAAGACAGATTGGCTGAATGGATACAAAAACAAGACCCACATATTTGCTGTCTACAAGAGACCCACTTCAGACCTAGAGACACATACAGACTGAAAGTGAGGGGATGGAAAAAGATATTTCATGCAAATGGAAACCAAAAGAAAGCTACAGTAGCAATTCTCATATCAGACAAAATAGACTTTAAAATAAAGACTATTAGAAGAGACAAAGAAGGACACTACATAATGATCAAGGGATCGATCCAAGAAGAAGATATAACAATTGTAAATATTTATGGACCCAACATAGGAGCACCTCAATACATAAGGCAAATACTGACAGCCATAAAATGGGAAATCGACAGTAACACATTCATAATAGGGGACTTTAACACCCTACTTTCACCAATGGACAGACTATCCAAAATGAAAATAAATAAGGAAACACAAGCTTTAAATGATACATTAAACAAGATGGACTTAATTGATATTTATAGGACATTCCATCCAAAAACAACAGAATACACATTTTTCTCAAGTGCTAATGGAACATTCTCCAGGATAGATCATATCTTGGGTCACAAGTCAAGCCTTGTTAAATTTAAGAAAATTGCAATTTTTTCAAGTATCTTTTCCGACCACAATGCTATGAGACTAGATATCAATTACAGGAAATGATCTGTAAAAAATACAAACACATGTAGGCTAAACAATACACTACTTAATAACGAAGTGATCACTGAAGAAATCAAAGAGGAAATAAAAAAAAATACCTAGAAACAAATGACAATGGAGACACGATGACCGAAAATCTATGGGATGAAGGAAAAGCAGTTCTAAGAGGGAAGTTTATAGCAATACAATCCTACCTTAAGAAACAGGAAACATCTAGAATAAGCAACCTAACCTTGCACCTAAAGCAATTAGAGAAAGAAGAACAAAAAAACCCCAAAATTAGCAGAAGGAAAGAAATCATAAAAATCAGATCAGAAATAAATGAAAAAGAAATGAAGGAAACGATAGCAAAGATCAATAAAACTAAAAGCTGGTTCTTTGAGAAGATAAACAAAATTGATATACCATTAGCCAGACTCATGAAGAAAAAAAGGTAAAAGACTAAAATCAATAGAATTAGAAATGAAAAAGGAGAAGCAACAACTGACACTGCAGAAATACAAAAGATCATGAGAGATTACTACAAGCAACTCTATGCCAATAAAATGGACAACCTGGAAGAAATGGACAAATTCTTAGACATGCACAACCTGCCAAGACTGAATCAGGAAGAAATAGAAAATATGAACAGACCAATCACAAGCACTGAAATTGAAACTGTGATTAAAAATCTTCCAACAAACAAAAGCCCAGGACCAGATGGCTTCACAGGAGAATTCTATCAAACATTTAGAGAAGAGCTAACACCTATCCTTCACAAACTCTTCCAAAATATAGCAGAGGGAGGAACCCTCCCAAACTCATTCTACGAGGCCACCATCACCCTGATACCAAAACCAGACAAGGATGTCACAAAGAAAGAAAACTACAGGCCAATATCACTGATGAACATAGATGCAAAAATCCTCAACAAAATACTAGCAAACAGAATCCAACAGCACATTAAAAGGATCATACACCATGATCAAGTGGGGTTTATTCCAGGAATGCAAGGATTCTTCAATATACACAAATCAATCAACGTCATACACCATATTAACAAATTGAAGGAGAAAAACCATATGATCATCTCAATAGATGCAGAAAAAGCTTTCAACAAAATTCAACACCCATTCATGATAAAAACCCTGCAGAAAGTAGGCATAGAGGGAACTTTCCTCAACATAATAAAGGCCATATATGACAAACCCACAGCCAATATCATCCTCAATGGTGAAAAACTGAAAGCATTTCCCCTAAGATCAGGAACAAGACAAGGTTGCCCACTCTCACCACTCTTATTCAACATCGTTTTGGAAGTTTTAGCCACAGCAATCAGAGAAGAAAAGGAAATAAAAGGAATCCAAATCGGAAAAGAAGAAGTAAAGCTGTCACTGTTTGCAGATGACATGATACTATACATAGAGAATCCTAAAGATGCTACCAGAAAACTACTAGAGCTAATCAATGAATATGGTAAAGTAGCAGGATACAAAATTAATGCACAGAAATCTCTGGCATTCCTATACACTAATGATGAAAAATCTGAAAGTGACATTAAAAAACACTCCCATTTACCAGTGCAACAAAAAGAATAAAATATCTAGGAATAAACCTACCTAAGGAGACAAAAGATCTGTATGCAGAAAATTATAAGACACTGAGGAAAGAAATTAAAGATGATACAAATAGATGGAGAGATATACCATGTTCTTGGATTGGAAGAATCAACTTTGTGAAAATGACTATACTACCCAAAGCAATCTACAGATTCAATGCAATCCCTATCAAACTACCACTGGCATTTTTCACAGAACTAGAACAAAAAATTTCACAATTTTTGTGGAAACACAAAAGACCCTGAATAGCCAAAGCAGTCCTGAGAACGAAAAACGGAGCTGGAAGAATCAGGCTCCCTGACTTCAGACTATACTACAAAGCTACAGTAATCAAGACAGTATGGTACTGGCACAAAAACAGAAATATAGATCAATGGAACAGGATAGAAAGCCCAGAGATAAACCCACACACATCTGGTCACCTTATCTTTGATAAAGGAGGCAGGAATGTACAGTGGAGAAAGGACAGCGTCTTCAAGAAGTGGTGCTGGGAAAACTGGACAGGTACATGTACAAGTATGAGATTAGATCACTCCCTAACACCATACACAAAAATAAGCTCAAAATTGATTAAAGACCTAAATGTAAGGCCGGAAACTATCAAACTCTTAGAGGAAAACATAGGCAGAACACTCTATGACATAAATCACAGCAAGATCCTTTTTGACCCACCTCCTAGAGAAATGGAAATAAAAACAAAAATAAACAAATGGGACCTAATGAAACTTCAAAGCTTTTGCACAGCAAAGGAAACCATAAACAAGACAAAAAGACAACCCTCAGAATGGGAGAAAATATTTGCAAATGAAGCAACTGACAAAGGATTAATCTCCAAATTTTATAAGCAGCTCATGCAGCTCAATATCAAAAAAACAAACAACCCAATCCAAAAATGGATAGAAGACCTAAATAGACATTTCTCCAAAGAAGATAGACAGACTGCCAACAAACACATGAAAGAATGCTCAACTTCATTAATCATTAGAGAAATGCAAATCAAAACTACAATGAGATATCATCTCACACCAGTCAGAATGGCCATCATTAAAAAATCTAGAAAGAATAAATGCTGGAGAGGGTGTGGAGCAAAGGGAACCCTCTTGCACCGCTGGTGGGAATGTGAATTGGTACAGCCACTATGGAGAACAGTATGGAGGTTCCTTAAAAAACTACAAATAGAACTATCATATGACCCAGCAATCCCACCTCTTGGCATATACCCTGAGAAAACCATGATTCAAAAAGAGTCATGTACCAAAATGTTCATTGCAGCTCTATTTACAATAGCCCGGAGATGGAAACAACCTAAGTGTCCATCATCGGATGAATGGATAAAGAAGATGTGGCACATATATACAATGGAATATTACTCAGCCATAGAAAGAAACGAAATTGAGCTATTTGTAATGAGGTGGATAGACCTAGAGTCTGTCATACAGAGTGAAGTAAGTCAGAAAGAGAAAGACAAATACCGTATGCTAACACATATATATGGAATTTAAGGGAAAAAATGTCATGAAGAACCTAGGGGTAAGACAGGAATAAAGACACAGACCTACTAGAGAATGGACTTGAGGATATGGGGAGGGGGAATGGTAAGCTGTGACAAAGCGAGGGAGTGGCATGGACATATATACACTACCAAACGTAAGGTAGATAGCTAGTGGGAAGCAGCTGCATAGCACAGGGAGATCAGCTCGGTGCTTTGTGACCGCTTGAAGGGGTGGGATAGGGAGGGTGGGAGGGAGGGAGAAGCAAGAGGGAAGAGATATGGGAACATATGTATATGTATAACTGATTCACTTTGTTATAAAGCAGAAACTAACACACCATTGTAAAGCAATTATACTCCAATAAAGATGTTAAAAAAAAGACTTTGTCAAATAAAAGAATAAATAAATAAGTTGATACAAAATTAAAGATATCAACTTAAAATTAATAGTGATAAAAACATTAATTTCGGGAAAAAATTTAAAAAATCCACATGTCAAACAAGTCTTTTTCATTTTGTAAAAACCGAGCATTAAAAAAAATAACAATACTACCATCATCTAGAGATAAACCATCTTCCTATAACTCTAGAAAGATCTTTTGTTTAGAAAGAGGACTTAAGTGAAAACTGATTTCTACCATAAACATATTTTCCCTTTTAATCAAGCAAGCAGTATTTGACAAAGTCCTGGATTATGACATTTCTCCTCTTTTAAATGATGGAGAGGATGGAATTTCAACTAGATTTTTCTAAGCTGTAGACCCAAATCCCATTTTATCTTTTTGAATCTTGAACAGAGGAACCAGGACTCCTACAGTCAATCAAAGTGATGTGATATGTACAAATACTCAATTTAGGAGTCCAAGATTATTGCCTGGAATGTATTAAGGCTTGTGGCCATTTCATAGCTCAGACCAAAGATCTTCAGAAAGGCAATGGCAGAGAACTGAGCAGTAAGTCATTAGCAGTTGTCTGTGTCAATATATTCTAGAGTGTCCTTGGACTTTAAAAAGTTTATAGAAGGATGGCAGCGAGGGAAATAAGGACAACAGAGCTAGGTGAGGGGATATTAACAGAGGCTGGGGATGAGGAGAGGCTGCAATATCATGTGATGCCTCAGTGTCCAAAGAGCACATTGTGTAATCACCTTGCTTGTCCCTCAGTGGGACACAGTCTTTGCCCTCATGCTGAGTTGCATAAGTTGAGATTTCAGTGTTTTGTTTTGTTTTGCCTTATTATTGATGATGCTGTTTATGACGCAAGGGCATCAGGACTTATGGGCTAGAGAAACACCACTCACACTCCCCTCCTCTCTCTCACTTCTCAGTGGCCTGAGTTTGCAGCAAGTTGCAGGGCATATGCCAGGTCACCACAGGAGAGCTGGGAAGTGCCATCTGAGAACAAAATGAGAGGGACAAGTGTGGAGGATTTTCAGGGCTCAGGTATTCAAAAGTATTGCACCAACTGGCAGATATGCTACATGCTTTTTGAGGTTTGTCTGCTTCTGACCATCCCGGCTCCATCAGACATATTTATTAATAAATAAGGAGTGATCCACCAAAGACACTCCAAGTGTGGCCTGTCGATAGGAAGGTTGTTAGAAATTCATATTCTCAGGCCCAAGCCCAGACCTACTGAGTTGGAATCTCTGGGGTAGGGCATAAGAATCTGTGTTTTAACAAGACTTCCAGATGATTTTTAGGCACACCAAGGTTTGGGGAGCCCTGACCTAGTCAACCATCTATAGACTACTCTTCTGAGGAAGAAGGATGTCACTGTGTTATTGGGCAGCAGCAGCATGATGGTGAGTTTATTAAGTGGCCAAAGCCCTACACAGAAGGGCACCAAAGCCAAGATCTCATTGGAAATAGACCAAAGGGCAAAAATCCGTTAGTTTTTGTTTAACTTGCCCATTCTACATCTATGCCAAAGAGTTTGCAAAACACGCCACACCTCTCCAATGACTAATTGTTTTGAAATTGCAGGCAAGAGGAAAGGTGGAGTAGTTCAGAGAATTAAGGCAGACCAAGTTGTTTAGGTAGTTTGAAACTTTTTCTGATCCTTCCACTGACTTTCTGTAAATATGTTGAGAGCCAGGACTGGATCTTACTCATGCTTTTATTGCCAATAACTGGCTCAGTGCCTGGTTCACTATAGCTGCTCAATGAATGTTGAAAACTGAATAAATGAGTGAATAAATGAATGAATGAAATTAAATGAAGCTTTTGCCTTTATTTCTGTGTATTAGTTTTCTATGGCTACCAAAACAAATTACCACTAATTTAGTGTCTTAAACAACAAAAAAAAATTATCTTAAGAGTTTTCCATGTCAGAAGTCCAGCATGGGTCTCACTGGACTAAAATCAAGGTGTCAGCAAGGCTGTATTTCTTTCTGAAGGCTCTAGGGGACAATTCATATCCTTGATCATGTGGGTTGTTGGGAGAATTCAGTTCCTTATGGTTGCAGTACTGAAGTGCCCACTTCTTTGCTGGCTGTCAGGTGGGGGCTTACCAAGGTTCTAGAAGTTGCCTGCATTCCTTGGCTCATGACCTCCTTCCTCTATCCTCAAAGCCAGCAACAGGGAGTTGAGTACCTCTCAGGCACTGAATCTCTCCTGTTTCTGATTCTGCCACATCTCTCTGACTGACCCTTTTGCCTTCTCCCACTTTCAAGAGTTTATATGGTTAGATGCATCCTAATCAAATAAGACCCATATTAAGACTCGTAATCTTCACTATATCTGCAAAGTCTGTTTTGCCACATAAGGTAACATACTTACAAATTCTAGAAATTAGTACATGTACAACTTTGGTGGGCCATACAACACTCTGTTGGACAAAGTATATTAAGAGCATCTGAACCCGAGGAATTTGGAGGGGAACAGGTATGATGTTCTTGTAGAATGCATTGGCACAAGGTATCAATACCCAGAATTGGCCATTTGTGATATGGTGAATTTAGAGAAATCTGTAGCTTTCCACTATCACTACTTTTAAAACTTTCCCTGCTACACTCCCTCCTTCTTCCCTACAGAGCTAGATAGCATGCAAGCTCTTAACCCTTCCTTCTCTTTCCTTTTCCTGTTTCTCAATCAAGACATAATAGGAATAGTTAATAATTATTGATTGTTTTACTATATACTGAATATTTTTACACAAACCATCTCATTAAGTCAGCATATGATCTAAATTCAGTAACTGTATTCTCATTTCAGAGGAAGAGGAGGCTTAGAAAGTTTAAACAACCCATTCAAGATAGTAAATGGTAGAGCTCAGATTCTATCACAAGCTCCTCTTTTTAATCATTACATTACTACCTCCTTGTGATGGCTCATTTTCACATTCTTCCACCCAAGAAATAAACAGCAAACTTAATTCAGGCTTATATGTTCACTAGCTTAATTCAGGCTTATATGTTCACTTATATGTGTAAGAAATCTGTATTAGTCAGGGTTCTCCAGAGAAACAGAACCAATAGGATATATGGATATATATAAGAGGAATTAGCTCGTGCAGTTATGAATGTACAACCTGCAAACTGGAGAACCCAAAAGCTGGTGGTGTAATTTGAATCCAAAGGCCTGAGATTCAGGGGGTCAATGACATAAATCCCAGAGTCTGAAGGCCCATGCTCTAGGAGAATCAGAAGCACTGATGTCTATGCATAGGGGAAGATGGATGTCCCAGAGCACATTTACCCTTCCTACACCATTTTGTTCTATTCAGGCCCTCAATGATTGGATGACCCACCCACATTGGTGAGGGCACTCTTCTTTACTCAGTTTACTAATTCAAATGCTAATCTCTTCTGGAAACACCCTCACAGACACACCCCAAAATAATATTTTACCAGCTATCTGGGAATGTCTGAGCCCAATCAACTTGACACATAAAAATATCTATCGCAGGGCCTCTCATAATAAGATTTCAAGCTGTAACCAACAACGCCAACTTGTGATATGCTGGGATAGGAAGTCAAAACATCTGGTTTCACTTCTTATGCAAACATTTACAAAGCCTAGCAGAGTAGGAGTTTAGGAGAAGAGCATTTGAGAATTCTTTTTCATCCTTTCTATGCCAGAAAAACAAAGCACTTGTTGTTTCGAGTAGCTAGAAAGAAGGTCTAGGGGTGGTCTCAAGAAACTAGTTATTACTATAGACACAATATTTGAACAAAGTCCTTCACTTCTAGATTGAAATTCCATTCCTACTAGAATTGTATCCAAATTGGTCAAAATACTCCCTCAATGTGGGAGCCTGCAAATAGAAATAAGAACTATTGAGTAATGAATTATTTTGCCCTTCTCTTGAATAGTTAACTATTCTTTGTCTAGTTTTATTAATCAGCGTTCAATGACTTATTATTTGTAAATACAGACAGAATACTTTGCTCTTTGCAGACACCATGATAGCTACAGAGGTAAAAAGCAGGAATGAAAAGTTCAGCCACAGATTGAGATGCACTTGGCAGCAGGCAATTATAATATGACATGATCTCATCAGGGTACGATCTCATTTTTATCCTTATCCTGGATGATACCTTAATCAAGAAACCCCCAGGAAACACAGATTTAATTTTAAATGGCTTGTTTGTTTGGAGGCCTAAAATTGTCCCAGGCAGGGCAGGGCAGTCCATTTCCCCTTTGCTCCATCATATATCATTCACAAAAAGAACTGTATTTGTGGAGAACAGGGACCAGACTGTAGTTTCTGCCCACTACCAAAGATTGTTTCACCCTTAGATTTCCCACTAGCTTTCCTGAAAGAAGAGCATCAAATCTAATGTTTCCATGACTTACCCTTTTATTGAAGCCATAAATGAGTATTTAGTATACCCCGTGTTTGCCATATATATAATTTGCCATGAATAATAACCCTATAGCTACGGTGAGTGTTTGTAGTTTAATTTTTTTTTTTTTTTTTTTTGCATTAGCAGGACAGACTCAGTGAAAATGATAATTTGGGTGAGTTTGTCTTCACCCATCTCTTCTCTTTCAGTACTAATTGACTCCTACAATACCAGGAGGACATAAGATGCTACTGGATCCATCTTTTATAACTACCACCTCCAGACTTCCCCCACCTAGAATGTGCTTTTCCAGCATGCATTATGTGGTTTTGGAATTTGTATTGCTGACTTCAAGCCCCTATTCCATAAAACTTCCTGTCCATTTCACCTCTCTTTTCAGAACTTAGCTCTCTGGCAGATTGATAAGGAACCAGCTGCAGGATAGGGTCTATGTCTTATATATATCTGTATTCCCAATGTCTAGGTCACTGCCCAGCTATAATAAAAAATAAGCACACCACGAAGATGTCAATAATAATAGCATACATTTGTAAAGTATCTAATATGTACTAAGCAATTATTTATACAATTTATATGTATTAACTCATTTCCTCTCATGACAACTGTATGAGATAGATTCTAATATTATACTCATTTTACAGATGAGGAAATTAAACCTGTTTATTGAGCTAATGAATGAAAGAATGGAAAGTTACCATATGTAATTAAATGGACCACCTTGAGACAATTCCTTTGGGGTCTGAAAAGGTACTTGGCAGAGTACCTTTACTCAGTCCAGTGTGGGAGAGGACAAGTCTTTTAAATCCCTTCAGTGACACAGTGCCCAACTTCCAGTTTTTCAGGAATCTCTCTTTGTCTATGGTCTTGCTTCAGACAATTCTGCTCCATAATTTTTCTGATTTTAAGGAGCTCCAGGAGTTGGGAGGTCATAAGCACGTTTTCCCAGGTCAGGGAACTTCTGTGGAGAAGTTACAGCTTTGCAATCCAATAATCCCGAGGAATGTAACAGAGATGAGCAGAGAAGGCCGGCCTAACCAGCTACAGAAGCCCGTGGGACAGTGCTGGGCCAGGTTCTTCCTCTTGTCTGCAGAGTCTCTGCATTAGTTTCCCATGCTACTTAAAAAATTACCACAATCTCAGCAGCTTAAAATAACACTCATGTGTTATCTTGGGACTTCCCTGGTGGCGCAGTGGTTAAGAATCCACCTGCCAATGCAGGGGACACGGGTTCGATCCCTGTTCCAGGAAGATCCCACAGGCAACTAAGCCTGTGTGCCACAACTACTGAGCCTGCGCTCTAGAGCCCATGAGCCACAACTACTGAGTCTGCGTGCCGCAACTACTGAAGCCCACATGCCTAAAGCCTGTGCTCTGCAATGAGAGAAGCCACCGCAATGAGAAGCCCACGCACCACAATGAAGAGTAGCCCCAGCTGGCTGCAACTAGAGAAAGCCCGTGCACAGCAATGAAGACCCAATGCAGCCAAAAAAAAAAAAGTAAATAAATTAAAAAAGAAATAACACTCATGTGTTATCTCACAGTTTCTGTGGATCAGGAGCCTAGGAATGGCTTATCTGGATCTTACGAGGCTGCAGTCATAGTGTCACCAGCCTGTGTTCTCATCTAGATGCTTGACTGGGGAAGACTCCACCTCTAAGCTCACAAAGGGTGCTGGCAAAATTCAGCTCCTCACAGTCATAGGCTTGAGGGCCCTGCCTACTTGCTGCTTGTTGACCGGCAGCTGCCCTCAGCTCTTCACCACACAGACTTCCCAATATTGCCCCTTATTTCTTCAAAGTCAGCTACAGAGTTTCTAGAGTGAGTATGTGTTACCAAATTGAACTTGGGTCTGCTCACTTGCTGTGCAACAAAGCCAATTTACTAATACCAGCTTGTGGGGAAGGGAAGTACAGTAAGTCTCCTACATACGAACCTCCAAGTTGAGAACATTCAAAGATGCGAAGGTGTGTTCCATCAATGTCAGGCATGAGTGAAATTGCAGCTTGCCCTCTGTTTCCTATTGCTGACCATCCTTCAGCTCTACCATCTCCCACTTCCTCTCCCTCCTCCAGTCAGTAACTCTTCTTGCCTGTTCACTTGATGCCAGCCCCTGTATGCCAGCTGTTGTACTGTACTACTATACTTTTCAAGGTACTGTACTGTAAGATTAAAAATGCTTTATTTTTTTATGTATTATTTTTGTGAAAAGTATTATAAACCTATTACAGTACAGTACTATATAGCCAACTGTGTTAGTTGGGTACCCAGGCTAACTTTGATGGACGTACGAACAAACTGAACTTACAAATGTACTCTTGGAATGGAACTCATTCATATGTAGGGGACTTACTGTTCAGTGTTTATTGCAGGCACGAAGCAAGGAGTATGGGTGGCTCATGCTCAAAAGACCCAAACTCCCTAATGGTTTTCAGGGAAGTGTTTTTAAAGGCAACATTTGGGGGTGAGGGCTTCAGGATGCATGACTTTCTTCTGATTGGTTGGTAGTGAGGTAACAGGGTGGTGTTTCAAGAATCTCAATCATCAGCCTTCTGGTTCCAATCAGTCTAGGGTCTGTGTACTTATGCCCAGCATGTAGTCACCATCCTCCACCTAGGGGTGGGGGTGGGGGTCTTAGTTCCTGTGGGACAACTCAAAGATATAAATTGAATTGTTACATATATCCCTTGAGAAGGAACTAAGACTCTGTTTTACCGCTGAACTTCTCTTGTTTAACTGCTTTTCCTTTGTTTCTGCATTCCTTCACTTCCCTAATTAGTAACTGCCTATGATGCTTTTTGGAACTCAGGGAAGGACTAAGAGAATAAAGTCTTTTTCTACAAATAAGAAATGGGGGACAGAGAGGGGCTTTTGTACCTGGGAGGGCCCTGCAAGCAAGATGGAATCTTATACATCCTATTGTAATCACTGAGGTTGTTACCTGAAAACTGGGTTCATCTCTTGGTGGGTGTTGAGCCAAAAGACACAACCAAGCCAAAGATGGGGAGAAGGAAGGATTTATTACTTGCAGCAAGTAAGGAGAACATGGGGGATCTTTCCCAAAGCAGTGTCTCCCTGAACGGCAAAATTGGGGAAGTTTTAAGCTAAGGGTACATGCATATTCATGAAGGGGCTTCGGCAGTGGACAAAGTTCAAGTTAATTGTTCAACTGATTGAACTTACAAGGGTTAGAAAAGGTCAATCATCATCTCTTAGGTTCTAGTTGATCTGAGCACTTCAGGCTAATCTTTACCATTGAAAGTGAACTGGGAGTCTTTACAACTGATCTATTATCTTTGCTATTGTTCCATCTCTTGCCTGATAACGGTTGTTTCTGTATTCTTTTTTTCCCTTAAGATCATTAATTACTGAGACCTGTTCTAGGATAAGCACTGTGGCCAGGCTTAGATCACATAATGGCTTAGGCCAAAAATGGCTTCTCTTATGTCAAGAAAGCCATGCCTGGTTCTCCTTCTCTGGGGACCCTGCTACCCTATTTGCTTAGAAAGTGACATTCTATCACCTTTGTCACATTCTATTGTCAGAAGACACAGGTCCAGCCCATACTCAAGCAGAGGACATGAGTACCAGAAGGTGGGATTGTGGGGGGCCACCTTAGAGCCTCTGTGCCACAGTCTCTCAGGACCCTCTTGAAGGAAGTCCCACAAGGCTACACAGAACTGTTAGGTGCCCTGCAGTCAACTAGTATGTGAATGGGTGAGATCAGGAGCCCTGTCTGACCTGTTCATGAAGGTGTCTTGAATCTGAAACAGTGCCCCTTATCCATGTCTGTCCATGAATGAATGAGTGAAAGACTTCTGGTATCATGCGTGTAGCAAAGAAAGGGAATAAACATGATGGGCAGGAATGATGCTAGAAAACATGTTTACCATTAATCTGATGTGTAAAGATGGCTCTTTACTCTTAGTTAACTAGTTTGTTTTATGTAACAGAAGGTCATAGGCAAAGAAATTCTTTAGAAAATTGAGCCAGGAGATAAGGGAGGAGGAAAAAGGCACATTTTCTGGTGGACGGAAACCCAGTCTGCTCTCAGGAAGGCTTGGAGCCCAGGCTCCTGAGTCATTCTGGTTGGCTTTGCTCTTCATAACCTTTGAAAGCACTATAAAAATGTTAACAAGGGTGCCATGCCTTTCATTCTTTTTTATACTACTTACAACTTACAAACCCTTAGGTAGAGTTTTCTTTGAGTCTCAGTCTCCCGGTAGCAACACTGGACACAAAGAGAAAACAGATGGAAAGACAGGGAGATTGAAATGAGGAGGGAAAATTTTAGCCTGAAAGTGGCTCCAAGATCCAGCCAAAGATCAAAGCCAGATATTGCTTGGAGCCATTGAGGACTTAACTATTCTTGTTAGAGCATTTCCTGTGGGGCCCATCACATTGTACTAAATTTGATCCAGGTGTTGAGGCTGCAGGCATGTAAACATGTAGGAGCAGGGACATGAGGACAAGAGCACAGCAGACACTCAAGATGTCACCTTTGCCATTAATTTAAAATGCGTAGAAACAGAGCAGAATTTGACAAATGGCCACGTGCTAGACAAGTTCAACCCTGAAAACATTAGTTGTTGGCCGTGTCCACGTGCTAGTGTGTGTGCACAGGGGTAGATACAGGCATTTGGGAGGGCACACCCAGCCTCACTTTCTATAAATCATGTAGTTATGAAGGGGAGAAATAAGGATCTAAGAGGGAAGAGAAAACATTAGGCTTTTCCTGCACAGCAAGGAAAAGTGAGAAGTACAGGGATCAGAACTCAGAGACTGCCTTTGGTCTCCTCTCCAGCAGATTTTCTAAATTCCAACTGCACAGAAACTTTCAAACAGGATAAAGGATCTATTCACAGGCCAAGCCTTCACAGAAACTTATAAATCAGAACATATCGTATAACCAAGAGGTAGGCCCCAAAATCAGGCCAGGAAAAACTCTAAGAGGGAGGGATTTATTCCCAAGAAGAAAGTGACCACATAAAACAAAACACAAAAAGGCAGTGAATAATCAACGTCACTTTTCCCAGCTGCTATTTGTACTAGGGGTTTCTACCATGCAGGTCTCATCTTCTGTGTCACTGGTAGACCACACTAGCTCACCAGAGGCTCTGAGGACTTGAGTGACTCACTATTTATCTTAAGGTCTTAGGACTTTCTTTGTCTTGTTCCTTTCCTCCAGTCCCTGCCATGTGGCTAATGATGAGACATGTCACTTATCTCCAACACTCACCCATTACTTCTAGATAAACTGGTTGGATGACGGCCTCAAAACACTTAGTATTCTTCCATAAAATGCTCAAACATCTTCCTAACCAATTAACCAAGTAGGGAGCCGGAAGCACTTAAAACCTTTTCAAGCACTGGTCTTTCTGGCCAACGTTTGTGATTATAGATGATATTCAAAGAAGTCATAATTGAACTTTGCTTGAACCCACGAGGCCAGGAGAGCTTTTCTCAAGAGACAGAATGTACAATGGCAAACATTTTACAAACTAATTAGGGACAGTCAGAATTCTTGGAGCTAGTTACAAAGATACGCAGGCACAAAGAGAATTTCCCCTTAGCTCTAGGTAGGAGTCTTTGCGATTCTGGCTGTGCTGCATTCTTTGGGTACACCAGGAGCAAAAAGAATATGTAATAAACTTAACGAACATAAATGTGAACTGGCACGTTAGCTGAATTCCATACACGCCAAGGATGCTCAGAAATGCACAGGAGTGGCAGGAAGATGGTATCAGAACTTGAAATTAAAGCCTTTACTTGACACAATGATGATAAAAAGGAGAGAGAAGACATAGTGAGAGAGGAGAAAGGACACAAACATGGTAAGTGGGTGTCACCTGAGAACTTATGCACAAGACATAGTTGCAACAAAGTTGAAAGGCTATTATGTGCATAAGGACTAAAAGAAATGACAAGGTCAAAACAGGGAAAATCAGATCACCTGGGCCTTGAGCAGGCTGAGAAGCAGAATTCTATTTTGACATTTAAGACAATTCAAATCTTATCAAGATTATATAAAACCATTAAAATTTGTCCTCTAAGCTGACAAAATAACCAAGGCTTTTCTAAAACACTCCCCTTTTTTTCCAATGAGGAATTTCAATGGCTGGATTGAGAGCATAGTAAAGGAGAAATATATGTAAAAAGTCAAATGATCCTGGCTCTCTCTATCACACCAGCCAGTGCATGACATTGGGTGTCACTGTCAATGAGTGATTAACTATTTGGCCCTTATCCCCTTCATTCAGATGGGAAGCACTGACTCTGTATTAGTCTGCTAGCGCTGCTCTCATAAAGTACAACAGACTGGGTGGTTTGAACAATGGAAATCGATTGCCTCACAATTCTGGAAGCCAGAAGTCCAAAATCAAGATGACAGCAGGGTTGGTTTCTTCTGAGGCCTCTTTCCTTGGCTTGGAGATGACCTCTTCTCCCTGTGTCTTCACATGGTCTCCCCTCTGTGTGTATCTGTGTCCTGATCTCTTCTTAAAAAACGCAAGTCATATTAGGACCTACCCTAATGACCTCACTTTGCCTTAATTATCTCTTTAAAGACCCTATCTCCAAGTACAGTCACATTCTAAGGCACTGGGTATTATTCAGCCCACAGCAGACTCTAAGGAAGTAGAGACCAAGGTGGGATATTTCAAAAGATGCTTCTCCCTCTCCAGTTTCTCCCATCATCTGCATACCACCACTCCTAGCTGTGAGCTCTGTTGGATGAGTGAAGGTTCCCAGTCTCCCCTGAGGCCAGGAGTGAGAACCCACTGTGGGGTCTAGTATTTGACCTCAGAGTCCTTCGTGGAAACACGCAAAGGTCAGGGGGAACCCACAGCAGACTTTCCTTCCCTCTCTTCTATGTTGAAACTGCACTTTCTTAGTGGATATTGTGCCTGCATGTGATCCAGTAGAGCTGCATCCTCAAGGTGTATCTGTCATTTCACTCAGAAACACAAAATCTTCGCAAATTTTATCTCAGCTTTCTAAAATGTGATGCACATGCCATTGGCAATACCTGAGACAATATGAATACTATAACAGGGTAAGAGGTAACATTGAATCAAACAGAGAAAAAATTATTCCCTTTTGATCATTTTTTAGTTCTTTGGATTAAACAAAAAATAAGGTGTCAGTTTGGGGTTAATATGTCTTTAACACATGACAGTAATCTTTCTAACAAATAGAGCAGACCTTAGGTCAGAGACTTTAGCAGGTAAAAATAAGCAGCTAGAACTTAATATTGTTTAGTCTCCATGACATTTATTTTTATACTTAAATTCTTATCACCAGCGAGGTGATAAGTATCCATTTATCTTTTTAAATCAATCTGTATTAAAATTGAGTTACAGAAAACATTAAGGGAATCATAGCACAGGTGGTATTTATTTACTTATTATTTTTAAAATTTTTAATTAATTTATTTTAAAATTTGATTTCTTTATTTTTAGCCGCATTGGGTCTTTGTTGCTGCATGCAGGCTTTCTCTAGTTGTGGCAGGCGGGGGCTACTCTTTGTTGCAGTGTGCAGGCATCTCGTGGTGGCTTCTCTTTATTGTGGAGCAGGGGCTCTAGGTGCGCAGGTTTCGGTAGTTGCAGCACGTGGGCTCAGTAGTTGTGGCTCGTGGGCTCTAGAGCGCATGCTCAGTAGTTGTGGCACATGGGCTTAGTTGCTCCGTGGCATGTGGGATCTTCCTGGACCAGGGCTTGAACCCTTGTCCCCTGCATCGGCAGGTGGATTCTTAACCGCACAGGTAGTATTTAAATATGGCAAAAACTGTGCAAGCAATTTTTGTATGGACAAGTTACAAATGACTGAAATTTGGGAAAACCTGTCTTATTTCATTTAATTCTATCAACAACTTTATGAGGTAGGTTTTATTCAGCACATTTTAATGAAGAAGAAACTGAGGCTCAAAGAGTTTGTTGTTTGAGATCACCCATCGAGTTATTCGCAGAGCCAAAATTCACGCGGAGGTGTTGTTTGAGTGCAAAGCTCATGCTCTTTACTACTAAACAACCCCACTTGTTCATCAGGCCCACAACAACTTTTTGAATAAAGAAGGTAAAAGAAAACAACTAAAAGAAACACCTAAAAGAAAACACCTCAGGGATGGGAATGTGACTAAGGAGAGCTAACACAGCTTAGGGTTTAACTGGTATATGAATAAGCACTTCTTCAGTCAGTCGATAATTTGTACTGAGTGTCTGCTACTGCCAGCCAATAAACTTGGTACTGAATTATGATTTTTCTGGGAGTAATGAAAGACATGAGTTCCCAGACAAGAAAAACAAAAATCGTACAAAGCAAAGCAACACAAAACAGTGAGATCTCTTTTTCCATGGAGATCACCAAGTGGCTTGAGAATGATATAACTACCAAAACATCACCCAGACTTGTCTGCAGCAAAGTGCACTGACCTTTTGTTCTGGACCAGAAAGCAAGTATTACTGATCTCCTCTATAAAGGAACATTGCACCATAACTACTTTAAGGCATGGGACGCTAAAGAACAAGGTAGGAGGTTCTCATCCAATCTCTGCTGGTATGAGTTTCTTAGTGTTGGCAATAGTTCCCAGTAATTTTGCCAGAAAAGTCACTGCAGTCTGTTAAAGACTTTACCTAGGTGGACTGCCAAGACAGAAAATTCAAACTGCGACACAGACCAGAATCCAACACACTCACGCTCTCCCACCCCTTCGTACGATCTGTCATAAAAAGAGGAGATCTAAAAACTTAAACCTGCTGGTTAGCAACTGACGCTATGAGGATGAACAATTCTGTAATTTCTATAGTACCAGAACAGCAGCAGGGAGAAGGGAATCAAATGCTTCTCTGCAACCTCTGCCTGTCTGTGGGGCCCTCCATCAGTAGCCACACCCAAGAGGCATACACAGAAATCCAGCATCAGCAACCACTGGTTGCCCCCTCTGATCTTGGGAATCTTGGAGATCTTCTCCTGCTTCAGCTGGATCAGAGAAACAGAAACCCCTAAACAGCAGCCCTCCTTGTGGAGTCAATTTGGGAGTGTCCTTCTACTTCTTTCTTCTTTGTGAAGGGTTCCCAGTTTGCGGGGGGAGCACCTGGAAACTTCTGATGAACTATTTCCCGAGAATCAGTCTCCCCCATGCAGTATCTTGGCACTAACTGCCATTCTTCAGGGGCAGAATTCCCTTTATGCCTAAGCAGACATGATGATCTGTGTTTCTATCAGAATGTACCATCCACTCAGTGGATCCAGCCACCTCGACCACAGGAAGCTATTTTTAATATCCTCCGAAAAATGTTGGGGACCATCACACGATCACATTTGTTCCCTTCATATGGGTTGAGCTGATATGTAATGACAAAAAGTATGAAATAAGAAGTCCTTCTAAATGATGTTAACATTTACTAATCCCAAAGTAACTACATGTTTTTAAAGTAAAGCATATTATGTCTGAGGCAGATTATTTGTTCAGTCTGATGAACAAACAGATTCTCAGAAAAAGGTTTCCTGAGGAACCTCTAGTCTATAGGTTGAAAAACATTATATTATACCATGAGTTCCTTGAAGATAAAGTGATGTTTTATTTAGATTTAAATCCCTAATGCCTAACCCAGTGCCTACCCAGTAGCAAGTGCTTAATAAAAAAATAGATGCATGGGAATGTTTTGTTTTCGCAAACACTTGTGACATTGATGGGGCACTTCCCATGTGCCAGGCACTGGTCTAAATGTTGTACATGTATTAACTCATTTAACCACTGAATAACCCTAGGGGGTAGATGTTTTTACCATCCATATTTACAGATGACAAAACTGAGGCTCAGATATCTTCAGTAATTTGTTCAAGGTCACACGGCAGAGAATTTTAAAAACCAGGAGATAAACTAAGATTTTATTGTTTTTCATGTTTTTAAATGTAACTTCAGAGAGACCACAGCTATGGGTATTCAGTGGGGCCTTGGGCACTGCTGACTGACCATATTAATAGGATGCTACTTTGGTACATATATACAATGGAATATTACTCAGCCATAAATAAAATGAAATAGTGCCATTTGCAGCAAAGTGGATGGACCTAGAGATTATCATATTAAACGAAGTCAGAAAAAGACACATATCATATGATATTACTTATTTGTGGAATCTAAAAAAACGATACAAACGAACTTATTTACAAAATAGAAATAGATTCACAGAGATAGAAAACCATCTTATGGTTACCAAATGGAATAGCGGGGCTGGGGGAGAGATAAACTAGGAGTTTGGGACTAACATATATATACTACTATATATAAAATAGGTAAACAGAAGTACCTACTATATAGCACAGGGAACTATATTCAATATCTTGTAATAACCTATAATGGAAAAGAATCTGAAAAAGGATATATATATATATATGTATAACTGAATCACTTTGCTGTATACTTGAAACTAACACAACATTGTAAATTAACTATACTTCAATTAAAAAATAAAATATAAATAATAGGATGCTACTTGGGCAACTCCACCCCATTTGAGGAGGAATGCATGCCTTTCATGAAGAGGCATTAACCTCCTTGTCTCTAGGCTACTAAGAAACAGTTTCACAAACACGCATCACAGTGTGTATATCCTGCCAGTCCCCACCTGATGTATTTCAGACAGTAAGCTCTCACCTGGTCTCTAAGTAGAATAAGAAATGACAGGAATGAATGCTTGAATGAAGGAATGTCCATTCCTGGAGGAAGGCTTTAAATGACATCAATTACTTTTCTGGCTGGGAGTTTTGTAGCTATATTGTAAGCTCTCCCATGAAAGAAAAGTATGTCAGGGCTTTGTTTCTAGTGCTTGAAGCATTCGAATCTATCAGTAAAAGACACAAAAACATGAGGCAGAGAAGAGGGGAGGCAGAGGCCAGCCCAACACGGTCAATCTGACTCCACTGCATCCCCTTGGCTTTGTGTGCACCAGAGCACAGGCACTATGAGAGATGCAAAGAGAAACATCAGGTGTGATGCCCTCAAGGAGCTCAGGATGGATGACAGAAGGTGAAAGAAACATGGACATCAAAAACCACAATGAAAGGCAAAATGGGACCTGTATTAAAAAAAAATAGAACAGATTTGAACTAAGTGTTCTGGGAGGAGAGAGAGGGATCAGATGACTGCCAGCTAGGGGAAGCAGGAAATGCCAGCCTCTGAACTAGCTGTATTTTGATTAACAGAGATTAGAGGGGAAGGGCTTTCTACACAAACGAAGCTCCCTGGAGATGCTGAGGGAGGGTGGGAGGAGGAGAACAGGCAGTTCATTCCACTTGATTAAGCAGTGGTTGCACACTGGCCAACTCTGTGCTAACCTTCCCCTGGCTAGTACATTATTGTATTTTTTAAAAAAACAAATGTATTTGAATGCCCTGAGGGAAAACATGGGCTCTGTATCAGTCATCATTTTCCATTGCCTAACTTAGGTGTCCATTCACATACTCATGTTACCTGCTGTCCCTGCAGGTTTTAGGATGGGTGAGCCCTGCACAAAAGCAGAGGCAGAGGGTGTCTGGAGGATTGTTGGGGAACAAGGGACTAGGCAGGAGTTTTTAGCCTGGAATTAAGGCAGAGAGGGAGTTGGGGAAGAGTGTGTGTGGATGAGGTTGAATTTGACTGGGAAAAAAATGTACCTTTTTTTTTCACTAACCTCTAACTGAAATTTAGCATTTCCTTCCATTTTGAATGTGATAAAAAAAGAACACAATAGTATTAGCAATATGTGTGACTTTGTCACCAATAAAACTCACAGATGATTTCACATTAGAGTTGTTGCAGAGATCTTAAGCTACTGTTTATGTTCATCAATACTTTGACATTATTGTAGTTATGAGACTTATGCCAGCCCTTGTCATTTAATGAGTTAATGAGGAAGTACATATACTATTATATCAAAAATTTGATACATACTTTGATATAAATTCCATTTAATTGGTTTCCTTTATACTCTTACATGTTTTATTTTACATGTTTTAAAACAGATGGAGAGATATACCATGTTCTTGGATTGGAAAAATCAACATTGTGAAAATGACTATACTACCCAAACCAATCTACAGATTCAATGCAACTCCCATCAAACTACCAATAGCATTTTTCACAGAACTAGAACAAAAAATTTCACAATTTGTATAGAAACACAAAAGACCCTGAAGCCAAAGCAATCTTGAGAAAGAAAAACAGAGCTGGAGGAATCAGGCTCCCTGACTTCAGACTATACTACAAAGCTACAGTCATCAAGACAGTATGGTACTGGCACAAAAACAGAAGTATAGCTCAATGGCACAGTATAGAAAGCCCAAAGATAAACCCATGCATAAAGGAGACAAGAATATACGGTGGATAAAAGACAGCCTCTTCAATAAGTGGTGCTGGGAAAACTTCCTAACACCATACACAAAAATAAACTCAAAATGGATTAAAGAGCTAAATGTAAGGCCAGACACTATAAAACTCTTAGAGGAAAACATAGACAAACGCTCTATGACATAATTCACAGCAATATCCTTTTTGACCCACCATCTGGAGAAATAGAAATAAAACCAAAAATAAACAAATGGGACCTAATGAAACTTCAAAGCTTTTGCACAGCAAAGGAAACCATAAACAAGACAAAAAGACAACCCTCAGAATGGGAGAAAATATTTGCAAACAAAGCAACTGACAAAGGATTAATCTCCAAAATATACAAGCAGCTCATGCAGCTCAATATCAAGAAAACAAACAACCCAATCCAAAAATGGGCAGAAGACATAAATAGACACTTCTCCAAAGAAGATATACAGATAGACAACAAACACATGAAAGGATGCTCAACATCACTAATCATTAGAGAAATGCAAATCAAAATTACAATGAGGTATCACCTCACACCAGTCAGAATGGCCATCATCAAAAAATCTACAAACAATAAATGCTGTAGAGGGTATGGAGAAAAGGGAACCCTCTTGCAGTGTTGGTGGGAATGCAGATTGATACAGCCACTATGGAGAACAGTATGGAGGTTCCTTAAAAAACTAAAACTAGAACTACCATATGACCCAGCAATCCCACTACTGCACATATACCCTGAGAAAACCATAATTCAAAAAGAGTCATGTACCACAATGTTCATTGCAGCACTATTTACAGTAGCCAGGACATGGAAGCAACCAAAGTGTCCATTGACAGTTGAATGGATAAAGATGTGGCACATATATACAATGGAATATTACTCAGCCATAAAAAGAAACAAAATTGAGTTATTTGTAGTGAGGTGGATAGACCTAGAGTCTGTCATACAGAGTGAAGTAAGTCAGAAAGAGAAAAACAAATACCATATGCTAACACATATATACGGAATCTAAAAGAAAAAAAAGGTTCTGAAGAACGTAGGGGCGGGACAGGAATAAAGACGCAGACGTAGAGAATGGATTTGAGGACAGAGGGAGGGGGAAGGGTAAGCTGAGGCAAAGTGAGAGAGTGGCATTGACATATATACTACCAAATGTAAAATAGATAGCTAGTGGGAAGAAGCTGCATAGCACAGGGAGATCAGCTTGGTGCTTTGTGACCACCTAGAGGGATGGTATAGGGAGGGTGGGAGGGAGATGCAAAAGGGAGGGGATATGGGGATATATGTATATGTATAGCTGATTCACTTTGTTAAATAGCAGCAACTAACGCACCACTGTAAAGCAATTATACTCCAATAAAGATGTTAAAAAAATAAAAACAAAACAAACAAAAAAACCCCCCAAAAAACATTACTCTGAGAAGGAGTCCACAGTTTTCACCAGACCATCAAAAGGGGCCATGACACCAAATAGGTTAAAAACCTTTGCTGAAGGTAGCCTGCAACCATGTAACAGAGAGCTTTAAATATCTTCAGCAGTGTGAATTTAATCTCATAGGCCAATGGGAGCCACTGAAGTTTTTTTTTTATGTCAATTATTACTTTTTAGTAATCTGATTGGCACATAATTACTTTTAACTAATTTTATTGAGGTATAATTATAATGAAGCATACCCTTTTTGAAGTTCAGTGAGTTTTGACAAATGTGTAGATACACATGTAACTACCACTAAAATCAAAATACAATTTGGGTAGTAGAAAGTAAAATTTCAAACACTGTACATCTTGCTCTCACATCCTCAAAGGATCCCCACTCTGGGCTTACAAGGGCACCAGCTCTTCACTGAGAGACCCAGAACCTGAACTGTACAGAAGGAGAACAGTCCCCAAAGCAGTGCAGGTTTACCAAGGGATGGCATATTGATAATAAAGGACTTATGTATAGATGGGACACATACAAGAACAGTCTAATGTCAATCTTCAAATATCTACCTATGTAATAACTTACGTAACGTCTATCAAGATCACTTTTCACTTGTTAAGAAAGGGCCAGAATCTGATCTTCCATTCTTACTGGCTGATAGCATGCAATGTTGCTAACCATAGTAGCACATGGATTGATGAGACCTGTTTTATGTTACCCACAACTTAAGTTATATTTTATTGAAACTCCTAAAAAGTATAGACATGCATTAAAAAAAAAAAGTCTCCCATCATCTCCTGGGACTCTGGGAAATCAGCCCAGTTTGGTATGTCAGGTCCTACAAATGTTTACTGAGATGGCATAAGACAAAACAAAGTCATAAGACCATTTGCATTAGGAGTTGTTACATTAGCTGCATTAGGGTAGGTTTCCACCATCTTAAAATCAACTAGGCTTTTCCCCTTTATTTTTTTTAATAAATTTATTTATTATTTATTTATTTTTGCCTGCGTTGGGTCTTTGTTGCTGCGTGCGGGCTCTTCTCTAGTTGCAGTGAGCAGGGGCTACTCTTCATAGTGGTGCGCGGGCTTCTCATTGCGGTGGCTTCTCTTGTTGCAGAGCACAGGCTCTAGGCATGTGGGCTTCAGTAGTTGTAGCATGCAGCCTCAGTAGTTGTGGTGCACAGGCTTAGTTGCTCCACAGCATGTGGGATCTTCCCGGACCAGGGCTCGAAACTGTGTTGCCTGCATTGGCAGGCAGATTCTTAACCAATGCACCACCAGGGAAGTCCCTTTTCCCTTTTAAAAACGAAAATAATCACTCACTTTAGAATGGCTCTCCTAATCTTCTTAAGGAATGCTGAAGTTATTATTGAAACCCTCCAAACATATATTTTTTAGTGTGTGAAGTAAAATTGAAAAGAGATAATTTTCTAGGAGGATATATTTGGAGGTCTTTCCTTGACTATTATACAAGTCTTCTGCCATGTGCTTCCTCGTATTCATGTTAGACAAGCAAATTACACTAAATAAATATATTTGTTCCAATGTAAATTTTCTGCAAGAATGTTCATAAGCCTGTCATTGCATACTAATGATAACAACAGAGGTAAGTAATATACAAGTGATACAAATAATTTTTTTTCCCCATTGTAGATGGTGAGTCTTCTAGTATTTACTTTAATAATAATAGTTCTTGGGACTTCCCTGGTGACACAGTGGTTAAGAATCCACCTGCTAATGCAGGGGACACAGGTTCGAGTCCTGGTCTGGGAAGATCCCACATGCCACCAAGCAACTAAGCCCACGCACCACAACTATGGAGCCTATAGAGCCCGTGAGCCACAACTAATGAGCCCACGTGCAACAACTACCGAAGCCCACGCACCTAGAGCCCCTGCTCCGCAACAAGAGAAGTCACTGCAATGAGAAGGCCGCGCACTACAACAAAGAGTAGCCCCTGCTTGCCACAACTAGAGAAAGCCCGCGTTCAGCAACGAAGACCCAACGCAGCCAAAAATAAATAAATTAATTTTAAAAAACAAGACAAAACAAAACTTAGTGGCTTAAAGGAATCATTTCTTAAAAATAATGATAATAGTTCTCATTTATTGGATGCTGGCTGTGGACCAACATAGTATAAGAATTTATTTACGTATATGTTCTCATTTAATCCACCCAATAACCCTAAAAATAGTATTAATATCCATATTTTTTACAGATGAGGAAACTGAGAGGCACAGAGCCCTAAGAGGCAGATCTGACTCTGTCTTCCAAAATTACATTCCTTTCACTTCCTTATCCTATTCAAAATACATTACTTGTTATCTCACTTTCTAGAGTTTGTTAATTGTGCTTCAAAATCTCATTTTACAACACTTGAATTGAAAGGTATGAACTAAGAGCGATGGATTCTGATTTACAAGGGAGATTCTCATTTTTGTAACTGGTGAGGGGTAAATTCTTAAGGAGAGGACCAAGCTCCACCAAGCCCTCAGGACTAGTTGGCTTCATTCTTCCCTCCAAGACCTTTACTCTGAGCTCCTTCACTATTTACTATAGACTGAATGTTTGTGTCCCCCCAAAACTCATGTGTTAAAACCCTAATCCCCACTGTGATGGTGTTTGGAAATGGAGCCTTTGGGAGGTAATTAGGTCACGAGGGTGGAACCCTAGATGGCATTAGTGCCTTTTTAAGAAGAGATACGAGAGAGTTTTCTTCCCTTCTGCTCTCTCTGCTATATGAGGATATGACTAGTAGATGGCATTCTGCAAACCAGAAGGAAGGCCCCCACCAGACACCAGAGTTGCAGGTGCCTTGATCTTGGACTTCCCAGTGTGAAGAACTGTGAGAAATAAATGTCTGTTGTTTAAAACACTTTGTGGATGGTATTCTGTTACAGCAGTCTGAACTAAGAAACTTCTTTAACTCCCAGTTACTACACAGCCATACAAATGCACCTAAGACTATACCACATCATATTTTTTTCTTTTTTCACTCTTTTAAAGCTATTCTTAGTTATTCTTCCCAAGAGCACATTCTCTAGATAATTTAACAATAATGGCAGAGACTGGCCATAGAACTACTGCAGGGCCTGCTTTAGCTCTCGGTATCAGTACAGTGAACAAGCACATTCATGACTGGTAATCAGAAGGAAACTTGAGCTTCAATTCCAACTGTCCCTTTAAAATTTGTTCAGTTTCCCCTTCCCCTGAATGAAATCCAGCATGTTCCATGACTTTTCTGCTCACTCTTAGGAAATATGACTTCTTAGGTCACTTGATGTCACAAAACAGTCTCCACCCAATAATGAGAATGCCCAGTCCCATGCAATAAAAAGAACTCTTTCTTTGATTTAGTGTTAAATCTTTTCCCTCTCCTAGCAAGAGCAGGCTTCCAGGAAGAGTGGTGGTGGGCCTTTTCTCTCACTCTCAACCTGCTAAGCAAAGCTGGTAGGTCCTTGGGGTTAGAGCGAAGAGGGAAAGGGGTAGAAAGTTCTTCCTTGACTGGTGTCATACCAAAGGGCTTCGCACTGTCTGGCATGGGAGATGCTTAAAGCTGATTCTCCCATAAGGACTACTGTGGGTTCTTCAGAAGTCCCCTTGGTAGGTCCCTACCACTGCAACTCTGCTTGAGAAAACAACAGTTTCTCAACAAATTCCAGCAACATTTAACAACTTCTATTTTGATCTGTCTCATTATCCTCTTTGGTACCTGATAGCTATTCTATCTCAGAGCCTATCCACATTCCCCATTTAACAACCTATAATATTCACCATTACACTAGTTCTATATACTATGGTTCATTGTCACTTGGACATACACTTTGGGTATTAAGTGCAGAATAACATTCCTCTCAACCAGTAAAGCTGTATATTAAAAATGTTGTCTGGCCCTTGTTACAGTACCTGGAAATTTTCTATAATTATTTCCTTTTATTCAAATTTTTTTCCTTTTTTTTGGCCGTGCCACCTTGCAGGACCTTAGTTTCCCGACTAGAAACATAACCTCGGCCCCAGCAGTGAAAGCACCGAGTCCTAACCACTGGACCACCAGGGAATTCCCTCAAAATTTTGTTTTGACTACAATTTGAAAATGGATTATAATACCTCTTCCACAGATGTTACTTCTTTTTTTCAATTTGTTCCACATTTTGGTGGTTTTCAATAAATGGGCACTCAGTGCTGGTCATCCTATGCCTAGACCTGGAATCAAGTCTGTCTCTCCTTACTGATGGAGAATTTTCCTTTGAGCTCATCATGTTTTACATTTTTCTATGTAAGAATGCAGAAGAGGGCATACAGTGAAATTCCTAATCCCCAGAAGATTTGTATCCTAACTGTAGATCACTGCACCATTCATGGTCAATATCACCTGTGCTGCTGATGGGCTTATTAGAGATTCACTAGAATGATGCCGTTTAAAATAACAGTAGCACGTTAATTTTTAAACACTCTAATCCCTTTCCCTCTATCTTACCCTGCCCTCAGAATTATATGAGACCACTCTGGGAATTGCATCACTATGACAGTGACTAGGGTGAGGAGAGTGTGGCATCTAGGATACAAAATTTAAGGAGGTGCTCACTCCACGGTCATGGAAGCTCAGTGCCTCCTTAAAGTTGGCACCCCCGGTGCTTCACTCCCCTCACCCTAGTCCTGTCTCTGTGTATTGGACCTGCGTTTATTCAATAATATTCTTGAGAACTTTCTGTGGGCCAAACACTGTTCTTGATGGTGGACATCCAGAAGGGGTGCAGTCAGATAAAAGTTTCTCCCCTTATTGGATAGTAACAAGAGCCATGGAGGAAGATAAAGCAGAGAAAGGGAATAAGGAAGTTCGAGGGTGGGGTAGGGGGTGTCATTTAAAATAGGGTGGTCAGGGAAATCCTTACTGAGAAGGTGACATTTGAGCAAAGAATTGAAGGAGGTGAAATGTTTTTGAACACTTAAAAAAGTGTTCAAAATATTTTCTGAATTTGTTGCCAATAGTTTATAATGAGTAGATTTCACAAAAATATCTGGCTTCTCTTGACAAATCCAAAGATCGGGCAACATGGAGCCCCATTCCTGTACAACAACGAGATGGAGGTGAGAAGGGCTGGCCACTCTGAACCACGCCAGGGCCTTGTATTGGGCAAGAGTTTTCTGGTTCTTCAAGTCTCCAACTGCCTTCCCTGCTCTGTTAAATCACCTGTCTGTCCCTTGTAAGCATCTGAGTTTGCAAACTTCGGCAAGAATCCTAAAGGGAGAACACACATGCTGCCAGCTTCCCTCCAAGTAGTAACTCAGAGGCTTGGTGGCTATTGCGATGAGATGGTCTGCTCACCAGACCACAGTAAAGCCACTCCACTAGTGAGGCCAAGAGACCTTGCCTCTGGGCTCCAGAGATGAGGGGTGTTTACTAAGTTGCTTGAAACTGAGGGGAGAAGGCACCACTGGGCTGTCTTCTTGCATAGCGACTGGCATTACCAGAACTTTGTTAAAACCCTGCTATCCTAGTTCACACATGTTCTAACTTTCAACTGGTCCTTTTCTTGGAGCAAAAGAAAAAAATAAATAAATTCCAGGGTGTGCAAGGCATGATTTTCTGTCTCAGCAGAATTTTAATACGACAGGCAGTTGCAGTTCTTTGAAACCCCACCTACCTGCTGGCACGTGTCAGTGACAGGAATTTTCCACTTAGGTGAGACGCCCATACCATTCACTGAAACTACCTTGAAGAAGAGATCTGTGGTGGCAGATAGCACTGACAGACATTTCTGAGAAGTGATGACAGGGGTCCCTTCCTGATAGCTAGGAGAGAGGAGGGCATATTGCCGTAACAACTATTACTTATTCTTTAAATGCTTTCGCTGAATTTTTGTTTCTGCAACTATCTGCCTAAATTACAAGATTTTAAACTCAGGCCAAGTAGGTGAGAAGAAGTTAAGACTTCTTAACTTCAACTTACGTAAAAATCTCCACTGTGGAAAGAAAGAAAGGAAAGAAAAGAAAGAAAAGAAAGAAAGAAAGAAAGAAAGAAAGAAGGAAAGAAGGAAAGAAAGAAAGGAAGGAAGGAAGGAAGGAAGGAAAAAAGGAAGAAAGAAAGAAAGAAAGAAAGAAAGAAAGAAAGAAAGAAAGAAAGAAAGAAAAAAGCTAAGTCAGGGTAAACAATGAGGCCCTACTGTATAGCACAGGGAACTATATTCAATATCCTGTGATAAACCATAATGGAAAAGAATAGGTATATGTATAACTGAATCACTTTACAGCAGAAATTAACACAAGGTTGTAAATCAACTATACTTGAATAAAATTTTTAAAAATTTAAAAAGAGTAAAAACAATCTGCACTGTGAAATTGCATGAAACCAGTTTTGTTATAAAATGAAAACAGCTGGGACCACTGTGACTTTGAGGCAGACATAGCGTGTTTGCTTGACAAACGATCTAAGCTTCTGGATGTATTTCAATCAACTCACTATATTTGCACTGGATTAAAAAAATCTCAAACTCTGCCTAGTGTACAGAGTACATTATGTCTCTGCTTTATTTCACAATCAGTTAAAAAGAAAGAAAGAAAAAATAGGGAGCAGGGAGCATACTTCCAATCTTAACTCCAAGTAGGGTATTGGAAAATTGAACTTTCATGTTAGTAAAAATGAAAATCATGGGTAAAAAATTAGAACGATTTTTAAGACAAGTTTGTAAATAACTACTGGGCCATTCACATAACATGAATATTCAGCACACATGAATTGAAGGAAGACATTTTACGGCAACCCAAAGGAAATTTGTGAAGCAGGAGAAATTTCTCTTTGGTGTGCAAAATTTCTCTGTACTGTTCCTCCACCTTTATCAGCCTCTCCTACCCACCGCTCACCTCGCAGTTCTCATAATCATACTCTCTTCCACACTTCAGCCTCCCCCTATCAAAATATGGGTCAATGGGAAGACACAAGAAACTTGTACCAATCTTTTTTTTTTTTTAATTTATTTTTGGCTGCATTGAGTCTTTGTTGCTGTGCGCAGGCTTTCTCTAGTTGCGGCGAGGTGGGCTACTCTTTGTTGTGGTGCGTGGGCTTCTCATTATGGTGGCTTCTCTTGTTATGGAGCATGGGCTCTAGGTGCACGGGCTTCAGTAGTTGTGGCACGCAGGCTCAGTAGTTGTGGCTCGTGGGCTCAGTAGCTGTGGCTCATGGGCTCAGTAGTTGTGGCTCAAGGGCTCTAGAGCACAGGCTCAGTAGTTGTGGCACACGGGCTTAGTTGCTCGCGGCATGTGGGGTCTTCCCAGACCAGGGTTTGAACTCATGTCCCCTGCATTGGCAGGTGGATTCTTAACCACTGCACCACCAGGGAAGCCCCAAATCTTTTTTAAAAAGCTCTGGTTCAAAAATCGCTTCTGATTTTAAGAACATGAGGGAAGGAAGGTCAAGGGAAGAAAGACTGTGTCCCCTTACAAATTCTTAATGCATGTTTCTCCTCTGGAGCAAATTTTTCCAACGATGCTAACCATTTTTACAATGAAAGGTTTTTGTGGTTTTCTTTTGGAAATCAAACATTAAGCAGCAGCATCTGGCCTGCAGATCATTCTATTAACTCTCATAGCTTCTTGTTACATCCATTCCATCAGTAAAGGTGCTTTGCAAATATTTTCTTATGACATCCTGAATAAACATACACTCTAATTATGTAGTAGGCCCAGACTTAGCAAAAGGAAACCAAAAGAAACTGGAGAATTAATTTAATTTCTCCATTAAAAAAAAAAAATCTTCAGAGTTCTTTTTTTAGCTACCCTGTATCCCTTTTCATTCTTTTTTTATTTTACCTGTTAAACCAGTTTGCAAATAACTACTGGCCCCAGCACAAAGCTTGAATACTAAACTCCTATTAACTGCAGGAAAATTTAATTTTAGCGTGACCTTCCACTTTCAAGAAACCACATGTGAGAGAGATATTATTTTAAAATATTCCTTAAGATGCTATAAACCATTTAACAAGAAACACATTTTTTTTAAAATAGAGGAATGCATTTTGGGTACCAGTCTCTTTGCAGTGCCCCAGAAATCACAACGGCAACGAATAATTCTATTTTTGCTGAGATTCACTCTGCCTACATGTTTTCCTTCCATGAATCATTACTAAGGTGCAGCAATGTCTTAGGATGGTCCACAAATAGATGATGGAGGTCAGCCCCTGTCCTCAAGGCCATGTGTTATATGAGAAAACCACCACTTTTTCTCCACTTTCCGTGACCACCCGTCCCTCTCCACTCCCGGCACCTCCTTCCTCCTTGCAGAGGGAGAAGTTTCTCTCTTCCGACTCCTGGTTCCATCCACTTCCTTTCTTCATCAGCTCTCTCTTCTCCTTTTGAACATCTTCCCCTCCTCCTATCCCTTCCTTTCTGGCTAAAAACCTGTACCCATCTCCCCTATTCTAAGAGATGCTTCTTGAGGCTGTGCTGTCACCTCAAGATACTACTGTCAACGTTCTTTCCCTACCAGTCACCCTGAACAAGGACTCTACAGCTTCTCCAACACTGCTTGCATGTGAATCACCTGGGGAACAGCATTCGAAGGCAGATTCTGAGTAGGTAAGGACCTGAGAATCTGCATTTCTAGTAAGCACCCAGGTGATACCCACACTGGAGGGCTCTCTGGTCAATGTGTTCACTCTTGACAGTTCACTTGTCCCTTACCAGCAAATGTCCCTTTCTTTCACCTCAATGAAGTAGTTCCTAAAAGTCACCACTGATCTTCTTACCCTCAAATCCAACAGCTCTTCCCTTTGTCCTTAGTGTCTTTAATCTGTACACAGTATCACTTATCACCAGTGGTCACCTGCCATCCTTCTCTTGATATTTCTCCTCTTGGGTTCACTGCCATGATACTCCTTTGGCTCTTCTTCCACAGGCAACTCCAGTTTCCTCTGATTGTAGTCCTTCCTCCTCTTGCCACCTGAAGGAACCTAGTTACCACCCAGGTGATGACCCTCAAATTCAGTATTTGCTCTTTGGTTTATCTTTGTCTCTGTTCTTTCCCTCAGGAATTATCCAATTTCATGACTTCAGTGTGCATTTTTCAGACGTGTATTTCTAATGGGACCTTTTCCCCAAATCACATTCCAACCTCCAACTAGCCATCAGTTATCTCCACCTGGACAAGCTGCTCACACCTGAAACTTACGTTTTAAACCAAACTCAAGACCTAACTAATTTCTATGCCTCACTTTTCTATTCCTATGAATGGTGTCATTATTACTCCGGTCACACAAGCTCTCGACCTCTGAGTTATCCTTGGTTTTCCTGTCCCTTTATATGGCATCATTAACTCTAAGCCAGAAGGGCAGGGAAGGCAGCTCACAGGATCCAGCAATGAGTGAGTTGAGAGGATTGGACTGGGAGATTTGCTAACCACATTTCCAGCTACAATTTAGTGACACCTTTATGTCCTGATGATAAGTCTAGATACAGCTCAGCTAATCCACCAGCTTAAACTTCTGCCTGTTCTTCACCTCCCCCTTTCTACCTTCTCTTTTAATTTTCATTTGCATCCACATCTCCTATTTCCTTTTCATTCCTCTCTTATCTCCTTCTTTCTTTGTTCTTCTCTTTCTCTTCCATTGGTAATCAATCATACCTTTTAAAAGGAATCACATTCCCTTTGCCTCTCCCAATTAGCACTCATTTAGTGAATAACATCTCTCCAGTCCTACCCACTTCTCATCTACCTATCTCACATTTTATTTCCTCACCACGCTCATTCTTGTCAGCCCTCTTAATCCTCAAACAGTTCCAGGAGAACAAAGACCATTCCTACGTTATTCATTATTTTATCTTGTGTCCCCTGGTGCCTGGCACTGAGTAGGTGCTCAGTAAGTGTTTGTTAAAGAAAGAAAGAAGGGGAGGAAAGGGGGAAGAGAGAGAATATGATCCCCATTTTGCAGATAAGTAACTAAGGCTCCAAGAGGTTAAGCCACTTGCCTACAGTCATACACTTAACTGTATGGAGACAGGTTGCTATGTTTGTTCTGTCTAAAGCTAAAGCCTGTATTAAGGACACTGCATTTCTGGGTCCCTAGCTCTGCATTAGGTGGCCCAGGAGGAGACAAATATGTATAAGACAAAGGCTCTGCCCCCAAGAAGTACACAATTTAGTAAGGGAGCTAAATATACAAATAACTGTAATATAAAGTAGGGTATAATCATGAGTTCACATTTTCTAAAAAGATTTGTTTAGTACCTGGTTTCTTGGTAAATAATTTTAGAGTGTGACAGAATAAAAAAGTTAGTAAACAGTGTTCAGATGGAAGGCTCTCCTCTTCCCTGGAGCCTTGTGTTTGACATTACTAAGAAGAAGAGTCTTGAAATCCAAGCAAAGATGACTTTCCCTCACATGTCAGACCCAGAGGCCCAAGTTAATGGAGATTCCACTGTAGTTCCCAGCCTAAAACCAGATTCAAGGCACTTAGGAGCAAGTTTTAACTGCTGGCTGCCAAGAGCAGAAACAGTGTCATTTAAAGGTGCTGCCAGCTTACTGTCTTCTACAAGTTGGTACAAAAGAGGAAGATTCTCTTAGGCTTGGAAGAGAAAGAAAGCTAATTCTTTTTTTTTTTTAAGCCTAGAGTAGATACACAATGTAGGTCTCTCTTGTAATTTTTCATTTTCAGATGGTTTATCACAAAACTGTTTGGTCTTCAGAAGAAAAGTTGGGCACGCCCTTCTGGATGCTTAGTGAACAGACTGGGTAGTATGCCCAAATCACGCAAGCCTATGAGGGTAGAATGCCAATAGCAAACAAGTATGTATTATACTGGGGTTAGTGTGGAATGCAGCTCTGGAATGCAAAATTTTAATATCATAAGGGTAGCATTAGTCATGGACAAGTAGGTTCCACATGTGTTTCTTACATTTCTCAGTTTCCACCAGTTTGGGCTCAAAGATTTTCATAAATCAGACATTTCAAATCAGAGGGAATAAGGGTGTTGGTACACTGGGCTATCTATTTGAAAAAAAAAAAAGTTAAATCATTGCCTTAACCTTCCGTGAAAAAAATATATCAGGTGTGTTTAAAAATTTAAGTAGGGACTTCCCTAGTGGCACAGCGGTTAAGAATCTCCTGCCAATGCAGGGGACATGGGTTTGATCCCTGGTCCAAGAAGATACCACATGCCGTGGAGTAACTAAGCCCATGAGCCACAACTACTGAGCCCATGTGCTGCAACTACTGAAGCCTGCATGCCTAGAGCCTGTACTCCACAACAAGAGAAGCCACCGCAATGAGAAGCCTGTGCACCGCAACGAAGAGGAGCCCCCGCTCGCCGCAACTAGAGAAAGCCCGCGCACAGCAACGAAGAGCCAATGCGGCCAAAAATAAATAAATTAATTAATATTTTTTAAAAAGTTAAGTAAGTTTAAGTAAAATTTCAAACTATAAAAGTACTAGAAAAAGTGTGGAATAGGTGAATCATTTTCCACCTGTAGGGTAAATAAAGGCCTTTTAGCATGACACCAAAGGCAGAACCATGAAGCACAAGATTACATTTAAGTATACTTAAAAATGAAAAAAGAAGACTTTTATATTGCCAGAAAATGCACTGAAACAATGGCAAAATTAAAAACTAGAACATATTTAAAATATATGTGATAAGGAATTTACATTTCTATAGTCCTTCAATTCAAAAAGGAGGAAATATATCCTTGCTATAAAGAGATAAAACAATTTTTTAAAAAGTTCTATAATTCCTCAGCTAACAGATTGCCAAAAATACATACGAATCATCATATCTACTTACAGCAAGCATATAGGAAAATGACCCCTCATACAGGATTAGTGAGAGAATAATTGCTACCATTTTTGTGAAGGATACTTTGGTAATTTGTACCACAAAACCTTCAAAATGGACGCAGCAATCCTACTCCTAGGAATTTATCCTAGAACATTATTAGAAAAACACAAATCAATATATGTCCAAGACATTTATTGTGGCATTGTTTGTAACAGTGAAAAACTGAAATAATCTAAATGTTCAATCATGGAAGAGTTAAATATATTTTAATCCAATCACACCGTAGAATATCCTGCTGCTATTAAAAAATCACAATCTGGATATGTTTTTCCTGACACAAAGTTATTTAAGATATGCTGTTAAGTGAAAAAAAAATCACATTACACAACTTGTATAATAGTTTCTTTTTAAAAAAACGGACATCAAGTTTATATGTGGAATCTTAAAAAATGATACAAATGTACTTATTTACAAGACAGAAATAGACTCACAGACATAGAAAACCAACTTATGGTTACCAAAGGGGAAAGGGCCAGGAGGAATAAATTAGGAGTTTGGGATTAAAATATACACACTACTATATACAAAATAGATAACCAACAAGGACCTACTATATAGCACAGGGAACTATACTCAATATCTTGTAATAACCTATAATGGAAGAGAATGTAAAAAAAAGAGTATATATATGTAACTGAATCACTTTCCTATATACCTGAAACTAACAAACACAGCATTGTAAATCAACTATATTTCAATAAAAATTTAAAAAAAATTAAATACAAATTAAAAAGGATATCAGACAACACAACTTGTATGATAATTTCTTTTAAAATTATATAGATATATATGTATATATACACATATGTGTGTGCTAATATATGAATATATATGTGTGTATGTATTAATATATACATACACATGCAGAGAGAGAGAGAGAGAGAGAGAGAAAATGAGCCAGATAGTAGCTAAGGGCCCCATTGGGGTTGAACTGGCTTTGAAGATCCCGTGAAACTTGTATTAGATTAACACCACCTTCAAGGCCTTTGAGAGTTCAACACCCTCCCCTGAAGTTTACTTCTTCATGTTTCCAACTGCCTTTGCACTTCTGTACCCCTGTGCACTGATCTTATTTCACCTCATAAAACTCAGATGTAAAACTTAGTCATTTCACAATAAATCCACTCCCACTAAGCCTTTGATGAGTTTTTGCTGACTTTATTGAAGTTTTAAGGAGGGTGGTGGTGATCACTTCACTCCTGTCTCAATAGCTCTTCAGCCTTTCTCCTGATTGATTCCTGGGAAGCTTTGGTGTCAGCCAACATCTGGCCCCAAGAAGAAGGTAATAAAATAAGATTCTCTCTTGATCATTAGATATGTGTATGTATATATATGTATGTGTTGTTTATGTACATGTATATATGTGTGTATATATAATAACGTATGTATACATATACATATATATGTATAATATCCTTTGGCTCCCTGGATATTTAAAAATCCAGGAAATTATTATTCAAAAGTTAACAGTGGTTATCACTACATAGTGGGAGTTCAAATGACTTTTATATTCTTCTTCATACTTTTCTAAATTTTCTGAAATTTTTTTTTTTTTTTTTTTTTTTTTTTTTTTTGCGGTGCGCGGGCCTCTCACTGTTGTGGCCTCTCCCGTTGCGGAGCGCAGGCCCAGCGGCCATGGCTCACGGGCCCAGCCGCTCCGCGGCATGCGGGATCTTCCCAGACCGGGGCACGAACCCGTGTACCCCTGCATTGGCAGGCGGACTCTCAACCACCGCGCCACCGGGGAAGCCCCTGAAATTTTTATAAGCATGTACTATTATTACAATAAGAGAAAAAACTTTTAAAGTTATTTCAATTTTAAAGGGTAGAGGCGTAGTATTAACGACAAAGCAGTTTTTCTCTGGATTTGTCCACACCTGCCTTGCAGAAACCCAGTCCTTTCCAATTCACCCCACATTGTTTAAGGAACCTAGGGAGGCGTCCCACGGCCACCCTATAACCAGCCGTCTTGCCTACTACGTTAGTCTCCCATTTGCATCTCTCCTGCCTTGACATCCCCCACCAGTACCCCAAAGGGCATCCCTCCTCACGCGACCCTCAAAAGCCCCACACTACTGCTGGTCAATGCCCTCCAGCATCTCGGCCAAGGGACCCGAGGTCTCCCAAGGCCTCTATCCCCTATCTTTGCCCAAACTGACCTTCTTCTACTGACCTTCCCTTTTGCAGCTACTACAGAGGACACGGCTACCTTCCAGAACCAGTTGTGGCTTCTTTTCCCTTTTTCTACCTTTGATAGAAAGGAAAGATAAAAAATAAACAGGGCTTAATGTCCAGAGCAGTCCTGCAGTTTTTCCTCCTTCTCAGGTCAGAGAGAACAAGGGATGCCTGTATTCCTGCCTTCCTGGAAATCTCACTACAAGGCCCTGTCAGGAGTCTGCCTGGACGAGCTGGACCAGCCACGCAGGAGTGACAGAAGCCTCTCTGGCTCCCAGTCTACCTGTTTGGTGGAGTGGTGGAGGACCAAACAGGAGTACCTCCAGTAAGTCCCCCGAGTAGATTATGACTACCGTCCCACCTGTGCCAGTCTGCTGGAGATGTGCCAATATACCCTCTCACCAAGGTTGAACCTTGCTATGGAAGGGTCAACCCCTTACAGTCGACCCCCCTGCAGAGGATGTGTGGGCGAGAGGAGCACTACCAAGGCCATAAATTACGGCCTCCGATAACGGTCTCCATATGGCTTCACAACCTCAGGATGGGGAATATACAAAATCTGGGGTCAAGTCTCAAAAGGCCTATGTGGCCAAAAAAACCACACGAAATACATGGGCTTCCAAAGAGAAAAACAAAAATCTCAGGATCTCTGGCAAACTGGCTGGCCCCAGGCATGATAAGGCTTGCAGCTATGTTTTGCTTTAGGTCACTCACCTGAAGGGGTGAGAGAGTTACTATGCATATATCCCAGGGAAGAACATTCTAGGAAGAAGAAATAGTCCAGGAGAAGATTCTGAGCAAGGGAGGTTGCTCAGTGTCTTCAATCAAAAGCTAGTGTGGCTTGGGCCGCTCTCACATCCGAGATGGCCCACACTCTGTCTACGGAGTGCGTTTCTCCCTGAACAAACTGTCCTTCTCTTTACCAGGGCTCGCCCTTGAATTCTTTCCTGTGCGAAGCCAGAAACCCACACTCCGCGACAGTCCCAGGGACTGCCTGAGACCTGAGACGTGACCGTCCTCTCGTGCCCCACTCTCTTTCCTGCAGTATCTTTTCTGGCGCCCAACCTGAGGCCTCAGAGGGCACAATCTCCATCTGCCTACTGGGCTACGCTCCCCCTCTGAAGGGTGACTGGGACTTGTCCCCAGCCTTGTAGATGGATCTGGCCATGAAGGAGCCCATCGAGGCCAAGGCTTTTCTCCCCTGATCTTTCTCATTCTACTATCGCTTTCTCTTTGGACTGGAGAAGACCCACCAGGAAGACCACCGGACATCCACATTAAGACCCCACGGCAAGTAACTGACAACCTGGTTGGGCGAGTTTCCCCTGTGGCTCCTCGAGCCCAGGTCCCCCTCCCTTCTTGTGCTTCGTCCCAGTCCAGTTCCGGGACGCTGGAACTGCACCGGGACTCCGTGAGTCCCCCTCTAGATGTGTGCCCAGTGGTCCCCCAGTGTTCTCAGGGCTTACAGCCTCATTGCACACCCGACTGGATGTTGCAGGGGACCCTCCGTCGAGAGGGTCACAGTCCCTTCCCCGCGGGAAGCGTCGCAGCTGTGCATCTTCCTAGTCCCAGTCTTCCTTTTTTTTTTCCGGGGATCTTCACCCCAGATATTGCACCCCCGAATGGAAGTGTGGGAGAGCACTTCTCTCGTGGGGTTCGTGGGCGGACTTTATCAACCCCTGAGCAGAGGAAGCAGGTGAGCACCTTTCTCGGCAGGCTTAGAATCTCCCTTGGGAAGCCTCCTGGCTGTACACCTTCCCTCCTGTCCTGGATTTCTCTTATATCCTCCTTCTCTCCTGACCTCTTGGACTGTCTATTGATCCTTGAGCCTCCTTGCTGGCTTTGTCAGCAGGTTGGGCATTGCCTCTTCTGTGGAGAGGTAGCCCTCCTCAACTTCACAAGGACCATATCCTGAGGGGAGTTTTTGCCTTGTATTGTTGTCACTGCCTTGTGGTCCTCCAGCCCTACCCTTTGGCTCTATTTGTTTCTCTTTCTTTTGTTGCAGTAGGGATAAAGTTAACCTGTTTAGTTGGCTCAGGGCCTGGGTCTCCTTTCTCCCTCTCTGAAGGATTTAGGCCCTGAGACTCTGGTTGCTTTTTCTGCCCCTGGCTCTTGTTTGTTTCCTTGACTAATCCAAGGGGCCTCCTCAGGCTAACCGACCAGGCAGACTTTCGGTGCTCATAGGGACCCCACTGTTGACACTGGGAGAACGCCAGGACAAATAACTACCATCTGTCCAGGATCCATTAGACCGACGTCTTGTCAAGACATCCCAACAAAAAATGGGGCAACTACAAGCAGCCTGAGGGACTTCCTGCTAGAATTCATACTTAGCTAATTGGGGAAAATTTAGACAGGATGGTTTAAGAAAAAAGAAATTAATTTTCTTTTGCAGTACTGCATGACCCCAATACAAACTAGGGGACCAAGAGATCTGGCCAGAAAATGGGTCACTGAATCACAACACCATCTTGCAGCTGGACCTGTTTAGTAAAAGGAAAGGCAAATGAGGGGAAGTTCTATATGTCCAAATGTTCATGACCCTATTCCAATATACAGGTCTGAACGAACTCCTGCTGTGTGTGCCTGGCTCACATCCCTTCAAAGTGCCTCTTCCCCCACAGGAGCCTGATGTTTTAGATACCTTTATGATCAACCTCCCCGAGGTCCACAACCGGGATATCCTTCTTCCCCCAGTTCTGAGGGGGGACAGTTTTCCACACCATTTACCCCTAATGCCCCATCTGGGGAGCTGGAGACCCCAGACCCTCCCCATAAACCAGCTCATGGATTTGGTCTTTGGAGTATTTAACAATAGAGATAGGGTTGAAGAGGCAAAAAGGATTCAGGTACAACAGCTAACAGCACAATTACTGGAGGCAGCCCTACCCCTGCACCACCTCAGGGTTACCCTCCCTTGCAAAGACCCGTGGTGAGGACAGGATCCAGGAAGCCTGCATCAGAGCCACTGTCTCATTGAGAAAACAACTGTTTTAAGCGTGGCCAAGAGGGCCACTAGAAGAACAAATGCTCCCTGGATGGGAAAAGTCCACTGGGACCCTGCCCGACATGCAAACAAGAGGGCCACTGGAAGTGGCTTTATTCCATAGTATATATGTTCCACATCTTCTTTATCCATTCATCTGTCGATGGACACTTAGGTTGCTTCCATGTCCTAGCTATTGTAAATAGTGCTGCAATGAACATTGTGGTACATGATTCTTTTTGAATTATGGTTTTCTCAGGGTATATGCCCAGTAGTGGGATGGCTGGGTCATACAGTTCTAGTTTTAGTTTTTTAAGGAACCTCCATACTGTTCTCCATAGTGGCTGTATCAATTTACATTCCCACCAACAGTGCATGAGGTTTCCCTTTTCTCCATACCTTCTACAGCATTAACTGTCTGTAGACTTTTTGATGATGGCCATTCTGAGTGGTGCGAGGTGATACCTCATTGTAGTTTTGATTTGCATTTCTCTAATAATTAGTGATGTTGAGCAGTAGTTCATGTGCCTCTTAGCCATCTGTATGTCTTCTTTGGAGAAATATCTACTTAGGTCTTCTGCCCATTTTTGGCTTGGGTTGTTTGTTTTTTTGATATTGAGCTGCATGAGCAGTTTGTATATTTTGGAGATTAATCCTTTGTCTGTTTCATTTGCAAATATTTTCTCCCATTCTGAGGGTTGTCTTTTCATCTTGTTTATGATTTCCTTTGCTGTGCAAAAGCTTTTAAGTTTCATTAGGTCCCATTTGTTTATTTTTGTTTTTATTTCCCTTACTCTAGGACATGGGTCAAAAAGGATCTTGCTGTGATTTATGTCAGAGTGTTCTGCCTATGTTTTCCTCCAAGCGTTTTATAGTGTCTGGCCTTACATTTGGTTTTTAACCCATTTTGAGTTTATTTTTATGTATGATGTTAGGGTATGTTCTAATTTCGTTCTCTTACATGTATCTGTCCATTTTTCCCAGCACCACTGATTTAAGAGGTTGTCTTTTCCCATTGTATATTCTTGCCTCCTTTGTCAAAGATAAAGTGACCATATGTGTGTGGGTTTATCTCTGGGCTTTCTATCCTGTTCCATTGATCTATATTTCTGTTTTTGTGCCAGTACCATACTGTCTTGATGACTGTAGCTTTGTAGTATAGTCTGAAGTCAGGGAGCCTAATTCCTCCAGCTCCGTTTTTCTTTCTTAAGATTGCTTTGGATATTCAGGGTCTTTTTTGTTTCCACACAAATTGTAAAATTTCTTGTTTTAGTTCTGTGAAAAATGCCATTGGTAATTTGATAGGGATTGCAAAGATTGCTTTGGGTAGTATAGTCATTTTCACAATATTGATTCTTCCAATCCAGGAGCATGGTATATCTCTCCATCTGTTTGTGTCATCTTTGATTTCTTTCATCATTGTCTTATAGTTTTCTGAGTACAGGTCTTTTGCCTCCTTAGCTAGGTTTATTCCTAGGTGTTTTATTCTTTTTGTTGTGATGGTAAATGGGATTGTTTCCTTAATTTCTCTTTCTGATCTTTCTGATCAGATTTCTCTTTCTGATTTCTTTCTGATCTGTGTATAGGGATGCAAGAGATTTCTGTGCATTAATTCTGTATCCTGCAACTTTACCAAATTCATTGATTAGTTCTAGTAGATTTCTGGTGGCATCTTTAGGATTTTCTATGTATAGTATCATGTCATCAGCAAACAGTGACAGTTTTACTTCTTCTTTTCCAATTGTATTCCTTTTATTTCTTTTTCTTCTCTGATTGCTGTGGCTAGGACTTCCAAAACTATGTTGAATAATAGTGGCAAGAGTAGACATCCTTGTTTTGTTCCTGATGTTAGAGGAAATGCTTTCAGTTTTTCACCATTGAGAATGATGTTTGCTGTGGGTTTGTCGTATATGACTTTTATTATGTTGAGGTAGATTCCCTCTATGCCCACTTTCTGCAGTGTTTTTATCATAAATGGACGTTGAATTTTGTCAAAAGCTTTTTCTGCATCTATTGAGATAATATGGTTTTTGTTCTTTAATTTGTTAATATGGTGTATCACATTGATTGTTTTGCATATATTGTTTTTTATAAAGTTATTTATTCATTTATTTACTTGTTTTTGATTGTGTTGGGTCTTCATTGTTGCACACGAGCTTTCTCTAGTTGCGGCGAGCAGGAGCTACTCTTTGTTGAGTTGCGCAGTTCTTCATTGTGGTGGCTTCTCTTGTTGTGGAGCCTGGGCTCTAGGCACGAGGGCTTTAGTAGTTGTGGCACGCAGGCTCAGTAGTTGTGACACACGGGCTTAGTTGCTCCGTGGCATGTGGGATCTTCCCAGACCGGGGCACGAACCCGTGTCCCCTGCATCGCAGGCAGACTCCCAACCACTGCGCCACCAGGGAAGCCCCATATAAATTTAGTCTTTACATGACCTGAGGTGTGGCTCCAAAAATAATCCAAAGCCCACCAATCCATTTACTGCTCCCCAAACCTTCCCTATTTATCTTAAGAGGCTTGTAAGTATTAAACAAAGGGGAAACAAAGTCATCCTAGGAGGAACTTGCCTGTACCTTTGAGATGCAAATGTCCTATCCGGTCTTTTCAGGAACCCTTATCTCTGCAATCTTTTTAAACTGCAAATTTTGAAAAAAGGGGTAAATCATTTGGAACTTATCAAGGACAAATAAAAATCCTAAGCATCTTTTCCATAAATATGAGTAAAAAGGGTTTAGCCATCTAGACAAGTGAGCTTGACTTGTTCCATCTGCCAGAAACCAAATTTTAATCCAACCTCTTTTGTAGACTGATGGGTTTTACACTGCTGTACCTGACTGATGGCTGAAATTTTGGAATGGGAACTATGAGGCCTCTGTGAGTGTTCGTATGTATCTATGTGTGTGCCGTAGATGTATGGTATTGCCAAAAATTAATTCATAAAAGAGCTCTGTTTAATTGACTTAAAGGAAATTAAGTGCTTATATAAATACTCGGAAATAGAAAAAATCTGGCTAGAATGAATTTCAGGTTCATGTCATCTGGAAAATATTCAGTTCTAAACTGATATCTGGTATTGAAGGTGGCTTAAGCTTGTTGGTTTGATTAATATAGACATGCCTTTAGAGTCATCAGTGTTAAGCATAATACTTACTAGACCTTATTATATCTACTGCTAATTTGTCAGCAAGAAAAGTAACTCAATGTGGGAAAAAAATTTTTAAGGAAAGTAAGATATGTGTTTTCAGTAAAAGAAGGTGTGAGGAATGAAAAAATACCAAAAAGAGTTACGCATGATCAGAATTTTCTAAGATTGGATTGAATTTAGTTGGGCAAATGAATTTTGTTGGGAGTAAGCTGAGGTAAGAGTTGGATTTGGTTTTTCTCTCTGTTACAAGAACAAAGTTTTGGGGACTTCCGTGGTGGTCCAGTGGTTAAGAATCCGCCTTCCAATGCAGAGGACGCAGGTTTGATCCCTGGTAGGAGAACTAAGATCTCACATGCCGCAGGGCAACTAAGCCCGTGTGCCGCAACTACTGAGCCCACGCACTCTGGAGCCCACACGTCGCAACTACTGAGCCCATGTGCCACAACTAGACAGAAACCAGTGTGCTGCAAGGAAGAGCCCACACGCTGCAATGAAAGACCCTGCAATGCCGCAACGAAGATTCTGCATGCTGCAGCTAAGACCTACACAGCCAAATAAATAAATAAATAATTTTCTTTTTTTAAAGAGAGAACAAAGTTTTCTTGGAATGCTGCTTTTGATAACAGATTGTATGAGTTTCTTTGCCTTTAAGTGACCATATTTACTTTTGAGATCTCTTGTAACTTTAGTTAAAAAAACTAAGTATTGTCTCCTAGTGACCGATGATCTTTTTTTTTAAAGTAGGTAATTTATTTATTTATTTATTTTACTTATTTTTGGCTGCACTGGGTCTTCTTTGCTGTGCATGGGCTTTCTGTAGTTGCGGCGAGTGGGGGCTATTCTTCGTTGCGGTGTGCGGGATTCTCATTGTGGTGACTTCTCTTGTTGTGGAGCATGGGCTCTAGGCATGCAGGCTTCAGTAGTTGCGGTGTGTGGGCTCTAGAGCACAGGCTCAGTAGTTGTGGCACACGGGCTTAGTTGCATGTGGGATCTTCCCAGACCAGGGATCGAACCCATGTCCCCTTCATTGGCAGGCGGATTCTTAACCACTGTGCTACCAGGGAAGTCTGTGACCTATGATCTTATTTGATCAAATGTTTTGCAACTTTTTGACAAACTTCCCAAATATCAAATTTTAATTAAAATTCTTTTGATCTCCAGTTAACTTTGGGATAGTTTAGAGGGCCCCTAAAGTAACTCAAAGAGAAATATTTAACTAGGATTATATGATATGTTAAGTTAAATGCAGTCATTTGTAATTCTGGTTATTGTAACCAAGTTTCTTTACTGATTACACTATAATCAGATGTTTAATCATGCCTTTTAAGTCTTTTGTCATTTATAGTTATTCTTATACTCTAATGCTGTTATGCTTCATCATCAAGGAGATTCATAGAAAGCCTATGGAAGCAGTTTCAACCAGTTCCACATCAAGATGATGACTATGCAAGGATTCCAGCTCATAATGATTCAAAACAAGAGCTGTCCTGCCCCTGGGTCCCCTAGATCAGGCATCCAGAGATCTTACTCCCTGATAGGCAGGGTCTACACCCCTACTCAGCCCTGAAGCAGCTACAGAAGACAGACCTTTGCCCCTCAGCTTCCCATAATATTATGGGAGTAAAATCTCTGAGGGTGCAATGAGACAGGAAGGGGGCAGGGCACAACACTTAAAAGAATGACATAGCCCGAGGACAAGACATAAACTGATTAGGAACAAATAGGCCCAAGATGGCAGACGAGTTGATTTCCACTAGACCTTGAGCCTCAGTATACGCTCATTGTAACACATCAGAAAGCTAAATGACACACCCATAGGTGCCATTACACTTCCAAGGCCAACCACAAAAGGTCAAAAAGTGGGCAATGGCCCAATACCTGGAAATCCCCACCTCTTCCCCAAAATAGTTGGAATACTCCTCCCACTCCTTAGCCTATGAAATTACCCACCCCGATAAAAACTGACAACCCCATACCCTGGTGCCACTCTCACCTTCCGAGATGGCCCACACTCTGTCTATGGGATGTATTTCTCCCTGAATAAAACTTTCTCTTTAAAAAAAAAAAAGCTAATGTGGTTTGGAGCAAAGTATTGAATAAGTACATAAGATAAGAGATCAGAGAGATTATAGGATAGAGATGGTATGGGTTCCTGTAGACTACTGTCATTTACTGGGTGAGATGGGAAGCCATTGGAAGGTTTTGCTAATTATAATCATACTAGAGTTATTGATTTTATTATAGAGCTAAGAAGAAAGGAAATATTTTTCATAACCATGTCACTACCCTGGTCCCTGTAGACATCTGAGTTTGCAATTCCTGTGATAGTTCATTGGAATATCATAATACAGGACAAAATATCTGGCTTTCTCCACCCTGATAGGCAAAGTCAGTCATATTGACTAACTTTCAGGGATATGCCACATTTGGTGGTCTCCTGTCTCTAGCCTTTGGAGCTTCAACCACACCACTGTGCTCTCTCACCTCTTGTAGCATGCATTTCTCTTCCTTTGCTTGTCATCTCCTAGCCCAGGGGTCCCCAACCCCCAGGCCATGGACCAGTACCAGTCCACAGCCTGTTAGGAACCCAGTGGCACAGCAGGAGGTGAGCAGTGGGCAAGTGAGTGAAGCTTCATCTGCCGCTCCCCATTACTAGCATTACGGCCTGAACCATCCCTCCCCCCCTCCCCACCCACCAGTCCGTGGAAAAACTGTCTTCCATGAAACCAGTCCCTGCTTCCAGAAAGGTTGAGGACCGCTGCCCTAGCCCCCTCATCACCTGGGGTCTTCCCTAATCCCCTTTGCCAAAGCCACCACTCTGGAGGCTCCATCCAGGCACATATTCTAGGTCCTCAACCTGGAGCTGCCCTACTTCAAGACTCACATCACTGAGAGCAAAACTTACGATCCCTTGGAAAGGAACTTGTAACACCCTGAAATTTACTCAGCAACCACACCTCACAGGTAAACTCTACAAATGAGCCTATATTTGAAATGCACTTTGAGATTAGAGGAAGAAGTTTCACTTCTAAATCCAAAGCAAACTTTTCTGAAATTAATTCGCCAATTAGGAAAAACTTTTATATTTACTCAGGAGATAGAGACTAGGGACTTAGCTTAAAGAATGACATATGATTTCAGAAAAGAAAGAAATTTGGCCCAAAGTAGCTTGCAGAATACAGTGTGAAAAAGGTAAGTCAGTCAATGTAAATTTGCTCCTAAATTAATATCCCCAGTTACAAATGACAACCCAAACACGTGACTAGTTGATGGAACCAGCTGACACAGGAATCCACATATCTACCTTGGTTATAGAACTTTCTGGAGTCAGTTATTTCAAAATATTTGGAAACTGAGGGTGCATCAAAAGGGTTAAAAGATTATGACTGGAAGCTAGAGTGGGTGCATTTCTCCCTATTCCTTCCTCCAGGTATAGCCAAATCCCTGTACGTATATTGTATATAAAACAAACATAAGAACACTCTGAAAGGTTGAGAGAAGACAGACCAGCCAGGGACCCTGGAACCTTAGAAACAACATGGCAGTGAATTCTCTGGGTTTTCTTTTGCCTTATATATTCTGGACTGGGTGCTGAAGTAGCCTGGAACCCAGAAACACCAACAGACACAGACAAAAATGGAACAAGCCTATTCTCTTTAGCTAAAGTCCTGTTCTCTCTACCTAAAGCCTGTTCTCTCTAGCTAGGTCAGCCCAGCAAGACAGAAAATTTTTGACAAAAACCACCCAACTCCAGCCCAACACTATGGGGAAAACTAACCCCACCCTGTCAGCAAAGGTCCAGTGGGGAGCTTAGATTTCCACACTCACCCAGCTATAATGAAGTGCCTTTTCCTCCTCCTAGGGGTATCAAAGGAGATTGAACTGGGAACCTAGCAGCACCTTCCCCTGCCAGTGTGATGTTGGAGGAGGCCTGCCAAAATAGAAGATTTAAATAAGATCCAGAGTCTTACAACATAATACCCAAAATGTCCAGATGCAATTAAAAAAAAAAATCACTGCATAACAAAAACCAGGAAAATCTCAACTTGAGTAAGAAATGGCAATAAAAAAAAAAAAGCCAACACTGAGATGACACAGATGTTGTTAGAATTATCTGACAAGGATTTTAAAACAGCTGTCATAAAATTACTTCAACAAGATTTACAAACATACTTGAAACAAATGGGGAAAAAAGTCTTATCAAAAAACAAACAAACAAAAAGAGGAAGAAGACATAAAGAAGAACTAAAAGGAATTTTAGAGTTGAAGAATACAATAACCAAAATAAAAACCTCAATTGTTGGGTACAACAGCACAATGAAGAGGAAAGAGGAAGGAAACAGTGAACTTGAAGATAGAACAATGAAATTACCTAATGTGTACAGAGAGAGAATAAACTGGAAAAAAAAATCAACAGAGCCTCAGGCATCTATGGGACCATAACAAAAGTTCTAACATTTGTGTCACTGAAGTCCTAGAAGGAGAGGAGAAAAAAGATGGGAAAAAAAAATTCAAAGAAATAATGGCTGAAAATTTTCTGAAATTTGGCAAGAGACATAAATGTACACGTTCAAGAAGCTAAAGGAATTTCAAATAGGATAAACCTAAAGAAATCCCCACCAAGATATTATAACCAAACTTCTAAAAACTAAAGATAAGTAAAAACCTTGAAAAAACCATAGAGAAATAACACCTCACCAATAAGAGAAAAACTATTTGATATTAGATTTCTTATCAGAAACCATGGAAGCTGGAAGGACGTGGTTCACATTTGTCAAGTGCTAAAAGGACTGTCAACCCAAAATCCTATATTCAGCAAAAATATCCTTCAGAAATGAAGGGGAAATCAAGATATTCTCAGATGAAAGAAAACTAAGAGACTCTGTCACCAGCAAAACCACCCTTTAAAAATGGCTACAGGAAGTTCTTGAAACAGAAAGGAAATAATAGAAGAAGGAATCTTGGAACATCAGAAAGGAAGGAAGAACAACAGAAAGAGTAAAAATATGGGTAAAATACAATAGGCTCCTCTTGAGTTCCTAAATTATGTTTGACCATTGAAGCAAATGGTTTTCAATGTTTATAGAGGAAATATTTCAACTATTTTATTATGAATAGGAGACAGTAAAGGGACTTAAAAGGAAATAAGTTTTTTACATTCCATTTGAACTGGTAAAATGTTGACACCAGTAGACTATGATAATGATATCACTTATATGTGGAATCTAAAAAATAAAACAAACTAGTGAATATAACAAAAAAAGAAGCAGACTCACAGATATGGAGAACAAACTAGTACTTACCAGTGGGGAGAGGGTAGGGGAGAGTGGCCAGATAGGAGTAGGGGATTAAGAGGTACAAACTACTATGTGTAAAGTAAATAAGCTACAAGGATATATTGTACAGCACAGGGAATATAGCCAATATTTTATAATAACTTTAAGTGAAGTATAAACTTTAGAAATTGTGAATTACCATGTTGCACACCTGAAACATATATAATATTGTACATCAACTATACTTCAAAAAAGAATAACATAAAAAATAGACTGATAATTTATGCGTGTATAACGTGATAACCAGAACAACCACAAAAAAACCTATATAGAAAGATACATTAAAAAATGCTAGATATATCAAAATGGAATTTCAAAAAATGTCCAGGTAACTTACAGAAAGGCAGAAAAAAGAAAACAGAAATTTTAAAAAAACAGGGAAAAAACAATATATAAAAAATGAAATGGCTTATTTAAGCCCTAATATAATAATACATTTTAAAAAATGATTATGGATGGACTGGGTACCATCCCATATTCCTCAGAATTCTATTATTTTGCACTCTAAACCTGAAGGCTTGCATTTTCAAATACACCCAGAATGGTTAAAGTCATATTTTCCCCCACGATTTTCCATTCCTTTGACTCATTACAAGCTTTAAAATGTTATTCAAACCACAGACCTTAGAAACTAAAGCAGTAATCAGTTGGGTAGGGTTTACAATTACCTAAAGCTATGACATAATATTCAGCACTTCTTCCAAACCAAGGCTTTCCAAATATTTCAGAATTAAATTAAGCCTTTCTTTTTCTACCCGACCTCTGCCCCTTAACTAAAAGTGAGGACAATGCTATAAATTTACCGGGAAGAGGTACTCCAGCTGGCTGTATGACACTGACATACGTTGTGATTGGAAACAGAAGGAAAGAATCTGACACAAGTCCATCAACGGTACAAGGCTTATCTTTTCTTTCTGTCTGTCATCCCCAAGGTTTGTGAGCTAATTATCCTTTTATGGAAAAAAGAATTACATCTACGCTGAGGATTAAACAAATTTGGTAAATGTGAATGTATCTAATAAAGAACAAAGTAAACAGGAGGCACTTAATATGAGTTTTCCTTCTTCCATCTCAGTTTTCTGTTGGGTGGACAAATCTAGAAATCTTTAGAATGGAGCTCTACCATATATTTTCATGTCTTCTTTTTAAATTTTTTGTGACTCCGAGTACAATCCTGATATACAGATCACTCGGAGAAGAAATTAGTACAGTATTTTTTCATGCCGATGACATCACTCATCTGTAGGGTGACCACTGAATCTATGATCCTATCTGGAGCACTTTTGAGAATGAAATAGGACACTATTAACATATTACTCCAGGACGCCAGGATTTTCATGGAAAAATCAGGATGTATAGTCACAGATCAGAGATTCAGCTGTGACCCAAGTGCTAAATCACAAAGGCAGCAGAGCAGCCAAAATGAAGATTCCCCACATTCGCTCGAGGTCATGCATGGCATTTATGGGAAAACTCCAGTAGTTCTCAGCAGAGCCCATTTATTCTTATTTTACACCTAGTTTATTAAGATTTCTTTTCCAGTTTCTAATTCACAAGGATGTTCACTACAAGACATGACAGCTGATAGAAAGGCAGCAAGGGAGGCACTGTAACCATGAATAAAACACATAGGATACTCAACAGCATAGCAGTTTAGGAATGGGGACAGACAGTTACACCCCTCAACAGACAGGAAATAGCTATATTACAGAACGGTGCCAGCAATCATGTTCACAATGTTGACCCTGAGTCAATAAGGAAAGTTTGACTCACGTTCAAATTACATTGTTTAAGACATTAGTGAAGACTGAACTGCATTCCTTCTAAAACTTTTTTGAAATTTTGTTTTCCAGTGAATACATGTTTAACTCTTTGCAACTCAACCAACTAGAAAATGTAAAAGGAGCCTTAGCTTAAACCCCAGCTGGGCCTGACCTAGAGCTCAGAGCTAGGTGATCATGACAAGAAAGGCCCATGGAGAGGACTCCAGGGTTCCTGGAGAAGAAACTCACCTAAAGAAAAGCGAGGGACTTCCTTGGTGGTGCAATGGCTAAGAGTCCGCCTGCCAGTGCAGGGGACATGGACATGGGTTCGAGCCCTGGTCCAGGAAGATCCCATGGAGCAACTAAGCCCATGCACCACAACTACTGAGCCTGCACTCTAGAGCCCGCAAGCCACAACTACTGAGCCCATGCACCAGAACTACTGAAGCCTGCACACCTAGAGCCCACACCCTGCAACTAAGAGTAGCCCCTGTTCACTGCAACTAGAGAAAGCCCACGTGCACCAATGAAGAGCCAGTGCAGCCAAAAAAATCCAAAACACAAAAAAAAAGAAAGGAAAAGGAGCACCTACAAAAGAAGGTGCAGGAGAGTGGTGACTGAATGAGAGAGGGGGCATTCTGAGAAACTGTGGTTCTTACTGCCCCTCTGGACCACGTCCTCCCTTCCTCCGTGTTTCTTCACACTGCCGCCTACCTGCAGGCCTGTGAAGTGTGCCCCAGGGAGTGGAGTACTAACAGCCATTCCTGGTAGCTGAAAGCACTGTGTGTGGGCAACACATGAGACCCTCCAGGGGTTTGGCAAAGTCCAGAAACCCCACAATAGTGGGTAGAAGTCACAGCCAGTGAAATCATGAGCTACTCCAATGTGCTCCAGACTGATGGGGCCTGAGACACACGGATCTCAGACCCCTTTGGGGATCTGGACAGCTGAGAGTTTTACTGTGCGTTGTCAAATGGATCCTACTTCCTCTATGCGAGCGTTTTTCTTGTTTTTATTTTTATTTTTTGGCCACACCTTGTGGTAGCTTAGTTCCCCAACCAGGGATTAAACCTGCACCACCGACAGTGAAAGCACGGAGTCCCGACCACTGGACAGCCAGGGAATTCCTGCTATTGTTTTTCACGTGGGCAACACTTGAAGATTTTGCACATAAACTTTTTTTCTGATGATAAAAGGAATATATCTACAACTACCTGATATAAAACTAATATCACAGCATCAACTGTGAAGTAAAAAGAAAATATCAATATATTATATATGAATGTGTATACATATATGTATGTGTATATATTGATATGTATATGTATGTACATATATGTATGTGTGTATGTATGTATGTAATGTATACTCTCTTAAGTAATGTGGGGAAATGCAGAAAGATAAAAGTGGAGCAAATAGCTGAAAGAAACAAAAATAGAGATAACGGGGTCTGAAAAGCTGGTTACAGTGTTCTGAATATGTAACTGAATTTTCTAGTATGTGCACTTGTGTGATTGTATGTGCACGTTCAGTTTTTTGTATCTCACTAAAAGGGAAGTTATTTGGTGAATAATGTCTTTGGAGACTGAGATGCTAACAAAACTGTTATAATGTGGATGAATTTTGCTTAAATCCCCATCCTGGAGCCTTAGATAAGGTTTATTTTTCTATAGAGCTGTTCTTTCTTGAATAAATTATTAAAATATCTCCTCAGGTAAATTGGTTCTCATTCAAATATTGAAAATGAATGTATGGTGTGTGTGTGTGTATGTGTGTATGTGTATGAACACACACTAGTTCTGGGGTTAATTTTAAATACAAGAGACTGATTTGGAATGTGATTAATTTATTTTGAATGATTAAGAGATAATTTTAAACAAAATACATGTGCCATTTAATATAGTAGTGCACAATATTGGGATTCAAAGATAGTCCAAAAATGACACCCTTCTTCTCCTTGAGTTTTGAAATAAAATTTAAAAGAAACAGATGTCAATATTTTCAGTGTTTACAACAAAGGGTATAGATCTTTACTATAAAATAGATTTACCAAATGCCACATCAAACAAAAAGGGAAAAGGGAAAAGGCAATGCACAAAGGAAGAAGTAGAAATGGACAACAATCCCTGGTGGTGCAGTGGTTAAGAATCCTCCTGCAGGGATTTCCCTGGTTGTCCAGTGGTTAAGACTCCAAGCTTCCACTACAGGGAGCATGGGTTCGATCCCTGGTCAGGGAGCTAAGATCCCATATGCCACATGGTGTGGCCAAAAAATAAATAAATAAAAGAAACCCTCCTCTAGAGCGAGCACTCACCCATCCCACTGATTTATCACTTTAGCAAGCCTGGATTAAAAAAAAGAAAAAAAAGAATCCTCCTGCCAATGCAGGGGACACAGGTTCGAGCCCTGGCCCGGAAAGGTCCCACATGCCGTGGAGCAACTAAACCTGTGCGCCACAACTACTGAGCCTGCACTCTAGAGCCCGCACTCTAGAGCCCGCGAGCCTCAGCTACTAAGCCCATGTGCCACAACTACTGAAGCCCATGCGCCTAGAGCCCGTGCTCCGCAACAAGAGAAGCCACCGCAATGAGAAAACTGCACACCACAACGAAGAGTAACCCTCGTTCGCCACAACTAGAGAAAGCCCGTGCAGCAGCGAAGACCCGACCCAACCAAAAATAAATTAATTAATTTTTAAAAAAAGAAGTTGACAACAGCCTATAAAGCCTTTTCTGTACTATAAATTTTAAAGTAAATAAGTAAAATAAGGTTTTCCCCCCTCCTTTTTATTGGAAGGGAAGGAGGGGCTTCCAAGTCGAAAAGATGTTTAAAAAAATGTCTAAAGCCACAAAAGTTGGTAAAACTGTTTAGACACAGACTACATCACATGAGTGCACAGGAACATGCAAGGGCTCAGCAATGTGTGATGTCTACCAGCCAGGCCCGAGACAAGCTCAACATTCACTCACAGGAAGCAGTTAATAAACCGTAACACCACTGATAAAGTAGATTTACAATGAGGCCAATCTGTGCTCACTCATAAGCACTGAGATTAATGACATGTTGTTAGGGAACAACAACAACAAAAAAAACCCAAAGAAAACCCAACCAGATATGTGCTCCAATTACCACCTTTGTTACTGATAAAACCGATGCTGGAGAAGGGGGCTCGTATCTGTGGATAGAAAAGCTTCCTGGTATAGGAAATGGAATTAGCCCCTCTCCCAACAGCACTGGCAGGGCCGTCCTCTGCACGTGGAGGAGGAAGGCACATACATGTTCTCTCTGGGCAGCTCTCTCTCAGAAGGGAGGGAAAATGAAGAGTCTATGCTATCCTTGCCCATTGTCTCCTTCCAAACTCATGGCTTTCTCATGGTGGAGAAAGTGTTACCTAATGAACATGCTTCACATGGAAGTATTTCCCAAACATATACTCTAGTTTTGTGTTCTATTAACCACTAATCCTGAGGCACAGCCTCCCCCTTGGGGGAAGATATCAGCAGTCTGCCAGTAACATCCCGTGTGCTCTCACCATGAGTGCTTCCCAATACCAATGCCTTCCCCCTTTTTTTTTTTTTTTTTTTTTTTTGTGACACGCGGGCCTCTCACCGTTGTGGCCTCTTCTGTCGCGGAGCACAGGCTCCGGACGCGCAGGCCCAGCGGCCATGGCTCACGGGCCCAGCCGCTCCGCGGCATGTGGGATCTTGCCGGACCGGGGCGCGAACCCGTGTACCCTGCATTGGCAGGCGGACCCCCAACCACCGCGCCACCAGGGAAGCCCCCTTCCCCTTTGAACAGCATCCTGGAACGACTGGTGGGAGTTTTGATTTTGCCTCCAGAGGCTCAAAAATGTATCAGAGCAATACATTAGGTGGATTAGGGTCAAAGCCAGTTTCTACCCAATTATGAAAGTTGGCTACGTCTTTTGTATCCCATCACAAATCCTGAGCAGCCTCACTGTCCAACATAGTTTGTTACAGGTTCACCATGACAGTAAATGACAACATTAAGATAGTCCAACAAAAAATTGTCAACATAGAAATATGAATAGAAACTCCTTTTCATTCTCAAAGAGCAACGGGGGTCCGTCAACTAAGCCCTGGTTACAAAGTGAATCTAAAGTCACTATGGTCCAAAGAAATGAAAAGTCCAGAAACAATTTCCCTTGCTTTTCAGAGTTAAAGTACAAAGACATTAATGTTCAAAATGCACCCTTCTCAATATTTATCTTGCTCAGTTTTGATAGAGGGATTCTCCATCTTGGGTAAAGTTGTGATTCTTGCAGCAGGTATAGCTTAAGCTGCCTCATACCATCATGAATGTTGTTCATAAAAAGCGGATTACTTAATGCCAAATCTTTACTAACCACCCTTGAAAAAAGTCCAGAGTTAAACGTTAGTAGGACATACAAGATTATCATAGCACTGGCCCACAGCTACCAAATTTAGAAAATGACTCAATCCCCAGTACCTTGGGCAGTTAGCCCAGAACAAAATTATATTCCGAGAACTCAGTACTTAGTCCAAACCAAAAGGAGTTGGCAAGACCACAGCAGAGATTCAGTGGCATTGAGAGAAGGAGCACCACCTTGTTTTGAGCTGTGCCAGTGTGCCAGGGTTTATGTCAGTTGTCCAGAGACCATGACCTGGGAACTTTAAATCAATTGGGAAATATCTCTTGGCAAGAGATTATTTTTAGAACTATGAATTTTCTAGATTGGAAGAGAAATCCACCTATGCATACTGTCTTTTCTCAGAGAAGGGCATTTAAGATATTGCTGCTTTGAGCAAAGTCTAGAAATTTGACCTAGTGGCATCCCCAGTCTTATTTGAGGGGACTTTCCTTCTCACGCAGTGTATTTAACATTTCCTAAGTTTCCATTTAGCCTTTGAACCCCATGTTTCTAGTGTTAAAAGCTATTTTCAAAAGAAGCAAAATCATAAATCACATACAGATATAAAATGAACTTATGGTAAAGATTTTATTTAACTCACTGATTAAATGGAAGAGACAGGCAACTGGTTCAAAGGAGAAATCAAAGAAGCACAAATTCTTATGGAGTAAGGAGTATTTAAATGAATGTGCAAATAGATACAAAATTGGCTTTCGCACAGGATGGCGGGGAAGCGTTGCCCCTCCACAGAAGGAATCATTTCTGTGTCTGTAGACAACAATTATTTTGCATTGCCATCAGTTATTTTCAACTTACAGAGCTGTAAACTGTCTCCACAGAATCAGAATTGGATAACCACAAAAGGTGTGTGTTAGTCTAGATGGGACATGGTTATATAGTTTTCGATCAGAGCACAGGTTGTACCTCACTAGCACGCCAATACTGATTTGAATGGAGGCCCCAGCTCATTACATAGCATTTACATTCTTGTGTGAGCAGGCCTTTCCCCTCTTTGGCCATAGAGGCTGTTTCTGCTACCTCTTGCTGTGGGTTCACTAGTCCTAAAAACCCTGCTTTCTAATCTGAGCCTTGTTAAGATCACATGGTGGAGAGTGATTTCTGAATCTGCGCACAAGTCCTGTGACCCCCAAATTAGCTCCATGACAGCCCACTTCTTTGGTCTGGAGGCAGAATGGAATTGGGACAGCTCAGCTAATGCTCCCCACCACCAAGATCTGGCACTCATAATTGAAACGCTCTGCAACACACACACACACACACACAGCAGCTGCGTTGCATTTTAAAGCAGCAAAAGAACGCTGCTTTAAAAGTATATCCAAAAAAATCTCTTTTCCCTGTAAGTGGATGATTGCCTCAGCTCCTCCACTATTAATCCCTCTGAAGCCCACTGGTATTGCAGGAAGCCCAGGAGGCTGAAGCACGTGTGCCTGTGTAATCCAAGAAATGAGCTGCAGCCTACACATCAAAGCCACCACTTGGGGACAGTACCTCTGTGGAGGACAGCAAGGCCAGCGTACGCTTGCTCACCAGCCCCTCATGGCTATCTGCTGAGGCCAGCCATGATCCCCTACATTTACTGGGTCCTCCTCTATAAAAGACAGCCACTGGCCTGTGAATAAAGCCTCATAAGCAGCCGTAACCAGCAAGTTCAACATACCAAGTGGCCCAAGGGAAAGAGACTCTGGTGCAGGCTGCAGCAGTTAAAAGTTAATTGTACAGCTGTGCAGACTGCACTGAACCACCACGGTCAAAAATCTGTGTGCCGTGGCCACACCTAAACCTTCCATTTTAGACTACCATCTTGCCACCCAAATTTATTCTACTCCTTATCTCTTTCTCCAGGTGTGCTGTAAGTGCCCCCAAAGCCCAGCACTCCCCTGGATTCCACTCACCCCTCCATACTGCAGTTCCAAGAGGACCAGGCAAGGAAGGGGTGGGTCCCTGCAGCCCGGCACCCACCGTACTCTTCAGCTGGGGAGGCAGGAAGGGAGGGGGTGGAGAGTGGCCAAAAACATCAGGGCTAAGTGCTATCCTGTCACATCCCTCACAGGAAATATATAGAGTCAGAAATAACTACTCAGCTAACACAAATTATCGCTTAAGATGCCTGTCTGTTTCATGTATCATCAAGACAGAAAAAAGAACTGTCCTTTAAGCCATTTCACACCAGCTAATGTAAGATACATCCCAATTAGAAAGAAATTACGAATTAGAGAGAGAAAAACAGTGAGTCTTAGAGTCAATGAAGTACAGTAATAATAGTAACAAGAGCTAATATTTGGGTGTAGTTCCTATGTGCCAGGCACTGTCTTAACTCTTTATTTGTATTGTCTCATTCAGTCCTCACAAGAGCTTCATGAAAGCAGATATTATTAGTATTATTATCCCCATTTTACAGAAGGAAATGGAAGTAGAGTGAGTTAATAACTTGCCCAAGGCCACATAGGTATTAGATAGTGGAGCCAATCATTTGAGTCTAAATCCCTACTCCTGCATTATTGTAGTTCATTTGGAAATTACAGAAAATATACAGAAGCAAGAAAAAGGTCACTTGTCACCCTACTGCTGAAAGACAACATCACAGATGTTGTCATCACTGTTCCTTCCAGCAATAAAAATAACAATACATCTTCTCTGAGGTTTTTAATGATCAGTATTTTTGAGGCAATGGTTTGTATAGTAACCAAATGGAACTATGAATAAATATGACCCTGAAATTTCTGTCCAAAATTTTAGAATAAATCTACTATGAGTCCTTTGAACTACAAAATCTCTGATGGGCATCCCAGCCAATCCTTTCCTTGCTTTGTCCCTTACCGGGTTAAGCCAGGCTTTCCCAGGGTTTGCCCCCTTTCTATATGGTGCCAACAGAGTCACCAGTAATGTGTTTCTTGTGTCAGTGCCAAATGCCTCTTTTAGACCCTGGACGCTGTAACATGATTCTGCTGAATTCTTTCAGAAAATGATCACAGACCCCTTGAAACGCCATATGGCCAGCAACCAGATGTCATCATAAAAGCAAGATTCAGATTTCTGGGCGGCCAGCAGCCTCAGAGGACAAAGCTCCTCCAAGGCCCTGCAGTTCTTGCAATACCACTAACTGGTTGGAATGGGTATCTCCAGGTCAGAGAACCCATCTCATGGCGGGTGTCTGACACTTGAGCATGCAAACTGGGCTTAAAAGCTTGTGCAAAACAAAGTTGAAGATTTCATCTGTGCCTAAGACATCAACCATTCACACAGCCAGCAAACCCAGACCAATGGAACCAGATTAACAGTATTCTACAGAAACAAATTGAAAGCATCATGCCGCGATATAGTTCCCCTTAAACCACACAGAAGGAAACAGAGCAGTGCCTTATACTGTTAGGGCCTCCAAAGACCCCATATGTGATTGGGAATGGTTTTGTATAGAAATAGACTCTTGGCTGGTATAGGTTTTCTCCAACTATGCAGCAGGTGAGAGGGATTTGCTGTTTCTTAGAGGCGGGAGTTTTGTGAACAGTTTTAAATGTTGAGTTTTCATCTTAAAGATAGCATAAAAATCATCTGGTTATAAAGAGATCATTCATCTGCAGTGATAATTCATATCTGGAAAACTCTTTTTGTAGAATAAGACTTTTGTTTCATTTCTTTTAATTTTTTTTAAAAAATTATTTATTTATTTTTGGCTGTGTTGGGTCTTCGTTTCTGTGCGCGGGCTTTTCTCTAGTTGTGGCGAGCGGGGGCTACTCTTCCTTGCGGTGCGCAGGCTTATCATTGCCGTGGCTTCTCTTGTTGTGGAGCACAGGCTCTAGGCATGCAGACTTCAGTAGTTGCAGCACTTGGGCTCAGTAGTTGTGGCTCACAGGCTCTAGAGAGTAGGCTCAGTATGTGGCACATGGGCCTAGTTGCTCCGTGGCATGTCGGATCTTCCCAGACCAGGGATTGAACCCGTGTCCCCTGCATTGGCAGGAGGATTCTTAACCACTGTGCCACCAGGAAAGCCCAAGACTTCTGTTTCTTTAAGGGAGTGTTCCTCCCACTGAAGTAAGTGAACATATTCTTGGGACTTTACAAGAAGGTTTTGTCCTTGAAAAGGTTAATATAGCTCTCAAATTTGAGACAGATTGGTCTGGTACATCAAAAAAAAATTTTATAATTTGGGATCAAACTACAATTTGGGATCCCTCTTTATCGTCGTTTCTCTGTTACATGACTTCCGCTAGTTCCGTTGACTGAGATACAGTCAGGTGAAGTTAATAGGTGATAGCTCAGTGGAAAGATACTGACTTAAGGAAGGGCATTATTTGTTTTAGGCATAAGTATAGCTCTAGAATAGGAATGACATGCATTATTCAGATTAGAAAAAAATTCATTCTTACCCAGAAGCCTTGCGGGGGCGAGGGTGAGACAATGGAACAGGTGCTCGGAGCCAGCTGGTCGGCTCCTGGCTGTTCAGGCTCCTCCTCCTCAGGGGTGGAGCATCCTGGGCGTGATCAGCACACGAGGGCTCAGCAGGAGCAGCAGGGGGTTTCTATTTTGATCAGATGAACAAAGTAAACCTCTGTGGAGAGGGCAGTCGCTCGCGGGTGAAAGTGCATGTAAAAGTACCTTCACGATGCTTGACACAAAGCAGATGCTCCTCAAGTGTTTGTTCATTCTGAATCTTTTTTTTTTCCTCCATTTCAGACTACCTATGTATTCGTTTTTTGTGTTTTTTAAATAAATTTATTTATTTTTGGCTGCATTGGGTCTTCGAGGCTGCGCACGGGCTTTCTCCAGCTGCAGCCAGCGGGGTCTACTCTTTGCTGCAGCACACGGGCTTCTCATTGCGGTGGCCTCTCCCGTTGCAGAGCACGGGCTCCAGGCGCGCGGGCCCCAGCAGCTGCGGCACGTGGGCTCAGCAGTTGTGGCTCGCGGGCCCCAGAGCGCAGGCTCAGCATTTGTGGAACACGGGCTCAGTTGCTCTGCCACATATGGGACCTTCCCGGACCAGGGCTCGAACCCGTGTCCCCTGCATGGGCAGGCGGACTCCCAACCACTGCGCCACCAGGGAGGCCCATTCTGAATCTTTAATTCCAATTCTGGAGTTTTGTATGGAACATTTTGGCTTGATAAAACTGTTGTTTTGATAAATATTCTGGATAAGCTTTTGTATTATGCTGATGATTACCTTGGATATAGACCAAATGAACATACATTTGACAAACCTACAGTGGATCTCAGACACATCTGCCAGGTGATTTGACAGATGCAACTCCAGTCCTTCCCAAGTCCTCCAGTGTCCTGGGGTCAACCTGTCCATTAATAACCAAATAAATAACTACAATCCCATCCCATATTACTCTGGAAACCCAAAGCCCAAAGTTTCTGGGAGGAAACACCCATCCTCCTAGTAGTTTTCTATCCAGTTCCCTTTATGCTACAACGTGGATACAACCTCCTCTCCATCATTCCCCGAAGTGCACTATCTAGGGCCTTCAGCCCCTAAAATGAATTCAGCTGCTTCTCTAGAAACTACTTCTGCATCAGTATTTTTATTCCAAACTCTAAACATGTGTTTCCGTTCCTTATTCTACCTTTAATTCCTAATCCTAAAGAAATCACCCTGCGTAGGAGAGACCCCTCTCCGGTCAGCCCCCTTACTATTGGCTCTATCTAGATTCAGAATACTGGATGTACAGATTTATTCTGATGCCTATAAATGCCTAAATAGAAGTTAAGGATGATCAGAAAAGAGGAAATTGCCTTACATTTGCAATTTTACAAAGTCTTCCTATTATAAGGCCCTATCTCAATTATATAATTTTGGAAAACAAAGTACTAAATGGGTAAGCACTCTATCAATCCTAATTATGGCTGCTGACAGAGGTCACCTGATGGACATAGATTAAAAACAAAGGAGGAATATAAATGAACATACATTTAGTCATTATTCCTACATATATGACCCCATGGTTGTGATTAAATGTTCTTGTAAATAAGCCTTTTTAAAACTACTTTTAAAAGCAGTATAGTAAGTGGTTAAATTTGGGCAACCAGGGAAATACATACCTACAGAAGAAATGAAAAACAACACAGCAGTACCATCCTGCTGTTACATGAACGGGTGCCGGCAGCTTGCGTCACGATTGTGTTCAGCTGCATATAATAGAAGCCTAACTACAATGGCTTAATCACAAAAAGTTGAATTCTTCTCACATGGCAAGAAGTTTGGATTTGAGCAGTCCAAGTCTGATATAGCCATACCACAGTCCCATTAGGAACACAAGCTCCTTTTCACTTTCCCTCCACCATCCTCATTGTGTGATTTTAATCCTTGTTGATTATAACATGACAGCTCCACCTTCTAGCTTCATGTCCACATTTCAGGCAGAAATAAAGGATTAGGATCAGGAGGCAAGTCCAAAAATGCACGCAAGCCGAGTACCCCGTTTTGTTTTTGTTTTTTTTGTGTGGTACGCGGGCCTATCACTGTTGTGGCCTCTCCCGTTGCGGAGCACAGTCTCCGGACGCGCAGGCTCAGCGGCCATGGCTCACGGGCCCAGCCGCTCCGCGGCATGTGGGATCTTCCCGGACCGGGGCACGAACCCGCGTCCCCTGCATCGGCAGGCGGACTCTCAACCACTGCACCACCAGGGAAGCCCCCAGGACCACTTTTATGAAGAATTTTTCCTGAAGCCCCATCCAGCAATTTTTGCTTACCTCTCATTAGTCAGAAGTTGAACTCTGTTGTATGGTCAAGCCTAGCTGCAAAGAAGTCTGGGAAGTTGAGTTTTTCTAACTGGGCACAGTGTTACACCCAAACAAAATGGGAGTTCCATAGTTAAGGTAAAGAATAATGGCTATTGGGAGAGTAATGAGCAGCATCTGCTGTAGCATCATACAGAAGTTCATAGCATGCTATACTGCAAGCAGCTTACATGGAAGTGAAGATTATGTGTTCTAGAAAACAGATGACACTAGTGATTACAACTCTTGTGTAGACCAGTACATCTCAAAGTTTAATGTGCACACCAATCACCTGGGCATCTTGTTAAAATGCACATTTTGATTCAATATGTCTAGGGGAGAGCTAGAGATTCTGCATTTCTAACAAGTTCCCAGATGCCAATACTGTTGATCCATGGATATCTATAGCAAGGATGTAAACTATGCATATGAAGAATATGAGTAAAATAGTTGACTGATGTTAGAGTGGGGAAAATAACATTTCTACATTAGAACATTATTTTATATAATATGTAATTTAACATATGTATAACAAATTGAATAAGTGAAATTGTTTAGTAAGCATTTCAAAATTTCATCTACTTCAGGAAGAGTTTTCATATTTAAAATGGCCCCTTGAAACTTAAAAAATGAGAAATTAGGAAAACAGATTTCATTTGGAGTTGCTTTTTATCTGGGCATATTGAGTACTTTTGGAATCTTGTATTATGTCCTATAACTCAAATACTCTGCTGGATTCCATAACTCCTGGGACACTATTTAGGTCACACTCAGTAAGACAAGCCTATTTTTTTAAATCAGAGGTAGCAAGAGGAAAAAAGATGAAGAAATCTGGTTCTCAACTCAGACAAATCTGACTTTGAAGCCCAGCTGTATTAATGATCTATTCCTGTATAATAAATTACCCCCAAATTTAGTGGCTTAATACAACCACATCATTTTTTATCTCTTATAGTTTCTATGGGTCAGGAATTCAGGCGAGGCTTGGCTGGGCAGTTCTGGCTTGGGTTTTCTTGTGAAGTTGCTGTCAGATGTCGGCTGGGGCTGAAGTCATCTGAAGGCTTGATTAGGACTGGAGAATACACTTTCAAGGTGGCTGACACAGACGGTGAAACTGTGCACCTCAGATTGAGACTTGAGCCCATGTGGCTGGGACTCGAACCCAGCCAAAACCCATGGTCTTTTAACTGAGATCACACACCTGGTTTCGGGACTTAAAGAAGCTCAGGTTCTTGATGTCTCATAGCAGAAAGAATTCAGTGACAGACAAAGTGATAGGTAAGAAGAGGATTTATTTAGAGAGAAACACATTCCACAGAGTGTGGGCCATCTCAGAAGGTGAGAAAGGCACCAGGGTATGGGGTTGGCAGTTTTTATAGGGGTGGGTAATTTCATAGGCTAATGAGTGGGAGGGGTATTCCAGCTATTTTGGGGAAGGGGTGGGGATTTCCAGGAATTTGCCCACCACCTACTTTTTGATCTTTGATGTTGGGCCTCCGAACTGTCATGGTGCTTGGTGGCTGTGTCATTTAGCTTTCTGATGTGTTACAATGAGTGTGTATACTGAGGCTCAAGGTCTAGTGGAAGTCAGCTTGTCCACCGTCTTGGATCTATTTGGTTCTAATCAGTTTATGTCATGACCTTGACTATGTCATTCTTTTACAGTTTGTGCCCTGCCCCCTTCCCTCCGGTTTCAATGCTGCTGTCCCTTCATGGGAGGCCTCAGTTCCTCTTTGCATGGACCTCTCCACAGGACTGCTTGAGTGTCTTCACAATTCACAATTCAAAAGGTAAGGTTGAAGATGCAATATCTTTTATAACCTAGTTTCTGAATCATATACCATTGTAACAGGGAAGAGCCAATTTTGACTCCATGTTGGATCTGTTTCTTTGAGTTTAACCTTTGCTTTTCATTGCCTTCCTTATTATAATCATACCTAATGGCCTGCCTCAGGGACCCCTGCCCCTCTGCCTGAATGTTAAACTAAAGTGCCTCTGTTCAGCTCACAGGGAGACCATCTGACCCTGCCCACCTGTGAATGGCTGCAAGAAAGAAGAAATTAACACATCCTCTCACCGAGGCTGGTCATTCCAGGAGATCTTTTGCAAGACTGATGGCCCTTTACTTCCTCACCTCCTCTCCCTCTCTGATTCTATAAAAGAAACTGGCATCCAGACCCCAGTAAGATGGTTTTTGGGACCCTAGTCCACCATCTTCTCAGTCTCTCCGAATAAAGACATATTCATTGCCTCAACACCTCATCTCCGATTTATTGGCCTGTCATGCGGTGAGCAGAGCGAGCTTGCACTCGGTAACACCATCACTTGTGCCATATTTTATTGGGCACACAGATCAGCTCTGACTTCAATATGGGAGTAGATGACACATGGGTGGAATATCAGGGGGTAAAGATCATTGAGGGCCTTCTTAGAGACTGGCTACCATAGTTCATCTCCGTCACTTATTTTGGGAAGATTCCATAACCCCTCAGAGCACCAATGTTCTTATCTGTAATGTGGGATTTAATAATAGTCTCTAACTCATAAAGTTGTTTAAAGATGATATGATATATAAGTGCTCTTCACTTAGTAGGAATTCAGTATACATTAAACATAACCATAATAATACTATCATCAAGATTGTTAGATGATGGCTGTGATATCGTGATTTATAATAAGAAACATAAATTTGGTCTTCCTCCCCTACACACTGCTCCTAAAACCCTGGTAATTTCCTAAGCAATAAGAGAAATGGAAGCATCTTTTGTTTTTTGTCCCGCTTCCTGAAATAGCTCTAGAGCAATAAAGATGAAAGGCGTGTCTTTTGTTATTCACAAAGAGTTCCTTTCAACCACACTTGAATTTATGTTAATGAGGTGAATTTTGGAAAGCCCCTAGATAACTACTGATAAGGGCTAGTTGCCAAGGTAACCGACCCAGTGATTAGAGGGTTTGAACTTTCAGCCCTACCCTCCACCCTTCAGGGAGGGGAGAAGGGCTGGAGGTTGAGTTAATCACCAACACCAATAATTTAATCAACCATGCCTAATGAAGCTTCCATAAAACCCCCTCAAGTATGGAGCTTGGAGATCAGAGAACTTCTGGTTTGGTGAACACGTGGAGGTTCTGGGAGGGTGGTAGGCCTGGAGAGGGCACGGAAGCTCTGTGTCCCTTCCCATATGCATCTCTTCTATTTGGCTGTTCCTGAGTTGTATCCTTTCATAATAAGCCAATAACCTAGTATGTAAACTGTTTTCCTGAGTTCTGTGAGCCATTCTAACAAATTATCAAACTGGAGGAGGGGTTGTAGGAACTTCTGATTTGTAGCCAGTCAGTAAGAAGCACAGGTGACAACCCAGACTTGTGATTGGTGTCTGAAGTGAGGGGCTAGTCTTGTGGGACTGATCCTTTTAACCTGTGGGGTCTGACGCTAACACTAGGTAGAGAGTGTCAGAACTGAGCTAAATTGTAGGATACCAGCTGTTGCTAGAGAATTGGTCAGTGTGAGGGAAAAAATCCACACATTTGGTGACCAGAAGTGAAGTCTTAACAGGGGTGTGTGTGCAGAGAAGGAAAACAGTATTTTTTTCCTTTCAATGGCTAAAAACCTTCCCACACTAAAACTATATATCTATCAGTCCAGTTCACGGAGGAATCCACATTGCCCAGGTAGGGAAGTGGAAACCTGGCACAAAGTTGCCAGTTCCTTCATAGATTCAGAGAACGTGAGAACTGTCCATCTCTTGCAGCACTTCTCCTGCCGTGCAGATCACACATTTCAGCTCTGTGGATTAAATGACTTACAATTTCATGTTACTCCACATTTTAAGTCTTCATGCATGCTCTTCCCCCTGCCTGGAATTCTTTCTGTCTCTCCAATACTTCACCTAACTTTAACTCATCCTTCTTTTCTCAATAAGTATATTGATTTGTTTTCCTAAGCATTCTCTTGCTCTTTTTTCTTTCTTTCCCCCATATATATCTTCTTTTTTATTCCTTTTTTCTTTCATTCATTCAACAAAGAGTTACTGAATGTCAACCATGTGCTTGGAAAGCCTTGGTCAACATGACTAAGTTGCTCTCCTCCTGGGACTTATAGTTTGGTGACAGCACAGAAATAAGTACCCCCCCCCAAAAAAAAATATATATATATCTCACATTATGTGATAATAAGTGCTATGAAGAAATACCTAGCAGGGTAAAGAGATAAAAAGTTGTGAACACAGGAAGCTATTTTAGTCAGAGCAACTTAAATAATTTAAATAATTTATCTTCCTCATAGACTGCTAGAGTCAGACATTAGATCATCGGCCTATATATCTCCAATACTTAATGTATCTGGAGCCAAGGAGATGTTTAATAAATACTTGTTGAATAAAAGATAGTAAGAATGAATAAATGTATGAATGAATGAATGACTGTTAGATTCCAGTATAAACCCCAGATGTGAAAACTGAGGCCCAGAGAGGTTTGATTTGCCTAAGAGCAGAGAGCAAGAAATAGAAATCTTAACTCTGAAGCATGTTTGCTTCAAGGACAATGCTGTTGTTGCTGTGTCATATTATGCATGCCTAAAACATCTTTGTTTTAATAATGCCTCATCTGTTCCTCTTTCAGCGTTTGACCAGACTTGGCTACTTGAACGGAATTCTGAGAGCTTGTTTTTCTAGCTTTTTACTTAGTCTTCATGGAAACCATCACTGTTTACCCTTGAATAGACAAAGGGCTTCACCAAAGTCCCCACAGTATATTTGTTCACCTGGTCAAGCAGTTGGTTGGTCATAAGTCACAAGGATTCAAAATGCACAGAGGATTAAGGACCAGGAAAGAGTTTCCATTGAGATCCCCTAGGATGATTTTATAGAAGAAAAATAAATTTGGGATAACAGCTCTCTAACTTTTTGGCTCAGGACAACTTTACTGTCTTAAAAGCTATTGAACACCCCAAACAGCTTGTGTTTATGTGAATTATATCTACTGATATTTACTGTATCTGAAATTAAAACTAAGTAATTTTTAAAATGTTTATTAACTTATTTTAAAATAACAATAAAATATGCATCATATATTAACATAAATAACATGTTTTTATAAAAAATAACTATTTTTTCAAAACAAAAAATATATAATGAGAAGTGTGGCATTGTTTCATATTTTTTGAGACTCTCTTTAATATTTAATTAGCTTAATACAGGAAGGCTACATCCTTCTCTCTGCTTCTGCATTCAGTTTGTGGTGTTACCACTCACCACTTAGCCTCTGGAAAACTACATTGCACATCTATGAGAGAATTAGTATGAAAATGTCAAATAACGTCTTGGTATTATGACAAAAGTCGATTTGATCTGTGGACTCCATGAAAAGGTCTTGGTGATTCCAGGGGTCCCCTGGACCACACCTTGAAAACTACTAGTTTCAAGCCATACATTTATATTGAAAAATAAACAAGGAAATGCAATTAAACTATCTTTTGAGTTTTTATTCTAAAAACATATGCATTTTCATATTCCTACAACAGTGGTCCTCAACTTTTGGTGCATGTGCTTAAGAATCATTTAGAAGCGGGCTTCCCTGGTGGCGCAGTGGTTAAGAATCCACCTGCCAACACAGGGGACATGGGTTCGACCCCTGGTCTGGGAAGATCCCACATACCACAGAGCAACTAAGCCCGTGCACCACAACTACTGAGCCTGTGAGCCACAACTACTGACCCCGCCTGCCACAACTACTGAAGCCCGCATGCCTAGAGCCCGTGCTCCACAACAAGAGAAGCCACTGCAATTAGGAGCCTGGGCACCGCAACAAAGAGTAGCCCCCGCTCTCCACAACTAGAGAAAGCCCGCGTGTAGCAATGAAGACCAAACTCAGCCAAGAAAAAAAAAGAAGAATCATTTAGGAGGCATATTTAAAATACTGATTCTGGGCCCCCATTCCCAAAGTTGACTGATACACTAAGTTTCAACCAGGATCTAGGAATGTGTACTTGTTTGTAACAAGTTCCCCCTCCGGTTCCTCTGCCCCCAGGTAGTACTAATCCATGGTGGATTGTTTGAGAAAATTGTTTTGGAGGAAAAAAAATAGCTTAGGTACTTCACAAATTTGAGATGCATTTTGGTGAAATGAAATTTTAAAATTTGAAATGAAAGAAAATACCTAAAACAGAGGGAGGTACCAAGAAAGGGGAGACCCATTTCTTGGGATATACGTGGGCCTGTTCTGTGGTTATTGCACCAAGAATGTGTATTCTTGGGAGCATGTAGCACATAGAATTTCCCTGTCTGCTGGATTTCACCATAGCTAAGTTCCTTAAAGTCATCCAAACACAGTCCTTCAGCCTACTAATAGGATATTTACTTTATATTATGAAAGTAAAAAAACAAAGTGTTTTCTTCTAGAAGATGCTAAAGATATCATTAAAGCTTATGAAAAATTTTTAAGAAAAAATAAACGATTTAAAAGGAGGACTTGGAAGATCTGTGACCATTAAGGTAGCTGCCTTTTGCTAAACACAGTGATGGCAATTAAACTCACCATTTCATTCATTCATTTATCAAACAGTTATAAACATTGCAAGCTAGGTCCTGGAAATACCAATTTATTTACCAATAGGCTCTCCCATTTCTGCCACTGGCACCACCATCTACCTATTTGTTCAGGCCGGACAACTGTGAGCCACTTGACCTCTTTTCCTTTACACCCCACTTCTCATCTATCAACCAGTGCTATTGACTGTAACTCCCGAAGATACCTCAGACTTGTTGGCCCTTCTCTAGTCCCATCACCTCCACTTTAACCAAGCCAACATCCTCTTTTGCCTGGACTCCTGCAATTGTTACTAACTGTTCATTCATTCATTCAATATTTATGAGTACCTGCTAAGTAACAGGAACTTTTCATTCCTGATGATACAGCAGGGAAACAAAACACAAAAAATCCCTGCCTTTATGGAAATTTCATTTTAGTAACGGCAAGACAGGCAGAAAACCAATTATTCAAAGAAATGTGGGTAAGGCAAATAGATAATTGGTATAGTCACAGGATTTCAAAGGAGAGGTCAGGACACATTATATTTCAGTCTTCTGGCAATTCCAGGAACAGGTCAAGCACTCATTTGATCCCAGGGCCTTTGCACATACTGTTCCTTCTGCCTGGGACTCTCTTCTCTTTACATTTTTCAAGACTGATGCTTCCTCACACTTCACACTACATGTCACCTTCCTCAAGAGCCTGTCCCTGATCACCCGAGTTAAATTAGGTTCCTCCTTTAATTTCCTCATAGTAGTACCTATTTATTTTCCTTCTTAGTACATACCACAACTTGCAAATATATATATTACTTGTCTATTTATTGTTTCTGCCAATACTAGATGGTAAATTCCATCTCTGCTTTGTTTATCATTGAACATTTAGTGTCCATCACATAGTGGACATGTGATTCAGTCAGGGTTCTATCGAAGAACAGAATCAGTCGGAGATTATATATCATATACATGTATGAGATTTATTGCAAGGAATTGGCTTATGCATTGTGAGGGCTGCTGAGGCAACTCTGAAATTCATAGGGCAGGAAGGCAGACTGGAAATTCTCAGTCAGGTGCTAAAGCTGCAGCCCACAAGCAGAATTTTTTTTCCTCAGGGAAACCTCGGTTTTTCTCTTGAGGACTTTCAACTGACTGGATGATATCTACCCAGATTATTCAGGATAATCCCCTTGATTTAAGGTCAACGGATTGTATATGTTAATCACATTCACAAAATACCTTCATAGCAACACCTAGATTTATATTCCATTGAATAGCTCAGTACTATAGCCTAGCCAAGCTGACACATAAAACTAACCATCACAACATGCAATAAATATTTAGGGAATGAATGAATAAATAAATGAATGTGTTAGTGAAGAGCTCCCTGCTTTCAGGGAGCAAACAGTCTAGCAAAAGAGATGAACACGTAAATACACTATTACAAAACAGCAAGGCAACTATGATGTCTCAAGCGATGCACTCAGTGCCATGGGCATCCGAACAGACACCAGAAAAGTCACACATCCTGAAGCTGCAATGCTAATTCTTATGTAATTAGCTATGAGATTAACAAAAAATCCCACTAGCGTTAGGGAAAGATGGAATTCATTTATTCCTGGAATTAGCTAGAGACTTGCCATTTGCTCTGAAACATTTTCCAGGATAACTTTGGTTGATGGTGTTTTCTGGGTTTATTCACACAATCGAAAGAATCCATAGGAAGCCACATCTTCCTTAGCCTATTATATTATATATTAGGGTCAAAGCCAATGAAAAGACAGAGCTTATAGTTAGAGGCTAGTGTTTATAGAAAATATAGAATCTTTCTTGGAGACAAGCATTAGTGATTGTCAACTATGTTGAACACCTTTGAGATGTTCTCTGTCAGCACTTATTAAAATAAAGGAAAAAATAGGGCTTCCCTGGTGGCGCAGTGGTTGAGAGTGCGCCTGCCGATGCAGGGGACACGGGTTCGTGCCCCGGTCTGGGAAGATCCCACATGCCGCGGAGCGGCTGGGCCCGTGAGCCATGGCCGCTGAGCCTGCGCGTCCGGAACCTGTGCTCTGCAACGGGAGAGGCCACAACAGTGAGAGGCCCACGTACCGCAAAAAAATAAATAAATAAAAAATAAAATAAAGGAAAAAATAAATATTGCTTTTTATAGACCTATGAGGTCTTATGCATAAGCTATGAAAGAAGGGTCAGTCACAAAGCTTTGTGTAGTACAATGAACTGTGCATTTTTTAAACACAAGATTAATAATGTATGTCTTCATTGACATTGTAAAATATTCAAGACATACATAATTATGAAAAATAAACATAAAACTGGGCTCTTTCACTTCCAACCCCACACTCCCACCTTATTCCCCAGTGCTGTGTATCCTTCTAGTTCTATTTTTACGCAGTTGACTGCAAATGTTTACATATATAATTTTTAAAACATCAAAGGGATTACGTACTATATGTATTGTTTCACTATTTGCTTTATTCACGTATCAAGGTCTTGAAGAATTTTGCAAATCTATGCATACAGACCTACCTTATTTATTTTAGTGACTGCCTAATATTCCACAATATGGATATGCTATATTTATTTAACCATTCCCCTGCTTATAAGCATTTAGGTTGTTTGGCTATTTTTCTCTATTACCAATGGTGCTGCAGTATACATTACATCAGTTAGGATGCATTTGGCTGAAAGTAATAGAAACTCTGACTCAAACTGCTTTAACAATCAAGACATTTTTAGCTCACATAACTAGGATTTCAGAGATAAAGCAGGCTTTATTGCTGGCTGATTTATTGGCTCAATAATGCCATCATGTATCCCATGCTCTTGGATTGGAAGAATTAATATTATTAAAATGGCCATACTACCCAAAGCAATCTACAGATTGAATGCGATCCTTATCAAATTTCTCATGACATGACATTATTCACAGAACTAGAACAAATAATCCTAAAATGTACACAGAACAACAAAAGATCCAGAATTGCCAAAGCAATCCTGAGGAAAAGGAACAAAGCAGGAGGCATAGTCCTCTCAGACTTCAGACAATACTGTACTACAAAGCTAGCAATCAAAACAGTGTGGTATTGGCACAAAAACAGACATATGGATCAATGGAACAGAACAGAGAGCCCAGAAATAAACCCTCACACCTTTGGTCAATTAATCTTCGACAAAGGAGGCAAGAATATACAATGGAGAAAAGACACTCTCTTCAGCAAGTGGTGCTGGGAAAGTGGGACAGCCGCATGTAAATGAATAAACACTCCCTCACAACATACACAAGAATAAACTCAAAATGGCTTAAAGACTTTAACAAAAGACATGACACCATAAAACTCCTAGTAGAGAACATAGGCAAAACATTCTCTGACATAAATCATACCTAAGTTTTCTTGGGTCAGTTTCCCAAGGCAATGGAAACAAAAGCAAAAATAAACAAATGTGACTTAATCAAACTTACAAGGTTTTGTACAGCAAAGGAAACCATAAGCAAAACGGAAGGACAACCTATGGACTAGGAGAAAATAATTGCAAATGATACGACTGACAAAGGCTTAATCTCCAAAATATACAAACAGCTCATACAACTCAACAACAGAAAACCAAACAACCCAATGGAAAAATGGGCAGAAGACCTAAGTAGATATTTCTCCAAAGAAAACAAATAGATGGCCAAAAGGCACATGAAAAGATGCTCAACATCTTTACTTATTAGAGAAATGTAAATCAAAACTACAATGAGGTACCACCTCACACCAGTCAGAATGACCATCATTAAAAAGTCTACAAACAACAAATGCTGGAGGACTTCCCTGGTGGTGCAGTGGTTAAGACTCTGCACTCCCAATGCAGGGGGCCTGGGTTCGATCCTTGGTCAGGGAACTAGATCCCACATGCATGCAGCAACCAAGAAGTTCGCATGTCACAACTGAGGAGCCCACCTGCTGTAACTAAGACCCAGCGCAACTGAATAAATAAACAAAATTAAAAAAAAAAAAAACAGGTTTGTGAAAACGTTGGTTTTAAAAAAAAAAAATCATGGAGAGGGTGTGGAGAAAAGGGAACCTTCCTACACTCTTGGTGGGAATGTAAATTGGTGCAGCCACTATGGAAAACAGTATGGAGGTTCCTCAAGAAACTAAAAATAGAGTTGCCATATGATCCAGCAATCCCACTCCTGGGCATTTACCCAGACAAGCTATAATTTGAAAAGATATATCCACCCCTATGTTCATAGCAACATTATTCACAATAGTCAGGACATGGAAACAACCTAAATGTCCATCGACAGATGAATATATAAAGATGTGGTACATATATACAATGGAATACTACTCAGCTCTAAAAAAGAATGAAATAAGGCCATTTGCAGCAACATGGATGGACCTAGAGATTATCATACTAAGTGAAGTAAGTCAGAAACAGAAAGACAAATACCATATGATATCACTTATATATGAAATCTAAAATATGACACAGATGAACTTATTTACAAAACATACACAGACTCATAGACATAGAGAACAGACTTGTGGTTGTCAAGGGGGAGGGGGATAGGGGAGGGATGGAGGGGGAGTTTGGGATTAGCAGATGCAAACTATTATATATAGAATGGATAAACAACAAGGTCCTACACAGGGAACTATATTCAATATCCTGTGATAGAACATAGTGGAAAAGAATATGAGAAAGAATGTATATATATATATAACTGAATGTTTACTTTGCTGCACAGCAGAAATTAATACAACATTATAAATCAGCTATACTTCAATAAGATAAATTTTAAAAAACAAACAAACAATGCCATCATGGAGCCAGGTCCTTTCCATCTTGCTACCCTGCCAGTCTCAGCATCCATTTCATCCCAAAGCTGGCTCACCTCTGGACATAAAATGACTGACGACAGTGACCAGAGCTATATGCTTTCTAATTTGCATAGCCAATGGAAAAAGATTTGTTTCCCACAGTTCTCTTTCAAGAGTGAGAAAGAACTTTTTCAGAAACGTTTACTCAAAGTTCCTCACATTTCACTGGCTAAATTTGTTCATTTCTGAACCAATCAATGGCAATGAGTTTGGGATTACTCAGACTATTCAGGCCCACCATCTGTGCCAACGACCGTTCCCCAAATTGCCCTGCAGCTTTCAATAGTAGAGAAATGGAAGGGATTTTGCAAAGTAAATCAAAATGTCCAAGTTCTCAAACTGTCACCTCACTGAACTACACCTTTGAGAAGCTGTGCAATTAGAATTTCTTTAGGAGACATTCTTGTAAGTGCAGTTTATGGCTTAAAATGTATGCACATTTAATATGTTAATAGATTCAGCTAATTACCCTAAAAGCAACAACAACAATAACCACCACCACTACAGCAAAACACAACTGAATCAATTTGAACTCTCACCCAAAGGATAAGAGAATACCTTTTAACCATGTACTTGCCAAAATGGCCCTTTCTCCACCTTTCTGTTAGTCTTGGGAGTGAAGAATATAAGTTCTAATATTCAGTTTGTGGATTATTGATGAAGAGGAGCACCTTTTTATTTGCTCTTAATCACCTGAATTTCTTCTGTGACTTGCTAATTTACTTCCATTTTTTCACAGGACCTTTGTCTTTTTCTTATATATTTTAGGAACTCTTTATATATTTGAGATATTAATCCTATATTTCAGATATTTTCTGAAAGATCTGTTGATTGTTGTCTTCTACATGTTTATGGTAAATTTTGTACTATAGAGTTTTAAAATGTTTGCAGTTTAAATATAATTTATTATTTTTTTAACCTTCATGGTTTCTAAGCTTTGACTGAATCTTGCTTAAGTGATGTCTTTCTTACCTCAAGATCATAACATTTTTTTCTTTATGGTATCTTACTATTGTAAATAACATTAATATATGTTGTAACATGGAATCATCCTTGCTTTCCTGAGATAAACTCTACTTGCTAATACACCAATGACCTTCATTTGTTAATATTTTATTTGTGCTTTTTACAACTGGGTATACAATTGGTGTTGGCCTATAGTTTTATTTGTTTGTTTGTTTGTTGTTTGTGGTGGTGGTGGTGGTGGTATTTGAGCCTAATAGAATGAGGTAGGAAACTTTTCATCTTTATGTATTCCTGGAACACTTTCTATAGTCTGAATTAGCCCGTATAAGTCTAGTTATTTGACTTGCTTGTCTATTTAGCTGAGAAGAAAAATATGTTGTGTTACAATGAAGTCTATGCATAAATACATTAAATGTGTCAATATTTACTAATATCTATTAAAGGTCTGTTATTTCATTACTCTATTTTTATTCTTTACTTAAATCTTTTAAAAAATACTTTATATTTTAGAGCCCCCTCTGCTTTCTCCCCTTTCCCTCTCTTCCTCCCTCCTTGAAGGTGGATATCAGAACTTCAAGACGGTGCTAGGTTATAAGCAAATTCCTCATCCAGACCTTCTAACCAATAGTTAATCTTCAATTTTGTCCATTCTCTTATTAAGCTTATTTACTGAGCTTTAAAATTTTCTGTGATCATATTTTTAATTTCTAAGAATTTTGGAGTTTTTCATAATTGTCTATCTTGTATGGAATATATATCTGTAGTCCTCTTTTATCACACAAGAATTATTAATTATAACTATTTTGGAGTCTTTTCTATTTGTTCTCTTATCTGTTTCTTTGAGTGTTGGGTTTTTGGTTGAGGTTGGTGCCTCTCTTTCACAGTATTCCTCAAGTGGTGATTCTTAGTTGTGTGCTTATCTTTGTATCTATGGCTCTGTGTATACATGTCTGTGGATTTGGCTTCTGTTTACTACAACTTGCTTCCAGGGATTGTGGGTGGGACAGAACATGTGGTCTGGAGGAGATGTCCCAATAGATATCTTCTGTGTGAGAGGTCTTTCTGTCCCTCACTAAGTCAAGAGCTCTGTGGAGCACTGCTGTGCTGTTTTATCCCCACGGTCCATTGTGAGTGTCAAATTGCTGCTGCCACTGTTAGTGTGAGTGAGAGAAAGGGGAGGGGCTGACCTGTCTAGCTGCTCTGCACAGGATTCCCTACTTAATATCTGTGGCCTCCCTCTGCTTCATTGCATCTGTTGAATGGGTTTACAGGTTCCTGGAACTACAGTTAGATTTCACAGTTACTTAAAACAGATTTCCTTTAAACAACAACTTTTATTCTAGAGAATTTACACAGAGCATAAAATGAAGCACATTTATATCAGTATTATTATTAAGATTTAATCACCATTGAGATTTATGAGAATTCTTGAAGCCTCTTTAAAAGTGCTTTTGCTAGGGAATTCCCTGGCAGTCCAGTGGTTAGCACTCCCTGGTCGGCGAACTAAGATCCCACAAGCAGCATGACCAAAAAAAAAAAAAAAGAAAAAAAATCTTTGTTTTATGACCTGCATAAATGGTTTTTAAAAACTTCTAAAGAAATATGAAACTCTCAGCTTGCTGTTTTAGAAAGGCAACATTAGGCATTAATCACTTTCCTGGTGATATTTATTGATCTCTTATTTATTGGTGCATCTTTCTCACTAGAAAGTAGAATTATAGCTTTGAATAAAAACAAAGAGGTAAGCAAAAGCAAAATCGTTACATGCAAACTCAGATCTTATTTTAAGAACATTTTGGTAGGAAATTATTACCATCATCAACATCAAAAAAATTAAGCACCTCCTGCAGTGGTTAAGAATCTGCCTGCCAATGCAGGGAACACAGGTTCGATCCCTGGTCCAGGAAGATCCCACATGCCACGGAGCAACTAAGCCCATGCGCCACAACTACTAAGCCTGCATGCCACAACTGCTGAAGCCCACACGTCTAGAGCCCGTGATCTGCAACAAAAGAAGCCACCGCAATGAGAAGCCTGCACACGCAACGAAGAGTAGCCCCCACTCGCCACTACTAGAGAAAGCCCACGCGCAGCAACGAAGACCCAACACAGCCAAAAAAAAAAAAAAAAAATTAGCACCTCCTTTAGCAGAATAGATCTTAAATACGTCTGTATAGTTTGGTGAGATTAAATGAGAGAGAGAAAAAGGCATAAGCTCAATTTAATTTGATGTTTTTAAAGATACCCAGGTCAATAAAATGATCTTAAATTTTTTTTTAATTTTAGAAAGCAAATCTTTTTACTGTTACGTAAAATGTTTAATGTTTGTTTTAACTAGAAAATATTTAAATAGGGTTGTCAGGCATCCTGTATATATGGGACAAGCTCTGTATTTAATCATGTCCTATGACCTGTATAGACTTTGTCAGGACACATCAAATGCCCTGTATTCAGCTTCTTTTGGAGAAATTACAAAAATTCATCAGTTAGAGCTATTTTTCCGCCACAGTGGTTGGTGCTTAAATCACTTAAATGGCAATACCAGCTGAAAACCATACTTGTACAAACAAACATCTGGACAATCTCTTATTGTCTCTCCTGAAGGTTTGGTTGAAGGGAGATCAAAAGGGGAAACTGAGAATTAAAAATATTTACTTTTAGGGGCTTCCCTGGTGGTGCAGTGGTTGAGAGTCCGCCTGCCGATGAAGGGGACGCGGGTTCGTGCCCAGGTCCGGGAAGATCCCACATGCCGCGGAGCGGCTGGGCCCGTGAGCCATGGCCGCTGAGCCTGCGTGTCCCGAACCTGTGCTCTGCTACGGGAGAGGCCACAACAGTAAGAGGCCCGCTTACAGCAAAAAGAAAAAAAAAAAAAAATTACTTTTCATATTCAAGAAAAGGAAACACTTTTCTCTGGCCAAATTGCCAAGTTGCGAACAAGTAACCACTGTTAATTCAAGATAACTTGGTACCAGTTTATATGCTCCGAATATTAGCCAAATAGCTATAGGCTCACTCCCACAGCCCTGCTTCTGGAAACTGGCCAGTCAAAACCCTCACTCTAAGCACCTAATAACAGCCCGAGTTTCTGAATGCCAGCCAATCAGTGACAAATCCCCAGTCCTGAAAGTCAGCGCTCTGGGCCAGCCCATGATTCTATATACAACACCAAACAGCAAGTGCCTCTCTCCAGTAGCCGTACTCCTGGAGGTTGGTCAGCTGACCAACAGCCGCCTTCCTCCAGTGACCATCCCAACACAGCAAAAAGTCCTTCGAGCTGTGTATACTCTTGCTTCTGAAAGTCCACTAGTCCCTGAATGGCAAGCTTCTCAAAACCTTATGTAAGATTAACTCTGGTTTTGCTCACGAAAACTGTCTTACAAGTGTAGCTCTCCCTTGCAGGCAAGCAGGAAGATTACCTTCTTTGCATCAGATATCGAGTTCAGTTTATTGTTGTTTGGCAACCTTGCAAGCCTGTGTGTAGTTCCTATGAGTTCAGATTTGTGAGTGACCAATGGCATTGATGTAGACATAGATTATCAAATTCAATTGTCTCAAATTTTGCAGTAATTGATAATAGCAAATTGATAATTTTTTGTGTATATTTGAAACCTCAAATGCCAAAACACAAAAGTAATTTTGTGATGAATTTCCAAACTATGGACACTTATTAAAGGAGAAAAAAGTTATTTTGAAGCCTTTGTGTAATACACAATTATTCATTCAATATAAAAACCATTAGGTATAAACCAGCATATACTAACAGCTGAGCATAAGATATGTATGATTTCTTCAACTAGTACCAAAGAAGATGATAAAATAATAAATTTTATTGATTGCAAGCAATTCAGATGAAGATAAATAATCACAGCAGAAGTTAAAATGCCCTTCACAGTCTATGTCACCATCTGTCTTTTAGCTCGAAGGTTTAAATGTATTGCTATCAGAAGGATTTTCTGATTCCAAAACTGCAAGCAAATACTCAAGAGCTGGGACAAAATCTACAGCCATAATAAGGAGTGTTATGGCTGCATTTACTACTACAAGTTATCAAAGATCTAAATGCTTCCTCACCTTTTTGCAGCACAGCCACAAATAATCACAATGAGAAAAAAATTTTCCTTTTGCTCCTGCAATATTTTTCTTGTGAAAAAGGCTTGCTCACAAAGTCATCGTGAGTGAAATATCTTCCAGATGAGACTTCAGAAACACTAACAAATTTCAGGAACGACTCTCTTACTGAGCTAGGAGTTGATGAGATCAATTTTCCTGCTTTCGATGTAGATGATGCAGATGTTTGCGTAAAGGTGCAAAAAAAAAGTTTCTTCAAAGTTGAAGCAAAGCATGAGATTCCACTGACTGTGTTGGCTGTCCTGGCTATATTCTGCTCAGAGAGCATATGATGTTCTTTCTATAGACATTGCCATGACATTGTTATGAAATTATTCTTTTACTTTAGCATTTATGCTTTCTAATGATATTATGATATTTGTATTAAGCAATTTAAAAAGTTTGTGATTTTGTTGGCATTATTCAGTTCTCTCAAAAAATCTACTGGCTCTATTTAACAAATACATTTGAAGGAATCATCAGTCTGTCACAAAGTATGAAATCATACTTTAATTATGAAGAAAATGGACCTAAAATTCTTGTTGAGTTTTTAGTAATCTGTTAAGTGAAGGCTACCTATTTCTTGTTCGTAGTTTTTAATCAATTTAGGAAGAAGATGATGCAAATTGAAAGAAGGGCAAACATTTTCCAAGTACTCCACTGTTCAAAGGAAACTGAAGAAAGAATTGATGAAAAATTTATCTCTTTCATTATCAAGGTTGTTCTTTTTTTAATTTTATTTTTTTAAATTTATTCTTGGCTGTGTTGGGTCTTTGCTGCCGCGCGCAGGCTTTCTCTAGTTGTGGCGAGCAGGGGCTACTCTTTGTTGCAGTGCATGGGCTTCAGGTGCACAGGCTTCAGTAGTTGCGGCATGCGGGCTCAGTAGTTGTGGCTCATGGGCTCTAGAGCACAGGCTCAGAAGTTGTGGCTCACAGGTTTAGTTGCTCTGTGGCATGTGGGATCTTCCTGGAGCAGGGCTCAAACTCGTGTCCCCTGCATTGGCGGGTGGGTTCTTAACCACTGCGCCACCAGGGAAGCCTTCGAGGCTGTTCTTAAAAGAGGTAGTAGTACTTCTGAACAGGAAAGAAATTCCAACTTGATGTAGACAATTATTATGGCACTAGTCATAACTGGGCTTTAAAATTGATATCCTCCTTTGAAGAATTTGATTCTTTTACTGGATATTACTAACAATTCTGCCAGCACGAGAACAAGTGGAATCAGGTGGCTTGCTGAAGAAGAAGGAAATAAAAATGGACAACAATGTTCTTTCATATCAGTGGACATTTTATAAAGTTATTGATCAAGAGATGCAATGTAGTCTTCAAGAATAGAGGAGCAAGTTATGTCATTAAAGATGGTATATGCTTCAACAAATAAAATTTGAAGAGCAATGATTAGAATTTAACTTTATGCCAGTATATGTTTAGTATACTGGCTTATAATGTTAATATTACCCATGTTCTTACTGTTAAATGTTAAAATAACAAAAGAAATGGACAATGTAAATGGAAAATAGACTGTAACCACAAGGAATTATACAATCAAACGGCTACAAAACAAGGAACTGTTAAGAAGAAATAAAATCAGAGAAATAAAATCAAAGGAAGTGGTATATAATTTAGATGCTTATAATTTATTTCCGATAAATAACAAATACTTTTATTGTAAAGTATATCCCATGTGGTATTTTTCATTTATCTAAATGTATATATGCCAAGGCAATTAAAAGTAAATCAAATTTAACTGGGAATTCTGTTTCTATTTGCTAAATCTGCGACCTTATATTTAGTTCAAATTTAAGTGTTAATAGTTTTATTTTTATGTGTTATATTCATAGTTTTTAACAAATTATGGCACTTTGTATACCAAGGTGCAGATTATAATTTTGCCAATTTTCTAAGACCTGGGAATATTGCTTACCTTTTTACTCGATACACAGGCTTGAGGTTATTTCAACCTTTGTTCTTACATGGTATTTTTAGCAATATTATTCTTTTTTTCATTATAGCATGTTTTTATACAGCCTCATTGAGAGATTATTAACATACCATGTAATCTACCCACTTAAAGTATATAATTCAATGGGTTTTTTTTTACTACATTCACAGTTATGTGCAACCATGACCACAGTCAATTTTAGAACGTTTTCAACACCTCAAAAAGAAACCCGTACTGTGTAGCTATTTGCTTTTGTGCCCCATCCTCCCTTTTCACCTCACCCCTACCTTCTGCCACCCAGCCCTAAACACCACTAACCTACTTTCTGTCTCTATAGATTTGATGATTCTGTACACTTTCTATAAATGGAATCATAGAATATGTGGTCTTTTGTAACTGGATTCTTTCACTTAGCACAATAAATTCAAGGTTATCCATGCTATACCAAGAATTAGCATTTCACTCCTTTTTACAGTCAAATAATATTCCACTGTATGGATGTCTCATATTGTTTTCATTCATCAGTTGATGAACATTTCGTTGTTTTCCATTTAGGTTACTTAGAACTGGAATTGCTGTGTCAAATGGAAACTCTAAGTTTAATCATTTGAGGAATTACCAGAGTGTTTTCCAAAGTGGTGTCTTCATTTTGCGTTCCCACTGGCAGTGTATGAGGGTTCCATTTTCTCCACATCCTCACCAGCACTTGTTTTAGCTGACTTTTTGATCCTAGTCATCCTAGTGAGTGTGAAGTTGTATCTCATTGTGTTTTTTTTTTTTGGTTTTTTTTTTTTTTGCAGTACGCGGGCCTCTCACGGTTGCGGCCTCTCCCATTGCGGAGCACAGGCTCCGGACACGCAGGCTCAGCGGCCATGGCTCACGGGCCCAGCCGCTCCACGGCAAGCGGGATCCCCCCAGACCGGGGCACGAACCCGCGTCCCCTGCATCGGCAGGCGGACTCTCAACCACTGCGCCACCAGGGAAGCCCTCATTGTGGTTTTGAGTTGCATTTCCCTGATGACTAATGATGTCTAACATCTTTTCATCGTTCTTGGTCACTTGTAGATCTTCTTTGGAGAAATTTCTATTCAGATCATTTACTCATTTAAAACATTGTTTTATTTATCTTTTTATTATTGATTTGTAAGCACTCCCTACTTATTCCAGATACAAGTCTCTTATCAGATACATGATTTGCAAATACAGTCAAAAATCCAGGTATAATTTAGAGTCGGCTCTCCATATCTGTGCTTTTGCATCAGAGAGTACATCCAGCTGTGGATCATGTAGTACTGTATAGTATTTACTATTTAAAAAAAAAACTGCATATAAGCGGACCCACACAGTTCAAACCTGTGCTGTTCAAGGGTCAAGTGTACTTTCTCTCATTCTGTGTTGTCTTTTTACTTTCTTGACAGTGTCCCTAGGAGCATAGATGTTTTTTCTATTTTAAGTTCCATTTATGTATTTTTTTCATTTGTTGCTTATGCTTTTGTTGTCATATCTAAAAATCCATTGCCAAATCCAAGGTACTACAGATTTACCCCTATGCTTTCTTCTAAGAATTTTAGAGTTTCAGCTCTGAAATTTAGGTATTTGACCCACTTTCAGTTAATTTTTGTATATTGTGTGAGGTAAGCATTCAATTTCTTTTTTCTTTCTTTCTTTTTTGCATGTGGCTATCCAGTTGCCCAGCACCATTTATTGAAAAGACTTCTTTTCCCATTGAATAGTCTTGGCAACTTTGTTGCAAATCAGATCTGAGTCTGAGAAGTATGGGGGAAGAATCCTGGGATGAGGCCTGGATCTTGGTGAGAGAATGCCTTGAGGAGATCTGTAGACCTTCATCCTAGAGGACAGATTGTACCGATCTGCCTCCAAGTAGCCCATGGAAAACTGCTGGACACCCTGAGGCAGCTGAACAGGAGCACGTTCTCCTCTTTCCCCGAGGAACACCAGTGTTTACCTGTGAGAAGAATGAGAGCAGGAAGCTACTCTCTGGTCCTTGACCAAGGAAGGAGTCACAACTGGCCTGCTTGTCCATCACAGGCCCACTGCAGCCAAGACCACTGCAACTGCAGTTATCATTCTGCTTAACATACCTCCAGAGCTGGACTAAACCTCAGGGGAAGATAGACCCAAGACAAATTTCCTAAGCCAAAGAAATTGTCTTAAGCAACCCAGCGGCCACAAAAGAATGAAGAGCAGCCAGAACACCCAGAATTAGGTGAGCTTCTACTGTAGTCATTGCTAGAGGCTACAGAAGACAACTTTAATAATAAACCAACACTCACTCAAGGAGATTCTATTACAGCATAAACAGGACTTTCTGGGCCTAAAAAGCATTATTTTGAAACTCAATAATTCAGTGAAAAAATGGAAAGAGAGAAGAGACGCAATTGAGAATCCAATTCATGTTGTGATAATCAAGCTGAAAACATATCTCAAAACAAAGAACAAAAATTCTTGTTTAAATAAAGACTGAAGTTATCACCTTGGAAAGGTTTACTGAGTTCCAGGCAGGTTGAGAAAAAGAAATAATATATAATACATACGTAAATAATATACCTATTTCTAAAACTGGTGAATTTTCTGAGTTGCAAGGACAAAGAGAAAATCTTACATGCTTCCAGACAAAAGGCAAATATCAACTGCAACTGTGGAAGCCTGGAGATGGTAGAATAATATCTACAGGGCATGGAAAGAAAGGAAGGCAATCTCAAAAGCCTACACTCAGCCACGATGCCATCCACCTCCCAGAGTAAAAAGAAACCTGTGGATGAATACGGGATGATTTAGATTATATATCCCACGTGTATCTCACCTGAGGAAAATACTAAGAAAGAACACTTCAAGCTAAGGGAATCTCAAGAGAAGATGCAAGAGTGACGAGCAATGAACCTTGACACACATATTGTTATATTGTATTTAATTAATTAATTTATTTATCTTTGGCCACGCCATGCAGCATATGGGATCTTAGTTTCTCGACCAGGGATCAAACCCGTGCTCCCTGCATTGGAAGTGCGGAGTCTTAACCACTGGACGGCCAGGGAAGTCCCATGTTGTTATATTTTAAAGAAATAGTGGCAGAGAGGTTGCAAATGTGTAATGTAAGTGGCAAATACAGAGTCTCAAAACTGAAGACGTTGATGACACATATGGCAGTGAAAAATCTAAAAATAGTTTAGAATTTAAAATACCAAAGGATCTCAGCCAATAGGAATTGGGCACGGGTGCGAAGTAAGGGAATTATTTGCATCCTAAAGCTCTCCTTCAGTGAATGAGGAGCAAAAACATGAGGATGAGGAGAAGGGCAATAGAACGCTTTAGTATCTTGTTTTTATATAATAGTAGAAAAATATCTATTTTATGAGTAGGAGAAATTAGAAAACAACCTCCAGTGCAATGGCAATGTAAGTAAGAACTAAAATGAGGGCCACTTGCCAGGAGAGTTTGGACAGAGTCTCAGTTTTATCCCAAGGGATCAGTTTCTTGGCTCACAGCATCTGAACAGCTCAGCCTGAACCCAGGATGCATATTTAGCCTCCAGCTCAAGAGTGTGAGTAAAACCTGCTGGAGAGCCAGAGAGGCAGGATGCATGGAGCACGAACCTTGGAGTCAGTCAGAACTTGATCCCAGCCAGAACTTTGCAACTTTGTAGCTTGTCCTTATCTGTAACCCTTCACAAGGTTGTTGTGAAATGGGGTGAAATAGTATGTGAATATGCATGCAGTGCCTAGTGTAAGTAGCTATGCTACAGTAGTGATTTTTATTTTTATTATTGTTCTTATTATTTGAGGGGATTAGCTCAGCCCGTGCAGATGGTCTGGAGCCCAGGGGCCAGCTGGACTCAGCTGGTTAGCCAGGGACTTCGGTTCCAACACCCTGACCCCTGTTTTAGCTCTTCTCTACGTGACTCTGCTCTGTAATTCCAAGACCACTCTCTCATGCTGAGACCCAGGACATTTCTGGGATTAAACCTCCTGCCTGGAGGTAGACTGGACTGGCTTTTTGGAGCTCTGTTCACTTGATCAGTTTCTTTACATTTTGTGAAGTGATGATATGGTAAAGGGAGTCAAAAGAGATCATTGTATGACTATTCTGAAAAAAATACCTGAAAATTATAAAGTAAAACAGTTCTATATTTCCGACCATTTTGAAGTTAAAAAAAAAAATTGAAGTTGGGTTTGACCTGCCCAGACTAAACATGAAACCTGTAAATTAAAGATAAAATTTTTCCCAACTGGGGTCACTGCAAATTCCTGCCGATGTCTGGTCTGGGTAAAGAAAGAACGCGTCAGACTCAAAACTGTACTTAAAATATCGTAGATGCGAAAAAAAAAAACTTGATGGTCTTGCAAACAAGGAATGGATTAACACATGCTGACAAGTTTATATCTTGGAGAAAGATAAAGCATAGCAAAATAAGGAGAACTAGCTTTTCAGGCAGCCTTAAAACCACCCTTACGGCTTCCCTGGTGGCGCAGTGGTTGAGAGTCCGCCTGCCGAAGCAGGGGACGCGGGCTCGTGTCCCAATCCGGCAGGATCCCACATGCCGCGGAGCGGCTGGGCCCGTGAGCCATGGCCGCTGAGCCTGCGCGTCAGGAGACTGTGCTTCGCAATGGGAGAGGCCACAACAGTGAGAGGCCCGCGTACCGCAAAAAAGCAACAACAACAACAACAAAAAACACCCTTAATGATTTGCATGGGGATTTTTTTTTCCTAATTTGACAATTCTTTCCATCATGTGCCTAAGAATTAGACTCTGTTATATCTACTTCGCAACAATCTAGTGACCCAAATAGATTAAGTGAATCTTCTTATATGTGGAATTTTTTTTTTTAAGTGCAACTCATTTGCACTTAAAAAAAGGTTGCCAGGGACTGGGGGTGGGAGAAATAGGAAGAGGCTGGTAAAAGGATACAAACTTTCACTTGCAAGATGAATAAGGTCTGAGGATCTAATGTATAACATGGTGACTGTAGTTGATAACACTGGATTATACAACTGCAATTGGCTAAGAGAGTAGAACTTAATTGTTCTCACCTCCATGCGGCCCCCACCACAAGAAAAGGTAAATAAATGAGGTGATGGAGGTGTTATTAACTCAATGGTGGGAATTCTTTCACAGTGTATAGATACATCAAATCATCATGTTCTACATATTAAATACATTATAATTTTACTTGTCAATTATACCTCAATAAAGTTGAATAAAATTGTTATTAATAGAATGAATTAAATAAATTCAGCAAATCTACATGTTGCTGTCTTGGCAATTCACACAGAATTGGCTGTCCCTGTGAAGCAACTTCACTGACTGCATTCATTTTCCTCACCCCACCTTACTCATGTTTCCCTTCAGGCTGTATTCTACTGATAGCAGTGCAATTCAGTTTAATAAGAGAATTAATATGAAGCAGATCAGCTCATAAACTTTATGTCCCTATGAAACTACCCCAAATCAAACAATTTTATCTTTACGAGATACATTTCTTCCTGACTTGTCTGCGGTAAATACATATTATTGCTCCTCCCTGGAGCCTGGTGGTTATGTCAGAGTCATCTTTGATTACTTGCTCCCTCCAGCCAATCCACGGAGGATTCGGCCTGGCCAATGGCTCCTCTCTTCCTTGGCTTCTGTCCTTTCAACTGCCAACTCCTAGTCCAGATGTCCCTGTCAAGACTGCTGCAGAGGCCTCTAAAATGACTTTCCTGTCTTTACTTCTCTTCTTCCCCCAACCCAACTCACACCAAGAACCGGGTAAAACTTCCTAAAACCCAGCTCTGATCACATGACTCTTCTATTTGGGTCACTCTCCACTGCTTTCAGAATTAAGCCCAAAGTCCTCAGCGTTTGCCCTCTGCTTTTTTCCTCAAGCTCCCACTTCCACCCTGCCCTCTAGTCAAATTGGATTCACAATTTTCCTAAATAGTAAAGCCTCCTTAAATGTATGTGACACGGAAGGTTGTGAGCCTTGGCTATTGTGAGACTTTTCCCTTCTACAATATATGATCCTTCATGTCTACCTGTGAAAATCCTACCTGTCCTTTAGGCAGAGCAGCTTCTCATTCTCAATTTCCACAGTTCTTGGTTTATTTCTTTCATGACATTTATCATTATTTTCATTAGTTTGACATTTATCGCATGTATGTGTGTGATATACTCCTGTTCAGGATGGAGGCTGTGTTCTATTTGGATTTGCTGCAACTGGCCACACAGGTCTGGATGTCTGTTGAATGAATGAATAAATGAATTCATTTACTGAATTGGGTTTTGCCAAGGAAGACTTTCTTTCTGCAACTTATTTAACCCCAAAGTTTAGTTTTCTAATACGTTTTCCTGAAATTTGGGCAAAGTTTACTGCATTATAGATAAAGAAAGTATTAATTATATATAAGCAGGTTTTATACATATGGGTACTTTTTTTTTTTTTTTTCTACTGGTGACAACCAGAATAGCCAACTTAGGGTCTGCCAGTGATACTATATGTCCTACTGGCCAGGAGATGATTTGACTGGTGTGGGGACAAGTTAGTCCAAGGTCATGTAAGTACTTGTGGCTGCCAGGCTGTATTCTGTAGACAAGGTGCTTGTTGCAGAGGACAGGGTACTCCCCAGCCGGTGATGATGCTGGCAGACGAGGGCAGGTACCACTGGTGTCTTCCAACATGTCCAGAGAGGGCAAGGATTTCTTTGTAGTGCACTTTCCTTATGTCTACCCATGCAGAGAAAAGATACCTCTTGATTCTTCGGTTAATGGAAGTCATTAATGCCTTCAATACCTCAAGCTCTCTGGCCAAAGGAAGACCTTTGTCTGCTCCTGCCAAGTTGCTGGTGCTCACATTTTTTTTTTTTTTTTTTTTTTTGTGGTACGCGGGCCTCTCACTGTTGTGGCCTCTCCCGTTGCGGAGCACAGTCTCCGGACGCGCAGGCTCAGCGGCCATGGCTCACGGGCCCAGCCGCTTCGCGGCATGTGGGATCTTCCCGGACCGGGGCACGTACCCGTGTCCCCTGCATCGGCAGGCGGACTCTCAACGACCGCGCCACCAGGGAAGCCCTCACTCTTCCTAGATAGCGCATTTCCATGGCTGAACATGGCACTCCTGCCCAAACTGGGGGGATATCTCCCTCGTTTGCTACCAGTCCAAGGGCCTTCCTGCTGGGGTGATAGCGTACTGTCCTTGAACAGAAAGCATGAACTCAGAGGAATCATCTCGTTTTGAGATGATACGATGTCTCTCAGAGTGGAACTGTACTGTTTAAGTGTCCAGGTGTCCTCTGGACAGTCTGTGTATCAGGGACATCACTGTGAGGGGGGTAACATGGAGGGGAAGTAGTAACTCTGGGGGAGACTGATCAGGTGTGGATGGGGTGATTAAAGGATGCTTGAGTTGGTCTCCGGGTAAGCACTGGTTGTCACAATGCCCATGTCACCCACTCACACCTCTGGCTCTTAATACAACATGCTTTCCAGAAGTAAATCCTTTCTCCCCAGCCTAATAAAGCTAGCCACCATCGATTGGGCGATGAGATGGGGCGGAATGTTCCCACAAAGAAGGATTTGTGCCAGGGATTCCACCCAGGGTTTCTGGTATCATAGACACTAGAGATCAAGGGACTCTTTAAAGACCTCTAAATCCTGGAGATTAAAAAAAAAAAAAAAATCAGCAGTGAGGTCTCTTGCCTGATGAAACAAAACCATTATTGGAATTCCAAGGTATAAAGTAAAAATTCAAAGCTAAGCTGGTTTGGTTGCTGAAGGAGTTGGGGGTTGAGGGGTAGCTTAATCCCAGATTATTAGCCTATCGTTTCCCCCTCATTAAATCTTTGGGTCTGGGGAAAATCCAGGTATCCCAGGGTTTAAATGGAGCACAGTATTTAAAAATTCCTTTAATTGAAAGATGAAGAAACGAAGGCCCAAAGAAGTTAGAAGCCCAGTACAAGCTGGGAACAGAGCAAGGTCAGAAGTCCAGGTCTATTGGCTGAGTGTTCTTTCTATTCCTCCCAGAACAGGGCTGTGTTAGGAAAACAAAGTCAAAAGAGAAACAGACTAAAACTTAGAAGAATTATTAAGAAATAGTTTAGGCATATGTGTCATAGCAAAAGAAAGTCCCAACAATGGTAATGAGAGGGGTGTTTCTTCAAGTGTGTTCTGTAGGTCTTCTGCATCAGAATGTCCTGGATTTCTGGGGAAAGTTGTTAAAAGTGTAGATTTCTGTGTAAATTGGTACAGCCTCTATGGAGAAGGGTATGTAAGTTCCTTAAAAAACTAAAAATAGAGCTACCATATGATCCAGCAATCCCACTCCTGGGCGTATATCCGGAAAAGAGGAAAACTCTAATTCGAAAAGATACATGCTCCCAAATGATCATCGCAGTACTATTTACAATAACCAAGACATAGAAGCAACCTAAGTGTCCACTGACAGATGAATGGATAAAGAAAAAAGAATGAAATTTTGCCACAAAAAAGAATGAAATTTTGCCATTTGCACCAACATAGACGGACTTGGAGGGTATTATGCTAAGTGAAATGAGTCAGACAGAGAAAGACAAATACTGTATGATATCACTTACATGTGGAATTTGAAAAATATAACGAACTAGTGAGTATAACAAGACAGAAATAGACTCACAGATATAGAGAATAAAGTAGTGATTACCAGTGGGGAGAGGGAAAGAGGAGGAAAGATAGGGGTAGGGGATTAAGAGGTACAAATTACTATGTATAAACTAAATAAGCTACAAGAATATATTGTACAGCACAGGGACTATAGCCAATAATTCATAATAACTATTAATGGAGTATAACCTTTAAAATTTGTGAATCACTGTTGTACACCTGAAACTCATATAATATTGTATATCACCTATACCTCAATTTTAAAAATTTACATTGATATCACATATGGAAACAGCTCTAAGAGACCACTTTTAGCCACCAAGAACACTCTAAGCCCCACCCAGCTATGGTTCCATGACAGCACTCTAGGCTGGCATCCCCCTCTGACTTCTCTGCAGTGGGCTCCAGCAGCAAGGAAAGGAAGAAGGGGGAGAGAGAAATGGGACAACAGCTGTTGTCACCAAGGTTGAGGAGAGCACATGCAAGGCAACAAAAATTTGCTTCAAAGGCTCATAGAATGGAAGTTGGGAAATGCACAAAGATTCAGAATCCAGAACAATATAGAATCATTCTGAATCATGCCCACAATGCGGGAATTATTGGAAGAATCAGGAGACTCCATTATAATGTCATATGATTTCTAGTTCCTGCTTCGTGAACCTTGTACCTTTCTACCTAAGGATTATACTGTTGAAAAAAATAGTAAAATGTAATCTATAACTTTTTTAAAATTTAATATCAATTTTCATGTCTTATATTTGCGTTTGACCAAACATTGAACTGTGTATCTGCCTGAGTTGGACTTTACTCCTTTCGTGGGATGACATCACATCAATATCTCACAGCATGATTTCCCCAAGTGTAATATACATCCACTGATATATGTGAAATTATTTTAAGTGGTACATGGACAAACCATTTTTAATAGTTGATTAAAAGAGTACTTATTTTTAATGTCTATCAGAAAAATGTATAATTAGCAAATCAAATCCCCAATTTAATCGGAATTTTTGCTTAGGACAAGGTTAAAGTGGAAAGAAGTTTAAGAGACATAATAAACCCTTAATATGGTGGGAGGTATGACATTCCTTTTTCCCAGTGGAAGTTGCTCAGCAGCACTAACTGCTCCTGGGGAAAGGTGTGTGAAGGGAAAGTGGTTAGGGAGGAGGCCTGAAGTTTTCCAACTGGACCAGCGCCTAGATGAGTGAGTAAGTGTAATCAAGGAGTGAGATATTAGCAAACACACCTGGCTAATGTCCTGAAGCCATATGCACCAACCAACATGATCAGAAGCAAAGCTGATATTTTTAACTCTGTATGGCTGACTCCTAAGAATGTCTCTCAACTTGTTCCAAACTCAGGCCTGCTGAAACTCCCACAGTATGTGCAGCTATCAAAGGAATCTCAGAAATATGGGAGTGTAAATTCCATGAAGACAGTGAACATGGATTTAGTTGATATCTGTATCTCGAATCTCCCAGCACATCCCAGTTATGACGACTGAGTAACAAATTACCCCCAAATATAATGGTGTAAAGCAACCATTTGTTATGCTCATAATTTTGAAGGTCATGAATTCAAACAGGGTGCACAGGGGACGGTTCTTCTTTGCTCTATGATATCTGGGATTCTCTGAAAGCTCATTTACTCACATGGCTGGCAGTGTAGGCTGGCTGTTGGCTGAAGACCTCAATCCTCGTTCTCATGGGACTCTCTATGTGATCTTTCTGCATGAGCTGGTTTGGGCTTCCTTGAAGCATGGTGGCTGGGTTCCAAGAGTGAGCGTGCTGAGAGAGAGAGATTAAGAACAGGTAGAAAGGGACTTCTCAACAAGAGAAGCCACAGCAATGAGAAGCCGGGGCGCCGCAACCAAGAGTAGCCCCCACTTGTGGCAGCAACAGGGAGAAAGCCCGTGTGCAGCATTGAAGCCCGTGCACAGCAACGAAGACCGAGCGCAGCCAAAAAATGAAAAAAAAAAAAACCAAACAGGTAGAAAGTGATAGCTTAGCCTTGGAAACCATGCAGCATTACTGCTGCCACGTTCTATTCACTGAACCAGGTTTGAGGAGAGGAAATAGGATAGGTTCTGGAAGAGCTTGTGGGCCCAGAAGTACTGCTGGAGCCATTCGGGAAAATATAATCTGCCACACAGAGTAGCAGGTTATAAGAGAAACTGTCTTCCTCTTACTAAATTTGTATAATTGCTGTTGTAAGAACATGCTACAATTAGGTCATTGCTTATGATATTGTGAGTCTATGTAGCCATTCCTCTGGATGGTTTATCAACTCTGAAGAAGGTCTGTCCTTCAGCATGAAAGTAAGGAAGGGGCTGGGGTGGGCACCGAGAGAGATGACTAGGATGAGAAAGAGAACAAAGCCTTCAGGACACCACTGCCCTGTGGTAGAGAATATGATGGTACTTGGCCCGTGGGGACAGGCTGGAATGTAGGAAAAAAGAATTCAGAGAAGATATTGGTGAAATAGCCCTAGCACGATAGTGACGTTACGGTAGGATCTGGATCTTCATATTAATAAACTTTGTATTGTGTGCAATGTTTTTTCTAATGAAGTATTTTTTGCCAATATTTTATTATGAACAATTACAAACATATAGCCTAAAACAATTTAGCCTATTTGTAATTAATTAGAATTCAATATTTGTTTACAGATCTTTTTTGAGGTAAAAATCTAAATTTATTTATTTTAGTGTGAGTTAACTTCTCTTAGTATTGAGATAGCACCATGTTCAAGAGATTTGAGCTTTATCCTTGCTCAGGCCAAAGTGTTGACGAGGGAGCATCATTCCCTGGGACTGAGCTGGGTGGTGGCAATAGGAACTGGAGTGGAAGCATCTCATGGAAAGGCAAAACTTGAGGGCACAGAATAAGACCTGCTTGGCCTGGTGGCCTGCCTCACCTGGGATGCTGCCCAGGCACTGGGTCCAAAAAACAACCTCTCACCAGCCTGCAACTCTAACCTTAGATCACCACATTCTATTATATATATTCGTGATGAAGCTTCCAGACCCCACCAGCATGATTTTGGATCCTAGTCCTGTAAAGTGATGCCTAGGTATTTTTGAGAACATGCAGGATGATATCTTGTGTGTGTGCAATAAATTCCCTTTGTTCATCCTTGCTGCCTTACCTACTGATGCTGCCAATGATTATTGAAGATTACTGGGCTTTGGGCCCATCACTGTATCCCCAGCTCTGGCCTCAAGGAGAGGACACCACGGGCCCTTTGCAGATCCAACCCAAATCTTCCTTTGATCCTCATGCCACCACAAAAACTAAGTTGAAGTGAACAAGACATCACTGAAGGGTTGGGCACAATGAAATGGACTGTGTATAGTACAGAGCCTCATAGTACTGCTAGATATGGGTTCCTGAGACCTCAGGCTCAGACCTGCTCTGAGGTCCCTTAAAGGGCTGTTTCCTGCCTCCATCTGGAAAAAGCAGCCCTGTCCCCCTACAGAAGTCCCCAGACTTGTGTCACATTTTACACTCTTCTACTGGGGAACAAGAAGGAACTTTTCACCCTTTTTTAGTCTGTGGCCCACCTTCTCTTTCCCTCAACCAGAATCTGCCTCATCCCAGAATGGCTGAGAGAAAACAGACACTGCCTTCAGGAAAAGCCTGACCTACCCTGTCCCCCACTCCTGTCCCCAGATGTGACCTGGCCCTCTGGCTCCAGCAGGACACCCACAGAGAAAACAGTCCAACAGAAATACCTTGGCAAAGTCTGGCGTATTCTGTCTGGTGAGGAATGCCTGCAGAATGACTTCCAACCAGTCCAGTTCCTTTCCACCATCTTCCGCGGAGTGAGGTGACCGTGACTGTGAGGCTGTCCTGTCCCTCCTATAGGTCTCCGCAGCTAGTCTCCTGCGGCCCCCAGCTTGACCACACACGCTATACAGACAAAAGATCCATTTGCTCCAAAGTAACAACAAAGTCTGCAAAGACAGAAACCAAATTTATATGACACCCAGAGCATTTAGCATATTTATGTCAACACCTGTAGAGAGAGAAACAATAACACCACAGTTTTCCAAAAGCAAAGATGTAGGGGCTCCTTGATTCCTTGCTTGTATTTATGTATTTATCCATGTTCCAAGAACAAAAAGTTAGTCTTTCGCAAACGTAAATTTAGAAAGTTCTAACAATATTTCAATCATATTTTTTCCCAAATTTCTATTGTCCTCAAAGTTTCTAAAAATACCAGGGTATCCAATAACACTTATTTATCTTCTACCTGACAAAGATTTGAAGGCTTCCCATGATTCACACGTTATAGGTGGTAGTTAACTACCGTATTTGTTGATGATGATGCGCATTTTGAACCTCTGATAAGTGCCTGTTGTCTGCCAGGGACCAAAAATGACCACTGTATAAGATGCCATAATGAGGAGGTGCACATTTTCAGAAGGAGACGAAACTAAGCGCATCTCTCAGCTCCATAGTCGGCAGACACCCACCTGATCCCTGTGAAACAGGAGGGAGGGGGGCAGGGCACAACCCTTTGTGAATTACAGAGCTGTTGTGGATATGACAGAACCTACAAGACCCAAGGTGGTGGAAGATTCAACTCCCAGCAGACCTTGAGCCTCATTATACGCTCACTGTAATACATTAGCATATGCTAAAGGACATGCCCACCAGCGCCAGGACAGTTCCATGGCCGACCATAAAAGGCCTTCTGAGATGGCCCACTTCTTACACTATTTGTGCTCTTTTGCTCATGATTTGGGCCTTTTCTGAGTTAGAAACCTAGGCGTTCATAGCAGTTTCTTGCCCCAGGGTCCTGGACTACAAGTCTATGAATCTGAACCTAGCTTGAAAGAAAATCCTTTTGACTCAGCATTCAGGTCACAGCAGCCAGGCTCTTATCCAACACCAGAAGCTGTATTACTTTATTTTTCTGTGAATCAAATTAATTCCAACTCTTGGCCAATATTCTACCGTACTGGTGGGAAACTCACTTTTAGGTTTTTATTGGAGGCAGCTCCTTCCCCCACTCAGGATTACACAAGAATTCAGGAAGCTTATGTGCCACTGAGAAAGTAAATACTTCTAGCCTTCAGTTTATCCTTGTAGTCACTGATAGTCTTATTGCTTAAAGCTGTATTGTCCCTGGAAAGATCCTGCTCCGTGCTAGTGATCAGAGTCTAGCCTTCCTAAGGGCACCATAGATCCACTCTTTTCAAAATACTCCCAGGGAATGGGGCACAAGCCCTTCAAAAAGGAACCATGTCCTTTTCCATTCAGCTACCATCCACAGTCCCCACCATACCCAACTCCTGAACATTCTCCATAGTCTCTTCAATCAGCTTAGACTTTAGGCTGTTGGGGAAAAAATAAAATAAAAAAGCCCAGGACAGGTTGTTCTGAAGTCACTTCTTTATCCCCTGAGGCAAGAGAACTCAAAGGCAGACACAGTCAGAAAAAAAAAAACCAAACTCAATGGCCCATATTCTTTCCGATTTCTGTAAAGTAGCAAAAATAAGACACAAATTATATTCTGAAAAAAAAAAATTGTCTTCCTACAACTCGATATAATACGAATTAGCTGGGCCCATTGAAGAGGACTCTGTCTTAGGGGCTGTCCAATGCCTCAAGAGTCTGTTACCCGGTAGTAGAACAAACACAAACAAATTCCTGTAACCTAGAGCAGAATGTGGTAAATGCTATGCTGAAGAAAAACTAATCAGTTGATCTAAGGAAGAAATGAAAAATTTTATTTGAGCCAAATATGAGGATTATAACCTGGAAACAGCGTCTCAGAAAGCTCAGAGAACTGTTCCACCCTTTAGAAGTGAAGGCACAGGGACTTCCCTGGTGACACAGTGGTTAAGAATCCGCCTGCCAATGCAGGGGACACGGGTTCGAGCCCTGGTCCGGGAAGATCCCACATGCCGCGGAGCAACTAAGCCCGTGAGTCACAACTACTGAGCCTGCTCTCCAGAGGCCGTGAGCCACAACTACTGAGCCCGCGTGCCACACCTACTGAAGCCCATGCACTCTAGGGCCTGTGCTTCGCAACAAAAGAAGCCACAGCAATGAGAAGCACGCGCACCTCAGGGAGGAGTAGCCCCCGCTCACCACTAGAGAAAGCCCACATGCAGCAATGAAGACCCAACACAGCCAAAAGTAAGTAAATAAAATAAATAAATTTATTAAAAAAGAAAAGTGAAGGCACAGTTAGATAAGTTTTTTGAGACAGAGGGCTGTACTTTAAATGTTGTATTATCGAGTTTACACAATCCAGATCTAAGCCTCATCGTGGCCTCTTATAAGATCAAGAAGAAATGTTATCTTTTCAGTTGTCTTGTTGATGTTAGGAGAATGTTGCTCTTTATAGTTGAGCAGGCATTTCTGCCGACAGGGAAGGTTTGGCTGATACATAATGCAGATACACAATGCACAGTAGCGGGGAAAGAGGAGGCCAAAGGGCAGAGAAAATTCTTTCTGTTAAAATTTTTCTTGACTTGCCATAAAATGTGAACTTGATTTCACAGCTACAAGAAAGTGAAAATGAAATTCTATGGAAGCCCAAAGATGGAGAGATTCCCTCTCACTGGGGTACTTCTGAAAGAATTGGTATTTGAGCTGGGCCTGAGAGAAGGAAGAGTTGCTGTTACCCTCAGAAGGGAGGGTACTGGGACAGACCTCATTTTAGGCAGGAGACAGGAAAACAAAGTCAGTGAGGTAGGAAAGTGTTATTTGGCCAGAGCGCAGGGAAGCCTAAGATCTGAATGGAAAATCTGGCTCAGCTTGGGAGGGGAAGGGGGCAGTTAGAGCAGGAGACGGGCAGGAGATATATGAGGTGTGGTCCCAGCAGGAGCTGGAATGCAGTTCTAACAGACTTATGCAGTCATATAGATTTAGGAATGAACATTAAGAGAAGGATTTGAGGGCTTCCCTGGTGGCGCAGTGGTTGGGAGTCCGCCTGCCAATGAACGGGACGCGGGTTCGTGCCCCGGTCCGGGAAGATCCCACATGCCGCAGAGCGGCTGGGCCCGTGAGCCATGGCCGCTGAGCCTGCGCGTCCGGAGCCTGTGCTCCTCAACAGGAGAGGCCACAACAGTGAGAGGCCCACGTACCACAAAAAAAAAAAAAAAAAGAGAAGGATTTGAGTAACTCACAACAGCAATGCCAAGACCCCAACTCCTCAGTCTGATTTTATACAGGCCGGGTAGGAGTGATGGGGTAGTGTTGCTGCTGGGAGAGCATGGTCTACCAACTCCTAATAAGCCCTGAAGAGAAATGCCTGATCCTACCTCTTAGTGACTTTCTGGTCACTTTAGAATATGACAGTTTTGACACCTTTTGTTTTCAACTTTAGGATTTAGCTAGATTCTGGGACAATGAAAAACGCCCACTTGCCTCCTATAACATAAAGCTGTACTTCTGGTGGAAAAATGTTATTCATGGGTTAGAACTGATGAAGGATATTTCCTTATTGGAGGTTTCCTTGGAGAACACTCATAAGTCTATCTGTAAATTCCTGTCTTTGGAGTGATGGGGTATGATACAAGTTTCATTAGTAAGTGAAAGAAAAACAGCTAGAGTTGAATCGTTTAAATTAGTGTTATCATGGGTGAAAATGTGATGGTTGCTATGATCTTTCATTCATTCCTTCATTCATTAACTCAACAACTATCTGTTGACCTCCCAAGTAGTAAACACCTGTTGATTTTATCTGCCTAGCCTCTAGTCTCCCCTTTCCCCTTTCTTCTCATAACAGAATTCTGATTTCCCTTGGTGACCTTGCCCCCCACACTAATCCATTTCATTTGGTGGAACCGGTTCCATCCCTGACTCCAGAGACAAACAGATGACTCAGGCCAGGGCTGAGCTCATATCCTGCTGTCCATAGCGACTTGGTCAGGGATGGGAATATGAGGCAAATCAGAGCCCACATAGCTAAATCCATAAACGTCTATGGAAAGATTGTACCCTTATTCTGCCAAAATTGAAATGGACATTGTAAGCCTGGAGATACTGGGAATCACCTTACACCACAAGGGTAGACTTCAGAGTCAGGAGTGCGGAGAGCAAGGTAAGAGTCCTGAAAAGCTGTTTGAAGCTTTTGACTCCCTTGCCTGAGGACTCCCTGGACTTGACAGTTACATGAGCTTATTTTGTTCAAGTCAGTTGGGTCACATGTTGTCACTTGCAATTGAGTGAGTCCTAGTCAAAACAACCTCGAATACTGGTCTGGTGCCATGGGGTATAACTATGAACATAGTCCCAAAGATTATAACCTGTGCTCTTTCAAATAAGTAGGAATAAAGCACAGCTCGCTCCCAACCTTTGCTGACAGAATAATTAACTGGATCCACCTGGGGAAAATACAACTCTTTACTGTCCCGTTCAGCCTGAGTACCTCCTGAGTATTTATTTTTTAACTATGAAGTCAGGAACCAGTTGACAGATTTCAGACAGGAAAGCCACAGAATCACCATTGCGTTGTTAACTTTCTGTCCCTGCTTAATTGTTTTTCTCTTCTGCCAAAGGTCCAACGTGTCCCGGGCAGAACCAACATCTATTTTGGTTTTCCCGTTGCCTAGCAGTGTGTCCTTGGGTAAACTATTTTATCTACATCTGCCTACATGTCCCCATCTCTGAAATGGGGAGGGGAGAAATAATATCCCTGTCTCACTTTAAAGGATTTCTCTGAAGTGACAATAACATTTTTCTATATATGCAAAAATCCAATAACAGTGAAAGGATAAAAATGTATATTTAAACAGTCCAGGCAAACCTTGTCTTTATTTTGAATTGGCTGAATAGCCTTAGATATAGTGGTATATGCCGTCAAATATTTAGCAGACTCTCTTGAGGTAGAGAATTACATACTTTGATTTGTAGTATTGACAGATTGCCACAATGTAACTATTCCCATTATGGCCAATTTTAATCTACCAATCAGCTTGTGAGATTCCTCAATATCAGCTCCCACGGGGCTGTGTGAACCCGGCCCGGCACGATGCTGCTCTGGGACAGCGGTTAACCTTAACCTCACCTGCCTCATTTTCCTCACGTATCAAAAGATTTGTTTGACAATATGCTCGCTCAAGTATGTTTCATCTTCGTGATTCCATGCTGGCACTATATTTATCAGTTAGATGAATCCTGCATAGACTCATTATAATCATACTTTCATTCACTGAAAGGTGCATCATAGTGATCTATTGCTGTAATGACACTTTTTTTCTTATGACATGTCCAGGAGGGCTCTTGGCATGGAAGGCTAATCAATGTTCAATTGCATTAGATTACTTTCTAGCTCTATATTTCTCCCCTTCATGTGCAAGGAATTTTTCTGGTTGCACTTTTAGGTAAATATACATGCCACTGCATCATATGATATACAGATTTAAATATGTCAAGCAGATGACCGTCTCCTTGTATAAGTATATCCCTCAGACTACTGACTTAGGCTTAAGTCAGTGCTCAAAATCACATTCAGCAGATCTCAGTCTCTGAGATTCTTTACATCTCTTTGTGAATTACTTAAGAAATAAACAAAATGCCCCTCATTAAGCAACCTGAGGCATGTTTTCAAATAGCACATAAAGCCATCACATCCTCAATCATTCAAAAAGGTCAGTGACAAAAGCAAACAAAAACCAAATGTCAGGAACGCATCAGCTTTCGTATGGAGCATGGGCAGAATCCTAAATTGATCATTAGTTGTCTCACGAACACAGGGCTTTCCTATTTGTGATAAGTAATCTCTGTGAGTGTCAAGCTTCTGACAGTTGGAGGCTTCAAGAGAACACATTTGACCAATGAATAGGTGGAAGTGGCTGAATTGAAGTGATGACATCAGGTGACAGCTTCTGCACTCAAGTGGTCCTCTCCGGCCAGGGCAGCTTGCCATGACCTTCCACTATTACCTCATTTTTGGGGGCTGAGTTATCTTGGTCATTTTGTAATAAAGACATGTCAACTGATATTTGTGAAATGACGTCACATACATGGTTATTCATTGCAGAATTGTTTGTAACTGTTGAAGGTTGGAAATCACGTCAAAGTCCATCAATAGAGGACTGGTGGACTAAACTATGATACATTCATACAGTGTAATACCACGCAGCCAGCCGTCAGTACAAAAGAATGAGTTAACTGTATTCGGATATGGAAAGATCTTATTAAGTGCACCATATGGACTTTAGAATGCTACCCTGTGTAAACAATGGGGAAAAGTAAATGAGGAAACACAAGAGAGTGGTAATATAGGTTAGGTTACATGGAGAGAGGAAAACTGAGAGCCTGGGGATTGGATGAAAAAGATACTTTTCACCACAATGCCTTTCATATCGTTTGTATTCTCTATGATAGGAAGTCTTATCTATTCCAGCACACACACACACACACACACACACACACACACACACACACTTTTCTCGCACATACACTTTCTTTAAAGAAATAACTTATTGTGGGAAAATACATGTTTACTATTTTAATTATTCATAAATGCCCAATTCAGTCATATCAGACACATTCACGATGCTGTGTACCCACCATCACTATCTATACCCAAATCATTTTCTTCAACCCCAACAGAAACTCTGGATCTGTTAAACCGTAACTCCCATTTCCCCCTACCCCTTAGCATCTAGTAACCTCTAGGCTACCTTTTTTTCTCTACGAATTGGCCTTTTCTGCATATCTTGTATAAGTGGAATCATATATTATTTGTCCTTCCGTGTCTGGCTTATTTCAGTATCCCACATACACTTTTCAAGAAAACATCTATCAACTAGGTAAAGTTGTGAAAGTCTACAATGTCTTTAGAGAGAACTGACCTTGTGAAATGTGTAGATATGTCTCAGACAAGGTTGCACCAGCGTCTGCTGATTCCTAGAAACCTCACTGTAACTTTTAAAAGGTTAGCTAGTAGCCCAGCTTGCTAACACCTTCCTTGCTCAGAAAATGAAGTGAAATAGCCACCATTTGCCACGAGCCTTGGGAAAGCCTCACACATGGCAGAGCTCTTTAATTGGGGCCTAAAGGCCTTCACGGGGTTCAGGAATCTTTTCTGAAATTGTATGCAAATTTGTTGTGTGTGGGCCTTTCTGGAGAGTTCTTTAGCATTTGAGATTTCTAAGTGGTTGCAGTCAGAAAAAAAAAAAAAAAGACTAAGCACATTACTAAATGTAATGCTGTCCCTTCCCATGAAACACAGGTAACAGGCCTTCATTCATCAACCAGTTTGTCCAAGTATATGGTTAATGAACCCACACCAAAAGATAAGCCTCTGACATGAGCCTTGCACATGGCACCATGAAGCTTCTGACTTCTGACCAATAGAGCTGTAGGAAAATAAGTTTGTGGTAGTGTTACAGCAGCCGTAGAAAACCAGTACAGTACCTAATTCACAAGGAAGTTTTCTGGAATTCAGTTTGTTAGTACATCTAAGCAACTTGTAACAATGCCTAGTATATTGTAAGTACTCAGTAAATGTTCACATCCTTCTCCAAGGTGAGAGGAAGCACAGGTATAATGATGTAAATAATTCTATGACATGGTATAAACACCACAATCAATGGCCTAACCAGAACCATCTTCAAAGGACTTTACTTTCTAATTAAGTTCCCAGAGATAATAAATTCCAAGATTACGACAGATATTCCTAAGAAAATTGCCTAAAGTGGGGGCAGCAAACTCAAATGCACATGTGGGCTTTGTAGGTAACATGAATAAGGGAAACAGGCAAGCTGGGGATTGCAGCAGATCAGGGAGGCGGCCCCGTCCAAGGGGCAGATCCCAGCCCCATTAAGTGATAGCAGTGAAAACGCAATGCAGGTTCAGTCTTGCCAGATACTTCAAAGTCCATTCCTTCTTCTGTGAAATCTCTGGTTTTTAACTGTTGGAATCCAATTCATATTTAAACACATACAGACCTCACACACAATTTTCAGGCTAAATTGATTGTCTATGAGCTGCCCTAGGGCCAGAGACCCTCGGGTTGGTATCTCTGGCCAGTTAGTGAACACATATAAAAGCCCCAAAAGGTAAGCTCCTTTTTTTTTTTTTTTTGCGGTACGCGGGCCTCTCACTGTTGTGGCCTCTCCCGTTGCAGAGCACAGGCTCTGGAAGTGCAGGCTCAGCAGCCATGGCTCGCAGGCCCAGCCGCTCTGCGGCATGTGGGATCTTCCCGGACTGGGGCACGAACCCGTGTCCCCTGCATTGGCAGGCGGACTCTCAACCACTGCACCACCAGGGAAGCCCAGTAAGCTCCTTTTGAATGCAGTTTTTGGCCTTCTTATATTCTTACATCATAAAAGCATCTTTTGCAGTGCTTTTGGTAGTCTGCATGAACCTAAGAAGCCGTGAATTATATGAAATTCTTATGTGAAAGAGAAAGACAACTTCAAATTATGTTCAAATCCACTTTTATTAAAATTATTTGGCAATTCTGGCAGCAGTACAAAGTCTTTGACCACTGGACACATTAGACATGAGTTTAGAATTTTGGTTTGTTGTGGGTTTGGGTACCTGTATTTTTCTAAATCTTCTGCCCTTCATTTCATTACCAAATGGCAAAGTGCCTTAAGTTTCTCTATCTACAATACCCTATTATTTATAGAACAGGAATTTGTAAAATAAGATTGAAAAAATAAAATGCACAGATTCAAAAACTTCTCTTCAAATATTAAGAACATACAAAGTATAATGAAGACATCTACATTTAGTCCTCCAAGTAACAAGGTGAGTGGTTTCATGTCGTTTTTATTTATTGCTAATTATAGTTCAGAGACCAGTGTTTCCAAAAACTATAAAAACCTTCATCCACATTCCCAGTATAGTTCCAATGGGTTTAGAGGGTAAAATGAGTGGAGCACTTGATTTGGCCTTTAAAATCACAAGCCTTTTTATCTTTAGTGGGATTTTTTTCTTCTACAGTAGCTCAGGGCACTATTTGCTTACTTAATGCCTTATAATTAGCATCTGCCTTATAGTAGATCTAAGTATTGGCCTTGTAAAGTATATTACTGGACAGCAAATGGAAGGAGGGCTTCCTGTCCAAGGCAAAACTTTCACCGGACCTTAAAGTAAAACCTCAGAGGGTCTGGGGCTCCTTAGTTGTTCTCCAGTGATCCTGAAGTTGTCTGTAAGAAAGAAAAAAAGAAAGCTGTGTAAGAATCTTTACATGAGGCATTTCTGCTTGTTCTAAGTAGTCCTGCTTTTCTGGCAGTATAGGAAAATCCACTGCACGGCAATGGAGCCCTGTTGTTTCCTTCCTGCGATAAGAGTATCTCTTGGGGCTCGTAATGCAGGAAATAAGCAGAGCAATCACTTGAGAAAATTCTGCCCTAGCTTCTTTCAAAGGCTGTACTTTCATAAGACTGATAAGGATGTTCAGTCTTTGTTTTCATGCATTGTGTATTTCTGGGCATTCCCATGACTAACTAAAGACCATTCCCCCAAATGGCCAATTTATTTCAGTGATAGAAGATCGCCACACCATATTATTGTTGGTTGCCATCACTACTCAAAGACAAAGCAACTTGGCAATCAAAACAGGCAAGTTTCTTTATTTATTATTATCAGAATAGGGTCTCAACTTTGCAAAGGTTAACTATGTAAGTTATTTGTGTTATCTCAGCAAACTGGAACTATGAACATTAAGTCATAGTAGTAGCAGTTTTATCAATATAGTTCTCACTCTATTTCCCTAATAAATGAAGAGAAAATATTTTCTTTAGGAATAAGCATACAGTTTGAAATTTTGAATAAGCAATTCTTTGCATCTAATTTAAGTATTATTTTATAAATTGAAAATACAGTCTCCAAAGTTAAAGAAAATAATAGAATATAATGGGCCTTTTCTCCAAGTTAAGACTTATCTCAAGAATACTTAAAAATACTTAAAACTTAAGATATTTAAATAATACCTAGAACAAAAAAGCAATGCATCAGTGTAATGCTGCCAACCCACAAAGCATTTAAACACAGGAGAGAGAAATTATACTTACAAATGGAGTCCTGATTCCAAATTTGCTATGGAATGTCATGGTGACTTTGTTTTTATGTCCTGTTCTTTGATCAAAGGCATGGCACGTATCAAAAGGCGGACTGTACAAGTGAAGGCTCACGGCAGGTTCTGTATGGCTAATATTCTCTACTCGATGTAAGCCAATGGAATCTAAACAATATTGAAGAGGGATGGGTAGATGAAGGAGCTTAGATGCTAGCTGTAGGTAAAAATCTGGTCAATTGCCCAAGATCCTAAATCAACTGATACATATGAATTATTAAAAGTTAGTTAGAATTGAACTTCCAGTTAAAAATAGTAAATGACACGCATTCTGCTTTCTCCTAAAAACTTCCCTACAACTGCAGTAAAAGAATAAAAAAGACATCAACATACAAAGATAAAAGAAAAAATTTTTTTATTAAAGTTTAAAAAAAAATCTTTAAAAATTTGAAAGCTTAGAAGTAGATGGATGGCTTTGCAGAGGAGAGAAAGCTAAATCCTCAGCTACCCTTGGAGATGGCCAAGAAATAACCTGATTTATATCCTGAAACTAACAAACAGCTCAGGAACTGGCAGCACATGTACTTCCTGAAATGAAGGTGAACATGGGCTATAAATACAAGAACTGGTTGAAGCCTATTTAAGTTTCGTCACAAAGCTTTTTCACCACCTCACCTTCCCTCCATCCCTGGTAGAAATCAGAGATCTATTCTCTAGAAAGAGTACAACAGATAAACTCAGGACTGGTGGATACCTGGTGAAAAACAGGTGACTTAAGTGAAAATTTACACACTGAGTGGTAAGATCTCCACTTTCTTCATCACATGGCTGCCAGAATGCTGCCAGACAGGAATTTCTTCTCCAGGCAGGAGATGGGAAGCAGCTTCTCTGAGAATCTGATCAGCTCAAGAAAAAAGTCCTGAGGATATCACCACTGATTGTTCCTCAAGGAAAAGATTTACCAGACGATCCTAGAGCGAAGTCCAGTTAACAAACACCATCCATGTTTGAAAGCTACCAATTAACTTTTTTGTCTCTGGTTTTTAAATATTAGCACATAGTCAAGGCCATCACACATGTGAGCAGAGCCTCTAGTATAAAAGAGGCCAGAGCAACCTGAAAAAAAGGCAACATGAAATAGACACTACTCAAGAGAAGCCTTAAAAAAACAAAACCAAAAACTTATCATTAATATCTTCACAGAGCTAAGAGGAAGGGAATTCCCTAGCAGGCCAGTGGTTAGGATTTGGAGCTTTTACTGCTATGGCATGGGTTCAATCCCTGGTCAGGGAACTAAGATCCCTGCAAGCCACACAGCGTGGCCAAAAAAAAAGAAAAAAAAAAAAAAGAGATGAGGAAAATACTATATAAAAAGGACTAGAGAATAAAAAGAGGTTTTAGAAATATAAAGATGATAGCAGAAATAAAAATCTGAATAGAGGGGTTGGAAGAAAAAGCTGACAAAGACTCAAAGAACAAAGGGCCAAAGATAGAACATAGGAAAGATTAAAAAAAACCCCCAAAACCCCATAAAACTAGAGGGCTAGTTCAGGAGGTTTAATATCTGATCAACAGTAGTTTCAGAAACAGAACAACAACAACAAAATCAAAGAAACAACTTGAGAATATTTTCTTGAATTGAAGGACATGAATTTCTAGATTGTAAGAACCTACTGAGCTTCCACCACAATGAGTGTCATGAAACAAACTGCATCACTGTGATACTGGGGACAGAGAAAAGACACCCAAAGAGAAGTCCCCAAAAGTTTCTAGAGAGAAAAAATAGGATTCATACATAGTAAGATTCAAAAATCAGAATGATACCAAGCTTTGAACAAGAAGAATGGAAACTGAAAGACAAAAGATTACCTTCATAGTTCTGAGAGAAAATGACTGCCACGTCATGATTTCATATCCAGCTAAATTATCTATCAAGTTGCAAGGGTTGTATATAGAGATTTTTAGATATCAGAGGTCTCAGAAATTTACTTTCCATGAACCCTTTCTCATAGGGCCGTTGGAGGATATGTTCCACCAAAACAAGGCCACGAACCTAAGACAAAGCAGACGAGACCAGGAAACAAGGGAATAAGCACCAGGAGAGAATAAAGGGAAAGCCTGGATGATGTGAGGGGACCACAGGATGAGCCCTAGCCAACCAATCCACACTGAAGGAAGTCAAAAGGCCTGGGGGAGACGCCTTCAAGAAGATCAAAATAAACAAAATACTTGATTTTTATAACTATGTTGATAAGAAATTTATATAGTAAGGAGAGAGTTGGAAGATTAATCAAGGAAGGAATTCAGTGTATTAGTGTAGTTAGTATAGGCACCTAATTTGGCCTTATGCTTTACGATCTAGCTCCATGAGCTTGCACGACAAAGAAGAGCAAAGCCCAGAAGCAGACGACTTTGGTTCTACTCCCAGCTAGACTGACTACCATTGAACAACTCAGAACTTCTTGGATCTTCTGTCTTCGTCATTTAAAAAAATGGGGCCTGGGCTTCCCTGGTGGCGCAGTGGTTGAGAGTCCGCCTGCCGATGCAGGGGACACGGGTTCGTGCCCCGGTCTGGGAAGATCCCACATGCTGCGGAGCGGCTGGGCCCGTGAGCCATGGCTGATGAGCCTGTGCGTCCGGAGCCTGTGCTCCGCAACGGGAGAGGCCACAACAGTGAGAGGCCCGTGTACCGCAAAAAAAACAAAAACGAAAACAAAAAATGGGGCCTAATGCTCAGATCTGCAAACTCTTTGATTCTATAGCCTACTGCTTTTATAATACACTGGCTTGCTTTTGAACAAAAGCTAAACATTCTGAAGAACTGACTGCCCTTTATACAAATAATTTTTTTTCCTCCAATTGCACCTCCAATAGACCACCCAATGCAAGCAAAGATCCCACAAAAACAAGTCACCCATCCTTTAGAAGTCCCCAAAGCTCACGTCTGATCCCTAAATGTTAGTAATCCCAGCATTATTATTATGTCTTTGCCTCCTTTTCCTTTATGCCAATGATGTACTACTCTCTGTCACAGTAATATCGGACTTTTCTTGGTGATACTTAGGGATGCCAGCTTGGTTGAGGCAATGTTCACCTTCTGCCTATTACAATAAGTAACTTGATCTCCTTGCCCCACTCTCCCTTTCTTCCACCCTATGACGCATATTGCTACTGGATTAATCAAGATATTCCCGAACAAAATTCTGCTGGCCAAAGAAAGTTTTTACTTTAAGCTAGTCTTGGAGGCTAAGGCCCTGATCTTACTTTACTCTCCTACTACTCCTATCCAAGCCCATTCATCTTCCCCTCTGGCTAGACCGTTCTTGCATAGTCTTCATTCTTTGCAACGTTTGAATGAACAACGTTCTTTGAACATGGGTTGTGCCTTCACCCATGTTCTCTCTTGTACTTGAAACACCTTTCCCCCCTAATCACTAACCACATCTAGCCCTCCTCCTGCATCTGTAAAAAATCAAAGGTTACAAGTTGGTGGCTTTTGAGTAATGCATCTACAGAAATATTTCGCCTGTCCTATCGAGTATTTTACTGATTGGCAAAATTTCCCGTAACAATCAGAATTTCCCACCTCTATGGAAAAAGAAGTCAGGACGATCTCACTGGAGCTGGGTGACCACGTTGTCCCTTTAGACAGGGCATTTGCACACCAGTTCCCACAGCCCAGTTCCGGCCTGCATCACTCACTCACTTTACCTGCTTGGCTCCTATAGACTTTTACATTGAAGACCCTTAAAAAAAAAATCTTAGGTGTTCTCCAAGATCTAATGTAGCTTTATAATGACTCTATGACTCTAGCGGAAAGTTATTACTCTGAAAGGCTTTTGGCTTGTGAGCAGTACCAGCAATCTTGTTCTTAGAAATCTGGTGTGCCTGCTATATACAGCAACCCTCAAATAAGAGTCTCCTACCATCTGAGAAACTAACTCCTTTGTTATGTGAATGGGGGAAAAACTTCCTATACAAGCTGACTTCTGTAACTGACTTGCATTCTTACACTAACTGAACAAATTTAGGCCAAGTATCAAGGCCAATACTGAACGTTAAGATCTGAGAAGAAAGAACCTGCTTTGCCAGAAAAACCTCTGTAATATTTTATTTTATATAAGTGGGATAGCATCCCAACTAAGACTGTGGGCTTTGGCATCAAATTCTTTGGGTTCAAATCCTGAGTGACCTTGGACAGGTTATTTAATCTTCCTATGTGTTGGCAATTTCATCTGTAAATGGGAATAATATAAAAAGTTATCTCAGGACTTTCCTGGTGGTACAGTGGTTAAGAATCCGCCTACCAATGCAGGGGACACGGATTCGATCCCTGGTAGGGGAAGATCCCACATGCCTCAGAGCAACTAAGCCCGTGCACCACCAACTACTGAGCCCATGTGCCTAGAGCCCGTGCTCCACAACAAGAGAAGCCACCACAATGAGAAGCCCACTCGCCGCAACTAGAGAAAGCTCGCACATAGCAACGAAGACCCAACGCAGCCAAAAATAAATTAATTAATTATAAAAAAAGTTATCTCATGGAAGCTTTAAGGAGCTTTTTGGAAAGTTACTAAGTCCTTTAGGAACACAGATGTTAATCACTGCCTCTACTGAAGAGCATTTGGCTCTCCCACACCACATTTAGAAGAAAGAATGAATTCTTTGTAAGAGATCTAGCAATCATTGCTAAATAATGTGCTTCAAAAAGTTTCTCTTGAGAATACTCTTTTTAAAGTAAGCTGTATGCACTTTAGTAAAACAGGGACTAGCTAGCATTCTTAATCAGTTCCGGAACATTTCTTTACATTTTCTAATGAAAGACTAACACTTCCAACTTGGCCTCACGCCTTTATTAAAAGACTCTACTTATGTAAATTCATGTTCGATTCTAACTGTCCTAAGACTTGGTAGGTAAATGACTCTTCGGTGGACACTAACCTGCATGCATATGTTTTTAATAAGTGATTCCAATCCACACGCAAAGCTTTAAAAAGACAAAACCCACTGCTTTTAGATCACTTCCTAAGCAGATGAAATCATGACTCCACGATCCAGGTTCTATTGCACACATATAAGCAAGCAATATTTCAAGTGGGAGCTCAAGGTTTTTCCCACTTGTTGTTAGAAAAATTGGATGTTACCGTTGATGTAGGCACACTGGTTTTCCCTCAAGATTCTTTCAGACTTCTTGATCATCTCATTGGATTTTTTGTCAGGCCAGGCAAATAATGTCTCCTTTAGATTTCCCTGCAGCATCTTCAGAAAGCAGTGGGAGTCAGTGTGATCGTGGATACTGCTATATATACACAAAATGACAACTAAACTCAGTAGATGGTCCAGAACCCACACTTGTAACAATCTGTCCAGAGCTTACAGCTGCCAACTGTCAATAGGACGTCTCCCAGGCCAATATCCATTTCAGCTGGAGTTTTAAATGTCGTCAATTTATAATTCAACATTGTTCAGGGCAAAGTAATAAAATACTATGTCTTCCATATCAATGCATATAAGGGGTACAGTTTTGACCCATACCCTTACAGAAGAACAATTCATCTTTTTAAACCTTGTTGTAATACTCCTTTGATAACAGAAACACAAAACCAGTAATCATTTATCTTCTCCAAAATATAGCTTTTAATAACTCAATTAAGTTGGGCTAGAACTTGACTTAAAAACTACATTACAGAAATTTTAGAGTGGATAAAAATCCTTTATCTGTAACTGCGTCACATTGAGAAGATCACATAACAGTGTTTTTTCCCCAGGCTTTTTCTTTTTTCTCCTTCCTCTGGGGGACAAAAGGTATGCACATGTGTGTTAGCAGCCGAAAATTATACTATAAAGCATATGAAATGTTAATATTTTATACATTTAGAGTATCCTATCTGTGATTACCTCCCAATATTGATTGGAGAAAAAAAGCAAATTAGATCTGGGGAAAGAATTTATTCCTATAATCTTAAATAGTATTTAAGTTTATTACGTAGTATTAGCTATAGGGTTGATTAAAAAATATGAACCTGTATATGCTATAGCATGTATTTCATATGTTGAATTCTGTTACCCCATATATGTATCATGAGAACTTGTTTTCTAATTCACAGAGCCTTGTTCTACTCCTGACATATAATCTGCTTTCAAGAAATATTGAGAGAATGAAAACAACCTCATTCTATATGAGTAAGTAAATGCACTCTATAGACCTAACTTTCCAAAATCTTGTAAATTCATGTTTACTTTTTCCCACCAAAAATGAGTCTGGATTATTGGTTTTTTTTTTTTTTTTTTTTTTTTTACCATTCTCAAGAGACTGAGAAGGATCTGCTTAAAGAGGTAACAATACTTGACTGGTAGTAAGACTTGCAAATGTATAAACTAAGGAAAAATTAAGGGACCAAGTTTCAAGAATTGGTATTAGTCTAAGTTGTCTTATCTTCTGTATACAGAAAATAAACAATTAGCTTGAAGTAGAAAGAAATTTTCTGAATTTGTGATTTGCTTTTCTAGCTCCAAATCTGGATGCTTTGGTCTTTGGTCCGACAATTGTTTACACACTTCAAAGCACCACAAAGGTCAAGTTTTAGCACAACTTCATAGAAAGTTTAACTCCACAGAACACAGAGAGAATAATTAAGCTGGTTACTTACCTCCACCTCCTTTGATTTACTACTCATTTTGGGGGTCTGTCTGTCATAATACATGGTATATGCTAAACCCCTCACGCTAATTCCCATGAGAATTTTTGCTGGGATTAGGGGACATTGTGAACAAATAATTACAACATGCGATTTGTTAGTGCTCACAAGGCACGTGGCCAGCCTGGCACTGTACTTTTCACATGCTGGAATAAATACTGAATAAATATCTGAATGAATAGTTGTATTACCTGCCATGTCCTTCGCCCCAACATAGAATCATGAGATTAAATTTTCCATTTCCTTGATCCACAAGATTTCGGGTATATCTGAAAAGAACGTTTTCAGAAGTTTGAATTTGGTCGATGAGACAAAGGGAAAAATAAGTGTGTCATATAGTATCATTCATTTACAAATGCTAATATTTTTACCTAGAAGCAACTTTAAATGTGGTTGTCTAATTAGAAATCGAGCACAAATGAAAGCAAATATTTTTTCACAGTTCATTTAGACATTTTTGTATTTTGAATCACTGTGTTTATAGCTGCTCAGTTCTAATTAATGGCACGAAAAAGGTAAGAGAAAAAAATTAAATTCCTTGAGTCTCCATGTGACAGCCTCAAACTGATAAAAAGAATAAAAATTTCTCACAGAAAGCATTTTCAAAGGGCACTACTGCTCTAGGCAAGAATGTTGGCTATTGTCTTTTTTTCCCCCTCCCTGTAGCTAAACCAGAATTTGAGAAACAAGGTTCCATTAAATAGCTGTTCTAGAATTCTCCTTAGTTTTACTAGAGTCCAGACACAAGCGACATCCACGTTCAAAAGCATCATGATGAAACGTCCTCCACAAATAGAGCGGGCGTTGACCTAAGTACCAGAACAAAGGCGACTACACTTGGGAAGTAAAATAACACTCTAAACCTTTTACAATGAGGAGAAATTAGTAATTAGCCCCCAGAAATCCCAAACCAAAACAACCACATCCACACCATCCCCCACCCCCTCCAAAAAATCAACTTTAAAGTTTCTATTGGTCCCACAGGTACTCTTGACACCATCTAATTAACAAAGTTCGATAATTATGACATACATTTAGACTAATTTTTTAAAAACTTTTTATTGGAGCATAGTTGCTTTACAATGCTGTGTTTCTACTGTACAGCAAAGTGGATCAGCTATACGTATACATATATCCCCTCTTTTTGGATTTCCTTCCCATTTAGGTCACCACAGAGCATTGAGTAGAGTTCCCTGTGTTATACAGTAGGTTCTCATTAGTTATCTATTTTATACATGGTAGTGTATATATGTCAATCCCAATCTCCCAGTTCATTCCCCCCCCCCCCCGCCCTTTCCCCCTTGGTATCCAGACGTTTGATCTCTACGATAGACTAATTTTTAAGGAAAGGAATCTTTATCCCTTTTGTTTGTTCACATGGTCATCTGTTCACTTATGTCCCACATGCCCCTTGCTCCCCTATGCTGGAGGCCAGGTGCTGGCGGAGCAGGGTCACTGAGAGAGTTGATTAGTAAGTGCTTTTTAGATATCAGTTATCCTTACTTTGGAGCCCTTTCAAGGACCTAGCAGGCAGCTGTGCACACAGCCTTTAATTCACAGTAAATGGTTCCTGTACCAGGGATCCTACTTTTCCCTCCTCCAGCCCTAGGGTCTTGCTTCTCTGGGGCTTCTTCCAGACAATTTACTGCTTGGCCCCCAGTGGAACATATTTTGTCTTGATTCTTCTGCACTGGCCTTCCCAAGGTCAGAGATCAGATTCCTTCACAGTACTAGGACACTTATTACACGCGCAAAATACTACCACATTGATTTCTGCTCTCCCATCTCCCTCCCTCCCTACTCCAACTGCCCGCCTAGGAATGCACCCATTATTTTACTGAGCTGTGCTTCAGAAACCCGTGGAACAGGTCAATCCCAAGGTTTCAAGTGGTTTAGAGCTTGTCAATCAAGATAAATTCAAGGCCCCTGGAAATGCCCTTGTTCTATAGATTAAAAGTCCATACAGCATACCCCGCTTAATTAATTTCACTTGGTCAGTAATAAATCTAGGCAGGAGAAAACTATTATGGCCACCTTGTGTCTACAGGAGGTTTAGCAGTGGTTTAGAGTGTGGGCTCTAGAATAATGCTAATTTGAATCCTGGAGCCGCTAAGGAACATTAGTATGACCTTGTGCAGGTAATCCAACCTTTTCATTGCCTACTATTTCTCACCTGTAAAACAGGGATAAGAATGGTACCTATCTCAGAGCTGTTGTGAGGTTAGCAGTTAATACATGTGTCAAGTGATTGTAAGAGTACTAGAGCCCATAACAAGCCCTCAATTACTTGGAGCTAATGGCAAAATTACTCTGGTAGCTTTATGGGCAGCCACAGAAGGATAGGAACCAAAGGAATTTCCTAGAACCACTTGCAAGTGGAAAATAGGATCCTAAGTAGACTTCACTTTTCTATTTCAGTTCCTAAAGTACAACTGAAACAGCCCTTGGCGACAAAACTTTACCAAACACACTGTATATGCTGACGTAAAGTGACTAACTGAAACGGCTTCAGGCTTCAAAGGAAAGCTTCATCTTTTCTTATTCTTCTCTTTCAACTATGCTCCTTTCCCTGACCTCATCACAACCAACCATTAAGACTGAAGCGCTGGTTACCCTTCGGAAAAGAAACCCTCATTCTTCAGGGTGATTAAATTTTACTTCTCTCCCCAGAGGATTGGTAGGCTATTTCATTTTTTATTTAATCTCCAAGCCAAGGCATCTCACTCAAGCACCTCTGAGGAGCAGGGGTCTCCAATTTACATTCCAGACACTCAGATCTAAGGATAAGGAAAAGCATATTGCTTGGGGGCTGAAAGAAAAGCACTCGTTTATTTCGAGAACCTGACAGTGGGTTTAAATAAACCCCCAGCCCGGGGAGTCCAACTGGTTTGGGAGAGGGGGCATCATAAACTGAAAAACAGCAGCTGACAACCCCAAGTCGTTATTTTGTATTAACAAAAATGCTTGCTGGCAGACGCCTGCTTGCAAGCGACCGAGGGAGAAGTGATGGAGAATTGGTGTCGTTTAACTGCGTCCTCCACCGTCACCCTTTTCTCCGGACCGCTGTTGGAGTGCTCTCCTGAGAACACCCCGGTTAGTCCAGACAGCCAGAGTCTGTGGGCATCCAGCCACCGGGGTCTCCCCGCATCTCCTCCGTGTTCTAGGCTAGCGACGGCTCCGCTTGCGGGGCGGGGGGGTGCGGGTGGCAGAAGGAGTGGCCGTTCGGAAGCCGAGGGATTGATCAACAAGAAAAGGAACAGAAAACTTGCACCGCTCGGTGGCCTCCGCTCTGGGAGCCTGACGCAGTCTCCTGCCAGTGGGACACGCCTTCGGCCCAAAGCACCGAACGCCCACCCCGGTGTTCGCGGGCGAGGAGGCGCGGCGCTGGGGTGCGGGAGACGGCCGGGAGCACTGGGAGAGTAGGCGCTGCAGGCGCCGGGCGGCCCGCGCTCTCCGGGAGTCAAGACCCGCTCCCCACAAGCCCGCGCCGGCGCCCGCTCGGACTCAAGGGTCGGCGCCGGAGAGTCTCGGCGATCAGGGCGAAAGCACGCTCACCTGTACTGGTCGAACTTGGCGTACACTGCCCACTCGGCGGGGCTGCTCTCGTAGGCTTCCAAGACGGCCTGCACCTCCTCCACATTGACCTCCTCGCCGGCGAAGAGCTGGTGCAGGATGCGGATCAGATCGGCCAGGGTGCGTGGCTTTAGCACCTCGGTCCGCTCCATCCCTTGCGGACTGGCGGCGCGCGTCTCGCTGCTGGGCTGCGACGGAGGAGCTGAGTGAGCCGAGGAGCCGGGGGTGAGAGTTCCTAGCTGCTAGCCAGACAGTTACACACAGCCACGAAGCCCCCAAATGCACGAGTGCCACAGCGTAAAGAAACCCCCGCCAAGATACCCACCGTGGCGGATCAGAGTACGGGCCGCGCACACAAATCTGGACCAAACCTGCTAGGTTCAGCCTCCCCGGGCCCTTTTTAAGCTCTCGGAGTCACCGGGAATGTACCAACGTCCCTCGGAGGGTGGGGAGAAGCGGGGAGCGACCTGAGAAGGGTGGCGGAGGCGGCGAGAGCGTGCGGGAAAGGCCCACGCACACGGCCCCGGCTCCTTCGGCACCCCGGCCCTAGCGGAACCCTTCTCTCCCGGGTCCCGGTGCTCGCGGTGGGCTGCGCGCAATCTCTCCCCCACCGTAACATACCGTCTTTCGGCCGCCCATCCCAACCCCTCTTCCCCCCTCCCCCGCTCCCTGAGGCTCCTCTGTGCTGCCTTGGTTTGCGACGCTAGGACGTCGACAGAAGGGGTCTGGGGAAGGGGCGCAGTACGCTGAGGAAGGACACGGACGCTTCCTTCCAAATGGAGCCGAGGGATTGATTTTGAACAGTTTACAAAGGCTGAGTATGGAGTCCACTCCCAAGGTGGAGAGCTTCTGTTCTGTCGATTGAAACCATCGATAATATGCTCCAAGGCTAGGTGAAAATAAGTCCAAGTCTTCTTTTAAAAAAATTTAAATGTGCTGTGCTTAAACTACAGCTTGACAAGGGAGGCTGGGGTCTAAAGCAACACTGGTGAAACAATAGAAGGCCGGGTATCCCTCTTTGATTTTTAAAATCAAACATTTCCTTTAAATATTGATAATATATCCAGGGCAAAGACCTGATGTGTCAAGTAATGGGTCAAAGAAATGCTGATTTTTTTTGATTCCTAATACAGTAATTTAAAGTGTTCTAATCAGATTATTTAAATCCTTCAATTCTAGGCTTGTGCCTGAAGTAGCCTACCGGTAATACACACAAGAAAATGCATTTCTATGTTGTGCGTAGCACGTAGCAGCTTTGAGATTAACACAAGTTAAGTACGAATGAAAATAAGGAAAAAGTGAAGGACAGAAGAAATGCCAGTAGAGATTCCTTCTTTCTCACTATAGATGGATTCAGGGTTATTAAAGGTCTAGACTTCTGGAAGACTGGTCTGTTTCTGCCAGACTTTGCTCCAAGGTATTTTTATGTATATACATATGTATGTATATGTGTATATACTGTATATATTTAAGTTTACTAGTGCCATCTGCAGTCTTAAACGTCCCTGATTAAACTGATTACACTAAAACTATTCTAACATTGTTCCAAAAGGGCTACTACAGGTACAAAGCACTCCAGAGGCCTACCTTTTGTGATGTAGAGGTGGTTAATTAAAGAATTATGGGACAGAGTAACTCGTACCCTTTTCATCATTTACTCATAATTTCTTTATTCTCGTCAGTGTTTTCTATTGAGTCTCTTAATTACTTCATTTCAGCTATTTTAATCCACAAATATTGGGAATGAACAACAAAAATCGAACACAAACTTTTCTGCATTTCATAGTGGATTACACTTCTCTAAATTTTTCAGACCGTTCATTTTCTACTTTCTCTGGCTCCTTCTGACATTCAGAGACCTCAAGGATCTTTCCTAATATAGCCATATTCACACATTCATATTCATTGCCTCTCTAAAGCCCCCAACACAATTTCATTGACCCTTTCTATGTGGATGTCTCCCACATCTCTCTAATCTCACATGCTGAGAGTAATCTCTAATATCTTTTAGCACCTCAAATGAAATATACCATATTTAAAACTCCTTTCAAACATGCTTTTCATTTCCTGGAGGTTCAATTTCCACAATGAGGCTATCCGAGCTCAAGAACCTTATCCACCACTGCCTACTCTTTCCTGCTTCATTCTCAAGCTCTTTCAACCAATAGCTAACTTTTTAAACCTCCAGAATATCTTTTATGTTTTTCCACCTTTCTATTCTTATTGCCACTCCACTCAAGCCTCTATTCTAATTTTGGGTGGATTACTATGCTGGCCCTTCCCAGTACTGATCCTTTACTCACATCCACTAATTTATACTTAAGTTCAGACTGGTTATGTTTCCTGGTCAGAAACTTTCAATAACTCTTATTTCCTACATACTAGGTTTGTCAACCTGGCATTTAAAATTCTCCATGTTTTGGCTCTACATTTCCTTTTTCATCTTTTATCTTTACTTTTCAACTTTACCAAATGTCTTCCAGCCAGATTATATTAGTCACTATTCGTTGTGGTTACCAAATCCATTCTTCTGCTTTAAGCTTTTCCTTCTGCCTAGACACTAGAAAGACATTTCAATATGTCCAGATCCTACCTTAAGGTCTTAGCTCAAATGCTTTCCTCTCAAATAAGTTATATCTCCTCTTGAACAACGAAGGCAATAATCAGTATCTTTCTTATGGCACTTACCACTTTGCAGCAGGTATTGTAGTTACTTATGTGGATTATCTTGACAGTGAGATGTTTGGGACAGGCTCCTTTTACATTTCATTTTTGTATTCCTTTCTCTACACCTAGTACACAGTGCCTTGCATATGCATGAATGGTGACTTCAGCAAAAACATACTGCTAATTGGCTAGAGTAATTCAACTGCTAGTTTTAAGGATCCTTGGGGCTGTGCGTTCAAATCCAGCAGACTAGACTTGTTTCTCTCAAGGTTTTTTTCTTTCTTTCTGGTTTCTCTGTAAATAAAACCCATATTCTTCCCCACAGAATTGCACATTGTAACTTAACTACTGTCCCTCCCTCCCCCCAAAGTGACTGACATTACAGGCTCTATTGACATAAGCAGAATACCTAGATTCAGAGGTGGTAGTTCTACCGCACTCTGCATTGCCCATGTCAATGATCATCACATTTTAAGACAGACGTTGACATGTGATAGATATCCAGAGAAAGGAGTTAAAATTATTAGAGGTTCAGTAATATTGGTCTATCCATCCATCTGACACATTTTCACAAGCATGTACTATATGCCTGGCACTGCTTACAAAACTTAAGTCTCTGCCCTCAGAGGGCATATGTTCTAATGGGGCTGGGGGTAGCTACCCCAACAAATACAGTATATATGGAGAAATGGACACATAGTACCGTATACAATACACGATGGAGAAAAATAAAGCAGGAGAAAGAAGGTAGAAGGTGGTGAGGAGGTGTCATGTGATAGTTGAACAGGGACTGAAGGATGTTAGTGAGAAATGTAATTGTCTGGGGGAAGTTTCCAGATGGAGGAAATGATAAGCACAAAAGCCCTGGGATGGGATCAAGTCTAGTGTTTGGATAATAACACAGATGAACACGGAGGTGGGTGGTAAGCTGTAGAAATGGGGATTGCAGATCACATAGGACAGTGAAAGTCTTCAACTTTTACTCTGATATGGGAAGCCACTTGGGGATTTTGGCCAGGGAGCAGATAAAGGGAAGCCAATTAGCTGGCTATTACAGTTCAAGTGAAAGATAATGGTGGCTTGCCTAGAGTGGGAGAATAGATGAAAAATGGTTGGATTCTGAACATGTTTTGGTAAAGATGTCAGGATTTGCTGATAGACTGTAAGTGGGTTAGAGAGGGATTAATAATTAGTTGAGCAATTGGAAGGAATGGATTTGCCATGATTAAGATAGTAGAAGACTTGGGAGAACTGAGGTGGGAAAGGGGGAAAAGATATGCCTCATAGATCTAGACATATAATAGAACTGGGAAGAAATAGTTTTAGGAGGAAGGCAGAGGGAAGAGAGTTCTATAAAGAATAAATCCACCTCAAAATGGATAGGGCTTTCCTTATGGCTATCACTAAGTAACCAATAAGTTTCAGGTATATCTGCTCCATATGAGAACATAGAAGGAACTGATTTATAAGGATTCCTCTAACTCAAGATTCTAATCACACTCAATATACATACTTGTTTTATCCTTCCTTCATCCATATCATATAAGAAAATACAGGAAATTCCCTGGCGGTTCAGTGGCTAGGACTCCGCACTCTCACTGCCGAGAGCTTGGGTTCAATCACTGGTCAGGGAACTAAGATTCTACAAGCCATGCAGTGCGGCCAAAAAAAAAAAAAAAGACAGGTAAATCTAATATTTGGTATCAAATTTTATCTTTTTACTTTCTATTATTTCAAAAAATCAACTTAAAGTTTCAAGAATTATTTAAATTCGTACCTGACAATCTACCTTCCAATCAGAATGAAAGTTCCAGGACAACAGGAATCTTATATCTTATTCCAATGCTGAGGACATAGTAGGCACTCTATGTGAATAAACAAATGGAAATTTATAGTTTCAAGGCTTTTGAAAGAGATTGCCAAAATGTCCCCTAAAATTGTAGTACCAATTTACATTCCATTCACCAAGAATATGACAGGACTTATTTCCCCACAATGTTGCCAATACTGATAATTGTTTTAACTATTGATACTATGAAAGGTGATACTCAGCATTTCGTAGTTTTTACCTGTACTTTTTTTTTTTTTTTTTGCGGTATGCGGGCCTCTCACTGTTATGGCCTCTCCCGTTGCGGAGCACAGGCTCCGGACGCGCAGGCTCAGCGGCCATGGCTCACCGGCCTAGCCACTCTGCGCATGTGGGAGCTTCCCGGACCGGGTCACGAACCCGTGTCCGCTGCATCGGCAGGCGGACTCTCAACCACTGCGCCACCAGGGAAGCCCTACCTGTACTTTTTATAACTAATGATTAGCACTTTTCATGCTTTATTAGCCATCTATATTTTTATTTTTTGGAATTACATTTTAATGTATTGTGCCCACTTTTCAGACGGTCTTTTTTCTTATCAACTGAAATGAGCTCTTCAATGATTGGACATCAAAACCCTGTCATATGTTGCAAACATTTTCATCTTCTGCCATACGAAAATTAAAAACATGCAAATTTCCTTTATTGCTGCTTTAAATCATTCTGCAAACCACATCCCACTCAATATATAATGAATTCCTGATTATACGTGCATAAGGAAATGTACTATTATGTGTGTGGGTACCAAATAAAAAACCCCCAAACATCCTATTTTCAGGGATATTACAATGATGAAAGGGTGTTGGACATGCTTGTAAGGGAGTAAGCGCAGTAACTGCTGTAATAGTGGTAGTTTGCTGTGTTCTTATGAGGGAGAGAGTATCTCCTCCTCGAGAGATTCAGATAAGCTTTAAGAAAGTTAAAAAATGAATTAGGCAGAGAGGTAGGATTTGAAGGGGGGGAGGTGTAGGAAACAGAAAAACAAACAAACAATGCACGTTCAGGAAACAGCGAATAATCCAGTGTGGGTTGGACAATTTTGAAGGAAAATAGTATTTGTAAAAGTAAACCTGCTGAACTGTTTTCTGAATACTTTCCTTCCATTATGTGGTCTGTAGCTGAATTCCCTTAGTCCAGAAGCTTACTAAGTATATTACAAAGGTGATTTTCATTATCATACCTCTGAACACTGTACTTTCCCGCTTTGGGTTACACACAACTAAACTGGTTGACTAATGCTATATAATTTAAAAGCATGGTCTGCACTTCTCTTTGAGTTTTCTAATCTTATCAGAGTAGATGATATTAAAGGTCCCTTCAGGGTTAAAACTTCTACAGAAATCATAGATTCCAGGAAGTATTCAATCTTATTTTGATTCCAGATAAACATTCTTAGCTTACCTTACACCCTATATATGGGGAACTCACTGTGAAGGCCTCGGCACAGGCAGCTTCAAAGACGCAAAGCACACTATTCTAACATTATATACACTGTATGTAGAATGGGTCATCTTTGCACAGTAAGATAAGGCGTGGCATTACTGATGTTGATTTTCTCATTCATAAATATGGAAAACTTAAAATATAACCTGAGGGTTTAGTCCCCCCCCAAGCTCATTTAAACCAGACATCTGCAAAAATATTTTGTGAATTGCGTTCTAGGTTCTAATAACCAAATAACTTATGGGATCCAGGCTTATGAGTAAATGTTGTATAGTCAGCACAGAATAATGTAAATACGGTTTTAAAAAGTGTAAAGCCCTACATATTCTTAAAGGTTGTGAGTGAAAAAAACAAAGTATACATATTTAGCTAACCTCAGACTGAGTAAGTTAGTAAATTATTTAGATCAGAAAAGAATAATTAAGTTGATGACACAAATTCAAACTCAAGTAGTTTTGACTATTAAGGAAATAGTCTATCATTTGAAACCTTAGCAGCAAACATAAGATACACATAGGTTAAACACATTTTTCCTATCTGTTAAATATATATGCATATAAATATATTCATATCCTTCAGTAAACTGAAAGAGCACAAAACTAGAGAACAGATCCTTTCCATATTCAACTTATTTGACCTGAAAATAACATTCTTTCCAGCTTTCAACATACATACTAATTTCTTACTTAGCCTTTACACAATTCAACCTGTATTATTTCAGTGTTAATACTAGCTGCATTAATTTATTAAACAGGGACATCATTATAAGGGGACTTAGGAATTTGTTCTCGGGCAGAAAATGAGAACTGAACAGTGATTTCATCACCTTAAACTGAACTGTTCCTTAGCATCCCTTAATGATAATGTATGGCAGATCATTAACCATAAAGTACATTCTGGGACTTAAAGGACATAAACGTAGTTCAAAGTCCTTTGACAAAATCATACCATTCTCATCACCTTTGAAAATAAACACTTAGAATTCTTGTATACACCTTAGATCCTGTTTGAACATTCCATTCAATTTATTGGAATTTTTTTAAAAAATGCTGCATTACAAATACAATATAGAATGAAGAAAAAAGGCTGAATTTTATTTAAAGCAATTATCAGTTTAATAGCATCAGTAAAAAATGGTACTTTTAGTCATGGCATGAAATACACATAAAATCTAGCTATTTTCCAATTATTCTTTGAGCATTTTCAAGCTGGAAAATACATTATAAAAAACTGAAAGATGCTGCCTCGTTTACTCATTGAGTGCTTTTGACACTGTAAAAATAAGAGAGAGTTTCATACCACAGTTATAACCACTGGGACTCAAGAATCATTAAATGATAAGATTGAAAAGAGTCAGATGACTCATTTGTCCAAAATTTGTAAAATTCCTTCTGTTTCCCAATAAAAGTTAAACCAAAACCACGAATTTTCTCTAAAGCAATCTTCCAGTGTGTCAACATGTGTGCTCTCTTGGCTAGATGTTTGCTAGAGATTAGCAGGAATAGCTATTGTCTTCTGGCAAAGAGGTAAAACCAAACTGCCTAACTCTTTCTGTCAGCTGGGTTGCCCTCTACTGGACTATGCAAGGTAATAAAGCCAGAAGGTCAATGCAACTTTGTTTCACAAGGTAACACTGTAGATAGAAATGTAAATGAGAAAAGGCAAAACACATACCTCAAACAAATTGCACTCCCCTGAATAAGCCCCAAAAGAATCCTTTAGTAAATTGACTTTTATGGGGGGGGGGGGGAATCAGCAGAGTGCTAATTTTTCAAGTAAACAGTTTCAGTCATTTTGAGAAGTGGTACAAAAGCAGCTTTATATAATCTTAGTCTCCTTTTCAACACTTTGGAGGCAGCTCTGGAGCAATAGTTGTAGTAATGGGTAAACCCTAATGTCAATCTTTTATGCTGATTTGTGTTTTAATACAAATCACATTTTTGTGAGTCCATCTACTCTGTGGATATTTTAAATGTATAGACATGGGTCACAGTAGATGCATGCTGAAGAGATCACATCCACAAGTCTCTTGCCACAAGATCAAAACTTTTCAGAGCTGTTTGCTTTGTGAAGATTCATTTTAAGTTATCAATATCTTTTCCTCTGTAGCTCATCCCCATGCCTGAGATTTGCAGTAATGCAGGACCAGTTTACCATCACTGCCAAAACACTACAAAAAGAAAAACGGCAATAAATTAAACTCAATTTTTGTTATTCTTAGATGAAGCTAAGAAAAAAAATGTTATACTGATCATAAACATCCTCATACATGTACATGTATCTATAAAAGGCTAGTTCTTTCAACAGATGCAAGCTACTATTGGACACATATTAGTAATCATAAATGTTTAATAAAACTTGTCCTTTAAGCACCTTAAGCATAGATAAGCAGACATTTTAACCTTGTCCCTTCTCTACATCTGACTATAATGTATGTACTATTTTCTAGTAATGGTGCTGTAAGAATGCTGAATAAAGTCATTCCTACATAGTCTCCTTTTCAATTTCTTGGAGGGAGATCTGGATTACTGATTATAAAAACAATGTAGAAGATACTACATGTAGGTAAAAAAGGAGATCTTACTTTCTGGTCATATTTCATAGTCATCTTCTGTTTGTGTTATTATTTAATTCTTCAATCACTGTATAATTTATTGAGATCCAACTAAGTTCAAGGTGTTAGAGATATAACAGAGAACAAGAAAGTAATCTCTTTTCTTGATAGACAATTAAGAATGGCTTATCATCTCTTTAAATGATGTGAGTTAATGATCATACTATACACAGATGAGCATATTCCATGAAGAAAATAAAGCAGTAATGTTTTACCTCATAGAGGGTTCCAACTTCCTGGTCTGGGGAGGGGGCAAAGGACTGATTCACATAAATAAACTGCAAGAAAGAAGAAAATTATGGTGATTCAGTTTTAATGGTATCCAGATTAATCTGCATTTTTCTGGGTGCCAATCAGCCAGCTATTTCAAATTATTTGTCTTCAGAACTGAAGAAAACTTCCCTAAACCCCTTCTTTCTAATTCTCATAAATTAGTCAATTAGTGAGATCTTTATGAAGAGCATGTCTTTCCTCTGGAGGAATAACAGAATTTTTGTTCCCAGCTTTTTATAACTAAGAAACTTTTGTTTTTACAAACAGCTTTTGAAGGTTTATCCAAGAAATTACATTAGTAAAAATATCAAGTTTCTCATTTATTCATAATTAAAGACAGAATTTCTCCTAACAAAATTTTACACACACAGCCTCAAATAAAACATCTAATAATTGAGATAGTTGGTGCATTTTTCTTGAGTAAATGACATGCACGGTTGGAGGTTTTTGACCATTACCACCTCTGAAAACTCAGGCTGGGTGAGACCTCTGTAAAGTCACTTGCAGCCAAATGAAGTACCAAAAATGTAGCATAATTGAAACCTAATGTCCTTACAATCTTGTTTATTAAAGAATTCATTGTTCAATGTTTCAGTTTAGTCTGTTTCTACTGAAACATTTTTAGTACCTAAAAAATTCCTGAAGATACTGAAACAAAAGATCACAGTGTCCAAGTGACTTCTGATAGTTTTCTTTTTAGAAAACAAAACATTACTTGCAGGTTAACATATTCAATTTTCCTTGTCTACAATCAAATTTTAAGACAAATTTCCTGGGCTTCACATAGACCTTAAAAATATCTATCAGAATAGTTAGGTGATAGATACTATTTGGGACATCAGCTAGAACAAGAATAAATATCACTTATATTTCTCCTTCAGGCAGTACAGTGCAGTAATTAAGAGTAGGGGCTCTACTGAGATCTAGGTTTGAATTTCGGCTATAAATACAAATAACTTTTCTCAAACTGTGTCCTTGTTTGTAAATATAGAAAATAACAGGACCTATACTTCTTGAAGCTGCTGGGAAAAATAAAATGAGACAGTACACATCAAGTGTAAGTGCTTGATATACGTACTCAATAGACATTAGTTAGACTTATTAAATTATTTAAAAATAGTTCATGCTGGTGGCGCTTCCCTGGTGGCGCAGTGGTTGACAGTCCGCCTGCCAATGCAGGGGACACGGGTTTGTGCCCCGGTCCGGGAGGATCCCACATGCCACAGAGCAGCTGGGCCCGTGAGCCATGGCTGCTGGGCATGCGCGTCCGGAGTCTGTGCTCCGCAACAGGAGAGGCCACAACAGTGAGAGGCCCACATACCGCAAAAAAAAAAAAAAGTTCATGCTTAAATATCAACTCATTATTAAGGCTGAGTAAGGTTCTAATATAATTTCAGAAACAACAGAAATCAGTGTGCATTTTAATGTGAATTTCCTGTGATAAGGATATAATAATTTGTGTTTAGCTCCTGTCAGTTTAACTATGAGTGAACATAGATTTTACTCTTTGGAACATTTTAAATTAGGAAAAGGGCTCTGGACAACAATTTAGTTTATTTCAGCAAACAATCCCTGAGTGTCTATTATGTGCTAGGAAACGCACAAGGTGTGGAATTACGAAGATTAATATGATCTCTCCCCTCAATAAGCAAACATACCTGAATAGATAAGAATACAGATGGGGAAAATGCATCTGACAAGGTCTGTAGCACAAAGATGGGGCATTAGTTTAGCCTAGCCTTTTGGTCAGGAGAGGCTTTCTGGAAAAAAAAAAATGAACAAATTAGGACTTAACTAGGTGCAGAGAGTAATAATTAGGACTCTGCAGGCAAAAGAAACAAAAATAAGATGTGAGTGTTGAGGGGACAGTACAGCAGATACAGTAGAGAACTATAAGAACCTGACGGAATTCTGTAACAGGAGTTAGCAACTGAAAGTGACTTTAATTTAAAAAAAGTAATTAAGGTAGTTTAAATGGAAGTTCCATGGAAGTAAAAATTTCAAAATACAATCTTCAGCTAAATGCTAGAGCTTAGGAGGATAAAATTTTACAGAATGATGATTTCTTTTTAAATCACCAGTCTTTATATAGATGTCTCTTTAGTTATTTTGGCTGTTATAAACTTCAGATTTTGTAGGGAGGGTTCATGGGAACAGCATTCTCTTGAGTTCTTGCACACTGCTAACAGTTTTGTGCCCTGATTAAATATAAGTTTTGTAGTATATAAAATCCTTATCTCACACTTTCTTTGTATCTTTGCTGCTCAACTTTGACGGTAACCTAATTTCCTAAGCCATGTCCTTTTTCCCCTAGATGTCCAAAGGATTTTTCTTTTTATTTCACATCCAGTAATCTTACCAGAATGTGTCTCAGTGATTATTACACTGGGTTGGTAGTCTCAGGATCTTGGTACATTTTTTAAATACGTAGTTTCAAATCTTTTTAGAAGAAATTTCCCTTGAATTATAATTTTAAGTATTTGTTTTGTTCCTTTGCTTTGGTTTTCTTCTTCAGGGACTCCTATTTCTATGTTTACTCTCCTTTGTTTATACTCAGTATTTGCCATTTTCTCAAATTCTTTTTACATTTCATTCTACCTCCCGTCCCATCCCTGAGCCTGAGCAACCAGATGCTGTTTAACATTTTTTTTAAGTTAAAAAAATTTTTATACAATTTTTAAAGGTTACTTTCCATTTACAGTTATTACTAAATATTGGCTATGTTCCCCACGTTGTACAACACATCCTTCAGCCTATCTTGCATCCTTCAGTCTGTATATCCCACTCCTCCACCCCCTTATTGTCCCCCCGCCTCAAAACTGGAAACCACTAGTTTGTTCCCTATATCTGTGAGTCTGCTTCTTTTCTGTTATATTCACTAGTTTGTTGTATTTTTTAGATTCCGTGTAAAGTTATATCACACAGTATTTGTCTTTCTCTAACTCATTTCACTTAGCATAATGCCCTCCAAGTCCATCTATGTTGCTGCAAACGGCAAAATTTCTTTCTTTTTTATGGCTGAGTAGTATTCCATTGTGTGTGTGTGTGTGTGTGTGTGTGTGTGTGTGTGTGTGTGTGTGTGTGTGTGTGTGTGTGTGTGTACGTATACATCTTCTATGCATTTATCTGTTGATAGATACTTAGGTTGCTTCCATATCTTGGCAGCTGTAAAGAATGCTGCTATGAACACAGAGGTGCATCTATCTTTTCAAACAAGTTTTTTTGTTTTCTTCAGATGTATACCGAGGAGTGGAATTGCTGGGTCATAAGGTAGTTCTATCTTTAGTTTTTTGAGAAACCTCCATATTGTTTTCCACAGTGGCTGCACCAATTTACATTCCTACCAACAGTATACAAGGGTTCCCTTTTCTCCACATCCTTGCCAACATTTGTTATTTGTGTTCTTTTTGATGACAGCCATTCTGACAGGTGTGAGGTGATATCTCACTGTGGTTCTGATTTGCATTTCCCTGATGATTACTGATGTTGAGGATCTTTTCATGTGCCTGTTGGCCATCTGCACTTCCTCTTTGGAAAAATGTCTTTTCAGTTCTTCTGCCCACCTTACAATTGAGTTGTTTGTTTTTTTGATGTTGAGTTGTATGAGCTGTTTATATATGTTGGATATTAATCCCTTATTGGTCATACCATTTGCAAATATATTCTCCCATTCAGTAGGTTGTATTTTTGTTTTGTGGATGGTTTCCTTTGCTATGCAAAAGGTTTTAAGTTTAATTAGGTCCCATTTGTTTGTTTTTGCTTTTATTTCCTTTATTCTAGAAGACTGACCCAAAAAAATATTGCTGCAATTTATGTCAAAGAGTGTTCTGCCTATGTTTTCCTCTAGGAATTTTATAGTATCTGGTCTTATATTTAGGTCTTTAATGTATTTTAAGTTTATTTTTGTGTATGGTGTTAGTGAATGTTCTAATTTCATTCTTTTACATGTAGCTGTCCAGTTTTCCCAGCACCACCTACTGAAGACACTGTCTTTTCTCCATTGTATATTCTTGTCCCCTTTGTAGTAGACTGCTTGACATAAGTGCGTGGCTTTATTTCTGGGCTCTCTATCCTGTTCCATTGATCTATGTATCTGTTTTTGTGCAATACCATACTGTTTTGATGACTGTAGCTTCACAGTATAGTCTGAAGGCAGGGAGTGTGATTCCTCCAGCTCTGTTCTTCTTTCTCAAGATTGTTTTGGCTATTCAAGGTCTTTTATGTTTCCATATAAAATTTAAAAATATTTGTTTTAGTTCTGTGAAAAATGCCATTGGAAATTTTACAGAGATTGCATTGAATCTGTAGATTGCCTTGGGTAGCATAGTCATTTTAACCACACTGATTATTCCAATCCAAGAACACAGTATATCTTTCTGTTTGTGTTGTCTTCAATTCATTTCATTGGTTTCTTATAGTTTTCAGAGTACAGGTCTTTTGCCTCCTTAGGTATGTTTATTCCTAGGTATATCTTTTTGATTTTGAAAATTCTTCTTTTTTCCTTCTATTTTTCTTCAGCCATTACCTGTTGTTTATTTGCTCTTATATTCCATCTAGTTTAGTCTCCATTTCTGAAATTTAACTTGTAATTCTTTTCCTGAGCTCTGTCACTTCGAGTTTTACTATTGCTGATTTATGTTGTTCTTTCGTGTCTTGTATCATCTTTCTTTTGACACTTGTTTTGACATAATAAATCAGTTACTGACCTGCGTGTAGGCACATTTTTCTCTGGCATGCTTTCATTGTCTTTAGGGATGTTACTCTGTTTATTTTGCTTCCTTATAACACTGTGCAGGATTTGACCTTGATACTTCTCTGTTGCTTACTTGTATATGAAATCAGTTTTCCTCAACTTTTAGAATGAAATGAGTTAGTGTAGTTTTGCTAACTCTACAGTGCTCCCTCTACTGTTGTTTTTTGTATAGTGTTGAACAATATGGAGGTCTGCTTGCTTTCTTTATTTTTATTATTATTATTATTTTTGCGGTACACGGGCCTCTCACTGTTGTGGCCTCTCGTGTTACGGAACACAGGCTCCGGACACGCAGGCTCAGCGGCCATGGCTCACGGGCCCAGCTGCTCCGCGGCATGTGGGATCTTCCCAGACTGGGGCACGAACCTGCGTCCCCTGCATCGGCAGGGGGACTCTCAACCACTGCGCCACCAGGGAAGCCCCTCTTTCTTTTTTTTAACAATTAACATTTTATTTATTTATGGCTGCACTGGGTCTTCATTGCTGCACATGGGCTTTCTCTAGTTGCGGAGTACAGGCTCTAGGCATGCGGCCTTCAGTAGTTGTGGCGCGTGGCCTCAGTAGTTGTGCCTCACAAGCTCTAGAGCACAGGCTCAGTAGTTGTGGTGCATGGGCTTAGTTGCTCTGTGGCATGTGGGATCTTTCCGGACTAGGGCTCAAAGCCATGTCCCCTGCACTGGCAGGCGGATTCTTAATCACTGTGCCACCAGGGAAGTGCCGGAGGTCTGCTTTCTGAGCTTTCCAGGTTGTTCCTCTCCATTTTGACCTGTTCCTTCTTTTTCCTTCCTTTCCCTGCTTAAATGTGTTTCACTTCCATAAGTTCCTCTTCAGTGTGGGATCTTGTCTTGGAAGGGAGCCTGAGTCTGTTTTGAGAGTTCTCAGAGAGTGCTCCAGTCCCTTAAGTCCTCCTTATGCAGATATATTGTAATCGCCTGCTATTGGAGAGAATCAAACACTCTCAATTTCAGCTACTATTCTTAAATTGGCCCACTGTACTTTCCAGTGAATACCTGTTAGCTATTTCCAGGTTCTCCCTTTCTCAGTGCTATCAGATGCCAATCCTACTGTTTATTTTTTTTTCAGCACATTTGCTAACACGACGCAGATCCTGTGGTCATTGGTGGGTATTCCCACCAACTTGAATCTTAGGTTTCAGGATACTTGTCATCTAAGTTCTGTTATAAGTATATTGATCATGGGGTTTTGGTTTTGCTTTCTAGTTGACTACATTTTTGTGGGAATTCATGCCTTCTGACACCACTGCTATCTTCCCAGAATCCCCAGCATTACTTTTTCTTTTGACATTTCTATGAAGCCAGAAGATGTGAGTTCTAGTTTTATCAGGAAAAGTGACAAAAAGACTACTTTTGTTTATGTTTCCTATTGCTTAAATGGGAAGAGATAATCAGATTTGCTACAAAGCTTTAAAGTTGGACCATGTGAAATTGCTGAGTTTTTTTGGTTAAAATGATTGATTGATGGCAGTTTTACATGGTTCAACCTAATATATACTGACATCAACCAAGTCCTTTCAGATTACTGAATATAAGCAATACAAAATGTCAAAACTCTAACATTAACATAGAACACAGCATTCTTTCACCTTTTCTTCTATCCACAAATTTCTAAAAGTAATGCCTTAATTACTTGGTACTCCTCTGGTTACCTACCTCTCCAACTCTTCATGGTAGACCGTTAGTAGAGATAACCTCTGCTCATTTCTCTTAAGTGTATGTCCTCATTACCCTAGCTTTTCCATTTAGACTTGGACTCTAGGCAAGGTCCTCTGCTCCTCAGGTTTTATCTACCATATGCAAGTGGATGACACTATAATATCCTTGCCCATCTCTGAAATTTAATTAAATTCTATACAGCACTCTTATAAAACAGATCTTTTCTCATTCCGAGTGATCACAAACAGAGATGTTCACCTGTAAAACTCAAAAATCCCCATCACTTTTCCCTTACAACTTCCTTTGGAGGAATCCCTGGTTCTATGCTATCCTTACCTCAAATAACTTCTAGTGATTAACCTATCTTGCACTTACTTTTGTACCCATGACATGACACTTTTGTGAAAGCCACTTACAACCAAAATCTTAGATCAGAGTCGTTTCCACCTCTTCACTGACAAAAAGAAATAAATTCCAACACACCTCACTTTCATAAATAACAAATTCCAACACACCTCACTTTCATATATAATCACCCAATCCTTACACATAACTGTATTTAAAAAATACTTAGTGATTCTTCAATTATCTATCCACATATACATTACCTGAGTTAACAATGACCAAGATTGTGGTCTGAAGATAAAGGTGTTCTATATATTAACATAACATGTGACAAAATGTCAAATACATGTAGACATTTAAATTTCTGTGGCCAAATACCAAATTAAGGGGCTTCCCTGGTGGCGCAGTGGTCAAGAGTCCGCCTGCCGATGCAGGGGACACGGGTTTGTGCCCTGGTCCAGGAGGATCCCACATGCTGCGGAGCGGCTGGGCCTGTGAGCCATGGCCACTGAGCCTGCGCATCCGGAGCCTGTGCTCTGCAACAGGAGAGGCCACAACAGTGAGAGGCCCACGTACCGCAAAAAAAAAAAAACAAAAAAAACAAAACAAAACAAAAAAACAAATTAAAAACCTGTGGCATTTAAAATTTTAATCCTAACAACTCACCATGAAATGCTTAACACGTATCATAATATGAAATAAGTACACCTGAACCTTAAAAATGAGGGGGTTGGGGCACCCACACTGCACAGTCAAAAATCTGTGTATACAAGGCAGATTCAACCAACTGCAGGTTGTGTAGTAGTATAGTATGTATTTACTAAAAAAAATCCACGGATAAGTGGACTGCTACAGTTCAAACTCATGTTGTTCAAGGGTCAACTGTATATCTCTTAGTTCTTAAACAGCACATGACAAAGGTATACTGATTACCTTGAGAATGGGAAGGAAGCAACATTAATACCAAAACAAAGAAAACCCCAAAACTTTCTATACCGATATTCTATGATAGATCTTTCTGCATGGGCATTCAGTGACTTTTTGAGGAAAACAACCAATATGGTAGGTTAAAAAAAAAAAGTCAGTCCACATTTAAAAGCAAATATAAAATTCATTTCTTTTCAGGGTTCTCCAGAGAATCCTTCAATAAAGCACAGAAATTCCACTAACAAAAGAAATAAAAGGACATTACTGAAGTAACATATGTAGTTCCATATATATTTCTATATACAACAGTTATTCATTGTTGCCTAGGAACTACAGTACCCCCTCCATATCTATGGGTTCTGCATCCTCCCTCGGATTCATCCAAATGTGATGGAAAATATTTGGAGAAAAAAATTCCAGAAAGTTCCAAAAAGCAAAACTTTAATTTGCCATGTACCAGCAACTATTTATGTAGCATTTACATTGTGTTAGGTATCATAAATGATCTAGAAATGATTTAAAGTATAAGGGAGAATGTGTACAGATTATACGCAAATATGCCATTTTATATAAGGAACCTGAGCATCTGCAAAGGATGCTCCTGAAATCCCCCTTGAATACTAAGAGACAAATGTTTTGTGAATTTTTGTAGGGAAATGATCACCATTGTTTTCTTACCAATTGTTCTGAAGCCACCAGTTTAAGGAACTTTTTGATGAAGTCAATGAGTCCTTGGATGGTTCGGGTTCGCTCTACAGCCCATTTCTTTGTTTTCATTATAGGAGTGTCTCCCACAGCCTTTAGCAGGATGTCAACTGTAAAGGGAAAAAACATACAGTTGACACAATCAAAACAGGAATTAGGGGCATCAATGTCCACACAGTCGAAAATCCACCTATAACTTTACACTCAGCCCTCTGGATCCACAGTTCTATATTGCAGATTCAACCTACAACGGATTATGTAGTATTCTAGTACGTATTTATTGATAACAGTACATGTGTAAGTAGACCTGCTTAGTTCAAACCCATGTTGTTCAATGGTAAACTATACTAACAAGTACACTGAAACATCTAAAGAGAATGTGATATAAAATACTTCAGAAAAGTTAAACCTTCAATCAACATACAGTTTATGTATTTATGACACTGGAGGTATGCCTGAGATGACAAATGGAAGATATGAAAAGATTCACTTAGAAGAATTTCACCTTCATCAAAACATTTATTTTTATTGGAAAAAAAAAAGGTAAACCTAAATTTCCAACAAAGATGTTTAGCGGAGATTGGTTAAGTAAAGGATATTATACTCTATGGTAGGATGTATATACTGTAGTAAAGATATAAAGCACACACTCTGAACTCCCTAGGTTCAAAATCCTGGCTCTGCCACTTGCTAGGTATGTACACATATATATATAGATAAGCTCTTTAATCTCTCTGTACCACAGTTTCTTCACTTGTAAAATGAGGATAATAGCAGCAACCTGATAAGACTGTTATGAAGATTAAGTGAATACATAAAAGTGTTTAGAACAGTACCAGATCATAACTCACTTATTAAAACTTAAGATAATTAAGCTACCATTAAAGATACTATAAAAGCATATTTAATAGTATGAAAAAATTATCAAAAAATACTAAATATAAAGCAGCATAAGATTTCAATTTCATTAAAACCATCACAGGCACATATTCACATAAATGTGGAATATGCACCAAAATGATATTTCCCAGTAGGGATATTATAGGTGATAATCACTTGATTTTACTTGTGCTTTTTTGTAACCACCAAGTTTTCTACAATAAACTTTTAAATAAAGGAAAACGATAAAAATTATTAAAAAGGAAATATAAAAACTAGGGGCCAAAAAGGTTTCTGAGAAATCAAAGGTTTCAATAATTCAAAATACAAAGATGCAAACAGAAAGACTATGAATCTATCTCCTGAAGTTACTTCATTAAAAAGAATTAGAAAATATAAAGAACAACCAAATGGAATTGAAGAATACAATAACTGAAGAGAAAAGTGCACTAGAAGGAATCAACATTAAACTAAATGAGGCAGAAGAATGTATTAGTTCTTCTGACAAAATACTGAAAATCACTGCCATCAAACAGAATAAAGAAAATAGAATGAAAAGAAATGAGGACAGTTTAAGAGACTTCTGGGACAACATCAAATGTGGTAATATTCACATTATATCCCAGAAGGAGAAGAGAGAGAGTTCGGGCCTGAGAAAATACTTGAAGAGATAATAGCTGAAAATTTCCCTAACCTAGGGAAGCAGTCACCCAAGTCCAGGAAGTGCAGAGTCTCATACAGGATTGACCCACAGAGAAATACATCATGACACATTGTAATCAAAATGACAAAAATTAAAGGTAAAGAGGAAATATCAAAAGCAATATACAAGGGAACTCCCATTAGGCTATCAGCTGATTTTTCAGCAGAAACTCTTCATGTCAGAAGGGAGTGGCATGATATACTTAAAGTGATGAAAGAGAAAAACTTACAACCAAGAACACTCTACCCACCAAGGCTCTTGTTCAGATTTGATAGAGAAATCAAAAGCTTTACAGACAAGCAAAAGCTAGAAGAATTCAGCACCACCAAACCAGCTTTATAACAAATGCTAAAAGAACTTCTGTAGGTGGAAAATAAAAGGCCACAACTAGAAATGAGAAAATTATGATATGGAAAAGCTCACTGGTAAAGGCAAACATATAATAAAGGCAGGAAATAAGCCACGCACAAAGTTAGTAGGGAAGTTAAAAGACAAAATTCGTAAGATCATCTATATCCATAATAGTCAGTTAAAGGATACACAAAACAATTAGATGTAAAATATAGTATCAAAACAGTAATCATGATAGGAGAAGAGTACAAATGCAGGGTATCTAAAGTGCATTTGAAATTAAGAGATCGGCAACTTAAAACAAGCACGTACAGATATAGGCTCCTCATACAAAAACCTCATGTTAACTGCAAAACAAAAATCTATAATAGATACACAAAAAAGAAAAATGAATCCAAACATAATACTAAAGACAGTCGTCAAATCATAAGAGAAGAGAATAAAAGGAAGAGAAAAAAAGACCTACAAAGATAAATCCAAAATAATTAACAAAATGGCAATAGGAACATACATATCGATAATTAACTTAAGTGAAAACAGACTAAATGCTCCAACCAAAGACAGACTGGCTGAATGGATACAAAAACAAGACCTACCTACCTTGCTGCCTACCAGAGACACATTTCGGACCTAGACACACATACAGACAGAAAGTGTGGAGATGGAAAAAAGGTATTCCACACAAATGGAACTCCAAAGAAAGCCGCAGTTGCAACATTTATATCAGACAAAATAGACTTTTAAATAAAGACTGTTACAAGAGACAAAGAAGGACACTATATAATAATGAAAGGATCAGTCGAAGAAGATACAACAATTGTAAATATATATGCACCCAACACAGGAGCACCTCAATATATAAGGCAAATGTTAACAAACATAAAAGGAGTAACTGACAGTAACACAACAATAGTGGGGGACTTTAACACCCCACTTACATCAATGGACAGATTATCCAGACAGAAAATCAATAAGGAAATACAGGCCTTAAACAACACATTAGGTTAGACAGTCTTAACTGATAGTTATAGAGCATTCCAACCGAAAGCAGCAGAATACACATTCTTTTCAAGTACACATGGAACATTCTCTAGGATAGATCACATGCTGCAACACAAAGCTAGCCTTGGTAAATTTAAGAAAACTGAATTCATATCAAGCATCTTCTCCGACCACAACATTACAAGGCTAGAAATCAACTACTAGAAAAAAACTGCAAAAAAACACAAACACATGGAAGCTAAACAATATGCTACTAAACAACCAATGGCTCACTGAAGAAATCAAAGAGGTAATTAAAAATACCCAGAGACAAATGAAACCAAACACACAATGATCTAAAACCTGTGGAACACAGCAAAAGCAGTTCTAAAAGGAAAGTTCATAGTGATACAAGCTTACCTCAGGAAAGAAGAAAAATCTCAGACAACTTAACCTTACATCTAAAGCAACTAGAGAAAGAACAAACAAAACCCAAAGTTAGTAGGAAGAAAGAAATCATAAAGATTAGAGCAGACATAAATGAAACAGAGACGAAGAAAACAACAGAAAAGATCAAAGAAACTAAAACCTGGTTCTTTGAAAAGATAAACAAAATTGATAAACCTTTAGTCAGACTCATCAAGAAAAAAAGGGAGAGGGCCCAAATTAATAAAATCAGAAATGAAAAAGTAGAAGTTACAACAGACGCCACAGAAATACAAAGGATCATAAGAGACTACTCTGAGCAACTATATGCCAATAAAATGGACAACCTAGAAGAAATGGACAAATTCTTAGAAAGCTACAATCTTCCAAGACTGAACCAGGAAGGAATAGAAAATATGAACAGACCAATTACCAATACTAAAATTGAATCAGTAATTTAAAAATTGCCAATAAACAGAAGTCCAGGACCAGATGGCTTCACAGGTGAATTCTACCAAATACTTAGAGAATAATTAACATGTATCCTTCTGAAACTATTCCAAAAAATTTCAGAGGAAGGAACACTTTCTAACTCATTCTATGAGGCCATCATCACCCTGATACCAAAACCAGAAAAAGACATCACAAAAAAAGAAAATTGTAGGCCAGTATCACCAATGAACATAGATGCAAAAGTCCTCAACAAAATACTAGCAAACCGATCCCTACAATACATGAAAAGGATCACACATCATGATCAAGTGGGATTTATCCCAGGGATGTAAGGAGTTTTCAATATCTGCAAATCAATCAGTGTGATACAAAACTACCAGAACTCTTCAATGAATTTGGTTAAGTTGTTCGACACAAAATTAATGTACAGTAATCTGTTGCATTTCCTTTTTTTTTTTTTTTTTTTTTTTTTAGGCTGCACTGTGAGGGATGTGGGATCTTAGTTCCCTGGCCAGGGATGAAACTTGTGCTCCTGCACTGGGAGTGCAGAGTCTTAACCACTGGACTGCCAGGGAAGTCCCATCTGTTGCATTTCTACACACTAACAACAAAATATCAGAAAGAGAAATCAAGGAAGTAATCTCATTTACCATTGCATGAAAAAGAATAAATTACCTAGGAATAAACATACCTAAGGAGGCAAAAGACCTGTATTCCAAAAACTGTAAGACACTGATGAAAGAAATTGAAGACAACACAGATAGAAAGATATACTGTGTTCTTGGATTGGAATAATCAGTGTTGTTAAAATGACTATGCTACCCAAGGCAATCTACAGATTCAACGCAATCTCTATAAAATATCCAATGGCATTTTTCACAGAATTAAAACAAATATTTTTAAATTTTATATGGAAACATAAAAGACCTTGAATAGCCAAAACAATCTTGAGAAAGAAGAACAGAGCTGGAGGAATCACACTCCCTGCCTTCAGACTATACTGTGAAGCTACAGTCATCAAAACAGTACAGTACTGGCACAAAAAGAGATACATAGATCAATGGAACAGGATAGAGAGCCCAGAAATAAACCCAACGCACTTATGGTCAAGCAATCTACTACAAAGGGGACAAGAATATACAATGGAGAAAAGACAGTGTCTTCAGTAGGTGGTGCTGGGAAAACTGGAAAGCTACATGTAAAAGAATGAAATTAGAACATTCACTAACACCATACACAAAAATAAACTCAAAATATATTAAAGACCTAAATGTAAGACCAGATACTATAAAATTCCTAGACGAAAACACAGCCAGAACACTCTTGAAAATAAATTGCAGCAATATATATATATATATATTTTTGGATTAGTGTCCTAGAGTTATGGAAATAAAAGTAAATGTAAACAAATGGTACCTAATGAAAGTTAAAAGCTTTGGCACAGTGAAAGAAACCATAAACAAAATGAAAAGACTGGGAGAAAATATTTGCAAATGATGCAACAGACAAGGGATTAATTTCCAAAATATACAAAGAGCTCTTACAGCTTAATATCAAAAAACAAACAACCCAAACAAAAAATGGGCAGAAGTCCTAAACAGACATTTCTCCAAAGAAGATATAGACAGCCAAAAGACACAGGAAAGATGCTCAATATTGTTAATTATTAGAGAAATGCAAATCAAAACTACAATGAAATATCACCTCACACCAGTCAGAATGGCCATCATTTAAAAGTCTACAAATAATAAACGCTGGAGAGGGTGTGGAGAAAAAGGAAGCCTCCTACACTGTTGGTGGGAATGTAAATTGCAGCCACTATGGAGAACAGTATGGAGGTTCCTTAAAAAACTAAAAACTAAAAATAGAGTTACCATAAAACCCTGCAATCCCACTCCTGGCCATATATCTGGAGAAAACCATGATCGAAAAGATATATGCACCCGAATGTTCATAGCAGTACTATTTACAATAGCCAAGGCGTGGAAGAAACCTAAGTGTCCATCAACAGATGAATGGGTAAAGAGGATGTGGAATATCATTCAGCCATAAAAAGAATGAAATAATGCCACTGGCAGCAACATGGATGGACCTAGAGATCATCATATTAAGTGAAGTCAGAGAAAAACAATTACCATATGATATTACTTACATGTGGAATCTAAAAAATGGTACATATGAACTCATTTACAAAACAGAAATAGAGTCACAAACAGAAAACAAACTTATGGGGGGGATGGGGGATAGATTAGGAGTTTGGTATTTATATATACACACTACTATATATAAAATAGGTAAACAAGGACCTGCTTATAGCACAGAGAACTATACTCACTATCTTGTAGTAACGTATAATGGAAAAGAATCTGATGAAGAAAATATACATATATGTATAACTGAATCACTTTGCCGTACACTTGAAACTAACACAACATTGTAAATTAACTATACTTCAATTTAAAAAAATTAAAAAAAAAAGACATCCACAATCAAAGGAAACACCGAAAGCAGAGGTGTTCTGCTGCCCCCTAAAGTCAACTCTATTCCATTACAACCTTCCTGTCCCATTCCTTGGTATTAAAAATTGGGTCCCAATGAGGTTACTGAGATCAATTTACTGAAGTTTACCCCTGGAATGAAGCCATCTAGAACACATAATGCACAGTTTATCTTCCTACTGAAGTTTATCTTCCTTCTTCCATTTAGTAATCCTACCCTCAGTTATCTAAGCAAAAGAGATGAACTGGGAGATAGCTAAGGAGATTTTGGTTAACTCACCTTCCATACCTCCCTGTCCCTGTTCCTTCAATCCCCTGGGGCTATCAATCAGTCAACTGCAACTGGGCATTGCAAGAAAGTGAAGAAGAAAATAGTGAGTTGTACTACTGAAGAAGAGAGCGACAGCAAGAAGCTAGAGAAGGAAAAATATTTATTATGATTATAGCTGTACTTTATTACTAATTTTTTTAATTCTAAAGGTGATTTGTTTGTAGTTCTCCACTCCAGCTACACAGGAGACTCAACTGGGGGAACATGTATAAGAAAACAGATGTCTACATCAACTAAATCAGAATCTTCTGGAAATAGGGGCTCGGCACTGCTATGTTTAAAAGCTCCCTCAGGTGATCCTAAAGTGCCGCCATAACTAACAAGCTTGGTCAGCTTCAGTAATATGTAGATTAAACCAAAGGTGGAGCATATGAAATAGTTAAGCTTTTTCCATGAAAAAAGGTCCTCAAAAAAGGATGACAACTTCAGGGTAGACATTAAATAGCTAGAAAGTAAGTTTTCTATCACAGAGGCTAACTCAAATGCTCACAGGAGCCAGAAGATGAAAATTCGATTTTTAAATGATAGTTAAAAATCATAAATTGTGCAGACTCAAGAAAACATGCCATATAACCTCAGGCCATATCTGGGAATGTGGGCCTTATTTTTTAGCCACAATATTACACAGCAATCTTCAGGGTCAAGTACGTAGTTAATTGTTGACTAAGACTGCTAGATATTAAGACAAACTCTTTGAAAGTCTGTTTCTGCTTATAGTAAATTGCAAGGGAAAAAAGGGAACAACAGTACTGATTCACTTCGCTGTACAGCAGAAACTAACACAACATTGTTAACCAATTATACTCCAATAAAAAATAAAAAAAATCTCTAATACTCATGGGATTCATCTGAAGAACGAGTCTAGTAGTTACCTACAGAAATAATTATAGTTTTTTGTTTATCTATTGGTGAATAATGTGGAAATGACAGAAAAGATTTCCCCCAAGTGTAGAGGCAGTCTGACTTAAAAGGGGGACAGTGCTGGGAGAGACAATTATCCTCCACAGCAGCAGAAAGTGAAGATGGATGAAAGGGCATGATATCACTGAGCACAACATGAGAAAACGAATTCCTGATTTTCTCATAAGCAACTCTACACAGAGTGCTCCACTTAGGAATTACTGTATTTTACAATGGCGAATTAATTCTCAAGAAATAAAGGGTTGAGGACTAATTCTCAAGCAATAAAGGGTCCAGTTCAAGCAACGAAATGCTTCATTTACAAAGATTCCAAAACGGTGTTTTTGTTTTTTTTTTAAAAAAGCGATGTCTCTGCCTTTAGTTTTCCCTTAGCAGTCTTCATACTGGGTAAAACCCCAGTTTTTTGGTCCAAGATGTGAATTCACACTCATTTGGTATAAAAAACAGAGACCTGATCGGAAGGTGTGGATGCTAATTCAGATTTGCCACAGACCATCCTTATCAGCTAAAATCATTATTCAAATAATTAGATCCCGCGTTAAGTACTTGGAACTATCCAGATCCCACAGAGTTCCCACCTTCAAAGAGCTCTCAGTCTGGTCATTTCAAAGGAAGATAAGAGAACAGCGTAATAAATGCCGTGACATTCAAAAACTGGGTACCACACCGCGAAGGTGCGTCCAGAGATAGCTTTCTTTCGAGGCACTTAACTCAAACGTCTTAAAAGCCGAAAAGTATACTTCCTCTCTCCTGACTGGTCAAAAACCTCGTCTGGAACCGGCCCTCCTCTAAATTTTGTTTCTTTATTAGCCGCCATCCCTATTCGAAGACAACCTCCACCTCCCGTCTCTGCCCAGAGTGAAACTGCTCTGAAAATTACTTTTCTTCTTGGTGTCACCGGCAGGTTCTTCTGTTCCCGGAGAGACTGCAGCGGAAGAAGGGGGCTCCGGAGTGGCTGTTTCTGGGGAGACCTCCGTGGGTCCTTCACTTTCAGCAGCAATTGAGGGAGGAAGCTGCAGCGAAGACTCCGGTTCCTCAGCCATCTTGCTTGGAGGGAGGTGAGGGCGGAAGTGGTGGCTCAGCGCATACAGTGGGCGGGCTTTGCGCCGGAGAGCGGCGCTAGGGAGGTGCCGGAGTAGGGGCGGGGAGAACCCAAACCACCACTGAGAGTCGGAATTGCAGGTTGGTCCTCTGCGTCGAACCTGTTGCAGTCCCCTGACCGCTGATAGATCAACTACTGTTTCTCCGCCCCCCCAACAGCAAGTTTCCGGAAAAGGTCGGTAGGCAACGTCCCCGTGAGCCTCCGGGAGCGCAAGCGCCCCTATGCTTCGAGCTCCGGCCTGGAGCTGTTTCCGCTTCCCTCCGCGCCGACCCCGCCCAGGCCCCGCCCTATCCAAGCCCTGCCCCGCAGCTCCGGGGGGCGCGCGCGCGCGCGCGTGTGCGGGAGGGGGCGGGTGGGGAAGGATCGCCAGCGAGATCCCGAGGCGAGGCTCGTGCGCCCGCCCCCGCCCTGGCCCCCAGCTCCCACCCGGTCGGCCCGGCTCAGCCATGATCAAGGCGATCCTCATCTTTAACAACCACGGGAAGCCGCGGCTCTCCAAGTTCTACCAGCCCTACGTGAGTACCCCGCTGCAGCCGATTCGGGCTAGGGGGAGTCGTTGGCGGCCGGCGGCGCCCTCAGGACGACCCCCTCAAGCGCGCCGCGGCCCTTCTCGCGCCCGGCCGTCTCGCGCTCCGGGCTGTCAGCCTCCCGGTGGGTGTGCCGGGTGCCCACCTCCCGCCGCGCTCCCTTCCTCCGACGTGGCTCTGCCCAGGTGGCTCCTCCGTCTGTCTGTGGGCTGGGTGGCTTCCCGGCTGCGCGGGCGAGGCCCTGGAGACTTCCCGGTGCGGGGCCGAAGCCAGTCGGTCAGCCGCAGCCCCCCTGCGCCCGCGAGCCCACCCGGCGCTCTCGCCGATCTGCAGCCCGCGGCTTCTGTTAGCAGCCGAGGGAGACGGCGCGGAGCCGGTAGGTCTCGCAGCTCCACCTCCGTGACTCCCAGCCTTTCCTGGTGGACTTCTTTCTCTTCTCCTGTGGACGGATGGGCTACTGTTTTTCGCTGCCATCCTGTCGTCACGCAGGAACTTTGGTTTCCTGCGTTTGGAGACATGCACGCTCAGTACAGTCTCTCCAGTAGGTTGCCTTACGGGATCTACTGCCCCTGTGACTTTCAGGTGTCTCCTTTTTAACTAAAAAGATAAGTGAGGACCTAACGTTTTTATGTGGCTTTTCCCCCAGTGGCTGCAATTTATCTACTCCTGCAATAACTGGCGAGGATTGTAGTTTGACCAGTTAGAACTGTGATGCTATACCTGAAAGTTACCATTTCAGCGGCTGGTTTGGCATTTTTCTACGTAAGGGAGTGTGTCCTAATTTATAGTTTTTCTTTCTCCTTACGAAGAATAGTAATATCTGTTAAACTCTTTTAGAAGTGTAAATATTGTTGAAAAATGCAGAAGATTTTAAGGTAGTGAAGTTAAGTAATTTATCAGTGTTTGAGGGAGGGTTACAGACAGATGTGCTTATCTGAGGGCAAAATTCACCACTATGTAGAACACAATATTAGGCTCTCAGTGGTGGGATTAATGTAGAGATAATACCTATTGCGTAGTATTGGGCATTTTGCTTAGAGCCAAAAAATGAGCTTTCAGCTAAATACTGAAAGTGTGCCAAGGCTAACACTTTTATGCAGATAAATCCCAGATGGAAATCATTCCTGCCGTTAAAAATTAAATGTGAAATGTCACTTTGCCTAAAATGATAATGCAGTCTGTGGAGGTGTTAGCTGAAGTGAGAAATCTTGAGCTCAATCCTAATTTCCTTAAGTAGTTTTGCTTTTGCTGGCGATAAAGAATATTTTCTACTACTCCTGTTTGGTTTTAGTGTAGCATAATTTAAATACTAATGCTCTAAGAATTCTACATCATTCTTTCATCCAGGATAAAATTCTAGTTGATTCTTCTGAGTGGAAAAAATCCCCTTGACTTTACATTGCTACCCATTTGCCTAAAATATAGTACTGTGCTAGCCTTTATTGAAGGAATCTTTCTTTTAGCCATTTTGCCTGTGCCATCCATTTGCAGTGTAGAAACAGTGTGTTCCAATGGTGAAACAATTTTAAAATGTGTTTTTCCATATCTCCACTTAATAACTAAGCACTAATCAAAGTAGAAGGTTTCATGGCTAATCTTTAATATCAGTGTAACTACTTCTGTAGTGTAGAATTTAACCATGTACAGAAAAATGTATTGAATTTGGAAATCCAGGAATACATCTTTCTCTTGTCCAACAATGGCAACAGAAATATCTTTTACCTTACTCAGTAGGTAGCAGTGAAGGTTAATGTGGGAAGAGACAGTTGTTGCAGCAGTGGCAGCTCTGGTGTCATTTATGGTCATTGCTACATGACAGTGTTACGGGGGGGGCAGGGAGCTAAGAGATGTAAAAAAGAAGAATCTAGTGGTTGCTGGACATGTGGAAGTGGGGATGCTAGGAACTGTTACTGGTCTTTTATAAATTGAGTTTTGCTAACTGTGTATTTATTTTTGTCATTCAGGAATAATTTAAGATTATTTATTTATTTATATATTTGCTTTCTCTGATAGATCATAACCTGTTTGAGGGCAGAAATCTTTTTCATTCAGTCAATTCATTTATTCACTCTTTATTCCATTTGTTTGTCAGCAAATGTTGATGTCATGCCTACCATGTGCAGGCAGTGTTTTAAAATTTGGAGGTGAACAAAGAGATAACTTCTGCTCTTTCATCAGGGGGCATAGACAAAGCTAATAAGTAGAATATATACCATGCCAGATAATAATAAGTGCTGTGGGAAAAATAGAGCAGGGAAGGGTGATAGGGAATGCAAGGATGACACTTTAAAATAGGATAGTCAGGTAAGTTTTCACTGAGAAGATGATATTTGAGCAAAGACTTGAAGGAGGTGAGAAAGCCAGCCTTACAGGTATCTGGGGGAAGTTCTTTCCAGGCAGAGGGAGCAGCAGATGCAAAGGCCCTGAGGAGGGAATGCCTGTTTGAAGAACCTGTCTTATTGGAAGAATAGGTGCCAAGATGACTGGCCTGGCAAAAGCAGACTACGTAAGGAAAGAGGAGTTGGAAATGAAGTCTGCATGTACAGGGCATCAGAGTTTATTCTATTCTCACTGCCTGGAATGTCCTTCCCTTCCACTGCCAAATGTCTAGATTCCATGCTTAACTCAAACATCACTTAAGCATCCACTGAATCCTTTTATCTTGCTTAAAGACTTCTCTTGGTTCTTAGGATTTTATTTTTATCTTTATTATGGTATAATATTCTATTTCACATCCCAGAATTCCTTGGAGCAATCCTATAGATTCCTTAAAGGAAGGTATCAGATTTTAGATATACTTGTGTTACCCCCAGCAATCAACATTCAGCCTTGAATATAAAGAACTCCATACATATTTGCTAAATGCATCCATCAGAGTTTCCTAGCTTGAGATGGAGTGTGGATTAGAAATGATTTCCTAAGATTCCTTCCAACTCTTTTTTTTTTGGCTGCGTTTGTCTTCATTGCTGCACGCTGGTTTTCTCTAGTTGCGGTGAGCTTGGGCTACTCTTTGTTGCTGTGTGCGGGCTTCTCATTGCGGTGGCTTCTCTTGTTGAGGAATGTGGGCTCTAGGCGTGCAGGCTTCAGTAGTTGCAACGTGTGGGCTCAGTAGTTGCAGCGTGTAGGCTCAGTAGTTGTGGCTCGCGGGCTCTAGAGCGCAGGCTCGGTAGTTGTGGTCCATGGGCTCAGTTGCTCCGCGGCATGTGGGATCTTCCCAGACCAGGGCTCGAACCCGTGTCCCCTGCATTGGCAGGTGGATTCTTAACAACTGTGCCACCAGGAAGTCCCCCTTCCAACTCTTAAAATTCAGTCCTTTATTAACTAGAAGTTTTAAGAATCCATGCCTTTAGGACAGAAGTAATGATGAAATAGCTGTAACTGCAACTGTTTGTTTTTAGTTGAAAGAAGTCTTTAAGAAGTAGATATCCAATAATATTGACAGTTTTTAGTTTAATTTATTAAGGGATATCTAGGTGTGTGGCTGGGGTACCAGTTCTGTACTCTGATAGGATGCTGAGGTTTGAGTCCAACAATATTGATTTGACACTGAGGAGTTTGAAAACTGTTTAACCATTTGCGAACCAGTTTCCCTTACTGCATTGGATTTCCATTTCTTATTTATCCTCCCTCATGATACAACAATTTATATGTTCATCTTTACCCTTTAATAGTCCATATTTCCAGTTCCCGCTGTAATAGATTTTTAGGTTTGATTGTGCCTCCAACCTGCTGTTATGTGAGGGACATACGAAGTCACACCAGTTTTTCTAAACTGAAGTTTTTGATTCATTCTGCTAGAGTCAGACGTTAAGATTTCAAGGGTGGACTCAGAATGCATCCACTTTTTTTTTTTTTAACATCTTTATTGGAGTATAATTGCTTTACAATGGTATGTTAGTTTCTGCTTTACAACAAAGTGAATCAGTTATACATTCACATATATCCCCATATCTCTTCCCTCTTGCATCTCCCTCCCTCCCACCCTCCCTATCCCACCGCTCTAGGTGGTCACAAAGCACCAAGCTGATTTCTGTGTGCTATGCGGCTGCTTTCCACTAGCTATCTATTTTATATTTGGTAGTGTATATATGTCCATGCCACTCTCTCACTTTGTCCCAGCTTACCCTTCCCCCTCCCCATATCTTCAAGTCCATTCTCTAGTAGGTCTGCCTCTTTATTCCCTTCTTGCCCGTAGGTTCTTCATGACCTTTTTTTTTTTTTCTTAGATTCCATATATATGTGTTAGCATACGGTATTTGTTTTTCTCTTTCTGACTTACTTCGCTCTGTATGGCAGACTCTAGGTCCATCCACCTCGCTACAAATAACTCAATTTCGTTTCTTTTTATGGCTGAGTAATATTCCATTGTATGTATGTGCCACATCTTCTTTATCCATTCATCGGTTGATGGACACTTAGGTTGCTTCCATGTCCTGGCTATTGTAAATAGAGAGGCAATGAACATTGTGGTACATGACTCTTTTTGAATTATGGTTTTCTCAGGGTATATGCCCAGTAGTGGGATTGCTGGGTCGTATGGTAGTTCTATTTTTAGTTTTTTAAGGAACCTCCATACTGTGCTCCATAGTGGCTGTATCAGTTTACATCAGAATGCATCCACTTTTGTTTTTACCTTCTGTATCCTTGAGCTATGACTGCAGAAGTTCAAATGTTTTTCTTGGTTTGTTTCTTTAATTGATATTTAGCCATAGCAACTTGGCAACAGTAAACTTCAGTGTTTTTATATTTGCTTGGCAATATTTGTGTATTACTATAAATGACTAATGAGATTTATATTTCATAAGCCAGATATATATATATATATATTTTGGCGGTACGCGGGCCTCTCACTGCTGTGGCCCCCCCCGTTGCGGAAAACAGGCTCCGGACGCGCAGGCTCAGCGGCCAAGGCTCACAGGCCCAGCCGCTCCGCGGCATGTGGGATCCTCCCGGACCTGGGCACAAACCCGCATCCCCTGCATCGGCAGGCGGACTCTCAACCACTGCGCCACCAGGGAAGCCCCACCAGATATATTTTTACATAGCCATCAAGCAAGAAAAAAAAAAAGCTCTTGGGTTATGATTCTCATATTATTAATGCACCATGGCATATCCTTTGGTGAATATCTGTAATAAAATAAAAGTGTTTTTTTAATATTAATTGTCTTAGTTGTGTCTACACATATAAAAAATTGTGTATGTATAAGCATACACACAAAGTGCAACAAGAAAGTTTTCAAACTCTTACATACACGAGTTGTCTCAATATTCTTATAAACTATGTCTGATTATTAAGTTGTTTGTCAACCAAATGCAAGCCCTAGAAGGAACTCTCAGATTGTTCTTTCCTTTTTTTGAATGTATTTACATAAAAAATATAAAGTGTAAGTATGTATAACTTTTTTTCTTTTTAAAAAATCTTTAAGAAAGATGCATTGGTGTTTACTGATGTCTTTTTTGGCAGCTATTAAGACAACGTGACAGGTGGGATACTTAAACTTATTTTTGTGACGGAGACGTAGTTGTCAGCAGTTCTAAGTATTAATTAAGGTATTAACACATATTAACATATAGTATTTGACTTTTGTTAACAAGATAATTCAAAATGATTTGATTTCCTTCCATATGCGTTAGGATGCTTTTGGCTAGTAAGTTGGGTTTTATGTAATCTGACTCAAATTTGCTTAAAAAGAACTTTGTTAGGATACAGAATAGGAAGTGCAGACTAGTAGACAAACTACAAAATTATTTGATTCAGCAAATCAATGACTTCATCATAGATCCAGTTTCTTTCTCTTTCTCTGCCCTCCTCTTCACAAAATTGATGTCCAAAGGCTGATTTCCTCCTTGAAATCAGTTGTAATCAATAAAATGCACAAGGAGAGAGTGATCTGTTACTGTAATCCTGGGCTGTGTGTTTCCCTTCAGCCTGATTAATTCTACCCAAGACCAGTAACAGCTTATACGAATGGGGATCCATCCACCCTTGCAGCTGAGGAGGGTGGAAACATGAAGAAAATTGGTATTCTGTTGGAAAGGTGGAAGAGAAGAGTGGATGTGGGTAGGCAAAGAAGTGTCCACTATTCTCTCTTCATTAGCTCACGTTATTTCTTTTGAATAGGTAGTTTTTTCCTCTGTAATTTTAGATTGCTTCTGAGGATGTTACTATCAGGAATGGTTCTTGATAATACGTGGTTCTGAACATGTGCCACAAAAGATCTTACTTAGTTCAAGGTATTCCTTACACCAATGGATCATTGAAAAATTCAAATATAATCACAATTTTTCTGGGTAGTATGCTTGAAAACTTGCTTTAAAAAATTAAGTTTAATAAACCTGTTGAAAATTGTATTGAAAGGAAGAAATAAAATGTTCAAGATTACAGTGATTTTTTTTTTGGTTTGGGGGAAAAGATTATAAATAGGACAGTGTTATAGTTCATTCCTCTGCCTTTCAGGACTGAGAAAGGTCTTGTATAACGTGGCTGTATTATGTTTCTTTGGTAAAGTTGATTGTTCAATTATTTATTGTTTTAATTTTTAAATAAGTTTCTTTATTGTGATTACATGGAAGATATTTAAGTATTAAGTTAACTGGGGGACTTCTCTGGCAGTGCAGTGGTTAAGACTCCGCGCTGCCAATGCAGGGGGCACAGGTTCGATCCCTGGTTGGAGAACTAAGATCCCGCATGCCACATGGCGTGGCCAAAGGAAAAAAAAAGATCACTAGGGACATCCTTGATTTCACCACCCATTGATAACTATTGATAGTGTATTTCTTATTTATTTTTTCTTAAATTTTTTCTTCCAGAATATTCCGATGAAGAGTATATACCTTTTAGACATTACTAACACAAAGAATGCATTGAAGCTGTTGTTGGATTTATGGAACATTTGTGGCTTTAAGATAACCAAATACCTGGTTAATGTCTGGCTGTTCTATTGTTAAATGTTCAAAAATACAATAGTGTATGTTAATTGCACTTTAATAATTTGCATGTAGTTTTTTCTCTGTGTATATCTTTTTTTTTTCCCCCAATAGTTTAACTTCTGTAAGTAACCTGAGTGTATCAGGGCCCTTCCCTTTTTTGATCCCAAAGGGCAATATTTGCTAATTTTTGTTATAAAGTCAAAGAATTCATTCTGTAACACTTGGAGTTGTCTTTGTGCTTTTTGGGTTATGGATTTCTTCACTGCTGCTAAGCCAAGGTGATTCTGAGTTGTAGACCACCTCGAGGAGCCAGTCCCCTTCCAGTTTCTTGTTGTGTAAAACTCTCAAATTAGGATAAATTACACATTCAGCCCTATGAGCCTTCCTCTTACCAAATCCTTTGAACTGCAATATAGATAAACAACTTTATTTACTGAAGGATCAGGCAACGCTCAAGAATACTGCAGTGTAGGAGGAGTAAAGGCCGGTATACTAGCCATCAGGTGTTAAGTTCTTAAGTCTCCAAGGGGAGGCACATATGGACTTAGTCCTTTGAAAGTAGGAGTGGCCTTTTTGGATACTATCTGACCTGTCCATTGCACTCTCTATGCTCTCTTCCTCTGCCCATATTCCTTCAACAGATATCTATTTGTTGTTTGTATGCCCCTGTTCTAAGCACTGCTAATATTGTAATGAGTAAGACTGATGTCCTTCCTGCCCTATGAGTTTACATTCTAGTGATAGGAAATAGGCAATAAACAAATTATGTAACAACTGTGATTAGTCTATAAAAAAAATGAAACAGTGTAGGGGGCTAGAGAATGATGGAGGAGAGGCTATCTTAAATAAAATCATCAAGGAATGCCTCTTTAAAAACCTGACATTTGAGAAGAGAACTGAATGAGGTGAGGGAATGTTTGAGAACAGCTGAGGAAAGAATGTTTCAGGCAGAAAGAAGTTCAGGATCCCTCACATGGGTCTGAAATTTGTGTTGAGGAATAGCAAGAAGGCAAGTTGAGTGATCACAGGGAGAAGTGGCAAGAGATGAAGTCAGAGAGAAAGACAGGGACAGATCATGCCCATATGCCAAATCACACAGTCTCTTCGAATCTTTCAGTCTGATGACATCATCCCTAACATGCTCTCCACAAGAAGTGGTATTTCTCCTTGAATCCTACTTGTATTTTGCACAATTGAACAATGCCTCTGGCCTCTGCAGGAGAGTCAGTGATGCTCAGTAATGAGACTCTGCTCAATTATTTTCTTCTCTACCTGGTTTGGAGAGGTAGGAGAGCTAACCCAGTGAATGAAGGTAAAAGTGAGTGCTCAATTCTGTGTAACCTCTATACTGATGAGACCAGTGGTCAAGCTGGTTTCGTTTCCTAAGTAACCTGTGAAGTAATACAACTCAAGAAAAAAAGTATTTATTTTTCCCAGACACCTCACAGCCTTGATTATAGATGAGCAAAGTTTATGTGAAGCCACTAAACCACCTCTAATATTGTGCGAAGCATCTACATCTTTCCTGCCTTACTTCGAGCCTTGTAATTCAAGAATCAGTAGCTGTCAGTCATTGTTCCCTTTGTTACCCAGAAGGAGAGGGCTCTTTATCTGTGTGTCAGACCCACTGAATTGTTTTGATTACTGTGTGCTGTCTAATTAAGTGGGGAAGATTGCTAGTGTATCCCACCACACATATATTCTTCCATTTCCTGTCATCAATATATCTTAGTGTGATTGTTACAAAATAATATTTTTATGGTGCTAAAATATATGTAATGTGAAATTTACCATTTTAGGTAGTATATATAGCTCTGTGGCATTAAGTAAATTCTCAGCGTTGTGTAACCATCACTAACCCTCCATCTTCAGAACTTTTTCATCTTCCCCACTTGAAACTTTGTACACTGTTAAACACTTAACTCCCCATTCTCCCCTTCTCCCAGCCACTGGTAACCACCATTCTCCTTTCTGTCTCAATGAATTTGACTACTCTAGGAATCTCATGAAAGAGGAATTATACAATGTTTGTCCTTTTATGACTGGCTTATTTCACTTAGTATGATGTCTTCAAAAGTTTAACTATGTTGTCGAATGTGTCAAAAGTTTAACTATGTTGTCGAATGTGTCAAAATTTCATTCCTTTTTAAGGCTGAATAATATTCCATTGCATATATGTATGTGCCACACATTGTTTATCCATTTATCTGTTAGTGGATCCTTGGGTTGCTTCCACTTTCTGGCTCTTGTGAATAATGCTGCTATGAACACGGGTCATAGGATACATTTCTCTACTGACTAGTAACATTGAGCATCTTCTCATGTGTTTACTGATCATTTGTATAGCTTCTTTGGAGAAATGTCTGTTTAAGTACTTTGCCCACTTTATAATCTGGCTGTTTGATTTTTTGTTGTTGAGCTGTCCTTTATACATTCTGGATATCAATCCCTTATCAGATATATGATTTGCAAATATTTTCTCCCAATCAGTGGTTTGCTTTTTCACCCAAGGAATGGTATCTGTTTTCAAAGGATAGTGTCCTTTGATGCACAAAAGGTTTTAATTTTGGTGAGGTCCAACTTACCTTTTTTTTTTTTTCTCCTGTGCTTTTGGTGTTATATCCAGAAAATAATTTTTTAATGACCACATAATAGTTTGTTGTATAGTGTATCATAATTTATTTAACTAGACTTCTACTGTGGACTTTTGTTTTGAAAAATGTTTTTTTAAATGAAGATTGAATAAGAAAATACTTATAAAATCTGATGCATAATAAAGACTCAATACTTTACCTAAATAAATAATAACTTTGATTACTACTTTTATTATTATTACTTTTATTATTACTACTTCTTTCTAATTCCTATCCTTAGTTGGAAAATTATGTAACTTAGGGACTGTAGAACATTCCAGAGATTGTTCTCAGATACTCTATTTCCTCAAAATGAATTGTAGACCTTGTTTTGGAATGAACTTCCTTCTTATTACAAAATACAAAGTCCTTCAAGATTCTTCCAGAGAAGAGTTTCATTGAGAGATGTTTTAAGGAGAAAGCTAAAAAACTTGCCCAGCTTTTTTTTTTATTTTAAAGAATTACCTAACATTTAAAAAAAACTTTAAGATATAATTTATAATTCACATACTATAAAATTCACCCATTGAAAGTGTACAATTCAATGATTTTGTTTTTGGTAATCATGGTTGTGCAACTATCACCATAATCTAAGTTTAGAACATTTTCATCAAACCAAATGAAACCTCATACCCATTAATAGTCACTCCCCAATCTGTACTCCCCCCAGCCCCTGGCAACCACTGATCTATTTTCTGTGTCTTTAGATTTGCCTATTCTAGACATTTCATATAAATGAAATCATGAAATATGTAGTCTTTTGTGGTTGGCTGCTTTTCACTCAGCATGATGCTTTCAAGATTCCCTCATGTCACAGCACATATCAGTACTGCATTCTTCTTTATGGCCAAGTAATATTCCATTGTATAGATATACCACATTTGTTTATCCCTTTATCAGTTGATGGATGTTTGAATTGTTTCTAATTTTTGGCTACTATGAATAGTGCTGCTGTGAACATTCATGTACAAATTTTTCTGTGAACATATATTTTCACATCTTTTGGGTGTGTATCTAGGAATGGAATTGCTAGGTCATACAGTAACTTTGTTTATTAATTGTTTAAAGAACTACCAGACTGTTCTCCAGACTGTCTATTCCATTTTACATTCCCATCAGCAATGTATGAAGGTTCTAATTTCTCCATATCCTCATTAACTCTTTTTTTAAAAAAATATTTGTTTATTTATTTGGTTGTGCCAGGTCTTTATTGCAGCAGGTGGACTCCTTAGTTGCAGTTTACCGGCTTCTTAGTTGTGGCTTGCCAGCTCCTTAGTTGCAGCATGCATGTGGGATCTAGTTCCCTGACCAAGGATTGAACCCAGGCCCCCTGCATTGGGAGCACGGAGTCTTCACCACTGCACCACCAGGGAAGTCCCTAATTAACTCTTGTTATTTTATTATATGTCTTTTTGATTCTAACCATCCTGGTGAATGTCAAATGGTATCTCATTGTGATTCTGGTTTGTATTTTCCTAATGACACTGACAGTGAGCATCTTTTCATGTGCTTATTGACTGTTTGCATATCTTTGGAGAAAAGTCTTTTCAAATCCTTAGCTCATTTTTAAGTTGGGTTATATGTCTTTTTGTTATCGAGTTTGTAAGAGTTCTTCATATACTCTGGATGCCAGTACCTTACAGATGTATGATTTGTAAATATTTCTTCCTGTTTTGTTGTTTTCACTTTCCTGCTGATATCATTTGCAGTGCAAAGGTTTTTAATTTTGATGTCGTCCAATTTATGTATTTTTTCCTTTGCCTGTGTTTTTTTGCACATCTAAGAAAGATTTGTCGAATCCAAGGTCATATAGGTTAGTACCTATAATTCCTTCCAAGAGTTTTGTAGTTTTCTTACACTTAGGACTGTGATCCTTTTTGAGTAAGTTTTGTGCAGGGTGTGAGCTAGGGATTAATGTTATTTTTATGTATGTGGCTATTCAGTTTTCCTAGCACCATTTGTGGAAAAGACTATTCTTTTCCCATTGAATTGTCTAGATACCTTACTCCAACTTTCCTCCCCAAATTTTACTTTGTTTTTGAGTTTTCAGACCTTTCAGCTTCCACCACCGTTCAGGCTTTCTCTTTAAATATTTCAAACTCTTAGTCTATCACCTTCTCAGCTGTTTGTTATTTAAATTAAATAATAAGGTTTTTGCCACTGAAAGTGGGAAGCATTTTAGTATGGTAGATGTTAGAGTATTAATAATAGCTGTCATTTATTGAGTGCTTTCTTTCTTGTGCTAAGTATTTTTAACACAGTTTTATACATTGTGGGGGAAAATGCCAGAGAGTTCAAAGAAATTTAATGAAATATCTGGGCAAGTGTTAATATAATTTGTTACAGGTGCCCTCTTTCCTGCTTGTTGTTTGGGATTTAAGGGTAGCCCCATGATGACTGTTTGTTCTTTATACACTCAGGCTAAAGTGAAGCCTACTCACATATATCAAGTCTTCAGCCAGACTTCCTACTTGGGAGAGGTCTGGCAAAAAAAACCACTGAATTTTCTTTGCTGGGGCCTTCTCTTCTTCATGATTCCTAAATGTTGGAGTGCTCTGAGGCTTAGTTTTCAAACTTTTCTTCCTTTTAGGAAAAAGACAGTCCTCTTCCTTTTGCAAAATTAACTAATTATTATTCCTCATATATGCTGCTCACTTTCTTGATTCCATGCTTTGGCCCAAACTTTTCCTTCTGCCTCCAATATCATGTAACTTCACATTCCCTCTTCTCTGCATTTCTGAATTCTATCTGTTCTTTAAGGCCGTTCCTAGATATCTGTCACTTTTCTTTGAAAATAATCTTGCTGCTGAAAATCATTTGTTCCCCTTCTTATAGAATATTATTTGTGCTGTTCTTATGTCAGGGATTGCCCCCTTTTATTATAAAGACATCTATTTCTTTTTTGAAATATAAAAAAGGCAAGATATAGAACATGAAATAAAAATATTAAGTAGCTATATTCATTTTATTTCTTGCTTTAAGCTCTTTGGGAAAAGAAACTTTCTCTTTCATCTTGGTAATTCTTGATATTCCAACATTCAGTGGAGTGAATGAATGCATTTTTTTTTCTTTTATTGGCTGTATTGGGTCTTCGTTGCTGCTTGCGGGCTTTCTCTAGTTGCGGCGAGCGGGGTCTACTCTTCATTGCGGTGCACGGGCTTCTCATTGTGGTGGCTTCTTTTGTTGCGGAGCACAGGCTCTAGGTGCGCAGGCTTCAGTAGTTGTGGCACACGGGCTCTAGGCACGCAGGCTTCAGTAGTTGTGGCTCACGGGCTTAGTTGCTCCGCGGCATGTGGGATCTTCCCGGACCAGGGCTCGAACTTATGTCCCCTGCATTGCCAGGTGGATTCTTAACCACTACACCACCAGGGAAGCCCGAATGAATGCATTTTAGAAAAAAATTCTTCGTGTTTGGGAGGGAGGGAAGAGGATAATGACATATTTACTGTTCGATTAGAGGAAAGTTGGGTTTTAAAGTTGCCTTTTATGATATATGTGTAGGAACAAGGAAGAAACATAGGAAAAGATAAGGTTTAGTGGGATACTGAATTTTTAAAATTTAATTTTCAGTATGCATTAAGAAGTTTAAAATAATAAAAGTTGTTGCCTTTATGTAACTCTAGTTGTCTTTAGACTGATGTAATCTAGGAGTTGTGACGGACTGAAATGTATGTTTACCTTTGTTATGAAACAGTGTTAGGAAATATGATCAGCCTGAGGCAAGCTCCAGGCTTCTTTATGAAAGCTGTTAAATTAAATTGATTTTTAAAGAAAGGGAAGTTGTCTTATGTAAGCAGAGACTTAATTTGTTTAATCTTAACTTAGACTGGTTATTTGATTAAAATTTCAAGACTTCTTACCAGTATTGATTTTCTTAGTTGAGTATTGCTTGGTATTTTAAGAAAGATGATTCCAGGTAGCAGTCTTGAAGTTCATATGAGAAATTCTTTTCACTGTTAAAATAGTGAAACATAATTAAGGTTTAGCATATTTAACCTGTTATTTGTTTATAAACAATAATATAATGCAAAAAGATAACTTTCCTTAAAACTCCTCTAAGGCCTTTACACTATCATTAGAATTCTAACAAGGCCTGGAGGTAGATTTTCTAAAGTAAGTCAGTGTTAATCCATGCGTATTATGTGCCAGCTGTTGTTTTTAAGAGCTTTATATATATTAACTCAATCTTCACAACAACTCTGTGAGGTAGATACTGTTATTCTTGCTACAAATGAGGAAAACTCCGGCACAGAGAGGTTAAGTAACTTGCTCAAAGTCACCCAGTTAATATAGACCATAGTCAGGAATAAACCCTGATAGTCTGGTTGCAGAATCCATACTCTCCTCCCTCCCTTTTTTATTTTTAGCTTGCTTATCAAAGTTATACATTAGCATAGGTTAAAGAATATAATAGTTCTATAAGGTTTATAATGAAAAAACAACATGGTCTCATTTCCCCCTTCCCACAGGTACGTACTTTTATTTGATAACTCAATGATTATTACATGTCTCTAAATAACACGCTTGTTTTGTTGCCTGATTTTTCACTTGTGGGCGTGATCTGTTGACTTCTGCTATTGAAAATGATTATTTAGCTCCTTTTCCACCCCTCCCGCCCAGCATCTGTATCCTACCAGTCCTTTCATAGTTACTTCATAATTTTGATTAGATCAGTATTTGGTGTTTACATTAATTTCTTGTGTAAACATCCTCAGCTGAACCATGTTGTAAACTGTGCTTAGTTTTTCCTTTCCTGACATTTCATTTTCCTTGCGGATTCAGTCGCCTTTTCCTTTGATCAAGTTTTATTTACTTATCACTAATTCATGTCTTTGCCAGTTGTCTCAGTCATGTACATCTTCTATCAGTTTCATGTTCCTGAAGAAATCCCTCCTGGAATCCTTTGACTAGGTCCAATCTGGACCTGTTTTATGGCAGTCATATTAGGATCTTTGTTATCTTAGGTATTCCTTTTGCCTATTCCTGTGTTGGATCCCTTGTTGCTTGATTTTTTTGGTTTATTACCTTACCATGGTGGAGCTTACAGGAGTTATCCTCCAGTAACTTCTTGAGAAAGGTCATGGGAGGTAGATTTTTTTTGAGATCTTGCATGAAAGAGTATAACTTTACATTGACTGCCTATAGAATTCTTGGTTGGAAATAACTTTTCCTCAGAATTTTGGTGGCATTGCTCTATTACCTTTTAGTTTCCAGTATTGTTATCGAAAAGCCTGATGCAATTCTGATTACCTGTTCTTTGTGTATGATCTGTTTTTACTGTCCAGAAAATATGTAGAGTCCTGTTTGTCAGCAATTTCTAAAGTTTCATAGACCCTTGCTATGAGTCTGTTTTCATTAGTTGTGCTGGATCCTTGATGGGCTCTTTAATTCTGGAAGTTCTTGTTTTCTTTCCTTGAAAAATTTCTCAGTTTGCTCTCTGCTCTTTTTGAATCTCCTTTTATTCAGCATTCCTCTGGACTGTTGTCCTACTTTTGTTATCCTTTCTCTTCTATTTTCTGTCTTTCCGCCCTTTGGTCCTATTTTTTGAATGATTTTCTCACTTTATTTTCCATCCTTTCCCCCAAATTTTAAAATTTCTCTGTATATTTTTAATTTACGTGAACTCTTTTAAAAAATTTTCTGAATGTTACTGTTTTGTGTTATGCTGTTCCTGTTTCCTAGTTGGATTATCTTTTCTTATCTCTCTGGTATTAATGATATATACTTAAAATTTTTCTTCTTCCTACTTGGTTTGTTTCCTCTCAGTTGCTTTTCTCCCCTACTTTTGTCCTTAGCTTTTATGTTCGAGCTGTCTTCCGATGTCCACTAATCTTTGGTTGACTTCTGTGTAAAGATAGGGTACTGAAAACTAATTGGAAACGCTGAATCCATGAGTAGAAGTTATCTGTATGAGCTTTACTTGAGACAGTGTGGCTAGGCAGTTTAGCTAGGGTTACAATTGCTGTAACAACAATCCCCCCAGTCTTAGTACCTTAACACAATAAAAGAATATTTCTCACTCACATAAAGTATAGTATTGGTGTTTCTGATCAGCTAGAACCTTCTTTGTGGGCATTTATTTGTCATACTTGAGATGATGTTAACGGAACTTCTGCATCTAGTTAACATGGAAGATTGTGCAGGAATTTTTATGAGTGAGGCTTAGATGGTACATTGTTTTCTTTAATTTATTTTATTAATTTATTTTTGGCTGCATTGGGTCTTCATTGCCACATGTGGGCTTTCTTTAGTTGCAGCGAGCAGGGGCTACTCTTTGTTGTGGTGCGCAGGCTTCTCGTTGCGGTGGCTTCTCTTGTTGCAGAGCACAGGCTCTAGGCACGCGGACTTCAGTAGTTGTGGCATGTGGGCTCAGTAGTTGTGGCTCACGGGCTCTAGAGCACAGGCTCAGTAGTTGTGGCACACGGGCTTGAAGATCCCAGCAGGTGGGATCTTCCCGGACCAGGGCTTGAACATGTGTCCCCTGCATTGGCAGGAGGATTCTTAACCACTGCACCATCAGGGAAGCCCCTAGATGGTCTATTTTTTAAAAAAAAAATTTTATATTTTTAAAATTAAAAGAAGTTTTTTTTGAAGTATAGTTGATTTACAATTTTGTGCCAGTCTCTGCTGTACAGTGAAGTGACACAGTTAAACACATGTAGACATTCTTTTTCTTACATTCTTTTCCATTATGGTTTATCACAGGATATTGAATATAGTTCCCTGTGTTATACAGTAGGAGCTTGTTTATCCATTCTATATATAGTAGTTTATATCTGCTAATCCCAAACTCCCAGTACTTCCCTCCCCCACCCACCTCCCCCTTGGCAACCACAGGTCTGTTCTCTATGTCTGTGAAACTGTTTCTGATTTGTAGATAGGTTCATTTGTGCCATACTTTAGATTCTACATATAAGTGATATCATATGGTGATATCATATCATTTGTCTTTCTCTTTCTGACTTCACTTAGTATGATAATCTCTTGTTGCATCCATGTTGCTGCAAATGGCATTATTTTGTTCTTTTTATGGCTGAGTATTTTTCCATTGTGTATATGTACCACATCTTCTTTATCCATTCATCTGTCCATGGACATTTAGGTTGTCTCCATGTTTGGGCTATTGTGAATAGTGCTGCTATAAACATATGGGTGCATGTATCTGTTTGACTTATAGTTTTGTCCAGGTATATGTCCAGGAGTGGGATTGTTGGATCATATGGTAATTCTATTTTTAGTTTACTGAGGAACCTCCGTACTGTTCTCCATAGTGGCTGCACCAGCTTATCAATACATTGGCACCAACACTATAGGAGGGTTCCTCTTTCTCCACACCCTTTGTAGACTTTTTAGTGATGGCCATTCTGACTGGTGTGAGGTGGTACTTCACTATAGTTTTGATTTGCATTTAAAGAAGACATACAGATGACCAGTAGGTACATGGACAGTGTATTTTTAACAACTGGCTCACCTGGGAGGAAAGAACTCTATTTTGTAGTATTGGCTACATGATGTAAGTACTCCATTATGGTCAGTTTCATGCTACCAGCATGATGTAGTGACATCATGTGACTGAATGCAGAAATGGGAAGAGATAACGCACTGTTGTTTTCAATTGTGCCAGCTCTGGTATACCACTGCAACTGCCTACCACATCACATTGTCCAAAACTGAGTTGTATGGCTCCCTTAAATTCAAGGGAGAGTGGAAAATATTCTTGAATTGTGTGCTTGGGAAGTAGAGTTTGGTGAACAGATAACAGTTTCTGCCGAAGTTGGAACCTCCAATGTCATTAACTTTAGATCTAGGTACAGTTCCTGGAGAAGTTTGTTCCAGGCTTTAGCCTGGAGGCTGACGAAGGCCTAACTGTAGGAATTCTGGAAACTGATTGAAGAAAAGGACTAGGGATTTCAACATCTGGCTTGTTGACATTTTCTTAACCCCCCTGTTTTCAGTATGGCCTGGTATTCACTTATACTGCTGCTCTAACAAATGACCACAAACTCAGTGACTTAAAAACAACACAAATTTGCAGGCATACCTCATTTTATTGCACTTTGCTTTATTGCACTTTACAGATACTGTATTTTTTACAGATTGAAGATTTGTGGCAACCCTGCCTCAAGCCAAGTCTATTGGCGCCATTTTTTCTAACAGCATTTGCTCACTTGTGCCTCTATGTCGTATTTTGGTAATTCTCGCAATATTTCAAAAGTTTTCATTATTATTATCTTTGTGACAGTGATCTGTGGTAGTGATCATTGATGTTACTGTTGTAATTGTTTTGGAATGCCACGAACCACACACACATGAGAGCGAACCAAATGTGTGTGTTCTGACTGCTCCACTCACTAGCCAATCCCCTATCTCTCTCCCACTTCTTGGGCCTCCCTGTTCCCTGAGACACAGCAATATTGAAATTAGACAAGTTAATAATCTGACAGTGGTCTCTAAGTTCAAGTGAAAGGAGGAGTTGCATGTCTTTCACTTTAAATCAAAAGCAAGATATGATTAAGCTTAGTGAGGAAGGCATGTTGAAAGCTAAGGTAGGCTGAAAGCTTAGCCTCTTGCACTGGTTAGCCAAGCTGTGAATGCAAAGGAAAAGTTCTTGAAGGAAATTAAAAGTGCTACTGCAGTGAGCACACGGATGATAAGAAAGTGAAACAGCCTTATTGCTGATGTGAAGAAAGTTTAGTGGTCTGAATAAAAGGTCAAACCAGCCATAACGTTCCCTTAAGCCAAAGCCTAGTCCAGAGCAAGGCACTAACTCTTCAACTCTATATGAAGGCTGAGAGAGGTGAGGATGCTGCAGAAGAAAAGTGTGAAGCTAGCAGAGGTTTAAGGAAAGAAGCCATCTCCATAACATGAAAGTGCAAGTTGAAGCATCAGATGCTGATGTAGAAACTACACTGAGTTATCCCGAAGATCTAACTAAGATAATGAACGAAGGTGACTGTACTAAACAACAGATTTTCAGTGTAGACAAAAGAGCCTTCTGTTGGAAGAAGATGCCATCTAGGACGCGCCTGGCTTCAACGATTCAAAGGATAGGCTGACACTTTTGTTGGGGGCCAAGGTAGCTGGTGACTTTGTTGAAGCCAGTGCTCATTTACCACTCCAAAAATCCTAGGGCCCTTAAGAATTATGCTAATATTATGCTAAAATTGTACTACTCTCCTTGTGTTCTATAAATGGAACAACAAAGCCAGATGACAGCACATCTATTTACAACATGGTCTACTGAATTTATTTTAAGCCCACTGTTAAGACCTACAGTCCAGAAAAAAAAAGATTCCTTTCAAAATATTACTGCTCATTGACAGTGCAGCAGGTTACCCAAGAGCTGTGATGGAGATGTACAGTGAGATTCATGTTATTTTCATGCTTGCTAATACAGTGTCCATTCTGCAGCCCACAGATCAAGGAGTCATTTTGACTTTCAACTCTTCTTCTTTAAGAAATACATTTTGTAAGGCTATAGCTGCCATAGATGGTGATTCCTCTGATGGATCTGAGCAAAGTCAGTTGAAAACCTGGGAAGGACTCACCATTCTAGATGCCAGTAAGAACGTTATGATTCATGAGAAGAGATCATAATATCAACATTCACAGGAGTTTGGAAGAAGTTGATTCCAGCCTTCATGGATGACTTGCAGGGGAGGGATTCAAGGCTTCAGTGGAGGAAATAACTGTAGCTGTGGTGGAAATAGCAAGAGAACTAGAATTAGAAGCAGAGCCTGAAGATGTGACTGAATTGCTGCAGTCTCATGATAAAAAACTTGAGTGGATGAGGAGTTGCTTCTTAAGGATGAGCAAAGAAGTGATTTCTTGAGATAGAATCTACTCCTGGTGAGGATTCTGTAAAGATTGTTGTTATGACAACAAAGGACTTAGAATAATTCATAAACTTAGTTGATAAAGTATTTGCAGGGTTTGAGAGGACTGACTCCAATTTTGAAAGAAGTTCTCCTGTGGGTAAAATGCTATCAAGCAGCATTGCATGATTCCTTCTTTATGAAAGGAAGAGTCCATCAACGAGGCAGACTTTACTGTTGTCATATTCTAAGAAATTGGCACAGTCACCCCAACCTTTAGCAGCCACCGTCCTGAGAAGTCAGCAGCCACTGAGGCAAGACCCTCCACCAGCAAAAAGATTATGATTCATGGAAAGCTCAGATGATAGTTAGCATTTTTTAACAATAAAGTATTTTTAAATTAAGGTATGTACATTTTTTTAGACATAATGCTGTTGCACACTTAGTAGACTACTGTATAGCTTAAACATAACATATACTCACTGGGAAACCAAAATATTCATGTGACTCTCTTTATTATATTTGCTTTATTGTGGTCTAGAACCAAACCTTCAGTATCTCCAAGGTTTGCCTTTATATACATCACATTTTATTTTCTTTACCCATCCATGGACACCGTTGGACACTTAGGTTGTTCCCATATATTGGCTATTGTGTATAATGTCCTAATGAACATGAGAGTGTTTTTATCTTTTCAAGTTAGTATTTTCATTTTCTTCAGATGAAAACTTGAAAGTGGAATTGCTGTGTCATGTGGTAGTTCTATTTTTAATTTTTTGAGGAACGTCCATACTGGTTTTCATAGCAGCTGCACCAATTTACATTCCCACCAACATACACAAGGGTTCCATTTTGTCCACCTCCTCGCCAATACTCATTATTTTTAGCATCTTTATAATAACCATTCTAATAGGTGTGAAGTGATACTTCATTGTGGTTTTAATTTGCATTTCCCTGATGATTAGTGGTGTTGAGCATCTTTTCATGTACCTTTTGGCCATCTGTATGTCTTCCTTGGAAAAATCTCTATTTAGATTTTCTGTCCTAATTTTTAAAATTGGAGTGCTTCTGTATTTTTGCTACTGAGTTGTATAAGTTCTTTATATATTTTGGATATTAAGCTCTTATCAGGTATACAATTTGCAGATATTTTCTTCCATTCAGCAGGTTACCTATTTGTTGATGGTTTTCTTTGCTATACAGAAACTTTTTAGTTTGATGTATTCCAGGTCTTATATTTTGCCAAGTCATTTTTCTATTGGGATGTTTATCTTTTTCTTACTGGCATTTAAGTGTTCTTTATGTATGCTAGCAACTATTCCTTTGTCAGTTTTTATGTATTGCAGATATGTTTGTCATGTTTGTAGCTCTCTTAATTCTTTTTTCTGGTGTCATTTGAGCATTAAAAGTGCTTACTGGGCTTCCCTGGTGGCACAGTGGTTAAGAATCCTCCTGCCAATGCAGGGGGCATGGTTTTGAGCCCTGGTCCGGGAAGATCCCACATGCAGTGGAGCAACTGAAGCCTGCACGCCTAGAGCCCATGCTCCACAACAAGAGAAGCCACCGCAGTGAGAAGCCCATGCACCGCAACAAAGAGTAGCCCACACTTGCCACAACCAGAGAAAAATCCACACGCAGCAACAAATACCCAACGCAGCCAAAAATAAAATAAATAAATTTAAAAAGTTTTAAAAAAAAAGTGCTTAGTTTTGATGTGATCAAATTTGCCAACCTTTTCCTTTATGGTTATCGTTATTTGTGTCTTATTTGAAAGTCCAACACTATTACAATGTTATAAAGATATTCTTCTGTATTATATTTTTAAATTTTTGTAGCTTCTCCATTGACATTTATTTTTAATCAATCTGGGATTGATTTTTGAGTATGTGAGAGCTAGAAGTTCATTGTATTAGAACAAAAAGAAAAATTTTTATCCTGGCACCATTTATGGAAATGCCCTTCCATCCTTGCTAATCTGCAGTGAGTATTCTGTTTTAAATTAAATAACTGTATTTATATGTGGGTGTGTTTCTGGTTCCATCAGTCAATTTCCCTATTTCTGCACCAATATCTTGCCTTAATTACTGTGGCTTTACAATAATTCTTAATCTGGTCAGCAGGTTCTCTTATATTCCACTTGAGAGTGTCTTGTTATTCTAGTCCTCTGATTTCATATGTAAGTCATGAGAGGAGTCATACTTGGAGTCATAATCCAGTTTTCAAGTTCTCCCCCTACACCCTTGTTGGGATTTTGATTAGAATTGCCTTAAGTCTTTGGAGCATTTTGGGGAGATTGAGTATCTTTATAATATTGAATCATTCAATCTATAAGCATTGTACATTTTTTTATTTACTTAGGTATTCTTTAGTTTTTTCAGTAAAGTTTTACATTTTTCTCTTGCATTTTTTATTGTTGTTTCCTTTATTCCTGCATGGTTTTTGATGGTATCTTTTTAAAATTATATTTTACAACTCATACTTGCAGAAGGTTAGAATGGCAGTAGAATTTTATATAATGTCTTTCTTTGTGTTCTTATTAAAACCTTTTACTAATTACAACACTTCTGTGTAAATTATGTTGGATTTTCTATGTGGAAAATCTTTTCATCTGTGACTGACAGTTTTGTTTCTTCCTTTGAAACTAATCCTTTGAAATTTGTTAATCATTTCCATGATTTTCTTTATAGTTTTATTTTTATCACCCCCAAATTTCTGTCACTACGTAATATTTAGTTTTGCCTGTTTTTGAATTTTATACTAATGGAATGATTACATATCATTCTGGTACTTACTTTTTTCCCCTGCTGTAGAGTGAATTGTGTACCCTCCAAATCCACATGTTGAAGCCCTAACCCTCAATTTGATGGTGTTTGGGATTGGAACTTTGGGAGATAATTAGGTTTAGATGAGATTATAAGGGTGGGGACCTCATGATGTGATTAGTGCCCTTACCAGAAGAGATACCAGAGAACCTGTTCTTGCTGTTTTTCCCCATAAGAACATGTAAGGACACAGTGAGAAGGTGGTTGTCTTCCAGCCAAGAAGAGATCACTCACCAGAACCCAACTATGCTGGCACCTCAGTCTTGAACCTTTAGCCTCCAGAATTGTGAGAAAATAAATTTGTTAGTTAAACCATCAGTCTATGGTATTTTTTTAATGGCAACTTGAGCTGTGGTAACTCTTTTTTTCCACATTAAACTTTTGAGAATCATTCATATTGATGGGTATAATATACTGATTTAATTTTTACTGCTTATAGGATTCTATTTTATAAGCATACCACAGGGACTTCCCTGTTGGCATGGTGGTTAAGAATCCGCCTGCTAATGCAGGGGACATGGGTTCGAGCCCTGGTCCGGGAAGATCCCACATATCGTGGAGCAACTAAGCCCGTGCACCACAACTACTAAGCCTGTGCTCTAGAGCCCACGAGCCACAACTACGGAAGCCCGCATGCCTAGAGCCCATGCTCCACAACAAGAGAAGCCACCGCAATGAGAAGCCCACGCACCGCAACACTCGCCGCAACTAGAGAAAGCCTGCATGTAGCAACAAAGACCCAATGCAGCCAAAAATTAATTAATTAATTAAAAAAGCGTACCATAATTTATATGTCGTTGGTGGACATTTGGGTTGTTTTCAGCTTTTTGTTGTTGTTATGGTGCTTTTATGAACATTCTTCTTTGTGCTTCTTGGTATACAGGTTAAGAATTTATTATATATATGTAGTTGGCCAATTTTCTATTGTTTTTGACCTTCAAAAACAATGGTTTCACGTGGGTTATCATTGTACCTAGGAGTGAGTGCTGGATTGTAAAACTTTTTGCCCAAGTGGTTATACCACTTACCTTCCCACTGGTAGGATGAGTTTCTTTGACTCCACATCTTTGTCAACATTTGGTAGTGTCATAATTTTACATTTTTGCTAATATGGTACGTGTGGAGTTATCTCATTGTTACTTTAACTTGTGTTTCACTTCATTACTAATGAGGTTTACCATCTTTTTATTTGTTTATGGACCATCATATTTTCTTTCCTGTGAAATTCTTGTTCATGATTTTGCCCAGTTTTCTATTGCAGTGTTTGAGAAGCTGACTCTTTTTTACTGGGATATGAATTGCTTGGTGAATTTAATAAATATTAGTGAATCAATTCTTAGTTTTAGGCAGCGCTTATATAAAAATGAGTAAGGTGGATAGACTCTTACTTCAATTTGCATTTAGTTAAACTTACTTAATTGGAAGCTCCAAACTTCTGTACTTTCTTCCATTAAAATATAGATTAGCTACGTGAATTATTTATAATTTCATCTCTTTATTTCAATTTACTCATTTGTAAAACAACGGGCTTTGACTAGTTAATATCTAGTGTCCCTTTTACTAGTGTCTATAATTCATGTGTCTGATATTTTTCTTGTTGGTTTCTGAAGCTGAGAAATAAGTTTTAGTGAAGTGGTAAACTATAAAGTGCTGATTTTTTGTTTTGTTTTTAATTTAAAAATGTTGGGTTTTGTTTCTTTTAAGGTATGATAGGTTAGTTCTCCAAGGACTGCGCTCTTAGATGAATTTCCCAGACAGATACTACTACCTTTTATTTTTTTAATTCTTATAATGCTGTTAAACCTAGAAATTAGATCCTAACATATATGAATTATTCTTTCTCAGAGTGAAGATACACAACAGCAAATCATCAGGGAGACATTCCATTTGGTATCTAAGAGAGATGAAAATGTTTGTAATTTCCTAGAAGGAGGATTGTAAGTAAAGCATTTCATGGACATTTCTAATCTTTGACTATATGAATAAAATATATACTGTTTAATCATTTTATCTTAAAATTTCCTGATTTGATTAATTGGATTGGGGGAATTAATTACCATTTATGTTAACTATAAATCTAACTTAAATAATTTTTGAAGATATTTAATCTTTTTCTTTTAAAAATTTATAAAGGCATTTTATATAAAGGTAATATATTCATATGGCAAAAATTCAAACATTACATGGAAGTATAAATTGTAGACCAAGTCTTCCTCCTCCAGCTTTAGTCCTTCTTCCCAGTTTCTTGTGTATCCTTCTAGAAAATTAATTTTGCACTAACATATAAAAGTATAACCTTAAAAATTTTTACTTATGGGATCACACATGTATGCTGGTTTTCGTGTTGCTTGTTTGCACTTATACTTTGAAAAACTCTGCATATAAACCCATCTAAAGCAAACTCATTCTTTTTAATGGCTACAAGAGTACTCCTTAGGGTGAATGGACCTGTTTTCCTAAGAATTTAGATAGCACCCTTTATTTTATATTATGATCAATTCTGACGTCTGCTTTTCAAATATATGTGTGTGTCTAGATAGACAGATTCGAATTCAGCTAAGACTTTTCTATTTTTAAAATGAATAAATAAAAATTGCTTATGATTAGTTTGCCAACTATTGTAAATAGTTTTAAATTAATGGGTTTCATGAAAATAATTTGTTCTCATATAGTTTCATAAACATTCCTTCCCGTGTTTATATGTTTAATTTCTTAACAAGATATTTCCTCAGTGACAATTCAAAAACTAAACTTTAGCTGAACCTCATTATGAATAATCAGAGATTAGTCTGAGAAACCTACACTTTTCTGTATTTTTAAGGTGTATGATGCATATTATGGAAAACAGTTTTCATAATACAGAATTCATTCTTACCTGACTATAAATTACTTTTTATCATGTAGAAAGTTTACTTGCATTTCTTGAAAGGTTATATCATACTGCTCTTAAATTTGCAAATACACACCTATGATTTGTAAATTTTGCTGTTAACTCGAGGCCTCCAATTTAATAGTTGAGACAGATGTACTTGCTTTCTGTTTTTGTATTTTAATTGTACTTTACTTATCTCTCTTAAACTGTAGTTGAGTTGTGTTTGCCATTACCATCGTTTTCCTTTATCTCAGCTCCTTAATCTTCTAACCTCATAGGAAATTAATCACCCAGCACAGTGCAAGAAATTGATTGGTCTAACCAGGGCACTGTTTGAACTAGGAAGTATGACTTGAGTTCGTAATTATTCTTTTCCAACCTTACAAAAAGTAGAAAGCAAATATTGCATCAGAGATGAGGCTACACATCTGGTTTAGTCCTAGTTTTGTTACTAACAAGCTGGTTTTCTTGGTTAGGTCACTTAAATTCTTTGTACCTCAGTTTTCTCTTCTTATGTTAAATAAGATATTTGGACTAAGGATTTCTAAAATTCTGTAGCTTTTATGTCGTGTATTGCATTCTATACAAGAATTTGTATCAGTATTGTACTATAGTATAAAGATGAAATTATAACAAAACGTGTACTCATATTAATATTTTGTTTTCTTTTAATAACTTTAATTGTCTTTTTTTTTTTGCGGTATGCATGCCTCTCACTGCTGTGGCCTCTCCTGTTGTGGAGCACAGGCTCCGGACACGCAGGCTCAGCGGCCATGGCTCACGGGCCTAGCCGCTCCGCGGCATGTGGGATCTTCCCGGACCGGGGCACGAACCCGTGTCCCCTGCATCAGCAGGCGGACTCTCAACCACTGCACCACCAGGGAAGCCCTAATTGCCATTTTGAAACTTACAGTTTTCAAAAATTTGGTCTTCTTTTAAAGCAGATCCAAACAAAAATTTAAGATAATCACTAAATGGCAGATTCAGGATGAAGTAAAGTCTGCTGTTGCTGCTTTTGTCCCTTTTAAGGAACAGTTGCAATGATAGTCTATAAATACAACTCAGAGAATCTTTCAAGTGCTTGTACATATTTTTAAATTGCATACCTTTTCTAGATAGTAGGAGTTTTTAATTCTTGTCAAAGATCATTTTCACTTTTGGTATTAGAGGATATAAAGTAGTAAAAAATAATGAGTGTGTATGTAGAGAAGTTGTTTCTACAAAACTTGTGAATTTAGTATTACTTTTATTGAGTGACAAATAGGGACTTCCCTGGCAGTCCAAAAAAAAAAAAAAAAGAAATAGGTGTTATTTTCCTTTGTCTTGTTTGAATGTTCAGTTAGCTCTGATTACACTTAGCCTTGATTTTTTTATGTTTCATTAGTGTTAAAGGGTCTTTTGAGAAGGTGAATGAATTGTTGTAAGCTTAACTATGGAACAGTTAAACTGTATTTAGAAAAATAAAAGGTGTTTGTAATGATCCCTGAATTATTATTTTTAAAATGCTGAAATTCCAGTCAACATAAATAAAAATATTTGGCAAAAGGATTGAGTATCTGTTAGCTCAGTTTTCTTGCATTTATATTCCAAAACAAAATGTGTTTTTGGAGAAGATCTTGATGGTAAATATGTCCAAAACTTAAGAAGAAATGTCATTTTTTTTTCCTATTTGATAATCAGTGTTAAGCTGTGTAACTTACTGTGACCTATGGAGTTAAATCTAGTAAGCTCTTAAAAATGCCCTATGATCTCATTTCTGCCTACTTCTCTGACCTAATTGCTTACTAATCTTTCATTGATCGCAGGCCTTCTTTTTCTTTCTTGAACACAGATATTTCGTTCTTGATGAAATTGCCTTTTTATTAGTTTACCTTTGCCTGAAATGCTCTTCTCTAAATTTTTTCATGGCACGTTCCTTATCATTAGATCTCAGCCTAAACATCAACTCTTTTAACACCCAATAGGAAGTAGCAAACCCATCAATGTGGCATCATCCTCTTTTGATTCTCTAAGTAGTCCCTTCCACTCTGATAATATTTTCTTTGTTTGTTTATTGCTCCTTACCCACTCTCAGTACCTGGCACATAGTAAGTACTCAGTAAATAATTGAATGAATGAATGAACTAATATTAAGCATCGGCATCTTTTACTTGGCTTCTCTGAGGAAAACAACCATCTAGTTCACTTGAATGCTGTGTCATTAAATGTTACCTTTCTTTTTGTAGAAGGTTTTAAACAAATTGTCAGTTTTCTTGAACTAATGAAAATGTTTTTTATTTTGTAGCTATAACATTCCATTTGTTTTGTTTTGTCATTTAGATTAATTGGAGGATCTGACAACAAACTGATTTATAGACATTATGCAACATTATATTTTGTCTTCTGTGTGGATTCTTCAGAAAGTGAACTTGGCATTTTAGATCTAATTCAAGTAAGTTAACACTTGCCTCTTACTGTATTAAACAACAATTTTGGCATTTCAATTTTTTAAAACGTCTGTGTTCTAAATTTTCTAAAATGATGTTTTGTTTGGTAAGAAATAAGTGTTCCATAGTAGATGTTGGGTGGATAAAAGAGGGATGAGGGATGTAGCACAGAGTCATTTAATCTAATTAAGACTAACTGCAACTAATTTCCTCATGCCCTTTTTTCCTGTTCATGTAAGTCACACAAAAACCCCAACACTCATAGGTCTTTTACCATATGTATCCAGATCTAACCCCCAAACCCACCCCTTTCTATCTCCTGAAAATCTTTCATAATGGCCCTGGAACTCAAGGTCAGTCATCAGCAAATTTCTCCTTATCTTCAACCTCTTCTGTTAATATTATCTTCACCTTTTTTGCTGTAGGTTAAATCTGGCTTCCCTGATGAAACTACCTGCCACCCTCGCAAGCAGTAGCAGTCTTCTCTTTCGCTTTCTTCATGCCATTGAGTCTGGAGGGTGTTCTCTTTGCTTCTCATTACATTTTCCAGACCTTTTTATCTTCTAAAACATCTCCAGACTTTATCTCATGTTCTCAAACTATACCTACTTCTACCAATCCGGTTGCAGTAATCTCTCATTCCCACTCCCTATTCATTGGAGATTTTGTCAAAAACTTTCAGTGGTCTGAGATTTTACTCTACCTGCAAGCTAACAAGTTTAACTACCACAGTTTCATGGATGCTGACAGAAGATGGGAGATTTCGGGGCCAGAAACAAAGGACTTTATTTCTGACAGCCAAAGCAATAGTCAAAGTGACAGCATTTGCTTACACTGGTTACTCAAGTCCCAGTTCCTAAAGTGTGACTTGATAAGGTGCAGGTAAGACCTGCACACACAGTAGATTGAGATATAGGAGAGGAAGCCCAAGCTTAGTGAACTGGAATCTTTTATAACGGACACGAAGCATATCTGCCCATGTCCTGGAGGAAGAGAATATCTTCCAAGCAAAGTATAGATAAACTTACCCTTTGCTTTGGAGGGAAACACTATCTATTTTCCAGGGCTGTTGGCTATACGAGCTTGCTTGAAAAGATAATCCACAATAAAGGCAGTCAGTACCTCTGTTCACATGGTGTGCAGGAATGGAACACCTATGGAGAATTGTCTCCTAACAGATTTTAGTTCTTAGTTCACTGACATTCACTCCAGTACTACTTGTGTTATAATTCTTGGTTATTTCAACGTTCATGTGGATAGTTCATTCAGTACACTGGTATCTTCAAACTGGAATTCCTCTTCTCCAACGAATTTTGCCCATTACCCCACTTCACTGTTCATTTCTAGACCATGTCTTTATCCAGACTTAAGTCCCTCCATCATCTTAATTTCACAGTTTCCACTCTCTGCTACCATCTCTTATCTTTTCTTATCACAATTACTGTTACTCCAACAGTTCTTTGAGCCCATTGGGACCTTCAGTCCCTTTTTTTGTTGGGTTTTTTTTTTGAGGATAAAAATTTTTATTGACAGTTTTCTAGGTATAGTTGTACATTTTTGAACTGTTCAATGTTTATTAATAGATAAATGGCAGCTTTAGAAAAATAGACATGTTTATATCCAGAATCCTGTATTCTCTTCCTGTGTTCCTTATATCTTTTCAGTGTGTCTTTGGGACCTTCTGTCTTTTAAATCTATCTTCTCACTGTCCCTCATCCTCCTGATGTCTTACTCTCCTTGCCCAGCTTAAGCTCCATGGTCAATCATGATAATCATAGGCTTGTATATACTCAGCTCTTTGCCTGAATCCACACATATGAACATACGTAGAGAAAAAAAAGATAACCATACATGCTGGCCTCACTTTAAATTCATGATCTCTGACCTCAGTGATTCCTTAATGCTACCCAGTAATCACATTATATTTCCCTGGTCATTTCACTCTCCCACACTCTTAGACAACTGCTGATACATTCTCCTCCCCTCTCAAACCTGTAGCACTTCTAACATGTAGCTTCCAAGTTCACTAGGCAATCAGAAGGGAACTTCTACAGACTCTGTTATCTGTGTCCTTGTACTCTCTTCTATAAGAGATGAATGAACTTTGCTCTTGGCTAAGGCCAACTCACCCACTTATATACTAGTTTACTTCTTCCTCATTGCTCTAGCATTTTTCTCTCTTCAGTATCATTTTTTCCTCTCTTCTAGATCATTCCCACTAGTCTATAATATGTTAATATGTTCTTCCATCTTAAAAAAAAAAAATTCTGTCCCTACTTCCTTCTCCAGCCACTGCCTCATTTCTTTCCCTCTCTTTATAGCAAAACACTTTCTGTATGCAATGTCTCAAATTTTTCTTCTCCCATTCTTTCTTGAACACATTCTAATCAGGTTTTTCAGCTTTACTGTTGCTGAATCCAAAGGTTCTCATCAGTCCTCCTTTATTTGATTAAGATTGTTTATTACTCTCTTCTTCAAGAAATATCTTCTTCACTTGGCTTCTAGGATACCTGGTTTGCATCCTACTACTTTAGTTGCTCCATTTTAGTTTCTTGATCTCCCTTATGTCTTCTTCTTTGGCAAATCCTGTTGATTATGCAGAATCCACTTACTGCTCTCTGCACTGCCTCCACATGGGTCCACGCCACCATCAGCTCTTGCCTGGACTATGTCAGTAGTTTTCTGACTGGTCTTCCTGCTTCCACTGTCCTTTCCTTTTTGTCTTTTCTTAGTAAAACAGCCGGAGTGATACTATTCAAATATGTTACATTTTATACTTTTCCATTTTGAGTTCTTCAATGGCTTCCCGTCTCACTAAGAGTAAAAGCCAAATTCCTTACAAATGACCCATGAGGCCTCACATGATCTGACTCCCCTTGCTGAACCCTACTACTTATCTTACTTCATTTTCTACTCTTTTCCCCTTTGCTCCATCGACACTGGCCTCCTTGTTCCTCAGATATACCAGCATACTTTTACCTCAGAGCCTTTGTACTTGCTGATCTTCCTACCTACATTGTTCTCCCCTCATCGATTATTATTTTGATGCTGTTGCTGGTCTTAATGGTTATGATAGCATGGTTGTTATATCTTAGAAGGGAATTATATGGGGAGTTGTCAAAAAACAAATATCCTACATCATATCTGAAGTAAATTCTATCATGTATTTGTGGAAAATGGAAACTATGTCTTGTGTTTTGCAAAAGTTTTTAGCCATTATTATTTGAAATGTTGGTAATTTGTCTTGATATTAAATAAGATACAGAAAGAAGAATTTCAGGAGGATTTTCTTATTGTCCCGTTTCTAATGTAGGCTTGAACAGTTTTTATAAGAAGATCGCATTTAGTTATTACATGTTGATCTATCATGTCACAAAAAAAGAAACTTTCTGTAATTTACCTTACAAGGATGAATTCTGTCACTACCTTGAACATGTTGGAAGTTCTGTAGTTGCTGTCTTTCCCCGGTGGTTATTACAGATCATTAAATACTTAAGAGGGAGTGGTGAGCATGCATAAGTCAGGCACTTTAAAAACATTGGTTGAGTGAACAAAGAGGGAAGGGAGTACCTTATTGTTTCTGCTTCTGTTTCATGAAACAGCTATTCAGAGTTTACTTAGAACTGGTTTTCTTGCTTTGTCCATCCTCTAGTTTTGAGAAATATAATAAAAGTGGAAAATTATAAATCAAGAGAGTTTAGACCAAAGCCTCTTGGTTTTGTATTTTCTTTAGGAAATGGGTCAAGAAAATTTAGTAAACATCAACATGTGATAACTAAACACAGTTTCATTTGTTTTTTTTTGAATGTTTGTATTTTACTTTTATTTACATTTCTAGAACTGTTTAAAATACAGAAAAACACAAAGGATAAAACAATAAATACCTATATTCCTATCATCCAGAATTAAAGCTTTTTAAAAACTTTTTTTGAATTTTTTTTATTTTTGAATTTTATCATTTTGGTTTTTTGAACATTAAAAATGATATAATTCAAATGATCATTAGAAGCTTATATTTTTATGCAGAGGTTTTGTGTTTCTAAGGTATGTATGTATTATCCCAGATTTGACTTTTTACCTTATATAAAATCTGAGAGAAGGAATTCTTAGTAAATTCCATGTGGGAATTATACTGGTATGTCACCAGGTTGAATAATCAGCTTCTGTTTTGTTTTCTTTTAATTCTTTGTTAGTTGGGAAAAAAAGGTGATCTTTTTTTGTTTCTGGTGTGTACTATTTTAATGTGATATTGATTACAATATAAGCTAGTTTCAGAGTTGATAGCTAGCCTTTTTTGAAGTCCTTTCTGTTATAGCATGTTGTCATTGGAAGTGTTAAAATATTTACAGAGTGAGAATAGAAGTTAATTAAATATTAATGTTGGTTGTTTGAGTTATTTATAAGCAGTCATATTGCCCTCAATTAAGTTAGTTGCCACGCTGATATGGAGGCATAAAAGTTCACTAGATAATTCCAAATTTTGTAACAGTTTTCTGTATCACATGTAGCAATTATATCAGCATCAGCCTTGTTCAGTTATAGTTAGGAAAAAATTGAGGACTAACAACTAAACTTATCTTTAGGTTTAGAAAGATATGTTTTGACCATGGTGTTAGAATATGTATATAACTTAGAACTGTTATGTATATAGCATTTGTCAGTACTACAGTACTGAGCGTTAGACTGAGTTTTGTGAAGTTATTTTACTTATTGCTATTAGTGTTAATTTAGTATGATACTGAGCAAGTCATTTAATGTTAATAGACCTTGCATTTTTCACCTGTAAAGTACGCCTGTTTCAGTATGCTGCCTATAGACCTCATGAGTTGTTAGAAATATCAGTGAATTAAAGCAAAGTAGTAGTGGTTAAAACCTTTCAGGCCCTTCTCTGTACTGGCTATATAATTTTGGGCAAGTTATTTAACCTCTTTGACCCTGATTTTGTTCATCTGCAAAGTGGAGGTAATAATAATAATACCAACTTATAGAACATGTGAAAGCATTAAAAAAAGATGGTATATGTGAAGCCTGTCGCTAAATGACTGACCTGAAGTAGTCAGTGGTTTTTCGCTAACATTATCGTTAAAGCATGTATTTTATAAGGAAGGCGTATAATTTCAGTAGTACACAAACTGAATTGGGTAAAGAAGTCCTTTTCTTTTTCTTTTTCATTTTTACAAGAATTTGTGAATCTATTTATCCTATATGTTCTTTGATGGCTTTGAAGGAATTCTGCATTGTGATAGAATTATGTGATAAGAATAGGCTTAATTGAGGAAACTTGTAAGCCAAGAATACTTAAGAAAGATCCCCTGATCTTCCCACTATCTCATAGGAAGCTGCGCTGATGTAGATACTACTAAACATAGAATAATTTGCCAATAGAGGCCTCACCCCTCCCACTCCACATCATTTTCTTTTATTACAAGAGTAGGCTCATTGAAAGCATCCTTGTCAGTGGGGTGGCATATACATTACTTAAGCTTTGAGCTATACACGTTTAGGTGCCACGTGTCTTTAAGAGTTGCCTGGGAAAACTCCCTGACCAGCTCTTGAGAATTGCAGCTCACCTATTGGAGGATTGAGTGGGATAAACCCCTGGTCCCACGGAGAGATGAGTTCTGGTGCAGTTCCTCCTGCTGCAGAAAGAGAGAGCCCTGGCTCAATTTGTTTATTTTCCAGGCAATCCAGAGTGAATGCCCAGGATCATTTTAGGAAAATTCTATCGTGTTTACTACACCATACTGTGTTACCAGAGTATTAAAAACTTCTGTTTTTAATAATATTTGTTTCTTACATATGTAAGAAACCAAAAAATAGTTCTATAAACAATATGAATTGGACACTGTTAGAGTGATTCAGCATTCTTTTTTTAAAATTAATTTATTTTATTTATTTGTTTTTGGTTGTATTGGGTCTTCATTGCTGCGTGTGGGCTTTCTCTAGTTGCGGCTAGCAGGGGCTACTCTTCGTTGCAGTGCGTGGCCTTCTCATTGCGGTGGCTTCTCTTGTTGCAGAGCACGAGCTCTAGGCACACAGGCTTCAGTAGTTGTGGCACACGGGCTCAGTAGTTGTGGCTCCTGGGCTCTAGAGCACAGGCTCAGTAGTTGTGGCGCACGGGCTTAGTTGCTCTGCAGCATGTGGGATCTTCCTGGACCAGGGCTCGAACCCATGTCCCCTGCATTGGCAGGTGGATTCTTAACCACTGCGCCACCAGGGAAGCCCGATTCAGCACTCTTAAAATCCTTTTCCTATCTTATTTTCATTGTTGAAAAGTCTGATTTACAGTCATTGGAAATGTAATAATTCACTTTTCAGTTATTTACATTGCTGCTTCTTAATGATAAACCCAGGTAACAATTTGATGATACTTACCATTCTAATTTACATGTTCTTTTGACCTCTCAGCAGTCCTCTTGGGAGGCATTATTGTGTTTGGAGTTAGGTGGTATGGGTTTAAATATTGGCTATGTCATCTAACAGTTCTATATCTTTGAGCAAATTACTTAGTCTTATTCATCCCCAATTTTCTTGTCTGTAAATGTTGATATTCATACCTACCTTGCCAGCATTGTTATAAGAATTGGAGCTAATGTATATAAAGCAGTCAGCACAGGGCCTAGAAGATAGCAGACACATTGTTATTACTTACTTTATAGTGGTGAAGAAAGTATTTTTGAACTCAAGTACTTAAAGTCAGAATTTTGGAGCTAGAAGTAACTTAAAATTTATTTTTTTCCCCTTCAAAGTAGGTTTGAGAGAGTGAAAAACTCAGGTTATGTTGGTATTTTTCTTTGGTTTACGGTGAATTCCTTATTTCTCAGTGGAGAATAGTAGGTTTCAGGGAGGGATTGGATATAGAGGAGAAGAGTTCCTTTTGAGCTTGGTTTTTCAAAAATTTTTTTCTTTAAAAATTAAAAAAAAACTTTTCACATTGAAATTATTTCAGACTTAGAAAAGTGGCAAATATAATGCAAAGAATTTTTGCATACTGTATCTTCATCCAGATTCCTCAAATTTAACATCTTCCATAACCTCAAGTAGGTAATTAAAATCAGGAAATTTACATTGATAGGATACTATTATCTAATCTGTAGATCTTATTTAAAATTTGCCAGTTGTCCCATTAATGTAATTTTTCTTGTTTAGAGTTCAATTCAGGTTACATAGAGTGTTAGTTTTCTTATCTCCTAAGTTTCCTTTACTCGGTTATAGTTCTTCATCTGTCTTCCATTCATGTCTTTCTTACCTTGATCCTTTGAAGAGTATTAGACAATTATTATTATTATTTTTTTTTGCGGTACGCGGGCCTCTCACTGCTGTGGTCTCTCCCGTTGTGGAGCACAGGCTCCGGACGCGCAGGCTCAGCGGCCATGGCTCACGGGCCCAGCCGCTCCGCGGCATGTGGGATCCTCCCGGACCGGGGCACGAACCCATGTCCTTTGCATTGGCAGGCGGACTCTCAACCACTGCGCCACCAGGGAAGCCCGTAGCCAGCTATTTTGTAGAGTATTCCTCAGTTTGGATTTGATGTTTCTTAATGATTAAATTCGGATTATGTATTTTCGAATATCACAAGTGATGTTATGTCCTTCTCAGTGCATCATATTCAGGAGATACATGATATCATTTTACCCCATTACTTGTGGTATTTATTCTGATTCCTTGGTTAATGAGGTGCCTGCCAGGTTTACCTACTTAAACTTCCATTTTCCCTTTGTGCTTAGAAGTATCTTATGGGGAATAATTTTGAGTATATAAATATCCTTTTTCTAATCATAATTTGGTCATTACTTTTAGCATCTGTTGATGATTCCTGCCTGAAAGAATTATTGTGGTGTTTGCCAAATAGTGATTTTCCCATCATGATTTCTATACTTATTAGTTGCTATTCTGTAAGGAAAAGCTAAGATTTTTATTCATTTTATTTTGTTTTAAGTCTGTTCAAGATACCAATTGTACCGTATTCAATAATACACAAGAGAATATCTTTCAAGGCCAAATACCATTAAAAAAATCAACTTTTGCTTGGAAGTTTAAATGGAGTTCTAACAATTGATGTCAATATGAGTTTTTTAAATGTTCTTGGAGTAGCTTCTGTGCACCAAAAGAAATAATGCAGAGGCTACTTTCATTTTCTAAATTAATATTTGATACATTAGCCTTATAAATTCAAAACCCTACTTCTTCCTTAGATGTCTAAATCCAACATACAAATCATATTAAGTCACTTTAATGGAGAGACTACAATGTAATTAAATTTCCTATAGTACAAGAAGTCTTTGCACAATACTGTTGTTAATTTGGGTGATAAAAGTATGGACAGTTAAAATTTTTGTTTTACACTTTTATGTATTTTCTAAATTTTCTGAATAATCACCTCTTACTACATTAAAAATAAAAGATGATTTTTGTTGTTGTTGGAGGGAGTATCTCTAGTGAATAAGAGTGTGGGTTCTGCCATGAGACTTTCTGGATTTTAGTGAGGACTCTCCTACCTAACTGCTAGTAGTTAGTTAACTTTGTACTTTAACTTACTCTTCTGCAGATGGTTGATAAAAAGTACCTGCCTTATGGGATTACTGTGAAGGATTAAACAAAATAATCTATTTAAAGCACTTGGAACAATAACAGTGCCATAATAGTGTATACTCAATAAGTGCTATTATCATTGTTAGCTTTTAAATTTTTAAAAAAATAGAAAGAAATAAATCACACAATATGAATCATTGAGTTCTTTAAGAACTCTTAAAGAATCATTATGACATCAATATAGAAGACAGATAGTCCTTTCATCAACTCTTAATTGTTTCATATTGAAGTCAAGAGTTTAATATGTTTAAATTAACTGGTACATAATAAATGCACAATAAATGTCTCTATTTTTACTGTTAGAAAAATATCCGTCCTCATTGGCATATTAGTGTCTAGGTCAGGTTTAGTGGAAATCCAGTTCAGAATCCAGTCATAGGCTAGCCCGAGTGCTACTTACACACCTTAAACACCATACATTAAAGATTCTGAATATTATATGCAACAGTGCTGTATTCCTATTTGTTCTTCAAAGCTAATTAATCTGATTTTCAGTTCAGTCTGTGTTCCCTAGCTTTCTTGGTACATTTTTAGTCGTATTTTTTGATTCCTTACTTAAGCTAAGCCAGTATCTCTCCAGAACATCTTGCTGCTGACTGAAAAACAATTTTTTTAGATCTCTTGGCATATTCCTAAATTTATGCCTTCTATTCTTGGGCTTAAGACTTTTCCTGTCTTATAACATGTCAGTTTAACATTTACGTATGTTATTTAATATTATAGATGAGAAACAGTAAGAGCAATTCCTCCTGAAATTTAACAGAATTCCCCAAACCCAGAAAAAAAAATTTTTTTTCCCCTAGAAACTCTAAAGGAGAGTCTGCCAAATAAGTGATATTGCTTAAGGATATTTTTGTGGCATTTATTTTATCTAGTGCACATTTTTATTTTTGCATCTGTGTATAGTATCATAATACTAGCTAAAATATATTGAGTACTTTTTTGGTGAGATACTACTGTTCTAAGCCATTTATATTTATTGTTTAATCACTAAAACAACTCTATGGCATAGGCACTATTATTATACCCAAATGAGGCTTAGAATTAAATAACTTGCCCTAGATTTCATAGTCAGAGGCGAAGCTGGAATTTTAGTAGAGTACTAAGTACTCTTAAGTACTAAGCTGCTTTGGAATAGACTGTTACCCTTTGTGATCCAGGCATATAAATTTGTAATTAAAGATAAAGGAAACACAAGGAAGTTTTGTTGATAGAAGGGCACAGGGAAGGGAGACTCTGTTTATATGTGGATATGGCATTTTTCTGAATATCTCTATCTTTTATATTTACTTTTGGAAAACTATGTAATTATTAAAATGAAGGAAAACTTAAAATATTATTCTTAATAAATTAAAAGTAATTTTTCTTCCACCAGCCTTTGAATTCCCAAGGCCAGAGATTAATGAGTAGCTACTTAGTAGATAACAGTTATATTGAAATTGACTTTAAACTTTTATCATTTAAAAATAAAACACAAGAGGGTGCCATGTACCATGTTACTTCTAGTTTTTTAGTCTTTTTATCTTTCTCTTTGTGAAATATAATGCAACAGCAGTTTTATTATTTTTTGGTTGTCCTGGCTAGAACCCCCAAGGCCCATTAATTTGTTTTTCTTAATTTCTTAACTTCAGTTTGTAGATTATTAGTTTTGTATTGACCTGGTCCATGTAACGAATCAGCAGTGTATATCTACCTTGGGCTCTAGATTCTAATTACGTTAAGTAATTCTTGCTAACTCAAAAGAAAATTAATGGAGAGTTTTTTGAAGTGGGTTTTTAAGTTTTCATCCAAACTTAGCATTTGAATGCCTTAAATCTTAAGAATTCTTTCACTAAGTTAAGAACATGTAGTTGTAATGATATTTTGCTTCAGGGCACTTTTTTTAAAAGTATTTACATTTTTCATACTTGGTATTGTTCTGTTTTAAATATTGACAACCTTTTTTCTTTCTAAGTTAGTAAGCAAATCCCAAAAACTTGGACACCACAGTATGTAGTTACCTTGCTTTTATATCAGTGTTTATTAGTAGAATTAGAATTTTCTCTTTCTGTTTTAATTTTGTAATCATATGTTTTGAACAGCCAGGTAAATAGTACTGGCTTTTGTTTAGTTGATGTGTTTTGGGCAGTGTTCAGCACGTTATCTAAATTATTTAACTAAATCTTTAAGATAATCCAGAAAGGTAGATAGTTGTATAACTATTTTATAGTTCTGATATTTGGAGGAGTTAAGTGACGGTTAGGCTCACATAGCTAGGTAGTAGCTAAGGAGGAATTTGAAGTCAGGTCTTTGTGGTTTCCTCACTGCTTTGCTATACTGCCTCTATAGACAGCTCATATTTTTTGCACACCATAGTTCACCAGTGGCACATTCAATGCTACCAAGAAATTTTTTTCTCTGTTTGTCAGATATAGTCTATGTTCAGTGGGTTCCACTGATCCTTCATAAGTAATACATAAGTGAAGGGAAACTATTCAGACAGCATTTTCACCAAGATAGTCATCTTCTGATGGTTAAGAAAGAATGGCTACAGTATATGGGTAATCAAACCAGTGGATCTGGAAAAAGTAAACATGAAAAAATAAAGCCATACTGGAAACTTTATTCTGAATAGTAAGTTTAATAATAATTTTAAATTAAGAAAGACCACCTCGCACCACATACGAAAATTAATTCCAGATAGATTTGGTCCAAACATGAAAAATGAAACCATGAAGCTTTTGTTTTCTTCTGGGAGAATATCTTCCTGACCTTGCTATAGGCAAAAATTTCTTAAATTGGACCAAAAAAAAGATTAACCATAAAGGAAAAAAGCTGATAAGTTGGACTATATTGAAATTTAAAGCTTCTGTTCTTCCGAGAACATTATTAGGAGAATGAAAAGGCAAGTCAGAGTAGGAAGAGACATCTGTAATATGTGTGTATGACAGGACTGTATCTAGCTATGTAAAGAATTTCTATACATCAATAAGAAAAAGACAGGTAATGAGCAGAAGTCTTGAACAGAAAATTAGCAGAAGTCTTGAATAGACATCATGAAAAAGGATATCGAAATGGTGGTCCATCTCTTTAGGCTTCAGGAAATACAAATGAATATCACAATGACAGACCACCACACACCCATAAGAATGACTAAAATTAAAAGATTGACAACATACAGGGCTGACAAGGATGTGGCACTATGGGAACTCCCATATACTATGATTTGGATTGTAAATTTTTTTTTTTTTTAATGGCTGTGCCACACGGCTTGCGGGATCTTAGTTCCCTGAGAGGGATCAAACCCGCACCCCCTACATTGGAAGCGTGGAGTCTTAACCGCTGGACTGCCAAGGAAGTCCCTGGATTGTAAATTTTTATAATTGCTTTGAAAATCTATTGAAAATCACTTTGAAAACCTATCTGCTCCATGGCCTAGTGATTCTACTCTAGGTATACATTCAGTAGATATGTGTATGTATGTTCACTAAAAGACTTATATAAGAATTAGTATCAGTACTAATTGTAATGGCCCCATGCCGGACCCGAATTTCTGTCAACCGGGGAATAGATAAATACATTGTGGTATATTTCTGCAATAGCACACTGTATAACAACAAGAATGAATGAACTGTTATACTAATATTATGTAACAAATAAATAAATCTCACAAACAAATCAATGAATAGAAGAAGCCGCTCATATGGTTCCATACTGTATGATTCCATTTAAATACATGGTTGTCCCTTGGTATGGTAGTTGGTATCTGCTGGGAATTGGTTACAGGACCTGCTATGACTAGAATCCGTGGATGCTCAAGTCCCTTACAGTTGGCCTTCTGTATCTGTGGGTTCCGCATCCCTGGATTCAGCCAACCATGGGTAGTATAGTACTATATTTATTGAAAAAAACTTGTTTCTAAGCATGCGCGCAGCATTGGACCCACACAGCTCAAGCCCAGATTGTTCAAGGGTCAATAGTAGTTCAGAAATAGACAAAATATATCTTTAATGTTAGAAAGCAGGATAGTTACCCTTGATGTTGATAGTTGCCTAATGGAGTATGAGCGGGCTTCTACAGTGCTGGTAATAGTCTAACACCTGAATATTAAGTGCTGGTTACACAGGTATACTTACTTTGTGAAAATTCATTAGGTTGTACATTGTTATGATTTGTGTACTTTTTTTTATTATTGAGGTACACTTGGCTTACAATATTACATTGGTTTCAGGTGTACAACATAGTGATTCACAATTTTTATAGACTATACTCCATTTAAAGTTATTATAAAATATTGGCTATTATAAAATATTGGCTATATTCCCTGTGCTGTATAATATATCCTTGTAGCTTATTAATTTTATACATAGTTGTTTGTACCTCTTAATCCCCTACTCCTATCTTTCCCCTCACCCTTCCCTCTTCCCACTGGTAACCACTAGTTTGTTATCTGTATCTGTGAGTCTGTTTCTGTTTTGTTAATAGTCATTCGTTTGTTTCATTTTTTAGATTCCACATGAAGGTGATAACAGACAGTATTTGTCTTTCTCTCTGACTTATTTCTCTATGCATAATACCCTCCATGTTGTTGGAACTGGCAACATTTCATTCTTTTTCATGGTTGAGTAGTATTCCTCTGTGTGTGTGTGTGTGTGTGTACCACGCCTTTATCCATTCATCTGTTGATGGACACTGAGGTTGCTTCCATATCTTGGCAGCTGTAAATAATGCTGCTATGAAAATTGGGGTACATGCATCTTTTCAAGTTAGTGTTTTTTTTTTTTCTTCAGCTGTATACCCAGGAGTGGAATTGCTGGATGATATGGTAGTTCTGTTTTTAGTTTTTTGAGAAACCTCCATACTGTTTTTCACAGTGGCTGCGCCAATTTACATTCCTATGAACAGTATTGTGTACTTTTCTGTACATATGTTATACTTCAGTAAAAATTTACTGAACGACAGAACTTAAATGGTTTTGTTTCCTGTAACTTGTTTAACTATGAGTTTATAAATGTATTCAGACCACTTCCATATTAGAGATACTGTGTCAAAAATAAATTCATCTTTCTCAATGGGAAAATTTTCTCTTTTGGACTCCTCAAGAAGTCAGTATTTGTTAAATGCTTATTCTTTGTTCAAGCAGCATTATCCCATTCTGTCCTCATAAAAAGAATGTGTTATAAGAAGAAGAAAAGTGAGTCAGAATTAGAAATAGAATGAATAAAGTCATTTCACGGACCATGTCACCAAGACCTTGAGGAGAAATAGATGAAGTTGGGAGTTTGGATAGGTACTCAACAATATATATTTTCTACTTACCACATAATTGAAACAAACTAGGCACTCACTTGAGGATGACCTTTGTATGCCCCACACTTGGTCATCTTAATAACTTGCCTTGTCATAAATGAAACTATGTATAAAACTGTATATTCTTGGTTACTACTGATCTTCTATTTCTCCTAGTCTAAGTCAAGGATCAACAAATTACATCCTGCAGGTCAAATTCAGCCTGCTACCTATTTTTGTAAATAAAGTTTTATTGGAATAGAGCCATGCTCATTTGTTTATGTATTGTCTGTGACTGCTTTTGTGCTATACTGTATGACCCACAAAGCCCAAAATTAAAATCTTTACTCTCCAGCCCTTTGCAGAGAAAGTTTGCCAACCCTTGGTCTAAGACGATGTTGATCATGGTGATATAGTTAAATACATTGTTTCACCTGTCTTATTCATGTACATTGATGCCAGGAAGGAGCCTTGGATTGTGGATCTGTGTAAATTGGCCTCAGATTGGAGTAGTTATAGCAAGAAGCCTGTTGTTTAGATTTTACTCTGTCCGGTAGGATCACCTATGAATACAGTGACCATACATTTCAGTTTGCTTGGAACAGTCCTGGTTTACATCTGTTGTTCCAGGTTATTATTATAGTACAATAACATTGCATACTGTTATTATAATATAATAATTAATAGATGCTCTCTTTTACTTTTAATATCCCCCAGTTCGAATGATAAACTTATGGTCATTCTATCTGTGAAAATTCACTGAGAAGGGTAGTGGATACAGAAATAGTGATAGAATAGTGACAACTATGCAAAGTGGAACTTAAGAGATTAATTTTATTTATTTATTTTATTTTATTTTTTTGTGCTACGCGGGCCTCTCACTGTTGTGGCCTCTCCCGTTGTGGAGCACAGGCTCCGGACGCGCAGGCTCAGTGGCCATGGTTCACGGGCCCAGCCGCTCCGCGGCATGTGGGATCTTCCCGGACCGGGGCACGAACCTGTGTCCCCTGCATCGGCAGGCGGACTCTCAACCACTGCGCCACCAGGGAAGCCCTAAGAGATTAATTTTTGAAAGTTTGTATCAGAGGTCCCCAAGACCATCTCAGTGATTTGCTAGGAATCACAGGACTCAGAAGTTGCTATGTTTATGGTTAGGGTTTATTACAGTGAAAGTATACAGAGTAAAACCATCAAAGGCACATGAAGGGAAGTATGGAGGAAACCAGGTGCAAGCTTCCAGGTGTTGTCCCTTTCTACTGGAGTCACACAAGATGTGCTTAATTCCCCCAGAAGTGATATGTGATGACATGTGCAAAGTGTTCCAAACTAGGCAACTCACCCTAGCCTGGTTTCCAGGATTTTTATTGGGGGTCAGTCACATAGGCCTGTGACACCTCCATGACTGACCTTGGTTACTTAAGCTCCAGAACCTCAGAGAAAAAATACGTTCATTGAAAATCACACTGTTAGCATAAACTGTCTGCTCACACTGGTACAGTGTGGCCCAGGGCCTCAAGCATGCAGAAATACTCTTATCAGACAGAACTTTCCAAGGGCTCAGAGCTCAGTTCCCAGGAACTAGCCAAAGGCTCGTCTGAAAACAGGCCATTTTGGGGAACGTATAGGGGTTGAACAACCCAGGCTTACTGAGTTAACCCTTTCCCACACAAGGTCGTACAAGGTATTTGAACCAGAGTTTGAGTCCAGGTAAGTCAGATTCCAGAGTCTGTGCTCTTTCCATAAGTTTAATTTTTAGTGATCTTTTATACTGATTTGCTAATTAAAAATTATTGGCTATATTAGATGTAGTTGCGACTTGGACTGTGCCCATCTAGCTTGATAGATACTTATGACAAGCTTTCTTTTTTCCTCATATGAAGATAGGGAGCCTGATTTGAGTATTTTCCAGTATTTTTGTAAGTAATGGTGCTAACAATTTTTAGGTCTTAGTAATTTTCAGTGAAGTTTATTTTGTTTATTGTATTTCATTTATTAATGTATTGAAAAATAGTTTAGATGTACAGGCTATAATTATTCCTTTCGCACTTAATACAGTTTTTAATTTAAAAAAGAGAAATGTGATAATAGAGTTAGAAGTTTTACTTCACAATTAAGAATTGTCTGCCTTATAGGTAATAGATTTGAATGAACTTATTCAGTTCTCAAAAGCTTTTAACCTTTTTTTTCTTTTCTTTAGGTATTTGTGGAAACATTAGACAAGTGTTTTGAAAACGTCTGTGAACTGGATTTAATTTTCCATGTAGACAAGGTACAGTTTCTACATTATCAAATTTTCTGAGTTTTTTATCTTAGAAAAAAATGTTAATTTGTCAAAGTAAAAATAGATTTAGTGAATAATACTGTTTTTATTCCTTTATTCAATTCATACGTATATTTACTGTGAGCCAGGCACTGCGCTTAGTGAAGAAGGTTCAGACCATGGCCTTAGAGGAATTCACATCTAGAGGAGGACAGTGGGAATGGAGGAAATTATATTTAAACTGGATTTTTTTAGGGATTAGTAGATATTTCACAGACAGAAAAGGAGAGGATGACTCTACAGACAGAGATATAAAATACATGCTTTTTGTGAGGGGAGGATTTTATATTGATCATGAGGCCTTAAAGTACCTTTAGTGACATGGATTTTGGGCTTCGTTCTGAAGCAATTTAGTTTTTTAAAACAAGTTTCTATTAACATTATCGTTGCTTTGTTTGTTCATTTTTTGCGGGGGCAAGATAATTGTTTTTTTCTGTGTTAAGGATGTTGGATTGGTAGGTGGGAGATTAAAGTCAAGGAAATCAATTAGAAGTCTATTGCAGTAGTCCAGAAAGAAATGAACTAAGGCAGTAGAGTAGGGATGAAAGAAAGTATATAATTGATAGGACTTGATGGCTTATTGAAAGGAGGTGAGAGAAAGGAAGAATGACTGAAATTCTCTAGCCAGTATTACTGGGTATTGGGGATAGGAAATTTACGAGGAAGAGATTCCACTTTTAGTATATATAGATTTTTTTTTTCTCTATAAGTTCATATAATGTAACAGACTGTTTTGAATGGTTAAGCCATTGAATTAAATTGTCTGGAAATAATCTGAAAATTTTGGCAAAAAATTGTGATTTTTAAAAATCAGCTTTATTGAAGTGTAATTTACACACATGAAAATTCAGTGGCTTTAAGCATACATTTGCCTAAGTTTTGGCACGTGCATTTAGTTATGTAACCAGTACCACAATCAAGATACAGCACAAGGAATGCATTATATTATTTGTGAACATCAAAAGAATACATTTACTATTAGCTCGTCCTTTAGATCATATTTCTCATTTACTAAATGATTTAATTTCATATATTGACTCATTTTGGATATAGAACTTAAACTTGATATTTTTAAGAGAATTATTTTAGTTTTCTACTGCTTTTCTCTATTATCTGTCTTATGCTATTTGCACTTACAAAGACTCCTGTTATTTTTAGGCATTAAGGTTCACAATATTCTAAAATATGTTTTGATACATGGTTAAAATGTTTAAAATTCTATTTTTAAAATGACTGCTCAAAGATCACTAGCTTACATGTTGCATCTAGCAATTTTTTGAGAAAATTGAAGATTCTATTGTAAAATATTGTAGCAAGAGTAAAGTTGTCACATTTGTAGCAGAGAATAAAAGTTTTCCTTAATAGGAAAATTAAGCTCTACATATATACAACTTCCATACATGATACACAGTGTTTTTAAAACTTCTATTTTATGTAAATATATGTTCATTTTAGAAAAATCAGAAAATATAAATAAGAGGAGAATAAATAGCCGCTATCTCAATTTCAGAGATTGCCTAGTATTAAAAGATAAACTGAGGCACACTAAAAATTTTAAGAGTTTATTTGAGTAAAAATTGATTCAAATTGGTCAGCACCAAACCGGAAGTGGTTAGGAATATTCCGCTGACAGGAGCTAGGGGAAAGACGTTTATAGAGAAGAGGCAGAAGCAAAGCAAGGGAATTATCTGATTGGCTATTGCTTAAGCACCTGTATTATTTGGGAAAGCCAAGGTGGCTGTTTGTGATTGGTTGCTCTTAGGTGTTGATTTCTTAACCTTGAGGCATTTTAGGCTGAGGTTGTGCTTTGCTTATGTATTAGAGCCGCCTCAGTCTAATTGCCTCCTTTTTTTTTTTTTTTTTTCAGTATGTGGGCCTCTCACTGCTGTGGCCTCTCCTGTTGCGGAGCACAGGCTCCGGACATGCAGGCTCAACGGCCATGGCTCACGGGCCTAGCCGCTCCGCAGCATGTGGGATCTTCCCGGACCGGGGCACGAACCCGTGTCCCCTGCATCGGCAGGTGGACTCGCAACCACTGCGCCACCAGGGAAGCCCTAGCCTCCTTTTTTTAATTAACACTAGTGTTAACATTTTAGAGTATGTGTAGTTCTAGACTTTTTTGTACAAATGAGTACTGAAACAAATATGTCTTTAAAAAAATCAAAAATAGGATCACATATGTAGTCTGTATAGCCTGTTCATTTCACACAACAGTGTATCACTGTTTTGAAACCTGCCAGAATTAGCTGGCCTAAACTCTTGTTTTAATTTTTTTTCAATGCAATGAGAAAAAAGCTTCAGTATAACAAGAGTTAGAGACCAGTAAAATAGACATTTCCTGTCCCTGTACTCTCTGTCTAAAACAGTGCTAGTCTTGTTTTCAGCCCTTCTATGAAAGTAGGCTTGTTTTCAACTTTCAAGCAGCCCTGGACCTTCCAACAGTCAGAGATCTCCTAAATAGCTCAACTCATTTCTTCCTAGGAGCAAATACAGAGTTTTGTACACAATCCTCTGTGTGCTGTTATACTACACTTGGATAGAGGGAAGGAGGAAGTTGTAAAGAATACCCCTTTTGTTATCAGTCAGGATGGGCTAGTTTATGCTGCAGTAACAACATCAGAGTATTTCTAATTTACACAGTATGTTTATCATGTCCCACATGCTGTCAGTCTGGAATCCATGGTGACAAAGCTGCCGGTATCTGGAAAATCATCAGTTTTTATGTCAGAGAGAAAAGAGTTTTCATGGGTAAATTTATCTGCTTTTCAAACTATCACACATGATAGTTTTGCCAAATGTTTGGCCACTACAAGCATGGATCACTAACTTTCTAGCCTCCGATATAATTTCCATGTGGCCTACTGCCCAACCCCTAAGTCAATGTCTTTTCCTTTATTGTGATTGTTATCAGTTTCTCATTACAAACCTTCAAGTACTAATTTGTGTATCAGTCACATAATCTAATATTTATAGTCACCCTGAAGTAGTGGAACAGCACCCCCTGCCCAAAATTGATTTGGATGTAGAGACTGAAGATACCACATGTACACCAAGAGGATCTGATCTGAAAAGGTTTATCGTTCACATAATAAGCTTTTGGGGGGAAAACAAGGAACAGCGACTATCTTGGGGTTTTATGTGGTTAGGGGGTAGGGCTGGGTTGAGGGTTTCCACATGCAGGCCAGGCAGGTCTTATGTAATTTAAACTTCCCGCCAGTGCAAAGGAAGGAGCACCTGGACTTTATCAGTTTGCCCACATGTGGGCAGAAGAGGAAGGGAGAACAGTGGGATTTGAAAGCTGTCAGCAGGCAGGCATCAAAAATGGAGTCAGACTCTTTATTACAGCTAAGTTATGCTGTGGTAATAACACCTAAAATATGAGTAACTTGGTTTATTTCTTATACTGCATGGCCACTGTGGGTTTGCTGGGAAGGTCTGCTTATTTGCGCAACTGTGTTACCTGCCCATTTCCTGAACACTGTGGCTTTAATTGGGCAGCCCCAGGTTGTCACCACTACTGCAGCACAGCATCAAATCCCAGGGCAAAGATGAAAGAGCTAAAGATTTATAAAGAGCTTGGTTTGGAGCATGTATGACATGTATGGACAGCTATAAAAGTGCTCTGTCTACTCCTCCCTGCATTCCCCCCATCCCCCAGAAGATCAGGCTAAGGGAGATCTGATTGGAGGCCTCAGTGTCTTTCCTACCCTCCAGGCCAGGAGAATGAAGAATTAAGAGAGAGTGGAGAGGTTTCCTCTAGCCCAGTCCCTCTTAAGGAGTTTGATAGCCTATCCTTAAACCACAGGACACAGAGTGAGAATCTCCTTTTCCTTTCACCACCTGAAGAAATCTAACCATTAAGAGTATCTCAGCAACCACACCTAGGTACCAGTGAGCCGACAGAGAAAAAAGAATGCCATCTCAACAGAGAGACGAGGAACAGGCTGAACAATCAGAACATATGCTCCGTGAAAAAGAACTACCACAGGAGATCAGTGAACACTTGAAATTTTAAAATGGTAAAAAGTGCTTAAGGAGATGCAATTCGAAAAGGTCTTCCTGGGGCTTAAAAATGTGTTTTCAAACTATAGAGTTTAAAGAAGAGAATGGTCACAGTTGAGGCTTGAATTACAGATAGAAGATGAATGCAGGAAATAATCTCAAAGCATATAATTGAAAGATTAAGAGATAGAAAACATGAAGGAAAAGGTAAGAGAATATGAAGTATTTAGCATGCATTATAAAAGTATTTTGAAGCTGTTATCCACCTGGGGGAAAGGAGAGTAGGGAATAACAGAGCATTTAGTAGGAAAACAAGGCATCTCAGTGGTAGAAAGACTTGATATTTTACAAATAAGAATAAAGTCATATTTGATTAAAAGAGCAAGGAAAGAGATAGTTTTCATTAATAAAAATTATAAACAGTAGAATCTCTGATTTAAAAGGGGGAAATAATATAAATAAAATCTGATCAAGACAACCAACTTTGGGGGAAAGGAAAATTATTTAAAATAAATGTATTATTCAGTATAGTAAGTGTGAATTGAATGAAACAATCCATTAAAAGTTAGAGATGGTGCGTTTAAAAAGGTACAGCTTTGGGGCTTCCCTGGTGGCGCAGTGGTTGAGAGTCCACCTGCCAATGCAGGGGACATGGGTTCGTGCCCCGGTCCGGGAGGATCCTACATGCTGCAGAGTGGCTGGGCCCGTGAGCCATGGCCGCTGAGCCTGCGCGTCCGGAGCCTGTGCTCCGCAACGGGAGAGGCCACAACAGTGAGAGGCCTGCATACCGCAAAAAAAAAAAAAAAAAAGTACAGCTTATATAGGAAAGACAGGATAAATTCTAGAGTATTTCCCTTTATTAACCAGTTTCCATAACATTTGGTTCCCTAGCAGTCACCAGAAGTGATCATTGAATTTCTTTTTTAGTACCCTTGTGACCTACGAATTTTAACATAATTGATTTGTTTTAATCCACTGTGGATATTATTCTTTTTGATGCTCAAATTGCCCTATCTTTGGCCAGTGGGGGAACCCCTTCACGTTGTCTTCTGGGTTCTTTTGACATGACCCCTCTCCCCCTCCATGGACTTTGATAGCTGCTTTGTGTTCTGGTACAACTAGATGTTCCAGATTCACTTTATTTATTTCTGGCTCTAGATATGTTATCAGTCATTCCTTCTAGGAGCCCTGATTTTTTTTTTTTTTAAAGTGGGAAATGGTATGGAGAAGCCATAGTCTGGATGGAGGTGCTTGTAATTATGAGGTTGATCATTGTTTCTCCACCTTTTCTATGGGCAGAGTGTCTTACATATTTTTTGCCTTAGCCCTCATGTTAGTGTTCTCTCTGTAAGGTTCCTTTTAGTGGATGATGATGTATAGAAATGACAGTCCTAGCAACATGTATGCTAGTTGGTAGAGGTGTGATTATTACTTCTGGTTCTCAGAGAACCAAGCTAGGAAATAGATGTATGTACACACACACACACACACACACCCCTGCCTATTTCTATATCTTTATATATATTAAAAATCATTGAGTTCTTCTTAATACCCCAGCGTCTAGTGCAACACTACAGAATTTATTCTAGCCTTCATCTTTTCCATATCTGCACTTTGCTTCTCTGACAGTGAGAGATTATTCTCATTCCTATTATTTGTATTATTGTTGATGCATTTACTTAATTTGCTTAATCCTTCCTTTCTATAACCCAGCTCCTGGCTGGGCCATTCAAAGCCAGACATGCCGGGCTTCACCCTCACCTGCCAGCACTAGTCAAATGCTTGGCACCCCTCTTCTACTGAGCAAGTTGTTAGAAAGTCAAACCTGATAAAAAAAATTGCAGTAAATAAAAGTACTTTTTAAAAACTTAGATGATTTGAAAAAGAAATTAATGAAATTTCTAGAAGAGAAAAATGTCAAAATTAAAATTTTCAGTGGATGGGTTTAAACATAAACATATCTGAGTAAATAGAAAGGTAGAATACATTGTCCATAGTGCAGCATAAAAGGACAAGAAAGCCTGAAAATGTGAAATACAGTTTACAGGTCAGGGAAGATAGAGCAAGAAATATCTAATGAAAAAGAGAGAAAGAACGAGGCATATTCAATATCTGAGTATCTAATGGCTGAGAATTTTTCAGAATTAATGGAAGATGCCAATCCACAGATAAAAGAATCACAAGCAGAATAAATAAAAGGAAATCTACACATAGACTAATGATAGTAAAATTGAATAGCAGAGAGAGAGCTCTTAAAATCATCCAGAAATAAAAGACGTATTACTTTCACAAGAGCAGTGGTCAGGCTGGGAAGTGACTTCTCAACAGCAACCACAGAAGTTAGAAGATGTTGTGTTGAAAGAAAGTAACTGTCAACTGTAGTTCTAAAATTAGCAAAACCATCTTTCAAGATTATGGGTGAAATAAAAACATTATTTGAGAAATAATGAGGAAATTTGCAACCAGCAAGCCTTTGGACTAAATGAAATTCTAAAGAGGGCAATTTACACGGAAAGAAATCTGAAATATAAGGAGTGAGTTGAAGAGGGAAGAAGCAAAGAAAGAAGTAAATTTATGGGTAAGGATAAAAGAACACTGACTCTTAAAGTACTTATGAGATTAAAATGAAAAAAAAATTGTAGCATTAAAATATAAGTCAATAATAACACATAAGCCAGGAGTATTCTAAGGTCTTTTTTTTTTTTTTTTTTTGCGGTATGCAGGCCTCTCACTGTTGTGGCCTCTCCCGTTGCGGAGCACAGCCTCCGGACACACAGGCTCAGTGGCCATGGCTCACGGGCCCAGCTGCTCTGCGGCATGTGGGATCTTCCCGGACCGGGGCACGAACCCGTGTCCCCTGCGTCGGCAGGCGGACTCTCAACCACTGCGCCACCAGGGAAGCCCCTAAGGTCTTCTAATGAGCATCCATGACCCTTATGATAAGCAGCCTTTAAAAAGGATTTCTGTATAATCAACCCAAAATATAGAATAGCAAGTAGAACAGCTTTCTAGTTTTTCAGACTTGAATATTTTGAATTTTCCAATTTGAAACATTCATATTCAGTGTGAGTATAAAATGCATTGTGCAACAAAATACAATTACTCTTACCTATTACTCTATTTATTTTTGTTTTCTGTTTGGCCACACAGCACGGCTTTTGGGATCTTAGTTCCCCAATCGGGGATTAAACCTGTGCCCCTGCAGTGGAAGCGCTGCATCCTAACCACTGGATCACCAGGGAATTCCTTTACCTGTTGCTTTAAATTACTATACCACTGTTGCTTTCCATTGGTCAGCAATTAACAAATGTCTCATTATTAGTAGTATATTATAGTATGTTAAAGTATGTTATATACTTAACCTTTCTATTTTGTCTTGAAAATTTTATCAAAATTTTGATGGCTAACAAAATATACTCTTAATTCCTTTCAAAATTACTTACAAAATTGTCATACTTTAGACTTCTCTTTCATGATATAATATTAAAGAAGAGAGAAGTTTGTGTGGGGATTATGCTCTTTAGCAGGAGAACCTGCTCAACTGCATCAATCTCAAGATATTATCCACATACCTAGAACTGATTATTTCCTTAGCAAACACTTTCTTCAGGTTAATGATATTATCAAGTGAAAGTTTTGTTTTGTTTTGATTTTTTGGCTGTGTTCGTTGCTGCATGCGGGTTTTCTCTAGTTGCAGCGAGTGGGGTCTACTCTTCGTTGTGGTGCGCGGGCTTCTCACTGCAGTGGCTTCTCTTAGTTGTGGAGCACGGGCTCTAGGTGCACAGGCTTCAGTAGTTGCAGCACACAGGCTCAGTAGTTGTGGCTCGCTGGCTCTAGAGCTCAGGCTCAGTAGTTGTGGTGCAAGGGCTTAGTTGCTCCGGATTCTTAACCACTGTGCCACCAGAGAAGTCCCCAGGTGAAAGTTTTGATTTATATAACACTTTGATATGTCAGCTATCCTGTTGGAGAATAATTATACAAAAATTTAATATATTTTTAGATTTAATGAAATTCTGATAAATATATTTTGAGAGGATGTATTTCTGAAGCTAAGCTTTTTTTTTTTAAATGTTGGTAGTGACTCCAGTAAAACCCAAAGACATACATTTTCTTACTTAAATTTTTTCATTATATCTTTTATTTATAAATACCCATAGAGCTAAAGCATGACAAGAAAATATCATACTTCGTTGATTCTAAAATGCTGATTTTCTTTCACATTTTAACATTTTTGAGATCAGTATGCATTTACAATTCTATAGCTTGCCATAATTTTTTTTTTTTTTTACTTTTTCTGGTAGTTACATTTTATTTTTTAAATTTATTTTCTTTTCCCGCATTGGGTCTTCGTTGCTGCACACAGACTTTCTGTAGTTGCAGCAAGTGGGGGCTACTCTTTGTTGTGGTGCACGGGCTTCTCCTTGCCGTGGCTTCTCTTGTTGCGGAGCATGGGCTCTAGGTACGTGGGCTTCAGTAGTTGTGGCACGAGGGCTCAGTAGTTGTGGTTAATGGGCTCTAGAGCGCAGGCTCAGTAGTTGTGGTGCACAGGTTTAGTTGCTCCATGGTATGTGGGATCTTTCCAGACCACGGCTCGAACCGTGTCCCCTGCGTTGGCAGGCAGGTTCTTAACCACTGTGCCACCAGGAAAGTCCCTAGAGCAGTGGAGTAGGTCGCTCTGTCCTCCTACTGCTCTGGCAGCAGCAGGTGGGTGGGAGGCAGGCATCTGAAGACCCCATGCGTACCTCGCCCCCAACAGCCCTCTGCTTGGCCGCTACCCTGGCGGGGTTGAGGCAGCGGGGCTGGCTGCTTGTCATAATTTAATTGTCAGCACTTTTCCTTTTCAGTGGTATGTAAAGTAATGATGTTTTTTATGATCAGTTGTACTTACATTTGAAGAAACATCAAAACGTGAAGTGAGGTTTAGACCATTTAGAATTATAAATACAGGTATTAATAGATTACTTGAGGTACATTATTTAAATTTTTATTAGAAAATACATGTCTTAACATTTTATTATCAAATTAGTAAGACTATGACCCACAGGTACATAAATGGAAATTTGCTAACATATTTAAAATAATGTGTCATTTCATCAAAATCGGCTATTTTCTTAATAATAAAAAAAATCATTTCTTACAGTATTACGGTCTTTAGAGTAGACTTATAACTCTGCTTTGCCTCCCCTTCAACTCCTTTTAAAACTCCTGTTCAGTTTTCTTTTTCAAGAGGAGAAGAGGGAGGTGTTCCTTGCAAAACACATTTTACAAAATATTTATTGAGTGCTTAACACTTTGCAGGGTTATGTGAAGAATATGTTCTTACCCCAGTCCTCAAGTAATTGTTTTAGGAAGATGTGTGGTGTCTGTCTGCCTGTGTCTGTGTTTGTCTGTCTCACAGACACACACCATTAACATTACAGTGTTATTCATATATTTTATTATTTTTAAATTACAATAATAATACTTAAATTTCTTGAAACAAAGAAGTCAAATAGTACTGAAGGCTATATGATTAAACATGAAAGTTCTTCTTACCTTGTCCCCTTCCTTATACCTATTCACCACTACCCCACTTCCCTGAAGTAATTTCTCTTAATAGTTTGTCTAGGTAGGCTTCCAGACTTTCTTTCTATATGTTTCCAAAGATATGCATAGTTCTCTTGGTTCAGTGAGTGATAAAGCATGTTTTTATTTCACGTAATGTTCTATGCCTTGCTTTATTGACTTCATCTCTCTTTAGATCCTTCCATATCAATATATATGTATCAGCTTTATTCTTAAGTGAAATATTGTGTAGAACGTATATGCCGTATTTTACTTGACCACCCCTGTAGTAAGATATTAACGTAGTCAAATTAAAAGATGTTTGGTGCAAAGGACCTCATTTCTAGCATAAGTTATAGTAAAGTAGCTTTATGCTTTGAAAACAAGTGACAATCCATAGAAAGGGCTCTATGTAATTTGACTTCCTTTCATTTTTTTGTTTTTAGATGCTTGGTTCTGCCTGGTTGACCTGTAACTGTTAAAAAGTGAAATGTAGGACTTCCCTGGTGATCCAGTGGTTGACTCCATGCTTCCAATGCAGGGAGGGTGGGTGCGATCCCTAGTCGGGGAACTAAGATCCCACATGCTGTGCAGTGTGACAAAAAAAAAAAACAAAAAAAAAAACAGTGAAATGTGTTTGATTTAATCTTCATTTACTCTCCAGTGATTATGTAGGCTTTACGCAACTAAGATGCTGCTGTCTGTAAGCACTGTATATAAATATTTAATAAATATGGTTTCCTGATGGGGTAGTTAGACTAAGTACAAAAAATGCCGTGTTAACTTTTGAATTTTAAGATAATTGAGATAAATGATTTTGAAGAAAGAAGTGTTGGCATCTAATATTTATTAGATGCCAACTATGTGCATTATAATATTTTGTAAATAATAATAAAATAATATAGAGACCACTTAATCTTATATGTTACAGTAGTTTTAAGCCAAAGTCTCAGGTTCTGCATTGACACATAGAAAGACTTATTGTTTAACACATGTAAAAAGTGGCATGCTTCTCTTATCACTAACAAATATTCAACACCTTTGAGCTACCTCTTAAATAACTTAAATAGGTACATGGCCATTACCTTTAATATTGTTCCTCTGAATGATCTCTCTTACTCTTTAGGAAGGTTTTTTTTTTTAAGCAATATATGCTCGTGTTAAAAGTTTTCAAAACAAATAAACAAACAAACAAAAACTATGAAAGAAAGCTAAGTGTCCTTTCTTCCTCAGTCCTCCAGTCCCATTCTTTAGGCAACTACTATCTATTAAAAAATATTTGCAGCACATTATATAGCTATTGGAATGGTCAAAATCCAGAATACTGACAACGCCAAATGCTGGTAAGGATGTGAAGCAACATGAATTCTCATTCATTTCTGGTGTGAATGCAAAATGATACAGTCACTTTGGAAGACAGTTTGGCGATACCTTAAAAAACTAAACATACTCTTATCATGCAATCCAGCAATCGTGCTCCGTGGTATTTACCCAAAAGAGTTGAAAACTTATGTCTATACAAAAGCCTGCACATGGATGTTTATAGCAACTCTTTTCATAGTTGCCAAAACTTTAAAGCAACCAAGATGTCCTTCAGTAGGTAAATGGATAAACAAGCTGTGTTATATTCAGTCAATGGAATTTTATTCAGTGCTAAAAATAAATGAACTATCAAACTATGAAAAGACATTGAGGAACCTTAAAATGCATATTACTAAGTGCAAGAAACCAATCAGAAAAGGCTATGTACTGTGTGATTCCAACTATATGACATTCTGGAAAAGGTAAAACTATGCATATACTGAAAAGATTAGTGGTTGTCAGGCTTGGGGAGGGAGGGGGATGAGTGAATAGGTGGAGCATAGAGGATATTTAGGATACTCTGTGTGATACCATAATGATAGATATATATCATATTTATCCAAACCCATAGAATGTACACCACCAAAAGAGAGCTCTTGAGGTAGACTATGACTTTGGGTGGTTATGATGTGTCAGTGTAGGTTCATCAGTTGTAATATATTTACCACTCTGGGTAAGCTGTGCATGTCAGAGGCCAGGCTGTATGTATGGGAAAGTTTCTGTACCTTCCTCTTAATTTTGTTGTGAACCTAAAACTGCTCTTAAAACAATAAAGTCTTTTTTTTTTTCTAATTATTTTCGTGCCTTTCCAGAATTTTTCTGGGTATATCCAAGTGTGTGTATGTGTGCAATTTTTTTAGTATACCTCAGTGGGACCATATTATAGATATCGTTCTGTCCCTCTCATTTGTTCATTTAATAACTTATCAATATTTCTGAGGAACCTGTGTATTTCTCACTTTTAGGTGTGTGATAATAGTGTAGATTCACCATTTTAGTTTTGTATTTTTCTTTGCTCTTACCAGCAGTTTCATTGATCATTCTTATTCTTGTACATATATCTGGCTCCAGTAACTTTTATTATTTTATTAACTCATAATGCTCATTTTCTCTTGCCTCTAACTTTCAATTCAGTCGGTTTTTTTGTCATTCTTTTTTTTTCCCCATTTAACATCTTTATTGGAGTATAATTGCTTTACAATGGTGTGTTAGTTTCTGCTTTATAACAAAGTGAATCAGTTATACATATACATATATCCCCATATCTCTTCCCTCTTGCGTCTCCCTCCCTCCCACCCTCCCTATCCCACCCCTCTAGGTGGTCACAAAGCACCAACAATTCAATCTTTATTTTCTTGTAGAACTGTGGGAATAATGTGTACAATGTGATCTCATTTGTGTACATTAGATATATACACACACACATATAACAAGTATATGCGTAACAAGTTTTCTGGAAGGGTATATAAGATACAATTAACTGTGATTATCTTTAGAGGGACCTAATAACAGAAGCAGAGGATGGTAGAGACTATTTTTATATATAAGTTTCTGTATGGCTTATATTGTGATTTAAAAAAAATAAAAATGTAATTTAGAAGTTACAGTCTATGTCCAGAAGAAAAAGGCAAAAATACACTGTTAGTGTGGTATTTGCCACTTTTTAAACACTTAAATACCTATAAAAATTCATAAGAGAGAGTGAAAACTCGTTGAACTTTTAGGTGAACATCAAAGCAGTTTAGTAGATGAGTTGTATTATAAGCTTATTGTTACCCTTTTATTTCCATAAAAATCTGTTTTAAGTAAAATTTATAAAACAAAATACTGAAATATGTCAACCATATGAGTTAGGGCTAAGCTAAAAGCAGACCTTTATCATCCTCTTTCTCATATTAAGTCTGCCAAAAATTCTTCTCAATTCTTGGAATATGAATTTTTCTATCAATAGACATGTTCACCTTCTTAATTTCCCCTCCACATGTGACATACCTTACTTTGGACACCATAACCTGAATAGTATTGGAGTAGCCTTCCAATTAATAGTTCTCATTCCCACGATGTTTATCTCCTTAAATTTCTTATTTATTTATTTAAATTTATTTTTTTAATTTATTTTTGGCTGCATTGGGTCTTCATTGCTGTGCATGGGCTTTCTCTAGTTGCAGCGAGCAGGGCCTACTCTTTGTTGCAGTGTGCGGGCATCTCATTGTGGTGGCTTCTCTTTGTTGTGGAGCATGGGCTCTAGGCATGCAGGCTTCAGTAGTTGTGGCATATGGGCTCAGTAGTTGTGGCTTGCAGACTCAGTAGTTGTGGTACACAGGCTTAGCTGCTCTGAGGCATGTGGGATATTCCCGGACCAGGGCTCAAACCCGTGTCCCCTGTATTGGCAAGCGGATTCTTAACCACTGTGCCACGAGGGAAGCCCTCTCCTTAAATTTCTACATAACGTATTGTACCTCCTCACTGAGAATACACTCTTTAGGCATTTATTATCTTTATAATAAGTGAGATTATGTTTAAGAATTTAGCTCACAGGCCCTTCAATTCTATTTTCTGTCTCTTCTGGATCTGAACTGGCTTTCATAGGAATTATTTTTACTTTAAGGACAAATTTACATACACTTCTTAGAATTTCTTACATATGACCCACATTTGTAGGCTGCTCATATTTTGTTACCTCTAAAGTTGGTAGATATTTCAGTATTACTGAAATCTGTAGTTTCCACCAATCTAGTGCTTGTGTTCTGAGATGTTTCGAAAGGCAATAGTACAATGTATATGTAGGGATGAACCCATAAGAAAGCCTGAGCAAAACGGGGGTGGTGGAGTTGTTACACTTCTATCAGCATATAAGTCATGCTATTGCATAAGAATTTGTTTTAAAAAGAAAAGAGGGGGGCTTCCCTGGTGGCGCAGTGGTTGAGAGTCCGCCTGCCAATGCAGGGGACACGGGTTCGTGCCCCGGTCTGGGAGAATCCCACATGTGGAGCGGCTGGGCCGCTGAGCCTGCGCGTCCGGAGCCTGTGCTCCGCAATGGGAGAGGCCACAACAGTGAGAGGCCCGCATAACACACACACACACAAAAGAGGAATTTCGACTGCTAAAACAGAAGTTTTAATGAATCTCTGTCCCCTGGCCGTGGCCTTTCTTTCTGAACACTTTTTATGCATATAGTACCTATTACCTATTATAAGGTAATTTTATTTTATCACCTAGTTATCTTCTTGACCTTTAATTGAATTTTCATAGATTATGATTTGCTGTATCAATTTCATTTATTATTGTTAACAGAAGAAAGCAAAGTATTGGACTTAGATCACTCAGATTTAGGTTTGAGTCATTGATTTGCCACATATTAGCTTATGCGTCTTGAGTGAGCTGGTTTATTCTCTCAGCTGTAACAAAGGTTAATGTGAGAATTAAATCAGATACTGTAAGTGCAGCATCAAAACAGAGTTTTAATAAATGGTATCTAGTAACAGAAAAGATAGTAGTAGAAGTGATGATATTTAGCACTATTGTTTAAAACAATTGTAGCTTCTGGTTTTGTTTGCTAAGGAAAAGTAATTTCTGTAATTCTTCAAAATTGGTATGTGAGGTGTCCATCTTTCCAAAATGAAACATCAGTAAATAATAGGAATTTTAAAAATCATGAGTACATTTGCATGAAATCTTAAAAAGGAATGAAAATCAAACAGTATAATTATGTATTTAATTTTTAAAAGTTTTTGTTTAAAGTACCTATTAGGTTTTTTGTTTTAAGCACCTATTAGGTGCTTCACTTGAATTTATTTAATCCTTATGATAATTCTATGAGGTACCCATACTATTTCTACCTCTCTTTTACAGATAAGATAACAGAGAGGTCAAGTAACTAACTTCTGAAGGGTATACAACTAATAAGTGATAGAGTCAGTATTTATACCTTTCTAATTTCAGAGTCTCCATTCTTAATGCTGCCACATTACTTTTTAAAAATTATAGCACAGTATACTCTTCTGTGACACTCCAGCTTTGACTTGGTGATTTTTGATCCAGTAAAATACCTTATGACAAAACACCTGGGTTATAGTTTTTCTCCCCAATGGAAAATGTTGTTTTTTGTCATTGTAAGATGTATTTGATCATAAAAAATCTGAGTAATTAGATATATAGAGTGGGCTTTGGGGTAAAAGCATTATTAAAGTATCTATAATATAAAGAAACTTTTACTTCATTTTAAATCTAGAGCTTGTAGGAATGCCACATAGCCTCATTGAGTACCTTGAGCATAAAACAACTTAATAATTACTGACTAAGAATCAGGTATAAAAGGCCCTTATGGGTCATTTTTTTTTTTTTAGCATTAATCCTGATACTATAATGGTAGCTAATGTTTATTGATTATTTACTTTGTTTTGGGCACTTCCATGGTCACTGACCTCACTTAATCTTTTCATCAGTCTATGAAGGAGGTACTATTATTATATCTGTTTTACAGCTCATTAAACTAAGATTTAAAGAGGTTTGTATAATTGCCTAAGGCTTCACAGTAGTGACATAAGTGTATTATGAGTCTTCACTCCAAATTATTTTTGTTTTACAGCTCATAAAACAGCAGTATTTGAAAGAAAAATTACTGGGATCATGAAACATTCTTATAGTGAATTTTCTTTCTTCAGGTTCACAATATTCTTGCAGAAATGGTGATGGGGGGAATGGTATTGGAGACCAACATGAATGAGATTGTTACACAAATTGATGCACAAAATAAACTGGAGAAATCTGAGGTAAGAATGGAAAGTGCTTTAGTTGATGAAGGTAGTAAGCATGATCATAAATTATGCATGATTTGTAGCTTTCACTGTTTGTCCTTCAGTATCACCCTTTAGGTACAGCTGGTATGCTTATTCAATTTTAAAAAGAAGTGGAATATACACATTTTAGTATGTTAAATGTTCTGTGACCACTATCCACCAAATAGTTTTGTGTATTCTTTTAGCCACAGTCGTAATTGCTTTGGGTAATGAATAAAATTCCCAATTCTTGTTGCTTAAAAAAGAAATTATGAATAATGCAATCAATATTTGTCATTAAACCTTAGTCATTAATTATCAAGGAAGTCTTAGAACTGGTTTTCTAAAGATATATAAATTTAGTGTTTTATAAAACTATTTCTGCAAAAGGAAAGGAGAGAAAATGGAATTCTCATAAGGAAGTAGTGTTATAATGGGTGCTTAGTAGGCCTGAGTGCACATTGAAAAAAGAAATTTAGTGCTCTAATCTTTTAATTCTGGATCCTTCCCAAAGGTCACTGACAAGTTAGCTAAATCATACATTCCATATAATGATACACGTATTCATGGCTTTTATTGCATTCTAGAAGAGAAAGATTTGGTTAGTTATATACAGCTAACTTTGTGCTGCTAAATTGAGTGAATGAGGACCAACCAGCAGTTTTGCCTTTTGTAAAACTCTACTTTAGAATTATATGACTCTTCCCTCAATAACAAGGCTGAATATCAGTAACAGGTGCTGTAGCTGAGCCTCTCAAGTTTACATGATTTTGGTTGTTTCTTATTGCTATACAGAAATTTAGAAAGATGAATATTCTTGATATCTCATTCAATACTACACATGTTTGAGGATACTCTTACCTTTGGTATTTATAGTCATAATGCAGAAAACTAATTTTATTTATAATTATTAGTACAGTTATTTGGTTGACCTAAAGTAAATATTACTATAAAAGCAGAAAGATATTAAAAATATGCTAGCATTAATTTACAACAGGTGAGTTCTGAAGAATTTTTATCTTGTTGGCTTTTCAAAAGATCAGCTTAAAATGCTGTGCTCATTGGAATGGAATGAAACACAGGATGGTGGATAAATCTGAAATCTGAGGATTAGAAACAGTTGAAGTTTTGTATAAAAACATTTTCCAATGTTCTGTTTTAAATTAAAATAGTCCTTAATTTCTCTTTATCTCAAGTTATCATCCTCCTTGGTTTCCCAAAGGAGAGGGTTGTAATGGGGAAGAGCTTAAAATTATGACTCTTTTTAAGTAATTGTATATATTTTGTGTGTTCTACAGCCAATTTTTAAAATACTGATTTTTGAAAAGGAAAAACAAACTAGATTAATAGAGAAAATTTTGTTTTAGGACAAGGAAAAGGGCTAAGAATATTATTTAGTAGAGTTGGCTTGCAGTGTATTGTTCAATAGGGCAAAAGGTTTACCATAAACACTAAGCTATAGTTTTTAAAGTCTTAAAATGATAACTTGAAATTTATGTCTGTTAAACTTTGCTTTACAAAACTATATGGTTATAGATTTTAAATGCCAAGAGACAGTGATACAATCCATTAATAATTAGTCTGAAATGAGTGGATATGTGGTAATTTGTGAATTCCATGTAATCATCTGTAAAAATATATCGACCTCTTGTCTGGAATTATCACATTTCCAGGTATTTAACTCCTTTCCATTGGTGGTGCCCTTCCTCCCACCTGCCCACCTTTTCCTCCTTAGGTTTGCTATATATAATATTGACAGAAGTCATGAAGGACCTGTAATAATTACAAAATGGATATTTGCTTTTTGATTGTCCAGTAAAACTTTGTTAATGAGCCAGTTTGTTTTTAATCTATAAAGAACAGTAAAATAAAGAATTTACATTTTTAGTGGAAATAGTTATAAGAACATTATAACTTAAAGTCCTTTAACAGAAACATGCTATTTAAACGTGCTATTTAAAATGGTTTTGAATACTGGTGAATATTTGTTTTTCATCCACTGATTGTCTTTTAACATGTATAATCAATTGTTATCTGCTACCAAATTAGTTTTTCTTTTTCTCCTTTACAAAAAAAGTATGTTTTAAATCTGATTGATAAACTAACATATGTTTATCAAGTGTTTCTCTATATGTGATGTCTGCTAATATTTTCCTCATAAAGTAGGATTTTGAGTCACGGTGAAGCCATATAGTTCTGATCATACCTTAAGAAATTGTGTTTAAATAATGTTGATTTTATGTAATTTTTCAGCAATTTTCATATATTTTAAGTATGTTTGGAAGGCTACCAGCTTTATTCCAGACGCAGTGAAATGTCAAGAGTTTTCATATGGGTTCCTTTTCCATGTTATTTAAACTGGTTATATCTACCAAATATATGACTGCAGAATAATCCAAAATTATGTGAGAGCAAGCTATAAGCTTTTATTAATCTTACTCTTACAAAATTTTAGTTAAAATGTATTATGTAAGCAAAAAGCTACAAAGCAAATCTTAAAGTTCAGAATACCATGATTGATGAAAAGACCTGTTTATCATGTTTTAAAAATTAATTTAAGTAATGTTTAGAATATCATTTATCTTTTAAGAAGCCTGGATATAATTAAGATACAGCTTTTAAAATATAACATGGATGTATCGAGTCGCCTTTACTTTGTCAGAAATCAAAGATTTTATTATTTTATCTTAAAAGTAGTATATTTCTGGTAACAGTCAAAAGTGAACCAGTTTAATTCCCATTACCTAGACAGGTAGAAGCAAAGATCACCCAGATCTTTAAAGAGACGAGAAGCAAAGATATGCTCTGAATATATTTTCATCTATCCTGCTTTGATAGATAAATGGTTTACTATAACATTGGGATCTTGGGAAAGGAGGATTTAAGCTGGGAGGTTGGTGGGATTTGGGGGAAGTGTAAGAGGCACTCAGGAATCTGCCTAGGAGTAAAAGGACTCCCTGGGGGTGGAGGTAGAGGGGTGGGGTTGGGGAGACTTGTTAGCCTTTATGTATTTCATGTGATTTTCAAGATGAATAAATGGGTCTGAATTTAGTCACTACTTTTTAAAAGTCAGTCCTCTTTTTTCCGAACATCCTGATCTTTCTAGCTCTTTCCATTCTTCTCTCTTACAGACCTTTATCTTTCAATCTCCCAGACAGGACAGGTAGACAAGGTATTGCTGACTTTGAGAAAAATGTATTTTAACAAAGGGAAAGCAAAATGATGTCAAAGGCAATTAATTATTTAGGCCAGACTCAAAAATTCTTTGTGTTAATGAACCCATATAGTCCCTGTAGCCTATTTTCCATTCTAGTTTCTCCTTGTAGTTTATTCATCTTTTATTGGACTTAGTGTATTTTACTAGTATATCATTGATGTCATGTTTGTTCTGTTTTGTGTGCCTGCATTGTAAAAGGAAAGTTTAAGTTTTTTTGTTCTTTTTTTTTTAAACATTGTCATTTAACTGACAAATTACATTTGTAGAAATGACAATTTACTTTGTATGTAAATCAGAGTTTATTTTTAGCATCATATGGCAGAACCTTAATTTAACTCTCACAGATTTTTTTCCCCCATGTTTCTAAATTAGGATTCTAACATAAAATTGTATGCTGGGTTTTGGAAGCTGTGAATTTAAAAACCAAAAGCTGAACCTTTAGAGATTAGCATACAAAGTGGGAACCGGTAAAGGCTTAGGACAGTGACTGTTAAATAGTCACCCTCCCCCGACCTAATGGTTTTCAGTTCCAAAGTCTTAACAATTGCTTTTGCAGTTTTGACAACAGGTGAATATTAGAAGTAGCCAACAAAAAGTAAGATCAGAAATCTTCTAAAATAGAAATAAATACTCTAAAACATGGAATTAAATATATTGACCAAAATAAAATGTATTTTAACTGTAGCAACCTTCTGATATCCAAACATATCATAGTAAGACTCAATAAGGTATTGTAAACCCTGAAAATTTTTACAAAGCATATTGGCAAAAATTGGAAATGTTTTAAATAGACTCCAAGCCGTACAAAACTAAATTTTGTCTGCTAGTTCCTGTGCATTTTTCACACCATAAGTTACCTGTGTGAATTACTCTTTAAACATTTCCATGTAGAGATGGCGATGAACAACTTTTTTGTACAAAACCATTTCAAGAAAATGAAAATGTTCATATACTTCCATTTAAAAATTTCAAAATGAAAATACTTTATTGAGTGCCATGCAAGGAAAAAATGTGTAAACTTAACAAGTTAGATTAACCACTTTAGTAATTAGAAAAATGCCACTGGGAATTTGGCATTGCTTTTTAGACACTAAATTACTACTTTCTGGATGTGTTTAAGAAGCAGCAACATACAGGTAGCTTTACAGTTTCTTATCCCGAGTTAGTGGGCTATGTATCATGAAGCTAGGGACACCACTTTTGGACCCTGGATCTGTATTACTTTATCCTGGGAATTGAAAATACGTAATGGTCTCATTTACTCCATTGATCTCAATCACTGCCAGTTTCTATGTTCCAGTCTTCAATTTATGTTAAATTGCTTTTTCTACCAAAGAACCATCAATCACTTAGGTCTTATAACTTCCATCACTAGAACTAGTAATTTGCTTTTTTTTTTTAATCAAGTATCTATTTTCAAAGAATAGAGAAAAAAAAAAGCGGCCCTAAGATACAGATATTGGAAAGTCAGCTTGTGAGTTGGTTCTGCCCCTCTACTTTGACACACAGTTACTCTCTTATTCAAAATTATGATGAGGACCCTTGAGGTCACTTGTAAGGGTCAAAACTATTTATATTAAATCCATAAATGACATCGGTCTGCTATATTTATTTCACACAGATAAATCCTATGCTAGAAATTAAAACTGTAATTTAAGATTACATAAAATGACTAGTACTTGAAAGGTTTAAAAAATTTTAAATATTCTCATTTTGATAAAAATTTTCATAAAATGCCATAGTTCTTGCTTACTAGAGGACCGTCATCAGCATTTCTAATCTGTTTATAATTGCAGTATTAAAGCACTGCCTTTAAAGCAAAGAGCAAGCCTGTCCCCAGTTTAAAAGTTATTCTGCCTTAAATTCAGAAATTAAAATATTGACATTTTCTATTCTGCTCAAAGCATGCTTTCAAAACCTGCCATTATTTTGTTAATGATTTTGAGTCTGAAACCATTTAATACTGTGTTTATTAATGTTGATGTTCTTTCACTTTGCTGTTAGGTCAAAATTATGAATGTGCATATAGCAACTTCCAGCAGGATGGGTGGGTAAAGGTTTTAGTATGTACAAATTATTTCAACTACCATCTTATTATGCTATATATCAAGCTTGAAAAAATATTTTAAGATGGTAGGAAATTTTATGTGTTAGATGAAGTAAATATCTAGGTTCTTTCCTTTTCCCTTGGAGAAAGCTAATTGCTTATTGCATGAGGAAAAGGGAGTCTTCAGATTCTTTGAAATATGTTTTAGTAATGCTGCTTTTTCAGTTTCGCTTGCACATATTTTGTTTATTTTTGGGTCTGGCAATTTAAAAACAAAATCAAAACCAAATCATATCCATCCATTACTATCTTTGTGATTCAAGTGCTTGAAATTTCTGAGAGTATGTCTGTATAAGTCTTCTGTTTGGCCTCATTTTGGTATACTTGCAGACTTCATTTTGTTTTCTTTCTCTTAATTCTGTTAATTTATTTAATCTCATGGGAGAGAAAACATGACCATTCTTTTATATGCTGTACTTCATTCTTCCATCCGATTCATACTCTTAACTGCTTTGGATTCATGTATTTGTTTTTGTTAGTGGAGTTGCTGCAGTTTACCTGCCATGGTGGTGCTCAAGTATAACAACATAGATGGAAACAAGTTATTTCTCCAGTAGGGTTTCATTCTTTTTATTTCTCCTTTATGTCAACTGTGTAATCTTAAATCTATAAGAACTATGCTGTACTGTCAGAAGTATCTTATTTTTACATTTTAAATTGTACATACCACTAACAAGTCAGGTAAACTTAATTTCTGTAAATTTTAGTGTTCAAAAAAATTGTGTTTAATGAAAGTTATCTTGTTTTGAGTATATCCTACTAAAAAAAATCTTAACTAAGATGAAAATTCCTTTATACCTTTGTGTTGGCAAACTGATTTCCTAATGGCAAATTACCTCTTTTACATTTTATTCTTTAATAAAAATGTTTCAGACTTCACATTCATGGAAGTCTGAAACTGAAATGTGTTTTATAGCAGTTCTGGTGTTAACTACCTGAGTGACATGAAGTCTTTTTTTTTTTAAGCCCTGAGTTTTTGTATGTAAACATTGACAGCTCATTTAAGCATTTGAATAACGATCAACAGTCCTTCTCATATTTTTCTTTACATTTTATATTCTAAAGAATCTTATTTCTTAAAATGTTAGTTTAATTAAAACTTAATTGAAGTACACATTACAATTTTTAAATTTACTATCATTTAAATTTGTGACATAACTACACAAAAGTATTGAACATGCTTGAGAAATAATTTGATTCTCTTGATTCATTTGCGTGTTCTGAGTAGTTACCATCCTTTGCATGTCTATGGCTTGCTGCTTATGTTTAGAGAAATTGTAGTTTGTTGACTTAGAAACTTCTTTTGGTTTTACATAATATGAATTTGGCACATGTATGCTATTGAAATCAATTGCTATATTGACTTTATGTATTCTCATTAGCAGCTAACAGTCAACACCATCTGTGGTCACAAAGAAACGACTTAATCTAATGACATTTAACAGGATGAAGTTTTATTCTTTAGTTTAGCTGCTCATGGTACAGGGTATTATGGAAAAGAAGGCTTCTTGACAATGACATTTAATACTAAGAAAAGTATTTTTACTACTTATAAATGTTAACCATAGCATCCAGTAAAACAGACAGATGGACACACACATACACACCCTACCTTTTCTCTCTTTTTCTCAATAATAAAATCCTCTAATAATTCATGCCTTTTAAAATGTTTATAGTTAAATACCTTGTCATTACTTTTCGATAGCCTACTCATAATTAGCACCCTGTATAGAAATTCCAAAGTAGCAATAGTGGCAAATTGATTTTTTAATTAGAAAAATTATAAAATCCTTCTACTGGAAAAATGATACTTAGTTCCAGGTTATCTGTAAGTTTGTAAAATAATTTTTGTTCCCTTGGCAAACAACATACTTCCTAGCAAAAGGAAGCTCTTTGAATTAGAGTCTTCTCTGATCCTAAACCATTCTAAATTTTGGGAGCTAAACACTGAACTTGAAAAGATCAAGTTAAAGATCCTTTTGAATATGATTCATGCTACCCTAAATAATATTCATCTATATCTCCAACATCTTTTGGGGGGCAGTTGGAGAGAGGTAGGGTATAACAAAAACTGCATTGCTTCAGGTAGGTATAAATGTAGAGGTCAGTCAAATTTTTAGTTACACATCAAAAACAACTACACTCCATTAAATTATAAAAATTGAATTCTCCAACCCTATTCAGTCTTTAATTGGGTATGGAGTTTTTCATCCATATCACCCTTATCATTGCCTGTGTGGACTATATATTATTAAATACTATTTTACTGATTTTTCTATTATTTCCAATTCTAACTTGATAATCTATGGCTTTTATTTCATTGCTTAACAATGTTTGTATCCTTTATTCAGCAAATAGTTTACACTGGCCTATTTTGTATCAGTCAAGATTTTTCTCAGGTAACAGCTTTATTATTATTATTTTTTTAATTAACAAAAGAGGTAGGATTACATGAGAGAAAAAAACTAAATTACAAAAAGGGACATTAAAACTAATCTTTCTGATTACATGGACACTGTCTCATATATGTAATCTAAGCAAAGTAGAAGATTTGTTTTTGTTACTTAATTGCTTTTGTGCAAGATAATGTATGACACCGAATTCACATGTGTTTGTTGGCTTTATTACATAACCTGAATAAAAATTGGTGAAATCTAATTGGTATATAAATTAAAACATAAAAATATGAAGACTGTTGATATAGCTATTTGAGAAAAGTGATATATATGCATTTTTCTTTCTTTCTTTCTTTCTTTTTTTTTTGCGGTACGCGGGCCTCTCAACTGTTGTGGCCTCTCCCGTTGCGGAGCACAGGCTCCCGACGCGCAGGCTCAGCGGCCATGGCTCACGGGCCCAGCCGCTCCGCGGCATGTGGGATCTTCCCGGACTGGGGCACGAACCCGTGTCCCCTGCATCGGCAGGCGGACTCTCAACCACTGCGCCACCAGGGAAGCCCCATTTTTCTTTATTTTTAAGCATATTTTCTCTCAAAATTATTTCACAAATTATAAATTTTCCAACTAAGATGAAAGCCAAATATTGTACACTAACGGTATTGGAAATTTTAGAATTCATTTATTTATATATATCCTACCTTTTGCATTTATGCTCTTCTTTCTCTAAATTTGTATATTGTAAACTGAACATATGTTGAATCTACTTTATATGACAAAATTTTTTTAATCATTATATTTTTACTAATTCATTGAAGGGTTGGATTGATCCTCTTCTTGCAGTTTCATTTTTAGGCAGAACCATTCTCTTTGGATTGAGGCTTCACTTTATTATGTTTTTTTAATCTTTATTGAATTTGTTACAATATTGCTTCTGTTTTATGTTTTGGTTTTTTGGCTGCGAGGCATGTGGGATCTTAGCTCCCCGACCAGGGATCAAACCCGCACCCCCTGCATTGGAAGGCAAAGTCTTAACCACTGGACCACCAGGGAAGTCCTGAAGCTTCACTTTAAAAACCTGATTTTTTTTTTTAAATGTCCTAGAACTTTCCTAGAAAAGTTTAGAAGAGCCTCTACAATTTTAAAAAATAATTTTTAAAAACTTCATTGTTTTGAAATGTTTTAAGGGTTTAGCCCTAAGAAACTAAACGAACATGATTTACTACTTTCAGTTTTTATTTCACAGCATATATTAACAATAAATGACAGTTGAAAAGCAAAAACCCAAAATCTATCACAGTTGTTGCAAGAGATGTCTAATAAGGAAGCTAACGTAAAATATGCTTTATGCTTATATCATAAGTCAGTTAAATCAAAATATAGGTGAAGATCTAGCTTTGTCATTTGAATATTGTGTGTGATGTTTCCGTAGCACAGGTTAATTTGTATTTAAATCTTTACATTGTTATCATTGCATGTATTCACTGTATTTTTTAAGGTGTCAACTGTTTTCTCTTTATAGATTAGTATTTCAAAGTAACCATTCCATACCAATTCAAACTACCATCTGGTCTCTAAGCTTGTTTTATGAAACTCTTTTATCATTGTCCTCCAGCTTTAGTGTTTTTTGATGGGCTACACCTGAGCTGTACATTTTCTTTTTCTTTTATTTGCTTCTGTATACAGGCTGGCTTAGCGGGAGCTCCAGCCCGTGCTGTATCAGCTGTAAAGAATATGAATCTTCCTGAGATCCCAAGAAATATTAACATTGGTGACATCAGTATAAAAGTGCCAAACCTGCCCTCTTTTAAATAAAAAATTTAAAAGGCCACTCCCAGGTAAAATCCGGGGGAAATGTCATCTAAGTTTACCATGCAGTTGTTTACCAAAAATAGAGGAGGAGAGGCTTAACTTTTGCTCTTGGATTTAAGTCAAGGTACTGTATAGAAGTTATGTAAAATCAGTATGGAAGTTCATTGTTGCTTTTCTTGTTCAGTGATTTTGAAGAATTTGAGTAGTTACAGTGTGATTTTTTTCTTTATTTTCTAAACTGCATTCCTATGGCCACCTAAGGCATGCCTCTATGTATTGGCTACTACAGTATTTTGAAAAGTGTTTGGGACATTTCTTTAAATTATGTATAACCCAAAATGTTGGTGTTTTGTATGGATCACAAATACAGCATTCCTTAATTCTTTCTGTTATTTGTCAGAATTGTTATTTAAAGAACGAAGTATGTATTGCATGAAAACATTATGACCTTTTTCTCTTAGTTTAAATAAACTCCAAGGTAACTGGACTTCTAAAGCACCATTCTGTTTGCCTGGTATCTACTTTAGCAATAATTTTTTTTATGACCCTCTGACTCAACGAAGTAAATAAAAATATATTTTATCACTGTTAAGCAGCTGTTAATGTTGATTTATTTAATTTATACTTATATTTTTAATATTCAGAACCTCGTTATTCTAAAACTCAATTATTTCACAAGTCAAGAGTAGTGTATCTCATAGTATATTGTGTAGGATGAGATCTGGAGTGGGAGATGACAAATCTTTTTCTAAAATCCATATTGAGAAATTGCAAAATCTGTTTTATACACATAGGTTTAAGTCTTGCATCTGATCCCTTCTTGCTGAGATGATGAAAAATAATTTCATAGCAAATACTTAGTTGCTTTTGAACACAAAACCCTTTGGGGCCCCACTTGTTTCATCCCAAAGTCAAAACTTTCTTAAGTCCTAATACTCTCATATTCTGGTTTCTCATAATTTGCCCACATTTTCTTATTTAATCTTATCTTGGGATCCATGAGTGGGATTCTTCTTCCAGTTAGACTAAGGTTTTCCTTCTAGTTCTAGTCCTCCCTCCCCAAATATTATTTTTTGAAACATTTCCTTAGATGTGTGGCATGTATGAATTTTACTCCAAGCTCTGGGGTGTAAGAAAAGTCACTATTTTTTCTAAATAAAATTAATCTGACTCTAAGCCCCATCCTACTGAGGCAACAGGAAACTCAGTCTGTGATTATTGGGATTTCCATCAGTTCAGAGATGTATAAAAGTCCTAGAGGAAGGTTGTGCAAAGCAGAACATGCAGGGAGGTCCCTGGTCTTCAGTCATTTGAATGTGCCAGGTGAACAAGTCCCTGTCCTCATGGACATATATGCAGTACCACACTTTTCTCTTTTCCCTTTTTTTGGGGGGTGGGGGTGGATTATGGAAAGATTTAAGTTTTGATTTGGTTAGAACGTACCAAAATTAGGGAAACTTCTGGGCCGGATCATACTCTAACCTCAAGAAATAGTCAAAAGGGTTTCATCTTTTACTATATTCTAGTATGAAAAAGAAAACCCAGTCATGTGCAAATGACAGAAGTAGGCAAGTCATAGGAAACTAAATCTCAGTGACCACTAAATATGTAGAGATGCTTAATCTCACTAGTAGCCAGGGAATGCAAGTTTAAAGGACAATTAGATTTTATTTTCACTTGTCATATTAGCAAAAATTAGAAGGGGTGACAGTATCCAGTGTTGGAGAGGATGTGAGGAATAAGAACTGTCATACATTGCCCGTGGGAATGTAATTTACTGTAACTTAAAAAAAAAAAAGAATATGCCAAGTTCTGTGAAAATTTTTAAAAATCAAAAATACACATATCATACATACACTGTGACTCACTTTGGGAACTCTCTATTCTCTTAGCATTCCTGGGTATCTTTATATACAAAGGTCATTATTTCATCAACTTTTTAAAACAAAATAATAATAAACTGGAGATATCTTAAATGCCCACCAGTAAGGAAATGTTGAATACATTATTGTAACTACCACACTAGTTGTAATAGCAAAAGACTGGAATGACCCAAATGTCCATTAGAAGGAGATTGGTTGAAAAGCTGGATTACATCCACATTATGGAGTCCTATGAAGCTATCAAAATGAAAAATAACTCTCTGTATTGCTGAAAATTGATCCCTAGAATAAAATGTTAAGTGAAAAAAAATCAAGATGGAAGAAAGTATATTGATGGTGTGTGTATTAGTCAGGGTTCTCCAGAACCAGTAGTAGTAGTAGTAGTAGTAGTAGTAGTAGTAGTAGTAGTAGTAGTAGTAGTGTGTGTGTGTGTGTGTGTGTGTGTGTGTGTGTGTAATGAGATTGACATTTAACTCAGTAGACTGAGTAAAGCAGATTGCCCTTCTTAATGTGGGTGGGCCTCATCCAATCAGTTGAAGGCCTGCATAGAATAAAAGGGCTGACCCTCATCCAAGTGAGAAAGAATTCCTCCTGCCTGACTGCCTTCAAACTGGGATGTTGGCTTTTTCCTGCCTTCAGTCTTGAACTGAAACATGGGTTCATCCTGTGTATCAAACCTGCCAGCCTTCAGACTGGAACTATACCATCAGCTCTCCTGGTTTTCCAGGCTTCAGATCTGGACTGGGACTCCATCTTAGGCTCTCTGGGTCTCCAGCTTGTCAACTCACCCTGCAGACCTTGAGACTTATAAGCTTCCATAATCACAGGGGCGCATTCCTTATAATAAATCTTTTTAAATAAAATCATCAAGTTGGTGATTTTGTTTAAATAAGAGATTTATTATAAAACTCAAAGTCTGAAGGCAGGAAAGTGCCAACGTCCTAGCTTGAAGGCAGTCAGTCAGGAGGAATTTCTCATACTTGGACAGAGGTCAGCCTTTTAATTCTATTCATGCCTTCAACTGTGTGAGGCCCATCCACATTATGGTGGGCAATCTGCTTTACTCAGTTTACTGATTTAAATGTTACTCTCAACCAAAAACACCCTCACAGAAACACCCAGAATGTTTGACCAAATGTCTGGGCACGCGTGTGCCCCAGTCAAGTTGACACACAAAGTTAACCATCACAGTATTCTATCAGTTATCTAAGAAAAAGGGAGAGTGAGTGGTGTGTGTGTTGTGTGTACTTCTAAATGAAAGGATAAACCATATATATATACACACATACATACATACACATATATACAACATATATATTATATATATAGTGAGAAGGAGGAAACGGCAGAAGTGTGGGGATAGAAGCTAGACTTTTTGGAATGTACCTTGTTTTGAAATCTTGTAAATATTTTAAGTAATTAGTAATCAAACTTAAATTTTAAAGAAGTAACCCCTAAAAATTAAAAAGCAAAGCAGATAAATTGAAATATGTGATGAGTTGGTGGCATAATCAGCCAAAGGGAAACTGCTTCACATGACTTTAAAACTCTTGACTGTACACCACTAAAGACTAAAAGACCTTCCCTGCCCACCCCCCAAATTAAATTGTTTTCTGTAATCCTGGTATTGGTGATATTTTAAAATTCCGAGGCTGTTCATGTGGACTCTGGGGTAAAGCAGAGGAGAAGGTGCCTCGGTGCCTGCAGTGGATGCTCTGGCATGCATCCTTTAGGACTGAAGCACTCATTTCCTCAGCTGCTGGCAGTGTTGGTGGCTAAGAGCACTCAGCTGAGTTGCTGAGAATTGCCACCAGCTGAAGGGAGCTACTTCGCCTGAAGTCACGACTCCTCAACAAAGACATCCTACATCCAAGTTATAAAAGCCCAGCCCACTTGGCTGAGGCAGGACAACTCGGAAAGGCCATCCCAGCTCCAGTGCTACCCATGGGATCAGCTAAAGCCTTTGTCATGACTGCATTGCAGTTTAACTCTTCCCTCTGCCTCATCCTACTTCCTTTAGATTTCAGGCTTTGAGCCCAATGGCATATCACAGTGATTAGCTTGCATCCAAATCACTGTCTCAGTCTGGTTTTCAGGGAAGCCCATCTAAAACAGTTAGAGCCAAGAATGGTCTGAGGAAGCAGATTCCAAAATGAGATTTTGGAGCTAGACCATCCACTGGCAGGCTGGCAACAGAAGACCATGTTACTGGTGGCAGGTGGAGCATGGTTCACCACTAGCGTGCCATAGCAGTGTAATTGTTGAAACTTTCACTGATGGTGAACTGGGAATGCCTTGGTAGGGACAGTGTCTCAGGCATTTGAGAAATATAAGAGAACTAGTAATTATGAAGAGTATGGAATTGGATGGCTGTTCTTACAGGCATTCATTCCATTAGAGAAATGCTGAGGGTGATTAATTACCAATTAAAGGCTATGTATGAGGACCAGAAGGGCTTCTTAACAACGTATAAAAAGACTTTCATCTCTTGCAGCTGGAGGACAGAAAAAGCTGAGGATCAGGCCCAGGCCTTAACTGTAAGATTGGCAAAGTTCAAGAGAAGATTGGATTCCAGCCTCATCATGTCTGCTAAGCCAAGGTCAGGGCAAAAGTCTTGGATACGGACCTATAGAAGTAGCCCACTTCTTCCCGTTAAGCTACCACTCACTCAGTCCCTTCCTCCTCCTTGCTTGGAGAGGATGCAGAAGCTTCTGCCTTGCAGGTTAACATGCACCCTCCTCAGGATTTGCCTCCCCTGCTGTGATCACCAAGCCAGTTGGGTCGAGACACAACATAATTGGGCCAGGGAAGTGCTAGGGCTGCCAAAGTTGTTGCAGAACCTTGCCAAAATAAACCTGGAAGAGCCAAGAGAATATATTTGGGCCTGGATCCTGAGGGTTCTGTCTTAAGGGGGAAGGAACATAAAGCTGGATGAGGGAGAGTGTTTTATATGTAAGCTCTCCAATGAGAGAACATTTAACACTGGCGGGGACCTGAGGAGACAGTGCTGACACACTGCTAGGGTAGTTCTTGGAAGCTTGGAGAAAGGCTGAGCCACTACACTTGGCCCAGCTAAGTGAAGTATAACAGAACCTCCAAGCAGACAAGGGGAAGAAGAGATTACAAACCTTAGAGAAGTGTGTGGGCTAAAGTGAATATACTGTGTAAGGCAAGACAGCCTGGAAGTTCCTCCATTTACCAAAGCAGTAAGGAATATGTCACTGTTTATAGGGACACTGGCATCATTTAGGAACTCAGTAGTGACTGTCTTCTGAAGGCCAGGACTTAATAGTAGGAAATGCTGCCACAGAGCTGGGTGCCCTGATAACAGTGGGGATGATGAGATCGTGAAATAATAGATGCCAGGTTGTGGCATTTAACCAGGAGGTGCATAGTGGGTTAATTATCTTAATGAACTGCAGGGTCAGAGTGGCAACCAAAGATCCTGATCCACAGTGAGCTATAGAGATGGTTAATGGAACGAAGCTTCGGTAGATACAAGGTAGGTGGTCAGCCAGTAAGGGCGTTGCCCAATCTAGATAATCTAAAGAAGTAAAAAATGGATGATCAGGAGATTGAGAGCAGCCACCACAATAAAATCATTACTTTTGTTCCAGTTTCTGGTCCTGAGCCAGTTCTCAGACCCAGAACTCATTGATTGACAGAAGGACCAAATCTCCAGGAGTAAGGACCCTGCACACCATGGCAAGTGCATATTATTAATGATTTTTCAACTACTTCCTTAAAGGGACTTATTTACTTGGATAACCATACACTGGGAAATGGAAAATACCCAATGTTTTGAGGATTTTGGGGCACAGTTTCCAAGCTGACACTGTTAGCTAGGGACCAAATATCATCATTTGGTCCCTGCCCCCATTACAGTGGGAGCATATGGGGGCTAGGTAATAAATTTAGTCCTGGCCCAGATATAGCTCATAGTGAGTCTGCCAGGTCTACAAATCCACCTATTGGTTATTTTTCCCCATACGCGAATATAACTGGCATGGACAGTTATCTGTGGCATAAGAGCTATTATAGAAAGAAAGACTTAAGTGGAAGCTTTGCAATTGCCCCCATACTCACAGCCAAGATAGGAAATAAATGATATTGCGTCTTGGGGAGGAGAGAGATTAGTATGACACTTAAAGACCTAAAAGATTTTAAAATGGTGGCCTCCATCACATACCCATTTATTGACCAGTTCCCTACAGGTGGATCCTGGAGGATGACAGTGGACTACTGCAAACTGGACCAAGTTGTAGCTCTAATTGTAGGTGTTGTACCAGATGTGGTATCTTTGTTAGAGAAGATTAACAAGGCCTCAGATAGATGGTATATGGCCATTGATCTGGTAAATGCCGCCTTCTCCATCCCTGTTAGGTGGGAGGACCAGAAAGTTCACATTATGGATACACAGCAGTGTACTATGAATATTAACTCGCCCTCAGAACATAACGTAGTCAGAAAGGATCTGGGTCATCTGGATATACTATGACATTGGTCCACATTTTGATAACATTGTGTTACTTGAACTGGATGAACAAGGAGTTGCAAGCACATCGAAGCCTTTGGTAAGATACATGCCCTCCATGGGTGGATGATAAGCCCTGTGAAGATTCAGGGCCCTACCACATCAGTGAAGTTTTTAGGGATCCGATGATCTAGGATATGCCAACCTATCCCTTTCAAAGTAAAAAACAAAGTATTGTATTTCACATCTCCCCCACTCAGAAGCAAACACAGAGGTTGGTGGGAGTCTTCAGGTTCTGGAGGCAGCCTATTTTATACTGGGAACACTATTCCAACCAATTCATACAAACAGCTTCTAGATTTGAGTGAGACCCAGAGCAGGAAAGGGATCTGCAGCAGGTCCAGCCTGCAATGTAAGTGTCCCTCCCCCTTGAACCATACTCCCTGACAGACCCAATGATATCAGAGCTGTTAGTTATGGCAAAAGATGCCATGTGCTGCTTATGGCATGCCCCAGTTGAACAATTACAACATAAACCCCATTGCAGTCAGACAATGCCACCTGTAGTGGAAAACTACACGTAATTTGAAAAACAGTTCCTCGGGTACTCCTGGGCCCTGGTTGAGACAAGCATCTGATCATAGAAGTGATCATACATCCAGAACTGAGCTGGGTTCTGTCAGAGTCACAAAATCATAAGGTTTGGCAGAACTAGCAACAATCTGTAGTAAGATGCAAGTGATAACATGGGAAAGAATGGAGCCAGAGGGCATAAGTAAGCTGCACAACTCCTGATTCCAATTTCATTCTCCACTGTTGACCACTGCCTCTCCTTCAGCTCCAGGGAAAGATTATAGTGTGGAGAAATCCAGTGGACAGAACTTTGGGTTATATACGTGGGCATCCACTCTATGTGAGGATAAAAGTGGCCCAAGGACTCACAGGCAATACCTAATGACTTGTTTGGTTAGCCAAAGTCTTGGAAGAGAAAGATTGGAAGATCAAGGACAAGGTTTGGGGAAGAGGCATGTGGATAGACCTATATAGGAATAAGCATGAAAATATGAAGATTTTTGAAACATGTGTTACCTATAGAAATCATCTGAAGAGACGCTATACTGCCAAATAGAATGACTCAGCACAGTGTTATTGTGCTTCTGTTATTGGCCTCAGTGTTGATACAATGGGAGCTGGAATGGAGTATCCAGGGATTGAGGGCTACACGTGGGCCCAGCAGCATGAACTCCTACTCATCAAGGCTGATTTAGCTACTGCTTGTGTCAAATGTCCTAACTACCAGTAACAGAGACCAATGCTGAGACCCTGATACAGCACCTTCCCTTGAGGAGACCAAGCAGCCACTTGGTGGCAAGCATTTAATTTTGGGCCCCTTCGATTTTAGAAAGGGGAGTGAATTAATCCTGATCGAATTGACACATATTCTGGATATGAGCTTTTGTTTCTTGGCTGCATGACCTCAACCAACATTGCTATGGAAGGATTTACAAAGGGTTTGATCAACCTACATGGGAGCCCACATAGCATCACAAAGACCAAGGAATCTACCTTCCAGTAAAGGAAGTGCTGCAATGAATGCAGAACCATGAGATGAACTGACCTTGTTATATGCTGCCCAACTGAAGCTGCTGGAGTGATAGGGAGAGTAATGGTCTTTTAAAAAGGCGTACCTGAGGCACTAGGTGCCTAAATTGACAACCGTTATATGGTGCTCTGTTCCCAACAAGTAGACCACAGGGGTCCAGGCACCAAGGGGTAGAAGTAGGAGTGGCTCGACTTACACCACTCCCAGTGACCCACCAGGGGAATTTGTGTCACAAACTCTAGGATCTATGGTACAGAGGTCTTGGATCCCAGAAATGCTTCCTCCAGGGGTGCAACAAGAGTTGTATTCACCTTTAATCTACAGCAGCCCTCCATTCATTTCAAGATGCTCATATCAAAAGATCTTGTTGGCAAGGAAAAGAGTCCTTATCCTCCATTCCTCCATAGCTTATTGAAGTCTGACCAAAATAAGTGTCTTTCAGAGCACCAAAAATAATAGCTGTCATGACTCGTGTAGTGAAAATCACAGCTATTTGGGAGATAGGTTTCATTAGGACTCTGTTGCTGGTGTTGCAGCTGCTGACTTAGCACAGCTCACTCAGTGTGATTCCAAAATCAGATGTTAAAATATATATATATATTGTGTGTGGAGAGGGAGAGAGAGATCAAACTGAAGAGTAACCAGTTATTGCAGGTGAAGAAGAGGTGTGGTTACTACCCATGTAAGATCACAGAAATTGGAGAACATAATTTCTATGTCAGAATTACCTTCTGTAATAGATCGATACCTAAGAATTGATAGGGAGTGACGTCAGCATCATAGCAATGTAAGATGTTGCTGTTTTCTCTCCCCGCTTTTTAGCAATTAATTAGACATCTCTCCATGAACAAAAGTGCCTCCTGGGGAGCTGTGGGACCTACTACCTTACACCAAGGGACCTGGGAGGACTTTCACCTACTTGTGCTTCCAAAAATAGACAAACAGACATGGTAAGGGCTGCAGACCCAAGGGAGTCAGCGAGCCTGCCCCACAACCTGCTCACTCCAGTAGGGGAAAAACTTGGAGAGTACTGGCCTATTCAGATACCCAGGAGCAAGAGGATTTTGTACAAGTCCAGCCTGCCTGAGGGGAGATACCAGTACACCATAAAGACGGGAAGGATAAGAGTTTGTACACAGTGGAGAGGAAGGGACTCTCCCAGAGCCCCCTTCCCCATTCAGGGCAATGCCTACATAGGGCTAAGCTGTCAAGTATTGGTGACCTCTCCTGTGGAGGAGGTGGAAAGCTGTGAGTGAGTGCCCAGCTAGCCCAGTTTTGTGGGTTACAGCCAGAGAAACCCATTTCTCTCCAGCAGCACCCAGAGTACTGAGGTGGGACCTCCATGACTGGGGAGAGGAAGATAAAGGGAAGGAAACAGATAAGAATATCAAAAGGCATTAAGGAGGTTCCTGCTGACTACTTCAGCACTTCAGCAGGAAGTCACCCTCAAGCTTTCGGGATTATCCCACTGGAAAATCCTACCACTGGGTCCATGGGCACCCCCATCACCTGGAGTGCTAAACCCACACTCCTACCCGTGCCCCTCCTCCCCCCACCATTCTGTGGATGGATCCTTATGGGTGCTCCAGAGTACAGAGATGAGAGAGCAGGTCCAGTAATCAGAGTGCTCTTAGAAAAATGGACCAGGGAGAAACTACAAACTAGAGCTGTAGCACCACCTTCTGGAAGACATAAGAGGTTTCCAGCAGTCAGCCTGGTGAGTTATAAGAGTAAGAAAAGATATAAAATCTTAAGAATTCTGCCACCTCAAGAGGGAACAGGAGAGTTGAGCAGGTCTACCCTCAAAAGTTGAGGAAACCCCAGATATAGCAGCACCAGTGATCACTGCCCCATCTGAAGGCAACCAATAAAGATTTAAGGAGTTGTCTTCTACTTCAGATGGAAAAACAGCAACACAAAAATATAAGGAACCTGAAAAACCAAGAAAACATTTCACCCCTAAAATGAATAATTCTCCAACAACTGAGCTCACAGCTAGGGAAAACTGATCTAGCTGATAAAGAATTCAGAATAGCTGTTTGAAGAAATTCAGTGAACTACAAGAAAACACAGAAAGATAGTTCAGTGATATTAGAGGGAAAATACATGAACAAACAAAATGAAATCTTGACCAAAGAGATACAAATCATAAAAAACAACCAAACAGAAATTCTGGAGCAGGAGAGTGAATGAAAAGATTACAATAAAGAACATGGGTAGCAGACTAGATGGAAAATAGAATTAGTGACTTAGAAGGTAGGAATTTAGAAATAAAGTGAACAAAGAAATATAATGGAAGTGAACAAAGAAATATAATAAAAAAGAGCAAAGAAGTGAACAAAGAAATATAATAAAAAAGAGCAAAGAAAGCCTGAATGATCTATGGAACTCAATCAAAGGGCAAATATTAGAATAGTAAGTGTTTCAGAAGGAGAAGAGATAGAGAAGGGGACAGAGTTTATTTAAAGAAGTAATAGCTGGAAACTTCCCAAATGTGGGGAACGACTTGGACATCCATGTTCATAAAGCTAGTAGATCACCAATTTACAAATGTAGGCATAAACAGAAGGAAAAAAGAAACTGGAAATACAAAACAACCAGAAAGAAATCATTAGGATGGCAATAGTAAGTCTTTACATATCTTTAATTACTCTAAATGAATTGAATTCACCAAGCAAAAGACACAGAGTAGCTGAATGGATAAAAACACAAGACCCAACTTTATGCTGCCTACAGGAGACTCACTTCAGCTTTCAGGACACACATAGGCTCAAAGTAAAGGGATGGAAGAAGATACAAGGAGAAACTCAAAAGAAGTAGAATAGCCATAGTTATATCAGACAAAGCAGGCTTTAAGCCAAAAACTGTAACAAGAGACAGGGTCATTATATAATGATAAAGGTGTCAATACATCAAGAAGATATAGCAGTCATAAATATACACACCAAACATTGGAGCACCTAGATATATTAACCAAATACTAAAAGGTCTGAAGGGAGAAAGAGACAACAAATGCAATAATAGATGTCAATACCCCACTTTGAGCAGTGGCTAGATCATCCAGACAGAAAATCAACAAGGAAATGTTGGAATTGAACCATATTTTAGACCAAATGGACCTAACAGACATATATAGAACATTCCATCCAGCAGCAGAAAATACATTCTGGTAAGTTCACACAGAACATTCTCCAGATAAATCATGTGAAAGGACAAAAACAAGTCTTGGCAAATTTAAGAAGATTGAAATCATACCAACTATTTTTCCAACCACAGTGGTATAAAATTAGAAATCAATAACAAAAGGAAAGCTGGAAAATCTACAAATATGTGGAAACTAAACAACACACTTCTGAACAACCAATGGGTCGAAGGAGAAATCAAAAGGGAAATAAAAAAATATCTTGAAACAAACAAAAAAGGAAACACAACATACCAAAACCTATGGGATGCTGCAAAAGCAGTACTGAGAGGGAAGTTTATAGCAAGAAATGCATACATTAAGAAATTAGAAAGATCTCAAATAAATAACCTAACTTTACATCTCAAAGCACTAGAAAAAAAAGCAAACTAATCTTAAAGTTAACAGAAGGAAGGAAATAATAAAACCAGAGTGGAAATAAATAAACACCAGAAAAAAACAATAGGAAAGATCAATGAAACTAAGTACTGGCTTTTGAAAAAGATAAAATGTACAAACCTTTAACTACACTAAAGAAACCTTTAGCTAGACTAAGAAAAAAAAAAAGAGAGAGAAGACGCAAATAAGTTAAAATCAGAAATGCAAGAGCAGATGTTACAACTGATACTACAGAAATACAAAAGGTCATAAGAGACTACTATGAACAATTATATGCCAACAAATTAGACAGCCTAGATAAATTCCTAGAAACACATGCCTTCCAAGACTGAATCAGGAAGAAATAGAAAATCTGAATGGCCCAATTACTAGTAATGAAACTGAGTTAGTAAAAACAAAACAAAATAAACAAAACAAAACAAAAACCCTCCCAACAAACAAAACTCCAGTACTGGAGGGCTTCACGGAGGAATTCTACCAAATATTTAAAGAAGTCCTAACACCTATTCTTCTCAAACTATTCCAAAAAATTGAAGAGGAGGGAGCACTTCCAGACTCATTACATGAGGACAGCATTACCCTGATACCAAAGCCAGATAAGGACACTACAAGAAAAGAAAACTATAGATCATTATTTCTGATGAATATAAATACAAAAATTCTCAACAGAATATTAGCAAAGTGAATTCATGAACACACTGAAAGGATTATACACATGACCAAGTAAGATTCATCCCCCTAGGATGTGAGGATGGTTCAACATACGTAATTCAATAAATGTCTTACACCACATTAATAGAATGAAAGATTAAAATCACATGATCATCTCAATAAATGCAGAGAAAGCACTTGACAAAATACATCTTTTCATGGTAAAAACCCTCAACAGATTGGTTATAGAAGGTACATACTTCAGCATAATCAAGACTATATGACAAATCCACAGGTAACATTATAATATTATACTCAATGGAGAAAAATTGAAAGCTTTTCTTCTAAGATCAGGAACAAGACAAGTATATCCACTCTCACCTCTCTTGTTCAGTATAGTACTGGAAGTCCTAGCTAGAGCAATTAAGCAAGATAAAGAAAGAAAAGTCATCCAAATCAGAAAGGAAGAAGTAAAATTGACATTATTTGCAGATTATATGATTTTATATATAGAAAATCACAGAGACTCTATGAAAAAATTGTTGGGACTAATCAACAAAGTCAGTTAAGTTGCAGGATGTAAGATTAACATACAGAAATCAGGTGCATTTCTATAAACTAAAAATCTAAAGAGCTGAGAAAGAAATGAAAATTGTCCCTTTTACAATAGCTTCAAAAACAATAAAATGCCTAGGAATAAATTTAATCAAGGAAGTCAAAGATTTGTAGAATGAAAACTCCAAGACTTTGTTGAAGGAAACTGAAGAAGACACAAACAATTGGAAGTTTGTGGATTGGAAAAATTAAAATTGTTAAAAAGTCATCTATGTTCTGACTGTTTATTTTTCACCATTGCTAGAGTATAGTGCACTTTGATTTACTTTTATGTCACTAATTAGCATCTTTTTTATTTTTCTTGGCAGTGTTGGATCTTTGTTGCTGCACGTGGGCTTTTTCTCTAGTTGTGGCAAGTGGGGACTACTCTTCGTTGCGGTGCGTGGGCTTCTCATCGCAGTGGCTTCTCTTGTTGCAGAGCACGGGCTCTAGGCGCACGGGCTTCAGTAGTTGTGGCTCACGGGCTCTCGAGTGCAGGTTCAGTAGTTGTGGCGCACAGGCTTAGTTGCTCTGCGGCATGTGGGATCTTCCCGGACCGGGGTACGAACCTGTGTCCCCTGCATTGGCAGGAAGATTCTCAACCACTGTGCCACCAGGGAAGTCCCAGAATCTTTTCATTTCAACTTGAAGAATCCTTTCAGCATTTCTTATAAGGCAGGTCTAGTGGTGATGAATTCCCTCAGTTTTCGTTTGTCTGGGAAAGTATTTCTCCTTCGTATCTGAAGGGTAACCCCTGGATAAAGTATTCTTGGCTGGCAATTTTTACCTTTCAGCTCTTTGAATATGTATTTCACTCTCTCCTGTCCTGTAGCATTTCTGCTGAGAAATATGCTGATAGCCTAGTGGGAGTTCCTTTGTAGGTTACTTTCTTTTTTCCCCCTGGCTGCCTTTAAGATTCTATCTTTATCATTGATTTTTGACAATTTCGTTATAATGTATCTTGGGAAGTTATTTTTGCATTGAGATAATAGGGTGTTCTATTAGCTTCTTGGACTTGTATGTCCAATTCCTTCCCCAGGGGTTGGACATTCTCAGCTCTTATTTCTCTAAATACACTCTCTGCTCCCTCCTTCCACTCTTCTCCTTCTGGTAGACCAATTATTCTTTTATTTGTTTTTCTCATCATATCTCGTAGTTCTCATAGGGTTTCTTTACTTTAAAAAAATCTTAGTTTGTCTTTACTCTTCTGATTCATTTCTACGTTTCTATCCTGTGGGTCGCTAATTCCTCTTTGATCTTTCTGCATCTTTTCCTAAATTCTCTAATGTATTCTTTATCAGATTCATTGACTTTTTCAGCTCCAGAATTTTTGTCTGGTTCTTTTTTAAAATGTCCGTCTCGTTGGTAAGTAACTCCTTCTATTCATTCATTTTACTCCTGAGTTCATTTAATTGCCTTTCTGAGTTTTCTTGTAGCTCATTGAATCTCTTCATAACAGCTGTTTTGAATTTTTTATCAATTACATTGCAGTATTCTGTGCCTTTGGGTTCAGTTGCTAGAGAATTATTGTTCTTTTTGTTATACCATATTACCATGATTTATCTTAGTGATGAAATGTGCCTCTGCTGTTGCATTTGAAATACCACACACCTTTCTTTACTTTGTTCAGTTTAACAGATGGGCAATTAGAAACTTCTGTTTTCCACACGGTGGCGCCGTTGGTCAAGCTTTTGGCTCCCTTTACCTGAACTAGCTCTGGGGTTGCACTTGGGAGCACCTGGTTAAAACAAACAAACTGGCATGGAAAAAGCTAGCAGCAGAGTAGGGTGTAGTGTGGGCTTAGCCCCTGGGGCTTTCTGGGTGCCCATTGCCCAGTAGGAAGTTCCTCAAGTTGGGGTTGAACCTCCTGCTGAAATCTTGAAGCCGGCAGCAGGGCACTTGTTCCTTTAATGGTCTTTGATATACTTGTCTGCCTCTTTTCCTTTCCTCCCCTCCACCCCCCTCAGTTACAGAGGTTTTTCCTCAGAAATCCATGCTGCTGGAGAGAAACAGATCCATCCTCCTGTGACCTGTGCAGCCCAGTGGTCAGTCACGCACACCTTTTTGCTCTCCACCTCCTCTGTGAGGGAAGTCACTATTGCTACTGCTGGGAAAGCCCAGAGCATGTCGTGTCACCCTGGGGAAGGAGGGCTGACTTCTTGAGATTCTCCTTCTCCTCTGCCTCCAAACTGGTCTCTCTCCTGGTCCAACGACATGCCTGATTCTCCTGCTAGCCTGTCTGGACTTCCACAAATTCTCTGTCTCCCTTGCATGTCTGCCTTGTTTTGCATTCACTAGTCTCCCCTCCCCTCCCCCACCCCACCCTCTGTGTTCTGCTGTAATGTGAAGAAGCGCGTTTGTTTGGTTGTGAATAACTAATTTGTTGCAAATAAAAGGGGAAAGAAAAAAGGGACAACTCATGCCACCATGATGCTGACATCAACCCCCAACCCCAAAGCCATTCACAGATTCAACTCAATCCCTATTAAAGTTCTAATGACATTTTCCACAGAAATAGAAAAAAAAAAATCCTAAAAGTTGAGTGGAATCACAAAAGACCGAAGCAATCATGAGAAAGAAGAACAAAAGCAGAGGCATCACACTTCCAGATTTCAAACTGTATTACAAAACTATAGTAATTAACAGTATGGTACTGACATAAAAATAGACACATAGACCAATGCAACAGAATCAAGAGCCCATAAATAAAGCCCTGCATGTACAGTCAACTAATATTTGACAGGGGAGCCAAGAAAAACCAGTGGGGAAAGGACAGTCTCTTCAACAAATGGTGCTGGCAAAACTGGATAAGCACATGCAGAAAAATGAAACTGGACCCTTTCTCCAACCACTCACAAAAATTAAAATGGATTAAAGACTTAAACATAAGACCTGATATTATAAAATTCCTAGAAGAAAACACAGGGAATAAGCTCCTCAGTGTTGGTCTTGGCAATGGTTTTTGATACCAAAAGCACAAACAACAAAAGTGATAATTGACAAGTGGGACTACAACAAATTTTAAAGCTTCTGCACAGCAAAAGAAACAATCAGCAAAATGAAAGGCAACCTACAGGATAAGAGAAAATATTTTCAAACTACATATCAGGTAAGGGGTTAATATCCAAAATATATAAAGAATTTATACAACTAAATAACAACAAAAAAAAAACCTGATTAAAAAATGAGTAGAAGAACATTAAGTATACATTTTTCCAAAGAAGACATCCAGATAGCCAACAGGTACATGAAAAGATGCTCAGCATCACTAATCATCAGGGAAATGCAAATCAAAACCACGATGAGGGAGAAAGTGGCCAAGATGGCAGAGTAGAAGGACCCTAAGCTCACCTTCTCTCATGAGCTCACCAAAATCACAACAATCTGCAGAACAACCATCAATGAAAAAGTCTGAAACCTACCAGAAAAGATCTACAACTAAAGATATAAAGAAGGAACCACAGCAAGACCAGTAGGAGGGGCAGACTAACAATATAATCAAATCCCATATAACCCCCACCCCGCAACCCAGTGGGACAACCCCAAACTGCAGAATAATTATATTTCAGAGGATCTCCCACAGGAGTGAGGGTTCTAAGCCCCACATCAGGCCACCCCCAGCCCGGGGGTCCGGGGCTCTGGAAGAGGATCCCCCAGAGCATTTGGCTTCAAAGGCCAGCAGGGCTTGATTGCAGGAGCTCCACAGGATTGGGGGAAATAGAGACTTCACTCTTAAAACGCATGCACAGAATCTCATTCACACCAGGACCAAAGGCAAAAGCAGTAATTTCATAGGAATCTGGGCCAGATCTACCTGGTGGTCTTGGAGGGTCTCCTGGGGAGGAAGGGGGGCGGCTGTGGCCCACCCTGTGGGCACAGGCACTGGTGGCAGATATATCAATAGTGGTTATCTGCATGAACTCCCCTCGAGGCTGACATCTTGCTTGGATCTAGCACCAAGATCTGGCCCCATCCAACAGCCTGTAGGCTCCAGTGCTGGGACACCTCAGGCCAAACAATTAACATCCTATAGACCGAAACTGCAAAGGCAGGCCAGACATTACCCTGGGACCAGCTGGCCCCTGACCCTTGGGTGACAAGAGGAGAGTGCACTGCTGGGATGCATAGGACATCTCCTACAGAGGGACACTTCTCCAAGGTAGAGAAACATAACCTGCCATGTACATAAAAATACAAATAGAAATTTAGACAAAATGAGGCAATGGAGGAGTATGTTCCAGACAAACGAACAAGATAAAACCCCAGAAGAAGAACTAAGTGAAATGGACATAAGCAATCTACCTGAGACATATAGATCAGTGGAACAGGATAGAAAACCCAGAAATAAACCCATGCACTTATGGTCAGTTAATCTACAACGAAGAAGGTAAGAATATACACTGGAGAAAAGACAGTCTCTTCAATAAGTCGTGCTGGGAAAACTGGATAGCCACATGTAAAATAGTGAAATTAGAACATCCTCTAACACCATATACAAAAACAAACTCAAAATGGATCAAAGACCTAAATGTAAGACCAAATAATAAAACTCCTAGAGGAAAACATAGGCAGAACACTCTTAGACATAAATTGTAGCAATAGTTTTTTGGATCCATCTCCTAGAGTAATGGAAATAAAAACAAAAATAAAGAAATGGGACCTAATTAAACTTAAAAGTTCTGCACACAAAAGAAACCATAAATAAAATGAAAAGACAACCTACAGAATGGGAGAAAATATTTGCAAACAATGCTACTGACAAGGGATTAATTTCCAAAATATACAAACAGCTCATACAGCTTAATATCAGAAAAACAAACAACTCAATCAAAAAATGGGCAGAAGACCTAAACAGACATTTCTCCAAAGAAGACATACAGATGGCCAACAGGCACATGAAAAGTTGCTCAATATCGCTAATTATTAGAGAAATGCAAATCAAAACTACAGTGAAATATCACCTTACACCAGCCAGAATGGTTATCATCAAAAAAGCTATGAACAATAAATACTGAAGAGGGTGTGGAGACAAGGGAACCCTCCTACACTGTTGATGGGCATGCAAATTAATGCAGCCACTGTGGAGAATAAACAGTATGGAGGTTCCTTAAAAAACAAAAAATAGAGTTATCATATGATCCAGCAATCCCACTCCTGGGCATATATCCAGAAGAGATGAAAACTCTGATTCAAAAAGATACATACTCCCCAATGTTCATAGCAGCACTGTTTATAATAACCAAGACATGGAAGCAACCTAAGTGTCCATTGACAGATGAATGGATTAAGAAGATGTGGCATATATATATACACATATGTACACACACACACATACACACACACACACACTGGAATATTACTTGGCCATAGAAATGAATGAAATAATGCCATTTGCAGCAACATGGATGGACCTAGAAATTATTATACTAAGTGAAGTAAGTCAGACAAAGACAAGAATCATGTGATATATATATATAAAACTGAATCACTTTACTGTACATCTGAAACTAACACAACATTGTAAATTAACTATACTTCAATTAAAAAAAGAGGTTAAAGAAAACCACAATGAGTTATCAACTCACATCTGTTAGAATGGCTGTCATCAAGAAGACAAGAGGTTAAGTGTTGGTGAGAGTGTGGGAAAAAATAATACACACACACACACACAATTATTCAGCCACAAGAAAGAAGGGAACCCTGCCATTTGCAGCCACATGGATCTTGAGGTATTATGCTAAGTGTGATAGGTCAGACAGAGAAAGACAAATACTAGGTATATCACCTGAATATGGAATCTAAAAAAAGCTGAATTCATAAAAACAGAGAAAATGGTGGTTACCGGTGCACGGTCTCAAGGCGTGCGGGTTTCAGTAGTTGTGGTTCATGGCAACTAAGCCCATGCGCCACAACTACTGAGCCTGTGCTCTAGAGCCCGCGTGACACAACTACTGAAGCCTGTGCGCCTAGAGCCCATGCTCCGCCACAAGAGAAGCCACCGCGATGAGAAGCCTGCGCGCCGCAACGTAGAGTAGCCCCCACTCGCAGCAACTAGAGGAAGCCCGTGCGCAGCAACAAAGACCCAACACAGCCAAAAAACACACAGATGCACACACACACAAAAAAAACATGTTTTTGCTCCGGCGGAGGAAATACCTACAAGTACAGAAGGAGCCTGGCTGGCTAGTAAAGAATATTTTTCACTTTCAAGGGTCTGTTCTGCTTGGAACACTGCCTTCTGGAACTTTCTCTTTTGGACACCTTCCTTAACTATTCAAGCTCCTGAATTTTGGTTTGCTAAGACCTCCTGGCTACTATTCCAACCTCCCCTGGGGTTGGGTAAAGGCTGCATATTGCAACACAGAAATTAAGATCAGAGTATTTTCCACAGTAAAGCTATCTTAGTTTCAGAAGGCAGGAATTCTAATTATTATGTATAAATCCCTCTTTGTAATGTATCGTCCACTTCCTGGAGTTTATTTTTATAAGTGCTTTCATGTTTCTATGGAACAAGAAGAGACAATAATACTCCAGCCACGGAACCATTTGTTCTAGAATTAACAATACATGTGGTATTTTTTTCCCTAAAGACCACCCCAAATATGAAGGCTAAAATAGATTATTTTCACAATCCACCGTTTACACTAAGCACAACCACTCCCTTCTCTATGTGTGTCACCACTGACCTCTATCCCAATGAGCTGGCCCTGTGAATGTGGCCTGGGCCTCCCTTAGAAAGTTAACCACTATTGGCTTTAATTAGATGTCCTTTCCTAAATATATGATGCATTTTATACCAGTTCCTTGTAGAAACAACAGAAGGTAGTTATTGACTGTTCCTTCTACCCTTAAGCTGCTTTCTGGTGCCCCACCATGGAACTTATAGAATTAGGGACACTTAAATTATGTTTAGAGTGAAAAACTTCTTAAACAGCTTTATAATGTGGAAGTCATTATCTTTTCAACTTTCAGTAGACCAATGCTAATTGTGTCCCATTCAGATGATTTTCAAATGTACTTTAACTCTGACTGTAGTAAAATCTAATAAAGCATAAAGATGACCAGATGAGGTACTTTGTAGTTTGGAAAGTTTGAAACAATTTGCAGGTGTGGCTGTTTAATTCACTGAGAGCAGCAGCCTGGAACAAGCCGCTGTGTGCCTAGAAGATCTCGTGCACATTTCACCAGTCACTGCTTTCCATTAATAAACTCTTCTAAATGCAGCTGTCATTTATCCCAAGCTGCTATGGTCTGAATGTGTCCCCCGCAAAACTCACATGTTGAAATCTAACCCTACCCCGCGCCGTCTCCCGCAAGGTGATGTTATCGGGAGATGGTCCCTTTGAGAGGCACTTAGATCATAAGGGTGGAGCCTTCATGAGTGGGATCAGTGCCTTTATAGAGGAGGCTCCGCAGGGCTTGCTCTCCTCTTCCGCCATGGGAGGATACAAGGGAAAGTCTGAAACCCGGAAGAGGAACCCCTCACTCGACCATACTGGCACTTTGATTCAGACTCCCAGCCTCCAGAACAGCGAGAGATACATTACTGTTGTTTATAAGCTACCAGTTTGTGGTATTTGTTACAGCAGCCCAAATGGACTAAAACATAAACGTAATTCACAAGAGTTTGTGAATGTTTTATGCCAGGTAGGAAAGGCATAATTTTGGACCACAGGACATGGTAAGGGAGAATAGGCCTGGAAAGGGCTTCAAAAGAGACTGACACAGCCGGTTTGGACACAGCTGACTAAGATGCAACCGGAGCTTGGTTTCTCAGCCTCAGCACTATTGGCATGCGGGGCTGGATAATTCATTGTTGTGAGGGCTGTCCTGTGCATTGAAGACTGATCATCAGTATCACCCCTGGCCTCCACCCACTTGGTGCCAGTAGCTGCCTTTCTCCCAACTGTAACAGCAAAAATGTCTCCAGACACTGTCCAATGTCCCCTGGGCTGCAAAATCACCCTCAGTTGAGAACCATTGAAGTAGGAAATTCGTTCAGAGTTCCAGAGAAAAACTTTGCACTGTCTGTAGTCTGTTTAGGTCCCTGATGGCAGTGGCACCAACTATGAGCTACTAAGAAGCATTTGTCATATGCTGTCAAGAGGTTGACCTTTAAAGCCCATCTCAGTTGAGTTCTTAGGTGCTAGTCTCTTCCCTGAACACCAGTGTTTTCCAAGATACTCATTAGGAGATTATGAAATCTATTTAGTGGGTCCCAACCAGCATTTAAAAAAACAAGAGGAAGAAGAAGAATGGAATGGAATAAAATAGTACAGAAAATGTCAGGGTAATACTTTAGGGAATAAATATTTCTTTGTAAAACTTTGGATTATATATATAACTGTGAATCCTTGCTCATATTGGATATTAATGTAAAATGTATTTTCTACCAAGAGTTGGCAGTCAAAAGAGTTTGAGAATCCCTATTCTATTTAATATATCCCTTGGACATACACTTCTCTCCTAATGTGCAGTGTATTAGTGGCTTACTAATGCTGTAACAAATTACCACAACTTAAGGGATTAAAACACACAAGTTTATTCTCTTACAGTCTGGGAGGTCAGAAATCCGAAATCAGTTTCGCAGCACTAAAGTCAAAGTGTTGGCAGGGCAAGAACTTCAGTCCTATAACTGCAAGGAACTGAATTCTGCCAGCGGTGAGCTTAGAAGAGGATTGTGAGCCTCAGATGTGATAGCAACCCAGACTGACATGTTGACTGCAGCCTTGTGGGACCCTGAATCGAGGACTCCTTCAAGCTGTGCCTGGACTCCAGACCCATGGAAACTGTGAGTTATAAACTGATGTTTTAACTTCCTAAGATGGCACTGATCTGTTATGTAGCAAAAGGAAACTAATAGAGGCATTCAAAGGATTCACTAGAGCAAAAATATAAACTATGCTGATATAGTACATGGATATTAATATTAAAATTATGTGATTTTATATAATACTATGGAAGAATCTCAAATGAATTTTTGCTAAGTGAAATAAACCAGACCCAAAAGGCTGCCTGCTATATGACATTTTGAAGAAGACAAAACTATAGGGATGACGAACAGGTCAGTGGTTAACAAAGATTGGGGAGAAGGGAAGAGTGTTGACTATAAAGGGACACAGGAGGGAACTTGTGGGGTGAGTGAACTGTTCTGTATCATGACTGTGGTGATAGATACACATCTCTATATATTTGTCAAAATCCATGGAACTGCACATCACAGACAGTGACTTTTACTCTGTACAAATTTAAACATAAATTTTTTAAACTAAGTAAATTACAAATCCTTACTTGGAGCTGCTTGCCCTGGAAGAGTTTTTTCCCTAGTTGGACAATAGGAGAGGCCAAAGAGAACTCTTTGTCCTAGGATTGGAGCCACCACCATGGGACTTAGCCTAGAAGTTGTGGAGAAGGTGGCTTCCTTGTCTTGTCCTCTGAACACTTCTGTCCCACTCATGGAGCCAGGGTCCAGTCAAAATGATCAAATCTAATGTAGGGCCTAGTAAAGTTACTGAATGTCAAAGATAAGCAGAATTGCTAGGAAAAGTGAGTTAAGTAGAAGAAGAGAAAAAAATCAGGTTGGCTTTATATTTCTCCGCAGTTGCAATATTTTAAAAATGTATGGTAATGGACTAGACTTGGAGACGTTAGTATGGACTCATGTTTGTCGTAATATAGAGACAGAGGGATGCATATAGAAATATAGATATATGTATATACACTGGGTAGTATACACAGAAATATTTCTTTACTCTGAGAGGGTCTAGAAGAAGAGAAAAGGAAAGAAGTGCTAAACCCCAGTGGCAAAGAGCACACCCAGCACCCAGATCTTGGATTCTAAATACCATTCTTCAGTAAAGGGGAACAGGACTCACTGGAGAAATGGCTGATCCTAGGGCTGGGACAGGGAATATACAAGATGAACCTGGAGCATCTTGTGGTGCCAGAAAGCAAGGAAATGCTCAAAAAACAAGACAATGGTTGTATGACAAAGGGACTCACGGGCTATCCGAAAGAGCTCTCAATGGCCAAAGCTGAAACATTTTGAGCAACAAACTAAATAATGTAGTATTGGATTATAACCCAAAGTATAAAATAAATATCTTTGAATCCATATTGACACAAATAAATGAGTAGGTAAATAAATAAGAACAGACAAATCTCCTGTACAAAAGAATTTCAAGGGAATTCCTTGGCGGTCCAGTAGTTAGGACTACGTGCTTCCACTGCAGGGGGCCCAGGTTCGATCCCTGGTTGGGAAATTAAGATCCCGCATGCTGTACAGTGCAGTCAAAAAAAAAAAAAGAATTTCAAATAATTTATGTAGGTGCTATACTCTGAAATCAATACAGCATAACCCTCTAACCCTTAAATATGGGCTGCCTATAGTGACTTCCATCCAAAGAGTACAGTATGGAAAGGAAGACAGGAGTGGAAAAATCTGACAAACACTGCCACAAGTGTACAATCAAGTTTAACATCATCAGCGATGAGTCATGTTGATAGCATGTACCCTGGACATGTTGCGGTGAGAGTGGCACTTTACCTTTGCAGTCTTCCTCCCAAGCACCCTAACCCTAATCACGAGAACAACATCAGGAAACCCAAATTGAGGGCCAGGCTACAAAGTATCCTGACCTGTATTCTTCAGAACTCTCAAGTTCACCAAAAACAAGAAAAATCTGAGAAACTGTCACAGGCCAGAGGAGCTTGAGGAGAAGCGATGACTTAATGCAATGTGGTATCCTAGATGAGATCCTGGGGCAGAAAAAGGACATGAATTTAAAACTAAGGAAATTTGAATAAAGTATGGACTTTAGTTAATAATAATGTTCATTAGTCTTGACAAATTAGTTCATTAGTTTTGACCAATGTATTGTTGGGGCCCAGGGCAGGCTGCCCCAAAATATGCCTCAATGGCATATTGATTGTTTTGAACTAAAGTTACTTGAGAAGCAGCTGGTGAAAAAAAATATTTTAAAAAACCCACTCTGACCCTGCTCTTTCCTGCTGAAAGCAGGAAATAAATCTCCCAAGTGAAGGTATCCTCCCTGTATCAGGAGGATAGAAAGCATCCTTATCACCAGTTAGGGAATTCAAGGCTAAGAAAGCTGTATAAACAGTGTTCCTTCTCCATTAGTCTGCTACCCCAAGCATGAGCCCCTTTGTTTTGTTAAACCTTCACAAATAATTGTTTCTTTGTCTAAAAATGATATATAAACAGCTTGCTTTTGTCACTTTGGGGATTCCATTTCTACAAGAACTCCATGTGTAAGAACTAAATTGTTTTTTTCTCCTGTTTTATCTGTCTTGTGTCAATTTAATTACTAGACCAGCCAAAAGAACTCAAAAGAGAGGTAGGCGGGAGATTTCCCCCTCACTGACAGTATCCTTCTAATGTAGGATATTAGCAGTGGGGACAACTGGACGCCGAGTATAAGGGAACCCTCTATACAACCGTTGCTACTTTTCTGTAAATTTAAAGCTATTCTAAAATTTAAAAATACATTTAAAAAATCCAAAAGCATGTATAGTGTGATTTTCTTTCCTTCTTTTCTTCTTTCCATCCATCCAACCATATATCCATCTGTTCTTCCATCAATTCTTCTCTCTGTATTTGTACATAGAGTGTTGCCTGTAATGCTGTCCACCACATTTTTGTTTTTCCTGCAGGGTATGAGTCCCTTTTTTTAAAAAAAAATTGAAGTAAAGTTGATTTACAATGTTGTGTTAGTTTTGGGTGTATAGCAAGTGATTCAGGTATATATATATACACACACACACATATATTTGTGTGTATATGTGTATATACACACACATATATACGTATTCTTTTTCAGATTCTTTTTCATTATCAGTTATTACAAGATATTGAATATAGTTCCCTGTGCTATACAGTAGGTCCTTGTTGTTTATCTGTTTTATATATAGTAGTGTGTATAGTGGTGTGTATCTATTTTATATATAGTAGTTAATCCCAGACTCCTTATTTATCCCTCCCACTCCTTTCCCTTTGGTACTATGATTGTTTTCTATGTCTGTGAGTCTGTTTCTGTTTTGTAAATAAGTTAATCTGTATCATTTTTTAGATTCCACCAATAAGTGATATCATATGATATTTGTCTGACTTGCTTCACTTAATATGATAATCTCTAGGTCCGTCCATGTTGCTGCAAATGGCACTATTTTGTGTCATTCTTTTTTATGGCTGAGTAATATTCCATTATATATATATACCACATCTTCTTTATCCATTCATCTAACCTAAGTGTCAATGAACACTTCGGTTGCTTCCATGTCTTGGCTATTGTAAACAGTGCTGCTATGAACATTGGGGTACATATATCTTTTCAGATGAGAGTTTTCATCTTTCCCAGATGTATGCCCAGGAGTGGAATTGCTGGATCATATGGTGACTCTATTTTTAGTTTTTTAAGGAACCTCCATACTGTTCTCCATAGTGGCTGTATCAATTTACATTCCCACCAACAGTGTAGGAGGGTTCCCTTTTCTCCACACCCTCTCCAGCATTTATTATTTGTAGACTTTTTGATGACAGCCATTCTGACCAGTGTACCACATTTAAAAAAACTGAAATATAGTTGACTTACAATATTATATTGGTTTCAGGTATACACCACAGTAATTTGATATTTTATAGATTACACTCCATATAAAAAGTTGCTATAAAGTATTGGTTGTATTCCCTGTGCTATACATTACATCCTTGTAATAGCTATTTTATACCTAGTAGTTTGTACCTTTTAACCCCCCTCACCATTTTGCCCCTCTCCCCCACCCCTCTTCCCTCTGGAAACCACTGTATCTATGAGGCTGTATATATAATTCTCTGTATCTGTGAGTCTATTTCTGTTTTGTTGTATTTGTTCATTTGTTTTATTTTTTAGATCCCCCATAAGTAAAAACATACAGTATTTGAATTTCTCTCTCTGACTTATTTCACTAAGCATAATACCTTCCAGGCCCATCCATGTTGTTACAAATGGCAAAATTTTGTTCTTTTTTTGGTTGAGTAATATTCCATTGTGTGTATGTATATGTGTGTGTGTATATATATATATATATATATATGTGTGTGTGTGTGTGTGTGTTTATATGTATGTCACTTCTTTATCCATTCATCTGTTGATAGACACTTAGGTTGTTTCCATATCTTGCCTATTACAAATAATGCTTCTATGAACATGGGAGTGCATATACCTTTTTTTGAATTAGTGTTTTCATTTTCTCTGGATAAATACCCAGGAGTGGAATTGTTGGATTGTATGGTATTTCTATTTTCAAATTTTGAGGAACTTCCATACTGTTTTCCATCATGGCTGCACCAATTTACATTCTCACCAACAGTGCACAAGGGTTTGTCCACCACATTTTAAGGATTATTGTATCTGACTAGTGAAAATTGTGGTGATGTTCTGAACTGCTTGAATTACTTAATAATCGTGTTATTCCTATCAAAATATTAAAGTCACTATGTTTTTTTAAGTGGAGTTGGAGAGAGACGTGCCAATCCTCAAGAACTTGATAATATTCTAGTTATGATAGGAACCAACATACGTTTTCATTTTGTAAGAATTTACAGGATATTTGGCCCAAGAGAGAGCTTGCTAAATTACCATAATCCATCAGTCCATTTAAATGTCGTTAGTTATATAATCTTAAAAAAAATAGCATGTTTTAAATTTTTTTCCTGTGGAAACTCCCACCAAAAAAAAAAAAAAAAGAAAAGAAAGGATCCTAATTGTGTGATATTGCTTTTAAGATACATGTCTTTTACAGTCAGCCATTACAGGGGGGAGGAATGCTCAACTGTTCCCACTTCAATCCAGTAGAGCTCATTTCTTCTGTAGCCAAGAAGTAAAGCATATCTAAAAGCGAACAATGCATTTAATCCAGAGTAGAGCTCTGCCTAATAGGAGAGGTAGGGCTGGGATCATACAAATAATTATTTCAGGTGAATATAATTGCAATAAGGAGTTGATTGTGAATAAATGAAGACAAAACTTGAGAAGAATCACTTGACTTTTTTCTCCCTATCCCCCAAAACAGAAAAGACAGCCAAATCTCTCAATTTCTAAAATTTAATGTTATTTGGAGGTAGGTTCTAAAACCTTAAAATTTTAGCACTGGAAGAAGTATTCAATAAACAGAAAAATATTCAAAGTCACTGAGTCTAATCTAACCCCTTCATGTTGCAGATGAGGAACAGAGGATCTGCACGCTCAGTTTTAAGGAAACCTGATAAACACAATTCTGTTTACGAAACAAATAAATCAGGAGGTGATACTAACTTTACAAAATGACCTAATGCAGTATTCCTTTAAATGTGTTCCCCATATATTCTTAAAGTATGATTCAACTTATAAAAATGGAATTTACCCACAACCTTTAGGAATTCATGTAAATTTAGCAAATACACAGTCCTGGAATGTCTTCTGTGTACAAGGCTCTGTGCTAGGCACCACAAGCAGTGTAGCAACAGACCCCAGCTCCACTGTGAAGTAATAGGAGTTCTTGAGGAAAACATATATCCTGGAAACTGACGCTCCTCAGTAAACACAGAAAACGGAAACATTTTTCAGAAATCATCAGAGTCCAGTGACAAGCAGCGACCACCCCAGTCTGAGTCTCACTTCCATTCCCTTGTGCCCTCATCTTCCTCCCCAGCTTTCTCCCCATCACTGCTTTCTGTATACCAGGCCAAGAGCCCACAAACATCTGGCTAGAGCAAATCAAGTGTTTACTTAGGTAGATTTCTGAGGAAATAAACCAACCTACACAGAAATGAACTAGAAAGGAGAAAATATTAAAATTCTTCTAAATCTTTTACTCTTCAGTTGGCCTTCATTTTGGAGTTCTACTTTTTGGTAGGTATGTGTCTTAGTGCTTTAATTCACCCAGATAACTGAAGTTGATACATTCTGGGTTTAAACATGAGTCTGCTGTTTGTCTTCTTAGAAGGAGTATGTTAAGATTTGACTAGAAGTGTTAAAGCCTACCTAAGTATCAGTCAACACTCTTCTGTAGGCTCCACCCTGGAGAAGGTATTTGCCTGTAGACAGTCACAGGTTGACAGAGCTCTTGGAGAATTTTTAACCAATAGTGCAACTCTAGGACTAGGACTAAAATGAAAAGGAAACATAATTTAATCCTTTGTTTATAGCAGCGACACAGCCGTGTGCGCCTCAGTGTTATAATTTGTAAAGCGTTGATAATTGGGGTAGAGATGATAAAAGTAAAGCGTTACTTATACCACACCAGTGTCATCCCTGAGGCAGTTATGGTAATGGAAGGATCCAGACAGATCCAACAGGAGTTTCATGGAGATTCAATTCAAATGTTTAGAAAACACCTAGATATGTTTCTAAATAACAGATATTCAAAATGCGTCTGTTCCCAGTTCACTTCCGACAGCTCCTGTCTCCCAGCCTCACAGAATCTGCAGTGACAGCATTTTTCTTTTTGAGTGGGTGTCCAAGTTTAAAGTTTGAAGTAGTTATGAAGAAAATCAGACTGGAAGAAAAACAAAGCCCAATAACAAAAACAACTTAGGAAAGGGAAAAAAGTCAAGGTGAATTTAGATTTCTAAAGATACTGTGTTTCTGGCCAGAGGAAATAACACATTTTGCCGGTTGGCTTCGTGGACTCCAGACTGGGCCCAGAGACGGAACAGATATTGGAGCTTCTTCCTGGATTGCGTGGCCAGACTTATATCCCTTAGAATCTCCAACCATAGTTCTCTGAGAGATGGGAACTTGTCCATGTCATCTCCATTCACACACCTTCTCATTCAGAGGTGATGATGCTGAGCCTGTGCTCTCTCCTGGTGTAAATGGGGCTAAAAAGGGCACCGTGTTCATGGCAGGCCTTGGGCCCCAGGATGTCCCTTGGCAAATTCTGCCACTTCTGGGAAGACCTGTTGCTGATCAGCCTCGCCCATTCCCTCCCTCTTCCTGTCAGTCAGACCTGCTTTCCTCACCACACGGAGAACTTTCCCCTGGCTTTTTCTCGAAAGGGTCAGTGCACAGCTCTTATTTGTGTGTCTGGCCCACATCCACATGCCCTAAGCAGACTAGAAATCTCGATACGCTTGAGGGCAGGTTAATGAAACACAAATTAACCACCCTCATATTTCACAACCAGGATGGACACAGAAACCGAATGTAAAATGAATTAAAATCAAGAATGAGACTAAAAAAATTGTGAGGAGAACATTGACATTATATGTGGAAAGCATGGGGATCTGTTCCAATTCTTTTAGAAGGAGCCCACAATCTAAGAGAGATGCTCACATCTCAATGTTTGGAGCAACTTGTATGCTGGAGCAGGGGGAAAAGATGTGAACTATCAGTCTGAGCATTTCATAGCCATTCATCTCACAGAAGAGCTCTCGGACTGATGGGAATCTTTAATTTAGTGTAGTCATCTGAGCTGGTTCTTAAAGTAACAATAATTATTAATAATCATAAGAAAAACAATTTGTATGTGTCATATTGCACTCTAGTTTTGATTGCTTTATATAAGCTTCTCTTTCGAGGGACATAATCCTGTCCTTCCAGCTAGACTGTAAATTGTAGGTCAGAGACTGAATCTTAGACTTCTCTTTCCTCTGTCAATGCTTAGGCCACCTAAGCAACTCATAGTAGGTAGCCAACACAGAATGGAACTTGAGGTACTCACACAGCTAAGATAGACGTAAATAACAATCTTCTTCTCCAGCCCCCTATTAAAGCAGGTGCATTCTCTAACTCTCCTGAACAGATAGTTCTCTTTCCTCTTACACATCACCGGAAGTGACAGACAGTGAGCGCCCCACCATCTAGTCAGGCCTGGTAATCAGTTTGTATGTAAACTGATGCACAGCCACACTGATTGTTCAAATACTGAAATGCTTCCGTACCCACTGGAAAATAGGCACTGCTGCAAGCCTTCAAATGTTCTCCTTCTGCCACCCAGGCTCCTCCCCTGGAGCTCCCAGGCCCTCTCACCATCCACATCAGTTTGGTAGGCCTGCTATAACAAAAGACCACAGACTGGGGCTTCCCTGGTGGCAGAGTGGTTGAGAATCCACCTGCCGATTCAGGGGACATGGGTTCGTGCCCCAGTCTGGGAAGATCCCGTGTGCCACGGAGTGGCTGGGCCCGTGAGCTGTGGCCGCTGAGCCTGTGCATCCGGAGCTTGTGGTCCGCAAGGGGAGAGGCCACAATGGTGAGAGGCCCACATACCGCAAAAAAAAAAAAAAGACCACAGACTGGGTGGCCTCTACAACAGAAATTTATTGTCTCACAGTTCTGGAGGCTAGATTCAAATTCTGACATCAAGATGTTGGCAGGGTTATGCTCTCTCTGAAGGTGCTCAGGGAAGGGTCTGTTCCAGGCCTCTCCCCCAGTTATTGGGAGTTTGCTAGTTTGCTGACAGTCTTTGGTGTTCCTTGGCTTGTAGACACGTTGCCCTGATCTCTACCTCGTGACACATGGTGTTCTCCCTGTGTGAGTGTCTGTGTTCAAATGTCCCCTTTTCATAAGCACACCAGTCATTTTGGATTAGGGACCCACCCTTCTCCAGTGTAATCTCATTTTATCTATAATGACCCTATTTCCAAATAAGGTCACATTCTGAGGTACTGGGGGTTAGGATTTAAACATACGAATTTTGGGAAGGACACAACTCGACCCCTAATATAACTTATCAACTAAAAGTCAACACCTGGCACAACAGGAGGACTCCAGGACTCACTCCAGTCCCTCACCCATTCTGACACGTCCATTCATGCGAGGTAGTACTTGGTAAATAATTTGAATATTTCCTTGCTCCCAAGAAGTTCATTCAGTGCTGACAGATTGACTGACTTCCCAAGAAGTGTGTATAAAAGTTTTGCTCCACATTTGGATAGCACTAGGAATGCTACAGATTAGTATATTAGTGGTTCAAAGCCAGCTGCATGCTTAGAATTCTACCTGTATTTAATATCAGCTGGTGAATGAAGAGCACCAAATGGATCTGCCTAACCCCTTCCCCAGGGTCTAAGGAAAACCAGACCCTCAGAAGCTAACGGCAGCATGCTGAAGGAGTTTCTTACAGGCTAGAGATGTTTGACATCCAGCTATGAGGGTCTCTGAATTCTTGATCTGTTGGGACGAGCCAGGATGGAGTGAAGGTGTATTTAATGATAGAAAGGAGGCCTGCAGGGACTAAAGAACTCTCTTGCAGAGCAGGGAAGACCTTGGTAACCCTCTAAGGCTTGAGCAAACTAAGGATCTCGACTTTAGGGCCATTTATTGGGATCCCAGTTCCTCCCAGGCAAATCTAGGATCTACCAACCAGGACAAAATTCCTCAACATATTTTCTCTTCCAGTTCACTGAGGGTTGTTCCCATTTCCAAATAACTGTCACAAGTGTGGCCCAGATCCTTTTTCATCTACCTTCTTTTCTGCCAGAACATAATAACAGTTCTGCTCTTTGAATATCACTTTGCAACTTTAACATTCCCTCAAGGGGATTTCTGCTGCATGTGTGTGGAGGACAAGACATCATCTGTGTGGGGTGAACGTGCAGGGCGTGAGGGAAGAGTACTGAGGGCATTTTCAGTCAGGGCCTTCTGCAATCCTTTAGACCAGGAGTTTTCAATTGTTTCCAAGTTTAGCGAGACCAGTTCTTTAAAAAGAAAAAAAAAGTCTGTTTTGAATAAAGAGTGTTATGCTTCACAACAGACAAGCTTGAAAATCTCTGATATAGGCTAACACCCTCCTTCTCAGAGATGAGAATTCTGTGGTTCCAAGAGGTTTGGGCCTTACTGGGGCACTTGCAGACGTCTCTCCCTGGGAAGCAATGGACTGGGTTCAAGTGACCTCTTTCTTAGCCCAGAACTCTTCCACGCCACACTCTTACTCCAGCCCCACTTAATTCAAATTGAGCTAGTCCTCTTCGTTTTCATTTTATCTTTTTATTTCTTCTACCTGTTTGGCAGAGCTGTCCTTTCAAAATAAGGTTCACAGAATCCTGCAAGTAGCTGTGGCTGCAGAAGAAGAGAACACAGGGAACCCAGAGTAAAGAGACATCTAAGTTCAAACATCTGGACAGCTGTCTCAGGCCTCTGCCTTCGTGCAGTGACAGCCTAAGATTCTGACAAGCTCTCTTGATCACTTATTATTTCCTCTGGGCCTCATGCTGAGTTCTTTGGGGAAGCTTCTGTTTCTGCAATGTTGGACGACTGCAGGGGTGGCTAACAGAGTTTAAGGTTTGCATGGCTTCAGGCCGTCCCGATGAGTCCTGCTCTCTGTCCCTTGGGTCCCAGCTCATCCCTAGAATATGGGCTCCTGACCTCTGGCTGAGGGGAGCAGCGGGTTCTAACCAACCCCCAGGTGTCCAGGTGCCTCAGGGGCTCATGGGACCTGGAGGTGGTCTGGCGTGTTCTGGGAATGTAAAAACCTTGGACACCAAAAGGCTGATCCTGCTCTCGTTTCCAACAATAGGACCCTACCCTGTTCCAAGGAGAGCTACCCCAGAACTTACCCCATTTTAAACGTGAAGAGGGGAAAAATACATACGAATATGTCCCCTACACACGAACGAGTTCTGTTCCTAGAGTGCATTCGTTAAGTCCAATTTGTTCATAAGTCCAACAAAGTTAGCCTAGGTACCCAACTAACACAATCGGCTATATAGTCTGTACTATAATAGGTTTATAATACTTTTCACACAAATAATACATAAAAAACAAACAAAAAATAAAGAAAACATTTTAAATCTTACAGTACAGTACCTTGAAAAGTACAGTAGTGCAGTACCACAGCTGGCATACAGGGGCTGGCATCGAGTGAACAGGCAAGAAGAGTTACTGACTGGAGGAGGGAGAGGAGGTGGGAGATGGTAGAGCCAAAGGATCGTCAGCAACAGGAGACAGAGGGCAAGCTGCAATTTCACTCACGCCTGACGTGGATGGCACAGGTTCTGGTTCCTTGCTGGATTCAGTTCTATCTACCCTCTTGAAAAAACGATCCAGTGATGTCTGGGTAGTGGCTCTTTTTTTCTCGTCATAGATGACACGCTAGCACTGGATTGCATCCTGAACGGCTTGGAACAACCTTCGTGTACCTTTCTACATTCAGATCCTGTGCCTCAAAAACTAACAGTGCCTCCTCAAATAAAGAAAATCCCCTTGCCGTTTCCTGTGTCGTGGATCTCTTCAGTGCTTCAGTTACTTCTTCCTCTTGTCTCTCTTTGTCCTTTCTCTGGGTCTCCAATTCCATCAGGTCTTCATTAGTAAGCTCCTCATGTTGCACAGCAAGGAGTTGAGTGAAGTCGTCCTCTGGCAGATCTAGCTCCACCTTCTCGTTGAGGGTTACTAAGTTGCTGAAGACCTCTTTGGACTTCTCATCTGCCTTCTCAAATCCACGAAAATCATGAACAGGCTGTACAGTAAAGTACACAAAAGCACAACCACTTGTAGAGGATGCATGCCCATGACAATGTATGCCAGACACATGAACTAACTTATGTGATTACACATGTGAACGCACCATTGGCATCTTTGAAAGTTTGCAACTTGAAGGTTCGTATGTAGGGGACTTACTATACTTAATCTGTAGCAGGTGATTCAGCTACGTTATTGTACATTTAGATGCAAATAAACTGTGGAGCTATGAGTGACACTTGAAGATAAGCCCTGTTGCCAAGAGGCTTCATTTGGTGCATCACGTCAGTCTGGTAATAATCTGTTTGGGATTGTAAACTGCACTGCTTGATATAATAGACTTTAGTTTTCCTTTGGCCCAGTTCCACTGGGACCCCAAGGAATTTCTCATAAAGGCACATCTGAAAGTGCTCTTGTAGGTGTGTTGGAGGCCGGACATTCGACTCAGCAATGGAAGCAATGTTTCTGTATTGGACCCCAGATACCAGATGAAGGTTCAGGACATAGAAACGTTTCTTACTCTCTATCTTCTTGATTTGAGTTCCCCACCTTCAAAGAAGAAATACAGGCACACTCAGTAGTCCCAGCCTTTTGAGTTGGGGAAAAAAAATGACATAAGTACTTCCCTGAATTTTTGGGTTTTTGATCATAGGGAAAGGCAAGGGATTGGGGCAAATTTCCATGTGTTAAAGCTTTAATTACAAGGGGAAGTGGGGAAGGGGCAAAATTAGAATCTACATTTTTCCTTTGATGGGTGGGGGTTAGGGGGGGAATTTCTTTTTTTTTTAAATTTTATTGAAGTACAGTTGATTTACAATGTTGTGTTAATTTCTACTGTACAGCAAAGTGATTCGGTTTTATATATATATATATGTATATATATATTCTTTTTCATATTCTTTTCCATTATGGTTTATCACAGGATATTGAATATAGTTCCCTGTGCTATACAGTAGGACCTTGTTGTTTATCCATCCTATATATAATAATTTGCATCTGCTAACCCCAAACTCCCACTCCATCCTTCCCCCACCCCTCCTCCCCTTTGGCAACCACAAGTCTGTTCTCTTCTCTATATCTGTGAATCTGTTTCTGTTTCATAGATAAGTTCATTTGTGTCATATTTTAGATTCCACATATAAGTGATATCATATGGTATTTGTCTTTCTCTTCTGACTTACTTCATTTAGTATGAGAATCTCTAGGTCCATCCATGTTGCTGCAAATGGCATTATTTCATTCTTTTTAATGGCTGAGTAATATTCCATTGTGTGTGTGTGTGTGTGTGTGTGTGTGTGCGCGCCACATTTTCTTTATCCATTCATCTGTTAATAGACACTTAGGTTGCTTCTATGTCTTGGCTATTGTAAATAGTGCTGCTATGAACTATAGGGGTGCATGTATCTTTTAGAATTATAGTTGTGTCTGGGTATATGCCCAGGAATGGGACTGCTGGATCATATGGCAACTCTATTTTTAGTTTTTTGAGGAACCTCCATACTGTTCTCCATAGTGGCTGCACCAACTTACATTCCCACCAACAGTGTAGGAGGGTTGGGATGGGGAATTTCTACACAGCAACAGTCTTGAGGTCCTGGACCAGCCATGTCATTTGCACATGACTGGCTGTTTTGCTGCGTGGTAACTTCTGATACTGAGACATTTTGCCCTAACCTAAGAAACAAATCATCTTAGCCTGGGTTCTTCAATGAGTGGAGCCTGAGGTAGAAGCTTATGTGCTTTGTTATCTAGTGCAATCCCAGGAAAGGAGTTGAGGAAAGGACTGAGATGGGGAGGTACGAGATCCAGTATGATAGTGCATTATCAGCTCCACAGCTGGTGCCAAATACAACTGATTGCTCAATCTCACAGGACTGAACAGGATAGAAGAATTTATATTCTGCCTCCTACTGGTCAAATAACACATTAACTGCCCACCTCCTTAACATCTCCCCCTTCTGGATTGTACAAATGTGGGCACTGAGTGGTCCCATGCCTCATCAACATTGAGGAGATTGAAGCCCAAGCCAAGAGCTGCAAGAGGCATGGCCTGTCAGGTTGTTGAAGACTCCATGGAGTTGGTCATGGCAGTGGAGGCTGGAAGTGGACACATGACCTCTGACTCCAGGTCTTCCCAGGCCCAAGACTGGGAGTGGATTTGACCTCAAGTAGGTGGCTCCGGCTTCTTCACTCCTTGTGCCATTTACATCTTTTTATCTTCTCATCTCTTTCCTCTCCTCCCTGATTTGGACTAACCCATCATTATGGTAGACAGTGATAGGGACCATCGAGATCTCTCTTCAAGGAAGCATTTGCTGACCAGCAGTGAAAAGTGCAATCAGCAAATAGCCTCCAGCTGTCAGCTGCTTTAGGCTCTGCCTTAGCTGCAGGGATTTGCTTTGAGTAGGGTCATGCCCATTCAGGGGCAGGCTGCATCTGGTAACTGAACATGGGCTGGCCATTTGTTTCAGGGATATAAAGCCCCAGATATTTGTTTTGGGTCAATTTTGAAGGGCCATTTCAGTCCAGAGCTCCCCACTGGATTGGCCTGTGCCACAGCTTGACTTCTCCCTCTGCCCAATCCTGCTTCATCCCCTTTCCTGTCACAGGTTTTATTCCTAATAGATATCTTGCATTCCAAACCCTATCTCAACATCTGCTTCGGGAGAACCCACCCACCCAGCTTACAATATTGCACGCCCAGCATGTGTCAAATGTGTATGATGAACTGGAAAATTTCGGCCATTCAAGAATGTGCAACTTGTCTTTACAACCCACCCCTGGCCCCCACTGGCCTCAAGGGACCTAGTCCTAAGTCTATTCCAGGAGCAGTGGTGTTGGTGACAGCAGTAAATTTCTGATTCATATTGGCAACACCACATGTAGATATCTGGAGCCAAAGAACTCCTGGACAGAAAACACTGGAATTTCTGCTACTAAGTGTACCAGACAGTGTCTTTGGGGCATTACCATATAGGTGACCTCATCTGTATCTAAAGATTGGCTATATCTAAAGGCCAGGACATATAGGTACATTTATATTCAGTATTTGATGGCTGTAGAATACCTGAGCCCTTGTAGTTCCTCTCTGGGTTACTTACTAATGCCCTGGCTTCCATATGTGTTAGGCCAGGTAGGAGGAAAAGAGCCCCATGTCCTTCTTTCCGCCCCGCTCTCTGCTCTTTCAGGGTGGCCCCATTTAGCATTACAGTGGCTTAGAGAGTAGTGGGAAGCTTTTGTGGTGGAGGTTGAGGAGATAGGCAGTAATAGACTATCTTCCCTGACAATCCCTAATTCTGTTTGCTCGTGTTGGACACTGTAGGGCGGCATCAGAGGGGGATGCCCTGTGCAGTATCACAGCCTGCCTTCTTCCATGAATGAGACTCACGCAGAACATGTAGGGCATGTGTATGTGCCCTTGCACCCATATACCCCAGCACACTCTCCTTAGGAGGTTCATTCTTCCTCCCATCTAGCTGTACCTGGAGCCTCTTTGCCAGTCTACTCTCCCAATCAAAATAATATATCCTTCTTTCAAGAAGAAATGGAAAGGGTGATTGAGAATTGAGCATCTGTTAGAACCATCTCCTTTCAATTTCCATGTTGCTTCATCCAGAAACAGCGTAAATGATGCAGACACACTGACAGGAAGCTCCCTGTTTGCTCCATATCAGAGCTCAGACCTGATGTGGTGTGTGTACTTCCAGTATTGGAAATTCCTTCCATGTCCTGCCCTAACTGTTGACTCATTTTGTGGAAATGAGAATTGTTGGGAGATCACTGTCTTAACTCAGTGAATTGACAAGAAACTAGGCCAATGAGACCCCAAGGAAGACAAAGTGAAGGCGCGGGTAAGGTAGCTGCTTATGGCAGCAACAGATGGGGCTCATCAATGTAGAATTTGTCTATGAGACTGTCATTTCATGTTCTCCTATGTCACTTGTGTCTCCATGAGGCTCATGATGTCATGGAAGAAACCCATCATGCATTTTTTTTTTTTTTTTACGGTACGCGGGCCTGTCACTGCTGTGGCCTCTCCCGTTGCAGAGCACAGGCTGCGGACATGCAGGCTCAGTGGCCATGGCTCACTGGCCCAGCCGCTCCGCGGCATGTGGGATCTTCCTGGACCGGGGCATGAACCCGTGTCCCCTGCATCGGCAGGCGGACTCTCAACCACTGCGCCACCAGGGAAGCCCCATTTTTTTATTGTTACTTCCACCCCTAGTCCTTTAGCTAGGAATCATGTAATTTTAATTTTTCTCCAAGAGAATGCCCATCTGGTCAGATTTCATACAGTACTCGGTGTTTGTTCTCTATTATCTACAATTAATTATAGAAAATATTTACATTTCAACAATTTTAAGAACAATTCATTTACTCTTTTTTTTCAATCTAGTCAAATTTTATTTCCATTTTGTGATGTTTATCACAATTGAGAAAATCCTTGGTCCTTTCTAAATCAAGATAAAAAGAAACACATAATAAGGTACTACATTATATAGATCTCATCAAGAGAGTTACTGTTTAATCCACTGACTGTGAAAAATTAGCTTTACATACTTTTTTACCGGTATCCCAGCAGAAGTACAGACCTTTTCATATGACCTTTGAACAAATAAGAGCCTCAGAGCCCAGCCACAGATTTTTGGTTTTATATAATATATGGATCTAAGTCCTAGCTCTGTTTCCGACCACAAATTCCCTCATGGCTCCTGGTGTGTTCTTCTGGCTGCTGATTTCACAACAAGAACATCAGCACTTCAAGGACACAGTGTCTCCTTGATTCGTCAAGGGACCCTGCCCTGGCCTGGCTTCCTGATGGCATCCACATTGGTCACTGTCCTCACATCGGTCACTGTCCTCTCCTCTCATTCCACTCCACCCCCCTTTTCCAGATGTTCATGTATTAATACTTGCCAGATCCTTGCTATTATTGCTCTTTGGGGCCCTTTCAGAATATGAAGTGGGTAAGTTTACAATTTAAACCTTACGGGTTTTGAATTTTCAAGTTGTGAACTTAAACCTTTTGGTGATTACTCTTGTCCAAATGCAGCTTCCTGCCCTCATTGGAAAAAAAAAATCGTCTCCAAGGACATTTGGACATGAAGTAGCTCTTGCAAAAGAACATATTGTTGGTGACTTGAGTGTAAAGAAACCAGAAGCATATGGATTACATTTGCTTTTAAATGAGCATGGTCTTTAAAATGAAGGGAGTGAATGAATTATTTGGTAATATCCAGTTGAGAGGTGGTCAATATTAAACTATTTGAACAGTAAGGCAGAGCACCAGGCCTGCTTTCAGGAATGTCCATCCCCAAGTAGCAGGGAGCTTCTGTATTTGGTTCTGTTGAGGCCAATCCCCAGCTGTGAGACCTGTTGTGCAACACAAATACTGGCTTCGGTTGGGAGACCGCCGCTGTCCAAAGACATTATTGAGTGGATTGAGTGGTGGGTATTAAACATTCGAAGCAATTGTAGTATATTAGCTGCCAGCCAGTCTTTGGAAATAGAAATCCTACCTAAGTGACCGTGGGCAAATCCCTTTGCTGTTCTGGCCTATCTCCTCATCTGAGTGAACATTAAATAAGAAAATGTACGTGAAGTGCCAGGTTCAGACCTGAAACATTTATGACTGTGCAGATTTATTCGATTCCTCAGTAGAGAGAAAAGTGAGTTTTTAATCACTGCAGCAGAAAGAATGACCATAGACTTTCTTGTATCAGGCCCAATCTGACATAGATGTGTGTTTTCAAGTTCGGCACAATGTGTAGAGATTGGTCAGTGATCTGATTTTAAAAGCATCTTCAGATCATGAGGTGGGGCTTACCAGCTTTCTCTTTAGGTATCATCAATTGTTAGTTTTCCTTGGATTTTTGTCACCAAAAAGGCAAACCAGAAACAAGGAGGGAAGAAATGCCAGAAATAGGATGAAGTCATCCAAAATATGTGATACTGTTTCACAAATACAAATATCTTAGAATCAACAAGGACAATCTTCTAGAGGATGCAAAATCACAAAAAGGCAATCAAAACATCTGTGCAGAGTTCTAAGAAGATGCAGACGGACCTGGGGTGGGTATGGGCTGATGATATGGACTATCTTTATGTTTCAGATGTTTGGTAGAAGTGAAGTGAAAATCTAAATTTGAAATTACTAAGAATTATTGAGTAGTCCTTAAGTGCAGGACAGTGAGCTAGCTGGGGTGGGGAATGCAGGCACTGAGATGAACCAGCCAGAACCTGCAGTCAACAGACAGAATTCAAGACAGTACTGGAATAACAGCAACATTATATTATTCATAACCTGCCATCTAGCCCTGTGAAGAAAATGAAAATTTTTCTTCTATGTCTAAACTTGTGCAGAGTTTGCAGCCTTTTTGAAATCTGGTCTGATGCATACCTCTGTCATTCTAAAACAAGCCCAGGTCCCCAGGAATAGGGACTTTAGCTGGCCCAAGAGCATTCTCACACCCTTTGTTTCTTGGTCACTTTCATAACCTCCATGGCTCTTTCACAGTCACTGCAGACTCAGCATGTGTATCAGGTGATGCAATATTTCTTTCGGCCACCCAACCAGGTTCCTTCTGTCTTCCTTCTCTTTGTCATTATACTACAGTCTCCCGCTGACCCAAGTAGGTTGCCTTAGAACTATCGTAGATCATTCTGCTGCATCATTCCCCATTATACTAAATTGCCACATCCTGATGACTTTTTTTAAAGTGTCTTATTGAGATATAATTTACATATTGTACAATTTGCCCATTTAAGATGTACAATTCAGAGGTTTTTAGGATAGTTGTATACGTGTGCAACCGTCACCACAGTCAATTTTAGAACACTTTCGGCACCTCTAAAAGAAACTGTTCTCTTAAGCTATCACCTCTGTACCTTCCCATTCCTGTCCCTCCCATCCCCCAGCCCTAAGCAACCACTACTCTTTGTGTCTCTATAGATTTGCCTTTTCTGAACTTTCATATGAATAAATCATGCAGTATGTGGGTTTTTGTGACTGGCTTCTTTCACTTAGTCTAATGTTTTCAAGTTTCATCTGTGTTGTAGCATATATCAGTACTTCCTTCCTTTTTATGGCCAAATAATATTCCATTGTCTGGATATACCACATTTTGTTTATCCATTCATAAGCTGCTGGACATTTCAATTGTTTCCACCTTTTGGTTGTCATGAATAATGGTGTTATAGACATTCGTGTACAACTGTTTGTGTGTATATATGTTTTAATTTTACTCAGGCATATATTGAGGAGTAGAATTGCTGGGTCATATAGTAACTCTGAGATTAATCATTTGAGAAGCAGCCAGACTATTTTCCAAAGTAGCTGTACCATTTTCCATCCCCACCAGCAGTGTAGGAGGGTTCCATTTTCTTTACATCCTCTCCAACTCTTGTTATTGTCTATTTGATTCTAGCTATCCTGTTGACTTTCAAACATTGTTTTTCTCTGAAAAAAGGTAGCATATTTCTTGCCTAGACCTTTTTGTCCCTTCCCAATATCACCACCCTAGTCTAGAATTTCATCACCTCATGCAGAATTCTCGAGTCTAAACTGCTTTCTTTTCTCCCCTTTCCGAATTACACTACCTAACCCTGCCAAACTCTATATGAGAAATGTACGTTAACCTATGTTCAATCTTCCTCAAATCCCTTCAGTGACTTGTAAGTTCCTGTCACACCAACTCTGAACCACTCTTGTTGGCTTTCCAGGTATCCCTGAAAAATCTGGCCCTACCTATTCACCTCACCACAATCTCCCCTCTCCCTGACCACAGCTTTAGGCAGATGCCACCCTCCTACAAGCAGTGATGTTGCTGCTCAGTGTTGCCACCTGGGCCTTAGAGTTCTCACTGTGAATGTCCTCTTTTTTCTTCCCCTTGACCAAGAAATACCTCAGCTTCTAAGAAGTATTCTCTGAGTCTTTACCCTTCCTTCCCCTGTCCAAGAGGTGGGTGTGGCTAGTCATGTGTCCAACATGTAGGCCAGACATGTACTTTCTCCCTGGAATCTGAGCGAAGTGATATTAGGATTGAAAAATGGTGACAGTGGTCTCCTACAAAGACTCTTCATTCATTCCTATTACGTAGATCCCTGACTCAGCCTTGAATTCCTGTCCCATGAATGATCTGATTCTCTCTTTTCTTTTTTCTTTTTCTTTTCTTTTTTTTTTTTTCCTGCGGTACGCGGGCCTCTCACTGTTGTGGCCTCTCCTGTTGCGGAGCACAGGCTCCGGACGTGCAGGCTCAGCAGCCATGGCTCACGGGCCTAGCCACTCCGCAGCATGTGGGATCTTCCCGGACTGGGGCACGAACCTGTGTCCCCTGCATCGGCAGGCGGACTCTCAACCACTGCACCACCAGGGAAGCCCTTTTTCTTCTTTTTTAACATCTTTATTGGAGTATAATTGCTTTATAATGGTGTGTTAGTTTCTGCTTTATATCTAACTCTTTTCTTGAGGCTATAAGCTATCCCCTTAAATTACCAACACATTCCTTTTCATTTGTTTATTTGCCTATATTAGCCAAAGCCACACTTTATTGATTAAACCTGACAATCCTGACAGATCCATCAAGCACAATAGCACTAGTATGAATGTTTCTTCAGCCCTTGCTATGGACCAGGCACTGTGCAAATCTCTTCATCTAGATGATTTCAGTTAACCTCCGCCTATCACCCTCTGAAGTAAGTAGCATCTTGTCTCCTTTTTATGCATGAGGAAATTGTATCTTTGAGAAGGCTGAAAACTGTCCCAGGGAGAAGCTGATTAATGGAGGAGCCAGGTTGGTGCTTGAATATGTGCCCTTCGCTATTGTGCAGTAAGCCCTCTCATGCCATCAGCCTGGCAGCCAGTGAGGGCTCTTCCCCACTGAGTGCCTTGTACATTTGTACCTTCTTCGCTTTGAGGAGAGTTCACATTTCTCTGATGGCTCTTCATCACCTTCTGTCTTGTATTATAATTATTTGGGTATGTGTCTTAACTTCCTTAGCCCAGAATCTAGTATGTATAAGAGGTAATCAATAAGGATTTCTGAAAGGATAAGTAAATGTAGAGTTGCATCTAAAGAAGATCTAGTGAAATTTCCAGTTCTAAGGAAAGAAGGAAACCGCTTTAGAGAGGTTAGTAGAGGAAACTTGCCCTGGCAAAGACGGCAGCAGCTACCCTTTTCCCATATTTATAATTTCTTCTTTTAAAAAGTATGTTATTATAAAATACTGATCTCCGTTCCAGTACTTTACACACAAACCTTTAATAGTAGACTGTGGTTTTGGTCACCAAGGTTACTTTAATTAAATTCAGTAGTTAGCAAATGCTTGTGGTAAAATTTCTCTCGAGCTATACCATTGGCCAGTGGAGCAAACTGCTTTTTACCAGGGTCTCTCTGCTGAGACGTTTTCTCCTTTTTTTTTCAAGAAAAACCCAAAAAACATTTTATTTTTCTTATTTTCATGTTGCTTCTCCTAGACTTTCATCATGGTCCAGCTGAACCAGCTGCTGCCCCTCTCCTTGTAGACTTCACGTTACATCCCGGAAGAACTGGAGGAGAATCAGTTTCCCATGTAGCAGCTATTGGAGGATGGGTAAGAACAGAGGGAGGGGATAGAATGATGCCAGGCTGGCTGGCTGATCCTAGGTAGAATTAAGCAGGATGGCAAAGACCAACATAAATGATGTCAGTAGTAACATTGTCATGTTCCCACAAACTGCATGAGTTGTCTAATTGAGGCAATTTTTTTAAACTTCCACAGAAAAGATGCAAAATCTAACTTGTTCTTTTAAATATCATCAGTTGCTACTGTTTACTGTCTAGGCTTCATTGGTTAAGACTACTGTCCCCCTTATAAGGGCCAAGGAACACAACATTTGTATGTTTCTTGCCCCCTGTGGTAATATAGAATACTGTAAGCTGCCCCTTTCAGATGAACTATGTGATAGAAAGCCAACTTGACCCCTGCAGATAGTGGAGCTGATACTGTAACTGGAGACAGAGGAGAAAGGCTGAGACGGACCATGCAATCAGCTAACTTCAAGGAAGGATGAGATCAGTTCAAGAAGATCAACATGGAGAATGAAAGAATTGAAAATAAGAAGTTACCTTCATTTCAAAAAGTGAGTATATTCTTTGCACTTGAACATTTTTATTTGTTTCTTTGAAATGTTCTTTCCCAATATTAATAAATAAGCAGAATGGTTCTGAAGATGCAAAGAGAGATGGTAAAGGAAGTTAAAAGATTAGGTAGAAAGGCTTCTGTGACAAAAAAGGTTTTTTTAAAGACAACATATTTCTCTAATGTAATGTGTTCGTGGCAACGCAGAAGTATCTGAACATCTCTTTTGTAAGATTGGATGCACCTGCACCTTTCAAACAGCATGGCAGACTAAGTGCCTCAGTACAGCTCTAACAATTTTAATTCTTGCTAACTCAAGCCTATCTGAACAGTCAGGAAAGCTAACCTGAGTCCCAGAAAGAAAAAGACTGTTGGACGCAATGGTGAATTTATAACTATGCTGAAAATGGGGTAGGGTAAAGTGAACCTTACTATCTAAACCCAAAAGCTTTAATAACCTGCAATGTCAATCAACAGTCAGCCTTATAATAGGAGTTATAAAGCCACCGGATAATAGTTGGAAAACTGGTTACATAGTCGTAGCCAAAAAGCACAGGAAATCATAGACCTTTGGTTTTATCTTGAAAGACAGATTTGATTTGTATTTGAATGTGTCAGTTATATACAATAATTTCATCTTCCCCAGCTTTCTAGTTTCTGGAAATTATTCTTGATCTTAGTAATAACATTCTTGAAGCTGATTCTATGCTAGTGGATGTAATTTCCATGGAAATAGAGTGGAACATAGAGGAAAAAGCAGAACTGTTTAAAATTGTTCATCACATTTGCAGTTCTTTTCTTTAAACAATACCTTGTAATTTATCGGGTATGGCCGGAAAACAAGCTGCTCTACTCAAATTTTGTAGGCAAGCACCAAGAAAACTTTTTTTTCCAAACTCTTAACTATTTCTGTGAGGAAGTCTTAACATTTTCAGCTTCCTTAAGCCAAGTAGACAGAATATAGCTAAATCTTTTTTGACTTGAATGTGGATGACTCAGGGTAATCATGTTGAATATCTGGAAGGTAGAGTAGTGATATATTAGAAAAAGCACAGGATCAGGAGATCTGGTTATAACAAATTAACTCTGTTACTTCGACAAATCACTTCATCTGGGTCTTGATCTTCTCACATTTAAAATTAGGGGTTGATTTCTAAGGTTCTCCAAGAACTGAAATCCTTTACTTCTGAAGTCAATTATGGGATTATGCTCAGAAGCTATGTGCTGTAGCTAAATCCATGTCCTTACCTGCCTTAAGCCTTCAGCACATCTAACACAGCTGTTCACTCTCTGCTTCTCAAAACACTTCATTACTTGGGTTCCAGGGCTCTACACTCATCTTATTTTCCCCTTCACTGACATCCTCTTTCCTGTGTCCTTGGTTGAATTTTCTTCATCTTACAAAAGTCTGAATACTGGAGTGTACAATCTCCTCTCCATGCATACATCTTTCCTAGATTATTTCATACAGTTACATGGCCAAAGCCATAGAAAGATCCCAACTATTGCTAACTCCCAGATTTATATGTATAATCCCCACGTCTCCCCTAAATTCCAGACAGCCTACTCATTATCTCCATTTGAGTATCCAATGGGCATATCAAAATCGATGATTTAAACAGAACCCTTGATTTTCCTTCACATGCCTAATCCTTGCCAAGAATTCTGGTTGTCAATAAATGGCTCTTCCGTTTATCCTGTTTCTCAGGTCAGAGCTTTGGAGTCAGTCTTGGCTCGTCTCTTTCACTCATATTCCACACGTCCTCCACTAGCAGATCCTTTTGACTCCACTTGCAAAATATTACCAAAATCTAACCACTTCTCAGCACTTTCAACTGATACTATCATAGTCCAAGATACCATCATGTGTTGTTGCCTCGAGATGGTCTTCTAACTGGTCTCCATCAGCAGCGGAGTGATCCTTTCAAAACAGAACCTGATTACATCCTTCGCCTGCTTGCAACCTTGCACTGGCTTCCTGTCACAAAGAGAAGAAAATCCGGAGTCCTTACCTTGCCCTGGATGATCCAGCCCCGGCAGCCCACTGCTCCATCTCCCCTCTCTTCTCACTCTATTCCAGCCACATTCCTTGCTGTTTCTCAAACTCAGTGAGCACACTCTTGCCTCAGGGTCCTTACTGCTCCTTCTGCCTGAAATGCTTTCCTCCCAGATCTTTGTACGGTTGCTCTCTCACTTGTTCAAATGTTACTTCTTCAGAGAGATCTTCTCTAGCTGTTCTAAAATGACAGCTGCCCCACTTCCACCACTCTCTTCCTTTACTGACTTCCTATTTCTCTAAAACATATATTACTACCCAATATTATTGATTTGTTTGCTTGTTTACTGTCTATTTCCCCTGACAGAATGTCATCTTCTTGAGGTTAGGACTTTGGCTGTTCTTTTCACTGCTACGTCCCTAGTGACTACAACAATGCCTGACATTCAGTAGGAGCTCAATAAATATTTGTCAAATGAATTATGAAGGTGTTGAACTGTTTGCATGTAACTTAATTTGTTCCAGAATATTTGCAAGCATGATGTTTGATGGGTCTGTAATCTCCTTACTTCTCAGGGTGGTAGCTTCTATTCCCACCCCTACCATTTTATAATCTGCTGCTCCTCATGAACTATGGTTATAACCTACAAAAAATTCCAGGGTTTCCAGGGGAAGCTAGATAAATAAACTGGTTAGGACAGTGAGATTCATTTTATGTACGATGCTGTGTTAATGGGTCCTGTCTGTGGCAATGTGGAAAAAAGTGACTTGAATGGGAGCCAGAAACTTGGAGCTCTAGTAATTACTCCCCCACCAACCAGCTGTGTGATGCAGGCCAGTCACATGGCTTCTCGTCCCCTCCTCTGTCTCCAGGCCCTGAAGATATCTTCATATGGCTGCTGGCTAGCAGAGCACCTAAATCTGTGACACCTATTTTTATCACAACTGGGAGATAGTTTTGTTGCGTTTGGATTTTGCGTTGAGTGAAAGATGTGTTGGCTTGAAGTGATGTAGTAGTTGATTTTAGTTCAAGAATCTTATATTCCTTCACTAATTTTATAAAAGATTTATTAGGCATATACTATGCCAAGTCATAAAATAGGAATTGTAAATAAAGTGGTGAATAAGACAGTCTTTATCTTTGCCTTTATGGAGTAAACAGTCCATCCAAGTGGATAAAATACGCCTCAAATAAGCAATCACACACCAAGAGACCAGTTAAGAGGCTTTTGCAATTCTCCAGGTCAGAGGTGATGTTATCCTGGCCGGGAAGGGTATATATAGAGACAAAACTAGAGAGCTGTTTTGGAGGCAAAACAGATAAAACTTGGCAATTGCTTGGATGTAAAGAGTGCAGAAGAAGGGAAAACATGGATAACTACCCAAATTTGGTGACTGATTGGATGTGAGAGATGAGGAAGAGGGAGGCAACATGGCTAACTCCCAATTTTCTGGCTTGAACAACTAGGGGTGGGAGTGGTGATGTCATTTCCCAAGACAGGAAACACTGGAAGAGGAGCAGATGTGGGAGCAAGAGGTTGGGACAAAGAACGAGTCCAGTTCAGGCTGTGGAGCCTGTGAGACAGTTAGTGAAGATGGAGCAGGTGGGGACATGGATCTAGACGACAGACACTGGACACAAATGTAGCTTTATTAAAGATGTGGGATCTTTGGACCTATGGGGCAGAGTGATATCACTCTGGGAGGCAGAGCACAGAATCAGGAGGCAATAGGGCGCAGGACCAAGGCTTGAGGAACTCCTATAATTAATATTTGGAGAGAAAAGAAGGTTGAGCAAAGGTATCAAGATGGGCCACAGAGGAAGAAACCAAGGAGAGCTAGCTGGGTCCCAGGGGTCAACGGAAGAGAGTAGCCGACTATGACGACTGCTACAGAGAGGCCAAGTGAGGTGAGAAGTTTAGGTTCAGCACTACGCACATAATAGTGACCGGAGAGTGAGCAGTTTCAGGAGATGATGAGTTTGGAATTTCAAATGAGGTAATTTGGAGAGTGAGTAACAGGTGAGAAAATACAGACAGCGCATAACTTTTTAAAGAAGCTTTGCTCTAAGGCGGAGGAGATAGCATAATAAATGCAGGGGCACAGGAAGCCAAGGGAATAGCTCTCTTTTTTTAAAGTGCAGACTTGAGCATGTTTAAATGGGAAGAAAAATGATACAGCCAGGGCGAGGAAAGAGAGTGGGACCGAGAGAATGAGATTAATAGATAGCACCAGAGTTCCAAGGAAACATGAGAGAGTAAGATTCAGAGCATAAGTGGATGGACTGACTTTAGATCAGAAGCACATGTTATTTGCTGTGTCTGGAGGGAAGAGGAAAAGATGAGTGAGGATGCAGGTAAGTCAGGCTGGTATGGAAAGTTGAAGCGGTTCCCAGGTGATCACTTCTATTTTCATGGTAAAGAAGGCGGTACCGGGGAGGAGGAGGGTTGAAAGTGAGGAGAGTGGAGACTGTGAAATAGTTTTGGTAGACAGTGACCATGCAAGACAGAGAAAAATGGTAGGACTGAGGATCCAGTAGAAGCTGGTCATCATGAGTTTATAGTGTTACCATCCTGCCCAGCCATGTTACCTTCTCCTGTTTCGTTTTGTTTAATGGTAACAAAATGGTAAGATAGAGATAAGTATGCAGAAGAAAATACAAATTGGCCATAATATGTTGGGGTGTTTCTTCCACTGCCCACCACCCCGAGTACACCCCTGAGCTCCCACTGTGTATTCCTTGTACCACATGGCGAGTCCACAAAGCATCATGAATCCAACCACCAGCTGTCTCTAGGGCTGGAGGCCAGGGAAAGAGGCCTTCCTGGGAAGAGGAAAGGCTGAAACAGCTGCTGTCATCTTGCAACTATGAGGAAGAACCAATTAAGAGCTCACTACGAGAACAAATGCTGCTGAGGATGGAGAGAACGAGAAATCCAGTCCTGACGATGTTGTTTGAGCCCTGGACCTAGCAGTGCCTGGAGTGATACCCCACCCTTTCCAGTTCCATGAGCCAATAAGTTTCCCTTTTCACTTGAGCTAGTTTGGATTGAGGTTTCAAACGGGCTGTTCCCTGTTGCAAGATCTTAATTTTTAAAAAGGAACCCCCTACTCCCTCAGTCATCTCTTTTTTCAAGATGTCTTTGCTGTTCATGTGAGGCCTAAGAATCAGTAGGGATGCAGATCAGAGGAATGTTACGCAGCTGGTAAAATTGTTGATAAAAATTGCTTTGGAATGATATAAAGTAAAAAAAGGGGGGCAAGATTTAAATTGTATAAAAATATAGTTATAATGCTCTTTTTATAAAAGATGAAGCAAATACAATAGTCTTACAGTGATTGTTTTGGGTTATGAAATTATGGTTGATTTCCCCACCCCCCCCTTTTGGCTATTTTATACACTTAAGGAGTATGCATCACTTGTATGCATTTATGTACTTACTTTTGAAATTAATTCATATTGTTACCAAAGTAATGTGTACATATTAGAAAAAAAACAACCAATGTGAAAAACGTATCATATAAAACAGCAATCTTCTACCACACCCTCTCCACCCATCCCTGAACCTGCTTTAACTTTTCCTTCTCGACTATACTTCCATATTTCTAAATATTATGCATAGACAGCTATTTTCGATTATCAATTTTAGAAAGTATCTTTTGACATTCTATTACACCGAATTAGGAATTAAGCTGTCTTCTACAGTATCACCTTTCAGTCTCTTTCTTCCCATCCTCGTAATATGGTTACGCCACAGTTAAATTTATATCAGCAACGATTGATATGCACATGATTCACTGCTAAACCGATAGTGTAGTCGTGAATATATTTCTGTTCTAAGATAATTTTTCCTTCTTCCTGGTGTTAATAATTGCCTTGTTTCTTTTCATTGTTTGTATCCATTTGTTGCCATATATGCGTTGCAATTTTCTTAAAAGGATCCAATGATCAGTCAAACTTGTGGCAAAAATGTTTGTCAAAAAATAAAGTATCTCAGATAATCCCACCATCACTCCCACATCTCACCTTAGCTTGGAAATAACACAGCCCCCCACCCTCCTGGACAGCTTTCTCTCTAGGTCTGCTGCATAGCTCTCACCCCCAGGGATGACAGATCCATGGTTTATTGAGTCCCATGTCTTCGTCTTTCTTCAGTGTGTGGGAAAGCACATCTTTCATTGGCTTCCTAAGAAAGTACATGGGAGGTGAGTTTTCTAAGTCATTGCATATCTGAGAGTTTTAGATATTTAGTTTGCTCTCCTACTTGATGGACATTTTGGCTGGGCAAAGAATTCTAGGTTGAAAATAATTTTCACTGAGAATTTTGAAGAAACTCACAATGTTGTGATAAATCTGATGCCATCCTGATTCCTGTTTATTTGGATTTTTCTCTCTGGAGGCTTTTTAAGATTGTCCTTTTTAGATGCTCTGAAATTCACAATGAAGTACCTTGGTGGGAGTCTTGAGTTTTTGTTTTTGTTACTGTTTTCCAATTAATTATGCTGGTCACACAGTACAGTCATCCCTAGGTATCTGTGGGGACTTGGTTCCAGGATACCAAAATCCATGGATGCTCAAGTCCCTTATATAAAAAGGCATAGTATTTGTGTGTATATATCACAGAATATCTGGGGCAAGGCTGAAGAAGACTAGTTGCAAGGAACTGCCAGTGCAAAGGCCCTGAGGTAGAGGCAGGTCTGTCATGTTAGAGGAATAGCAAGGAAATCAATATAGCAGCAGGAGAGTGACTGAGGAGGAAATAGAAGGAGGGGAGATCAAAGAGGTAAAAAGAAGGTCTTGTGGGTAATGGGAAGCTTTTACTGAGTACAGAGGGGTGTCATTTAAGGTTTGAAGGAGAAGAGTGACACGGTCTGACTTCAGATTTTGAAGAATCACTCTGGCACTTGTGTTGAGCATAGATTGTAGGGAGCAATATTGGAAGTGAGGGGACGAGTTAGGAGGCTGTTCCAGTAATCCAGTAGAGAGAGAGAGATGGTGGCTTTCACCAGGGTAGCAGCAATAAATGTGGTTAAGAGTAGTTGGATTCTGGATTGATTTTAAAAATAGAGTCAACAGAATTTCCTGATAAAATGGATGTCAAGTGTAAAAGAAAGTGTCAAGGAAGAATCTCAGGTCTGTGAACTGTGTAACTGGACGGAAGAAATTCCCATGTGCTACAATTAGAGGAATGTCTGGAGTTCAATTTGGTTATGTTGAGTCTTCCTGTGGCTTACCCTTGCCTTCTGCTGGGTGCAGTGTCTTAAGTCAGAGCCACTTCAGTTCAATTTTTCCAAAGAATAAACCTGCAGTTCCTTATGTGTATGTGTGGAGGTGGAGTGGGGACAGGAATGTGAAGTCTTTGGGCTGTAAAGAGTGAGTGAACGGATGTGTGGGGAGTTGAATTGTTCTATCTGTGTTCAACCAAGCCCCCTGTTTTTATTCTCACATCATATCTGCACCTTCCATGGAAACAGATACTTCCAAATCCTAAGCCTTTCTGGGGTTCTGTGGGGGTGGATTCCCTGGCTTCTCATTACTCTTCTCTTCTGCAGGTTTTTGGGTTTTTGCTGCCTCAGCTTCTTGAAGTGTTCCAAAAATTTGTTGAAATTTTTCATCCACTCTTCCCTTCTCTCATTCTTGTGTATGTGTGTTTGGAGAACAAGAAGATATAATGTGTATGATCAGTTTGTGCTACTGAACTGGTGGTGTGCATTAGGGGAAAAAAATCCTTTTTTCAAGCCTACATGATTTTGATATCATCTCAATTTCTAGCCTCCAGAACTGTGAGAAATAAATTTCTGTTGTCTAAGCTACCTAGTCTGTAGTATTTTGTTGTGGTAGTCTGAGCTGACTAAAAACACTAGTCCAATGTTACTTAGCCATAGTTTGAGGAGCAAAACCCCTGTCCTCTAACTTCAGAGGCTGCTCTCTTAACCACTGTGCAATATGGCCTCTCTGATATGTAAATAAAATATTAGGACTCCAATAAGTAAATGTGCAAAGAAATGGAATGAAGAGTTAATTTCTAAAAGAATCCGTTTGGAATGAGGAAAAAAAACTTCAATCTTACCAATAAGGTTGAACATTAAACATTAAAATAGTATTGATGAAAAAAAGATGAGGAATCTCTCTTTTTGGTTAGAGGTTTTTAAATATATAAATGGTAATAATGCTGTTTAGGGTATAATTTGGTGACCCTGTAAATTAGCATAAGCACGCTAATATTCTGCTCGTGTGCCCCAAGGCTCTTTTACAGGTTATTGACAGTGGAAGTCTGTTCTGATTGGTCTGTGTCCATACTAGGTGTTAAATATTTTGAATTCCACCCCTAGCTGGAAGACAATTTAGTGACATTTATTTAGAAACATAAAAATGGTCACATTGTAGTACCCTGTCGTCTGCTCCTGAGTATCATTCCTAGGGAAATAATATAATTTTGGAACTAGATCTGTATCTGATTTACCACTCCTTAGCTTTTCTTGTAATTATAAACTTTTAGGAATTATCTAAATGTACAATAATAAGAGACTGGTTACGTAAACAAAAATTCTATTATACAGATATTAAAAATAAAATAAGCCTTGTGAAAATAGATAGTAATATGAGGAAATGCTCATAATATGATTTAAATTAAATAAAAAAGGACTCTATTTTATATACTATGTGTTCATAGTTGTTGGTTTTTTTCCTAGTGAGTAGCTAGGAAAATAGTTGGAAGGAAACACCCCAAAATGTTCATAACGATATACGATAGCATGAGGGACGCTTTTTTCCTGTCCTGTTTCCTGTCCTGTTTTGTCCGCTCTGTGAGTATACTTCATTTAACATAGAAAAAAATTATAAAAGAAAAATAGGCTATCCTCAAATCATTTCCTCCCATGTCTCTTCATAGATACGTAAAATGTCAAGTAAAACAACATCATTCCCAGCAGACTCTGCACACTTAATTATTGAAGAAGATAGTTCATTTTATTCTTCTTGAAATATATAATGGAGGTACAAAAAAGTCTATTGCTCTCTCTGTATATGAGGGGAAGGACCCATCAGTGCTTTTTCAAAGTCTCCTCAGTATGTCCAAGTGCAATCGGTGGGAAATAGCACCCCCTTGTGAGGCATGGTACAAAGCACTGGTTTTCCAATTGGTTTGTGATGATCACCATCTCAGTGGCTTATTACCTGGTTTTGGGATTCTGTGACGTGATGATATGCCAGTCTAATGATGCTGAGCTATGTGTGGGCAGGGTGTGCCCTACAACTCTAGTCACAGGGACTCCTGGCTCTGAAGAGCAATGACTCGTGTGACATGACCATGGCCCTCAACATGGGCTCCAGGGAAAAATAGCTCTTTCTGGCTCTTCCTTCTTGGGCATGAAGGACCCAAAATAGGGAGAAGTAGTAAAGTAGGAATTCCAGAAGAGATGAGACTACTGGCCTGCTTATAGCTGGGTTTTGCTAATTTTGTTTTCGTTTTTCTCTTTCTATTCTGCTTTTATATTTTATAAAGGACTTACATTCTTATGTTAAGACTTCTTATATTCTTATATCAAGGACTTGTGTGTTGTGTGTCTCAGTATCTTAGAATGTAGTCCATAATATTAGAGGAATGGATATTCTGTCAAGGCACCTGCATATGAACTCAATTTGTGATTTAGTTTCCTCTTCTCCAGAGAGAGAAGTGCCAGAACATCAACCAAGTCACAAAGGTCGCCCCTCTGGAAGGATAAATGTGGCATTTTGGAATCAAGCAGGATGGCCTCCTTTAGAAGACTTGAGGGATGACTCCCTGGAGTTGCTGTTGTGCTTGACCCCGTGCTACTGGGGCACTTGATGGTGCCTTGTGTGGGAGGTGAAAGAGCTGACCCCTAAGAGTTGCAATCTTGGGACCCCAGCATGGGACCCGGCTGAGCTCCTCCACTCTCAAAGAACCAGAGTGGCCTGTGCAAGGATCTACGTAAATAAGACATCTTGGGAGAACGGACAGTATATACGCAAGGACCAGTTTTGTTTTGTTTGTTTGTTTGTTTTTTGCGGTACGCAGGCCTCTCACTGCTGTGGCCTCTCCCGTTGCGGAGCACAGGCTCCGGACGCGCAGGCTCAGCAGCCATGGCTCATGGGCCCAGATGCTCCGTGGCACGTGGGATCTTCCCGGACCGGGGCACGAACCCATGTCCCCTGCATCGGCAGGCAGACTCTCAACCACTGCGCCACCAGGGAAGCCCAAGGACCAGTTTTTAACAGCAACCTCATATGACAGCAAAAGCACCACCAGTGGTGGAGTTAATCAGACCTTTTTCTCTCTCTACTTCAGGTGTGACCTCTCCACCTACCTTCCATCACTGAGAATTTTCAGAAAAGGCTGTTTGAAGATAGAGTCATTTCAAACAGTTTTTGAAACCAGGTTACCCTTTGATTGGGTAAATTCCGGAAGAGTTCCTGCATTCCTTGGGAGTGGGGAAGGGTTTGGGAGGTGCTAGGTAGAAGAAAGCTTTATTATGGAGATAATAGATTTCTTGCTATCAAGGCAACTGAGGAAAACTGTGTCTGTGTTGCCTCTGAACGTTTAGTGGTAGTTTAGATGGTTATTCCCTTCCTTACATCTATTCCTAAATTAGCTTGATGTCTATCTCTTTCATCTTTGTCTTCCTGCTTCTGTCTTGCTTTCCATTATTTTTATATACTTATTCTTTATTTTTACTGTTAAAATGTTTAAAAATTTTTAATTCTTATTATTTTAAATTGAGGTATTGTTGATTTGCAATACTGTGTTAGTTTCAGGTGTACAGTAAAATGTTTCAGTTATATGTACATATATATACATATATATGTATATATATTCTTTTTCAGGTTCATTTCCATTATAGGTTAAAATTCTATTCTTAAATCAATTTTTACTTCTATCTTAATAATGATTATTTTGTGTTTAATTAATGATCTCATTATTTATTTTGTAAAATCCTTTTATTTTTCTAACATGTCTTTTTTTTTAACATCTTTATTAGAGTATAATTTCTTTAAATTGCTGTGTTAGTTTCTGCTGTAAAGCAAAGTGAATCAGCTATACGTATATCCCCATATCCCCTCCCTCTTGCATCTCCCTCCCACCCTCCCAATCCCACCCCTCTAGGTGGTCACAAAGCACTGAGCTGATCTCCCTGTGCTATGCGGCTGCTTCCCACTAACCATCCATTTTACATTTGGTAGTGTATATATATCCATGCCACTCTCTCACTTTGTCCCAGCTTACCCTTCCCCCTCCCTGTGTCCTCAAGTCCATTCCCTACTTCTGTGTCTTTATTCCTGCCCTGCCCCTAGGTTCTTCAGGACCTTTTTTTTTTAAGATTCCATATATATGTGTTAGCATACAGTATCTGTTTTTCTCTTTCTGACTTACTTCACTCTGTATGACAGACTCTAGGTCTATCCACCTCACTACAAATAACTCAATTTCATTTCTTTTTATGGCTGAGTAATATTCCATTGTATATATTGCCACATATTCTTTATCCATTCATCTGTAGATGGACACTTAGGTTGCTTCCATGTCCTGGCTATTGTAAATAGTGCTGCAATGAACATTGTGGTACGTGTCTATTTTTGAATTATGGTTTTCTCAGGGTATATGCCCAGTAGTGGGATTGCTGGGTCATATAGTAGTTCTATTTTTAGTTTTTTAAGGAACCTCCATACTGTTCTCCACAGTGGCTATATCAGTTTACATTCCCGCCAACAGTGCAAGAGTGTTCCCTCTTCTCCACACCCTCACCAGCATTCATTGTTTGTAGATTTTTTGATCATGGCCATTCTGACTGGTGTGAGATGATACCACATTGTAGTTTTGATTTGCATTTCTCTAATGATTAGTGATGTTGAGCATCCTTTCATGTGTTTGTTGGCAATCTGTATATCTTCTTGGGAGAAATGTCTATTTATGTCTTCTGCCCATTGTTGCATTGGGTTGTTTGTTTTTTTGATATTGAGCTGCATGAGCAGCTTGTATATTTTGGAGATTAATCCTTTGTCAGTTGCTTTGTTTGCAAATGTTCTCTGCCATTCTGAGGGTTGTCTTTTCATCTTGTTTATGGTTTCCTTTGCTGTGCAAAAGCTTTTAAGTTTCATTAGGTCCCATTTGTTTATTTTTGTTTCTATTTCCATTTATCTAGGAGGTGGGCCAAAAAGGATCTTGCTGTGATTTATGTGACAGAGTGTTCTGCCTATGGTTTCCTCTAAGAGTTTTATAGTGTCTGGCCTTACATTGAGGTCTTTAATCCATTTTTAGTTTATTTTTGTATATGGTGTTAGGAAGTGTTCTAATTTCATTGTTTTACATGTAGCTGTCTAGTTTTCCCAGCACCACTTATTGAAGAGGCTGTCTTTTCTCCATTGTATCTTCTTGGCTCCTTTATCAAAGATAAGGTGACCATATGTGCGTGGGTTTATCTCTGGGCTTTCTATCCTGTTTCATTGATCTATATTTCTGTTTTTGTGCCAGTACCATGTTGTCTTGATGACTGTAGTTCTGTAGTATAGTCTGAAGTCCAGGAGCCTGATTCCTCCAGCTCTGTTTTTCTTTCTCAAGATTGCTTTGTCTATTCGGCGTCTTTTGTGTTTCCATACAAATTGTGCAATTTTTTGTTCTAGTTCTGTGAAAAATGCCAGTGGTAGTTTGATAGGGATCACATTGAATCTGTAGATTGCTTTGGGTAGTAGAGTCATTTTCATAATGTTGATTCTTCCGATCCAAGAACATGGTATATCTCTCCATCTGTTTGTATCATCTCTAATTTCTTTCATCAGTGTCTTATAGTTTTCTGCACACAGGCCGTTTGTCTCCTTTGGTAGGTTTATTCCTAGGTATTTTATTCTTCTTGTTGCAGTAGTAAATGGGAGTGTTTTCTCAATTTTTCTTTCAGATTTTTCGTCATTAGTGTATAGGAATGCCAGAGATTTCTGTGCATTAATTTTGTATCCTGCTACTTTACCAAATTCATTGATTAGCTCTAGTAGTTTTCTGGTATCATCTTTAGGATTTTCTATGTATAGTATCATGTTGTCTGCAAACAGTGACAGTCTTACTTCTTCTTTTCTGATTTAGATTCCTTAATTTCTTTTTGTTCTCTGATTGCTGTGGCTAAAACTTCCAAAACTATGTTGAATAAGAGTGGTGAGAGTGGGCAACCTTGTCTTGCTCCTGATCTTAGTGGAAAATTTTCAGTTTTTCACCATTGAGAACAATGTTGGCTGTGGGTTTGTCATAGATGGCCTTTATTATGTTCAGGTAAGTTCCCTCTATGCCTACTATCTGGAGGGTGTTTATCATAAATCGGTGTTGAATATTTTCAAAAGCTTTTTCTGCATCTATTGAGATGATCATATGGTTTTTCTCCTTCAATCTGTTAATATGGTGTATCACATTGATTGATTTGTGTATATTGAAGAATCCTTGCATTCCTGGGATGAACCCGACTTGATCATGCTGTATGATCCTTTTAATGTGCTGTTAGATTCTGTTTGCTTGTATTTTATTGAGGATTTTCGCATCTCTGTTCATCAGTGATATTGTCCTGTAGTTTTCTTTTTTTGTGGCATCTTTGTCTGGTTTTGGTATCAGGGTTATGGTGATCTTGTAGAATGAGTTTGGGAGGGTTCCTCCCTCTGCTATATTTTGGAAGAGTTTGAGAAGGATAGGTGTTAGCTCTTCTCTAAATGTTTGATAGAATTTGCCTGTGAAGCCATCTGGTCATGGGCTTTTGTTTGTTGGAAGATTTTTCATCACAGTCTCAATTTCAGTGCTTGTGATCGGTCTGTTTATATTTTCTGTTTCTTCCTGGTTCAGTCTTGGAAGGTTGTGCTTTTCTAAGGATTTATCCATTTCCTCCAGGTTGTCCATTTTATTGGCATAGAGTTGCTTGTAGTAATCTCTGACGATCCTTTGTATTTCTGCAGTGTCAGTTGTTACTTCTCCTTTTTCATTTCTGATTCTATTGATTTGAATCTTCTGCCTTTTTTTCTTGATGAGTCTGGCTAATGGTTTATCAATTTTGTTTATATTCTCAAAGAACCAGCTTTTAGTTTTATTGATCTTTGCTATTGTTTCCTTCATTTCTTTTTCATTTATTTCTGATCTGATCTTTATGAGTTCTTTCCTTCTGCTAAGTTTGGCGGTTTTTTGTTCTTCTTTCTCTAATTGCTTTCGGTGTCAGGTTAGGTTGTTTATTTGAGATGTTTCTGGTTTCTTGAGGTATGATTGTATTGCTATAAACTTCCCTCTTAGAACTGCTTTTGCTACATCCCATAGGTTTTGGGTCGTCATGTTTTCATTGTCATTTGTTTCTAGGTATTTGTTGATTTCCTCTTTGATTTCTTCAGTGATCTCTTGGTTATTAAGTAATGTATTTTTTAGCCTCCATGTGTTTGTATTTTTTACAGATCTTTTCCTGTAATTGATATCTAGTCTCATAGTATTGTGGTCAGAAAAGATACTTGATACGATTTCAATTTCTTAAATTTACCGAGGCTTGATTTGTGACCCAAGATATGATCTATCCTGGAGAATGTTCCATGAGCACTTGAGGAGAAAGTGTGTTCTATTGTTTTTGGGTGGACTGTCCTATAAATATCAATTAAGTCCATCTTGTTTAATGTTTCATTTAAAGCTTGTGTTTCCTTATTTATTTTCATTTTGGATGATCTGTCCATTGGTGAAAGTGGGGTGTTAAAGTCCCCTACTATGATTGTGTTACTGTTGATTTCCCCTTTATGGCTATTAGCATTTGCCTTATGTATTGAGATGCTCCTATGTTGGGTGCATAAATATTTACAATTGTTATATCTTCTTCTTGGATTGATCCCTTGATCATTATGTAGTGGACTTCTTTGTCTCTTGTAATAGTCTTTATTTTAAAGTCTTGTTTGTCTGATATGAGAATTGCTACTCCATCTTTCTTTTGATTTCCATTTGCATGGAATATCTTTTTCCATCCCCTCACTTTCAGTCTGTATGTGTCCCTAGGTCTGAAGTGGTCTCTTGTAGACAGCATATATACGGGTCTTATTTTGTGTCCATTCAGCCAGTCTGTGTCTTTAGGTTGGAGCCTTTAATCCATTTACACTAAGGTAATTATCGATATGTATGTTCCTTTTACCATTTTCTTAATTGTTTTGGGTTTGTTTTTGTAGGTCTTTTGCTTCTCTTGCATTTCCTGCCTAGAGAAGTTCCTTTAGCAGTTGTTGTAATGCTGGTTTTGGTGGTGCTGAATTCTCTTAGCTTTTGCTTGTCTGTAAAAGTTTTAATTTCTCCATTATATATGAATGAGATCCTTGCTGGGTAGAGTAATCTTGGTTGTAGGTTTTTCCCTTTCATCCCTTTAAATATGTCCTGCCACTCCCTCCTGGCTTGCAGAGTTTCTGCTGAAAGATCAGCTGTTTACATTATAGGGATTACCTTGTATGTTGTTTGTTGCTTTTCTCTTGCTGCTTTTAGTGTTTTTTCTTTGTATTTAATTTTTGATAGTTTGGTTAATATGTGTCTTGGCTTGTTTCTCATTGGATTTATCCTGTATGGAACTCTGTGCACTTCCTGGACTCGACTGACTATTTCCTTTCCCATGTTAGGGAAGTTTTCAACTATAATCTCTTCAAATATTTTCTCAGACCCTTTCTTTTTTCTCTTCTTCTTCTGGGACCCCTATAATTTGAATGTTGGTGCATTTAATGTTGTCCCAGAGGTCTCTGAGACTGTCCTCAATTCTTTTCATGCTTTTTTGTTTATTTTGCTCTGTGGTAGTTATTTCCACTATTTTATCTTCCAGGTCACTTATCCGTTCTTCTGTTCTTCTGCGTCAGTTATTCTGCTATTGATTCCTTTAGAGAATTTTTAATTTCATTTATTTTGTTGCTCATCATTGTTTATTTGCTTTTAGTTCTTCTAGGTCCTTGTTAAACATTTCTTGTATTTTCTACATTCTATTTCCAAGATTTTGGATCATCTTTACTATCATTACTCTGAATTCTTTTTCAGGTAGACTGCCTATTTCTTCTTCATTTGTTTGGTATGGTAGGGGTTTTACCTTGCTCCTTCGTCTACTGTGTATTTCTCTGTCTTCTCATTTTGCTTAATGTACTGTGTTTGGGGTCCCAGGTTCATAGTTCCCATTGTTTTTGGTGTCTGCCCCCAGTGGGTAAGGTTGGTTCAGTGGCTCGTGTAGGCTTTCTGGTGGAGGGGACTGGTGCCTGTGTTCTGGTGGATGAGGCTGAATCTTGTGTTTCTTGTGGGCAGGACCGAGTCTGGTAGTGTGTTTTGGGGTGTCTGTAAACTCATTATGATTTTAGTCAGACTGTCTGCTAATGGGTGGAGTTGTGTTCCTGTATTGCTAGTTGTTTGGCATGGGGTGTCCAGCAGTGGAGCTTGCTGGTCGTTGAGTGGAGCTGCGTCTTAGCATTGAGATGGAGATCTCTGGGAGAGCTGTCACCGAGTGATATTACGTGGGGCTGGGGAGGTCTCTGGTGGACCAATGTCCTGAACTCAGCTCTGCCACCTCCAAGTCTCAGGCCTGACACCCAGTCGGAGCACCAAGACCCTGTCAGCCACATGGCTCAGAAGAAAAGGGAGAAAGAAAAAGAAAGAAAGAAAGAAAAATAAATAAATTAATTAAATAAAATAAAGTTATTAAAATAAAAAATTTGTAAAAATATTATGAAAATAAAAATTTTTTTAAGTAATTAAAAAAAGAAGAGCACCCAAATCAATAAGCAAATCCACCAATGATAACAAGTGCTAAAAGCTAAACTAAGATAAACATATAAATCAGAAACTAGTCAGTCGCATACAGCAAACCCCAAGTCTACAGTTCCTCCCAAAGTCCACTGCCTCAATTTTGGGACGATTCGTTGTCTATTCAGGTGGTCCACAGATGCAGGGTACATCAAGTTAATTGTGGAGATTTAATCCGCTGCTCCTGAGGTTGCACAGAGAAATTTCCCTTTCTCTTCTTTGTTCGCACAGCTCCTGGGGCTCAGCTTTGGATTTGGCCACTCTTCTGCATGTAGGTTGCCCTCTGACATCTGTTCTTCACCCAGACAGGAAGGGTTAAAGGAGCAGCTGATTAGGGGGCTCTAGCTCACTCAGGCTGGGAGGAGGGAGGGATATGGAATGCAGGGCGAGCCTGCGGCGGCAGAGGTGCACCGTGTGTTCTCCCGGAGAAGTTGTCCCTGGATCACAGGACCCTGGCAGTGGCGGGCTGCACAGGCTCCCAGGAGGGGAAGGACGGATAGTGACCTGTGCTTGCACACAGGATTCTTGGTGGCTGCAGCAGCAGCGTTAGCATTTCATGCCTGTCTCTGGTGTCCGCACTGATAGCTGCGGCTCGTGTCCATCTCTGAAGCTCATTTAGGCGGTGCTCTAAATCTCCTCTCCTTGTGCATCCTGAAACAATGGTCTCTTGCCTCTTAGGCAGTTCCACATTTTTTCCCAGACTCCCTCCTGGCTAGCTCTGGCACACTAGCCCCCTTCAGGCTGTGTTCACACAGGCAACCCCAGTCCTCTCCCTGGGATCTGACCTCCGAAGCCCAAGCCTCAGCTCCCAGCCCCCACCCGCCCCCTGGGTGAACTGACAAGCTTCTCAGGCTGGTGAGTGCTGGTCAGCACTGATCCTCTGTGCAGAAATCTCTCCGCTTTGCCCTCTGCAAAGCTCTTCTTCGTGCCTCCAAAGCTTCCCCCCCACCCCCGCCCACTCTCTGTCTCCGCCAGTGAAGGGGCTTCCTAGTGTGTGGAAACTTTTCCTCCTTTACAGCTCGCTCCCAGAGGTGCAGGTCCTGTCCCTGTTCTTTTGTCTCTGTTTTTTCTTTTTTCTTTTGCCCTACCTGGGTATGTGGGGAGTTTCTTGTCTTTTGGGAAGTCTGAGGTCTTCTGCCAGCATTCAGTAGGTGTTCTGTAGGAGTTGTTCCACATGTAGATGTATTTTTGATGTATTTGTGGGGTGGGAGGTGATCTCCATGTCTTACTCCTCTGCCATCTTGAAGGTCCTCCTAACCTGTCTTTAAGAATTTTATCATTTATATATATTTTAAACTTCCATTGTTTTATATTTTTCTTAATTTAAACTGACAAGATTCTTTTCCTTGGTTAAAATTTTATCTTATCTCCTTTTTCTTTTACATTTCTTTTTATTCTGAACTTTTCGTCAGTCATTTCTTAAATGTTTGCCTTATATTAACTTTAGATCTTTTCTTTTGTTCTTTATCCCTTAAATTTTGTGTGACTTCATGGTTTGTTTCTCTGGAACTTGGCCACACAGGAGCTGCATGGAGGTTGGAGCTGCCCCTGCAACCACGCTTCTGATTTCCATTAGCTCTTCTAAAGAGAGCTCTTCTAAAAACCTTACTCCTAATGACTCCAGCTGAATCTCCATAGGGCTATACTTACTTTCTATTTGTAGATGATGGGACTTGACCCCCCAGGAGTTGTGGAGGTAGTTATTAGAGCATGGTGTCTCTAGGATCAAAATATACTGGCAGCCAATAAGGTTGCTCCTTAACATCTATTAAAATGAAAACAACAACAAAAAGTAAGAATTGAAGATCAGGAGGCTGAGGGTGGTCATCACAATGAAAAGTCACAATCCCTTGTTCTGTTCCCAGACTCAAGCCAGTTTTTAGATCTGAAACCCATTGACTGAAGAAGTGACTGTGCTGTAGGAGGAAGGACTAGCCATGATGTTGGCTAGTGTCTACTGACATGATGCCTCCAGTTATTCCAGAAAGAGACCTGTAACCATTTACTTGGGTGACTTTGGGAAAAGGAGAATAACCAGTTTTGAGGAGTATTGGACATAGAATCTGAGCTGACCTGATACCAGAGACTCAAAGTGTCATCATGGACCCTCGTTAGAGTGGCACCACAGTATTAAGTAGAGTCCTGGCTAAAGTCTGATTTACAGTCCCTGAGTGCACAATTGGAATCGATATACTTGGTGGGGTTTCTTAGTAACCCTAATATTGAGCCCCTTTTCTATGGAGTAAAGAGCGTCACAATGGGAAAGACCTAATGGGAACCTCTGAATCCATACCTCCCTCCCCCAGTTAGATAGTAAATCAAAACAATATTGTACCCCAAGGAGGATGACAGAGATCGGTGCCACCATTAAAGACCTGAAAGATGCAGGGATGGTGATTCCTACCATATCTTCATTTAATTCCAGTCTGGCTTCTGCAGAAACCAGATGAATCCTAGAGAATGATGTAGACTATTGCAGATTTGACTAAGTAGCACCAATTGCAGTTGTGAATGATTAGTTATTTTGCAAAGGCCAGTGGTCCATTCTCACAGGGATTGGTAACCTATTTGAAGTATGGGTTTGCCTTTGCTGCCCAAAAAGTCTTGGCCAGCACCATTATCTGGGGGCTTTGGGAATGCTTGATCCATAGACATGGAATCCCACACAGCATAGCATCTGACTTGGGGACCCACTTTAGAGTAACAAGGTTGTGGGAGAAGGCCTCTGCCTGTGGAATTCACTGGTTGTAGCACATACCACACTGTCCAGAGGCAGCTCACCTTATAGAATGCTGGAAAGGCCTTCTAAAGGTGCAATTCAATTGCCACCTTGAAGGAAACACTCTGAAAGCATGGGATCCCTTCAGAGTGCAGGGATTTATTAAATCAGAGACCTCTAATGTGCTGTTTCCCCAGTTGGAAGGCTACAAGTCTGGAAAACAACAAAGACAGGAATGGCCCCACCTACTATCCCTTCCAATGTCTCATGAGAAAATTTGTATTTCTCATCTTTGCAGTCTGGGCTCTGTGTTGTTGGAAGTCCCAGTGCCCTAAGCGGGTACACTCTTCCTAGAGGACACAGCAAGGGTACCATTGAACTATCTGTTATGGCTGCCCCAGGGCACTTTGGACTCATCGTGTGCAGGGACTAGCTGGCAAATGGAGGAGTTACCACTCTGGCAAGGGTAACTGACCCTGATCAGTGGGAAGAGGTAGGATGCTTTTACACAATGGGTACAGCATCACGATCCTGTTGGGCACCTTCAGGTACTTCCTTGCCCTGCTGTAAGTGTGAGTGGACATGTCCACTAACCCTAGACTGAAAATGGTGTGACGATCAAGTGATTGGACCCCTTGGGAATGAAGGTTTGGTTCCTACCATTGGAAAAGCCACTAGACCTGCCGAGGTTGAAGTGAATTTAGCATAAATGGTGGAGGAGGGAGGGGATGAGTTCCAGTTGTGGCCTTGAGATCAACTGCCATGTCAGGAACTGTAGTACCTCCCACTAAACTCCTTTTTCTGAGTTTCCTCTCAGAAAGAGAGGCACATAGGAGACGAAAGAGTTGCTGCTCCCTGAACCTTTATGGAGAAGCAGCTCTTCCTTCACAGTGGTCTGTGGAAGCTGTGAAAATGTGCCTAGCTGGCCTCCTGGGCCCAAGCTGCTATGCTTAAAAGCCATCACCAAGGGAGGCCATGCCTCTTCCTATGGGCTCTCCTCGCTGAGTCAGGTAGGGAGACACAGAGTTCTGATGGCAGTCTCTGGGCTCCCGGACTCCCAACAGCTTTGTCAACCCTTGCACCGACTGCAGGACAGTCTAGGACGCTTGCACCCAACCTCCTTTCCCTCTCTCCTTCACTCGAGGTCAGATTTATGTTGAGGTCTGATGACTCTCCCATTTTTCCCTGGCTCCCTGCCTATTTCCTTTCCCACAGGCATTTCCCCTAATAAAACCCTTGCACATTTCATCTCATCTTGGCATTTGGCATCTGCTTCTGGGAGGATCCAGTCTTAACACCAAGCTGTGACTTTGTTCTGACAGACAGCTAACTTACTTGTCAAATCAGCTTGGAGATTCTGAGGCTTGTTTTCAGGCTTAGGTGGGCCAGACCTCAGATAGCTTTTTCTTCTAGGATTAGTTTGGCCCTGAAACTAAGGAGTTTCCTTTCTGGAGTTTCTGATTAAATGCCCTGAAGTTCAGCAAGGACTCTCCACTCTGGCTGGCTGGAACATGAATATCCCCCAGCCCTTTGTGAACTCTGGAATTATTCATCTTATAGCTTCCTGTTTTTTGTTTTGTTTTCTGGCTAACTTTGTGACATTTTATCCTATGCATGTGCAGCTAAGTATGCAGTAACTGACTCAAGGGACTCCTGTGCAAATTTCTCTGTACAACTACCTGATACTCTGATACTCTGCCGTATTCATACTAGACACCTCAGTCTCTTCAAACTCCAGGCTAGACAGCCGGGATAATTACAGGTGTTATGTCATTCGTGTCCCTTCTCTCAGAGAGGAATCACAAGCCTATACTGATTTTTGTTTAATATCTGAAAACAGTTGCTTCATAAACCTGACTCAATTTTCTAGTTGATTACCATAGGAGGGCAGTTACCACAGGAGGGCAAAGCTGGTTCCAGTTGCTTTATCATTTTTGGAAGTGGAATCCTAGCACCAGCAACACCCTTAGACCTGGGCAAGTAGAGCTCTCTCTCTGGCTTGTTCCTTAGAGGGTCCTGTGCTTTGGAAGACCTTTTTAGAAGTTTTCAAGTCCTGTCTGTCCCTGCTGCCTGAGACCAGCTGAGGCCACTAGCGCCATCCTGTGGGAGTGTCCCAAACCCAGACCAGGACCTTTGTGGGCTCTGGACCCTATTTCTCCCCTGCTGGATGCTCTCTAACCCTTACCTTGAGCATGGGCTTGACCGAGCCCTGAGGAGCTCCAATGCAGGCGTGTGGCTTGACTGGTGCATTGTTTCCTTTGCCTGATGTGGTATTTCTTTTGCAAGATTACATGACATTGGGCTGCCAGAAAGTGCCGATGTGCTGATTTTGGATAACTCTAACCCACATGAGACACAGTATAAGTTCAGTTCTCTGGTCTACCACTGCCCCACCAATGACCCTTAGGCTTTATCCATGTATGTGGGCCCATGCATCAGTTCTCACATTTATATTCCAACTAGTCTACAGCACCAAAGCGGACAGCAGGGGAATAGCACATGTCCTTTATCCTTTGTGCCCGTGTTATGGGCACCCAGGGCAGTCTCCTCACCCCATCCCCAAGCTCTGTGCCATGTGCCAGGTAGTTTTCCATTGGTGGCTGCATCTATTTCCTCCAAGCACTTTTGAGACTATTGTTCTGCAGTGCCAATGGGCACTTTTCTGGGTATGTTCAGGAGGTGGAAAAGTAAGTCATGCATAATAGATCCATTCCAATATTTCTATAAGCAGGAGCTTTTTGATTCCTTTCACTACAGCAGCAGTTCTCAACATTAAAATCACTTGGGAAATTTTTAAAAATACCAATGCTTTGGTCTGTCATACAGAGTGAAGTAAGTCAGATTGAGAAAAACAAATACTGTATGCTAACGCATATATATGGAATCTAGAAAAATGGTACTGATGAACCTAGTGGCAGGGCAGGAATAAAGACACAGATGTAGAGAACGGACTTGAGGACACAGGGGAGGAAGGGGAGGCTGGGACGAAGTGAGAGAGAGGCATGGACATATATACACTACCAAACGTAAAATAGATAGCTAGTGGGAAGCAGCCGCATAGCACAGGGAGATCAGCTCGGTGCTTTGTGTCCACCTAGAGGGGTGGGATAGGGATTGTGGGAGGGAGGCTCAAGAGGGAGGGGATATGGGAATGTATGTATACATATAGCTGATTCACTTTGTTATACAGCAGAAACTAACACAACATTGTAAAGCAACTATACTCCAATAAAGATGTAAAAAAAAAAACCAACGCTTTGGCCCCACCCCAGACTAATTACAGCAAAATTTCTGGGCATGGGGCTTCAGCATCTTTGTTTGGAAAACTAAGGTGATTCTAATGTACAGCCAGGGCTGAATCTGCTGCTCTCATTCTGGCATATCAGGCTCATTGACTCTAGGCTACTGCTGAGTTTAAGTTTCAATTAATTCTAATCCAGATCTTCAAGAAACATATTAAATAGGAAGTTTTCGATGAGAGCATCAGTATCATTAAATTTAACCTGATTCAATCTTATGTTTGATCTAACACCCTTAGAATCCATTCCCATATATGCTCCCCAGACTTCGGCTGATACAAAATAGAAAGATCCTACATGTGTAAGCCTTCCTGGGGAAGACCTGGCATCTCTTTGTCTGGGCTATTTTAGGATCTCATTTTGAGCCTGGAGGCAATGAGAAGTGGATGGGTGAGGTCTGCAAATAAGTATCCCTTTTCAAGGCAAATGCTCCAGATGAGGCAGAAAGGTTTTTCTGAAGGAGAGATGGTTTCCTCAGAGTAGAGAGCTGCTTCTACTGGTAAAGGAGGTTCTGTGAGAACTGCTGATTTGAAGTTCTCAGCTTTGTCTCTCCAAATAGCCCCATCCTATCTCAGCATCTCACTCCTTTCCAGTGTCTTTACCTTAGCATTAGAGTCCTGGTAGTGTTAAATATTTAACTGGCATTGCAACTCTGGGCCTAATCCAATCTATGTTGGTCTTGCAGCTAGATGAGATAAGGGCCTTCTTTAAGGTAACCATAAGATTTTCTGACTGTCCACTTACACTTTGAGATGGGAGTTTAGATCCTTAGTCTTTTTTTTTGAGGCATGGGGAAGGAGCTCTCTTTAGGACAGTCAGAAGAAGCCATAGTAATCCACAATCCTCATAATCACCATTGTCACCATAATAGCTAACTCCTATAGCCACTCCATCTCCCAGTGCCTTGCTTCCTACCTGTAATTCATCCTATGCCACCTTCGATGAGAATTTGAGTAAGCATTGTCCCCACAAGGAGGATATTCATGTGCTCTTCAAATATGTGAGCTGCCCAATCCCGTAGTCACATCTTGAGAATCTATTTCCTGGAACAATTCCTGACATAAGTATTGTATCAGGTCCCAAAACAAAACAGATCGCACAATCCATGGGTTTAACTGGCATTTAACAAAGGGGCTGTTTCTGGAGGTGTGGACAAGATTAAGGGAAGCCATAACGAATCATCACACATCCAAGAACTAGCAACCATGAGAAATCATTACCACACTTAGACCTGAAAGGACAAGAGGAAATGGTTTAGCCAGAGCCTAGGAAAGCTAGAGCTGTGGAAGAGAGCCACTCAACAGGAGTTGGGCTGTAGTGGAGCCCTTGCCAGACTCATAGTGCTGAAGTACAGAAGGAGGAAGAAGAAATACTTCAAATTCTCTCTCTTTTTGCCTTTTGATCTCCTGATGAAGCCTCCCATTGGTCAAACCCAATTGTACTCAAAGGTCAAGAGAGGCTGGCTGATGCTATTAGTAGAGATCAGCTCCCCAGGGCAAAGATTGGATTAGATGATGAGGAACTGAGAATAATTAGCCCAAGATACCAATCTCTTGCCAAAAATCTGCTACAGGAGCAGACCTTTATGAAATCTCTGTTGATCTTAGCCTTTGCTACTTACGAATTTATCTTTGGCTACTGAGGGGATGCTCCCAGGATATGGAGATTAAAAAAAAAAAAAAACAACATAGTGTTCCTGATCTTATTTTGATATTGTCAGTCCATGGGAAAGCTTCTCAGTGAGGTAGTAATAGAACCAGGAAGGGAAGTGAAATTATCCAGCTCCTAGCCTGCTGTTCAGTTCTCTACCTGAATTCTAGAACTTGCCCTGTTTTTCTTTTGTATGGTTTTCCTGGTTTACACAAGTGGTGAAGCTGCACCTAATGCCAATAAGGGTCTTCTGGCTGAGTGAGATGCCAGTTATATGTCAGTGCTCAGTAAAACTCCTGCCTCCTCAAGGCATAGTAAGTGGGGTGGAGTGGTAATTTTAGAGAAGACACTGGAAAATTGAAGATGCAATTGGCAGGTCTGAGATCCATTTTTTTTTTTAACATCTTTATTGGAGTATAATTGCTTTACAATGGTGTGTTCGTTTCTGCTTTATAACAAAGTGAATCAGCTATACGTATACATATATCCCCATATCTCTTCCCTCTTGTGTCTCCCTCCCTATCCCACCCCTCTAGGTGGTCACAAAGCACCAAGCTGACTGAGATCCATTTTTGGGTGAACTTCATTTCTTTCCTACGGCTCATAAACTGTGTGACAAATAATAACCACTCTGAGAGTGCTTTCTGTGCATCCTTAGATAAAAATAGTGTTTGGCAATACGTAACATTTTCCCTGAGGTTTAGCTTTGTGATAACTTCCTCCTTATAAGTATTTTATTTAAATCTTGAGGCAAGAATGACTATACTAAACTTTTTTTTCAATTATGGAAAAGACTGGTAATTGTCTTCCAATGTCCATTCTTTCTTTCTTCCTTTTAGTATTAGAAAGCATCCCACAGAATGTTAGAGACAAATCTAGTTTTCCTTAGAGCCAGACATGGCCATGTGATTTCCTTTTCATTGGAATATGGACAAAAAAGACATGTGCAACACATCTGCATAAACTTCCTAAATAAAAACACTTGCCCCTCCACTTTCTGCCTTTTCCCTAACTGGGGCCAGGGTGCAGTTGAAGTGCTGGTGAGGCAGTTTTGAACATGTGGACAAAGACCGCCTCCCTGGGGGATGGATGATGTCACAGAAGAGAACCACCTGCCTATCTTGGAACCTCCACTTACCACTGGGCTATCATGTGAAGAAATAAATTTCTGTTTTGCTGCAGCCACTGCTTTTTTGGATCCGTTTGTTATAGCAGCTTAGCCTAAACCTTAACTAATAATGCATCAAGGCTTATTTCAAAGTCATACATGACAATTGACTGTTTTGTGCAAATTTGTCTGAGAAGCTCTCCTGTAATCCCTAACTTCCCATCTAAATAAACAGGTGACCAAATAAAATATTTTATTGAAAATCAGATTTTGTATTAATTTTATGTGCTTAAATGGATACTGAAAAAAGAAATGAACATATATTTTAATATGTGTTTTTTGGTATTATTTCTAGGATGATTTTCTCATTCATGTGTTTTGCTTCCTCTCCTTTCTTTAAATCACTATTTTCCATACTTACGGTTCCCACACTGGTTGCACACCAGATTGTGTGCAAGATACGACAGAGAAAACACTCATGACTTTATCCTCTTCTTCTTTACAGTTGTTCTCAATTATTCTATGTGAATTGTCAAAGTCAGGAAGTATATTTTCCAATTTAGGAAAGAGGGTTGGTTTATACACTGTTGATGTTCATTTTAAACACATTAACTTAGTGAATGTGATTAAAATATAATATGCAATGTGACAGAGTAGGAGAAATAAAATTCTTGGGAACTAATAATTTGAACCCCATTACTCATTGTTCAAACACTTATTGAACATATAATGCTGTGAGGGTGTGGACTCAGTGTTTCATTAACACTCAAGCCATGGTTTCTAGGGGAAATGCCTTTAATGAATTGAAGGGAGGAGAGTGATTTGCACATTTCTTGTATAAAATGATAAGTGATGGAGTAAAGGCTTCTGTAAAACAGCATCTCAAGAGAGCTCCTGATGCATTCTCCCCCAGCCTGTCACTAAAATACCTAGTCAGCTTTGAAAAGGATTTTTAAAAACCACCAAAAATTAGGAGTAACAACTATTGATAGCATTGGAGGAGTTTCTAGTTACAACTAGTTCCATGCAGTCAGAAACAGGGCAAACCTGCCTGACTGGAAATACACAGGAAGCCCTCTGCCCTGCCCCTGCCTGAATATCCATGTGCAAAAAGAATGAAATTGGAATCTTACACCATAAAAAAAAAGAACCCTCAAAATGAATCAAAGACCTAAACAGAAGAGCTAAAAACGTAAAACTCATTGAAGAAAACATTGGAGAAAGTCTTTATGACATTGGATTTAACAGTGAGTTGAGGAAGGTATCCAGGGAATGACATGCTGCATCAGAGGTGGTATTATTGCCACAGATAAAGCATTTTAAGTGGGGATAGAGACATGAGGCAGCAAAGCCCTTGGGCATTAGAGTTTCCTGAATCGATATTCAGTGTCAGAGAACTGGATCATGGGCTGGTGGTAGTAGGGGCAGGGAATGGAGACTTGACTTCAGCCAGGTGGTTCCCTGTATTAGACCCACTCTCACCATGTACGGGTGTATAGGACTCTCGATTTCACTATCTACTTGGACAAATTTCTTTCTCAGTACTAAGCCTGGATACTATCCTGGTCCAAGTCCCAAGACTGGATAGATTTTTCCTTTTGTGCAGCTATATTGTGGGGGGAAACACTTGATAAATTATCCAAGAACTAAAGAGAAAAATGACTTAAGATAAAAATAAAGAGAAAGAGCACAATAGATAAAGAAGAAAAAATGACAGTGATTCAAGCTAAGAATTATGGATGCTTCTGATGAAGGGAAAAAAAACAATTGAAACAAAAGAAACAAGAATTGAAAACATAAGTCTATAAAACTTTCTTAAAGAGAAAAAACTGATTACAAATCTCAAAAGAATAACAATATTCTAAATTTTAAAAAAACCTGTGAAAGAGGTTTGCTCTTAAATATATCCTAGCAATAATTTTTGAATTATGAAGATAAAGAAAAAAATCCTGTATGTATCCTGACAGAAGCATAATAGAATTTCAAAGAGGACATTTTCTATAGTGTGTTAGTTTGGGTCTTCCAAGAAGCAGACTCCAAGATGGAATTAGATATGGAAAGGATTTACTGGGGGAAATGACTGTAAAAAGAAAAGGGCAGGGAGCCAGAGGAGGTAGGGAGAGCCTTCAGACTGTGATGCTGGTCTGACCTCTTTGTAGGAGGGAGAGAAGAGAAGAGGGCTGGAGAAGAAGAGTCCCAGACTGCAGTGCCATGTTAAGAAAACGTCTGGCAGACCAATGAGAAGCCCTCCAGCCAAAATTGCCTATCAGCAGAGTCCTTCACAAGACTTTCATTAATGTCCCTGCCATGCTTGTCATTCATTGGCTGGGAACAGCCTACAGGGTGCATGGCCTCAGTGTTAACACTGTGGTAGACTCAGAGCAGCCCCTGAGGCTGTCAGTCACTTGCACTCACTGAAGGGGGAGATGGGACTGGTGTACATTTTCAGAGCCACCGAATGCAATCAGCCACAACCCTACACCTGAGGACCATAGATGATAAGTATCAACAATCTAAAAGTTTATTAGGCACATATAAGCAAGATTTAGTAAAGACAACAAAAGAAGTCTAGAGACTTCTACCCCAACCAGGCTCTATAAGAGAAGGGTACAATTTGAAATTGAAAGTTGAAATCACTTATTGATCCATGGGCTGCCTAATGGATGTTACATTAGCAGGCATGAAAACAACATGAATCGCATCATACACCTCCACCAAAGCTCTTGGTGTGACCAGGCTTATTGTCAATGAACAGTCATATTTTGAAAGGAAACTTTTTTTCTGAGAAGTAGGTCTTTATTTTAGTGGGCTTAAAAATTCAGTAAACCCTGGCTTTGTTGTTCCTGTGTTGCTGAGCACAAGCAGAGTAGACTTAGCATAATTCTTAAGGGCCCTAGGATTTTTGAAGTTGTTAATAAACATTAGCTTCAACTTCAAGTCACTAGCTGTAAGGGAGTCAGACTGTCCTTTGAAGCTTTGAAGTCAGGCATTGACTTCTCCTCTCTAGCTATGAAAGTCCTAGATGACAACTTCTTCCAACAGAAGGCTGTTTCATCTACATTGAAAATCTGTTGATAATGTGTAGCCACCTTCATTCATTATCTTATAGCTAGATCTTCTGGATAACTTGCTTCAACTTCTACATCAGCACTTGCTGCTTCACCTTGCACTTTGATGTTATGGAGACAGCTTCTGTCCTTAAACCTCATGAACCAAACTCTGCTAGCTTCAAATGTTTCTTCTGCAGCTGCCTCACCTCTGTCAGTTTTCGTAGAATTGAAGAGAGTTAGAACCTTGCCCTGGATTGGGCTTTGGCTTGAGGGAATGTTGTGATCTTCTTTCCAGACCACTAAAACTTTCTCCATGTCAGCAATCAGGCTATTTCGCTTTCTAATCATTCATGTGTTCACTGGATTAGTACTTTTAATTTCCTTCAAGAACTTTTTCTTTGCATTCAGAACTGGCTGTTTGGTGCAAGAGGTCTGGCTTTTGGCCTATCTTGGCTTTCGACATGCTTTCTTCACTAGGCTTAATCATTTCTAGCTTTTGATTTAAAGTGAGAGATGTGCGATTCTTCCTTTCACTTGAACACTTAGAGGCCATTGTAGGGTTATTAATTGGCCTAATTTCAATATTGTTGTGTCTCAGGGAACAGGGAGCCCTGAGGGATGGGAGAGAGATAGGGGAACGGCTAGTCAGTGGGGTGGTCAGAAGACACACAACAATTACTGGTTAAGTTCACCTTCTTATGTGTATATGGTTCTTGGTGCCCCCAAACAATTAACAACCGTAACATCAAAGACAACTGATCACAGTTCACCATAGCAAATATAATAATAATGAAAAAGTTTGAAATATTGAGAGAATTACCAAAATGTGACATAGAGACACAAAGTGAACAAATACTGTTGGGAAAATGGCACCAATAGATTTGCTTGATGCAAGGTTGCCACAAAAATTCAATCTGTAAAAAATACAGTATCTGTGAAGTGTAATAAAGCAAAGTGCAATAAAACAAGGTATGCTTGGGCTTCCCTGGTGGCACAGTGGTTGAGAGTCCACCTGCCGATGCAGGGGACACGGGTTCATGCCCCGGTCCGGGAGGATCCCACATGCCGCGGAGCAGCTAGGCCCGTGAGCCATGGCCACTGAGCCTGCGCGTCCGGAGCCTGTGCTCCGCAACGGGAGAGGCCACAACAGTGAGAGGCCCGCATACCGCAAAAAAAACCCAAACAAACAAAAAAACAAGGTATGCTTGTAGTCTTTTACTCCAGCATAATATTCATTTTTCAAAAGGATTCATATTTTTTCCCTAGCAGTTCATTTGTTAAATTTGCAAAGTAACAGGTATAATTACAAACACTCATGGACTAAAACACCCAGAGAGTGACAATAAGTTTTAAGCTAATGTTGCCTGCATAGTCTTGGATTTTAATAAGTAATAGCTCTTGATCACTATCAATAATAAAATCTTACTATTATGCTTAGTTTTATAGTACTATGTGTTTTTATTGTGGTGAGATATACAAAATGTTATCTTTATCTTTTTAACTATTTGTAAGTGTATAATTCAGTGGCATTAAATATATTCACAGTGTTATGTAACCATAACCATTATCTACACTTAAAACTTTTCATCATCCCTAGCAAAAGCTTTGTACCCAGTAAACAATACCTCTTCTCCCCCTCACCCCAAACCCTGGTAACCTCTAATCTATTTTCTGTCTCTGTGTATTTGCCTCTTCCAGGTACCTCATATAACTTCATACCATCATACAATATTTATCCTTTTGTGTCTGACTTATTTCACTAAGCATGATGTTTTCCAAGTCCACTTATGTTGTAGCATACATCAAAATTTCAATACTTTCTATGACAATAATATTCCATTGTATGTATATACAATGTTTTGTTTATATATTTATCTGTTGATGGACATTTGGGTTTTTTCCACCTTTTGGCTATTGTGAATAATGTTGCTACAAACATTGGTATATGAACGTCTTTTTGATTCCCTGTTTTCTATTTTTATGGATATATACTTAGGAGTGGAATTTACTTGGTCATGTGGTAGTTCTATGTCTACTCTTTTGAGAAACCACCAAAATGTTTTCTACAGAGCATCATTTTACATTCCCTCCAGCAATGCAAGCGGGTTCCAATTTCTCCACATCCTTGTCCACACTTTTTGTTTTTCATTTTTGTTTTTGATTTTTATTATAGTTATCCTCGCAGATATGAAGTAGTATCTTATTTTGGTTTTGATTTGCATTTCCCTAATGACTAATGATGTTAAGCATCTTTTTAAGCTTATTGGCCTTTGTCTATCTTCTTTGGAGAAATGTCTATTCATGTCATTTGACTATTTTTGAATTGGGTTGTTTGTTTCTTGTTGTAGAGTTGTTTATATATTCTGGATATTAATCCTTAATCAGATATATAATTTTCAAATATCCTCATTCTGCAGGGGTTTTTTTCACTATCTTGACAGTATCCTTTGATGTACAAAAGTACTTAGTTTGTTGAAGTTCAGTTTATTTTTCTTTTGTAGACTGTGCTTTTGTTGTCATATCCATAAAGTCATTGCCAAACCCAACATTATAAAGACTTTCTCCAATGCTTTCTTCTATAAGTTTTATATTTTTAGCTCTTATGTTTATGTCTTTGATCCATTTTGAGTTTATTTTTGTATGTGGTGTAAGGTAAGGTTCCAATTTCATTCTTTTGCGTGTGGGTATCCAGTTTTCCCAGCACCATTTGTTGAAAAGGCTGTTCTTTCCTATTGAATAGTCTTGGCACTCTTGTTAACGTGATGGTTCAACCATTATGATGGTTTATTTCTGGGCTGTCTATTTTATTCTATTCTATTGGTATATATGTCTATCATTATGCCAGTACCACACTGTTCTAATCACTTTAGCTTTGTAGTAAGTCTCAAAAGTGAGAAGTGTGAGTCCACTAGCTTTTTCTTTTTCAAGATTATTTTGGGTATTTGGGGCCATTTGCAATTTAATATAAATTTGAGGACTGGCTTTTCCATTTCTGTGAAATAGGCTGTTGGAAGTTTAATAGGGATTGTGTTGTATGTATATCACTTTGGGTGACCTTGACATTTAAACAATTTTAAATCTTCCTATTCATGAACATGGAATGTCTTTCCATTTATGTAGGTCTTCTTTAATTTCTTTCATCAGTGTTTTGTAATTTTCAGCATACAAGTCTTTCACCTCCTTGGTTAGATTTATTCCTAAGTATTTAATTCTTTTAGGTGCTATTGTAAATAGAATTACTTTCCTAATTTCATTTTCTGATTATTCATTGCTAGTGTACAGAAACACAACTGATCTTTGTGAGTTGATCTTATATCCTGCAATTTTGCTAAATTTATTTTTTTAACTGTAATAACTTTCTTGTAAATTCTTTGGGATTTTCTATATATAGGATTATGTCTTCTGCAAAAAGAGATAGTAGGTTTATCGCTTCCTTTCCGATTTGCATTTCTTTTCTTTCTTTTTCTTGTCTAATAGCTCTGACTAGAGTTTCCAGTATAATGTTGAAGAGCTGCAATGAAAGCAGGCATCCTTGTCTTGTTCCTGATCTCAGGGAGGAAAGCTTTCAGGTTTTCACCATTGAATATGATGTTAGCTGTGGGTTTTTCATAAATACTCTTTATCTTTAATATGTTGAGGATTTTCCCCCTTTATTCCTAGTTTTCTGAGAGCTTTTATCAATTAAAGGGTATCAAATTCTATCAAATGCCTTTTGTGCATCGTTTGAGATGATCATGTAGTTTTTTTTCTTTGTTTTATTCATGTTCTATTCCTTTGTTCTATTACATCAATGGATTTTCTTATGTTGAACTAGCCCTGCATTCTTGGGATAAATACCACTTGGTCATGGTGAATAATCCTTTTAATACTCTGTTGGATTTTGTTTGCTAATATTTTGTTGGCTATTTTGCATCTATATTCATAAAGATAGTGGTCTGTCATTTTCTTTTCTTGTGATGTCTTTATCTGGCTTTGTTATCAAAATAATGTTTTTATGAAGTGTTTCCTCCTTTTCAATTTTTTGGAAGGGTTAAGAAGGATTGGTTTCAATTCCTCTTTAAATATTTGGTAGAATTCACTGGTGAAGCCATCTGGTTCAGCACTTTTGTTTGGGGGGAGGTTTTTGATTATTTATTCAATCTCTATTTTCTATTTCTTTTTGAGTCAGTTGAGGTAATTTGTGCGTTTTGAAGAATTTGTCATTTCTTTCGGGTTAACTACCTTTGTATTATTCTGTTATAATCCTTTTTACCTCTGTAAGATGGATAGTAATGTCCCCACTTTCATTTCTGATTTTAGTTATTTGCATCTTCTCTTTTTTCCTTGTAATTCTAGCTAAAGGGTTGTAAATTTGGTCAATCTTTTCTAGGAACCAATTTTGGTTCCATTGATTTTCTTTATTGTTTTCCTATTCTCTCTTTTGTTTACCTCCACTCTGATCTTTATTATTTCCTATCTTCAGGTTTAGTTTGCTCTTATTTTTGTAATCCCTTAAGGTATAAAGTTAGGTTATGGATTTGAGATTTTTCTTCTTTTTAAATATAGACATTTGCAGCTATAAATTTCCCTCTGAGCATTGTCTCATTGGTTGCCATAAGTTTTGGTATGTTGTATTTCTGTTTTCACTTAACTCTAAATATTTTCTAATTTCCCTTTTGATTTATTTTTTGACTCATTAGTTGTTTGAGAGTGTGTTATTAATTTCCACATATCTGTGATTTTTTTAGTATTCCTTCTGTTATTGACTTCTAACTTCACCCCACTGTGTTCAGAAAAGACGCTTTGTATAATATCTCTCTTTTAAAGCAATTGAAACTGTTTTCTGGCCTAACATATGGTCTGTCCATGGAGCAGTCTCAGGTGTGCTTGAGACTGATGTTGTTTGGATGGAGTATTGTGTATATGTCTGTTAAGCCTAGTTGGTTTATTGTGTTGTTCAAGTCTTCTGTTTCCTTACTTATCATCTGTCTGGTTGATCTATCCATTATTGAAAGTAGAGTACTGAAGTCTTCAACTATTATTGTAGAACTGTCTAGTTCTCCCTTCTGTTCTGTCAATTTTTGCTTTATGTATTTTGAGAATATGTTATAGATGTGTGAATGTTTATAATTATTGTATCTTCTTGCTGTAGAAAACCTTTTACTAATATAAAATCCATTTTTGTCTCTTGTAAACTTTTTTGATTTAAAGTCTATTTGTCTGGTATTGGTATAGCTGCTTCAGCTCTCTTTTGGTTACTATTGGCATGGAATATCTTTTTTCCTCCTTTCATTTTCAACCTGTATCTCTAGATCTAAAGTGAGTCTCTTGTAGATAGCATATAGATAAATCATGTTTAAAAAAATCCATTCTGCTAATCTCTGTCTTTTGGTTGGAGAGTTTAATTCTTTTACATTTAAAGTAATTACTTATAAGAAAGGATTTTCTTTTGCCATTTTGCTATTTGTTTTCTTTATGCCTTAATTTTTTTTCATTTCCCCCATTACTGCCTTCTTTTGTGTTTAAGTGAGTTTTTTTAATTAATTAATTAATTTATTTATTTTTGGCTGTGTTTGGTCTTCATTGCTACATGACGGCTTCCTCTAGTTGCAGTGAGTGGGGGCTACTCTTTGTTGAGGTAGGCGGGCTTCTCCTTATGGTGGCTTCCCTTGTTATGGAGCACAGGCTCTAGGTGCACAGGCTTCATTAGTTGTGGCACACAGGCTCTAGAGCACAGGCTCAGTAGTTGTGGAGCATGGGCTTAGTTGCTCTGTGGCATGTAGGATCTTTCTGGACCAGGGCTCAAACCCGTGTCCCCTGCATTGGCAGGCAGATTCTTAACCACTGTGTCACCAGGGAAACCCTTTTAATTGATTTTTGTATGAAACATTTTATTCCTTTCTCATGTATTTTTGTATATAAGTTATAGATATTGTCTTTGTGGTTTCCACAGGGATTACACTTAACATTCGAAAATTATAGCAATCCAATTTGAATTTATACCCACTTAACTTCAATAACATATGAAGACTCTGTTCATACACAGCTTGATTCTCCTCCCCCCACATTTCTATTATTGATGTCATGTCTTTATACATTGTGTGTTCAATAATGTAAATTAAGTTTTTTATGTATTTATTTTTTGAATCACATAGAAAATAAAAAGTGGAGTTACAAACCAAAATTACAATAATACCTGCTTTTGTAATTACCCACGTGTTTACTTTTACCAGAGACCTTTATTTCTTCAAATAACCTTGAGTTACTGCCTAGTGTCCTTTCATCTTAACCTGGGCTCCTGTTAACATTTCTTACAGGGCAGATATACAGTAACATACTCCTTCAGCTTTTGTTTATCTGGGAATGTCTTATTTCTTCCTCACTTTTGATGGACAATTTTGCTTGATATAGAATTATAGGCTGACAGTTTTTTTCTTTCAATACTTTGAATATGTCAACCTACGGCTTTCTAGTCTCCAAGCTTTCTGATGAGAAATCAGCTGATAGTCCTATTGGAAATCTCTTGAATGTGACAAATCACTTCTTTCTTCTCTTGCAAGATTCTCTCTTTGTCCTTGGCTGTTGTCAGTTTGATTATAATATGCCTTGGTGTGGATTTCTTTGAGTTTATCCTGGAATCTGTTGAGCTTGTTAGATTTGTAGATTTATATCTTGCAGAAGACTGGGGGAGTTTTTGTACATTTTCTTCAAATAATCTCTTTGCCCCTTTCCCTCTCTTCTCTTTTTGAGATTCAAACAATCTGTATGTTGGTCTTCTTTTTTTTCTTTTTTTGTTAACATCTTTATTGGAGTATAATTGCTTTACAATGGCGTGTTAGTTTCTGCTTTATAACAAAGTGAATCAGCTATACATATACATATATCCCCAAATCTCTTCCCTCTTGCATCTCCCTCCCACCCTCCCTATCCCACCCCTCTAGGTGGTCACAAAGCACTGAGCTGATCTCCCTGTGCTATGCGGCTGCTTCCCACCAGCTATCGATTTCACATTTAGTAGTGTACACATGTCCATGCGACTCTCACTTCATCCCAGCTTACCCTTCCCCCTCGCCATGTCCTCAAGTCCATTCTCTAGTAGGTCTGCATCTTTATTCCCATCCTGCCCCTAGTTTCTTCATAACCTTTTTTTTTTTTAGATTCCATATATATAGAATCTAATACCGTTTATATATGGAATTCCATATATATGGAATAAAATACCATTAGCATACAGTATTTGTTTTTCTCTTTCTGACTTACTTTACTCTGTATGACAGACTCTAGGTCCATCCACTTCACTACAAATAACTCAATTTCGTTTCTTTTTATGGCTGAGTAATATTCCATTGTATATATGTGCCACATCTTCTTTATCCATTCATCTGTTGATGGACACTTAGGTTGCTTCCATGTCATGGCTATTGTAAATAGAGCTGCAGTGAACATTGTGGTACATGACTCATTTTGAATTATGGTTTTCTCAGGGTATATGCCCAGTAGTGGGATTGCTGGGTCATATGGTAGTTCTATTTTTAGTTTTTTAAGGAACCTCCATACTGTTCTCCATAGTGGCTGTATCAATTTACATTCCCATATGTTGGTCTTCTTGATGGTATCCCACAAGGCTTTTAGGCCCTGTTCATTTTTCTTCTTCTTTTTTTTTTTTTTGTTATTCAAACTGGACAATCTCATTTGACCTATCTTCAATTTCATTGATTCTTTCTTCTTCTTGGTTAAAAACTGATCTTGAGCTCCTCCAGTGAAGTTTTTATTTTAGTTATTGTACTGTCAACTTCAAAATTTCTATTTGGTCCTTTTTTTAGAATTTCTATCTCTTTATTGATATTCTCTATTTGATGAGATATCGTCCCCATACTTTCCTTTAGGTCTTCAGACATGCTTTCCTTTGGTTCTTTTAACATATTTAAAATAGCTAATTTTAAGTCTTTGTCTCATAAGGCCAAAGTTTACAAGTTCTTAGGAACATTTTCTATTGACTGTTTTTTCTGCTGTGTATGGGCATACTTTCTTGTTTCTTTTCATTTCTCATAATTTTCTTTCATTGGAAACATTTTAAATAATGTGACAACTCTGAAAAAAAATATTTTCTTGCTTCTTCAGGGTTTGTTGTTGTTGTCATTTGTTAGCTTAAAGACTTTTCTGAACTAATTCAGTAAAGTCTGTATTCTTTGCTATAGTAGCCACTGATGTCTATGCTCAGTTAGCTTATTGGTCAGCTAATGGTTAGACAGAGGTTTCCTTAAATACCTAGAATCAGTAAGTTTCCCAGTTTTTGCCAAGGGGTTCTCTGTGTGTGTTGAGGCACCCCTTCAACACATCCAGGCAGTTGACATTTCTGCCATAGTCTTCACATCTGCCTTGAGCAGTGCCTCAAGATTAGCTAGATGTGAGAGTTTAGGGCCTTCTCAGTTCTTTTCTGAGCACGTGTACAGCCTTAGTCGTGTGCATAGCTGTATACATGCATGTGGCCTTCTAGATTTTTGGAACATGTTGGAGCTTTTCAAAGCCCCCTATAGATATCTAATTCCTGAAATTTTCCTTTTAAGCTTTCTGTTGAGCTTAGTGTTTGCCTCAATTATTTGCCCACTCCAGGCAGTTGCAATGTTAAACAATTGCCTATGATTGTTTTCAACCAGTACCCCTGGGGAAAGACTGTTTGCACTGCGTCAACTCTGAATCTGGTCAATAAAGACAGCCATGAGAGTAGCATCTTCCAGGGAATCACCAGATAGTTCAAATAATGACAGTTCTCTCAGAATGAGGCTTTAAAGGAATTTAACACTTTTATGCTTCATGACGTGCCTGCGAGACTGCTGGTTTTCACAATACAGGCCGTTGATTTTTAAGTCTACTGCAGAACTGAGGAGAGGAAAATGAGAATAAAGCAAGTTAAAATGCCACAAATCTCACTGATGTTTTACAGAGATTTGGCTATTTTTCTTGAACAAACACTCCATTAATTGCTGTAAGATTTTGGTTACTTTCTTGAGTTCTGAAATAGTTAATTCTGACAATGTTTCCAGTGTTCACATTGGTTTCATGGAAGAGAAGATTTTCAGTGATCCTGGCTCTGCCTTCCTTCTGGATATATGGTTTTTGACTCTTGATCAATTTATGATGTGCTGATTAAGGTCTGGAATTTTTCCTGGAGACCCCTAGGGTTAGTTTCTTTAGTGATGGTTTACAACTGGATTTACGTGTCTGACTAACCTGGCTTGATTATTTAAAAAGCCTCCCTAAAAGTTTCTCCTTTGAGCTTTCTGTAAACAAGATTCCTTTCACAGAGCTTGGTGGTTCAAGCTGGTGACATAGCATGGCTCACTCATGCAAATAAGGGCCCTTGGGGAGCTTGCACTTGGGATGTCTCTCTGACTTCCAATGCTTGCCTGTATTCTCTTTCTCTTGCTGCACCATAATTTTCCTTTAAATAAAAGCTTAAATGAAAATACTCTGTGAAAGCTGGTGAATCCTTTCAAATAACCAAACTGGGGAAATCTTTGCAGTGGTATGTACATAAACAATATAATAGCATGCAGCTGCAGAAAAGAATGTTAAAGATATCTGTGGACTGATATGGAAAGACATCCAGGATATATTGTTAAATGAAAGTGCAAGGTGCAGAATTGCATATTTAGTATACTATTTTTTTAAGTAGGAAAGAAGAAACACACAAAGGTATATAATTGTATTTGCTTGATTTGCATAAGGAAATACTGAAAGAATACAAAATAACTATGAAAATTATTAACTGTGGAAGTAGTGGAAGCAAGATATAAATTTTCATATTGTCTCAGTTTTTGAAACTTATGAATATGTTACCCATTCAAAAAAATTAAAATTTCGGGCTTCCCTGGTGGCGCAGTGGTTGAGAGTGAGCCTGTCGATGCAGGGACACGGGTTCGTGTCCCGGTCCGGGAAGATCCCTCATGCCGCAGAGCAGCTGGGCCCGTGAGCCATGGCTGCTGAGCCTGCGGGTCCGGAGCCTGTGCTCCGCAACGGGAGAGGCCACAACAGTGAGAGGCCCGCGTACTGCAAAAAAAAAAAAAAAAAAAAAAAAAAAAAAAATTAAAATTTCAAAGTAAATGAAGAAAAAAGGAAAATAAAAATTAGGTCATGTGGCCCAAGGGGGATAGCAAAGTGTTACAGAGGTTTATAATAAATACCAAGAAAAAAAAAGGTGGAAAAATAATAGACATGTCAAAGAATAAGCATAAATAACAAAAGTAAATAGCAACAGAAGATACCAAGGAGAAGTTTCCCTTGGGTAGCATATAAAAGGCTTAGATTATTGTTTAGCTTAGGATTTCTGAAGGGCAGCACTGATGACATTTTGGGTGGGGTACTTCTTTGTTGGAGGAGGCTGTCCTGTGCATTGTAGGACATCTAGCAATACCCTGGCCTCCACTCACTAGGTACCAGTAGCACCACTCCTGCAACATTGTGACAACAAAATATGTCTCTAAACATTGCCAAATATCCAGAGAAGGGGGCACCAAAAGTGATTCTCCCCAGTTGAGCATCACTGCTTTAGCTGATCTGAAGAGTAAGCAACTCATTAAAACTTTTTTTTCTTTTTAATTTTCTAGAGACGTTTTCCCAGCAACTGATCTGTGTCCCAGAACTACTCTTTCACTGAGATGTCAAATATTTCATATAAGAGTATTTTCTAGCTCTTTAAAAATTATTAACATAAGCATGACTCAACCAGTATGTTATTTTGCAACTTCTTTTGAGTGACATTAATGATTTATCAGAAATATTTTCCCTTTAATAAGATATTTAAATTGTTCAACCATTTAATGTGGTTTTATCACTTTGAAACTTTTTGTGTGGTAGCCAATCTCTATTTCTTTAATGATATTGGAGAAATGGAATTAAATAATCAGATCACGTATACACTTTTCAGTAGAGTTTTTAATTTAAAATTGAAGGGAGGGACACCTCTAGTAGTTTTGTTACTGAGTCCTTTTCTTTTCCTTCCTTTTCTTTCCATTTCCTTTCTTCTCTTTCCTTTGTTTTTTAACCTTTCCTTGGAAGTCTGGAATCCATCAAAATCCTTCAAGAAATTGTCCAGGGAGTGGTAAGGCCAATAATTAATTAGCTCCATATCTGTGGCAATCCCCATCTGGCAATGACCTACACCCAGAGGGCCCTGCTACCTCAGTAGCTCACAATTCTGACAGTCTGACTGGTGGTAGGTCCTGTAGAGGGAAACGAAAGGAGCTTCTCCTCCCTCAGCTCTACCCAGAATCTTCTGAGAGTGATGCATGTGGTCATAATTATTTTAAAATATGATTGTTCCATTTCTGAAGAAAGCAAACCAAACCTGTAATCAAGAGACTGGTCCAGGGCTTCCCTGGTGGCGCAGTGGTTGAGAGTCTACCTGCCGATGCAGGGGACACGGGTTCGTGCCCCAGTCCGGGAGGATTCCACATGCCGCGGAGCGGCTGGGCCCGTGAGCCATGGCTGCTGAGCCTGTGCGTCTGGAGCCTGTGCTCCGCAACGGGAGAGGCCACAACAGTGAGAGGACAGCGTACCGCAAAAAAAAAAAAAAAAAAAAGAGACTGGTCCACAGATTACAGCACAACCATCTGCATGAGCCTGGTGTTAAGTCTCCTTTCTCCTCCCTGTCTTGTTCCAGAAGTCTTTTTGTTAATGTGATTAATTTCAGTTCGAGGAATTGGGAAGATCACATGTCCCAGGAGAATCACTTTCGTTTACCCTGTCTCTGACCTCAGGTGGAAGGGTTTCCTCATTGGAATGGAGATAACAGTTCCAAGCAGAAAAGCGAAGACCATTTTATGGCTGCGACGGAAAAATTCTCTTCATTCTGAAAAAAACTGAAGGAGTCTAAAGACGGGATACCCTCAAATAAATCATCGACCAGCAGCAGGATCTTTAATCACCTCCCCTCCCTCTTCCCCAGCACCTCCTGAGTATTTGCAAAGCCATTCTCAATTCACTCGAGTGCATGCTTGCAGACTGGGAACTCGGCTCACAGGACGCGGAACTCTCCCAGAAGTATCCGATAAATAGCAAACAGATGCCGAGGATGCCAAAGACCTCGCCCGACTAGGGCACCGCCTGGGAGATGAGTTCCAGACAGCGGTTTCCTAGTGGAAAAGGCTGGCCACCGGACTGTATTATTCTCTGTGCTTGAAACCAGTAGGTTTCCAAAGGAGGGCATCCTTTTTCCCCGGGCAGGGGTGCGGAGAGCCAGACACTGCCCCAGGACTGGAAACCCCATCCCCGGCAGTTGCGGATCTAAGAGGCGGCTTCCCGCCGTGCCCCTTCCCAAGGTAAAGCGGCCCTCCACGCTCCATCACCTGGAGACGCAGACGCCACGCTCTCCGGTTTTTTGTCGTCCCGTCTTCCAGCTCCACTTCCCAAGCTCGGAAAAGGCTCCGGGACACCCCTGACCCTGTTTCCAGCCTCGCACTTGTTGCCTGGGCCGCGTGAGGCCCGAGCTTATGCAGGAGGCGAATTTAGGGCAAAAATTTGGCTCCGGAAGTTAGTTCAGACAGCGCGGCTGTCCCTAGCAGGTTCATTTCAAAGCATGTGCCCCAAAGTCCCGGTTCGTAAGCCCTCACCCCAGCCCCTAGCGCACGAATCCCTAGGTAGTGGCCGGCAAGCGTGCAGCCCGCAGCTCATCACTACAGTCAAGGAGTCGAGGGTGCTCCGTACCTGTCTCTTTTCCGACAACACCCGAAACCGCACCGGGTCACGCCCAACAGATCCCGTGAATCCAAATACCCACCCCCGTCGGAGGTGCCCAAATTCGAGTTTGGTCCTACCGTCCCCTCCCTGCGCCTACTCTGGAAGCTCCTCTGCGAGGTCTTTCCCTTCAGACCCAAAGGGGCGCGCGCTCAGTTGCTCCAGGTCCGCCTCTTCCCCAGGCCCTGGCGGGGGCGGGGGTGGGTAGGCAGGGACCTGGATCTGATTAGCTGGGAGGGGAAGCCGAGGTTCCAACAGCTCTCTCCTGTCTCCCAGGCTCCTCGAGGAGGAGGGAGGGACGGTACAAGAGAGGAGGGGCGGGGGTCCCATCACTGAGCACCCAGGCCGGGGGTCTGAGCCGCCGCCGCCGCCGCCGCCGCCGCCGGGCTCTCACCTCACCCCCAGCCCCGGGCTGCGGCCATGGGACCCCCTTCCAGCTCCGGCTTCTACGTGAGCCGCGTGGTAGCCCTGCTGCTGGCCGGGCTGGCTGCCGTGCTCCTGCTGGCGCTGGCCGTACTCGCCGCCCTGTACGGCCACTGCGCGCGCGTCCCGCCGTCGGAGCTTCACGACCGCGGGGGCCCGCATGCCGCGTCCTCCCCGCCAGGCAGGCAGGAGCCGGCGCGGACCCCGAAGCCCAGCCCCACTCTGGAGACGGAGGTGGCGCCCACCCCGCGCAACTGGCGACCCCCGGGGCCCTGGGACCAGCTGCGCCTGCCGCCCTGGCTCGTGCCGCTGCACTATGAGCTGGAGCTGTGGCCCCGTCTGAGGCCAGAAGAGCTCTCGGCGCCGGCGTTGCGCTTCACTGGCCGCGTGAACATCACCGTGCGCTGCATCGCGGCCACGGCGCGGCTGCTGCTTCACAGCCTCTTCCTGGACTGTGAAAGCGCCGAGGTGCGGGGACCACTGTCCCCGGACGCCGGAGACGCCACCGTGGGCCGCGTGCTGGTGGACGAGGTGTGGTTCGCGTTGGACATGCAGTACATGGTGCTAGAGCTCGGCGAAGCCCTGCAGCCCGGGAGCCGCTATGAGCTGCAGCTCAGCTTCTCCGGCCCGGTGTACCAGGACACCAGGGAGGGACTCTTCCTCAATCTCTACACGGACCAGGGTGAGCGCAGGTAAGGGCAGGCCGGCCCTGGCCTCCTCGGCCCCCGCCCCGCATTCCCCGCGCGCAGACTGCGGGTTCAGGTGCTTAGGTGCGCGTCTCCTGCCCTTCGCAAAGAAACCCACCCCATCCTTCGCGACGTTTTCTTTTAGAGTCAGAGGGTGAGCGCCTCCTTCCTCCCTTTCCCTCTTCCTTTGGCCAGGTTTCAGCCCCATCCCTGCCCATCCAGTTCGTTTCTATCGTTGCCCCTTTTAAGGTCGCTGCTGCCCCAAAAGTTTATTTTCCTCTTCAGAGAACCCCTTTGTCCTCTAACCCAGAATTTACTTAGGGCAACGAGCAAACCCCTCGCTACTCAAAGTTTGGTCAAAAACTTTGAGTTGCTGGTCCGCGGTACCAACGTAACATCTGGGAGGTTGTTAGAAATGCAGACTCTTAAGCCCCACCCTCGACCAAGGGGATCCGAATATGCGTTTACCGGAGCTCCTCGGGTGATTCACCCGCGTTAGAGTTGGATAAGCACGGGGCTAGAGCACCGTTGCCGCTCTGCGGTTTCTCCCCAGCGCCTCTCTGCGCTTTTCGTGCTCTCTTTTGCCTGCGCGCTCCGTAAGTGCTGCTCTTGCAACAAATAGACCCACGTCGCGGCTGTTAGTTTCCATAGTTTTTTTCTTTTTGCTAAGGTTCTCCAAAACTTCAGAATCCCCTTTCATTCCTGCCCTCCCACCCCCTGCCCGGGCCCCGCGTGTCGTTTTGCGGGTGAGCAGCGGCATCCCCTCCCCTCCCCGCTCTTTGACCCGCTATGTGCCAGAGTTTCGGGATTCAAAAAAAAAAAAAAAGTAAAAGCGATGACAAGGGACCTCCCCTCTGAGTCTGCAGGCTCACATAGTGTACATGTGTTCTCTTTACACTCGTTTGCGATAGTGTCTCCCACACGGAATGTTTCCAGCCCAAGAAGTGCCTCTTTCCACGCTCTGGGACCACATTACTGACCCCCGGCGAGGGCTAGAGAAATGGTCTTTTTTTTTTTTTCTTTTTTCAAACTGGTGAGCTCCTGCTTCGCTCATGCAGTGGTGGAGCCTTTGCGGTTTACACAACTGCATGTACTTTGCCCTTTATTATTAGAGAAAATGTTCTCAGATGTTCTCTGAGGGAAAGAAACCCACTAAATTACCCCCTAACTCTTCTCCTGCACTATTTTCAAAACTTCAGGGGTTTAAAATAAGTTTAATAAGCTGGCCTAAGTGGAAGCGTAATCTGTAACTTTTGTTTTTAAGGACAGTATGCTTGCTTTTTCTCTCAAAAATGCATCAATACCTGAGAAACAGTTTTGAAAAGTTTCTCATGAGTATAATGTGTTACTGGACTTATGGGCTCTGGAAACCTTTTGAAATAACTGTGTATTGTTAAGGTGCAGGATTTTTCAGAGGGGGAGAAAAGGATGCTTTTTTGCACAGCTACCTGACAGTGTTTTCTGCTGTCAGTTAGCAAATCTTCATCTCTTCACCATCTCTTCCTTCTTCCTGTCTTAATGGGTCTTTGGCCTGGACAAACTGCCCTAGCAAACACGGGAAATGAAAGTTCCTTTCCATTTTTCTATTGTGCTGCCAACTCTAGTAGTAACTAGAAACCATATTTTGAGAGCTTTCAAATTCAAATAAGCAGAACATTTAATAAAGTCCTACAGATGTTCATAGACCTAGGTGGAGCCCCAGAACTGTGGCATCTTGAGAGGAGCTGTCGCCTGGAAGTTGTTCTTCTGAGTCTGTGCTTCTGAAACCAGGAAGAAGAGAAACCTGCAGCTGAGCTTGAAGCCAAGGTCACAAAGAACCTGAACAAAATGATGACTTGTGATGAGGTAGATTTTGGAAGCCCAGCAGGCTTGAGTTTGAGCTGTGTCACTTGAGCCAGTCTCTTCACCTCTCTGAGTTTGTTGCCTCATTCATGGAATAGACATAATAAGTGTCAACCTTTAGAATGTTGTGAGAATTAAGTGGGAAAGGGGGCACCGTGACTGGCATATAATCTGTGCGGTGATGGCTACTATCATTAGCTTGGGGTAAAATTATCCTGTTATCTAAACGTGGAAGCTGCCACGTTCCTGGTAGATACGATTCTAAGAAGATTTCTATATGCAGAGAAATTGCCCAATGTTTTCACATTTTTCTTGGGGTGTCTGTAAGTCCAGCTGCAGTGGTTGGAACATGTTTACTTCTGTTCTTTGATGGTCTCTAATCACAGTCCAGACAGGCTAATGTTTTTAAATAATTTTACTCAACTCTAACGGAAGAGAGAAAGAAGGTCAATCCAGAAAATACAAAGAGCATCACTATTTGACACTTCTAAGGTTTAGGTTACGATTTGCTAGCTTCAGAGGTTGAGGGGGATGCTTTCTACCTGTGCTCAGCCTTTCTCTACCTGACAGGTGACTTCACATTTCTGCCATATAGGAGCCATCTACTGGATACCTTGGACATGTGCATCTTCCATGTGTGGAAAGTTGAGAGCAAGATCCAGATGTTAATGTCCCTCTAAGCAGTATTTCCCAAACTTCATTCACTGGCATATGACTATTTTCAGATTTTGCCATATTCAATATCTGTGGCCATATTATTTGCTAAAAAAGTTACTTGATTTAAACAAAAATGTTAAGTAGCTTTATTGAAAAGCAACTCTATACCATTATTATAGACGGAAAACCATTTGAAATTTGTAGAAAGGAATGGCACAGACTAATACAACGAAAACAAAACATTGTTAATAAATTCTAGCTATCATTATTGTCTGCTGAAAGATCTGAAGGCTTTGAATCTGAAGGCTGCTCTCTCTTTCTTAAAAAAGGGAAATTAGAATTAGATGTTCAAGATAAATAACACCAAAGCAATGCTTTCTCTTGACCTAATCAGAATGATTCATAAAACTGAAAGGACTGACTTTATCATGTGTGAGTCTGATCTGTGTAATAGTCTGTCTGAGGGCTACCAAAAATCCCTCTCCATCTATACTTTGGAAAATCCTGCATTAGAGTAGTGGTTCACACTTTAATGTGCATCAGAAACATGTAGATTCCAGGGGCACACCCTCAGAAATTCCAGATCAGTACACCGATGTTCATAGCAACACTATTCACAATAGCTCCAAGGTGGAAGCAACCCAAATGTCCACTGATGGATGAAGGGAAGACACAAAATGTGGTCTATACATACAATGGAATATTATTCAGCCTTAAAAAGGAAGGAAATTCTGACATATGCTACTACACAGATGAATCTCGGGGACATTATATAAGGGACCTAAAGTAGTCAAATTTATAGGGACATAAAGTAGAATTGTGGTTGCTAGGGGCTGGGGGAGTGAAGAGTCTTTTTGGCTGTATTGGGTCTTTATTGCTGTGTGCGGGCTTTAGTTGCGGCGAGCAGGGGCAACTCTTCGTTGCAGTGTGTGGCCTTCTCATTGTGCTGGCTTCTCTTGTTGTGGAACATGGGCTCTAGGTGCACAGGCTTCAGTAGTTGTGACACATGGGCTCAGTAGTTGTGGCTCGCAGGCTCTAGAGTGCAGGCTCAGTAGTTGTGGCACACGGACTTAGCTGCTCCGTGGCATGTGGGATCCTCCCGGACCAGGGATCGAACCCATATCCCCTGCATTGGCAGGTGGATTCTCAACCACTGCGCCACCAGGGAAGTCCCGAGTAGGGAGTTTTTGTTTAATGAGTACAGAGTTTTAGTTTTGCAAGATAAAAAGAGTTCTGGAGACTGGTTGTACAACAATGTGAATGTACTTAACACCACTCAATGTTATACTTAAAAATGGTTAAGATGATGAATTTTATGTTTTGTGTATTGGGTTGGTCAAAATTTTCGTTCATGTTTTTCCATAAGATGTTATGGAAAAACCCAAAGGAACTCTTTGGCCAACCCAATATTTTCCACAATTTAAAAAATTTTAAAAGCAAAAACTTTCCAGAGCAGTGAGTTTTGAGTGGGGTTTGGAAATTTACATATTTTAACGATTGCTGCGATAAACATCTTTTCATGCTTATTTGCCATCTGTATGTATATCACTTCAATGAAATGTCTCTTCTTGTCTTTTTTCCATTTTCTAATTGAATTGTTTTTTTATTTTATATTTATTTATTTGGCTGCATTGGGTCTTCATTGCTGTGAGCAGTCTTTCTCTAGTTGCGGCGAGTGGGGACTACTCTTCGTTGAGATGCCTCAGGCTTCTCGTTGCGGTGGCTTCTCTTGCAGAGCATGCATGGGCTCTAGGCATGCAAACTTCAGTAGCTGTGGCATGTGGGCTTCAGTAGTTGTGGCTTGCGGGCTCTAGAGTGCAGGCTCAGTAGTTGTGGCGCACGGGCTTAGTTGCTCTGCGGCATGTGGGATCTTCCCAGACCAGGGCTCAAACCGGTGTCCCCTGCATTGGCAGGCAGATTCTTAACCACTCTGCCACCAGGGAAGCCCGCTGAATGGTTTTTTTACAGTGGCGTCCTGGGATTTTTTTAATATAATCTACATCTGAGTCCATTGTGAAATATGTGGCTTACAAATATCATTCTGCCTGTCTGTAACTTGTCTTTTAATCTTCTTAATAAGGTTTTCAGAGAGCAAAAGTTTTAATATTAAAGAAGTCCAATTTATCGGTATTTTTTATAGAACATACCTTTGGTGTAATGTCTAAGAATTCTTTTTTTAAAGACTTTGTTGGGTTTTTTTTTGGAGACGTTTTAGGTTTACAACAAAATTTAGGGGGAAGTAGAGAGATTCCTCATATATCCCCTGCCTCCACACATGCATAGCCTCCCCCATTATCAATATCACTCATTAGAATGGCACTTTTTTTTAACTAAGGATGAATCTGTATCGGCACATCATAATTACCCCAAATTCATAGTTTACCTTAGGGTTTACTTTTGGTGGTGTACGTTCTATCTGTTTGGACAAATATATACTGACTTATAGCCATCATTATAATACCATACAGAGTATTTTCACTGCTCTAAAAACCCTTTGCTATCTGCCTATTCATCTTCCCACCCACCCACTCTGCCCAGCAACCACTGATCTTTTTATTGTCTGCATAGTTTTGCCTTTTCCATATGTCGTATAGTTGGAATCATACAGTATATCACCTTTTCAGCGTGGCTTCTTTCACTGAGCAATATGCATTTAAGGTTCCTCCATGTCTTTTCATGTTGCAATAGCTCATTTCTTTTTAGTGCTGAATAATATTCTACTGTCTGGATGTACCACAGTTTATTCATCTAGTCACCTACAGAAGGACATCTTTTCTGCTTCCAAGTTTTGACAATTATGAAAAAAGCTGTTATAAACTGTGCACAGGTTTTTGTGTAGACATCCATTTTCAACTACTTTAGGTAAATACCAAGAAACATAATTGCTGGATCATATGGTAAGCTTATGTTTAGTTTTGTAAGATACTGCCAAACTGTCTTCCAGAGTGGATATACCATTTTGTATTCCCATCAGGAATGAATGAGGGTTCCTTTTGCTCCATATTCTTGTCAGCATTTGATGTTGTCAGTGTTCTGGATTTTGGCCTATATTCTAATAAGTATCTCATTGTTTTAATTTGCATTTCCCTGATGACATACGATGTGAAGTATCCTCTCATATGCTTTTCTGTATAATTTCTTTGGTGAGGTATCAGCTGAAGTCTTTGGCCCAGTTTTTAATTGAGTTGTTTGTCTTCTTTTTTTAAATTTTATTTTATTCAAGTGTAGTTGATTTACAATGTTATTAATTTCTGCTGTACAGCAAAGTGATTCAGTTAACATACATAGAATGGAGTTGTTTGTTTTCTTTTGTTTTAAGATTTATTATGTATTTATTTAATTTATTTTTGGCTGCATCAGGTCTTAGTTGCAGCGTGCGGGTTCTTTGTTGAGGTGCATGGGCTTCTCTCTAGTTGTGGCATGAGGGTTTTCTCTTCTCTAGTTGTGGCGCACAGGCTCCAGGGTGCCTGGGCTCTGTAGTTTGTGGCACACAGGCTCTAGCTGAGGCACGCAAGCTCAGTAGTTGTGGCATGCAGGCTTAGTTGCCTCTCGGCATGTGGGATACTAGTTCCCTGACCAGGGATTGAACCCACGTCCCCTGCATTGTGAGGCGGATTCTTTACCACTGGACCACCAGGGAAGTCCATGTTTGTTTTCTTATTGTTGAATTTTAAGAGTTCTTTGTATATTTTGGATAACAGTCTTTTATCAGATGTGTCTTTTGCAAATATATTCTGCCAGTCTATGGCTTGTCCTCTTATTCTCTTTATATTGTCTTTGACAGAGCAGCATTTTTTAATTTTAGTGAAATCCAGCTTATCAATTATTTCTTTTATTGATCATGTCTTTGGTGTATTATCTTAAAAGACATCACCATACCCAAGATCATTTAGGTTTTCTCCTATGTTATCTTCTAGGAGTTTTATAATTTTACATTTTACATTTAGATCTATGATCCATTATGAGTTAATTTTTATGAAGGGTGTAAGGTCTGGGTCTAGATTCAGTTTTTTTTTGCATGTGGGTGTCCAGTAAGAGATTTTCTTTACTCCATGGTATTGCCTTTGCTTCTTTGTCAAAGATTAGTTGACTATGTTTTTATGGGTCTATTTCTTGGCTCTCTATTTTATTCCCTTGATCTGTCTATTCTTTTGCCAATACCACACTGTCTTGATTATTTTAGCTTTATAGTAAGTCTTGAAGTCAGGTAGTGTAAATCTTCCAGCTTTGTTCTTCTCCTTTGATACTGTGTTAGGTATTCTGTTTTTTTTGCCTCTCACTATAAACCTTAGAATCATTTTGTCCAAATCCATAAACTTAACTTGCTAGGATTTTAAATGAGATTGCACTGAATCAATGGATCAAGTTGGGAAGAACTGATACACTGATAATATTGAGTCTTCAGATCCATGAATATGGAATAACTCTCCATTTATTTAGTTCTTTTTAAAATTTCATTCATCAGAGTTTTCTATTTTTCCTTATCTAAATCTTATACATATTTTGTTAGATTTATACCTAAGTATTTCATTTTTAGGGACACTAATGTAAATGGCATTATGTTTTTAATTTCAAATCCATTTGTTCACTGTTGGTATATACAAAATAAATTGACTTTTGTATATTAACCTTATATCCTGCAAATTTGCTATAATTGCTTATTAGTTCCAGGAGGTTTTTGTCAATTCTTTTGGATTTTGTAGAAAACACAGATGATCATCTTATCTGTGAATAAGAGTGTTTTATTTCTTCCTTCCCAATGAATATATCTTTTATTTCCTTTTCTTGACTTACTGCATTTGGAAGGACTTCCAGTACAATGTTGAAAAGGAGTGGCAAGAGGGGACATCCTTGCCTTGTCCCTGATCTTAGTGGAAAGCTTCAAATTCTCACCATTTAGTATGATGTTAGCTGTAGATTTTCTTGTAGATGGCCTTTATTAAGATTAGGCAGTCTCCCTCTATTCTTACTTTACTGAGAATTTTAATTGTAAATGGGTGCTGGATCTTGGCAAATGCTTTCTTTGCATCTATTAATGGGTGACCATGTGATTTTTCTTATCTAGTCTGTTGATGTGATGGATAACATTAATTGATTTTTGAATGTTGAACTAGTCTTGCATACCTGGGATAAATTCCACTTGGTCGGGATATGTAATTCTTTTTATGCGTTGTTGGATTTGATTTGCTAATATTTTGTTGAGGATTTTTGCGTCTCTGTTCAGGAGAGCTATTGGGCTGTAGTTTTCTTTTCTTATAATGTTTTGTTCTGGTTTTGGTGTTAGGGTAATGCTGGCCTCATAGAATGAGTTAGGAAGTATTCCCTTTGCTTCTATCCTGTGAACGTGATTGTAGAGAATTGGTATTCCTTAAATGTTTGGTAGAATTTACCAGTGAACCCATCTGGGCCTGGTGATTTCTGTTTTGAAAGGTTATTAATTATTGATTCAATTTCTTTAATAGATATAGGCTTTTTCAGATTGTTCCTTCTTGTGTGAGTTCTGGCAGATTGTATCTTTCAAGGATTGGTCCTTTTCATTTAGAGTATCAAATTTGTGGGCATAAATTAGTTCATAGTATTCCTTATTATCTTTTGAATGTCCATGGTATCTGTGGTGATGTCCCCTCTTTCATTTCTGATATTGGTATTGATATAATGGATTAATATATACCATATCTGTTACTGTTTTCTATTTTTTTGCCCTTGCTCTTTTTCCCATTTTTGTCTTCCACTCTTTTTTTGCCTTTCTTTACTATGTTGAATTTTCCAGGCCATGAACACAGAATATCTGTTCATTTATTTAAATCTTTGATCTATTTCACCAGCATTTTAGCATTTTTAACATACAAATCCTATACCTGTTTTATTAGATTTATGCCTAAGTATTTAATTTTATTTGAGCAATTGTAAATGGTATTGTATTTTTAATTTTAGTTTTTATGTATCTGTTTCTACTACAAAGAAATAGTGAGTTTTGTGTGCTTATCTTGTGTCCTAGGACTTGGTGATCTCACTTGCAAGATCTAGGAGTTTTTGTTTTATTTTTATAGATTCCTTGGGATTTTCTATGTAGATCATCATGTTATCTGCATACAGAGACAGTTTTATTTCTACTATTCCAATCCATTTGCCATTTCTTTTCTTACCTTACTTTGCTGGCTGAAATTTCCAGCACTATGTTGACCAAGAGTGGTAAGTGTGGACATTCTTTTTCCCTAATGTTAGGGAGAAAGTTTTTAGCCTTTCACTGTTCAGTATGATTTTAGGTGGAGGTTTTTTTGTATATGTTCCTTATCAAGTTGAGGAAGTTTCCCTCTATTCACAGTATTTCTGAGTTGCTTTTTTTTTTTTTTTAATCACAAATAGGTGTTGGATCTTGTCAAACACTGACATTACCTGTTACTGGATAGAACATAATGGAAAATGGAGGATACAACAAAATTACCAAAAGAGTGCCTGAAGAAGATCTCAGAGCAAGATCCTTGTTCTTCCCTTTATGGTTAGCATGGTCTGCAACCAGGGTGGCTTCTAATTCATAGAGTAGAAATGGCTTAGGCCAATGGGCCCTGGATTGTGTATGTTTTCCTTGTGATCTATTTGAGGTCAAAGAGGATCTACAATTTTGCACATGGGATAAGAACATTGACTAGGGAGCTAAAGAGGGGCCACCATGCCAGGGATCAAAGTAAATGTGTTGCAGTGAATGCTGTGGAGTGGTTGTGCAAGGTGTGGTCCAGAGGGAGTTGCAGCCAGACTCAGAGGACTGGCCATGTGAGCAAGAGCCCAGATGAGTGCCATGTTATCAGTGGGAACTGCTGAGCCTTGACTGTTGTGAAGAAATGGTTTACAAGTCATACCAGTCAAGAGAATGCAGTCACATCAATATGGCAAATCCAAGAAGTCCTCTCCTGTCAAGAGGTCCCCTCCTTCTCTGCCCTTCCCCAGTCTGGCATCTGGGTGTAGGAGAAAGCTTCTTAGTTCTCATGCCCGTATGAAATAAAAGAGCCCTGAAAGGGAATTTGGATTTTAAATGACTATCCCCCCAAACAAGACTGCTTTAAAATCAGTAACGATGAGTAACCTGTAATTGGCAAGCTTGCGTTCTTTTCCTCTACCATCAGTGAGAATATGGGTTCCAGAGTATGAAGTTATAGGACAGATTGCTTTACACATCTGAGTTCTGGTAAGTAAATTTTGACAATTAATTCTCTGCATGTAAAATAAATGTTTCCTCCAACACTAATGACTAGAGCTTATAACATTCCAATTCATCCAAGCTTTCCAAACAATTATTACCAAGGACTCCATAAACCAGTGTACTCCAAAACTATATTTTGTACCAGTTACTTCTGACCTTTGGAAACCATTGCAGAGAATACTTATGCTAAAGGCCAGTTTCTCAGTTCTTCAAGGTCTGATTAGTCACCTGATAAAAGAGGTACTAGGAAAAGTGAAATAAAAAACATCTTGTGTTCTTTCCTTTCCTGATAAGTACAAGTGGCTCAGATGGCCCTAGACTGTACAGAATGGCTAACAGGTTGTCTTTGGCCATTTTAAAGATGTAAGGAGACCTTTTCTGAAATATCTTCCTGAGGGTAAAATTGGTTACAGCACTACTGAGAATATTAGGGGACCATGTTCCACTAGTACATCTTGCAAGATGAACTTGGCCTTCCCTGAGACCGTTGTTCATAATCACTAACCCCAATTAATAAATACACACCTTTGGGGTCTCTTTCATTAGGGTGATATTATACCGTTACTAGCTATGAGAATTTTTAAATATGCACCTCTTCATTTACTGTGTGCAAGATATATGTACGGTATAAGATGGATGTGAGAAGTATGGGATCTAACTCCATAAAAACAACTTAAAAACATGACAGTAATATCACTGTTTGCAGATGACATGATACTATACATAGAGAATCCTAAAGATGCTGCAAGAAAACTACGAGAGCTAATCAATAAATTTGATAAAGTAGCAGGATACAAAATTAATGCACAGAAATCTCTTGCATTCCTATACACTAACGATGAAAAATCTGAAAGAGAAATTAAGGAAACACTCCCATTTACCATTGCAACAAAAAGAATAAAATACCTAGGAATAAACCTACCTAAGGAGACAAAAGACCTGTATGTAGAAAACTATAAGACACTGATGAAAGAAATTGAAGATGATACAAACAGATGGAGAGATATACCGTGTTCTTGGATTGGAAGAATCAACATTGTGAAAATGGCTATACTACCTAAAGCAATCTACAGATCCAAAGCAATCCCTATCAAACTAGCAATGGCATTTTTCACAGAACTGGAACAAAAAATTTCACAATTTGTATGGAAACACAACAGACCCCAAATAGCCAAAGCAATCTTGAGAACGAAAAACAGAGCTGGAGGAATCAGGCTCCCTGACTTCAGACTATAATACAAAGCTACAGTCATCAAGATGGTATGGTACTGGCACAAAAACAGAAATATAGATCAATGAAACAGGATAGAAAGCCCAGAGATAAACCCATGCACATATGGTCACCTTATCTTTGATAAAGGAGGCAAGAATATACAATGGAGAAAAGACAGCCTCTTCAATAAGTGGTGCTGGGAAAACTAGACAGCTACATGTAAAACAATGAAATTAGAACACTTCCTAAAACCACACACAAAAATAAACTCAAAATGGATTAAAGACCTAAATGTAAGGCCAGACACTATAAAACTCTTACAGGAAAACATAGGCAGAACACTCTGTGACATAAATCACAGCAAGATCCTTATTGACCCACCTCCTAGAGAAATGGAAATAAAAACAAAAATAAACAAATGGGACCTAATGAAACTTCAAAGCTTTTGCACAGCAAAGGAAACCACAAGCAAGATGAAAAGACGGCCCTCAGAATGTGAGAAAACATTTGCAAACAAAGTAACTGACAAAGGATTAATCTCCAAAATATACAAGCTGCTCATGCAGCTCAATATCAAAAAAACAAACAACCCAATCCAAAAATGGGCAGAAGACATAAATAGACATTTCTCCAAAGAAGATACACAGATTGCCAACAAACACATGAAAGGATGCTCAACATCACTAATCATTAGAGAAATGGAAATCAAAACTACAATGAGGTATCACCTCACACCAGTCAGAATGGCCATCATCAAAAAATCTACAAACAATAAATGCTCGAGAGGATGTGGAGAAAAGGGAACCCTCTTGCACTGTTGGTGGGAATATAAATTGATACAGCCACTATGGAGAACAGTATGGAGGTTCCTTAAAAAACTGCAAATAGAACTACCATATGACTCAGCAATCCCACTACATATCCCCTGAGAAAACCGTAGTTCAAAAAGAGACATGTACCACAATGTTCATTGCAGCACTATTTACAATAGCCAGGACATGGAAGCAACCTAAGTGTCCATCGACAGATGAATGGATAAAGAATATGTGGCACATATATACAATGGAATATTACTCAGCCATAAGAAGAAACAAAACTGAGTTATTTGTAGTGAGGTGGATGGACCTAGAGTCTGTCATACAGAGTGAAATAAGTCAGAAAGAGAAAAACAAATACCGTATGCTAACAAGTATATATGGAATCTTAAAAAGAAAAATCGTTCTGATGAGCATAGGGACAGGACAGGAATAAAGACGCAGATGTAGAGAATGGACTTGAGGACCTGGGGAGGGGAGAAGGGTAAGCTGGGACGAAGTGAGAGAGTAGCATTAACATATATACACTACGAAATGTAAAATAGATAGCTAGTGGGAAGCAGCAGCATAGCACAGGGTGATCAGCTGTGCTTTGTGACCACCTAGAAGGGTGGGAGAGGGAGGGTGGGAGGGAGATGCAAGAGGGAGGGGATATGGGGATATATGTAGACATATAGCTGATTCATTTTGTTATATAGCAGAAAGTAACACACCATTGTAAATCAATTATACTCCAGTAAAGTTGTTAAAAAAAAAAATGACAGTACTAGAGGCACCTCTTTTTCTTATTGGCATAAGTCGATTGAGAGGGTTTAGACTGTGTTAAAAAAACAAAATTCAACTGAGTACATGTATTCAGTGATGCATAAATCAGGCAGCATCCCATCTAGCAAATAGAAAGGTGCTCCCAGGAGCTGTACATAATGAAAGACTTTTATAGGCAGAAGGGGGCAGGACAAGGAAGTCATACTAGCAAAGACTGATTGTTCAGGGCAAGGTCACCTTTCTTTAGGGGTGACTGTGGTCTATCAGACATATAACCTCACTAGTGCTGACTAGGTAATTCCAGGTTGAGTTGTTTAAGATTCCATTCCTGGGAGAAGGGGAAACTGTAATTAAGTATCAAGTCTCAGTTTGATGATGTGGGGCATAGTACCAATGACTCCATTTTGGGCCTGTTGTCTTGTTTTTAACAAATGAGATCTTTTAAGTTCACTGTGAAGAAAACGTCTTCCCTTTGTTTGAAAAGTCTGAAGGTCAAATCTACATTAGAAATGGCAACCCTTGCTTAACCTGCTCATAGCACTTTTGAGAGAATGTGCCCTACACAGGCCATGCTCTGTACCAGTGACCTTCTCTCCATATTCCTGTTCCAGCTTTCTTATGATTACTATTTACATGATGTATCTTTTCTTAACTTTTACTTTTAATCTATATGTGTCTTGATGATAAAAGTGAATTTCTTATTGAAACATAGTGTTAGGTCTTACAGTCTGACAATCTCTGCCCTTTAGTTGGGGTGTTTAGACTATTTACATTTGATGTAGTTATTGAGTTGATTGGATTCAAATCTACCATCTTGCTATTTGCTCTCTATTGTCTGAACTGTTTTTTATTTTATTTTTCTCTTCTTTTGGATTGAGTAGTTTTTAATATTCCATTTAATATTAACTTGGCTAATTAGCTATGTCTTTTTGTGTGTGGTGAGGTGAGAAGGAGAGCAGGAGGATTGCTCTAAGGTTTACAATATGTGTCCCAACTTATCACAGACTACATTCAAATGGAACTATACCCACTTTACATATAATATATAAATCTTAGAAGAACATGTTTCTGTTTTCCCCCTCCTATCCTTTGTGCTACAGCTGCTACACATCTTACTTTTACATAGGTTATTAACCCTACCATATACTGTTATTGTTCTTCCTTTAAACAATTAATTACTTTAAGATAAATTTTTACAAGAGAAAAAATTTTTATTTACTTACATATATACCATCTCCAGGGCTCTTCATTCCTTTGTGTACATCTAAGTTTCCATGTTATATTATTTTCTTTCACCTGAAAGACTTTAACATTTCTTCAAGTTCAGGTCTACTGGTGATAAATTCTCAGTTTTTGTCTGTCTGAAAATTTTTATTTTTCCTTCATTTTTGAAAGATATTTTTGCTCAGTATAGAATTCTAGATTGGTGGGGTTTTGTTTTTAATTTCAGCAGTTTAAGGATGTTATTTCATTGACTTATGGCTTGAATAATTTCTGAAGAGAAGTCTAGGGATTTTAATTTTTGTTCCTCTGTATGAGATTTGCTCTTCTGTGATAATCATATAATTTTTCTTTTTTAATTTGTTACTATGGCAAATTATACTGATTGACTTTCTAATATTAAACTAAGTTTGCATTGCCATGATAAATTCCACTTGGTCTTGATGTATTATCCTTTTATATTTTGTTGCATTCAACTCACTAAAGTTTTGTTTATAATTTTTGCATCTATGTTCATGAGACATATAGACTTGTGGCTTTTTGTTTTGTTTTGCTTTTTATCTTGCAATGTCTTTGTCTGGTTTTAGTATCAGAGTAACACTGGCTTCAAATAATAAATTTGGAGGTATTCCTTCTTTAATTTTCTGGAAATATTTATGTAGAATTAGTATTATTTCTTCCTTAAATGCTTGGTTGAGTTTCACCAATGAAGCCACCTGGGCTTGGAGCTTCTTTGTGAGATGGTTTTTAACTACAAAATAAGCTTCCTTAATAGATATAGGACTATTCAGGTTATCTATCTCTTTATGAGTGAGCTTTGGTAGTTTAAGTCTTTCAAGGAATTTGTCCATCTAATCAAAGTTGCCAAATTTATAAGTATAAAGTTGTTCAAAATATTCCTTTCCTCTTGTTATTTTAATATCTGTAGAATCTGTAGTGATGTCACCTGTTTCTTTCCTGATATTGGTCATTTGTGTCTTCTCTCTTTGGGGAGCTGGAGCCCTGGTTCTGTTACCACTCCTGTCCCTTACTAGTTGTCTAACCAGTTGCATAAACTCCCAGGGCTTCAGCTTTTACATCTGTAAATTAAGAGAGTGGAGCTCTGTAAAGTCTCTTCCACTTCTGATAGTCGATAACTTTGACCTGTCTGTCTAGAGATTTATCTACTTTATTAATCTTCTTGTAGAACCAGTTTTTTATTTCATACATTTCCTCTATTTTTCTGTTTTTTATTTCAATACTTCATGCATTAATCTTTATTATTTCCTTTTTTTGCTTTGGGCTTCATTTCCTTTTCTTATTCTGTTTTCTTAAGGTGGGTGCAAGGTCATTGATTTAAGATCTTCTTTCTCCTCCAATATAGGCATTTAATGCTATAAATTTTCCACTAACTACTGCTTTAGTGACATGCCACAGATGATGTTATGTTGCTTTTTCATTTTCATTCAGTTGAAAATACTTTCTAATTTCCCTTTTGATTTCTTCTTTGACTCATGGGTTACTTAGAACTGTTCTATTTTGTTTCCAAATATTTGTGCATTTTCTCATTTTTTTAATTGAACCCCTGATATTTTAAATTTTATGTTGCTGAATGCTGCATTTTGTTATATTGCTTTAACGAATGATGGCCTTTTTTTGAATAGGCACATAAATTACTTGGTGATCCTTTTGATCCTTGTTTGATCTCTTGAGTCTTGTGTTTAAGCACTTTTAGAGAGGATCTAAAGTCGCCTTTACTCTAGGGCTACTTTAGTTCACTACGCAGGCATCACCCTTCTGGTCTCTGTTGAAAAATCCAAATATTCTGGAGATGTCTATACTCTGGTTTGTGGGAGCTTGAACAACTCCTAGCACTATGTGAACTCTGGGAATTGTTCAGCTTTCCCCTCCCTGGTAGCTGTTCTTTCCCTGACAGATTTTCTTTGCTTGACCTTCTGAAGTGCAGATTACTATTTGACCAAAGACTCGAGGGGGATTCTATGCAGATTTCTGGGTGTCTTTCTCTGCATACTTACTCCTCCTTTATAGTCTACCCTGCAAATTCTAGCTATCTAGGTCTCCGTGAGCATCCATCTCTGCCTCCTCAACTTAGTGGGACAACTGAACTCTGTTTCAGTTCTCCTTCCCTGTGCTGCAGTTTAGAAATCACTTCCAGATAGAAAGACAAGGTGATTGTAGAGTTCAACTTCTTTGTTTCTCTTCTCTTGGGAATCACAGTCCTGTGCGTCCTGTTATCCAATGTCTGAAATCAGTTGTTTCATATATTTCATCAGGTTTTTTAGTTGTTTTCAGCAGAAGGCTAATTCTAGCCTTTGCTGCTTCCTTATGCTGGAAATAGAAGTCTTATCATCTCTCGGTAATGCTATTAATTATGAAGTTAATCCTCAGTCATCTTCATGATATCTTACTCTAATTTTAGTATTTGTGACATTATATACTTCAAGCAGGCAGTGCATGGAAAAGACCCTGGGCTTGGGAGCTGGAGCCCTGGTTCTGGTACCATCCCTACCACTTACTAGTTATCAAATCAGTTGCATAAATTTCCTGGGTGTCAGCTTCCCCATCTGTAAACTAAGATGGTGGAACTCTCCAAGGTCTCTTCCAATTTTGAAATTCAATGAAAGAGAGAATGTATGAGAGAGCAGACAACAGAAACAAGAAGAACTACAATCCTGCAGAATGTGGAACGAAAACCACATTCACAGAAAGATAGACAAAATGAAAAGGCAGAGGGCTATGTACCAGATGAAGAAACAAGATAAGACCACAGGGGCTTCCCTGGTGGTGCAATGGTTGAGAGTCCACCTGCCAATGCAGGGGACACGGGTTCGTGCCCCGGTATGGGAGGATCCCACATGCCGCGGAGCAGCTAGACCCGTGAGCCATGGCCGCTGAGCCTGTGCGTCTGGAGACTGTGCTCCACAATGGGAGAGGACACAACAGTGAGAGGCCCGCGTACTGCAAAAAAAAAAAAAAAAAAGATAAGACCCCAGAAAAACAATTAAATGAAGTGGAGATAAGCAACCTTCCAGAAAAAGAATTCAGAGTAATGATAGTGAAGATGATCCAGGACCTTGGAAAAAGAATAGAGGCAAAGATCTAGAAGTTGCAAGAAATGTTTAACAAAGACCTAGAAGAATTAAAGAACAAACACCTAGAGAATTAAAGAACAAACAAACAGAGATGAACAATACAATAACTGAAATGAAAAATGCACTAGAAGGAATCAAAAGCAGAATAACTGAGGCAGAAGAACAGATAAGTGACCTGGAAGACAGAATGGTGGAATTCACTGCTGTGGAACAGAATAATGAGAAAAGAATGAAAAGAAATGAAGACAGCCTAAGAGACCTCTGGGACAATATTAAACATAACAACATTCACATTATAGGGGTCCCAGAAGGAGAAGAGAGAGAGAAAAGATGCAAGAAAATATTTGAAGAGATTATAGTTGAAAACTTCCCTAACATGGGAAAGGAAACAGCCACCCAAGTCTAGGAAAGGCAGAGAGTCCCAGGCAGGATAAACCCAAGGAGAAACACACCGAGACACATAGTAATCAAATTGACAAAAATTAAAGACAAAGAAAAATTATTAAAAGCAAAAGGGAAAAATAATGACAAATAACATACAAGGGAACTCCCATAAGGTTAACAGCTGATTTATCAGCAAAAACTTTACAAGCCAGATGGGACTGGCATGATACATTTAAAGTGATGACAAGGAAGAACCTTCAATCAAGATTACTCTACCTACCAAGGATCTCATTCAGACTTGATGGAGAAATCAAAAGCTTTACAGACAAGCAAAAGCTAAGAGAATTCAGCACCAGCAAACCAGCTGTACAACAAATGCTAAAGGAACTTCTCTAAGTGGGAAACATAAGAGAAGAAAAGGACCTAGAGAAACAAACCCAAAACAATTAAGAAAATGGTAATAGGAACATACATATCAATAATTACCTTAAATGTGAATGGATTAAATGCTCCAACCAAAAGACGTAGACTGGCTGAATGGACACAAAAACAAGACCCACATATATGCTGTCTACAAAAGAGCCACTTCAGACCTAGGGACACATACAGACTGAAAGTGAGGGGATGGAAAAACATAGTCCATGCAAACAGAAATCAAAAGAAAGCTGGAGTAGCAATTCTCATATCAGATTAAATAGACTTTAAAGTAAAGACTATTACAAGAGACAAAGAAGGACACTACATAATGATCAAGGGATCAATCCAAGAAGAAGATATAACAATTATAAATATATATGCACCCAACATAGGAGCACCTTAATACATAAGGCAAATGCTAACAGCTGTAAAAGAGGAAATTGACAGTAACACAATAATAGCGGGGAATTTTAACACCTCACTTACGCCAATGGACAGAGCATCCAGACAGAAAATAAATAAGGAAACACGAGCTTTAAATAACACAATAGACAGATGGATTTAATTGACATTTGTAGGATATTCCATCCGAAAACGGCAGATTACACTTTCTTCTCAAGTGCACACAGAACATTCTCCAGGATAGATCATATCTTGGGTCACAAATCAAGCCTTGTTAAATTTAAGAAAATTGATATCTTATCAAGCATCTTTTCAGACCACAACACTATGAGATTAGAAATCAATTACAGGGAAAAAAATGTAAAAAACACAAACATGTGGAGGCTAAACAATATGTTACTAAATAACCGAGAGATCATTGAAGAAATCAAAGAGGAAATCAAAAAATACCTAGAGACAAATGATAATGAAAACACGATGACCCAAAACCTATGGGATGCAGCAAAAGCAGTTCTAAGAGGGAAGTTTATAGCAATACAATCCTACCTCAAGAAACAAGAAAAATCTCAAATAAAAAAATCTAACTTTACACCTAAACGAACTAGAGAAAGAGGAACAAACAAAACCCAAAGTTAAGAGAAGGAAAGAAATAATAAAGATCAGAGCAGAAATAAATGAAATAGAAACAAAACAATAGCAAAGATCAATAAAACTAAATGCTTGTTCTTTGAGAAGGTAAACGAAATTGATAAACCATTAGCCGGACTCATCAAGAAAAAGAGGGAGAGGACTCAAATCAATAGAATTAGAAATGAAAAAGGAAAAGTTACAACGGACACCGCAGAAATACAAAGCACCCAAAGAGACTACTACAAAAAACTCTATGCCAATAAAATGGACAACCTGGAAGAAATGGACAAATTCTTAGAAAGGTATAACCTTCCAAGACTGAACCAGGAAGAAATAGAAAATATGAACAGACCAATCACAAGTAATGAAATTGAAACTGTGATTAAAAATCTTCCAACAAACAAAAGCCCAGGACCAGATGGCTTCACAGGTGAATTCTATGAAACATTTAGAGAAGAGCTAACACCCATCCTTCTCAAACTCTTCCAGAAAATTGCAGAGGAAGGAATACTCCCAAACTCATTCTATGAGGCCACCATCACCCTGATACCAAAACCAGGCAAAGATACTACAAAAAAAAGAAAATTACAGACCAATATCACTGATGAATATAGATGCAAAAATCCTCAATAAAATACTAGCAAACAAAATCCAACAACACATTAAAAGGATCATACACCATGATCAAGTGGGATTTATCCTAGGGATGCAAGGATTCTTCAATATACACAAATCAGTTGATGTAATATACCATATTAACAAATTGAAGAATAAAAACCATATGATCATCTCAATAGATGCAGAAAAAGCTTTTGAAAAAATTCAACACCCATTTATGGTAAAAACTCTTCAGAAAGTGTGCATAGAGGGAACCTACCTCAACATAATAAAGGCCATATATGACAAACCCACTGCAAACATCATTCTTAATGGTGAAAAACTGAAAGCATTTCCTCTCAGATCAGGAACAAGACAAGGATATCCACTCTAGCCAGTCTTATTCCACATAGTTATGGAAGTCCTAGCCACAGCAATCAGAGAAGAGAAAGAAATAAAAGGAATCCAAATTGGAAAAGAAGAAGTAAAACTGGCACTGTTTGCTGATGACATGATACTATATAGAGAGAATCCTAAAGTAGCCGCCAGAAAACTAGTAGAACTTATCAATGAATTTGGTAAAGTTGCAGGATACAGAATTAATGCACAGAAATCTCTTGCATTTCTATACACTAACAGTGAAGGATCCGAAAGAGAAATTAAGGAAACAATCCCATTCACCATTGCAACAAAAAGAGTAAAATACGTTGGAATAAACCTACCTAAGGAGGTAAAGGACCTGTACTCAGAAAACTATAAGACACTGATGAAAGAAATCAACGATGATACAAACAGATAGAGAGTATACCATGTTCTTGAATTGGAAGACTCAATATTGTGAAAATGACTATACTACCCAAAGCAATCTACAGATTCAATGCAATCCCTATCAAATTACCAATGGCATTTTTTGCAGAACTAGAACAAAAAATCTTAAAATTTGTATGGAGACACAAAAGGCCCCGAATAGCAAAAGAAATCTTGAGGGGGAAAAAAAATGGAGCTGGAGAAATCAGACTCCCTGACTTCAGACTATACTACAAAGCTACAGTCATCAAGACAATATGGTACTGGCATCAAAACAGAATTATAAATCAATGGAATAGGATAGAAAGCCCAGAGATAAACCCACACATCTATGGTCAACTAGTCTATGACAAAGAAGGCAAGGATATACAATGGAGAAAAGACAGTCTCTTCAATAAGTGGTGCTGGGAAAACTGGACAGACACATGTAAAAGAATGAAATTTGAACACTTCCTAACACCATACACAAAAATAAACTCAAAATGGATTAAAGACCTAAATATAAGCCCGGACACTATAAAACTCTTAGAGTACAATATAGGCAGAACAGTCTTTGACATAAATCACAGCAAGATCTTTTTTGACCCACCTCCTAGAGTGATGGAAATAAAAATGAAAATAAACAAACGGGACCTAATAAAACTTAAAAGCTTTTGCACAGCAAAGGAAACCATAAACAAGACGAAAAGATAACCCTCAGAATGGGAGAGAATATTTGCAAACGAAGCAACTGACAAAGGACTAGTCTCCAAAATGTACAAGCCCCTCATGCAGCTCAATATCAAAAAAAACAAACAACCCAATCCAAAAATGGGCAAAAGACCTAAATAAACATTTCTCCAAAGAAGACATACAGATGGCCAAGAGGCACATGAAAAGCTGTTCAACATCACTAATTATTAGAGAAATGCAAATGAAAACTACAATGAGGTATCACCTCACACCAATTAGAATGGGCATCATCAGAATATTTACAAACAACAAATGCTGGAGAGGGTATGGAGAAAAGGAAACCCTCTTTCACTGTTGGTGGGAATGTAAATTGATACAGCCACTATGGAGAACAGTATGGACATTCCTTAAAAAGGTAAAAATAGAATTACCATATGATCCAGCAATCCCACTATTGGGCATATACCCAGAGAAAACCATAATTCAAAAAGACACACGCACCCCAATGTTCATTGCAGCACAATTTACAATAGCCAGGTCATGGAAGCAACCTAAATGCCCATCGACAGATGAATGGATAAAGAAGATGTGGTACATATATACAATGGAATATTACTCAGCCATAAAAAGGAGCAAAATTGGGTCATTTGAAGAGAAGTGGATGGACCTAGAGACTGTCATACAGAGTGAAGTAAGTCAGAAAGAGAAAAACAAATATCACATATTAACGCATATATGTGGAATCTAGAAAGATGAACCAGTTTGCAAGGCAGAAATAGAGACACAGATGTAGAGAACAAATGTATGGACACCAAGGGGGGAAAGTGGGGGGTCGTTGGTGGTGGTGGTGGGATGAATTGAGAGATTGGGATTGACGTATATACACTAACATGTATGAAACAGATAAGTAATAAGAACCTGCTGTGTAAAAACAAAATTAAATTAAAATAAAATAAAAACCAACCGAAATTTAAGAAAAAAAAGAGAGAGCGAATGTATGAATCCTATTCTTGTGCAGTATCCTTTAGGAATACTTGCATTTCTGATCACCCCATTTCCTTTTTAAAAGATAAGAAAAAATACGGTAGTATTTAGAGAAATGAAAATAGAAAAATCAAGAGGTGGGAGTGGCTTGTTAGTGTCAAATGCCTGAAGAAAATTAAGATCTTTATCTGGGACAAATGAAGGTGAAAAGAGCATGATCAAGGTCAATCATTTTGTGCAGGTGTCCAAAGAGTGAGCAGTGAATTTAAAAAGACTCCCTTCCAGTTGCTGTTTATGCAGGAAATCTGGCACAGTCCTCAGGGTATGACACACAAGAGAGAAATTTGAGTAATATTAGGAAAGAATTTAGAAGTCTCAAAACAAGGTCAGTGAACTCAAGTGCCAAGCACATGATATCGCTGGTGTCACAGAGAAAAGAGGTCAGTTCATTACCTTATAGAGCTGTTGAACCCACACATTTTATGTGGCTGAGCAGTTTTCTCTGGGAGATGGTTTGCTCATGAGAGGTTTAGATCCTGTATCTTTTGAAAACAAGTGTAACTAGCATATTGAAAATACCACACCTCATAATTCAGTAAAAATGCAATCATTTTTCTCCCACTGTCCTTTCACAATTTAGTCTCTGGGATAATAGCTCTTGCTCCTGCATGTATACTCTAGCAACCCATAATTTCCTGCTAATTCTTAGGTAATAGATGATCTATGGTCACTAAGTTACAAACATTATCCAGATGCAAAAAACTTAGGAAATCCAGTCCTGGGTGATACTCAAAACTTTGAACTTAAGTTGCTGTTAAATCTCCCTTTTTCTCTCTCCAACCTCACTTCTCCGAGCTTGGGCTGACTTCAGGATAGAAGCCTGCAGTGACATAGAGGGTAGTGGTCTTTCCATCTCTCTGCCTCCTATTTCTAGTCCTCCCCTTCCATCTTGAGCTGTTATTTAAACCCTACCAGGTCCAGTGGGACTAGTGGAGACAGGGAGAGGCAACACACAGGGCAGCTCTTATTTGAACCAGTACTCTCATTGCTTGGTCTCACTCTGGTCTAGCAGATGCCTTTTTCCCTTGAGATGTCATTTTCTTGGACTCCTCAGAGCTTTCTCACTGTTTCTCTTTCTCCTACAATTCTCTTGTCCCTGAAGGTTGCTTCTCTTATTTCTCTGTTCTGATTGTCACTTGTAACTCCTTCCTCGGCCCCTAGACACACAGTAGTGCATCTCGAAGCTCCTCCAGGTGGCTCTATTGGACAGAATCTAAGATTCTGTCTCAGGGCCCACGGCTTTTCCAAGGAACACTCATACATCCCTTGCCTGGGACTGATGTGGGTCCCAAGGCAGCAGCACTCTCCTGGTTCTGGCTCCAAAACAGTCAGTATAGATTCCCACCTGATAGGAGTCCAACTCCAGCCAGTGTCAATTTCAGCTTTCTCAGGAGTGAATTGGGTACCAGCCTCTAAGTCCCTCAGCCTTAGGAAACACTTCCACTGCTCTGTGAGGGATTTTCTCCCCCTGTCTCAGGTTTAGAGGGTTGCACCTCCTCCCAACTCCCTGAGTGCAGGAGGACATGGTAACATAATGTCCCTCCCCACCAAGGAATCTCTCCTCTGATCTCTTTTATCTACGTTCTCTGACCCTTCTTCTATGTCCTCGATGTAGCTGAGAAACCCAAGAGTGGCTTGAAGGTTCTTGAGGCCATTTACTTTCAAAATCTTCATAACATGGTCTGGCACCTTTGTTTGGAATTTTACATCTATTATGTTTTGTCGTCTGGTGGAAACTTCAGTTTTAAGATCGTATTACACAAGTAATAAACAAACATGATTCACGGGCCAATCCAGTGGTGTAACGTCCGTCTTTACTAAACATTTTGATATCTGAGTGTTGTTACTGTGTTAAAAAAAAATCAGGGCAGACAACTCTCTAAAGAGTCTTACTTAATCCTTGACCAGCTATGTTCTTTAGCACTTCTTAACTAGAGCTGTAGGCGTATGGAGTTCATAAAATAATTTGGAATGAAATACTGTACTGAATGAATATTTTTTATGTGGTAGTAGATGGATCCCCAAGGGCATCACGTGTCTTGCCTGCTAAGACCTTTTCCAGCATAAGAAAGTGGTGAGCCCACCATTCTCTTGCTGTACAGGAGGGCAGGAAAGTGGCTTTGCAATAGTGAGCCACTAGGAGACAAATTCTCCCAAATGAACTCCCTCACCGGCTGACCACTCTAAACCCAGACTTCACAGGCACCATAATAACATGTTTCTGTGAGGTTTGAAGGGAGGAAGGATATCCTTACAGGGTTGCTTGAGTCCAAAGCAGAGAGAGAAGGGAAATAAATATCAGCCTTGGGTCCAGATGTGGCATAACCAGATTGTGTGTGCTGCCGGCTGGCCCTGACCTTTGGAGTTAAGATTGAGAGCCAGAAAGGCTGTGTGTTGTAGGGATTTTTCCCTTTTTGTTTGCTTGTATAACACCAGGGAGGGAAATAGTTGAGTAAAAGCCAAGTGTTTCTTTCATTTCACTTCTCTGGAGACCTTAATCATGGAATTGGAAGGACTTGCTTGTTGCTTCATTTGTTAAAGCAGTGACTCCCTAAGCTGATGTCTCCTCGCCTTTTTAAACCTGCACCTTTGGTGAGCATGAAAGTTTCCCACCTCCTCGAAGAGGCTGATTTTCTCCCTCCTCCCCACCTTGCCACCTCCTTGAGATTCACATGCTTTGGGGAGTTATGGCAGCAGAGATGTCATCAAGCTGTACTTTCTATAGTTTCCATTACAAAAACAACAGGCATGTGTTGGCTTTCCAAATATATAAGCATGTATTATATACTTGAATGCACTTTTTCACTTTACACTGCACTTTTCGTGCTAACAGATCACCATTTGTACAAAGTGTCCCTGCGATTTCAGGAGGCTCACAGATCTGCTGAAGGCCAGGTATGAAAACTCCCAAGGGGACTATTTCTCTTCATCCTAGATGACTCAGTCATGGCCACCTCAAGGGCTCTTTTCTCCATCCTGTTGGAGCCTTTATCTCTGTTGGAATCAGTTTTAGAGCTCTAAGTGGACTTAGAGATCATCTAGTCCCATCCTGCATTTTATAGAAATGGATGTCCAAAGAGTTTAAGCAACTTTCCCAAAGTTACACCACTATGTTTACACTGCAGATCCTGAGCAACTACTCAGGTTGCTGAATTCCCTGCTCATCTTTCTTTTTACTGTATTGTCAATTGCTTGAATCTTCTGTACTTTATCCCATCCCTTTAAAAGATACCAACCAATACTACAAAACAAACAAATGCCAAGGTGGCAAACTCTGCAAAATACTTCATGTTCTTCTGTATATACTAACATCAAGCGTCCTTTACTTTATAGTGCCTCCACGGCTGAGAAAATACTATTTGCCATGAACCCATATTTTAGCCAAGTATTTTAAATGATACAGAAGAAAAAATACATAACCCCTAATTTCTCGTAGTTTAAAATCAATTGGGGAGACAAATGTGGTTCATATTCAGCTTGTGGCCACCTGTGATCTCTGGAAACTTTTTTTTTTTTACAATGTTGTGTTTAATTTCTGCTGTACAGCAAAGTGATGGAACCTTTTTAAATGCATTTTTAATTTCCAACCCTCCACACTTACTCTGTAACTTATTCTTCCTTGAATTCTTCTGTAGTTCATCTATATCAAGAATAATCTGTGAGACTGGAAGGAATATAGGCGAATGCACAGGTCATTTATTGCTACATGTAGTTACTAATAATATAAAAGCTCATCCAGCGATGAAACATAGCTAGTGTCGTTTTTTTCTAGATGGGGAAATGGGCTCAGCAAGACTACGTGACTAGTTCAGGGTTGCTCAGCCAGCGGTAGATGGAGCAGAGTCTCGCAGCCAAAGTGGCTGCTTGTCAGAGCCCACAAGCCCCCTTTCAGCCAAGAAAGCAAGAGTAGAATAAAGTAGGGAAAAGCCAATAAAGCAAAATACGCTTGTTGAAAATTACGGTTTTGTCACAGTGAGGTTTTGAGCACATCAAACTAGCTGACTGTGAAACGCTTTTGAACATGCCTCCTGTTGTGTGTGCTCTTCCTAAAGCTGTGTGAAGTTTTATGTGAGCAGGGCCCTTATCATGGTGGAGGAGGGATTTACAGAGGTGAATAATGGATAGACAGTGCTCTCAAGATATCTGTGTTGAATTCTCCTTTTATTTATCTAAGGACTGGGCCTGAGCTGGGGTAAATGCATGAGAGACATTAAGTCTCAGCACCTTCAGAGAAAAAAAGGAATTTATCATCCACAATTGTCATCTAAAAGCAGTTCCCAGGTCACAGAGTCTTGGAAAATGGGATAATGAGACTGCAGGTTTCTTTGGAGGAGAAAGTTGTTTGATAGGACCCATGCTCTTGTCAGACTCAGGCAGTGTTTACAGAGAATGAACCTGGAAATTTTGTTTGCTCAGGGTACTCTTGTCCCTAAGCTTTTCCCTATAAATCACCAGTGCATTGTGGGATCGTGTCACCTTTTGTATTTCTCCTTGGAGATGGAGGAAGGAAGAAGGGATTCAATAAATCCATCCACATGTAAATGAAAATTGTTTTGTTCAGTTGGGATGTGTCCATATTGTTTAGCCCCAAGGATATGCAAAATAAAACTTTTTAAAGTTTTCAACCAGGAAAAAGAGGAACATGTGAGAAAAAGATAAAAAACATACATTCTTCTTTTGACTTGCTCTTTGATGGAGGATGAAAGCAATAGCCCATCCCCAAAGAAGTAACCCTAGTTTTAAAAAATCCTTGGTTCTCAAAAGCCTGGCATTGCATGTTTGTTATATTTGTTCCTATTTTGTTTGTAAACGGTTTTAAAGGCATATGATGTAATGAAGTAAATGTTATTTTGCAGTTGAAAATTAAAGAGTTCTTTTGTATTTTAGGTCTTACAGGAATTCTCAGGGACAGTGAGGACTGGAGTGTGTTTGTATTATGGGGAGGGCAGTGAGGAAGATGAGGGGAAAACATTACAGCTCCTTCCTGAAGATAATTATAAGCCATAATCCCTCAATATATATATTTTTTTGCTTCCTCTGGTTTGAAATAAAAATAGATTTTTCCCAAAAATGTATTTCAGGGCCCTCTTAGCATCTCAGATGGAACCAACATTTGCCAGGAATGTTTTCCCTTGTTTTGATGAGCCAGCTCTGAAGGCAACTTTTAATATTACAGTTATTCATCATCCAAGTTATGTGGCCCTTTCCAACATGCCAAAGCTAGGTAAGTAATGTTTCCTATCGTTGTATATGTATACATGTACATATATGTATATGTGTGTATATATATATATATATATAATATAATTATATATACACATATACATATGTATATATAATGTTATATATTATATAATTATATGTTTAATTATATATTTGTATTTATATGTTTTTATATGAATTATGTATGTGTATATATTTTTAACTGTAATAGATTTTATATCAGTAGATTTTCTGGTCAATGTGTTGAGAGTGTGTTATGATTGTAGTATATTATAACCAGGGAGGGCAGTCACATGGGATATGCATCAGCACCCACATCTTGGTGATGGTAAATCCTGATTGTTTGTATTAGGAGCTGAGGACACTACACTGTTCTCATACATTGGCAGCCTGTCTGCCCGTTAATTTGGGCTTCAACTATTGATCATTAGTGATAACAAGCTAGTGAACTTGGTCTGAATCTGGTACATAGATGTGGGTTTGGTTTGGTTTGGTTTTTTTGTTTTGTTTTTGGCTCACAGTAGTTTTTTCTTTTGATTGAATTGGCATCCAATTTCTTTTAATTCAGAGATTCCTCATAAAAATAAAAATTCTTACTTTTTTTTTTGAAACTCAGAACATCTAACAACACTGGCCCTGCACTTCCAAGGTGCCAGTGATAGTTGCCGCTGAGAAGGGGCTACCTCCTTCAGACCAAGCCCCTGCCCCTGCCTGCCATGGTCCCCACCACTCGCTGTTAGTGTAAACCAGCCCGTTCACATCAAGTACCCGGCCCTCACAGGCGTTTGAGTTTGTGATTTCAGGTTTAAAACCCACAGTGTGACTCCACTGAAGACCTGCCCGAAACCTGAGAATGGCAGAATTGTACCTTGTTGACCTACTATGGGCCTGGGAAACTCTAGATTAAGGGCTGAGAGAGATGGGCTGGACTAGGAAACAGTCATGGATGGGAAAGAGAGGAGGTAGCTCATGGGTCTAGTTTACAGTGCCCGTAGATTTGCCCTCCATCCAGACCGTGTCATTCAAGGTGCTAATTCAGGACCGAGATACTGTCCTTAGGCCTTCCTAATATGTTTTTGATAGCTTGGGGGTAGACAAGTCCAAACTGCTGCACTCTGGAGAGGAGCTGGGAAGAAATAGCTGAGTGATAGTCGACTTGATGAATTATTTCAAAGGTAGATAATTGTGCTTATTATTGCTTATTTACAGTGATTTGGACTAAAATCAATTTCTCTAGGTCAGTCTGAGAAAGAAGACGTGAATGGAAGCAAGTGGACTGTTACTACCTTTCACACCACGCCCCATATGCCCACTTATCTAGCCGCCTTTGCTATCTGTGACTACGAGCATGTCAGCAGGACTGAAAGGGGCAAGGAGGTGAGTGACGGAGACCCTCCAGGTAAGGGGACATTTATACTGGCCGCAGGCTGCTCAGGCACTCCTGCATCAGGGGCTATGCCTACAGACCCCACCGTCCCCTCCTGGTTCTCCCTCTGATCTCCCGCAAGCCCTGTTACCACTCTCAGCGCGGAGTTGCAGAACAGGTTGCAACGGTTCCCACTGCGGTTCTGCGGACGGGTTTCTATGGAAAGGCTGCTCATTAAGCCCACTCGAGGCGGGTTCTGAGCCCCCCCACTTCCCGGGCTTTCGCTGCCTTTCAGAGTACAGGAGAGAACAGGGAAAGCGGGCACACTAGCATCTGGAAGCTCAGGTTTACCTGTTGTTGGCTTCGCCTACATGCTACTGCAGCCTTGAAGCCAGGGTGCTGCCCAAAATGTCTAGCAGCCACTATGACACAGACACCAAACAACCCAAACTGACACCAGCTGGGACAGCTGCTCTGGCTGAAATGCTGCAGGCAGGTTAAGCATCATCCCTATCAAGGAGCAGGTCCGCTGGGCTCCTCACCTCCGGGGCATGAACACTTCCCTAGAGTTGTGTAAATAGGTGCTCTGTCCTGAAACACCCAGTTTTTCACCCAATTATACTCTCTTTACATAATAATCCTTTAGAGAAATATCAAGGTTATTGTAGCAGTACTTTATAGACTGGTTCACTCCCTACGCTAGAGTGTGGAGGTAAGTAGGGCCAGTGCCTCAGGCCCAGTTCTTGCTAGTCAGATCGACTTCACCGGGCTGAGGAGAGTCAGGCCCTACAGCAGGTGGAGGCTCTCTCCTGGGCCCGTGAACTTCCAGGCTTGTGCCATTGACTTGTGGAGGCAAGGAAGCTGTGGACGAGCCAAGTCTGTCACCAGGGGGAGAATCGTTCAAAGCCCCTCCTCCTAAGGATGAATTAATAATACCGTGTTAGATGCAAACAACAACTCATTTTCCTCAGCTGTTGGATCCAGCCTGATTTCCCTTATTGAACAATCATTGGTAGATGCTTCATATTCACAGATACAACATGAGCCAAGTCAGATGTTCATGGCATATATTGATAAATCTACTCAGGCATGAGGTGGAAGCCCATGGTTTGTACCTGGCATGAAGGAGTGGGCCCGGAGCTCACGCGTGACCCAAGGTGACTGTCAGCATCCTCATCTCCAGTGGCTTGTTGCTCTCAATGCTGCTGCACAGTGAATAATTCTTATAAAGGATCATACCTGTTTCTTCATGAAAGATCACCCTGGAAAGAAAGCCAGCTGCCACAGAAAGCAAAGAGGAAATGGAACATGCCTAAGAAAGTCATGGTCTTAGCCAGAAACTTGAAATTTGGGATGAGTTTATCAGTGGAATGTTGCACTTGGCTCTGGCTCAGCTCTGGGAAGTGAAGGAGTCCATCATAGACTCTACAGGGAACCAGACTGTACTCTTGGAATAGCATCCAGACTCTACAAAGATGACTCATTAAGTAAGAGATAAAAATTTAGTGAAGTTGAAAATGCGGTTCATGCGTGGCATGAGGATAAACATAAGACATGGATAACTAAGGTTGGAAATAACATATTTTGAGTAGAATTTATCACACGTGGACATGTGTAAAGATATTCTGCTCTTAGATGTTGAGGTCTGCTGTGTCTAAGGAGGGCCACAAGGACACACTGGTGGGCTAGGTGTGACTTTGAAGGAACCTTATGGCTGCGTTCCCGAAACGTTCTGCACCTGTTCGTGATCCTAGCTGCCTGCCTCTTCCCCCACAGCTCGGAATCATCGTTTGCCTCCCTTTTGGCTTAAAGAGTGGTTGTTTACGGGAGGAGCTTTGTAACCTGGAAATTTACATGCAAACATTAGTTGTTAACTGCCTTTTTTCCTCCCATAACTGCCTTTTTTCCTCCCAAGACTACAGTTAATTTGCACACATTATCCTGAACGTGGGGAAAGGCGACTGTTATTTCCACTCAGTAGCGTGGACTCTGGTTTAGATGTCTTCCTGGCCTTGCCATGGAGGTGAGAGCTTGAGAAGGGGCAGGTACAGGTAGCGGTAGCGTTAGGGGCAGGGCGGAGTCCTGGGCCCCTCTTTCGCAGGATAATGGGGCCTGGCGGGGAGGAGGCTGCAAGGAAGGAGGGGCTCCAGGCAGGAGGCTTCCAAAACAGGTGGCTGCATTTTGTGAAAGGGGAGCGTTCCTGAAGCCCTCAGGTAATTCAAAAGTCACTTGATTCAAGACAAATTCTCCAGCAGAAGTAAAAGCCAAGTCAGATAAACGTGGTCGTGGAGGGCAGCAATCTGAAGATATTGTTGTGTTGCTTTTCGTTTTCTTTGCATTTTCTTTACTGTTTTGCAGAGAGCTCTTTCTCAAATTAACTGTATTCACGTCAGTATAATTATCTAATTCCCTCCTCGCTAACTTTCATTCTAGGGTTATAAGTTTCATATGTGTTTTTTAGCTAACACTGACAACTCTATTTAAAAGTGCTCAGGTGGTATTGGGGATACCATGACTTCATATTAAAATACCAATGAATGTTAAAACAACATCACATTAGTCATCAAAGTCACACAGACAAGTTCAGATGCCCAAACGACAGCACGGTTGTGTTAAAATAACAAAACACGGCAGGGATTTCTTTTCAGGTACTAATGAGGAAGTGTCATAAACAGAGAATATAATTCACTTGTTTCAACAACTATAAAGTCATAAGACTTTTGATGCACTTTTTAAAATTAAGGAAATTAACCTTATTTCAAATTTGGAAAATAAGATGGGACTATTAATGTGTTCTTTAACAAACCATTTTAAATTTACATGGTTCAAATTTGCTTAATATGTTCTATACTGTTTAACCCCTATTAACTGCCAATTCTGGTTTGAATCGTTGGAAATATGTCCTGAAAAGGGAAGCAAGGATCCAAGGGACCCTTTTTCTATTCCAGCATACAATCGACATTTTCTGTGGGGGTAGATACCATTCCCAGGATTATTTTTTTTTTCCTTACATCTTTATTGTCGTATAATTGCTTTACAATGGTGTGTTAGTTTCTGCTTTATAACAAAGTGAATCAGTTATACATATACATATGTTTCCATATCTCTTCCCTCTTGCGTCTCCCTCCCTCCCACCCTCCCTATCCCACCCCTCCAGGCGATCACAAACAACAGAGCTGATCTCCCTGTGCTATGCGGCTGCTTCCCACTAGCTATCTACCTTACGTTTGGTAGTGTATATATGTCCATGCCACTCTCTCACTTTCTCACAGCTTACCATTCCCCCTCCCCATATCCTCAAGTCCATTCTCTAGTAGGTCTCTGTCTTTATTCCTGTCTTACCCCTAGGTTCTTCATGACATTTTTTTTTCTTAAATTCCATTTATATGTGTTAGCATATGGTATTTGTCTTTCTCTTTCTGACTTACTTCACTCTGTATGACAGACTCTAGGTCTATCCACCTCATTACAAATAGCTCAGTTTCGTTTCTTTTTATGGCTGAGTAATATTCCATTGTATATATGTGCCACATCTTCTTTATCCATTCATCCGATGATGGACACTTAGGTTGTTTCCATCTCCGGGCTATTGTAAATAGAGCTGTAATGAATATTTTGGTAATGACTCTTTTTGAATTATGGTTTTCTCAGGGTATATGCCCAGTAGTGGGATTGCTGGGTCATATGGTAGTTCTATTTCTAGTTTTTTAAGGAACCTCCATATACTGTTCTCCATAGTGGCTGTACCAATTCACATTCCCACTAGCAGTGCAAGAGTGTTCCCTTTTCTCCACACCCTCTCCAGCATTTATTGTTTGTAGATTTTTTATAATGGCCATTCTGACTGGTGTGAGATGATATCTCATTGTAGTTTCGATTTGCATTTCTCTAATGATTAATGATGTTGAGCATTCTTTCATGTGTTTGTTGGCAGTCTGTCTATCTTCTTTGGAGAAATGTCTATTTAGGTCTTCTGCCCATTTTTGGATTGGGTTGTTTGTTTTTTTGTTATTGAGCTGCATGAGCTGCTTATAAATTTTGGAGATTAATCCTTTGTCAGTTGCTTCATTTGCAAATATTTTCTCCCATTCTGAGGGTTGTCTTTTGGTCTTGTTTATGGTTTGCTTTGCTATGCAAAAGCTTTGAAGTTTCATTAGGTCCCATTTGTTTATTTTTGTTTTTATTTCCATTTCTCTAGGAGGTGGGTCAAAAAGGATCTTGCTGTGATTTATGTCATGGAGTGTTCTGCCTATGTTTTCCTCTAAGAGTTTTACAGTGTCTGGCCTTACATTTAAGTCTTTAATCCATTTTGAGCTTATTTTTGTGTATGGTGTTAGGGAGTGATCTAATCTCATACTTTTACATGTACCTGTCCAGTTTTCCCAGCACCACTTATTGAAGAGGCTGTCCTTTCTCCACTGTACATTCCTGCCTCCTTTATCAAAGATAAGGTGACCATATGTGTGTGGGTTTGTCTCTGGGCTTTCTATCCTGTTCCATTGATCTATTTTTCTGTTTTTGTGCCAGTACCATACTGTCTTGATGACTGTAGCTTTGTAGTATAGTCTGAAGTCAGGGAGCCTGATTCCTCCAGCTCCGTTTTTCGTTCTCAAGATTGCTTTGGCTCTTCAGGGCCTTTTGTGTTTCCATACAAATTGTGACATTTTTTGTTCTAGTTCTGTGAAAAATGCCAGTGGTAGTTTGATAGGGATGGCATTGAATCTGTAGATTGCTTTGGGCAGTAGAGTCATTTTCACAATGTTGATTCTTCCGATCCAAGAACATGGTATATCTCTCCATCTATTTGTATCATCTTTAATTTCTTTCATCAGTGTCTTATAATTTTCTGCATACAGGTCTTTTGTCTCCTTAGGTAGGTTTATTCCTAGCTATTTTATTCTTTTTGTTGCAGTGGTAAATGGGAGTGTTTTCTTGATTTCACTTTCAGATTTTTCATCATTAGTGTGTAGGAATGCCAGAGATTTCTGTGCATTAATTTTGTATCCTGCTACTTTACCAAATTAATTGATTAGCTCTAGTAGTTTTCTAGTGGCATCTTTAGGATTCTCTATGTATAGTATCATGTCATCTGCAAACAGTGACAGCTTTCCTTCTTGTTTTCTGATTTGGATTCCTTTTATCTCCTTTTCTTCTTTGATTGCTGTGGCTAAAACTTCCAAAACTATGTTGAATAAGAGTGGTGAGAGTGGGCAACCTTGTCTTGCTCCTGATCTTAGTGGAAATGCTTTCAGTTTTTCACCATTGAGGACGATGTTGGCTGTGGGTTTGTCATATATGGCCTTTATTATGTTGAGGAAACTTCCCTCTATGCCTACTTTCTGCAGGGTTTTTATCATAAATCGGTGTTGAATTTTGTCAAAAGCTTTTTCTGCATCTATTGAGATGATCATACGGTTTTTCTCCTTCAATTTGTTAATATGGTTTATCACATTGATTGATTTGCATATATTGAAGAATCCTTGCATTCCTGGAATAAACCCCACTTGATCATGGTGTATGATCCTTTTAATGTGCTGTTGGATTCTGTTTGCTAGTATTTTGTTGAGGATTTTTGCATCTATGTTCATCAGTGATATTGGCCTGTAGTTTTCTTTCTTTGTGACATCCTTGTCTGGTTTTGGTATCAAGGTGATGGTGGCCTCGTAGAATGAGTTTGGGAGTGTTCCTCCCTCTGCTATATTTTGGAAGAGTTTGAGAAGGATAGGTGTTAGCTCTTCTCTAAATGTTTGGTAGAATTTGCCTGTGAAGCCATCTGGTCCTGGGCTTTTGTTTGTTGGAAGATTTTTAATCACAGTTTCAATTTCAGTGCTTGTGATTGGTCTGTTCATATTTTCTATTTCTTCCTGATTCAGTCTTGGCAGGTTGTGCATTTCTAAGAATTTGTCCATTTCTTCCAGGTTGTCCATTTTATTGGCATAGAGTTGTTTGTAGTAATCTCTCATGATCTATTGTATTTCTGTAGTGCCAGTTGTTACTTCTCCTTTTTCATTTCTAATTCTATTGATTTGAGTCTTCTCCCTTTTTTTCTTGATGAGTCTGGCTAATGGTTTATCAATTTTGTTTACCTTCCCAAAGAACCAGCTTTTAGTTTTATTGATCTTTGCTATCGTTTCCTTCATTTCTTTTTCATTTATTTCTGATCTGATTTTTATGATTTCTTTCCTTCTGCTAGCTTTGGGGTTTTTTTGTTCTTCTTTCTCTAATTGCTTTAGGTGCAAGGTTAGGTTGTGTATTCGAGATGTTTCCTCTTTCTTAAGGTAGGGTTGTATTGCTATAAACTTCCCTCTTAGAACTGCTTTTGCTGCATCCCATAGGTTTTGGATCATCATGTCTCCATTGTCATTTGTTTCTAGGTATTTTTTTATTTCCTCTTTGATTTCTTCAGTGATCACTTCGTTATTAAGTAGTGTATTGTTTAGCCTCCATGTGTTTGTATTTTTTACAGATCTTTTCCTGTAATTGATATCTAATTTCATAGCGTTGTGGTCGGAAAAGATACTTGATAAAATTTCAATTTTTTTAAATTTACCAAGGCTTGATTTGTGACCCAAGATATGATCTATCCTGGAGAATGTTCCATGAGCACTTAAGAAGGAAGTGTGTTCTATTGTTTTTGGGTGGAATGTCCTATAAATATCAATTAAGTCCATTTTATTTAATATATCATTTAACGCTTGTGTTTCCTTATTTATTTTCATTTTGGATGATCTGTTCATTGGTGAAAGTGGGGTGTTAAAGTCCCCTACTATGATTGTGTTACTGTCGATTTCCCCTTTTATGGCTGTTAGCATTTGCCTTTTTTATTGAGGTGCTCCTATGTTGGGTGCATAAATATTTACAATTGTTATATCTTCTTCTTGGATCGATCCCTTGATCATTATGTAGTGTCCTTCTTTGTCTCTCGTAATAGTCTTTATTTTAAAGTCTATTTTGTCTCATGTGAGAATTGCTACTCCAGCTTTCTTTTGGTTTCCATTTGCATGGAATAGCTTTTTCCATCCCCTTACTTTCAATCTGTATGTGTCTCTAGGTCTGAAGTGGGTCTCTTGTAGACAGCATATATATAGCTCTTGTTTTTGTATCCATTCAGCTAATCTGTGTCTTTTGGTGGGAGCATTTAGTCAATTTACATTTAAGATAAATATTGATATATATGTTCCTATTCCCATTTTCTTAATTGTTTTGGGTTCGTTATTGTAGGTCTTTTACTTGTCTTTTGTTTCTTGCCTAGAGAAGTTCCTTTAGCATTTGTTGTACAGCTGGTTTGGTAGTGCTGAACTCTCTCAGCTTTTGCTTGTCTGTAAAGGTTTTAATTTCTCCATCAAATCTGAACGAGATCCTTGCTGGGTGGAGTAATCTTGGTTGCGGGTTTTTCTCCTTCATCACTTTAAATATGTCCTGCCAGTCCCTTCTGGCTTGCAGAGTTTCTGCTGAAAGATCAGTTGTTAACCTTATGGGGATTCCCTTGTGTGTTATTTGTTGTTTTTCCCTTGCTGCTTTTAATATGTTTTCCTTGTATTTAATTTTTGACGGTTTGAATAATATGTGTCTTGGCATATTTCTCCTTGGATTTATCCTGTATGGGAGTCTCTGTGCTTCCTGGACTTGATTAAGTATTTCCTTTCCCATATTAGGGATGTTTTCAACTATAAACTCTTCAAATATTTTCTCAGTCCCTTTCTTTTTCTCTTCTTCTTCTGGAACCCCTATAATTCGAATGTTGGTGCGTTTAATGTTGTCCCAGAGGTCTCTGAGACTGTCCTCAGTTTTTTTCATTCTTTTTTCTTTATTCTGCTCTGCAGTAGTTATTTCCACTATTTTATCTTTCCGGTCACTTATCCGTTCTTCTGCCTCAGTTATTCTGATATTGATCCCATCTAGAGTAGTTTTAATTTCATTTATTGTGTTGTTCATTGTTGTTTGTTTCATCTTTAGTTCTTCTAGGTCCTTGTTAAATGTTTCTTGCATTTTGTCTATTCTATTTCCAAGATTTCGGATCATCTTTACTATCATTATTCTGAATTCTTTTTCAGGTAGACTGCCTATTTCCTCTTCATTTGTTAGGTCTGGTGGGTTTTTATCTGCTCCTTCATCTGCTGTGTGTTTTTCTGTCTTCTCATTTTGCTTATCTTACTGTGTTTGGGGTCTCCTTTTTGCAGGCTGCAGGTTCGTAGTTCCCATTGTTTTTGGTGTCTGTCCCCAGTGGCTAAGGTTGGTTCAGTGGGTTGTGTAGGCTTCCTGGTGGAGGGGACTAGTGCCTGTGTTCTGGTGGTTGAGGCTGGATCCTGTCTTTCTGGTGGGCAGGTCCACGTCTGGTGGTGTGTTTTGGGGTGTCTGTGGACTTATTATGATTTTAGGCAGCCTCTCTGCTAATAGGTAGGGTTGTGTTCCTGTCTTGCTAATTGTTTGGAGTATGATATCCAGCACTGTAGCTTGCTAGTCGTTGAGTGAAGCTGGGTGCTGGTGTTGAGATGGAGATCTCTGGGAGATTTTCGCCGTTTGATATTTTGTGGAGCTGGGAGGTCTCTTGTGGACCAGTGTCCTGAAGTTGGCTCTCCTACCTCAGAGGCACAGCACTGACTCCTGGCTGTAGCACAAAGAACCTTTCATCCACACGGCTCAGAATAAAAGGGAGAAAAAGTAGAAAGAATTAGTAGAAGTAGAAAGAAAGAAAGAAAGAAAGGAGGAAGGGAGGGAGGGAGGAAGGAAGGAAGGAAGGAGTGAAAGAAGAAAAAAGAAATAAAGAAAGAAGATAAAGTAAAATAAAATAAAGTAAGATAAAATATAATAAATTTATTAAAATAAAAAATAATTATTAAGAAAAAAATTAAAAAAAAAAAACGGACAGATAGAACCCTAGGACAAATGGTGGAAGCAAAGCTATACAGACAAAATCTCACACAGAAGGATACACATACACACTCACAAAAAGAGGAAAAGGGGGAAAAATCATAAATCTTGCTCTCAAAGCCCACCTGCTCAATTTGGGATGATTCGTTGTCTATTCACATATTCCACAGATGCAGGGTACATCAAGTTGATTGTGAAGCTTTAGTCCGCTGCTCCTGAGGCTGCTGGGAGAGATTTCCCTTTCTCTTCTTTGTTCTCACAGCTCCCAGGGGCTCAGCTTTGGATCCGGCCCCGCCTCTGCGTGTAGGTCGCCGGAGGGCGTCTGTTCTTCGCTCAGACAGGACGGGGTTAAAGGAGCAGCTGCTTCAGGAACTCTGGCTCACTCAGGCCGTGGGGAGGGAGGGGCATGGAGTGCGGGGCGGGCCTGCGGCGGCAGAGGCCGGCGTGACGTTGCACCAGCCTGAGGCGCGCCGTGCGTTCTCCTGGGAAGTTGTCCCTGGATCCCGGGACCCTGGCAGTGGCGGGCTGCACAGGCTCCCCGGAAGCAGGGTGTGGACAGTGACCTGTGCTCACACACAGGCTTCTTGGTGGCGGCAGCAGCAGCCTTAGCGTCTCATGCCCATCTCTGGGTCCGTGCTTTTAGCTGCGGCTTGCGCCAGTCTCTGGAGCTCCTTTAAGCAGTGCTCTTAATCCCCTCTCCTCGCGCACCAGGAAACAAAGAGGGAAGAAAAAGTCTCTTGCCTCTTCGGCAGGTCCAGACTTTTCCCCTGGACTCCCTCCGTCCCGGCCAGCCGTGGTGCACTAACCCCCTGCAGGCTGTGTTCACGCCGCCAACCCCAGTCCTCTCCCTGCGCTCCGACCGAAGTCCAAGCCTCAGCTCCCAGCCCCACCCACCCCGGCGGGGGAGCAGACAAGCCTCTCGGGCTGGTGAGTGCCAGTCGGCCCTGCTCCTCTGTGCGGGAATTTCTCCGCTTTGCCCTCTGCACCCCTGTTGCTGTGCTCTCCTCCGCGGCTCCGAAGCTCTCCCCCGTCCGCCACCTGCAGTCTCCTCCCGTGAAGGGGCTTCCTAGTGTGTGGAAACCTTTCCTCCTTCACACCTCCCTCCCACTGGTGCAGGTCTCGTCCCTATCCTTTTGTCTCTGTTTATTCTTTTTTCTTTTGCCCTACCCTGGTACGTGGGGGGTTTCTTGCCTTTTGGAAGGTCTGAGGTCTTCTGCCAGCGTTCAGTAGGCGTTCTGTAGGAGTTGTTCCACGTGTAGATGTATTTCTGGTGTATCAGTGTGGAGGAAGGTGATCTCTGCCTCTTACTCTTCCGCCATCTTCCCCTTGTCTCTCCCAGGATTATTAATGAACTACAAAATTTTACATGTTATTGCAAAAGAGTGAAATAGCACACTTTCTGAGGAACCACTGTTCTCAACTTAGTGAATAGCCTTCTGGGCTTTTCTCATTGTGTGGACACATTCAAACGTTTTATTATGCAGCTTCCTCTGAAAAGATAAGCCTTTGGCTTCAGAGCATCAGGGAACTGGAGCAAGCAGGCTGCCACTTTCCAAAAATCACTACTGCTTTTCCTAATCACTGCTTAATTGTTTCTGTTTAGATACGCATCTGGGCCCGGAAAGAAGCCATCGCAGCTGGAAATGCAGACTTTGCTTTGAACATCACAGGTCCCATCTTCTCTTTTCTGGAGGATTTATTTAATATTAGTTACCCTCTTCCAAAAACAGGTGAGGCATCTTCCCTTACAATGTATTTGATTTCCTATTATGGGGGCCCTGGGTTGAGATCAAAAGGTACCTAGACGGGCCTCCAAGGACCCATTGGCACTTTACTATTTTTGCTGTTTCGGAGTTAGCCCCGCTGGCTTCCCATCATTATGTCCTACACCTTCCTAAACACACAGGGGCCTGTCTGTTCTTTCTCTGCATCATTCCATGTGCCCAGTAAGTGCTCGGAGAGCTACCTGGCTTTAGATCCCTCCTGGATACTCACTGGCAACTTACATCCTCCAGACCCTGTCTTCTCTCTTGCATTCTGTCCTTTCCTCTCATAACATGAGTGTGCAATGCAGTGTTCTGCATCCTTTTAGCCGCTTGTGTGAGTTACTCCAGTTCACTTCAGTAAGGTTTTGTTGGTTTTTCAAAAAATATTCTCTAGCTGTGAGTCATTGGATTAGGACCTGGGGGTCCCATCTGTGAATTTTTGTTGTATAAAATTGGGATCATGTGTGAACATAATATGATCCTCGAAGGAATATGTAAACATTTTATTTCTCATAGATCTGTATGGAATGTCCTTAAAATTATGTGAGCCACTCAGCTCAGAAAGTTGTTGCATGTTTTTTCTATCAAAATTAAGGGTATCATGTAAGTGTGTTTTGTTCCTCTGACAGGTTAGTTAGTTGAAGTCTTGGGGAAAAGTATGTTTGGCCTTTACTGGCATATAGTAGAAGGAAAGTGGGGAGTAAAAATTGGGGAGCGCAAGCCTCTTGAACACCGGGAAGCCAGGGGCTCTGCAGCTCAAGCCTTCTGCTGAGGAGGGATGGGGAGTGAAGGAATGGGGACTAGCCTTGACCCCCTCACGGATCCCAGAGGAGATACCCATCATTTAGAAAGTTGGAGGCGGCAGGAATCTGGGCATGGAAACCAAGTTCTGGCACTTCTGTGGCTGGAAGATCGCAAGATAACCCTTGTCTAGGCAAGCAAATTTCCATTTGTCTTTATTTAGGTAAGGAGAAGTCCAGAGTTATTCTTGATATCCTGTTCTGTCAAAGCATCTCCTCCATCCAGTTAGTCACCTCCTTATTATCTCCACATCCATCCACTTCTTCCCATCCCCCTCATTCTCCCTAGTTTACATCACCAACAGCTTGACCACAACAGCTCTCACTTAGTTTCACCACTTTTGTTCTTGTCTCCTCCAATCCATCTTCCACACTGAGGCCAGAGGGATTTTTCCAAAGCAAAATCTGATCATGTTACTATCCTCTAAAACCTCTCTGTGGCTTCCCATTTGAAGATAAAGTCCAAATTCCACACCCTGTCTTTGTAACAGTGCATCTTTTGCCAACCTCTTGGGGCTTTTCACAGTTTCTCAGGGTAGAGGGATGCTCTAACACCATCTCTATCCTCTCCTACACTTTCATCTTCCTCTCCTCTCCTTCAGGCTCTTGCACATGCAGTTTGCACATCCTGCCATACCTTTTACCCAACAGGTTGATTCTTATATTTCTCAACTCAGTGCCCCCTCCTCCATGAAGTTTTCCCTGACACCATCTCTCATGCTTCCACAGCATCCTGTGCACCCCTGCATTCAAGCTCTTGACCTAATAGATCCTAATCATCTCCCCCAGTAGGTCGAGGGCAAGTTGCGGGTCAGGATCTTGACTGTCCTTTTTTAAGTACTCTCAGAGCCTATGACAGTGCTTCTCTCAGAGTGGTAAACAGTAAACATTTTTTTTTGGGGGGGGGGCGGAGGAATAAATACATGCAATGAGTTCAGTAATTCCATGTAAATTGTGGCTAGATTACCAGCTCTTGGAAGTCAGGGTTATATTGGCACTTTTTTTGTATCTTTCATAGCATCTCAGCCAATGTTGCTCTGTGAGCACACATGCAGGTGGTGCTTAGTCAAAACCGCATTTTGATAGATGATTAAAATAAGGAGTTTCAGGCTTCTCTGGTGGCGCAGTGATTGATAGTCCGCCTGCCGATGCAGGGGACACGGGTTCGTGCCCCAGTCCGGGAAGATCCCACATGCCGCGGAGTGGCTGCGCCCGTGAGCCATGGCCGCTGAGCCTGTGCGTCCAGAGCCTGTGCTCCGCAGTGGGAGAGGCCACAACAGTGAGAGGCCCGTGTACCGCAAAAAAAAAAAAATTAAAAATAAATAAAATAAGGAGTTTCTCTATTACTGGATCTTTAAGAGAAAGATAAACTAATGTTTCCTAATTACTTTAACTTTTGGTTGAGTCATTTAAAAACAAGAACAAACAAACACACACAAAAAGCAAGAAAGCCAAACCTTCCCTATCAGCATTTCCCACATACTCCTTACCCTTTACTCTCAGTGAGTCAGGTGAAAAGCCTTTTTATTTATTTCTTCCATGGTGTTCTTTTAGCTTACCTTCTTGAGGCTTGCTCAGTTGAATTCTAAGCCTCAGAATCTAAACGATGTGTATATATCTATTACATAGAATAGCATTTTTTTTCTTTCTTTCTGCTTTTTTTATTTAAGTATAGTTGATTTACAATGTTTCAGGTATACAGCAAAGTGATTCAGTTAGATACATATCTATTCTTTTTCAGATTCTTTTCCATTATAGGTTATTATAAGATACTGAATATAGTTCCCTGTGCTATACAGTAGGTCCTTGTTCTATATCTATTTTATATATAGCAGTGTGTATCTGTTTACCCCAAATTCCTAATTTACCCCTTTCCCCCTTACCCCTTTGGTAACCATAAGTTTGTTTTCTGTCTGTGAGTCTATTTCTGTTTTTAAAATAAGTTCATTTGTATCAATATTTTAGATTCCCCATATATGACAGTTGTCTTTCTCTGTCAGACTTACTTCGCTTAGTATGACAATCTCTAGGTCCATCATATTGCTGCAAATGGCATTATTTCATTTTTTTATGGATGAGTAATATTTCATTATGTATATACACACACACACACACACACACACACACACACACACACGCATTCATCTGTTGATGGATATTTAGGTTGTATCCATGTCTTGACTATTGTGAATAGTGCTGCTATGAACATTGGGGTGCATGTATCTTTTCAAATTAGAGTTTTCATCTTTAGAACAACATTTTGTTTTCTGTGTTGCTGTCATTTTAATTCACTCTGTTTAAAGTCAGAAGTGGACTGAAATATCAAAATATTACAGAGATGATAGAGTTGGCTGTTTGGGTTGTAAGTTTTGAAAGAAAAAGTGGCATCATGATGCTTTTAGGAATAAATATGGGCATTTGAGATTTGCAAACTTTTAAAATGGCAACTTCCCTTTTAAGTTTTTATTTTACTCTTAACTTGTAACTATATCAGGCTAATGATATGTATTGTACATCCCAGCATGATCTGTATTTTTGTAATAGTAAAACTCAAGTACAATATAAATCATAAAGCAATGAAATAATGACCATAATCAATTAGAAGCTACTGAGTAAATGAGAATCACCTATTACTTTCCTAGGTGCTCTGTGAATGCAGAAGTAGATGGCTGGGGCTCTCTGTTCAAGTAGCTCAGTTAGGGAGATAGCTTCTACATGTTAAAAGCAAAAGCAACAAATTGCTAAGTATGAGGTAACGTACTGGGTAAAAAAAAAACTCTTAAAAGAAAAAGGATTGATAACTGGTAATGGGAGTAGCCCAAATATATAAAGAACACCTACAAATAAATAAGAAAAATACAATATAAAAAAACAAGTAAAAGATATATGAATAGATGTTTTACAGAAAAGGAAATAGATATGACTAATAAACTTATAGAGCGATACTTAGCCTCATTAAGCAATCTGAGAAATGAATATCCAAGGCCACAGTGAGGCACCATTTCATACTACTCAGTTGTCAAAGAGTAGGCATTCTGACAAATGCCAATAGAAAGTGACGTTGTTGAAGGGAGTATCAGTTGTTACAACTTTGAAACTTATTTGTTATCTTACAATGTTGATCATTAGAATACCTTAAAACTCAGTAATTCCATTGCTAGATATACCCCAAGAGGAATTTGGGCATATATGTGCCAGAAGACATGTGCAAGTATGTTCATAGCCACACTTTTCGTACTAGCCCCAAACTGAAAGCAACCAAAATGGTCACCGATAGGAGAATGGATAGATACAGTGTGGTTCATTCACACAACAGGAAACTATCCAGCAATGAAAATGAAACGCTCTTTCTAAAGTTTAAAAACAAAAGAAACCTAAACAATATAATATTTAGGCAATATTATATATAATATTAGCAACAATATATATATTCCCTTGGTTTTTCTTAAACAATGGAATGATAAACACCAAGTTCAGGATAGTGGTGAATCTCTGGAAGAATAAGCCAAAGGTTGAGTTGAGAAGGAGCACAGAGGAAGATGTAAGTCAGCTGTTCCCAAATGTTACCATGCACTGGAATCACTTGCAAGGCTGGTTAAACCACAGATTGCTGCTCCTGACCCCAGAGTTTCTAATTCAGTAGGTCTGGGGTTGGTCCCAGAATTTTTATTTCTGATAAGCTCCCTGGTGGTGCTGATGCTGCCAGTCTGGAAATCAGAATACAAGTTATTAATAATAATCTAAATTAGGCACAGGCAAGCAATCAAATCTGGCCCACCGCCTATTTTTGTATGGTCCATGAGCTAAGATTGGTTTTTACAATTTTAAATGGTTGAAAAAAATCAAAGGAATAGGGCTTCCCTGGTGGCCCAGTGGTTGAGAGTCCACCTGCCGATGCGGGGGACACGGGTTCGTGCCCCGGTCCGGGAGGATCCCACATGCCACGGAGCGGCTGGGCCCGGGAGCCATGGCCGCTGAGCCTGTGCGTCCAGAGCCTGTGCTCCGCAACGGGAGAGGCCACAACAGTGAGAGGTCCGTGTACCTCAAAAAAAAAAAAAAAAAAAAAATCAAGGGAATAATATTTTGTGATACATGAGAATTTTATATAAAATTCATATTTCAGGGTCCATAGTTTTATTGCACCACAACGTGCTCATTTGCTTACATAGTGTGTGTGGCTACTTTTGTGCTGGTATGCCTGAGATAAATGTGTTACAGAAAACATATAGCCCACAAAGCTGAAACTATCTACTAATCGGGCCCTTTACGGAAAAAATTTGCCAACCCCTGTTCTAAAGGGTAAGTGGTAGAGTCATGGGTTTTGTATTATTATTTTAAAATAATGAATTCATCATTAAAATAAAATAAAACAGGGTCATGTGTGAAGAAACAAGAATTTTGCTTACTCCAGTTGTATGCATCTGAAATAAAGAAAAAACAATTTTTTTAAAATAGTCATCAGGGTTAGTTATAAATGGCTTCTTAAAGTTGGTTAGATTGGACCACAAGTATTGGTGGCATTCATAGACTGAGCAGAGGATTTCCTGGGATAGCAAACAGCTCCAGCAGAGAACGACTCAGTGGTTGTAGAGAGCAAAAGGGATTGGCTTGAGCGGAGTAGAGCAGTCTTTTGTGAGGAAAGTGGGTGGGTTGCTGGGTAGGATGAGTGCTGGTGGAGGAAAGGATGGGTAGAAGAATGGGAGACCTAGGCTGAGGCAACTAAGTATACCCAAAGATAAAAGAGCATTACCTGGTGGAGGCTATGTGTCCACTACCTGGATACGCTTTACTACGTACTGTCAACTTCAACCAAGTGTAAAGTCAACTAAAATTACTGAGCATAGCACAGCATAAAACATTCATTAGGCAAATGTAGCGTGGACTATAGGAATGATATTTCTTACATTAGCAAAAGAAACTTTTAAGACTTGTTCTAGTTTTAGAAGTAATAATGATCCCACTGTCAAAAATGTGGAAAGATAGGGAAAAGCACAAAAAAGAGAAGCAAAATCTCCTGTTTTGCTACCATGCAGAGATAATCATGGGTAACATTTTGGTGTATATATTTCCAGTGTCTGTCTTTGTCTCAATCTCCACCCTTTCTTTGTTTTTAACAAAAATGATACCATGGAATTGATACTATTCTTTGGCCTTTTTTTTTTTAAGTTAACAGTATATAGCAACATGATCCAGATAACTATTCTTTTTTACTGTCATTTTAAGACATAGGATGCCTACATATCAGTTTGACAGAATAATTTATTTAATCCTCAGTGAGTGGTTGAACATTTGGACTGATTTTACCTTTTTGGTGGTGGGCGCTGCTTTTAAAACATTAAAGAAAACATAAGGAAATGTTTACAAATATCCATGCTACTTGCCTTAGTAGAAATTCCAAAAGTGGAAAGGGTAGGAACATTTTTAAAGGTCACGAAGCATTTTGCTGGATTGCTCCAGAAAAATTGTACCAGTTCACACCCTTGCCAAAAGGCTATGTGTCAGTTTTCCTATACTTAATTATTAATTCTAGCCAATACTAATTACTAATCTCATACATTTGAAAGATTAAGTTATATCATTGTTTTAATTTTTGTTTTTGATACAAAGAAGCTGAACATTTTAAATAAGATTTTTGGCTGTTTGAATTATTTTCTTCGTGAGTTGTTCACATTTTTATTTTTTCTTTTTGATTCGTCAGAGTTCTTTAAATATTGAAAAAATATTGTCTAGTTGTGATACATGCTGCAAATATTTTTCCCAGTCCATGTTTTGCCTTTCAAATTTGTTTGTGGTGTTTTTTGGTGAACTAAGATATTTGATTTTAGGGCTTCCCTGGTGGCGCAGTGGTTTAGAGTCCGCCTGCCGATGCAGGGGATATGGGTTCGTGCCCCGGTCCGCGAAGATCCCACATGCCGCGGAGCGGCTGGGCCCATGAGCCATGGCCGCTGAGCCTGCGTGTCCGGAGCCTGTGCTCCGCAACGGGAGAGGCCACAACAGTGAGAGGCCCGTGTACCGCAAAAAAAAAAAAAAAAAAAAAAAAAAATTTGATTTTAAATAGACTTTATTTTTTAGAGCAGTTTTAGGTGTACAGAAAAATCGTGCCCAAGGTGTAGGGAGTCCTCATATACCTCCTCTCCCTCCCCTTGTCCCCAACCCCAGTTTCTCCTATTGTTAACATCTGACATTGGTGTGGCTTTTTTTAAAATTACAATTGATGAACCTGTATTGATACATTTTTATTAACTAAAGTCCATAGTTTACATTAGAGTTCACTCTTTGTGTTGTACAGTTCTGTGAGTTTTGACAAATGTATATAGTAATGACAGGTCTCTACCATTACAGTATCATACAGATAGTTTCACTGTCATAAAAAATCCCCTGTGCTCTACCTATTCATTCTCCCTCTTTTCCCCAAGTCCCTGATAACTACTGATCTTTTACTGTCTCTATAGTTTTGCCTTTTCCATACTGTTATATACTAACTGGAATCATACCATGTGTGGCTTTTTCAGACTGGCTCCTTTCACTTAGCGACATGCATTTAAGTTTTCTCCGTGTCCTTTCATAGCTTGATAGCTCACTTTTTTTTCTTTCTTTTTGCGGTACGCAGGCCTCTCACTGCTGTGGCTTCTCCTGTTGTGGAGCACAGGCTCCGGACGCTCAGGCTCAGTGGCCATGGCTCACTGGCCCAGCCGCTCCGCGGCATGTGGGATCTTCCCGGACCGGGGCACGAACCTGTGTCCCCTGCATTGGCAGGCGGACTCTCAACCACTGCGCCACCAGGGAAGCGCAGCTCATTTCTTTTTATCACTAAATAGTACTCTGTTGTATGGCTGTACTACAGTTTCTTTATCCATTCACCTATTAAAAGACATCTTGATTGCTTCCAAGTTTGGGCAGTTATGAATAAGACTGCTATAAATATTCATGTGCATGTTTCTGACATAAGTTTCTGACTCATTTGGGTAAATACCTAGGATCTCAGTTGCTAGACTGTATAGTCAGCCTATGTTTAGCTTTACAAGAAACTGCCAAATTGTCTTCTGAAGTGGCTGTACCATTTTGCATTCCCACCAGCAATGAATGAGAGTCTTTGTTGTTCCACATCTTCTCCAGCATTTGGTGTTTTGTTTTGAATTGGTGTGTCATGGTATCTCATTGTCATTTTAATTTGAAAATTCCTAATGACATATGATGTTGAGCATGTTTTCATCTGTTTATTTGCCATTTGTATCTCTTTAGTGAAGTGTCTATTTAGATCTTTTGCTAATTTTGTAAAGTTATTTTCTTATTGTTGAGTTTCAAGGGTTCTTTATATATTTTGAATATAGGTCCTTTATCAAAAGTATTTAATTTTCATATAGTCAAAACAGTTTATTTTCTGGCTCTGACTTTGGTATGTCTTTAAAGCCATCTTTCCCCTTAAATTATAAATATTTACTTGCATTTTTCTTTCAGTAATTTTATGATTTCATTTTGAGATGTTTGTATCTGGAAGTCTCAAATTTTGAGGAAGAGATGATTTCATTTTTCCCTCCATTTAAATCCACTTAGATATAATTGCTTTGCCTACTTTTGACAACCGTGCAATGGAAAACTGGGGACTGTTGATGTTTGATGAGTCATTATTGTTGCTGCAACCAAATGATAAACTAACAGAAAAAAAGACTGTGATCTCCTATATTGTCTCCCACGAGATTGGACATCAGGCATGTGGTAAAATGTTCTTTCTTATTTCACATGAAAATATTCTCCAGCTGCTGTACCAAAAGTAGCGACCCCCCCAAACCCTGCTGTACACCAAATTTTAAAAATTATTTGAAAAGTGGGTCGCTGAAAGAAAACAAGGAAGGATCTGTGTAATCAGATCCTGGGTGGATTTGAACTATTGGTGATAAATCACAGTGATGAGAACTTAAAGAACATTCGCAGGTCATATATTTATATCCAAAGAGTAACTGTGTTCCACAAAGTTCTCTTCAGGAAAAGTAAGCCAAGCAGAGCTATGATTATTTGCTTTCCATTCCATCTTAAAATAGAGATATTCAAAAAAGTCACTGGAAGATATCCACATTTCATTAGCAGATTATTACAAACTTTTTTTTTTTGAGAGAAGTTACAAGTTAAAGGATTATAGTCAATATACTAGTGTCAGTGAGGTGAGCAGTAATTAATCCTTGAGCTGCATCCCCAAAGGTGATGTAAGCAGGATTTATTTCATTAGATCTATATGCTTTTATGCTGTGATTTTTGAAGTTTAGTTATTTGATTTGATGGAGATTCTCACATCTGCATTTTGACCTTTATAAATCAAGTTTGTCAAGAAAGAAGTCATCTAAACTATGATATTGTTATCTTTTTGTTATATGGACTCCTAAGCAGTTTTGGAGAAGAGTGATTTACCGGGATTGAATAACACCCTGTTACACAGTCAACACATGCTTTCACAAGTTTTGATCAGTAACCCAAAGTGTCATTTTTTATTATAGCCTAAATGACACATTGTTTTGGAATACAGGCTGCTATTAGTTCATCACAGCTGTTATATAAGAATTTAGTTAAATACCAGGACGTGGATTTGTTGGTTTTGGAAATTATTGTGTTTTTCTTTCCTGATTCTATTTATCATCTGTTTGACAGTTTCTTTCTGGTAAGCTCAAATAGAAAATAATTATAGCTGTACCACTTTGCAGAACATATGAATACTTGAGTGATTTTTACATGGTGCACATCAAATCATGTCCTGAAAGCACAGTCATTGCTTACAGCAAGATCCTAATGTAGTCTGTTTAGAGGTATAAGATTCTGTAATTAGTAGGTGCTAAGTAAACTTTCAGGACTTCTGCTTTAACTTAACTTTGGGGCAAAATGGACAATTTAAGAACTGCTACTCTAGCTTACCTTATTTTTTAACATCACAATTTTAAAACAAAAATTGCTTTCAATCATTGAATGTGAAATGATTATTTTAGAAGAAATGCATGACTGACATCTCTTCATGTTAAAACAGCGTCATTTTGGAGTCCTGTTTTCAAGTTTATCACTGATAGCAAAATGCATTTAATTTTGTCTTTGACCTTACATTTGTTTCACATGCAATTACAATAAATTTTTCTTAAATTGAATTTAAGAATTTTTTTTCCCCAACTCTAAAAGTGGTTTGGAAACTTGGTTACCATGAATTGGTGGAACAATATCTGGCTCAATGAAGGTTTTGCATCTTATTTTGAGTTTGGAGTAATTAACGACTTCAATCCGAAACTCCCAAGGGTAAGTAGTTTAAGTTAATTATAATTTTTTTCCCTTAATTATAAAAGTAATGCTGTTTATTGTGGAAAGTGTGTAAAATACAGAAAAATATAAGGAATATTAAATTATCTGTAATACCAGAGTTGATCAATTTTATCTTTTTGGTATGTTTTCTTTTTCCAGACTTTTATTATTATAAATATTCCTAAAAGACAATTACACAAAAATGTGTAATACCCTTTCTACTTCATACTATATCAAGAGCATTTTCACAAATCATTAAATCATTTTTGAAAACAAGATTTTTAAGGGTTGCCTAATATTTTATCATATCACCTTATAAGGTGTATATATGTAATATTTCCCTACTATTAGATTTTAGGTTATTTTCATTTATTTCTACCTAGACTAAATTTTAAAGCACTTGTAATCAGTAGTCTATGGCTTTAATGATAAGAATATGCTATATTATATACTATAAATATTATGTTACATATAATATAGCTGATATTACATATAATACTAATAGCTGATATTGTATCTATTATAGCTGATATTCTTTTGCTGTTTTGAGTAAATAGTAATATGGAAAAATAAACTTATGGATGGGCAAATCTGATTATTTCAACTGTAAGTTATGGTTCTAATATTTTATTTAGAGTAATTAGGTAGTGCTTTCAGAATGGCATGATAAAGCCAAATTGATTTTATTTGCTTTAGGTGTTTAAATGTTTAAATTTAATACCATCTTTTGACACAGACCTCACTTTTTCACTCCAAGCCAGGGGTCCTTTCTCCCCCTCTGTTCCTGCCTCCTGCCATCCCTCTGATGCTCAGAGCTGCTGTTTCTGCTGCTCTTTGCTGGCCTCTCTCTCATCTCCCCTCCCAAGTGTTTCCAAGGCTCAATTTTTGGCCTCTTTCCTCCCTTCCCTACCCTCGCTCATTCAGAGTATATTGCCATTTGAAATGCTGATCTCCACTGGCCAGATCTTCTTTACAGGCTAAATTTATTCACTTTGATGGAGAGTCTAAAGATTGTGTTCTTTCTATTATATTGGTTGTAAATTTTCCCTCTTATGAAAGGAGGGAGATGGTAGGTAGATATTTGGTTTTTGTTGATTAAAAGGTTGGCAGAATAAAAAGTTGACAGACCTCTCTTGGTGCCACAGAAACTTAAAAAAAAAAAATTCTTTTTTACCTGTTAGTGAAATTGTACTTTCTGGGAAGCACTGATGTAGCAGCCTCTTACTGCCCCAGTTCCATGCCACCCACTCTGCCCTTTGCAAACATCCTATAAAATGCCCACCATCACATAGTCCAGCCATTCTGCAGTACCTCTGCTCTTCCTCCCCTGGATTGGGCATCATTATATAGATCAGCAGAATGAAGTATTGAAAAGTTAATTGACTCGCCCAAGGTCATTTGCCTGATTGAGGCAGAACTGTGATTACATTCCAGTTACCTGGGTCTAGTCGGAAGATGAGGATAATGAGGATAATAACAATAATACTGTATTTACCATTCACTGAGTACTTAGGATTTATCTGCCTGGTAGTGTAAGTTCTATACATATATCATCTTACTCAATCTTCAAAATAATCATATGAGTATAGTTGTTATTTTTTAATATTTTCTATTGAGGAAACTGAGGCATAGAAGCATTAGGTAAGTTATTCAAGGTCTCACAGTTATTAAAGGTCAGAGATGAGAGTCAGTTCCAGGTTTCTCTAACCGCAAAGCCCATGCCTTTAACCTCTGTGCTCTGCAGAGAAAACACCTGGGAGTGTTCTCGTTCTCAAGGAGTTTATGGTGTGTGTGTATATGTTCATTATATGACTCTTTGCGTATACATAAACTTTATACACATACAGTAAATCTCAGTTGTCTTCAATAGTCCTTTCCGTATACTCTATACCTACAAAATTGTTTATATCTCTCTTTTATAAAGTAGCATCTACACATGGTTAGTGTCATCTATAACTGTTTTTGAAAGCATTTGGTTGTATTCCAAATTACTCTGTGCTGAGAGTCAATATGGAAAGAAATTGCAGTCCCATAAAACAATTAGATTCACCCTGTGTGTCCTTAATTGAATAGCCTATACTATCAATATCAATCAGTTACCTCTTAATGCAACTAAAATGGCTAAGATTACCATATCTGGAAACAGTGATGAAAACATATTACTAATGTTTTTGAAGCTAAGATGGTAAGCTTATCCTCTCTTTTACCATTTAGTTATTTCTTTTTATCATTGATTCTATATTTTTTTGTTTTATTTTATTTGTTTTTATACAGCATATTCTTATTAGTTATCCATTTTATACATATTAGTGTATATATGTCAATCCCAATCTCCCAATTCATCACACCACCACCTCCACCCCTGCCGCTTTCCCCCCTGGGTGTCCATACGTTTGTTCTCTGCATTTCTGTCTCAGTTTCTGCCCTGAAAACCAGTTCATCTGTACCATTTTTCTAGGTTCCACATATATACGTTAATATACGATATTTGTTTTTCTCTTTCTGACTTACTTCACTCTGTATGACAGTCTCTAGATTCATCCACGTCTCTACAAATGACCCAATTTCATTCCTTTTAATGGCTGAGTAATATTCCATTGCATATATGTACCACATCTTCTTTATCCATTCATCTGTCGATGGGCATTTAGGTCGCTTCCATGACCTGGCTGTTGTAAAGAGTGCTGCAATGAACATTAGGGTGCATGTGTCTTTTTCAATTGTGGTTTTCTCTGAGTATATGCCCAGTAGTGAGATTGCTGGGTCATATGGAAATTCTATTTTTAGTTTTTTAAGGAACCTCCATACTGTTCTCCATAGTGGGTGTATCAATTTACATTCCCACCAACAGTGCAAGAGGGTTCCCTTTTCTCTACACCCTCTCCATCATTTGTTGTTTGTAGATTTTCTGATTATGCCCATTCTAACTGGTGTGAGGTGGTACCTCATTGTAGTTTTTTTTTTTGGCGGGACGTGGGCCTCTCACTGTTGTGGCCTCTCCCATCGCGGAGCACAGGCTCCGGACGCGCAGGCTCAGCGGCCATGGCTCATGGACCTAGCCACCCCGCGGCATGTGGAATCTTCCCAGACCAGGGCACGAACCCACGTCCCCTGCATCGGCAGGCGGACTCTCAACTACTGCGCCACCAGGGAAGCTCCTCATTGCAGTTTTGATTTGCATTTCTCTAATAATTAGTGATGTTGAGCAGCTTTTCATGTGCTTCTTGGCCATCTGCTATGTCTTCTTTGGAGAAATGTCTATTTAGGTCTTCTGCCCATTTTTGGATTGGGTTGTTTTTTTTTAAATATTGAGCTGCATGAGCTGTTTATATATTTTAGAAATTGATCCTTCGTCCATTGATTCATTTGCAAATATTTTCTCCCATTCTGAAAGCTGTCTTTTCATCTTGTTTGTAGTTTCCTTTGCTGTGCAAAAGCTTTTAAGTTTCAGTAGGTCCCATTTGTTTATTTATTTATTTTTTTCTTCCATTTGTTTATTTTTGTTTTTATTTCCATTACTCTAGGAGGTGGATCAAAAAAGATCTTGCTGGAATTTATGTCAAAGAGTGTTATTCCTATGTTTTCCTCTAAGAGTTTTATAGTGTACAGTCTTACATTTAAGTCTCTAATCCATTTTAAGTTTATTTTTGTGTATGGTGTTAGGGAGTGTTCTAATTTCATTCTTTTACAAGTAGCTGTCCAGTTTTCCCAGCACAACTTATTGAAGAGACTGTCTTTTCTCCATTGTATATACTTGCCTCCTTTGTCACAGATTAGTTGACCATAGGTGCGTGGGTTTATCTCTGGGCTTTCTATCCTTTTCCATTGATCTATATCTCTGTTTTTGTGCCAGTACCATATTGTCTTGATGACTGTAGCTTTGTAGTATAGTCTGAAGTCAGGAAGTCTGATTCCTCCAGCTCTTTTTTTCCCTCAAGACTGTCTTTGCTATTCGGGGCCTTTTGTGTCTCCATAAAAATTTTAAGATTTTTTGTTCTAGTTCTGTAAAAAATGCCATTGGTAATTTGATAGGGATTGCATTGAATCTGTTGATTGCTTTGGGTAGTATAGTCATTTTCACAATATTGATTCTTCCAATCCAGGAACATGGTATATCTCTCCATCTGTTTGTATCATTGTTGATTTCTTTCATCAGTGTCTTATAGTTTTCTGCATACAGGTTTTTCTCTGCCAAGGTAGGTTTATTCCTAGGTGTTTTATTCTTTTTGTTGCAATGGTAATGGGAATGTTTCCTTAATTTCTCTTTCAGATTTTTCATCATTAGTGTATAGGAATGCAAGAGATTTCTGTGCATTAATTTTGTATCCTGCAACTTTACCAAATTCATTGATTAGCTCTAGTAGTTTTCTGGTGGCATCTTTGGGACTCTCTGTGTATAGTATCATGTCATCTGAAACAGTGACAGTTTTACATCTTCCCTTCCAGTTTGGATTCCTTTTATTTCTTTTTCTTCTCTGATTGCCGTGGCTAGGACTTCCAAAACTATGTTGAATAATAGTGGTGAGAGTGGACATCCTTGTCTTGTTCCTGATCTTAGAGGAAATACTGTCAGTTTTTCACCATTGGGAATGATGTTTGCTGTGGGCTTGTCATATATTGCCTTTATTATGTTGAGGTAGGTTCCCTCTATGCCCACTTTCTGAAGAGTTTTTACCATAAATGGGTGTTGAATTTTTTCAAAAGCTTTTTCTGCATCTATTGAGATGATCATATGGTTTTTATTCTTCAGTTTGTTAATATGGTGTATCACATTGATTGATGTGTGTATATTGAAGAATCCTTGCATCTCTAGGATAAATCCCACTTGATCATGGTGTATGATCCTTTTAATGTGTTGTTGGATTCTGTTTGCTAGTGTTTTCTTGAGGATTTTTGCATCTATATTCATCAGTGATATTGGTCTGTAATTTTCTTTTTTTGTAGTATCTTTGTCTGGTTTTTGTATCAGGGTGATGGTGGCCTCATAGAATGAGTTTGGGAGTGTTCCTTCTTCTACAATTTTTTGGAAGGGTTTGAGAAGGATGGGTGTTAGCTCTTCTCTAAATGTTTCATAGAATTCACCTGTGAAGCCATCTGGTCCTGGACTTTTGTTTGTTGGAAGATTTTTAATCACAGTTTCAATTTCATTACTTGTGATTGGTCTGTTCATATTTTCTATTTCTTCCTGGTTCAGTCTTGGAAGGTTATACCTTTCTAAGAATTTGTCCATTTCTTCCAGGTTGTCCATTTTATTGACATAGAGTTTCTTGTAGTAGTCTCTTTTGGTGCTTTGTATTTCTGAGGTGTCTGTTGTAACTTCTCCTTTTTCATTTCTAACTTTATTGATTTGAGTCCTCTCCCCCTTTTTCTTGATGAGTCTGGCTATGGCTTATCAATTTTGTTTATCTTCTCAAAGAACCAGCTTTTTAGTTTTATTGATCTTTGCTCTTTTTTTCTATTTCATTTATTTCTGCTCTGATCTTTATGATTTCTTTCCTTCTACTAACTTTGGGTTTTGTTTGTTCTTCTTTCTCTAGTTCCTTTTAGATGTAAGGTTAGATTGTTTATTTGAGATTTTTCTTGTTAATTGAAGTAGGCTTGTATTGCTATAAGCTTCCCTCTTAGAACTGCTTTTGCTGCATCCCATAGGTTTTGGGTCATCGTGTTTCCATTATCATTTGTTTCTAGGTATTTTTTGATTTCCTCTTTGATTTCTTCAGTGATCTCTTGGTTATTAAGTAATGTATTTTTTAGCCTCCATGTGTTTTTATTTTTTACAGATTTTTTTCTGTAATTGATATCTAGTCTCATAGTATTGTGGTCGGAAAGGAAACTTGATATGATTTCAATTTCTTAAATTACCAAGGCTTGATTTGTGACCCAAGATGTGATGTATCCTGTAGAATGTTCCATTAAACTGTTATCTGCTCTTTTTGGATGGAATGTCCTATAAATATGAATTAAATATACCTGGTCTATTGTCACTTAAAGCTTGTGTTTCCTTAGTAATTTTCTGTTTGGATGATCTGTCCATTGGTGTAAGTGAGGTGTTAAAGTCCCCCACTATTATTGTGTTACTGTCAATTTCCTCTTTTATAGCTGTTAGCAGTTGCCTTATGTATTTAGGTGCTCCTATTTTGGGAGCATATATATTTATAATTGTTACATCTTATTCTTGGATTGATCCCTTGATCATTACGTAGTGTCCTTCCTTGTCTCTTGTAACATTCTTTATTTTGAAGTCTATTTTATCTGATACGAATATTGCTACTCCAGCTCTCATTTGATTTCCATTTGCATGGAATATCTTTTTCCATCCCCTCACTTTCAGTCTGTATGTGTCCTTAGGTCTGAAGTGGATCTCTGTAGACAGCGTATATATGGGTCTTGTTTTTGTATCCATTCAGCGAGCCTGTGGCCTTTGGTTGGAGCATTTAATCCATTCACGTTTAAGGTAATTATTGATATGTATGTTCCTATTACCATTTTCTTAATTGTTTTGGGTTTGTTTTTCTAGGTCCTTTTCTTGTCTTGTGTTTCCCACTTAGAGAAGTTCCTTTAGCATTTGTTTTACAGCTGCTTTGGTGGTGCTTAATTCTCTTAGTTTTTGCTTTTCTGTAAAACTTTTGATTTCTCCATTGAATCTGAATGAGATCCTTGCTGGGTAGAGTAATTTTGGTTGTAGGTTCTTCCCTTTCATCACTTTAAATGTGTCATGCCACTCCCTTCTGGCTTGTAGAGTTTCTGCTGAGAAAGCAGCTGTTAACCTTATGGGAGTTCCCTTGTATGTTATTTGTCATTTTTCCCTTGCTGCTTTCAATAGTTTTTCTTTGTCTTTAGTTTTTACCAATTTGATTACTATGTGTCTCGGTGTGTTTCTCCTTGGGTTTATCCTGTATGGGACTCTCTGCACTTCCTGGACTTGGGTGGCTATTTCCTTTCCCATGTTAGGGAAGTTTGGGACTATAATCTCTTGAAATATTTTCTTGGGTCCTTTCTGTCTCTCTTCTCCTTCTGGGACCCCTATAATGTGAATGTTGTTATGTTTAATGTTGTCCCAGAGGTCTGTTAGGCTGTCTTCATTTCTTTTCATTCTTTTTTCTTTATTCTGTTCTGCAGCAGTGAATTCCACCATTCTGTCTTCCAGGTCACTTATCCGTTCTTCTGCCTCAGTTATTCTGTTGAATATTGATTCTTTCCAGTGTATTTTTCATTTCAGTTATTGTATTGTTCATCTCTGTTTGTTTGTTCTTTAATCCTTCTAGGTCTTCATTAAACATTTCTTGCATCTTCTCGATCCTTGCCTCCATTCTTTTTCTGAGGTCCTAGATCATCTTCACTCTCATTATTCTGAATTCTTTTTCTGGAAGGTTGCCTATCTCCACTTCATTTAGTTGTTTTTCTGGGGTTTTATCTTGTTCCTTCATCCGGTACATAGCTCTCTGCCTTTTCATCTTGTCTCTCTTTCTGTGAATGTGGTTTTCATTCCACATGCTGCAGGATTGTAGTTCTTCTTGCTTCTGCTGTCTGCCCTCTGGTGGATGAGGCTATCTAAGAGGCTTGAGCAAGTTTCCTGATGGGAGGGACTGGTGATGGGTAGAGCTGGCTGTTGCTCTGGTGGGCAGAGCTCAGCAAAACTTTAATCAGCTTGTCTGCTGATGGGTCAGGCTGGGTTCTCTCCCTGTTGGTTGTTTGGCCTGAGGCAACCCAATACTGGAGCCTACCCAGCTTTTTGGTGGGGCTGATGGCAGACTCTGGGAGGGCTCACACCAAGGAGTATTTCCCAGAATCTCTGTCACCAGTGTCCTTGGCCTCACGGTGAGACACAGCCACCCCCCGCCTCTGCAGGAGACCCTCCAACACTAGCAGGTAGGTCTGGTTCAGTCTCCTATGGGGTCACAGCTCCTTCCCCTCGGTCCCGGTGCGCACACTACTTTGTGTGTGCCTTCCAAGAGTGGAGTCTCTGTTTCCCCCAGTCCTGTCGAAGTCCTGCAATCAAATTCTGCTAGGCTTCAAAGTCTGATTCTCTAGGAATTCCTCCTCCCGTTGCTGGACCCCCAGGTTGGGAAGCCTTACATGGGGCTCAGAACCTTCACTCCAGTGTGTGGACTTCTGTGGTATAAGTGTTCTCCAGTTTGTGAGTCACCCACCCAGTAGTTATTTGATTTGATTTTATTGTGATTGCGCCCCTCCTACCATCTCATTGTGGCTTCTCCTTTGTCTTTGGATGTGGGGTATCTTTTTCGGTGAGTTCCAGTGTCTTCCTGTCGATGATTGTTCAGCAGTTAGTTGTGATTCTGGTGCTCTTGCAAGAGGGAGTGAGAGCACATCCTTCTACTCTGCCATCTTGAACCAATGTGCCCTTATCATTGATTCTTAATCACTCTTTTCTGAGTGTACATTTCTCAATCCCATGTTGAGATGAGTGAAATATAACCCTTGCCAGAGGAGTATCAGATCCTGGAGCTTGAGAAAATTGCCATGAGCTTTGTTTTTTAAAAGCTTAAGGCCCTGTTTCAATGATCTTTGAGAGATCAAATCTTTGGCTTCCTTTTAATCTAGTCATTAGATTGAAATTGAGTAAAGAGCATCACAGAACCATATGCAGAAACAGATTTCCATTTTTTCTAACTGGTCTAATTTCAGCTGAAAATTATTAAAGTACGAGATGAATGGGTCATGGTCAAGGATTCAGAACATTCCAATTGGTTTCTTGATCTCTGAAGCTCCAGCTCTGACATTGCTACTCACTGACGTTTTTCCGTCCTTCTTCTGCCTGGTCTAAGGAAGCAGCAGTCTCGGTGGAGGGAAAGGGCACATGAGGGCCTTGCAGCCTGTCAGATCTCGCTATGCTTTTATGATCACTGTAAGCTGAGGCAAGTAGCTGAACATTTCTGAGCTTTCATTCCTCATCTGTAAAATAAGTTTTATACAGTCATTCAATAGGTTATTGAGTATCTAACAGGCACTGTTGTGACAGCCACCATTTTACTAAGCACTCATTATGTGCTTATAGAGTATTGTGTACATTATCTGACTCAAGCCTCCAAACAACTCTGAAGAAATAATAATAATAATATAATCACAGTAGTGGTTAACCCTTATTGAGCATGCTCTACTTGCCAGTCACAGTGCTAAAAAATTTTATGTAAATTAATTTAGACCTGATAATAATCCAGTGAGGACAGTGTTGCTTCCTGCATTTTCAGAGGTGAAACTGAGTTTCAGAGTGATGAAGTTGGTTGCCTTTTATGAGTCACACAACCCCTAAGAGGCTGCGGTAGGATTCAAATCCAGGCAGCTCACTCCAAAGCCTGTGCTTTTAACCACATTGATATTCCATGCAAATTTATTATCATAAATACTGTTATATTTCTTAAGATAATAGTAGATTTAATAGAAACAGGTTTTGTTCTCTGGGATCTCACAGCTTGCAGGAAGAAAGTAATGGTGAGTGTCTAGAATCGCTTTATCCAATCACTGTATGCAGTAGCTAGATAATGCTTTTTAAAATGCTGGTATCACTTTTTACGTAGAGTTTCCCTTCAGGGGTGGAACAGGCTGGGATGAGCATCACCTTATGGGAGGCCCAGAGTAGAAAAACCTGAGGGATGTTGAGGAAGAGGTGTTCGTCTCATTAGTCGCAGTCATCTTGTGTGATTCTGATGAAACCAAGAAGATTATGTAAAACCTTATACCAGGCAGGCAGAAGAGAGACAGACAATCCATTCTGAGAGAGAAAACCCCCACAGAATATGGAAAATGCTATATGTACAAAAATGTTCATTAATACATTTGTTATAATTGCAAACAAAACAAAAGAAAACTTGAAGCAACTTAAATGCCTAACTAATAGGGAAATGGTTGTCAACTATGGTCCATCGACGTTATGGAGTATTTTGTAGCTGTGTATTTATTTATTTTAATGTTTTGCTTTTGCAAAAGTTATATCTGCAGTACTTTGAAAAGAAGAAAATCATCTGTGATTTGACCACCCTGTGATAACCATGATTAAGGTTTGGTTTATTTCTTTCCAAGTTATGTTTATTTCACTTACAATGCAGTGGCCATTATTAGGAATAGTTACAAAGATAAGACAGCAAAATTTCTCAATGAATACTATAATAAGTAAATAAAAAAGGTTGTTTTTACAAATATGAGAATAAATAAATAGATAGGAAAAGAAATTGGAAAGAGCTGGACTAACAACATTCTAATGGGAGTTATGTAGGGTGTGGGCTTATGGGTGTTTTTTATTTTTGCTATTTTCTTCATTGTGTTATGGGTCAACAGTGCACACTCTTAAGAGTTCTTGGGTGTTAAATTAGTAAAATCTATACTTAATGAATAAGGTCAGACTTAGGCAGATGTCTCCTCTAAATCCTTGCTTCTCAAAGTGTGATTCTCAAACTAGCAACATCAGCATCACCTGGTAGTTTATTAGAAATACAGTCCCCAGCCCAGACCAACTGTTAGAATATGAGTTTGACAAAATCCCCAGGGGATCCTTATTGACATTAAAGTTTCCACATGCATTGCTCTAAATGACAGGCTTTCTCATTTGGGGAAGAGCGGAGTTTGATGATAGCTTAACCAAAGTATTAATAAATCTAAACATAATGTGCTAATAGGAGAGGGTTGATTGGAACATTGGCAAATGGAAGTGGGGCAGAGTTTGAAAATTTATCTGACACTGTTGAGGGGTTAGAGAGTCAACTTGGGGACCCTGGCAAGAGTCACTAGGGAGCTGAGACTTCATGGAGATCACCAAGTGCTCGCCCGGCTCTCCAGGGTATGAGTGAGCTGTCCCTGTAGCTTCTCCACTGCCCTTTGTTTGGCTCTGTCTTCCCAGGTACCTCTTGACTATTCTTTGGTTTTCCTTCTAGCTTTCCTTCAGAAAGAAATGGCCCTTGTCATGTGTCTGAGAGAGATCTAGTCTTTTGGAGAGTTCTGTACTTATTAAAATATAAATAATTGCCATCTCTGAATGCATGAGTATCCAGTCTGTGGATTTATTTCTAATAAATCATATTACATCAGCATCATTGTGAATTTGTAAATCTGGCATGCTTTTGGTTGATAAATGTCCCTGTAACAGAGAATGATGAATTTTAAGGGATTGCTAATAAAATTACCAATAAAATTCTAGAGGGTTGAAACCACCTAGAGATGCTGTTACCTGGAGGACCTATCTGGGTGGCCAGGAACCTCCTTAGGGGAATGTAGATGTCTCTCTTGGAAACCACATTAACTTTTGTGATTGATTTTTTTAAATTGAAATAAAAATGGATACCAAATGGGAAGGAAAGTATCCTAGAGTTTTGTTATTCAAGGAATCCTAACTTATTTGGCCCATTGTAGCCCAAAGAGTACTTCTCAATTATTGATTTTTCCCTTCTTCAGTGTTAGTTTTTGAAAGTATTTTAGGAACGTTGAACTTTGTGTTTCTGTGACACCTCAGAAGTTAACGTGGCTCAATGTTTTCCTTTTAGAATGAGATCTTTTTTTCTAACATTTTACATGGTGTCCTCAGAGAAGATCACGCCCTGGTATCTAGAGCCGTTTCCATGAAGGTGGAAAATTTCACAGAAACCAATGAAATAAACGAGCTCTTTGACCTATTTACTTACAACAAGGTAAAATCAGTTACACATTTACATTTGTTCTGCACTCTTGGAGAAAGCTACATAAAATGGATTCTAAGGGTCCTAGACTAATGTGCTACTACACAACTTTGGTACAAAAACCTTAATATTATTCAATAGATGGATTTCAGAAAACGTGGTTAAATCAGTTCTTATCTAGTAAATATTAATCAACTACAATAGGTGCTCAGTATCATCTACCTTTATTAATATAGACTTAGCTTGCTACTTTTAAGGTGAACCCTTCCACTTGGTAGAAATTTGTTCTTGTATCGACTGAAAGAACACACAACATAAAAGTTGTGAGTTAAGTTTTATTCAGGAATCTTACTGAGGACTATAGCCCAGGAGACAACCTCTCAGAGTGCTCTGAGAAACTACTCCGAAGTGGTAAGGGAGGGGCCAGGATATATCTGAACTTTTTTTGCTGGGAAAAACATGCAGTCAAGCATAAAAAGATTGCTGCTAATCACAAGGAACAGACATCTCCAGTTAATAATTTTAGTGCTTTTCTGTATATGGAAAAATGTAAGAATCTGGGGTCATTGAAATTTTTCCTTACATGTGCATCTTAACTATCTAGGGGCCAGGATATTCAAAGCACAGAATGCTTCCTGTTTTTCTCCATCCTGAATTCCCCCCAGGGTGCACTCTCAGTGGGCATCTGCAGTGGCTAATGGCTGATCCTTGTAGAACTGGAGTGGCAGGCAACAATTTTTCTTTACACTTGCCATATGAGTATCTCAGTTTAAAAACTTTACTGCGCCCTGAACTCTTTATATGTAGGACATTTTCTCATCTTTTACCTATTAATTAGTGACAGTCTCCTATTTTATTAGCACATTTGGGGATAACCCAGACATTCAACTAAAGTGCGCAATGCAATCAGAAGCACAGCCCAGAATCTTGCTTATCAGAATGGAATGCGTCAATATTTAGATTACCGAATTTTCTTTAAATAATGGACAGCTTCTTATGTCTTAGGGAGCGTCTCTGGCCCGGATGCTTTCTAGTTTCTTGAATGAGAAAATATTTATCAGCGCACTTAAGGTGAGTTTACAAAATTGTTGTTACCTGGAAAACAGTAAACATAAATTGCTTTGGCATGTTATTTATCTTAACCTTAACTTTTCTGTTTTGACAGTCATACTTGGAGACATTTTCTTACTCAAATGCTGAGCAAGATGATCTATGGAGGCATTTTCAAATGGTAATTCTCTCACTTCCTGCCATGTTTTTGCTGAGTTGTTTTGTAAGATTGGGAGGCCATGTGTGTATGGTGATGACACAGGAAAACCATCTTTCCTTGTTTGTGACACTCCTTTAAGTCAGGGGTTGCTTCTTTAGTCTTCACCACTATATTCCCAATGCCCAGAAGAGAGCCTGCATATGTTAGATCCATAAAAAATGTGGTCAGTAAATGACTGAATGAATGAATGAATGCACTAAGGAACCATTCATATATAGAGAGTTGAACAGAATTAAATTTGGTCCAGAATATCACCCACTGGGAATTACTGTACTATATGAATGAGGAAGAGAATAGCTATGTAGTTTCTTTTAGGAGATTGCTACCTCAAAAGATTTTGATGATAAATATCTGCTTTTGTGATGATTTTTTTAAAACAGGCCATAGATGACCAGAGTAAAATTCTTTTGCCAGCAACAGTAAAAAGCATCATGGACAGTTGGACACACCGGAGTGGTTTTCCAGTTATCACCTTAAATGTATCTACTGGTGTCATGAAACAGGAGCCATTTTATCTTGGAAAGGTTAAAAATCAGACCCTTCTAACCCACAAGTAGGTAGATTTACTCCTCTGTCTTCACCTTCCTTGGGATTGAGCTGTGATCAAATGGAAACCAGCCTGTGGGTGAGGAAGCATAACCCCTACTGGATACACACTCTTCCATGGGGTGATTCTGGGATGGTGACTGAGTGTTCCATGCAGGATGTCGCTGGTGTGCTAGGATGGGGCAGAGCCCCTCATGTGCTGAGCAAGGCCAGAGACCTGCATTTAGGGATTCAAGCAGTGCCCCTCCCCTGGGATATAGGGCCACACCCATGACCAAAGCTTTGGGTGTTATGCATTCTCTTCTGTCCTTTAGACAGAGGTCATGAATTAGTTGGAATTCTGTGTGAAAGGCAGTAAAATAGAGCCTGAAATGCCTCCTGTTAGTTAAGAAGAAAGGGGATCCTGTTGCAATGTTGTCTTCCCTTCCCTAGAAACGGAACTGAATGGTGACTGTATCCTTGAGGAATAATTCTGTGCATGTCTGCCCATGCACTTATCTGTGCTTTTGTAGCCATACCTAAAATGTTAGAATTATAGATCCCAAATTCAAACCTTAGGTAAGTCTTATTCAAAATCTCTGAGTTTCATTTGCCTTATCTATAAAGTAAATGTAATAACATATATCCCAGGGGATTGTTGTAGAAGTGAAATGGAATAATAAGTATAAAGTGGCTTAGCATTCATCACTTTCTCCTTCCCTTTCCTTCTCTTTCTTGTTAGATAATTTTCAACTGTTTTTTTAAAATAAATTTATTTATTTATTTATTTTTGGCTGCGTTGGGTCTTCGTTGCTGCGTGCGGGCTTTCTCTAGTTGTGGTGAGAGGGGGCTACTCTTTGTTGCAGTACACAGACTTCTCATTGCGGTGGCTTCTCTTGTTGCAGAGCACAGGCTCCAGGCTCGTGGGCTTCAGTAGTTGTGGCATGTGGGCTCCGTAGCTGTGGCTCACAGGCTCTAGAGTGTAGGCTCAGTAGTTGTGGCGCACGGCTTAGTTGTTCCACGGCATGTGGGATCTTCCTGGACCAGGGCTCAAACCTGTGTCCCCTGCATTGGCAGGTGGATTCTTAACCACTGCACCACCAGGGAAGCCCTTCCAACTGTTTTTGATAAAATTTTTGATCCTCAGATCTCATTATAGTAAGTATCAGCACAAATGAGTAATTAATTTTCATATATCACCACCAAAATTTTCAAGTTGTCTTACTCTTTCTTTAAAACCCCAGGGGCGGGAACAGGAGACCTGCAGTTCCCTCTCCCTATGATATTTCATGACTTGTGAGAAGAGGTGGCCTTAGCTATCACATAAACAGAGACCCTCAGTTCAAAGTCTGAGAAACCAGACTTTTGAGCGTTTGAGCAAGATTGGAAATAATTGCCCAAATTCCAAGTAGTGTGTCTCTTCAGATGACTAATGTCCTCCCTGTGGTCAGCGACTTCATCCAGGTCATGTCCACCAATGTGGGAAGAATGCCAGCATTCAGGTAATATGAATAATCTGGCTGATTTTTGTTGAACACTTTTCAGACAAGGAGAAAGCTTGAGGTGGAGAAGCATTTTGAAATGTTTGTCAAGCTTTTTCTTCTTAACTGATTATTCAACTCTCTTGGCACAGATGGCTTTGGGTCTGTCTGTAGCATTTGAATGACCCCTGAGTAAGGCCAGGTGGCTGTAATTTAATATAAACAGGTCTTGAAATTTTCAGATACAGGAGAGTCTTAGTAGCTACCTTAAGTTATAAAAAGAAGCAAGTCTATAAGACACAAGAAGAGAGTAAATAAATAGCCAAAGCAAAACTGACATCTGAAACAACAGTGAATAATTCTAAGAGCAAAGTCCTGCATATCCACAGGGAATGACCAAAGAATTTGAGTTCAGTTATTTTATCATCTTATTTAATATTGGCTCAGAGCTGATATTCTTATGTGTGAACATTAACTGAATTTTTCATTTTTTTCCAAAAAGTGACACATGGATTGTACCTATCCTTTGGATAAAAAATGGAACTACACAGTCTTTAGTCTGGCTAGATAAAAGCAGCAGTAAGTAACAAATTTTAAAAAATATCTCCACATATATATGCAAATATATATGTGTATGTATATATATATGTGTGTAAACATATATATTTTTTATTTATATATATATATATATATAAAGGCAGAGACTAAAATGTTGAAATGTCTATCTTTTTTTTTTCTTTCTTTCTTTTTTTTTTTTATTTTGCGGTACGCGGGCCTCTTACTGTTGTGGCCTCTTCCGTTGCGGAGCACAGGCTCCAGACGCGCAGGCCCAGTGGTCATGGCTCACGGGCCCAGCAGCTCTGCGGCATGTGGGATCTTCCCAGACCAGGGCACGAACCCATGTCCCCTGCATCGGCAGGCAGACTCTCAACCACTGCGCCACCAGGAAAGCCTGAAATGTCTATCTTTTGGAAAGCTATCTTGTTTACAACTAAAATATTGTATCATTCTTGTTGAACATAGAGCTTTAAAGAAAAGTTTCTGATCAAAAGCCATTATATGTGAAAAAATATAATTATGTGGTAAGATCAATACGTATTTTACAATATCTTTACTTTTTGTTTTATTGGACTTATTGTTTAGAATTAAGAGGTTGTAGTACAGACGTGTAGTAAAATATTTTTAAAATGTACCATTTCAAACTTTTCACCTGTTTCTTTGTAGAAGTATTCCCTGAAATGCAAGTTTCAGATTCTGATCATGACTGGGTGATTTTAAATTTGAATATGACTGGATATTATAGAGTTAACTATGATAAATTTGGTTGGAAGAAATTAAATCAACAGCTTGAAAAAGATCCTAAGGTAAGGTTATATTTTTACACCTTTTATTAAATATCATTAATATTACACTCTCTAGCCTTTAGAGGTTGAGCTTTCATCAACCTGTCTGGTGGGAACCTGACCCCTGTTGCCACCCCTCACCCCAAGGCATACTGGATTTTTTTTTCTTATTCTTAGAAAGGAGAGGTTTTGGTTGAATGCATTGTTTTTGAACATTAATCTCACTTTTCCACAATAACTTTACCTTTCTAGGTAACAAATCAGAAGAATTTCCTATTAACCATTAATTTTGTGATCTTAGGCAAGTTAAATGTTCTGCTTCAATTTCTTCACTTTAAAATGGGAATAATATCATATCTTTCTTATTCCTTATGAGGATTAGAGATGATGTAAGTAAACATATACTTAAAATTTCAAAGCCCATAATAGGTGCCAGTACATATATGCTAGAAAATGTTAATTTTCTAAAAACTGTATTTTCACCCTCACTCAAAGGAGACAATTTAATTCACAAGGTATCAATAATAATCCAATATTGCTTTAAGTTGTAAAAACAACTGTAAATTATTATGCAATATAGAAATATTAAAATATTGGCTAGCTCTTATCAGTCAGATTTTAATTGGTTGAATTAAACCAAATCTCCATTGGTGCAGATGGGTGCTGGCTTAGAGGTCTATAGAGTTGTCTCTGCTGTGAAATCTTGGGCTGTTCATTTAGTCTCTATTCATAAAACTAGAGAGTTGAACTAAAAGATATCTTAGGTGTCTCTCTCTTCAAAAGTTCTGTGAGTCACATAGCAGCCTCTCTGGCAGAAGAGGCAGTGCACAGCATACTGGTCCAGAGCTCGGGTTCTGGGTCAGGTAGACTTCTGTTCATATTTTTGTTCATCATTTACCAGATGTGTGACCTTGGGCCTCTTGTTTGCCCAGTCATGCCTTGGGTTCCTTATCAGTGTAATAATGGGTGTAATAGACCTTAAAGGGTTGTTGTGAAGATTAAATAAGGTGATGTGTGTAGTATGTTTAACAGAGGCCTGACACAATTTGGGCATTCAGAACATGATCAGTAATTTTTAAAAATTATCATTGGTCTTTTGAATAAAGGTACAAAAAACAGTTATAATAATACTTTATTTAAAAATCTTTTTCAGAGTAGCTAAATTCTTTTTAATTTCTAAGGGCAGTCTTAGCCATGGAAGCACTAGGTCATGCCATTATAGCTATGATTTCTTGAAACCCTTGTAGATTTACTTATTGGAAAACTGGGGTCAGTTATTCATACAACATAGTTGCTGAGCAAATAAAACATTTCTATTATTAATATTAATCTAGAAAATGTAAGTGTTATTATTACTGCCAGAAAAGATATGCGGCTACAACAAAGGAAAGAATTAAGCTTGACTTGTTCAGATGCTTAAAGGGATGTTGTGAAGGTAAATTTTCTGGGACCACATATATGAACATGCTGGGGAGGGTATTGAAGGACTGCTGTAGGAAACTTTGGGCACCCTTAGGACACAAGCTGAGACAGAGTCCTGTGGCCTGACAACGCCAGGGAGCTCAAACCGAAGCCTGAGGAGTTAGGTTGGCAGTTGACTCCTGCCTTTTCATGATTCAAAGGGCTCTGTTGGTGGTATTGTGTCAAATTAGTAAACTCTTGAGAAGAGAGATACCATTGAAAAGAGTACCTCACTATTGCCAAAATAGAGCTAAGTAATATTCTCTAAGGCTTCCTATGCCAAAAAGTCCCCTGACAACAATTTGGACATTGTGATACGATTTAATGTATACTTTCTGTTTTGGAGAGGCCCTTTAAACTTGGCTTCCCGTTTTATTTTTTAACATGCTGTTTTTCACAGAGTATTTTGGCAAAACTCTCAACCATATTTAAGCCTTATGATTGATGTCCAGAGGGATCACTTATCAAAAGCAGATGTATAATAAATAAATTATGGGAACTATCCTTAGAAACGATCATTTCTCTGTACATAATTCACATGAAAGTGCTTTGTAAGCAGCAATGATCTTTAATGTTGTTATTATTTTGAAAGTTATTTTTTCACTAAAAATGTTCTCATCTTTTCCTGAACATTTTTGGATCTCATTTGCAGGCTATTCCTGTTATTCACAGACTTCAGTTGGTTGATGATGCCTTTTCCTTGTCTAAGTGAGTATATTTTCTTCTTTCATCATTTTAGCGTATACCTTGAGAAATTTATAAAAATAATAACCTCATCACTATGAACTTGGTTCTTTAGTACATACAGGCCCTAACTTATTAAGATTAGGATCAAATTCTGTGGTTATTGTGGAATTTTTTTTTTTTTTTTTTTTTTTTTTCCGTACGCGCGGGCCTCTCACTGTTATGACCTCTCCCGTTGTGGAGCAAAGCCTCCGGACGTGCAGGCTCAGCGGCCATGGCTCACAGGCCCAGCCACTCTGTGGCATGTGGGATCTTCCTGGACTGGGGCACAAACCCGTGTCCCCTGCATCGGCAGGCAGACTGTCAACCACTGCGCCACCAGGGAAGCCCCGTTATTGTGGAATTTATGATATAAAAGTTGCTAGAATATGCAACAACATGGATGAACGTTGAGGACATTAAGCTATGTGAAATAAGCCAGGCACAGAAAGACAAATACTGTATGTTTCTATTTACATGAGGTACTTAGTAGTCAGAGTCAGAGAGACGGAAAGACTGGTGGTTGCCAAGGGCTGGTGCAGGAGGGTGGGAGGGGGCAATGGGGAGATATTGTTTAATGGGTACAGAGTTTCAGTTTCACAAGATGAAAAGAATTATGGAGATGGATAGAGATGATGGTTGCACAACATTATGAATGTATTTTTTTAATTTTTTATTGGAGTACAGTTGATTTACAATGTTGTGTTAGTTTCTGCTGTACAGCAAATTGAATCAGTTATACATATGAATGTATTTAATACTAGCGAACCATACACTTTAAAATGGTTAAGAAGACAAATGTTATGTGTATTTTGCAACAATAAAAGAATTAGAAAAGAAGGCAATTCAAAAAAGTCATTATCAGGATAAGAGCAATAACATCTACTACTATTAGAAATGAAAGCCACAGAAAACAATGTTTTTTACAACAATTTGACAAGAAGGAATATGTTCTTTCTCAAGTCAAAACTTGGTAGTTAATTATATGAAAATCGTATATTTTCAATCAAATTAACTTTGGTATAATAAGGTTTAAACTGATTATGGAGAAATTTTGAAAGACTCTTAAAGGAGCAGCAAAGAAAATTCAATGTTTTAAAAGGAAGCCCTGGGCTTCCCTGGTAGCGCAGTGGTTAAGAATCCGCCTGCCAGTGCAGGGGACATGGGTTCGATCCTGGTCTGGGAAGATCCCACATGCCGCGGAGCAACTAAGCCCATGCGTCACAGCTGCTGAGCCTGCGCTCTAGAGCCCGCGAGCCACAACTACTGAGCCCATGTGCCATAACTACTGAAGCCCGCGCGCCTAGAGTCCATGCTCCGCAACAAGAGAAGCCACAGCAATGAGAAGCCCGCACAACACAAGGAAGAGTAACCCCCGCTCGCCACAACTAGAGAAAGCCTGTGCGCAGCAACGAAGACCGAACACAGCCAAAAATAAAATAAATAAATTTGTAAAAATAAATAAACTAAAATCCCTTTCCATGAGAAAAAAAAAAAAGGAAGCCCTTAAAGGAAAACCTTTAGAAGGATGCAGTAGAGATGATGTAAACAGAAAAAAGTAATAGTGTTTAAATATTTATAGGAGTATTGCAAAATGTATAAGAATCATTATTTTAAAAATCTCAATCAAGAGTAAAAACTTAGGTAAAATACAAGTGATTCAGACTTGCATTTGTAAAGACTGCTAAATGTTTGGGTTTTTTTGTGTTTCTTTTTGCGGTACGCGGGCCTCTCACTGTTGTGGCCTCTCCCGTTGCGGAGCACAGGCGCCGGACGCGCAGGCTCAGCGACCATGGCTCACGGGCGCAGCCGCCCCGCGGCATGTGGGATCTTCCCGGACCGGGGTACGAACCCGTGTCCCCTGCATCGGTAGGCGGACTCTCAACCACTGCGCCACCAGAGAAGCCCCTAAATGTTTAAATGGATAAATTTAGGAAGATTGTAGAAGATGTATTCATATTTTTCTAAGATACTGGAAGTTACGGAAATAAAGTAATTGATGTATCCAAAAAAAAAAAAAAGTTTCTGGAACTAAATAGATTATCAATTAAGATTTTGAAGTGATTTTTGTCACCCAATGATGATGACTGTAGGTATAATTTTAATGAGCCTGAATTTTAGTGTATTACAGAATTATTGATTTCATTTATATTGGATTTACTCAATATAAGCTCTGCTGATAAGTTTCTAACCAGGAAAATGAATATATGCTCAGAACTTAAATTCCAGACAGTAAAATTAAGGAGTACACATAATAAATGATGCAGTGTGTTCTCTCTTTCTTTGGCCTGTTGTATTTCTTGAATGAAGGTCTGCGTATTTTATCCTTCGTTTTTTTACTACTTTTCCCCATGTGATGTACAGCACATTTCCCCGCCCACTACTTTGCTGAAACATTTCTCTAAGATTATCATGACTTTATACTGTTAACCACATCCTCTTGCAAACTTCTTTTTTGACTTCCTGAGGCTCCAATATGCAAACCTAGTTCTCCTCCAGGATCTGACTTCTCTTTTTCCTGCTGCCGTGAGCATCCTTAAGACCAATCATGGTTATGTTATTTTCTTCTATCTTTCCTCTGGATAATTCATGCCTTCTGATGGTTTCAGTGATCATTTTATTATGTACATGTACAGTGCCTAGCAGATATAAGGTACGCAATAAATGTTTATGAAAGGATATGTTGATGACTTCTAAATCTAGGTGTCTATTTGTCTCCTCCTGTCTTCTCTTTATCCTGTGGTCATTTAAATTCAGTACCTTAAACACTGAACTTTATTTCTGTCTCTAAATTGCTCCTGCTATCAATTTCTCTCTGTCTGTCGAAGCTACTACTACTTTTCCCATCCCCACACTTGAAACATCAGAGATATCCTTGACTGCTCTCTCTCTCTCTCCATCTCCCATCAAGTCATCATGTCTTATCTATTCATTCTGGGGTTCTCGGGAATGTCTTTTGGATTCTCACCTCACTTACCACCTTCACTGCTTCCGTGCTAAGCCAAGCTTCCATCACCCTTTGCCTAGCCTATTGCATTAGCTTCCAGCCTTTAGTCCTTTAGAATTCTATTTATATTAGAAGTCCATTCTGTTTTCTGCAGCACAGTTGCAACAAAATTTTAAGGTATTGATTTCATGATGTTACCCCGGCTGTTTAAACACCTTCCCACCCCATGTAAACTCTTCATCCTGATACTCAAGGCTCTCCACACTTTTGATTTACCTTACCTATTAACTCCCATCTCTCACTACACATAAAAGAAATTCCCTGCCTCGGTTAACTTGGTCTGCCCATCACACTAATTCCCACTTTATCTTCTTGCCCATCACACTAATTCCCACTTTAAACTGCCTTCCTCTATCTCTCTACTTATTCCAATCCTACCCTTCCTTCACTGCTTTTCTTAACTTCCTTCTCCAGAAGGCCTCCCTGCCTCTCCCATCACATGCGTATGTCTTTCTTCTTTGCTACTTTATTGTATTCGTTGCCTCTGCTAGGGCCTTTGAGTAACACCTTCTTACGTGCAAGTCTCAGCTCTTCACTAAGTAATAAGCTCCTCGCTGGTAAGCAACAGGAGTGTCCTGTTTGTGTTCACTTGTTTTGTGTTCCTACTAGTATCTGGCAGAGCATTAGATAGAGAATGACTTTTAATTAATACTTGTTGAATGGAAATTATAGTCTCTTAAGAATGTATACCAAATGCACAAATATTCTAGTGCCTGACAATCAGCCCAACATTTGGCCTGGATTTTCTACAACCTCCAAGAATTTGGGCACTTGAACCTATCAAGCTGAAATTGAGGGTCTGTCCACATCGCTTGGGTTCTACTTCATCGATGAGATGGCACTTTTACCCTCTAGCTTCTTGATTTCATATACCTTATTGAAGTCAGGCACTGAAGCATGGAACAAATATGAGTTTTTAAGTCTGTGGGTTTTTTTTAAACCAAACAGAAACAGTTATATAGAGATTGAAACAGCACTTGATTTAACCAAGTACCTTGCTGAAGAAGATGAAATCATAGTGTGGCATGCAGTTTTGGTGAACCTAGTGACCAGGGATCTCGTTTCTGATGTGAACAACCATGATATATATCCACTATTAAAGGTAATTTCATTCTTTGTTAGATGGTTTTTTTTTTTAATTTCTATCTTCCTCCTTCCATATTTTAGATAGTGTCTGTGAAAGCGGTCTTTCCCAAAATAATAGTCTATTTGTTCTGTATATATTCATTTTCTTAGGAATGGTTGTTTACTCTTAGAAGAAAATACCTTAGTCATAGACCTGGTCTAGGAGATGAGTATGAGCGAAGTTTGGACAGTTTCTTAATTCTTGGTGAGGTATAAATGTGTCTTAAGAAACCAGAAGTGGATGGAAATGGTATGCCTTTTTTTTCTTATTAAAAAAGGATAGTATCTATTAACAGCTGTTTCCCTAAAAAATTGTTAGTCTAACAGAATGATTTTTCACAATTCTATATCCATGATTTATATCCTCTGATTTATAGGGCCGGCACTTAAAACCAGAGAGTTATATTCCAAAAAAGTAAACATTTTGAAGCTGCCTTTGATATTGGGAAGAGAGATGGCGAAATTAGAGTTAATGAATGAAGAAATAACCATGCCAACTTGTCCTTATAAAAGGGGAAAATAACATCTATAAAAGGGGAAATTTCTGTTATTAGATCTTTAACAGTGATCGTAAGAAAGATGGCACAGGTAAAACCAAAGCCAAAGTTTGGGAGCAGCCCCTTGGAGAGTTAAGGGCCGCAAACAAAACAGCAAGTGTATTAGGTGATGATTCCAAGTGAGAGTCTGGGGCAGTCTGAAGGCGAAATCGCAAGCACTTCGGGGTTCCAGACTTTCTTTTATCTAGTGTACAAAGTGCTGATGGGAACGTACTTGAATGTGGCATGGCGACCAGTAGGAGAAGGCACTTGGTGGGATCAAGGTGGCTCACTGATAACATCTGATCACTGGTTTTGAGTGAAGAAGTAAAAGCTAATGTTTGTTTTTAAAAATTTCAGTGAATAACATTAATTTATTCTGAGGGATGTATTGGTAAGTGTAGGACTATTATAACCTTATTATTTACCAGCCGATAGCTCAATTGAAGAAATTTTATTTTGGAGTCAGGGCTTAAGTTAATCCAAGGCATAAATCAGTATTCCTTGTTTTTTTAGAGATACATATATACTAAGCATGGAAGTTTCAAGGTAGAAAGTTTGTTTTATATTTCTCCATTTTTTCTCTATTTTAAAGACAACTGGAAATGTTTGGGTGATAGTAAATGATAAGAATGTTTGATATTTATTGAGTTCCTACTATGTGCCAAGCAGTGTGCTGACACACATCATATTGTTTACGTATTGCTTACATTTGAGGAAACTGAACCTATAGAGGTTTTAAAAGTTATACATTTAGTGACAAATAAAGATTACTTCTGAAGAAATATCTGTCACCTCTCTGTTAATGTCTTTTCAGACAAAGAGAAAAGCAGTGTAAATTGGGTGTTGTGAGCAGAACTAACAGTATATTTTCTTTATTGTTTATAGAAGTATCTGTTAAAGAGACTTATCTCAATATGGAATACGTATTCAACTATAATTCGTGAAAATGTGGCAACATTGCAGGATGACTATTTAGCTCTGTAAGTACTTTTTGAGCAGTGATCATTGAATTAAATAATTCATATTAATGGATAGGCTTCCAGATTCATAAAATAAGATACTAATAGTTATGATTCACTGAGAGATTTGTGTGCCATTTGAGAATAGTAGATTTGGGATTGGTGAGCTACATGTATCCTAATAGGAAATAGTAGTTTGGGAATCTTAATTTACCTGCGAAGCACATACAAGTACACACAGGAATTTATAGCTTTATATTCTCCAATCTTAGGCTACTGGTTGAAATCTTAAGTATGTTGTACTATTGATGAAGGGTTGTGTTAAGCAAAACCAGCCTATACAAACAAATTGAAGGGTATAGGAAGGATACACGGGGAAAAAAAATCCCCTCGGTATATTCTTGATGACAGAGGGGAAAGTTCCATTATTTATGTCCGACAGAAATTCTAACATTATGCAGATATGATTAGGGAGGTTGACAGTGAACTGTATCAGTCATCTGTGTGTGAGCATGACCAAGTATTGCAAATGATTTCCCCATCATTGGTTCTGTTAGGGGACTATGCCTGTTGTCATACTGCTCTGGAAAGGGGGTGAAAGGCAAAACAGGGCTGCAGTACCGCTGGCCTCCCTGTGACACAAGGTTTGTGTGTGTAGGCTGGGCTTCCAGATTTAGCGAGTGAATCTGTGACCAACAATGAATGGTACAGGGATTATATTTACAGCTCTAGTCAACATCAAGCCGAAACCAATTAGACCAAGTAAGAAATACAAAAGGTGGGGTTATTCTCTCTCACAAGTATCCTTCTGAGAGGGGAGAAATTTTAGAGCTAGGGCATGTGAATGGACAAACAATGTGGTTGGATTTACAGATGGATGGAAGACAGCGGGGATGAGCTAGGATGGAAAGTGGGTAGGCAAGTTGTATAGGCAAACAGAAAGGCCCAACCAGGCACAGCACCTTTGTTAACCAGCCATGGCCTTGGCTCTCCTAAACTGGCCTGAAGTGACCTGCTTTTTGTAGCATCCCTGGGCCAGTTCTCTTCAGAGCAATCTCAGGGAGTTAGACTGTGCTTCCAGAGAATTCCTTCTTGCTGCTGCCAGCTTGGGGTGGTGGGGAGAGGAGTGAATGTGTAAATGAGTGCTCAGAACTGTCTCTCAGAAGGTCTCCCCCCCTGGAGATTCTACCTCTGCTTATCAGAAGGTCAGGCCAGGCTGGGATGAAACTGGAGGGAGGGTGGAGCAATGGAGATTTGCCTCTTGGCATTTTCCGGAAACTCCTGACCCATTTGAATTCCTTTACCTCTTACTCCAAACTGCAACACCTCAAGGCACCGCTCATCTGGATTTACCATTGTTCTTCTCCATGTTCTTTTGAACTGATTTCGTTTGCAATGGGAATGTGTACCTCTGCTCAGCTATAAAAACAAAGCAGAAACCTCCATTCTTTTTCTGGAGACAACGTTAATAGCCAGGAGGAAGAAACAGAAGCTTAAGCCCGGAGAGGCTCGCTGTCGAAGGAGAGAAATAAACCATTCCCTCTGCTCTCATGTGTAGAGAAAGAACTTTATTTTTAAGTGTGTTATATCAGATACCTAAAAGTCATTTTTTGTTATCTGTAAGGGAGTTATTGTATAAGGGAGGAAAAATAAATTGATAACAGATGTGGCATGTGTGTATACCCGTGTGTGTTTGAGGGAGATGAAGGAAGGCAGTAATTTATTTCTTACTTTCAGAAAGTACCAGTCTTGGAGCTTATTTGGTGCCTGAGAGCCTCTCAGCAAATATTTCCCTGAACCTTAAATACAGTTGCCATCCACAAAGGCTGTTTTTTAACAAACCTGATGTGATTGGAAGGATGTTTTCAAATACCCATCTTTTTATGAAACACATATTCTTGGCGGCAGAAAAAATCAATGCAGTAATGAAAAATACATGTTTTTCTTTGATATTTCCTTCAAGAATATCACTGGAAAAACTTTTTGGAACTGCGTGTTGGTTGGGTCTTGAGGACTGTCTTCAGCTGTCAAGAGACCTTTTCAGAAACTGGATGAACCATCCAGAGAATGAGTAAGTGTAATATTGTAATTGCCCTTCTTTTTGTTCTGTTTCAGCACCAACAATTTCTCTTCCTTTTGATGCTCTTACTCTGGGAGTGAACATTTTGTTTTCACTTAGATAATCTCTCTCTCTTACTTTTTTTTTCAAATGTCCTTTAAAACACACACACACACACAATTGTCTCATGGAGGTCTGTGCATAGCAATAGATTAGAATTTATACACGGAATTCTCATCCGGGACCTCTCATTGCCGGTGCATTCCCTAATACGCACCTGTGGTTATCTCGAGTCTTATTTAGGTTGTTCATTATAGTTATTTATTCACATATATAAAAGTGCATCAGTGCATCTCTTTCTGTGTAAGTTTGCAGTCTCACTGACACCTGAGACCAACACTCTGTCATTCTGGTGTTATTATATTACCTTTAAAATATGACCTCAGATGGACTCTTAGAGAATGTGATAATAAGATATGAAACCAAACTGAGTTATCAACACACACTGTTTGTACTGTTCTAATTTACTTCTCCCTCAAAACTCCTTAGTTTCTAAACTAATTTGACGATCTCAAGATGTTAATATGAATGACAGTTTTCACAATTGCTTCTCTAGATTCCTACTTTTGATATTTATATCTGAGATCACAGACATTTTTTCTAGATTTATACTTCTAACTATATGACAACCTAGATTAACATATAACTTAACTGCTATGAAAAATATCATTGCATGTTATACCTTACAGAATACCTTATCCGATTAAAAATGTGATTTTATGTTATGGCATTGCCTTGGGAAATGATAAAGAATGGGATTTTTTGTTAAATATCTACAATAATAAAACAAAGGAAGAAGAAAGGATTCAACTTGCTTATGCAATGAGCTGCAGTAAAGATCCGTGGATACTTAACAGGTGATTATTACAACTTACCTTGAAAGGGCTCTTGGTGGAGGAATGCAATTAATAAACCAAAGGGAGAAAAATAGAAATGAGCTAATATAAGAATTAATATGAAGCATACTTATAATTCAGTAACTTAGAACCATATGGGATTTTAGCTCCATTTATTTAAATTTACTCTTTCCATTGGATAATGTTTACGTATTTATTTTCTGCCACATGTGCTTTTACAGATATATGGAGTATGCCATCACTACATCTCCATCCACTTTTAATGAAACAAATATAATCGAAGCTGTGGCAGCCTCTGAAGTTGGCCGATACGTTGCAAAGGACTTTTTAATCAACAATTGGCAAGCTGTGAGTGAAAGGTAAGGAGGAAATGGGAGACCTCTCTTTCATTTAGTTCATTGGTTTGGTGCTAGTGGCTCAACTTTAGTCTGGCCAGGTCACTAAAGTCCTTTGCATTGACTAGAAAACTGATACATTTTCCTGCGTTTAGTCTCACCACAAACTAGCTGTGTGAAAGATAAGGTCACTTATCCTCAGTTTTGGCTTTTTTTGTGAATGTAGATTTGCATGGGGTACTTATCTACCTCAATTTCCCACTGTGCCCACTAAGAATCTTGTCTTCAGAGACACAGATTAGAGCAAGTCATGTGTTTTGGTATGAGTGTACATCATCCATTCATTTCTTTTGTGAAGTACATCACCATATCTTTAAGAAACAGCAATGTTCATTACTACATAAGCTTGGATATTGCTTGTGCCTTTTGTCAGATTCCCTTTATGTATCTGGCTTCCATGTTCTTGAACTTTTTGTGTTTCTCACCTTTTAAGATTAAATCTGCTTGCTACTTAGCCTGCCAGGTAAAATAGACGTTGAAATGCACAAGTCAGGCAGCATACCCTCGATAGCTGCTCTTTCTAGAACATGACTTAACCATACGTTCGTTTTGCGAGGGGTGGGAGGGTGGATCAAGCCATTTTATTGAGGGGCTTCAGGGGAGGGTCGAAGGGCTGGGAAGACAAGGAGATCTGACAGCATCCTTCTGCAGGCCAGGATCTCCCCAGCTTCACAGTCTCTGAAAGCCTGAACCATGCATTCTTAAAAGCCTCGAATAATATGTCCTACAACTATTCACATACTGAAGAGTTAGCAGATCAGAGTAGACAACAGTTCAGGTACATACACAGCTGTAAAGTTGGAAGATACTTTTTGCAAATAAATTTAGGTGTTTGGAACAGAAGATATATTTAGAATATAAATGTTTAAGAATCTGAATATGGTTCTCTTATACAGCAAAATAATGGAACGTTTTTCTTTTATGGACATGTATTGAACACCTTTACAATACACCAAAAATGTATTTTTAAATCAGAAATTTTAAACATGTAGATAAAACTCTTTTGTACAGTACCGTTTTTCTGGCTCATCAGGGAGACATGCATAGCATACTCACAATATTGGGAAAATTGGCCTTATCTCTTGTTTTAAATTATCATTCTAGGTTCATTGTTCAGAGAGCCTTATGACCTTAGGGGTAAATTATGTCTTCCATTTTTGTTTAAGTCATTAAAGGTAATGCCTTCCTTCCCAGGTCCTACTTCCCAGTGGGAATTTGGGAGTTGGGTATAAATCAGAAGTATTTACTCAGGTCGCCTTGTTCCATGAGGTTTCAGAGGTTCCAGCCTCGTAGGGCTGTCTGTTACGTTCTGTTCTCTCTCCCTGGAGCTTGTATCGAAGGCTCTGACCCCCATCATGCCCCGTCTTGGGCTGACATGCCTAGCTTTGCCTGGACTGGAAGCCATCTGCCCTCTTGCTGCCGTGATCATTTTGCTCAAGATCATTCACTTCAGCTACAGTCCCTGACTGTTTTCTTCCAGAGCATCCTGTGGAACAATCTAGCAGCAATTTTGGAATTAAACTGCTGAGAGAACAGCTCCTTTAAAAAATAAGTGATGATTTTCCCGAGGACCCAGCTTGTAATCACTGCAGCCTATAACAGTCTCCATGCCTTCAGATGCCCTGCCGGGCCCTGAGAAAGATGCAGCTTTAGGTGGTTCATACACCTAAAGACTCCCAAGCCCACTCTACCCCTTGAAAATCAGAATCTGCCAGAATAGGGTGCAAAATCTATACCTTTCTCTAGCACCCCAGGTGACCCCGGTGTAGTTTAACATGGAACCAATTGACACTGGATTAAAAAAATATCTAAGCCTGCATTGCTCAATATGATAGCTACTAGCCAACATATGGCTATTTAAATATAAATTAAGTACAATTAAATAAAATTTAAACTTCAGCTCCTCAGGGAATTCCCTGGTGGTCCAATGGTTAGGACTCCACGCTTCCACTGCAGGGGGCACAGGTTCAATCCTCGACCCCTGGTTGGGGAACTAAGATCCCATAGGCCTTGTGGCACAGCCAAAACAACAACAAAAAAATTCAGTTCCTCAGTTGTACTAGCCTTGTTTTAAGTGCTCAGTGTGGCCAGTAGCTACCATACTGGACAGCTCAGATAGAGAGAATTCAACTGGACAACACTGCTCTAAGGGGTAAAACAGTCTCTCAATTTATTTCTCCTCTCTTTCTATACCATACACAGCACATGTAACTAGTTAAGCCCCCCAAATGGCTTTGAGCAACCCGTGGGAAAGATTGCTCTTAATTTAAGTGTGTGCTAATTTTTATTCCTCAGAAGAACTTTTTTCTGCATTTGGAGAACAGAAACATGTTTGCAGCGCTCTCTAAAAAGTCCATTGTCTGGCAATTTAAATGATTTAACTGTATTAAATATGAGTATAGAAGGACTTCCTTTAAAAAAAAAAAACTCTAAACAGGTATTTCATTATCCCTAAGAAGGTCTTAGAATTCTAAATGCATTCACTTTTAACCATGGCTTAAATGTTTTTATCTTTTATCAACAAAATGCCATGCTCATAAAATAGATGTCTTTCCTTTTCTGTTTATGATACATTAAGCTCAGTTACTCCTCTTACACATTCTGCTACAAAAAGTCTGAGACTCAAATAAATTTGCCTTCTACATCTAAAACATTTATTTTTAGGATTCGATTTATAGTCACCAGTCTTGCTGAATTTTGCAAATGATTTTGAATAGACAGTAATATTATATATGGATTGTTAAGAGGAAATAAAAGTTCAAATTAATAATTAAAATGTTATATACATTAAAATGGCACAGGAATGCTTACCTTATTCTTTGTACATCAGAATATTTACTCAGCACTTATTAAACAATTATATTTGACATGAATATTTGTATGTCACCAGTCTTCATAAAATGATAAAGGTAGTATAAAAGTGTAAGTAAACAAATGCGATGGCAAATTAAATTTTATGTTATTTAAGTGAAAAGGATTTATTTTAAATTTGCTATAATGTGACCGATCACTCGCAAATTAGCTTTGAAACTGGTATTTCTCCAGTGTGTTTCACTGAGCGTTATTCATGGAGACACTGACAAGCCTTCTGTGAACAAAGGAGACAGTAGCCCATCGGTTTGGAAACTGTCTATTTTAACCTCCACAAATTCACAGTATATGTTAGCATCATAAAGCTCCAAGAAGCCCGTCAGAAGGAAATCTAGCATCTAGCCCAGCGTCTTGTCACTGTAATCCTGCTATGCACCGTCTATGCTAATGTAAACAAAGTGTCATTCTGCCAGTAGATCAGTTGTTCCAAGCGAAAGACAGATGAGAAACTAAATTCTCTAACCCTCTCATCTGGAACTGTAACTAGAACAACATTTATTTATTGATGGCCTATTAGTTAACATTTAGGCCTTGGTTTCCTCTTGCATAAAATGAAAGATGTCGTATGTGATCAGCTGTAAAGTTCTTTCTGGTAATAAGAAGTTCTGGTTTTTCTATGCCAAGGCACAGTTAGTTCAAGCTGTTGTTGGGGGTTATAAAGTGATTAAGACACGGTCTCCGATAAATGTTACAGAGGACAGATGGAGAGTGCTCTAGGGATTCAAAGAGAAGAAGGGGGATTTGAACAAGCAGGTGGAAAAACTCACCTTCTTCATGGAAGGGAGGACACCAGTAATTGCCTGGGGGCAAGGCTGAGAGTCCGACTTGGGACTGATCGTCATAACTGGCTGGAGCTTAGGGCCCTGGAAAGGAGGCAATAGGGCTGGTCAAGCGTTAGAGTTGAGACACTGCCAATAGCAGTCCAGGAACATCTGCTCCCCTTAGCCAGGCCCCAAATTCTTCCCAGGGAGCCTAATCTGAATATATATTTTGGAACACTTGCTTGAGTAAAACAACTTTGGTTTGATACTGCTTCTCAGTCCCACGTGCAGGGCACTGCACTGGTGGCTGTGGGGTATTTAGTTAATTGTTAGATGAGAGGTGATCTTTTGGATACTGATCCCAGTGAGGGAGCTTCCACTAACCATAAAGACATCTTTCAGGTTACAGAGAAATCAGTATGAACCTGCACTTGTGCATAGCTCCTATGAAGAAATGTGTGAATAGACACGAAACAATAGGATTTTTGTGACTTCTTATTGGATGTGGTAGAAATGATGTTTGCTTCATGCTTGTTATGTTGCTTTTGGCTTTCATGAAACGATTCAGGCTTCACTGCCTACAGCAATACCCTAGCTTTATTTGAATATAGAATACAAGGTATCATCACTTTCAGACTCAACTGATCCAAAACGAATCTTACCCCCTTCTTCACCAAACCCCTTATTTCTTCTCCAAATATGTGATACTGGCTAAAGTCCTATGCTTGAAAAACTTACACTCTTTTTTCTTTAACTTTTTATTTTAAATTGGAGTCTCGCCGATTAGCAATGCTCTGATAGTTTCAGGTGCACAGCAAAGCAACTCAGCCATACATATACATGTATCCATTCTCCCCCAGGTTCCCCTCCCATCCAGGCTGCCACATAACATTGGGCAGAGTTCCCTGTGCTATACAGTAGGTCCTTGTTGGTTATCCTTTTTAAATATAGCAGAAACTTACACTCATTTTTACTTCTACTCTGTTGTATTTCATGATGGGGAACATAGAGTTGAAAGGGTTAAATTGGAACAAACTGAGAGAATTAAGATGTTATCGGAGTGCTGTGTCCAAGCACTGGAGGGCCCATTTTCACTGCCTATCACTGGGTCAGGCGAGATAACCTGGCTGCCTCCATGCTTGCCTAAGTGGCCAAGCTTTCTGCAGGAAATCAGACATGGCAGGGGAAGGGATGGGAGGGGAGGGCAAATGTGAGAAAGGAGAGAAGCGGAAGGTGAGATGGACTAGAGTCCCAAATCACGCTGACTAGCACTGAATGTTATCAATTTCTTGAAAGGGCAACTATCCTGACAAACGTTGCCTCCTGTCTTCATGTTAATACCTTTGACTACTGGTGGGCTAAGCTATCTGTAATGTATATATTTTTGTTGAGTACTTTTTCAAAGAGATTGCTCTCTCAACCAGAAGGATAAATCATCTGTCTCAAAAATATCTCCTCTTGAAACTTTCAAGAACAGGAAGGAATGAAGTGTGCCAGGCACCCTGATAGGTGCTTCAGTGTACATTATCTCATTTAATCTCCATCCCAATGCTTCTAACTATATGTTATTCCCCATTTTTACAATTTATAAGTTGCCACAAGGTAACTTCAAACCCAGCCCTGCCTCTGGGGTAACCTTTCTCCTGTATTTGGTAGAAAAATCACACATTTAGCAACGTAGGTAGTTTTCTTTTGTTTCCTACTTTTTTTTAAGTCTGGAACTCAGTTTCTTTGCAAATTTTGTCAAATTTCTTGAGTCATTTCACAGGCTTTTTAAACCTGGCCAACCAAAATGAAGAACTAAGAAATATTTCTTCTTTCCCCATAGAAACAGATTTGGTTGCCTGAATTATACGTAGACAGTCTCTTATCCTCCACTTTGCTGAAGTAGACTCAGCTTAAGTTATAGCTGGGAACTTAAAAAGGACAAAAGCACTGTGTTTCTCTCACCTTTGTCTGCATATCATGCCGATGTTAGCTCTTACAATTTTTAATTTCAAGTATACATTTTTGAAGTAAACCAATTGTATGTGTTAACTATCAACTATCAAGACAGAATCCTGATTCAACCCTTTCTTGTCCAGGCCATTATATTAACCTTTTAAATTTTCTTTCCTTTTTAATGCATCCAAAAGTCTTTCTTTACTTTTTAAACTACAGCAACACTTTGAGCAGGTATGTATCTGCTGTTTTTCCATAGCAACATTTCATGGCTGTTTTTCAGACAATTCTTGTCAGTTATTCAAAGTCACTAAACTAAAGGGGAAGTTTCAGTTACCATACCTGTTTGAGGGAGCTTAAGGAAAGCCAGAGTACTTAGCCCTCAGGGATCACCAACATTTTGAGAATCTCTTTCCAAAAAGCATATACAAATGCAGAAGTTTCAATAAGCTTTCAGGGTATTTTAGTCAGCGTTTCTGAAACTGATTCTATATTAACTACACTTTTTAAGGGGTATACTTTGAGTATTTACCTATTCTCTCTTTTTTTTTTTTTTTTTTTGTTTTGCGGTACGCGGGCCTCTCACTGTTGTGGCCTCTCCCGTTGCGGAGCACAGGCTCCGGACGCGCAGGCTCAGCGGCTGTGGCTCATGGGCGCAGCCGCTCCGCGGCATGTGGGATCTTCCCGGACCGGGGTACGAACCCGTGTCCCCTGCATGGCAGGCGGACTCTCAACCACTGCACCACCAGGGAAGCCCTACCTATTCTCTTTTAAAATTTCTTAATTTGGGTATGTGACATCTGTTCTAACCACTTCATTTTGAAAGATAAAAACAGTTGTTGTTACTGTTTTTAAGAACAGCTTTTTATATTTAAATGAAACTTTTAAAACTATCTGTTACACAAATCAATATTAAACTATAATTCTTTGTGCTAATAGGCTTTCCTATAGCATGAATTTTCTATGAAAAGATGAAGCTAAACAAGTTCATATATGGTTTTGCTTAGATTTGGGAGTTAGGAATTAATAAGGGCTGTATACTTAGCATTTATCTGCTCTGTAGCTTTGTCTTGCCAAACATTTTCCACTCATGATTAGCATCTCGTTGCTTTGTAGGTATGGAACACAATCATTGGTTACTCTGTTATACGTAATAGGGAGAACCATAAGTACGGATTTACAGATCTTAGAGGTAAGTACTATAGATATTGTGCATTATAAAGACAATTTAGAAGCCATTTTTTGTGTAGTTTGGAGTTGCTAAAATTAAAAATAATATGCTTTTCTGAATTGTTACATTCTATGCTCCATTCATGGTATTATCACTGTGCAGGAAATGTCTTTTATTAATTATTATTTATTTATTTATTTTTGGTTGCGTTGGGTCTTCATTGTGGTGCACGGGCTTCTCACTGCCGTGGCCTCTCCCATTGCAGAGCACGGGCTCCAGGCACACGGGCCTCGGCAGTTGTGGCACATGGGCCCAGCCGCTCCGCGGCATGTGGGATCCTCCCAGACCAGGGCTCGAACCCGTGTCCCCTGCATCGGCAGGTGGACTCCCAACCACTGTGCCACCAGGGAAGCCCAGGAAATGTCTTTTAATTCTGTCTTGCTCTTGAAATAGAGACCATTCTTGTTCATGGCGGGTTGTACTTCACCTGAATTATTGCAGTAGACTATGGCTCCCTGGCATAGGCTGTTCTTCCCTCCATCCCATCCATCACATCACTGCCGGTCATTGCCCTGCTCCCAAAGTTTCAGTATCTCATCATAGTTTTTAGAAGAAATTTTAAAATCTTGTCATTAGCACATGAAGCCCTTCATAATCTGGCCCCTGTGTTACTCCCTAGCTTCACTTTTGCCCACTTCACCAACCAGTGTCAGAGAATAAGAGGCATAGGTACCCCCGAACACTTTTCCTCTAGTTACACTGTACCACTTAACAGAATTTCTTAAATTATCATGTTGTTGCACATTTCCCAGATTTCAGAAACACTACCTTCTGTCTGGGGTGCCCTCCTAATGCCTGTCCTTGGCTGGGTAATTCCTAATCCTCCTTTAAGACCCTGCTTCAACCACATATTCTAGGAAATTTTTTTTTAATAAATTTATTTATTTTTGGCTGCATTGGGTCTTCGTTGCTGCATGCGGGCTTCTCATTGCAGTGGCTTCTCTTGTTGCAGAGCATGGGCTCTAGGCACGCGGGCTTCAGTAGTTGTGCCTCGCTGGCTTCAGCAGTTGTGGCTCACGGGCTCTAGAGTGCAGGCTCAGTAGCTGTGATGCAGGGGCCCAGTTGCTCCGCTGCATGTGGGATCTTCCTGGACCAGGGATTGAACCCGTGGTCCCCTGCATTGGCAGGCGGATGCTTAACCACTGCGCCACCAGGGAAGCCCTCTAGGAAATTTTTAACTAACTAATTTACACCCTCTCCTCCTCTGTGCTCCCAAATCATCCTATATAGTTGTTACTATGAGAGAGAGAGGAAGAACTGGTAATTCCTGAAGGAACGATCTTTGTTTGGGTTTTGGCCCGCCTGAGGCTGAGCTGTCAGGACCTGATTTATCAAGGATTCCCCAGACAAGAGAGTGAGGGGCACACCCAAAAATCCTGGAACAAAAACTCCTAGAAGCAACTGAGTTTGTGTTGATATCTTCAAAAGTGCCTCTGTTCATCTTTATCTCTACAAAACCCAGTAGTTTTGTTGTTGTTGAACGAATGAATGAAGTTTGTATAACTTTAGCAATCCCCAAAGTTCCAAAATTCTATAATCACTGATAGTTCATTAAAAAAATGCAAAAATGGATTTAACAGTAGTTAAATTATTGTAATTTTGAAAACAAGTGTGTTAGCTACCATGAATATCTTTGTCAAAAAGCTGTTAATGACCAACAGTCCTACTGCAATGTATTGGTTCACATGATAATATTGAAAACAATTACTAAAAATGGTAAATGAAAAGAAAGTCGTATGAATTCCTTTTCCCTCCACACCAGCACAGTTTTTATACACTCTCCTTATCTCTTGCTCTGGTCTTTCTACTCCACCGTGCTGGAGCCTGTCCTCACTCATGCTCTCAAGCACCCGTGAAGCCCCCCCCACACAGTCCCACATTCCCCTCCCACCCACTGAAGGTGCTCGATCGTGGGCAGTGCTGCTGGTGTGTGGCTCCCACTGCCTGGCAGGAATGCCCAGGTGTGGGAGAGAACGGGAGGTTTGCTCCTGGCCCCTTAATCTACTTTTTCCTAGAACCTTATTTGTCTTTTGCATTGTAGTTAGGCTTGACAACCCTATTACTACCTAATTTCAAGTACATTAGGGTTTATGTGACCTTTTGTGAGCTGGTAGGGTACACTGTCATTTTATGGTAATGTGTGTTCTGAGTTATAATCCAATGACACAGAAATAGACTTTTGGAATATGATTTATTCAGTTCAATTATTATTATCCCAATTATTCAATCGTGATCTGTCTGGCTTGAATGTAATATTGCAACGAACATTCCCATAACTGAATGCTTGACCTGACTCAATGAAGGAATTTAACCAATGGATGAATCCACTATAAATATTCTTAAATAAAGGGTAACATTTGTAAAGACATGGATGTTGTGTACCAGTTTTGAACTTTGGAAGTTGCAAAGTTTCTTTTGAAATAAGGAAAGGTCTCATTGTGTCTCTGTCTACAAATCTTGTATAATATCCAATATGCATTCTGGAAATCTTGATTGAGCACCTACTATGTGCTTGGGGAATAGAGCAGTGAGTAGAATAGACAAAGTTCCTACTTCCTGGAGCTTCCAGTCTGCATCGGATTCTTCAGGACTGGTGTGGTCTTCATCACATTTTCTCAGTCACAGTCTCCTCAGGGACACACCATATAGGGACAGACATTTCTACTCATTCCAACTGTCATCATCCATTCACAAGATCATGTCACTACTTAACATGAACTTTGTCTTACTGTGCCTAAGTGAGAAGTTCAATTGCACTGATGGACCAACCGTCTCTTTGTCCTTTCAGCTGCAGCAGTTTTGCAGTAACATGTTGGAGGAGCACCAGAGACTCACAGTTCAGGCCAAATTACAGACAATAAAGAATGAAAATCTGAAAAACAAGGAGCGAAGTGCCAGGATAGCTGCGTGGCTACAGAAAAACACATAATTTAGTGGCAACTTCCGGCCCTTCTCTTGCATATTATAATGTGCTCACGGTTTTGTCTTCCAATATTCTGTGAGTCTGGAAAACCACACGTTTTGTTATTCGTATTTCAGTCACATTTACTACTCAGAGTCCTGTTCTTCCCCTATTGTCACGTTTGGCCCTGCGGCTCAGTGATTGTTGAGGATTTTGCCAATAATGCTGTATTTCTGGGGAAGATTTTGCTTCATGTTGGGCTATAAACCACATGATTTACTTTAAATGCCTTGGAAAAACAAATTTACCGTAGAAAGTTTTGCTTGTTCAGTTGTGAAGGCCAGTGGAATATTACATCATTGGGTAATGAGCACATTCTTTTCTGAGGGAAATACAGATTTGCAATACTCTAGGGTTTATTTAGTTCAATACTTAAAAGAGTAATGAGCAAATGACACAACAGTGTAAAGAAATAGAAACCAGAAAAATAATATTCACTAGAAGACAGACAAGCCAAAGAAATGCAAGTTTTAAAAAGAAGAAACAGACAATTTTGTGAGCCACATTAAGTGCCCCAAAGGCAAGAAATGTGTCTCCTCCTGCCCATTTCTCTCTCCCCAGTGCCTGCTGCATCACGCCACACTTTACTGGCTACTAACTTTATGGTGTCACAAAGAGACCTGGACTCGTAGGATCTATGAAGTACCCTTAGGATTGCTGTTGTGGAGAGCAAATGGAAAGCAAGGCTCTGCCCTGAAGCTCTTGACTGTAATTCACCTGTGGGACAGACACTCTTTCGGCCAAAATTTAGCAGCAAAAATGATGATGTCAACAGACAATAGCAATTATGGGCTAATCTCCATCGCAAAGGACAATGGTCAGATAAAGAGTAATAGAACTAAAAGATTAACCAGAGCATAATCTTTATAGCTTTGCACTCAGCAGATTAAGTTTGAAATGTGGTTTCATTTGGCCAAATTGAACCTGCTTGTAGTTTGGACAACTTTAAACATTTTCATCAATCACAAAGTACGGAATTAGCTTAGTTTTGTTACCCCTGATTTAATCAGGACAGCTAAGGCAAATCATCCTACTCTAGATTTTGTGTGTATACCATTTAATTCTTGTTTTCACTTTAATTTTGTTTTTACAGAATGGGGGCAAAACTACAGATCTTCTATCTACCTCAAAGTGATACTGTAAAGATTAAGGATTATGTCAATGAAAAGCCTTTAAATATGTCATATAAACTCAAGACAATGTGATCTAAGGGTTTTTTCCTATTTCTTCTGTAAGTTAATGTACCCACAAATTAATATGCAAGACAAAAGTTCACTTTCATAGTCACTTCACAAGAATATACTCCCTGAGAGGGAATGGGAGGTTATGGGACTTGGCCATGAGAACAGACCAAAGCACAGCCTGCACAGACTTGACCATGGGTCATAGGTCAGAGAGATTTTTCTTTAAATTTAGCAATTTAAAATATAAGCAATAAAACGTCTCCATGTCTTCAAATTGTTATGTGTGCAGTATCTTCCTGTGTTTTCTTAAACGTGCGTTCTCTGTTTCCCGTATCTCCTCCAATCATCCATCTCATCTTTTGATAACCATGTCACGTGTCCTCTCAACTGCTTCCTCCTCCTTTCTTTCTCTCCTCCACTTCCACTCCCTCCCCCTCCCTTGTGTTCCCCTGTCTTCCTTCTCCCTTTCCAGTAACCTCTGCCTTCCTTCTGCCTGGTTGTCCATGTCCCCTCTCCTTGATCTTCCTCCCCTCCTGTGCTCTCATTCGACCAAGTGTGCTTGGAGGCTGGTGCTCGAGATGCTGAGTGGGCTCTGATGCCTGTTATTGGTGATGCCAAGCCCTGATCCTACCAAAGGAGCACATTGGGCTCTTCAGACCATTTGTTGACAATTAAAATTCCATTATATCTTAGCTTCTGTAGTAATTAAATAGCACCAAAAATGTTTATCCAAAATCAAATGCCCAAATATTTGGTTAATAGTCCTTCCTCTAAATACGAACAAGAATTTTGAATAATGTACAAATTTTCTTACTTGGATGAAGCCAATTACTCTAGATAAGCATTATATTTTATTATATTGTACCTTATACTTAGTATAAAAAGAAGTAATTATTGATTGATTACTGTGATAGCAATAAGTCAGGGAGTGATACTGAGTCAGATTTGTCTAAATGGTATAAATACTTTATTAACCAATAAACCAGCTTATTTATTAGCACGCCAACTGTAACACAATATTTTTGACCCATCTAGTTTATACTGTTCATCCTAAAGCAGGTTAACAAGATATACAATGTATTCATGATTTTTTTAATTTGAGCATTAGAAATTAAAATTTTCCTTATAATCTTATGCTTTTTTCCTCCTCAGACCTATTCAGTGACTTTTCATTGTTGACCTTAAGTGAGAGAACAAATGCCTTAGTCTTGAACACTCTAGATGCTTTGTAATTCAGAGCTCTGGGACCAATCTGTACAGCAATTTATTCTGAAGAATGAATGAAGAAGCAAAATGAGCTTTAAAAAGGATTTCTACTTGATTACTTTTCCTGTTTACTCCAGTGAATGCTTTTTTTCCATCCATACTCTAGCAGGATTAATATGTCCAATCCCAAGCCTTAAGGGAGGTTTACAAGTGAATGTAACTGCTTCCCCGGATACAAAGAATTACGTAGCATAGTCAGAAGCATTTGAAACTACACGTATATTGCCTCCAGCTCAATCTCACCAATTCAACAACATTCAGCAAATATGTTCTTCACAGCACAACTCTTATTTAAGAGTTATTTGGACTCTTCCTCTTCCCTTCCTTTTATAAACAGGTCAGTCCTAAAGGTGAGGCAGAGCAAGGTAAGCGTCTACACCAGTGGGAGCTGAGGGGCAGCTGAGGAGGCCCAGGACTTGGAACGAGGTGTAAGAGCTTGAGTGGGTGAAGAGGGAGTCCACACACCAGGGAGCAGCTTGGCACAGGATGTCAGAGCCCATGAAGGGTGAGTAGAGTGGCCCTACAGTGCAAGGAGGGAGCTTACGACATGGACAGTCAGAGCCCAAACAGGGTGAGAATGGGGAGTCCCATAGTGGGGCGGAGAGGAGGCTCAGACTGGATGAAGGTTCAACATAAGGTATCAGAGCCTGAGGCAGGAGAGGACGCCATCCACATGGGGTGGGGGAGAGGCAGATATGAGAGCTTGGTTACCACAGGGGGTATGGTTCAAATAAGAAAATTTACAAATGATAATAAGATTCAGGTTTCTCACTGCTGGAGAAGGGAGTTGCAGATATTCAAAAGGAAAAACTAGAATGAACCCTTTTTTGTTGGATTGGAATTAGAGGTATTGATGTTAGCAGTTCTCACTGTTCTCAATACATGGATAGATTTATACATATAGATGTAAATGTGTGTTTGTAAACGTATCTTACACTTTCTCTCTAGATATATATAGACGTAGATGGAAATACAAATATAGATATAGAAATAGATGTAGATACAGATATAGATATAGACTTTAACTTTCTAACTGAGAAGGCCTGGGAGCAACAACACCTCAATGACAATGAGCACATTCAGTACCCAGATCTTGGCTTCTAAATGCCATGCTCTGCTAAAAGAACCAGGGCTTCTTGGGGAAATGGCTGATTTCAGGGATGGGGCAGGAAAGGGACAGTTTGAGATAGAACATCTCTTTGTACTAAAAGATAAGAAAGTACTCAAATAATGATGGGTACATATCCAAGGGTACAAAAGCCAACCACAAAAGTAGCAGGATACTAAGTAAGACAGGTCAAAGGCTTCCTCTCGCTTTACTTCCCCTCACAAATAATGCCAAGAAGAATAAAATGAAAATATCACCTTCTCTGCTTTCAGGCTTCTGCTGAAAGTGGGCTAGTTTGATGACTTCAAGAGTCTTGGACCCTGGGTGTTGATAGATACATATCAGAGGAGTAAATGAGTACTAAGCATGGAGTTTGCAAAAGTTTCTTTTTATTTATCCTCATGCAGTGATCACCCTATCATTTACAATGGCCCCTCAATCTTAGCATATCTTACCTGGGATCAACACAGTCTATTAGTCCCATCAGTTTCTATGAGCCAGAACAGTCCTTATTGAGGCCAGGGGTCTTAGGTCTCATTTTAGGAGACTGTCCTAAAAATGCTCCATAATAGAGAGTAAGTATTATTTCTTTCAGAAATGATTACCACAATAAGATTAGTGAACATCCATGGTCTCCCATAGATGCAAAATTAAAGAAATAGAAAAAAAAAATTTTTCTTGTGATGAGAATTCTAAGGATTTACTCTCTTAACAACTTTCATATATAATATGCAGCAGTATTAATTATACTTATCATGTTGTACATTACATCCCTAGTATTTATTAGCTTGTCTCCGGAAGTTGATATCTTCTGATTACCTTCATGTAATCCCCAATCCCATCCCCCCACCCCACACCTTTGGTAATTACAAAGCTGATCTCTTTATATGGGTTTGTTTGTTTGTTTGTTTTTGAAGTATAATTGACTTACAACGCTATGAGAGTTGCTGGTGCAGAACACAGTGATTCAGTATTTCTATGCATTACAAAATGGTCACTACAATAAGTCTAGTTACCATCCGTCACCATACGAAGATATTACAAAATTACTGACTATATTCCCCATGCTGTACATTTCATACCTGTGACGTTTATTTTGTAGCTGGTAGTTTGTACCTCTTAATCTCCCTTACCTATTATTCTCCTCTCCAGAATTCCCTCACCTCTGGCAACCACCTATTTTGTTCTCTGTATCTATGACTCTGTTTCTGATGTTTGTTCATTTGTCTTGTTTTTTAGATTCCCCATATAAGTGAAATCATATCGTATTTGTCTTCCTCTGTCTGACTTATTTCACTTAGCATAATACTCTCTAGGTCCATCCATGTTGTTGCAAAATGCAAGATTTAATTTTTTTGTGGCTGAGTAATATTCCATTGTATTTATCCATATAATATTCTTTATCCATTCATCCAATAATGGGCACTTAGGTTGCTTCCATATCTTAGCTATTGTAAATAATGCTATAATAAACATAGGGGTGCATATATCTTTTCTAATTAGTGTTTTCATTTTCTTTGGATATATACCTGAAAGTGGAATTCCTCAGTCATATGGTACACAAGAGTTCCCTTGTTTCCTTTTCTCCAGATCCTTACCAGCCATTGTTATTTGTTGTCTTTTTGATAATAGCCATTCTGACAGGTGTGAGGTGGTATCTCGTTGTGCTTTTGATTTGCATTTTCCTGATGATTGGTGATGTTGAATATTTTCATGTGCCTGTTGGTCATCTGTATGTCTTCTTTGGAAAATATGTCTATTCAGGTCCTCTGCCTGCTTTTTAAATGGGTTTTTTTGATGTTGAGTTTTATGAATTCTTTATATATTTTGTACATTATCCCCTTATCAGATCTATCATTTGCAAATATCTTCTCCCATTCAGTAGGAGGCCTTTTCCTTTTGTTGATAGTTTCCTTCACTGTGCAAAAGCTTTTTAGTTTGATGCAGTCCCATTTGTTTATTTTTTATCTTGTTTCCCTTACCTGAGGAGAGAGATCCAAAAAAAGATTGCTAAGACTGATGTCAAGAGTGTACTGCCAACTTTTCTTCTAGGAGTTTTATGGTTTCAGGTCTTAGTTTAATTTTTTAATCTATTTTGAGTTTATTTTTGTATATGGTATGAGAAAGTAGTCTAGTTTGATTCTTTTACATGTAGCTGTCCAGTTTTACCAATACAATTTATTTAAGAAGCTGTTGTTCCCCTATTGTATAGTTTTGCCTCCTTTGTCATAGAATAATTGCCTGAATAAGTGTGGGTTCATTTCTGGGCTCTCTGTTCTGTTCCATCGATCTATGTGTCTGTTTTTGTGCCAATACCCTACTGTTTCAATTACTGTAGGTTTGTAGTATAGTCTGAAGTCAGAGAGTGTGATACCTCCAGGATCGTTCTTATTTCTCAAGATTGTTTTGGCTCTTCAGGGTCTTTTGTGTTTCTGTACAAATTTTAGAATTATCTTTTATAGTTCTGTGAAAAATGTCCTTGGTATTTTGATAGGAATTGCATTGAATTTGTAGATTTCCTTGGGTAGTATGGTCATTTTTTTTTTCACTGTATATATTTTTTAAATTTATTTATTTATTTTGGGCTGTGTTGGGTCTTCGTTTCTGTGCAAGGGCTTTCTCTAGTTGTGGCAAGCGGGGGCCACTCTTCATCGCGATGCATGGGCCTCTCACTATCGCAGCCTCTCTTGTTGCGGAGCACAGGCTCCAGACGCGCAGGCTCAGTAGTTGTGGCTCATGGGCCTAGTTGCTCCGCGGCATGTGGGATCTTCCCAGACCAGGGCTCGAACCCGTGTCCCCTGCATTAGCAGGCAGATTCTCAACCACTGTGCCACCAGGGAAGCCCCAGTATGGTCATTTTAACAATATTTATTTTCCAATCCAAGAACACAGTATATCTTTCCGTTTGTTTGTGTCATCTTCAATTTCTTTAATCAATGTCTTATAGTTTTCCGAATATAGGTCTTTAACCTCCTTAGTTAGATTTCTTTCCAGGTATTTTATTATCATTGATACAATTATAAATGGGATTCTTTTTTAAAATTTCTCTTTCTGGTAGTTCACTGTTAGTGTATAGAAACACAACAGATTTCTGTATATTAATTTTGTGTCCTGCAACTTTACTGAATTATATGAGTTCTAGTAGTCTTTTGGTGGTGTCTTGTAGCATTTTCTATATGTAGCATCATGTCATCTGCAAACAGTGCCAGTTTTACTTCTTCCTAATTGCAGTGGTCAGGACTTCCAATACTATGTTAAATACACATGGCAAGAGTCTTGTTCCTGATCTTAGAGGAAATGCGTTCAGCTTTTCACCATTGAATGGGATGTTATCTGTGGGCTTGTCATATATGGCCTTTATTATGTTGAGGGCTGTTTCCTGTATACCCACTTTGTTAACTGTTTTTATCATAAATGGATGTTGAATTTTGTCAAAAGTGTTCTACATTTATTGAGATGATTGTAGGATTTTTATTCTTCAATTTATCAATGTGGTGTATCACATTTATTGATTTGCAGATACTGAAACTTTCTTCCATCACTGGGATAAATCCTACCTGATCATGATGTATAATACTTTTAATGTATTACTGGATTTGGTTTGCTAATATTTTATTGAGGGTTGTTGCTTCTGTATTCATCAGTGATATTTGCCTGTAATTTTCTTTTTTTGTGATATCTTTGACTGATTTTGCTATCAGGGTGATGCTGCCCTTGTAGAATAAGTTTGGGAGCATTGTTACCTCTGCAATTTTTTGGAAGAATTTGGAAAGGTTAGGTGTTAACTTTCCTTTAAATGTTGCATAGAATTCACCTGTGAAGCCATCTGGCTTTTGTTTGTTGGGAGTTTTTGAATTACTGATTCAATTTCCCTACTGGTAATTGGTCTATTCATATTTGGTATTTCTTCCTGATTCAGTCTTGGAAGATTGTACATTTCTAAGAATTTGTCCGTTTCTTCTAGGTTGTCCATCTTATTGGAGTATAATTGTTTGTAGAAATCTCTTATGACCCTTTGTATTTCTGTGGTATTGGTTGTAACGTCTCCTTTTCTATTTGATTTTATCAATTTAGGTTCTCTCTCTTTTTTTCTTGATGAGTCTGGCTAAACGTTTATCAATTATGTTTATCTTTTCAATGAACCAGCTTTAGTTTCATTGATCTATTCTATTTTTTTTTTAGTCTCTATTTAATGTATTTCTGCTCTGATCTTTATTACTTCTTTCCTTCTCTAACTTTGGGTTTGTTTGTTCTTTTTCTATTTCCTTTAGTTGTAAGGTTAAGTTGTATATCTGAGTCTTTTTTTGTTTTCTGAGGTAAGCTTGTATCACTATAAACTTTCCTCTTAGAACTGCCTTTGCTGCATCCCATAGATTTTGAATCATTATGCTTTGTCTTCATTTGTCTCCAGGTATTTTTTATTTTCTCTTTGATTTCTTCAATGACCCATTGGTTGTTTAGTAGCATATAGTTTAGCCTCCATGTGTTTGTGTCTTTGCAGTTTTTTTCTTGTAGTTGATTTCTAGTCTCACAGCTTTGTAGAAAGCATAGAAAAGATGCTTGCTACTATTTCAGTTTTTTAAAATTTACTCAGACTTGTTTTGTGGCCTAGCATGTGAGCTATCCTAGAGGATGTTCCATGTACACTTGAAAAGAATATGTATTCTGCTCCTTTTGGAGAAATGTTCTATATCCATATATTAAGTTTATCTGGTCTAATGTGTCATTTAAGGCCAGTGTTTCCTTATTGATTTTCTGTCTGGATGATCTGTCCAATGATGTAAATGGTCTGTTACAGTGTCTTACTATTGTTGTGTTACTGTCAACTTCTCCTTTTATGTCTATTAATATTTGCTTTATGTATTTAGGTGCTTCTATGTTGGGTGCATATATATTTATAATTGCTAAATCTTCTTCTTGGATTGATCATTTATTATGTAATGTCCTTCTTTGTCTTTTGTTACAGTCTTTGCTTTAAAGTCAATTTTATCTAATATAAATATTACTACCCTGCCTTTCTTGTTATTTCCATTTGCATTGAGTACCTTTTTGTATGCCCTCCCTTTCAGTCTCTGTGTGTCTTTAGATCTAAAGTGAATCTCTTGTATACAGCATATAGATAGGTCTTGGCTTTGTATCCATTCAGTGACTTTGTGCCTTTTGATTGGAGCATTTAGTCCATTTACATTTAAAGTAATTATTGATAGGTACATACTTATTGCCATTTTTTTCATTGTTTGAGGGTTGTTTTGTGGTTCTTTTTTGTTCCTTTTTTCTTCTTTTGCTCTATTCCCTTGTGATTTGATGACTATCTTTAGTGTTATGCTTAAATTCCTTTCTCTTTTGTGTGTGTTTATCTATTATAGGTTTTGGGTTTGTGATTACCATGACGTTTGCATATAGCAATTCATATAAATATGTGATTATTTTAAGTTGCTGATCTCTTAAATTGGAACCCATTTTAACAACCTTGCACTCCCCCTCCCTCTCACATTTACTGTTTTGACATCATATTTTATATTTTTTTGTTTTGTGTGTCCCTTAACTACTTACTGTGGTTATAGATGATTTTACTACTTTGTCTTAACCTTCCTACTAGCTTCTTAAGTGGTTGATCTCCTACGTTTACTATATATTTGCCTTTACCAATGAGATTTTTCCTTTTGTAATTTTCATATTTCTAGTTGTGGCCTTTTCTGCTTAGAGAAGTCCCTTTAACATTTCTTGTAAAGCTGGTTCCATGGTGCTGTCTCTTAGCTTTTGCTTGTCTGGTAAACTTTGGAGCGCTCCTTCAAATCTGAATGCTAACATTGCTGGAACACATTCTACTGTTGCCTCATTTTGCCTAATTCACTGTTTTCATTTTTATATATTTGGAAGGTTGATTATGTATGCTGATCTTGGAGAAGTTCCCTTATATAAGAAACATCCCATGGGGCCCAGCAGCTCACTCACCTCTGCTCACTGGTGCTGTATGCTCTAGATGTGCCCTCTATGTGGGCTGCATGGATCCTTCTGTTGTGGTGGGCTGACTACTGTGGGTGCAGTCGGCATGGCTGGACCCTAGTCTGGTTGGTTGCCAGGCCCTGCCTGGTGTGGAGGCTGCCAGGCACTGGTGGGTAGGGCTGGATCCTGACATGGCTGGCTACATGGCCAGGGGAGTCCCAGTGCTGGTGCCAGCTCAGTGGTGGGCAAGGTTGGGTCATGAGGCTGCTGGCTACAAAGCCCAGGGGATCCCAGGGCTAGTGCTGGCCCACTGGTGGGTGGATCCAGGTCCCAGGGTGGCTGGCTGCTGGGCCAGTGTTCCTGGAGGCAGTTCAGCCTGCTGGTGGGTGGGGCTGTGGTTGCAGAGTCTGGGGTGTTCGAGAACTGGGGTCCTTCTGCTATTGGGCAGGGCTGGGGCCCAAGACATCATGGGATGCTACCAGCCTGCTAGTGAGTGGACCAGGTCTTGACACAGCCTGCTTTGGGGCCTCAGTTTTCCCAGGGCTTGTGTATGCCTGCTTGTGTGTGGGGTCGTGGGCCCAGAAGCTCCCTGGGCTGGTTTCCACCCACTGGTGGGTGAGGTCAAGTCCCAGGGCTAATGCCGGCCTACTGGCAGATCCAGGTCCTGGGGTCTCTAGCTGTGGGGCCCCAGTGGCCCCAAAGTTGGTGTTGGCACACAGGTGGGATAAGCTAGAGCTAGTGCCAGCCCACTGATGAGTGCATTTGGGTCCTGGGGTCTCTGGCTGTGGGGACCCAGGAGTCCCAGGTGTTAGTGCCAGCCCTCTGGTGGGTGGGGCTGTGTCCTGACCTGGCTGGAGTTCAGGGGGTCCTTCAGCAGGCTGCCTGCTAATCGGTGGTGCTGTGTCCCTTCCCAGCTAGCTGCTTGGCCCGGAGCAATCCAAGTCTAGTGCAGACTGGCTGGTGGGTGGGGCCTGGTCCCGGCACTAATAAGCTAAAAGGAGGATTCTGAAATGGCGTTTACCACCACCAGTGTCCTCGTGGCTGGATGAGCTCCCACAAATGGCTGCTGCCAGCGTCTGTGTCCCCAGGGTGAGTCCTAACTGCCTCCTGCTTCTCCGGGATAAGCAAGTGGGTCTAATCCAGCCTCCTTTCAAATTACTGCTTCTGCCCTGGGTCCCGGCAAGTGTGAGATTTTGTGCACGCCCTTTAAGTGTGGAGTCTCTTTCCCACAGCCTTCTGGCTCTTCCGAAAGGAAGCCCCACTGGCCTTCAAAGCCAAATGTCCTGGGGGCTCATCTTCCCAGTGCAGAACCCCTGGGCCGGGAAGTCCATTGTGACGCTTGGACTCCTCACTCCTTGGGGAGAACGTCTGTAGTTGTGATTATCCTCCGGTTTGTGGGTCACCTATGGGGGTGGGGACTCTGGGCAGCTGGTGCTGATATCTCTGAGGGGACACATTAGGCTGAGTCTAAGGGATGGGGGTGGGATCCTGAGAACTGGAATCCAGCAGCCACTGTCAGGAGCAAGAATCGTTGCTGAGGTGTTGCTGGCAGAAGCAAGAAGCAAGCAGGAAGGAGCAAGCCCTTTTGCTCCTGCAGCCTTCTCTTGTCCCTCAGCGCCCCCCGTTGGCAGAGCTTGCAAAATCAAAGTGTGGTTTGCAGGGTCCCTAACATTACATGGCTGAGAATAAAAAGGTGGATTTGGAACTGACAGATAATGGCTTGATAACCTACTCAGGTCAGTATAATTATTCTGATTTTAACACATGGGGAAACAGAGGCTTAAGGCCACAGTGCTGGGAGAGGCAGAAGTCAGAATTTAAGATCAACTTGTTTACTGCCAAACCCCATTTACTTTGGGTTTTTCTAACTGTCAGCTTCGGACATGGTTAATATGCTGAGAAGGCACAGGTGAACATTTTTACTCCACACACACCTACGGTAAACCAGACAGCAGGCAGCTCTTAGAAATAACAGGCAGTGCTTCACGTGGATATGGTTGTTCAACACAAAGGATAACTCTGAAAATGACTTTTTAAAGAAAGTTAAATTTGGACTTGTACTGAAAAGAAACTTTAGGTGAATGCATTTAAATAAGTTGTTGCTTCTACTTTGCAAACATTATTTAGACAGATTTTTATGGAATTGCAAATGTTCTAAAAAAACTGGCTTCATGCAGTCAAATCACTATTTGTTATGGTTTATAATTGCATTTTGAAATATAGACTGTACAGGAAGTACAGCTTAAGGATATTTTATTGACATAAGTAAACTTTATTGATACAAATGAATATGCTTATATTACCCAAGAATATGCTATATTACTCATGAAAGCTAGCTTTAGCTGAAATGCTGAGTTCCTATAGTTTGCATAAACCATAAAAAGGATTGAAAAGGATTTTTAAATCATAAAAAGGATTTAAGTGAATCCTAAGTTAAATATATCAGAAATTTAATTCAACATAAATTCTAATTGCAGATGTCAAATGTGTGGAATCTATGAGTGTTGAATTTATTGATGCATTTTGAATGTCCTTATTGATGTTTTTCTTTTAAAAGCAATTAATGACTTTTTTTAGTTGGTTTTATATATGTTCTCATTTCATATTGGAAAATCTCCTCTGAGCATCCCTTTTCTCAGCAGCAAAGTGAAAGTATTGCACTGCATTAGTGGTTTTCTCTAGGGCTTCTTAGAAGTATATTATGGATTGCATAGCTGTTGATTAAGTATAGCCAATTCTTGATTATGTCAGCCACGGGTGAAGGGGTGGGTGAGGGTTGGAGAAGCTTGGACAAAGAGAATGCTTGGGATGGCTCTTGTCCCCAGTCCCCACTTCAATTAGGATAGCTCCAGTTTTGTTGGCTTCATATATTAGAGTTTATTTAGAGAAAAATCTAAAAAGCAGTGTGTGAAAACTGATCGACTGTATGATCTGCAAAGCCCTTTGCAGGTGCGACATCACGTTGACACTATATAAATCATCCTGGACTGCAGCCTCCACACGTCCCCTCTTCAGAGTCCCCTTATTTACCTCTGAAATGACTCACCTTTGACTGTAGAAGTAAAACAAATTACATTGGATGAACACAAAAATTCTAGAGCCAGTGTGCATTTTGACTGATCCTTGGTCACTAAGAAACATCCCCTCTACATGGCATTCTTGCAGTAGTAAGGGTTATTATTTTTTAAATCTATTTTAATTCTAGATTAAGGTTTTGTGCCATCTGCTGGAAGTATTTATTTTTGCAATACTACGGGAGAACTGTACATTTATTCTCAGAAGTATCTTTAAAAATATTTATTAATACTTTAAAAAATTGTAAAGTACATGTTTATTACAGGAAATGGATAAGTGTATAAAATAATAGAATGTAATACAAAAATCCGGAGATATCTACTGTCAATAGCTAGCGTTTTTTCTTTATACATACAAGAATATGTTATCATGAGGTTTGGTTTGCGTTTTGTGGGTTTTTTTGTTGAAGTATAGTTGGCTTACAATGTTGTGGTAGTTTCAGGTGTACAGCAAAGTGATTCAGTTATCCATGTGAGATATATATATATATATTCTTTTTCAGACTCTTTTCCATTATAGTTTATTGTAAGGTATTGAATATAGTTCCCTGTGCTATACAGTAGTTCCTTGTTGTTTATCTATTTTATATACAGTGTGTATGTGTAGTGTGTATCTGTTAATCCCAAACTCCCAACTTATCCCTCCCCCCCAGTTTCCCCTTTGGTAACCATAAGTTTGTTTCCTATGTCAGTGAGTCTGTTTCTGTTTTTTAAATAAGAAAAACACAAGTTTGAGATCAATACTATGCTGATTTAGGTTACAGCAGTAGTAAAAAGAGAGGACACATTACAGATATGAGATTCTTTGGGAGGGTGTGCTCTCAGGCCCTGTTGTGTGTGAACCTTAAGATTTGCTTTGCCAATTATGCAAGGCAGGGATCTTACCGTCCAACTTAACTGGGCAGGGTGGGATAGACATAGGGTTGAGGGAGTGGGTTAGACCCTAGGAAAAGTGCATTATATTGCTCAGATTCCCAGGAAACAGATCCCCAGATTACTATTTCCAGCAGTAAATGTGGCATTGCTCCTTTCTGTTACTGTCCGTGTATTGAACACCGGTGTGCTAGTTGCTGTGACACATGCTATAGAATGAAGAAGTCTTATAGATGCTGCTTTGAAGTGAGAGAAGTCTATCATGAGAGATAAGTATGTAGATAATTAACTACAACACAAGCTTGGAGACATAGAAGCAGGGGTGCTTACCCTCATTGGGCAGGGAGACTGGGAGGAAAGCATTAAGTGGGTCCTGGTGGTGGGAACATTCCTGTCATTTAGGGTCAGGTTAATGAAGGATGCAGTGACAATGAGGCTGGGAAAGTAGACATAGGTCATGTCATCAAAGGCTGAGGATCACAAAGCACCACCAAGTTGTTGGAGGAGGAAAGTGACATGGTGTAAGAGGATTTTAGGAGGACGACCGTGGTAGCGACATCTGGAGATACGAAGGACAGAAGGCAGAGAAACCAGGTTAGGATCCCAAGGTGACCTGCTAACTGTGGGGGTCTGAAACAGAGATAAAAATTCCTTATTCAGTGTACTTAGGAGACAGAGCACAGTCAGAAAACCACATCCCATGAATACTTACTGCTAAATAAAGTAAAATTTGGACCCAATTGTGAAAGCAATCTGAGAGCAAACGTATGTTTCTGTGGAACACTGACAATAGGCAGAGCCTTCCAAAATGAAGTGGCAGAGCCTTCCAAAATGAAGTAGCAGACCCTGAGGGAAACTAGAAACACTTTCCTTGGAACTGAAAGCCTCAGACAGGCTTCCAGCACGTCCCTGGGGCCTGAGTGACAGAGAAAATGGGGCAGAGTTTGGTGGCACACAGACAAGCTACACTTGCTGTTGGAGTGGTAGGATGGGGGAGACAGGGTGGGTGGCAATCAGCCCTGCAGGTACTAGTATTGATCAGTAAAAGAACCAGGGACATTCCAAGCTGAATTGCAAGTCAGGAGCACATGTGAAGCCAGAAAGAATGGCCTCCATGCAAAGACCAGAGATTATCAGGAAGGATCAGAATGGAACCTCTGCAAAGGCACTAGGAAGAAAGCAAAACCAAATAACTGATAAAAAATACATAGCAGGACAAATACACCATAAAGCGGAAGAAAATATGAACAAAGTTCTCCATGGAATAAAACAAATTAGGAAACATTTCCTCTTTGAAACAAGAAGTCAAATCAGAGATAGGATTCAGAAGAGAGATGATAAAAGGAGAGAAGAAGAGAAAAAGTAAACTGAGCTGGCTGAGACAAACCTACTGAGATTTATGTCCCCAAATGCTTATATTAGAAAAATAAGGAATCAAAATAAATGAGCTAAGCATACACCTTAAGACAATGGAAAATTAAAATATACCCAAAATAGAAGGACATGAGATAGAAAAGAAAGAAAGAGAGAAAGGAAGACAGACAGAAAGAAAGAAAGGGAAGAGAGAGCTTTTCTTTGACAAGATGAGAAACGTTGGAGAAGTAGTAAAACACTAGTACTAGGAATAAAAAGGGAGAGATAACTACAGATGCTGCAGACATAAAAGAAAACTTGATGCTATTATGAAAAAATTTATGACAATAAGTTTGAAAACTTTGGAGAAATGGTTAAAGTTAAGGTCCTAGAAATATGTGACCTACTAAAACTGTCTCAAGAAGGGGAAAAAAAAATCCCTCTAGATTCTCATTTGGAATCTACTTCTTTAACAGTAAAGTATGTATATCTTTTGTCTTATTAACAAATACAGTTCCATAATATCATTTTAATGGCTACATTGTATTATATAATTTTGTTTGATAATTAAGTCATTAAATTTTTACTCTCCCAACCTAGGAGCTCTATAACCTAGCAGTTATACAAGATGTGAATTTTTGCAATGAGCTTTGTCTTTTCTTAGAAGAAATTCCCCAAAGAGGAAATGCTGGGTCAAAGATGCCTGTTTTAAAGCTTTTGTTACACAACAAATGTCTATAATTTTTTTAAGGTGTAATGGGAAGGCATTTCTGGAAGAAAGAGTAACAGGAATGAATTTAGGTGCAGCAAATGTGAAATGTGTTCTGAGAATGAAAGAGTTCACGAAGTGCCCTATGATGTTAGTTAAACAATTTAGTAGAGCAATATTAGCATAATATTAATTATGTTCTAGTAATAACAAATAAAATGCTAATAACAAATAATAGTAAATATATAATAATAGTAGTAAATATAATAGTAATATGGTAAAACAACTTAATATTTTTAAAAAGAAAATTGTTCACCTGTACAACATGTGCACTTATACTGATCTCTGTTCAGGTAAGAAATTGTGTAAAACCATCTTAATGGTTTTCCAAAACGGAGTTGCTGGGGGTCCTGAAGTTGCATAACTCTGCTAATTCTCCTCTCCCTTGCCTTATTTCAACTGCCCACCAACCGCCCTATTTTTGTCATTGTGAATGACATTCATCAGAGTCTTATCTAAATACACAGATGCTATTGCAGTGCACTTGGAGTTCAGCCTTACCGTAGCCAGGACAACCCCTCCCACCTCCCACTAGTCTCTTCTCCTCCTACATACAGCTTTTGCTTGGAGCAGCTCCATCCTCCTAGAATACACACCCCACTCCCTCTCTACCTGAGTTTTCCCTGTCCATTTTTTAAGATTAACTCAATTGCCACCTCTCCTTGGGAGCCCTTCTTGATACGTCTCTTCCCAGGGAAAACCAGCTGTTCCTCCACTGCCTCCACTGGCCCTGGCAGTGTCCTGAGCACGTGTGATGCACATCTTGTATTTATGTGTTTACATATCTCCTTCTACAGACTTGAGCTCTTTAAGGAGAAGAACCATGTCTTATTTGTCATTTTATTAGTGCCTACCAAGAGAGGTATTTAATCAGTGCTTGCTAAGTGAATGACTTGAAGAGTAGTCGTAATAGATCCCAGTGAGCACCTCCAGTGATGGAGCCACTGGTCCAAGTTCAGATTACCAGCTTCATTCACTTCTGACCCTTCACGGTGTTCCCCACTAGGAAGTTTGTCCTTTCAAAAGTACAACTCACTAGAGCTTCACAATGTAACAGTACCTTAATCAAACAAAAACCCCAGTGAACCTGTAATTCACCAGAGAGTAAGGATTTGTCTCTTTGACATCTTTCCCGTAGAGGGTTGGACAAGCCCAGTGAGAGCCTGTTCAGTAGCTGCTTAGAAGGCTGCTAATGCATTTAAGAAGTTAAACTAGAGAGTTTCCTACCACAGCCCCTCCCTAGATTTTCATGACTCTCAAAGTCAGTGACTTTTTAATTATTTTATAAGCCACACCCTACATCACATTAAGTTTATTAAGATTATTTGGCTACAAGTAACAAATTTTCTTATATCCCCTTCTTTCTTACATGAGGGTGGTATATACTTTCTTACATGAAGGTTAAATACTCTTTTTACTATGTTATTTTCATTTAATAGTATACTCTGGAAATCACTCTGTATCACTTCATAGAGATCTTCTTTACTCTTTTTTCACAGCCGTATAGTACTCTATGTTTATGGTACATGTGGATGTACCATACTTTATTCAACCACTCCCCTGTGCCTGGGTATTCCAGTATTTCACAGTTTAAAAAATACGACAATAAATAAGCTTATGAGTGGTGTTATTTTTAAAGTAACAGTTGACCCTTGAACAATGTGGGGTTTGGGGTGCTGGCCCACTATGATGGCAAAATCCAAGTATAACTTGTAGTCAGCCCTCCATATCCAGAGTTCCTCTGTGTCTGAGGTTTTTCACAATCCACGGATTCAACCATCAGCAGATTTAACCATCCGTGGCTAGTGTAGTACTGCAGTATTTAATATTGAAAAAACAATTCCATGTATAAGTGGACCTGTGCAGTTCAAACCCATGTTGTTCAAGGGTCAACCATACAGTGTATGTTACAAATTCATATACAGATAGCTACAAACTGACGAATTAAATTATATAACTCATGAGCATAAAGAATTTTACTCTCCAGGAATTAACAGGTAACTGAGGAATGTTTTAGTATGTGAATCCTTAATTTTTAAAAAGCAACCAATTTTAAATTACATCAACTTAAGGTCTAGAAAACCTGAGAACATCTGAAGAGGAAAAAAAATTTTTTTCTTAGTCAAAGTCACGTCAAAGTGCAATAAATTCAGGACTAGCAAATTTAGCAAGGTATTATTAACTTTAAAAAATACTCTTCCATCTTTTAAAATTATACTGTTATCTTTTTTAAAAATGATGTAAAGTTCCTCTGAAGATTTGCTACTTAAATCATTAGTTTGAAAAGCTATTAGATTTTATTTTTTTTTAGCCAGGTCTCTCCTTTATTTCTTTTTAATTGAGGTATAGTTAACTTACAATGTTGTGTTAGTTTCAAGTGTACAGCAAAGTGATTCAGTGATGCATATGTGTATATATATATTATATATATATATATATATATATATATATATTGTTTTTCAAATTCTTTTCCATTACAGGTTATTATAAGATATTGAATATAGTTCCCTGTGCTATAAAAAAAAGGCCATTAGATTTTACTTGAGAAACTTGGAAATAACACAGGAAGTTATTTTGCATAATTTATATTCTTTTTTTGGCTGTGCTGGGTGGCATGTGGGATCTTAGTTCCACAGCCAGGGATTGAACCTGTGTCCCCTGCATTGGGAGCGCAGAGTCTTAACCGCTGGACCGCCAGGGAAATCCCCTATATTCTTTTCTAAATTGAAGAAATAAGAGGAATAATAACTTTCGAACTTGTGGCACATTTATTTCTTAGCACTTAAATTTTTTAAAAAGGTTTTCAGTTGGAACTTTTCTTGATTGGTCACAATCCTTATCCTTTAGAAGATTTTCCTCCAGTTTTAAGAGGATTACTGCCTTTTATTTGGCCCTTGATATGTTTGTTCTTTCTGTAGCATCTTGTGTGGTAAGATTCGTGAAAAGTACCTTCTCCTGTTAAGTGTGTAAGAATATTATTCAGCCATAAAAAGGAACAAAATTGGGTCATTTGTAGAGACGTGGATGGACCTAGAGACTGTCATACAGAGTAAAGTAAGTCAGAAAGAGAAAAAATATCATATATATCGCATATATGTGGAATCTAGAAAACTGGTACAGATGAACCAATATGCAAGGCAGAAATAGACACAGATGTAGAGAACAAATGTATGGACACCAAGCGGGGAAAGTGGGCGATCGGGGTGTGGTGGTGGGATGAATTGGGAGATTGGGATTGAAATATATACACAAATATGTAAAAAATGGATGACTAATAAGAATCTGCTATATAAAAAAATTAATTAATTTTTTTAAAAAAGCACAAGAATAAAGCTAAACGTTGGCCAAAGCATGTATTTTTGTAAGGTGTGATTGACTGTGGAAAAAGTCTGGTAGGATTTTTACCTGATTCGAGGTTTATCAATCCTTACTTGGCAAGATGGAATTGGCAGTTCTTAAATGGCAAGATGACACATTTTTGATGGGCAGAATTTATCGCGTAATCTCAAAAATACAGCCTTTGCCTAATGGTTTTAAAGTTCAGGTCAAACATACTTAATTCTGGTACCCCCTTAAGGTTTTGCATCACTGCCAGATGAATTGCAAGCTCTTAAAACTGAAGTTTTTGTTTCCTTTCCTTGTTTTTGCTGCAAAAGTAATTAGGAATGAAATGGCGGTTTTTACCCTATAATTCACAAATGAATGAGGTGGGTATTAACCTGCCTGGGTAGTGGTTTTAATGACTCACAGCACAATAGCTGAGTCCTGGTGGCAGAGGACAGTGATTAGAGGGCTGTAATTTAGAGATTAATATGTCTTAGTCGCAGCTTATAAACGTGCTTTAGTTTTCTCCTGGGACAACCCAGTTTTTCCCTAAATGGTTTTTAGTTTAAATATATAGATGCAATATCATATATATGCAATATCGTGTATATTTTTTATATGCAGTACTTACAGTGTAATCTCAAAAACATAGCAGTTACTTAACGGATGTAAAGTTCAGGTCAAATATATTGAATTCCGGCACCACCTTCAGGCTTTATATCATTGCCTGATGGGTTGGAAGCTCTTGTAACTGACAATTTTGTTTCCTTTTCTTGTTCTTTGCAAGAATACTACATATATGTACCTATGTGTGTGTGAGTGTATATATACTGGGCTATTTACACTGAAGTATAAAAATAGCCGGGCAGCAATTGGCTGTTAACATTAGTTGACTATCTGAAGTCGAGATACGACACCGAGCAGTACAGTCAAATTGTAAACTCTAGATTCGTTGCTTATTGCAGATGCAAGATGGATGAGCAGACGAATGATCATTCCCTGATTTCATATGATTTTAGATAGACTCATGGTGGAAGAGAGAGCTAGCAATTACACTCACCTCCCACCAGCTCCGTTTTTCTACCTCTCCTCCTCTCAGCCACTATTACAAGAGTTAAGGAGCACCTTAGGGGCCTTCTGACTTTTCCTCCGGAGGGTTCTATAGTTTCTCAGCAAAACAAAGGAAACAAGTCTCTACAGTTTCTCTTTTTGTCCGGTATTCTTCCCTTCTTTGTCAACCGACTTAAAGGTATGTGTACTTTCTCTTTACAGCCCACTGCTTCAGCTTGGCAAGGCAACTCTCATTAAGAAGTAGGCACTAACGAAACTGTGAAAGTCATCATTGGAAAGACGCTCCTTTTCAAATGATGCGCTTAAACTTGATTTCCTCTGAGGCTGGTAGAGAGAGAAGAGGCAAAAGCAGGTCACGGAATGTTGACTCTGAATGATAATTGCCATATTAATGTGTTGTAGTTAAGAGCAGAAGAAAGTTGGGGTTCTTTTCGTTGCAGGCATGAAACTGAAACTAAGAAATGAGCATAAAAAGACGTTAGGGATCTAGAAAAAAGGACCTCCACACTTGAAATATGGGATGAGTGGTTTTGAAGTGTATTTATCAGGACAATGCTGAATGTATATTTATCAGCATAAGGCTGAAATGGCCCAGGCTGCTGTCTCATAAAAGAATTTTCTTCCTTCTCTGCTTTCCATCGATGGGGCAGAGTAAGCAGACAGGTTTCTGTTTTTTATAATCCTTAAAGTTGCAAGGAAGAATTTAAATGCATAATTCAAGAGATCCAGATTATAAGTGAGGTGTGAGTAGAGAGGCCCTCGGGGATGCTGATCTGTAACTGACCCAGAAGAGCCCTGCAGGGGCTTTGGTTTCAGAGCTACCCCAGACTGTAGCCTTCCTGGCGTTAGCAAAAAAAAAAAAAAAAAAGCAATGATATGGTTGCCTAGCTTATCAGATTCTCTGCTGAGTGCATTTCAAATTATTTTAAATCTATGATAGTGTTTTCACATTATTTTACATTGAGCCACAGAAGGGTGTGTGTGTGTGTGTGTGTGTGTGTGTGTGTGTGTTTTGGCAAATCCAGCAATAAAAGTATTCCTAGGAATCTTTACACACTGCAAATAAAGTTGTTTCTAAAGCATTAACATTGTTTATCTAAAAACACTCTCAAAGGCTTGGGTCAAAATTACTTTTAATTCTTACAGACAAATGGCAGTGGAGATTTTGTTGGAGGTTACAAGTTTTGTGGCTTCGAAAACAGTTGAATCATCTGGGAGGGAGCAGCAAGGGAATGATTTAATTGATCACCAGCACAGCAGTTGTTTCTCTTCCAAATATGTCCCTGGTGGGATTTGGCTCACCTGCCAATTATCTCAGTGATCTGTCATTTTTACCAGGGATGGGAACTGAGGCTAGAGACAGAATGAGATTGAAATAGCTTGACTCTCTCCTGCAAGGGCTTTGAATGAAAATATGCGTGTGTGTTTTACTTCTAAATATTTTCTGAGGGGTGTCTGACAGGTAGTGTCTCTGAATAAACCCCTTTATGTGCTACTGAGTAAAAGTGGAGACCAACTTCTGAGCAAGCGTTTAAACTGAATGCTTTTCCTCTTTTGATAATTTGCTAGTGTCCTTAGGGATCAAAGTAGAAAAAATACTCCACCTTGTGCAAGACACCATCTGCTTACATAAATTCAACCTTACGGTGCTGGAGGCCTCCTGAAGATAAGGGTAAGTGCTTACGGTGTGAGTCATTTTACTGCATTTCCCTGGATGACCTGTGCCTCAGAGTGAGCAGGAAGGTGGGGCTCTGGACCCAGTGCTGTTTCTAGGGTGACCTAGTTCCTGAGGCCTCATAGAGTGTGGAACTTGCCAGGGTTCCAGATCTGAGGTTTAAAGGTAAACATAATTCAACCATGCTGGCTCCTATATGTGTGTAAGTAAGTCAACGACTTCATCCGATTCCTAACCTGAGAAACTGGAGAAAGGCCTGGCTGTATAGGGCCTTTCCCAGGCAGCATTTTCTGAAGACATTTTCCAGGGTGACTTTGTCTACGTGTGACTCTCTTCTTTCCGGCTGACTTCCAAATCCAATCCTGAGGTCAGATGTGGCTCATGTGTCTGAGATGGGAACCTTCTTCCCAGCACACTTTGGAGGTGTGTGCTATGACAGAGGAACTGGACGAGGCAAACTTGAGATGATCATCTAAATGCATCGTCCCCTGTTCCTAGTCCAGGCTTCATTTTGAACAAGCTCTGTGGGGTCACTTAGCAACAGCCTATGTAGAGATGGAGGTCATCATTAAAATCAGTCTTGAAGCAGTGTAACATCCCCAAAACAGCTTAGTTTGGGAGGTCAGACGAGTCTGGATTTTAAACCCCTGTGGCCTAAATGATCTTTCTGGGCCTCAGTTTTCTCATCTGTAAAATATTCAATAGAAATAACACTACCTAGTTCAGAGTGTTGCAGTGGAATTAAATGAAATAATATATGTAGAATGGTTAGCAAAGTGCTTGGCATATAGTAGGTGGCTAATAATTAGCATTATTAGCATAATATTTATGAAATATGAATTGAGTACTAACAAAGTAGTAGTTCTAGGGGGAGATAAAGGCATAAGATTGCTTCCAGAGCTAAATTTCTAATAGAGGGAGGAACTTGCACGTGAGAGTTGAACTGACCACAGAAGGAAGATGAGTGTCGCAGCCAAAATGCACTCCAGTGCTACTCAAAGTTCCTGTTCGTGGTGAATCAAGGTTGGGCCAGATCGGAAATCAGTGAACTGCCTCCTCCAGATAGATAGTCTTGCTCTGGAGAAAAACATCAGCTAAACTCTCCAATGTACCCAGTGAAGTGTCTGACATCCATTCTGGCCCAAGCCTGGTGCTAAACTGTTGCCCCATCCTTGGGCCATACTTTAAGGATGGCTGCCCTTGGAGTCTGTTATGTCTGCCACTTGGGGGCGCTGCTTCTCTTTGGGCTAGACTAGATTGTGGATTTTTACAGGCAATCTGACATATGTTAGGACAAAACAGAGAGCTGGTTAATTTGATGTCATACACTTTGTGTTTCATTAAATGCAATTCCCCAGGATATACCATACTGCTTCCAGCCCTATCCTTGAAAATGAGCATCTTCTACAGCCAGGAGCTGTTGTTTCTCATCACCACGATCAATGAGGTGGCAGCAGTGGGTTCTCCCTGCCTCTTTGCAAGGGTTCTTCATCTTATTTTTGTGTGTCATGGACTCCTTTGGTCAGCTGTTATATCTATGGACCATTTCTCAGGATGATATTTTTTTTCAGAATGATGGTTTTAATCATATAAAATAAAATCTGTAAGGTTACAAGGGAAACCAATTATATTGAAATACACTTACCAAAATGTTAAAAAGAATTTATGATGGTGATATATGTTTTATTATCAACATATCAAGTAAGATCTAGCGGCAGGTCTAAGATCTACCATCATTTTGAAGATGAGTGTCAATAACGTTTTGACATATCTACAACAACTGTAATGGGTTAAAAAAACATCAATCAAGGGGCTTCCTTGGTGGCGCAGTGGTTGAGAGTCCGCCTGCCGATGCAGGGGACACGGGTTCGTGCCCCGGGCCGAGAAGATCCCACATGCCGCGGAGCGGCTGGGCCTGTGAGCCATGGCCGCTGAGCCTGCGCGTCCGGAGCCTGTGCTCCGCAACAGGAGAGGCCACAACAGTGGCCCGCGTACCGCAAAAAAAAAAAAAAAAATCGGTCAAAAGTGCTACTCAGACTATTGTGGTTTGTTGTTTGCCTTATAATAAAAGGCAATGCCAGAATTTCAGTTAGAGGTTAGTGAAAATAAATATGTGTTCTCTATTCATCCAAGTTCAAGAGCCCCCTGCTTTCCTTCTCTGGTTAAGAACCCCTGCCTGGGAAATGCCAAGCAGGGAAAAAAGGGAGTTCTGAACCATTTTATTACTTTTCCTGGGACAGATATTTTGGGTTCCTAGTAAAATCCAATTACAATTTCAGGCCCTGGTGAAATTCTATTATAATTTCCATTTGCTTTATTCAGAATATGAATAAATACGAATAAGTTTTCCCCCAAATCTATATTTGGAGACCTACATTTCATTGAAGGACTTAACCAAAGGCATCTTGGGTGGAGGATTTGCATAAAATATTCATTTCTCCTAATGCAGTTAAATGGATGCTCTTTCAGAAGATTTTCTTGCTTGCAAAGATGATCATAAAGTCATATCTATTCCCATGTGGAAGAAAATGTGTTACATGAAGAAGCTAGAAGGTTTAGGGCCCCGTTGGGGGCAATTTTCTTGAGGAAGCTTCCAACAGAGCCCAAGAGTGAAAGGAATCTTCGAGGATCAGATGATGGGGAGGCTTCTTGGAGCAGAGAGATAAACCAGAGTTCAAAGGGGAAGGAATGAGTTAGGTAAGAGATGGGAGGGATGGTAACAGGAGTGGGGCAGTCAGTAGCTTTGGCCCAAGGTAAGGAATGCAGGGAGGTGAGCCTAGACACGTTGCTGGAGTCGGTTTTGATGGACCTTCACTGATACACCAGGGATGTGGGATGTTACTGACAGAGGGGAGTCACGGAAGTCCTTGCATAGGAATAAGATAAAGACATTTCTGGTTTAGGAATATCAACATGACCACAATGTTTTGGATAAATTTGGGGTAGGAAGAAATTATGGGCAATAGTTTTAGGATCAGATGGCAAAACTGGATGAAGAAAATTATACCTATCCTAATATCTCCCATAATGGCCTAAGGATAGGATTCACCTGGAGAATTTATTCATTATACAGATCACCACAATTTTCCTCTGCAAATGATAACCCCAGTAGGGCTGGCATTTGACAGGGAATTTATCATTTTTAAAATAGCTCCATGTGATTTCATCTCCAGACAACTTGGAAAATGCTCCCTGGGAATGTGTGGCTGATCAGATGTGAAATTGCATGTGACTGTGTCAAAGCAAAAACTGCGCCAGATCAAGTGAAACAGGCAAAGTAGATTTTATTCAAGGCTATCACAGGGAAGGAAAGCCAGAACTCAGTCTGAGCTCAACTCCACTGAAATAAAAGGTGGGAATAAAATACTAGAGGACTTCAGGGGAGAGATTGATCCCTGGGATGTGTTGGGCACATTGAGTAATTCCTGAGCTTGCAAATGTTTTTCTCTGTGACTAGGTCACCTGTGTTTGCTAATTGGCACTCACCATTCCACCAATTAGCAAGTTAGGTTTCTACCTTCCCACAGAGACTGGCAAATAGGAGCCCAGCCTTTCTGGCTGATTACATTTCAAAGGGATGGTTCCTAGCCCTTGAGAAAGACCTTCTGGGGTTATAAAACTGGCTGAGGCTGGGAGAAGATTTACATCTCAATGGAGCAGAGAAAGAATTTACGATGACACGTCTTCTGAAGTAAAGGATCTAAGCAAAGGGAGGTCAAGGCAAAGAGTCAGGAGAAGGCTGAAGTTCAGTCAAACTGAGGGGAACGATAAGCCCATCTTGGTCAAGGGTAAGGTACTACTGCTACTCTTACTACTATGACTACTACTACTGCTATCTTTAGGGTGGCTTCTCCCTGATACAGAATGAAAAGGAAGAATCAATGCTAGGAATGGTAGGAAAGAAAAATCAACACGTCTTCCTAACCTAATGTTGGGAACTGGAGCGGAGGATACAGAAGAGTGAACAATCCGTGTCTAGCGGCCCTAGACATAGGGAGAATGGAGAACTGGAATTCTCAGTTGGAATTGGAATTGGTGGAATTGGAATTTCCAGTTGGCAGGCAGAGTGGCGGTGCCAGATGAACTGGTCAAGCGTAACGCTCAGGTCCTTTGGTAGAAACAGCGCCCTGCACTCAGCACAGGTAGTTGACAAGAGACGGGAGAGGCAGCAGGGCTGCGGAAGCCTCCTCTGGCTCGTGGTCCTTTCTGACAGAACACTGCAGAGCAGGCTGGACTGTGCATTTGTGATTGTCAACCTGTGTTAGCTTCACCTGACACACACACACGTACGCATCTTGTGTGTGTGTGTGTGTGTATGTATACACGTATAGAAGTATTTAAAAGTAAATTACAGAAGGGTAAGCTGTGACAAAGCGATAAAGAGGCATGGACATGTATACACTACCAAACGTAAGGTAGATAGCTAGTGGGAAGCAGCCGCATAGCACAGGGAGATCAGCTCGGTGCTTTGTGACCGCCTGGAGGGGTGGGATAGGGAGGGTGGGAGGGAGGGAGACGCAAGAGGGAGGAGATATGGGAACATATGTGTATGTGTGACTGATTCACTTTGTTATAAGGCAGAAACTGACACACCATTGTAAAGCAATTATACTCTAATAAAGATGTAATAAAAACTAAATTACAGGCATTTAAGCAGCTGAGTTTTATGGAAAACTGATGACTTCCATTTAGCACACGTTGTGTTCGAAATTTGTCAGAAAACTTGGTTGAGGAGGTTGGAGCTTTTAGAGGCATCCTGGGCAATGATTTCTGAAAAGGTTATAATGAAACCATGGGAGCAGAGATTTTCACAAAGTTACTGGGGATGTACTACGACATTAACGTATCTTCTTCTCTTTCAAGGGAATAAGTGTAAAGGAGGAAGAACGGAGATCTAAGAATTCCTAGTCCTCTTGGGCAGGAGTGGCTGGTCCCAGGGTTGCCTGCTCCAGTGAGGTCTCTGATGCTAAGAACTGTAAAAGGTACAGTTGATTTGCTCATGGAAGTTGATTTGCTCATGGAACACCAGCCTGAGCAGAGCATCAGTACAGAGTTCTGGGGGAGTCAGATGCAGGATTTAAGAGTGAGTGGTAAAAAAAAAAAGAAGCCAGGGGAGAAAATGGCTTTTCTAGTAAGTCTGGTTTTTAAAGAAAGTAAGATGTAGGGAGAGAGCAGGAAAGTCACAGGATTAAGTTACTTGGGATATGTGATATTAATGTGTTTTACTTTTTTCCAGTTACTTTTTTTAGTGATCAGAAATGAGTGAACAATCAGAAAAAAACAATTCCACGCAAGAGAGACATGCAGGTCAAAGTTCTCCTGAGAAAAACTGTCAAATCGGACAGAAGCAACTGGTATGGCTCGTGAATACTATGATTCCGTGGTATTTGGGGAGTTCGCAACTTGGGGATCTCTGAGATGCCCCAGATTTGGGTGGGAAGGTAGGCCCCATCAGGAATCCACAGGAAGGATCTCTGCTCCTTAGTGCTTCTCCTCGTCTTCACCCCGCTTTCATGAAGCTGGTCTCATCTTACCTGTCTCCTCTGTGCCTCTCAGTCCCCAGCATCCTGTGCAATAAAATCCTACCCTTGGAGTAGAAAATTTGTAGAGAATATGGTCAAATATTTTTATTTAACAAATCCTTGGGGTTTTTTTTCCCATGATATGCTAGTACCTGTTCTAAAGCTTGGTATATGTTAATTTACCTAACCCTTATCACAAGATACCGTTGTTAACCCATTTTGCAAAAGAAGAAACCACGGCTTAGAAGAAGGAGGAACTTGCTCAAAGCACTCCAGTAACAAGTGGCAGAGCCAAGATCTGAACAGAGGCATCTAAACTCTTGCTTTGCTACTGAGAATAATAGTAGATCGTGCTAAGTTGTGTTTATTGAGCAGCTATACCTAAATACAGGATCATTTCATAAGGTTGTTTGTAAAACAAACCCATACACACAAACCAAAATGAAATTTTAAAGAAACATACCTATATTATTTTAGACTGACTAGACTATTATTAAGCTAAAGAAACTGCAGAAAAGCCCGAGATTCTGTTACTAATTTGTTACCTTGAAATTCATACATTGAAAGTTTCCCTTTGGTTTCAAAATGTAGTATTTCATATATGTGTTAGCCTAAGTGTTTGGGGGCCACTCAGATTATTTTCTTCTAAAATCCTTCAGAGGAGCATTCCCTTCACTCCTGACATATGTGCTGTATGTTCAAAATTAATTATCAGGACTGATTGAAGTATCTTTATTGCTTGTCTTTCCAATTAGGCCCCATTTAATTTCGAATTATAAATATCCCCAAACAGAGACTTGTGAAAATGTCCACTAACATGCTATTTTGTCATTCAAGCCAGATTTTCTTCTTGCAGTCTGGCTTTGACTGAGAGGGGATCCTTCAGGTGGCTGCATTCTGCATCAGAGCCCTGATGGGGTCCACACTCCCAGGGCAGTGAGTGCTGAGATGCCCTAGAGCACTGAAGGGGAGGGTTGTGTGTACTGTGTGTTCTCACTGTGTTTTGAGATACTTTACCTGGGCGGAAGGGCTTTTACTCCCTTGTCATTATCCACTGTAAAATGGTAATTCTGACTTTCATCCCCAGCAGATTTGAGAAGCCAAGGGGTGTTTTGCAGGTATAAAAGGAATTCTTCTGTTCCCCCTTGATTGTTTTTTATTTTTTTTATTATACATAGTTTTACACTATGTATTTGTTTATTCGGAAAGAATGATCTAATTTGAAAAGTTTTACATCATCTTTTGAAACTTAATCTGATTAAATTGTTTATTACTCTAGCTAAAACAACTAAGCTTTCATGCCATTATGGTAAAAGTTACAGAAACTTCATTTTGATTCTGTGTAAAGCAGATAAAATTACCTGGTTCTTAGTACTAATATATTTTATTTGTTTATTTGTTTCATAGCAACAGATAGAGCGACAGTTAAAATGCTTGGCATTTCAAAATCCCGGACCACAGGTAGCAGACTTTAATCCTGAAACAAGGCAGCAGAAAAAGAAAGCACGAATGTCAAAGATGAATGAGTATTTTTCTGTAAAGTACAAGTAAGATCATGATTTATTATATTTAATCCGTGGGATTACAAAATGCATGAATTCTCCTTGACAAAGCAATTAAATGTTGCCACTTTTTTATTACTTAAAAATGTATTTTCTAAAGTACAGTATCACCCCTTATGCCTGGAAGTTAGCAATTTCAAGAAATAGACTATAATCTCCAACTAGGCATCAGTTTTTTTGTGTGTTTTTTTTTTTTTTTTTTTTTTTGTGGTACGCGGGCCTCTCACCGCAGTGGCCTCTCCCGTCGCGGAGCACAGGCTCCGGACGCGCAGGCTCAGTGGCCATGGCTCATAGGCCCAGCTGCTCCGCGGCATGTGGGATCTTCCCGGACCGGGGCACGAACCCATATCCCCTGCATCGGCAGGCGGACCCTCAACCACTGCACCACCAGGGAAGCCCTGTTTTAAAACAGCTTGGCATTACCTATGTACCTTGTGACCTAACATATTCACTCCTGGGTGTATATCCTGCAAAAACTCATACATGTACAATAGGAGACATGTTCAAGAAATTCATAGCATCCCTGCAATAGCAAAGAAAATAAAGTAGTAATAATCCAAATGCCCACCCATAATGGAAAAGTTAAGTAGCCGGTATATTTGTACTGTGGAATACATATAGATGTGAAAATATCTGAAAACAGCTACATGTGCCACCATGGATGAATCTCAAATCATGATGTCAAACTAAAAAAGCAAATTACAGAAGGGAAAATGTGGTGCGCTTGGAGATACATACACATATGGCATAATGAAAAGTAAAACAAGGAGATGACTTTTATGATATCAAGGTGTGGTTCCTTTTGGCCGAGTGGAGAGATACAACGGATGGAGCGTGAAGTGGTTGTCAAAGGCGTGAAACCTCTTTATTAAGCTGGGATATGTGGAAGTGTGTTTTATTCTTTATCTCTGCATGTATGTTTTGTACACTTTGTGTACACTTTGTGTACCTATGATAGCTCAGAACTATACAGAGTATAGCATCAGACGGGCAGGAAACTGTAAGATTTGTGTCTTGATGTAAAGACAGGGAGTATTTGGGTGAAGGCACAGGGAGAAGGACAGAGTCTGACCTAGGCTCTCTGTTGGCTGCATGACTCCCCATTCCCATAATAGATTTCACACCTCCTTGTCTGTTCACACCTGCATTTCCTGGTGGGTGAAGGAGCTCTCATGCTTCAGATGAAGTGCTTCAAATGTCAATCCTCATCGGAAAGGCTGTCCTGCTACAGTAAGATAATCAGGCAAGTCTGCATAATGATCCTGAACCTTCCCCGCTTTATTGGGAGAGGGAAGAGGATGGAATAGCATTACCTAACAGGAAGGGAAGGAGGTGTTATGCCTGCTTGGGGGCCAAGGGTGCAGAAGGTCATAACTTCACAGCCTTTTCTGACTTCAACTGGTCCTAATGGATACAGGCTCTACACAGGTACTTTTGTCGTTCTCAGGGTTTCAAGCAGCTCAGTACTGAAGGATTTATTTCAAGATGGTTTGATTTTGAGAAGGTGGCAGAATCCTGGTGAAAGCCTTTCGCTTCCTGGACTTGTAGAGGCCGACAGGGGCAGTGTCGGGGCACAAAGCACGGTGTACTCACTGGTACAGAACTTCCTGCTGTCACTCAGAGTTTATGACACCTCTGCCCCCCACACTGGGTAAAAAAAACAGAATCAGAAAGGGACAGAAGCAGTGGTGTGAGAAGACTGTTAGCAGAGGAATTTTCAGTTTGCTTGTTTTTGTTTTTAATGATGTTGGTATAGTAACGGACAATTCCAATGCTTCTCTTGAGTCATTCAAAATGTGACTGTATTCACTGTAGTGCTTCTTCTTTTCTCTCTTTTTTTTTTTAATTGAAATATAGTTGATTTACAATGTTGTGTTAGTTTCAGCTGTATATAGTGCTTTTTCTTAAGAAAGGAAAAATGGATGTAATTTATCGGGGGAAATTCCATCAAGGATGGTTATATTTTTAAGTAAAAACTTGTAGAAGGAAATTTTAATAGCCTTTAATCAGCTATTCCTCAAAATTTGCTCAGGTGGGATATTACATTCCCCAGCATGCTGGAAAAAACGAAGCCTTACTCTAGGTGACAGCCCTGACTGCCTTGGTGATTGGTGCATATTGACTGAATTTCCCAGGACATGTTGCCTTATAGCATTCTGAAGTGTTGCTGGACCATCTTTAGGGTGCTGCTTCCTCAGAGTAAAGGGAGCCTACCTGGGAAGATTGCTACACAAGAATCTATTCTCAATGCTGAGGAAAACTGCACTGTCCTGTTAGTGTCATTCTTTTCCTTTGCAGAGTTATGAAGAAGTATGACAAAAGCGGCAGGCTCATCTGCAACGATGCTGACCTGTGCGATTGCTTGGAGAAGAACTGCCTGGGCTGCTTCTACCCCTGCCCCAAGTGTAACTCCAACAAGTGTGGCCCTGAATGCCGCTGCAACCGCCGCTGGGTGTACGATGCCATCGTCACTGAGTCTGGGGAGGTCATCAGCGCGCTGCCCTTCAACGTTCCCGACTAGGAGCTGCCCTCGTGGTCTGATCGGTTTCTTCTTTACCTTTAAGGCAACCTCTTTCTCTTGGGTGAATTTTAGGGCTGGGGGAAAATGTTTTAAAAAATTTACTTAAGACTCATGTTCTGCGAAGCCATAGAACAGTAGGGAATGGGCCATCCTTCTCTAACCTTCCTGCTGTGACCTCCTCTCAAATTCCTCTCCTTGTAACCCAAGAGAGTGCCCATAGATGGATATCAGCACCGACACCTCCATCACTACTTTGCTCTCAGATTAAGAATCCCTTTCCTCTTTGCTGGTATCTTAGGAAATGGAGTCTGAAGATCTTCAGAATTCTGTAGCTGGGAGCTTGTCTTGACATAGAACATAGAATCATACATTTATAATAGCTGGTTACCCTTAGAATCTTACACATCACTAGTTCTAAATCAGAATTGTTATTTGGCTTGAAAAAAACAAAACCTTGTGACTTAGCATACCAAGTCTCATTTTTTTATTGCATACCCACAGTCTCATTTTTTTATTATTGATATTTTAATAATATTAAAAGGCAATGTAATACTTGGCAATATTTTTATTAAAAACTTATATTTTATTTATGAAATGGAAACATTAGGACTTGAATATCCTAAAAGCCAGTGGTTTACATTGTTTTTTATTTCAGGATCAGTATTTCAGAATATTTTTTCAAAAGGAGGAAACTTAAGTTATTATATGAAAGCACATTGTTGTGTGTTGGCTAATTGAGAGCCTTGATACCTAGTTGACTAGATACATGATGTGGTCTTTTTCAATTCTGATACATTGTAGGAGGTTTATAGAAACTTCCACTCAGCCTTCTTTGAATTTGTCTTTATGAGTCCTGTTTACCCTAACTCAGTGGTTCTCATCCTTCAGTGTACATCAGAATCACCTGGAAGACTGGTTGTATGGTAGATTTTTCTGCCCCACCCACAGAGTTTCTGATTAGGTCTGGGGCAGGGGTCAAGAATTTTATTTCCCAGGTGATGTTGATGCCACTGCTGTGGGGACTTGAAATGTTAGTTTTCAGAGTTTATTTTTCCTGCCCAATCAGTTTCAAAAGCACTTATTACTGCACAGTCCGCATGCCGGGAAAGGTTCCTGATAATTCTAGACTTGTTACTTGACCGTATGTTTTGGGACTAAAGTAGCAAAAATCCTGCAAGGCATGCTGTGATGGCACTATTCCTGTATGTGCAGCAGGAGAACTGACTCTGTTTTTCACAGAATTTACTGAGTTTTCCAGACTCAACTTTGTGCTACATGTTTCCAATTCACTACCTTTAACCATCACAGCCCTGGGAGGAAGAAATCAAATACCCAAGTCAGATCCTTTGAAGTGCTCATGAGGAGTGCGCAGCCCTGAGACCCGTCCAAAGGAGTAGGGGCCTTTTTTGGTTTATATTATGTTTTGTTTTGAGAATAATTGTTGTTTTGTAAATGACTGACCAAGTGAATTGTTTCTTCACTTATTTATTTTAGAATCATATAATTTTAAAGTTGAAAAGGAATCTTCCAGGTTGTCTAACTAGTGACTTGTCAACAAATAATAACCAAGAGGCTGTTCTGTGCCAGGCTCGGGGATGGAGCTGTGAGTAAAACTCAGCTGGTCCTGGTCTTCATGGGGTTTATAGAACTAAAAACAGTCTTGTTGTTGTTGTTTTGTTTGTTTTTTCTACAACTGAGGAAATTTGGACCCAGTGAGATTAAAATGACTCGGTTAAGGACAAGCAGAAGCCCTGGCAACCTCGGTGTTTTGAACCCTAAGACTAGGTCAGTGTTCTTTCCATGACACCAAGTATGTCCCTAATTGGCCTGATTGTAAGGCTCATCCAGGTGCTTTTAATAATATGCATTCCTGAACCCCATCCCAAACTTCAGGAGTCAGAACTTCTAGGGATGAGGCCTGGTGATCCATACTTTAAAACAAGCACCCCCAAGTAGGTCTCATGATCAGGTAAGTTTGAGAAACACTGTCTTATCATAGCTGTCTTATTTTCATATTAAAAAATAATCAGGCAAACTGACATTAAAGTGTATTTCCCTTTTGTCTCCTCCTACAGTCTTAAACATTAGATGAGAGGATCTGATTTAAAATGATCTCATTTAAAACACGTGTTGGCAAATTACGTTGGTAAGTTTTCCAAGTAAAGCAAAAAATAAAATAAATTCACATATTTATTAAGCAGACACCTCATACTGCTTTTATGGAAGCCTAGTAAAACCTTTGATGAAGTCCTTTTTTTATAAATCAGTGTATTTCATCTTGATCTACTGCCAATTCAATTCATTTTTAAAAAGCCTCCTGCACTAAAATGATTCTTGCAAAAATAAGTTTATGTGAATTTTCAGAAACTTATTTTGTAAGTGTCTAGTTCTATCACAAAGTGAACAAAGCTCTTCAGTTATTTGAACTAAATTCAGATTAGCAAGGAATATAGTTGTACTATCTGATTACATTAAGGAAATTGTCTTAGTGTAATCAGATTTTTTTCTCTTTCTGTGTGGCTTTCTTTCAATGTTGACAGTGTGTCTTCATGAATATGTATAGAAATTGCAAGGAAAGCTATTTCACAGAAGGTTGTTTAAATATAAACTGTTATTTACTGAAGGATTTAAACAAGTCACTCAGTAATCCTTTACACAAGGATTTACAAGTGGAATGCCGTTTCACATCAATTTGCAGAATACTTTATCTGAGTCTAATTTGTAAGAGAAAGAATCCATACAGCCTCTGAGACAATCCTTAGGCACCTCCCGCCCACCCCCCAATACAGTATCCTGGATCCATTACAGGTATGAACCTTGGGATGCTAACTCATAGAGAAATCATTTAAGCTCTCCTTTATATATTTATTTGCTTTTCCTGGAAAGTGAACACTGCCAACTTGGATATTTTGTGGCTATCATGGATTGCACTTCTATAATGCCTCGGAAACGTAAACACTTACGTGAGCAGGACTGCAGTGTTTGGCTATGCAGGCTATTGGCTGCACATGTCCAGGGGTGCCTTTCACATGGGCTACACTGCCACCAGTGCCCCCACAGCAAAGTGGCTCTGCTAGCAGGTGCCATTGATGTGTGGATTTCTTGATTGTCTAGTATTTATGGACACTCAGTATATGCTAGGCATTGAGTGCTTTACACTAGCTTATATCTGGTATAAAATGATTAAAAGAATATCCCTACATCTTGCTTTTTCCCCTTCTACTGTTTCTTTTTCCTTCATTCTCTGTGGTGTCTATAACCGCAGACTACAATTTTCAGGTTAGTTCGAACAGTACTCCAAATATATTATCGAGCCAAAGCAGTTTTCATACTTTGTTTCTTTTTCATAATCTATATTTTAATCCTAGATTTGGAATATTCTTTTTCATATTCACAGATTTCCTGAAATTCTGCTTTTACCATAATAATTGTTTTTCACTCTGTGCAAGGGATATGACTCTCTTATCATCACTATTCATGTCTAACAGGTAGTTTATTTTGTGTTTGTAGTTTGTAGTTTCAGAAGAATTTCCCTCCTCACTTTGTATGGTTCTTTTAAAATTGGCCGATGCTTATGTCAGATATAATAAATTCAAAGAGATCAGAGACTGCCTTTGTTTTTCCTTTGATAGTGAATTCAATGGCCCTGAATGCTTAACAGATATACTACTTAGTGACCATTCATTCGTTCATTCATTCATCAAGCACCTCCTATCTGCCAGCTACTTTACTAGGTGCCAAGGATACAATGGGTAAGAAAAAAATTTTTTTAAACCTAGGATACATAAAGTAGAAAGAAAACCCAGGCTACTTAAACTGTGTCATTCCTCGTATCCAAGGTCCCTATCCTGTCCGCCTTCCTCTCTCTATTTTTCAGCGTCATCTTGTGTATGTTTTATTAATCATGTCTAGCCTTTTAACCTATACTTACCGAAAGAAATGGAAAAAAGTACGTCTGATAGCACTAGGTGGCGTTCTGGGGGGCGCTCCAAGGAGCTCCAGTCTCAGGGCAGAAAGAATTCAGCAAGAGGCAAAGTGGTAAACAAGAACTGATTTATTAGAATAGGGACACTTGTGAGGCTCAAAAGTGGGTGGGTGCGAGGGTGCCGCACCCCGAGAACTTAGTGGGCTACAGTTTTATAATCAAAGGAACAGTAGGGAGAGGGAAAAGGCCATCTTCCTCATTCTTGAGTAGATGTCATGCTTCCACCACCAAGTCCTCCTCCAGGTTGGGCAGGGGAGTTTTCTTCTCCTTACATCATCAGGCCAGGACTTCCATGGCACTATGGAAAAATTATTTTAGGTTTCAGTACAATGAGAGTCTTTCACTTTGAAATATCACCTTTCAATAAATTATTGTTTTTTATGTGTGCAGAGAGCATGTCCTAGGGGTCATTAACTTACTGAGCTCACTGGGCAGGATGTGATTCTCATGCCACCATTGTTTTATTGTTTGGGAGCATGTCTGATGCTTCTGTTGGATGGTTTTGTTGCTAAGCAGACCTGCTTGGTTTTGTGGTTAAGCAGATCTGCTTTCCTGAGTGATCATTAACTTACAGGGGTTTCCCATACTCGTTTCTTTACTTACAATCCCCTAGGGGGATTAACTACTTAATTACCTAATTTGTCCCTTTACTCTGTCCCTATCACATCTACCTCATCTTTCCGGAAGTGGAATCCCTTGTGGTCTTTGATATCGAGGTAATACTCGTCTCACAAAAGGAGTTGTGGATTACTATCTCTTTTTTCTTCTCTGGAAGGCTTTGTTTCAGATGACTTTGGTTTCCAGATATTCCTTAAATATTTGCTGGAACTTGCCAGTGAAGCCATTTGGGTCTGAGGTTGGTTGGTTGGTTGGTTTTTATAAGAAAGTGTTTAATAATACAACTGTTTAATAATACATGCATTTGTAAAAACAGTTATATTCTATTTTGTTCTATCCTAATGTCAATTTTGGAGAGTTCTATTTTTTTTAGGAATTATCCATTTAATCTAAATTTTCAAATTTGTGAACATAAGTTTGTTCAAAATAAACTCTTATCATTTTTCATTATAAAATATTTCCCCAAATTTTAGTTATAAACTATTCAAAGGATAGTACAAACCAGCATCCTTTCAATAAATTCCTTTCCCCACTAAGTTAGTCAGAACTGGATTTTCTTGCTCATAAACAAGATACCCTAACACAGGTATCATGCAGAAAATGGAAAGACACTTCTATGTAGTGGCAGCAATTTTTTTTAGCAGACTTCCACGAGAAATCCGTCCCTTCTCTTTCCTAAGTTATACCTGAAGCCTGACTTAAGAGGTCTGAGCCAGAGCTTCTTGTCCTGTTTCTTGTCAACACACCTGTAACAAGTATGCTCCCTGCAGCAGGAGCTGAACAAGTGTTGATACAACTCACAGAAGGTTTCCACTGAAATAGAATACAAATGACCTAGCTTTGGGGAGTCACTACAAACCAGTCCCAGAGAGAGGAGAGAGAAACAGAGAGGGAGGGTGGGAGGAACGCTTCTTTTTTGAACTACTTGAGATTCAGAATCCCCTTGTAGCTTTGAAATTTTCTCTAATGTACTTGGCATCAGAGTAGCATTAAATTATATGATTTCTGTAATTTTTGCATACATTCTTGGAAGATGAGTTTCATTTGCATTGGCAGTTTTTAATAATCCACTTTCCTAAAAGCTTTATAGAAAAATTATATGCATGGTTTTGGCTCCCTCAGCTGGCCATTCATATGTACTTCAAGTTTTAGAGAACAAAACCGAGACACCCCTATTGAAATAGATTTTGGTTTTCCCACCAAAGTTTATTGCAAATTTAATGCTTCCAAATGCTTGACAATCTTTCAAGTTTCATAAGTACATTTTTATTCTGGTGTTTTTTTTTCTTTAGAGTTATAACTGAAAAAAAAGGCTACATTTTAGCCAAAACATCAAGTTTAGAAAATATTTCAGATAAAATGTGTAATTCCTTTATGTCTCTTTCTCAAGCTTTCTGTGATGAAGGTACTAGTTAAGCAGACTGATGCTGTTGCCTGTTCCCATGGCAATGCCTCCTTTGGTCAAATGAGCTCCTCAGCTGTTCGCCACGGCAACCTTATAACCTTTAGCCTTTTATTTATTTTGAAGTTTTGAATTTTACTTATTTTTTATACAGCAGGTTCTTATTAGTCATCTATTTTATACATATTAGTGTATATATGTCAATCCCAATCTCCCAGTTCATCCCACAACCACCCCCCCACTTTCCCCACCTTTAGCCTTTTAAACTCACCACCTCTTCATCCTCTCAGCAACGTTTCCTCTTTCTTAGAAATGATAGAGGTTACCCAACACAAATAACTTTGACATCCTGATTACCTCCCCTGCCCCAAGTCTTCAGACAAATCTCTATCCTTTTCTTGCCTCCGTGTCTCTAGGTTCAGTGAAACAAGTTTCTCTCCTGTCGAGGACCAGTCGGCTGGAATGACCACGGGATCCCTTTTCCCCTGATTCTTCAGGAGCTTCACTCTATTCATCGTTGTTATTCCTCCTCTTTCTTTTCTATATCTCTGCGCTCTTAGTTGTTGTTGGCTTTTCACGATCAGCATACAGACATGCTTATGTCAGCTAAGGTTTTTCAACTGCGAACAGTTCTGGCTAATTTAAGCCAAAAAAGGGCTCACCCCATGTAAGGAAGTGTACAAGAGCTCGCCTCGGGAAAAGCAGGTGCCAGGACAGCTGTGGAGCGGGGAGCAATGCACGGTGGACAGTGTCCTCAGGACCAGTTGTCGGGAGCTTAGCTGAGCTGGGAGAAACAGCTGAGTTGTCAGGTGTCACGGCAGCCGATTAAAGCAAAGAGCCAAAAAGGAAAGAGTTAAGTCTTTAATCACTTACTGTGATTGTATAAGTAAGAGGCTAAAACCAAACGATGCACCACCACCCCCAACCCCGTTCCTTTTTCCCCATGGTGGAGGGTCAGGTAGATCAGTGCCGTCATGGCGGGCATCTTACTGTTGACAAGCCCTGAACAAAATGCTCCTGCAGTTTTATGGACCCTGGGATGGTGAGGCCAGGGGGTGAGGGCTAGGAATGGATGAGTACTGGGTATTGAGTCAGAGAGGGGAAAGGTGTCTTCAGAATTCCCTCCTCTTCCCGATAAGAAGGGCTCAGCAGAGGTCTGCCCAAGGCCTCAGATAAAGACACCAAGGATTGATGAATGCAAATGTGCAAAGCGCAGGTCTGAGAGGCCCGAATCCTTGACTGCAACACCCCTCAGAGATTACAGTATCCTGGCTGTGCACCAGTGTGGGGAGGGCAGCCTTTCCATGAGGTGTCCAGGGAGAGCTCTTGTAATGGCCCATGGTCAGGCCTGAAAAGTCATATGTAGGTTTTTTAACCAGGAGCCGGACTCCTCATCACTGTGGGGGTGAATTAACTCTAACCATTTTTTGTCCTGGTGTCAATCAGTCCCTGGGAAAGTACTGAACGGTCCTACAGTAGGTCAAAACCCTCCCAGATTAGCAGTCCTACCAAGAGAGCATAGAGTGGGAGAAGGGGATTAGCCCAAATAAAATCAGGGGCTGCTACAAAGAAGGTGGAAGAGAAGCGAGGCAAGTCAACTCAACAGCCATGAACTACCCATGCTCCCTTCTTAGAAAAACCAAAGCAAAGCCTATTGTAGAAAGATCTCTCTTTAAACCTGTGTCTACTGACCCCCTCCTCTTTTCCGAACAGCCGAGCTTCTAGAAATAATATTCAACACTCACTGTGTCCATTTCTGTCACTTATTTACTTATTTCTGAACTCACTGTGATCAGCTCCACCTACCCCCTAGTCAACCAAAACTTCCCTTGCCAAGATCCCCAAGGACCGCACTGTGATTAAAGCCCAAGGACCTTTACATCTTTATTTTGGTTGACCTTCTCTTGCTTTTTGACTCTGCTGACCATGCTCTGCTTTTTGAAATCATTTCTACCCTTGTTTCTTTCCCCTCCTTCCTCTCTGAGTGTTTTTTCCCAATCTCTTTTGTGGTCTCTTTGCTATTCTTTCATTACAGAGTTTCTGTCTTCAGCCCAATCACACACTCCTTGTTAGATTCAGTCATTCTCCATCCCTCAGCAGGACGGTGGTTAGGAGTTCTAGGTCTTGAGTTAGCACATGGGGTCCAAATCATGGCTCTACCCACCACTCATTGAGTCACCGTGGGAAAGCCACCCAGACTCTCGTTGTGAGTTTTCTTTTCTGTGAGAGTGGACCTCCCGACAGGATTGTTGTGGAATTTAATGAAACAATGCTTGCAAAGCATTTAAAACAATGCCGGGCACACAGTAAGCATAGCTTGATAAATGGTGGCTATCATTGTGTATTCAGAGCATTTACCCTGCCTTGTGCTCACATCAATCATGGCACTTTTTTGCTTTGTATTGTCCTTTTTCAGACCTCACATTAGTTAGTAACTTCCTTTTGGGGAGGACTGTGTTTTTTGGACACCAGATCCTTAGCACAGAGCTTGGCACAAAGAAGATGCTGGATAAAAGCACATTGGTTGAAGGTGAGTGACATCATGGATCACATGTTGAGGGGAATGTGAAAGTAAAGTGGGCATGGTTATGAAAGGTCCTCTGGGTTTCCTAGATAGTAACATAAATTCTTTTCATTAAGATGTTTGGTTATCATTTTTATTTTTTCAATCCCACCTGACAAATATCCTGAATCCTTGTTCAAGTAAAATTCAAGAGTCTATCAGACAAAAACTTTTCCTTTCCTTCTTCTTCCCATCACCATGACCACCTCTACCATCATCATCACCATCATAATTGTCTTCAAGTACCTGAGGCAGTCATTGAGTAATAATCTTGATCAGTTTGTCCGGTAAGAATCCCTGTTGCAACTTGGGTTCCCCAGTAAGTGGAATCTGAGCTGAAATTAGCATGCAGGAAGTTGGTTAAGGAGGGCTCTTGAGTTCAACACCTGGAAAGGGGTGGGAAGAAAGCAGGATTCGATGGAGGGGGAGGGTGGGCTGTGATGGAGTCAGACCAGTCAGCTCCCTGGGGCACTCATCTAGCCCCAGGAAGCTCTGGAGCTGAAATGGTTCTTTGACATTGTCCCAGTTTGACTTCAGGGTGACACAGTGGTGTGCTGGAGTTGGCTCCTACTAGCTCTGGAGAGGAGAGATTGCATACATCTCTTCCCAAGTGTGCATTCATTGACAAAACATTGGTAGCTCGAAACAGGTTATGGTGAGAGCGTTTACGTTATAGATATTGGAGACAGGCTGCCCTGAGAAGTGTATGTGACCTTGAGCTGGGTGGGGTTCTTTAGGTGAGGAGATCCCTGAAGAACACTTGACAGCTTAGAGCTGTCAGCCAGCAACCTTCCCAGCAGCTGGGGGAATATAGCCCTCCTTCCTGGAGGAGGATATGGGCTGCACAGCACAGCATCCGCAACGGTCCCTGTGATCTAGTCGTGCTGCTATGAGAAACCATGGAGGTGATGATATTTTTAAGTTTTATATGTGTCATTTTGACAGCAGTATTTCCTTTATAATTTAAAAAGTTGCAAATAGTTAATAGGTTTTTTTTTTAAAAAACTAAACTTTCTCTTTTAGAACAGTTTTCGAAAACAGAAAACTTGCAAAGACAGTACAAAAGGTTCCCATGTACCCCACACTCAATTTCCCCTATTATTAACATCTTAGATTAGTACAGCATATTTGTTACAATTAATGAACCAATACCAACAAATTATTGTTAACTAAAATCCATAATTTATTCAAATCACAAAGGAGAACCTCCTCGACTCCGGATTTAGAACTGAGAATGGGCAGGCATGTGGTTGGAACAATGAGGAAACGGGGAGAAGGGTCAAACAAACCCTATGTTGTTACCTGTGGCTCTAATGAAGCAGACTGGGGCCTCTCTGCCTCTTTGGCTTTAGAAGCACTGCTTTGTCTTTACTGATGCTATGCTGACACTTCCTGGGGGATAGTAACTATGTCGTCTCATCAATTTGCTAATCGAAGCAAACGATAAAGAAAAAACCTTTAAAGATCCTGTGTAAATAAAAGAGGGGCAGTTACACTGAAGAGATATATGATTGCATTCTTTTCAAATGCAGGGATATTAATAATTTATTTTGGGCTTTTCTTTCCTTGAACACACACAAAAAACTTAAGTAAATTTTGATAATGATTAATAAATTAATATTATTTACAAATTACCTTGAGAATGATGTTAATATTTGGGTCACCAAAGTATTTTTATTGATATGTAACCTCCTTTAGTACCTAATACATATAGAAAAACTAACTTGAACATGTAACTAATTCACTTTGTTTTCATTATATTTTGAATAATGATTTTATTGTTTTTATTAAAATAATACATTCTCATTATTGGAAATTCAAGCAGTACAGAGAAGTAAAAGTAGAAGGTAAAAAATTATAGAAAATCTTAGCAACCAGAGGTAATACTGTAAACACTAGCCAAACCAAATTCCAGTAATCTCTATATCGATATTTTTCTAGATCTCAAACTGTATGCAGTCTATGACACCTATATATGGCTATATAGAAATAGTTTTATCAAAGTGGATAAGAGAAAAGAAAGTGAAGAAATTGCTTTTAAAAAAATAAGTGGTTTCTTTAAAAAAGTTATGTGTGTTCCTAAAATATTCCTCTAAGGCAGGGGGTCACAAACCCAAGTGCCTTTACGAGCAGTGACAATACGATTCGTGAAGCATGCTATAGATTTCAAGTTGCTGCTATTGTTTTCAAAGAAAAAAATCTCTCTGATTACATTGCCTATGTCATCACTGAGTAGGTCAAAGAAAATGAGGAAGCAAAATATTTCCATAGTCCATTAGCCGTATTCAGACTACAGCTCTCTACATTGTTACCCTTGGAAAGATCAAGAAAAGATTAAGAAGTTACAGTCAGTTTATTTTTTAAGTGATGTATTTCATTTAAGATAGCATTTATTGATACTATGCCATGAAAGTTTAAGAAATCAGTACTCCTAAAACTTTATTCCACTTATTTTGTGCATTTTAAATTAGGCTTCTTAGCTATATATTAATTTTACATTTTCAAATATTATAATGTTTATATTTAATCTCATAAGCATAATTCCCATTTTTACTAAATCTTGGTTCTAAATGGATTTAATGTTCACTACATGCCGTAGCACCTCCGTTCCTGTGTTCTTTGTTTTTATTAATCTCTTGGTTGACTTGTTTTTAACTATCAGTTTTCCCAAAAAGAACTCATGAAAACTATAACTACAATCATATATGAGTATATCTGACTTTTGCTTTAATAACTGAATTACATCATGGCTGGACAGAATGTACTTTTCTCAAAACTTTGTAGACGTTGCTATGGAGGAGTCTGAGAATTGTTAATTTCTTTCCTCTTGTAAGTGACTTACTTTTTTCACCTGGATGCTTGAAGAAATTCTTCTTTATCCTAGGAGTTTAATAATTTTACAAGAATTTGTCCTGGCATCATCATTCTATATCAGGTTCTTCCAGAAAACAATTTACTCTTTCATCAAAGTACAGATTCAGTTTTTCCAACATTGTAGGCAAATTGTCTTCTAGTGTATATTTGTTGTGATCATCTCATAGAGCAGAGATGGACTCCCCACCCCAAATTTAGTTTGCTGTTAAGACTGATGATCCAAAATCTTGGAAATAGAAGGGAGAAAATACAAGAAACATTTAACAAGGAACTAGAAGAACTAAAGAGCAAACAAACAATGGTGAACAACACAATCAATGAAATTAAAAATTCTCTAGAAGGAATCAATAGCAGAATAACTGATGCAGAAGAACGGACAAGTGACTTGGAAGATAAAATAGCGGAAATGACTACCACAGAGCAGGATAAAGAAAAAAGCATGAAAAGAATTGAGGACAGTCTCAGAGACCTCTGGGACAACATTAAACACACAAACATTCAAATTATAGGGGTCCCAGAAGAAGAAGAGAAAAAAGAAAGGGTCTGAGAAAATATTTGAAGAGATTATAGTTGAAAACTTCCCTAACATGGGAAAGGAAATAGTCAATCAAGTCCAGGAAGTGCAGAGAGTCCCATACAGGATAAATCCAAGGAAAAACACACCAAGACACATATTAATCAAACTATCAAGAATTAAATACAAAGAAAAAATATTAAAAGCAGCAAGGGAAAAGCAACAAACAACACACAAGGGAATCCCCATAAGGTAAACAGCTGATCTTTCAGCAGAAACTCTGCAAGCCAGAGGGAGTGGCAGGACATATTTAAAGTGATGAAAGGGAAAAACCTACAACCAATATTACTCTACCCAGCAAGGATCACATTCAGATTCAATGGAGAAATTAAAACCTTTACAGGGAAGGAAAAGCTAAGAGAATTCAGCACCACCAAAACCAGCTTTACAACAAATGCTAAAGGAACTTCTCTAGGCAGGAAATGCAAGAGAAGGAAAAGACCTTAAAAAAACAAACCCAAGACAATTAAGAAAATGGTAATAAGAACATACATGTCGATAATTACCTTAAATGTAAATGGATTAAATGCTCCAACCAAAAGACATAGACTGACTGAATGGATACAAAATAAGACCCGAATATATGCTGTCTACAAGAGACCGACTTCAGACCTAGGGACACATACAGACTGAAAATGAAGGGATGGAAAAAGATATTCCATGCAAATGGAAATCAAAAGAAATCTGGAGTAGCAATTCTTGTATCAGACAAAATAGACTTTAAAATAAAAACTATTAAAAAAGAAAAGGAAGGACACTATGTAATGATCAAGGAAACAATCCAAGAAGATATAACAGTTGTAAATATTTATGCACCCAACATAGGAGCACCTCAATACATAAGGCAGATGCTAACAGATGCTAAATCGACAGTAACACAATCATAGTAGGGAACTTTAACACCCCACTTTCACCAAAGGACAGATCATTGAAAATGAAAATAAATATGGAAACACAAGCTTTAAATGACACATTAAACAAGATGGACTTAATTGATATTTATAGGACATTCCATCCAAAAACAACAGAATATACTTTCTTCTCAAGTGCTCATGGAACATTCTCCAGGATAGATCATGTCTTGGGTCACAAATCAAGGCTTGGCAAATTTAAGGAAATTGAAATCGTATCAAGTATCTTTTCTGACCACAACGCTATGAGACTAGATATCAGTTACAGGAAAAAAACTGTAAAAAATACAAACACATGGAGGCTAAACAATATGCTATTAAATAACCAAGAGGTCACTGAAGAAATCAAAGAGGAAATCAAAAAAATACCTAGAAACAAATGACAATGAAAACATGACAACCCAAAACCTATGGGATACAGCAAAAGCAGTTCTAAGAGGGAAGTTTATAGCAATACAATCCTAACTCAAGAAACAAGAAACATCTCAAATAAACAACCTAACGTTATACCTAAAGCAGTTAGAGAAATAAGAACAAGAAAACCCCAAAGTTAGTAGAAGGAAAGAAATCATAAAGATCAGATCAGAAATAAATGAAAAAGAAATGAAGGAAACAATAGCAAAGATCAATAAAACTACAGGCTGGTTCTTTGAGAAGATAAACAAAATTGATAAACCACTAGCCAGACTCATCAAGAAAAAAAGGGAGAGGACTCAAATGAACAGAATTAGAAATGAAAAAGAAGTAACAACTGCAGAAATACAAAGGATCATGAAGGATTACTACTACAAGCAACTATATGTCAATAAAATGGACAACCTGGAAGAAATGGACAAATCCTTAGAAAAGCACAACCTTCTGAGACTGAACCAGGGAGAAATAGAAAATATAAACAGAACAATCACAAGCACTGAAGTTGAAGCTGTGATTAAAAATCTTCTAACAGGGCTTCCCTGGTGGCGCAGTGGTTGAGTGTCCGCCTGCTGATGCAGGGGACATGGGTTCGTGCCCCAGTCCAGGAGGATCCCACATGCTGTGGAGCGGCTGGGCCCGTGGGCCATGGCTGCTGAGCCTGCATGTCCGGAGCCTGTGCTCCGCAACGGGAGAGGCCACAGAGGTGAGAGACCTGCATACCGCAAAAAAAAAAAAATCTTCTAACAAACTAAAGCCCAGGACCAGATGGATGCACAGGCAAATTCTATCAAACATTTAGAGAAGAGCTAACACCTATCCTTCGCAAACTCTTCCAAAATATAGCAGAGGGAGGAATACTCCCAAAGTCACTCTACAAGACCACTATCACCGTGATACCAAAACCAAATATGTCACAAAAAAAGAAAACTACAGGCCAATATCACTGATGAACATAGATGCAAAAATCCTCAACAAAATACTAGCAAACAGAATCCAACAGCACATTAAAAGGATCGTACATCATGATCAAGTGGGATTTATCCCAGGAATGCAAGGATTCTTCAATATATGCAAATCAATCAATGTGATACACCATATTAAAAAACTGAAGGATAAAAATCATAAGATAATCTCAATAGATGCAGAAAAAGCTTCTGACAAAATTCAACACTCATTGATGATAAAAACTCTCCAGAAAGTAGGCATAGAGGGAACTTACCTCAACATAATAAAGGCCATATATGACAAACCCACAGCCAACATCGTTCTCAGTGGTGAAAAACTGAAACCATTTCCTCTAAGATCAGGAACAAGACAAGGTTGCCCACTCTCATCACTGTTATTCAACATAGTTTTGGAAGTTTTAGCCACAGCAATCAGAGAAGAAAAAGAAATAAAAGGAATCCAAATCAGAAAAGAAGAAGTAAAACTGTCACTGTTTCTAGATGACATGATACTATACATAGATAACCCTAGAGATGCTACCAGAAAACTAGTAGAGCTAATCAATGAATTTGGTAAAGTAGCAGGATACAAAATTAATGCCAGAAATCTCTGTGTATAGATTTCATTCCTATGCACTAATAATGAAAAATCTGAAAAAGAAATTAAGGAAATGCTCCCGTTTACCATTGCAAGAAAAAGAATAAAATACCTTGGAATAAACCTACATAAGGAGACAAAAGATCTGTATGCAGAACAGTATAAGACACTGATGAAAGAAATTAAAGATGATACAAACAGATTGAGAGATATACCATGTTCTTGGATTGGAAGTATCAACACTGTGAAAAGACTACACTACCCAAAGCAATCTACATATTCAATGCAGTCCCTGTCAAACTACCAATGGCATTTTTCGAAGAACTAGAACAAAAACTGTCACAATTTGTATGCAAACACAAAAGACCCCGAATAGCCAAAGCAATCTGGAGAAAGAAAAATGGAGCTGGAGCAATCAGGCTCCCTGACTTCAGACAATACTACAAATCTACAGTAATCAAGACAGTATGATACTGGCACAAAAATAGAAATATAGATCAATAGAACAGGATAGAAAGCCCAGAGATAAACACACACACACACGGTCACCTTATCTTTGATAAAGGAGGCAAGAATATACAATGGAGAAAAGACAGCCTCTTCAATAAGTGGTGCTACATGTAAAAGAATGAAATTAGAACACTTCCTAACACCATACACAGAAATAAACTCAAAATGGATTAAAGACTTAAATGTAATGCCAGACACTATAAAACTCTCAGAGGAAAACATAGGAAGAACACTATTTGACATAAATCACAGCAAGATCCTTTGTGACCCACCTCCTAGAGAAATGGAAATAAAAACAAAAATAGGGACTTCCCTGGTGGCGCAGTGGTTAAGAGTCCGCCTGCCAGTGTAGGGGACATGGGTTCGAGCCCTGGTCCGGAAAGATCCCACATGCAGAGCAACTAAGCCCATGCGCCACAACTACTGAGGCTGCGCTCTAGAGCCCGCGAGCCACAACTACTGAAGCTCATGTACCTAGAGCCCGTGCTCCACAAGAGAAGCCACCGCAATGAGAATCCGGTGCACCCCAACAAGAGTAGCCCCCACTCACCGCAACTAGAGAAAGCCTGTGCACAGCAATGAAGACCCAACAGAGCCAAAAATAAATAAATAAGTTTATAAAAAAATAAACAAATGGGACCTAATGAAACTTCAAAGCTTTTGCACAGCAAAGGAAACCATAAACAAGACCAAAAGGCAACCCTCAGAATGGGAGAAAATATTTGCAAATGAAGCAACTGACAAAGGATTAATTTCCAAACTTTACAAGCAGCTCATGCAACTCAATAACAAAAAAACAAACAACCCAATCCAAAAATGGGCAGAAGACCTAAATCGACATTTCTCCAAAGAAGATACACAGATTGCCAACAAACACATGAAAGGATGCTCAACATGATTAATGTTAGAGAAAGGCAAATCAAAACTACAATGAGGTATCCCCTCACACCAGTCAGAATGGCCATCATCAAAAAACCTACAAACAATAAATGCTGGAGAGGGTGTGGAGGAAAGGGAACCCTCTTGCACTGTTGGTGAGAATGTAAATTGATACAGCCACTATGGAGAACAGTATGGAGGTTCCTTAAAAAAACTAAAAATAGAACAACCATACAACCCAGCAATCCCACTACTGGGCATATACCCTGAGAAAACCATAATTCAAAAAGAGTCACAGTGTTCATTGCAGCACTATTTACAGTAGCCAGGACATGGAAGCAACCTATGTGTCCATCGACAGATGAATGGATAAAGAAGATGTGGTACATATATACAACGGAATATTACTCAGCCATAAAAAGAAACAAAATTGAGTTATTTGTAGTGAGGTGGATGGACCTAGAGTCTGTCATACAGAGTGAAGTAAGTCAGAAAGAGAAAAACAAATACTGTATGCTAACATGTATATATGAAATCTAAAAAAAAAAAAAAAAGGTTCTGATGAACCTAGGGGCAGGACAGGAATAAAGACGCAGACATAGAGAATGGACTTGAGGACACGGGGAGGGGGAAGGGTAAGCTGTGACAAAGTGAGAGAGTGGCATGGACATATATACACTACTAAATGTGAAATAGATAGCTAGTGGGAAGCAGCTGCATAGCACGGGGAGATCAGCTCTGTGCTCTGTGACCACCTAGAGGGGTGGAATAGGGAGGGTGGGAGGGAGACGCAAGAGGGAGGGGATACGGTGATATATGTATACATATAGCTGAGTCACTTTGTTATACAGCAGTAACTAACACAACATTGTAAAGCGATTATACTCCAATAAAGATGTTAAAAAAAAAAAAAGACTGGTGGCACCACACACACACTCCAAGAAGCTATGAAAATGTTTATTACTCATATCATGAGGCTTTCTGGGGTGAGCAGGACAGGCTCCCAGCAGGTCAAAAAACATCTGGGGAGAGCAGGAAGTCTGACTTGCTTGGGGTTTTATCATGCTCAGGGAGCGGGGCCAGGATTAGGGTTCTCCCACGCAGGCAGGGGCTTGTGTGGTTTGAACATCCTGCCAGTGCCTAAGGAGGGAGCAACCGGGCTTCCTCATCGGTTTGCCCAGATGTGGGGCAGAAGGGAGAGGGAGTGATGGGGGCTTGAAAGCTGTCAGCAGTCACATCGAAATGGAGTCAGACTCTTTATTACAGTAATTGAATGTATTTTTGTGTCTTTTTGTTTTGTTCTTGTCTTGGGGACACAGTTATCCTCAGGTTGGCTTTTCTTTGTTCTCAGTATCTACTTTGTGTTTGTCTCTCTCCTTTGCGTTTAACATGAATAGCCCTTTCTTTCTGTCAGTAATTCAATTTGCAATTGTACCTAGTCTGTTTCTTTCTGTTTCTTATTTACCTGTTAATTAGGAGATGGTGTGCTTTTAGCCCTCCATTTCTTTCTTTGGTTTTGCCATGCCTTTTACATCTAATTTTGTTGTTTCATCAAGTTGTCTTTTAGCTCTTGTTCCACTGAATTTATTTTCGTCTTAAATTTTATCTTGAGCAATCACGTGGCATTTTCTTCTGTCTCTTAGGTTATGTTTTATTCCAGGTTGAACTTTTCACCTGTTTCTTGTATGCTGAATACCCCTCTTTTTCTGTAGGATGACTGCATAGTTGTTATGCCCTTTCTCCTCATCCTATTTATGTTTAGCGTGGACAGTTCTGCCCAGACCTCTGTTGTCTCTGGTGTAGTGCCTAATCACCTTACTTCCTTTGCCTGTTTTCGTGAGATCTGTTTTTCCATCCCGGTGGCTCAGAATTGCATTCTATCTACTTTTCTTCTCCTTCTCCCGCTCCCCCTCCTCCTTCTTCTTCTTCCTACAAAAGCTTAAGTGAGGGAAGCTGGGACTGAGCACTTGGTGGTGGATTTAATTTTCGCTGTCTCAACTCTGAGGTTCACTTAACTGTTCTGTGTCCGGATTCACTCCACTTGGTAGGGGCGTCCCCAGTCCCTGAAGGGGGAAAAACCTTCACTAACTGTGGCACCACAGAGCCTCTGATTCCCCCTGAGTCAGCCCTGGTTGTTCACGCCCCTATTTCCACGTAGTATGGGGGAAGGATTGGGGTGCCCGTGGGTTTCACCCAGTGTTAACAATGAGGTGGGGAGGTCGGGGTGGAAGAAAGGCTATTTTCACTGCAGCTCTGATGTAACCTTTTCCACTGGCTTTTTCCCTCAGGATAGCTTTTCTTATTTTCTCTTCAGATTTCCAGCTCCGCATTCATCATTTGGGATATTAGATATAGTTTTGTTTTGTTTCCGCCTTGTTCTACTTTTCCCCTCCCCCAGGGGCACCAAAAGATGGACTCTTGGAGGTTCCTCCACCCTCCGTGGCAACCTGCACCTGCCTTCACAGACATACATTCTCCAAGGATGTCCCATGACTCCCCTTGGGCTGACTATTTACCCCCCCCCCCAACTTCTGCTCCTCTTTAAGTTACGGGGTAGAAGGAGAATTCTCCTGGCTTTGTGGACGCCTTCTTTTCCTAGTACTGTTTCAGCAGTGCGGGGATCACCTTTAAGATACAGCTTAGCCAAAGCAGACGTTCTTTTTTTTCTCGGCAGATGCTTTCTCAAGTGTGTTGTTAAGCTATGCTTCTTCCTTTGTTTGCTGTCAACAGGTAGTTTTTTTTTTTTTTTCCAATTGCTATTTGTGGTATTTACTGTTTTTATTTCCTTTCCTAGTCATTGGGTAAAGGGGAATCTGCAATTGTGCCTCTGTGGACGTGTCTATAAGGGAAGCGCCATTTAATTCTTTTCAAACTCTGCTCACCTGTGAAAATTACTGAAGAAACCATTCAATGTTTCACACATCCTATGTGTAAATATCAGTCCTGTTCATGGCACGGGCCTCTGAGAGGTTGAGTGAAGGAAATTAGGTACAAATTAATATGGAAGGGTGATAATTTGAGATGGTTTTCAACTTTAAGTTGGAGAATAGATTAGAACAGAGATCTGTTCATATATCACAAAGTATATTTTTGCTACATTTTAATAAAAGTTTCCCTCCCATTCCCTTCCCCACCCTCCATTCAGTTAAGGGTGGGTGCACATAAATACTGTTTGCATGGACAAATGTGGCCTGCACCCTTGATACCATTCCTTCTTTTCTTTTTTTCTAAGCTTCTTGCTTCCTTTCCACATCACAGCCTGGTATGCAAATACTCAGAGAAGACTTTATGTTTATGCTTTCTTGATTCCTAATCTGTCTCACATTAAACAGGAACATTCACATAACCAACTCTTAAATTAGAATATGTGATTTTAAAACTTCATTCCCCTGAGAATCTGGGGAGAAAATGTGGAACAATTACACGTTTACCACGTAGAAGGCTGTTCTTCAGTTACATCCCAACTGATTCACTCACACTTACGAGGTAAGTGCTGACAACAGAGCTAAAAACAGGGCTGGAGAGTGTGACTGATGCTGGTGTGGAGACCGGGAGGTGGAGGGAAGGAGGAAAACTGGGCCAATGGCTTCTGCAAGTGAGTGTGACAAAGCAGCTGAATGTGACTTTTGTATTTGCCAGTCATCTGGGTATAGGCCATGAGTGGCAGGCAGTTCTAGGCCTCTGCCCTGATGTGACTCTAAACTACCTTTGATAGCTCACCTGGGAAACTCAAGGTGAGTTGTAGGACTGCAGACTTTCATAGTGTTAGGGTCCTGGGCCAGACACTTAGCTAACCCATTGCCAGAATAATCTGGGTATGTAATAAAATCCTTTACACCCGGCCCCCCCAACCCCCCAATTTGACAGTATATATCAAGAGCTTACTTAAAAGGTCATTTCAGCTGGACTAGGTTCCTGGGGCTCAGATACCATTCTGATGGCTGAGTAGGTGTTACCTTTCCTCCAAAGATAATCATTTACATTTGTAGCTGGAATGTTGAGGAATGGATTTGGGCTGGGTTCCTTGATGTACCCAGGGTTTTCTTAAGCGTTGGAGGAGACTTCTGGAAAAAATATTCCCAGACTTTCGCTCTACTTCATTGAGTGTTAAAGATATAAATGATGCCTAGTAGGGAGAAGGCGGGTGCAGACTGAGGCCACATTGCTGGATACTGCCATGGGGCCCTTGGGAAGGAACCCATCGAAAAGGAGGGGCTCCAGGGACTTTCCTGGCGGTCCAGTGGATAAGACTTCGCCTTTCGATGCAGGGGGTGCGGGTTCAATCCCTGGTTGGGGAGGTAAGATCCCACATACCTCGCGGCCAAAAATCCAAAACATAAAACAGAAACAATATTGTAAGGAATTCAATAAAGACTTTAAAAGTGGTCCATATCAAAAGACAACAACAACAAACTTAAAAAAAAAAACACAAAAAGGAGGTGCTCCAAATGGGACAAAGTTCACACCTAGCTCTAAAGACAGAGGGGAGGGTGGTCACCAGCCTCACTCCAACCTGTGTTCTGATAGACTTTGGTAGAACAGCTAGGCACACGTGAATTGAAAAAGCTCCATCAGTTAAGAGCTGAAGCAATCAGGGCCCAAGCAATTCTTGTGTTGAAATTCCACTTGAGGAGTAAAACTGTCTTCAGGCTATGTACCTCCCCAGATACGCTCACCCCACTGCATCCCAGGCTTCAGCCCGTTGCTTGACTTTCCCAGTAAAGTGAGCCCTGGGAACGCTGAATTATTCCCGTGGTCTTAAATCTCCTGTCACTTGCTGCCAGCCTTGGTGGGGCAGGGATTGGGGAGGAGACATCTGAGGTGGGTGTTGGCAGGGATTGAGCCGAGGGCTCTTTTTAACAGCTCCAGACTCAGTTCCTACTCTACCCGACTCATGGAGCTCTGGATTTTCCAGTGGCTGCCTAGAGGTGCCAGGTGACATAGCCCAGGAGTTCAGGGGAGGTGTGAACCATAGGACAAATTTGGACCAAAAAAAGACAGCAGATTGGAAAGAGTTTGCAGACAAAATTCTCCCCCCTACTGCTATCTCTTTGCTGTTGCAAGATACAGCAACTTGAAATAGTCTCTCTGAGAAATAAGCTGGGTTTTGAAGCTGTAACAATTTGGATAACACGCCACCTTTTATTTGCTTTCCTCCTCCCTTCATTCCTCCTTTCCTTCCCTTTGCCCTCACTCCTACTTCGCTACAATTACAGCCCCCAATGAAATACCAGCATGCAACTCAGGTTGTTTTCTAGAGAACCCAGGCTAACACAGAATATAAAAAAAGGTGAATTTGGCAGAAGTTTGCAATAAAGGCAAGGGTATGGAAGAAACTTCAGCGCACCGAGCATGTTTAGTAGCCCTAATAGATCAGGGGCAACAGATCTGGGCTCCGGATCTATCATAAAGATGGGTTGACAAGTTGGGGGGTAGGAGTAAAGTGTGGTTATGGAATTATGCCTCCATGAGGTACATTTCCTGCCCTCCAGCAGGTGGCAACAGGAAGACAACTACGATGACTTGTAGCTTCGGATAGGTATACTCCAGAGACTACAGAAATATTTAGGGTAATAGTCTCATTTAGGGGTTGAAATTATTCACTGCATCAAGCCTTTATGGGAAAAAGTAGTAATAAGAAGTGATCACCCCGGGGCTTCCCTGGTGGTGCAGCGGTTGAAAATCCGTCTGCCAATGCAGGGGACACGGGTTCGAGCCCAGGTCTGGGAAGATCCCACATGCCGCAGAGCAACGAAGACTGTGCACCACAACTACTGAGCCTGTGCTCTAGAGCCTATGAGCCACAGCTACTGAGCCCGCGTGCCGCAACTACTGGGGCCCGTGCGCCTAGAGCCCGTGCTCCACAATGAAAGAAGCCACCGCAATGAGAAGCCCGCGCACCGCAACGAAGAGTAGCCCCGGCTCGCCGCAACTAGAGAAAGCCAGTGCGCAGCAACGAAGACCGCAACACAGCCAAAAATAAATAAATAAATTTATATATATAAAAAAAGTGATCACCCCGTCAGTGAAAATGAAGAGAAATATAGTGAGAAGCCCTCTGTGTCCACTGGACAAAATTTTGCTAAAATCTTGGAAGTCTGTGCTTATAAAGATAAGGGAAGGTAGAGTGATTCTTGCACATACACATCAGGCTGTTTAATTCTCACCACAGCCCAGGGGAGCAGACATTATTCTCACCTCCATTTTGCAGATCAGTAAGAGGAAACTTGGTGAGGTAGAGTGCTTTGTTCCAGGTTACACAGATTCAGGGCTCAAACCACCCTGAGGTTCTTTGGCTCAAAATCCCAGCTATAGTTTTGAAGGGAACTGAAGAGGAGGTAAACTTCACCTCCTCCTCCTAGAGATTCAAAATAGTTTTACCTGGTTAGTGGCTCTACTTCAGGCAATGAATCAAGACAAAAGGGAAATGATTCAAAAGTTGAGCGAACTGGGACTCTATTAATGTGCCAGGTAAGGTAATCTGTGTTTGTATCGGACACCTATAATTTATGTAGATCCACACACATTTTTTTCAGATGCTGCACAAATTGGGAAATGTGTGTTGTCGAACCATATGTATTTGTATGTGTTCAATACACTGTATAATTGACTCAATTATCCATGTGGGGATTATTCACTTTTAATTTGCAATCTGGCTTCTTTCAGTTAGGATGTTTCAGGGCTGCTCTAGGAATGCCAACTAATGTAAATAATAATTTAAGTAAAACATAATTGGGTACGAAAATTAAATCCAATCTTTTCTCAGCTCCTGAAGATTCTACAGCTGAAATGTAACGCTAATTCATCCACTATCTTTTCATTCTCCAATGCCATTTTACTACCAAGGATTTTATTGCTTTCCATAGATTATTGCAATAGCTCCCTATCTGGCTTTCCTGCTTACCTCTTTCCCATCCAATAATCATTCTGCTTACAGTAATCTTCAACAAACAAACAAACACAGTTCTCACAAAAATTTCTTTGCTTGAAAACATTTAATGGCTCCCCATTTCTCACCAGACTAAATGTACATGCCACAACCTATCATTCAAGGCTTCTTCATGCCACCTGTCCCAGGAAGTTTTTCTGATCCAACCTCGGATGCCTTATCACTGTTCCCAGCTCTGAATCCCCTTAATGCACTACATGTTTTTCTCTAAGTGAGACAAAGGTATTCCTGAACCCGCGTTGTCTCTCTATTCTCCTGAGATGTCCTTAATCTCAGTTTCTGTGGCGATTCATCTCCTCTACTCCGCAGTACCTAGCTCAGTGCCCGACCACAAAGAAAGGCACAACGAACATTTGCCCATTTACCTGCTGGCAAACCTCAAGAGCAGGAATTTTGGTCTTTTGTATTCCGAGTGTCTAGCACAGCGCCTGGCACACAGTAGGTGCTCAAAGAACACTACTGAACGAATAAGAGTACAAAGAGCCCAGGCTCCGCGTGGGGGCACTGCAGAGCTCCAGGGATGTAGATACAGGAAGGGCTGGTGGCGCAGGGCACAGGGTGGAGCTGGCCCTGGGCTCCTTCGGGGAGCGCGTTCCACCGCCTGCCCATTTGCAGCTCAGGCCAGACACCGCGGACACTGCTTAAACTTTTTATTCCAAAAAAAAGTATGTGTATATGTACGTACGCGTAAATGTATATGTTTATACACACACACTACCTACATAATACATAAAAATAGCCACACCATATCCAGGTATGCGTATATATATAAAATAGGCAAATATGTACATATAAATAAATTAATATATGTACAGCCTTAACTCGGAACGGCGGGAGTGGCGGGGAGGACGACGGGGACGCCGCTTCGCCCCCCAGGATCGCAGGACCGGAGCGGCGCGGCCCCTGCGTGGCTTGAGCCTTCCGGCTTGCCGTCCGCCGCTGCCGCCGCCATTGGTTGGACTCCAGGCAGCTGATCCTGGCGGCGGGGCCAGGGAGCTTCGAGGATGGCGGCGTCCGCGGCGCTGATTCTGCGGGAGAGCCCCAGGTAGCCCCGGCTGAGCACGGGGGCAGCGCGGACAGGGCAGGCGTAAGGATGCTGCTGCTGTCTGTCGCCGAGGCGCGGGTGGGGGGCCGGGGCGGAGGGGCAGGTGCGGGGCCGCGGGTGTCCGGAGGGGCGGGCGCGGGGCTGGCGGAGTCGCAGTGCGGGCCCCGCGGGATTGCGCGAGACTGCGGGTGCCTCCACCTGCATGGTAGTTCACCTGCGTGGACTTACAGTGGGCCTGGGCAGCTGAGGTCAGTACGACGGTGTGTGGTCAGTGTCACCGTTCCCCGAGGCTGTATCGCAGGTACCCAAGCCAGCCTGGAGTAACACTGAAATCACGTGGAAAGGTATTCCGTTTCCGTTTTCAGTTCTCTTTCAGACCTCCTGATTATGAGAAAGTCTCCCATTGGTCCCGGATGGTTTTTAATACTTAACACGCGTTAATATACCTTTTCAATCAAGATAGACTAGGCCTCAGGCCAGGAGTTTTGGTTTGTAACAGTATCTAGCCAGAATTTAGTAACATTGCTTTTGTTTTCATTTTATTTCTATTGAGTTCATTTGTTTATTTAGTTCATTTCTATTTATGGTAGGTAAGTAAGGTCGGCTGTCTATGGTGGTGAGGTAGTTATGTTTTAAAATAAAATTATTTAAGTAAAAGTGACTCCATTTAATGAAAAATAATAGTGCAGGTGGTGTGTGGATGCAGAAAAGTGCGGAAGTATACAGGCAAATAATTGAGGCTGGAGAATAACTTTGTGTCTAGTTTGGACAGGAGTCTTTTTGAAGAAGAGAGTTGTCATTTTGAAGTTTTTCCTTTTTTGATTACTTGAGTTCTGACAGCCAGTTCCTTTTCTCACACCAATGTCCTGGGTAACACATCACATCAGTAAACCATATTCAACGTGGTGCAGTAGAATTGTTCTTATCACATAATTTAAGTTGATTATTACAATTGAAACAGGGTTTTAAAACAGCTGTGTACTTAGTGACCCCAAATGATATTGTATGTAGTTTTTCTTTTTTTAATTCCATTACCTGCCATGCAGCAGTCTTTTCTTTCTATTTTTGGTGTAATTGCCAATTCCCTTCTCCCACTCTTCTCAAAGTTCTGTTTTGAGTTAAGTGGATACATAAACTTTCACTCCTAAATTAATACCATTCCCCACAGAGTGCAAGCTTCTCCTAGTCGTTTGCCTTGCCCAGAAGAAAGAGAAAATTTGCCAGATAGACCTTTTCAACAGATATACTTTTGGGGGTATCTTTTGGAAACATCCTGCCTTTGCTGGCCATCATCTGTTTTTCTTTATTTTACTCAGACTTACCTTGTAGCAAGCAGAGTTGTCGAAATGAAAACTTACAGACAGCTGTACTTACAGTAACTACAGTACCACTTGGGGAAAACTCATTTTAAAACTTTGTTTTATGAATTTATTTAGCATGAAAAAAGCAGTGTCGCTGATAAATGAAATAGATATAGGAAGATTTCCACGATTGCTCACCCGAATTCTTCAAAAACTTCACCTGAAGGTTTGTATGTTTGCACTTCTATAGATTATAATATATTCTTGTGATTCCACTGCAACTCTAGGTTTCTACTTGAAGTACCTTTTGCGAGGTATTGTTCTCCAGCAGGTCCTCAGGAACACCGGGTCTCTAGAAAATTAGATAATATCCCACGGTCAAAAGTTTGGGAACTTCTGTCTTCATTCAAATTAATTTTTTTAAATCATGGAACTTTTCAGAGTATATTTTATGGTATTGTTAATAGTAAATATTTAAGCGTGAATGTTGTGTGCAAAATTTTCCAAATGTGTTTGACCAGGGAACTGTTTTATCATGGTATTTATTTTGGAACCAAGGCTCTGTGGAACACGCTTTGGGACAATTCTGATGTCATGATTTCATTCTTTATCTTAAAAATAACTCTGTAGTTTTGCTATCAACCAATATGTAATTTTTCATTTAATCTTTCTCTTCCACTTTTATTTTAAGGGTGTGGTTATCTTGGATATATTGTTGCTTAGTAATTCATTACTTGGTTAACTTGCTAACATTACTTAGTTAACTTCTTTACCAGGTTAATAAAATTTAATTCCATTCAACATGTGTTTAAGGAGTGCCCATTAACTGCTCTGCCTGGTGCAAAGTATCACCATTAAATGAGAACCCAGACTCTTACCTCTTCTTTTTCCTGGCCAGAGACCAGTCCCAAAGCCCTGCCCTTTCTCCCTCTGAAGTATCTCTCAAATCCAAGTTCTCTTCGTAATCTGAGTTCAGAGCCTTATTATTTCTCCCTTGGACTACAACAGTTACCTTCAAACTGGTACCGCTGTCTATAGTCTTCTCCCTTCTTATCACTTCTTCATGGTGCTGTTGCATTTATCTTTCCAAATATTTTTTTCCTAAAAAAAAAAAAAAAAGTTGATCATATCTTTAGTGTTCAAAGCCATCAATGACTTTCCATTGCTCATGGGAAAAAGTTCATATTCCTTAACATTGTATTATAATGATGTTACAATATAGGTACGGTCTGTGTTTTCCCCACTTTGCAAGTGTTTCAGCTACCCTGGATGCTCTTTTACTGGAACGTACTGTGAACTTTTTCGACGTGGTGTCTGTGTAATATACTCTTTCCCTTCCCTGAAATATCTTCCCTTCTTTAGTGAATAAACTATTCATCTTTCAAGGATTTGACAGTCCTACTCTCAGCAGCTCATCCTCTCTTCTTTGCTTCTAAAACACTTGGTTCATCCTCACCTCACTTTAATACTACATCATAAGTATTTGTTTCATGATTACAGGGTCTTTCTCTGACCTTGAATACTTTAAGTTTTAAGTATCATGTCTTACTCATCTTTATATTTCCCACACTTGATACATTGATAGTTATGCAGTTGGCACTCAATAGCTATTCTTAGAGTTCATTCTTTTCCTTGCCATGGGAAACACAAAATGAATATAGGTTCTCTGAATTCCTGCCTATAAGGAATTTGTGATGTAGAAGGAGAAGCAGGAGGAACAACCACAGTCACAATAGCAGCTACATTGTGTGGTGTTTGCTATTCACAGTTCCATTACCCCCTCTGTGACCGGTGCTGTTCTAATGGCTTTGTGGTATTAACTCATCTGATGCTCACAGCAGCACCCTTAGGAAGTAAGAACTGTTGTCATCCTTATTTTATCCATGAAGAACCTGAGATAGAGACCAGTGAAGTAATTTGCCCAAGGTCACACAGCTAGCTAGTAAGGCAGTCTGGTTCCAGAATCCATCCCTCTGACCCATTACAGTAAAGCTCAGGAAAGAGTGTGAAACGGTATATAAATCAGTCCCAAAGTGAATGATGCAGGCAGTTGATACAGAGTTCCGATTGTCTGAGTTGGTGGCTGCCTTCTTTTTTATTTTATTTATTTTATTGTATTTTTCAGTTGAAGTATCGTTGATTTACAGTGTTGTGGGTGGCTGCCTTCTTAAACACACACAAAGTGATACGGAACACAAAACACTTATATACAACTTTTATTCTTCATACTGAGGGAGGATGGAACATCTGCAGGAAACTCGTGACCCTCTGGAGTTTGTCTTTGACCCTCTGGAGTTGAGAAAACATTAATATCTATCTTAGAGTAACTGAATGGCCAAAGCATTCCACAGAGGTGTTTGAATGCTGTGCCTTCAGAGGTGGGATGTGGAGGTGAGAAGGTGTGGTTGTTGAGAGCTGAAGCAGCTGAGGACAGAAACATCTGTATTTGATTACTTGCCTGCAGAAAGTCAGGAGAGAAAGTCAGGAAAGGGGCAACCCATCCCCACTCCCCCAACCTGCCCGGACAGTTTTAGGGAATGTTCTTCCAGAGGGACTCCAGTTGTGATAAGGGCTCTTACCAAAGAGTTGGCAGCGACATCTCAGATCTGCCAGCTTTCTTTTATGTACTCTTGGTCTGTCAGGTTGGCCTTTGCCTTGGGACAAGCAGAGTCCTGAGAGCGGTGAAACTGCATGCAGGGAAGTTGGTGAAGAGGTTTAGGGATTTGGTTGCTATTCTTAATGTTATCAGCTTGACACTTTGATTTTACCAAGTTTGATCTTGGTAAAATGGGATTGTGGGCAGAGGGTATCTGTTTTTGTCCAGACTGGTTCCTTGAAATCTCTAGTAGAAATAAACATGGGGAAAATAAGCTTAGGTATAGAATATGGGCACGCCTAAGTATGGGTCTGAGCATCTATTCCTGAGCAATCGTGGCATATAGGAATACTTGGGAATTTGGGTGGTTTGTTACCAATGTGTGGAGGGTGCTGGTGGCCTTTAATGCCCAGGAACTTTGTTTTTTTTAACTTTTTATATTATATTGGAGTATAGTTGGTTAACAACATTGTGTTAGTTTCATATGTACAGCAGAGTGATTCAGTTATACGTATATACGGATCTATTGTTTTTCAAATTCTTTTCCCATTTAGGTTGTTACATAATATTGAGCAGAGTTCCCTGTGCTGTACAGTAGGCCCTTGTTCATTACCCATTTTAAGTATAGGAGTGTGTACGTGTCAATCCCAATCTCCCTAACTATCCCTTCCCCCCTGGTAACCATAAGTTCATTTTCTAAGTCTGTGAGTCTGTTTATGTTTTGTAAATAAGTTCATTTATATCTTTTTTTAGATTCTGCATATAAGCGATATCATGTGATATTTGTCTTTTTCTGTCTGACTTACTTTACTCAGTTTGACAATCTCTAGGTCCATCCATGTTGCTGCAAATGGCATTATTTCATTCTTTTTAATGGCTGAGTAATATTCCATTGTATATGTGTACCTTTAAATGTCTTGCAGTGAGTAGGACAGTCCTGTACGAAGAATTGTCTCATCCTGCATGCTAATAGAGTCTGCCTTGGGAAACACTGAAGGAGATCAGAGTAACTTCCTTATCTGTGAACTTAAAAACAAACATTTGTGGCCTCTACATTTTTAAAATAGCTGTCACAACTCATGCAATTAAAAAAAAAAACCTCATATACCTTGCTCCAGAGACTCTTAGGCCCTCCCACAAAGCCCATTGATGTTACTATGTTATATGTCTAGTTCTGCAAGATGAGGTGTCTGGATTTCTGGCCATGGCCGACTAGCAACAGCAAACTGGGGGGCGAAGGCGCTCCTGTGATGGGGCATGTAGGCAGTTTCAAGAATCAACTGCTGGGTATAGATTGAAGTGGAAGAATTATGAAAATCAGACACAAGAAATACAAAAGCAAAGAAATCTGGGGGTTTTTTCTGAAGTGAATAATCATCAGTGTATCTTAGCAGTTCTTTAGGAAACTAACTGCAGCACGGAACTTGGATGCTCGTAATTATGATCTGACTTATTGCAAGAATCTAGTGTAATCCAATATACTTCGTTTACAGAAGTCTAGAATGGGTGCCGTACATTTCAGAAAGATTGCTTTTAAAAGTTTAAAATAAAAGTTCTTTTATTTGATAGATTGACTTGCGGGTACCACCATATTTCCTCATTATGACAGATAGAGAAGTCTCATTATATTAATATAAAGGACAGTCACAGATGTAAACCCCAGCATACAGAAATGCCTGAGGATTTTGTTGTTGTTGTTGTTACAGTGTATGGAGGGTGTTGCTTTCATTTAATGCCCTGGGACTTTAAATGTCCTAACGATGTGCAGCACAGTCCTGTTCAAAGAAGAATTGGCCTCACCTATGTGGACAAAAAAAGAAAAGAGTAGCTTATCTCTGAAAATGCATTTATTTTGTACTTAATATAAGCTGGAGGGCTTCTTACAACTTAGTTTATTAGGTTAAAGTGATATATACATACATTTTAAATGATGGCATATGCAGACTACTAGGACCATGTGTTCTTCCATTGTGGTGTTGGTGTGTGTGTATGCCTGTGTATGTGAGTCAGAGCTTGGATTCTGGACCACAGGCCTCTCTTGTCTCTAAAGCCGTGCTCTGAGTTTTTAAAACCTAATTGCCTTCATAATTATTTAGATAGTATACTGTCTTCATAGAATAGAAGATCCGTATAACTTTCTGAGGAATGTGACCTGATTTCAACTATATGTGGAATTAAGATGAGTTCACTCATCGTGCATGTTAAGAAAATAAATTCTTCAAAAAAAGAAAAGGTTGGAAGAATGGATTTTTTGATTTGTTCTTTTTTTGTGCCCTTAAAGTTCAAAATAGAGTGCTTAAGTGAAGTGTTTCAGTTACATTTTAAATTTCACAAATAGTTTATGAGGAAGTTTTTGTTTTAAGACATTTAAACAACATGGACGAACTGAAACGCCCCCCTTGGCTAACTCTTGCCCCTTCCTCCATCTTGATTCTCTCCTGTGTGAGTTATCTATTGCTGAATTGCAAATTTCCCCCAAATTTAGCAGATTAAACCAACAATAAGCATTTATCGTCTCTCACCCTTCCTGTAAGCAGGAATTTGGCTTGGCTGGGTGGTCCTGGCTTGGGGTTCTCATGAAACTGCTCTCAGGTGTTGGTTGGGGCAGCTGGTACCTGAAGCTTTGACTGGGGTAGAGGATTTCCGCTAACGTGGCTACATGGTGGCACCAGTTAGTTCCTTGTCACATGGGCGTTTGCTCCTGACACGGAAGTTGTCTTCTTCCAGAATGAGTGGTCCAAGAGAGGGAGGTGCTGTCCTTTTCATGACCTAGGCTTGGATATCACATACCTTCCCTTTTACTATGTTCTTCTGGTTAGAAGTAAGTCAGTAAGTCTGGCTCATATTCAGGGGAGATGAAAGTAGGCTCCATCTTTTGAACAGAGGAGTGTTAAAAGAATTTGCAGTTATGATAAAACCACCACACCTCCCTAGAAGGAGTCTTTGTTGTCGCTTTGGTTTTCATCTTTCCAGGTCTTTTTTTCAAGTATTAATAAATACAGATGTGCAAACATATGTGCACGCAGATATAAATAGAAATTTTTGGTTTTTATATAAATGCGTTCATAAGTGGCATTATACTGTTTACCTTTTTCACTTATCACTTGTATCAAAGATCTTTCCATGTCAAGTCATACAGCAGTTATTCTTTTTAAATACTGTTTTTCCTTTTTGCCTGTGTATATATGTCTATGGCATATGCTTTTTAAATATATAGAAAAAATTAACATCCATTTTCCATTTAAAATTTAAGTTTTGGGCTTCCCTGGTGGCACAGTGATTGAGGGTCCGCCTGCCAATGCAGGGGACACGGGTTCGTGCCCTGGTCCGGGAAGATCCCACATGCCGCGGAGCGGCTGGGCCCGTGAGCCATGGCCGCTGAGCCTGCGGGTCCGGAGCCTGTGCTCCTCAACGGGAGAGGCCACAACAGTGAGAGGCCTGCGTACCACAAAAAAACCCAAAAAATTTGTTTCTTGGACACTTGCTCTCTAATTTTATAAACATGGGCCTTAAATTTCTCCCACTGAGAGGGTAAAAACGAATATATCTCCTTTACTTTCTCTTCAACACCCAAGTATGTGTGGGTTACTTTTGGTACCTAGGAAGAAGTTAACCTGCTTCTGTCTGGAAGCAAATAGAGTGACTTACATTTAATATTGATCTACCCAGGGTCGTTGCTGGAGCAAGATATTGACTATGGATTTGGAACTTTTTTTCATGGCTGTATTTTATTCTCCATTTGTTGTTCTGCTCACATATTTTAAGCGCCACCTTATTTTAAGGGTGCACGTTTCATGTACCAGTGGATGGGGGGCGATACATGTTCCCTTGTCCCCCTTCACTCCAAACCACTTTATTAATATGATGTCCTTGAAGATCTTGAGAATGTCCCTTTTCTTGCTCTTTTTAAAAATGTCTTGGGACTTCCCTGGCGGTCCAGTGGTCAAGAATCTGCCTTCCAATGCAGGGGAAGTGGGTTTGATCCCTGGTCGGGGAGCTAAGCTCCCACATGCCTCGTGGCCAAAAAACCAAAACATAAAGCAGAAGCAGTATTGTAACAGATTCAATAAAGACTTTAAAAATGGTCCACATCAAAAAAAAAAAATCTTAAAAAAAAGTCTCATTTTCTTGTACATATTGAGGACACTGAAGTTTATTTTTCTACATGCTCAATCACTATTTTTATTTTGTCAAAATATCTCATTTGGTGTATATTTAAAGGAATCAGATTGACAAACTTGGAAGTTAAATTGTACATATCCATTGAATTTAATGCAACATGTGGTTCATTGATTGTGCATGAGTAATACTGTTATTCTCTTCCTCATATTGATAAAGTCTGGTACTGTAGGTCATTATTTCAAGAAGGTGTATGGTAATCACAGAAATTCTGGAACTTTAAAATCAAAACATTGTTCTTGAGGTAAGTGATTGGCATTTTGGCCAAATTGCGTTCATGCTTTTCTCAGTCATAAAACAGGTAGTAGATACTGGGAGTTCTGGTGACTAGCCTCCCCAAACCAAAAATATGCCAGCTTAGAGTTCTAATGCTGCTTCACTTGAGCAATTGTAAAGTTGTACCTCATCCTAAGCTGTTAAGGCATGGACTTCTGAAACTTCTCCATGTAGCTGTTGGGGAGAGGCAGCAGCAGGGAAAGTTGTTTTTGGTATGTGTGGATAAAGTATTTTTATTTGAAAGCAGTTCTAATAGTGTATATTTTTCATACTTGAAAAACCAGTCTTTAGATCAAGGAGATTATTTTGGAAATGAAAGAAAGGAGAGTAGCCAGAACTTATACTCAGATGGCTAACTTCTTTCTTTCATATATTGCTTATAAAAGTAATGTGTGTAATGTGTAAGTTTTAGAAAATATTAAAATTATCAAAAAGACTTAATTTCTTGCTTTATATATGCTCTTACAATAATCCATACTTTGGCAAAACTCATTAAAAAGGGAAGTTATTGGAACAATTATTTGTTTTTAATTTGTCTTTCTAACTAGACGATAGTACTCCTGAGGACATAAACTATCTATGTAGCACATAATAAGTACTCAGTAAATATATATATATATATGTGTGTGTGTGTGTATATATATATATATTTACATATATATATTTTTATATTTATATATATATATATATATATATATATTTTTGTACTTCTGCAGTATCAGTTGTGATTTCTCCTCTTCCATTTCTTATTTTATTTGGGTCTTCTCTCTTTTCTTCTTAGTGAGCCTGGCCAGAGGTTTGTCAATTTTGTTTACCCTTTCAAAGAATCAGCTCTTGGTTTTATTGATTTTTTTTCTATTGTTTTTTTCATCTCTATTTTATTTATTTCCTCTCTGACCTTTATTAGCTCCTTCTTCTGAATTTAAGTTTTGTTTTACTTTTTCTAATTCTTTTAGGTGGTGGGTTAGATTGTTTGAGATTTTTTTTGTTTCTTAAAGCCTGTACCACTGTAAATTTCCCTTTAAGAATTGCTTTTGCTGCATCCCATAACCCATTGACTTTTAATAAAATAATCCTAAGGGTTAAACTAGTTGCCACCTCTCTATCTGATGGGAATCCTGGTGCTAGGTAATGGAGGATGTAGATAAAGGTTCCCAAGGTTAACGGTTTTTATCTGTTTAATGCTTCCAGGGTAGGCTCCCTCTTATTAAATGCCTTCAGGGGCTTAGGGCTAGGTAAGGTCATATACTGGCAGAGGTTTTGGGGTGAGTTGGGGGGAGGAAAGAGCTACCAAAGGAAAGGAGCCCCCGGTATTTTCTGCCTTAAAATGCTGTTCTCTTAGATGGAGATTTTGCTCTGGGCTCTTAGAAGAGTTGCTGGGGCCCATTATAATTGGACAGTATTATTACAGAGAAGGTGTCCCCCCCCCAATGTTTTTTAAATTTTCTTTCTCAATTTTTAGTTTATACTGGAATATAGTTGATTATAATGTTGTGAGTAAAGATGGAGATTACTATTAATTATTGTTAACATTTTGGGGTTTTACCTTGTAGTATTGTTTTTTCTAAATGTCCATTTTTAAAAAAAAATTTTTTTATACAGCAGGTTCTTTTTAGTTATCCATTTTATACATATTAGTGTATATGTTAAATGTCCATCGTTTATGTTATTTACCATTATTTTCCACCTCCTATACATCATAGAATTGAAAATACTGGGTTTTTTTAATGAAATTTATTTGGCAAGAGCCAGGTAATGAACTGTACTATGATTTTAAGATATTGAAATTTAGAGACACATCAGTTTCTTTCTAGGCTGGATTTACTTTCTTTCTTTCAAGTTCTCATTGTCATATGAATAAATGAATCTTCTGTTGAGTATCTGAGTTTTGAATACCTGAGTGTATGCTAATAGATTGCTTTCTGTGTTGTAGGCTGAGAATAGTTTCAGTGAAGAAGAGGAAGAAAAACTTCAAGCTGCATTTTCTCTGGAGAGACAAGATCTTCACCTAGTTCTTGAAACAATATCTTTTATTTTAGAACAGGTATTTTTATTGCCCCAAATTCCCTAACCATGGTTTGTTTACTACATGTTTGCATTGCTGTGATATCTATAACATTTTATCTTATTTTTCTCAAGTATACAGATGGAAGCTGTGAACATGTTTTATCAAAAAATTTTGATGTAGTAAAAAAATTTTGAATGTGTGATTATTTTTCCATGGTATTGCGTTCTACTAAAACAGTCTTAGTGTTGAGCCGCGTGAGTAAAGTATTTGACAGTACGAATCAAGACTTCGTTGACTTGAGACAGTTAAAAAAGATTCAAATTTATTGTTACTTGGTATAATAATTTGGAAAAAAAATTTGGAAAAATGAACACATTTTATTTAAGAAATTTAATAAATGATTTTGGAGGATCTATTTGACTAGGTTGATAAAACATTTAGAAAAGAAATATTTGTCGAAGGACCTTTTGTCATACTATTTCTTCCTACTGAGCTGTTCTTCTGCATCCCTTCTTTACATCTAAATTCAGTTCATTGTTCAAGTTCATTGTTCTGTTAAAATCACATCTCCTCCCACTGCAGCCTTGACCCCTTATATTTGCAGTCCTCCCCTTATTTGGATTCCTTTTATGCTTGGCTCATCATGGTAGAGCACATTGTTAGTCTTTTCATTATTTCATGTATGTCAGTTGTGTCTCCTTCACTAGGTTTTGAATTTGTATGGGGCCAGGATCACATTTTCTGTGCATCTTATGTAAATGTAGCACATTGCTGGGCTAAAAATAATTTTTTTTTAACATCTTTATTGGAGTGTAATGGCTTTACAATGTTGGGTTAGTTTCTGCTGTATAACAAAGTGAATCAGCTATACGTATACATACATCCCCCTCCCTCTTGCGTCTCCTTCCCACCCTCCCTATCCCACCCCTCTAGGTGGTCACAAAGCACGGAGCTGATCTCCCTGTGCTATGCAGCTGCTTCCCACTAGCTATTTTACACTTGGTAGTGTATATATGTCAATGTTACTCTCTCACTTCGTCCCAGCTTACCCTTCCCCCTCCCCGTGTCCTTAAGTCCATTCTCTGTGTCTGCATCTTTATTCCTGTCCTGCCCCTAGGTTCATTAGAACCTTTTTTTTTAGATTCCATATATATGGGTTAGCATACAGTATTTGTTTTTCTCTTTTTGACTTACTTCACTCTGTATGACAGACTCTAGGTCCATCCACCTCACTACAAATGACTCAATTTTGTTTCTTTTTATAGCTGAGTAATATTCTGTTGTATATATGTGCCACATCTTCTTTATCCATTCATTGGTCAATGGACACTTAGGTTGCTTCCATGTCCTGGCTGTTGTAAATAGTGCTGCAATGAACATTGTGGTACATGACTCTTTTTGAATTATGGTTTTCTTAGGGTATATGCCCAGTAGTGGGATTGCTGGGTCATATGGTTCTATTTTTAGTTTTTTAAGGAACCGCCATACTGTTCTCCGTAGTGTCTATAAAAATAGATTCTTAATAAATTCCTGTTGTTTGATTAAGTAGAATACTTGTGAAGTAAAAGTTTATTTCACAATAAACAATACTGTAGCTTTCTGGGCATTCTAGTGAATAGATACCGTTAGGAGGACAAGCTGCTAGGCACCTACTACATGCAGCCTTATACAGGTTACAGATCATAAAGTTGATTATGGTTCTTATCCTTGGTGAACCTTCAGTAGAAGAAAAGGATAACTGAATAGGGCAGAGCAGCCTGGGGTTTATGAGGAAGTTTTTTCAGAATAATGTAAAAAACAACAGGTATCACCGTAAAAAAGTTTTCAGTTTTTTATCATATATTACCTAGGAAGTTGGTAGATGAACGTGGTTTTGAGAAAGTGTTTCTTGGAAAAATTTTGATAGTTGGGAAACAAAACCACTGTGTACTTATTTGAAATAATGAAATGAAATAAGGAAATGAACTTTTAATTAGGATACCATTTACATAGCCAAAGCAAAGAAGTTTTTCTCTTAAGTGGATTTAGTATTACTTAAACCACAGGCAAAAATGAAGCAGTTTAGCTTGAATAATTTAGGCCATTTAATTCTGAATCTTCCAGCCCTTGGTTGAGTATATTATTATTTGTAAAATAAAAAAATTTCTGCAGCAGAAATATGAAATTTTTAAAATTTAAATCATTTAAAATAATGTTGTATTTGATTACAGTTCAAGGTCTCTGTATGAACAGTAGGGATATATATAATTTTTTTTTCCTCTTTAATAGGCAGTATATTACAACGTGAAGCCAGCAGCTTTGCAGCAGCAGTTAGAGAACATTCATCTTAGACAAGACAAAGCAGAAGCATTTGTCAGTGCTTGGTCTTCTATGGGTCAAGAAACAATTGAAAAATTCAGGCAGAGGATTCTTGCACCCCACAAGGTATAGTATATACTACTCAAAAGATATTTTTCAATGTGTATGTATGGCATAAATTATTATATCTGAAAAGTTCCGCTCTCCTCTTTCTATTTTCTGGACATATTTGTGATTGGTGTTATTTTGCATTTTCACCAGCATTATATTAGCGTTCCAGTAGTTCCAAATCCTTGTCAGCTCTTGGTATTGTCAGTTGTCTGTATTAAAGCTATTCTTTTAGGTTTTGTAATGATATCTTGTGTTTTGAATTTATATTTCCCTAATAACAGATTATGATGATTATCTTTTTATGTAGTTACTTGCCATCCATATGTCTCCTTTTGTGAAGTGTCTGTTCAGATCTTTTGTCTAACTGTATTTCCACACTGTGACAGATAATTATAGTAATATAAATATAAAGGACAATTACAAGTGTAAATCCCAGCATACAGAAATGCATGGGTTTTGTTTTTGTTCTTGTGTTTTTGGTTGTTACAATTTGTAGAAGGTGTTTGTTTTCTTTCTGTTGAGTTTTGTGAATCTTTTGAGTCCTTTGTCAGATATATGATTTGCAGATATTTTCTCTTAGTCTGTAGCTTTCCTTTTTAGTTTCTAACAGTGTCTTTTGCAAAGTAAAACCTTTAAAATCTGATCAAGTTTGATTTATCATTTTTTTCTTTTATTGATACTGCCTTTGGTTTTGTATCTTAACCTAAGTTTTTTTTTTGTAGTTGTTGTAAATGGTACTGGTTTTAAAATTTTGGTTTCTAGTTGTTTACTGCTAGTATATAGAAACACAATTGATTTTTATATATTGATATTGTATTCAAGACCTTGGTAAACTCACAAATTAGTTATAGCAGTTTTTTTGGTGGTTTTCCTTGTGATTTTCTTTGTAGAAAGTCAGATTGTTCATGCATATAGAGATAGTTTTATTTCTTCCTTTTCAGTTTGTTCACCTTTTGTTTTTCCTGCCTTTCTGTACTGACTAGGACTTATAATATGATGTTGAATAAGATTGGTAAGTTTGAACATCATGCTTTGTTCCCAGTTTTAGAGAGGAAGCATTCAGTCTCTCATCATTAAGTAAGATGCTGGGGACTTCCCTGGTAGTCCAGTGGTTAAGACTCCTCGCTTCCACGGCAGGGGAACAGGTTCAATCCCTGGTCAGGGAAGTAAGATCCTGCATGCTGGGTGGTATGGCAAAAAAAATTAAAAAGAGAGTAGGATGGTGGTTACCAGGGACTGGGGCTGGGGTAGGGAAATGGAGGCAATGTTGTTCAAAGAATACAAATTTCCAGTTATAAGATGAATAAATTCTGGGGATCTAATGTATAAAGTAGAAACAAAAAGATGCTAGGTATGGGTTTTTAGAAAATGCCCCGGTATTGTTTTCATTTCTCTCTTTTTCTTTTAAACTGTACATTCTAAGAGCTCTCAAGTGTCCTCCACATCACAGTTTCATTTTTCATTTTAATTTCTGCTTTTTCCTGTACCCTGTACAGATTTTGTTTTCCATTTTTTATCCCTAAAATTTTTTTAACCATTGCCATTAAAAAAAAAATCTCTACTTGTCTTTGAATATTTGCCTATTTTTTGTATTTATATAATTTTCTTCTGTTTTTTTTCTTGCATTTATATAAGTACAGTATACTTGTATAGTTAAAAATATTTCTTTTTTCACCTCTGATAGTAAGTCATTTTTTATTGTTTTCTGGCTGATAGTTTGTTGCTTTTTTAAAAGTAATATTTCTGGGGCTTCCCTGGTAGCGCAGTGGTTAAGAGTCTGCCTGCCAATGCAGGGGACCTGAGTTCAAGCCCTGGTCTGGGAAGATCCCACATGCCGCAGAGCAGCTAGGCCCGTGTACCACAACTACTGAGCCTGCGAGCCACAACTACTGAGCCTACATGCCACAACTACTGAAGCCTGTGTGCCTAGAATCCGTGCTCCGCAACAAGAGAAGCCACTGCAATGAGAAGCCCATGCACCACAACGAAGAGTAGTCCCCACTTGCCACAACTAGAGAAAGCCCACGCGTCGTGGTGAGGACCCAACGCAGCCAAAAATAAAATAAATAAAAAAAATTTTTTTAAAAAGTAATATTTCTTCCTTATGTTGTATTACATTAACTTCTGTTTAAGAAGTAGTTTGATCAGTTGTTATATAAAATATGCAAAAAAGTAGTTGGATATGATTAATTGTTCCCTATGACACTGGTCCCTTGAGAATGTAGGAAATTATCTTTTGCCAATACAGAGTATATGAGAGGGTAGCTAATACATTTTTTAATACCTTAAATGCTAATTAAGATCATATAATAATATCAAACATTTCTTATGTTTACAGTGGACCAAAAACTCTACTCAGTGCATTATATCTTGTAAGATCCATTAATAGTTCTAGTTTATATTTAAAATTAAACTGAGGATTAGAGAGATTAAATAATTGGTCCATGGTCACGCAGCTAAATAAGTGGTAGAGTTGGGATTTAACAAAGTAGTTACACTCCTAAGCCACTGTGCTCTACTACCACCTAAATGTTAGCAGCAAAATTTTTCTGTGTCAGGCTTTATGCAGGGTAGTTTACATAGTTTGTGTGTGTATATGTGTGTTTTATATCTTTGAAAAAGAAATAAAACTTTCGAAAGTGTACCTTTACCGTGTTAACCCAAGTGGTCCATGGTGAAGGTGAGGTGGGAATCAGATTGGGCTCTCTCTCTTTTTTTTTTTAAATTTTATTTATTTATTTTTGGCTGCATTGGGTCTTCGTTGCTACGTGCAGGCTTTCTCTAGTTGTGGTGAGCGGGGGCTACTCTTTGTTGCGGTGCGTGGGCTTCTCATTGCGGTGGCTTCTTGTTGCAGAGCACAGGATCTAGGTGCATGGGCTTCAGTAGTTGTGGCATGCAGGCTCAGTAGTTGTGGCACACAGGCTCTAGAGCGCAGGCTCAGTAGTTGTGGCACATGGACTTTAGTTGCTCCGTGGCATGTGGGATCTTCCCAGACCAGGGCTCAAACCTGTGTCCCCTGCATTGGCAGGCGGATTCTCAACCGCTGCACCACCAGGGAAGTCCGAGATTGGTCTCTCTCTTAATTGAGCCTTTTATGTCATGGTACCTCTGACAACTATAATGTTATCTTCCTTTTTGCCCTGTTGACTGTTAAGATATGGTGACTAAAATAGCTGTGGATGAAAATAGATCATGTCATTTAAATTGTAACAGAAATATATGGCAGTGATTTATTATATAATGAACAAAAGTTGTATTTGCAAAGACTGTTTTATAGTCATTTAGAGGTTAACATAAACTGTGTGGTGCTTGCAGTGGAACATCTGTGTAATTCTGAATTCAAAGAGAGTCAGATTCAGTTAAATAAGTTAAAAAATCAAAAGGAACTTATTTTTAATTCAGTTTTTAAAAACACCTCTTTTCATCTTCTGTTATTTAAATCTAATAAGTGAGAGGCAGATTGAAAATTGATTGGATAGCTTTTTACAGGATGTGATTGAAGGGATTTAAAAATTTTATCCTGTCTCACTTTTTTTTTTTTTTTTATCTTAACCTCTTTGGACACTGAAATGTTACCACTGCTTATTAGAATTGGTAGTCTTCCCTCTTTTATCAGTGTTGACTATGTTAGCAGTGTCCTTCTAACAGGATTTTCTGTTTGATTTTTGTTAAAATGCCTGTGTGGTTACAACATTTATTAAATTATGAATACCCTTTCAGACAGAACTTGAATACTATGTTTAATTTTACTCCTAAAATTCTGGTTAGAGTTCCTTTATGTATATTCCTGCTATACAAAATGTAAAAACTTATATGTTAAATATTACTGACATATTGATACATCTCTTTTTTTCTGAGACCTTAAGGAAAAGAATTGTGTTTTTTTATATGATATTTTTTGTAAGATATTTGAAGTTCACCCTATTCCTCAGTAACAGATATGATTATGAGAAATATACATAAGGCATATTTTTAGCACTCTGAATAGCCTGCTCTTTAAAGGCTACTGATTCCTGTACTGATTCCTTTTCTTAAAATGTACTTGTATGTTTGTTAGGAAAATTTTAAAGATAAATTTGACAGTTGTATTTGTTTTGAATGCTCAAAATGTGTGTATTGTGATTGCGTCCTGTTAAGAGTGTTCTTAATTTTACCAGTTACATAGCAAATTTATTATTTCATTATGTAGTGAAAATTCATCATGTCTCATATGTTCTTGAGAAACCTGCATTTAAAAATGGATGGCTAGGGCTTCCCTGGTGGCGCAGTGGTTGAGAGTCTGCCTGCCGATGCAGGGGACACGGGTTAGTGCCCCGGTCTGGGAAGATCCCACATGCCGCGGAGCGGCTGGGCCCGTGAGCCATGGCCGCAGAGCCTGCGTGTCTGGAGCCTGTGCTCCGCAACGGGAGAGGCCACAACAGTGAGAGGCCCACGTACCGCAAAAAAAAAAAAAAAAAAGGATGGCTAACGTTCTTAAGATAATAATGTTCCTGAACAGTCTTTTAAAAAAATTCTCTTTAAGCCATTATAGTAAGATTTACTTTATTGTTAAGTGTAACAACTAATTGTTTGCTTCATTAATTGTTAAATACCTGTCTTTTATATGTAATATAAGATATTTAGATTTGACATTTTTAAAACTTAGTGTATTCTTTTATTATTTTCTTTTATATTCTTATTTCATTTCTTTTGGAATTCTAAGGATGGATGAATGGCTTTATTAAAAAGAGAACAGAAAAAACATACTTCATATAGCTAAATCTAAATACGTAACTATGAATACATATCTGAGTGCTTTTTCAAGATTTAAACGCTTCTTAACATTATCATCTGCATTTATAGGAAAGGTATTTTGTTATAATTATATCCATATACAAGTGAAATTTCTGCCTCATTTGTTGCGTTAGTTGTTGGCATGTTAAGAATGAAGTGAAAGCCATGGTTTTTCCATATGCTGGAATTGACTGAATGTAAATGTTTGTGAGATTTAAATGCTGCTATATTCATTTACTGTTTTTTTAGTGAAATATAATCTACCTGCAGAAAATGCAGAGATTTTAAGTGTGTTCAGTTTGATGAATTTCAGAAATTATATATACCCTTTTAATCATTCTCCTTAACAAAATAGAGAAAATTTTCATCACCTGGAAAATGCCCAGTTTTAATTCCCTCCACCTTCATACTCAAATTTCCATCACTGTAAGTTGTTTTTTTTCTGTTCGTAGAGTTAATATAAATGAACTCAAATAAGTGTCTGTCTACCGTCTCTCAACATAATGTTTTTTTGGATGCATTCATGTTGTTACTTGTATCAGCAGTTCTTTTGTTGCTGAGTAATATTTCCTTGTAGGAAAATAACACAGTTTGTTTATCTGTAGTCCTCTTGATAGACTTTTGGGTTGTTTCCAGTTTCTGGCTATTAGGAATAAGACTGCTCTTTGACATTTGTGTACAAGTCTTTTTGTGGACATATGTTTTTATTTCCCTTGAGTAAATGTCTAGCAATGGGGTTGCTGACCCCTTAAGCCAAATCTGAGGCTTTGTATTTGAGTTTTAGCCAGTCCATGCTGCACGGATTGGGAAAAAGTCATATAAATGTAAAGAGTCATATAATTGTGAATCTGTCACCTTGTGTGGATCCCTTCCCTTTAACTTCTTTCTGCTTTTAGTCATTCTCCAATGCCTTCAAATCACTGTTTTTAAAATATTTTCTTTAGAAGTTATACTTTTTTTTTTTTTTTTTTTTTTTTTGGTGGTACGTGGGCCTCTCACTGCTGTGGCCTCTCCCGTTGCGGAGCACAGGCTCCGGATGCACAGGCTCAGCGGCCATCGCTCACGGGCACAGCTGCTCCACGGCATGTGGGATCTTCCCGGACCGGGACACGAACCTGCGTCCCCTGCATTGGCAGGCGGACTCTCAACCACTGCGCCACCAGGGAAGCCCTAGAAGTTATACTTTTTATTTGCAAGGGAAGTTGATGTGATATAAACTCCTTCCTACCATTATCAGATTAGGAACTCTAAAAGTGCTTCTTTTAAATTGTAAGTCTTATTCTGTCTTTGCTCTGCTCCAGATCCACCAAGTCTTTCCGTGTTGTTTACAATGGAAGTCAAAGTTCTTAAAATTGCCTTTAAGACCCTACATGATCAGTAACCCCTTTTGGTCCACTATCTTGTTGACCTCCACCTGGCTCACTTTGGAGAATTCTGTTCTCTTTACCTCAGAAACTCTTGGATGTTCATGTGGTTGGCTTCCTATCTTTTTCAGCTCTTTGCGCAAATATCACACTTATCAGTGAGCCTTGCTGTAATCATCATAGTGAAAAGTGCTTCCACCTCTATGGTACATTCTTACTTCGTTTTTTTCTATAATACTCATTATTCTTATCTGACCTTCTATATATTCTACGTGTTCATTTTTTTAAATTGTCTCTACTACTAAACTATAAACTCCACAAGGGCAGGAATTTTTGTCTGTTTTGTTCACTACTGTATTTTCACTACTTTAAATGGCCCTTGGTAGATAGTGGGTTCTCAAAAAATAGTTGTTGATTAAATAAATGCACAATATTCCTGCTTTACTAATTGTGCTACTTTGAGGTTCAGTTTATAGGGTTTTCTTATAAAGAGGGATATTTGTGTTTATTGGTGTTAGAAAAGTAAAGAGAGGAGGGTATGGATTATATTTTGTATTTCCTAGTGTTCTTTTGTGCTTTCATTTTGGTTGTACTTTAAGCCTTTTGTGGTTCATTTATTTCATGACTCTTGAGTTTTGCTGGAATACTAGATTCAGTCATTTACATTTTTCCTCTTTAAAAGTGGGAATATGTATAATAAGAATTGCTTTAGCTTGAAATGGAAATTCTCCAGGGGAAAAAAGGTGATGTCATTAGCTGTTGATGCAGCAATCAATTTAAAGAACTTTAGATCTAAGAGACCCTTAATCAGTCTAATTTGAAGTAGAAATGTATTCTCTGCTTTATAAATAATTGACTAAAACCAGACCATTAACAAATTAAATTAAGATTTTACTAATGCCAAAGAACTGTGCTGTTAGCAAAATTACTCTTATGTCATAGTAGTCAAAGATGTGCACTGGCTAAATAGAATTGATGTACTTTTTCAGAGTGTTGTCAACTGTGAGAGCATTAGCTGAATGACATTTCGGTGTCAGTAAACTTGTACTATGGTCTTCATATATTCATGGTATGCAGAGGTGGCAAGCAGTCTGAATGATGATTCATTGATGTTTTCCCTCATCACTTTATAACTTGGATAGGAAGACCAATTAGGTATTTTGGCCAAGTCTGTGGGTCAAGGAGTATAATTTTAAGTTTCATGCCACCCTAGCAATGACACTAGGTTGACTTTTGTGGCATCTAAACTTGAGGGTATAGGTTAGAGAGTATCCCTAAGTTGTGATATTTGTAATAAAGCATTTATACCTCTTGTAATGTGGATACTGTATTGCATAATAGTCATCTCTGAGATCCTGACCTTGTCTTCATATACTTAAAGATGTCACAGTATAGAATTCTTTCTCTGGGAGGCAAGTAGTAGTGTGGCTTGTTCCTTTGAGGCTTACTGCCTCCTGTTCTTGCCCATGACTAGAGGATGGCAAAGAGATTGAAGATGTTCTCTCATCGCACCTATACATTCCTCTGTTACGGCCTTTAATATATTGTATCTTTTAAAAAATAGCATTATTAAATTATAATTTACATAGTGTAATCTGTATCCTTTTAATTGCACTATTTGGTGAATTTTGATAGCATTATTTCTGTGAGATCATGGTCATAATTAAAATACAGAGCATTTTCATCGTGCTAAAAAGTTTCCTCATGCCCCCTGGCAGTTCTTTCCTCCCTAAACCCTGGCTGCAGGAAACCACTGATCTGCTTTGTGTCACTATAGATTGTGTTTAGTAGGATTTTATATAAATGGAATTATACACATGTACTTTCCTCTGGCTTCTTACACTGAGTATGATTTTGAGGTTCATCTGTGTTGTTGTATCAATGTATCAATGTATCAATGGTTGTATCAATGTATCAATGTTGTATCAATGTATCAATGGTTTGCTCCTTTTCATTGTGGGTTGGTATTCTTTTTTATTGCAGGGTGGTGTTCTGTCATACGGATGTGTCATAGTTTATCCATTCACTTGTTGATGGATAATGGGGCTCTTTCCAGCTTTGGGCTATTTTGAATAAATCTGTTAACATTCATGTACACATCTTTTTAAGGACATATATTTTTATTTCTCTTGAGTAATTTCTTAGGGGTGGATTGACTGGGTTGTAGGGTCAGTGTATATTTAACTATATGAGAAGCTGCCAAACAGTTTTCCAAAGTGGTTGTACTATTTTACACTCCAACCAGCAGTTTCTTCATGTCCTGGCCAACACTTGGTGCTGCCATTCTTTAAAGTTTTAGCCATTCTAATGGGTATAAGGATGTTGAACATAAGGATTTTGAATATCTTTTTATGTGTTTGTTGGCCATTTGTTTATCTTCTTTTGTGAATTATCTGTTCCAATCTTTGCCCTTTTTATATAGATTTCTTTTTTTTAATTTATTTTTCTTCTAACATCTTTATTGGAGTATAATTGCTTTACAGTGGGGTAGATTTCATTTTCTTACTTTGGTAAGAATTATTTATATAGTTTGGATACAAGTCCTTTGTCAGGTATATGTATTGTGAATATTTTATTAGTCCGTGGCTTGCCTTTTTATTAATGGTGACTTTTGAAGAACAGAATTTTTTATTTTGATGAAGTCTAGTTTATAATTTTTTTCTTTTGTGGTTCATACTTTTATGGCTCTCTTTAAAATCTTTGCCTATCCTAAGATCACAAAGATTTCCTTTTATGTTTTCTTCTAGAAGTTTGATGGTTTTAGCAGTTACATTTAGGTCTGTGATCCATTTTGAGTTCATTTTTGTGTTTGGTGTTAGGTAGAGGTTGTTTTTTATTTTGTTTCCATGTAGATATCTAGTTGTTCCAGCATCATTTACCTTGGTACCTTCGTTAGAAGTCAATTGATGGGTCTTTATGTCTATCCTTTGCCAATGCCACATTGTCTTTATTGCTGTAGTTTTATATTCTTCAAGTTAGGTAATATAGCTCCTCCAACTCTTTAAAAAAATTGGTTTGACACTTTTAGGTCATTTGCCTTTCCATTTAAATTTTAGAATCAGCTTGTCAGTTTCTATTAAAAAATTCCTGCTGGGGAATTAATTAGATTGTCCTAAATTCTATAGATCATTTCTGGAAGAACTGACATCTTAATAATATTGAATCTTTAAATTCATGAGCATGGTATATCTCTCCATTTATTGATATCTTCTTTAATTTATTCCAGTAATGTTTGTAGTTTTTCCAGTGACCAGGATTTGCACAAATTTTGTTATTCTTATGCTATAGACTGAATGTTTGTGTCTCTTCAAGATTTGAATGTTGAAACCTCACCCCCATGGTGATGATATTAGGAGGTAGGACCTTTAGGGGGTGATTAGGTAATAAGGAAAGAACCCTAATGAATGGGATTAGTACCCTTATAAAGAGGCCCTAGAGAACTCCCTTGCCTCCTTCTGCCATGTGAGGATACAAGAAGTCTGCAGCCTGGAAGAGGGCCCTCGCTCAACCTTGCTGTCACCCTTATCTCAGACTTCCAATCTCCACAACTGTGAGAGATAAATGTTGTTATTACTAAGCTATGCAGTCTGTGGTATTTTGTTTTAGTGGCCTGAACAGACTAAGACTGTGTATTTGCATGATTTTGGTTGCCACTAAAAATGGAATTGCATTTTTGACATTTTCCAATTGTTTCTTTCTAGTATATTGAAAACTATTGATGTTTCATATTAACCTTTTGCCATAACTTTCTTAAAACTGGCCATTAGTTTTAGTAGCTTTTTTGCAGTTACTTAGGATTTTCTACATATGTGTTATATCAAAATTACTTTTGTGTATGTTTGTCTTCATCACTAGACTTGGAGCTTTTGGAACAGAGATTGTAAGTTTATTGATTTTTATGTCCCCAGCATCTATGACGGTACAAAAGTCAGGTCTGTGCTCTTCTGGTTTTTCTCCTTTCTGCCTGCTTCTTTTAGACAGTCATATTTGCTACTTTCTTCTCATTTCTACAACCTCTAAATTTTGTATTGTGCCAGGAGTCAGTCCCTGATCCTCTTCTCTTTTCTTTTGTACTTCCCTGGCAATCACATCTAGGCTTCTGGGTTTAAAAACTATTTTCTAATAAAACATTTTTTCTCTAGCCTACTTGATAGTTTCATTGGATATAGAATAGGCATCTCAAGCTTAACATTAAAAAAGTAAACTGATCTTTGGATCATTCCTCTTGAAACTGTTCCTGTAGTTTTCTCATCTCAGTTAATGGTAAACTTGTTTTTGTTTGTTTGTTTTTTCATTTGCATAGGCCAGTCTTTATATCATTGTGCCATTATTATTTAAAAATGGATAGAAGACTAGGATGAAAGTCTGATTCTACTGATAAGTGTAAGTTTCATCAGCATACAATTTGTGGTATTTACATAAAGATGGGAATCATTAGTGTCCTGAAAGCAACAGGCTTTTTCTCAAATTATATGCTTGTAAGTTAAGGCTGATATCTATTGTATATAATAGTTAAGAAAACCACGTATATAAAATGCCAGAAATTGAAGATTTTTCTTAATGCCAAGGTATTATTTGTTTTTAGCCATTTAGAACTGGAATTTATTATTTTTTGAGTTTTAGATATTCCTCTAGTTAGGACAAAAGTAGGGAACCACTTGCATTCCTTCTGTTAAATTACTTGGTAATTTAATCACCATTTATAATTTTATTATATTTGCAGATTTGTTCTAAGTCCCAAACAAATAGATTTTTTAGAATCTGATTTTATAAATAGGGCACTGCCAGCTTAAAAATGGGGAATAAAATTTGGCATCTCCCGGAGGGCCTCCAAATGACAGCCTGTTTAAATTTTTGCTGATTTGATTAATGAACCTATTTGAGCAGATTATAAATGCCTTCTTCATTTCTTCTACAGCATTTTCTTTCCAAAGGAAAAAGGTGAAAATTTGAGGTATAATCATCAGTGCCTTTATTGTTCACTGGTATATAGAATGTTTCCAATGAAATGTACTCCTAAATTGGTGCTGTCATCTTGTGTCCTTAGGCAAACTCCTTAGATACATATATTACTTGAGAAAATAGATCTCTATACATTATGGAAATAGTGGAAACTTCTCTATTTTAGACAAATGTAAAATTACTCTGAATCTATTATTTTAAAGATTTCATTATATACATATACACATGCCATAATTGAGGGATCATAAGTATGACCTCTTATACATTCATGAATTGATTTTCCCAGCAGGTATTCCTTTCTTGGTGATACAGGGTTATAATGAGAAATGCTTCTAAAAGCTAACCTTATTAAGCAGATTACATTGAATTGAAAAATGCCCTTCTCCCCTGTATGAAAGATTTAGAAAAAGTTCTTAATATCATGCTTTATTCTATATGTATAATTTTAGAAAACAAAGAATAAGCCAACTAGAATTTTTTTAAGTTGGGAATTTTCTATAATTAATCAGTAGATTATATACGAAGAAATCATTGAAGTCAAGAGAAATGGTCAAGGAAATTATAGAGCAAGTGTTTAGCTAAGCCTTAAAAACAGGTAGGTTCATGCTCTTCTTGTATTAAATGTTTAGTTAACTTCCTAAGTTTTATATTTCATAGGCGTAAATAGTAATGTATAGTTTGTGTAATAAGCCATATATATACAGAATTTCTGCTTATAGTATTTGCCAGTTATAAAATGAATGATGGATTATAGCGACAAAATATAGGTACTGTTTTCTCTTTTAGCAGTTACAGTTCTACTTTGTGTTTTCATGACATTATAATAAATAATAATTGTTTCATGAATATCCATACACATAATTCCTAAAACTCATTCAGTATTTCTGAGCAGTATTTTTTCTAACTATAGATAGATAGCTTGACCTATTAGTGGCTTAGTAGGTAATGAAATCAATTTGGAGGGTTTTGAATTAGTATTTTATTATTTTTTTTAATTTTTAAATTGTTTAAATTTTTATTTTATTTTATTTTTTAAAGTATTTATTTGGCTGCACTGGGTCTTAGTTGCGGCATGTGAGATCTTTTATTTGCAGCATGTGAACTCTTAGTTGTAGCATGTGGAATCTAGTTCCCTGACCAGGGATCGAACCGGGGCCCCCTGAATTGGGAGCGCAGAATCTTAGCCACTGGACCACTGGGGGAGTCCCTGAATTAGTATTTTAAAAGTGAAACATAGTAGAGATTCTGTATTACTGCTCTGGGTAAAAATTGTTTTGTGACACTTTTGTATATGTACATCAGTTTGCAACATAAAAAAGTGTTTCTTACTATGTGATATGATCCAAGCAGAGGCTACTATTTGAGAGATCCAGTAGTTAAAGTGTGGTGATTAACTTTACATTTTCCTTTTCATTTTAAAAGAGTTAATATTATTGTAATTTTGACTAATTTTGCGTATGCTTGGAACTGTGGTTTACAAAGCAATTACGAGAATTTAAGCTTATGCTGAGTTTTTTTATGTGGAAGTTAGAGGGAGAATGAAGTCCTTATATTTTGAACTGACATGTTAGTGACATTGTCAGGTAATAAGTAATGTAAATGAGATGCCTAAGAACTATCATGTAAACAGTTTTGGCATGGGTTGGAAAACATTAAAAATATTAGTGGCTCATTTTCCTTGTGTTTCATGTTATTTTGATGACATTTAAACAAGATGTTGATTAAGGTATAAACACCCTCAGATTTAAATTTGAATATGAGATATCAAAACAAATTATATTAAAATGGTTCCTGGTATTTTAATGTACAAATGCCTCATATACACTGTACAGAATTTTCTTTTAAATAGAAGCAAATGTAGTTTAGCTAACTTAAGTCAAAATTCTGTGCTAGATTTTGTTTCCTGTGTAATTAAATATTGATGACTATCATATTTGTTTCTTAGGAGTCTCAGAGGAATAATTAAATAGTATACTGTAAGATTTTCACCTTGGCAAAGGGCCTTTGTTTTATTCATATTTGTATTACCAGTGCCTATTATAGACCCAGAAAATAATATATGTTCTAAGCAGTTTAAGGAATTCCTTCTTTCTTCAGCTTTTCTTTGTCTTTAGGACATTGATGTTTTTCAAGTGTACCTTCCACTTGTTTTATGTGTTTCTCTGTTTTTTTCTGTCGTTTCTTCATGATCAAATTTAGTTTTGATTTTTGGCTAGAAAGTTATGTAAATGATGTTGTGGTCTTCACAGGATATCATTTCTAGAGGCACCTGCTGTCCATTTGCTACTTTTTGGTGATGTTAATTTTGATCTCTTGATTAAAATGTTGCTTTTTTTTCAACTGCGTAATTATTTTCTTCTTTTGCAACTAAAAAGGAATTGTGGGCAGAAACTTTGTGACCGTTCATTTCAAATCAAACTTTCTCCACTTAAATTTAGTATCCATGGATGATTTTTACTTGAATCAATTTCTGTAACTTTTTTTTAAATTTCTGTAACTTTTGATTTTGATATAATTTCAAACAGAGAAAAGTGGGAATAATAACATAAGGAATCTTCATATACTCTTTACTCCTATGCACCAGTTGTTTACATTTTACATATTTAATCTCTAGAATGGGGATAATAAGAGTACCTATCTCAAGTAGTGTTGCTGTTGTCTCCTAGTTTCACTGTAAATATTTTGTTAGTTTTGTTTTTCTTACTATTCTGTGAAACTGCAAAGTATTTTTAAAAATAATTCTAGTTATCCTTTATTCCTTCTTCATTTAAGTTTTCTAAATACTGATCTTTTTCTGTGAAATTTTATGAGTGGGTGTGTGTATGTGCATATACCTACATATGAGTTTAGCAATTTTTTGTTTTTGCTTTTAAAATTACTCTTTCATGGGGGCATGGGACAAATTTTTTTTTTTTTTTTTTTTTGCTGTACGCAGGCCTCTCACTGTTGTGGCCTCTCCTGTTGCGGAGCACAGGCTCCCGACGCGCAGGCTCAGCGGCCATGGCTCACGGGCCTAGCCGCTCCGCAGCATGTGGGATCTTCCCGGACCGGGGCACGAACCTGTATCCCCTGCATCGGCAGGCAGACTCTCAACCACTGTGCCACCAGGGAAGCCCGGGACAAATATTTTTAAATCACAAAATCAATAGAAAAGGCTCTAGAATTTAAGAACATCAACCAACGAACTCTTTTTAGTTATGATGGTTTTAAAAATTTACCTTTCCTTGTATTTTTTGATTTGTTTCAATTCAGCAGATAGATATAGAGTGTCAACTCTATTTAAAACATACTAGTAAAAAAAGATACTGTAGGAAAAATTAGGCGACCCAAATGCCTTATATTTATAATGCTTTGCAGTTTCCAAAGCAATTTGAATATGCATTTTCTTATTTGTTATTATCAGTAACTCAGAAAAGTAGATAATTCAGGTAGATTTATTTCCATTTTTTATGAGGAAATTGAGACCTTGAAAGATTGTGACTTAACTATCAGGGTCACCTAGCTAGTGAGTGACAGTGTAAGCATGAACTAAAGCATAAGCTTTAAGTTCAGTGATCTCAATTCTCCCATTCTACCTCTGTGCAGTGACTGAGCATACATTAATTTATGCAAAGGCCTGACCATAGTGGGACCATATTTTAATTTATTCACTTAATATTTATCTTTGTCATTTATCTTAAGTGCTTAAAGGACAGGGATAGGATTAGTTAAATGAGATCAAAACAGTGTCTTACAGGTCCATACAAATACCTAGAGGGTGCTTTTCAATTAAGATGGTGATGTGTATCAAAATACTTGGATATATGAGAGTAGTTATGACATGTTCTTTCCTGTTATATTGGAGGGTCTATTGCATGGGACTGTTGAAAAAGTAGTGGGCTGCTATTAGAGACTATGTTACTACTGTAATCAGTGTTAAAGATCAGTACATTATGGATCCTTAACATGTACCATTAAATTGATTTTTTTACTTGTGGTATTATGGATTATGTCTCTGCAACATCTTCCCCCTTTTTACCCATAAACTCTAAAAGGTTCAGTGCCAGAAAGTACAGAATTGTATCTTTATTTTCTCATCACATCCTCTCTCGAATAGATAATACTTTCATTGCTCTCTTTCCAATTTGGCTTTGAGTCACTGCTGTGATTCTAGCTGTTGAACAGTCTTTCAAGTTAGCAATTAGTATTCCGGTTAAGTAAAAATTGTTGTGAGGCTGCCATTCTTACCAGTGTAGCTAAGGTAGTTTTACTAAATCAATTACTAGAGTCATGTTGTCAGAGGTATATGACAATTACATGTCACAAAACTTCCCTAAATATTGATACTTAGATTTATTGGAAATTAGATTTAAAACTTCATAGTTTTGAGGTTGGAGAAACCAATAATCTGTCTTGTTCAGTAAAGCCACATTTATGCTGCTTAATATTTTGAAACTTAAGCTGTTTTAGTGTGTCTTTACTGTTTTTGCCTTCCTGATTCAATTTTGCTGTTGTTAATTAATAAATTCAAAGGAAGTATTCTAATTAGTTTCTGTCATAACTGGGAACCATAGTAAGTTAGAATACTTTGGAAAGCATGATAACACCTGCTCACTAGTAGATATCAATTCTTTGCCTGGCTCTATTCCAGTCTCACTAACTGTGTCTAAATGTGTGAACCTCTTACCATCTGGGCACTTCAATTTCCCTTTAAAAAAAAAAAGTTCTACCGTGTTCTACTTACTGCAAAGAGTTTTGAAAGATAATAGGAGGTCATTAAAGTACTTATCACCAGTATATGCTATTTACTGGTTAAAATTTATAACTATTTAAAAACCATTGGCTTTAAAATATACTGTTTTTTGTTTTTGTTTTTTTGGCTGCACCGCATGGCTTGTGGGATCCTAGTTCCGTGACCAGGGAGGGATCAAATCCTGGCCCTCGGCAGTGAGAGCGCAGAGTCCTAACTACTGGATGGCCAGGGAATTCCCTAAAATATACTGTTTTAAAATAGTAATTTACTATTTAAAAACCATTGACTCCTTTAGTGTAGTTCATCGCTTAGTCTCAGAACTTTTATTTTTAGAACAGAGTGTATTTAAAGGCCAGTTTTACTGTTGAATTTGACAGGCATGGCACGTGGCCAATCTAATGAGCCCAAAGGGAGAATGTACAGAGTGTGCAGGTTAAAGGAGCCCTGGAACTGACTTTCCACAGAGTCCAGGCTATCCATGTTCATTCCTGCTGATTGGAGATTTGCTTAAAGTTGACTGTTTTCTTCCTTCTGTACCATCTGATTCCAATCTGTGCTTGTCTTTTGTAGCTGGAGACGGTTGGATGGCAGCTTAACCTTCAGATGGCTCACTCTGCCCAAGCAAAACTAAAATCTCCTCAAGCTGTGTTACAGCTAGGAGTGAGCAATGAGGATTCGAAGGTAAGAAAGGGTATCCCATTGAAAGGATGTATTTTGTTTACTAGGTCTTGTACTTTATTGTTAGCAAGGTCTTTGTTCTTTGAATTGAAGGTTTACACATAATTTAATTAAAATGAAAGATTAACAAAATGACAGATCTTTGTGACAAGTTTTGATGTCAGATTTACATATCACTTTGTTATTTATTTGAAAAAACAGGTTGTCTTACAAGGTACTTTTCTTGCAAGAATATGTTATAATGTCTTTTAAATTCTGCAATGGAAAAAATTGGTAGTGGTCATATAAAATTATGATTTTAATGTTTTAGATAATTGTGAATGTTTCTGGGTGTTTTGTGTTTTAAGCTGCATACATATGGCAGAGGGAATAATGTTGTCCAGCCAATGCCTGAAATATGAAGGTGACCTGAGTTCTGTTTGTGTATGTATAGTATGTCTGTGTGTGTGTTTAAATCTCAGATATTACAAAATAGAATTTTGGATTAGTTTTAAACTGCATGGTGATTTTTTTCTTTAGTATTAATTTAAGAAAACCTGAACATGTTATCAAAGGTAAAAGAGTTGCTATGGACAATATACTACAGCATATTGAGAAATGTGTGTTTCAGTTGTCATTGAATGCTATTTTTATATATTTTTTACTACAATTGAATATCTTAGAGCAGGAGGAGTGACTTTTTTTCCTTAAATAACTGAGACTGTCTCATTTTAAGACAAATGAAATAGAGGTGAGAGTGAGGTAGGAAGATCTGAAGAAGAAGAGGTTACTGTGGCTGTATGTGATCAGAGAATAGTGGAAGAAATGTTATTATTTATAATGGGCATTGAAGGATGTGTATATTATTACTTCTTTGTTAGCACTTTCACTGTTTATTATGTCTTGTACATTTCTGTCTTCCATAAGAACTGGCATCAGTGCCTAGCTCAGGTTACATGTCCACAGAATTTTAGGCAATTGAATTGGATCTTAACATGTATAATTTATTAATTTATTACAGTGTTTGCAAAGAATCATTGCATTTCACACATTTTGACCAGAAAAGAACATAAACTTAATGGTTAAGTGTCGAATTGACTGCTATATTATATATGCTCTGCAATTTAGTAGTGGTCTAACCTTGGGCAAGTTACTTAATCTTTATGAGTGTCAGTTTCTTCATCTGTAAAACAGGAATAATATATCTGTCTCACAGGGCTTTTATGAAGATCAGATACTCAGTGTATGTAAAGTACATGATGCTCTATAAATGCTGGCTGCTGCCATCTTCATCATCATCAATAAAAGTTTTCTTGGGCTAATGAATAAATAAATCTCTTTGTTTTAAACCAAAGCTGCCACTAACTTTATTTCTTGATGAAATTAACCTTTTCCCTTTTCTTTCATTCTTTCTTCCTTTAATTTTTGATCATATTTTTCATATGTATGCTTCTGAGAATAGAGGAGGGAAAGGATAGCCTGGAAAGTCCTTTATTTTTTTTTCTCTCCATGAACTAGGGAAGGCATTCCTTTAGCTTTAGGATAATAACCTGAAACTCACTGGTGTGGACTGAGACTCTTCCATGAGGGAAAACACACACCTATATACACACATACATATATGCGTTCTCCAGGTATACGTTCACTGCTTTATTTCTCGTGACTATCGTATGTTAAGTCTGAGTAGCTAAATGGAATTTATAGCTTGGAAGGATACAATTTTGACTCTATATTTGATATACTTTAAGCATCATAGCTTTGGCAGTGTTTAACTCTGGGATGCTTGAGTCCTCCCAGCTTCTTTATTGTGTCTTCAAAACATGTCTCTGTGTCAGTTATATCTTTAGGCAGTAGGAATGAATGAGTAATGCTTCAAGTAAAAGAGTCATGTTTTTAATTCATTCATATTATTCAGGAAATCTATACAGATGTGAGATCCAACTCATTTGAGATATAGGCTGGAGTACATTTGTATTTTTCTGTCTGTTGCTGTTTTAAAATTTTGAATGAACATTTGGTTACCCTTATGACTTGCAGAGCTAGAGAACCATTTTCCTTAACGGACACTTGGGAAGAGCAGCAGCACAGGAATGTAAAGGATATTTTCATCTCGTATGCAGACTTAAGTGACCCTCTTTCTCTGTGTTGCCTGTCTCCCCTGTGGCATTTTGTGGGTTTGGTCCCTACTTCTTATATATTGTAAACAACAGACGTATAGTGGAATGTACAACCACGGTCAACCTGGTTAAAAACAGGCCCTCTCCAAGGGACATGTGCCCTAGCTATAAAGGAACAGTTATCTACCATACCTCTGTTCCCCTCAGTGAACTGCTGCTGGGAAGCTTTACTTTTTCTCCATGTTTTTATGATCTGGTATTCTATTCTTTGTACTCTTGTTATATCTGATTCCTTGATGTTAATTTTTACATAACTTCTGTTATTAAGGACCACACACTGCTCTTCCCCCAAACATTTGCTCTGTTCTGAATGAGAATTAGGGAATTCTAGACAGGTTAGAGTATTAGGTAAAAGGAACATGAGTATGGAACATGTTTTAAAAACCAAATTTGTTAAAGGAAGGGAGAAATTTTATTAAAAGGAAGATTAAAAGTTATCGCTGGTTAGTTTATGATGCAGAGTATCATAAAGTACACAGTTGTCATGCTTAAGAAATTGACATTTGTTTAAAACAGGAAACAGGTAAAATTCTTTCAAATGTATGGGTTTTTTTTTCCATCAAATGTATGTTTTACAATGTAGTTATCCTGAAAGTACACATATATTAAAATAATTCTGAGAGGATTAGAGTCAGTGCAAATTGTAAGAGAATATTTTGATAGTATTTACAATACGTATGAGCTGCTGAACTGAAAACTTACAGTAATTCACTGAAAAGCATGGTTTCTAAGAATCTCTTTCTTCTCATTCCCTTCCAACATACACATGAAAAGTGTAGCCTGAGGTGAAGTTTTAATTGCTGTCACTTTAGATAACATTGTTGTACTGGCCTCCTTTCTGTTAGAACATTTCTGTCTGGAGGCTTTCCTGTTTTGCTACTAATTTTATCATGAAAACTGGATGATTCTAGCTTTTCCTATAGTATTTTGATAGATATTCTAGTTGTTTTCAGTTAATTTTCTTACTGTTTGCCTACTGCATTTAGCAAAGTAAGATTATTTTCCTGTTCCACACATACCTCAAAACAAGTTTTCTGAGTTTTTGGGCTTTTTTGTTTTTTTTGTTTTACTTCATTAGGGGGCAGTAGAGCTCTTTGCTTACCTAACCTCTGGCACTCACAGTGTTATTTGAAATAACATTCAAAATAATTTGTGAAGTCAGTAGTTGTGGGAAATGCTAAGTGTTTACATTTCTAATCTGTATATAACAATAGAGTTCTCTTGTTATCATCAACAAAATTAGTGCCTATTAATCAGATATATACAGAACAAATAAATAAAATCATCCTGATTTCAATATTTGCTAATTTGCATATGATCATTTGCCAAAATGAAATTTATTAAAAAGCCTTCTACACTGTTGATTTTTTTGGTTACATTCTGCCACCTGTATTAACTTCTTTATGAGAAAAGAGAATACAATAATCCCAAAGATAGTTGAATGGCTGTGTTAGGTTAGAGCATAACTGGTTCCAGACTAGTCATAGACAGTTGAAATTTCTTTATAGAGAATAGCAATTTTATATGTAACAGATTTGGTAATTTGGATGGCATCAACACTTTAACTGAATATCCTAAAAACGCTAAAATATTTGAATTTTACTACTAATCTTGCATTTTCCTCAGTTAATTTGCTGTTCAAGACAATCATATTTTGTAAATGCAGTGATTCTAAATTCTTTTTGTTCATCCTTTAAGAAAGAATCCTTGTGTTTCATTCTTTTTTTCTTCTTCTTTTGAAACAACTGAGATAAAGTCACCTTGACAAGAGAACTTTCTAAACATTTATCTAAGTGTTCCATTGGATTGTGCTCAGGTTGCAGAAGGGTAATTATGGTCTTGAGTGAACTTAGGACTTTTAATACCAATTTTTAAAATTAGAGGTCTTCATTCTTATTTTCAAAATGTATGACAAATTCTATTTAGATTGAGAAAAAGGGGGAAAAAAGCCTTTTTTTTTAATTGCTTACTCTATGTAGTTACGGTATTACCTCCTTTGATATTTAAAAAACATCTCTTCCAGGTATGAATTCTTATTATTATCTGTATTTTATAGATAGATGGAGAAATGGAAACATGTAGTGGTTAGTTTATTTTCCTAGGTTATTCCCAACTAATAAACAGAGCTAGGATTTGAAGTCAGGCAATTTTATTTCAGAGACCTATGCTATATTTATTGCTAGGATACTGTATCATTTTGCTTATTTAATAACTTAGCAGTTATCCTGTAATATGTGTATATGTTTCAAGGTGTCGAAAGCTTTTCTAAAATGCAATGATTGTTTTATTATTGTTTTTCATAAAACTACAATTACATGGATTCTAAATTTCCTTTTTGACTAAATTGAAACAATTTTACACTAAAGTCAATGAAAGACACATATATTCTTTTATGTGGTAAGTAAAGTTGTATGTTTTGATGTTGTCTCAGTTTAATAGACACTGCATTTATTAACAGACCTTATTGTAAGGGCTATATGACATCATTGATGTTGACGTGTCGTGAACAAAGAAATAGGGTATATCATTAAAAACACATCCTTAGCTGTATATATGACAGGTTTTTCAGTAAGAGAAAAACACACATATGCTGTTCAAATCATGAACTGTTTGTATTAGAAATTTAAAGTATTTTGATCTTCTTAAAGGTAATGTTTGTATTGACTGATTCGGAAGGACCTTCAGATTTTTCTGAGCTGCTTTGATGAACAGGTCTAAATTTTACAAATGTTGTATTTTTATTAATCTAATCTAGTGAATATGTTTCAGCATATTCTTTTGATAATTTAAATTTATTTTTCTGTGTTACAATATTTGTGTATATATTTATAATGGACATTTTGGAAAATATAGGGGAAAAAAGCCAATTAAAATCAAGTGTAATTCTAGTACCCACAGCATTGTTATGTTTTGTTATATGACCTTCCAGTCATTTTTTTCCTATACCTCTGTTATAAGTGATTTTTTAAAAAACAGTGATGTTTGCATTTGGTTTAAGAAAAAGAATTGAAGTTTTGTTATTACTGTTCAGTACTGTTATTACTGTTCAGTGGTATGAGAAGGTAGTCTCATTCATCAGTCAGAACTTTTTTTTTCGTTTTTGATAAATAGCAGTTATTCATTTTCTAAAGTATACTATCTTATGATCTGAAAAGACATTCTATAAAGTCTTGGGCTTTTTTACTCACTGATTTTGATCAGAAATTTATAAAGTTAGCTTTGTATAATGAGCAGGTCTGTGTCAAGATACTTTTATTTGTGTCATTTGGGATGGTTTTATTCAGGGTTTAGAATTTTAAGACAGGTCAGTGGTTTTTACTTTTGAAATGAAATGATTGATGAATATTGCTTGTCTTTTAAAGAAGATGTTTCTGGTTCTTTTTTTATTACCTAAGTTGTATACATTTATTTTGAAAATTTTATAGATATGGAAAGAAAAAGTCACAGATTTACCACCACTGTGCAGTCTCTTTTATTTCAGTGTTCATTCAATAGCTACTTTCTTTTTTTTTTAATAGCTACTTTCTTTTGAAAGTCTTCTTTGATTTTATATTCTGCTTTCTTCATTTAACTCTGTAACAGACCTTTTCCATATTCAGACTCATCACTAATATATTAAATGATTGACTGCATCACGTTTTGGCTATGACTTACTACAATTTGCTACCAGTTCCTCTGTTGTCAAATAATGAGTTTGCTTCCAGTATTTTCCTATTATATTGTGATAAACATCTTTGTGTATAAATGCATGGTAGGTGTTCAGTAAACACTTATTGAATGATGAATGAACAAATGAATGAATGAATAAAGCATCCTTGGAACTTATGGTTATTCTTCAGGAGTGTAATTACTGGGTGAAAGGGTGTAAACTAAAAAAAGGTCTTTACTATAGTTTGATAATTGGCTTTTCATAATCGTTTTAGGAACACACACACTCAAAGGTGGCATTCAAAGAATATAAGAGCTTCTGGAGAAAAGTGTAACATTACTATCTCAAAAGTAGGCTCTTTGATAACTAGTTAATTATTTTGGATAATTTTAGGAGACCAGTGAAAGGCCCTGGTATTTTTGTAAGATTATAGAGCCCTCTCATTTATAATTTCTTTATTCCTTTGGTATACACATTAAAGAAGCTTTTGTTGTATGTGTTTTATTTTATTATAGAACATGTAGAAGCAATCTCATAAAATATTCTAGCAGTTAGAGTAAATAGAAACAACCCTTATTTGGTAGACAATTGCCCATATACTTTGAAAAAAAAAGCCTGGTTCTTTGCAATCAAATTTATTTATTTAAGTAATCCTAAGGCTTTGTGACTCTAGTTTTCTGATTCTTAATTTTGTTTTGTATCCTTTTTCATTGTGATCAGTTTCTCAATGATAGTATCCTTTAAGGTGTCATGTGTTCTAAATGAGAGCAATACAAAGCTCTTTCCTTAATTTATTGTGGTTTCTTTTTTTTTAGTTTTGTGATCAGTATGACTTTCTTAAAGATCTTAGTATTCAAGTATATTGAAGTGTTCAAATAATACGTGTATAGCTCCTTGGTATCACAAAATGAACCCCCTTATATGCGTGTGAAGAGTATGTATGTATAAGTCTTTTTCTGTACTTTAGATTGCCTAATGGAAAGTCTGCATTTATCTATGGATAAGACTTTTAAGCTAGCAAAAATACTGTTTTAGACATTGTGTATTTTTGATGAGTAAAAACGAAATATTAATACACAGAGTGTGATGGAAGTTAGTATTCATGTGGAGAAAATGATAAAAACGACTTGGGAGGAGAAAATCTTTTAAAAAATACTCCATGTATTTCATAATTTAAAAAATCATCTTTTTACTAAAATTCTTTTCAAAAATTTTGTGAGGGCTTCCCTGGTGGCGCAGTGGTTGAGAGTCCGCCTGCCGATGCAGGGGACACGGGTTTGTGCCCCGATCCGGGAAGACCCCACATGCCGCGGAGCGGCTGCGCCCGTGAGCCATGGCCGCTGAGCCTGCGCGTCCGGAGCCTGGGCTCCGCAACGGGAGAGGCCATAACAGTGAGAGGCCTGCGTACCAGAAAAAAAAAAAAAAAAAAAATTGTGAAATTTCAAAGTAGGCAAACAGTATCACCCTCACTTGTCTTTCCTAGCTTCTGAACTTCTTTACTTTTTTGAAATCTGGAGGCAATTGATAATTGTAGAATTCCTCAAACATAATAGAATATGTTTAAAAGTACCTTTAAATTTTGTTTAATGTATTTTTATGGATTAGAAATGATAGTAATGTAAATGAGTGGCTTATGTACTTTGAAATAAAAGTGTTAACAGTGAATTAGACATCTGAACAAATAAAATTCAATAAATTAAAGTTCAATAAATTAAATAAGCAACAACTTTTAAAATAGCTCAAATTCAATTCAAGAAACATTTATTAAACCTTTACCATGCATGAGGTACTAGGCAAGGTATTTGTGATATAGGCAGGTTTTATTTTCAATCATGGAGCTTATGGTCTAAAAGGGAATGCATACATTAAGCCGGTAAATATATTTAAGTTTAGTGACTGTTACAAAAGGAAATACATGGAACTGTGGAAACTGACAGCAAGGAGTTGGAGACTGCAACAGGCAGGGGAGTTTCAGATGGAGGAAAGAACACATGAAAAAGGATAGGGGCTTATCTTCTGAGCATGTTGAGTATGAGGTAGCTGAGATATCCAGGTGGAGGAAAGAACACATGAAAAAGGATAGAGGCTTATCTTCTGAGCATGTTGAGTATGAGGTAGCTGAGATATCCAGGTGGAGATTGTTTGGATGGCAGTTGGTGAGGTGGGGAGTGGATTATAGACTAGAAATTGAGACTTGGAAATCATCGAGGTTTTGATTATCACTTCAGTTATGAGATGGAAGAGGTTAGTCACTTAGGGAGGAAGTGTAGAACCTGATGAACTCCCAAATTTAAAAGGCAAGTAGAGCTACAGGAGCTTATCACAGTGATTGGGAAAGGAGCAGCCAGCGACCAAAGCAAGAGAGTATTTTGTCGGGGGTGAATAATGTTACATGCTGTAAGAGGTAAAAGAGAGAAAAAAAAAAGATACTAATTTAACCCTCACAGCTGTGAATTAAGTACTAGTATTTTCCCTAGCTTGTAGATTAAGAAGACTAGTCTCAGTGGTTAAGTATCTTTCCCTAGATTGGATATTAGAAAGTAATATGGGCAAGATTTGAACCCAGGTCCACCTGCCACAATAGCCTGAACTTATAATCACTATATAGCAGTTTAAAAAAAAAATGAATTTAGTGTCATGGAGGTCACTGGTGATCGCTGTGTGGGGCAGGAGAAGGAGGTGTTTCGAGACAGAGGGCGGTATTGAATACTGTTGAGGGGCCAGGAAAGAGAAGAACAGACATACATATATGACTTGGATTTGGTTAGATGGACTTCTCTGATAACCTTGGTAATTGTGGTCTCAATCACAATTGAGAGGCAAAAGAATCCTGATTGGAGTAAATTGAGGAAAGAAAATGAGGCAAAAAAGTGAAAGCAACCACCTACGTAACTCCTTCAAGAAACAGAAACGGAATAGTCAATGTAGGGGAATGTGGATTCAGTGACTGGAGATACTAGAGGAGGTTTGTATGCCGATTCCACATCCATTGCGGAGAAATTGACGCTGCAGGACAGAGAGGGATACAAGTTCCATGAGAAAGTGAGACGTAAGAGGGCCAGAGCACAAATGAAAGGGTTGGACTTTGATGAGAGTGGGAACACATTATTTGTTGTAACAGAAAAAAGAAAGAGAATGGATTAGGTAGGTAGTTTGGGTGGTAGAAGAGGAAGCTGTGTCCGATTGCTTCTGTTTCTGAATGCAGTCATTAGTTGAGGTAGTGGGTAGGTGTAGAAGGTTTGGGAACAGGGGAGGAAGTATGAAACAGTTATTTTGGATATTGGGAAAATGAACAAACTAGTTATTTTAGGCTGTTTCACTGTTACTGGCCAGTGCTTATTGCCCACTTGAGATTTGTGACCATGAATTTGAAATGAGAACTGTTGAAATGGTGTACATTTTCTTTCATCCATTTTTAGTTGCTGTGATGCAACTGTGAAGTAGGTAGATAATTGGGTTTAATCAGCATTTCATCTTTGCCAGTGTATCAGGTGAAGGGAGAAAGGGACAAAGGATTGGCCTTGTGTACAAGGGAGTGATTTTAGTGATGGACCATAGATTCTAAATCAGATCAGTTGGAAAGTGAGGATATGGTGTATGTTGTGGGTGGCGTGATGGAGAGTGAGAATCTGGCTATAAAACTGGAACCCTAGCCGCAGGCTCCCTTGAGTCGTTTGTCATACAGAGGACCCTCAGACACATTAGTTCCAGGGTCACTTGGGAATTTTTTATTTGAATCTTCTCCCTTCCTCTCTTCTTCCCTCTCTTTCCACTTCTTCCTTTCTTTTTATAATCGAGCAAAAATGCAGTTTCTTTCAGCGTTATTCCATTTTATCTCAAGGAGTTCCAACCTATCCATCTTTAAAGGGCCATTTTATCCAAAGTTAAAATACTGCCACTTCCTTGGTAAGGGTAATATAATAATAACTCCAAAAATAACCCTTTTATAATTCTCAGCAGTAAAACAAATAGAATTATTATTCATATACAACTTTATTTATGGAATGAGCAAAGGCTGATGGAATTTTCCAGCCCAAAGAGATCTTACATGGATATGGCAATGGATTCTTAGATATAACATCAAAAGCACGAATGACAAAATAGATAAATTGGACTTCATCAGAATTAAAAACTTGTGCATCAAAGGACATTATGAAGAAAAAGAAAAAGTAACCTAAAGAATGAGAGAAAATGTTTGCAAATTCCTGGTAAGGAATTTCTGTCTAGAATATGTAAAGAGCTCCTACAACTCAACAGCAAAAAGGCAAACAGCTCAAATAAAAAATGGGTAAAGGACTTGCATAGACATTTCTCTAAAGAAGATATGAAAATGGCCAACATGCACATGAAAAGATACTCAACATCATTAATCACTAGGGAAATGCAAATCAAAACAAGAGTGATACCACTTCACACCCATTAGGATGGCTATAATTAAAAACAAAAAAAAGTAAAATAACAAGTGTTGGTGAGGATGTGTAGAAATTAGGACCCTCATATATCGCTGGTGGAAATGTAAAGTGGTTCAGCCACTATGGGAAATAGTTTGTCAGTTCCACAGAAATTCAAACATAGAGCTATTGAATGACTCAGCAGTTTCACTCCTAGATATATACCCAGAAGAAGTGAGAACAAGGACTCAAATATGTATATCTGCATGCATGTTTATAGCAGTACATAACAGTAGCCAAAAGGTGGAAACAACTCAAATGCCCATCAATGGATGAATGGATAAACAAATAGTAGTATACACATACAATGGAATATTATTGAGCCATAAACAGAAATGAAGTCCTGATACATGTTACAATGTATATGAACCTCAAAAATATTTTTCTTAGTAAAAGGAACCAGACACAAAAGGTCACATATTGTATGGTCTCATTTATATAAAATATCCAGGTTAGGCAGAACCAACAAGCAGGTTAGCAGTTATCAAGACCTGGGGGAAGGAAAGAATGGGGACTGACAGCTTAAAGGTTATTGGTTTCTTTCTGGGGTAGTGAAAACGTTCTGAAATTAGTGCACAGCATTGTGAATGTATTGGAAGCCACTGAATTGTATACTTTAAAAGGATTAAAATAGTACATTTTAGAGACAGAGAATGAGAGCGAGAGAGAGCGAGAAAGAGAGAGAGAGAGAGAGAGAGAAGGAGGATGAAGGAGACCAACTTAGGGAATATTTCAACCCTTTAAGTTTACTGAGAAAACTCAGGCCCAGTGAGGCTGAATGGTTTGTCAGTTGATTATTGGCATAGCCAGATGAGACCCTAGTCTGACGGAATGAAGGGGGTACACTGGATTTAAAGTGTAACAGTGAGATGACTTGAGTGTAAATTCTTAGACTGTGGGCAAGAATCTGAATCTTTCTGCAGCAAATTTCCCAGTTTGAAAATGTGGCTAGTAATACCTGTTTTCTAGGATTATTGATAGAATTAAATATCTGTGAAGTGCCTATTATCGATAGAATGACTCTCACATAGTAGGCACTTAATGTTAATTAAATTTGAATTTGCAGTGCCATAGTTCAACATTGTGTTAGGAACAGATTATTCTGGAAAATATTTTTAGGAGTATATTATTTTGGAAGATAGTTGAGTACTGACTTGATGGCTTGTATAGTAGTTTGCCCTTATTAAAAAAATTGTTCAGTGTTACAGTATTCTCCTTTGTAACCAGGCTGTTGGAATTCAGATTGAATTTTCTGTAACCATCATTTTTAACAAATCACTGTTCCTTTTCTCTTAATTAGTAGAAATGATTCCCAAATGAATATAGAGGAAGAATACCACTTCCTTAATTACTAATATTGCATTGTAGGCTACTTGAACTCCCTGTGGGGTTTTTTTTTCACCCACAGTGACCTTTCATAGAGTATGTACTCTGAAAGAACAAGTCCACAGGGGTAGTATGGCATTGTGCCACTTATAAATGTAATTTTCTATTATCTTAAACCATCTTTGTTTTTATATCGCTATTCTTGATTATAATACTTTGTATTCACTCTTTTAGCCACAAGGCTCAAAAATCTACAAATATTGAGTCTCAAAACACTCCAGTGAGGCAGGCATATTGCAATCATCCTTTTTAGTTAAGAGAGGAGGAGGAGGATATTATTTAATTGTTAATGTATAATAATAGAAGAAATAGTCTACCAAAAATCTGTTGCTAGTTTTACGATAGTCTTGTTTTTAAATGAGAAATCAAAAGTTCTTCTGCCTCATGTAAATGATGGCTCAGATTTTCATCCTCATTTTAATTTGGGTATTTTCTCTACTTTTCAACTGATTTTTATGTATATTGACTTCTTTTGACTCCGAAGTACAAGAAAATGTGAACATTGTAAGCATATACCTAAAGTAGCTTGAACGATTTAAATTTATCAAGCATTTTGCTGTAGACAGATAAGTAATTTATAGATTTATATATAAATTTATATTTAGATATAATTTATAGATTTCTTAGCTTTGAGAGTGGGTATTGTGTATTCGTTTATAAGTTAAATTATAGTCACCTCCTCAGGTATTTTAGGTTGGCATGGTAATGAGTAACAATAACACTGCTGCCATATAAGTGTATTTACACTTCTCTTTGATGGTACACATGTTATTTATGAATTAAGTACTACCTAATTCTATGTGTTTCAGCTGTCTGCTTCTAAAGAGTAGAGATATTTGGAGATGAGGGGATATTATATAGGACAAGAACAAGTTTAAAAATAAAAATAAGTTTAAAAATACAGTTTAAAATGCGGTCTAATTAATGGTAATTCCTAAAAAAAAGGTAAACATTTCTCATAAGGAAATTTTGTTTATTTAAGAAGTAAACCCACAAGTTGCCTTGGGTCAGTTCATATGGATTATGACCTATTTGGAGGCCGAGGGGACATCTAATTTCTTCATAATATTATATGAAATATGCAGGTGGCTGAGATACCTCATTGTCTCTTTCCTAAGTGCTGCCACTTTGTATTTTTCTGAATTCTAGTCAGCCTAGGTGGATGGAGCTCATTAAAGCTGAGTGTCTGGATAGCTGCAGTGCACAGAAAGTAACCACTATGCCTGATACTGCCACATTTAAACAATTAAGAAGGTAATGATAATAGATAACATTTATTGACCATTTAATATATGCCAGGTATCCTACGTGCTTTTATACTTTGTCTCATCGGACCCTTGAAATTAATAAACAATAAGTCACTTTTTTTTTTATTTGCCCAGAAGGACTGAAAATAATGTACAATTTAATAAAGTAACCACTGTGCTTCCACAGTGATTACTTTGCCGTCTGTCTTTAGTGAGGTCCATGGCTAGTGCCTATTCTCATAGTCTGTATGGTTTTATCTTGCTCTTAAACATTTTGTTTTGATAGTCATGAAGCTCTCTGGAGGGTAGGTGATTTATTTCCATTTGCCAAGTGTGAGGAGTGAGAGAATGACCTTGATAGACGATTGCATTGAGAGTTTTCCTATTCTTTTCTGGCAGGGCTGTCTGGGTGATGAAGTACTCATAGTACTAGAGAATCAGGGAGTTTCTGGTAGTAAAATAGAGTCTGTACCGGATTTTTCTAGATGATAGCTGCTCAGCTGAAGTGCAAGTAGGTAACAGGTTAGCTGAATATTGATTGCCCTGTTCTGCCGTTGGGGCAGCCAAGCAGTATCTGGGGGAACTGGAGGGCCCAGCCAGTCACCCAGCCTCAGGCTGCCTTGTTGGTTAACCACACTGTAAAGTACAAACATGATCATTTTTTTTGTCAGCGCCAGGATGTGAGTTAGGCTTAGGAAACATGATTTCCCTCAGAAATGGGAAGAAGTAGAAATTGTAAAATATTTTATCTTTTTTTTATACCTAATTCTCTCTATCCTGTTGTTTAATTGCTGGTGGGATGTTGAATTTGGAGCTTGAAAATTGTACTTAGCAGCTTAACCATAGCCACTTGCATGAAAGTGTAAACATTTCCTGACCAGAATGTGTCTACCAGTCAATTGTATATATTGACAGAGGGCAAACTTGACCTGTTTACTTGAGGGTGCTTTTCGCTTCCAATTTTCTTTTTGGGGAAGTTTGGTTTACAAATAGTTTTAGGTAATTTTTGAAACTCTGATGTAAAAATTCTATCAGATAGTTTATATTTCATTAACTTACATTAAAAAATTCTATCAGTTTATAATTCATTAACTTACATTAAGCGATTCATATTGCAAATTGGCCCAAATCTACAAAGACTGCCTTTATTAGCCCACATAGTCTTCCCCAATCCTCATTTCTGCCAGCCTCTCCCATAAAACTTCTTATTTTTCTTTTTGCACATTAATATTAAAAAGAGTGATGTCCTCTTTTTTTTTCTTTTATATATAAGGAATCTTATGGAGAGATGGGTTTTAGGGTCTCTAATGTCGGTGCAGAAGGTGATGATCTCATAGAGACAAGACTCTTCTTGGGAGGGAGAGGAAATCCCTTAGGAAAGTACCACATTGGATCCCATCATAGCATTTCTTATTAAGTCAATTTCAGCGGTATTATTTTTCTTCAGAAGTTTGTTGGAACAGTTTGCTGTTTCTTTAGTTGAACATTTAGATTTACAGTGCACATATGTCTTTTAGCCCTAGAATCACCTTAGTACATGAGGCCTCAGCACGCATTGACTGAGGAAACAGAAGATTCACATTTTCCGTCTCACACTCACACTGACTCCAGGAGTTACGCTCGTTCAGGGAATGGTGGGCTCATTGCTTGCATTATTTAATTAGTATTCTATCTCTGTTTGCAGAGTGTATAGTTGAAGTCCATATATATAGTTGAATTGAACTGAATCACAGTTAAATTCACATGAATTACATATGTCACTTGTATTAACTGATGACTTGTTTGTGCTTTGGTCCCTCTTATGTTTTACTAATTTATGCCTTCAGAATCTTCAAGTTCTCTTGTCTTAGAATTTAAAAGTACTAGTGTGTTCATTAAGAAAGTCTCCTGCCTATTACCAATCTCTTACTGATTTATAGGATTAGAGCCTGTTAGGAGAGAAAAAAGGTTCTTAAATATAAACTCACTGGTATTCTATATTTGTCAGGGAAGTATATTCTTGTAAAAATCTTATAGGTAAACGAACATTCTGTGTGTCCTAGTGAAAAAAGGAGGGGATAAGATAGTATAGGTGGTAGTTCCTAACTTTTAAATTTGACAGGGAGGAATGTGAGTATATTGACCTAGTTAATGCCAATTTGAAGAATTCTAATATGACTCCCTATTTTCCTTCAAATTGTATTGAGCCGGGTTCTGTTGGTACCAGCCATGTTATTTTAATTGGATTTAGATTCAGACATGACTGTCTCCCATGGCTTCCATTCTTGTACGCCCTACTTATACTGCTTTGCACAGTAGGGGTTTGCCTTTATTTATATTTGCAGCATTAATCACCTATTAATTTTTCATTTTAGGTCGCTAAAATATATCACATACATTAGTATAAGAATTATAAAAATCAATTATCCTAATAAACTGTGGAGCAAAAAAATTGCGAACAACTGTGATTTTAATTTCTTATATTTTAAAAGGTCTGGTTGAAGATTTTTATTCATGGTTCCTTCCCCCCTCATCTCTCCCATGTTAATATTGTTGTAGAGAAGGTTTAGACTTTGTTACTAAATACACACCTTATTAAATAGGTGTGTGTCCTGGGACAAAGCATTTCTCTGGTTCCTAGTTATTTCTACCATTCAGCTAAAAAATAGCTCTGTATTACATTTGACAGATAATACAGAATAATGTAAAGGACTTTGAAGGTGGCATTGGTATGTAGTAAAAGCAACACAGGCTTTGGAATCACACTGTTTACCTCTTGGGAAATAGCTAAAGAATCTCGAGCGGTTACTTACCTGATTGAGGCTCAAATTCTGATCTGAAAGTTTGGACAATAATAGCAACCTTCCAAGGTTTTTCTGAGAATTAAATATGGTAGGAAATGTAAAAGTGTCTATTACATACAGCACATTGGTATCTTCATTACTTAAAGAGGTCTTTCCAGTTTAGAGCAGCAAAATTGAAATGCCGAACTCTTTATAAGGCCATTATTAAGTTTTGCCAGAAGTAGAACTAGTTGTGAAAGTAGAAGGCATAAAGAAGATAATTCCTTCCTTTTTTTTTTTTTTTTTTTTGGTCTAATATCTTTAGGATAAATTTAGGAAGAAAATGTTTAAGGGAAGATTAGGTCTATTAAAAGACCTTACTGAATTTTGTTCTTTGATGCTAGTGACCTTCTTTTCCTAGCTGTTTGAACCAAGTGAAAAAGGTTAATAAAGCTCTACAATAAAATGATCTGATTAAAAATAAAGCTGCATACTTAATAAAAAGCCTGTCCCTTTGCTTACAACAAGTGAGAGAATATAACTTTGAATGTTTGATGAATGCAGAACGTTAACAAGAGTTATGAATATACCTGCTCAATTTTAAAATAAAAATGAAAAGTTTGAAATATACAGATCACCAGATGAGAGTATAAATTATTATTGGGAAGTTTATATAAAATAGAAATTAGAGAGATTATGGGCATCCTAATCTCACATTATTATGAAGATATGAAAAATTAAATGAAGTGTCTTCAAATTTTGTATTTTTAACCAGAGAAAAGTTATTTTCTGAGTACTTCTATTTACAAAAAACAGCCACTGACTTGGTTCTAAAAAAGTTAGATTATTTAAGTCCTGTAAGAATTTCATCTGAAATAGTTTTAGCAGCATGCAGTATCAGTAATTATACTATGAAGTCAGCATGATGTTTGGATCTTCTAAAACTGTTTTGAAATTTGCTTAGTGCAGTTTTACCCAAATTTGTTAGTGACCTTGAGAATTTTTTTTAAAACAATACCAGTTACAGTGGTGTCCTGTGAAAGAAGTTTCAGTAAACTGAAGTTAATTTAAAATTACTTATGATTGTCACTTTGTCAAGAGAAATTATTTAACATGGCATTTCCCTCAATTGATAATAACATAAAGAAGTAGATTTTAAAAATATTATTGATAAGTTTACTTCCATAAAACCAGGAAAGTAAACTTAAAACATGCTGTTGTTGATATAAATAAAATATTTAAACTTAAAATGTTATGAATTTCAGTTTCTCAATAATGTTCTGGGAAAATATTAACCGTTAAAATATGCATTAAAACATGAATGGGGGCACGCGTTTTTCCTTTAGTGTCAAGGTACAGGCACTGATAAGAACTTTACAGTAGTATACATTCATTCCTCCCAACCCCTGGCCTTTTGCTTTTATTATCACATATTTTTCTTAAATACGTTACAAACCTTACACTATACTGGTTTTGTTTAAATAGATAATTATCTTTTACAGATTTAATTAAAGTCCCAAGTCAGTTGGTTTAAGATACGGCGATTTTTCTGGGTGGGCTTGGCCCAAACTGTTCACTTTAAAAGCAGAAGGTTTTCTCTGGCTGGTAGCAGAAGAGAAATCAGAAAGATACGAAGCATACAAAGGACTCTGCGTGTTGCTGGTTTGAAGATGGAGACATTGGTGAGAAAGAATGAGGGCAACCCCTAGGAGAAGAGAGTGTTTTCTGGTTGACAGCAAGGAAACGGGGATCACAGACCAGTAGCTGCAAGAACTAGATTCTGCCACCAACCTGAATGAGTGTGGAAACAGATTCTTCCCCAGAGCCTCCAGATAAGAGCCCTGCCTGACATCTGATTACACCCTTGTGAGAGGCCAGCCAAGCCTGTCTGAACTGCTGACCTACAGAACTATGAACTAATAATTTGATGTTGTTTTAAGCCACTCATTTTGTGGTAATTAGTTATATAGGAATAAAAATACTAATATAACTTATAAGACCTTTTGTCAATCTGAACATTTCTATGAGGCTTTGTCTTAGCTCTTTCTGAAATCTTAACACAGCATGTTACAGCCCTGCTCTGGATTTGATCTTTACCTGAAAGCCATTTCATTATTTGAGAATCGTTTTGTCATCTGGAGGTCCTTGTAACTTCACACACTTTTATTTAACCCAGCAAGTCCTTGCTCTTTTGGAGCTAATAGTTCATTCTTTAGCTTATCTCTTTCCTATATGCAACGAGAAGAAACCCAGTGGCACTTTTAGTCATTGAGTTCATTAGGAACATTTCCCATTTTCAATTTTTCTGCCAACAACAGTATTTCTAAACTTCCCTCCAAAATAAAACAAGGAACTCCTTTCTTGCAGCTTCCAATCACATTTCCGTACTTTAAAACCCTTACCAACAACCCCTTCTGGTCCTTTTAGGCTTCCACTAACACTGTCCTCAGTGCCCTTTAGGCTTTAGCCTGATTCCAATGCCAATGGCAGCTAAATCCAAGAGCATCCTAAGGCAGACGTGCATGACATTTTTATGACCTAGGCTCGTAAGTCACATAGCATAATTTCTGTTGTCCTCTGTTGGTTGAAGCAGTCATAAAGGTCTGCAAGCTTCACGGGGCAGGGATATTGACCACACTTCTCTATGAGAGAAGTGTTAAGGTCATATTGAAAGAGGGGCCTGTGGGATAAAAGATACTGTGTCTATATTTGGAAAATTAAATCTACCACAGATCTCAACATTTTAGCTTGTACTTTAAAATTGCATTTTGTCTGATTTGTAATGCTCTTTCAAAATATAATGCTACCAATCCTGTAGCCCATTTCACAATTATAGATTTATGGGAAAATCTAAGGTTTTATTTATAACAGTCTTATATCCAATACTGACATCAGCCAACTGGTACATTCTTTAATTTAAAAATTAAAAATTAAATTTAATTAAAGTTATTAGCTAGTGATTAAAGCTGATTTTTTTTCTTCTTTAATGAGTTTAGATTTTTAAAGAAAAGTATTTTCTTAACTGAATCAATCTGTAACCCTCTTTTATACTTTGTGTTACAGATTTCAGAAATGGTGTAGCAGTAGAATATGAACTGGACAAATATAAGTTATGATGTATGATTTTTCAGCATTTTTTTTTTACAGTGGTGCCTTTTTCTTTAAGAGAAGGTTCTAAGTGTAGCATATTATTATTTTGTGGTATACATGTCTCTTCTCACCGAAGTCAAGCTGGTCGTCAGCTGCGATACATACTGAAGCCTTGAGGGAAGGTTCTCTCATCCCTTGTGGCTTCTCGCATCTCTGCTCTTTCCCTGGCAGAAAAAGTCTAGGACTTTGCTTTCAGCTGTAATGGGGCTAGGAGGCAATTCTACTCAAACGTTTCTCATCACAGTAAAATTTCACAAGGAACTTCTGAAGAACAAGTAGATAAATGATGGAGGAATAATATTTTATCAGGACTTTTTGAATCGCTATTGAGCACACATCTTAAAAAACTATTATTGAGGGACTTCCCTGGTGGTGCAGTGGTTAAGAATCCGCCTGTGAATGCAGGGGACATGGATTCGAGCCCTGGTCCAGGAAGATCCCACGTGCCGCGGAGCACCTAAGCCCGTGTGCCACATACTGAGCCTGTGCTCTAGAGCCCGCGAGCCACAACTACTGAGCCCACGTGCCACAACTACTGAAGCCCGCGCACCTAGAGCCCATGCTCCACAACGAGAAGCCACCGCAATGAAGAGTAGCCCCCGCTCGACGCAACTAGAGAAAGCCTGCGCAGAGCAACGAAGACCCAATGCAGCCAAAAATAAAACAAATTTTCAAAAGAAAACAAAAAAGAACTATTATTGAAAGTGAATGGTGCTCCTGATGAGAAACGGTGATAGTTCATCTCATAATATAGTACCTGCTAGATTTTACTGAATCATTAAGCAAACACAGGGAATCCTCTCTTCCCCTTTAGTCTTAAACAGGCTGACAGAATAAATCAGTGTTGCTTTGATTACATGAATTGAATAAAATCTCAGCAGAGCATATCATTTAAACAAAATAGTTCTGTCTAAAGTGCTTTTGAACCTGGACACGTTCCTAGTTCTTTGGCTGCCACAGTCCTTTGGTCTCACTGATGCACATCTTTTATACATGTTAAATTATGTATGTACAGAAAAGTACATAAAACACAAATGTACAGTTAATCACAAAGCTGACATCTGTGTAACTACTACACAGATCAAGATATAAAATATTGCCAGTTTGCCAGAACTCTCCTTGGCCTCTTCTAAATAGTTTCCCCTTCTTTTCCCTCTCATGTAGTCTACCTTCTATGATAATATTTTCTTTTTGTTTTTATATTTTTACCCCTTAATCATACATCTCTAAACACCACAGTTTAGTTTCAACTTTTATTTTTGACTTTATTTAAAAGGAATTATATTATTTTCCTGTGTTGCTTGCTTCAAAATTGTGTTTTTGCTATTCATTTTTGTTGCATATAGATATAGTTTATTTTCATTGCTGTATAACATATTATTATATGAAAGAACACATTTTATTCAGTACAGTTTTTAAAAATTTATATTCATATTCATTACAATGTTGATAGGCATTTGGGTTGTTTCCAGTTTTTAGCTATTATGAGTATTACTGCTGTGGACATCCTGGTGCATGCCTCTTGTTACATATGGTCATCCATTTCTGTTGGGTATCTGCCTGGGAGTAGAATTGCTGGGTGTTACTATATGCGAAGAGTCAAACTTATAACTGATTTTGAGACACACTTTTTCTAGACTTATTTTGAGTGTGTCAGACTTCTGTGAGACAACTCCTTTAAGACCATAGAAGGCCTTTTATTTAGCTGAGGGGTCTTGTAGGCCCCTTCATTATTCTTTTAGAGATGTTAATGAGGGGTTTTTACATCTTGATTTGGTCTGCAGTCCCAGACTATACATTTGGAGAATGTTTTGCCAGCTGAGAGACTGGAGATGAGAAGCAGTTGTGTTTTCCAAACCAACAAGTCCTGGCCCTTCTTTATTCCTTCTAAATTTTGCTTGTAAACTGATCACTTTTTTCTTTAGCTCATCTCTTTTTTGCCCTGTTACCTTAGTCGTGCACAGCTGGGAACAACCAGCTGCCTTAACATTTGCCTGGAAATCTCAGACAAATCTAAATGTTTATTAAGTAACTTTTTCATCTTCTGAGTACTATAGAGAACACAATTTTGCCACATATTTTGTTACTACATGCACAAATTCCCATTTTTTCAGCATGCGGTGAAAATTTTCTTACCCTTTTCCAGCTTTTGCTAAGAGTTTGCTCACCATTTTTCAAGCCTTAGGCCACTGTTTGGTTCTAAAACCAATATTACATATTTAATTTTAAAATTGTGGCAGTACCTCACTTCTGATACCATCAGTTAGCTATTGCTGTAGAACGAACCCCTCCAAAACTCAGTGGCTTAAAACAGTAACCATTTATTGTTGATCATGGGTCTGTGTGTGGGCAAGGTAGTTTGCTGGCTGGGCTCGGCTGGTCTCAGCTGGGCTTGCTCATGTGTCAGCAGTTTGCTGGGGCCACACTAGTTTAGGATGGCTTTAGTCACTGTGGCAACTCAGGTAGCTGGGCTTCACGTCTTCCATCATTTGGCAAGTTAACCTGGGCTTGTTTGTTTGGTTCAGAGGGAGCGTGAAATGCAAGACGCAAGGCTTCTTGAGGCCTGTAGGTGCGAACTGGCACACGGTTGTTTTCAACACATTCTGTTGGCCAGAGTAAGTCACACGTACAGGCCAAATCCAAGTAGGGAAATAGATTCTAATTATGGATGAGAGACGCTACAGAGTCACATTTCAGAGGTGATGTCTATAGTAAAGGGTGGAGAATTGAAGTTATTTTTACAGTCTTCTAAAGTATATATATGTTTGATTTTGAAGTAGTTGTACAGTTTACACTCACACCAACAGTGTATAAAGGTTGTATTTGTTCTGCATTGTTATCAGAACTTAGTAATGAATCTTTTTAGTTTTAGCTATTTTGCTGAGTGTCCAGTGGTATTTTATTGTGGTTTCAATATTTATTTTTTTTAATTTCTAATAAGATGGCTTTCCTTTTTTCCTCTTTTACTGGCTGTTTGAATATCTGCTTTTGTGAGGGAGGAAGGGAGAAGTACCTCCAGAAGAGAGTTTACTTCTGAGCTGCTTCTGACCCTCAGCTGTAAATCATTACTTTGTTGTTAGCTATCCAGTGCCTTCAAGCAAATGTTTTTAAGTTTTTGCTTTAAATTATTTCTTGGTAAGTTTTTCTAGTTAATCCTTAGTGGGAGAGTTGGTCTTAGGCTCCCATTCCTGGAAGTAGAATAATTCATTGCTATTTCTTTGTAGTTTTGACTTTCATGAATCTGAGAGATTTGGGGATGCCCATCTAAAGATTTAAGGGTTAATGTACATTATGGAAAGACCTTTGTAAATGAAATATCATCTGCCTTGCAAACGATGATTTTTTTTTTTTTCCTGAGGCCTGAATAATCTGTTAGCAAACAATTCTGTTGTGTTTGACATGTAACAGGTGCTAACATCTTTTACAGTCTTGTCACAGGGAATAGAGGGTCTAGGTCATAATGTTCATTAATTAAGTCCAGGAAATTTTATTTCTCCTGTGGCTAATCACTTACGTTTGACATGAATCTGTCATTTGTGCCTCTAGTTTCCCTGCTTCTGCCTTTGTTCTGTGTAGCTTATTTTTCACATGGCAGTCATAATTTTTAGACATAATTCAGATTGTGTTATTTCTCTGCTCAGTGTATACTCTAAGGGCTTCCCTTTTTTATTTATTTATTTATTTATTGGCTGCGTTGGGTCTTTGTTGCTGCGCGCGGGCTTTCTCTAGTTGCAGCGAGCAGGGGCTGCTCTTCATTGCGGTGCGTGGGCTTCTCATTGTGGTGGCTTCTGTTGTTGCGGAGCACAGGCTCTAGGCGTGCAGGCTTCAGTAGTTGTGGCACGCGGGCTCTGTAGTTGTGGTTCACAGGCTCTAGAGCGTAGGCTCAGTAATTGCGGCACACGGGCTTCGTTGCTCCGTGACCTGTGGGATCTTCCCGGACCAGGACTCGAACCCATGTCCCCTGCGTTGGCAGGCAGATTCTTAACCACTGTGCCACCGGGGAAGCCCTAAGGGCTTCCCTTATAACTAAAACTAAGACTCAAAGGCCTTAGCGTAGCCTGTAAGATCCTACTGGATATAACCCCATGCTGCCTGTTTAATTAACTTTATCTGATACCTTTTCCCCTCTGTTCCCTCTGCCCTATCCATAGAAGTTGCCTTGTTTTTCCTGGAACACTTCACGGCCTTTGCAGTTTCTATTTCCTCTTCTAGAATGCTTCTTCCCTTGATATCCACATAGCTTGGTATTTCCCTTCTGTTAGTTTTCTGTTCAGATATCTTTTCAGAGAGAAGCCCTCCCTGAACACCTTACAAATAATTGTAGCATCTCTCCTGTCACTCTTTATCCCCCTTAACTTACTTTGTTTTTCTTCATATAACTGTCATCTCCTAACATATTATTTATTAATATGTTTATTTACAGTTCCCCTGTCCTAGAAAGTAAACTCCATGAGTGCAGAAACATGCCTAAAACAGTGCCTGGCACACGGTAGACCTTCAATTATTATATTTTTAATGAATGAATATGTGGCTACTGCAGTATTTTTATTTCACACTTACAGACTGATTTAAATTGATGAGCTAAATAACTAAGTTGAACAGCAGTAAAACATAGAAACTTATACCAGCAGATAGGACTGAGACCTTTGTTGACATAGTAGAAGAGCAGCTTTGAGCCCTGAGCACATCTGGCCATGGTGATAATGTTAAAGATCTTTCTTCAGGCAGTGGCAGTGTTGACAGGGCATTGTCCTTCTGATTTTATAAACCAATAAACCGCAAATTAGGAATAGATTATAGAGGGAAAATATTTTTTCTGCATCTTGAATCTTTACAAGGATTTAAAAACAATATAATTATTTTAATTAAGCATTTATTGCTTAAGACAGCTTGTATAAATAAATATTTAATAAAATATGTCTAATGGGAAATAGAAAATTCAAATTTGGCATTTTAACAAATCCACCATTTTAACTGTTAGTAAGTGCATTTGGGAATGGACTCATATAAAATGTTTAATAAATTTAATATTTAGTGATTTCAACTGTGATTTCAAAGACATTGGGGGATAGTTTTCTAACTGTGTGCCTATACCTTACTTCCTTTGTCCTTGCACCAACAGCAAATCTCAGAATGAGGTGTGGGATATAAGTTATATTTTTATCAGTTACACAGGTATTTTTTGTGTTCTTTGTTAGACACATCTCTTTGAGTATCACTGGTTTAAAGTAAGACTGTAATCATTGCTGGGTTAGGGACAAATCTCTATCACAGGCACAACAGCTGCATATTTACTGAATGTTTAGTATGTGCCATTGCTTAAAATATATTATCTAATTTGCTCTTCACAGTAACTCTGTGAAATAGATACCATTTATTATCTCCATTCTATAAAGAAGAAACTGAACAAGATCAGATAGCTAGTAAGTAACTGAGCTAAGATTTAAGCACAGGTCTGTCTGACTATAATAAAGCATTCAGTGAATAACTCTCCTGATTGAGAGATGAAATGATTTCAGCACTTGATTTTCTATTTAAAATGGAAAAAAAAAGTCAGAAATGAGGATATGACGTGGAAAATATATTGATGCTAAGCAACTATTTATATCAATTTCACTTGTTGAAGAAAATCAAGAATCAAATTTTGCATTAGAATAATAAAACTTGAAGATTCTGATCAAATTATAGTCCTTATATTTTGGGCAAATACAATTGTATATTTCTGATAACAAAATGTGTCCTCTTTTTTTTACTGAAGTATAATTGATTTAGAGAATTATTTTAGTTTCAGGTGTTCAGCATAGTGATTCAGTATTTTTGCAGATTATACTCCATTACAGGTTATTATAAGATACTGGTTATAATTCCCTGTGCTATACAGTATATCCTTGTTGCTTATCTATTATATATATTGAAGTTTGTATCAGTTAACCCCAAACCCCTAATTCGTCCCTCCCTACTCCCCTCTCCCCTTTGGAAACCACAAGTTTGTTTTCAGTGTCTGTGAGTCTGTTTCTGTTTTGCATATACATTCATCTGTATTATTTTTAGATTCCAAATATAAGTGATTCATACAGTATTTATTTTTCTCTGTCTGACTTATTTCACTGAGCATAATATTCTGTAGGTCTCTCCAGGTTTCTGCAAATGGCAGTATTTCATTCTTTTTTATGGCTGAGTAATATTCCTAAAATGTGTATTCTTAATAAAGTATAAACATTATTCAAAACCTATTATGTCCCAAGCTCTGTGATAGGTGCTGAGTGGATAAAAATGGTTATTAAGCTTCCTCTTCTGGACAGACTCACAATGATATGATAGATAAAGACTTGGAAACAATGCAGTTAATTGGGAAATACGTTAAACACCTAAAATGGTGCCAGACATACTAGAAGCTTATAAATAGTGATGAATTATGGACGTTTATTCACAGTACAGTGTGAATATACAATGTGTGGTATTGATTTTATGTAGATTCATAGGAAAGTGTCCACAATGGAGTACATATTTGATTTAGGCCTTAAAAAGTGAGTGAAAAAAGGAATGGATAGTCTGAGTAAAGGGAAGAGTATACACAATGACTAAATTCAGTAAGATAAAACCTAAATATATTGCCCACGCCCACAAAGATACTTCATTTACCTCCCTTGTAGCTTTAAAAAAAAAAAAAAACACAGAAGGTGTTTCATTTACTGTATGAGTAGATTGTTCCAATAATATTGTATTATGACAGGGAGTCATTGACAAAACCAGGAATTTTTATTTTTTATTTTTTTATCTTTGAGCAATGTAGATACATAACCTAACTGTACCATATAAAGTACAGTAGATCAATCAGGATACTATTTAATCCTTAAAAGAGAGGATTGCCAAATATGTTGGCCTAAAAGAGTTATTTCATAAAACTTTGAACTCTATTGCCAAGTGATCATTTAGAAGCTTCAGGTGTCTAGTGAGTATGCTCCATTCTTAAGACTTTTAGGACAATTCAGAATGGAATAGTGATGGAGCAGGGACCTAATGTTATGCCTGATACATTAGATGCTCATAAATGGTAATGAGTTTTAGAGGTCAGTTCCAAGTGCCATTGGACAACACATAGCGAGTTGTTTTCTGTCTGCTTCCCATCCTAGACTCTTGAACCCATCCTCTGCCTAGTAAGTAGATGAAATTAGAAATAGAGATATGGAAGAGACTACAGTATTTAGGTTATATGTGTCTCAGAATTGTTATGACTTTTCCTGTTGGTCACTGTTAGAAGACAAACTATGAATTTTTTAAAATGTAGATTTATTACAAAATTTTAACTCAAATTCACACTTACTAATGTTTTACACTTTTTCTGGCATTGAGCTAATAAAGTCATTGTAATTGACCCTAAAACAGTAACTTAGGATCCTAATATCAGATCCTGCATCAGAAACATGAGAAAGACAAGGTTCTTGCTCTTCTTAATTAAGTGTGATAGATAAGGCTGGAAAGACAGGAAAGTAACTGAAGACAAATGAGTCTCTTAGGTGTGACGTAATAGATCTGTATTCTTTAACCACTCTTTTGATTGCATCGATGCAGATTTTGTTTGAAGGAAAAGCCTAAAGAAGGACTGCTATCTGTGAAAATACATAATAATACTGGAATTGTTGATCTGTTGATACCAGAAGCTTCCTTAACTTATATTTAAGCTTCTGAAGTTGTCTTTGTCCTCAGAGCCTCAGCATATATATAAAACTTTGAGAAAGCCCATGGCTTTCTTTAGTCAAGGAAATATGCATTCTTTTCACCTTTGTACTAAAATTAGTAGCAGTAAATAGAGTGTTTTAGGTTCTGTATTCTACTTCTCTCTATGGGAAACAGCGTGCTTCAGTGCATTTGTTCTCATTTGCCGCTTGGAGGACCTGTTCTGTGGTGAAAATGTCTGTCTTTTCTTTGATATTGAGATTGTCTTTCTTTTGATATTGTCTTTCCTTTCTTTTTTTTTAATGTTAGTATCCTTTTGTTTTATAAAATAATGCTGATGGTAGATAGTAGGGCTTAAAAAATATATAATTTCATAGAAAGTAAAATGTTGCCAGCCACATGAAGACCACCAATTGTGTGTGGGTGCGCACGTGAGTGTTGTTCTGGTTTGTAAAATATAAAAGTCTGGAAAGTACTGACTTAATGGAAAGATCATAGGCTTTGGATTCAGCAAACCTGGTTTAAATTTTTTCTCTGCTATCGTTATCTTCTTTATCTCTAAAATGGGATGCGAATACTTATTTCTTAGCGTTGTTGTGAGAATTCCCTGAGGTAATGTAAGTGTAAATGTAGTGCCATGAGTATAATAGGGGCTGAATGAATTTAGTTCCTTCTCTTCTTTCTTAGTGGTTGGGGATAGAGGGAATCTCAGGTAAAGTTACCATTTAAATTGAATATAAATCCAAGAGGAAGAGATGAAGAAAGGAAAGAGCCTTGGCAATCCACCGTTTGATGAGCCTCTTAGTAAAGGGATATGACATAGTGCCTTGTACATATTTGGAATTTAATAAATATGTATTGATTTTAAATTATTTGAAAATGTTGGATAAGGGAGTTAATAAAATATTTGAGTCATAAAACAAAGAAAAATCAAATTTAGAGAAAAATTGAAAGATTAAAAATTTTATTGTTGTAGTAAAGTGAATCAGGCAATGAACAAAATACTGTGGTGAAGAATCCACCATTTTTACATTACACATTTTAATAAAGTGTTAAAAGTATTAAAAAATTTTCCAATCTCATTATACTTATAACAATAATTTATAATAATTCAAAAATGTGTTCTTTTTTGTTTTAAAGTATTTTCACACATTGTGACTTCGATGTTTCTACGTATGTACTATGCATATTAATATTTTACTAAGTTTAATAGATGAGAGAAAACTGAAGGTAAGATGGTTAAGTGACTAGCATAGTTAGTCATGGTTAGTAAGTGATAATCAGACCAGATCTTAAGATAGCTAGTATAATTGTCTTTTATTTTTGTTGCTATTATTATGACAAAGACAACTTTATGAGGACCCAGTGATTTTAAGTATTTTATTTTCCCTTTTGCCTTCTATGAAACTTTTTTTTTTTTTTTTTTTTTGGTGGTATGCGGGCCTCTCACTGTTGTGGCCTCTCCTGTTGAGGAGCACAGGCTCCGGACGCGCAGGCTCAGCGGCCATGGCTCATGGGCCCAGTCGCTCCACGGCATGTGGGATCCTCCCGGACCAGGGCACGAACCCTTGTCCCCTGCATCGACAGGCGGACTCTCAACTGCTGCGCCACCAGGGAAGCCCTACGGAACATTTTAATCCTTATTCTTATACATTCAGAATTTAATAAAAAGGAGGATGATTTCCCCAGGGTCACATTAATGACCTTATAACTCTGAAGCAGAATATATTCAATGAACTCCCTTGCTTTTGCTGAATTACAGTGACAACAGTTGATGCCATGGCAGTTGGATAAAATCAGCCAAAGAAAATATTTCTTGGTGTAGATACTTGGAATAGATGATCTAGATACCTTTTTCACGTTTATGAGCAACTATATTTTTGGGTTTAAATATTTAGAAAACCTTTTGAAATTGCTTTAAACACCTGGAGATTTCTATGTAAAATAATTTACCTGGGCCAAATATATGCAAACCAGCTCTCATTTAGTGACATATATATACACACACACACACACACACACACACACACACACACACACACACACACACACACATATATGGTGTCAACTGTGTCATATACAAGATATATGTATCTTACATACATATAGTGTATATATGTTTAACATTTTAATTGAGCATGCGCTGTAACCTTTGGTAGCTGTTGTCTCTATAATTAGATACCCATATAGGCTGTGATCTAACCCAGTAGCTTTTGATAAATTTCTTTGCTATAAGAAAGAATATATTGGTTGGAGGTAGAGGGTAACCATGCCCCAGCCCAGCTGGATGGATTATGTATATTCCTCATTCTCGATAATTGAACTTGGTTAATTTAGAACTAATTTTGGTTAAAGACTTTAAAGTATGGATAACACAGCAGTTTAATGAGCAGCAAAAATGCGCACCTTGATGTCTGAAAGGACAGTTGGTAATATCTCTTGTCAAATCTGTGAGACTAAGTTAAGAAGCATAAGTCTTTTGGAAGAGATACTGGTACATGTCCCAATCAGTGTTTAATTATCACAGAGAGGACACCGTATAGGATCTAATTTGGAGCAGTAATTTTGGAACTATTTTAGATGCAGCACCTTTTATCCCGGTAGTCATTCAGCTTCCCCCCACCCCTTCCTCCCTCGCTCCCTCTGTCTCTTTCTCTCTCTCTCTCTCTCTCTCTCTCTCTCTCTCTCTCTCTCTCTCTCTGTGTGTGTGTGTGTGTGTGTGTGTGTGTGTGTAAATATTTGACAAAAATGGAGCAACTCTTGTTGGAGTGAGGTAGCCAGGCATAGTTAGTTTATTTGGCCTGCTCATACTCCCCCTGCTTAATTCCTAGAAATCTCTCTACCACCCTTAGGGCTCCTTACCACTTCTTTAGAGGTTCAAACAAGAAAAGAGGAATCTTTTGACTTAAAGAATAAGCTGTAGGGGAATAATAATTTACCTTAGTGAGAAATTTTTAAATAATACAGCAGTTAACTAGATATATACAAATGCTTTTAATGTCAAAAGATAAAACATATCTGTTAGTACCTCTTATCTAGATCTGCTTAAATCTTTTAAAAGTATCTTCCTAAGCAGCCTCATAGCACAGGGAGATCAGCTTGGTGCTTTGTGACCACCTAGAGGGGTGGGATAGGGAGGGTGGGAGGGAGGGAGACACAAGAGGGAAGAGATATGGGGATATATGTATATGTATAACTGATTCACTTTGTTATAAAACAGAAACTAACACACCATTGTAAAGAAGTTATACTCCAATAAAGATGTTAAAAAAAAAAAGTATCTTCCTAAAGTTTATCTTTTAAATGTTGGCTTTTTCTTCTTGAAAGCATCTTGTAATTAAAAAAAAAAAATCCTCAAATCAGTGTGAGAAGTTCTTGATTATTCTGTGAATAATTTATAGTTTATGGTTGGATTTATTTTGTGGCATTACATTCTTGAATTAGTCAGATTACTTTCACCAAATAGTGCTATTTTACTTTTTAAAACCATTTTTTTGGTATAGAACACTTCTTATGTTTTCTGAAATACATTAAATGATATATTTATGTTAATTTAAAAACTAAATGATGTGTAAAAATACCCCACCCAATTTCCATTTGAATGAAATTTCTGTGTAAGTTTCCGGTTATGTCTTGTATGTGAGTAAATAAGCCTAGTCTCTTCCCCTTGCCCCACTGAAGTTATGGGTTTATAGCCACGCGGGGTGATTGAGATTACTTTGTGTAACTGTTCTCCCTCACCAATAGAAACAAACTCTGGATTAGTCTGTATTTCAAATTACTGGTTAACTTGTGCTCTACCTCCAAGTAAGTGTGGGTAGTAGATAATTGTTTGTTCAAAGCTGTGGATAGATCTATGATGAAATTTCATCAATTTAGAGTAAGTCCTAATGAGCATGCCCATGTTGTCAAATCTTCATGCCATAACTGCTAATTAAATAAAAACGTTAAGCTAAAATAGTACCCATCTAGCTTTTTAAACTTTAATTATAAAAGCTAACTGTCATGGTTTACAAATGACCACAGATATCTTTATTTCAAGGAAATTTTGGGATACTTCATTTATTTACACATAGTATATGAAGTAAAAAAAAGAGTGTGGTTCTGAGCTTTACCACTTACTAAGACTCAGTTTTATAATTTTGGGGAGAGGGAAGTGTATATATTTCTTAGAAGGGGTTGTGTTGTACAGATCAAATATGATATTTGACATACAGCCGCTTAATAAGCTATAATGTGCTCTTGGTAAAGTAGAGTGAACAGGAGTTGTAGTCTGAACCCTGGAATCTATTTCAAGTCCTTGGAGGCTAGAGTAAAGCACCCCCTAAAGACTTGGAAATGAAGAAAATGCTTCATACAAGATAAGTCCCTCTGAGACTTATCTTGTATGTACACAAAATGAATCATGGCTAACATATGAAAAGTCACTGATAAAGTCAATATTTATCTTAGTCTGTAGTTATAGCTTTTTCAGTTTATCAACATATCTAAAGAAGTATGTGCTTCTCTGAAGCTGCTCAAATGGCCTTGTGCTGTTGAAGCCCAAAGAGATCTCTGAGACAAGGACCAGAATTGGCAGTGCATGAAGAAAGGACATTTAACTCAGAAAAGTCTGAATAATCTGGTTCCATTGTTGAGGGGAGTTCCTGTGGTGAGAAGGATATTTCAGGCCATTAAAATATCCTGTTCATCAAACTCCCCTGGTTTTGTTTCTTGGCTCCAAGCACAGTTCTAACAAGGAATACAGTTGACCATATCATATTTTTGGTAAGTGTACTTATTATAAATTAATAATTAGCTATTCTTATAGGTCTTTTATACATAGTGTATTAGTTTGCTAGGGCTGCCATAATAAAATACCCCAGACTGGGTGGCTTAAACAACAGACATTTATCTCTAGCAGTTCTGGAGGCTGGGAAGTTCAACATCAAGGTGCCAGTAAATTTAGTTTCTGGTAAGGGCGCTCTTCCTGGCTTGTAGACGTCTACTTTCTCACTAGGTCCTTAGATGGACTTTTCTCAGTGTGTATGCTCAGAGAGAGCAGGTTAGCTCTCTGGTGTCTCTTCTTATAAGGACACTAATTCTTTCAGATTAGGGCCCCACTTAACCTTAATTACTTCTGTAGGGGCCCCATCCAAATACAGCCACACTGGGGTTGGGCTTCAGTATGTGAATTTTGGGGGGCATAAACATTTAGTCCATAACATTTGGTTACCATGTATCCATGGAGGTGACCCCCCCTTGTACCTTTTTTTTAAATCAATAGTAGATTTTTTTAAATCAATAGTAGATTAACTTTTTTTTAATACTTGTATTTTATGGCAGATAAGATAAAATACAGCCTGCCGATGCAGATATGGAGGACTAGTTTGCTGGGGAGCAAGTCTGTTTTGCTCTTTTCAGTCTCTCATAGCTAATTCCTTCACTTCCCTCAGTCCTCTTCTTAAATGTCATCATTCAAAGAGGAATCTCTTACCACCCCATATAAAACACCTGCTCATTACTTTCTGGCTCCTTAACTTGTTTATTTGTCTTGAATTTATCATTATCTGATACATACTTGTTTCTTATTTTTGTGTCTATCAGCCCACTGAAATATAAACTCCATTAAGGCAGTGGCTTTTTTTTTTTCACTGCAGTAGTCACAGGGGCTAGAACAGTACTCAGCATGTAGTAGTTACTCAGTAAATAACTACACATGAATTGAATGTATGAATGGTTTTAAGTAGATGTCCTTATGTGAAAACATAGCACAGTACATGGCACAGAATTAGGGGTTTATTAAATGGCAGCATGAAAAGAAAAACGAGCATCCTTGTGGATTGCTTGTGGGAATGTAAAACAGTGCAGCCAGTGTGGAAAACCACATTGTGAGTCCTCAAAACATCAAACATATTACCTTATGATCCAGCAGTTACACTTCTATGTATGTGCCCAGAAGAAGTGAAAGCAGGGACTCAGGTATCTGTACACCCATGTTCACAGTGCCATTGTTCACAATAGCCAAAAGGTGGAGGCTACCCAAGTGTTTGTCGACAGATGAATGGGTAAAAATATAGTACATACATACCATGGGATATTATTCAGCGTTAAAAAGAAATGAAATTCTGACACATGCTACAACGTGGATGAACCTCGAAGACATTGTCCTAATAAGTAAAATAAGCCAGTTACAAAAGGACAAATAATGTATGATTCCACTTATATGAGGTACCTAGAGTAGTCAAATTCAGAGAGACAGAAAGTAGATAGAATGGTGGTTGCCAGGGGTAGGGGAGGAGGGAAATGAGGAGTTAGTGTTTAACGGGTACAGAGTTTCAGTTAGGGAAGATGAAAAAGTTCTGGAGACGGATGGTGGTGATGATTGCACAATTATGTGAATGTATTTAATGCCACAGAACTGTACACCTAAAAATGGTTAGAATGGTAAATTTTTTTTTTGCGGTACGCGGGCCTCTCACTGTTGTGGCCTCTCCTGTTGCGGAGCACAGGCTCCGCACGCGCAGGCTCAGCGGCCATGGCTCACGGGCCTAGCCGCTCCGCGGCATGTGGGATCTTCCCGGACCAAGGCACGAACCCGTGTCCCCTGCATTGGCAGGCGGACTCTCAACCACTGCGCCACCAGGGGAGCCCTAAATTTTTTTTTAATTAATTAATTTATTTATTTATATTCGGCTGCGTTGGGTCTTCGTTTCTGTGCTAGGGCTTTCTCCAGTTGCGGCAAGTGGGGGCGACTCTTCATCGAGGTGCGCGGGCCTCTCACTATTGCAGCCTGTCTTGTTGCGGAGCACAGGCTCCAGACGCGCAGGCTCAGTAGTTGTGGCTCACGGGCCTAGTTGCTCCAAGGCATGTGGGATCTTCCCAGACCGGGTCACGAACCCATGTCCCCTGCATTGGCAGGCGGACTCTCAACCACTGCGCCACCAGGGAAGCCCTATCATATGGTTTTTATCTTTCAGTTTTGTTAATATGGTGTATCATATTGATTGATTTGCATATATTGAAGAATCCATGCATTTCTGGGATAAATCCCACTTGATCATGATGTATGATCCTTTTAATCTGCTGTTGGATTCTGTTTGCTAGTGTTTTGTTGAGGATTTTTGCATCTATGTTCATCAGTGATATTGGCCTGTAGTTTTCTTTTTTTGTGACATCTTTCTCTGGTTTTGGTATCAGGGTGATGGTGGCCTCGTAGAATGACTTTGGGAGTGTTCCTCCCTCTGCTATATTTTGGAAGAGTTTGTGAAGGATAGGTGTTAGCTCTTCTCTAAATGTTTGGTAGAATTTGCCTGTGAAGGCATCTGGTCCTGGGCTTTCGTTTGTTGGAAGATTCTTAATCACAGTTTCAATTTCAGTGCTTGTGATTGTTCTGTTTATATTTTCTATTTCTTCCTGGTTCAATCTCAGAAGGTTGTGCTTTTCTAAGGATTTGTCCATTTCTTCCAGGTTGTCCATTTTATTGGCATAGAGTTGGTTGTAGTAATCTCTCATGATCCTTTGTATTTCTGCAGTGTCAATTGTTACTTCTCCTTTTTCATTTCTAATTCTGTTGATTTGAGTCTTCTCGCTTTTTTCTTGATGACTCTGGCTAACGGTTTATCAGTTTTGTTTATTTTCTCAAAGAACCAACTTTTAGTTTTATTGATCTTTGCTATTTCCTTCATTTCTTTTTCATTTATTTCTGATCTGGTCTTTATGACTTCTTTCCTTCTGCTAACTTTGGGGTTTTTTTTTTTTTTGGTTCTTCTTTCTCTAATTGCTTTAGGTGTAAGGTTAGGTTGTTTATTTGAGATGTTTCTTGTTTCGTGAGGTAGGATTGTATTGCTGTATACTTCCCTCTTAAAACTGCTTTTGCTGCATGCCATAGGTTTTGGGCCATCGTGTTTTCATTGTCATTTGTTTCTAGGTACTTTTTGATTTCCTCTTTGATTTCTTCAGTGATCTCTTGGTTATTTAGTAGCATATTGTTTAGCCTCCATGTGTTTGTATTTTTTACAGTTTTTTCTTGTAATTGATATCTAATCTCATAGCATTGTGGTCAGAAAAGATACTTGATATAACTTCAATTTTCTTAAATTTACTAAGGCTTGATTTGTGACCCAAGATATCATCTATCCTGGAGACTCTTCCACGAGCACTTGAGAAGAAAGTGTATTCTCTTGTTTTTGGATGGCATGTCCTCTAAATATCAAGTCCATCTTGTTTAATGTGTCATTTAAAGCTTGTGTTTCCTCATTTATTTTCATTTTGGTTGATCTGTCTGTTGGTGAGAGTGGGGTGTTAAATCCCCTACTGTGATTGTGTTACTGTTGATTTCCTCTTCTATGGCTGTTAGCATTTGCCTTATGTATTGAGGTGCTCCTGTGTTGGGTGCATAAATATTTACAATTTTTATATCTTCTTGGATTGATTCCTTGATCATTACATAGTGTCCTTCTTTTTCTTTTTTAATAGTCTTTATTTTAAAGTCTATTTTGTCTGATATGAGAATTGCTACTCCAGCTTTCTTTTGATTTCCATTTTCATGGAATATCTTTTTCCATCCCCTCACTTTCAGTCTGTATGTGTCCCTAGGTCTGAAATCGGTCTCTAGTAGACAGCATATTGGGTCTTGTTTAATGTATCCATTCAGCCAGTCTGTGTCTTTCGGTTGGAACATTTAATCCATTTACATTTAAGGTAATTATCGATATGTATGTTCCTATTACCATTTTCTCAATTTTGGGGGGTTTGTTATTGTAGGTCTTTTCCTTCTCTTGTGGTTCCTGCCTAAATAAGTTCCTTTAGCATTTGTTGTAAATGTGGTTTGGTGGTGCTGGATTCTCCTTGCTTTTGCTTGTCTGTAAAGGTTTTGATTTCTCTGTCGAATCTGAATGATATACTTGCTGGGTAGAGTAATCTTGGTTGTAGGTTTTTCCCTTTCATCACTTTAAATATGTCCTGCCACTCCCTTCTGGCTTACAGAGTTTCTGCTGAAAGATCAGCTGTTAACCTTATGGGAATTCCCTTGTATGTTATTTGTTGCTTTTCCCTTGCTGCTTTTAATATTTTTTCTTTGTATTTAACTTTTGATAGTTTGATTAATATGTGTCTTGGCATGTTTCTCCTTGGATTTATCCTACATGGGACTCTCTGCACTTCTTGGATTTGATTGACTATTTCCTTTCCCATATTAGGGAAGTTTTCAACTATAATCTCTTCAAATATTTTCTCAGTCCCTTTCTTTTTCTCTTCTTCTTCTTGGACACCTATAATTTGAATGTTGGTGCGTTTAATGTTGTCCTAGAGGTCTCTGAAACTGTCCTCAATTCTTTTCATTCTTTTTTCTTTATTCTGCTCTGTGGTAGTTATTTCCACTATTTTATCTTCCAGGTCACTTATCCATTCTTCTGCCTCAGTAATTCTGCTATTGATTCCTTCTAGAGAATTTTTAATTTCATTGATTGTGTTGTTCATCATTGTTTGTTTGCTCTTTAGTTCTTCTAGGTCCTTGTTAAACATTTCGTGTTTTTTCTCCATTCTGTTTCCAAGATTGGTTCCGCATTCTTTTTCAGGTAGACTGCCTATTTCCTCTTCATTTGTTTGGTCTGGTGGGTTTTTACCTTGCTCCTTCATCTGTTGTGTGTTTCTCTTTCTCCTCATTTTGCTTAACTTACTGTGTTTGGCGTCTACTCTTTGCAGTCTGCAGGTCCGTAGTTCCCGTTGTTTTTAGTGTCTTCCCCCAGTGGCTAAGGTTGGTTCAGTGGTTTGTGTAAGTTTCCTGGTGGAGGGGACTGTTGCCTGTGTTTTTTGGTGGGCGAGGCTTGATCTTGTCTTTCTTGTGGGCAGGAACAAGTCTGATGATGTGTTTTGGGGTGTCTGTGAACTTATGTTTTTGGCAGCCTCTCTTCTAATGGGTGGGGCTGTGTTCCTGTCTTTCTAGTGTTTGGCATGGGGTGTCCAGCACTGGAGCTTGCTGCTCCTTGAGAGGAGCCGGGTCTTAGTGTTGAGACGGAGATCTCTGGGAGAGCTCTTGCCGACTGATATTACGTGGGGCTGGGAGTCCAGTGTCCTGAACTCGGCTGTCCCACCTCTGAGGCTCAGGCCTCATACCTGGCCGGAACACCAAGGCCCTGTCAGCCACGAGGCTGCTAGTGCTGGAGGGTCTCCTGCAGAGGCAAGGGGTGGCCGTGGCTCACTGTGGGGACAAGGACACTGGCAGCAGAAGTTCTGGGAAGTACTCCTTGGCGTGAGCCCTCTTGGAGTCCAATAAGCATGTTTTTAAATGTAATTCTGGCTTCATGTTTATCTGTGTAATTTTATAATCCCAGAAACAAAATAAAATAACTGAAAGGGAACCAATATAAAAACGAACAGTATTTTGCTATAGAAGTTCCTAAAAGAGCTGAGCTAGAGTTTGCCACTCTTTCGAAGAGTAATTATCTGAAATACTGAATATAGCTAAGCATTACCAAATATATTCTTATGGGCTTCCTAAAAAGAAATTCTCAGATCCTGTTTTATCTTTAGCTACCTAAATTAATTGAAGAAAAGAAAAGGAAAGGAAAAAAATAAACTTCCCCTCATACCCTGATTTCATGATTTTGAAAATTATGAAATTATTTTAAGGTTTTATTACTTAAAAGAGTATTGCTTTATTTATCTTGCTTGATATAGACAGAGGAGTTGTCAGAGTTAATCAGTCACAGGTATTAAGGATCTGCTTGTCAAACACTGTGCTGTGTCTTGCTGAGTTTGCAACTAGTTGTTACCTCAAAAATCTGCCCAGAGTCACACTACTGGATAATGTCAGAAGTAGAGTTAGAACCCACGTTTCCTGACCGTAGCGGAGTATTTTCTGTTTGTAAGCACCTATGAGCATATGTGGAGAGGGCTTTATTCAAGACACGGGGAAGAAGTGAGATGTTGAAGGGTATGAACAGGTGGTGGGGAGAAGAGCTGGTGCTCCATGAGGGAGAGAGCTTAGAAGCCTTGGGGAAGAATAGAGGGAGCAGCCTAATGAGAGCAGAAGGCACATAGTAGGAATTGTTAGAAACCTGGGGTTGGATTAAGGAGATCCTTGCAAACCATGTACTTTTTATGTTGTAGGCCCTGGAGTGCTTTTATAGATTTCTGAAACAGAATGACTTGATAAAATTGTATTTGGGGAAGATCATTCTGTGATGGTGAGCATGAAGGATTGAAGTAAGGTAATACCAGGGGGCGGAAAGCAGGATAGATAGAGCTATCAGGTTGTCGTAGTAGGAATGAAGTAGAAAATTCAAACCCACAAGGCATATCTAGGGAGAAAAGCAATAGGACTAGATTTTAGTTTAATGCAGAGAATGAAGGGGAGAGTGTAGAAGAATTGTGATCCTGATGCTGCTGGTCCAGGAACACATTTTGAGAGCCACTGTTACAGACCTTGACAGACATGTTTGAAGTTATCCAGATGAGAATGAGAAGGAAGATTTTTTAATTTAAGAAAGTGATCTTTGACTTCTGGCATCCATGGTCTTATTTACCACAATGGTAGTGTGTTATGAAACTGGCCAGCATCTCAGCATTTTTTCATCTGAACTTCCCATTATTTATTCATTTACTCAATAAATGTTTACTAAATATTTAATATGTGCTAGGCATATTTAGAACTGGAGATAAAGAGTAAGACAGACTTAGCTCCTGCTCTCATGAAGTTTACATTCTCCTGGGGGCCATATAGAGACAAACAGGTAAACAGGCAAATTATGTAGTTGCCAGTCGAAGTATGTCATGTGAAGGGCACAAACAAGGGAAAGAAGATAGAGTGTCAGAGACCAGACTCTGTTAGGTATGGTGGTCTCTGAAGAGATGACACTGAAGTTGAAACCCCAAAAAGAGAAGGAACTAGGTCTGTTGAGAGGAGGAGGCAGGAGTATTATCTTAGACAGTTAAATATTTATAGGCCCTAAGGCAAGATGAAAAATCTTTATTCTAGGAACTGAAAGTAGACGAGCTTGCTTATAAGTTTGGAGAAGGGAGGCAGGGGGGAGGTGAGGGAGAAAGAGGAGAGAAATTAAGGGCAATCCTTGGCTTTCTGGTTTATGTAAATAGATGAATAGTAGTATTGTTTACGGAAATGGGAAGAACGTGTGTGTGTGCGTGTGTGTGTGTGTGTGTGTGTGTGTGTGTGTGTGTGTAGGGTCGGGGAGCTCAGCTGTGTTTTGAGAGTTTGGTCAAAGAAGCAGTCAATGAAGGTGATTAAAATAATTACTACATTAAAGTAAGATTACACAGTAAGATTAAGATTACACAGAGAGGAAACTTTCATTATTACTGAGATTAGGAGATCCCCTAATTTTGGGGGTGTTTAAAGTAATATTGGTACCCACAAAGATTAAAAAGTTAGAAAGTCAAGTAAAAAATTAAAATTCTTAATCAAATGGAAAAAAGGCAGATTGTCCAGAAGGGAAGTGAAAATAATAAATTAATACGTAATCATAAAGATAGATTGTTGGTGAGAGAGGCCATTGGCTCTTCAGAAACTATAGAAAATAATTACCACAGACATAGAATATCTAACATTATCGTTGAAATATGAAATGTTAGTATCCATAGGGGTTACTAAAGGGACAGTGTCAGAATTGAAAGGAAAAAGCAGTTTCTAAGACCTAAAACCTAAAAATCTTAGCAAACTCCTTGAGAATAAAATTTAAATGCCTAAAATAGTTTTTAAAATCTGGGTTTAGCTAGCTCAATGCCCTAGAATTTCAATGACTACATAGAAAATTAGCTCATTAAAATGAAAGTCAATCTTGTTTTTATTTTTAATGTGATATTTCCCAGATCTCTAAGGGACCATCGGAAGGATTTAAATATTCCGTATCCTTATGAAAGTGAATTATATAGGCCTCCTTGAATTAAAAAAGTGTAAAGACTTTCCAAGTAGTGTTCAATTTAAACTTGTGGCTTTCTTTCAGAAGGAAGCTCTGTTCTAAGAGAATACGGTGTTGTTTACATTTGGAAGAAATAGACATTGGTGTTTTGTTTGCCACTTATGTATCATCATACTTACCACAGTGCCAGACACATAGTAAACATTTAGTCAATAGTTGTTGAATGAATAAATGGATGAATGAATATGAATTTTACATTCCGTTTTGCTTTTTCTGGAAAGCTGATAATCTACAAAGCAGTTCATTTGTGGTATGTGAGGAGATCTCTCTCCCATTAGTGCATTCAGGTATTGTACAGTAGCAGGGCTATACCTAAATAGTGTTAGTGTTGATCAGAAAAGGGCTAGAACATTTTTGAGATTGTGTTTCCATGCATTACAGAGGAGACTGATGTCATGTTAAGCCAAATATGAATTCCTTTTCGAATTTGTGTGAATTTTGATCATTTTGATCAGTCTCCTGTTTATAGCTAATAATCTACAGTCCACTGTGTCATCCCTCAGTTCCAAATATGAAAGGATTGAATTCATGATGCTTTTGAGAAGAAATACTGTAAAAGAATATTGGAAACAGTTATATGAATAATGAGATATGCCAGGACCTCATTTTACTTGGTTTATTTTTGAAAGTTTAGTAGATGTACTTATTACTCTAGTCACATGTAGAAAAATGACAGATATTTCTATCTGGTCCATAGTTCTCTATTCTTAAAAAAAAATCTAGCGTGTTCTTTTGTATTTACTTCCTAGTTATGTATCCATACTTCCTTTATTTTGCTTAGTTATGTATCTGACTTGTTCTTTTCCTGAAGCTCTTAATTAAAATCAACTTTTCCTCTACAATACTTGAAATTAATTTGGGCTCCTTTTTCTCATGATCCTGTTACTCAGTGATTGTTTTCTCAAATACTTGTTTCCAAGACCTTGGTTAGTTTTATGTAGACATATTTTAGTGGTTGGAGTTTCATCTCCAGCCAACCTTTCTGGGTCAATAATACTGCTTTACCCTGGCTTCTAGGATAGAACCTCATCAATCATGTAGATGTAGGATAGGACATAAGGAACACTAAAGAAGCAACATCATCTTTTATTCTAGCAGCACTGGAGAGGGTCATTATTTACCAAAAGCAAACAGATTGAGCAGAGATTTGACTATGTTAAGTGCTATTATTATTTTTTAAAAGTTATATGATAATTCTCAAGGGTTGAGCTTTTTTTAATGCAAAAACATTTTATGGGCTTTTAGCCAGAGAATTTTATATATAAATGGTAATAGAGGGACAGCGTAACATTTATGAACTTGGAGGCAATGTGATATAACGGACTTGGGACTTTAGGAGCAGATGCTTTGAGTTCTGACCCCTAACTGTGGTCTAGTTACTTGACCTCTTTGGGCCTCAACTTCTTGTTTTGCAAAATGGAAATAATATGATTTATTCTCCAGAATTTTGAGGGAGTTGAATGCAAGTATATACACAAAATGCCTAATGAAAATTTGGCACATTAAGTTTTTCTCCAAAGACAAATAGATCCTATTGCTAAGTGTAGAAAGGAAGACGTAAAAAAAGTTTCTTCGTGATTTGCTAGAGCTTTGTGCCCATAGATCTCTATATTGTCTTAACCTGTGATCCATAATGATCCCAACAAGGATGAGTGTTTTAAGAAGGCATAGAATTTTTACTTTTTTGTTCACTTTGAGCAAAAAGTCAGTTTGCGCTCTGAGGTCCTAGGTGGCTGCTAGATACAAGGTTATGGGAAGATGGAGGATGGGCAAGGGGAGTTTAACGGGCCTCTGGTCCTACTTCCACCTATATTTTTCTGTTTTAGCTTTTGTATTTATGTGGACAATATTGTCTGAACAAAAGGATCGGTGTCTTTCAAGAAAGTTTGGAAAACCAAGAGCAGGCTCAAGTGTACTATTCCTTGACTTCCCTTTCTCTCGGGTCCCACTCTGCTTTCTCCTTAGCCTTGGTAGGGCAGGGAGGAGGGACGAGTTTTCCAGGTTGTCTTCTCAGCCTGTTGGTAGAGTTCTCAGCCAACAACACATCACAGAAGAAGGGTCCTATGCAAAGAGGGCACTCCTGGTAGAAAAGTTCCTTGACCTGCTTAGCTCTAGGATTGATCTCTGCCCATACAGAGGCACATTTTGGGCCATGATCAGAAATTTTCCAATTTTGAAATAACAAAAACAGACATCTTGCCTCTGATTACTTTCTCCTATTTGTCCTTATTGAGAACTCTGATTGACCTTTACTATTTTCGTTTTCTTCTTTATCTGTCTAAGACTCTAATCCATCATTTACTCTCTTTTCAGTGTCCTAGTCTTCCCTGAACCCACCAGCAAGAACTGTGCTTCTGGATAAATCTATCTGACTTTACTCTGCCATCAAGCATTAAGCATTGTTGGAGAAAATAACACCCTGGCTGATGAGTTGCCTAATAATTTCTTGAGCTCTGAGTTCCTTCTCTTTCAGTTGTCCGAGTGACTTCTCTCTCCTCCATCATCCTCTCTGTTGGCCTCTTACCATCAACACTTAAGCATGCTCAAATGAATCCAGCATCAAATAAAAGTAACAGATGAGTCCATCTGCTATTTGAGATGCCACCCTCTTTCTCATAGTCTCACAAACTTTTTAAACAAGTTGTTTATTTTCATGGTCTTTAGACCATTCCAGTACTGTTTCTGCTTTTGTAAATTTGTTTTACCTTCCTGCTTAATAATGCTTAACAGCTTTGTCATTACTTTATGAGAGAGTCTCATATCCCCAGCCTTACATTCATACCATTCTGTTTCCCCTTTTCTTGTCATATGCACTCCCTTCATTTCATCAGATATACCTAGTTTTTTCTTCTCTCTCTGGGTTTTTACAGGTTCTGTTTCTTTTATCTAGAAAACACTCTCCTCGATTTCCCCAACTCCTCGAACATACTGTTCAGTTATCAAATGTCATTTCCCAAGAGATTTTCCCTGACCTGACCTGACATGCCTTAGTCTTCCTACTTTATACCTTATCTTCATAGCACTTGTCACATTTGTAGTAATTTATTTAATGTCTTTCTTCCCATGTCTTTTAGTGTTAGCTTCTAAAGAGTAGGGATTTCATTGGTCATAGGGCCTGATACTTGTAAGGAGCTCAAGACATATTTGTTGAAGAAATGACTGAATAAGTGAACAACTTTATTTCTCCATAGCTCTGTAGATCAGTGTATCTTTGACCTTATGAAGCTTCTTTTCATTGGCAGTGTATAATAATAAGTTTTAAGTGGAGGTGCAACAATTAGTTCTTCTACTAGAGTTATTAAGCAGTGTACTCAATAGGGTATAATAGCTGTATAGCATATACACTTTTTCTTTATCATCCACTGCTTTTTGCTTTTTAAAAAAACTAGAAATATATAATAATTTCAAACTTTTTTATTAAGAAGCTGAGTATTTTGTTTCTTATGGCACTTTAAATTAAATCACATATTTATTGACTACTATTTAGTGTATGCCCCTAAATGAAAAACTAAAATATAGGTAAAAGATTTTTATCAATTTTCCAAAAAATTTTTTTCTAAAAATAAAATACACTTTAAAAACATTTAAGGAATACATATATCCAAAAGAGACACCAGAAATTCTGTTTTCTACCTAAATATATTAGACTTTTCTCAGCTCCTAATACTCTAGTAAATAAAATGTTACAAAACTTTTATAATGAAGAACAATTTGACACCTGAAAGTACAGCTAAAAGTATAAGGTAAATTAATGAATATATAAAGGAATAGAGAGCAGTGACATTGTACTCATTTTGTAGATTTCTCATTTCTACACAAAATAATAATGGTATGTGCATTTAAGTACAGTCAAATATTGCACATATGTACAGAGATTGCTACCGTGTTTTATGGATTAGTAAAGAGTGTTAAGTGGAATTCTGAAGATACTTTAGTGTTTAAAATAACCTTTATATCATTTATAGAGCTACTTTAGTGCTGTAAAAAAATCCCCGTCAACATATCTACATGTGAATATGACAAAGAATGACAGAATTTGGTTTATCACTAGGAAGCAGATTAAATGATCTCTTAATTACTTCTCATATTAACATTTACATGTAACTATATTCCCAGCATATTCTAATTCAAACTCAAAACAGAAATTTAGAAATGAATATAGTTTATATTTAACTGAGTTGAGAAAACATATGGTAGTAATTAAATTCTGCCTTTTTTTTTTAAACAAAGCTTTTTTGTGAATAAAATTGCTGGCTTCCAAGTACTTGTACTTTAATTAAAACAACAACTGTGCATTGTAATCCAGATTTTCCTCTTAAATACTTCCTTTATATTTTATACTTTATTTTCTTTAAATTATAGCTCTGTGTCTTGGGTAGAATTCTAAGAGAGTAATAATGGACTTTACCCTGCAATCAAAAAAGCAGTGTGGTAATATAGGAGCCAAGTGACAGCATTTTCCCTCTAAATATATAGATCCATAGTCTGGACAGGAATCTTTAGGAGTGAGATAACACGTCTTTCTGTCAGTTTACAACAGAAAATTGACTCTGTCAGTTTCCAGTAGCTGTAATGGAAACTAACCTAGGTGAACATCGCTACTTACTTTGCAGTAAGTGACTGACTACTTGACCCATTATACTCATGGTGGAGAAAGAAGTAACTTGTTCATGACCTGCCATAATCTACCCCAGCAGGTCAAGCTTTGATTGCCTCCTGTTTATTGATTGCCTTAGTATGTCCATTTGAATTAAATTATGTGGTAAAGGCAGGATATATCTGGGGGGAAAGGAGGTGGAGTTTATTTTTAAGGAATTCTTTCTGCAGGAATTGGAGCCAAGAGTTGATTTGGAGTAAGCAGTTTTTGCTTATTTTCTACCAATAATTGTGTGATTTGGTAAATATCTTTGTTGAGTTTTTTTTTTCTTTAATGAAAACGATCTTTCGCTCATATAGTATCATGGTAAAAACATTATTTGCCACATAATTACTTAAACCATGCTTTTATGAGAATAATAAATTACATTTATTAAGGGCTTATTATATGTTAGGGTTTATTCTAAGTGCTTGAAGTCCTACTTCTGTGGAAGCCATAATGCTGCGATCATGCCTCTCATACCTCTTGATACAGCTTGAGTTCAGGCACATGATTTATGCTCAACTGGTTAGAAATCTCTGCATGAAACTTCACATCTGAAAAAAGCAATACAAAGGAATAGGGGACAGTTACAAATGAGGCACTGGTACCAGCAGTGGTAGTGGTGCCAACATTCTCAGCAGAGCCTTCCTAAGCCAACTTTTCTTTCCTTCAGCATGATTTTCATGGCATATCTGGCCTTCTAGTGCTCTTTACTTCCAGCTTGTTTCCTAAGTCTGTTTCTTCAGCTTCATCATTTATGTGTCCTTTTCTGCTTAACTTAACAGATTGCACCTGCTCCTGCAACCAAGCATTCTGACTGGTACAATTATTAGTGGCAATAATTGGGCTTAATCTCTATCTGGAAATATATCTTTTTTTTTTTTTTTTTGGTAGCTACAGCTGTCAAAACCCTGAATTTCAGTTAACGTTGTAAAAGGGAATTTGAAAGGGGGAAAATATAGGTTTTAATTATTTCAGTCGTGGCATCAGAAGGAAACAACGAACATCTAATTAAGAATACTATTTTCGGGCTTCCCTGGTGGCGCAGTGGTTGAGAGTCTGCCTGCCGATGCAGGGGACACGGGTTCGTGCCCCAGTCCGGGAAGATCCCACATGCTGCGGAGCGGCTGGGCCCGTGAGCCATGGCCGCTGAGCCTGCGCGTCCGGAGCCTGTGCTCTGCAACGGGAGAGGCCATGACAGTGAGAGGCCCGCGTACTGCCAAGAAAAAAAAAAGAATATTATTTTCAAGAAATTGTTCATATATTTCCACTCTAAAAAACTTAAAACATTTTCTTGTAGATGTTATTTTTTGTTCACATAATTTTTATTATGAAAAGATATAATTTGTATTGGGCATGTGTTCCTGATATTATGGAAAACATCCCTTTGATTTTATTTTGAAGAATCCACCCCTTCCTTGCTCATAGGGTAAGGCCACACCCACCAGCCAAGTCAGAGATGGTGTATGTGACCTATACCTAAGCAATCAGCACATTGTGTCTCCTTACATACATGGATTGGTTCAGATTGGGTAAGTATATACCAGTATATACTGATAGAAAGATGGCTGTAGCAGCTTCAAGCACTACAGCCTCACATATCACATGGAGCCTGAGAAGGAGACCAACATATCAGAAAGTAGAACTGAGAGGATGGAGGGAGAGAAACTGAGTCCTGATGATATATTTTGAAGCCTAAATCCAGCTATGCCTGAAGCCATTCCTACTCATACATTTTAATCCTTTGAGCCAATACTTTACCTTTTTGCTTATGCTAGTTTAGGGTATAGATTTCTGTTGTTGGCAACCAAGAGTCCTAGTTTCTTTGGGATGTAGATGATAAATCATCTTGAATTGGCATCACGGATTATTGCCACCACATTTTTAAGGTTAGCTTTTTATTTATATTTTAGTTATATATACCTTTTATACATGAAATATTAACAAGGAAAAGCAACTGATACTTGAAGGTGAAGAATTAATCCAGAAAGAGATGAGAATTCAAACCTTGAATTCTATAAAACTTTAAGATAGCTGCATTTTTACTTTCTGTATGACTTAAATCTGTAAAACCCAAGTTGAGAAACAAAACTTAAAAAGAATATTATAGTCATGTAAAACGTGTATTTTAAAAAGTCAAATTAAACACATTACAAACATTTGCTGAATTGTATTTGATTTGTAATAAGCACTTCCCTACATTTTATACTGTTATTGCCTTATTATATAACTTTCTGAAGTTTTGATGTTGAAACATTGTGATTTTCTATCAAACATCATGACTGAAAATATGAGCGTACGGATGAGAATCATGCTATTTCCAGATTTTTGTACATAAATATTTTAAGTATGAAAGTATATTTATTAATAGTACCTTTAACTGCCCCAACATCATTCAGTATCCCTGTATTTTCCCTTTACCAATCATTCTTGGTCTGAAATTGAAATTGATTTTCTTCATTTCCCTCTTGCTTGGAATGGATAAAGAAAAGAACCAGTGAAAGCACTCCAGGGGGAAGATGCCCTCAAGAGCAAACTCTCAAAAACCTATGTTAGTCAGGATTCTTCTGGGTGTGAATGTCAGAGATCTAACACAAATTAACTTAGTCAAAATTTGCTGGCTCAAATAGCTACTGTGAAACAAGAGGTGAATCTCTAACCTCAGTCATGGTGGGATGCAGGGCTTCAAGCAGTATCACCATGGCTTTGTCTCTACATTGTTCAGTTTTACTACTCTTCTGTGATGGCCTTATTCTCCAACAAGTACTCTCTATGGACTGCATGTGTCCAAATGTCTATCATTATAGTTCCAGACTTCAGATAAGTATGAATGACTGTTGTTTTCCCCAATGACAATTTAAAAAAATCTCCAGGGGGTGGGGGAACCCCAAAAACTATTGGCCTTGCTTGGTTCTCATGGCCACCAGGGTTTGGGGATGGAAGGCCACATGATTGATAGCTCTATCAGTATCACACTGAATGGAGTTGTGATATTTCCAAAAAAGAAAAGATGCCAGTGAGACAAGTATAGAAGTCCTCTTCCAGTAGGGCTGATTTACTTCCCATTGCAAGCTGTTCTTGCTTTTGTTTCACTACCTAATACATCATTCTTGAATTCAGTTGAATTCAATTGCCTCCTTTTGAAAAGATGCAAATGCTACTTCTGGTAGGATTTAGTTATTTATATCCAGTGCAAATTATATCAGAAAGGTTTCTTCTAGTGTGTAGCTGGGATCACCTGTGCTTAAGGACTGGAAATTTTGGCTCTGGAAAGGAAAGTAGGTATTTTGGAGGTTGGCAGTGTAGCAGAGTGGTAGACAGCATGGACTTGTGGACCTGAGTATGACTTTGCCACTTCCCAACTATATGACTTTAGGCAAGTCACTTAATTTTTCAAGTCTTCATTATTTTAACCTGTAGGATGAAAATAATACCTATATCACAGAGTGGCTATGAAAATTAAATGAGGCAAAATATGTGAAGCACTTACCACAATACCTAGCATGTAGTGGGTACTTGGTAAGTGATAGCTTACTGGATATTATGATTCGCACTGATAATAACAATAATAATAAACACTGTCTCTTGCCACCCTTGTTCCCAAATGCTTCCCAACTACCTAGGATTAAGAGTTTGAAAAGGTTCTGTAGTTCAGCTACATTAAGGTTGACATCAAATTTTACAAGTGAGTCTGGAAGTCTGATTGCTGTTCATAATGTTGGTTCTATGGGGAAAATTTTCTTGAACTTGAAGAAAATATATTTTTATAACATAAGTGATACTTCAGTGGAATTTGCTTCTCTTTGCTGTGTTATTGTTGTTTTTTAAATTATATTTAGTTTTTCCTTTTATGAGGGTCAATCAAGTAAGTAAGGGTCAGAATCTATTTAATAAAATGCTAGAATTAAAGTATATCCTAGCAGAATAAAATATATTCGCAGAAGCTGCTGATGGCTATAAGAAGTTGTGTCATAGCCATGTGACTTGTTGCCGGGAGAGCTGCTTAACTTAGAGCCTAATTAAGCCACAGATGAAATTTCAAGCGTTTTCATTTTGTTTTTGTAGTCAGATATTTAACATTTCACTTTAAAAGTCCTGTCATAACTTGTGGCCCTTTACAGTGGTGGGCTGACTGACTCAGTATGAGGAAATGTGGTTATGGTAAGCAGGCATAGAATTCAGCTGTTTTGTTATTAATGAGAATAAATTCATGCATAAATAATCTTAGACACACATAACTAAAATGATGACTTTCTAGTATAAAAAACTTGATAGCCAACGGTGTTAATGTTCCCATACCTGCTTTGGTGAATGTAGGTGATTATCATGATATTAAGAAGTCAGAGTTATGGAGTTGATATTGTACTAGCTTACCTTTAAGAAAATTTATTTATGACTATAGACAGTGATACTTTATTCAAACATCCCTCATGCTATTATTAGTCACAGAAATACTAAATCTGTGTGTATGGATGGCTTGTCACAATCTAATATAATGATTAGGAAAATAATTAATATAGTGTACTCTAAATGATGAATTTTTATCTTCATATATAAACGATAGCACAGATTTTCAAATTTATCAGGAAAAGGAGACACTAAGCAAAACCTAAGAAATAATGGATATTGTTTTAGTGTGACGTATGATTTTCTAAATAAAGCTTAGATGCACTTAGAATATACCTGTATTCCTGTTCTTTCAGCATGTGCAAAAATAACATCTTGATAATACAGGTTTTCTTTTTATAGATTGTCAGTAATTTTTATCAGAAGTATATAATCAAGAAAGGATAATTGTTTCTGCCAAATAAGTATCCATCCTTTTTAATGTTTTCTGCAGTGAACACTTGTGGCATTTTTAATATGTGGGGTTGTTTGCCACATTTTGCAGAGTCTAGTTCACAGTCATAGTCTTCAGTTTTGGAAGAGAGCATAAAAAGGTCATTCCATTTATCCCCCATCCATCTGATGGTAATGGTAATGTGCTTTGCAGATAATAATATGAAATTAACACCTTAGGCAACAATTTTTACTTTCTAAAATGTCATTGTATTTCTTAAACAGTTGGGTTTTTTTATCTTTCTTGCCAATAAGAATTATAAGTAGAGTTGAGGACAATTTTATTTTTATAGAAATAGAAAATCTGTGGAAGAACTCTGCTACTTTTTCTATCTTTCTGAAAGTGCGATAAAGTGTAAATTACCATAGGCCCCCATGGAAGGAGCCAGTTACCGTTTGAGTAGAATCCAGTTCAGATACTGAAGCACAGGGAGATTACATGACTTGCCTATGTTATATATAGAATTAGTAGTAGAGGTAGAATTGAAGTATTAGTGTTTCGGAACCAAACTTGGGTCTGCTCGCAATAAAGCCAATCTGCTGACACCGGGTTGTGGTGAAGAGAAGTGCAGCATTTATTGCAGGGCTCCAGGCAAGGAGTTCAGGACAGTTCTGCTCAAAGCACCCGAACTCCCCATGGGTTTCAGCAAAGCATTTTTAAAGGTGAGGTGAAGGAGGGGCATCCCAGGGAATGTGGTCAGATCATGCATAATTCTCTGATTGGTTGATGGTGAGGTAACGTGGGTGATGTCACAGGGGTTAACATTATCAGTCCTTAGGCACCAGTACGTCTGGGGGCTTATGTGCTCATGATCATCAAGTAGTTAATTTCTTACATTTGGTGGTGGTTTTAGCCTCTGTAGAACAACACAGGAAATGTGCATCAGATACTATTATCTAGGTACTTCAAAGAGGAGCTAGAGCAGAGGATATGGGGCAGGGAGTCTGTCCTGGGAAGGCCCCATAAGGTCCTGCTCCGCTTTACGAGGCCCTAATTCTCAAGTCAGTTCAGCCCAGAGCCAGAGCCATCGATGCTTTCTTTGTGGTTATTATGTGAAATGTTTGACAACCAAAGATGTAAAGAGAGTGGGCTCAGATGCATGTCCCCTCCCCTTCCCTCCCCTCTCCTCTCCTCTACTCTCACACACATAGTCTTAGTTAGCTTGAGATAGATATACATACACATGTATATATAAATCTAAAACCACATATATATACTGCCTGCTACAATTAAAACTTAATTTCATAGTCTTAAGTCAAGTTATCCTCAGAAGGGTCCATTGTTACCCTTAAAAAGAAAGACTTTGATATTAGTCACAGCTGGAGAGAGAAGAGGAAACTTAGAAGGAGCAGTTTAATTTTCAAGTACATTTTGGTTTTCTCCTTGCTCCGTATTAGGGATGCATGCTTTTAATAGATGTTCACCTTTAGAAGCCAGTCTCTTGCCTTTGACTGAATAGAAAGAATTATAAATACTGTATTGATACCAACTGGTTGCTGTGGAAATCATTTTAATGTTATAAACTGACACCCTGACCATACTGCAGCATTAAATGAAGAGAAGGAGAAGTTGCTGTTTTAAGTCTGTAAAGCAAATGCTGGGAAGGTTTTTGGTTTACCCAAAGTTAACACAGCCTGTAAATGACAGAGATGGGACTAGAACCTAAATATTTGCACTCTCAATCAAATTCGCTTTCTACTGCACTAAATTACGTTTTTCTGAAAAGTAATATGAGTGGTTCATATAGGGAAATGTGGCAATGAGGCTTAAGTTACTGTTTCTTATCTCATGTTCACTTAGGTGTTTTCAACCCTTCTTTTCTGTACCTTCTGCATTAATTTTTCTTTGGGATCTGGTTCCTGATTATGTTGAATATTTAGAGAAATACCTGCCATTTTTGAGGAGAAAATATCTAATAATGTTACCCTCATTCTCTACTTTATATTACAGGTAGAAGGAGAACTAGAGCACAAATTTGTCTTCCCTCTTATTCATTTGAATAACAGAATATGTTAAAAATAATTGTAATATGCAAACAAAAACATCACACAATGAAACTACTTATATGCTTAATAAGAATTCAGCACCATAATTAAATTGCAAAGTTTAACATCATTGTATTCCATTTTAATGTTAATATTTAATCTTACTTATAATGGATGTCTGCATGTAAACTTTTTATTTACTATAGAGGTTGTAGTATAGGATATTAAAGAAGACATTCAACTAGACCTGGATTTTTCTTATGAGCTCCGAGGTTCCCATAGCAATTTTAGACAACACATGCTGTTTTACTGGAAGAGTAACTAGAGGATATAGTCTGATCACTCTCTACCTCCCATGGTAAACCTTCTGTTTGTTTTGTGAATTTAATAGTTAAAGGTGCGTGATAAAACTTGTCATCTCTGTTAGATGCTGCTAAATCAGACGGCGATAAAATGGCTGCCAGGCTCCAGCGGCTCTTCTTCTTATGCCGTTAAACATCAGTTTCCTAGATGGTCATACAGCTGGTGTGTTCAACACCTTCTTACTCTGAAAGGACTAAAATGTACAACGTAAGTTTTAAATTCCAAGTTAAAGGGAGGAGGGGGATTCTTCATAAGTGAAAGCGTTCCTCAAACATACGAAAGAAAACAAAGTTTTTCATGGAAATTTATTTTCACTTTTCTGACCATTATATGATTTTCCTAGCAATACAAAACAATTCCCTGCAGTTCCTCCCATTTACTTGTTGAAGTAGAAAAGTACATTAAATCTTAATTAGCCATACTACCTATAGTAGCATCTGGTGTTACTGAATTTTTGCAGGCTTCTAAAGGCAGTGTAGTAATCATTCCTTACCTGGAGGAAAAGATTCCAGCATTCTGTTTCATTAGGCATTTTTTCTAGTCTTTCCTTCAGTTACATGATATGTTGGGGGAAAAATTATATATTCAGTTAACATGATTTGTTGAGAAAATACGCATATGCATACACACATATGCATATATGTGTATTTGTATATGCACATATGTGTGTATGTATATATATACATATATACATGTGTATGTGTGTGTTGTGTTTGTATGTATATATTTATGTTCCTTTCTCAATAGTATTCTATTTCATACCTTGGAAAATATAAATAACAACAAAAAATGTAAGTTCAAGATGGCTTCTTTTAAGAAACTAAGTTGTTATTCCACTTTTTTTTGCCTTCACATCACAGATATTAAGAAAACTAGAGGACTTAATTTGGCTTAGACATTTATTAGCATCTGTTTGGTTTTTACTTTGTTTTCTTGTCTCGCTCAGTTATAGTGGGTTGGCCAAAAAGTTCGTTTGGTATTTGCTTCCTTTTATTGTAAGTGTTTCTTATTTCTCTAAAACGCTTTGAATTCCCCCTCCACTGATTCTTTTCCCTCCTTTGTTTGTTTACATGCCTCACTTATGTGGTAGTATCTGAAAGTAAAAAAGCAATTTAGAAACAAAGTTGAATAAAATTTCATTGTTCTTAATTCTGGAGATTGTTTACTGAGGTTATTATCTTGTTGATGAGTTATCTTCACATCAAGCATTCAGGATATCAGTTACCAGAAACATCATATTCAGTTATGGTGGGCTTATGGTTGTGTATTGTGCAGAATTCATGAAGGCGTTTTCTACAGATTTATCATGAATTTATGGCCAATGGAACTGTTTAAACTTCCTAATCCATTTGTTCCACTGAGTAGCCTTAGAGTTAAAACAGCAGTTTCCATTTCCCTTATGGGTAGGTGAACCCATGCACACATTTATCATTGATTTTTAGCACTGGAAAAATGTAGAAAGTGGGTAAGTTGCTCTATATTCAAAGGAGGGAGAATATTTGGAAGGAGTTTTCCTGAAAATAGGATTGGTGAAATAAAAATAAAATTTATATTCACCCTAAGGGAGATAAACTACCAGAAGCAAACCTCTTTGGTAGATGTTTGAATCAGGGATATAATCCAACCATGGTAGAGTATTTGGTCTGACTTTCCTTTGAGAAGCAGGGACAACCCATGGTGTTGGGCTGGCAGGCATGAGGAAGCAATCACCCTTCTCTCCCTTCCTTCCCCCCAAATTATAAATAGAAACATTGTGTCCAAATAACTGCAAAGATACAATCTAGCTTTTTTCTTTTCCTATTTTAATAAGCCTTTTTATTTTTTAAGAATTACGGTTAGCAAACTTGAGAGAGAACCTAAAAGTACTCTTTCACATGTTTCTGATCTTCAGTTGATTTACTTGAATTAGATCTATTAATATAATTATTGCATTACTACGACCATTTTATTATATGCAGTCTAGAATACTTCGTCTTTTTACTCCTATAATACTGAAATAAACATTTAATTTTTAGGCATTACAAATGCCCAATAGCTGTGTTTTTAATTAATGGGAATTGTATTTTTTTTATTAATAGTTTAGATGAATCTATATATCCAAGTCTTGACCCACTGAAATGAGTAATCCTTTGTATTAGGGAAGGACATCAGTAGGATTAGAGAGTTCTTGACTTTCTTGATCCTTCTTGTTAGTCCTTCAAGAGACTGCATAAAGATGATAATAGGTGTTCTGTCTTATTCACCAAGTTTCCTCCATTGATTTCAGAACATTACATTATCAGAGAGAGAGGGGAATATCAGTATTTTTTTCTGTATCACACTCCCCACCTTTAGCACTGCTTCCCATTCTTTCTTTTAGCCATTATTTACTGAGGACCTATTGTGAACCAGAAGTTGTACAAAGCTCTGGCAATATGTGACCTTAATCATTCTGACCATTATGGAGTTACAGTTTAGTAGAGAAGACAGGAAAGAACGTGGATTCCTGAGTCTCACTGCCTGGGTTTTACTCTTGGTTGCACCACTTCCTGGTGAAGCTGGACAAGTCACTTAATCATTTGTTTCAATTTCCTTCTTGCTAAAATGAATATAACAACTCTACATTAAATGAGAAGATGCGTGGATTAAATGAGATAATGCATGTGAAACATTTAGCACTCACGTTAGGAGAGGAAACTTCTAGGCTACTATCTCTAACCCTGTTAAAAAAGTGATTTGACCAGCTTTGTTTAGTTATAATATTTTTATTTAGCTTTTGGAGCCTTTTCCCAGTCCTAGTATAATACAACCTCTTGAATGCACTCTGGTCACCTTTTGTTTTCTCCTTCAAAGCTCCTGGTATTGTCTCGTTTCTTGGAAGCTTCCCCATTTAACAGCTCTTGGCTAGACATTCCTATCCATGTAACACTCATGACTCCCATTACACGCTGTGCAGTAATGTGCAGTTACTCCTTCCTTGTACATGTTGCTAATGTGGATTATTTATTTACTTATTTGAGGTGTGACTACTGGGTATCTTTTTAGTTATTTATTATCTGTCTCTTGTAAACACCTAGAAGGGAAGACACCATAGCAATCTGCATAGTAGGCATTTAATGATTGAAATAAGTGAAAACAATTTCCATTCTCAGTAGAGGAGAGTCTAGCTTTCTTTCACCAGGCTGTTTACGTGGTTGAGAACAAACAGGACTGTCAGAACTGTCCATCTTATCCTTTAGATGCAGAGGTGTATCAAGTTCTATTGAACCCTTTGTAAAATGAATTACCTTTTTCGTTCTTAAGTTTTAACAGTTTTAACTGCATATTTTCCAATTTCAACTGTGTAGTATTTCTCCATTGTAGCTCATTTGTTAGATTAAACTTTGGGAATGTCTTTTATTGTGAATAGTAATTTTCTAAATTTTTACTTTTGTTTTGCTTTTTGATTCTTTGACTACTTTCCCATAGCCAATCACTTTCTTCCAAGTCTTACTCAGAAGCCATTCACAGCTCTACAATTAGATTACGTTTATTAACCACCCTATGATTAAGCCCTGTCTTCATTTTTTCTTTTTTATTTGCAGTTTGCATATTATATGCTGTACTTTGACTCATTTAATAAATAATTACTCTCCTTTCTTCTTATAATTCTGTCTGGAAATTTTCATTTTCATTTTATTTTCTTCCTTCCTTTACAAAAACTAGAGATCAAGTGTAAAACTTTCTGGATAAGTACATATTAAGGCTTTGTGTACCTAGCCCTTAATATTTTCACTGTTTTACAAGAGAAGAGGTTGTCAACTGACTACTAACCACATAAGATGCCAGTTTAATGTGACAAATCTGTCCCTTAAGACTGATTTTCCAAATAGTATTTCTTGGAAACGCAAAATCAAAGCTGTGGAGTACTCTGTATGATTTTTAGTTCTAAGGATGTAGCATGCAAGTATTACTGTTCTCATTTTAGAGAGCAAAAAGTAGACTAGGAGAATTAAAGAGATTTATGCATTATTTCTCCATTCATGTGGTTAGTGTTGGCTAGTATGTGTTGGTATTACTGAATCTGAACCCAAGTTCCCTGTCTCCTGCTGAATTGTTGTAAATTCAAATGAAAATGCTAAGAAAAAAGTCAACATTAAAAATACAATAGCAATTGGTAATTTAGCACAGGGCATGAAATATTACCTCAAGTCACAGTATGCTCATTAAAACATTTTAAATTAACTTCCTCAAGGCGTCTCTTAAAGGATTTGGTTTTATGTACTTAAAAAAAATTTTATTGACAGATTTATTTGTCAGTCTTCTTTAAGATACTGTTAGCTGCTCATTCACTGAAATAGTGACATACTAAATAAAAGATAACTTTTCATATAGTCACTTGCGTTGTTAAACTTTAGCATTTGATGTTAAGATTATGTATATACATATATATAAACACACACATATACAGACATGCTCATGTTTATTTGTGTTATTTATAAATCTTTTCTCTAGGAAAAATAATATTTATTTACAAAGTTATTATTGACATTGTTGGAATGACAACAGAGGAAGATTTGAAATACAATCTAAGTATTATTGTAGAGGATGTACTCAGTGCTTTGAAAACTGCCTAAAAACCACCTAATAAATGAGTGTGCATTTGTTGGCAGGTAGTAGATCATGCTACAAACTTACTATCAGATAATGTTATTCATCCAAATATTTATGAATAACTATCATAATCAGTGTCCTCACACTCCATATCAAATCCATCAACAAATCCTGTTATCTCTACTTTCAGAGTATATGCTAAATGTAATTTCTCTCACCACCACCTACTTCAAAATTAGATTTCACCTTTTGAGAGACACCTGCCCCATGCATTTTATCTAAATTGGGACCCTATTTCCCAACTCCACATTCTTTCCCTCTATTCCACTTTATTTTTTTTTCATAGAACTTTCCACTTTTTGATATTATATCTTTTTTTTAAAACTTATCACCTGTGGTTTATTGTTTGTTTTGCCATTAGATTGTAAGCACCATGAGGGTGAGGATTTTGTCTTTCTTATTAATCCAGTGGTCACTAAATGTAGAACACTACCTGGCACACCTTAGTTATTCAGGAAAATGAATGTAGGAAGGAATTAGTGCTGTGGAGATATTGGAACTTGGTGCAAGCCATGTAATACATTTTTGCTTAACACATTTTTAAAAATTAGGGAGTGAGTGAATAAATGAATGTAAAAATTAGGCTTTGGTAGTCCACTTTGGAAAAATATTTGTCATTATCTACTGAAATTGAACATACTTATACCATGTAACTCAGAAATTCCACTTCTAGGGATATACCCCACTGAAATGGACATGTATGTTGTGGACAGCCGTGTTCATAGTAATACTATTCATGAGAGCTCCAATGTAGAAACTGCCCACATGCCCACGAATAGTAGAATGGATAAGTAAATTGTAGTATGGTCATACAACAAAATACTATACATCATTGAGAATATACAAACTGTAGCTGTATTAAACTATGGATGAATCATATAAATATAATGTTGAGTGAAAGAAGCCAGAGGCAAAAGAACACATATTGTGTAATTTTACTTACATAAAGTCCAAATCTGTGTTTTTAGATGTCAGGATAGTGTTTATCCTTGAAGGGATGGCGCTAGAAGGGGACGTGAGGAGGTACTCTAGTATTTTATGTATTAAAGATGGTACAACATGACAATCCTAGTCTTAAAAGAATTAACTTAATGAAGGAGCAACAAACTAACATTAGGCTGACTAAAATAACTAATGTATAAAGTGCTTTGAATGAGCAGAGGATGAAATAATTCTGTTGAGGTGTGTGTGGAAAGATAAAAGTAAGTAGTTTTAATACCGCTAATAGTTTTAATAACCTTTGTCATAAGCATCAAAATTTTTTTGAATTTTATTTTTTTTATACAGCAGATTCTTATTAGTTATCTATTTTATACATATTAGTGTATATATGTCAATCCCAATCTCCCAATTCATCCCATCACCACCCCTCCTCCTGCTTTACCCCCTTGGTGTCCATATGTTTGTTCTCTATATCTGTGTCTCTATTTTCTGCCTTGCAAACCAGTTCATCTGTACCATTTTTCTAGATTCCACATATATGTGTTAATATATGATACTTGTTTTTCTCTTTCTGACTTACTTCACTCTGTATGACAGTCTCTAGGTCCATCCACCTCACTACAAATAACTCAATTTTGTTTCTTTTTATTGCTGAGTAATATTCCATTGTATATATGTGCCACATCTTCTTTATCCATTCATCTGTCGATGGACACTTAGGTTGCTTCCATGTCCTGGCTATTGTAAATAGAGCTGCAATGAACACTGTGGTACATGACTCTTTTTGAATTATGGTTTTCTCAGGGTATATGCCCAGTAGTGGGATTGCTGGGTTGTATGGTAGTTCTATTTTCAGTTTTTTAAGGAACCTCCATACTGTTCTCCATAGTGGCTGTATCAATTTACATTCCCACCAACAGTACCGGAGGATTCCCTTTTCTCCACACCCTCTCCAGCATTTGTTGTTTGTAGATTTTCTGACGATGCCCACTTCTAACCGGTGTGAGGTGATACCTCATTGTAGTTTTTATTTGCATTTCTCTAATAATTAGTGATGTTGAGCATCGTTTCATGTGCCTCTTGGCCATCTGTATGTCTTCTTTGGAGAAATGTCTATTTAGGTCTTCTGCCCATTTTTGAATTGGATTGTTTGGGTTTTTTTTAATACTGAGCTGCATGAGCTGTTTATATATTTTGGAGATTAATCCTTTGTCCATTGATTCATTTGCAAATATTTTCTCCCATTCTGAGGTTCATCTTTTCATCTTGTTCATAGTTTCCTTTGCTGTGTAAAAGCTTTTAAGTTTTATTAGGTCCCATTTGTTTATTTTTGTTTTTATTTCCATTACTCGCTAAGAGGTGGGTCAAAAAAGATCTTGCTGTGATTTATGTCAAAGAATGTTCTTCCTATGTTTTCCTCTAAGAGTTTTATGGTGTCCGGTCTTACATTTAGGTCTTTAATCCATTTTTGAGTTTATTTTTGTGTATGGTGTTAGGGAGTGTTCTAATTTCATTCTTTTACATGTAGCTGTTCAGTTTTCCCAGCACCACTTATTGAAGAGGCTGTCTTTTCTCCATTGTATATCCATGCCTCCTTTTTCATAGGTTAGTTGACCATAGGTGCATGGTTTTATCTCTGGGCTTTCTATCCTGTTGCATTGAACCATATTTCTGTTTTTGTGCCAGTACCATATCGTCTTGATGACTGTAGCTTTGTAGTATAGTCTGAAGTCAGGATGTCTGATTCCTCCAGCTCCATTTTTTCCTTCAAGATTGCTTTGACTATTCAGGGTCTTTTGTGTCTCCATACAAATTTTAAGATTTTTTGTTCTAGTTCTGTAAAAAATGCCATTGGTAATTTGATAGGGATTGCATTGATTGCTTTGGGTAGTATAGTCATTTTCACAATATTGATTCTTCCAATCCAAGAACATGGTATATCTCTCCATCTGTTTGTGTCATCTTTGATTTCTTTTATCAGTGTCTTATAGTTTTCTGAGTACAGGTCTTTTACCTCCTTAGGTGGGTTACCAAATGTTTTTATAGCATAAAACTTAGAAATTCTTTTCTTTTTAATTAATAGAATCCTCAAAACCAGATAATTTTATGATGAAGAGGCCAAGCACTTTTTAAGAGACATTGTCTTAACTTATGGCAAACTAGAACATTCCTTAAGAGAGATTTTATTTCCATACTTAAAAACTGAGTTTTTAAATGTTTTGAATCACAGCAAGTTGAAAACGATTAATAAAATATGTAAACACTATCACAATACAGTGTCAGCCCTAAGAAAAATAAAATTTTATATCAGTAATAAATTTCACTGATGAACCAATGGAATATCAGGTAACAAACATGGATGAGATAGCATTGGCACAACCATCAAATTGACAAAAATGTGAAGGTCTGGTATTTGCCAAATATTTATATAGGGAAATGAGAACTCTTTTATACATTTCTGGTTGCAAAGTAAATTGGTACAGCCACTTTGAAAAGCAATTGTATAACACCTAGTAATCTTCGAGATGCACAAACCCTATGGCTCTGCAGTTCACCTCTCTGGATGTCAGCATGAGCCAACATTGTACATGTATAGTGGAACCAAGCAGAACCCTACAGGACCCCCACCCCAAATACAAACGCTCCTCTTTGTCCCCTGCCTTTTGTTTGTAGAAAAACTGAAGTCTCCCAGTCATCTCTGAGTCACAAAAGAGCAGGCTCAAGCAGTTAATGATTAGCATAATAGAGTCACAGACTCAATGTCTGGTGCACATTCTTGAGTTATTTTACGGGTACTATAACTCCCATCAGAGGGGAAAAACTAACTGCATGATAACCAGATTGTAGCCGTGACATAAGCTGCTCCATTTTGAGCAGTACTGAATCTATAGCTAGCACTATTTGAAGAACTGGCCTCAAGAGAATAGGATTAACACTATTGCTCAAAATAATCTATATCTTTGCAGTCATCAAAGGAAGTAGCTTGTTCTGCCTGTATACATAACAGGCAACTAAAATTGTCAGCAAAGAGGTGCTCCAGACCCATCTTCCACTCTAATTATACAGCACCCTATGTAAGTGTGAAGAAGTTACGGAAGACAGACCTTGGCCCCTGATCCCGTAGAAATGGAATGATGTCCGACAAGTGGGGATTTGTAAGCAGCTCTTTGGCCCCTTTCCTGTTTGTCTGTTTTTGTTCCCCTTAAGCCTTAATTATAAAAATGAGATCACGAGGTAACATTTAACCTAACTCCTGACTTATGTTCTACTAAATGCATACAGTAACTTGCCTAACCTATTGATTCTTTCCCTAGACTAAAAGAAGTAGGAATGAAGAATTAAGTAGTTAAAGAATGACTAGCTCTGTAACTGTAGCAGCCCCCTTAGCAATCCTGCAGCCAGACCACGTGGGCAAGATAACATCTGAGGAAAGATCATTAGGAGTCAGTCAGCCTTCATGCAGTGGAAAATGACACAGAACCTAACCTTCTGTCTCAGTGATTAACTGAGATCACTTCCCCCTTTTCCCTTTAAAAATCATCATGGCTGAGCAGAATCTTCAGAGTTGTTTTCTGGGGACACGAGTCCACCTTTTCCCCAGACTGCAGGCTTTCTGATTAAGCAACTTTCCTTTCTACCTCTCGACTACTGGCTTTTGAGCAATGAACGCCTGAACCTGAGTTCGGTAACAATAGGATGATTGTTACATTTGCAGTAGTGACAAAGTAAAAGAGTATCGTGGCCTATTCTAGCTGGATAGTTAAGCAGGTTTCTTTGTAATGTGAGACATCATATAGCAGTCAAAATGGAAACATTAGACTTCCATTTTGCCAAGATAGATAAATTTCAAAAATCAGTGCAGATTAAAAAACAAAAAGACAAGTTGCAAAATGAAGTGCACAGTAACAAGAATTGTATAAAATTTTAAAACAGTAGTATGCATTTTTAATGTAATGAAAATAGAAAGGCTGAAATATTATCATAACCTGTAAAGTATCTCTACAGAGAAAATACTGTAGTACAGTTTCTTTCTTCTGCAAGGGTTTAACTAGAGGTTTGAGGGAAGAAAGGTGAAGTATAAAAGTTAATGTTATTTGAAATTGCCATTAACTAGGCAAAGTTTCAGTTTTGCTGCCTGATAGATTACCAGGAGGTCATGTTGTTAAATGAAAGAGTTTGGTAATGGTTATTATTTAGCTTGCTATTTTTACTCATTAGTGTATTAATATAAATTTGTGTAAAGGAATTTCTAGTGAGGCTCAAATCACATATATAGATGAAATTTTTCAGTTGCTTTTCAAATATATGGAAAACTTTAAATACATGGGTTTTAAAGGTCAGGAAAGTTAAATACATATCTGTTTGTAACTGCATTTTACACACACACAGGTACTCAACAATTCATGAAATAAGATTATATTATACAGTGATATTTAAAACTTGAAATACACATACTAGATAATGTAGTGGCTAAGAGCACAGACTTGGATCAGATAGAACTGCATTTGAATTCCAACCCTGGCAAGTTAACTTACCCTTTTAAGGCTTGGTTTTCTTAGATCTTGTTAAATAGTGATAATTCCTACTTCATTTTGTTGATTAAATGAGAATCTATGTAAACTACTTAGTACAGTGCCTTCATACACAGCATACTCAGGAAACCATCAATATTTTAATTCTAACTTCTTTCTCCTGAAAAACAATTTGATAAGTATCATTTGAAGTTTATGATTCAGCTCTCAAACGTTTATTTGATTCATAATGTAACTCAGAGTAATATACATAGTACCTAGAGTGAAATGACCATCTGTAGCAGTGGTTTGATAGAAAAGTATAGTCAGACAGTGTTCCAGTTTGAAGAGCTGGAAGCTATACAGTCATCCTTTGGTATCTGTAAGGGCTTGGTTCTAGGATTTACTGTGGATACCAAAATCTGTGGATGCTCAAGTCCCTTGTATAAAAAGGTGTGGTATTTGCATGTAACATACACATGTCCTCCCATATACTTCAAATCGTCGCTAGATTACTTATAATACCTGATACAATGTAAATAGCTATGAATACAATGTAAATGCTATGTGAATAGTTGCTGGTACATGGTAAATTCAAGTTTTGGTTTCTGGAACTTTCCGGATTATTTTTTCCAAATATTTTTGATCTGGGGTTGGTTGAACCTACAGATGCATTACTTGCTCATACGGAGGGTCCACTGTACTTTCTCCTCTTAAAGTTCTAGGAATAGAAGTGATAATCCTGTCCCCAGCCACCCTTCTATCTTGTGAGGAGTAGGAATGAATATATATATATATATATATATATATATATATATATGTAAGCCTGTGGTAGTAGCTCTGGTTGCCTGGGGCTGGGGCTTTTTGCGGAATGGGGCTTACAAGGGGAGTGAAGATTGGAAATGAAGTTCCGATGACAGAAGGTGCTGGAATGCTATGTTGTGACGGGGGAAAGGGTGTTGGGGTGGGGAGATGGGTAGTGGAAGACGTAAAATTGTAGGCCAGGGTTACAGGTGCAGTAGAAGTTCTGAGTTTTAAAAATATAACCATGCCTGCTGTACACTATTTCAAGAAATACTCTTGGCATTTCGTTGAGATTAGATAATGAATGTATCACATTTTATCATCCCAATCTTCTTTATTTTAAGAAAATTAACTGGATTTCCAATTGTTTGTTTTAACGTGAGATTGTTATAGAAGTTAGTACAGACATTAAAGGCTATCAGCAAACCCATGATAGAACTTTAATGATTATAAGAAATAAAGAGTTTTGTAAATATATCTGACACTTAAAACTACCTGTTTTAGGGTGTCTATAATAAAACATCCATCACGTGGTTCTCTGTGGTCAGTATTTTCAGGAATAAACTTGGTGCATAACACTGAATGCTCTTAGAAGATTATCCCTGTAAACTACACTATGACTAGCGTTCCTTCTACAAAATGGGAATCAAATAAATATGTTAATGAATAGCTGTCTATGGAGATAATATACTTTATTTCTTTTACTGGTTTGTTATCTTTGATAAGCCTGCTTTCTCTTAGAGAATCAGCATGATATAACTTGCCCAGGAGACTTAGGATATGAAAGCACAGTGGACCATTTTGAGTATGAGAAGTTCAGAGACCTTCTGAATATATTAATGATTACCACCAAAGCACTTCTTGATATTTATTCTTCTAATAATGAGTTGTAAATATGCCAGAGTCAAACTGAGAGGTGAATGCCAGACTCCCTCACTATCTGGGTGACTTGCTATTTCACATCCGTTTTCCAGCATGATTCAAATGTGTGCCTCTGCAAAATGATAAATTACCACAAGCCCTGAACTTTGGGGTCACTGTGAAAATAGTCACTGAATATCAAGGGTCTATATAAGGATTCTTTTTTTTTTAATTAATTTATTTATTTATTTATTTTTGGCTGTGTTGGGTCTTCATTTCTGTGTGAGGGCTTTCTCTAGTTGTGGCAAGCGGGGGCCACTCTTCATCACGGTGTGTGGGCCTCTCACTGTTGCAGCCTCTCTTGTTGCGGAGCACAGGCTCCAGACGCGCAGGCTCAGTAGTTGTGGCTCACGGGCCCAGCTGCTCCGCGGCATGTGGGATCTTCCCAGACCAGGCCTCGAACCCGTGTCCCCTGCATTGGCAGGCAGATTCTCAACCACTGTGCCACCAGGGAAGCCCCTATATAAGGATTCTTAACCTATATAGATTCTGTCTTCAGAGGGTCTATGAAAGTCCTGAAATTGCTACATTTTGTGTATATGTGCATACACATTTTTTCCCTAAGATGTCTATAGCATTTACAAGCACTATCAAGTCTGTAACCTAAGAAAGGTTAAGGACCAATCGGTTCGAAACCTCTTCAGAAGTCTTTTACATACAGTAAAGGTTTGCCATCTCATTTCCTTGATATACAGCATGTACCTCTAGAGGAATGAGGATACAATGTTTGTTTACTTATCAATTTTACTTTAATTTTACAGTCCAGAAAATTTGTGGCCTTTTCATAGTACAGTGGTATTTCTTCTTTATGTGAAATCATATTTTAATGCAAATTCAGTGTCACTGAGTGAATGTGATTGATAAAATGTGAATGATGCTTTACATAGTTTTATTATTTACATACCTGAATTCATTATTAAAGGGGGAAAGAAGGAATTTTTCATATTTTACATGTAGTTTGTTTTATGAAGTAAAATAATTTAAACTAAATTTTGGATTGAATTTAAAATGTTCATATTCAGAAAACACCTGCCTTCTTTTTTTAAAAGAAAATACCTGCTTTTATGGAAATACTAAACCCTAACACATTCTGTAGAAATAGGATCTTATTATGCAGAAAATGGTAGTATAATATACAGACTAAACCATAGTTGATTATTATGAGTGTATGTGAATATTTTGTCCTATTTGAATTGGACTTGACAATAGAGTGAGAATTCTTCTTTAAAGCTTTAGCTATTGCTTCCTGGACCTTTGTGTTGCCCAAGGGAAGCAAACTTCCTAGAAAGTGGCACTGTAGAGAGAGTTGAAAATGAACAAGAGGATTAGAAGATGTAATTACAGTCCAACCTTCATTAATATTTTTGAACTAGACAATGAGTAATTTATTTGAAAATTCCAACACCCAAGGTCATAAAATTTATCACCTACATTAATGAGCAAATGTGGAGCTATTTTGCTGACTTAGGAATTAAATTTTTGAAAACAAGAAATTTGTGTTCTGTCACCAAAGAAAGGAAGCACAGTGGTTATGTTAATTAATAAAAATACTGGAATTAATAGCCATTTTGGGGTGTTTCCTTGTTATAGACACTTTTACATATTACCTCATTTGATCTTTACAACTGTATGAGATAAATAATACTGCCATTTTGATGAGGAAACTGAAAAAGAGTAGCTTGTTCAAGGTGTTCTTTGGGACCTTCAAAACCAGGGAATAATAGGTGCTCAGTATTTGTTAAATTGAATTGCATTGATATCTGTGAATCTCTTATCCTTTCCTTTTTTAGTGTTTCCATTTCCCCATTTATCTGTGGCCTCAGGACCCCAGGCCTTGATACATATAACATGGAAATGTCCCCAGTGAAATATGTGCTACCCTGTCAGCAAGATTGTTTAGGAGAAATATGACCTATTTTATATAATCCTATGTAAAAGGTTAGTGAAGTAGATTTCTTATGCCTCCACTCCTAATTAATCACCAGTTACTGGATTGGCGATTGGGTGAAATACTGAAGGTCTTTTCTGTACAGCTTTCTTTGCCTCTAGAGATGGATCCTTATTTTTCTTAATAATTGGGGTAGTTAAACAATCTGTAATACAGTTTTTGCTTACTTTGATTTGGTTTCTTGGGAAGGAGAGTATATTTTATGGATATACCATAATTCTGGTTTTGCTCCCTCTCTCTCTTTGCTATCAGCCTCATTTTAAAATAGTAGCTAATTCTGTGAATGATAACAAATTTGTATGTTGTGGAATATGAGAAAAAGAAATGCAAATTTATATTGTATAGTCAGCATTTTATAAAGACCTATGTGTATGAGGAAAGGTTACTTACATTAAATAATAATTCCTCAGCATATTTGAAGCGTTAATAGCAAGTATTGGTGCATTATGGTCAAGTTCATTTAGTTGAAGGGAATATGATAGAAAATAATATTAAGCGATGTCCTACTACATCTAACTTTTATAAAAGGGAGGAATTTTTAAGAGTCTGTGAAGATTATATCAAATATTTTGTTTATGCAGGTGTAGTACTATATTTAAAAATAAATGGCTTTTTTCCTTATTCTCATTTGTTTATAATCACTGTTTTAATATTGCCTAATTATTTAGATCAATCCAGAGTGTGTGTTGTTGTTTTTCAAATGAAGATTTGCTTTGTGAAGAAAATTTTGGCATGAATATTAGAAGATAGACTGAGTACGTAGAAGAAAAACAATATTTTTCCTTCCTAATATAGAGGTCAGACTAGAAAAGCAGCTCTTGAAGTTGTCCCTGTGGGAAAGGAAAAGCCTTATCATTTACAGAATTTGATATCAAGAGGGCAGTTGTTTTGAAGTAAGACAACCCAGACCTTTACAGCACTGATAATTTTCTCCAAGTAGATTAGAGGTTTAATCATAAAAGAACACAATGTCCAGTATTTTTTGATACAGTGTTTTTGCATACAGAAGCAGCATTTTTAACTTTAAGGAAATTCTTTTACCTTAGATTTATATTTTTTAACCATTATGTAAAAGTTTTTATTATTGGAAAAGGAATAGATAGCAAACTGATCAGAAGATTTTACATTGTGGAGAAAATTTGAATTTCTACATAGTTTTTATTAGTAATATTTTCTGTTGTGGTTCTGTTGATTCAGATTATTTTACTTCTCAGTGATATACAATACAAGAGTGATGAAAAGTTGATCACATAAGATGCACATATGTAATATTTACATGAGCCAGAAAGTTTTGTCCTTGGGCTTTCAATAGAAATATAAGACAAATCTGATGTTCTCATAGGAACAGTTTCCAAAATAATAGTTTGGTTTTTTATCCAAGACCTGCATTTTTACCAAAATTATTACAAACTTCATAGTTAATCACCAGTAAATTTTACACGTCTAGATAGAACTTTCCAAAGTGGATATAAATTAAACATAGCAGTTCTAAATTATAATTTTTTTCAAGTTTTTATTATATCCTATAATTTCTGTACTATATCTTTAGTACTAAAAAGATGAAAACTTTTAAATTGGGATTGTAGAATTCAGAAGGTTGGGGGGGCAGAGGGTAGATTTTAATAGATCCTTTTGAAGATCCTTTTGAGTAAACTGAAACATTAAATAGCCATTTAAAAAGCCCAAAGATTTATGTATTTTTATGAAAGTGTTTTTAAATTCTGAAGGTAACAGATGACTATAATAGACGATTTGGAAAATACAGAGAAATATAAAGAAGAAAAAAGAAATCACCCTGATTCTACCACCCAAAATCAATCGCTTAATAGTGAACTCTTCACAGATATTGACTACTATGTAGATTTGGGGTTGTTTATAAATTTTCACAAAAAGAGTTATGTCTTGCACAGTTTCTAAGGATACTTGCTATAGACAGCACAACACAGTTTTCTAAATAAATTAACCCAACTTGGTAAACAAAACCAACAGTTCTTTATTCAAAAGTTCAGGAAGAGTACATGGGCTAGCTGTAAGGAGGGAGTTACTCTTTGGCATACATTTTCAGAAAGCAGGGAAAGTGGAACCATATTTCCAGGAAGTAGTCTCTTGGCGAGACAGGATAGAAGAAAGATATTGTAAGAACCCTTTAGGCCCAACCTTGGGTAGTAAAGAAATAAAGACTCAAACAGAACTTATATTCAGTCTTTTGTCATTAGAAAAATTCAACTAGCCTTGAATAGGGTCTTGAGGCCTCCTTGACATGAACCTTCTTAGAGAGTGTTATAGACTGAATTCTATTCCCCCCAAATTTATATTCTGAAGCCGTAGCCCCTAATGTGATTGTATTTAGAAATAGGGCCATTAAAGGGTTAATTAGGGTTCAATGAGGTTATAAGGGTGGGTCCCTAAACCAATATGAGGGATGTCCTTATAAGAAGAAGATGAGACACCAGGATTGCATGCACACAGAGAAAAGACCACGTGAGGACAAAGGGAGAAGGCGGCTATGTGCAAGCCAACGAGAGAGGCCTCAGTAGAAACTAACCATGCTGGCACCTTCATCTTGGACTTCTAGAACTGTGAGAAAGTAAATTTCTGTTGTTTAAGCCACCCAGTCTGTAGTAGTTTGTTATGGCAGCCCTAGCAAACTTAATAGAGAGTAAAGCTTTTTTTTTTTTTTTTTAAGAATAATGGGTCTCCAAAGATATCAGGTGCTAATCTGTGGACCCTGTAAATGTTACCTTATAAGGAAGGAAGGGTCTTTGCAGTTTTGATTAAGTTAAATATCTTGAGATAGAGAGATTATTCTGGATTGTCTGGATAGGCCCTAAGCACAATAAAAAAGTGTCCTTATAAGAGAGAGAGGCAGAGGGAGATTTGACACAGACATACATAAGAGAAGTTGATGGTATCCCTAAGGTAGAGACCAGATATGGCCACAAGTCAAGGAATACTGGCTGTCACTAGAAGCTGGAATAGGCAAGAAGTAGATTCCTAGAGGGAGCATAGCCCCGCTGATACCTTGATGTTGGCCTAATGGAACTGTTTTCAGGTTTTGTGAGTGAATAAATTCCTGTTGCTTTAAGCCATCAAGTTGGTGGTAATTTGTTACAGCAGCCATAGGAAACTAAAACAAATAGCTACTAAAAATACCAGATAATTTTCAGCATGTGTTGAAGGAATCTTAGGATTTTGTGTCATATGAGATTTGCCTCTTATTTTATGAAGTTATGAATTATGTTGATTATTTTTCTATTGTTGAGCCATCATCTTATTCTTGGATAAACTCACTTAATTCTGATTTTTTTAATACACCAGTGAATTTGATAATATTTTGATGATAGTTTACTTAGAATTTTTTTTTTAATTAAGGAATGAAATTAGCCTCTAGTTTTCCTTTTTCATACTGTCTTTGTCAAATTTTGGTCATAAGGTTATGTCAAATTTGTTTGAATGTGTGGCTGGAGCCCCGATTATGCTAACTTTGAAAGCCAGGCATCAAAGCTAAAGCTTCCTATGTAGACAGTTGGGAGCTATTGTTGGTTCTTAAGCAGTAGAAACCTCATGAAAGGGGTGGTTTAGATAATAAGACATAACAGTACATTTAATAGTCATCTATAGTCACCTATAAAACATAATCAGGTATTACAGTCTCAGATAACAAATCCAGGTACTGAGTTTCTCGAACGTATTCCACTTCATTCATGTTCTTCAGCAGTGAAGGCTTATGTGGGTTATGGGACATTCATAACCCACATTGGGAAGCAAAGGCACGCTAAGCCACTAAAGAGTGAGTGGCTGAAAGGTGACCATATTTATCTTTGCCTTTTGATTCTTTTATTCCATTTTGTTCTTGTTTGGAAGAGAATCATAAGAATTGTAGGCATCATAGAATCATAAACTTTGGGAATGTTAGTGGATGATAGGAAAATATCTGTGTAGATCAGAGTTTCTGAACTGTGGCTTTGGATTCTGTGAGAAAAAGGAGTGGAGATATTACTGAGGATCCATGGACCCATATGCAAACCAAGCATTATCTAAACACTAAAAAAAAATAACATTCATCTGTTATTCCACATTTTCAGTATACTAAATTATCTCGTTAAAAAATCTATATCATCAACTGAACAATTATATTTTTGAATTTGTAGTACATTTGTTTGGTTTTTAATGTTTTCAGGCAACATTAATCTACCTACTATTCCATGGTAGTCTGTAATGTTTTTGTTCGTTTGTTTGTTTTAAAGGGACTGTCTTTTTTTTTTTAATATCTTTATTGGAGTATAATTGCTTTACAGTGTTGTGTTAGTCTCTGCTGTACAACAAAGTGAATCACCTATATGTATACTTACAGCTATACGTATACATATATCCCCATGTACCCTCCCTCTTGAGCCTCCCTCCCACCCTCCCTATCCCACCCCTCTAGGTCGTCACAAAGCACCGAGCTGATCTCCCTGTGCTATGCAGCAGCTTCCCACTAGCCATCCATTTTACATTTGGTAGTGTATATATGTCAATGCTACTCTCTCACTTCATCCCAGCTTTCCCTTCCCCCGCTGTGTCCTCAAGTCTATTCTCTACATATGCATCTTTATTCCTGCCTGCCACTAGGTTCATCAGTGCCGTTTTTTTTAAGATTCCATATATGTGTGTTAGCATACGGTATTCGTTTTTCTCTTTCTGACTTAACTTCACTCTGTATGACAGACTCTGGGTCCATCCACCTCATTACAAATAACTCAATTTCAAAGGGACTGTCTTCTAATCAAACACCAATCACTTTCTCTTACTGCTGAGGATATTCATGATTATACTGTTACTCATGTTTACACATCTGGTTAGTCAGACTCCTGGTCAGAGCCTGTGTTTTCAAGATTCCTTAGAAATTTTATGAAGAAGAGTTCCTAGATTTATAGCATTAATTACTGGTGTTTAACTGAAAAAGTATAGATACCTGCACCTTTTGACCTTGAGCTGTGCATAGATTGAAAGTTATATTGTTGTATTTTGGAAGTTAACAAGATAGCTCCTGTTTTTATAAAATTGTTCTTAAATCAAAAAGTTTTTTTGTACTTTCAATTTAGTAAACTATTTTTGAGGTGGTCCCGCTGATTGTTTTGGATGTTATGTTTTAGTTCTAGCCACCACTCTTTGTTTAAATGGGTAGTAAGTCAAGAAGAAAATAAGGGTGAATTTTTGGAGACCTTTGTTTGTTTTCCACAATTTTTCTTACCAGAGGAAAAATAACTAGATAGGAAGACACAGTTCAACAAGAAAAAAATAATAATAATAAAAACTGTGTAGCAGGTTTGTGAGAAAATGTGCTGAGTCCATTGATCTATGCATGTCCTTTAGTGAGCAGGTGGATGTGAGTAAGCCTCAGAGCATCAGCCAGCACTGGTAAGTGTGTGATAATTCCAAATAGAGATGTGGTGAAAGGAAGAAAGAAAATGTTAACACTCCCTGGGGTATTAAGGAGATGGGTCAGGGCACAGGGCACAATTAAGAAGAAATTATGATGACTTACTCTCTAGTGATAGTTAAGTCCAATTGAAACCTCTTTGTTCTCATGAAAATATTCCCAAAGCTGTAAAGAATAAGTAGTAAGACAGTTTATGTGGATCTTAAGAAAAGTTAGTTTTGGGTGTTGGAATTAAATTTTAATAGTTTAATTTGGAAATCTGTTCATCTTGAAATCTATCTTAGTAAAAACAATTCTAACATGGGTTAGAATTATTTTGGTTGACAATTAATAGTTTCTGTATCCATCAGGCTATCAAACTCTTATATTCCAAATGATATTAATTTGATTCATTGACTCATCTAGTTAAATGGGAGTATGTCTTTAGAAGAGGGATAGTAGAATGGAAGTACAAGAGTCTACTTGTAATCATAAAGTTGACACATAAATTAATGAGTGAATTTATTTAACCTTCTATTCAGGAACATACAGCTGGACAGAAAGAGACTCATAAGAAATTATCTTGGGTATTCTTTTTGATGTTTTATTCACAGAAGAAACTAGAATTCAAAAGAAAACAACATTTAGACTTTGTTTTTTACATTATGATTATTTTATTTGATTGGTATCTGCAGATTGCTCTTAATTAGACTATATAAAATATTTAATGGTGTTTTGTGTTGGTTTAGTTGTCTGTGTTTCTTATTTCTCTTGACATATTTTACTGTATTTTTACTGTCCATATATAAATTATACATTGCCAGTCTTTAAAGGAATCATATATTCTATATTAAATATTTTTCTTAAAAAGAAAAAACAGGATAAAATGTGAAGAAATGAAATCTAGGAACTACTTTAGAAACATCAGTGGATTTCTACTTATTTAGTAATAAGGAATGTAAAATAAGTTGAATTTACATACCAGAGGAAAAAAGTTTTCACTGCAAAGTAAAATGTGAAGCAAGAAATGAGTATGCTTATCCATATTTTACCTGAATGTAATTTATTCAGCAAACGACAGTTGAGTTCCAAACTGGTGTTAGAGTCTTTCCTAGGCTCTGAGAATATATTTGCAAACATATTGGTGAATCAGACATTACATTTATAATTGGAAATTTTAGGAGTTCTAAGAAGGGAAAGGTCGTGGTGCGTGCAAAGCACAGTTTAGGGAGCTTAACCTAGTCCAGGGAACCTCAGGAAAGATGCAAGCTGAGACATGAGCTGAAACTGTAAGGTTGAGTCAGAGCCAGCAAGAGGGAAAGGGTTTGGAGAGAGTTGTAGGCGGTGGGAATTGCATGTTCAAAAACCCTGTAGAGACAGTAATGTAGGAAACTCTAAAAGATGTTCATGATCACTCGAATGGAGGCAGTGAGATGAGGTGAAGCCAGCCAGACTGGAACGATTCAAAAGGCAACACTTGAAATCATCTGATTAAAATAAGGTACTCAGCATAGCCATGAGAATGCAGGTATTTTAATTGGTGCTCCTTGCCTAATTGCTTAAAAGCATTTTTATGTTTCTAAGTGCTGAATTCATTTTACATTTTTTTTTTTCTTTTTTCTTTTTTTTTGCGGTACGCGGCCCTCTCACTGTTGTGGCCTCTCCTGTTGTGGAGCACAGGCTGCGGACGCGCAGGCTCAGCGGCCATGGCTCACGGGCCTAGCCGATCCGTGGCATGTGGGATCTTCCCGGACCAGGGCACGAACCCGTGTCCCCTGTATCGGCAGGCGGACTCTCAACCACTGCGCCACCAGGGAAGCCCACTGTGCCACCAGGGAAGCCCCATTTTACATATTTTTTAAAGGAAATCATTTATTAGAAACATCATTATAAGTCTATGGAAATGGTTTTACTATTAATCTCCTATTTTGTTGTACTTTTTTTTTAACATCTTTATTGGAGTATAATTGCTTTACAATGGTTCACTTTGTTATAAAGCAGAAACTAACACACCACTGTTGTGCTTTTTAAAGAGCAAAGCATTTTAAACTTCCATCTCCAGGTCTGTTCCCTTAATTATGTATGATCTTTTCTGTCCTTCAGTCCAGGTCCTGTAAGGAAACGAGTTTGGAATTTAACTCAACCCTTTTTTACATTGAACCAATATTTTTTCATTGAGAAATAGTCCATAAATTCTTGCTGCTCAATTAAGTGTTAATCTATATAAGGAGGGAAATTGCTTTTTTGTTGTTGTTCACTAGAATTAGAAAACTACATGTACAAAGGAACCATCTGTGTTTTTAGTCATCATTGTATCTCCAGTGCCCTTCATTGCCTGGTGTCTTATTGATGCTGTATAAATATTTGTTAATTGGATTAATACTAAATTTTATTTTTAAGCCCTGCTATTTGATAGTTCCATGGTTTTGTGATTAAAATCTAGGCCTCGGTGAATGAAGTATTATAGTTGATTTGAGTAATCTTTTAAATTTAAATATAAGAGGGGTGAGAATATTATTTTAACATTATATGTATCATTTAAGAAACTATATGTGAATCTTTAGTTTATGAGGCTCCTTTTGAAATCAGTGTGGGTTTGATATTAAGAGGACATATAGAATAAAAAACATAAAAAACAAGAATTGGATTGTTCATGAATTTTTATATTTTAGCTTTATTGGGAATCAGACAAAGCAATTATATACTTGAAACTACGGTACTTTCATTTGTAGGGAGACTATAAATTTTTCTAGTCATATCAAACTCTTAAAAAAATACTTACATGCCATAAAATTTATCCATTGTGAGTATAAACTTTAATAAATTTTTGCAAATTTATGGAGGTGTGCAGCCATCACCACAGTCCAGTTCTAGAATATTTGCATCATCCTTAAAAGTTCCCTTTGGAACATTTGCAGTCAGTCCTTGCACCCAACCCTAGGCAACGACTGATCTACTTTCTGTGTATATAGATTTGTCTTTTCTGGAAATTTCCTACAGTTGGAATCATATATGGTCTTGTCTGAATTCTTTCACTTAGAATAATGTTTTTGAGGTTCCTTGATGTTGTGGAATATATCAGTGATTGGTTACTTTTTATTGTTAAATAGTTTTCCATTGTCCAAATATATCCTATTTTGTTTATCCATTCAGCAGTGGATGGTCATTTGGATTTTTTCCCGTCTAGGACTGTTATTCATAATGCTTCTGTAACATTCATGTGCAAGTCTTTATAGGGAAACATGTTTTCATTTCTTTTATGTTAAAACCTAGGAGTAGAATTGGTGGGTCATATGGTAAGTTTATGTTTAAATTTTTAAGAAATTGCTGAACTCTTCCAAAGTGGCCGTACCATTTTACATTCCCACCAGCAAAGTAGGAACCTTTCAGTTTTTCCTCTTCCGTAACACTTGATACCATCAGTCTTTGTGATTATACCCATTCTAGCAAATTTGTAGTGGTGTCTTATTGTGGTTTTGAATTTGCATTTCCTTAAAGACCAGTGACGTTGGGAGTATTTTCATGTACTTATTAGTCATCTTCTTTTCTATTGTGGGACGTCTATTCAAATCTTTTGTCTGTTTTTTCTTGTGCTGTTTGTCTTCTTATTAATGAATTGTTAAAGTTCTTTACATATTCTGGGTACAAGTACTTTTATCAGATTTGCAGATATTTTCTCCCAGTCAATGGTGTGTCTTTTTGCTTTCTTTCTGATGTCTTTTCAAGAGCAGAAGTTTTTAATTTTGATGGTCCAATTTATCAAATTTTTCTTTTACAGGTTATGTTTTTAGTGTCATATCTAGGAAACTTTTGCCTAGCTCAAGATCAAAAAGATTTTCTCCTATGGATGTTTTCTTCTAGGCATTTTATAGAGGAAAAAGTCTTCAACAGGGAGTGTTGAGACAATTAGATGGCTATATGGGTTTTCCGTTAATTTCCAGATAATTTCCTGGTGGCTGTTTTGTCTAAAATCAAATTGTCATAAACGAAAGGCTTTGTTTCTGGATTTTTCTCTTCTGGTGCATTGATGTATATGTTCATCTTTAGACCAATACCACACTGTTTTGATTATTGTAACTTTATAGCAAGTTTTTGAAATTGGGTTGTGTAATTCCTTTGACCTTGTTCTTTCTCAAAATTATTTTGCCTACTTTATACTCTTAGCATTTCCACATATAAATTAAGACCAGCTTGTCAATTTCTACAAAAATACTTATTGGGATTTTGTTAAAGATTATGTTTTATCAGATGAAGTGGGGAAAATATCCACTTTAACAATTTTGAGTTTTTCAATGTATAAACATGAAATGTAGCTATGTATTTATTTACATTTTCTTTAAATTCTCTTAAAGATGTTGGGTAGTTCTCAGTGAATAGCTCTTGTACTTTTGTGGCTAAATTTATTGCTAAGGATTTTTTTTTAGAGCTACTATGAGTAGAATTATTTTCTTAATATCACTTTGGAGTTGGTGGTGGTATATAGAAATATAATTTACTTTTTTTAAATTAATTTTTATTAATTGTATAGTTGATTTACAGTGTTGTGATAGTTGATTTACATATGTATAGTTGATTTACAATGTTGTGTTAGTTTACATATTTTACATAATGTAAATAATTTTACATAATTTACATATGTATAGTTACATAATTTACATATAGTCACATAATTTACATATGTATAGTTGATTTACAATGTTGTGTTAGTTTCTGTTGTACAGCAGAGTGAATCAGTTATACATATACATATATCCACTCTTTTTTAGATTCTATTCCCATATAGGTCATTACAGAGTATTGAGTAGAGTTCTCTGTGCTATACAGTAGGTTCTTCTTAGTTATCTATTTTATATATAAAATAGGTGTGTATATGTCAATCCCAATCTCCCAATTTATACTTTTAATATTGGCCTTGTACCCTGTGACTTTGCTAAATGCATTTACTAGTTCTAGTTGTTTGTTTGTTTTGGGAAATTTCTTAGGATTTTTTACGTATGTCTGAGAGTACAAACATTTTATTGTTGTGTTGTTGTTGTTGTTTTGAAGATGATTTTGTTTAATGCTAGGATTTCTATTACACCAAACAATTCTTCAGAAGTTGGAGTCATGATATAATCACTATTATATTACCTTATGTTAGTAATTAAATTTTTATAAACTTTATTTTTAGAGCAATTTTAGGTTTACAGAAGAACTGAACAGAAAGTACAGAGTCTCCATCTATCCCATCTCTCCCTGCATAGTTTCTCCTATTATTAACATCTTGCTTTAGTGCAGTACATTTGTTACAATTGATGAACCAATATTAATACATTATTATTAACATAAAGTCCATATACTGTTATAACTTTTGCTTTAAATAATTATATATTTTCTTTAATTAAGAGAAGAAAGGAAAAATTTTGCATACTCTTTATGTTTACCCGTATATTTACTCATACTCTTCTTTTCTGTAGACCTGAGTTGCCTTTAGTCTTTCAGACTGAAGAATTTCTGTTAGCATTTCTTGTTATTCAGGCCTGCTGACAATATATTCTGTTTTTGTTTACCTAAATATGTCCTTATTTTACTTTTATTATTGAAGGATTGGACTTCCTGGAAATAGAATTCTTGGTTTCTCTACTTTGTGTTGTTTCAATTTCTTTGGCTCCATAGTTTCTGAAAAGAATTCAGTTTTATCATTTTCCCCTTTATGGAATTTCTCTGGCCCCTTTCAAGATTTGGTTTTTATCTTTGACTTTCAGCAGGTTTTGTTTGTTTGTTTGTTTGATTTTTTAATAAATTTATTTATTTACTTTTTGGCTGAGTTGGGTCTTTGTTGCTGCATGCAGGCTTTGTCTAGTTGCAGCGAGCAGGAGGTACTTTTTGTTGCGGAGTGCGGGCTTCTCATTGTGGCTTTTCTCGTTGAGAAGCGTGGGCTCTAGGCGTGTGGGCTCAGTAGTTGTGGCTCGCGCGCTCTAGAGCACAGGCTCAGTAGTTGTGGCGCACAGGCTTAGTTGCTCCGCAGCATGTGGGATCTTCCCGGACCAGGGCTCGAACCCGTGTCCCCTGCATTGGCAGGCGGTTTCTTAACCACCGCGCCACCAGGGAAGCCCTTTCAGCAGTTTGACTGTGTTTTTTTTAGTATAAATTTTCCTTGTATTTATCCTGCTTAGATTTTATTTAATTTCTTGGGCCTTAACCTACTATTTTCCATCAAATTTGGGAATTTTTCAGCCATTATATCTAAGGATATTTTTTTCTTGTCTTTTATCACCTGTCCTGCTAAGATTCCAATTACATGTGTTGGATCATTTCATATTGTCTCATATGAACATCTCTGATGTTCTGATCATTTTGCTTTGGTCTTTCTTCTGTTTTACCTTTGGCTTGGGTAATTTCTATTAATCGAACTTCAATTTTTCTGATTCTTCCCCTACCATCTCCACTTTGTTGTGCTCATTTGGGAATGTTTTATTTCAATTACTGTACTTTTCAGGTCTGGAGTCTCCTTTTTTTTTTTTTTCTTTAGCTTCCATTTTTCCCTTGAGATTTCCTCTATATTCACTCACTAACAGCATGTTTTCCTTATATTTTTTGATCATAGCTTCTTTGAATTATCTTATCTGCTAAATTCAGCTTCTGAGACAGAGTGCACTTTTTTCTTGAACATAAGTAGCATTTCCTGTTTCTTTGCATGTCTAGAAATTTTTGATTGTAAACTGGACATTGTTGATTATATGGTGAAGTAACTCTGAGTTCTTTCATATTCTTTGTTTTTAAAAAATTTTTATTTATTTGTTCATTTATTTATTTATTTGGCTGTGCCGGATCTTTGTTATGGTGTGCGGGATCTTTAGTTGCGACATGTGAGATCTTTAGTTGCAGCTTGTGGGATCTTTTATTTGTGGCATGCGGGCTCTTAGTTGCGACATGCAGGATCTAGTTCCCTGACCAGGGATCGAACCTGGGCCCCCTGTATTGGGAGCGTGGAGTGCCAACCACTGGACCACCAGGGAAGTCCCTGTCATATTATTTAGAGGTCCTTTTTTTTTTTGATCCAGTAGGCTTCCTTGAACTGAAACTACAAATGTTGTCTCCTATGCATTATACAGCTTATAGCTTCCCACTAATGTTTTCATTTTTTAGCCTGAACCCTTGTAGGTCTCCCTTGTGCCTGCAAAATTTGGCCATTAGCCCAAGGATTTAGGCTAAGATGGTGTTCATGCTTTGTATTGTTTCTTTGCTTCTAAGGATTCCCTCCTAAATGATAGTGGCTCCAGTGACTTTGGGCTGTCTTCTCTGACAGTAAAGGCTATCCACAGTCATCTTTTTCCCACTCAAGCTATAAATGATTGATGAATTAACTCAGTTAATAATAGCATTGCAAATAAAAACCTGATTTTTTTTCCTCTTCCTACTTTTTCATCAGCCTTCATGGGTCTCCTATGTTCATGTGTAATTTTGCCATCAGCCAGGAATTTGTGTAGCTTATGCTCTGCATTTGGGTCTTCATGCCTTCTGAGGTTGACTTGCTGCCAAGATTTCCTCTTTAAATTTTCAGCTGCTTTTCCAGCCCTAAACTCTGATTTCTAACATCTTCAGCCAGTGTGGCTGCATTTGGTTTTTTCTCCATTTTCTGCAGCTGTAGCTGTAGCTATGGAGCTTGGTCAGTGCCTTGGGACCAGTAAGCCATGAACTTTTAACCCATTCCACTTTCATTTTTCAAAATTAAAATTAAACTCTCTTTAGCCTTAAATGTGCTTCTGAATACTTTCCAGTGTCATAGTTAGTTTGTTTGTATTAATCTTGTATTTTATCACTGTTACCTCTGGCATTTTGTGTGACCACTTCAGTCATCCACCATGACCAGAAGTTGAACTTATTCATCTCTATTGATTTTAATGATACATTTTTTTAAAAAAGCCTCTAAACATTCAGTAAAATATAAGTGAAGTTTTTAGGTATTAACTTATACCTCAGTTCTCCCAGGTTCATGTTGACAGTTTATACTGTTTTTAGGGGACAGCAAATTTATATTTTAGCTGATAGGCTCTTCAGTTTCTGTAAGGTGTGTGTGTGTGTGTGTGTGTGTGTGTGTGTGTGTCTGCGTGCATGTGCATGTGTGTGTGTTTAATAGTACAATTAAAGTCACTGTTCATTCTTCACATCTGTCGGAGTTTTAGGCATTTGGTTGGGAAATAGTTTGGCATTGAACTTGGTGATGTTATTGGGGAACTTAAAAGACAGTGCAAATATTTTTATTCTCAAAGGAACATTTTATGTTACACTGTTTTGTAGGACACTTTCTTCTATTGTAATCTAACCAATTTTTATATTTTCTCTAATGGCTAGCATTGTACCTACTAATGTGCAGTCAATTTATTGAATTATTCCCAGTTTAAATCAATAAAAATGTGTTACTGTCCTTTGTATTTTATGTGGATTAATACCCCTATTTACATGTAGGAATGTGCTTTCTCTGATGAAACTGGAACTTTTGTCTCTCCAGCTTTTCTAACATATTAACCTCTATTGTTAACTATTCTAAATATAGTTTCATAAAACTGTTGGGTTTTAGAGCTGGAAGAGAAACAAATGATTAGTACTATGACCTGCTTACTTTATTGGTGAAAAACTAAAGTACAAACAGGTAAAGTAATACTTTACTCGGTTGATTATTAATATATAGTATCAGAACTAGTTCTTGAACCCAGGTCTCCTAAACCTTACTTCATTAACTATTCTTCTACATCTAACTCTATTCCCTCCTCAAAAAACTTATAATAATGTCACTTTTAAGAAACTTTCATGTCCCTTTCAAGAAACCATCCCACCCACAATTATAAAATTTTCTTACTCAGATTTGATTAGCATGTACAGCTTCCTTTTTTTCTCCCTCAGGTTTCAGAGTATTTATAAGCTGCAAATTCATATTTTAAACTTTTACTTAGAATGGAACATCAGTAAGTTTGTAGGTATGGTTTTTGTAACAACTGTAGAAGAAATTAATTCCAACATGAGTTTTCATTTTAGAGTGTGCTTATTTTATGCAAATTATCTGTAAATGGAAAATAAATATGGAGATGGGCAGGTAAATAACAAGAATCAGTTTAGGCATGTTGTACAATGCCTTATCTAGTGTTGTGAGGTATGGTTGGGATATTGGAATGCCCCTAATGATGGCAGGGATTCCCGCTCTCTCTCTTTCCCTGTTTCTCTCCCTCTCTATCTTCTTTCCTCCTTTCCTTCCTCCTTTGTCCCCTTTCTTCCTTCCTTCTTCCTCCTTTTCATCCTTCTTTCTTTAATTAGTGGGTTATTTTAAATACTTGTTCTAAATCTTAGCTCTTTTTCTAAATGACCCTTTGAGGGTGCTAGGACTTGGATATTTGTCTTGAAGAACTTTTGGTATAATATTACCTTAAAATTACTCAAGGCAGAAACCTAGGATTTATTCCTTAAGTCCTTTTTGGTATTCCCCATTCATTTCTTAGCTTAATTGCTTCTGTCTTCAAATTCTGTCTTGAATCTACCCTCATCTCTTTATATCTCCTGCCACCTATTTCAAAGTATCATCATCCTTTAACTTTCCTAACTCCTGCTGGAGCCCCTTTAATCCATTTATACATAGTTTATACACAGTTTAAAGCTGACCTTCTTAAAATATTATTTAGATCACATTACTCCCTGCTTAAAACACTTCTCAATAGCTTTCTGTTGTGCTTAGTATAATATCCAGATTTTTTTCCATGGCTTATGATACCTTGTCTGATTGAGCCCAGTTCTGTAGCTCTCCAGCCTGATCTTGTTCATTGACCACAATCACATTGATGTCCTTGTAGTTCCTCAAATGCTAGTGTTTTTCTGCTGTGGTTTACTTCACATCCTTTTTCATCTGCCTGGAAGTCTTTTTCCTGCTTTGCACATAGCTAACTTCTCTCACTTTATCAACTCAAATATTATATCCTTGGAGAGGCATACCATGAGCACCATGCCCATCCCAGTTTATTGTTAGTTTCCTTTTTAGCGAACAGCTTGCAGTTATTTTGCCTGTTTTCTTGTATTTTTGTCTGTCTTTCTAAAATTTAAATTTCATGAGAGTAAAAGGACCCTAAATGCACTGTGTGGCTCATAATAAGCATTTGGTTTTCACCAACTGCTTGAGTAAAAGTTAAAGTTTTTTGGACAAGTAGTTCAGCTTAAGCTAGAGAGTCTGTGGGGGAAAGAAAGGAACTTGTAAACTGTAATTAATTAATTGAAAGAACCTGTAAAATGTTATCATCTAGTCTTACATTTTGGATGTAGCCATAAATTTATTTTGCCACTATTAAATATGGCATTCAGAATGTAACAGCAGACTGTAAATGTGTCTTAAAAGATTTAAGTGCTAGTGTTCCAGACTGCTTATCAACTGAAAATTTTTTGTGTTGCTTAGAGGTAAAAGACTTATCATTTTTAAATGATTATGCATAAATTAGCTTGACCAATTTGTATTTGGTTTTCTCATTTGTGACATTTTGTGTCATTTATGCTTTTCATTTATTACTTATTTTGAGTGTATCATGTAGTCTATTTCCTATGGACTACAAAAGAGTTTTTATAATTCAAGTGGTAAACAGTTTTCTAACTTTCACTTTTTTAGAAGCTGAGTGGTGGTTGGGTTTGAAGTGCAGTACAAACAGTTGGGCATATTAATGTGTTTTGGTTGTGGGGAGGACCTTGAAGTTGTGGGATCAACACTCTCATTCATTCATTCATGATGTGGAATGTTGAGTTCCTAAGGTTTGAGGGGAAACAAGAGATAAGCCTGATAAGACTTAAGTGATCTTCATTTCTTACCCTCACGCCAAGCCTCTTGAATTTGAGGAAATTCATCTTCTGCCGTTATTCTGAAAAGCAGTGACTCTTCTTGGTGTGGGTAGAACAGTTGGGGAATTCCAGCATATTATGGAAACACTTTAAGTATTACACAGCCCTATGCAGGGTACTTGAATTCTGCGCCTCCTGGTTAGCCTCAAGAAGGAGACTGAGGACGTGGTTCATTGTCGTATCCCTTATTGCTGCTTCTAGCCTTGGCTAATGATACTCTCAGGTTTCCACTCTGTGCACTCTCCGAGGAGCTGCCAAACAGAATGCTTCTGGGGCAGACGTCCTGCCAAAACGCCCCTAAGCTGCTGCTACCACCACTTACTTTTTGTGTAAGGTAAATTCTAAGCTCAGTTCCATTATTAATCAAGCAAGTTTAATAATAGCAGCACCTACCCCATAACGTTATTGAGAGAATTCTTTGAGTTAATGAATAATAAAATATTTTTCACATCAGGTGGCACTAGGCAAATATCATTTGTTATGGTTTTCATCATCATGAAGAAAACCAGCCCCCCCCCAGTACCATTAAGGATGCTATAAAGACGGTCATAGGGGAGAAGACTACTTTTCTAAGCATTCTGCAATAGTAAGTCTATTCTAGGATACGTACTCTTCCCCTAACCTCTATTCTTTTCTAAATCATTCTTAACTTTGTCACATCTATCAGAATAGAACATTCCCAGAGTCTCAAGACATACATGTATTATGCCCAACCTCAGTTTCTCCATGCCTCACCATTCCGGAGACCCACGTGCAGTCACATTAATGGTAATAACTCAGTTATTTTGGCTCATGTCCTACCTAAATGATGCAAGGCCTCCACCTTCCTGTAAAGTATCCCACAGTTTATTCTGGTAGTCCCCGGGGGCCATCTCAGTAGTGCACACAGGCTCTACTTGTTCCTTTACTCTTGTCTTCCCATTCGGTCGCATGAGGGCGGACCCTTACCACCACCTCTGTAATGTACACGTGTAGCTGCTTCCCTATTAGAGATGCTGTCCCTTGCTACTCTCACAGATGCAAATCTGGAACGCGTAAAACGGCATTACATTTACCATAGTTACCCCGCTGTGCTCAGACTCCATGTTTCACAGAGTCCTTTCTGAAAACAACTTGTGCTATGGGTTTATAGACATAAACGTATGTCCTTAGACACAGACATTTCCATAGGTCCAGCCTAGTGTTTTCTCTCCCCTCCCCTGCAACCTCCCTCTCAAGTCAGCATCCCTTGGGTTTCCAGCCCCTGCGCAAGTCAGGTCACACACACAGCTTAGATGTGTTACCAGCTTGACAGTAGTATCCTGCTACAGACATCCAGGCACCTTTGAATTCCAGAGTAACTTTCGCACTTATATTCTGTGTTTACTCATAAAAGTAGTAGCTATATGATTGGTTATAACCCCTAATATGATATTAGGAGTTTCACATATAGGCAAATTGCTGATCTTGATAGTTTAAAACATTAAAGACTATTTTCAGATTTTCTCTAATTTCACTTCCATTTCACACAAATTCACATTATTTCTGTGCCCCGGGCCAAAGTCTAGGTAAATTTACTTCCCTTAATGCATACTCTGTCTGACTCTCTGTCACTCTCTTTTGCCTTCCTGCTTCACAGTACTGGTAAGCAGGATCCGTTTCTATCTGTATTACAATTTCACTTCTCCTTGGCATAAGTTAGAGTGATACTTTAAAAATATCACTAAGTACTGGATTCAGCCCACTGACAGAAATTTTTTCTCTTTGTCTCAGGCCGCCAAGACTCTTACCTAATTTTCTCCTTAATGGAGCTTCACATTTTCAATCAACATGACTTGGATTTCTTTGAGCAGACATTACTATTCCTACTAATAATTTTAATAACTTGTGGTAAATTGTAATTACCCATCCTCTTTATTCTCCAACAGTTCATTATAGATACTCTTCTATTTCCCTTTTTCTATCTTTCACAATACCTTTGAAAGACACCTTTATTTTACATCTTTAATCTGGTACTATCTGCAAAGACTTGTTGTTCAATTCATGCTCCATGATAATTTAACATAGAATAGTACTATCCTTGAAATTCCATATTTATGTTTTGTCTCATATGCCTCCGAGCTGCCAGCCCACTATTACTTGCGCGGAGTAGGGAATGTGACCCCAAATACTAAGACCACCCACTTATGTGATTTCATTTCTGTTATCTTCATTTCCCAAGGTGTTGGCTTCAGGATTTTTTTTTTTTTTAACCTTGTGTTATTACAGGGTTTAGTTTTCTGACTTGATTGGTGATGCTGAACATTCACAGCTTTTCACTTTTTCCGTTTATAAGCAAGAAACTTTAAAAGTCACTATCAGCGCCATTTGTCATGAAAAAGACAAGTAGAAGGAATTAGTCTTTCTCACCCAAGGATGTCAGTTTGTGTATACCAGTGGGAACCAGACAGCATGTCTAGGTAAAATCACTTATCACAATGCAGCTACTTCTTTACTATGGTAATTTCAGCTCAACTAGGTCATGTTATAAATGTCAGCAAGGCGCGAGAGGGAATAAAATGTCATCAGAATAATACACATGTGCTTACATTTCAATGGAACTTAAAATCTTTTATAGGAATCAGGATTAGCAGGATTATTTTTTCATTGTAGTGATAAATGTGAATACAGTTACTGTCACTATGACTCTTAAGCGTTCAATTTGGTCTCACCCCTGGTTTCCTTAAATTAGAAAGAAAATCTCAATTTTGTTATTGGAGGTTAGTACAGATAAGAGTTTTTCAGCGAAGTAGATAACAGTCATTGTAGCGGCTTGATTTAAAAATACACTTCCAATTCACCTTTAAAAAGTGGGTTAAGAGGAATGAGATATAATGTAAGCCACAAAACCACCATTTGATACTAACATTATTCATATTCTAGGCCAGAGTTTTAAAATTTAAAAAAAATAATAAAATTTTATTCATTGTTGTTGATTTTGTACCTCACAAACTAGATGTTAATTTTAATTTAAATTAATTTAGGCAGAGTAATTGAAGAAAGGAAATATCACATTTCTCATGTTTATATATAGTAATTTTTTCCCTTACTTCAAGAGAAAGAATTATAGACATAAAAGGTGTAACAAAATAGATTTGTCAAAGAACCTTTAATAGGCTCCTGCTTTTTTTTTTTCTTCAAAGTTTCAATTAAACCTGAAGAGATAATACAGTCCTGCTGTGATTTTAAATGACTCTTTTCATGGTTACATAAATTGGGATTTGTCATAAATTGTAGATTGTGAATGACAGTTATGTCTGGATTCTGATCCTTTTCCTTTACTTATTCATGCTTGTTAAAATAGGACCTTTAGGATCACTGTGACTATCTCCTTGCTTGTTTCATATGATAACTTAGCCTTGATTATAAACAAGCTTTAACTACTTCTTAATTCAGTTTAATCTTTCTACATTTGCAAAGAAAAAATTCTTCACTGCAGTAAATAAGTATTAAGACATACTCTTATATTTCAAAGATTAACTTAACTTGAGAATCATACTTTTGATTTTGACCTCCAACTTGTGATAGGATTAAGCTAGATTATTTTGTCTTCTTGTAAAATAGTATAAAATAAATATGTGCTTATAGATGTTACAGTGTAAAGTAGAAGAATTTCACTTTATAAGAAACTAATTTGCCTTCACATTGGGCATAAAAATGCTAGTATGTAGAGGACATTTATAATTTATCTACTTTTAAAGTATTTTAATTATTTCCCTTTTTACTATTTTTTTTACTCCCACTTACAGAATGAAAGATACAGGTAGTGAACTTATATTTAAGATTGGTCATTTGTTTTCAATCAGGTACAGACTAATAATGACTCAGTCTAATGTAATATTTGGGGTTCAGTCTCTAGGTGACAGGTATTCGTGTGTAATAAAACTCACCACTTGAATTGGCATTGATTGTCATTGTTGTTGATAATCCTGGTAGGAGCAGCATTGATTGAACAAATGTGAAGATTGAATTTGCCTTTTCCTAGCAAGGTGGTCACAGAAGCAGGATGAAGTATAAAAGCTGACAATACCACAGCATTAAATCTATTCAACTGTACTTCTGAGAAAAGAAATGGCAATGATTAAGGGTACTGTTCAATTCAACAAGCATTTATTGAGCAATTCTATAGCCCAACACAGTGTTAGCTGCTAATAGATACAAAAGGAGAAGATAGTATGATTTGCCCTAAAGAAGTTTATCATGTAATTTGGGAGACAAATGATTCATATATGAAACAACTGGAGAACAAAATGTGACAATATGTAATCAAACAAAATACAAGCACAGTTGTTTGTCCAGCAAATGAAAAGACATATCTGTATGATTTGAACTTCTGTGTGGTGACATAAAGTAACATAGCCTGGGGTATTTGAGATTTTTCGTTATTTAACATGAAAAAAAAAGTAATTTAAAAGATGTTTATTTAAACTATCCTTTAGCCCAGTCTAAACACCAGTTACGTACATGATCACTTCATACATGAGACACTAAATGATTCAAGAATACTTTGCTTCCTTTTAATGGCTCTTTTGCAGTGTCTTCTATATATTCTAAATACAGTTTATTTTTCCAATGTCCAGGTAGTCTGAATTGTATTTTTTAAAAAGTAGGTCTCAGAGAGCACAGTCATCTGCTTAGCTTTGTGTAAGGAGGCCATGTAGCAAAGCAGCCTCATTACGTTCTGTTTATGTTATTTTTTTCTCCACTGCTTGCTCAGTGGTAATGGTCTAGAAGATTCCTTTTTTGTTGTTGTTAATTGTGGTAAGAACAGTTAACATGAGATCTACTCTCTTAACAAATTTTAAGTTTTTAATACAGTATTGTTAACTGTAGGTACGGTGTTGAATAGCAGATCTCTAGAACTTAATCATCTAGCACAGTGGTCCCCAACCTTTTTGGCACCGGGGACCAGTTTCATGGAAGACAATTTTTCCACGGACGGGGCGTGGGATCGGGGGGGTGGGGGGAGATGGTTCAGGTGGTAATACAAGCGATGGGGAGCGGCAGATGAAGCTTCGCTCGCTGGCCCACTGCTTACCTCTTGCTGTGTGGCCCCGTTCCTAACAGGTACCGGTACTGGTCCGCGGCCCAGGGGTTGGGGACCCCTGATCTAGCATAACTAAAACTTTATGCTTATTTTATAGCAACTCCCCATTTCCTGAGTCTCCCTCCCCACCCAGCCCCTGGCAACCACCATTCTGTTCTTTGCTTCTATTTGTTTGACTCTTTCAACTACTTAATCTAAGTGGAATCATGCGGTATCTGTCTGTGATTGGCTCATTTCACTTAGCATACTGTCCTCAAAGTTTTTCCGTGTTGCATGTAGCAGAATTTCCTTCTTTCTTTCTTTTTTTTTTAAAGTTGAGTATTATTCCATTTATGAGTATAGCACATTTTCTTTATCCATTCATCTATTGATGGATATTTTAGGTTGTTTCTACATCTTGGCTATTGTGAATAATGCAGTGAACATTAGAGCAAATGTCTCTTCAAGGTCCTGATTTCAATTCTTTTGGATAAATACCCAGAAGTTCTGTTGCTGGATCATATGGTAGTTCTATTTCTAATTTTTTGAGGAACCTCCATACTGTTTTCCATGATGGTTACACCACTTTACATTCCCACCAACAATGTACAAGAGTTCCAGTTTTTCCACATCCTCACCAACACTTGTTACCTTTTGCTTTTTGATAACAAAAAAGTAACCATTTTAACAGGTGTGAGGTACTATCTCATTGTGGTTTCGATTTGCATTTCCTTGATGACTAGTGATGTTTACATCTTTTTATATACCTGTTGTCCATTTGTAGGTATTCTTTTTTTAAAAATTAATTTTTATTGGAGTATAGTTGATTTACAGTGTTGTGTTAGTTTCTGCTGTGCAGCAAAGTGAATCAGTTATACATACACATATACCCAGTTTTTTTTAGATTCTGTTCCCATATAGGTCATTATAGAGTATTGAGTAGAGTTCCCTGTGCTATATAATAGGTTCTTCTTAGTTATCTATTTTATATATAGTAGTGTGTATATGTCAATCCCAATCTCCCAATTTATCCCTCCCCACCCCTTTCCCCCTTGGTAACTGTATGTTTGTTTTCTACATCTGCAACTCTATTTCTGTTTTGTAAATAGGTTCATTTGTACCATTTTTTTTAGATTCTACATATAAGCGATATCATATGATAAATTGTCTTTCTCTGACTTACTTCACTCAGTATGACAGTCACTAGGTCTATCCATGTCATTTGTAAGTATTCTTTAGCAAAGTGTCTATTCAGGTCCTTTGCCTATTTTTTAATGAGTTATTTCGGGTTTTGGGGTTTTGTTGTTTTTTATTTGATTGTTTTTGCTATTGAGTTGGAAGAATCCCTTTTATATTTTGGATATTAACCCTTTATCAGATATATGGTTTGCACATATTTTCACCTATTCTGTAAGTTGCTATTTTCATTCTTTTAATTCTTCCCTTTACTGTACAGAAACTTTTTAGTGTGATGTAGCCCCATTTGTCTTTTTTTGCTTTTGTTACCTGGGTTTTGGGTGTCCTATCAAGAAATCATTGCCAAGACCAATGTCACGAAGTTTTTTCCCTCTTCTTTCTTTTAGTAGTTTTACATTTTCAGGTCTTACGATTAAGTTATTACTCCATTTTGGGTGATTTTTGTGTATAGTGTAAGATAAGGGTTCAGTTTTATTCTTTCACATTTGAATATCCAGTTTTCCTAACACCGTTTACTGAAGTGACTATTGTTTCCTGTATGTATTCTCGGTACCCTTGTTGAAGATTGGTTGAGCCTATATACATGGGTTTATATCTGGGCTCACTGTTCTGTTCCTTTGGTCTATATGTGTGTCTTTATGTTAGTACCATGCTGTTTTAATTACTATAGCTTTGTCATGTATTTTGAAATCAGGAAGTGTGATGCCATCAGCCATGTTCTTCTTTCTCAAGATTGTTTTAGGCATTTGGGGGTTTTTGTGTTTCCATATGAATTATAGGATTGTTTGTTCTATTTCTATAAAAACTGCCATTAGTATTTTGAAATGCCATTGAATCTGTAGCTCACTTTGGGTAGTACGGACATGTTAACAATATTAAGTGTTCCAAGCCATGAACATGGGATTTCTTTCCATTTATTTTGTGTCTTCTTTAATTTGTTTCATCATGTTTTGTACTTTACAGTATACAAGTCTTTCACCTCTTTGTTAAATTTATTCCTAACTATCTTATTCTTTTTGATGGCATTATAAATGGGATTGTTTTCTTGATTTCTATTTTGGATAGTTCATTTTTAGTACATAGAGATATAACTGATTTTTGCATGTTGATTTTTTTTTAATCTTTCACCTTTACTGAATTTCTTTATTAGTTCTGTCCAGTTTTTTCTGTGGAATCTCTGGAGTTAAGTGTATATGAGATTATGTTATCTGGAAACAGAGATAATTTTACTTCATCCTTCAGTAAACTCTTAAAATACTCTTCAGATTCATCTTTGGCTGGGAAGCTTTCTCTCTTCTGTGTCTCTCCTTAGATATTTCTTCACTGTACCTCCAGACCCGTTGCACATCTATCATGACATATGTCATTGTATTTTAATTTATTTTAATAAATTCATTTGTCTGATTCATTAGATTGGCATTTTTACCGTATCACCAGGACTTCACATAGTTCTTGGTGCATTGCAGATTCTTAATAAACACTTACTGAATGAATAAAATATATGAATTTGTTATATATCACAATGCTAGTAAAAATTTGTTATTGCATTTAGTTCTTAAAATAAACATGGGGTACATCCTATCATTAAGTGTCCAGTGGGTGTGGATCTTTAAGGTCCAGTGATGTATACAAGTTTAAAATTAAAAAGTCTACCTCTTTTACAGCCCCACCTCTACCATATAATTTTCTCCAAAAAAACTGATATGAAAAGCTGTGATGTTCATTTCTCCACACCATCAACAGTTCTTAAAGTTGCTTGAATCAGTCCAAATATAGATGTGATATATAGATATATTATGTGTGTGTACACACACTCATCCTCCTTAGAAACAGCTTTTCCAATGTTAACTGACTTTGCCTTCCTCCCAGTTTTCCACTTGACTTAATGATTTCAGATACAGTTTTAAATTGCATTAAATTTTTTTTTTTTTTTAGTATTTAGTCTCTGTTTATTCTGTTTTAAGGTTGTTTATAAGGCTGGCTTGGAGTAGTTCAAATCCAAATAAATACAGTTTGCTCCCCGTCACTCCATACTCTTAAAATGGTTTTGCTAGCTCTTAGAGCCTCTTAGATACTTTTAAAATAAGGTCAAGCTGATTCCACAGCCTATCGGTGGTATATATTAGTGCTATACTTTTGGCTAAATGTAACTGACATTAAATACAATAATTAATACAGTTAATAAACTTACTGCTTGTTCACCTGGAATTTTTGGTGTTGCAGTTTTTCATAATAGAGTTTTTTAATGTCAGCTAGTTTATTTTTGGCCAAACTATATTTTATTTCTTAAGTCCTTAGACACCAGAATATTTGGAAAATCATACACTCTCTGACAAACGAGGATTCTTGTATTTTATTGTTTTGAACTATTTTCTTCAAAGTCATTATTTCAGCAATGAAGGTATCAAAGTTTTCACTTCTGTAGGTGTTATTTCTTGGCAGTGAATACAAGAAATTCTCCAGTTCAGTTTAAAAGAGTAAAATTTGAAATTTGTGTTTTTGTTAATTAGGTTTTCCGTGAACACCTGGTTTTTGGCTTTCTTCTAACTATAGTGTAGTAGCCTTAAAAGTACTGAAATCATATCTAGGATCTTATATGTTGCAGAATGTAGTAGCTACAACTGCACTTTTCTAAGTTCATACATAGTATGGTTAGTATTTATCATAATTTTAAAATGTGACAAGTTTTTTTTTTTCCTGTAAGCAGTGCTTCTTGGACATCACTTCAGGCTGTGCCCTTAATTCCTGTCCATAGCATTATTTTATAAACATAAATGAGAGGATTAAAGGAAACATTTTAAAAACAAACATTTTAACTAGCATTTGAAAATTCAAGCAGTTTCATCAAATGTGGCTCCCGATAAGTTACTTCAATTTAATCAGAATTTTATCAGCTTGTTAAGGTCCACCTCAGATGGACCTCCAAATATTTTTTGAAGGCTTTCCATTCTTTTCTCTCTTCATTCTGTTTTCTTTTTGCCCTCCTAAGCTCTCCTTTCTCTTCCCATGTTTTTCTCCACTTATCTATCTTCCTATCCCGATGTTACCTCTTCCATTTCCTCCCCTATTTTTCTTCATTCACCTGTATTCAGTTCCTTTCTCACATTTATGTGCTTTATCCACTTGCCATTCTGTCTTCTCTTAACACAGTCTAAGAAAGGACACACCCTGGCTCATATAGTGATCTCCTGTTGTCTGCCTGTCCTTCCTGTGCTCATTTTTATGAAACAAAGTTGAAGGGAAATAAGAGTTTGGATGGGCAAAATAGAGGTTCATTTTTAAAAATATTTGTTATTAACTCCAGCAAATCTTGTGAGGATTGTTGATTAACTACGAGTGTATAAAATCTACTCTGATCTTAGTGTGAAAAGAGTTATGTTAGTATAGCATTCTTGGTTGAAAGCCATGATTCAAATTGAGTATACGTTTGTGATTGGCATTTAAAAACAAACTTTGCTATTCCCTTCTCTTTAATTAAAGAGACAACAGTGAAGAACATTGATCCCTTCAATAGAAGACATATTTATTAAAAATCAACTTTTTGATGCAATATGTTGCTATAGGATGCTAGAATTACTTTAAGCTTGAAGCAAAACCAAAACCCAAAACTTGGAAAGCTAAGTGCAAAGGCTTCAAAGCAGTTTAGGATCATCCAAATGGTTAGTCTAAATAATTGAAGACATTAAACAGATCCATATTTGTAAATGACAGAAATGATTACTGGTTTAAGTATTATTCAGTGGTACTTTATCAAAGCAGGGTCCCCTCACATTCCTGGTTCTGTGCTTTGCTGGACTCATTCTCTGGGAGTTTGCCCCATGTAATAAGTTGTGGTTGTCATATTGTTGCCAGTAGAAACAGGTTTTTATGGCTTAAGTGGAGTTGATATTGTTTGGTTGAATATGAACTCCTAGGGAGCCTACACATTAAAAAAATTTTTGAAAACCAACTGTTAAAAAAATAACCAAAAAAAAACAACTGTTAGATTAATGTTGAAAAACACTACTAATCCTGTTACAGTGTAGTGGGTACTTACTTATGAGGTTCTCAGAGCAGAATCTTGAGGTTTCTTGAATAAAACTTAATGGGAATTTAAGCTGGTTTGTAACTATTAACAAATGTAACTTAGAAACATTTTCAAATTACTTTAAACTAGTCAAAAGTGGTCAGGACAATCATCAGAGATTTGAAAGTTGCTCAAGTGAGGTTCATTGAAAACTCCTGACTTTTAATCTATTAATCAGAAAAATGTTCTGTTCTTAATTGTCATGTGGTCCAGTAAATATGAGCAGTTTTCTATGTCACCAATGCTGTGAACAATCAGGCTGACGATTTCCTGATAATGTTCTATTATGGTGGTGGCAAGTAATTCTGGAAATAGTGTTTTAAGAAATGTCTTGCTCAGAAGCATCATTTCTTCCAGGAAGTAGCCTTTCATTTTGGTCTAGAAAGTTCAAGGATATGGCATCCTGTTGGAGCTCTGGGGTATTACTATTTTCAGACCTTGTTTGTGTGCAACATGAGCCATATTGATTTCCAGATAATATGAATTTATTCAAAACAGGAGATTGTAACATTCTAGGAGCAGATTGTTTTTAGTTTTATTAAATTTACTTTGATTACAACCAAGAAAATTGCTTTGAAACAACTAAGACATTATATTCTGACCCCATAGCTTTGCTATCATTTAATCTTTTCCAAGGTTTCTACTGTTATCCTAACTCTTCTCAGTAGGAGATGATGGTATTGGTACAAATCAAGAGATGTAAGGTTTAACATCACTGCTGACTTAGCGAGAAATGCAAAATATGTTTAATCCATTTTTTAAAATAAATACAACCAAATGAACTTTGCTAAGTAATAATTTGACCATATAATAAAAAGCAGATTAAAGATAACTACTTATATGATGGGAATATTTTCTAAGATTACTTCAGCCTCAAATATTGCATACAATTTTTGTTCTTATAACATCTACAATTTAGAATAAAAGCATGGTGTGGTATTGGTTTTTTTCAAACTTTCTGAGATTGTGATAGAAATAAAGTAAAAATAAATCATGTGATTTTTATGACTGGAACATTAAATCTGTTTTTTAGTAATACTGCCAATTAAAGGGGGAAATGCTCAGATTTAACTGTTACTATTCTACCATGCAAAGGCTTCCCATTTTACAGACTGGGGAGTCTCTACATTAGCCTACAAAATCCTAAATGATATGGCCCCCTCCAGGTTTTCTCTCTGATCTTATTTTCTACCACTCTCTCTCCCTCACACAGTTCACTTCAGTCACACTAATCATCTTACTGTTCCTCGAACATTCCAGGGACTTTCTGCTTTAGAGTCTTTGTACTAGTTGTATCTCTACCTGCAGTGTTCTTCTCTCAGATGGCCGTGTAGCCTTTCCTCAGTGCTCACATGTCAGCTTCTTAGGCAGGCCTGCGTTTGTCATCCTATTCAAAAAGCCTTCACTCCCCACACTGCCCACAGCACCTGAACTAACTTACTCTGCTCTACTTTTTCATTTTCAATAGCATCTCTCACTTCCTAACAAACTATAAAATTTGCTCTTATTTTTAAAGAACATAATGTGTGAAATATTAACACAGAAGGGTGTTCAAAGGTAATGATGTATGTGTAATACAGAGAGGAAGTTCAGGAAATAATAATTACAGAATCACAAGACCTGAGGAAAGGTATTAGTCTTTGAATGGAAGGGCTGAGCAAGTATCAGGCAGAATGAATGAATATAAAATACTCCCATGTAAATGCATACTTTTGGCATTTCAGTCCCCTGACCATAAAGAAGGAAATCCTGAGATTCCAAAGAGGGAAAAAAAAAGTTACCAACGGAAAAACATGAAAACTGGTATTACACTTCTCATGGGTGACCCTGAATTCTAGGGCATAGTGTAGAAAATGTTAGGGTTCTGCAGGAGAATGATTTTGAAACTAGAAGTTTATATACCAAGCAAAACTGTGCTTGAAATGTGAAAGCAAACAAAGATAACTCAGACTTGAAAGAACTCTAAAAGTGCGTCTCCAATAAAATCATAATAGATGAAGAGGTGAGAGTTAAGAAACAGTGACTCTAACTCCAGAGTGTAATAGTATAGTGAAATACCCCAAAAATATAAGTGAGAGCTCAGCAGTTATCCAAGAAGGCAACTGATTCAAATTGGAACTCAAAATCTAACAAACAAGCAGCAGTCCTACAATTAGCAGTCAAAGGGAATTACAGCTTTTATAGTTCTGAACCCTGAAGACCCAGAAAGACTCCTCAAAGGAATTAAAAAGTATTCATTATCAACCTGTTCTCCGTTTAATCTGTTTTTAACTGATGAGCTGCTTCTTATTAGCCCACACTCTCTCTTCTGAATTGTATCAGTGTTCTTTGTTTAAAAAAAAGTAGATGAGTAGATTCTGGCACATTTCACAAATGGAAAAAACTGCAAAATATGTAGAAAAAGCACAGATCTGCAATTATAGAAATGATTGACTTCTGTGTCCTCTTACAAATAGTACCTTCAAGGTGGAAGTTCATAGGTAGGATGTAGACTGTTGGATAGACTGGGTGAGGGTTTTCCAGCAAAATGAAAAGCCTCAGACCCTCCGAGACTGCCCAGACCCGGACTCTTTTCTGAGTGACTGGTTAGGAGAGCTGTTGCTCTTCTTCCCCCAGCACTCCTGAGGCTCCACGTCAGCTGCTTCCTGTGCTCTGCCAACCATTTATACTTTAAAGGATCTCTTCATGAAAGGGACTCTGAGACCCTTTAAAAATCTGACCTTGGAGCCAAAATTATCCTATTGGGTATGTTTTTAGAACTCATACTGTTTTTTAGCTAGTTCATAACTCGATCTGTGTGTAAATTATTTACAGATGAATGCAGTTCCAGCCAAATTGCCTTATTTAAATGTATCATTACGGACACTTCAATAGCTTCTGCATTTGAACACTGAATTTTACTTCATTTCAAATATATTTGCATAAGCAGTTTATATCATTCCTTACCATCCATTTTACAGTGTTAAAGTAATAATTTTACCCATCTTCAAAACCATATGCATTAGATTATTACTACCATGAGAATGTATATGTGAACTGTGGGTATTTTTTCCTCTTTATGTGACCTTCTCTTAATGATTATTACAAAATTGAAATTGTTTTCCTTTCAGCGCTATCTAGTACTTTTTTGTTTGTTTTCAAAGCGGGCAAGTCTTTTAAATGCCTGACTTGCAAGTGTCTGTTAGCTAGCAAAGCTGGCTAGTTGATTGGTATTGCTGTCCAGTGACATTCTCTTGTCTTTCCCTGTGAGTATTTCTGTGAGGAATTCATTATATTACTCTAATGCTGCTGAGAATTTCCCTACCTTCCTTTGTTATGTCTGCCTCCACTGTCACTTTGGCTTTCATAACAGATGTTAGTTCAGATCCCATTCTTCCCCACCACAATGCCTGTGAAAATTTTAGCCTCTTGCCACTTCCTTTCTCTCTGCCAGTAGAGACCCCGACCCTTCAGAAATGGTAACCTCACTGATTACAATCCTCCTCTTTTTGTTTATTAATTTCATCTCTTATTTTAATGCAAAACACTTCTCCAGTTACCACAGATTCTTCTAGAACCCTTAAAGCCCAAAATTCTTTGAAGTTTTGGTTGTCTGTGGGAATCCCTCAAATGGCTCCCCATCTGAAAACAATAGCCAAGATCTAACAGTGGCTTTATATAATTTGTCCCACTACTACCTCTCTTACTTAATCATCTACTAATCTCCCTCTTACTTACTTTGTTCCAGTCATACTGTCTCCTTGTTGTTTCTTGAAGATACCATGCACAGTTTCTCCTTAGGAACATTGTATTGCTGATTTTTCTGTCTGGAACGTTCTACTCCCAGATAGTCTCATGGTTTACCCTTTCATTTCTTGCACATCTTTACTCACATTTCACCTTATCCATGAGACCTTCCCTTTCCACCCTAAGAAATAACAGGGTACCATATTTCCAGCATATCCCATGCCGCACAGCTTCGGACAAGCTATCTGTTTTATTAGACAAATTATGTATTTTACTTATTTATTAATTGTCAGCCTCCACCAAAATGCAAACTTCCACAAGAGCAGGGAACTTTAGTTTTATAAACTGTTGAATTCTGAGCCCCTAGAATAGTGCCTGGCCTGTCATAAGCATTCAATAAGTATTTGTTGAATGAATGAATATTATAAATGCGACTGTGTTCAGTATTTTATATGGGTATACATTTTAGCTAGAGTTGACCGGTCTCTTTCATTATGCGCATGGAATTAAACAATCGGATTGCCTGGGTTCAAATGCCATTTTTGTTACCTTGCACAAGTACTTAACTTCTCTGTGTCTCATCCTGTATCTCATAGGTTGCTTGAGGATTAAATGAATTAATATATGTAAAGCAATTTTAACAGTATATGGCACACATAGTATTCTGTAATTTGATGTCTACGGAAATGGTCAACATCATCAGATTTGCTTTAGTCGTTTCTTTCAGCTTACTGAGCATTGTTATTTTTGAATATTTATGCTAAGGTTCTTTTGAGGTGGAAAGTACAAGCCCCAACACCATGGGTTGAATTTTTTTCTAACTCATTTGTTTATCTTTTTTTAATCATGGTTTTGATACTTTAACATAAAAAATACTTTCTTTAGGACAGAGATATTTAACTTGTATGTGTACAGTATTATATATACCTACTTCTGGGCCCCCACTTGTAACATCTCAAAGCCCTCCGTTTCTGATCAGAGCTGCTTTTTTGGTTTAACCCAGTTTGGTTCAAACCAGTATGACAATGGATAAATCACAAAGGGCAGCTTAAGCTTACTTGCTGCTGGTAACAAAACAAATATGCAAATATAACCTGTACTTCTGAAATATAGTGTACAATCCTGACATGCTATGTAGTGTCAGAAACAGGGTTTCTGCCCTTCACAATGTGGCAGTGAAGTCTGTGGCTCTCCAGCTCCCATATACAATTCAGCTCAGTATGAAGTGGCTCTTTAGCGTGACACAGTTGTGTATCACTGCTTAAGATAACCTCTCTGCCTTGGAGGGAGTGTGAAGTAGTATCCTTCGTTCAGAAGTAGTTGTTTTTCTACATATCTCAAACAGTTCTTTAAATACAACTTGACTTTTCTTTTATGTTAAAAACATTTCATTTGTATCTTCATCTGTTAGTTTCTGGATTGTACGGCAGTAATTACTCCAGTGTTCATGTTCAACTGTTATTTCCCAGTTGGTTTCTTTGAAGCCTTTTAAGTTTTCAGTGACAGTTACATAGAAATTAAAATAAATAATATATTTGCTAATGATGATTTTAAAAGAATGAGGACATTTTAGCTATTACACTAAAATAATTTTTGCCCTTCTTCTTAGTCAGTAGGATTCTTTGGTTAGGAGAAAAATTTGCCCATGTTTAAGAAAATAATAAATTTGTCTTCAGACTAAAGCCACTAAAGTTAGTCTTTGGTCTCCATATGTTTTAAAGAAGTATAACATACACACAGTTAAATGAGTTATCACAAAATGAACACTCCTGTGTAACCACCAACCATTGGAGAAGGAAAGTGTTATCTGCATCCCCGGAAACCCTCTTACTGATTCCTAACCACTGCCCCTTTCCTGCTTCCCAAAGTTAACCACCCTCCCACCTATTCTAATATCATGAGTTAGTTTTGCCTTTTTAATAAACTTTGTATAAATTGAATTAGTCAGAATATACAGTTTTCTCTCTGGGTTTTTTTTTGCTCAACATCACATGGGTGCAATTCCTCCATGTTTTGTGTAGCAGTACTTTTGTTCCTGGCTGCATAGTATTCCATTGTATGACCATACCGCAGTGTGTTTAACCATTTTTCATATGGATAGAAATTTGAATTTGTACTATGATTGATGCACGTGCATCTCTGTTGAGCATATACTTAGGAATTGTTAGATCACAAGTTCAATTTTAGTAGATAATCAAGTTTCCCAAAGTCACTATACCAATTTGCTTACCATCAGCTGTGTATGAGACTTGTGGTTGTTACGCATCTTCTCCAAAACTCGGTATTGTCCTTGTTTTTAATTTCAGCCGTTCTGGTGAGTTTGTAGAGAGGCATCACATTGAGCTTTTAGTTTGCATTTCCCTGATTATTAGTGAGTTGAGCACTTTTTGACATGTGTATTGACTATTTAGATACCCACTTATATAGAGAGCTTTTTCAAGTCTCTTGTCCATTTATCTATCGAGTTGTCCGTTTTTCATATTTATTTGTAGATATTCTAGATACCAGCCCTTTGTTGATTGTATATGTTGAAATTATTGTCTCTTACTCTGTGGCTTACTTTCTGTCTTAAGGCATTTTTTGAGGAAAAGAAATTTTTAATTTTAATATGATCTTATTTCTCTGATTTATTTCTCAATCTTTTCCTTCATGGTTTCTACTTTCTGTGCCATATTTAAGAAGTAATTACATTCTTATGTCATGAAATATTTTCCAGTGTTATTGTTGGAAAATTTTATTGTTTTACTCCAGCCTTCCTGTATTATATAGCCTATCAATAAAAATTTAGGTGTATGCACCCTTCTGTATACATATAATTTATTTATATGTATCATATGTGTACAGTATACTCATTTTTACATAAAACAAACAAAAAAAAGAAAATAATTAGATAAGTATGTAAGTAGATAAGTGTCCTTTTTCCACACCCCAGTATTATGATACACCCAGTATTGTGCATTTTCTGATTTATACACACTACATTTTATGTCAACCTTTTTAGAATCAAATAATATTGTCAAGTAAATTACTTAAACTGTCAAGTAGGAAACTTAACTCATTGATATTCCAGTCAGAAAGCTTTTATTTGGAAATTTTCACTTGATATCAATTTGAGAAAATATGTTTTCTATAAGGCAGAAGTTATTCCCCCAATTTTCACATACTGTAATTTAGGAAATATCGTAGTCTCAAATTAGTTAGGCATGTGACTGTCAGCAAATACTTGATTTTTTCCAAAATGCATATTTAATCATTTTATTTCCCTACTTTAAATTCTCAAATTTAACAAATATCTCCTTACATTATATATTTGTCTGAAGATTTTCTTATTCTCATAAGATTTGCTCAGATAGAGAAAAGGCTTGAACTAATCATGAAAAGTTAAAGAAAACAAATTGCACAGTTTTCCTTTCTTTTTTAATAGCTAAACACAGACTTTTTAAAAAAATAATTGTTCTGGTTTTCAGTAAATAAATTTGTGGTTTAAGATGGCTTTAGTCACTAAGCCCAGTAAATATCCTCCAACTCTTTCTCTCCCTCTCAGAAAGCTTCTTATATGCAGGATCAGCAGTCCCCAAATTAGACCATTTAAATGGTGTTTTGGAATAGGATCACATATTATCTGTTTTCTGCGAGAGTTGACATATTTTAAAAGAAATCTTCTCTCAGTTCAAAACAAACTCAGATTTACCTGTTTATCTGACCTTCTAATCTATTCATAGCTTGGACAACTTAATTTGGAATCTTTACCAAAAAAATAGAAAATAAAGGGTTATTTCTGACTCTAAAATTATTATCCTTTTAATGTTGGAGTATTCCTCTGTGTCAAAAATAAAATCTTACGAACTTTCCCCTTAACCTATATGTGAGGGTAAGGTCCAAAGAAAAACAATTTAAAGAATATCTTACTATTAATTAGGTTTCAAAACAATCAAGAATGAGATAGGTTTCCTGGAATTATTTAAGCATCCGGTTTCCCAATAACCTCCACTATGTAGCCATAGTTTTTAAAGGTGGTTACAGGGACTTCCCTGGTAGTCCAGTAGTAGAGAATCCACCTTACAGCGCAAGGGACACGGGTTCAATCCCTGGTCAGGGAACTAAGATCCCACATGCCACGGGGTAACTAAGCCTGCGCGCCACAACTACTGAGCTCACACGCCTCAACTAGAGAGCCTGCATGCCGCCAACTACAAAGCCCACGTGCCTTGGAGCCTGCACACCACAACTAGAGAGATAAAACCTGCACACCACAACTAGAGAGAAGCTCGCATGCCGCAACGAAAGATGCCTCAGCAAAGATCCCGTGTGCTGCAACTAAGACCCGACACAGCCAAAATAAATAATAAATAAATCTTTTTTTAAAAAAAGGTGGTTACATAGTTACCAGAAAAATTGAATTCTGGTGAGGTGCAATTTTAATGCATTTGAGCTAAAGTAAAAAGTTTTAGGTTTGGGGCTTCCCTGGTGGCGCAGTGGTTGAGAGTCCGCCTGCCGATGAAGGGGACACGGGTTCGTGTCCCGGTCCGGGAATATCCCGCATGCCGCGGAGCGGCTGGTCCCGTGAGCCATGGCCGCTGAGCCTGCGCGTCTGGAGCCTGTGCTCCGCAACGGGAGAGGCCACAACTGTGAGAGGCCCGCGTACAGCAAAAAAAAAAAAAAAAAAAAAAAAGTTTTAGGTTTGGATATAGAGCGGACAACAAAGGCAAAAGTCTGATGTAGTTAAAATTTATTGTACTAAGGGCAACTTCTAGAGTATAATGCACTTTGTTAATATGTATACACAGACTGAAGGTTGGTAAATGTTGTATGTTAGCGTCGTAAGATCAGTAGTTGTTATTAAGATAGTCAGTGAGCTTACTAATTGCAAAATAGGTAAGCAATTACAAATTACTAAAGTAAAATAAAGTCTGTTTGAAAAGCATTGTATTTTTAAAAACGTCCAAAAATGTAAACGACAGAGATTGGAAACATAAATTTTAAACTGAACCGCAATGCATCTAACCACTTCTAGGCCATGTAATCTATTTAAAGAGGGGTACCATGAAAGGCCACTACAAGAGATCCCCTGTAATAGCTGATGAAGTCTTCATTATCCCTGAGAGATTGCTTTTGTTCAAAAGATTATCATTTTTTTTTTTCCTTCAGATTGCTGAGTTCCAAACCAACACATTTTGGGGTACTGAAATCTGCCAGGTATAAACTGATCTGTCTTTGAATTCACCTGCACAGCTTTTCACCAGAATCTCATGCTTTTTGTCATGTGTTGCTTTTCTTGAATAAAGGATTAAAAACCTCAGTATTTTTCCCTATTCTCTGTACTACCATGTGCTCCCGTCAGAATATTCATTAAACAGTTATACCTCTGTGAGCTTGAATTCTCCTTAAATAAAAATTTAGAGTGCATATATAGACTTCAGTGTAGCTTTGGGGCAACACTGAAAGTTTCAATGATACAGATGAACTACAAGGCGACCCTGTGAGGAATAGTTAGAAAAAGTATAACGCGAAAGTTAGGTAAACTGGATGAGAAAGAATGGAAATTTTTACAACAAAGACTTGGGAAAGGTAAGGGAAGAAAGTAAACTGTGCCAGGTGTGCCAGATCCTAGTTACACATCAAAATAGCCTTTTGCAGTTTTGTTTTGTTGATGAAATTTTGCTTTGTTTGTCTTCATAGAGCTGCCGTGGCCTCAAGATTCACAGACTCTTTGGGAGTGGCTCTGAGGATAGAAAAATTTTAATAGAGGTCCCTGTTGGTTCTATTAGAGCCAAAGTTGAGAACTACTGTGGCATGGCTGTGCAGATCATCTTATTTTTTTTACTTTCCCACTGATCTTTTAAAACAGCACTAAAATAAAAACTAAAAATAGTACAATATCCATTATTACAATTTTATGCTGTGGTAAATTTCAGTAATGCTGTCTTTAGCAATTTTTATTTTTTTTAATGAAGGAATATTTAAACTAATTAGTTCACTTCAAAGCATGGTTACCAGTTATCTTCTTCCTTTAACGTCAAAATTTTTACCACATATTCTGTTTACCTTAGTATATTCAGGACTCCTGTGGTTAGGGATGTTTCAAATATATGAATGATTACAAGAAAATATTTACTTTTTATTGAAAAATTCTTTACTTTTTGTTTCATGACAACAGGTAGGTTCCCAAACATTATTCCAGTGATTATTGTGCACTAGCATTGGTATCTTTCATCTGTCAGACATGTGGGTAAATCAGATGACCTGGCCATGGCAAACTGCTGAGTCTGAGATTCTAGCGTTCATTTGTCTTAATGTAGGGTTTTAATTCTAAACACATTTATCTAATGTAGGATTCTGAAGTTACTGTGATATAAATGAAAAGCAACTTTTATTTGTAATGGTAATAAAGTATTAAAATATTAGTAAATAAAAAATTGAGACTGTGAAATTGACTAGAGAATTTTGAAATGAGAAAAGATAGTTGAGGTCAGTATATCCCCTCTCCCTACTTCTACTATGGCCCTCCTCCTCCACTACATAAAGTTTGAATTCTAAAAGATTAAAAGATAATGCCAGCATGGCTGAGACGTTCTTTGGGTTTACATCAAGTAAACTATACTATTTTGTAATTTTAAAAAACAGTTTTCTCTTTCTGTAGTTAATTAAAATCTTAACGTGTATAATACAGTGCAGATTTTAAGCCGCCTTTAGATGACTTGTGCTTCTTATTATATTTGTTTCTTTGGGGATTCTTGGCTTGAGACCAGTTCCACATCTGATTTTATGAACCAGCAATAGACAATGGCAGTAAAGTAATAAATCAACATAATGATTCAATTAATTGTGCTTCACATAAGTCACTTAACAGTCATATTTGTTACTCAGTGGTATGTTTGTCACAAAGTTAATATCTGTTTCCACAGTTTTTAAGGATTGTATTGTTGCTGTTTTTTCAAATTTGATTTTATGAAGAATAATAATTTATATTCCCCCAAACTTCCAACTATTGTAGTTGATCCTTTTTACTCATGCCTTCTTTGGGGGGAAGAAAAGCAAATTCTTACTTTCAGACATCTAGTTTTCATTATCTTGCAGCTAATTGTTAATTATTCAGTTGCTGAGATAATTGGAAAAAATACATTTTATCTTTTAGTTTGTAAGGAATCCTTTGAACTTGAAACAGAAACTGAATCTTTTTGAGATTCACTAGATGGATTAGGTTTTCTTAATTAAGCATTGGATATCATAATAGTAACTTTTTATCCTTCAGGTATAAAAATAACTGATTTCCCATCCATAAGCAGTTTATATTAAATTGAAATGCTGAGGAGTTTTAAATTTTGTGTAGATCTCAGGAAAGTTAGCTGTTCTACAAGTTAGCAGGTAAGACTTTTGTGTACAATTATATGCACTAGATGGTAGACTGGTTAAAAAATTTAGAAAGTTGTCCCACCTGGTGTAAGATGGAGGCCTGCGCATACATGTTGATTTCTTGTCCCTCCTGAGACATCCCTAAAATAGAAGCGTAAAAGCACGTAATAGATTGATGCAGCAAAGAAAATCAGAGAGACTCACTAGTACTTGTAAGTTTTCAAGAAATTACTGGGAGAAGGAAAGATGGGAGTGAGAAGACTGATGAAACAAGCTGTGAGGAGGTGAGAGGAAACTGATCGCCTATCTGAACCCGAAAGAGCCTCTGGACTGAGAATCTGCCAAGTATGAAGTAAGAGAGGAAGATGTAGAGCTGAAACAGGAGGATTAATTAAAGGTCTGTCCCTGAAAGCAGAACAGTTGGCTCCCCTATCCCACTTCTCCATCCCCAGGCCAGAAACCAGAGCCTCATCTCAGAAGAAAGGCAGTGAACCATATGGGAGGGAGTAAGGTTTCCGTTGTGCATCTTGGCACTCTACAAATAAGTCTACATTATTCTGGCCTTTGAAGGGTTGCAGCCTGACAGCTGGCTTCCTGCATGCTCACTACAGCGCTTGTCTAAAGTGAAGCTTGCCCATGTCCAAACATGCCAGTGTACACAGAGCTCTAGTGAATGCCACCAAGTAGACAGATGAAACCTATTTTCATTATTATGCTTGTCTATTGTTTCTGAAGCCCTCATATTATTACAAATGCTTAAATTTCTGTTATGTTCTTATTATCATTTTGATTGTTCACTGAGTATTTGTCCCCTATTTGACAGATTTTTCATAAACGGAAGCAAATTCTGTTTTCAAGGGTAATTCATTTTGGTAGCCCAATCTTAGGACTCTACCAGAAACTGCTTTTTCCTCCCAAGGTGTTTTCATTTGCTAATGTATTAGTGGGATATGATTTAGGAACAATTAGTCTTTATTATTCATAATCTTAGTTTGAATTTAATCATAGCATAAGCTCACCCTGATATTTAATAATGTACACATATGCTAACTGCAAATTCAGATTTATTTAGCCTTTTGGGTTTTATCTTTTTTGCCTGTAAGAGATACAGAATGCTTTATTAAAGCAGTGAGAAATGTTATCTCATTAAGTGGAAGAGAAGAACATATTTCTTGTCTCTAAAACATTTAGTAATGTGAATTGAGTTGTAGTGTTCAGAAACATTGCAGGTAGACCCAACCTTAATTTTTCTCATTTCCTTACATTTTCATGGATGTGCGTATGGAACTATTTTTGTATTCATTCTCAGCTAAATAAATTAGTCCAAATATGCATGACTGAAATTACCTTCTATAAAAATTTCCAAAAGCATTTGAAAAATATCCCAAGGGTGGCAGATCCATAATATTTTACTTGATTTAAATGCTGGGCCTAGCTTCTGGATGGATATATGATCAGAAGAACAAATCTAAAATGTAATGAAAGTTAACCATGCTGTTGTAAAGTCCAAAATGATCTTGTATCACTGAATGAGACTGACCTTGGAGACTAGTGGAAACTTCAATTCATTTTGGAGTTATTGAGTATATGAAGAATATATTATACCTGTTCCTGAAGGTCAATAGCATGGACATGATTATGCTGAAGTATATTTTGGATATTGGTTTTAATCTATAAAAGACTTTCATATTTTGTACTTTGGGTTCTATAGAAATTACCATTCCCATGCATCCTTATGACAGTTGAGATCTGAAAAGTCTTAATTAATGGTCCCTGGTTTTGTGTTTCAAGAAGTCAAAGGATGGGCATTTTCCCGCCTCTGTCTCACTTTGACATTAGAGACAAGATACAAACAAGCTTTTTTAGATCTTGTAAAGACCCTTTATAGATATTTTAAATATACAGCTTATTATTGTCTACTGAGTAGAAAGATCGAGTTCTTTTTTCTTCTATTTAATATTTTAAACTTCTGTATTAACCCGTTTCCAGATGCCTTGTGCTGTAGAAACATTTGTTTATTTTCATCTGAAATTTATGAAAGGAATGTGCACAAGACGGCATTTTAGCAAAACAATGAAGACAAAACAGCTTTCGACACTTGGTCTGCCCTTAATGAGTTCATTGTAAATTGAAGGCTCATTTAGACCTTCAAAATTAACTTTCATGAGCATTCTTAGCAACAGGCCCTCTGCCTGAAATCACGGTGCCAGTTTAAGACTTACATGTTCTTTTTTGTAAATACCAGTTCTTTTCAAAATTAGATAAACTTCTCGGGAAGAAAAATAGACATCAAACTTATTTACTGAACAAAATGAAAACTGTTGTGGTTCAGGTCAGTTCTAATTGGAACATTGTAAGAGATAGTTTGAATATTCTCATGTATGGACTGTTTTTATGTAATGTAACTCCAATATAAAGCTTCTGTGGTCATCTGAACTTTGGAGGAAGTAATTTTCCAAGAATTAGTACTGAAACTTTCTGAGTTACAAAGTCATATACCTGATTTCATTATTTGGTTCCATTCCATATGGACATTCAAAACTATATATAACCATTTTTGTCTAATTAGTTTTAAAGAGCATTCAGAACCTCTAGGAACAGTGCAGTGGTGATGTTTATACACCAGTAAGGGTTTATCGATGTACAAGTGTGGGTATATGTGGAGAAAAGCAAATTCATATTAAATCTAAAGGTGCAGAAATTAGATCCTTTTTCCATTGTCAGGCATCTCTTTGTGTAAATGAATGAAAGGAATATTTTGAGAAATATTTTCTCTTACTGAATGTTTTTATTCTTTTCTAAAAATGTCTAGAGTTTTTTTAGTATGTATGTATTTCTTCCTCCCTGACAGTCATTCTAAAATACTTTTGTACTTTATTTTAGATTGTTATTTCTTTTTAATATTATGCATCAGTGATGATATAAATTTAGTTTTACTAAATTTAATTTAGTAATTTAGTAAATTTAGTTTTACTGCTTTTGGACATCACGATTTCTTGTATTTTACATCTTCCTCATTGTTTCTTGTTTGTTTTACTAGAATTGATCATTTAGTAATTCTTTTAGATTATACCTGAAGGTGTTGAACTAGTCTGAGTCTCTTCCTGACTATGTCTATTTAATCTCTCACTTGTTTGCTAATTGGGCTTGACAGAGTTCTACATATAAATAGTTTCACCTGGAATTTTGAAGACTGTGCTTTATTTATTTTTTAAATATTTATTTATTTATTTGGCTGTGCCAGGTCTTAGTTGTGGCATGCAGAATCTTCGTTGCCACGTGCGGGATCTTCAGTTGCAGCATCTTCAGTTGCGGCCTGTGGGGTCTTTTTAGTTGTGGCATGCTGGATCTAGTTCCCTGACCAGGGATCAAACCCAGGTCCCCTTCACTGGGAGTGTGGAGTCTTAACCACTGTGTGCTTTATTGGCTTCTGTTATCTGATTTTGCTAAAAAGAATTCTGATATATAATATGATTTTCATTCCTTTGTAAATAACCATTTTCTCCCTCCCTCCGTCTGTCCCCCTGCAGCCAAAGATTTTGAAATGTGTATCTGTAGAGTCCTGATATTACACTAAGATGTGATTAAGTGTCTGTTTTTAATTATTAGTGTTCTTCTGGTGCCTCTGCCCCTGAATCTATCTTCAGCCAAGAAGGAAATTTTCTTCTTTTATTTCTCTGATTACTTTTTCATCCAGTTCTTTCAGTTTTGTCATTCTATCAGGTAGCTACTGGAACTTGTAAATCTGCCTTCCATTTCTCTTTATGTTTTCCTAATTTTGCATTGGGTTATGGAGAGTCTCTTGTCCTTCTTGTCTAGCTCAATAATTTTTTCTTTAGCTGGTCCCTTTAAATTATCAGTCCATTTTTTTAGGCTTTGTTTTATCATTTTTTTATCAGGCATATTTTTAATTTTGTAGAACTCTTTTTCAAAATAGCCTGTTCTTTTGTTGTTGTTGTTGATGTACTATGTTTTCATTTCACTGAGAATGTCAATTATATTTAAAGTTTTCTTTTTCTTCTACTCTGCCTGAATGGTATTTCTTCAGTTTAAATTCAATGGCTTTGTTGCTAATTTTTCTTCAAATGATTGGTGATTCTTGGTTATTAGTATGTATGGTTGAAAACATAGATGGAGGAGTTTTCATGGCTGGAAAGTATTTATTCCTCAGCCCAGGTGAGACTCCATCCCTCTTGGGGTAATAAGATTCTTATTATAGAAACCTTCATCCAATGACTGCATGGCAAAAGGAGGGAATACCGCTGGGCAGGGTGTTCCTTGTTGCAGGATTTTGTCCTCTGGGTTTGGGAGTCCTTTCCCATAAATTGCCTGCCATCTTGCTCTGTTTCTCTCATCCCCCTGTCCACTCCAGGACTCTCCATAGATATAAATCACATTTGAGAAAATAAACACCTGCTTTTGTTGACCATGAGCTTTATGTTTCTCTGGGCCTCTACAGTAGCTGCTTCTTTGCTTGTTTTAGATTCAGTTTTCTCATTTTATTATTATTTTTTTAATCAAATCTCTGATTTTTAGTTTATAGAACTTCCTCAGATTTTCTGGCCTGCAGTGTTATTCTTTCTTATTTTCCTGCATGTTAATGTTTCTTCTTTCTTTTTTTTTTTTGCGGTACGAGGGCCTTGCACTGTTGTGGCCTCTCCGTTGCGGAGCACAGGCTCCGGACGCGCAGGCTCAGCGACCATGGCTCATGGGCCCAGCTGCTCCGCAGCATGTGGGATCTTCCCGGACCGGGGCACAAACTCGTGTCCCCTGCATCGGCAGGCAGACTCTCAACCACTGCGCCACCAGGGAAGCCCAATGTTTCTTCTTTTTAAAAAATGTATTTTTTGTGGAATTTGAAGGGAAGGGGAAGAGGTAAATGTGTCCTTATTTGCCATCATGATTCATTTTCTCTTAAAAGTATAGATTTCAGGGGCATCCCTGGTGGTGCAGTGGTTGAGAGTCTGCCTGCCGATGCAGGGCACACGGGTTCGTGCCCCGGTCCGGGAGGATCCCACATGCCGCGGAGCGGCTGCGCCCATAAGCCATGGCCGCTGAACCTGCGCGTCCGGAGCCTGTGCTCCGCAACGGGAGAGGCCACAACAGTGAGAGGCCCGCGTACTGCAAAAAAACAAAACAAACAAAAAAAAGTATAGATTTCAAAATTAAGAGGAACTGAAAAGATGATGAAACTATTTAATGGAGGTTTATCAACATTTTAAAAGAACGAAAATGTGCTGAATGTTTATAGTACGTAATGAGTTTATAAAAGCTATTTATTTATCATTAACCTTCTTCATGAGTTCATTTTTTTCCCCCAAGAAAACACATTGAAGCTACTGACTTTGGAGCAATTTCTTGGGCAGTATTTATTGTTAGTCATCCTATTTAAGAAGAACTTGCTTAAGTGGTATTTTTATTTCATGGTAACAAATGGATTATTTTGATATATTCAGTACTCAGTTTTGATCCATTTTATTAAAGTAGACATGTTATTTTCAAAAGTAGCATGGCAAGTCAGCATTTTGGTTGGTAAATTTTAACTTAGCAATATTAAAAGAAGTAAACCTTAGGTACTTTAATGGGGATTATAAAATAACTTCACTGTCTTGTTCCAGGCAAGATTCAGTAAAAAGCAAAAATCAGATATTATATTAATAGTCATGCAAAGCAATAACCAATCTGTGCAAATTACCTGCCTGCTAAAATGGACAGGTTGATTTTTTTATAACCTCATTTTAATTAATTACATTTTTGGAAAATGAATGCAATTTTAAATTAGACCCCAGGCTTGAATGTCATATTTTTCATAATTGTATTTTGAAACAAAGTTTGCTAATAAGTATTTAGAAGAGAATAAGGAAATATTGTCATTTACATAGTTCTGGTTTACTTATGGTGTAAGTACTATATGTTTTTTCATTAAACTCTTCAAAAATAGGAAGACGCGGAACAACACGTTCTCTTTGTGAAAGTTAGAAATTATTAACAAGTCAGTAAGATTGCTTTTGTACATGGACTGCTTCATGGAGACTTACAAAATTTGATTTCGTTTTTGTCTTTTACTTTTTTCTAGAAAAACCAATTCCTACTTTAGAGACATCAGTAGCCCATAGAAATTTGTTGCTTTTCTTTTAAAAGTGCACCTGCATCCAAAACTGATTAAAAACCTACTGAAAAAGAAAGCTGCCATAATGAATTATATTTCTCAGTATTACCTAATTTGCCAATATGACTAGTTTTGATTAAAAAGAAGTTGATTATAATGTTCAAAACTGTTTATTGAATAGAAAACCTGGATGCAATCAGAAATCAGAGGTGTACCTATGGAGTTACTGATTCTGAAAATCTTGATGTGACAATTGCTGTTTCCTTTTAAGGTTTTACTGATCTTGCTAGGGTAATACTAAGTAGCTCTTCTACAGGCATTGGGAGGATTTTCTTGTTGGGGTGGGGAGATGGTGATGCTTTTATTTTATATTTATTTTTTTAGTAAGGTTAGAGTGATGTTACAGTGCATTCTTTTTTTTTTTTTTTTTTTTTTGCATTATGCGGGCCTCTCACTGTTGTGGCCTCTCCCGTTGCGGAGCACAGGCTCCGGACACGCAGGCTCAGCGGCCATGGCTCACGGGCCCAGCCACTCCGTGGCATGTGGGATCTTCCCAGACCGGGGCACGAACACGTGTCCCCTGCATCGGCAGGCGGACTCTCAACCACTGCGCCACCAGGGAAGCCCTACAGTGTATTCTTATATTTTAGTAAAACTCTTTTGTCAAATTGATCAGTATAACCTGTAGCTGGGTATTTCTAAAAATACGTTATCATGACTAGAAGTTTTCATTTCATTGCATTTATTTGACATCTTTCTGGTTATTATTGACCAAAACACCTGACTCTTGCCTCTTCTTCTCTTCTTTCTGTGTATCCTTTTCTCATTTTTATTTTGCAGCCTTTTGTATATGTCCATATCTCTGGCTTCTTCATTCCTGTCAACCAGCACTAATTTTTTAGTGCCTGACTTTTATCTTCACTTATCAACTAAAATTGTCCCTGTTTATGGTTTACCAACAGGCTCAGTTTTCCTGTTCTGCATCTTCTTGATCTCTCATCAACCTTTGGTATTACTGGCTAGCCATTCTTAGTGTTTTGACTTCAGAAATATTTTTTTCCTTAGTTTTATAATAATTTTAGGTAACATTTATTGAGCACTTAATTTGTGTCATTCACTATGCCAAGCACTTTTCATGTCATATGATCTTTACTACAATCCTGAGATTAGTTACTATTATTATTCCCATTCACAGAAAAGGAAAGTGAGGAACTGAGAGATGAATTACTTTGTGTGAAGCCACACAACTATTAAGTGATGGAACGAGGATTGAAACACAGGCAGTCTGACTCAAGAACTGGTACTTTCAACTTCTAGACGCTACATCGCTTTTCTAATCAGTGTTTTCTCTCATCTTTTTCAGTTTGAGTCTAGGTTTTTATGTTTTCATTTGGCCCACTCTTACCTAAATATTATGTTAAACATTTCTGTATTCCTCAAAACTGTCCAAGTATCAGTCAGTACTTTTCAACCCACTAGGAGTTTAATACATGTTATGGACAAATTTCTTTTTGTTGTCCTTTGAAATTAAATTTAAGGAGAGCAAATCATTATAAGGTTCAAAGTTAGACCTAAAAGGATGTAGAAGTAACCTACATAGGTGTTTTTATCTTATCCATAATTCTTCAGTTTCCTAATTGCCAATACTATAACAAGACATTATTATGCTTGGATTTCATCATTAACAATTAAGATATGCTTTTCTTAGAGTTTAAGACTGAATTTAAGGCCAGTTTTTTCCATGTTAATTATTTGAAAATGTGTAACTCTACTCATTATAAAACGGATTATTGTCTAAGTATTGGTTGTCAGGTCCTAGTCTATGCATTCCCATGTCTTTTTACTCTAATAACTAAGCTAAAGATAAAATACCTATGAATTTTGTTCTTTACATTTTGTACCAGCAGAATGAAAATAATTTTTTATAACTTCAGTACTCATTTCCAAAATAATTTGAGGTACAAGTTAGGCCCGTTTGTACAATATTTGGCAGTATTTCTATGTCAAATATTTTACAACCTTGCATTTAATATGTCCTGTGTATTATCAGGAGCCATTGTTTCCTTTTTAAAAATGAGTATAAAATTAATAAACAGTGCTTTGGAAATTATTTCTTTAGTGACTGTAATAGGAATAGTTCATCTAGCAAAGGAAAAAACTTGAAGTAAGTTTTCCTATTTGGTTGTCATGACTAAAAATTTCTCTGCTTTTATAGAAGTTTAGTAATATAAGCAAGTTTTTATTTATACGCACACGTTTTAGAAAGTGAATAGTTGCTATTTTGCTCTTTGAGGACTTTTCTTAAAAACGTGTTAAACACAGATGTATTTGACTTGCAGCAAACCATAGTTCCTGAGACGATTAAGAGTTAGAGAGAGCTGGACGTTATCCATAGTGTGAACCTGTACCCTGTTGTTTAAAATGCCAGCTTGAGAGCCTTTAACTCACAGTGCGGCCCCTACATCAAATGAAACTGTTTCAGGTCCAAACCACCTCCTGCCGTTCAGGATCCATCTGGCCCTGCTTTCTCAGGTGTACATTTTCCTTAGATGAATCCTAGTGATTAAAATGCAGGACATGGTGCTGGGGGAAAAGAAGGGTTTTATTTTGCAGATTTATTCAACAATAATTCAGGTCAAATTTTCAGTGTATATTTGAAACCATAATATTGTTTAATATTCTAGTTCCCTTTAGTATTTAAAAAATTACCGCTTAAAGTTCAGCTAGTCAGAATATTCCTTCACTAAAATCTAGCTCTGTCATTTTATAATTCATTCCACAGCACCTCACATCACTGTTACCTCCACCATAGCACTTAGCATGCAGAGATTTGATTTTCTACAACTCTCAGTTTCCTCTCTTACCAGGAGATAAGAGGGCATTAGCTACAGTGCCATGTAAAAGACAAATCAAGGTTTAATTTGAAAACAGAAGCCTGCAGTTTTGAGGCCCACCTGTTGACATAACAGAGACAGCATTGTGATCTCCTTTCTGACTTTTGGATCTGGGCCTTGCATCATATTGCTAATTTCTCACTGGCCTTTCTTAGCATGTTTTTTTTTTTTTTCCTAGTTAGGAGCTTGGTGGAGAGAGAAAAGATTTCTGTTAGATTTTGCACAGTGTCTTCAGTTCCTTGAAAGATGTGTCATCTAAATGCAAAACATGGTCAGTCCTTTTAGTCTAAGACTTGGTTGAATTATTTGCCTTGCCATTGAAAAGAATATTTAGTTCTTTAAAGCAAGTCTGTACTATGTAAATGACACATAGTGCCTACCATACATGAGTTCATGTCCTGAAAATCTAAGATACTATGTTCAGAGTAGCTGGCATTCATTTTGTGTCACATATTCATGAAAAAGAATAGTGAAAATATTTCTGATACTAATATTATGTTTTAATCTCTGGATTAGGTCACCAGTGAAAATGGACCTAATAGACTCATTCTATTAAAGACGTTTTATCTACTTCACAAAACAGTAACATACTTTTGCATTATTTGGTAGTCTGAACACAAAAGACATTACATCCAAAAATAGCTGGAAGATGCAGTTTTAGTGTGAAGCAGTGTCATGTGGGAAAGGAAACCAACCCTCTGCATGCTCTCTGCCTAAAACATAATTCTCTACTTACTGGCTTTTTTTCACTGCCTTGGAAAGTCAGGAGTTTTCATGCAGTTCTAATAGTACTATTGAAATGGACCTTCATTATAGTACAGTTGTCTCTTGCTATCAGCAGGGGATTGGTTCCAGGATTCCTTGCAGCTACCAAAATCTGCGGATTCTCAAATCCAACAGTCTGCCCTCAGTAGATTCCACATCTGTGGTTGGCTGAACCCGCGGATGGGGAACCTGCAGATACGAAACCTTCTGACCGAGAGGGCTGACTGTATATTTATTGAAAAAATCCATGTATAAGTGGACCCGCTTTGTTCAAACCCTAGTCATTGAAGGGTCAACTACTGTATTAATGTATGTAAATGTATATGGAAAGGCCCTCTCTGACAACCCATAGGTATGAAAATACTTAGCTTTCAGAATCGTAACCCACATTTAGCTTAGATCTAAAGGATGTTACATCTTTTCTGGAAAGTAATTTATTTAGACAACATTTATATAACTCTTTGTATTTAATTATTAATCTACTACTTGCTCATTTAAAATGTTACATTTAAGAGAGATTTTGGTTTTGGTTTTCCCTGCTCAGTATTTTCCATGTGGCTTTATTTTCCACTTGATTTGAAAAGCCAAAAAAGATTCTATTCAATTTAGTAAGCATTTATCAAATATTTGTTATGTTCAAGACCCTGGGCTAGGTGCATGTGGAGCGTAAGCAATGGTGACTATGATGATGATGACAAGGATTGTAAACACTTGCAATCATTGATTACTTACTGAATACCAGGTCAGGCAGCTGGCCTAAATGCTTCTACACATAATACCTATTTAATCCTTCTGTCCCTGTCAGGTAGGTGCTATTATTATCCCCATGTTACAAATGAGGAAACTGAGGCATAGAACATTTCATAATTTGTTCAAGACAGTGACTTGTGAAGATGGGTTTAAAACACAAGCAGTTTGACACTCAAGATCCTACCATAAAGGAGCTTGCGTCCTACTAGAAAAGTGATGGTATATTCACAAGGAAAATGCAGTACAAGGTAGAATATGTTAGATGCTGCACTACTAGCTGAAGTGTGGAAGATATTGGAGCTCAGAAGGAGACATGCATTTCTTTGGGGAGATGGGGGAAGGCCTCATGGAAGAGGTGCCTCAGCGGGGTTTTGCCATGTGTAAGTTAGAAGAGTACATTCCCATTGAAAGGGGAAGTGGGAATAAAGGCATTGTTTTGAGAAAATACAGAAGTGTTCAAGGGTAGTAATAAGCAAATTTGTATAGCATCCTTGTAGAGGTAGCAGGGAGAAGATAATTCAACTTGCACTGTAGAAGGATTAAAGTGGCAACCTGGGGAATTTAAACTTCTGCCAGTAATGAAGAATCTTTGGAGGATCTAAACTCTAGAAAAAGAAGTTCATGATCAGAGTTGGATGGACTGAAGGGGGAAGAGAAGAACAGCCATGAGACTTTTTAAAACTTGGGCAGAGAGCATATTTAGTAATTGCGTCAGATATTTGAAATATATTTTACTCTGTAACTAAATGAAAACTAGGATGGTTGAAGTTAATTTGAATACACGGAAAAGAAAGATCTTCGTGCTTACACAGACCCTTAAATATGCATAGGTTTTCATTTAAACTTTAGAATTCAGTTTTCTGGTGTTATTACAGATTCAAATTATAGATTATTTTAAAATGGAATTGTTATATTTTCTTTTTTAACTATAGGAGACTGTTTCAATGGAAAGGATTATCCAAGATGGAATCTGGACAAGGTTTAACATCTCTTTCTTATAAAGATGTTATAAAATATTTTATAGATTTTAATGTTTTACATCTAATCTTAGAAGATATCCTCTTAAGCTGAAGTAATAGGTCTGAGTTGATGCAACAGAAATAAATCTGTTGATACCTTCTAAAGAACTCCTCCTATTATGCTTTCATTTAAATCTCTTTCCATAACCTGACAATATGTAAAGTACAACATTAAAGAGAGTTGCACTCAAAACGCAATTTCATCTTTAGTTGTGTGAATGGTTACATGTGAATACCTTACTTCATAGCACTGAAACAGTATTCTCTGAACATAGTATTTCTAGAGGAAAGATTTCCTATCATGGCTGCCAGGGGAAAGCTGATACACTTGGAGAAATTTTGGGCCACTCACCAAACCTGTGATTTTCTAACCCAGTTTGTCAACCAAGTTATACTGAGGTCATTATGCAGGCTGTGATTTCTCCTTAATGATTTTCATATTTTACGTCATAGGTTATGTTGACCTTTGGATTTCAGGCAGTAAATAAAATTTAAAAATCTTAGTTTAAGTTAGAAAAAATTGAGTTATTCTGTACCATATTTTTGTCCAGTATCTTTTTTCAAGCATTTTCATGTTACTTTTTATGATTTTTGTATAATAAAGTGATATATTTTTAGATTTGTCCCTTATCCTTTTCTAAAAACAACTCTAAATATACTGATTCTTTTTGGTTATTTTAGCCTCTTCCTAATGATCACCTCCCTCCCAACTTTCCATGCATGTGCTATGTACTGAGAATGATTTCTAACCATTATTTTGGTTCCTTAGATTGTAAGCCATCTTAGCTTACATACATATAGGTTATTAAAGAAGATAATGGGCTCTCACGTCTTCTTATCTGTGCCTTGCCAGTCTTAGTTTTTATTTTTTATTAGAGGAATAAGGGATAGACATGGGAGAAGTAGTGAATACTCTTTATCCCATTTCTGCATATTCAAATCCCATCTTCAAACACTAGGTCTAATTTTGCCTCTATTACAAATTTGCAATGAAAGTAAAAGAGATATTAGTTGCCATTTTTTCTCTTTCTTTTCAACTTTCTAATCTAAGGTTAATAATTGGAGGGCATTTAAAAAATCATTAATCTTGATGTAGTTAAGAACTATATTTGTACATTTTTAAGTCTTTTGTTTGTTGTTTCTCATTTCCTTCTTTGTATTTTTATTTCTAGTAAATCTTTGTCCTTCTACTAAAGGGAAGGAGACAAGATGAGTGGTGGCAGACTTAACTGTATTCTTTATTTACTCTTTTTTTTTTTTTTTTTTTTTTTTTGCGGTACACGGGCCTCTCACTGTTGTGGCCTCTCCCGTTGTGGAGCACAGGCTCTGGACGCGCAGGCTCAGCAACCATGGCTCACGGGCCCAGCCGCTCTGCGGCATGTGGGATCTTCCCGGACCGGGGCACAAACCCGTGTCCCCTGCATCGGCAGGCGGACTCTCAACCACTGCGCCACCAGGGAAGCCCCTATTTACTCTTTTTAAGGACAAAATGTTAACCTGAATTATATCTGGGTATTGGGTTACATGCCTGTCAGCTCTGTTAGTCTCTGTAAATTTTTAATATTTTAAATATTTCATAATTAAAAAGGAAAAGGTAGACTGGGAGAGGTTTATGGAAAGCTTTGACTTCTAGCCAAAAGAGGTAGAACTTCAATTGTTGGTAATGGGGGAGATACTATTTTTAGTAGAAAAGCAACTTGATGAAAGTGGCACTTTAAAAAACTGAATTTGGCATCTGTATTTAGAAGAATCTAGAGAATAATGAGACTGAAGAAAAGAAATTTAAGCGAATTCAGCATTCTAATTTTTGAGGACTTTGTGCTTAGGCCAGGGGGAATAGGAAGGAAAGGGCAAGGGATGCTGCTTTGTTTAATAGTTTTAGTAAGCATTCCCAAATGAAAGTGTAGGTATATTACTAATGCTGCATAATGCATTTCGTGTGCTTGAGAGCCTATCTCAGATCTAGTTCCTGCTGCATAAATACAAGTGCTCTTCATGAACTAGGCTAACATTTCAAACCAAGACCAAACTGAGAGCATGACCAGTAATATGGTTCTTACTCCCAAGCCACCCACATGGAAGATCATTTTTTAAGAAGGGCATCAGTTAGCTCTGTTACCAATAATACTGTTTTCCAATTAGTCTGGCCCATCTAGAAGTAGGCTTTGTCTATTTGGAAGAGGTCTGACTTGCGACATAGTCATTGGCTGCTTCTACACGTTTCCACAGACTTTTATTTTAAGCCAGTATCTTCATAAATGGCTAAAAGAGAAACCTTTAAACCATTATTTCACCCCACTTAAAATAATATTGCTCCACACGAATACCCTGTATTTTTACAAAATCATTAACTTTTTCCAACTCCGTGACACAACTGAGTAGTTTTTTTCACAACTATTTTGGGTAAATCCCACCAACCTTATCAATTTTTCACTTGTTAATAACTCAGATGTGACTTGAAAGTAAAAATTACTTGTAATCACTTTGGGGTAACACAGATTTAACCTGTTCTTAAATTAGGTTGTATTCCAGTCATCTGTGGAATAATCTATGTCTTAATTCCCTGTTACCTTTGTCTGATTTTAAAGCAGCCCTATGTGACCTATAATCAAAAAGTGATGTTTGATGGATACTTTTACCATACTGTCATTTTTTTCCCATCCAGGTTAGGAAATGTATTTGAAATCCTTGTTTATTTTCTAGCACTGTAAAATGCTAGAAATTCTATAAAGCAAGTTCAAAATTATTATTGACTTTTTAATATGTTATTTAAAGGTTTGTTTCATTAACTTGGCCTAGGTCACAAAGCTCATTAATATTAATGACTAGGCTAGAGAGGCTTGTAGCCTCTCTAATCATCAACAGAAACAAAACGTTAAACCAAATTGTGTCGCTTTATTATGTTATGAATCATTCTAGGCAAAGACCACATACAACAAGCAAGAGCTGAACAGTCCAGTTTTAATGTTTCTGATTCAAACCTTTGGCTTTTTATTTCTCTTCGTAGAGGAACTAGAGTTTTAAAATTGACACGCAAACAATTTTTTTATGGACTTCGTATGAATATATAATTCATTAAAATAAAACACTTGGAGCTAATCATTCAAAAAAGCATTTTTTATTAATAAACTTTAGAAAAAAGATAAAGCTTGGGGAGGGCTTCCCTGGTGGTGCAGTGGTTGAGAGTCCTCCTGCCGATGCAGGGGACACGGGTTCATGCCCCGGTCCGGGAAGATCCCACATGCCGCGGAGCGGCTGGTCCCGTGAGCCATGGCCGCTGAGCCTGCGCGTCTGGAGCCTGTGCGTCTGGAGCCTGTGCTCCGCGACGGGAGAGGCCACAACAGTGAGAGGCCCGCGTACCGCAAAAAAAAAAAGATAAAGCTTGATTTTTAAAAATACCAATTTTAAAATCACATTTTTTTTCTCTTAAAGAAGTTTGCATGATATAAGGTCTTACTACCGTTTGAAAATGTATATAAATGTGAGGTCCTAAGTGATGTATTCTATTTATTCCAAAGATCTAACAGCCTCTGCAGCTGTCTCTAGGCCTTTCCTATAAAACAGCAGTGCATCAAATGATAGTGAAGAGGGCCTGAAATTTCAACCTTGACATGAGTATTTATGCTGTATTCAAGACAGATGATTTTACTTACTTCCACTTACATATAAACAGCAGGTTCTTTTAAACTGGTAGTAGTGAACATAATGTGGAATATGAATGCTTATTAGGTCACTTTTGTTAAGTAGAACTAATAATTTGAGATGTTTGTGTACAATAGGGGTTGGCAAACTTTTTTTCTGCAAAGGGCCAAATAGTAAATATTTTTTAAAAGCTTCCAGGCTGTGCAACTCCACTATTGTAACACAAAAGCAACCACAGACAATACATAAACAAATGAGTGTGTCTGTGTTCCAGTAAACCTTTATTTATGAACACGGACAGCAAGCCAGGTTTAGCCTGTGGACTGTAGTTCACCAACCCCTGGTCTACATTCATTTGAATTCCTCACTTTCTACTCACCTTTTTAATCTACTGGTATTGGCTTCTCCCTACCAACCCACCAAAAATACTTCTGCCAATGTCAGTAGCATTCTCTTTGTCATCTAAAATAAAAACTTACCAGTCCTTTTCTCAGTTGGTTTTGGAGAGCCTTGACACTTGAATCATACCTTCCTTCTTAAAACTCTTTCTTTAGGGTGTGTGATAGCACTTGTATAGTTTTTATCCAACTTTGCTCAAGGCATTCCTCAGGTTTTGTTTTTGCAAAGCTCCACTTTTTATTATAGCCTATTCCTTAAATATTAGTGTGCATTAGGGATCCATTTAAATTTTATATTGTTTCCAGAATAGGCAAATCTATAGGCACAGAGAGTAGATTGCTGGTTGGGACAAGGAGTTAGGAGGGTTGGTGGATGATAGCTAAAGGGCATACAGTTTCTTTTTGGGGTGATGAAAATGCTCTAAAATTAATTGTGGTGATGGTTGCACAATTCTGTGAATATACTCAAAACCATTGATTATACACTTTAAATGGGTAAATTGTATGGTGTATGATCATCCTCATAAGGCTGTTAAAAAAGTGTAAGTTAAATTCTCCAATGTCATTATTTTTCCTAAATTAAAAATTAAACCTACGTTCCACCCTTTACTCAAGTACCATAGTACAGACTGAACTATCTCCCAGTGCTGTTCTGAATTCATAGTAGCATGCCCCAGACACTACATTTTAAATGTAAAATGAAAATCTTATTTGAGCTCCAGATATATTCAGAATTATAGAAAAATATTAACTTGTTAGAACCATTTCTTTGTTAAAATATGCATTATTAGTTCATTTGATGATTCCAAGAGGAATTTGCAAATTATAATCAGGTAATGAGGTTAGCAGGGAACTAACGTGGATGGAAAAAAATGAGCTCAATCTTCATCTGTCACCATTACAAGTTAAAAATTTGTAATGGAACAACATGATTACAAGTTAACAATTTCTTCTAGATGGTTACTGCCTTAAATTAACCCATAATCAAATTAGTATTATAGCTGCCTGTCTTTAGGATTTGGGGTCCACATGTGTTGAGGGTGAAATAGAGAGTTTCCTATTATTATATTGCAGGTTAACAGTGGATTTTCAGATGGCGCTTACATGATAAATTCAGTGCCCTCCAGAACATGGAGCAAATATTGAACTTACCATTCTTATTTTTCAGAAACAGAGCTTCCAGTTAGCTGTTAAGAAGTGTAAATTGTAACGAAATTGTGAAATTAATACTCATTTAGGTGCACATATTCATTCTCTTTTCCTTGCAGACTGACCTGACAGCACAATATGGAAAAAAATTAAACCGACTTATGTTTTTAATTGTTTTTTTCTCAACACTGTGAATTACATTAGGTTGTTTAGTTTAGGATGCAAAGTACATAGTAGCTCTTGAAAGTACACACACACCATCCAAATTTCTATGAATTTACTATGAGTACAGTAATGTGATTTTATGAACAAAGGAGAAACCCAAACTTGGACACTGAGCTCATAGTCTTTAAAACTACGTATTGAAAACATAGTATGATTTCAATTTGATATCTGTAGTTTACCCGGAATCCTTCAGCTAGGATACTAATACATGTTTTGAGAAGTTAAGTAATGCAGCTATTCCTAAATCTGTAATGATAATGCTTCAGTAATCAGATAAGTATTTATAATTAGAATAAAGTATAATTTTCAGAAAAAGATAGCATCACTTATAATATTTATACAGGAAAAAACTCCATTTTTTTGCTGTCAGTGCTCTTCTTAACATAATTTCTTACTATATTTAAGGAGCTTCATGTAATCATATTCAAAACCTCTTATCTTGCTGATTATATTCAGCAACCATAGCTAAATATTTCAATACCAAAGCTGAAAATCGTAATGACATATCAGCATACACATAATAAATTAGAGTTAATGAATACTATAGAAGGTGCATTTTGATTGGCTCCAAGTTTGCGATCTGCTCATGCATAGCACACTGTTAATTTTTAAAAGGACAGAAAATATGGTGATGATATGACTGCCAAGCATATTGTTTTGTCTACGCAAGAATAAAGTAATATTTTAGCCAGAATGAAAAGAGCGTACACAGATAACGGAGTAAATGTTCTAACAGCTGAAGTATATATCCCAGATTAAACATTTAGTGGCAATATTTCATACACACTTTTACACAATTTTTATATTGAATAAAGATTTCTGGCCAAAAGTGGTTTATTGTTACGTTGACAGCCACAACTGCTGTATTTTTAGCTAAGTATGTACAAAACCTCGAGTCTTCAGCTTTCACCAGTTTGAGACAGGCACCTTCAAGTATGAGAAGCCATTTTTCAAGCTAACTAGAGAATCAATACTCAGAGTTTAATTTTTGTCCTATTTAGCCTACATATTTACTAAGTAAGCAAGAGTTATAAGACCTGTCTGCTGTCAGCATTGGGGAAAATGCAATAGAATACTTTGAAAACATTGTCATCAGGCAAAATCCATTTATTCTGATACTTTCCATATATAATATTTTTTAATATTTTTCCCCCAGTGGGGTGAGAGGGAACATATTTAAATTTAATTCTTAAAATTAAGCTCAATAACCATATATTGTTATTAAGTACTATGATCAAGTACCATACTAGGCTATTAGACTACAATAAAGAAAATAAAGGCTAGCCCCTCCCTTAAAGAGCCTACCATCAGTGGAACAAATGTAAGTAATTCCATACAGTATAATAGGGAAAGGCAAAGATAGAGGTATGCATAGGGTGCCGCAGTGTCAACTGAGCTGAGTATTAAAGGATCTAGCCAAATGAAATAGCTGGTATATGCGCATGTGTGTATGTCCATGCCCACACAGGAGCAGTTGGGAGCATTACTGGGAGAAGACAGGGAACAGCGTGAACAAAGACCTGAAGTATGCAGAATGCTACTGGTACTGCTGGTGCATGCAGCACATTAGGAGGGTATTAGGAGATGGGGCCATAGGTGGAGTCATGGGCCAGGTTTTGGAAGTCTTGAGTGCCATGTTAATGAGCTAGAAATTTGCTTTTGCTGTTTATGTACTGCCTGTATTCTTAAACAGATAAGCATTTTGTCAAACTATACTTTTCAAAGGTTGAAAAAAGACAAGTTACAATTGGTTGATTTGACCCTGGGGAAATGCCTTTTGTGGCTTGTATTTGTTGCAGTCGTCTTTTTATAACGTCTATCAAACTTTGACATAAGCTCAGGGTTTTCAGTTTGCCCACTGCCCTCCTCAAAAAGCAGGGCCAATGCCTGTGAGGTTTTGGAGCCTGCTAGGCTAGACAATGTTTTAATGAAGAGCTTCTGGAATCATAGGACTTGAGGGAGCAACAGAAATCAGCTCCATATTCAGGTGAAAGTAGTGATTTTCTTGCTCCGTTTCTCTGTATGATGTAGTATATTCATTGGGCTAACAGTTTTGTTTATATAATTGGAATTAGAATTTTAAACATGGCAATTGTATTGTGTTAACTTTTGTGAAATTTTCACAGTAGCTTTTTTTAAAAAAAAAATAATGTAACTGAGACAAAGAGAGTTGCTTATATTTTTTTCTGAAAATTTTTGAGAAATTTAAGACCTTCACCTGACATTTTACATCTCTTACTTGGCATCTCATCAGCCATATTTATCAAACTATTTACCCTCAGCAAAGCTTTTATGTATTTCTGTGTATAATGAGTTAGAGAAGGGAAGCAATTGTGCAAATTCATGGGAAGAATTTTTTTTCTATAAATTAGCTTGATATGCAGGTGAAAGTGTTGTTTTATCTTGAGTTACCATAATAATGCAGTAGAAAGAACAATGACTAGTTCCACTGCTGTATACTTTATATGAGTTAGTTCATCTTTTTAAGACTAGTTTTCTCATCGGTTAAGTAAGACGGTTGAACTATGTTATTCCTAAAGCTCTTTCTTACTGGCATTTTTTGGTCCTCTAACTCCCTCAGTTCCCCAATTTACTTTGCTTATAGAGGTGTGCCTTTCAACATCCTTGAGTCATAGAATTGAAAAGGACCTTGGGAGATTGTGTAGTCCAACCGCCGTGCAGAAAAATGGAAATTTGCTCTTTCCCTCTACCTAGAATGTTTTGCTTCCACCTTCTCAAGCTAGCATCCTCTGAATCGGAGCTGGTTGTAACCCCTTTTGTTGCTAGGATTAATTCCATTGATCTGACAATGAGCAGAGAATCCCTTCTTTCTCACTGTTCCATGTACATTCTTCTTATAGTTGGAAGCTTAGCTGTAAAGGGCAACCTGCCTACCTAGAAAAGGATCTTTCTTTGGTCAAGAGTATATGGCTTATTCATCTCTGTATCAGTACCGTTTAGATGTTTATTGAATAACTGTATATTATTGGGTGGCAGAAATGGTTCATGTTCATGTACATGAGTAGAGTTTCACTAACTATTCAATAATAGTGAAGATAGTCAACAAATAATAATAGAAATACTGGAATATTTTTACAGTGATCTGTAACTGTATATAGGTACAGTTGTAGATATACAATTTTTAGATGTATTTATTTAATAAATGGTACCTAATGATTTGTTTTATAAACCCATTCAGTAGAACTTGAAATATTAATTAAATATTATAGCTATCCATCATTTCTGTAAGTGAAAAGGAGAAAACTTCCTCTCTAAGTCCCTAGCAAATTATTTTTAGATTTAACCAGGACAAGAGATTAGTAGTTTTTCTTTTACTGGAATCCTCTACTCCTGATTTTCTAGATGAAAAGATAATTGTATGATTTCTAATTCTAATATCCTACTTAATTTTAAAAGCTAAGCAATGTAAAGTTGGTTTAATTCTTATCTATTTATATCTGTTATTTAGAGGTTATTTCTGCTTAGATAATTTGTGATGAGGTTAATACATTTCTCTCTTGGAAAATGTATGTGTTCCTAATTTCTAACTAATGGGAAAGCAGACGATCTTTTTACTGTCAGCTTTCATCAAGTTAGACCTCTCTGAAGACCTTACTAAATTCTATTTCCATGGGAATTTTGCTAATGGGTATGTGCAACATTATCCAGGTGCTTGCAGACAGGATTACAAATTAAAAATAGAAGAAATGGGTGAACAAATACATCTTTCTTCTCTTTTAAGAAATTGGCAGAATGATACTCTTTGCACTTTCATTTTCACTTGGCAGTGTTTTCAGATAGGGTGCAGGAAGTCTGCGTGGTATTAATGCATGAGACCAGCTTAGACAACATAAGTAATGAATTTCCTAAATGGGTTCTTGGTTGCAATCTTATATGTATAAAGCAGAAGAAAGAGAGTAAATCTTCTAGTCTGTGTATATTTAGTTAACAATATTAGTGAGTTTAATGGGTCTTACTGGAAAATGGAACGTTGAAGGCAAGCCACATAGTTTTATTGCCTGTGTGCCAACTTACTAAATTATTTTGATTCATGTCATAAATGCCATATATTTCCACATACCATGCAGAAAACATTTGTGGACTTGGTGATACTCATCATTTATGAAACACCTACCTACCTTAAATATTGGAGTTCCGAAGGGTTCTGTCTCAGGCTGCCCTCTCTTCTCATACTGCATTCTTCTCCTGGGCAGTCTCATTCAGTTTTAAATAGCAATATATCAGTAACTCCCAAATGTATATCTCTTATCTAATTTCCTTTTCTGTCTTTCCAGACTTATTTCAGATATTTTCAGGGAAATATCACAGACATATCAAGCTAATTGTGTCTGAAACTGCACTTTTGATTCTCTTTCTTCGCATCTACTCCTCTAGTTTCCTATCTCAGTTGCATCCATCAGTTTCTCTTGCTGGAAACTCGAGAGTCATTCTTGACTCCACCTATTCCTTCACCTCCTCCCCCAGCTCAAATCTTTCACTAAATGCTATCTCTTCTACCTCTTAAACCATTTTTCAAGTTTTTTTCACTTTTCTCTATCACTGTTGCCATCACATTAGATCAGGTCACTATCTTTTGCCTAGACGAATGCAATATAGCCTCCTAACTGGTTTCTCCACATCTAGTTTGTCCAGCTCTAATCCATTTACAAATAAAACCGAAAGTGACTCGTTAATATGTAAATACAATTACATCATTCTTAAAATTCTCCAGTGGCTTTCCGTTGCTCTTAAAGATCTTCTCTCTGTCCCAGAAGAGATGATGGGGCCTATTGTTAGTTTGCTGGGACTGCCATAACTGTACCACAGACTGGATGGCTTAAATGACAGAAATTTATTTCCTCACAGTTCTGGAGGCTAGAAGTTTGAGATCAAGGTGTCATCAGGATTGGTTTCTTCTAAGGCCTCACTCCTTGGCTTGTAGATGGCCATCTTCCTCCAGTGTCTTCATACAATCGTTCCTTTGTGTGTGTCTGTGTCCTAATCTCTTCTTATAAGGACAGTAGTCATATTGGATTAGGGTCCACCCACATGGGTTTGTCTTTTTATTGTTGAATTATAGGAGTTCTTTATATATTCTGGGTGCTATACTCTTATTAGATAATGATTCACAAATATTTTCTCCTATTCTGTGGGGTTTTTTTACTCCTTTACTTCTTGTAAATCTTAACTCAAATGTTATCAGCTCAGTGAGACCCTTTTTGACCATCTAACCTTGAATCTCCACCTACCTACCCCCAAACATACATTCCCTCTCCCTGCTTTATTTTTCTTCCTAGCATTTATCACCAACAAACATTTCTATATGTATGTTGTGAATTATGATGATGGTTTTTTTATTATTGTTATTATTGTCTTTATTACATTTCTTGTTTATTGTCTGTTTTCTTCAACTAGAATATGGGGGATTTTGATTTCTATTGCTCATTGCTCTTTACGTAGCACCTAGAACAGGCCTGTAGGCCTTTAATAAAAGTTTATTGAGGGCTTCCCTGGTGGCTCAGTGGTTGAGAGTCCACCTGCCGATGCAGGGGACACGGGTTCATACCCCGGTCCGGGAAGATCCCGCGTGCCGCGGAGCGGCTGGGCCCGTGAGCCATGGCTGCTGAGCCTGCGCGTCCGGAGCCTGTGCTCCGCAACGGGAGAGGCCACAACAGTGAGAGGCCCGCGTACCACAAAAAAAAAAAAAAAAGTTTATTGAATAAAAAGGAATGAATTTAACACATAACAGTGCCGGGTTTTTTTTTAATTGGGGAAATATAGCACACATACAGAAAAAGAGCACAGTAATTTGTCAAAAAAAAAAAGAACACCCTTTTACCTACCACCAAGATCAAGAAATAAGTTATTGCCTAATTTATAATAACAGTCAATAATAAGAAGAAATCAGAAGCCTCTCTTATGCCTCCTCCCAATTACTGCCTCCTTTCTGCAGTCACCCGGAGGTGATCAATATTTTGGTATTTCTGGTAGTATTTTTGTTGCTTTACTTTATACTTTTACCACCTAAGCATTTGTCTCTAAAACCTTTTCTGTTATTTTTTTAAATATTCATATGCATGCAGTTAATCATACATGTTCTTCTGTGCCCCCCGCCCCGATGTTCAACTTTATTTTGTTAGTCATGCATGATACTGTATTTGGCTGTAGTTTATTTTCATGTCTGTATAACATTCCATTGTATTACTATACTACAACTTACTTACATATTCTTCTGTTGAAAGAAATTTTGGTTACTTCCATTTTTAGCTCTTTTGAATCATAATACTATCAATATTCTTGTACCTATGTCATGGTGCCCAAATGTGTACATTTCTACTGAGCTCAATATTAATACCTAGCAGTGAATTTCTGGGTCATAGGGTGTGTATATATTCAGCTTTAGTAAATAATGCCAGACAAGTTTCCAGGGTAGTTAGAAAATTTTCACCCCTTCCAGCATATATTTTCATATGTTTTTGTTTGGACATCCTTTTCTGGGAAGTGCCTGTTCAAGTCTCTTGTTTTTTTTTTTTTTTTCAAATCAGATCAAGACTGTCAGTCCAGGGTACTCATGGGCAATCTGGATGCACCCCTTTCAGCTGGGGGAACTGCCAGGAACCCTACCAAGAAAGGTAGAAAAGGGCTGTTCCTAATTATTCTCCCCCACCCCCAACCCTTGTGTTCCACCACCAGCCAGGCTTCCAGATCATTCACATTGGCTAGAGTCCCTTTTAACAATCGAATCTGGCATCTGAGGGTCTCCTGATGGTGTCCTCCTTCTCCCCAGCCAAATGCTACCACCCAGGTGGCTTTTTTTAATTATTATTGAGATATAATTGACATAAAATGGTATTAGTTTTAGGTGTACAACATAATGATTTGAACCTTTCCATACATTTTCTGAAGAGTAAACAATGAAGTTTAAAGAGTTGATTCTCATTTGATAAGCAGATTTGTCACTTTCTGGTTATATTCTCAAGGAAATCTAGGAGTGTGCTTTCCTCCCAAAAATGCTGGAGTCCCAGGGGAGATTTTGATCAGGTCTACTCCTAATATTTATGGGACCTGAAGAAAGAGTAAAAATGGAGGCCATCATCCATTCTAAATTTAAAGTCATAAATAAAGTTACCAAACTGTTAAATGAAACGTGAACTGTACTTTTTTCTTGATAAGGTACTTTTGTACAATGTCCTGGAAGGCCAGATTTGAGTTTAAGATTCTTAGACTCAGTGGGGTTGCATGTCAGAACATGACAATGTGGGAAGTTGTCCCCTGGCCAGCACCCCCCTTTCCTTTTTTTTTTTTGCGGTATGCGGGCCGTTCACTGTTGTGGCCTTTCCCGCTGCGGAGCACAGGCTCCGGACGCGCAGGCTCAGCAGCCATGGCTCACGGGCCCAGCCGCTCCGCGGCATGTGGGATCCTCCCAGACCGGGGCACAAACCCGCGTCCCCTGCATCGGCAGATGGACTCTCAACCACTGCGCCACCAGGGAAGCCCCCCCCTTTCCTTTTTATCCTACACATCTAAGCTCCATCCTTACTTCCCTAAACGTAAAAAACAACTGCCACTGGCCACCCCTTAGGTAAACATAGATTCTCAAAATTTGGGATAATCTCTCTACACATAGACATGAAACACTTAAAACCACTCCCATACTCTTCCATATTCTCATGGTCTTCTCTAAGTCATTGTGAGTTGAATGGGAAATGATAATGATAATAGCTACCCATTATTATGTCAAGCATAAGAAATTTTATATCAGGTATCAGTTTTTTTCCTTCATGGGGCTAAGTATTTCAGTAAAGTAAGACTAAATTTAGTTGACCTTTGAACAACACAGGTTTGAACTGCACAGGTCAATTTATACTTGGATTTTTGTCAATAAATACTGTGGCCCTACTTCATCCACGGTTGTCTGAATCTACGGATTCGGAACCACAGATCTGGAGGGGCATTTATGGGACTTCATCCGGAAAATTTAGTATCCACAGCAGGTCCTGGAACCAGTCTCCCGCAGATACTGAGGGATTACTATTATGGATGGATGGATAGGGGTGTGTGTGTGTGTGCCTGTGTGTGTAAAATAAACATCCATATATATGCACACACTCATGCACACACACACATTATTTTAGCTATTGTTATTTTAAGAAGTATTTTTTTAAAGTTACCTTCCTTCCCTTTCCTCAGGGTAACATTTTAGAAAACACTACCCTGAAAGAAAGCAAAGCAAAGTACAGGAAACAAGAGCCTAGCTTGGCTGCTACCTCTAGGGGTACATCAAATGAGCTGTTCACATACTGATTCAGTCTTCAGTCTCTCCTAACTTTCGGCTGGGGAGGGGGTGGTAAAGAAATGAACTTGCTTTGCTTTTCCCTAGGGTAAACCTAGGTTTATCATTCCCCTTTAACTGCTGGAAGGAAATATAGCACTGCTAGATAATGCCGATTCAGCCTTTGGAGGTTTCAGGATATGTGCCAGTTAACCAACTGATTCTTCTAATATGATTTGAAAAATTCATAGTTTTTTTTTTTTATCATTCGTAAACGATAAGGCTTTAAAGCCGGTATGCTTCTTCATTCATTTTGAAACTTATATGGGTGTATAAGAGAAAACAAAGAAAGGAATTGGAGCCTATGTGCTTAGGCTTCATGGAAAGGGAGGTGCCGTTTCTGAGCAGAGCCCCACTGACTCTCCTAAAATTAGGAGAAAACTTGTTTTGAAAATGTTGGCTTTGTGAATGGAAATGGAAATCATTAAAACAAATAAAACAAAAAAGTGAGCATAGAAACTGAGAAATAGAATTAATACAGTGTTGGAAATGACCATAGGCAATTAAGTGCATGAATCAATGTCTGTTTGCAACAGTTTTCCACTTCTTCAATTCATGGTGCCTGTTGTATGTCACGTGAGCATGACAGTATGATCAGAGCGGGTGATACATTCTTGGTATTCTCTCCCCATTAACTTTCACTTCCCAAAGGTACGTTGAGTAAAATAAACATGTTTGAACAATTTTCAGAAACAGTGTTTCCTCAGTTTACAAAATCAACCAAAAGCGGATTGGGGTGGGTTGGGTTAATGTCGCACTTTACTGCACTATCATGCATACGTACACAATATTACTTAGCATCTGTAGCATCCATAACGATTTCTCTATTGCATTTGAGGTGAAAGGAATGAGCAGGTTTAAGTCCCAGCTTTGAAGCTGTTGTGTTGTTAACTTGTGCTGAGTCTGTACATTACAAAAGGTAACAATCTCAGCACGTTAAGATCATAACTGTTAGATTAATGCTTGGAGGCAGCAGCTGTGCTGATGTGAGGCATTAATGGCTGGATGAGTTCAATCAGATATGCTGCCTCCAGTGTCTTTGTGTAATGGTATTTACTAGATTTCAAATGGACTGCTGAGAAAGATGAAATATAATCTCATGTATTATCTCTGTCTTGAAAAAATACGTAATGAAATTGTTCTCTTGTTGGAATATATTTTATTAACCTCTGTGGAGTCAACTTAAAGAACAGATGCCCCTATAGAGTTGAAACCTTTTGCTTAAGTGGAGTGTTAGTAAATGTATTTTTGAGTTCTTGGATCAGTGGGGTTGAGTAGAGGAGGTAAGTTTGGTTTGTTTGTTTTTTTTTAAACCACTCAGAATAATATGGCATATTCTGAGGCTAGCTGGAGAGGAAAAAAAAATGCAATGTAAATTGTACACAACTAAACTTTTTTCTTTCTTTCTTTTTTCTTTACAGAGCCTGAAGAAAGTTCTTGTGGAATTCAGTCACAAGGAATTGTTTGATTTCTATAACAAGGTCTGTATTTTTTAAATAATTTCTGGTAATGTAGGGTTTTTCACATTGTTTCCTCCACTTTATGAATTCTTATTTTTAAATGCCCATTACAGAGTTGAGTTCTTTAAACTTCCCTTATAAACATCTTATGTTTCACAGTAGGAAGCATTGCCAAGATGAAGAGAATCTGACAAACTAAATCAGGAAGAGAATGGATATGGTTTTAATTAAAGCAGTAGGATTGTTGTTTTAATGTAAAGCATTAAATAATAAACTGTGTGGTACCTAGCCACACTGGCACTTTAGAGATAGGTAATGTTAAATATTTTAATTTCTGGGCCCAAGGGAAAAGGCAGATACCAGGCCTTTAAAGATTTATCTTTGAGGATATTTCGTGTTTCTTTGTAAATACTGATTTTGTAATCAAGGAAAATGCACTGCCCCCTCTACCACCCTCCCCCCTTTAGAAATCTAAAATGAAAGAGCTGGGTGCATTTTAAACAGTACTATTTAGAAATCCTCTTTTACAAATTGGAAAACAGATAGCAAGCTTGAATTCTAATATCCACATAAAAAGAAAAATTTTCTAAGTGGTATATTTATTGCTTATGTGAGTACATTTAAAATACATAGTTACCAGTTACATTCTTTTCTTTCATTTGCATGTTTCTAAACAACACTTCATATGAATTTCTCTCCCTTCACCAACTTTCTCTTTTTTTTTTTTGTCTTTGTAAATAGCTAGAGACCATACAAGCACAGCTGGATTCCCTTACATGATGTTCTCAAAGACTGGTTTCTCTATCACACTCCTGCCACCTCATTGTTTTGCATTGAAGATAAACTGCCAGGTTGTGTTTTCTGAAGGATTCATTAGCTTTCTTCATGTAAATTATACGGTTTATTGCTTCTTATACAATAACAGCCAAGGAAGATCATTGTTTTGAGTACTGGAGTTCTAACATACATTCTCCAGTTCTGTGAGCCAACAGCAAGCAATTGTTAAGAACATTTTTGTTTTAAGGGGAACAAAAGTGAATATCATATTGTTTTTACTGTCCTATTTTTGCTTTATTGCCTGACCTGTTTATTTTTTACATACTTGATGATACTTCTATGTATCAAGAAGGGTCCATGGATACAAAGTGTAATATGTACCATAGAACACAGAACTTCTTTAATTACATTAATAAAAATAAGAAAGTAGCCACAGTCAATTAAATACATTATGGCATTTGTTTCCTTTAATATAATGAGTGTATTTTCCTTGGAAAATAATATAGGAAAGAAATTTTAAATAGAGCTAGTACTAGTACATCAGCCAACTCCAGTATGAGCATCTCTGTGCACTTTCATTTTTTCTCTGAGTTTAATGATTTAATAACAGTTCAGGTTTTTGTGTGCTTCTTTTTGTACTGAAAATTAATAATGATTCATTTCAAGGTGTGGGAGACAGATTCAGATCATGAATAAAAATAGTTGTAATGAGTGCTAAAGGATTATCCTTAAAATTTTAAAACAGAATGTAAAACAAATTTTATGTTCTCTTTTTGTAAATATGTTAATTTCAGCCAAGAAGATTTTTATCTCTTAGAATTAGTTGAACTGAAGTGCACAGTATTTTATGCTATGGATCTATATAAATGGGAGTATGGTTGCCTACAGAAAATAATATCAGTTGAATTTTTATGAATGAAATGTCTGCACTATATTATTTCCAGCGAGAAAGACAGAGTGAGGGAGGAAAGGAGAGAAAGGGAGAGGGGAGGGGGGGAGAAAATGAGAGAGAGAGAACAGAGAGAGACAAAGAGAGATTCAAATATGACTTCACGTGAAAGAATTTGATTTCAGAAATATCCTATAGTTAAACAGAACCACTGGATTTAAATCACATTCTTTATATGAGGTATCTGAGTAATATGAATGTTAAATGTCTCCCAAATAAGTGTTTAGTACATGGAATTTATGCCCTTACTTATTTATATGTGTGCTTTTATGTTGTTGCTTAGAAGGATTAGGTGTTTGGATTATTTCAGAATGTAAGTATAGTGGCTGTCCATACTTGGTTGATTTGAAAAGTTTTTAAACTCAAACTTCCATTGATAGGATATCTAGAAGACGTGTTTATAGTATAATGGGATTTGTTTCCATATGTAGCTTGTGGGATCTATCTTATATTTTTACGCTCTGTTCTGCTGGTCCCCAGAGGAAAGTACCTGACTACTGTAAACATTTTGGTAAATATTCTTTCAGACTTCTTATCTACAAATAAACATACATCATTTCAAGTTGAATTTGTTGGGCCTTCCCAACAGTGACCATATGAATAGGTAGAAGTTTTCATTGGTTTGATGCCAACTTAACTCCCAGTGTACGTATCTAAGTTAAATGTGACACTTCATAATGAAATTTCCTATTTGTAGCTTAAAATAGTGGTAAATAGTTTTCTCTCCATCAGTCTAGTTCAGGAAAGTCTGACCAAAGGCATTGAAGGAAGGACAAGTAAGTAGTAGGTCTAATTCTAACTAAGAACATAATTATTCCTGAAATATATTTAATTCCAGATAATTTTATTTCTTAAGCTACCACCATTGTTATGATACACAAGTAAAAGAAGATATCATTCCCAAAGATTATTAAGGTGTGTGTTACATTTTCATAGAAATAAGGTGGGTGGAGCCATAAGTGGGAACTGAAACCTACTGTCTTAGCAAATAAACATGTTTTGTATGAGTGCTTGTCATGAGGATTGAATAAAAATATAAATTACTTGTTAGAAAGGAGTACTACAAATAATATTTGCAATTCTCCAATTATTAAATATGATTATTTTTAAGTAGGAAACACCAAAAAAATCATAAAGGAGTAACCTAAAATCATAGACTCTCAACATCCAGAAACAGCCGTTAATGACATTTTGGTAGATTTTATTGAAGGTTTTTTTGTTTTTTTTCCTATTCATATATCTTTCTCTCCTATCTTTAAGTAGTCCTTCATTTGAATGAGTTACACTTTATTTATTCAATCTGTTGTTGGACATTTAGACTATTTCCAGTTTTTTAAAATACTAAAGAACTCAACTGGTAAAGATCATTATAAATAAACCCTAAACCACATTTCTCATTACTTTATTAATATAGGTTCCCAGAAGTAGGATTATTATGCCAAAAGTATGAAGATTTATTTTCTGTTTTTACTTTTTTTTTTTTTTTTTTTTTGGCGGTACGCGGGCCTCTCACTGCTGTGATGTCTCCCATTGCGGAGCGCAGGCTCAGAGGCCATGGCTCACGGGCCTGGCCGCTCCGCGGCATGTGGGATCTTCCCAGACTGGGGCACGAACCCGTGTCCCTTGCATCGGCAGGCAGACTCTCAACCACTGCGCCACCAGGGAAGCCCTCTGTTTTTACTTTTAATGGGATTTTATTATAAATATAAAATTGCCTGTATTTTTTAAAAAGTGTTTTTAAAAAAGTCTATTTTGCTCTCTTACTCCCTAGAAATACCTACCTAACTAGTTAGAAACATTTGGTTTATATCTTTTCAGATATCTCATGTAAATTCAAACACACACACACCCCTCTTTGTATATGTTTTTATTTATTTACATTTATTTTTTATTTTGGTTGCGCTGGGTCTTAGTTGGGGCAGGCAGGCTGCTCCTTAGTTGCAGCACACGGCCTCCTTAGTTGTGGCTGGTGGGCTCCTTAGTTGTGGCATGTGAGCTCCTTAGTTGTAGCATGCGAGCTCTTAGTTGCGGCATGCACGTGGGATCTAGATCCCTGACCAGGGATTGAACCCAGGCCCCCTGCATTGGGAGTGCAGGGTCTTAACCACTGTGCCACCAGGGCAGTCCCTATTTACATTTATTTTAAGGCCATTTTTGCATATTGATGAATTGTTTTCTCAAAGGTTCATAACAGTTTATACTCTTACCAACAATAAATGAGAACTCACCTGCCTCAAGCCAGCTTCATCACCCTCTTCCTCCTACTGTACATTTTATTCTCAACATTTTTTAAAATCTAGGAATGGGTTTGGGAAGAGTGTGGAGTGAGAGTGGGTTGGAGATTGAAGCATCACTAATTACTTGGGATATGTTATGTTGATAATTCCAGAGGGATAGAAGAGAAAAATTTCTTCTAAAATCAGCAAATGTGAAAAACAGTTGCACAGTGTTTAAGTGTAAAAGCACTGAAGTCAGACATTTACTTCCTCAACAAATATTCAGTAACTGCCTATAGTGCCAAGAACTGTGTGTATGCTAGACCTTATGTTAACAGTGATGAGCAAAATTAATATAGTTCTTGGCGTCTTGAAGTGTAATGTGTTAGTCAGTTAAAAAACAAGCAAAATGTAACAACCTAATTGGGAAAAGAATTTGAAAAGAATAGATACATGTACATGTATAACTGAATCACTTTGTTGTACACCCGAAACTAATACAACATTGTTAATCAACTATACTCCAATGTAAAATGAAAAGTTAGGGGCTTCCCTGGTGGCGGAGTGGTTAAGAATCTGCCTGCCAATGCAGGGGACATGGGTTCAAGCCCTGGTCCGGGAAGATGCCACATGCCACGGAGCAACTAAGCCGTGCGCCACAACTATTGAGCCTGCGCTCTAGGGCCTGCGAGCCACAACTGCTGAGCCCGCATGCCACAACTACTGAAGCCTGCGTGCCTAGAGCCCTTGCTCTGCAACAAGAGAAGCCACCGCAATGAGAGGCCCGCGCACCACAACGAAGAGTAGCCCCCACTCGCCGCAACTAGAGAAAGCCCGTGCGCAGCAACGAGGACCCAACGCAGCCAAAAGTAAATAAAATAAAATAAAGTTTTAAAAAAATGAAAAGTTAAAAAAAACAAGCAAAATATAATAAATTGTGAATAAGTATGGGATGAAAAATAATTGGATTCTCTTAAGAGAAAATAAAAGATAGGACGAAACTTAGATGGTGCATAAAGGAAAGACTCTCCGAGGAAGTGAGATTTGGGCTGAGTCCTGTAAGATGAGTTAGAATGAGGCAATAGCAGAATACAGTGAAAAGCATTCTAGATAGAGAGAATGGCCAATGCAGAATCTCAGAGATTGGAAAAGGCTTAGCGCGTTTCAGGAACCAAAGATCAGTGTGGCTAGAGTGTCGAGAACAAGGGAATAGTTTAGTGCTTTTCAATTAGAGAGGTAGCCTGTCACTTCTACCACCTAAATAACTTGCAAATATATCTCTAGGATACTACCTTTTCCAAGCTACCATCATCTTTGCCCTGGACTACCTTGCTTCCTCTAGCCCCCCTTCAGTCCAGTCTCCACACAGAGCTAATATTTTTAAAACATTAATCATATTAATTACACTACCTCCCTGCTTTAAACCCTTCAAAGACTTCCCATTACACTTCAAATAAAATTTAAGTGTCTGGACCCTCAGGAAAGACTAAGAGTCATAAACTAGTTCTGCTGCTTTTTGTGTTGCTTAATTCACTAAAGTTCAGTTTCCTCATCTTTGTGGTGGGAATAATAATAATCTAAATTACATGGGAGTGTTATGAAGATTAAATGAGGTCATTCATGTTAAACATTTAGCATAATTCCTGATTTGCAATAATCTTGTAAGTGTCAGCTGTCATTTTCATAATCACTAAGAAAATGACCAGGCTTTCTGTTGAAATTATTCGAGGTAAGGTTTGAATTGAACTAAAATCGGAGAAAGCTTGCTATGAAGCCCCTTCACTTTGAATTTAGTTAGAGTTCCAATAACAGCTCTATTTTATGATAAATAAATTTGAGCATAATGCTCATCTATCCCATTCTTAATTTTTCATTAACAAGGTAATAGGTGTATTATGGGATAGGACCAGAATCAGAAATGCATTTTTTCTATGACTGTTTCTACAAAGCTCCTCTGGCTCTGAGGATTCTTTTTCTCTAACTCTATTCAATTAATTTTTATCTTTTCTTACCTTAAACAATGGCTTCTACACCTTATTTATTATGCCAGGGGTCTGTAAACTATGTCCTGTGGGCCTAATGCAGCCCACCAGTTGTTCTCATAAAGTTTTATTGGAACACAGCTCTGCTGGACAGACTCCCAATCATCTGTCAAAGGTAATGGAATGTCACTCCCGTGACTTACATTATGTGAAATTCTGTCATGCTACCAAAGTCACTCTGGAGACTTTCTCCCCTCTTGGCTTTGAAGAAGCAAGCTGCCATGTTGTAAGAGGGCCTGTGGACAGAACCACAAGACAAGGAACTACGGGTGGCCTGTAGGTGCTGAGGGCAACCAGTAGCCACCAGGAAGCTGAGGCCCTAAGCACTCTGCCCTACAGCCACAAGGAAATAGACCTGCAAACAACTTGTGTGAGTTTGGAAGTGGATTCTTTCCCAGTCAAGCCTCCAGAAGAGAACACACTCCAACTGACTGTGACTGCAGCCTTGTGAGATCCTATGTGAAGACCCAGACTCCTGACCCATGGTAATTGTGAGATAATAAATGTGTGTTGATTTGAACTTCTGATGTTATAGTCATTTGTTATGTTGTGATAGATAACTAAAACAACAGCCATGTTCTTTCGCTTACTTATAGTCATACAGTCTACGGCTGCTTTTGTACCACAATAGTAGTTGCAAAAGAGAGCATATACCCAGGAAGCCTAAAATATTTACTACCTGGCTCTTTACATGAAACGTTTGCAGACCCATTCCTTATTACCGTGCTGCTCTAGGGCACCTCCAGAGGAATATAGCAGTTGGTAGATACATAAATCCGTAAGACAGGTGTGGTATATATTTCTGTAGCATCACCTTTATTTTAATTTTTGCCAGCCACATGGCCATCCAACTGGAAATTATATTTTTCCATGCTCTGTAGCTACTGCAGCCATATGACTAGGTCTCACCAGTGAAATGTGAGTGAAAATTATATTCATCTTCACTTTTCTTTGCCCTTTCTATGACTGAAACATAGATTTGAAGCTAAGTTAGGTTTGACTGAGCAGATAAGGATAATGCCTTAAGGGATAGAGAGCAACAAGATGGAAGGAAGCTGGGTCCTTGATTATCCTCATGGAGCAGTACTGCTGATACGCCCTTGGCAAGCTGCTGCCTCCAGACCCTTACATGAGGAATAAAACATCTTGTTTAACGACTATATTTGGTATCTTTTTAATATAGCAGCGTAGCCTATAGCCTAACTAATATGAGGGTAATATTTTAATTAGCCAGTAATTTAGAGCATGTATATTTTTAAAGAGAGATGAATATTTTACAGCATATAGTTGGAAATACATATAAAAGTCAAAGAGAAAATGGGAAACTTCAAAAAAAAAAAACAAAAAACACTGTGCTTGCAGCCTGCGACTTCAGGCTAAACTCTCAGAGCTACTGAGAGGATATATGAATCCCCACCCCCAGTGTTGCTACTTGGAAGGGAAAGTTTAAGAAACCATAGGTGTATGTTGTAAATTTCCCCCAACATCTTTACATACTGTCTTTTCCACTGTTGAGGATGAGGGCCAGGACATTTCTGACTTGTTCAGACTCATTAGTCAGAAGCTGCTCAGGAATTAGAATTTAAGTTTCAAATGAGTCAATTTTGCTTCTCTAAAACTTTGATTTTTGTCATCATTATGCAAATAGTTCTACTCAATACACCAGCCTCATTTAATGCTAAAATTAGAAACACATTAATTTGAGGGATTTTATAGTAAAGCTTAATGGCATTTATAATCTGGGAGAATTTCAAGGATTTTATCATTGCTTCCTTCCCCCTCCCGCCCCCCTTCCCCTGTCATACATACTCTTGAATCTTATTAAAGGTCTTTCGCTTTTGTCTGAAGTGTGAGGTTGTACTAGCTGACCGAAGACCTATGATCCAAATCCAAGTGATGGCTGTTCTCATAGCTTGCTTTGTTTTATTTGAAATAGAAAGTTATTAGTTTTTATTTGAAAAGAAGTAGTCTGCAAAGACAAGAAAGTTGAAGCAGGTCCAGGCTATATAACGGTAAGGAAGAGGATGCTACAGGATTAGAGAAACTGTTCTAATCTCCAAAGCAGGAAAAATAATGAATATATAATCATGTTCCCTTAGTAAAACTAGAGTTCAGTCATTTTTAGCTGCTTTTAATGAGTACGAGAATCTCATTCTATAAATGACTTGGTTTTTTTTTTTTTTCAAAACGGATGTTTTATTATTTTTTTTACTGAAGTAAAATTGCTGTACAATGTTGTATTAGTTTCTGCTGTACAGTGAAGTGAATCAGCTATATGTATACCTATATCCCCTCCCTCTTGGACATCCCTCCCACCCCACCCCCCATCCCACCCATCTAGGTCATCACAGAGCACCGAGCTGGGCTCCCTGTGCTATACAGCAGGTTCCCTCTAGCTATCTATTTTACACATGGTAGTGTATTTATGTCAAGCCTAATCTTCCAATTCGTCCCACCCTCCTGTTCCCCACCAGTGTCCACATGTCTGTTCTCTACGTCTACATCTCTATTCCTGCCCTGAAAATAGGTTCATCTGTACCATTTTTCTAGATTCCACATATGTGTGTGAATATACGATATTTGTTTTTCCCTTTCTGACTTACTTCACTCTGTATGCCAGACTCTAGGTCCATCCACATCTCTACAAATGACCCAATTTTGTTCCTTTTTATAGCCGAGTAATATTCCATTGTATATATGTACCACATCTTCTTTATCCATTCATCTATTGTAGGACATTTAGGTTGTTTCCATGTCCTGGCTATTGTAAATAGTGCTGCAATAAACATTGGGGTGCATGTGTCCTTTTGAATTATGGTTTTCTTAGGGTATATGCCCAGTAATGGGATTGCTGGGTCATATGGTAGTTCTATTTTTAGTTTTTTAAGGAACCTCCTTACTGTTCTCCATAGTGGCTGTACCAATTTACATTCCCACCAACAGTGCAAAAGGGTCCCCTTTTCTCCACACCCTCTTCAGTATTTATTATTTGTAGACTTTTTGATGACGGCCATTCTGACCTGTGTGAGGTGATACTTCATTGTAGTTTTAATTTGCAGTTCTCTAATAATTAGTGATGTTGAGCATCTTTTCATGTGCTTCTTGGCCATCTGTATGTCTTCTTTGGAGAAATGTCTATTTAGGTCTTCTGCCCAATTTTGAATTGGATTGTTTGTTTTTTTTTAATACTGAGCTGCATGAGCTGTTTATATATTTTGGAGGTTAATCCTTTGTCCGTTGCTTCATTTGCAAATATTTTCTCCCATTCTGAGGGTTGTCTTTTCATCTTGTTTATGGTTTCCTTTGCTGTGCAAAAGCTTTTACGTTTCATTAGGTCCCATTTGTTTATTTTTGTTTTTATTTTAATTACCCTAGAAGGTGGGTCAAAAAAGGTCTTGCTGTGATTTATGTCAAAGAATGTTTTTCCTATGTTTTCCTCTAAGAGTTTTATAGTGTCCCATCTTATATTTAGGTCTTTAATCCATTTTGAGCATATTTTTGTGTATGGTGTTAGGGAGTGTTCTAATTTCATTCTTTTACATGTAGCTGTCCAGTTTTCCCAGCACCACTTATTGAAGAGGCTGTCTTTTAATGGGAGTATGAGAATCTCAATTCTATAAATGACTTGGGTTTTTAATTTTTTTTTTTCTTCAAAGGAATCTAGGTAAAGGAAGGAAGGGGAAAGCAATTAATATTTTTAATAGTTACATTTATTTCTGAAACTGAGTATTAAAGAACACAATACATCCTTCCTGCATTGTTTAAGGAAAAGTCAATAATAAGGTTTTTCTCATCTTTAATAAATGTAGATTTGCTGTGAGGCGTGGGGCTCAGTGATGTCTCAGGGTCTTTCCCCATGTCTCCTTGCTTCTGAGATAAACAGATTTTCTTTGTGCTCTCTTTCTAGTCCACAGTTCAGATTCTTCCTGCAGGTTCAACCAGGCTACGTATGAACAAAGCAGAAAGCTGTCCCCAGAAACAGGCTGCTCTCACACTTTAGCATTGAAAGTTTCAGTGTTTCTCCCCATCCAGGAATGCAGTTTTGCTTTGGCAGCAGAGCACAGGAATTTTCCAAATGATCAGAGATAGTAGTGACTCATAACATCCCAGACCATGTGCTCCACTTTGCAGTCCAGCCTCTCTGTTACGTGCTGATGTAAGTAGTCCTGTGAACGTCGGGGTATTTAAGAAATACTGGCTGAACGAATTAATGGAGTACATTAATCGTTTTTCTCCCTCTGCTGCTTTTATTTGCACGGTACCATCTGAATTCTTAAAAACAAACAAAACCATCATAAACCTAGATTTCAAATGGCTTTAGGTGATCCACTGGGGAGGATCACCTAAAGTCACTGAACCTTTCATTCACCAATGAAAGGAGAGATATATGAGTAGAATAAAAGCCTGATAACCTGCCAGATTTCTCCTATCCAGAATGCTAGAGCAGGTTCTCCCACTGCTGTGAGGAGATTTATGGTGGTCATGACGTTGACCTAGATATGCTTCTGGTACTGATGCTGCAAAGTCTGAAAAACAATCACGCTCCTACCAAATTTGGAGGAGATGTATGTGACAGGGTCAAATGGAATGCTCCAGAAAGGCATCGGCAACATTCTGATATTGAGATGTATGTTAAGTATGGACAGATTTTGTGAGCTCATTACCCAGGTTTTAATTTCCTATTGAAAAATTTGTCTTGATTAAGATACACATACACACACTGCCTACAAAGAGGCTTTCCTTACTGGTGTGGGTAATTCAATGACAAAGTTTTAGAAAGAAGTCTCCCCTTACATGACACAGATTGTTCCAAGTTAGCATGCATATATAGACTGGACAAAAATCTGAAAAAGTTCACATAGATAATGCAAAATGCGTTTAAAAAAACACGTGTCCTATCCAGCTCCTCCGTGTGCCCACACAGCGGCCCCCTGACAATGACTCACCCATCCCCCCTGCCCCTCCAGTTTGCCCTTCTGACACTGTGGGTGTCCCAAGCCTCCTACGAACAGTGGCATTCCCTCTGCGGCTGGACACATCTGGTCACTGGCTGGAGCTTACTTACCTGCCAGAGAGTTGATTCCTGCTCTCCCAGTGACTGTAGACCAGCTCTGTCTTGGGAAAACCAACAAAGTTCTCCTCCATCCAGTAGACTTCAACTACCTTCTCTAACCAGGTATGAACCCCAGCCTTGAGATGGTGGGGGGATCCCCTTCCAAGTTCAGTCTTCCTTGGGCTCTCCCTCAAACCTGTGGTACCCTATAACGTTTTTTGAGAAGTAAAAAATCCTCCTGTAATTAAATAATTACTCCTTATTTCATCAGCTTTCTAAGACTAAATTACATGTGTTTCAGGCTTTCCTGAAGAAGCCACGTCTATTTCATAAGCTTCTCTGTGTAGGATTTCAAACAGAGCGTGTTTGTGGGGAGAGGGTGAATGTTTCATAGGGGACAGAATGTTTCTATTTCTTTACCTACTTTCCTACTGTCTCCGTTTCTAGCTCCCTTACATCTTTTAAGGGAGACTGATCTGCCATTCTGTTTGGTTAATTATAAAGTATTGGTTGATGTTTACCGATGAGCAGAGTGCTATAAAAAGCCCACGTTTGTGCAGGGGTGACCCTCTCTCGCACTCCCTGCTTTTGCTCCGTGGGTTGGACTTGCCAGAAGCACCAGGGGAAGAGAGCCTAGCCATCTTTCTCTACCTCAGAAAAGCATCACTGCTTTAGTTTTGTGCCATGTGGCTGGCAGCGACTAGTGATGGTCCAGAATTTGAGCCGACGCTGATGTGTGTGGGGTAGGAGGGTCCTTCTCAGGCCTTAAGAGTGAACCTCGCACTCTAACCCAGCCTGATCAAGCTCTGAAAGGTAATAATAAAGTGTTACTTTGTTTCTCATTTGCTATCAGTCTTTCTGTATGCAGCTCCCTTGGGAATGTCAAGGGTTGAGGAGTGATTGGCAGGACAAGATTTGGGTGTTCGGAGGTTCTCTAGTCAAGTGCCATTAAATGCAATCACAATTTCTCCTCTGTCCCTTTTCTTAGCAAATCTGTCTTATTTTTCAGTGGTAAACATGTGTAGAGAGCTATGGACAAAAATATCAAAGGCGTCATTCATACCTCAACTCTCAAATGGGCACTGAGTAACAAGGCTTTAAAATCAGTGACTGACTCTCTCTGAAGAAGACCAGCTTGACATTCTTAATAACAGAATATACACTTCTGTGAAAACAGAGGGGAGATGTTGCTAAGTCAGTTTCAAAGGCCACAACAGACCAATGAGACCAGTTCAAGGGAGGATGGAAGTTGACCTCACATTCACCACTTCCTCTGTATTTCTGAGAACTTGAACTTCAGCCTCTCCCTCAAGCTCCTTAGGAAGCTAAAGAGGTATGGAATGTACCTTTGGTAGACTGACATGATTCTGTCTTTTGATCATTTGCTGAATTTGTGGAAGGAAAAGAACGGTCGAAAACTGGCCTTCTCTCTTTCCAGGCTAAGCGTTGACAAAGCAACACAGCTAAGGAGGAAACTGAGAAGAAGAGAGGACGAGATATTAATTGACTGATCAAGTTACCCTTACATGCTCCAGTAACAGATGTCCAAGCCACTTCAGGGCTACCTTTGCGCCTCCTTTTCTAAATGTGTTTAGTTATCTGCAAGTGGGGCTGATTCACATCATATGAAACCCACAGGATTTGCTTCAGGCAGGGGAATGATTGAATTAAAGGCTTCTTCCTATATGTTAGTTTCACCCTGAAGTATTTAACCCATACCAGTGTGAATCAAAAGCAGAGCAAACTGATTTTGCAATGCCAGTTGATTCTGCCTCAGTTAACCACTACCTTGTGCAAATCGATGAAAGTGCTTATTGGCTGAACCTCATCCACATTTAAAATGTGTTATAAGCAGGAGAAAAAAAATTTCTAATTATGTTAGTGACGTTTAGTGTTAAAAAACATGCAACACAGTGCTTGGTGTCAGTTTATTAATCTCTTGTAAAAATAAAATACAGTGTGTGTATGTGAAAAAAAAAAAAAACACACAAAAAACATGCAACCTTTCAGTTCCGTGCAGGGGGCTCTGAAATGTCCCAGGATATGTTCAGAGTAATTAAACTTGCTTGCCTTTTTCTGCTTCTTCAGGACTGCCGTTGTGGGAGAGGAGTGGCCGATGGCAGGAAGTTCCTCTCCCAGACCAATCAGCATGTCCTCAATTTTCATCCCCTCCAGTTGTTCCCAGCTTCCTCCCCATATGAATCTGTAGCAGCCCCAGGGTAGGCAGAGTGGGAGCCGCAGATGACCAGGAGCTTACCCCTCATGCAGAGAGAGACACCTCAGACAGATTCAGACCTCGGATAGCAGTGCCCACAGTGTCCAGACAGAGCTCTGCTCTATTCTGTGAGGTTTCTGCTCCAAAAATACAATAAATCAATGAGTAAATAAGCAGTTGCTTTGCATGCGTACCCAATTTCTTCATTTATTATTTTTTTTAAAGGGAGTAATGGAGAAATGAATGGACAGAGGATTGTGAGAATGTGTGTATGTTAAGGTGTTAAATTTAACAAAAAAATGGATTTTAGTAACCCTATGGTTATCATATTCATACGGGCAAGACCCTAGCTGGGCAACTCTGCTTTTTCATTCATTCATCTATACATCTGTTTATCCACCAACTGTTTAATAGGCCGGCAAGTGAGGTCCTCTGGAAGCTCCTTGGGTTGATAACACCATAAAGGCATTGCCCCAGGGCCTCAGGAAGAGGCTGATCAGGGGGCCAAGGGGCTCTCCCTACTGACTCCTCTGCAGCTTTCTGGCTGAAAGATGGGGAAATACCAGTGGGGCCCCTTCTGAGGAGCTACGGTCTGTCCCTGCTTGGTCAGACACATCTTTACCTTAAGCTTCAGCTCCTCACTTAACGTGACCATCAGTAAGTAAGTAAAAGAGTACAGGTCTGGTAATAAAGACGGATTAACTGCCTGCTTTGTGCCGGTTCGTGTGCTAGGTGTCAGGGATTCAAAAGAAATAAGACAAGGTCTCATGTCTTCGGCCTTAATACCAGGGGAACATCACGCAGCTTGGAGCACATGGAATACTGAATACAGCTAACAGCCATGCCCATTGGAAACGTGAAGCAGTTTACAGTTTACAAAGCCCTTCATACTCCTCGTCTTACTTGGTCCTCACAGTATTGTTGTTCGGTAAATTGGACAAGCATTATTTCCATTTTGTAGATGAATAAGCTGAAACGGAGACATCTAAGTCACTTGCCTGAGAGTACACAAGTTGTGCTCAGAATGCTGACACCCGGTTTAAGGCTCTGTTGATGTCCATTTTTGCCTCTTGGCAATAATGGTTGGAATTCCTTCCAGTTCTTCTCCTCTACAGAGAGCACCATGTCAGGCTTTCTCAGTGGAGGGCACTGGGCGGACAGTACAGGAGGAAGAGGCTTCTGCAGGTCCCACCAGCTGCCCCATTGGTCACCGGTGTAGGTGTGAGGGCATCAGGTGGTGCTCTGCCCCAGCCAGGGGTCCAGAGCACCCAGTCCTCCGCAGCCTTGCAGCCTGGCGTGGCCTGGTGAGCGCTCTCCCGTGGCTCTCCCAACACAGACACTGCATGTCCTCTCCAGCTCCTCCGTGTGCCCACACAGCGGCCCCCCGACAATGACTCACCCATGCCCCCTGCCTCTCCAGTTTGCCCTTCTGACACTGTGGGTGTCCCAAGCCTCCTACAAACAGTGGCATTCCCTCTGCGGCTGGACACATCTGGTCACTGGCTGGAGCTTACTTACCTGCCAGAGAGTTGCTTCCTGCTCTCCCAGTGACTGTAGACCAGCTCTGTCTTGGGAAAACCAACAAAGTTCTCCTCCATCCAGTAGACTTCAACTACCTTCTCTAACCAGGTATGAACCCCAGCCTTGAGATGGTGGGGGGATCCCCTTCCAAATTCAGTCTTCCTTGGGCTCTCCCTCAAACCTGTGGTACCCTATAACGTTCTCATATCTTAGAGTTACTGTTTTATCACAACTTCATAATTCTTTATGTTAAACTTCCCCTATTTAAATCACTGTTTGGATTCTGTCTCCTGATTGGACCCTGACTGACATACTCACCACCTGTTGGTGTGCGGTCACAGACAAGGTACAGGAAATAGTTAAAGTTTCTAAAGTGTCTTATGGGCTGGATCTTGTCATCTGTCTTTGATCACTGCAAGCACCTGCCTACTTTGATGCCTGACACATAGAAGGTCCTGAATAAGGACTGAGTAACTGAGCACAGTTGAAGTTAATTTGAACACCCCTGTTTGATGGAAGTAATAGCAGCCCACAGAGATGCAGGAAGGAGCCTGAATTTATTTGTGCATGTGGTTATCCACTCATTTGTTCAATGAAATTGATCAAATTTCATTTGGGAACACCGGCGTTGGCTCCAAGGGCAGGTCAAACAGCAACATTGACCCTTAACTGGGAGACCAAGTAAATGGTTGCCTCAAGAGGACAAGCTAAAGAACATTCTGGAAGACTGAATGAAAACATGAAAAGACCCAGAAGGAACTAGGGGAATACCAAGTGGTCTAACCACTTGTGAAGCTCAGAGAAGGTAAGTGACTTACCTAAGGCCACAGGGCCCCTTCTTGGTAGAGCCAGGAGCAGAGAGCAGGTCCCATGGTCCTCAGTACAAACCCTTAACCATTGCATTGCATTGCTTCTTCAAGTGGGGCGGGAAGGGGTGGCGATACAAACTGCCATCTCGGGAGATGGGGGGAAATGCCCCAACAATGGTTGTCCCTTCCCTAGTAGCTCAGAAGAGTCTGGGGGATCCAAAAAATTCTGCTCATGCTGTTACCCTTGGAAAAGCAACTAGCAGTCTGTCAAATACGTTGAGTTTGGGCTTTGACTCTCCTGAAGGTAATCGGCCACCTGTTAATCCGCAGCATCCCAGGCTTTTGGGGCAAAGCAAAATGTTCTTCGTCCTACCCTCCTCAAAGCATTACTGAGGTTTCTCTGAGGTGGTCTTACACCCGCACGTAAAGCCTCTCCAACATCTGCTGCTTAATTGTCCTAAAGATCTTCCTTATCATGTTGGTTTACTTAGCAGGACATTTTGCTATTTCTGATCAGATGTTTGTCCAGGGGACCAAGGTATGGAATCTTTTATTAAGTGAGGGAGCGCCAACAGAGCCTGTTCCACGTGCTCCTCTGGAGCTTCTCCAAAGCATGACTTCTAGCTTGAATCCTACAATGAATGTATGGGCATATGTGACATACTGTGTCATTAATTTTTCACCAACAGATGGGTCACATATGAGCCAAGGGGGAATGTGGATATAGCAAGAGCTGTGTGAGTTAAGTCAAGCCATGTTTAGACTGTCTTTGTTGGCTGTCACTGGGAAGGAGCCTATGCTGATTAATTGATTTTGGGTGTGCATACACCTCTGTGGTGGGAAGCAAGAGAAAACAGGCCTGCCTGTGAGCGTCCTGGGAGAGGCCAGGTTCTCTGGAAAGAGTAACAGTGAAATGCGAGTTGCACTTTGCAGGCTGGCCCTGGCTGGAGAGGCATCTTGCTGGGAATTGCAGGTACCCAGGAAATAAAATGTTCCTCACTAGGGACTCTGTTACAGTGAGGATGGCGCTACTTGCCTGGCCCAGTGAAATCAATGAGGAAGGATGCTGCCAGGATTTACAGATGCTTGGGTTGTGCAGCTAGCTGTACGCTTCATAACCTGGGCTTGCTCCAAGAGCCAGTACTGAGGCGCTTCCTGGCTTCATGGTTTCCTTCAGGGCCACTGCTTTGCCTCCCTCTCTCCACCCCTGACTCTCTCAGTCCTTGCATACGTACTGCTCTAGAGATCTACGGTTTCCTCCGGGAATACAAGCATCCCTCAGAGGTATTGCGGGTTCACTTCCAGATCACCACAGTAAGGTGAATATCACAGTAAAGCGAAGCACACACATGTTTTGGTTTCCCAGTGCATATAAAAGTTACATTTACACTCTTCTGTCGTATATTGTGTGCAATAGCATTATGTCTAAAAAAACAATATACATACCTTAATTTTAAAATAACACTGTTGGAAAAAAGGCGCCAATAGACTTGCTCAGCACAGGGTTGCCACAAACCTCCTATTTGTAAGAAACAAAACAAACAAACAAAACAAAACTGTGAAGCTCGATAAAGCAAAGCGCAATAAAATGAGGTATGCCTGTACTCTTCTTTTGTCTTATTTATTCAATCAAGAGGCATGTGCTAAGCTCTAGGAATACAATAGCTCTTCATGGGACTTCTTTATTAGCCAAGTCTTCATCACCCTCTTCTAACAGCTAGGATAGGATTCTATAAACAGAGACATTCAGAATAGTGGACTTTAGACCTGGGATGTTACTGTTTTTGAAAGGAAGGTGGTCCCAGGCCTCTGGTCCAGCAGCTGGCTAGAGTTCAGGCCTTAGAATGGCATAGCTTATTCCATTGCAATGTGTCATTCTGGTGGTTGAGATCCAGCTGTCTGAAAACTAAATATAAAAATAACTAGGATTTATACTTTTAGTCAAATATGTTGAAATTCGGTTTATATACAATAAAATATATTTATTTTAATTGTACAATTCAATACGTTTTGACAAATGTATACACAAATGTAACCACCATTACAGTCAAGATACAGAACATTTCCATCATCCCAAAAGATCCCCTGTGCTCCTTTGCAATCAGTCTTTTCCACCTCTGAATCCAGGCAACCACTGATTCCTTTTATGTCATTATAGATTAGTTTTGCCTATCCTAGAATTTCATGTAAATGGAAAGCATACAGTGTGTACTCTTTTGTGTCTCGCTTCTTTTGCTCAGCATATTTTTTAGATTTATCCATGTTGCTGTATATATCTGAAGTTCGTTCCTTTTTATTGCTGAAGAGTATTTCATTGCATGGATATGCCACAAAATGTTTGTTTATCTGTTGATGGGTTTTGGACTAATTCTAGTTTGGGGCTATTATGAATAAAGCTGCTGTGAACATTTGTGTCTGTCTTTGGGAGAGCACATGTTTTCATTTTTCTTGTGGAAATGCCTAGGAACTAATGAATTACATGGGAAGTGTTTATAAGAAATTGCCAAGTTGTTTTCCAAAATAATTGTCCCATGTTACAGTCCCACCATCCATCTATGAGGCTTGTCATTGATTCACGTCCTCACCAACAGTTGGTATTGTCAGTCTTTCTAATTTCAGCTTTTCTAGGTATGTAGTGGTTTTAATTTTCATTCCCATGATGACTAAAGATATTGAGCAATCTTTCATGTGCTTGTTTAATATCTTCTTTTGAGAACTGTCCTTTCAAATATTTTGCTCATTTTTTTAATTAGGTTGTCTTTTTAATAAGAGTTCTTTGTATTTTCTGGAAACAATTCCATTGTCAGACATATTTATTGCAAATATTTTCTCCGTGTCAGTGGCTTGCCTTCCAAAAGCAGAGGGCTTAATTTTTAAAAAGTCTACCCTTACCAATTTTTTTCTATTACGGTTTGTGCCTTCTGCGTCCTAAGAAATCTTTGCCGTCTTCAAATTCACAAACATTTTCTCCTGTACTTTCTTTTTAAAGTATTTTAGTTTTAACTTTTATGTTTAAATCTATAATTCATTTTAAGGTAATTTTGATAAATGATGTGAGGTAAGGGCCAAAATTCATTTCTTCTCTAAACAGATATCCAGTTTTGCCAACATCATTTGTTGAAAAGAATACATATCTTTTCCTCATTGAATTATCTTGGCACCTTTGTCAAAATCACTTGACCATTGATTATGAGGGTCTATTCTAGACTCTGTTTGAAACGTGTACGTGTTTATCCTTACACCAAACCCACACTGCTTGATAACTGTAGCTCTATAATAAGTCATGAAATAAACTTCATTATAATTTTTCAAGACTGCTTAAAATATTCTAGGTCCTCTGTATTTTCTCTAAATTTTGGAATGAACTTGTCAGTTGCTACAAAGGAAAAAAAAGCCAGTGGGATCTCGATTGAGACTGCATTTAATCTATAGATCAATTTGGGAAGGAGTCACATCTTAACAATAGTGAATTACCATTTATTCAGTTCTTAAATTTCTCTCAGCAATGTTTTGTCATTTTAAAAGTACAAGTTTTATATTTGTTTTATTAAATTTATTCCTTAGGATTTCATTTTTACTTCTATATTTTTTGTTTGTTTGTTTGTTTTGTTTTTTTTGCGGTACGCGGGCCTCTCACTATTGTGGCCTCTTCCGTTGCGGAGCACAGGCTCCGGACGCGCAGTCTCAGTGGCCATGGCTCACGGGCCCCGCTGCTCCGCGGCATGTGGGATCTTCCCGGACCGGGGCACGAACCCGTGTCCCCTGCATCTGCAGGCGGACTCACAACCACTGCACCACCTGGGAAGCCCTTTACTTCTATATTAAATGGTGTTTTTTGTATTCCATTTTCTAATTGTTCACTGCTAATATATAAGAATACAACTGATATTTGTATTTTAATCTTGCATCCTGTAACCTAGATAAACTCACTTCTTAGTTCTAGTAGCTTTTTGAGTATTCCTTTGTGTTTTCTGCACATGTGATCATGTAGTCTGGGGAAAATGACAGTTTTACTTCCTCCTTTCTGATCTCCACAATTTTTTTCTAATTGTACTAGCTATGACCTCCAGGACAGTATTAGCTAGAAATGATGAGAACAAACAACATTGCCTTTTTTCTTATCTTTCAACCATTAACTATGATGTTAACTTTAAATTTTGGTATATGCTATTCATGAGACTGAGAAAGTTCTTTGCTGAGAATTTTTATCATGAATGAATGTTCAATTTTGACAGGTGCTTTTTCTGCATTTATTAAGAGGAAAATATGTTTTTATTTCTCCCGTATTCTGTTGATATTATGGATTACATTGATTGATTTTTGAATGTTCAGCCTACTGTACATTTCTGGGACAAACCCAACTTTGTCACTGTGTAGTGTATAGGATTAGTATATAGTGCTCAATTCATAGAACATTTTGGGTTGACAGTTTTCTCTTTCAGCCCACTTAAGATCTTACTCCATTGTCTTCTTGTTTGCCTGGTTCCTGATAAGACATTGACTAATTCTTTTCCTCGTTTCCTTATTGATAATGTGTCTTTTTTCCTCTGGCTGCCTTCAAGATTTTCTCTTTGGTGTTTGGTTTTCAGCAGTTTGACTATAACGTGCCTGGGTCTGGGACTTTTAGTTTTTATTTTAATCCTCCTTAGTCTTCTCTGAGCTTCTTGGAACTGGGTTTGTTGTCTGTCATTAATTTTGGAAAATCCTGCCATTATTTCTTAAGATATTTACTTTGACCCATTCTCTTCTTCTCAAGGGATTCTAATCTTGCACCATTTAATAGTGTCCCACAGCTCTTTGATGTCTGTTCTAGATTTTTGTTTTTGTTTTCCATTCTCTTTTGTCTTTGTGTTTCAATTTGGATAAATTCTATTTACTTATCTTCAAGTTCGCTGATTTTTTTTTTCCCCTCAGTTGTGTCAAGTCTACTGATAAGTTTATTGGAAGCATTCTTCATCTCTTTTACTGTGTTTTTTATTTCTTAAAGTTCCATTTATTCTTTCTTATAGTTTCCATTTGTCTGTTGAAATTATCTATCTGATCTTTTATAGTGTCTACATTTTTTATTACAGCATTTAACAGTATTAACCATAGATGTTTTAAATTTCCTGTCTGATAGTTCCAGCATGTGTCATACTTGAGTCTGGTTCCAACCATTACTTTCTCTTGGTACATTGTGAAGAGACGTCATGTGTTCATGATGAACAAAATATTGCTGAGTTTTCATTTGCTTCACATTCCAATATAGCTCAGAACAGCACTATTACTGATCTGTCTTTATTTAAAATTTTGATATTTTATTCATCCTGAAATTTTTGCATTAATTTTGATTTTTTTAAATAATGCATTATAATATGATTTACCTTGATTGCAGAGTCCCCTTAAATTTTGTGCCTGAGGAAAATGCTTCACTCAGCTACCTCAGTCCAAGGACTTTTGCTCTCTATATCTTGAAGCTGAAAAAATTGAAATTTTAATAATTTACATTGAAATAAGTAACCCTAATATCAATGCAGAGGGATTTTAGGATGAAAAACATTCTGAAAATTTCTATTTTAGACAAAAAAGTAGTAAAGCACACACTCCACCAGAGCTCTTAGATCAAGGAAATGTGTGCCTCGCTGACTTCTCACAGAAGGGCCTCATAAAGTTTTATTCCACTGTCTCCCAGAGTCTGTGAGTGAAGGCTAAGCTAGGTATAGTGTACTGTTTTTAAAGATTATCTATTAACTTTCATTTGAATACAGCTAAAAGGATTCTGGGGCCTGTTCCCCATAGGAAAAGGTACCCAGGGCTGACCAGGTCCTACAGTTGAGAGTATAAGAGCATAAAGAAGCCACTACTCTATGACCACTTGAAGGCTTGAAAAGGTACCACTTTGGAAGAAAATGCTCACCATAATATCTTCTCAGCTCCTTCCGGTGAGGGGAACCAGGAGGAAGAAATGAGACTGAAGGCACTTTGGTGTCTCCTTTCTCTGACCTCCATGAGGTTGCCAGGCTCTCCCTGCATTGTGGGAATCACACAGAGGGATGGGAAGGGCCTGTGTGACTATGTTCCCCCAACCCCCAGAGGTCACATTTTTAACAGGGGTGTGTGCAGTCACTTATTATTTGGCTGTTTTGCTTTAGCACTGTAAATCTCGCTGTGATCTTTCTCCCCTATAATTCTTATGCTCAAAGAGAAAAAAAACACACCTTTTATGTGTCGGTGCTGGTGAGATAACTGAAAAGATGAAACTGAAAACTGAATCTTAAAAATCCAGGAAGTGAATCCCAGGACAAAAAGGCCAAACGTCTGTTTATGGTTTGATCAAGGATTCTGTAAACATCGTGGTTCTAGACACTGTTCTGGGAGTTCAGAGGTAAAATGACTCTCTCCACCCTCTGGCCTCTCAGTCAAGTGACAAGACACGTTGGGTCCAAAATACAAGGCTGCATGACTAGAGGACTTAAGGAGTATAGTTTAGATTTCTTTTCTCCTTAAGTGACATTCCCTATCATTAAAAGCTTTAAGTTACAGGGACAAACTTTCTAGAGCCTGATTAACTGTTCCTGTGCTTTAGGATTGGTGACTCTCCCCACTGAATGGTGATGGCTATGGTGGCCGAATAGGCACAGGGCTTAGGCTTTCCTTAAGAATTAGATCAGCTATTTTAAAAAATATATTTATTTATTTAGGCTGCATGGGATCTTTAGTTGCTACATATGGAATCTAGTTCTGTGACCAGGGATTGAACCCGGGCCCCCTGCATTGGGAGCACGGAGTCTTACCCACTGGACCACCAGGGAAGTCCCTAGATTAACTATTATTAAAGTATTTTCTACAAAATTGTTTACTATTTACTCAGAATGTGTTTTTGGAAATACATAATTTTCCCTGATCAGAGCATGCTAGAGCAAAATTCAACATATCCCCTAACAAAATGTTAACTCTTTTTACCAAACGTTGCTGTTTGTTAAAATACATCACTTACCTCAGTGCCTCCCAAACTTTTTTTCACATCCTGCTGCACACAGAAAATACTTGTCTATTGGAGTAAACTGTAGAGGATTTGTGAACCCTCAACTAGGTTGCTTACTGCTTGAAAAGTTGAAAAGATGCACATGTCAGTGGGAAAGAGCTACATCCATGAAAGTACAGGGAGTTTTCACCGCAATTAAATACATGGGAATCTGGTTAGTTGTCAGGTACCTGCCAAATAAGTTGCTGAATCTTGTGTTCCAATCCATCAAAGAGGGAGCTTAATGCTTGCTGGGCTTCTTTGGATTCTGCAAGTAAAATTTTTCTCATTAGGGTGGCTGCTCTAGCCCATTCAATAGCTACCTGATTAAGACCTTTAGATGACCTAAATACTGAGAAGATTTTGCTTCCCTACTAAGTAATCCAAAACAAAATCCCAGCTAATGAAAAGGCACAATTAGGATGTTTGTTAAAATTAAGAATTTCTTTGTAAATTTTCAGATTTCAAAATATCAAGATAAGTTCTTCGAAGGTGAATAAATCAATAGCCCTCTCTTCCTCTGTCTCTCTCCTTCTCCCCCTAAGCACATTCTTATTCTACTTAGTGCATAATCTAGCCTGCATTTCCCATGTGGCAGAAAAGCTGTGAGGTTTGAGTAGATCTTAAGGAAAAAGGGGCTCTCCAGTGGGTCCAGGCACTGGTGCTTATGACCCAGCAGATTCCAGAAGGGCTTGTGGTATCTGCAGCAACTTGGAGTCTTGTTTCGATTCTGTAGTGAGGCCATTAAGATTTTGGAGCAAAGCCTTTAACAGGTAACTGTTCTCCTTTGAAACATTGCTCCTGGCTGTTTGCTGGGCTTTGGTGGATTTTGGCCATAGGGCACTAAGTGACCATATGATCCAAATCACCCCCCTCCATGAATACTATCTGCTCTATCTGTAATGGTGAGCAGGCCAAGAAGCATTCCATTATTGGATGGAAGGGATGTTTATGAGGCCAGATCCCACCACATCCATGAAGCCTCATGGAAAGTTCCCTGTGACCAGGTACCTGAGAGGGAAAATTAAAATTCAGACCCAGTTGCAGATGGTTTTGCTTGATATGTTGGCAGCTGCAAATGCTGGATAGATCAGCTACAGTATAATGGTCCCACTCAAGGTACCTTGAAAGACAAATTGCAGGAAAATCCAGTAGGCATAACTTTGATTAACACATGCTGTTGTCCACTTGCTGGAAAGTAGATGTGGCCTGAACAGGAACACAATTTATGTGGATTCCAGCAAGAATTTTGAATCTTGCGTAAGGATTGAAAATAATTGGAGCTCCTCCTTTATAAAGTATTTGATACTTTAAGTACTTTAAGTATCAAATACTTTATAAAAAAGTATCAAATACTTGATAAAGTATTTGAAGGCCCTGGTATCCATATAGCCACTATTCATCTACATACATAAGCCTGAGGGATTCCCAGTCAGGAATTATGGGTGACAGATAGCAGGAAAAATATGTCCTTGGAGGGAACTGGGGTGAAGTCACTGAACCTTACTCCAAAGGCCTCAGATCAATTCAATTCAGTGGTCATTTATTAAGCAAACTCTTACCCTGGGTCAGGCATTGTGCTAGCTCCTGGGGATCTGGCAGCACACAAAGCATGGTGCCTGTCTCAAGACTCTGTGGGGTATCTCCCTCCCACAGTCCAGGAACTGAAATAGTGTTTTCTACGAGCCCAGGACAAGTCTCTACTGCATATTTATATCCTGCTAAGGAAAGAAATGGGCATGTGGGTGAGTACAGAGAGCCAGATCAGTGTGAAAAGTAGTAGGGGTTTGGGAAATGACAGATCAGTTAATGACTAAAGCTGTATTTCTGAACCCTCTTTCCACAACTGGTGGTAGTTAAATTCATGCGAGTCTCAACAGACTCCTGTTAATGATTCAGATCCTGTGATAATCCTGACAGCCCCAGTTGAAGCATGATTTTGAGCTCATTCTGACCTCAAGAGCTGGAACAACGGGGATCATACTCATTAATAATTAGACTCAAATTGCATACAGTCTTGCCTGGGGTGTGTGGTGACTTGGTTCTCAATTTAGTTCTCTAAGTTTTATCTACAAGCTCCTACCAGTTCTCCCCAGCATGCATGATACATTGATCAGTCATAGACTTGGGCTAAGTTTACACACAGAATTTAGGTGTAATTCTCTCCAACTCTCTCCTTTCTAAGGTTCCCTCTTTGTTCTTCAGTGGCTGTGGTTTTCCCATGCATCTAGCCCTGCTTTCTCTCAACAGTATGTTGATGGCTTTTCCTATTGGAGTTTTAGTGACCCGGCAATGTTGCCACCATGTCTGTGGTCTGCCCTCAGGGTAAAGTGACACAAATGGAATTCGTTCTGTGCTGACCACTTTTCTAAGTTTCAACTCCTTTATAACAGGCCTGTGTTTTTCAATCTTCAGAGCCTTCAGATAGTTTTTTTCCCCTTTGTTTTATTTTTTTTTTCAGGGAGTATAGCTGTTATTTGATGGAGGATGGGGTTTATTAGTAGCTCAGTGCTTCTAAACTAAAAACAGAGCCTCTGAGATATTTTTTTGCAGTTCTAGAATGCCAATTTGAGTCTTTTTAAATAGAGATTCAAATTCTTTGTTATAATGCTTCATTGTTTCCATTCAGTAGTTCCATCCTTCTTCCCATTTTATCTTTATATTAATCTTATTTATTTTTAAACCCTTGTCTACAAACTTCAGTGTCTGGTTCATTTTTCAGTCTGCTTCTAATGACTGTTTTATCTCTTGATTGTCAGTCACTTCCCTGTTTCTCAACTCTAGTTTTATTTTATTGTACACTAGACATTGTAGATTTTAAACATTTTTGAGGCTTCAAATGATATTATCTTTCACTAGAATTAATTTACATTTTCCTTTGTGAGACTTACAGAATGGGGATTGATGGCTTAATCCAATCAGGGACTGAGCTAAGAAAATGCTTACTTGAGATTTTTGTCAGTCTCAGTCTACCTCTGGTTCATCCCTACTCCTAGAGTATTGTTCTCTAAATCTTTTCTGATATGGTCATTGATCCCCCTCCCCCATCGTGGTAAGTCTTGGGCTCTATTCTTTGTTTCTTCATCACTGTGAGAGCACCCCAAAGTCCGTTCTGCTTTTCAAAACCTTTCTGCTTAGGCTTTTTGGCTCACAAACTTCAGAATTTGGCAGAAGTCCTTGGGAAAAACTGGAGGTGTTTTGAGGCCACTCAGATTTTCAGCCCTGTGCAACTGCCAAAAAATTCTTCTGGTTTCTCTCACTCTGCTCAGGTAAAGCCTGAATCAGGTGCTTGCCCTTTGGCCAAAATCAACAAATGCCTCCAGAGAAAAAGAAGTTACGGAAGGTTAGTTCATTTCTCTTCAGTCTTTCTCCAGAATCTTAACCCTTGTAATCCCCTCAGATGTCTTTATACAAATGATTTCCAAAAAAAAAAAAAAAAGTATGTGGCCTTTTGTTACAGGGGTTATCTGTTATCAGTGGGAGGCTTAGTATGTCACAAGCTAAAAGCCAGTCTATGGGAAAAAGTAATAGATGTATAAATGAAATGAGAGAAACCTGAACAGATCAATTATGATAGTATGCCATGAACATAGGACTATTGATTCACTCTAACCTCTGCACTCACACTTGACAGCCGAAACAGGAAAGAAAAGAGAAAGAGAGAGAGATACAATACTGTCATAAACATTCTACATAATCTCATGTCTCCCTACCTTATGCTGTTCCTTCTTCTGGGAAATATCCCAGTTCTCACACAAGACATGAAGACAGGTAAAAAGAATTAAGACTTCACACTTTGACCATAAAGGTAAAGGATGAGTCTATGAGGGAAAACGTGTCTTTCAGAAGAGGAAGAGTGAGTGACCCATCTGGGTCCATTTTTGTCTCTTGTCCATCACTTCAGCAAGGAAAGAGGGAGCAGCACATTTTTTCTCAGAGAGGGGGCTGCCCAGGGCTCTACCACTGATCATGTATCACGTGTTGTGCTTCTGCTCTACCCAGCAGTGCCCTAGGCACTGAGGATACAGAGTAAAAATGAAACACAACTCTCTGCCCCAAAAGGAGCTCCCAACTCCTCATCACAGCTTTTTCTGCATTTTTGAGGCCCTTGCTAGCAGTTGCTAAGGGAAGAGTTTTAGTAATATGCTCAGTGAGATATCCTTTGTTTCTTCTCCTTACCGGTATCTTCTGCCAATTTTCTATCTCTCCAGCTAAGCAGGCATAAACTTGTAAGCAAGAGAAATGAGAAAGTTTTGCACTTCTCATAGCTTGAAACTGACCCCACAGGCCACTATCCTCTGCTAAACATTAATACTATTCTCAGAGTTTTGCCACTGTGTTGAAAATGGGAAAGGAAATCTTTTATAGGGATTATTATATCAACCAGATACAGTCATGCCTGGATTCTTTTTTGATAAGGCAAATGGGAGATTACCATCTAATGGTTTCCAGATAATAATAGTTAAGTTATAAATTTGTATCTGAATAAAATGTTAACACGACTGGCATGCAGAGGTTATAGAAATGTAAACTGTATCAGTCCCAATTGTGTAGCTTAAAAAATACTAAATTCTACTTGCATTCTTTGCCAGAGACTTAAAAATTAAGTTTCCTTCCCTGGAGTAGTTTAACTGTAAGAATGGATGCTTCCATTATCTGCCCATCCAAAATTATTCAGTTGATTTAATCCCCTCAAAATTAGTGGATTTTCACCATGGGATTTAGCCAGGGGATTTTTCCAGCTCTGCTGATACCAACATTTAAAGTGATTATGTATAATCTATTTCCTTCCCACTATCTCATTTCATAAAATGCTATTTTCCCAATTTCTCTATCTTCAGCAGAAAGGAGATCAGGACTGAGTATGCTATCAGGATTTGGCTCTGTGCCATTTATTAGACAAAATAGCTTTAAGAATTGCTGCTGAGGTATCTCTGGCAGTGGATTCTCTTTCCAAAATCCTGATATGCCCTGGCCAGAGCTGTTCACAGGTCAGAGGAGAGTAGGCTGTTGGGTTGTTGACATAAGAAGATTTGGATAACCCAAGAGACATTTGGAGATGTGGAAAGAAGTCTTTGTAATAATATAGTCCTTGTGAGCATTTCTGTTCTGAGTGATAGGAGGCAAGGGGAGGGGATGAGCAGTGTTGTTTTGTTACCCCTAAATATTTTCATTGTCACGAAGTGGTGGGAATTGACCCAACTACATTATAGAGGTTAACGTCTAAGCCCTATTCACAAAGGCATAGAGTGCACAATAGATTTTACATAACTTTAAAAAGCTGGACCATTTATTGTGCTCAAATACTAACCCCCTTCACCATGTAATCATTGCTTTATATAGAGCAAGGGCCAGAGAACTAATATTGGATATAAAGCAACTTAGATATGGTCCTGAATGGCTTGTTTTTAGGAATTAGGTCTAAATCTTCAAGACATAAATATTTTGGAGAACATTTATTTAAAATAACCCTTGGTCCCTTGAATCTTAGAGAAATTTGAAGTTGAGGGCAAGGACAGTTCTGAATCTCCTTCTATCCCCATTAAACATAGATAAAGCTGCTTCTGCTTCTGTTCCTGAAGGATTAATTGCTATAGAAGTGCACATAGGGATTTTGTGAGTCTTGGTTGATTAGCAGTCTGTGCGTGCTCTGTTCAAAGAATTAAGGAGAAACATGAATGTAAGAGGAGAGAAATGGAAAACATCCCACAAAGTTGGACAAAGTAAAGTAATTACAAGGAAACTGTAAAATAAGCAATTCCCAGAGCTCACACAGGACTGAAGAGTGTTGACTAATATCCAGCAAGAGTAAAGAGACATTGTTGAATTAAAAGACATTTAATACCACAAAAAAAAAAAAGTGTAAGAAAAGAAAAAGAGTAGAGACCTCAAAAGGGCCAAGCCTTAGAAGGGGGGCAAAAGAGCTCGAAACAAGGGCTCTTCTAAGCCTTCTTAAAAAGAACTTCTAAAAGGTACTTCAAACGGGTCAAATTAATGTGAGAGTAACTGAATTACCTGCCAGAAAAAAAAAAAAATTCAAGAAATTGTCAAATTTTTTTCAAATTTGGAAAAAATGTTGAACCCACAGATCCAAGAAGCTCAATAAACCTCGACCAGAAGAAACATACTGGTTGGGTTTTACCTCCAGGAGCCCCACCAGGTTCTCATGGTGAATATTGGAGAAAAATCCCTCATGCTTCTGGTAAGGGGAGTAGAAAAGTAACCATTTTCAGATATGCCAGAACATTCTCTTCTCAACAAAGTCTGCCCTCAAGATAAAATATTTTACCAGAGCCTAAATTATTGGAGCTTTATTAGAGCTTAACCAACCTGGGGGGAGAAAAACACCCAACTCCAGCCCCCTCTAGCCATCCTGTCCCACCTAGGAGGGGAAAACAACTGAGAAGCCCTTGTGAAGTTCACAGTCACAGGCTCATGAAAAGACAGAGACCTAATCACAGAACTATAGGATTCTTCCCCTTTCCTCATGTCTTACTGCATCATAATTAAAGGCCTGTTTACCAGAGGTTTTTTTGCCCAGAACAGTACGTCTGGCTTTCAACAAAAGATTGCAGGGCATATAAAAGACAAAAAACACAGTTTGAAGAGACAAAGCAATGTTAGAACCAGATTCAGTTATGGAAGGATTGTTGGAATAAGCGGACTGGAAATTTAAAATGACTATGATTAATATGCTAAGGACTCTCATGGAAAAAGGAGACAACATGCAAGAACAGGTGAGTAATATAAGCAGAGATATAGAAATTCTCAGTAAGAATCAAAATAAATGATAGAATTCAAAGACACTGTAACGGAATGAACAATGCCTTTCCTGGGCTCATTAGTAGACTGGGACAGCTGAAGAAAAAATTCCCTGAGCTTAAGGATGTATGAATAGAACCTCACGAAACTAAAAAGCAAAGATCAAAATGACTGAAAAAATGAAACAATATCCAGAAACTGTGGGATGACTACAAAAGGAAAAGAAAGAGAGAAAGGAGCAGAAGCAATATTTGAAGTAATAATGATTGAGAATTTCTGCCAAATTAATGTCAGACACCAAGCCACAGATCCAAAGTTCACAGAACACCAAGCAGGATAACTGCAAAACAAAACAACCCCCCCCCAAATCCACACATTCAAAAAAACAAACAGACTACACCTAGGCAAATCATCTTCAAACTGCAGAATTTAAAATATAAAGAAAGTAATCTTGAAAGAAAGCAGAGGAACAAAAACACCTTATAGATGTGCAAAGGTAAAAATTATATCCAACTTTTCCTCAGAAACTATGTGAGCAAGAAGAAAATGAAGTGAAATATTTAAAGTGTTGAGAGAAATAAAACACCAACCTAGAATCGTGTCCTGTGAAAATATCTTCAAAACAAATAAAGGCTTTCTCAGACAAACAAAAATTGACGGAATTTGCTGTCAGTGGACCTGCCTTGCACGAGATGTTAAAATAAGTTCTTCGGAGAGAAGGAATATGGTATAGGTCAGAAGCTTGAATTTACATAAAGAAAGGAAGAAAGTTAGAGAAGGGTAAATAATTGAAGGAATTAGAGAAGGAATTCCATTAGAAAAGGAATAAATAAATGAAGGTAAAAAGCATCCAGAGTAAAAATACACATCACATATAGAGAAATAAAATATGACAGCAGACTTGTCGAAAATACATTCAAATGATACCTTTAAAGTGAGGGAGAGAGCTGTCAACCTAGAATTCTAAACCTAATGAAAACATCATTAAAAGATGAAAGTAAAATAAAGAATTTCAGACAAATGAACGCTAAGAAAATTCATTGCTACCAGATCTGCTCTAGAAAACACTGTTGAAGGAAGCTTTTCAGAAGTGAAGTGGTTTCTGATGGAAATTTGAAACCCCCCTGCCATACACACACACACAAATGAAGAGCACTGGAAATGGTAAATATGGGTATGTGAGTAAATATAAAAGAAATTTTTTTTTCTAATTTTTACTGTCTTGTAAATATAACTGTTTAAAACAAAAATAGCAACAGTGGGCTGTAGGGCTTATAATATATGTACTAGTAAAATGTATGGGAACAAAGGATAGGAAGAGGGAGATGAAAGCATACTGGTGTAAGATTCTTTAATCATATGCCAATTTGTACAATGTTATGTGAAGGTAGACTGTGATAAATTAGAGATATAGATGGTACACCTTAGAGCAAATACTAAAAAATATTCAATTAATCCAAAAGAATGCAGGAAAAAAGACAAATAAACAAAGAACAAATGTGACAAATAGAAAACAAACAGGAATATTGTAGATATAAACCCAGCTGTATTGATAATTGCATTAAATATCAGTGGTCTAAGCATTGAAATTAAAAACCGGATTATAAAATAAATAAAAATCAACTTGGTAACAGTTTACAAGAAACATACTTTCAATATAAAGACAGAGATAGATTAAAAGTAAAAGGAGAGACAAGATGTCCCATATAAACACAAATGAAAAGAAAGCTAGAGTGGCTATGTTAATATAGGATAAAGTGGGCTTCAGGACAAGTACTATTCCAGGAATGAAGAAGGCTATTACATTATGATCAAGGATTCAAAATATCAACAAGAAGGAACAGTCTTATATGTATATGTACCTAATCACAGACCTTTAAAAAAAAATGAAGCAAAAATTGATAGAACCAAAAATAGAAGAAGACAAATCCATAGATGAAGTTGAAGATTTCAATTAATAGAACTAGCACACAAAAGAAATTCAGTAAATATATAGGAGACTTGAACAGTACTATCAGCCAACTTGACCTAATGGACACGTAGATGATGTGCCACCCAAAATGAAACACAGGAAAGAAAAAGTTTCTATGATTTTATGTATAAAAAATAAAATTATAAAAATGTGAGAAGAAATCATATGTGTTTTACTGTGTTTTTAATCTTAGGATAGAGAAAACCTAAGTACAACATGCAACTCATGGAGATTTAAAAAAGAGATAAATATAACTATAGGAAAGTAAAAATTTCTAATGCAAAAACATCATAAGTAAATTCAAACTGTAAATAAACCAAGGAAGATATTTGCTACTCCAACCATACAGAAACTGATAACCATTATATTTAAAGTGCTTCTACAAATAAGCAAGAAAAGGACCCTAACCCAATAGAAAAATAAATAAAAGACATAAATAGCTTCTAGAAAAAGAAATGTTCTTAAATATATGAAAGTATACTCAATCTCATGCACAATATTAATTTTCACTGTCAGATGTTGAAGATTGAGATGTTTGCTAACATGCTGTGTGGGTGAGGACAGTGTAAGAGCTGATAATGGACATCTCTTCCCAACTCCTCATCTAGTGACTTCATGTTGATAGCTTAAAATCAGCGATGATGGGCTTCCCTGGTGGCGCAGTGGTTGCGAGTCCGCCTGCCAATGCGGGTTCGTGCCCCAGTCTGGGAAGATCCCACGTGCCGCGGAGTGGCTGGGCCCCTGAGCCATGGCCGCTGAGCTTGAACATCTGGAGCCTGTGCTCCGCAACGGGAGAGGCCACAACAGTGAGAGGCCCGTGTACCGCAAAAAAAAAAAAAAAAAAAAAAAAAAAAAATCAGCGATGACGAAAGTATTATTTATATCATGGAAATTGGCATATGCTACAAATCAAGTTTTTTCTTCCCTGAAAGTCAGTTGGTAATCATTTACCAACACACCACCAGGTAAGAGTGTAGGGAAACAGGCTCTCTCATACTGCTGTTGTTTTGAATATAAATAGCACAATCTCCACACAGCAGTTTATTAAAGTCCAGCAAAGTTATTAATTGTACCTTTTAAAGCAACAATCCTACTTCTAGGTACATGGCCTAGATATTTTTGCACACATGTGAAATTGTACGCTCTTTTTTTTTTTGGTATTAGCACATGTCTGTCAATAGAGGATTGGTTTTTTAAAATGTAGTACATCTCATACAGTGGAATGTAAAGCAGCTGTTAAAATAGATGAGAACATCCTTTATATCCTAACATGGAGTGAGATCCATGCAATATTGTTAACTGAAATAAGATTTTGAGAGAGAGAAGAGAATGTATTTACATATATTTGCTAACAAAGTCCTATTCACAAGGAGTATCAGTTGCCTCTGGGAAGGAGGAAGCCTGGAAAATAGGGTTGGGAGGGAAATTTCACTGCGTTTAAAATTTTTTTAAAATTTTGTTTATGCACAGTATTTCTTATTAAATAAGTAAATAAATTTAAATTTCAATGCCATAAAAACACTTACTGAGGTGTTGTGAGACAGGCTATTTTATACACTATTGATAATACTGAGCTGGAATAGTCCTTATCAAAAGCAATTTGGTAATATGTAATCAAAACCTTTACGTAGTTCTTACCTTTAATAGAGCAATTACACTTTTCTGTATCTATCCTGAGAAAATAAGCAGAGATGAAAACAAGGATTTATACACATGATGCTCATCATGGTGTTATTTATAATAGTGAAAAGTTAGAAATAACTTAGATGTTCAGTGAAATGGAAATAGTTAAATAAATTTGGTCCAGTCATACAACTGAAGGAATAGCCATTTAAAATAAAGCTTTGAAAAATTTTAATAGCATAGTCAAAACATTATAAATAGAAAAGTAAGATGCAGAGTTTCACACAAGGTATGACCCTAATTTTTCTGAAAAGCAGTGTGTACACATTCACATGGCTTACGTACACATACACATACAGGGAAAAGATATGTGGCATGTTAAGAGGATTATCTCTGGATGATAATATTATGGAATTTCACTCTCATCTTGATATGATTTTCAGTGTCTTCTTGATAATTATCTGTAAGAATAATTGTCAGAAATAATCTGTTAGAAAAATTTAAATTTTTAATGTTTTACAGTATCTTAAACATAAAGACATACCTTGCATCCTATTGTACAGTCATTCTGTACATTGTTACTAAATAAAACATGTGGCACTACAACACATCTCATCTATAAAAATGAAGGCAAAAATACAAATATATCCCCTCTTATGAAAGTATCTTGTAAAAACTAGGGGTTCCAGAAAGAGAAGAGTTCTGTGGTCAAATAAATTAAAGAAACATTAAGCTGTATTTCATGGTCTCTTCCTCTTAGAGTTATGTAATTAATATTAACGTTTCTGAGTGATCCTGCAGTAAGGAAAATTAACTCTTTATAGTTTCTTTCTCCTCCTCCTCCCTCCCCCCTCTCTAAATACCTAAATGTGGACCTAGTGTTCCAAAGGACATAGTTTAGAACATGATGAGCTCAGGAATTTTGGAGACCCCTTTCTCTGATCTCTAATTTTTGTTTGTTTGTTTGTTTCCATGGCATTTGCTCCCTGTAACAGCAGTGACAACTAGTGTGAGAGCTGTGCTGACTCTCCTCTCTTCCCCAAGGCAAGAAATCGCACCTGATCACTTCATTGTCCTGAGCACTCCCACCCCCGCAGCAGAGTTTACCTGTACATCATCATTCCTGCCCATCAGCATGTCAGAAAGAAAGGACCAGAAAGTACTTGGACACATACTAAAACACTGTGCACTTGTCTTTCTGATAGGACAAAAATTATTAGCACATAATTTTTTCCCATTTCCCAGCATTTCCATTTCCTTTAGAAGAGGAATCTGGTTTTTCAGTTTCCTCTGCTCAGTTCTTTGCTCTTCCTTGCTCTCCAATGCAGTCTCTTCCATTTTTAGAGGTATTCTTTGGGCTTTAGAGATGCAGATTTGGGGGAAGAAGAGGTGACAGGCAAGATGTTGGGAGGAATTTTGGAAGAGAGATACAAGGGGGAGGGATATGGACTATATAAGAGAAGTAGAAGGAAGACAAAGTGGGATTTTAAGAATTAATCTTTTGAAATATGTATTATCTTCCTGGTGTTCAAGAAATGATAAATGTGTGTGGAGGGAAGGGAGGAAGGAAGTCCAGTAGGCTACCTTGAAAATTCTGTTTTGGTTGCTAAGCTGAAATTCTTTGACTGTAACATAGCTCTTAGATGGTGTATGATCAGGCCACCCAAGATGGCTGTTTTCTTGCTCTCTGAACATCCCCTGCCGGACCAGTCCCTGCTTCACCTACACCCCACTCACATAGCTGACCTTCCCCCTAAATCATTGAACCTAATCAGTAAATGCCTACATACTTGCCCCAGCTAGTGATTGTTCTAATCTTTAGATCAGAACCATCTCCCCTCTATCTGATAGTTTATTAAAGGGGTGGTGAGGGGCATGCTCCTCTGCTGGTTTCCCTGGTAACTGATGAGCCAACCTGATGTCAGTTCCCCCTATAGTTGGTAACCTCCCTCTCCCTCGGTTGTGAAGACTACTGCCGTACCCTGCCCACTGTCTGCCACACACGGTGGGGTGCTGCTCCAGGATGTTGCTTCAGACATGTAAGCTCCCCTTATCTGTTAAACCACTGACGTCTCTGTAGCTGACTCCAGGCTCTTTCTTTGGTCTTGAGGCTGGGCAAGCACAGGGCTTGCAGGCCTGCAGGGTGCAGCCCAACAGATGGACTATGCTAGTCACCTTTAATAGTGTAACAGGTTTAAATCTGCATTCTCTAAAGCCTGCACACTGTAAATAGAAGATTGTATGGGCTTGGGAAAAAACTGTCGAGATACTGCCAATCACTCAGCTTCTTTGACTAGAAAGAAGAGAAAGGAAGTGAAGTGAGCAGATTCTGGAGCATAAAGAGGGAAAAGAATTACAGCTCTGAAATTAGCATCTTAGTCACTCAGATAGCTGCATCCTAATCAGAAAATATGGTTTAGGAGAGATTCTGAATAATCCTGCATCCTGAAAGATTGCTTTCTGTTCTGAAAGGAAACATAACCAAAAAGAAGTTTTGAATTTTTCATGGAACAAACTGATGAAGAGAAAAAAGCAGGACAAAGCCAAGGCTGTATAGAGGAGATCAACAAAAGGGAATCCAGATAGCTCACTAGGCAGTAAGAGTTCAATAGCACAGTTTGAAAAGAAATGCAAATAATAATGCTCAGCACATCAAAGAAGGAAAATATTGACAAAACTCGGTGCTAAAAAGGATGACAATGCATAAGGCAGTTTTATAAACCGTGGAGGGACTGTGAATTGGTAAACCTTTCTGGAATGCAGTCTGGCAATATGTACCAAAATTTAAAATTTTAAATGTATATAGCCTTGATAGGGCAATCTCTTTGTAGGAATTTTCTCTGAGGACATAAATAAACGAGTACATTAAGATGTATGGCAAGGATTTTTTTTTTTTTTTTTTTTTTTTGCGGTACACGGGCCTCTCACTGTTGTGGCCTCTCCCGTTGCGGAGCGCAGGCTCCGGACGCGCAAGCTCAGCGGCCATGGCTCACGGGCCTAGCTGCTCCGCGGCCTGTGGGATCTTCCCAGACCGGGGCACGAACCTGTGTCCCCAGCATCGGCAGGCGGACTCTCAACCACTGCGCCACCAGGGAAGCCCGGCAAGGATTTTTTAAAAGCTATTTTTATATAATAATAAAAAAAAGAAAAGCCCTGTGAATAATTTAATATCCATGAGGAGGTGCTTGGTTTAATAAATTAAGTACATCCATACAGTGGAATACTATGCACTGTGTATCTCTTATAAGCAAGCATAGGCTCTGGAGTCAGATTGTCTGAGTTTAAATCTGGCTCTACTAGTATGATTTTGATCACATCATTTAACATCTCTTTGCCTAAGTTTCCTAATATATAAAATGTTTTAAAAACCTCTAAAATAGCTACATAATCTATAAAAGCTATTTCAGAAAGTGTGTCAAAGATTGAATGAATTAATACATTGAAAGCCCGTGCACATAATAAGTACTCAATAAGTGTTAGATATTATTATGTAAACATTATAGATGATAATATCACAATGGAAAATGATCATGTCAAGCAAAAGTTACAGACTAGCTAGTAATATAGGTTTATGTTTATGTAGAATAATTTATGTTTGACTGTATGCATAGAATTCTGAAAAGATGTTTACTCCAATTTTAATGCTGGCTATCTCTGAGAGTGGTATTTCAGATTATTTATTTTCTCTTTCCCTATTTTCTGATTTGATATTTTTTATTAACATATAAGATAATAACTCCTGAAATGGCAAGCTAGGAAATGTAAATCAGCTTTTCTACTGGGAAAACAAAAACTCTGGATAAAATATAAAAATCACAATTTTAAAGCCATAAGGAGCCAACTAGATAGGGAGGAATTACCAATCCAAAATCTTGGAAGAAGTTAAGTGACTCACTCAAAGCAACTTTGATTCTGAGGGCATTTGCTGATATGTTAAGAAACAACTGCTAACTGAGCTGTAGTTTTGATGACCGCATGTGACAAGGGGAAGGGAAGTTAAAGACAAGGGTTTGCAGCTCAAGATGGGAGTCTAACACTCATTCTTCCATATACCTATTAGGATGGTGTCCTGATTGGCTTTATCCTCAGAGTAAGAATGCATAATAGTAATTCTGTCTTTATTCAGTTTCTTTCCTTCCTTCCTTCTCCTCTTTTCTCTTTTGTTTTCTTTTTCCTCCCTTCCTTCCTTCCTTCCTTCATTCCTTCCCTCCCCCCCACCGCTTTCTTTTCTTCTCAGATTGGCAGCCTGGCTTAACATCACCTGTATAATCCAAGACACCTTAAAGCCCTGAATTCAGATTACAGTGGTTCCAGACTGGTGATGAGCAAGAGCAAACAAAAATCCTCTCTGGAAGGAAGGTGACTTCATCTAAGTTGGCTTCAAATTATTTCTAACAACTTTATTTTCAAACACAATGGCCAGCATTCTTCAAAGATAAACAAACATACAAGGAAACAAGATACCTTGAGCAAGAACCAGCTCAAAGACATAAACAGATTTAAAAGATTAGAATTATCAAACACAGAATATAAAACTCTTAGGCTTAGTAGTAAAGTCAGTTTGATCTACAGGAAACAGGAAACTATAAAAAGCAATACAGTAGATATTTAAAAGAACCAGGTAGAATGTCTAGAACTAAGAATGGTATAACTTAAATTAACAGTTTAATAAATGGGTTTATTAGGAAACTAGACCAAACTGAAGAGAGAATTGGTAAATTGGAAAATAGATTGAAAGAAATTATCTAAACTACAGCACAGAAAGACCAAAAAATAAATTAATTAAAGAAAATACAAGAAAGGATGAGAGACATGAGTGATAGAGTAAGAAGACCTAAAATAAGGTAAAAATGAATCTCAGAAGGAGAGGAGGGAAAGAATGGGATAGAGGCAAATTTAAAGAGATAATTGCTGATAATTTTCCAGAACCAAACCCACATATTCAAGGAACTCATCACATGCCAAACAGTATAAATAAAAGGAAATCCACCCCATCATAATGAAACTACAGAAAATCAAACCAAAGAGAAAATCTTAAAAAACAGGCAGAGAAAAAAGACAGATTAATATCAAAGGAACAACAGACTGACATCTGACTTTTGGTGGCCACCTGGAAGCTAACAAGCAGTAAAATGATTAAGTCAATATGTTAAAAGAACAAAAATCTACCAACATAGAATTCTATACCCACCTAAAATATTCTTCAAGAATAAAGAAGAAATAAGGGCAAACATAAAATCTAGAACTGAAACAAAAAGATGGAGAGATTTTGACACTGGTATACTCACACCAAGGAAAATTCTAAAGGACGTACTTTAGGCAGGAAGATAGTGCTCCCAGGTGGAAAGTCTAAGAAGGAATAAAGAGGAAATAAAGGAGAAAATATGTAAACCTAAATGAACTTTGTATAAACAATATCTTGTGAGGTTTTTATAATACAGCATATAATATAATACAGCATTAAAATACAACTCTGTGTGTGTGTATGTATGTGTGCACACATACATAATGAACAACTGAGGGCTTGAAAACATCCTTTTTTCATTGAAGTATAGTTTTATTGAATTATAGTATGTAATTATAAAAGTAAAAGGTGTACATTGTAGTGATTCACAGTTTTTAAAGGTTATATACTCCATTTATAGTTATTGTAAAATATTGGCTGTATTCCCTGTGTTGTACAATATAGCTTTGTAGCTTATTTAATACATAATAGTTTGTATCTCTTAATCCCCTATCCCTCTATTGCCCCTACCCCCTTCCCTTTCACCACTGGTAACCACTAATTTGTTCTCTATGTCTGTGAGTCTGCTTCCTTTTTGCTATATTCACTAGTTTGTTGTATTTTTTAGATTTCACATGTAAGTGATATCATACAGTATTTGTCTTTCTGTCTGATTTATTTCACTTAGCATAATGCCCTCCAAGTCCATCCATGTTGTTGCAAATGGCAAAATTTCATTCCTTTTTATAGCTGAGTAGTATTCCATTGTATATACATACCATATCTTCTTTATACATTCATCTCTTTTTTAAATTATTTATTTTAAAAAAATTATATTATATTGGAGTATAGTTGATTAACAGTGTTGTGTTAGTTTCAGGTGTACAGCAAAGTGATTCAGTTATACGTATACATGTATCTATTCTTTTTCAAATTCTTTTCCCATTTAGGTTATTACAGAATATTGAGCAGGGTTCCCTGTGCTATACAGGAGGTCCTTGTTAGGACCATTCATATCTTGATGGACACTTAAGTTGCTTCCATATCTTGGCTGTTGGAAATAATGCTGCTATGAACATTGGGGTGCATGTATTTTTTCAAATTATTGGTTTTGATTTATTTGGGTACATACCCAGGAATGGAATTGCTGGGTCATATGGTAGTTCTAATTTTAATATTTTGATGATTAGTGATGATGACCATCTTTTCATGTGCCTGTTGGCTATCTACGTTTCCTTTTTGGAGAAATGTCTGTTCAGGTCTTCTGCCCGTTTTTTAATCAGATTGTTTTTTTGATGTTGAAGTGTATGTGCTGTTGGTATATTTTGGATATTAACCCCTTATTGGTCATATCATTTGCAAATATTTTCTCGCACTCTGTAGGTTGTCTCTTCATTTTGTCAGTGGTTTCCTTTACTGTGCAAAAGCATTTATGTTTAATTACATCTCATTTGTTTATTTTTGCTTTTATTGTCTTTGCTTTAGGAGACAGATCCAAAAAAATATTGCTACGATTTATGTCAGAGTGTTCTGCTTATATAAAACATCCTTCTTGTGAGCGCTGAGACAGTATGGTGAGAATGTCATCTGTCAATGTGGGAAGAGTAGGCACAGGAAAGTTGTCTGAGGTATACTTTGAGCCACAACAGTCTTAGGCAGTATATTTAGAGAGATACCAGACTGTCATCAAGGAAGGTATAGTGGACATCACTTTTCTTTTGCCTGTAATCACCCTTCCTTTCATCTTGGAATAATACTTCCCATTTCTTTGGGAGAATTTATCCTCCACTCCATCTATATGCTTTTATTGGTACTTTCAATCATAATACCCAGTAGTCATGGAGATGGGCACATACCTGAGTGTCTTAGTCTGTTTGGGGAGGTGTATCAAAATATCAGACTGGGTATCTTATAAACAATAGAAATGTATTTCTTACCATTCTGGAGGGTAGCAGTCTGAGATCAGGGAGCCAGCATGGTTGAGTGAGGGGCTTCTTCCAAGCTGCGGACTTCTTGTTGTATCCTCACATGGTGGGAGGGGCTAAGGATCTCTCTGGAGCCTCTTTTTGTAAGGTATAATGCCATTCATGAGGGTTCCTCCCTCATGACTTAAGCACCTCCCAACGGCCCCACCTACTAATACCATCACCTTTGGAGGTTCAGAATTCACCGTATGAATTTGGTGGGGGAGAACACAAATATTCAGACCATAGCACTAAAACAAGTCAATCAGAATCCTTCCCCAGCGTTTTCTTTTTTAAATTGGTGCTATAGAATGAGGTTAATCCCTCTCTGATGGAAAGATGTGAATTGTGGGAGTGGCAGATGGCCAATTTCCAACCATGTGAAGGAAGCTGATCTTCGAAAATGAACTAAACACCAGCGGGGATCAGAGAGGGAATTGGAGAAGGAAAAACTTGGAAGTATTCAAGTTCTTTGTTCCATCAGCCCTGAGGGTCAGCTTCTTCCCTCCCTTTCCCTTCTGTTCCAAAAGATTTACCTTTTTGCCTCAGCCAGTTCAGGTCCTAATTGTTCTGCCAAATCAGAGGGAAGCAGCGAGGCAAGCTAGAGAACTATGTCTAAGGGTGAGGTTAGGCTATTAAAACTAAGCTGCAGAAACAGAGCAGAAACCAGGGAGTGGAGGCAGGTGACACTCGCTGATCAGGGGGAGATCAAAGCAGTTGAACAGCAACTGATTGGAGTTGATTCGAGGCTCATTTTTCTGGGTTGTTGTTGGTGTAGTTTTTATTTTTTGTTTTGCCACCTACATTTCATGGGGGCAGAAAAAACAGGCTAAGGGAGCCTCTGGATGTTACAGAGAACTCTCAATACTGAAGCCACAAGTCGTCTGTGGATAGTTATGGAGAAACAAGAACTGGATTTTAAAATATAAGGGTTTCTGAGATGATACATGGAAAAACATAAATTAAGAGGAACAGTTGATGTTAGAAAGCATTCATTTGTACCTATGCATTCTTAGTTACTAAAATCTTGCTAGATATCCATGTTGACTTCTTAGGGGTGAAAGTTAGCACTAATTTATAACATAGTTGTTAGGAAGAGTTAGGTAAGTCTGGAAAATGTTGCACTAGATGGGAGTCAGGATAAAATCAATCTCATTTTAGCCCCGTGCTCCCTTAATGGCAGCTACTCAGTCTGCAGGCATGTCGCCCATGTTGGGCATTTGATAGAGACTTTCTTGTAGAGTTTATTGCTGAGACATGGTATTCATGCCTTGGCTCTGTAGCTTGTGTTTCTTCCCTCATCACCTGCTGTCTGCCTCCCCCTGCCAAGTTAGGGTGGTATTATTTCATAGCTTTTAAGAACAGGGACATTCCACCTTCCACACAGTTGGAGTCGGCGAGAATTTCCTTGTAACACATGCTGCTCGCAAATACATGTTGTCAAACACATGTCCTAGTGCAGGTAACTCTTAGTAAGAGGTAGGAGCCCCAGCTAGCTAACTTGGGATCGGCAGAGAATTAAAGTCCCAATCAGAAACCGAAGCGGAGGGCCAGTTGGGAAACTGGCTGCATGCCTGGCATCAGGAAGGGAGGCTGCACTTAGGCCTCGGGACTCAGCTTCTCCTAGCGCGGGAACTGGCTCCCCTCACCGGTAGGGTGGGCAGGTCCAATATGCTGCCATGCTGGGTGCCGGTGGGTAGCATCCCACGTCTCATGGAAGGGGCAGGCTGCTGTTCTTCATTCTTAGCAGCTGGATTGGAAGAGCTGGGATAAGCTAGGTTGATAGGTAATTCTACTGGAAATTCTAAAATTTGAGATCATCCTTTCCCTTTTTATTATGCATGGAAAGAATCTAAAACCCATTGTCTGAGGCATGACTGTTTCTTTTTGTTTTTATAAAGCTATCAAGTGTTTCTCTTTTCATGTAGGGCTTTCAAGGACTTCTGGTTCTAAACAAGTGAACACTCTAGTAGTTGAGATCTCCTCTCCCCTCCTTGCATTTATTCAGTCCCCTACCTCTACACCCCTTCTGGGACACAGCCTGTCATTCTGGATTTGAAGCCCCATGGAGCAGAGTTGAAAATGTCTACCTGTGTTATCTCTTTTCCCGGAACTGTCTGCCTCACAGTCGGATCCACCGCACACCAGGGGAGCTCAGTCTCGCAAGAATTCACTGAGCACCTCCGAGGTGGCAGGCACTGGGGCAGATGCTGGACACATGATCCCAGACAAGGATTGCTCCCTGATGTCACGGAGCTTGTCTTCATCAGCTGTTGTTCTGAAACAGGTGGCGGGCTTTACAAGAGGTTTGGTAAAACGCTGCCTTGAGCGCTGGAGTAACTTAAGGATTTAGAGGGATGTGACGGTCTCAAATACAAATGTGACTGTGCTTCATCCAGTCGGTTTAGGGTGAGTGACGTAGGTGTTAGAGGCCCAAGTGGTTTAGGACCTGAGAGCGCTTCTCAGGGTCTGCCCAATGCAGGACTCTTTTCTACACGGTAGGAAGTGACTTCTCCTTTGGCCTCAGGATGGACATGCAAAAAGAGAAAACAAGGAAGACAGAGCTTCTGGGTTATTGTTCATCAGAGAAGCCAACTTATATTTCCCTGCAGATTTACCCTGTCAGTTTTTCTTTCCCACTGAACCCAAGCCACTGTCTGGGAGATCTGAAGTCCAATTTGCGTCTCAGAGCAGTGTGATTCTCTACGTTTCCTGAAAAACGGACATGCTGTTCCTTCATACTATCCTGTCCAGGTTCTCGCAGAAAAAGACTTTAGCTCCATTTTGCTCCTGGCCAGAGAAAATATTTTGTTCCTGATTTCTAAGTAGCTGCTTTTGGGTGATTCAGGATGGGATGAAGAGGGTAAATTCTGTCAGGCTGTCCACTGGAGTGTGGTTTGGGCAGCCCGTTGCTGTGGAGACCAAGGAGCTAGGCAGAGGCAATTGCGGGTGGAAGCAGGAGCTGCATATGTAGGTTGGGAGGGCAAGGGGCAATCAGGGATGGTGTTTGAGCACAGGGGGCTTGAGGAATGAAAGGACAGCACAGTAAGTCTGGCCAGACCCTGCAAGCTTGGTCTGTGAACCCAAACCAAAGAGAAGGGAATGTGCACTTCTTGAGCCAGGCTCTGTATACACTTTACGCTACTTACTCCTTGCAGAAAGTTGAGCACTATGAGAAACTGAAGCCAAAGAGACTACGTCCCATTCCTGAGGCCGCACAGAAGATGCTAGCCTCACATTCAAGCTCGGGCCTCCTGATTCCAAAGCTGGTACCCTCTCCACCACCCCAAGCCCTCTGGGTGGAGAAGAGCACCTGATCACATGCCATTAAGAACAATTCCAGTGATGTTGTCCTAGGACACAGAGGACGAAGGCTGGACTCCCTGCTGCCTTTCTGTCATTCAGGAGCTAGTCTCTGGCCGTCAATTTGTATTGACTCATCTCCTGGCGTTTTTCTGGCAACTCAGCCAGCCCATTCATTCCCTTGCCCTTGGACCATTATAGGACTATACAGGTGCATGGGAAAAGCTAAATTTTCCAGACTGAGATTCATTGTTACACTGTTAAATCCTCCAATACAAGTGCTGTCACTTGGCCTGGTTTGCCTAGATTTCAGCAATGTGGCTGCCCCCCTCCATCTCTCCCTGTGAGTGCTTGAGGTCCACAGCTCTGGTCGGCCCTGAGGAGTGGTGCACAGAGGATGCTGGCCACACTCGAGGGGTGGGGGGCTGTCAGACCTACGGACAGAGGTTGTGACCTCCTCTGGCCCCACCATGGATGTCAGCCACGTCTTTGGGCTGTCAAGACCAGCTCCTGAGACTGAGCCATGAGACTGCGCCTCCTGCAGGACCCGGGGACACCTTCCTTTCCAGGTGGAATCCACCACTTCCATGGGGCATCATCTCTGTAACAAAGGGGGAGTGAACAGGAAAGAGGAAAGGCAGTCCTTGTGGGTCAAAGGCTTGAGAAAGGGGTGGGAAGCCAGCTCAGGGATCATGCAAGTCTTTGGAGATGGAAAAGAACCAGAGCTAGGTGATCATTTCCACCATGTAAATGCAGTACAGTTGATGTCTACTTTGGGCTGCTTTGGTTTTTTAAATAGAACACTTCCCCTACTAATAAGCTAGCAAAGTTCTGTCCCTCTCTTTATAGGAGGGCGCGGATGACGTAGTTCTATCAACACTTTCCTGTGTTTTTTCAACTGTAGCTTTCTCGTCTCCTCACACCTCACAACTGCAGATTTATCCTTCATATTCACTCCTCTCTCTCCCACCTCCTTGTTTCAGTAGGTGTTTAGGTCCTTCTAAAAAGCTCAGCACAAACGTGCTGCCGTTGATTGAGCCCCAGCTCTGTGCCAGGTGTGTGTTCAACATCATATATGCACTTAGGTCATTTAATCTTCCTAGCAACTTTAGGTGTACATCTCTAATTTACAAATGAGAAAACAAACCCAGAGAGGTTCAGCAACTTGCTCAAGGTTGCACAGCTTCTTATAAGTGGTGGAACTGGGATTTGCGCTTAGGTCTGTCTCATCCCAAAGGCTGTGCTCTGAGCACTGCCTCCTGGCACTGTCCTGCCTTCTGAGATAAGAGGATCTTTCGTATCTGTGATGTTGGTGGAGGGGGAATGAACACTGCCTTCAGCTCTGCTCCCACACTACTGAGGGCTCCAGGTGTTTGCTTTTGGCAGAAGTTCCTTCAGGCATGCCTAATGCTCTGAGCAGGCTGTCAGGGATCCTCCCGCCTCCCGCCTCCCGCCTCCCCCCACCCCAGGGAGGTAGCTGCTATTTCCAGCTCCGTGATTTGAGCAGGCCTCCCAAAGAAAGAATTATTGCAAACCTGGCCTTTACCCCTCCCTGTTCCAGTGATGGCAACTCCCGGCTGTAGCTGGAGGTCCAGAAGGCAAGATAAGGAAAGAGCTGGGCCAATTTTCTGGTCACTTCTTGGCACCGAGTGCTCATGTTTCTACAGCAGCTACGGGCCCTACGTCATTCCTGGAGACTCTAGGGGAGAACACAGGCAAACTCACCTCTTCCCACTTTCCCAGCCCTTGTCGGGCGGCTGTCTTGATTTGCTATGCTCGCAGCCTCCCTTCACTGGGCAGGTGCTGCCATACGGTCCTCGTTAGAAGAGGATGGTTTCGAGGAGCTCCTGGAAATGTGTTGCAGGTGGGCTCCTGGGCACTTGGCTTGCCTACGGCCTCTTCAGCTCTGTTTGCTTTGCCTAATTGTTTTCTTCTCAGCTGATTTGTCTGAGTAAAGTTTCTTTTCCCCGTTTTGTCCAAGGTGCATCTGGCACCCATTTGGCCGGGGAGGGAGCAGAAGCAGGGTCGTTAAGTGAATGCTTAGCATAGGGCTGCAAGAAGTAAACTGAGGAGAAAGACAAGACCTGGGAGAGCGTGAAGAATGTGGTTGGTTGGAGCCTTTGCACAGAGCAGAAATTCCACAACCTCCATCCTTGTACTTGGTTTCTGTCCAGAAACAGAGCCTCGAGAAGGCCGAGGGAAGGACTTTGATGTGATTCTGAAACTAGATTGCAACTCCTACTTCAGGGGAAGCCTCACAAGTGGCCTATCTTTCTTTCACAGGGGCCATGGCTTCTGGGCAGGTGGCCAGGGTACCAGAGGCTCTGCTTGCCAGGAGGGCAGAAAGAAAGGGCTAGGAAAGATCACCTGTGTCTCTGTTCTTGCTTTCATCTAGTTTGCAGTCAGGCCTCTGGTTCTGCAGCAGGAATTTTGGCTCCAGACCCTGGTCTGGATCCAGAATGCCAGGTAGAAGTAAAAGTGAAGTAGTAACACTTGGAATCCCCGTTCCTGGCAAGGGTCCAGGGCCAGCCCAGCCACAGCAGGGGGACTCCGGCCCGTTTACTTGCCTGTCTGTGTCTCTGACTTTGAGAGATCGAAATGAGCATAGTCATGAGAGTCACAAAGTTTGGGTTTCAAACTGGGCTCCTACTTGATGTATGTCAACCAGTAAGTGCCTATTCATTTTGGAGCCTCAGTTTCCCCTCTATAAAACATGACAAATCACATTGTTCCGAAGAGTAAATGAAATGATTGAAAACACATATCAGCTCTGCATCTCTCTTAAGACTCCACACGTATGACTTCATTCAATCCACACAACCCTAGGAGGAAGTAGTGTCATCATCGCCATCAGCATCCCTGTTTTGTGGAGGAAGAAAATGAGGCAGAGACGACATAGGCTGGGACCTGGGACCCGCTACCAGATTGCCTGCACCTGGACAAAATCTTCTCCAGCAACAGAATACAAAGAAACCATAAGGGACTAAAAATAACTCCACGCCTGCACAGTTGGGGCAGTTATGAACAATAGGATACCAAAAGGCCACAAGCCAACCACCGTCTCTTAGGTGCCAGGAGCAAAAGTAGGGTACTGCGCATGGTACCAGCAAGGGGGTGGGCAGACCACCTAAGCTACGCCTCCTGCCCTACCCACGGACCCAACCCCGTTGTTACCTCATTTAAGGACCTAAGCAGCTCCTCTCCAGGAGCGAGCAGGGGCACCTGTTTCTTGTTTTTGCTTCCTGCGCTGCAGCACAAGCCCCAGTAAAGTCTTGCCTAAAATTCTCATCTGGCCTTTTTACCAATTTCTACTGATTAAAGAGTCCAAGGACCCAGGTTGGTAACAGAGAGAAGCTAATGCCTTGTCCATGGTCTCACCATCCAGGAAGTGGCAGAAGTGGCAGAGCCCAGACTCCACGCAAGGAGTCCGACCCAGAGCCTGCACGCCTAGCCTGTGCAATCCTGCCTCTAGGAAAGCGGGGAAGCTCCTGGCGCCTGGTGGGGAAAAGCACACGCTGAGTACTGGCCCTCCCTCTTGTTGCCTTGCGGCTGCCGGAGCTGCTCAGGGAGTTATTCTGGCTGCTCTCTGGAAGGACTGCGACATGGGGGCTACCAAACAGTGCAAGAACGAACGTGAGCAGAGGAGGCTGCTGGGTCAGGAAGGACACGCGAGGCGCTGACACAAGCAAGGTCAGTGGGGCACCCGAGGGGCGGAGGAGGGGACGCAGGAACTGGGGCCGCCCTGGCCCGTTCCCTCACGGATGCTCTTGAAATCCACATGGTCTATTTCTGACCAGGTCTGAGGAGTTGGCGAGGTCAGACCTGACAGCTTGCCCTGGCGGCGGCTGCTGTCTTCTCTAAACATCTCCAGATTCAGGGCCCCTCCAGCCGATTGCTCCTGCCCCAGCCGCTTTCACGAGACTCGGCTGCCGTCCCTGCCTCTCCTTGATGAGAGCGAGTCTGTCATTGGGGTCCTGCCTGCAGCCCTCCCTGCCCTGCCCGCCCGCTGTCCTTGCTGTGGTGTCACTGCTCCCAGCACACATCAAGGTTCCCTCACGTAAGGAAGTGGCCACAGCACTCTCTGGCCACCCCTCTGGACTTCATCCAGCCTTGAGAAGGGTGCCCCAGGCTGGGTGTTTTAGACGGGGAAGCGCGTGGGAAGAAAGTGACTTGAAGGAAAAAGATGTGTTCCCTGGATGGGTTAGAAAGAATCACACTAGTTGGTCTGCCCAAGACACCCCACTCCCAAAAGAACAGTGAGAAAAGAAAAAAACCGTGGTGGAGAAAGGATGGAGGGAGAGAGGCCTCAGGGAGCGAGCTTGTGGCTGGCCGCGTCTCACCAATTTTACACGCGTCAATCAGGTTGAGCTCCCTGTTTTTTGGAAGGAGTTTGCCCATATGTCACCCCATAGGCCTCAGCCCCCCAGAGCGGAGGCACAGGGCTGACGGAGTGGGGGACTTTGCAGTCAGTCCTGGCTATGAGCTCTGGCTCTGCAAGTTAGTCCCCTGCTCTGAGCTTCTATTGCCCCTATGAAAACAGAAATCATAAAATCACCCTCACATGGAAACAAGTCACCTAGACCACCTGACCCACAGTAGGTGCTCAGGAAAAGACAGGCCCTTCTTTGCGAAGTTAATGAGGAAGGGCTTTGGCACCCATTCCACTCCTATGGAGAACTTTCGGAACCTCTCACCTTCTTCCCTCTTCCCTTCTCCCCAGGGCTGATGCCCTCGTACTCATGCTGCTCTCGGCCCCTGTTGCCGTGAGGCTGGATGACTGCTAGCCGGCCAGGGAGGGCAGGGGGTCTAAGTCTAAAGCTAGGGCATATACGGAAGTAATACGCTTTCTTGCCCAACAACTGTGGTGAACAGGCAGCTCAGCAACCATGACCTGCTGAGGGCAAGGCATTGAGGATCAGACCTCCCGGGGGATAAAGGTGTTTGTCACTGCCTAAGGCCATCGACTTACACCAGTGAAGTGCTGGCGGAGAGTGAGGGAAATGGCAAATGGGTGGGAGAAATAGATGATGAGTATCAATCATGGTCTTGAGATCAGCTGGGGCAGGGAACCTGAGCTTGTTCACTCACTCTCTTGCATTAAGTCCTGTCAGAGGTTGCAGACTTAAATAAAGACCCAGTTGGACTTAGAGGGTCCGTGACAGATATGAGATGTGAGGGACATTCCTTGTGCCTTTTTTCAAATCCTCTCAGCCTCACTCCTTACTTTGCTGACTGTTGCAGGGAACAGGTCTGTACAGGCTTCAGAACAGCTCAGCTCAGTGGCAGTGTGACAGTGTCCCGCCCCAGGGCTTCCCTGGAGCTGCTGTGTGAATGTCCCCGAATTCACTGGGCGCTAACCCAGTGATAACCGGAGATGTGGGGCAGTTAGTGTGAGGGGCCACCCTTGACCAATGGAAGACAGGAGCCTATGGATAAATGCTTACCCATTTCATTCCCTGAGCAGAGAAATCTGAGCTACATCCCATCAGGCTCCACAGCAGTTCCCACAGGATTGATCATCTGTTGCCCATGGGGGCAGCCAACCCAGTGATGTGCCTTTGCTTTCCCCACTTTTCCCGTTTCACTCTTCAGGGCCAGTCTCTGGATCCCTGAGATCACTTCCCATATAAACTACCTTCAGGTAAGCCTGTATCTCAGGCACAGCTTTTGGGGGATCTCAGGCTAAGACAGCCACGTATAAAGTTTCAAGAGGGAGAAGAAGGTGTGAAACAATCTTCACAGAATGGAAACGTAGGAACGTTACCGAAGTAGCATTAAAACTGCCAAGTGTGCTGAGTTCCTATTTGGGTGTGTGCTCAAGGTAAACGCCTTAGCTCTTTTGTATTTTCTATCACAGCCTTGAGCATCTCAGTGTCATCACAAAATGTGTGGGTATGAATTTAATCTTGAATAACTTTTTGCCAGATGAATTTGATGAAAAGAGAAAGGCAGGAAAAATAACGGAGTTCACAAAGCAGTTATTATAATGTTAAACCATGGAATTAAGCGGAAGAAGGAGGCAAGTGAGGATATAGAGAGAAGATAGGTAGATAGACAGATATAGATAGATATAGTCTTTGTATACATCTTGCACCTTTACAAAGATACAAAGGTGGATGGTAGGGTCAATGGATTGATATCAGAGAGTGGTGATGCCAGGGTAAGGGGACACAAGCGTGAGAGTGTGGATCAAATGGCATAGGGATTAAAGACTGTTGGAGGTGAGGAGGTCGTGGGACTCAGAAGGCAAAGTATTGAATGGGTCACTATTCTACAAGGTTGTTAAATCACTAAGAATGGTGACAGGGACAGGGGTTGAGAGCCAGGTGCTAAGTCATTAAGGAAAGAAGGAGGGTAGGTTAGGAGGTAATAGTAGCAAGGACAGATGGTAGGTGTTAAAGGCTGGCATGAATTTCAGAGGGTCTGGGGGTTTTGAAGAAGGAGGGAAGATAACTGAATTGCAAGTACAATGGGACACCTACCCCACCCTTGAGCCCTCTGGGATATAATCACCCCTACACCCCAACATTTAGAAATGACAGTGGAGGTGGGGCCTGAATGGCCTCCACTCAAGAGGCTGCAGATGGGGTGGTATTTGCAGGGGAAAGCCAAATTTCCATTAGGGCAAGATATGAAGCGACCTTAAAAAAAAGGATGAAAGATACAGGGTACTTGCTGATGACAGATCCCAAGTGTCAGGGTACATAGTATGTAAAGGTTGGGAACATGGATGACAGGGAGTGAGAAACAGAAATAATACTTGCCTTGTAGGATTACTGCAAATTTGAGAGGTAACTTTATGTAAAGTGACCAGTAGGGGGTTTGGCAAAGATAATGATGATGGTGCTGGTATTGACGGTGATCGCCAGAAGAGCAGGTGTCAAAGCTGAATTATAGGGAATGTCAGAAGAAGCACTGGTCTAGGAATCGAGTGTCTTATGTCTCATCCTGGCTCGGCTATTAACTAACTGTGTGGCCTTAGACAAATCAATCACCTCCTCTCTCTGGATCATGGCTCCTCCATCTATAAAATGACAAGGTTAGACAGCATCACTGGTTGTCAACTCCAAGGTGGCAGAGTGGTCATGCATAAAAAATAGATGCTAATTTTATGAAACACTTTCTTAAAACATGTGTATTTGCTCTCTCCTCCCCCTGTGCCCAAGAGGTCACATCTCATTTTCTGGGGGTAGAGACCCAGAATGTGCAGTTTGAAAAGGCCCTCTGGGTGATTTAATAAGTGACCACCCCCAACCCTATTTTCTTTCTTTGGGGAATTGCTTTGCCAAGAAGCTAGTCTTTCCTCTCCCAAATGTCATCGCTCAGAAAGTGATAGTGAGAAAGACGTGGTTAGTCAGTCAGAGCTGGGTACGAGCATTTATCGGAGGCACCAGATGCCCTGAGCTCTGCCCTTGGTGGGCTGATGGCCAAAGAGCAGGCAGCATTATCTTTACAGCTTGTTCTTTGGGCACTTCCCCATTCACATGCATAAGAATGAGAACTGAATCAGCATAGCTCAGTTTTGTTGCTGTTGTTTTGGATTTTTTGTTTAATATCAGGCAACACCATGCTCTTGACTAGCCTAGGCATTGGTTATCCTTGAGGAGGGTGGCCCCTTAGCCAGCAAGTGGGGGAAACACAGGAGATATGGGCCCAGTGGTGGGGAGTGAACCCAGCACACTTAGTCACCTTTATCCACAGCATGTAGAGATGTACTCAGCACATAGTAGGGACTCAACAAATACTTGTTAAACGAAAATCTAAGGAAAAGCAATAGTAGACCAAAAAAATTCACCTAGCAGTTTAGGGGAATTCATTGGTTTTCAATTGCAGGAAAGAGAATGGCTTCAGAGAAGTACAAATTTATGCTGAGTCAAGCTAGCATTAAAGTTGAAGGACAGGGCTTCCCTAGTGGTGCAGTGTTTGAGAGTCCGCCTGCCGATGCAGGGGACACGGGTTCGTGCCCCGGTCTGGGAAGATCCCACATGCCGCGGAGCAGCTGGGCCCATGAGCCATGGCCTCTGAGCCTGCGCGTCCAGAGCCTGTGCTCCGCAATGGGAGAGGCCCGCGTACCGCAAAAAAAAAAAAAAAAAAGAAAAGTTGAAGGACAAAATAAAATCACTGACATGCAAGGACTTGAGAGATTACCACCTACAGACCTTCTCTGAGCAGATGTACTTGAATATTTCTAGTAAGAAGAAAAATGAATTTAAGTATCAACAAGTAACAGGGAAGTGGTAAATACATAAACCTGTAAAATTAATAGTTAAATCTAAAAACATTTTGACAGAACAAAGTAAAAAATTATCACTATAACTAAGCTAAAACTAAAGTCCAAATGATTTCGAGATGGTGCCTTTTGAATGGAGAAAAAAGTGATAGACTAATATTGGAATTGTATCAAATCAATAGGTAAATTTTCAGGGAAGGTATAGAGACATTAACATAACCATAGATTCCTAGAAAAACATATACTTAAATGTGTGTTAAATACAAGGATAATCAACAGAAAAATAGAAATAGGATATATAATGTCCAAACTACTGGAGGAAAAAATTCAAAGTGTTCAAAATCAATTAAAACAGATGGTAAAAAAAGGGAAAACTAACAGATTTTTTTTAAAAGTAGGATACATGGAAAACATAAGATTGTAGAAACACATCCAGTCATATTAGTAATCATGATACTTGTAAATGAATCAAATTTCCCCTATTGAAAGACAGAGATTCACAGATTGGGTAAAATAAAATCCATTGTGGGTCATGATATGAAAAGGTTGGAAAGCACTACTTCTAGGGTACATACCCAGGAGTGAAATTTCCGAGTCAAAGAGTATGTGCCTATTTGGTTTTACTAGATACTGCCTCACTGCTCTCCAAATTAATTGTATTAATTTACCTTTAGAGTCGTGTTAGAGTTCCCATTGCCAAATCTGATATTGTTAGACTTTAAAATTTTTGCCAGTGTACCGGGTATAAATTTTACCTCATTATTATTGTATTTGATGTTACTTTGCTTACTCACGAGGTTGAGCATCTTTATATGTGTGGGGTTTTCTGTTTTGGGTTGTTTCTTTTTTTTTGCTCTTCCAGTTTATTATTTGAATGGCTTGTTCCTGTCATCTGGCCACACATTTATACATTTTGGCTTGTTCTTATTGGTTTGTAGGATTTCTTTATAAATTTAGATAGTAGTATCTTCTCCTTGTCTTTGCTTTGTCTTTTCATTTTGTTTATGGTATTTTTGAACTATTCAAGTTTTAAATTTTAATGCAATCATATTCTATAGATTATACTTATTGTATTGTATTATTATTGTATTACACTTATTGTAACTTGTTAAAAAGTCCTTTTGTACCCTAAAGGCATAACCAGATTCCAATCAGCCCAAATATTACTCCTTTAGGAAAGTCTTCTCCACTCCCTCAAAATAGATCATGTCCCATTGTTATATGCTCTTATGATACTGTTGTCTCTCTTTGATTACACTTATCTCAGCTGTAATTACACATTTATTTGTGTTATTGACAAAAAGTCTGAATCCTCCACTAGAAGGTAAGCTCCATGAGGTCTCAGATCATGTCTTATATTCTCCCTTTCATTACAGTATCTCCAGGACTTAACATAGTTCCTGTCATATAATAGCTGAAATTTATTAAGTTCTTAGTATATGCAAACATTTTTCTAGGACTTTACATGTACTCATTTAATACTCAGGACAAACATATGAGGCAATTACTACATTAGCCACATTTTAATGACATAAAAACTGGGGCACAGAGAAGTTGAGTAGCATATTCAATGTCACAAAGCTAGTAGATAGCAGATCCAGGATTCAACCCCAGGTTGTCTGGTTCCACACTCTCTGCTCTCAACCTTTAATGTATAGTCCCTCAAAGGGTAGGAACTCAGCAAATGTTTCCTGGATGAAATGAGTGACAAGTCTACAATATTAGCATGGTTCTATCAGAAATAGAAATACATTTTTAAAAGAAAAATAGTATATTTGAATAACAAACTACAAGCTGTATCTAAAAACGTTATTTCTAACAGAATAACATATTCTTTCAAATATTCATGGAGCAGTAACAAAAATGTACTATTTAATAGGATTCAAAGAATCTGAATAAATATTAATAAGCTGATTGTATTTAAATAAATTTACTGGCTAATTGTAATAATAGTATAAACTGATAATAGGAGGGCAAAAAACCACATTTTTGTTGTTGTCCTTGTTCTTCTAAGTTTAATTTACACAGTTAAATGTATAAGTATTCAGTGTACAGCTCAAAGAATTTTGATGTGTACACCTAAGTAACCGTCATTCAGATCAAGATCTAGAACATTTCCACCACTTCCAAAAGACTACTGACTACTCACGCCCCTTTCCAGTCATTCCTCAACCCAGAGACAATGACTGTCTGTTCTTAAACTTGATGTAAGTGGCATCATGCAGCTTGTACCCTTGTGTGTCTGGCTTCTTTTACTCAGCATAATGTTTTTGAGATGTATCCATGTTGTTGTTGTGTATAGCAGCAGTTCCTTCCTTACTGATTTATTCATTTCCTATATATAGTATCTCTCTGTGTGAATATATTATTGTTTGCTAATCTGGTTTTCAGTTTGGGGTTATTGTAAACAAAGGTAATAGAAACATTCTTCTACAAGAATTTTTCTGAACCCATGCATTCACTTCTCTTGTGTATGTTCCTAATAATAGAATCTCTGGTTTGTAGGGTAGGGGTATGTTTAATTTTATTAGAAACTGCCCCAAACAACCACTTTTTTCCAAAGTGGTTGTGCCATTTTATACTTTCTTTTATGTACAAGAGTTTTTGTTCCACTTTTGCACCAACCTTTGATACTTTACATCTTTTAAATGGCAGCCATTTGGTGGACGTCAAGCGGTACGTCATTGCAGTTTGAATTTGCATTTCCCTGATGACACTGAATACCTCTTACATGTTTATTGGCCATCCAGATATCTCCTTTTGTGAGTTGCCTGTTCAAATTTTGCCTATTTTATAAGGGGTTGTCTTTTTATTATTGATTTGTAGGAGTTCTTTAAATACTCTAGATACACCTACCAGGAAATTTTAGCACAGACTTTTAAGTCACTCCTGGGTTAAAGAGAAAATCGTATTCAAATTACAAGCAACTTGGGAATAAATGAAAATGTGAGCACAGCATTAAACAAAAAGTTTGTGGGATGCATGCAAAATGATCTCAGAAAACATTTTATAGCTTTAAATGTCTGAACTAGACAATGAGAAAGATTTTTTTTCAATGAACTAAATTTATGAATCGAAGTTAGGTAAAAAATGATAAGGTAACTCCCCAAAAAAGTAGAAGGAAAGAATTAATAAACATGTGAAAATACAGGGGTCAATGGAGTAAAAGCAAAAAAGGAAAACTAATCAAGGCTTTGCCCTTCCAATTATGAAAAGGAAGAAATTAATGAAACATTAGAAATAAGAAAGCACATATATTCTCTTAGGAGATTTGAAACATAAAAGCATACCATGCTCAACCTCATTAAATAAATTTGAAAAACTGGATTAAAAAATGGGTGGTTTCCTGGTAAATATAAATTCTAAAATTAACTAAAGAGGGCTTCCCTGGTGGCGCAGTGGTTGAGAATCCGCCTGCCGATGCAGGGGACATGGGTTCGTGCCCCGGTCCGGGAGGATCCCACATGCCGCGGAGCAGCTGGGCCCGTGAGCCACGGCCGCTGAGCCTGCGCGTCCGGAGCCTGTGCTCCGCAACGGGAGAGGCCACAACAGTGAGAGGCCCGCATACCGAGAAAAAAAAAAAAAAAATTAAAGAGAGAGAAATAATTGCAGAAACATTTAACAGTTAGTCGAAGTTAGTCATAAAGCTCAGATCATGAAGGAACAGATAATTTAGGGGTTATATCACTTCTTTTGGAACATAGAATAAACTTGGAAGCTTGTCAACTCATCTGTGAGGCTTGCATAACCATATACCAAGACTAAACAAAGCTATCGTGGGAAAAGAAAACTATAGATCACTCACTTTTATGAACAAAGATACAAAAATCCTAAATAAAACATTAGCAAATTAAATCCATTGGTGTACTAAAAGAATAATACATCTTAACTAAGTAGGACCGATCTTTGGAATGCCAGGATATTTCAACATGAGGAAATCTATTAATGTAATTCATTTGATCAAGAATTAAGAGAGAAAAATGATAACATCATCTTGATAGATTAAAAAAAATTTAATGAATTCAACAAAGACCCATTTATGATTTTAAAAACCACTTAACAAAATAGAAATTAAAATAAAACAGCCCCATTTTAATGAAGGAAAGAAACCCCTCTACAAACATTATATTCAATGGTGAATCACTAGTTTGGAATCAGAAGAAAAGACATAACATTTACACAATTATTATTCAACATCCTAGCTAATGGAATAAAACAGTAAAAAGAAAACATAAATATTGAAAAAGAAGGGACAAAATTATTTTTACTTGCAGATAATATAATTATCTATTTAGAAAATCCATGCAAATCAGCTGAAAAATGATTTGAACTAATAAGAGAATTCAGCCAGTTGGCCAGAGACTATATACCCCATTAATAAGCAACTGTGAAAATGTCATGAGAAAAAAAGATGACCTTTTTGAAACTGTAAGCCACCCAGAAATAAACTGAATAAAAAATGTGTAAGATGTACCTGGGGAAAAAATGCTGAAACAATTTCCTAAAGGCTTAGGGAAACCTCACTGATGAATTGCTTAGATATCTGTGTAGAGGGAGTTATGATGGGACACGTCTGGGTGAGATGGGTCCACACTGTCATATTTGACCAGTGAATTCTCATCAAGACCATGGGTTTGCTTTTTCTTGTATAGATTTTGCACAATTGAAAGCAACAATTCCAACCACCTGTCAAAATTAGATATTATTTTAACCCCTTACCCTGATGAATCCAAGCTGTTGTATTTTCTGGTTTTTAATTTGATTTATAGGTTTTGGAGAACTGAAAGCTAATCCTCAAGATGACCTCTGGCCATTTATTCACTGGTCAGTTCAAACATGTCATACAATGGTTGTAGTTTCTAGAAAGGGGTTGCAGGGGTGAAGATAGCCCTTGGCTGATTTTTAGGCAGCAGGGGAAGATGGATTGGCTGCAACGTGATTTGGAAAGACCAGTGATCACGGAGCCGTGGAGTTAACCTCATCCAAGTATGCAGGGGGTTTAGAGGAACATCCATCCTCTGGTCACACTGAGATATTTTCTCAGCATCTCTTGAGGACTGAGTTCATGTGCTGTTTTCCTCCTTACAGAGGTGGGCTGCCATCAAGAACGGCAGCTGTCAGTCTCTCATGGGTTTATATGTGTGTGCCGCACGTTTGAAAGTGGCCTTGCAGACTAATCAAGGCCTAATCTTCACATCCGAGCTGGGAACTCCAAGACAGCAGGGCCCGCCTTGGGGGTCAGCTGAAGTGCTGGGGGAGAAACAGTGAAAGAGACTTTGACTTTTAAGGTTCTTGGAACACGGATAATCCAGCAACCTGGGTATAGAGCAGATGAATGCCAACCCCGAACTTTGGAGGCACGCTTGTCAGGATAGAGACTTTTCCCAAGAAGCTGGTCACTCGTCTTGAGTTGTTGGGGAGTCATAAATACATATGCCTTTCTAGGGCTGGTATGACCTGAAAAAAATTAAAACATTCTAACAGCTTCTGATTCCAGGGGGAAACGTGGTGACACATGGCTCCTGCAGGCTTGTTTCTTCACGTGTCAGTTCGCCCAGTGAATGTTGACAGCGTACCTCTCAGGTTCCAGTTCCCAGAGCACAGTCCAGGTGGATGAGTCTAGAAATCAGGTCCCATCAGGAACAATTACAACTGCTTTGGGCACTTGCCCATTTTTCCCAACTGCCTTTCTCTCCGCGGATAATGGAGACTGTGTAGTAAGTGATTTCCTGCTGGCGGCAGGAATCCAGAGAGCACAGCTGATCGCTGCCCTGCTCTCAACTCCACTCCCGCCCGAGAGCGAAGCAGGAAATCACCTGACTACTTCAGGCCCATTTGGATGACACAGGCAGCAGCAGCTGCAAGAGTAGTAGGTTGTTTTCTGGTTTTAGAGCAAAGAACAACAAAATATCCTGTTTGACTAAGTTGAGGGAAGCTGGCCAGCTCTGGAGCAGGTGGGCTGTTGATTTTTCTCCTTGACAACAATGAACTGAGTTTTTGTGTTCTGTTCCGAAAATCCCACATCTCCTGCCTGGTCAGGTGTAGCCAACATCCCTGCCTGACAGAGTTCTTTTGGGGACACCAGCAAGCCCAACACAATCTCTGCTCCACTTCGGGTTTGGCACCTGATCTCGAGTTCATTCCTTCAGTCAAGTTAGGATAATGACTTATATGGTCTTGGCTGGAAGGTTCCTTGCATCCTGTGGGGAAGGAGGTTGAATGAGCTAGTTTCAGACTAGGATGATGAGGTCCACACAGCAGAAGGATGAGCCTGTTCTTCAGCTGTTCAGGTTCCTTGTAGGTGAAAATGAGACCACAGCCGCAAGCTCCCGAGTGGAGAGTTTATAACAACATCCAAGCCCTCAGACAGATATTTGAAAGCCACAATTTAAACTTACAATCATATATAAAAGCAACAGGTTTGGCAGTGATGAGACTTTTTTCAGAATTCTTGTTTTGTGTTTGACCCTTCGTGTGTCTGCTTCACCTTCTCGGAATATACATTGTCAGGCTGTCCATAGGATTTGACATAAAGTTTGTCTGGCTCCAGCCGCTCTGGAAAAGGGAGGGTTTGTTTGTTTTTCATTTTTAAGTTTTACACTTCTCTCTGGAGCATTTGGATAGTGTACTTGAGTGGAGTTCAGTATATGTATAAGACTTTTAAAAGTCAAATATCATAGGATGAAAAGGAAGGCCACAAAAAGGAAATATTGTGTGCATAAGGCTGACAGTCCCTGGCTTTGCCAATTTTTGTTCCAGAGGTTAGTAACCTTCTGTTTCAAAACAGGAAAGAAGCTGAATCACAGGGAGTCACCTACACACAGGCTTTGCTAGATAATTATTCAGCTGACAGTTCAGAGAGCTTAACAGACCCTGCTCCGTCGTCTCTGCAGACTGAATTCATTATGTCTTAAACAAGAAAAAAAAAATTCCCATTGGGATTTTCAGGTCTTATTGCTTTCTTTAACTATGGAGTCTACCTGTTTAAGGACTTGGCAAAGAGGATAAAAACGCCTTTCTTAACAGTTACATCTCAGGTTTTAATTATTCCTATTTTTGATCTTCGAGCTGTAGATCTAGAATTAAACGGTCTTCCTTTAATGTGGGTACTGGCTTTTTAAAAGCCGTTTTCAACTTGTAGACTTAAAAAAAAAATTTTTTTTTCCTGCATGAACAGCTTGGGTGGACAGAGAAAAGAAAGTGCAGAAAGTGCCAACTACTTTCCTTTTGTTTCCCTGGGAAGCTGGTGGGCAATTATTTGGAAATGTCTGGAGTGCCTTGTGCCACACGGATTGGGAAAAATAGTGAGGAGTGCTCAGAGGTACCTGGGGGGAGACAGACATATGGACAAATCCAAGGTAGCTTCCTCCACCCAGGTCCTTCACCAGCGCCTTCTGTGGAGATGGTCTTTGTTCCCACCTGCTCTGTGGGCTGTGAGGTTGGGGGGCTCTGGGCAGGGAGAGCATGTTATGTGGGGCTTGGGAACGTTATTTGCAGAACTGCTACCCAAGTGGCCAAAAGAAGACAGGTTTACCTTAGAGAATTCTCTTTTAATTCTACTCCTCTGTTGTAGCCTTAAAAAAAAAGATAGCCGTTATGTTCAGAGGGGGAAATGGCTCAGAAAAATCAAAGCAGTCTCCTGTGTGCCTCCTACATTTAGGGAGAGTTAGGAACATAGCAGAGCTGCCTTTTTCTCCCATCTTGGGCCGTGGCGTAGGGCTGAGTGTGGTGGTGGTGAGGTTGACATATTTGGGTCTTTTCATTTTTCTAAAATTAAGTATGTATCTGTTTATAAAATCTAGATATATATTTCTCTCCGGGTAAGCAGGGCAGGGCGGGTATACAGAAACGTGAGCAAACAGATCGTTCTGGAGAAAGAGGAACTGTCCCAAGAACAGGAAGGACTAAGCCACTCTGGGATCACAATAAGCAGGCAGAGAGAGTCCGACTGTGTGTCAAAATGTGACGGATTAACTCTGAGTGGAGAGCTGACCGGGCAGTCTCTACTCGTTCTCTTCCAAGAGGAAACCTCTGAAGAACCCTGCTAACGATGAGATGTTACTGAGGCATAAGAAAGCAATAATAAAGCAGTCAGCAGCAGGGTGGCTGCGTTTATTATGGTCCAGACACTGTTCTGAGTGCTTTACATGCATAAACTCACTTCATCCTCACAGTAACACTATAAAGGAAGAGCTGTTATTATCCCCATTTTGTGGTAGCAGAAACTGAGGCACAGAGAGATTAAGTAACTTGGTGAAAGCCACCTACATAGTAATTGGGAGAGCAGCATTTAAACTCAGGTAGTGGGACTTCCCTGGCCGTCCAGTGGTTAGGACTTCACCTTCTGATGCAGGGGGGGCGGGTTTGGTCTCTGGTTGGGGAGCTAAGATCCCACAGGCCTCGGGGCCAAAAAACCAAAACATAAAAAACAGAAGGAATATTGTAACAAATTCAATAAAGACTTTAAAAATGGTCCACCTCAAAAAATCTTTTAAAAAATAAATAAATAAACAAACTCAGGTAGTCTGAGATGAGCCCATGCTATTAATGACTAAAAGTTTACTAGTAAGAAAAAAATTAAGTCAACTGTAATTCTAGGTAGGATATGCTGTGACTACGAGTTGAAAGACATCAGAGGGGGGATGGGAAGTTCCACTAGAGGAACTGTAGGTAGTCAAGGGAGAGAGAGAAGGAAGAGGCTTTTCTGTGTATCTTATCAGATCTCCCATCCCCCTGAGTCATCAAGTCCCCACCACATTCCAGCTGGCTGTGAACTCTGGGAGCACGTGATCTCTAGCAGGAATCAAGTGAAAGTGGTATCTGCTCTACTGACTCCTGCTTCTTCCCAGGCAGACACCTGTGGATGAGAGTGTGTTGGATTCGGCGTCTCTTGGGACTGGACTGCCCATCATGCAAGTTGGGGACCAGTCCAGAGGGAGGAATCAGACCTATTGTCTGTGGTCTAAAGGGAAACCTGATTCTGCCCTCTTTCTCAGGGCCCTGACCCTGGCCTCTGGGAGGCCGTGGGAGTCCTGAAGCGGGAGCTCACTCAGCTCCAAGAGGAAGGAAGCCCCTCGTCATTTCCCCAAATGAAGCCTCCCACTTCCTCACTTCCAAATGGATTTGGAAGAACTCCTGAGTCTGGCCTGGGATTAAGAGTCAGAGAGATAGAAAGAGTTTGATGAGTATAACACACATTTTCACATGATTCAAGATGCTACAGTATCTCAAGGTCACCATCCTAGAGCTCTCTAAGCATAGCTTCCAAGACACAACCTAGTTTAACACTTTTCAATTGATTTTTTTTTGGTCATATGGCCTTTTGTGTCTATAAAAGTAGAAAGTAAAATGTCTGATTAATTGAAAAGTTTGGGTTAGTTGAATTCTGGTTAGCTGAGGTCTTTTTATACTATATGGTCTGCTCTACCTTTGTCCTGCCGGCCTCCTCAAACAAGTTGTGAAGAACATTTCATGGCATAGAAACTTCTTGAAGTTTATAAAAATACTGTGCATTCTTCCTAGCCTAGAGCATGTTCATTGTAAATCAAACAGAAAAAAAGATAAAACACTGAAGTGATTGACAGCCAGCCTAGAATATGAATCTACCTAAACTTCCTGTAGCTTCTCATCTGTCAGGTTCTAAGAGGCTAAAGGAATCAAGCAGAACAGGGTTCTGACCTCTTCTCAGGCCACATCTGCTGTGGTGTCCGTGCTGCCCCTGCCTGGAGGGGACGTGAGAGCTGCCTGGTATGACTTCAGTGTTTTGAGTTTCCAAATGGACAGCCGTTCTGGCAGGAGAGATCAGATGCCGTGTTTTGCGCTCTGAGGCAATCAGGTTTACTCAATCTGTATAAATGGCACTGCCTTTGCCTGCCTGGATCATCCTCTCTGGGTCTGGTGATTGCCTCATAAATCAGGGCTTTTGTCTTCCTTGGTTTAATCAAACAGAACCGCAACAATTAAATGTGTTCTTAATATAATCACCCTTTTCTTGTTGGGCCCTGGGAAACAAGTCTCCCAAGATGTCAGTTGTGTTTTTGCAGGCTAGTTTTCAGGGAAGGAAGAGAGCCTCAGGAAAGGGGAACTGATGTTGAGGTATGTGTGCAGTAACAAGGAAGGCCAAAAACCTAGGACAGAAAACCAGGCATAGCTCGGTCACCTGGAAATGGTACAGAGGATTCAAAGGGGCTCCAGCAGTGTCCTCACTCAGCACTCCTCTAATAGGATGAAATACAGTCCACCCTCCGTATCCGCAGAGGTGGAATCCCTGGAGGCCGAGGGCCGGCTATGGGATCATGGGGGGTTCTGGAATCAGTGCCCCATGATACCAAGGGACAACTGTACCTACATTCACTGTGATGGCCTCTTTCTCTCTCTCTCTCCCAACAATTAGTGGCTCCTTTGCTTGCCTATGGCCCTAGCTCACCCTTACTTTTGATTTCTTTAGCTCCACATTTACTGCATAACTCTTCAGAAGTAATTTCTCCTGCCAGCAGGAAAGTCTTGTCTGATTCATGGTTCATATTAGAGAGAGAGAAAGAGAGAGAGAGAGAGAGAATTTAATCATTACTTCCTCCTTCTCTTTGTTTTTTGAAATATATGGGTCATAGGTCACTGGAAAGGTAATTATTGGTTCTTTTTGTCGGTCAGGTCTCCAAGCCCTGGTCCAACGAGCTGTGCGGGAGGCGTATGGATGGAGAGAAATGGTTCGAAAGTACACACCTAAGCAGCAAGGGCTTTACGTGGACCAGCTTCCCTTTGAACAGAGTGTGGTCCAAGCAGGCATCAGCTACCCACCAACATAGCCAGCATTTATGGGTATTGGAGAGTCTTTTTAGAGGAGCCATTGACTAGTCATAAACTACCACTCCCACGGAAGACTTGGTTCCATAGGAGAGCGGAAAAAGCTGGGAGAAGGTGAAAAATGTGTCTTTGGCTCTAACAGTCCAACACACATTTTCCATTTAAGGGCAAAGCCATGGACGATCTGGCTATTTCAGAGTGGAATGAAAGAGCCACACCCAGAGCCTCTAGGGCTACCCTGTGCTCCCAGCTCTAAGGCCGGCTCTGGAATCAGAATAAGTCTTCATCACTGGCACGTGCACACTGGGAGGCAGGGGCAGGTGCTGCGGAAGATGTGAAACTCCCCTGCGGTCTTGTTGGGAAGTCTCCTGGTGCCCCTCTCTTGTTGGCCTGAACTGAGCAGCCAGCAGCTCCTGTCCTTCAGGCCAGAAATGCCTACAGAGCTGCTATTGTTTCCCTCAGGTAACAAATGCCACAGGCCTGGGCCAGCCCAGCTGCTTCCGCGCCATCCAATGAGAAGGGTGCTTTGTTTTCATTGTCACATTTGTTGTTTGGAAGAACGCTGTTTGACCACGGAGTTTTCTCGGTGACCTTTACATAAGAATTGCATGCAAATGCCCGAGCGAAAGGTTGTGATTGGTTTGGAAAGGTTATCTCCATTTGTCTAGATGGCTGTCTTCACAAAGGCAGAAAGTTCAGGCGCGGAACCCAGGGCTGGGGTGCAGCCGAGAAGGAAGGTCATCTGGTCTACACCCCTCAGTCCCCTGGGCCGCATCTGCAGGCGGGGGCTTCTGTTTGCTTCTGGCCTCCCACGTTTTACGTCAGCTAGAATAACCCTGCCGGCTGAGGCGCCTTGCTGCTGTTTCCCCCAGATCGCCTGTTTCCTCAGAACAGGCTCTCTTTGAGCAGAGGTAATACATCCTCCAATCGCCCTGAGATAGGCCATGCAGAGGAATCACCCCTCTGAACAACCAAGTCTCTGTTAATAGGTTCTTAAAGGGTTTGTTGAGGGGACAGCGTATTAATGCTTCACCCTCCAAACAACTCTATTTAAATAACTGCCCTTTCTGAACCAAAAAAAAGAAAAAAAAAATCTCTCTGGAAACTCAGCTGAGATTAATGTGTTCCTTATTACCGTAGAGGCGTCTGATAACCCCTTATCCCTAATCTCAGGCTGGCGATGGGAGAGAGATGGATTTTAAATGAGAGGTACTCAGATTTAAGCTGCTGACGAGAAAGGACTCTGCTATGATTTATGTGTGTGGGGAGTGGATTTCTTGCCCCCCTGGCCAGTCACTCCCAGCGAAATCAGACTGTTGATTTTCCTACTGGGTGGAGGTCCAGAGGCAGCATAATTAACCTTAAAGGTCAAGTGGGGCGAGGGTGGGAGAGAGGGAAAGCCCGGAACGTGAAGCTAGGGACCAGGGTTGTGCCTGACGGATAGCAGAGAAGGTTCCAGAGGCGTGAGGGGATTGCAGTGGAGGAGTGTGACGTTCTCATGGATCACATCAGCTGTTGACGGGGGATTCACAACAAACAGCTGCGCATGCAAGCCGCAGCCCAGTCCCCGGGGAAGCAGGTGGTGGGGACGTGTGGGCTACAGCCTGCCCCAGCCTGTCTCCATTAGCTGTAATTATGCTCATGACTTGTGCTCCGGGACAGCAAGGAGCCAGCAAGGCCTGCTGGGACTACCAGAGACCTGCCTTTCTAGCAGTGGTGGTCAGTCAGCTGTAAAAATGGGCCACAGTTGGCAACAACAGAAGGAGTCTGAGGCCTGAAGCAATTTTTCTTTGAAATCAGCTTCTAAATTGCAGGGAGTCCAAATAAATGGACACACTTACCAGCTCGAGCGGCTTTTCCATTCCTGCTCCGTTGCCTCCGCCTAGCCACTCCTTGCTGGAGCAGTTCTGGCCATGCAGTTGGAGATGGGGGATGGGGGTCTCCTCCACTCCCTCAGCCTCACCCCAGAGGCTGGAGGCGGCTCTGAGCTCTCTGGAGGGCTGTCACAGGCTGGGCACTTAGCTGACGATTCATGTGTGCGAGCCCAGTTTCATTACCAACATTACCGAGTGCTTTTTACCTTATAAACTGAAAACATGTTCCACAAAAGAAACCTGTCATCTACAAGGGAAAGCCCCTGTAAACTAAAAAGCAAAGAGGTACCAAGCGTTCACTCCAAGATAAATATGTGTGGTACCACGATGCAGGCTCTCTCCCCAATCTGCCCTCCTGGGTAGAGAAAGCCTCTTTCTTAGGCAGCAGAATTTTCTTATAATTTACCCAGTTTAAGTTCTGGCCTGTTTCCTTCCCTAATCATAACTGAAATTAAATGACAAAAGAATGCCTCTTACTGAATGTAATGCTGTGATATTCATTAGCTTTAGATGGACCCGTGTCACCTTTTTTTTTTTTTTTTTTTTTTTTTTTTTTTTTTTTGCGGTACGCAGGCCTCTCACCGCTGCGGCCTCTCCCGCTGCGGAGCACAGGCTCCGGACGCGCAGGCCCAGCGGCCACGGCTCACGGGTCCAGCCGCTCCGCGGCATGTGGGATCCTCCCGGACCGGGGCACGAACCCGCGTCCCCTGCATCGGCAGGCGGGCTCCCAACCACTGCGCCACCAGGGAAGCCCCCCGTGTCACCTCTTCATCCAGATGGCTACAATTTTGAGGTCAGGAGTGGCTTTCTCTTTCCTTGCATTTTCCGCTAGCTTAGTGAAGGGCTCAAAATAGGTGCTTAGCAAATGCTTGTTTAGACTCTTGTAAAAATACAAAGAGGGCTGAAGACTTGTGCAAAAATCAGAGTTTGTTCTGATTATCTCTGGCGTTGATTCATTCAACCAAATTTGACTGAGAACCTTCTATGGTGGCGAGCAAAACACAAATAGGTGTTGATGAGAACGAATGCACTGCATTGGGATTGGTATTTCTCCCACAGGTGTGGGAGAGGGATGTGGGGGTGGAAGATCACGGCTCTCTTAACAAGTATTACGGTTGTTTGTACTGTACCAACTTAGCTAACTGGAGCCACGGCCTCCTGCATTCCCTGTGCCGTATGGTTCTAGGTGAGCACTGGCCACGTGAGACATTTTGGATAAAATTTGGAAGGTGGAGGTAAAGCGGGAGCCACAGTTCTTTTTTTTTAAAATTTATTTTATTGAAGTATAGTTGATTTACAATGTTGATTTCTACTGTATATCAAAGTGATTCAGTTTTATATATATATATACATACATATATAAAACATATATATTCTCTTTCATATTCTTTTCCATTATGGTTTATCTCAGCATACTGAATAGAGCTCCCTGTGCTATACAGTAGGACCTTGTTGTTTATCCATTCTGTATATACTAGTTTGCATCTGCTAATCCCAAACTCCCAATCCACCCCCCATCCCTCTCTCTTGGCAACCATAAGTCTGTTCTCTATGTCTCAGTCTGTTTCTGTTTGGTAGATAAATTAATTTGTGCTATATTTTAGATTCCACATATAAGTGATACAATAATGGTATTTGTCTTTCTCTTTCTGACTTACTTCACTTAGTATGATCATCTCTAGCTCCATCCATGTTGCTGCAAATGGCATTATTTCATTCTTTTTTATGCTGAGTAGTATTCCATGGTATATATGTACCACATATTCTTTATCCATTCATCTGTCAATGGACATTTAGGTTTTTTCCATGTCCTGGCTATTATGAATATTGCTGCAATGAACATTGGGGTAAATGTATTTTTTTTTGATGTGGACCATTTTTAGTCTTTATTGAAGTTGTTACAATATTGCTTTTGTTTTATGTTTTCGTTTTTTGGCTGAGAGGCACGTGGGATCTCAGCTCCCCGGCCAGGGATCGAACCCACACCCCCTGCATTGGAAGGCGAAGTCTTAACCACTGGACCACCAGGGAAGTCCCTGGGGTGCATGTATCTATTTGAATTAGAGTTTTGCCCAGATATATGCCCAGGAGTGGGATTACTGGATCATATGGCAGCTCTATTTTTAGTTTTTTGAGGAACCTCCATACTGTTTTCCATAGTGGCCGCACCAATTTTCATTCCCACCAACAGTGTGGGGGGGGCGGTTCCCTTTCCCAGGAGCCACCGTTCTTAAGCTCTGAATGTGGGTATGAGGTGTAAGCAAGGTAGCAGCTTACATGCACTGTTGCTGATGTGCTGGCTCACCCAGGTGGTACAGGGCAGCACTTGGCTGTGCAGATCTTCCCACCCCCACCAGATCTCCTTCGGCCTCTCTAAGGCCTGGGCCAGGTGTGCGTGCATCTCCGTAGGATAGAACCCCCACTTCTCCTGCACGTCACCCACCACGTCGAGGTGCCGAGACACAGAGCAGCATCCCCCCGGTTCCAGATATCGTGTGAGTCTCAGTTCATATCGTAGGTCCCAATCTGTCCTTGCTGCCACCCACATCTGCTCCCTTCTCAGCGGATGGTCTGACTGACCCAGAGTAACTGCAGATCCAGCGCTAGACACGGAAGCAGAAGGCTGCACAGACTACATCAGTCCACTGAGGGAGGTCTAACTCCCGTCAACTCTAACAGATCCGAATCTAAGTCATCCAGAATGGTCCTGCTTCTCTAATCAAACCCTGCCCAATCCAATGAGTGCAGCACATAACACTTGTGGAGTCTCATCGTGTGCAGGTCCAGTGGTCGTACCTCGCCTAAGAGAGTTTACATGCAAATGATGTGGCAGGGACCCTTAAAACCCCCATCTCAGGGGGAGAGGCACCCACCATTACCCTCTCTCCTGGGCTGTTCAGGCTGGCCTTGGGGTTAATGGAGAGGAGGTAGAATCTGTGCACATGACCACCATCGGAGGAAAAACTGTTCACCACAAGACTGGCACGATGGAGACGCAAAGCAGCTTCGGATGGCGTCGCTGGAAGCTAGAGACGCGGCAGCTTTCTTTCAGTCCAGCAGATTATTGCTTGGCTTCCGCCAACTGGTGGTGGGAAGAGGTACCAGGAAATCCCATTTCCCAGATTCGCAGGATGCATTTGCCTCCAGAGGGGCCTCAGCCGTACCTGGTCTTTGAATGATGTGGCACGAGATGAGCAAAAACATCCAAATTTGAAGTCAGATAGGCGACAGTGTACACATTCACGTGAGGAAAACATGGGGACGTGGAGAAGGAAACGGAGTGGAAACAGGGAGCTTCCCCGGGGCACACTTATTGAGTGATGAACCGAAGCCTTGCTGTCTGTCACTGCTCAGAGTGCCGTCATTTTATCATCCTTCCCACGCAGTGCTGTGCTATTTTGGGTTCTGTTATTTTTTTTCCCCTCTCTCACCTCAGTATGCCCGAGTTGCCTGACAAACGAATGTGTAAGAAAATGCTTTATTTTCCCCAGCTCGGATGGAGGATTTATTGCAGGATGGCCACCTGCTCCTCTGTGCTGTCAGGCTCTGCCCTGCCGAAGATTCCTGCTGAGAACAGAGGCCTGCTGCCGTCTTGTGCCCAGGATCTGAGGCCCTGTTTGCTAGTAAGATTCCTTTGCTTAGCCGGGATCCAAGCAGAAGAGAAAAGAATGCCAGCCGCCCTTTTGCAAAGACCACATACCACCCCTCACCCTTACACATGGTGTGCCAAAGGTTTGTCTAATTTCCTTCGTTAAAAAACAAAGCAAGACAAAAACAAACAAACAAAAAAAAGAAAAAAAAAAAAAACTTGGAACTCTTTTGAGGACAAGGAAGGAGACGCCAGAGGAAGTGGAAGCATTTGATGTTATCTTCGTACCATCTGTTCACCTAAGTTAGCTATTTAATCAAATGAACAGTTGAGAGCCTGTATAAACCAGGAGGCTGGCAGTCGCCCTCAGTCATCCCACTCCTTCCCTCACTGCCCTTTCTGGCCAGGCCTCCTCAGTTTCAGGACGGCGGAAACCCTCATCACTTGTGTCCATCTTCCCGCTCTGGGTGAGGGCAGAGCTGTGAGCTGGGCCTAGGCAGACCCTGGTGTCGCATTACCTCTCGACCTGCATTTTCCGGGCCGGTGAGGGGCCAGCTCTCCATGAAGTAAATCTCTCTGCCTGTAACCCTGGGGCTGGGACAGCCACGAGCAGCACACCAGAGGCCATGTTACTTTGAGAACAGTATTCCTAGCAGTGGGACAAGCCGTTAAACTTCAGGAAAGAAGCTACGAGCCACCTCCAGCAGAGCATGCGTTCCCTGAGACTCGGGGCACAGGACGTGGCCAGAGACCGGTCACCAGTCAGCCTAAGTAGCCACCTGCGGAGACCAAGCCCCTTCTCCTTGGAACTGATGACACTTCACCTTTAAAAGGGACCTGAGCCTGTCTGGGGCATCAGCTCGGGCCTAGTCTAACTGTGCTAATAAAAAGTTATGTTGCCCTAGGAGAGTTTTGCAGTGACAGCAGAAAGGTGACTGACTGCCTGGGTTCAATACTCCACTGACAGGTGTCCCCAGCCCCCCTCATTTTCCTAGCACCCCTAGGCAGATGCTCGTCCATCCTGCCATTCATATGCTTCTCTGTGAGGGAATCGGACCTAAATGAGCCCTGGAACGCTTGGGAGGTTTGTTGTACAGTATAAAATGCATGACCTCCTCTCTCTAAACCATTTTCAATTCTACCTCAGACGACTCTCCTTTAACCCTTTAGCTGGATGTTTCACTGTTCTGTGTTTCTCTGTTGCTTCTAAGACAACATTTCTACCTGAAAAGCGCCTCCAGAAGTACTGGTTTTTCAAACTCATCCATTCTTAAAGGTGAGCACAAATGCCGAATCCTCGGTGAAGCCTCAGCTGAGACCCACCCAGAGGTGATCTCCGTCTCCTCTGGATTCCCATAGCTATTTACTGTGACCTAGTTTACGGATCCCACTCATTTCTGCATCATTTAATGGTTGCCTAGCTTCTTGGTATAGTGGTTAAGTAGGTGGATTCAGGAGGCAGGTTTTCTGGGAGCAAACCCTGGTTTGGGCATTTGCTGTGTGGCTTTGGGCATATTAACCAGCCTTTCTACACATCAGTCTCTTCATCTATGAGATGGGATGATAATGAAGTACCGTGTAGGACTGCTGTGCAAATCAAACGAGCAAATCCATGTTGAATGTGTATGACAGTGACAGGCAGGACTCGGCAATGTTAGCTGGCTTATTATTACTTATTACTATTGTTATCATTATTATTATATCTTCTCCTTTAAACTTTCTGGTGGCAGGGGCCCATCTTGTCTATCTTTCTACTCCACCACATGGCACTTTGCATATTGATACATGTGGATTTACTTTGTATATTGATAGATGTTTATTTATAAACAAGTAGATGGCCAAAGAATAAATAAGACTTCCATTCCTAACAAATTGATCCCATTTTCCTCCGTTAATTTTAAGTTACAGGGGACTTGATCAAACTGACTTAGGCTTCAGATGACAGTATTAACACACTTTCTTAAACATAATACACCAGACGGGCATCCTTTCCATCTCGGCATGTCAGCCCGTGCTGTCATTGCTCAGAGGTAATATCAAGAGTCCGTAGCCCAAGACAAGCCTTCCAGCAATAAACCATTAAGAAGCAACTCACCCCTGGGCGGAGGCCTGTCTACGATTGCCTGGCGTCTGGCAGTATTCCCTGGCCCACTATGCAGAGATGGGCTCAGGAAGGCCAGAGGTGTGACAACCTAGAAGTAGAAGTTGGAGATTCAGACACACCTGGGATCTAGGAAGGCCTTGGAGAAGCCATGGAATTTTTCTCGTAGACATAGAGTGACCCCCTCAAATTTTAAGAGGTGGCCCCGCGCAAGTACTGTTGTCCATAGGCCTCAGGATCATTTTGTAAAAGGACGTGGTGGTTTTTCCTAAGTCTGGGCCCTGTTAGTTTCTGTCCCACCTCTTTCTGAGATTCTTGAGCAGGTGGGAGAAAATGTGGTGAAGGGAAAGAGAGGAGAAAGAGAAAGAGAGAGAGAGAGAGAGAAGAACTGGAGGAGAATAACCACAGTGAAAATCACCAGGGAGAAGAAGGAGAGATTTCGATTTTGACATCTTTTTCCACTGTTGTTACCATGAATGAAACAACAATGGAAACTGGAAGAGAGTGAGGAACGTGTGTGCACAGACTGGCCATGCAGGTGCAGCCCCGGACGGGCTGCTGTGTGGGGACAGAGGAGGTGGGCAGCCAGTGAGCTCAGGTGATGGAAATGTCACGGCAGCTGAGTTATACTGAAGTGCTCAAAGTTCTTCTTTTCTTTCTTGATGAAAAATCTGTAATTTTTACTCTGTGGCAAAGCAAATGGAGCAGTGACTTACGATTCACAATTGATGCAGTTGGACACTTCTGTCGTGTTTCTCGCCGGCACAAGCTTTATTACACTCAGCTTCGTGGAGAGAAGCAGCAGAGGGGAGGGGAGGCACTGTGCCCACTCCATCCTTGAAGTCATGTTGATAGCAGATGTTTGTTTATTTATTTAAATTCATTCACTCAACCAAGAAGTAATCTTGGAGCTGAATGGGAGTCCCGAGTAGCTTACAGAACTGTGCAGGAAGGACCAGGCTGACTCAGGAATCTGACTGGGAAATGAGGAAGAAGAGATGGTCTTGAATAAATTAGAAGAGTCAAAATCCTGGCCAGCAATAGCTTAGAGGTGATTGTAATGCAGCAGAAATTGCGGTATTTTGTGATGTATTCGACCTCGGTTAACAGGCACCGCAGAGCAGGGATGCGTGTCCCCTGCTGAGGTGACAGTCTCTAGGAGGGGATCCAAACAGAAGCAGCCACCCCAGGGGCTTCATTTAGTCCACTTTCAAACCTGTGAATACAGCAGATTTCTGTTGAAAGCAAATATGATTACGTTGGTTTAAATAATTTAAGGACCAAATAACATCTTCGCAGAGTCAGTTGAGGTGTGAAGCACAAATGTCTCTCAAGCTGTAGATTAAAGTGGGAACGGGGCTTGCATGTGTGATGGAGGAGGTGTGATCCCCAAAGTGTCTGGGGAAGAGGAGGCCACTGTAGCTTGACTTCCCTTCCTGGGCAGGACAGTGGGAAGGGAATTGTGTCAGGGCTGAGCTGTGTGGCAGTCTGAATACTCCATACAACCTCCCTGGGCCGGCCCTTTGCTCCCAGGCTAGGAAGTCAAGGTTGGGTTGTATTCAGCTTGTGCTGGGAGCTGCCCACTTACAAGTTGGAGGCTCCAGGTTAGGGGTGGGAGGGTGCTGAGTCCCACACCGTGGCCTGAGGTCATCTCAGGTAATATTCCCTCTAACGGCCTGAAAGCTTCTCATCCAAGATGCAGGGTTCCCTTCCTGGCCCGAAGCACTGTCACAAAGAGCCCCCTCTCTGCTTAGCCAAGGGAACACTGGCCATCTTCAGGCCTGGGGATACCCTGGTCACAGTTCAACCAAGAGAAGACCGCAGACCCCTGTGGCCTCCTTGCCCCTAACCCAGCAACCATTCACACACCCCTCAGGGGAGGATCAGACAAAGCCACTGAAAGAGTAGCTAAAGTGTTTCTTACTTACTGGATGACAGACTCAGTTGAACTGCAAAATGGAGAGGTATCTGGCAATGTCCACCTGCATTTTAAAGGAATTTACCCTTGGACCTAGCAACCCCACTTTTGGGCATCTATAAACAGATATACCTGTGCATATATTCAATGTCCACAGAAGGCTATTCACTGTGATAGTACAATAGCCAAAGATTAGAGTCAACTCAAGTATTTATTAATAGGGAACCAGTCAAACAAATAATGGTACATCTGCATAATGACATACTACGCCACAATGAAAAAGAATGAGGTAAATCTGTATCAGTTGATATGGAAAGATCTCTAGGATGTATCGTAAAGTGAAAACAGCAAGGTGCGAAACAGTGTCTAGAGTATGCTGCTTTCCATATCATAGTTTCTCAGTCCTTTTTTCATTATAACCCCCCAAGAAGCCTTTTCAAGACATTTTTTCTAATTGCCACCCCCCATGAAATTTTAATACCATATGTGTCTGTTTATGTGCTGTATGTATAATGTATATCTGTGATTTATACATAAAAAGAGTATGAATTTTTCACTTCCAAAACCAATTTTCACCCCCTTGGGGGTGGTATCATCCCTGTCCAATAAGAAAGGGAGAAAATAAATATATCATGTAACAAACTGGAAGGATACATAAGAAACTCATAAACGTAGTTGCCTGTAAGGAAGGGAGAGAATAGGGAGATGAGAGCCAAGGTGTGAGTATTATTTCTCCAGGCATTCATTTTCATATTATTTTTGTTTTTGAACTGTGCAAATGTATTGCCTGTTTAAAAAATTGAAAGACATGAATTCATTTTTTCTAAAGTAAAACAAACAAACAAATAAAGGACGTCTGAGGAAGTGCCAAGCAAAACACACAAGCAGGCAATACGTGCACCTCTGCCAAGGTTCTTCTCTTAACCACGCAGGTCCTGCAGGGCTGGAGGCTGCCTCTGACAGAGCCGGGTATCCGGTACCGCCGGGGACCTCCGCCCCTCAGCAAGGGACTTCAGTCCCCTCAGGTTTATTTATTCATGTATTTTAAATTTTATTTTATTTATTTATTTTTGGCTGCGTTGGGTCTTTGTTGCTGCGCGCGGGCTTTCTCTAGTTGCATCGAGCAGGGGCTACTCTTTGTTGCGGTGCGTGGGCTTCTCAATATGGTGGCTTCTCTTGTTGCAGAGCACGGGCTCTAGGCTCATGGGCTTCAGTAGTTGTGGCTTGCGGGCTCTAGAGCGCAGGCTCAGTAGTTGTGGCGCATGGGCTTAGTTGCTCTGCAGCATGTGGGATCTTCCCGGACCAGGGCTGAAACCCGTGTCCCCTGCATCGGCAGGCGGATTCTTAACCACTGTGCCACCAGGAAAGCCCCCTCCCAGGTTTATTTTTTAGCACAAAAGGAACCCAAGAGTATAGTCTGCCCTCTTAAAAGGGCTGTTTGGGTTAGTTTTGAAGATTTTACCTTCTACTTTAAAAGTGTCAGGATGTTTCAAATTCAGAGGAAGAGGCGGCACAGGGGCTGGGAGGTAGCACTCCCAGCCAGCTTTTCGGAGAGAATGTGAAACGAACAGGGAGATCACCCGTGCCCTCTCGTCCTCCCGTGGCCCACACAGGCTCTTGCCAGGAAGGGCCTGCACTGGGGCCATGCAGCCCCGGTCGTGAGAGAGACGTAAAAGGGCAGAGATCCTGGGCCTGCCCTGGTTCCCGTCACACGGACCAAGGCCAGGTCAGCTTCCTCCAACAGTGTGTTTCCTCCTTCCAGAGAGATCGCTCGGAGGAGGAAAGACCATGCTTAAGGTTGATTAGTAGACCAGAAATTCCACTGTGGGATTAACAAAACAAAACTGAACAAAAAATTGGGCTCACACTTCAAGGTACCAGCAACTTTAATTTGATTGTGTAATGAGGCGAGATGATAACTAAGATGTGCATGACTGTGCCCTTTCTTTTGCTTAAATATCAAACGTTGCCATGCGTTTTTGGAATAAGTGGCCACCTTTGAATGAGTTTTGTTTTTAAAATGCTCCAATATGGTACCTAGGGAAGAGAGTCAGTTCATTTAGGTCACTTCATTGAGTTGTGCCCCTCAGACTCAGTTTCCCCGTCTGTAGAATGTGTAAATAATAATAATCACATCTACCTGATAATGCTGTTGTAGAGAGTGAACGATTTGATGTAAGAAATGTTTCATGAGAGTAAGATATTGTCATGGTTGACATTGCTATTTCTAGAAGAGGGAGGGAGTCTTGCTTTTTAGAACTCAGTAGCGGACACTTAATAGACTTGTTGAGCTGAATTGTTGAGCTGAGTTGAAATGTCTCTGCTCCACTGAAGGAGATTCTAGAACAAACATCTCCCTTCTGTTATGTGGATTCATTTCTCGACTTTTTCAGAAGCCACTTACGAGAGGATGGTGTAGATAGCCAGGGTGTTGTGTGCAAAATGGCAGCTTCTGACGCTCAGTTCTATACCTTCTTACCACATCTCCCTGCGGGGCCTCAGGTCTGTCACTTAACTTTTCTGTATTCTCTCCTCTTTCTGTCTCTGGGTGTTGCTCTTTGAAATAACCACTGGGAAACGCAAACTGTCTCAGGTCACGCCAGGGCTCAGTGCTAAACTATAAACATTAGGGTGCTCCTCTCAGAACTGCCTAGACCCTCAGCATCATTTTATATCATAGTGAATTACCCTAACACCTGTCTACCTTACTAAAATGCATTCCTGGCAGAAGCAACTGAGCCTTTTTTTTTTTTTTTTGGAATATAGTCGCTTTACAATGTTGCGTTAGTTTCTGCTGTACAACGAAGTGAATCAGCTATATGTATACATATATCCCCCCCTCTTGGACCTCCCTCCCACCTCTCCCCCCTATCCCACCCATCTAGGTCATCACAGAGCACCGAGCTGAGCTCCCTCTAGCAGGTTCCTTGCTAGCTATCTATTTTACACATGGCAGTGTATATATGTCAATCCCAATCTCCCAATTTGTCCCACCCTCCCTTCACCACCTGTGTCCACACGTCCATTCTCTACATCTGCGTCTGTTCCTGCCCTGCAAATACGTTCACCTGTACCATTTTTCTAGATTCCAGATATATGCATTAATAGACGATATTTGTTTTTCTCTTTCTTACTTCACTCTGTATGACAGTCTCCAGGTCCATCCACGTCTCTACAAATGACCCAATTTCGTTCCTTTATATGGCCGAGTAGTATTCCATTGTATATATGTGCCACATCTTCTTTATCCATTCAAATGTCGATGGACATTTAGGTTGGTTCCATGTCCTGGCTATTGTAAATAGTGCTGCAATGAACATTGGGGTACATGTGTCTTTTTGAATTATGGTTTTCTCAGGATATATGCCCAGTAGTGGGGTTGCTGGGTCATATGGTAGTTCTGTTTTTAGTTTTTTAAGGAACCTCCATACTGTTCTCCATAGTGGCTGTATCAATTTACATTCCCACAACAGTGCAAGAGGGTTCCCTTTTCTCCACACTCTCTCCAGCATTTATTGTTTGTAGATGTTTTGATGATGGCCATTTTGACTGGTGTGAGGTGATACCGCATCGTAGTTTTGATTTGCATTTCTCTAATAATTAGTGATTTTGAGCATCTCTTCATGTGCCTCTTGGCCATTTGTATGTCTTCTTTGGTGAAATATATGTTTAGATCTTCCGCCCAGTTTTTGATTGGGTTGTTTGTTTTTTCGACATTGAGCTGCATGAGCTGTTTGTGTATTTTGGAGATTAGTCCTTTGTCAGTTGCTTCATTTGCAAATATTTTCTCTCATTCTTAGGGTTGTCTTTTCATCTTGTTTATGGTTTCCTTTGCTGTGCAAAAGCTTTTAAGTTTAATTAGGTCCCATTTGTTTATTTTTGTTTTTATTTTCATTACTCTATATGCTTATTGTAGAAAAATTCTAAAATAAATGTAAAATGTATGCAGAAGAAGACATTACTCATAATCCTACTACTTAGAGATATGGAATGTTAACCTCTAGGCGTGTAGACATCTATGTATTTATTTGCATATATGCATAATGTGTGTATACATGTATATAGAGAAATATAGATATATGCATATGTGTATATATATTTATATGTGTATATTTAGGTTTATATAATTTTGTTTGTTCATTTTACTTTTATACACAAATGGAATCACAATGCACATACTATTTTGTGAACTACTCTATGCCTTTTCTAAAATCTGATAATATATTGCAAACAACCTTGCACAGTAATGAACATATTTCTTATACATTATTATTGGCAGAAGTGTCCCACGCCCAACACCCCCTCGAGAAACAGAGCTGGGAGCAGGGCTCACTGTTCCAAAAATATAGGGAACTGGTAGAAAAAGTGGTTTTCCACATTTTCCCCTTCCTCCAAAGAAGCAGATGACTGCAATAAGGATGTGCTGAACTTCTAAGGAGAGAGATTTTCTCTGTTACATGGGAGTCACTCAGGAATGACGTGGACCCGAAGCTTTTCTTAACGGCAAACTTTTCCAGGTTTGCATTCCCAAGCGGGGCAGTGATGCTGCAGGGCTCCTGGGCTTGCACTGGAACGCAGCACAGCATCCTGCCTTCCTGCCTCTCTGGAGAGTCCTACTGGTTTCCCAGGACCCTCAGGACTTCTCTTCGGGAGAGACAGAAGGAGATGCATTCCGAGGGCTTCTTTGTGCTTCTGTTGCCTGAATCTTCCTGGCTTCTGATCTTGTTTGTTTGTTTGGGGGTTTTGTTTTTGCACTGCAGATATTTTGTATCTAGATACATCCTCGTGCTGTTTTCAACCAGCTCTTTACCATTCTGCTGTTACCATGTCTCTCTTGGCTAGGGTAGCTGCTGCCGCTTCAGCCTTCTGATAGCTCTTGTTTACCTCTAGGGGGGTATTCTTTCTTTTAACACAGGATTATGTAGCACACTCAGCTCAGTGCAAACTGTTACGTTCTTTTCCTGGGGCTAGTCAGCGGCAGAATGCAGAGATGCTCTGGAGTCTCTTGGCAGACTGCACTCTGTCCCCGAGAAGGCCCCTGCAGCCATCCGGTTGGTACCTTCTCCAGGAGGTGACTGAGTGTCTGTTTCCACTCTTGTAGAAGCCTGCTTTATGAGAAAGAAGAGCCAGGAAGGATGAGGTTGAGGAGGGCAAGTGTCCCATAAGAGTCAGGGAGAAAGAGCTGCCAGTTTCTGAAGAGCCAAATACCGATTTCAGAGCCACGGTGTGGACCCTGTCTGCCGCTAATGCTCCAGGCAGGTGCAAACAGTTCCTGGAGGTCTGGGAGCAAAGGGCCCTGCTTCTCAGGGAGGAAGAACAGAGGAGGTTTACCTTCCTGGAGCAGCAGTTCTTAACTGTTTTTGGATCACGGATCTCTCAAGAAATAAGTAATAAGACCCCAGTAGGGACTGATAGGGGAACAGCAGGGATCCTCACTGCCATGTACACATACAATACAGACACATCACAGACAATTTCAGGAAGTTCACAGACCCGCTAACACCCAGCCAGAGCCCTGCTGGGAGTCAAGCCCAGGAAAAGTGTCTGGTTAGAGCTTTTAGTGGAGGAAGCCCAAAGCCCTGGAGAGCGACTCTCCACCCCCAAACTGAGCAGAAGGCAGAGACCATTTTCTGGAAAATTTAGGTAGAACCCCTCCCTCCCTTTTCCCAGTATTTCTCTTTTTTTTTTTTTAATTTTATTTATTTATTTATTTTGTTGTGCTGGGTCTTAGTTGCAGCAGGCGGGCTCCTTAGTTGTGGCATGTGAACTCTTCATTGCGGCATGCATGTGAGATCTAGTTCCCTGACCAGGGATCGAACCCAGGGCCCCTGCATTGGGAGTGTGGAGTCTTAACCACTGTGCCACCAGGGAAGTCCCCCAAGTATTTCTTTACAAAGGGAAGACAAACCAAAAACGTGTGGTTTGCTAGCTATGTAGTACCTTCTCCGCCAGCCCTAGACTCTTGGCGTGGAGACCCATGGCTGTGGCTTTGTGCACAGCTCTTGCTAGAGACGATTCAGCAAAGCTGGGAGGATGTGCTCTGATCAACCAGGATTTGTGAACCAGAAACTAAATCCTGCAGCACTGACTCTGAGTTTGGCTTATGATAACAGGGGCCCCCCATGACCTCGAAGCTGGTGCATTGGGACTGATTTATTGTGCAGACTGTGGGGGATCCACGGAGTTCCTCAGCTAGTGGAGAAAGGAAGGCTTCCTTCTCCGTTCTTCATCGGTTTGGATATGTTTCTCTCTCCCTGGCAGGACAACCTCATGGACCCAGACCACGTTTCTCGGCAGGGTGGCTGGTGGTGGCCTTGGCTCCGAGCTGTCCGTCAGCACCAGTGCCTGGCCAGAGGCCTGGGGCCAGGCCAGTGAGGGTGGCAGTGTGAGAGGGGTGCCACTGGCCAAGCCCTTGTTTTTGGAGTCCTGTGAGACCCAGAGATGGCCTTGGACAAAACTGGAGAGGCTGAGGAGTTTGTTCTTTACTCCTCCCGCTTCTCTCAAGGCCACTTCTTTCTGCCTCCCCCTTCAAGGTGTATTCCTCCCATCATGGCCCAGCGGTGCCAAGTCTGCTTTTGGGGGAAGAGCCTATGTTCCGTGCAGCTTCCTTATCTCTTAATCAGAGCACGCCCGTTAATAAAGTCCTCCCTTCAGAGGTAGAAAGGTACTTTCTCATTTGAGCTTCAGAATGGCCCTGTGAAGTGAGCAGACTTACCTCTGCCCCAGCCTCACTCCCTGATTTACAGAGAAGGGACCCAAGATTCTGAGAAGGTGGGGAGTTGGTGTTGATTAAACAAAAGTGTGACTTCTGTGGAACCCTGGGTTTGGGGTCCAAAGGACCTGGATTCAAATTGAGGCCCTGCTACTGGCTTGCACACTTGCCTCTTTTAGTTTTGGGGACCATTCTGAGCCTAAGTTTCCTTAGAAAATGTATTAAGTGGGAATAACATACTGCCTGGGGTTGCTAGGAAAATTGAATGAAAACGCATGGCAGGTGTTCAGTCGTGGTGGAAATACTGGCTACAACCTATGGAAAGCCAGTGCATCGTGTTTTGTTTTTCACCAGCTCACATACCACTCACGTGGTGGCATCTCTTTAGAGCCAATTTCCATTAATGATGGCCCAATGTGAGGCTGACATAACACAGCCAGGACATTTCCCAGTGTCCTCACACTGAAATGACCCAGCTCATTAATTTTGTTCCTATGCTGTTTTAAATAGCTTGAATCCAAAGGGCACTTTCCGTTCTCATTCCCTTGGCAAATCGCTTGGTGCACTTGCCAGAATCTCCTTGGTTACTCTCACATATGGATGTGGAACATGTTAATACCGGGGCAGACAGAGCCAAGCTGAGGATTTCACATTTGCAACATACACATTATTTCTTTTAACTCGGAACTCTCCATTGAGGCCTCTTACAACCTCCTGTTCAATGGGTTTGCAGCTGTCAGTTCTCCCTCTGACACCCACTGTCACTCCTCTGGTCCCACTCTTTGTGGCTCCTTATCACTTACAGAGCCAATCCCAGATCTCGGCTGCTGGACGGTACAGACACGCTCAAGTGTCTCAACATGACCCAGGGTGCCCAGTAGAGGACGCTCTTTCCTCCTGCCAACTATGCCCTTCCTCACCAACAGCCCTCCTCCCCAGATAGAATTCCCTGGACCAAGACATCTCTCATCTGGCAGCTGGAAGCAACCTCCCTCCCTCAGAAGCCCCTAGCATTTGTCTTTGTCTTTCATATACCACTTATCACTTTCTCCTTTGAAGAATATTCATTCAATCTCATCTACCTGGCTTAGCACCTCTTATAGAAGTCTCCTTGGAGGCAAATTCCCTTCCTGATTCATCTTTGTAGCCCCATGATACCAAGCACAATATCTTTCACAGATTTTCAAATGAATTAGTGAATTGAATGAATAGATTAAAATATCTTAAGTATGGAAGAAAATGGCAGAAGTAGTTTGAATTATTGAAAAGTTAGAATGTAGTTGAAGCCATGTAGTCATATTACTTTCAAGTATATATCTCCAGCTAGGCTAATCTAGTCTTGCATCATCGATATCTTTAGGGAACCTATTTTAATGCATAATTGAATTATGATTAATATTATATCAATTATTTATATGTACTTGGTGCTTCTGAAATACTGTTCAGGTCTTTGGAGACTTTTTTTTTTTCCTCCTAAGTATTTTACTATTTCTACCTTGAAATCTAGTTTACACTATTAATTTCTTGTTCATAGATGTGCATAGATACATTTCAGCCCAACTCCTGTCTGAATGACCAGAGCACATTCTAGAAAACATCAGTCCTGGGAGATGTTCCATGAAAACAACATATTTTGTCATCCAGTACTTTTAGGATATATCATATCCTGTTCCTTTCTCCATAAGATTCTCAGCTACTAGTTCTCCAGAGGGATGCTGTATTATTGAGTAGGCTTCTGCTTTAATTCAGTCACCATTTACTGGAGCCTCCACTGGGTGTCAGGCACCCATGTGAGGTGCTAGGAATGCCCAGGAGACTGACACTCTCCCTGCCCTCTGGAGACACCTGAAAACAAGTTATTACAAGCCAGGGTGTTGAGGACGATGGTGATATGGAAGCCACTCAAAGGAGTGGCTCAAATCCCCCCTGACCACTCAGAGGGACAGGGTCACTTCTGAAGTCCACTCCTGCCTCTATGCTTCCTCCCCACAGCAGGGGACAGACAGAGGTCTCCCCTGCAGCTCGGCCTCACTCTTCACCACCCTCCATATGCCCAACTCCTACCACAGGCAAATTTCAGAGGCTCCCGTATCCTCCCTCTCAAGCCTTTCCATCAGGCAATTTTAAGTTAAACTATATGGAATTGCCAACGGTCAACCATTTTTTACCTAAAAATGGCAGTTTCATGTGGTTCAACTCAACACGTCTCTGTTGGCCTCTGGGACCCTCCGTTTGGGGTGGGGACCAAGGAGGAATTTGCGTAAGAGCAGGCAAAAAGTCTGTCCCATTCGGGCTGCTATCACTCCACCTCCCAGATCATCTTCCTCTCCTCCTGCTGTTGACCCCTGAGGGTCAGTATCTCCCACCTTCAGCCTCCATCCGTTGTTACTTCTTCATACTCAGAGCTCATCACTCACAGTTCCAACTTGCCACTTCCTAGAGGGACCCCAGGACAAACCCCACCCTGTCCGCTGAGATACAGCCCTGTGTATCCCACTCCTGGAGTTATAGGGCATAGGTCTTGCAGAGGGGAAAAGAATGTGATGGCTGTGTCCATCTGTGATGGCCTCCTCACCCTGGAGCGAGAGCGGGCTCAGGAGTGTGGATGGACTTGCACACCCTTTCCCGCTGCTAAAGACACAGCCGAGGCCCCTGCCCTCCTTGCTTCTGAAGGGCACCACCTGTGTCCTTCGTATAGCTCCCTCCAAGCGATGACTGTCAGGCTGAGGGCAAATCTCTTTGCAAAGACAGGAAACTGAGACACCAGTAAAACACCCATCCAGCAGAGCAGACAGGAATCCTACTCAAAGCCAGAGCTCAAAAAATATTAGCCTGGATTGAAAAAAACAAAAACAAAAAAAACAGAGAATGAATTACAAACCAGGTCTCTTGTTGGTAATGGCATAATTAGCATGTTATTGGGTGTCTCTTGCATGCAATATGGTGTTTGGGGTCCCAGGGGACAGATGGAGACTGTGAGGCCTCTCCCAGCAGAGAGGATGGGTTCCAGAATCAAGGGGAAAAATCACGCTGGACACATCAGGATACATTTTTGGCTTTGCTGACCTAAGGAGTCAAATATTCTCATATATGCCATGGTCACATTTTATGCAATGGATGCTTTTATGAAGATCTTGCGTAATTCAAGACAACTTTTCCCATAGCAGCAAATGTAAAGTCAGGGGGACGTGTTCCAGGAGAGCAGAAATTACTATGTTGTCCTTTTGCTTTAAAGCTGCTCTTTCCCCCAGCATTATCTTTAATATCTGGCGGAGCCTTTTCCCACATTAACAGCATGTCAGAGCTTATGGACGGGTTTCATCCTGGCATTTTACCACATCTAACTTCTCTTGCCAAGATTTCGACTTGGGGGCCCCTTTTATCAGCCTTAGCACTAGCATCCCCATTCAGTGGTCTTTTAGGTGACTCTGCTGTAACAGATTTTTAAAAGACAATAAATTATATCAATAACGATTAATATTAGCAAAATAGTCACCAAGATACTAACAAACTCTGATATCTATAAACAGTAAGAAGGTTCACAGATTACAGATCTTGAAAGAGGGTGGCAGGCATTTCTATGGCCACACATGTGGGAAAAATACAAACTGTTTCCAAGGACCCCTCCTGGTGTTGAAATGATGCAGTCCTTGATGGATTTTGTTTTTGGAGGATTCATATTAATTCCAATTTTGTCTATAACATGAGACTGTAGAGTCCATACTACTTTATATCTCCTGGTTTGGATTTGCCGTGATTATGCTGTGCTAACGAACTGGGATCCCTCTCCCTTGTGCCTGATAACTTAGGCTGAAAAGCGTGTAGGCAGAGGGGCAGGTCTGAGCAGCTGTGAGGGGAGGTAGAGGGGAGGTGGGGTACAGGGGAGGCTGGACCTGGGCGACAGCTGGCGGCGATGAATGGGAAGTGAGTTTTCCACCCTAAGTGTGTTGCCCTGCCCATGGGTCACCTCTGCCCGCAAGGAAATGACAGCGCATTAACTGCCTCTTCTACCCCCACTGGAAAACACCCTGGGGGATACTCTGCGTGGGTTACCTGACTAGTTCTTGGGCGGTGGTTCTTAAACAGGGGACCCCGATCAGCAACATCATCACCACCTGGGGGTCTTGTCACAACGCAGATTCTGATCCAGTACCGCTGCAGGGGCCTGGCCTCCTACATTCCTAACAAGCTCCCAGGGGATGCAGGTGCTGCTGGTCCAGGGACCACCTCTTTTATTATTATTTTTTTTTTGGTACGCGGGCCTCTCACTGCTGTGGCCTCTCCCGTTGCGGAGCACAGGCTCCGGACACGCAGGCTCAGCGGCCATGGCTCACGGGCCCAGCCGCTCCGCGGCATGTGGGATCTTCCCGGACCGGGGCACGAACCCGTGTGCCCTGCATCGGCAGGCGGACTCTCAACCACTGCGCCACCAGGGAAGCCCAGGGACCACCTTTGGAGTCGCAAGGCTGTTGGGTTCCTTTAGGGCCCATCAGTTCCCTTCCCTCATACCTCTTCACCATTTGCAAGTGCCTAAAATCCACCTTGATTATACAACTAGAGAAAAGGTTCAACACAGCCGAAGTGACAGTATCAGTGACGAATTCTTCCACAGGACGAAATGACTAATGTGCCTTTTGATGGTGGAGAGAGGATGAGGGCCCTGACTTTGACCCGGGAGAAAGGACAGAAACAGGAGTCTGGGGAAGCCAGGATCACTCTGAAGACTTGACTGTTGTGCACAGGGCAAGCCAAGGGAGTCCTGGCAGCCGCCGTCTCTCGGTGTGGCTCTGGCTCCACGCTGCTTTGGCTATTTGCTACGTCTGACTTCACAGAAAGGGGCTTTGTTTAGGGGGTGAGCTAACTGAGGCATCAAGGTATACGATATAGACCTTGCCGTCCAGGAGTGTCATGTGATTTTTAACTGTTTCCAGAACAAGACTTAAGCAACCCAGCTCTGCACAAAAGCCACCATGATTAGTTTTCAGTTTCTAAGCACCTTCTCCTTCTCGACCGAGAAGTGGACAGTCCTGAAAGAGCCTATGTGTTCTTCTCCAAAAGCCACAGGCCCCTTACATGTCAGAATATATTCAGCTTTGGGGGGAAATGACATGACGACTAATTTTCACATAAAATTCATCTTCACAAAGAACAGCAGGCAATACACAATAACTGTGCAGGGGATGCCTGAGATTTATTTTTCTTCTTAAAACATGCCTTTTACTGTGGTTTTAACGATGTGCATACAATAAAAACATTCATTTTAGAAGGCCGAATAGTCTCTGAACTGTTCCTATTGTGCATTGTATCGGTAAGGATAGAATAAGCTCATTATTCACATACAGTCAGGAGAGCGGGAAGTGATTAAACCTTTTGATGAGAAGATAAATGATAGGAAATCCATCTGAAAGCCTGTATACTGCCCCGAGTCAGAGTTTCCACTTTGAGCCAGCACAAAGCCTGCCTTCTGTGCGAGGCGTCTGGGCATCCTCCCCCTTCCTGCTGTTGTCCCACTTTGGCTGTGACCCTCTTAGAGACTCACACCTGGGGCAGTAGAGTTTCCTGAAAGTAGGAGCGGGAGGCATGGTGGGGCCCTTGCTTCTGCGCTCCTATCATACTCATTACCCTGCTCCTATCATACTCATTACCCTTGAAACCATTTGTTGTTCGGTGTGTCCTTCCGTGATGTTTGATGCTTCCAGATGTTGGAGACTGGGTCTCACGTGCACAGCCTGGCACACATGGGCACTTGGGAATATTTGTTAGATGGATGGATGTATAGATGGACAGATGGAAGTTTATCAAGCTTTAAAGTGGCCTTCATTGAGCGCTTGGCCGTAGGCCAGACTTTTGTACGAATTGGCAATTGACAGACCATGCGCGCGTCACTTGCCCCTCCAAGGGGCAGGCTTCTCCTTGGGGGAATCAAGGGAAGCCCATCTTTTCAGGAATTTTGTGTGCACACTGTGATTTCTTTAAAATGCACTGAAAATTATATCCACTGATCCCCACACTCTGAAACAACACAAACCACCTTCAGTTTATCTGCTTCAGGTACCGTAACTCACATTCAGGGCCTTTAAGGCACTCAGGGTGTAGGACCCTCCAGCTCCCAGCTACCGCCCATTTCAACTCAGGTTGTGGCAGAGCAGGGTCTGGACTTCCGGTCCCAAGTTTAATATCCAGGAAGCAGGGAGTCACTGAGAGATTATGGAAACACCACTCCATTGCCCACCTTCCTCCCATTTCCGTGCGTCTGTGCTTCAGGTACAGCAGAGCATGATTAGAATTAGTGACTAGCCGACTACCAGCAAGAGTCCACTCATTTCATTGAAGCTTCTGAATTTCTGTGTAGCAAGGATAAGGATTTTTTTTTTTTTTTGCGGTACAAGGGCCTCTCACTGTTGTGGCCTCTCCCATTGCGGAGCACAGGCTCCGGATACGCAGGCTCAGCAGCCATGGCTCACGGGCCCAGCCACTCTGCAGCATGTGGGATCTTCCCGGACCAGGGCACAAACCCATGTCCCCTGCATCGGCAGGCGGACTCTCAACCACTGCGCCACCATGGAAGCCCCAGGATAAGGATTTTTAAAAGTCTAGGTGACATTACTCTGAAAAAAAGAAAAGCTTCCTTTTCTTATGTACAGGTAAATACAAACAAAAGAAAACCCCCCAGACTTCACATTAGACATCCTCTTTATGCCTTTGATCTTGTCTGACAAATTAACAACTTTGTCACTTCCACAAGCCATATTCAGCTCTTCACTTTTGGAATTAATTGTGATAGGCTGACAGAACTCCAGAGAGCATTGAAGAATACACTTGGCTCTGTTACCAGCTTACTGTAAATTTTGTCTCACTCATGTGAAAGCCACAGCACTTGGTCATCCTGAATCAGGAGTTTATCAAATTAGAGCTTTCTCTAGTGTCAGAGTAAATCAGAGCACAAATTATTTTCTTGAACATACTAATAAAATGAGGCCAATGGTCTCATTTGCTGTCTTGTATATGAAATGATATTGTTTACATGGGTTGATTTTTAACAGGTCTTTTACTCAGGAGTGCAGGATAAATTGACCCCAGATTTACGTGTTAAGACTGGTTAATAAAATATAAAAAGAGGGACGCATCAATGAAATTTCTTTGGGCCCACAAAAATCTCTGGGTTAGGAATCAAAACATGTACGTTCTAATGCCTGCTTTGCCATTTACTTACTGGCTCTCTGTCCAGAGTGGACATCTGTTGTTTTTGCCTGCCCATCACCCATGTCCTTGTCTTCAAGTAACAGCAGCTCTTTCTCACTCGCTCATCATGTTTTCCCTGGGACTGATCCCATATCCCAGCCCCAAGGAATGTGCGAGGCCAGAACATTCAGACTCATGGTGATTAGTTCAGCATTGGGCGTGCAATTTAAACCAGGTCAATGAAATTCAAGCTGTGACTTTTACTAGAACTACTCATTTTTGCTGGGATTGCCCAGTTGACAGACTACAATGGTAGAGCTTCTGGTGGACAGTTTTGCTCACAGGAAAGCAAACGCATTGCCAAGAAATGGAGAAACATACATTTGGGATAACGTTAATTGAGCACCTGGATACAGCCGTACCTGCACAAATAACGCCTGGAGTTTTCAGATACAAGAGCTAATAAACGTTCCATGTATTTGCCTTTTTCTCCTCCCTCCCTCCCTTCCATTCTCCCTTCCTTCTTTCCTTCCTTCCGGCTTGGTTTTTGTCATTTGCAACCAAAAGAACAGTGACTTCAGCAAACGCCTTAACCTCTCTGGACTTTAGTATACAATTGATACAATTAAATGGAACGAGATTCCTTTTATCTAAGAGTATTTGTGACACAAATATACACTGTAGAGACAGTGAAGCACTTTTGGAAATGTGTTTATTCTGGGACACCAACTAAACATTCAGGGACTGGAAAGAGGCAGTGCATCTCCAAACCTTTCTAAGCTCTGACTGCAGGGAGCAGTGGCTTCATTGTGTTACTGGCCATCTCATCTGTCCTGCTGGGCTGGTGAGTGGACTGACTGCTCTCACCAAGTCAGACCTGTCCAGAGGGTGATAACTTAACCCTTGCTAGTGCACGACAATCCCTGAAGCATACGTAACTGGCACATTGACTGACCCAAACTCTGTGGGGTCTAGGTAGAGAACAATTTTACTCTTTCTCATTGTTGATTCTTGAGATCCATTCTGTGGACCCGTTTTTACCCACTCATAATAAAAATTCTTGGGAATTCCCTGGCGGCCCAGTGGCTAGGAATCTGCACTTTCACTGCCATGGCCCTGAGTTCAATCCCTGGTTGGGGAGCTAAGATCCTGCAAGCCATGCAGTGCGGTCAAAAAAAAAAAAAATTCTTCCAGTCGCTTTAACTTTTAAGAATAATTTCAGTTCCATAGTTAAAATACCCGGTCTGTTGTAATAATTAAAACCTCAAACTTAATTCAAAAAGGAAAACTCTGGGCTTCCCTGGTGGCGCAGTGGTTGAGAGTCCGCCTGCCGATGCAGGGGATGCAGGTTCGTGCCCCAGTCCGGGAAGATCCCACATGCCGCGGGACGGCTGGGCCCGTGAGCCATGGCCGCTGAGCCTGCGCGTCCGGAGCCTGTGCCCTGCAACGGGAGAGGCCACAACAGTGAGAGGCCCTTGTACCGCAAAAAAAAAAAAAAAAGGAAAACTCTGTCCTCCCAGCTTAGGTTTGAGCAGTGGGAGAGAGGGATAATGGTTGGTTGGATTCTTTGCGGGTCCCCCCATCTCCTCCTCCTCTTTACTTCCCCAGGCTGCTTCGGCTTCCTCCAGGGCTTGGAGAGGGTGAGGGAGGAGAGGTGAGCGTAGCAAACTCATATTTGGCCGGCATCGCCGTAACCCATGTTGTTGCCTCCTGGTTTGACAGGTTCCCAGCAGGGCCCATTCTGTTGGGTTTCGTGGGGGCCATTCTTGGGAGCCTTCAACTGCAAAGGGCATCACCTTTTGTCCTTCAGCCCCTGCGATCCACTGGCTCTGTTGGGTCCCATTTCCCTCCAGGTGGCCCATATGGACCAGGTCTAAGATTTTGCTAAGCCAGGTCCCTTCCTGGGGTCCCACATCTAATCCTGGGGAGATGGCCATTGTAGATGTGCAATCAGCCCTCAGTACACTTCTCTGCTCTGCCACCAGGCCGCTTCAGCAAGCCTCTGCCTGTGGACTTCTTGAGCAGTGAGTCAGACCCAGCCTCTGCCCCCTACATACTCCAGGAGACACAGGTCAGACTCTCCAAGTGGTTCTTTTGAAGCCCATGTCAGCTGAATAGAAAAGAGGGAAGCCTCATCCCTCCTCACGACCCCAGTGTAGGATGGAGCATCTGCAGACCGAGAGCACGCTCTCACCTCTCTCCAAAGAAGGTCTGGCAGCTTCCTTCACTTCAGCCCTTCTGTGTCCTCCAGGCAGACGACGGCTAGTGGACAAATCTTCGCAATGGTCGAGCACCCCACTTTAGATTGGGGCTTCCTTGGCTCTTAGTGTTCAGTGGTACCTCTCTGCCTCTGGGGCCTTAATCAAAACTGAGACATAAAGAGTCCCATATTAACATCCTGTCCATGCCTTGGGGTCTGTATCAGAATTTTCTGGTTCCAGTTCTAAGTGTAAGTGGAATCTTCTTGGTAGAGGGGTCTCCCATCCCATCCTTGGGCTCTTCCCCCAAATCATCTCTCTGTCCAGGAGCCAATAGGATCTGGGCCACAGTGGTCCCAGGAGTGAAAGGAACTTACCTTTGCACAGGAGTATTCATTCAGATGCCTTGACGCTTTGGTCATTTGGAGGGATTTCAATCCTACCTGATGGGACTTCCAACCACTCTTACCAGTAATTTGCATCGTTATTTAGATTCTAACATAAATTATTGGTCTGAACATCTTTGTGAGTTAGACTCCTAAAAGGAGACCAGAGAGGTTAAGTAGCTCACCCAAGAACACGCAGCGGAGCCGTGGCAAAATCTCGGAGTGTGACCCCCAGCCCGTTACTCTGGCCTCTAGACCTTGCAAGCTCCTTCCTAAGCTCATTATCATCTGTTAAAATCCCTTCTCCCGTTTTGCACACAGTCACCGAGATGTCTGCAGATTCATTTGAAACAGAATGCAAACATTTCCAGAATTCATTTCCATTTCCATTTCCAGCTCTGAGGAGGTGTTAACTTCAGAGTACTTCACTGATCATTTTTCCTCTAGCAGCAATAATTGTTTTGAAGAACTTGACACACATTTCACCAGGGCTCAGTGCTACCAGGCAGGCAGGGAGCAGTGAGGAACTGAATTCCAAGAGCTACATTTGCATTCTGCAGCGTCCCGGAGAGTGAGCTGAACACCCCACTCCCATTAACAGTAATGAGAGGTGTGCATTAAGCTCTTCCTCATTGCCAGAAATATATTTCATCCTTTGGGGATCTGTTTCTGATCCTTGGCCCTTCTGTGCAACCAGCCACCGCAGCATTTGCTCGGTAATTTATAAAAAGATGTGTGTTGCACCTGGGTGCCTCAGAAAATGTTAAATAATTTAAAAGCATTCAACACCAGCCTTAAATTAAAGCTCCCCAAATCCCTTGCCAGATGAGTATAATTAAACTCAGACCCACACAGGTGAGTCTTTTAATACATTTTAGGGATCAGGAGGCCTGGGCTGGGTCTGAGGCAGGAGCAATTCCGGAGACTGCAGGCAGCATGGCATGCTGAGGGCAGATCCCAGTCTATAACAAAGCTTGGGAGCGCGCCATTATTCCAAGGCACTCTGCCTGCTTAACAGACGTCATCTTATCCATCGGACTCCACCCATCAGGGGGAATGGCTTTTGCTTCCCATTCAACACCCTGGCCAGCAAGGTCCAGGATGGCCTGACCCCAGGCTTCTCAGCAGAGCAGGAGGGTGAAGGACTCAGAGTTTCTCCCAGGGCTGGGGTCACTTGCTCAATGGCAGTGGGTAGGTTCACGTGCAAAGTGCCTTGAGGTTGGGACCTGAATGACCTGCTACAAAAATAACCACAACACTTCCCAGTTTACCTTAGATTTTATTTTCTGAAACAGTTATTTTTAAACCCAAGTCCCTGGAACCTTGGGTACCGTGAAAAGCACCACTTTGGGAATTAAAGGGACTCCAGCTTGAGTCTTGGCTCTTACTACCCACTAGTGGGTGACCTCCAATAAGTTACATCACCTCTCAGCTGATTTTATAAAAATTTTATAATGAATCACTCATTAGTGTATAGGCTAGGCTACTGTGAAGCAATCATATCGATTACACTAGGCTACCATAAGCCAAACATATTGCTGCTTCTTTGTTATCAATGCATGAACTGTTATATCTGTAAATATGTTATATTTGTAAAGGGCAGGGGGATAACAGTGTCCACTCTGCCATGGCTGTCTTAACAGACAGACTTGGACACTCTTTTATGCTTCCAGGGTTGCCCTACCTCCGTGGTGCAAGCTGGGTAAATTCACATGATGCTGAATCCCTGGCACTTTATCCCAGGCTGGCAAATCATCTCAATCTTTCCCTTATTTCCAAATCTAAAAGCAAGCGTGCTCCATAATCTCCTAGGTAAATACATCCTTATGCTCCATTCTGGATGGGATTCTAGAGAAACAGAGTCACTCAATTGAGACAATAAAGAAAAAGCTGAGCTTAGGACCTGAACAATCCAGATGATGGCTTTACCTGTGTACTTGGTGGGACTGGAGACCCTGACTGGGATTGTCCCTTAGAATTGCACAGTCCAATGTGTGTGTGTATGTCTCTATGTGTATATATAATATATATATACACATATATATTCTCATTAAACATTTTTATATTGCTTACATGTTGAAATAGTAATAGTTTAGATTTATTGGGTTAGATAACATATTTATTAAAATTAATTTGACTGGCTTTTTAATTTTTTTAATATGGCTACTAGCTAATTAAAAATTACATATGTGTTTTATATTATATCTATACTGCCCTGGAGGTATCTATTGTTTCCATTGCAAGAGGTAGATACACAGCAGGATCAGCTCAAACAAGGGGTTTTATTATCTGGATCCACGTGTAATTATTCAGAAACCTCAGAACCTCAAACCCCAGGGTGGATTTCGCTCAGATGACTGGATCTGGGAGGTATTCCTGGGTCCACAGTAGCTCAAAGGCCTCCAGCAACAGGGTTAGAAACGATCTTCGATCTATGTGGTTCACCAACGCCTGTTCCTGCGTTTTCTCTCTCCTTGCGTGACCCATGGGTAGCCTCTCTCCAGGTTTCCTGTTTATATTCCTGAGAGAGGGGGGATCCTACTGGCCCAGCTAATGTCATGCTTTTCCTTCAGCTCTCTTTGTCAATCCCAACAGCATCCAATTGTTGTTTGGATTCTGGACAAAGCACAGAAAGAAGCTCAAGTGAGGTGTACACAGAGTAGGAGGAAATCACGCCACTGGGGGGAGGGGGCCCTTGTTATGGGCTGAGTTTCGTTCTCCCCAAATTCATACATTGAAATCATAACCCCCAGGACCCCTGAATGGGACTGTATTTGGAGACAGGGTCTTTGAAGAGGTCATTAAGATAAAATGAGGTCATGAGGTGCGCCCTAATTCAAAATGACTAGTGGCCTTATAAAAAGATTAGGATGCAGACTTAGAGTGGGAAGACCATGTGAAGACACAGGGGAAGGTGGCCATTCACAAGTGAAAGCGAGAGCCCTCAGAAGAAACCAGCCTTGCTGACATCTTGATCTCAGACTTCTAACCTCCAGAATCGTGAGGAAATAAGTTTCTGTTGTTTAACACCTCATCTGCAGTACGTTTTCATTGCAGCCATAGCAGACTAACACAGCCCTCAAAGATGAATTTTCCCCAGGCTCAATTTTTCTGTCTGCTCAGCCTGCCTGGGCTGCAGACTTGGGACTAATGAAGGCAGCCAACGAGATTTCCCAACAGGAAGTCAGACCATCCAGGTGTTCACGTCTCCCTGAAACTGTAGGGGGAGGCACAGGCCATGGGGGGAGCCCTCCCCTCACCCCTGCTGCGGTGGCGTTTCAGCCAGCCGCTCCTTTCTGCTCCGTTAGCTCCTGGAGGACGAGGTCGGCTTTCCACACCTGCTGTTGACTGTCTTTCCCTCCTGAGTTGGCAGCAAGAATACAAGGACTTGCCCTGGCTTTTCAGCAGCTGTGAGGCAACCATTTTTGCTTTGAAAGTCACAAACCTGGGAGCCACCAGAATGACTACCCCTTGGGTGGAACAGGCCCCGAAAGACCAGGAACAGGTCCCGAAAGACCTGTGGCAGGACCAAGTGCCAAGAGAAAGCTTAGTTGTCATCTGAGGCCTTGAAACTTTTAAAGTGACTCAGCAAAGCTGTGTACACAAAACTTTATCAATTATGCATCATAAAGAAGTCATTTAAATGCACAAAGTACTAACTGAATATTACTTTAATTCATGGCAATATGGAGCCATTATGAACCCCACTCCATCCCCTTTCAGAATGCAGAGGCGCGCAGAATGGACTGCCCTTGAGATGCCTTGCCATTGGGGAAAAATGCTCAGACTGTATTAATGTGAGGCAGTGGAGAGATGCCTCTTTCGTTCATTTCTGTACCTGCCTTTGCCTGTCCTCCGGTGACTGCAGAAATGTGCATTCCACAATCCCCATTCCTCCTCTCTGCTGAGTTTTTGGGTCCAAGAAAGGGAAAGCTGTTTGGCTTCTGACAGTATGCAATGCCCCTCACCAGCAATGGCCTCTGAAGGGCACACTTGGACCTGGGACACGTGTGGATGTAGCCCAGCGCCGCCCTCCAGAGAGGTTCCACCTTCACCTCCAGAACCTATTGCTTTGCATTGTCTTGGAATGTTCCTTATAGAAATCACTTGCCAGGTGTCTTGTTATATTGAAAGAAAACGGTTTAATGAGGAATCAGAGTGATAGTAATTTAGTTTTTAACAAGGGAGGGTTGAGCTGCTTACAGATAAGATTCACTTACAGTGGTTATCTCCAAGGGGTGTTGTCACCAGGAACTTTTCAATTTTCTGCTCCATTTTTTGGTAGCAGCATTTCATTCATTTTCTAATAGTAATAAAAGAGACAAAGCATATAAATGTCTCCTTTCTCTGGTTGAATCAGATGCCCTGCTTCATGGCTGTGACAGACCATCGAACCAAACTGCATGGAGTCTGGGATGGCATCCACCCATCCCACCAACAGTGGGATGTGTGGCCCACCAACAGTCAAGCTCATTGCTTGGAGTGGGGTCGCCAAACGGGCCTGAGTGTGGGAGAGAGCGTCCGGAAGAGGGAAAATCCAAAACGTAGCCTGTGGCAAAGGAGAGGACCTGGGCAGAGCCGGCTGTGAACCACAGCCTTGGCGGCCTGTCTTCGCCCAGCGTTCTCTGCCCTTGCCTGTCCTGTCTCCTCCGTGAGGTCTGCTCCCCAAAGCCAGATGGTGTGAAAGGAGCTGGTGTCCCTGAGAGTGCAGCAAAGCTTTCCTGTCTTGAGGCCTGGAGGCGCAGGGGTGAGAGAGTAGAACTGCAACTTTCTGCCTGGAAAATCCACATCTAAGAGTCCCGCCAGCCCCCTCCTGGCAGCAAACTCTCCTTCCCCCTGCGGGCTTCGCATTGGAAGGAGCGAGGGCGTTCATTCTCCTAGGGAATGAACAGTCAGTATTTGTCAACTGTGAGCCAACTGCTCTACGTGAAATAATCCATCCGAACTGTCACAAGGACCCGGAGAGATTGGGATGGTAATCTACTTTTTAAAATGAGGAAACTGGGGCTAAAGATCTAAGAAATGAGTCAACTAGCATCACGTAGCCCATAAGAGAGACAGTCAAGATTTGACTCCAGGTTTTCTGACTCTGAAATCCAGGCTCGTGGCTTGACTTCTGGTGCATCCTGCAGGGTTAACAACTAGTTCTAAGACTCCGAGTCTAGTTTTCTTTTTTCCTAAAATTTACTTCTGTGGGCTGGGAGGCTGTTTTGCCTGGCTTTGTGATATGCGTAGATACAGAGATGCAGATATATGGTTTCTAGAGTATTGTCCTGCAAGACAACAGGAAGGTGACCACACGAGGCTAGAAAATTGCAGATAAAACAGGTTGTGTGGCTTTGCTATCCTTCCTCTCGTGAACACGGACCTCCCAGAGCATGGAGAGTGTCATGTCCCCTGCCCGGCGCCCTGCCCCTCCTCTCCCACTACTGCACCCAGCGCTGTTCTTCTCTTTAGCAGAAGCTAGAAAAGTGTTGAACCACAGTCAAAATAAAGTTGTGAGCAGATGAACCTTTCATTATGTCCCCAGCGTGAAGTCTGCCTGTGAAGTGTGTATTAGAAACACCTAACCCCTGGGGCACGTTTAATCATGTAACTCATTGTTCTTTCAGCATCGTTGAGAGGTCCTTGTAAGTCCAACTGCCTGGTCACTGTTTTTACATAGCCAAATGTGACATTTCTGGGCTCAGCGGGGGTGTGTGTGTGTGTATGTGTGTGCGTGTGTGTGTGTGTGAGTGTTGAAGGCAAGGAAAACAAAACGAAATACTTTGAAGAAACGTGGCCCAGAGAAGCAGACGCCTTTGAAGACGTTAGAGCAAGAACCAAGGGCAGAGTTTCCTAAATGGCCTTCCTTTCTCTGCCACCTTTATAATTTTTGTCAAATTTTGTCAGTAGATCACTGAGCTATTACTTATTTTATATTTTAATTTGACTCACTTGGTGAGTATTTTGGCCCCCTCTCCGGCAATCATACCCATGAAATTACTTACCAGTTATGTCTTTTTCTAAAGCACCCTTAAATTAGGATAAGTGAAATAAAAAGTGTTTGTGTGGCATTTATAGATCATCTGAGGGGCACACTTTGGTGATCAAGGTGCAAGGGGACCGAGAATGCTTTCTTCCTCTGCGCGGGGCTGTCTGTTCTTGGGGCTCTAAGAGCTGGAAGCTGTCGGCTTGGCTTCCAGCTTCCCTGGTGTTGGAAAGGACAGCGACAGCACAGACAGGCCCTGAGTGACATCTGGGCAGCGCCTACCCTCTGCCATGGGAGCTGCGTTTCCTGAGGACCCAGACTAGCTTGGCTGCCGCTTTGTGAACAGTAGCCATACTTACAGAACCCTAGATCAGGATACATGGTTCAGTCACAGGATAGAATAGTTTTAAATGAAACAGTGCCAGAAAATATGGAGAGCGAGGTTGCTGTAGTCACAGAGCTTCCGGAGAGGGTGGTGGGGTGACTCTTCACCCCCAGTCGACCCACCTGGAGACAGCTTGTGCCCTTTGCTGCCTCACTGGGTTTTATGGGCTAGCTTAAATGGAAAGGGCTAGCTCATTTTCTAAAACTTTAATTCCTTGTATCGTATTACTTGACACAGTCAGACTCCTTCACTAGCATGCATTGCTGTGGTCCAAACTAACTGGAGAGAGAGAGAGAGAGAGAGAGAGAGAGAGAGAATGAGAGCAGGTGAGTTGATGTGATGAGAGGAGTATGAGGCCCAGCACTGAGATGGAAAATAATGTGGAAGCCCAAGGGTACCCTGCCAGTGCCCTTTTCTGGCCCAGAGAAGGTTGCCGGAAGGGAAAATAAAAGCTCCCACTGGGATGGGTGTCTTTATAATATTTGAGCAGAGTGAACCGCTCACCATGTGCTTTTGCTGCCTCAGTCACCTCAGACAGTTTTCTTTGTGTGTGTTGATTGGTTAGGACTCTTGATTACAAGCGACAGGAGAGCCAGCTCCAATCGTCTTCAGCAAAACCAGAGCGTATTGATTCATGCAGGCTGCATTGCACAGGAGGAGGACTGGTTTCAGGCATGGCTGGGCATGAACCTCAGCAGTGTCCTCAGGACTCGATTTTCTCTTCATTTTCCAGCTCTCTTTACTGAGTTGGCTTCCGTCTTTTTTTTTTTTTTAATTGGAGTATAGTTGCTTTACGCTGCTGTGTTAGTTTCTACTGTTCAGCAAAGTGAATCAGCCATATGTATACATATATCCCCTCTTTTTTGGATTTCCTTCCCATTTAGGTCACCACAGAGCAATGAGTAGAGTTCTCTGTGCTATACAGTATGTTCTCATTAGTTATCTATTTTGTACATAGTAGTGTATATATGTCAGTCCCAATCTCCCAGTTCATTCCCCCGCTCCTTTCCCCCTTGGTATCTATACGTTTGTTCTCTACATCTGTGTCTCTATTTCTGCTTTGCAAATAGGTTCATCTGTACCATTTTTCTAGATTCCACATATAAGTGATATTATACAATATTTGTTTTTCTCTTTTGGACTTACTTCTCTGTATGACAGTCTCTAGGTCTACCCAAGTCTCTGCAAATGGCACCATTTCATTCCTTTTTATGGTTGAGTAATATTCCATTGTATATATGTACCACATCTTCTTTATCCATTCCTCTGTTGATGGAACTTTAGGTTGCTTCCATGTCCTGGCTATTGTAAATAGTGCTGCAATGAACATTGGGGTGCATGTGTCTTTTTGAATTATGGTTTTCTCTGGGTATATGCCCAGGAGTGGGATTGCTGGGTCATATGGTAGTTCTATTTTTAGTTTTTTTTTTTTAGTTTTTTTTTGCGGTACACGGGCCTCTCACTGTTGTGGCCTCTCCCGTTGCGGAGCACAGGCTCCGGACATGCAGGCTCAGCGGCCACGGCTCACGGGCCTAGCCGCGTGGGATCTTCCCAGACTGGGGCACGAACCTGTGTCCCCTGCATCGGCAGGCAGACTCTCAATCACTGCGCCACCAGAGAAGCCCTATTTTTAGTTTTTTATGGAACCTCCATACTGTTCTCCATAGTGGCTGTATCAATTTACATTACCACCGACAGTGCAAGAGGGTTCCCTTTTCTCCACACCCTCTCCAGCGTTTATCATTTTTAAATTTAATTTTTGATTTATATTGGAGTATAGTTGATTTACAATGTTGTTAGTTTCAGGTGTACAGCAAAGTGATTCAGTTATACATATACATATATCCATTCTTTTTCAGATTCTTTGCCCATATAGATTATTACAGAGTATTGAGTAGAGTTCCCTGTGCTATACAGTAGGTCCTTATTGATTATCTGTTTTACAATAATAATGTGTATATATTAATCCCAACCTCCTAATTTATCCCCCGGCTTTCCCCTTTGGTAACCATAAGTTTGTTTTCTATGTCCGTGAGTCTGTTTCCGTTTTGTAAATAAGTTCGTCTGCTTCCATCTTGACTTTACACGGTCCTAACATGGCGGCAGGAGCACCAGTGCCTACACTGTCTTTGGTTTCCAGGACATATTCAGCTGCAACTCACTCCTCTGCAGCTTTTCAGCAGATCCAGTGTTGCAGGAAGGTAAAAAGCCATTTTGTACTGAGTTCAGGTTTAGCTCTGAATTGCAAGGGAGAAAACCTGAAGGGCAATGGCCAGGCATTGAACTTAGTTCAGAAAGATCTCTTTGGTGGTACTTGCACCTTAACATACAAAGTAAGTTATGGATTTCCATCATCCAAGGGGGACTTGGACTATATGATTTCTGCTCAGTTTATGAAATCGACATTAAAAAAGCTGGGGAAAATATTTTTTAAAACACAGCAATACAGCAGCCCTTTGCAGTGATTGAGACTTTTGGAAACGCTCTCTGGGCCGGGCTCACCACAGCCAAGGATGTCCTTGCCCACGCAGGTGCCCAGTGAACCAGGCTGGCTCTTTGATTGGTTCCTCCCCTGAATTATTTCCCCTTTAGACTTTCTACTTGTGTTCCCTAATGTAACTGACACCATAACCCAAAGGTATGGGTCAAATAGGAAACCAGAGGCACTTGGTTTAGAATTTCCTGAACAAAGAATACAGAATAACTCACACTTACTGCTAGACACTGACATTTGTTTCCTTATAGAACCTTTATAATAACATCGATATTCTTCATGTATCTGTCTGGAGGAAGGGTCTCAGACAGCCTCACAGTGTCACCTTTAGCCCCGAGATGATGAACTGCAGCAACCTGTCCTGTGTTGCTCTTTCTTCATGCCCACTTCTCCTCCAGCCTTCCTTCCCTGGTAGCTGCCTGCGGCAGCCATCTCCTCTCCCCTGAACGTGGGCCAAAGCTGACTTGGCTGGGAGAACCGTGGCTCTGCTGTCTGTTTACTTTGGAATAATACAAAATAAAGCTGACCTGACTCTCTCGGGTTTACCAAGAGTTTTCACTTTTCATGCCCTCTATCTCGTTAGATTGCCATAACACTTCCACGAGGAAGGCTGAGAATATGAGCTCTCCGGATCGTTGCTGCACCACAGCCCAGCCTAAAACACAGTGTCTGAAAACACCAATAAACACCACGAGGGATGAGCAGACACAGTCTGACTGGAAGCTGCAGGATGAACTTCCAAGACGGCTCACTCACCTGGCTGGCAAATCGGTGCTGGCCATCCAGTTGGGCTTCTCCAGGGGCTAGTTGGGTTTCCTCACAGCATGGTGGTTGGGTCCCAAGAGTGAGCATCCTGAGAGACATAAAGTGAAATTTTATCTTTTTTCTTTCTTTTTTTTTTTTTAAAGACCTGGGTCTGGACGACATAGCAGAATTTGTGCCAGATTCTACTGGCCAAGCTGTCACAAAGCCGAGATTCCAGGGGAAGGCACAGAGACTTACACCTCTCAGTGGGAGGAGTGGCAAAGAATTTTGGGGCCAGGTTTTAAAACTGCCAAATTGAGATGAGGGAAGAGCCCCAAGAAGTCTAGTGACTTGCCTGAGATCACTTCAGTAGACACCTTCTGAGGTGCCTGTCCAATTTGTTACCACCCTCTCTGAGATTTGCTCTTTATCCATGGGGTGGCCCCTGAAGCCCTGTTCCTGCTGCAAAGCTAGGTGTCATAGGAGTTCCTTGGTATGTGTGAATAGCGCCTCCTGGAGTTTTTCAGTGCCACCATCCAGAGACCCCCACTGTGACTCACTCCAGGAATTTAGAATTGGGATGCAGATAGATGGAGACTGTTATTGGCTAGGGTTTACAGAGAGAGGACTTTGGGTCCAGAGCAGGGGACACCCTGATACATGTTCAAGATAGAGGAAGTTATTTCTTTTCTCTGGGCCTCAGCCTCCTGTAAGTGAGGAGGGCGAATGATGTTAATTAATAATCTACATTCTTGTGATTCACTACAGAATGGTAGTGTACAAACGTGGCTCCCCAAAGCACTTTCTTGTTTCCTGGTATTTTTTAACCATTTTTAAATTGAAGTATAGTTAGTTTACAATGTTGTGTTAGTTTCAGGTGTAGAGCAAAGTGATTCAGATTATATATATATATATATATATATATGTGTGTATATATATGTATATATATATAATTTTTCAGATTTTTTCCATTATAGGTTATTATAAGTTATTGAATATAGTTCCCTGTGCTATACAGTAGGTTTATCTGTTTTATATATGGTAATGTGTATATGTTAATCCCAAACTCCTAATTTAGCTCTACCCCGCCATCCCCTTTGGTAACCATAAGTTTGTTTTGCATGTCTGTGAGTCTATTTCTGTTTTGTAAATAAGTTCATTTATATCATTTGTTTAGATTCCACATATAAGTGATATCATAGGATATCTGTCTTTATCTGTCTGACTTACTTCACTTAGTATGATCATATCTAGGTCCATCCATATTGCTGCAAATGGCATAATTTCATTCTTTTTGTGCCTGAGTAATATTCCACTGTATATATATACACCACATCTTCTTTATCCATTCATCTGTCGATGGACACTTAGATTGCTTCCATGTCTTGGCTATTGTAAATAGTGCTGCGGTGGACATTGTGGTGCATATATCTTTTCAAATTAGAGTTTTGTCTGGATATATGCCCAGGAGTGGGATTGCTGGATCATATGGTAGATCTATTTTCAGTTTTTTAAGGAACCTCCATACTGTTCTCCATAGTGGTTGTACCAATTTACATTCCCACCAAACTTGTAGTTTCCTGGTATTTTGATTCTCATCTTAGCATTGCTAGAAGACTGAGAATAGGGTAAGAGGTGGCTGATTTTGTGATTGATCCAACATCGTGAAGTCACAGATTCTCTGCTTCAGAGTGGAAAGGCTAAGGCTGAACTCCCAAGAGCGCTGAGATGCCCTGGGCAATGGGGCAAGGGAAAGTTCCCATGGGGCCTTTCTTACCCCACAGGTCTTCTGTGTCTACCAAAGGAGATCATGGCTGGAGGGGAACTTTTCAACCATGAGACACTTCATGACATTGTTTTTGGTACCATTGCTCTATCCCAGTGGTTCTCAGTTGGGGTGAATTTGCCCCCAAGGAACAGTTGGCCGTGTCTGAGACGTTTTTGGTTGTCACAAGTTGGGAGGGAGTATGCTACTGGCATCTAATGGATAGAGGCCAGAGATGCTGCTAAACATCCTTCAGTGCAGAGAACTGCCCCCTTCTTCCCCAATAAAAAAATAATCCAACCCAAAATATCTATACTACTGAGGTTGAGAAGTCCTGCTATATCCTATTGCCCAAGGGAAAATTTGAATTTACAATCTAGATTGAATCAAAGTTTAGATTATGGCTTGAGTTTTTAACACTGGGTTTTTCTTTCTGGGTTATGGCTTTGTAATCCAGATAACAGCTGAAATCTCCCTGTTTCTTGAATTAATTTCATGAAGTTAATTCAAATTCCAAGTCCATACCTCCTTGCCTAACATTTCTTCAAACTCCCATGTATGAGTTTCTGATCATCTTCCTTGACCACATGTGGTGTCTGTTCTGTCCCATGTCAGCTCATATGTGAAAACTCACCTTCTGTGTCAATTTCCATTCAAATGTTAGTAGGCACACACACACCCCATGTGCACTAGACAGTTTGTATGTGTGTGCAGTACGGTAGTGTGTGTGTGTGTGTGTGTGTGTGTGTGTGTGTGTGTGTGAGAGAGAGGGGACTGGGATGGAGTAGGAGATTTATAATGGGGCATTATTCCTGTTCGTAAATTTCCTAACTGCTGTGCTAATGGGCCATGTGGAAACTGAAGAGCGGCAACAGTGGGTATATGAAGAGTAGAGAATGAGCAGATGTAATAATTGGTGGCTATGAGAGAATGATATTTTAAAAATGGAATGTTCTGTGAATGAAGAAGCCAAGGGAAATATTTTTCAAACTTGTTTGACCATAACTCTCAGGAAAAAAATCTGACACCCACCAGCCCTGTACCCCCATAAAATATTACCTATAATTCAAGCAAAAGTTTCATGAAAAAATACCCTTATTACATGCGGTGATTGTGGATATTTTCTTTTCTATTTTATTTTGTAAAAATGCTGCAGCTCAGTAAATTAACTTCATGACTCACCACTGGCTCTGACTGGAAGTTTGAAAACATGGTGGGGGTGATGCCCTAGGGTAAAAGCCTGGGCCATGGAGGTGGGTGGGTTGGGAGAAGAGTAAGCCTGCTTGAGTTGACAGAGTTGGGAACTGCAAAGCTCAGGTACTGTGTGATCACTCACAGTGCTATCCAGGTTCCCCAGGATGGTGGTGGGACTAGTAGATCAGGGAAGGTTGTAATACACGAGCCCAAGTCATCAGTGAACATAGAGGAATCATCAGGATGTCACTCAAGGTCTAAAAGGAGGAGCATGAGAGGGCAGGTTGGAGAAAACCTCAGAGTAGTGTTTTTCTCTGAGTGGAGGAGTACTGGTGGTTTAGAAGTGTTCTAATCATCCTTCTGGTCCCCGGCACCCATGGCACAATACAGCTGCATTGCACTGTGGAAAATCCTTGTTGATGGATTCATTCTTTTGACACACATTCATTCAGCACCCACTAACTTACCACCAGATCCATACACTTCTGTGTGCTGCTTTGTTCTTCCTAAGAGCATCCTAGGGGTTCACAGCTACACCTGGGGCGCTGCCTGATAACATCATCTTTTTCCTCCCATACTTACCTTCTGCATGAACACAGGAGTCAAATGCAAGAAAGCGATCAGAACGGGTAAAAATCTGAACTTAAAACATAAGACTTGAAAATGGCTCCTGACCCCATTATAACATAGATGTTAGGGCCAGATTACATGACTCATACTGTCCAAGACTAACTTCAGTGCCTGCGAGAGTGCTGGAATAAGTAAGCAGTGAATCTGCAGTCTGACGATGAAAGACTCAGGTCACTGGATTCCAATTATTACTTCAAACATCATGTCCCTGCTTCAGGCCCTTTGGGAGAAGCCTGTGTTTGAAAAGATCACCGTTTATTTACCCCTTTCCCGGCTCAACATCCATCTGTAGCTCTGCAAGAGTAAGATAGAGGTTGCTATCTCCAGCTCTCTATCCATTGGCAAAGTCTGGGGTCTGTTGGACCCGTGTGTGAACCTGGGCTCCGTTGCTCACCAGCTTTCCCATCTAGATGTCAGTTTTCCATTTATAAAATAGGGTTCTTGTGCCTGAAACACATAGTACGATACCTGGCACAAAATAGGTCTCTAAAAATATTATTTCTGTTGCCATCCTTCCATTTATCTTCCCTCCTTATGGTAGATGGCTTATTCGCAATTCTTCACCCCTCAATGTGTACCATTTCCCGTGTTCCTTCTAGTGAGAGGCAGAATATATTTTTCTGCCCCACTGAGGCTGGGCCTGGCTACTTGATTTGATCTTGGGCATGTGACTTGCTTTGGCCATTGGCATATTAGCCGATATGACACAAGTGGAGGTTTGAAATGTGTTTTTATGGTTGAGCTTATTCACTTACAACCCCACTTTTTCCCATGAGAACAACAGGCCTCAAAAAGCTGCTGGGCCGGGGAGGATGGGAAACCTGTGCAGAGACCTGGACCCAGCCTGCAGCTTGGAGTCAAGCCCAGTGGAACCCAGCCTAGATCAACTGAACCCTAACTGATCTTCAGAGGGAGAAACAAGTGCTTATGGTTGTAGGTCTCTGAGTTCAGTAGCATTATTGTAGCAATAGCTAACTGATAACTACCTTAAAGTTTTCACCGTCCATAATACATGCTGCATACATTAAGTAGCAGAGAGAGTAACTTTTCTAGGGAAGCAGTAGCATAAAGTGAATCACTGGTGCATAAAAGGGACTAGAGCTTTATTCTTCTGCTAAGCCTGAAAAACATTTAGTAGGTGTCACTTGGCCAAAGCAAGTCACATGCCCAAGATCAAATCAAGTAGCCAAGCCCAGTATCAGTGGAGCTGCAACTTCCCCTCCATCTTTATTTGTGGGTAGGGGATTTCATATCAAAATGAAACTATATGGATAGTAGTTTCATTTTTGGATAATAGATAATATTTGGATCATAGATAATAATGCCAGGATTATTTTTTCTCTGAGACTAGACCCAAACTATTGTTAATAGAAAAAATAAGCGTATTTTGCACGAAGCTAGATTCTATTGGCTTCAGAAGAAAACTAATTCTTACTGGGTGAGGTTGTTTGCTCTTAGGTAGTCACAAGGTAACCCGAGCCATCATGGTGGAGAAACTAAAGTGGGTCCCTGCCACGCATGGGACAGAGCCCCCCCCCTCTACTTTGCAGCCTGAGAAGGAAAGCAGAAGAGAAGGGGCACCACCGCACACAAGTCCTGGAGACATCATTCACATTCGTCTGCAGACTCATCTCCCATGGGAGGGTGGAATCCAAACAGATGGGGGCAAGAAATGGGAAGGAGCAGAGCAGAGAGAGGGGCTACAGGAGAAGAGGGATGGAGGCGTGCTGGAGACAGAGTTGGGAGACCTTGGGGCCCCCAGAGCGGGTCGAGCATTAGTGAGCTGGTGGGCAAGTGAGGACAAGAATTCCAGATGCGCTCCACTTACCAAGCCAGGGGTCAGACATGAGCTGTGTCTGCCTAGCACACCATTGAGATAGAGATAGAGGGGACTTGCTTTATTTTCTGATTCTCACAGGAGCACAGCATAAACTGGCAGCTGTTCTGGGTAAGAACAAAGCATCGCTTCTGTGGGACTGTCCCTGTGGGACATCCTCTGAAGGCCTAAGCTCTGAGGTTTTGTTCTCCCAGCTCCAAATGTGTATGGAGCAAGAAACAATGTTAGTTAAATAAAGCCACTTCTTCCGGCCCATCTACTGTGTCTGCTGTAGAATGCCTTCTTGAACCTTCAGTAGAACGTCCTGCTGAGTTCAGAGTGAGCTCCTTCTGAGGAGGACGGGCGTGGCGCTTCTTCCAAAGGGGAAGCACCTGTTTCCTGATCACCTGGCAGCGCCCGGCCCTTCCGCTTTGGCCTGTAATTCCTTTAGCCCGAGGGACCATCATGCATATTTCTCTGTTTACCCAGGTTCCCCCTTTAAGTAGTGAGGGACATCCCACTGTGAGACAAAAAGAAGGTAGGGTCCTGATACACCCTGCTTAAATTCTATTCTATTTCAAAAGTAAAAATGTTGCTCAGAGAACTCCTACCTCTGAGTTTTCTGGTTTTATTTCTCTTTCCTCTGTTTGTATGACACTCGGGATAGATCCAAGTTTTGTAGGGCCCCGTGCTTACACAATGTGAAGGGCCTGATTTATGAAAAACTGTAAAAGAACAGGGTGGAGCTAGGTACAGAAGTGGCGCTTTACTTAGTTTGAGACTGGAAGGGGCTGGTGTAAGTACCTGGTCCTGAAACGTGGGCTTTCTTTGCTTCATGGTAGTCTGCCTCTGACTGCAGCTGATTTAACTTCTCCCCCTTTTGTCTAGGAGGGTGGGAGCCAGGAGCCAGAGCCTCCTCGGGGGGCGGGGGAGCGAGCTTCCTCCTGGGCTCCCTGTGGGAATGTCCTTCAGTTTGTCCTCGGCCTGTACCGCCAGGCAGGGGTACCCTGCAAACAAGGCTGCTCGCCATGTCCTGTGGTGTCACCCTCAGGAGGGCTCCAGCAAGGGCCTAGCCAGGCTGCTGGGGCAGATTCATCTCTCCAGACCATAAAATGAGTGGGATCCTCATGCAGAGGTCTTGACACATGTCAAATGTCACCCTCAGCCCTTTGTCCCCTAGGTGGAGCCTACTGGTAGAGCTGGGAGATGCTGTGATGTACCAGAAACATCTACTGGCCTTTCCTATTTTCTCAAGGGGCACACCCAACCTCCCCAAAGGCCACTTTGTCTAAAACGGTCTCTTCTAAGGCTTCCTTTTCCTAAAATGTCCACAGCTGCCCATTCTTTCAGGTAAGAAATGTATTCGGGCTTTTTGCCCTGCAAACAAATCTAAGAAAGGACAAGAAAGGAACCAGGGCCGGTGTGGAGCTCTAGATAGCCAGAAGCAGTGCACAGTGTTTGGAGCCCTACTTTTGGATACATTTTTTCCAGCTGTTGAGTTATTCTTTTGTCACTTCTCTCAAGGAGAGCCTGACTGGCCTGGTTATGGTCATGTGTCCACCTCTTGTTCATGACAGACCAGGTCATCCTGAGTGATGGTCCTGTCGAGATGGCATAAAATGAGGAGATGAGGTTCTGCAAAGGGGGGAATCTGAGAGCTGCTACAGAAAATGGGGGAGGGACGCAGGGTGGTGCCTGCACTAAATGGATACCCTAGGTAGAAGCGCCTTGTTTCACAGTCTGCCATCTGAAGAGACTTTTGCAGTAGTGTCACTTCACCATGAGATTAATTAACAGAGTCCAGGGCGTGAGGAGATGGGGCACAGGGGGATTTGATGGACATGTGGGCTTCGGGAAAGTTCTGGAACATGGAAAGTGGTAAGAGGCAAGCCTCGGTGAAGGATCTAAAAGGAAGAGAAGAGTCTGAGCTCTAGAGAGGCCTGGAGAGTGTTGGAGGTTAGTGCCAAATGAGATGGGGTTACTAAGAGGAGGAGGATGGGCCCTAACCAGAAACTGTGTTGAGTTCACCAGTTTGTCTTGGTAGAACTCTAAGTTTTTCCTATAACGAAGCACTATCCTTTTACAGTAGCCATTTTCAAAACTGTATCCAGGCATCTCAGCCCAAATGGGGGTCAGAGAGTAAAAGAGGTAAGCTCGGAGCTGAGAGCAATTAGAGAGCAATTTTGTCTTTACCAGCTGAGTCTAAGGCTCTGAGCAGCATTTCTGCAAGGGATTCTGGGAGCTCTGAGGTGTTGAATGATCAGAGGCAAAGCCACCTGGGAGATATTTGTGGGGAACTCATAAATGCCATGGGAAACTATGAAAGGTTGCTTCTCAGAAAGAGCAGAGGACAAATAAACCACTTTTGGATTTTAAAAAGGCAAACAGGGGCTTCCCTTATGGTACAGTGGTTAAGAATCCGCCTGCCAGTGCAGGAGACACGGGTTCGAGCCCTGGTCCGGGAAGATCCCACATGCCGCGGAGCAACTAAGCCCATGCGCCACAACTATTGAGCCTGCGATCTAGAGCCCGCGAGCCACAACTACTGAGCCCATATACCACAACTACTGAAGCCCGCGTGCCTAGAGCCTGTGCTCCGCAACAGGAGAAACCACCGCAGTGAGAAGACCGCGCACCACAACGAAGAGATACCATCGCTCGCCGCAACTAGAGAAAGCCCGCGCGCAGCAACGAAGACCCAACACGGCCAAAAATAACTTAAAAAAAAAAAAAGGCAAACCAATTTGACATTACAGAGTCCAGTGGAAAGACTTACTGTATCAAATAGCAGGTCACAACAGATGCTCGGGATCTACACCGCAAGGCCTTGATAGTCATAAAATGAAGGTGTCATTGCTGGACTGCAACGTACTCCAACTTCAGGGTTTCTGGGATCATAAGTCACTTGCATGGTCAAACTGTGGCAATAGTTCCTTTCCCAGCAGATTCCTCAGGCTTAGAACACATGCAATGAGCAAATCTGTAGAGTGCTTGTCGCAGTGAAGGACCTTGGGCTCTTGCCAGCTAGGAGAAGGGCATTTGGTTATTGTCAGAGGCTGAGCAGAGGTGAGCAGCCCCATCTTTCTTCCTGCAAAGAGCAGAAAGACCAGTGCTCTGTGTTCTTGCCTCTTCTTGGCTTCCTAGGTTCCCCTCACCCCCCACTTTTAGAACAGGTGTATTTCCTGTCCACATCCCCCTGAAACCACTGGGCTCTGCCTAGAACCACTGATGTTCATCCCTAATCCATTCTGGGCTCCTGTCGCTCATTCAGCTGTGCTGCCCTTGGCTTTTTATCCCACTAGAAGCTGCTGCACTAAGGGGAACAGGCCACTGTGTTTGTTCTTTCAACTACACAGAGAAGCGGAAAGTACCTGTGTGTCCTTCACCAAGGAACATTTTTAGTTGGTTCCCAATGAGGCTTTTCTTTTTTTTTTTTCTTCCCAAATGCCTAGATTTATTCTTGGAAGCAGCCCCTTACTGCTGCTGCGATGTCTCTCCTTGGTTATGCCTAAGTAGGATCGTTGAGCCAGAGTCCCTCGTTATCTGTTTTACGATGAGCGAGATGCTCTTCTGCTTCACAAAAGAACACCGAGCTTGTAGGAAATGCCCTTGTTTCAGCTCTTGGCTGCTCCAGCTGAGGTTTTGTTGGCCAATTTTAAACTCTCTCCATAAGCCTTGTGGGCTTTGACAATCTTAAGCAAATACACGAAACCCACGATCTGAGTTCATCACTCCCTGCTTAAACATCTTTGCTGGGTCACATGCCAAAGCTCAGGCTCTTCATAAAAGGCTACATAAAAGGCCCTTCACGATTTAACTGCAGCCAAATATTCAAGCCTCCTCTTTTTTTTTTTTTAAATAGTTCTATTATTTGATTAGTGAATTTCTTTCTTGTTCTTCCTTTTTTTTTTAAAGAAGATGTTAGGGGTAGGAATTTATTAATTAATTAATTTATTTTTGCTGTGTTGGGTCTTCGTTTCTATGCGAGGGCTTTCTCTAGTTGTGGCAAGCAGGGGCCACTCTTCATCGCGGTGTGCGGGCCTCTCACTATTGCGGCCTCTCTTGTTGTGGAGCACAGGCTCCAGACGCGCAGGCTCAGTAGTTGTGGCTCAAGGGCCCAGCTGCTCCGTGGCATGTGGGATCCTCCCAGACCGGGGCTCGAACCCGTGTCCCCTGCATTAGCAGGCAGATTCTCAACCACTGCGCCACCAGGGAAGCCCAAGCCTCCTCTTGTTCTACCATGACCAGACACTACACCCCAGGCGTGCAACCTCACTCCTTTCCTCTAAAACTGGCTGCCCATCCCTGTACTTCCTCTACCCATATGAGGTCCTCAGCTGGGAACACTCTTCTTCCCCCATCCCGGTCTCCTGGATGGTGGCATCTCTCCCAACTAAAGTTCATGTGTCTCCCTTCTGTGTTTCCATGCTGATGGCCATCCCTCCTCTGGGACACTTATCAAGGTTCATTTTAATTATTTGCAGACATCTCCCTTCCTTGACCATTAGTTCCTTGAAGACACCAGGTTCTTATTCTCACCTTTCAAGCCTTAGTACGGGGTCTGGCCAGCGCTGGAGCCCAGTAAATATTTGATGAGCAGAATGAACAGTTCTTCAAGGGAAACTTTTCCTTAGACACCAGAAAATTAGCCCTTTTAAAATGGACACACATCCCTGCAGGGACCGGATGTTTGGGGAAGGATTCACACCCATTCTCCCCTCAACTGGCTCTCCTCTGGCCAAAGGGGCCAGAATTCCCGGGAGGTCGCTAATGCCTCTCCTGATGGTCTGTTTCCTGTTACTAGCTAAAGGAAACTATATACCATTGTGTTTGCTTTCTTTCTTTTTTCCTTTCTTGGAGGACAGGAAGTTCGGGGTGAAGCCAGTGCTTCCTGGTATAATTATTCTACAAACCTCCTCCCCCTTTTGCCTTTTCTCCTTCTTAGCTCTTGCCTTCTGACTTTAGTTGAAGAGGTTGCATGGTTCTTTTATATCCGTGCTTTTCATTGAAAGCCGTGTCACATCCTTCTGGAAGCAGGTGGGACATAAATAATAAATGAGAGATGAACATATGATACAGTGCTCTTATGTTGCTTCACAACAAGCCTTGCTGCTAATGCGAGAGGTTTCCCAGTCCGTCTGTGGGTGTGTGCCCCTGCCCTCCCCCAGTGCACACCCTGGATACTTGGTCACACTCACGAGGCCGTGTCATTGTTTATATCATCCCTAGCTGGACCTGGGGAGAAAGTCCTTTGACTATGTCCTTCTCCAGAGCACCTCTCACAGATTTCAGAGAAGGGGTTCCGTGCATGCAATGCATTCATCTTTATTGTAGATGGACCACGCTGACGTGCCTGCCATGTGCTTTGTAGGAGATTCTGAAAAAGTAGGGTGATTAGAAAAATACTATGCCTCAGCGTGACCACCTTTCATTAGCATCTCTGTACACATACACACATATACACATGCACACAATTTTACATACACCTTTGAGGCGTTGGGAACTCTGGTTTAAAAACCCATTCTCGGGCTTCCCTGGTGGCGCAGTGGTTGGGAGTTCGCCTGCCGATGCAGGGGACACGGGTTTGTGCCCCGGTCCGGGAGGATCCCACGTGCCGCGGAGCGGCTGGGCCCGTGGGCCATGGCCGCTGGGCCTGCGCGTCCGGAGCCTGTGTTCCGCAACGGGAGGGGCCACAATAGTGAGAGGCCCGCGTACGCAGGAAAAAAAAAAAAAAAAAAAAAAAAACCCATTCTCTACAAGATGGCTTAAATAGGATGCTGTTCCCGGTCAGGGATGGCTACATCATAATCACAGCTACATCATATGTGGGTGAATAAATATGTGATAAATGCCAAGGAAATGTTGAAAACAGAACAGTATGATGGTTTTGCTTTACCTGCTTTAAAACTACCATAATTAAAAAAGGCATGGTGCTCAGATGGCCAACAAACACATGAAAAGATACTCAACATCACTAATTATTAGAGAAATGCAAATCAAAACTACAATGAGGTAACACCCCACACCGGTCAGAATAGCCATCATCAAAAAATCTACAAGTAATGAATGCTGGAGAGGGTGTGGAGAAAAGGGAACCCTCTTGCACTGTTGGTGGGAATGTAAATTGATACAGCCACTATGGAGAACAGTATGGAGGTTCCTTAAAAAACTAAAAATAGAATTACCATATGACCCAGCAATCCCACTACTGGGCATATACCCTGAGAAAACCATAATTCAAAAAGAGACATGTACCACAATGTTCATTGCAGCACTATTTACAACAGCCAGGACATGGAAGCAACCTAAGTGTCCATTGACAGATAAATGGATAAAGATGTGGTACATATATACAGTGGAATATTACACGAAATTGGGTCATTTGTAGAGATGTGGATGGACCTAGAGACTGTCATACATAGTGAAGTAAGTCAGAAAGAGAAGCACAAATATTGTATATTAATGCATATATGTGGAATCTGAAAAATTGGTATAGACGATCTTATTTCCAAAGCAGAAATACAGACACAGATGTAGAGAACAAACATATGGATACCAAAGCAAGGGTGGGATGAATTGGGGGATTGGGATTGACATATATACACTATTGATACTATGTCTAGCATAGATAACTAATGAGAACCTACTGTAGAGCACAGGGAATTCTACTCAGTGCTCTGTGGTGACCTAAATGGGAAGGAAATCCAAAAAAGGGGGGATATATGTATCCATAGAGCTGGTTCACTTTGCTGTATGGGAGAAACTAGCACAATATTGTAAAGCAACTATACTCCAGTAAAAAATTTTTTTAAAAAGACATAGTACTGACACAAGTACAAAAATTAATAAATGGAAGAGAATATGGAAAGGGATCCAGGTCAGTCTGGAGACAGTGTCTGATAAAGGTGATGACGTCACTCAGGGTTCAGTCACAGAAGCGGAACCACTCTCAATGATACAGAGCGGCGGTTCTGAATAGAGGCGATTTGGCCCCAAGGGACATTTGGCAATGTGTGGCGATGTTTTGTTTTGTAGCCCCAACTAAGGGGCAGGTGCTACTAGTATCTAACAGGTAGAGGCCAGGGAGCTGCTGACATCCTACAATGCACAGGACAGCTTCACATAACACAGAATTCTCTAACCCAATGTTAATAGTGATGAGGTTGTGAAACCTTCCTGTAAAGGATTTATTATTTGCTAAGGACAATACACTTATAAAGGTAACGTTACTAATATTCAGGGACATGGACACTAAAAGCAATGAGCCTTTGTGACCACAAGATTGACCCAACTTAAAAATATGGAGGCCCTTCAAGGGTGGTCATGGTGTGGGGAGAAGGAGAATTTAATTTGTGATGGGTTGTTATGGACTGAACGTTTGTGTCCCCCCAAAATTCACATGTCAAAACCTTACCTGCACAATGTGCTGGTATTAGGAGACGGGGCCTTTGGGAGGCGATTAGGGTTATAAGAGGCCATGAATCGTCTCACCAGTGGGATTCACGCCCTTGTCAGAGTTCCCAGGAGCTTGCACCCTCTCTGCTCTGCCAGGTGAGGCTACAACAAGAAGCCGACAGTCCACAGCCTGGAAGAGGTTCCTCCTCAGACACTGATCATGCTGGCACCTGATCTGTTATTTATAAGCCACCCAGTGTATGCTATTTTGTTAGAGTAGCCCAAGCTAAGACATTGGTATTACTGTGAATTATAGGAGCATTTTAGAGTGATTTTCAGAAATAATCATGGATACCAAAATATACACATCTTTTATAATAGTACTAATCCAACTTCTGGGAATCTAATAAGTAAAAATAATTTCAGTTTTTAATCATATAGCTTCTAGTTTATGTATTATAGCCTTGTGGACATGGGAACAACTATTATAAATACGTAATGCTACATATTTACTACATTTAAAACATGGTGAAGTTCATTACCACGGTTAACTTGGACATCTGGTTAACGCAAATAATGTGATTAGCAATATATGGATCATGGAAATATAGATAGATTCCATATTTGAAAAGAATCCTGCAAAACAGAAAGTATGTGAGGGCACATGTCAAATTGTCAACAGTGATTACAATGTGTGTATTGTGAACAAGAAGAGGAGGCTGCCCATGAAAGGACAGTATTTTGTGTAGACATTGACTGTATCTATCATGTGTGCTGACTTCAAAGACCTAAGCGTCTGCAGAAATGTGTCCGTCTTACATTTGAAGACTTTGGGTGCTTGCAAATTCCTACAGGAGCCATATTTTGCTGGGCCTTTTTAATATATGCTTTCTTTCTCGTGGAAAAAGCTCTGTATGCCACCTACTCCCAGGTCCAAGTATCAGCCCCACTCATGCAGCTAATTCCTATTCATCTTTTAAGACCCAGCTTGAGGGCCACCTCCTCTAAGAAGGCTTCTGAAAGCCCCTGCTAGCCCCACAGTCTGGGTAGGGACCCCTCCTCTGATTTCTCAATGGGTCCCACATCACCAGATCCTGCCCACTTTTCCAGCCCCTAGAATAGCAACATGCAGCATGATGGGCAATCCATGTTTGCTCACTAATGAATCAGTTTCAGATTTTCTGACAGACATTTTACATTTGTTTTCTGGTGGCCGTTAGAAGTGTGCCACAATTCTTGTCAACCTAACACTACACCAGAGTGAGGCTTAGCCAAGGGGAGAGACTATATTATTAAAGCCCCCATCCCTCCCCACTACACTCAAGCCCCCCCACTGCCCCCCATCTCTGAATACAATGCACATATTGAGATTTTCCCTCTTCACCTGACAGCTGGGTCTCTGATATCCCGGGAAAAATATATTTCCATTTTTCACATTATAGAGTAAAACTACATTGAGCACCTATGGGGTCCCATTAACCATGTAGAATGTCGTGTTTGTTTAAACACATTCAGGGTCCAGAGACTGCTTACAATGTTGTTACTCAGCCTAATGCTCTCACGTGCAGAGTCTGGATGTCAGAGCAAGCTCGATGAATTTGTATTTACAGTCAAAACAGACCTTCAGAAAAGCTAAGGAAGATCCAGCACTGCCTACATGTGTCTGAAACCTCCGGACCATGCAGAAACCACGGGAAAGAGTCCCTGTCCTCTGATTCCCCTGTGGCCCTCTGTGTGGCAAGGCAAGATCGAGGGGTGTGGTGGGGAGAATGGCAGTTATCCTAGGCTTTAGGGCATATGGGTATTTTACTGTCTACATCTAGAGCAGCTTGCCGCTGTAAAGGTACATCACAATGATGTACCTTCAAGGGTACATCCAGTGATGTTCCTTTTGTTCAGGCATCAGTGCCAACCACTGAGAACAGCCTTCTCCTTAAGATTCTGGGAAGAAGACTTTGGTCTAGCTTGGGTCACCTGTCTACCTCTTGGTTAGGGGAGGACAAACAACCTTAATTTATGGTCCCATCAAGACCACAGCAAAGGGGGCATTAACGCTACAAAAGGAAAGTAAGATGCTGTTATCAAAAAAAAAAAAAAAAAAAAAGCAGCAAGGAAGCATGGCACCCAAATATCTACCACTACCTGAGGCTTTCATATGTAGCCTCTGTGCGTTTTCACCTGCCTCCTCATTATACCAAGGCACATGGGAAGGACTGCTTTGTTCCCTCCCCATGCATCCCCACGAGCTACATTAAAAATTGAATTTCCCGGGGCTTCCCTGGTGGTGCAGTGGTTGAGAGTCCGCCTGCCGATGCAGGGCACACGGGTTCGTGCACTGGTCCGGGAAGATCCCACATGCCGCAGAGCGGCTGGGCCCGTGAGCCATGGCCGCTGAGCCTGCGCTTCCGGAGCCTTGCTCCGCAACAGGAGAGGCCACAACAGTGAGAGGCCCGCGTACCCACCTTCCAATGAGGTTCCTTATATTCAGTGTAATCCGATTCAACCTGCATTTGAAAACGTGTAAGGTGGGGTTATAGGGTCCCTCTGGGGCCTGCCCTGTCCTTTAGCATGAGCTGGGTCCCTTGAAACCTTAAGGACAACCATTGTGCGTGTCATCTTGCTTTTGGTGGTTTGGCATTTTACAGTTTCTTATCTTAGTGAAAAGGCTTCAGATTCTGGGGTTCCTCCGTTTTCCTGGGCAAGTTCTCCCACTCTACCATTTACAAAGGCAGTTATTAAGTGTTCTGTTGATCCTTGAGACTCTCACACCAATTCTCAAAGATCCTGAAAGAGAAACAGTCGTATTGTTTTCAGCTTGAAGAGGTTTCCTCCCAGAATGTCACCCTTACCCAGACTCAGGGGACATGAAGAAAGGTAGGGTGTACATGGCCTGCTGATGCTGGGAGGGGGTCCACCGCCACCAGTTGTCCTCCTGGCCCCCCTGCCTTCTCTGGGCTATCCCCAGTTCTTTGCACGGAGCCGGAGGTAGGGCAATGAGAGTACCTACAAGTGAGGAAGTCCTCGTGAGACTGCAGCCCCCTCCCACCCTTGCCCATCCACAAAAATATCCCAAACTTCTTCAAACGAACATTTTCATCTCCAATTTTTGAATAAGTGAAACTTGAAGTTTTGATGCCTTATTTATTTTAAAATCAAATTTAACTCCTTCCCACACAGCCCAGATGTTCCTTCATTTTTCCTATTTTGACTTCCTCTTGACATGAATGATGAATGGTGGAAATGAGGGCCAGCGAAGGTGTCATTGCAGACAACGCTGTGCTCCTTGGAAGGTTCATGACCTGTGGATTCCCCCAAATCTTTACCCAGAGCTTCTGTGCCGCCTCGAGACCCTGGTGATCTTGCCTCTGAACTTGGGAAATGGGTGAGCCTGCTAATTCAGGCACCCTCTGTCAGCTTGCAAATGCTGGCACAGCACAGAGACGGATGAAGAGCCCGAGTAAAATCAACCTAAAATAAACGGTATTTGAAGACCTTGAAGCAGATTAATTTAGACATGGTTTGAAAAAAGAGTGGATTGGCTTTTTTTTCCCCTTAATTTCTTAGTTGGGATTTGGAGATTTTCTTTTTTTAATGGTAGAGCAAAAGATTCAAATTCTATCCCTTTAATTTCTTACTTCAAATGGCTGCAGAGAGTAATGAAGGCTCAACTTGGCTCAAATATTTTTCCTTTGTTTAGAGCAGGCAATTAACGAGGGGACACTCGGGCTTCTGGGTACAAGAGAGCTCGTTCTACCCTCCTAGCTCCCACTGCAGAGAGAGGGAGAGGCAGATATTAAACGCTGTTCAAAAAAATTAAATAAGTAAAGAAGAGCCCTGGTCCTTGAACTACCTCTAAAAGATATCCTATTACATTTTTTTCAGTGTTTCCTAGGAAACCAGTTCAGTGTAAAAACATATTCTTTGTCTTCTGCTCTTTGCAAAATTGTTTGAACCATCATATCTCATAAAAGGTTGCTCCACCGGCAATTTGAACAGCATTAAAAAAAAAGCTTAATCTGCAGTTTGCTGCACCAATGAAGGTGATACACCTTTATCGGAGGCTTGAATGCTTCAGACTGTATTTGCTGAAAACGGATAAGATTATGCCATTATTTCTGAAGTGTCTGTGAAATCAAATCTTGTTGTCTTTTTCCCCTCCATATCATGTCTTTTTCCCCCCAACATACCCACGTTGCATTAAAAAAAAATCTCCTAAGATGGTTTTAGGAGATTCTTCTCAGTACTTACACAGCAGAGCATCAAAGAAGAGAGAAATAAATCTTTCTTTCTCTCTCTCTCTCTCTCTCGCTCTCTGTCTCTCTCTCTGTATTCAGCACATATGTGCTTGGTGTCCAGCACTGATATGCTTCTGTGTCCCCAGTGTCATCACTGGGTCACAATCCCCTAATGCCCACTCTGCTGTCTTGGGTCATCTCTGATTTATCTTCCACTATCATTGCATGTTTAGTTCTTATTGTGGTTTTGCAGATTGAGGTATTTGAGTGTGTACTGGGGTGGGGACCTCATGAGGGTCAAGGGTTTAGGGCACTGGGAGATTTCTTTGTTTGTTTGTTTTTGACACCTGAAATTTCAGTTGCTAACTTCATCTCCTATGTGAAGGCCCTTTGGAAAACAGGAGCAGCATCTCCTTAGTACTGACGTGGGCGTACACATACGGAATATCTGCAAGATGGGCTGCACGGTGTTGTCTGCACCATCGGAAGAGTGTCGCTGAGGGGTTAATCTGACTCCCATCCCTTGTGTCATTAATCACTTAGCTTCCTGCGGTGTTGGCTGTCTCTTCGTTTCTGATAGGCACTCTTTGTCATGTTAAAAAAGCATCCCCAAGCCCACGTCACCTAATACGACACAAGATGATTAAAAGCACTGGCTATGGTGTCACCCAAATGTACATCCCGGATCCACAAATCACCAGCTCAGTGAGCATGGAAGTTCTTCAGTTTTTCTGTGCTTCAGTTACCTTATCTGTCAAATGGAAATGACAAAGGTAGGATTCTTGTGAGGATTAAATGAGCTAATGCTGGGAAAACACGTAACCCAGTACCTGGTACCTGGTGAGTGTGTAATCAGTGCTACTATGACAACTGCTAGCAGTAATTTTGTTTCTGTGTGGACGTGTGTGGACACTCAACTCTTACTATCTTACGTCTGATGATAACTTAGTTTAGCAAATTTCTTGTGCACCTACAGTTTATCAGGTTCGGTGTCGACTGTAGACTTACAAAGGTGAAAGAGATTCACTTCCTGCCCTTGATGTGTTTACAGTCAAGTGGAGAAGCAAATGTTTCCAATGGATTGTGGTACAAATTAGAAACCTTTATGCACAAGCTGTTTTGGGGGACGAGAGAAGGAAAGCCCAGCTCTGCCTGGGAACTCAGAGAAGGCTTGGAGGAGGCAGGGTACCTAAACCAGGTGTTGATGTGGCAATTGTGGTGGTTGATTACATTTCATTTTTGTAAATGAAATGTTTTTATGTGCACAGAATGTGGCAGGCTGCTGATATCCTGCAGTATCCATTCCCCCTTCTTTTTTTTAAAGTCCCAGCACACGCCTGAGTTTTAGCAGAGCACAAGAAACTGAAGTTTCCCAGCTTCCATTGATGCCTGATGTAGCCCTGTGGTTACACTCCTGTCCCTGGGATGTGCTAAAGAGTTCCGTGCAACTACTGGAATTAGCTCTTAAAAATGGCTGCGGAGGGCTTCCCTGGTGGCGCAGTGGTTGGGAGTCCGCCTGCCGATGCAGAGGACGCAGGTTCGTGCCCCGGTCCGGGAGGATCCCACATGCCACGGAGCGGCGGGGCCCGTGAGCCATGGCCGCTGAGCCTGCGCGTCCGGAGCCTGTGCTCCGCAACGGGAGAGGCCATGACAGTGAGAGGCCCGCGTACCGCAAAAAAAAAAAAAAAGGCTGGGGGTGGTCCACCACTCTCTCCTTTGCTCTTCCGGTTGACTGAGAAAATGGCACAATTAGAAACGCTTCTCGGATCCAAAGAAGGAAGGCACACATTGAAAGTTGCAGAGCTGCCCAACCCATGCTGGATCACGTGCTTTGGGGCTGTTACATGAGAGTGAAATAAGTTTCTATCTTTCAGCCTCCACGTTCTGCTGTTACTTTTTTTCAGTAGTTAAATATGTACTGCATAGCGTATGGTGTCAGGCAGTGAATTAGGAATGGGGACGCCTGCTTCTTGCCCTCAGCCCTGCCAAGAAAGAGCAGCGTATTATTGAGCCACCTCTCGTGTCATGATTTCATCTTCTCCAAAAGGAGAGGGGTGTTGAACTCGATTTCTCAGCACCGTGAGATATATGCTAATGACTCTCACTGACATTTTTGGTATAATGCTTTACAGTTGTAACAAAGTAGTTTTTCTCTTGAAAGAAATGTCACAAACTCTTGGGATGAGACATCCCAAGGGATGGGCTTGGGACTGAGTGAGCGGTACATCCATCCAGGCTAAATGGAGCTGAGATTGGAAACGCTCTGGACCCGAACAGGGCAGCACTGCAGGTGTGCTCAGGGAAAGCGGCTGTGAGGGTGTTGGCATAAAGTCCAAGGCACCAAAGCAGACAGGCAATCCAAGACCGCCGGGCGTCATGCTGGTGCCACAAGTATTGCCTCAACAGCAAAGGCGGTGAGTGAACCTACAGCTGTGTTCCTCGCAGTGCTTTCTGGGGCCCATTCTCGAGGCCAGAGAGTCCTGCCCAGAGGCACCACTGGGGCCAAGGAGACAGGAAGAGTCCTGGCAGCAGGGAAGGCAGGATTCAGTGACAGGACAACCTGTTCTCCCCAGCCGGCCATCTGAGAAAGGAGGAGGGGCACAGCACTGTAGTGTTTGGAGCCCCCAGGCCTCCGAACGGGCATCGTGTGGCTGAGATGGCCGCAGCAGTGAGAAAGAGCCAGAACCCTATCGGGCCAAGCAGGGCTTTTGTTTAACGAGGTCTGGCTGGCTGCTTTTGTTGGCAGATAAGGAGTGTTTAGGGGAGAGAGAAAAAAGAGACATTTTCATTATCAGCAGGATGGGGACTCAAAGTCATTTATTTAATTTGAAGATTTAAAGGACTAGGATCCCATTTTGGATGCCAAGTTGGAGAAGAAGGATACGGTGGGATTCTGGGTTTTGTAAGCACCAGTAAACGTTCACCTCATGTGCCTTTTTTTTTTTTTTTTGCGGTACGCGGGCCTCTCACTGCTGTGGCCTCTCCCGTTGCGGAGCACAGGCTCCAGATGCGCAGGCTCAGCGGCCGTGGCTCCCGGGCCCAGCCGCTCCGCGGCATGTGGGATCTTCCCGGACCGGGGCACAAACCCGTGTCCCCTGCATTGGCAGGCGGACTCTTAACCACTGCGCCACCAGGGAAGCCCCACCTCATGTGACTTTTACACACTTCTGTGAAGTAGACGGGGCCGCCATCATTGTCTACTTTTGCACATGGGGCAAAGGACATGCCAAGAGTTTGAATGACTGCCCCACAAATGGGGAGGCCAGCTCAGACTAGACCCACAGACTCACAGTGAGATGCACTTCCTTCTCAGCTGCTTTGCCTTGTGAGAAGTGAGAACTCCAGATTGCCAGATGAGGGCTGACTGTCCCTAAGAGCCTCTAGGGGGCTGGCCTTGGTGGGCCTGGTCTTGGAGCACCTCACCCTCATGACACCACTCCCACTGAGCGCTGCTCTGTCCCTGGGCCCAGGCCTGTCTGCTGCTCTGGCCAGGTAATTAGAGAGGATCTTTTTGGGTCACTCTTTCCTGAGGACAAAACAAGCCCTTTGGTTTCTCAATTAGAAATCTCAACGGATTGAGTGACAAGGAGAAGTTTTTGATCTTGCTGTTATAGTCACCTAATTAAAATGAGAGGCAGATGCTCCAACACCTAGTAATTTTCACCTCACTTACTTTAGCTCCAGTTACAGCCCTTCCCTACTGACTTACACTGTTTTAATTACAAAGTCAGAGGGAAATAAGACTCTTTACCTGTTTCTATTCATACATGTCAGTCTAACACATTATCTTTTCTCCCCAAGCAAGAAATGTGATTGCAGGACTTCTCTTCACTCTGGAGACAGAGGGGGATAAATCTTTGGTTCTTAAAATTAAACACCAATAAGAATTCAACGCAGCCAACACCTAATCAGACTTCAATAGACAATTTTGTTTCAGACAACAAATGTATCCTTTTCCCAGGAATGGAGGCAGGTCTTCAGAACCACTGCATTTGGTATTGTCTTGGAATGCACACTTTGGAATAGAAACCTTCCTTTTCAAAGTTAATCGGTTATTGACTCGGACCCTATAGATCAGGGAAAGTTAATCGTGTCAGAGGTCGTTCAGTTTACCGAGTACGTAATTAAGTAAATAGCACCGTGCAGCAGTTGGAATTATGTGTATATTTTATACCAGAACTACCAAAGTTGGTGCCAGCCAAGCCTTCATCTTTACTAAAAAGCATATTCGTGGGCTTCCCTGGTGGCGCAGTGGTTGAGAGTCCACCTGCCGATGCAGGGGACACGGGCTCGTGCCCTGGTCCGGGAGGATCCCACATGCCGCGGTGCGGCTGGGCCCGTGAGCCATGGCCGCTGAGCCTGTGCTCCGCAACGGGGGAGGCCATAACAGTGAGAGGCCCACGTACCGCAAAAAAAAAAAAAAAAAAGAGCCTATTTGTGTACTGAGAAAAGGCTTGTGGGCTGGGAACAGGTCTTCAGCTGGCAAACAAATAAACAAACAAGCAGCAACGCTCCAACCAAGCAGAAAGAAAACAGTGGGGTTAAGAAGAAGGGTGATTTTCCTCTCCCTCTGAGTGACATCTGTCTGAGGTTACCAGCTGAGCAGGCAAGTGAAGATGCTGGCTTCCTCAGAGGGCTATGGAATAGCCCGACACGGCGACTGGCTGGGCCGCGCTGCCCCCAGGGCAGGAGGGAGGCCAGCCACCCACTCCAGACAAGAGGGCCCTGCCTCTTCTGCACCATGTGCCCTCATACCAAGCAGCATGTGAACTCTAGGACGGCCAGTCTTCAGCACTGGCAGCATGGAACATGGGCAGTGATGTGGCAGAAGAAGATCGTTACCTAGGTGGAGGCCATCTCTACCTTCTGTCTCCTATCGGGAGAATCATCCCACCATTGACATCAGAGATGATGTCGAATTGTTTAGTTGGTACCCATAGTGCCAAAGTGGCCAATGGGCCTAACATGAGAAGTCAGCAGGGGTATTTCTTTCTTACCTCTTCTTCTCATACTTACTTTACCTCATTCTTCTATGAAGGGAAGGGTAGGCAAACGCTTTACCCTTCTAGATATAGGGCATTTCTTCGACTCTGTTCCCAATTAAGCCTGCATTCTCTTAAGCTTCTTACATTTCTCTTGTGCTCTGTGAGGCTCAGGTAAAAGGAAGAAGCCCTGAAAGCCAGGCCTTTCATCTTTTTCTTCCACTGAGGCAGCCCTTGTCACTGCCCCCGAAGTGGGAGGGTGCATCTCAAGAAGGGAGGTCACGGAATTCGGCTTCAGCTCTTTTTTTTCCTGCTTTGTTGACAGTTCCTCATAACACTGCTGGCATCAGGACTTTGCAGACGCAGGAAGGAAGAGATGTATTCTTTAATGATGGAAAAATATTAGCGCACAATACCCTTAAAATAGAACGTGTGCGCCTGGCCTTTATTTGGGGGATTTTATTGTTGTTAGCCGCCGCTCCTGGGAAATGCTCTTGGGGGGCTTTTCCCCTTTGGTGAAACAGAATAATTGTGTAACCTGAGGTGTCCCCGAGAGAGCTGAGGGGATGATGTCAACACACAGGTTTTGGAAACATGACTCCATTTTTATTTCAATCACTGTTCCAATAGATCCCTCCTCTCCAAACTCCAGTTTCTGTAAAATAAGAAGAATCATACATGTGCTGCTGCCCACCCCACTAGGCTGTTCTGAGGATCTAATAATAGAACGGACAAGATTATGTCTGCAAACTGGAAAACGCCCCCGATGTAAATTGTCATGTCATCCACAAGCAGAAGCCCTGCTCCTCTTGGGTTGGCACCATTCCACGTTTCATCTTCTATGAAGCAAAAGTTAGCCCTATTATTGACATTCGTGCTTACGCACTGACATGGGCCAGGTCTGCAAAATGTTCTGTGTCCACACCTGAGAACTAAGTTTCTTACCCTCTCTCTCAAACACCCACTTTCTCACCACCCTGTAACATGGTCAGGGCAGGTGTCATGATGAACAGGATGACAGAGAGCGTTTGGCTCACAGACAAGAGTTCTCATCATCTTCCTCATCCTAGGAGACCCCTGGGAATCCTGCTGGAGTTTCTTTCATGCTGGTTACCTGGCATTGCTCTTGTGTAATGTCACCTTCATCTGTTTTTTTTAAAAAATGAAAATCGTCAATGAGAAAAATGCCTCCAATTTCATGGTTACTTACTTTCCCCTTCATTAGCATCCCCTTATTTGGACTGTTATTGCAGCTCCATCAGCGGGACCAGTAACTTGCTCTGGGGATGATGTTAGTGATTCTCAAGGGAAAATCTCCTTTTATTTGAAGAGATTAGGAAGATTAGGAAGAATAAAAAACTGCTAGTCACCTCGGTCAGCATCCGTGGGCTGCCAGCGACCCGTGTCCAGGCCCCTCTGCAAAGGTCTTGTCTCTCACTCCTGAGACTGTAATTTATGACAGTTCACATCTGACCAGAAAGTGCTGAGGTGGAATGCATGTTTTACCAGGAAGAGGGGTGAAAGACCTCCCAAAGGGTCTACCTTCATCAGACACTGGTTCTGACCCCTGTGACATGTTTGGTATTAGACACCAAGAGGAAAAAGCCTCATGACAGCAGCTGTTGGCACATGTGTGCAGGGATGTGTTTGCAGAGGGGGATGGGGAACTCCCCACCACTCATCTGCCTCTCTTGATTTACTCAAATTTCATTTCCATTTGCTAGAGGGACATCTGCACATTTTTCTGCCCAGTCACATTGAATGCACATCAGTTCAGATATAGCTCTCTGTTGAGGTCAACTGCCCCCCACCTCCAGGCATCCCCGGGGGGTTAGACCTAAGGATACACAATAGTCTAAATGGAATACTGAAGATCCCCATCTGTCTGGCAGGCCCGATCAATAAATGTGAGCCCTTCCTTCCCAATTCTGTACAAGAGACACATCACCACGTGGGGTTAAGACAGGCGTGAGGTGTGGGTTTCTAAGGGTTATTGAGTCCAAGCACCCAGCTGTGGCAGTGCTCAGCCAGGATGAGGATTACGCTCTTAATTGTGTTATTTTGTTACTAAAGGGTCTTTGAAATTCCCCTTACCCCTTTCCCTCGGGCACAATATCCCATGTCTGAAATTATAGGTGCCTTTCTGACACTTCTGTTTCACTTGCTGAATGACTTTTTTGGAAAGAGCTTTTGTTCATGCAAACGCCTAGGCACTATGGTTCTGGGCATCTTGTTTGGCTTCTGCCAACTTAGGAGACTGAACAACGAGACCAGTTTGTGTTTGCTTGGCATGGCACTTAAGGAAAGCAGGCAGGTCTAAGACATCAGCTCTGGCCCCGTGAAACACCTAGCCTGTTGGCAGTACTGGGACAGCCACTCCTGAGAGCCAACAGTCTGAAAACATCTGGCAGAAGCCACCAACCCTGTAACAGGCAAGCAAGCAAACACAACAATTCAAAATCTAGGTTATCTGAGGCACTCCTCAAGCCTGAGCAGGGACATCCCTGGGGCCCCAGCTAAGATACAGGCTGCACCTGTTCAGCCTCTGTCACCTCTTCACCAGACAAGAACAAAGCTGACTTCAGCAAAAGCCACCATCCCAAGTATCAGGTTGCACTGCAGGGACTGTCTACAGTGTGATCTGAGCTCCAACCGACCCACTTGCCTCGGCCCAGATGAAGGAATTTGGGATGCCCAGCTGGGGAAGAGTGAGGCGTGTCTGCAGGCCTTCCTGTGACAAAGGATGGCAGAGTGATTTGGGGATGAAGTTTGGGAGGAGCGAGTGTCAGGTCTTTTTAGCTAGCATTACTCTAATGATATGAATGAAGAGGGCATGAAAGACAATAAATTCGTCCTTGGAAGAGTGTTCTACTGCCAGCTTTGGGATCGTGGCAAGTCCTTTCACTCAATGGACCACAGCTTTCTCATTTTTTAAAATGAAAGGGTCAGACAAGCTGTTGGCCATTCTCTCCATTTGACATTTGGATATAACCAGGCAGGGCAAACCCGTCAGTCACGTAAGAAGGAAGCTCTTCTGACCGACAAAAGGAGGAATGGTCACAGAGCTGATTCAGTTCTGTTTCCTAAAGAATCCGAAACTGGATGTGGGGTTTTCACGCATTGCTCCTACCAATTTGGCATGCCACGTGGTACATTGCCCAGCAGCCAGCAGCCTCTTCCTGGACCATTTCCACATTACTGCCAGGTAGCTTTCTAAAGCACAAACATATATATGTGCTTGTGGCTTTATAGTCTCCAAATGCACTCCACTGTCCATCAGCTAAAATCCTAGCACATGGTCCACAGGCCGCTCCCGATCGGACCCCAACCCCCTTCCCAGCCCTGGCCCTGTCAGGCTCTCTCACAGACCCTGCTCAAGGTCCACTAAACCTTCTGTGTCCCAGTCACAGCACCTTCGGCACCTTTGTACAAGTTTTCCCTTCTGCCTGCCCTAGCCGTCCAGAGAACTGATTCCGTAAGGACCAGCTCGTGTGTAGCCTCGAGCCCCAAACCTCTGGGCCTTTTCCTCAGCACTTTGTTCCTGTCTCCCAACGGCAATTACAGAGGCCGTGTCCACTCTCCTTATAAATGAGGAGGCAGCAACTATATTCTAGTCAACTTTTGTGCCTGACAGCGCCTCGCCCTATGGGTGGGATTCAAGTAACACAATTGGAAATGAGTTATCAGAAGGTGACTAGATCATTGTAGGTGTAAATTGAGGTCCAGCCGCAGCTTCCCACACTCAAACTGACCCAAAACACTTGTAAAAAATTATTTCAGAAGGTCAAAAGTAAAATACTACAGCTGAAGACTTATTTAAATAACTGTTTTAAAAATATTCCAGAGGGGGAAGAAAAGCCCTGATCTAGGCATTTCAAAAGGCTACCCTGCAAAATGAAAATCAAGTGCTGCATTGCACTATAGCTCTGACCGTGTCTTCTGGCTTACAAGAGATAGATGCGAACAAAGAGTAAAATCCTGCACCCTCCACCTTATTAATATGTAAAAAGGCTGAAGTCACATCTGTGCAAGGATTTTTTTTTTTTTTGCGGTACGCGGGCCTCTCACCGTCGTGGCCTCTCCCGTTGCGGAGCACAGGCTCCGGACGCGCAGGTTCAGCTGCCATGGCTCACGGGCTCAGCCGCTCCACGGCATGTGGGATCTTCCCAGACCGGGGCATGAACCCGTGTCCCCTGCATCGGCAGGCGGACTCTCAACCAGTGCGCCAGCAGGGAAGCCCAGGTTCTATTTTTAGTGGACCTTACATAGTAAAATCCTAGCCTTGATCTCCTTAACTATCAAGCCTACCATAAATGTTTGATGATGAACAAGCCCATAAAAAGAAAATGCGTGAAATGAATTGAGGGAGTCAACGCATGCTCTGCCTTTTAATTACCAGTGGCTTCTGCTCCGATCCTGCTCCAGGCTGGGTGCAGGCAGAGAGAACACTTCAATAATTTGGGGAGCAGGGTGTGGGTATTGCAGACAAATGGTTCTAACTACATTGTGATTTATGCTTTGGAAGCCAAATAGAGATGGAGGAAAGAGGAGCACCCTAGGCAAAAAGGGGGAAATTATGAGATAAATAAAAGCATTCAGGACACAAAAGAGAATGTAGAACAGTCTTGCTTTATTACTTTTAAGTAATAAAGAGCCTTTTCCTTGCCTTTTTGTCTTTTTTTCCCTTCTTTTTTTTCTTTTTTACAACATACATTAAGTCGTGAATCAGATGTTAGGGGGTGTGGAGATGGAAGGAAAATTGGTGACATCACAATATTTTTTACAACTTTACAACAAATATAAATCTGAGTTGGTTGCATCTACCAGTGTCTAGCAAGGGTGGAAAGCAAAGGCACACTCAGGTTTATGGACCCTCTCCCCACACGCTGTGGGGAGCAAAAGAAAAAGGGAAAATACTTAAATGCAGAAGACCAGCTCAATACCTGTGGGCATTTCAGGGTTAACACCACAAGTGATGGGTTGTGGGATACAGGGACTGGGGTGGAAGTTTGACACGGGACTCTGTAACACAGCTGAGGCATTGATGCCCGCACATGGGGACGAGAGAGCAGGTGTTGCACCTCAGTACTCCTGGGAGTGAAGCTTGGGGGAGAGGGTAGCAGGGTGATACATACCCACACCTTCCTAAGTTCCACATTTCTAAAGAAAATAGAAGGAAGAAGACAACATCTCTGTTCCTAGCAAAGTTTCATGGTTTCAGGGTACAGAGTTCACGGGATGTGAACATTGATTCCACTAACAAAACAAACAAAACAAAAACATAACACAAAAATAACAAAAACCTATCCCGAACAACAGCAAAACTGCAAGGGGTGTTTGGAATAAAAGGCTGTGCACGTGCCCTTGCGACACGCCCAGGTCTCACTCTGTTTACGGAGGTACCACTTTTCACAGCCAATTCAAAATTATCCCCAACTGTCTTTTCTAGAAAGTTTTCTTTTTAAGACAATACTAAACCCAGAAGATCAAACTGGAAATGAAAAAGAGACAAAGAGACCACTAAATATACTGTTTAGCTGTTTTTAAAAAACCGATAACAACCAACAATGCTCACAGTTTACAGTATGTTGACAATTCTTTTGTTCGTGATAAGAGTAAACAAAAGTCCCTTGTGTGTGCTTGAGCTAATGAAAACCAAGGGGAAAAACACACGCCCGACCCCCTCCCCCTACAAACAATACCCGCAAAAGGATAAAGAAATTTAAAAAAATTAAAAACCTTTTGCCCCAGTCAACGTTTTTGTAGCATCCATTGTTGTTGGCCTTGTACTTGGAGTTACTCATTAATCACAGCAGGGACCAGCCTGCCTGCATCTATTTCCATGTCATTTCTTTGTGAGCATTGCACCTGTGTGCTGCGCACATGGCTTGGAGACTCCACCCAGGTGCTTGCCCAACCTCACTGCTGTGTTCTCCAGGCAGTGGACACAGCAGGAATGAGGACTGGGATGTTAGTCCCTTTTCTGCTGGCTAATGAGGATATCATCATTTTGAAATGATCTGAGAATACAAGGGAAGCAGGGAGCTCTGGAGGAAGAAAGGAGATTTGCCACCCACAACACTGGGGTCCACGCTTGGCAGCATGGCCAAAGGGTGGTTGGAGTTGGCACGACCAGAAGAATGCGTGAATCGGAGGGTGTGGTGTCGCCCAGCTTTCCCAGGCTGCAGGATTGTAACCATCACCACTGCATTGTTCTTCCATCTGCTGGACGCTAATCTTCCAGAGGGCTGGACTGGGGGTGGGGGGAGGGAGGGTTAAATAAATATCTGCATTTATTTCAAAAGGGGGAAAAGTTGATCATAATGACAGTTTGCAAGTGTACACAACTCAGGGTGTAAGGCACAAATTTACATGTGGAAAACAGGCTATTCACAGATGTAACCCCACGAAAAACCTGTGTGATCAAACCATTAATTGATGCAAGGTAGCAGCCAGCATATTAATTAGTTCACACGGTTGGTGGATTTTGTTTTCTGTCTCACATGCAAAGTGAAATGAGATGGCGTATCACAAGCTGGTGCCTTCACAGAAAGTAGGAACCACTGACAAAGCCATGTTGGCAGCAATGGGACGCGATGTTCCATTCTAAAAGTTCCTCTCCTGGTTGCTTTAGAAGTTAGGATCTGGAAGGACTTTTAAACTAATTACTCTTTTGCATGTTATAAGCCAGGGACCTGACCAGCAAATTTAACTGGTAGATTTAAATAAATATTCCCCTCTTAAGTTTTTCCTTTAGCTAGATATCAGTCCAAACACAAGCTCAGGATTCCAGCTGCAACTTACTTACTCAGTGAATTTATTGTAAAAATAAACTCAATTATTCCAGTTAATGGATTTCACGTTAAATAGTTTTAACTGTCAAAGGACTTTCTGAAGAGCTGTTCAGAGGACGGTATGTGGAGAGTCCTTTCCTTAAGGAAAAAAGCGTGAAAAATAAATAGTTACTTGCGTTAACGGTCAGGTTATTTCATTAAAAGAGAGGAGCAGAAATTTATGACATAGTTGCCCAACATGGCATTCATCTGCTATAACAGAAAGCTGTAACACTGGTGGGCATTTCACAGTATCTGCGCATAGTAAACTTCTGCCCTTGTTAACGTCTGAGTTAGAATTATCAATGAATTCTTTTTTTTCTTTTTAATTGTCATGATTTTTAAAAATGTATCTGTGTTTTGCAGGTTGGAACGCTAGCCCAGTTGGGCAGCGCTTGGTGCAGTCATGGACACAACGTTGCAATTGCCGTTCACGCGCGTGTGTGTGCATGTGTGTGACGTGCGCGTGCGCGCAGACTTGCGCGCAGGCGCACACGCGGGGCTGGGTGGGTGGGTGCGTATGTGCTTTTGGCTCATGTTTGTGATGCTGATTGAAGTCTTTCGTGAGTCCGACCTGTTGCAGGGCGTGGGGGAAGAGTGAAGGAAGAGAATGGAGGTGAGTCCCGCGTCGCGAACCTTCACCGAACAGCTTGGCCCAATTTTCAAGAGCGCCCCCCCCCGCCCCCCGCGTCTCAGGGGAGGACCCAGAGTCCTGGGCGCCGCCGCGGCCGTCTTGGTCGGGTGGGTACTCAGCAGCCGCGAACCTTGCTGAGCTGAGCGGGCGCCTAGCCTTTCCTGCTGGTTCGACACCTGACCCCTCCCCCAGGGATTATGTACACGCATCGTTGGGCTTCATGGAGGTGGAAAGGGGGGCAAAGGAAGGTTTGGGGGGCACGTCCGGCTTTAGCGAGGGCGTGCGCTTCAGCCCCGCCCGGGTCAGTGAGTTGTAGGCGTTGAGGCTGGGCTGCCTCGAAACAGTCACGGCCTGGCCCGAGGGCTGCGAGCTGTGCACCTGGATGGAGTCCACCCTCTGCGGGGCGGGGGGTGGGTTGTCTCCCCGGCCAAAGCTCTGGTTTCTGGAGAGGTGGGAGGAATTGGAGGAGTTAGTATTGTTTCTTTTGAGCGTGGCGGCCTGGTGGCTTCTCGTGAGCGAGTTCGTGGGGTAGCTCCTCTTATAATCAAGCCCGTAGGACGAGGAGTGGTGCATCTCCAGCCGCTTGCTCAGGCCGTTCTGAGACAGGGAGGCTCCGGGAGGACCCAGGGAGGCCTCCCGCTGGGGGACTTTGGGGGGCAGGCTGTCCAGGTTCTCCACCAGGTTCACCCCATGGTTGGGACTCTTGCTGCTGAGATGTTCCTTGATGGTCTTATATTCCAGGGTGGCCGCCTGGTCCTCCAGTGCCAACTGGGCCACCTCGCTCATTTTGGGCTGGTCCACGTACTCGTGCTGGTAGCCCTGCTGCGTGATGGGCAGCACGACCACGCTGGGGATGTGGCTGGGGGAGGCCCGCAGGGGCAGGTCGGTGGGGATCACGGGGGAGCCCATGGGGGGCATGTCCTTGGTGCAGGCGTTGATGAGGTTCTGGTTCCTTTCCCACTCGCGGCTGCCGCGGTTGGGCTTGCGCTTCTGCTGCAGCGTCGGGGTGGACTCTGGGGTAGGCAGGGCGGCCAGGTCCAGGTGGTGCTGGTCAGCCTTGATGAGCATCTTAGCGGTGTTGCTGGGAGTGGCGAGCTTGCCGTTGTGCATGAGTGGCGTGAGGATGGCCTCCGGCTTGGGGTCTTTGGACTGGGTGTCCCCAAAGAGGCCGCTGAGCTTGGTGACGCTGCTCATGGAGCCGCGGCGCGAGTGGGCGAGCTCCTTCTCCTTGCGGTGCACGGAGGACACGTCTTTGCGACGGTGATCACAGACGCAGTAGACGATGATGCCCGAGAAGACGGCTCCCATGACAAAAGCCAGAATGACCGCAATGGCCAGGAGGGTGACAGGAACGAGCTGGTCGTGGCCTTTGAGATAACTCTCCCGAATCACTCCTGCAAAATACATCGCATATGGTGTTAAGAAATGAAAGCAGACCGTGAGGCTGATTTTTGTTTGGCATGCACCCAGTTAATTAATAACAGTAATAAGTGAGAATAGCACCTCCGCAGAACTCGTCTTCAAGACACCGTTTGCCAAACGTTAACTAATTAATCCTCCCCACCCCACCCCCAAGTATGTAAATAGACTTCAATTGTTGCCCTCTTTGTGTTCTAAAAGTGTTTCCCCCTCTTTTCAAGTATAGGCTCTTTCTACTTTGCTTCACTCCATGGAATATGGAAGTTTTTCCTTTCCAACATTTATCCTTCTTTCCCTCTCATCTCTTTTCAATCCTCCCGGTCCTAAAACTGCGAGATATTTTGAGTCTGGGGGAATAGGCAACAATTTTATGCATGTTAAATGAACAAACTGCACATCACTCCAGGCTTCCAGGGACTTTGCTGATGACTTCCTGTGGGCAACATGGCCTCTATCTGGAGAAAAGCTGGTTAGCATTTCAACCAACTGGGGGAAAGACAGAGTGTATCATTTATAGTGTAAGAGAATAGCGAAAGTGCACAGATTACAAATATTTATGCTGAATTTGCATCACTTCTACAAGGGAGAAGAAAATCCCTTGCACACTCAATTTCAGATAAATATGCTAAATGTTTGAATGAAGCTCTTCCCTTACTTGAGCTGAAAGAATATTTAGAAAAAGAGACCATTTGGGCTCCTGTAGTGAGTTTGAGAAGTGTCAGGTATCATTATTACCGCTAGAGTTTGTTGTCACGGTGAAATTCTTCAGCAGAGCTAATCTCTTCAGTTTAATAAAAATTGTGTGGCTCTACCTGTCAATAATCTTACACTACGTAAACCAAGATGCCGTGTTTCTGAAGAAAGTGGCTTTCCCTGGTCCTGCTTAATTAGCCACCAAGCTGAGAGACTAATCAAATGCAAACACTGAAGCTTTTATTTTTTTAATACCAAGTGAGAATACACATCACAATTGTCAGATCTTAAGTGCTTGATGCAGTAGCTAAAAAAATAAAATCTCAAATACCTCAATTCCTGCCTCTGGAGAGTGAAAGAACATGAATACATTAGAGGCTCTGCATGGGCTGAGGAAATGTAAACATTGTTCCTATTATGGAAATGATAGTAAGACAGAAAATGTACCTTCTCTGGTCTCAGGAGACACATTTTTCATCGACTAAATCAACTCTTTCTGGAATATGTTTAATGTGTTTTACTGGCAGATATCAGTGGCATAGAATTAGAAAGAAATGAAATAAAAATCTCTATCCCTTCCCAAACCCACAACACACAGCCCTTACACTTCTGCTGAAATGCTTTGTGTCACAGCTGAGACCTTGAAGAAATGCAGCTTTGTCACGGAGTTTTTCTGCTAAAATATTTTGATTGGTGAAGCAGTGGTTTTAAATCTCAGAAACCTTAGCCTGAAGAAGAAAACGTTCTTTCTCTTTTCTTTGTGAACTCTCCTCCTCCCCCCCATTGTGACATCACAGTTGGTTGCTGTGGAAATGATTGTCCTGTGACAAAGGATTGTGACTTCAGGTGGGGGGATAAATAGAAGCAGCAAATATCTCTTGAGAAATAAAGATTCTGTGATTAAACAAATGCCCTTGGTAGTGAAGGGCAGGGGAGGTAATTCACCCCAGGGAAAAGATAGTAAGACACTGAATAATTTCCATATGTGACACTTGTCAAATATTTCAAGATTTATCTTCATGAACTTTTGAGGGGTAGAAACTGAGAAGCAAAAACGAGCCGGAAATTCAGCTGTAACTCACACCTTATGTGTTGTGGAGCTCCCCAAACAGCGGGGTGTCTTGTGTCCAAATATGTTTGAATACCTAGTCACCAAGGAACTGTGCCAATGAGAATTTCTTCCTTAAATTTGCATTTCCTTGTTGTAATGCTAAAATAGCAACTGATTTTCTTTCAATTTTGATTTTGAGTGGGTTTCTACTGAACATCATTTTTAACCACCTACATATGATGGTACAAAAAATGTACACCTGTGAATAAAACGGGTTTAATTTTGCGTATTGGTGATGTCACCGATGCGGGGTAGTAAATTTTTTCATAGCAGTGGATATTTCGTGGGTCCCTTCCAGCCAACTGTATTTACGGGGGCTGAGCCTCCCCAGTAGATTCATACCTGTGATAGGTAGTTATCTACAGTTGACTTGGGATTTTACAATTTAAATTACCATCTCAACAAGAGAACTATAGAAAGCCCGAGGCTAGAGCAATCCCTTTGTTTCCTTTATTGTTTAATTGGGAGAACTCCAGAATTTTAAAGTTTATCTATTGCTCCTTTACTTCTGGCTCCCAAATAATTTTCTTTCATGTCTGAAGGCCCTTAGCTGTCTTAGACTCGTGGACCCCACTCGCTCTTTCACTGGGAAAAACTCTTTTAGTGGATGATATTTGAGTTCAGGTTTCTGGTTAACACATCAAGCAGGGTCTGACCTTTGAGAAAAATCGTGTCTCACATGGCTTTCTCTGGCTCATGTTGTTATGTAAATAGCGTCCTTAAAAATCTTTCTGCATATACATCCCTCTTGCTTATAGCTGATTCACTTTGTTATAAAGCAGAAAATAACACACCATTGTAAAGCAATTATACTCCAGTAAAGATGTTAAAAAAAACCAACCAACCAAACAAAAAACCTTTCTGCGTTTCTTCGGCTTTGAGATATCGACCGTGAAGCAGGTGGCTTCCCTCATCCACCTGTGCACATTCAGAAACCCCACGTCCAAAGTTAGAAACAGACGAGAGATTAAGTTGAAAGTCAAGAAGATAAGACGTTAAAAGTTATTTTTGGAAAACGCCTTCCAAACTGAAAGCTTTCTACTTATATCATGAAAAAGGGCAAATGATTAAATCGACTTTTTGCCGATGGTCACTGCACAGGCTTGAACACACCAGACTTGTCAGTGAGGCCGGGGGTAGTGCAACACTAGAGCTCTCCAAAGGCCTGGAGTTTTAAGCTCCCATTTACTGTTGGGTGACCTTTGGGCAAATGACTTAACGTCTCTGAGCCTCAGTTTTTCCCATCTGTAATGTGGGGTTAACACACTTAATGCCTTACTGTGTAGTTACAAGAATCAGTTTAAATAATGATTAAGAAAGAGCTTAAGTGCTGTAGTTTGCTGGACAAATCTAAAGGTCAGAGGAAGCCACAAAAGAGAAATGGTGGGTTAGTAGTTCACCGAGGGCTTAAGAGTAACAGTCATAGGCTTCGCCATTAGAATCCATTTGCTATAGGTCTCCCAGGGGAGGGATAGACCTGTTCTTTCCAGCTCCAAACCTTCGGCTGTCCAAATGTTGCCAAAGGGTTGCCAGAGGTCGATGAGGCAACATCAGGGAACATGTACCTCTGTTTCAGGACTGCCTATAAGTCCTGAGTTTTGAAATAAGTAAAACAACAACAGTGGGAAATGTTGAGCAAAACACAGAGATTATATACTCCTAGTGGAGGAATAATAATCCTGCAGTCAGCTCCTTGAGGGCAGGGACCATATTTTATATGCATTTATAATCCTGACCATCCCCAGGGCTCTTAGGTCGGACACTTAATAAGTGATTATGAAAGAAATGGGTTTGCAGGACATTGTAGAGACATGTTTTTAAATGGACTTCTAAATTTGCTGGGTCATCTTTGGAGTGACTATGTATAACCTTGCTTCTGAAATCACAGAAACATATCTCTAATCATACAACAGAATAATCATACTAACATCCATTAGGCAAAAGAATCTATACAGGTGCTCAGTATGTATTCAAAATAATAATAGGATAAACTTTTTGAAAAATGAAAAGACATGTGTTCTGGGATAATTCCACAAGAGAGGGTGAGGGTAAATGGGTTATTTGTAACAACTGAGTGCTCCAGTAGAATTGACTAATTCAGAACAAGTGCGTCTTTACAAAGGGCTGGGGCTGGAGAAACATCATTGCTTCAGGTGCTGCGATGAAACCCTGGGGAAGTGGAGGGCCTTTGTAGGGTGGTATACTCCCTCCCCACGTTCCCCCACTGTAGAGGGGGAAAGTTGGCTCCACCCTGGGCTGTTGAAATGCCTTCCTCCACCAACCCCTGGGCCTTCTGCTGTCACCAATTGAAAATGGGGCATTAGTAATGAAAACAGTATCTGAAAAACCCTTTGCATTGATTAATTAACCGCCAGCTATTTCTCACCAGTCATGAGGTGCTAAATGGTTATTCTTTCCACCTTCCTATTGCAGGAAGCAAGACACACAATGGCGTAGAGATTTCTCTGAAATCATGCCTTAAATTGGCAGAACTGAGAAAGAATAGAATATCCACTTTTTTTTTCCTCTGAGGTGAGAGAGTTTTCAGATGCTGCTAGAAGGAGGTCTCGGAGGGGCAGTTTGAAGCTCTTTAGAGGCTGAAGCGATGAAAAGATTACGAACAACCCCGCCCTCCAGGCCCTACAATACGTAATTCAAAATAAGAACAATTATAAACTGCAAAATAAGAGGAAACCCAACACAGTTCTGACTTTTCCTACGATGACTATATCAATGCACTCTGAAATTTCACACATCAAATTCTTTATTTAAATAATGGTTCTTGGTAGCTCGCGGGTACTCTGCTGTTGTCTCTAGTCTGCACAGGGAGCCCAGCGCCAGGCTCTGGGACAACATACCTCAGAAAATATGCTCTCCTATCTCAGGGCTCGATGGTGATGTTCTTGGTGCCTTGACTGTCACTCTCCTGGACTAATAAGGTTTTGGTGGCAAGCATCTTGCAGCAAACATTTACTAAGCACAGATGAAAGTACTATGCTGGGTTTTGGGGAGACAAAGGTGAAGGAGGCACAAACCCTGTGATCCAGTCGGGGAGAAGGTAGGTGCGCACACATCAACTACATCCAAAGTGCGGAAGCGTCATGAGATGCATTGCTTCTACCTAATATGGATGGGCAAAGGCTTTATGTAGGAGGTGACATTTGAGCTAAGTCTAAAGGGTGCGTAGGATGTCAGCTCAAGTGGAGACAGCAACAAGAACCAAGGCATGGAGGGGAGGAAAGTGAAGGCTGTGTTCAGTAATGGCCAGTGGTCCAACTTCCTTCTAGTCTCTTAGCTGTAGGCACCAGCCTCTCCGCTGCATTCGCACTTGCTTCTGGGCTTTCACACAGGCTGCTCCCTCTGCCCGGAATATCCCTGCTTACCTCCCATCCCACTGACCTTCTCCTTTAGGTCTCAGCTTACATGAGGAAGCCTTCTCCAACTCCCTCAAGCCAGTTTAGCTCTTCCTTCTGTAAGTGTCCCCAGAGCTCTGCACCTCTCTATCCTAAAATCATCAAGGAGAGATTTCCTGCTGAACCCCCAGGCATAAAGGTGCTCAGTAAATAGCTGTTAAATAAATAGTAAATGAATGCATGAGTGAATGAGTACTTGCAGGGGAAAACTAGGAGTGAGTGCTAAACACCATTTGGAAGCAGGCTGTGAAAAGCCATGAAAGTCTGAAAAAGGTATTTAGAAGACATGTCAGTTTTGGAAGGAAAGTTATTGTTTAATTTACCTGTCATTTCAATGGTCTTCTTGCTTGAGAAAGCTGACCATCGAGTCAGAGCGGGGTTCAGCTTACTCTGTTTCACACTGAATCCATTATTGAAAAAAATACAGGCTTCAAAGAGTCAGTACCTTTGCATCAAAAGCACAGCCAGTCTACTTGAATTTATTATTACTGTTATTAAAATTAAGACTCTGTCTTCAACTGTACTTATCCCCTGCATCATACAGACATACCTGGGAGATGTTATCTGTCCTATGAAAAAATGAAGCCAAACAGACCAAGAAAAATACATGAAATCGATTGCACCTATTAAAGTAAGTCCCAAGGAAGAGCCCTACCCATCCCCATCCCAGTTACCTTGCTAAGTACGTGAGGCCTTAGGCAGACAGTACCTTGAAATGGTTAAGTGCACACTTTCCTCTCTCACCCCTGTTCACTGGACTGCCTGTGTCAGAGCTGCTGTGATATGATGGATGTGTCTGTCGCCATAGTGAAGTGATTAATAGGCATCTGTGTAAAGCGGACCTGGTGACCACAAAGACAACAAAGCCCCTCTGTGTCCTTTAGAGAAATATGCCAAGGCAAAAAGGAGGATGGACATTTCCTCCATCGTAGAGCCGGAGTGGGGTTCGTGTTGGGTCTGAGAGCTAAGAAGGATGGCAAAATACCAAGAAAAGCCCTGGAGTGGGATGCCCTAAAAATAGACTCTTGATTCTGCTTTGTAGTAAGACAAGCCTGTAATTCCCTTGAAATCCTCCTAACAACTTGGGTGGATGGAATCTAACAACCCAATCCTTCTTGTTTGAAAATCTTATTGCAGCAAAATGCCAGCCTCACAGTCCTGCAAGGCAATGCGAGTGAATGAACGAGTCCTGGGCCAGGCATCACCCTGCTAACCACAGAGGGCCTGCTGTAATCCCTATGAAAGAGAGAAAAAAGCAAATGGGGGAAAACCCTAACTGGAGACAATTTATCCTCAAAGCCACACCCCAGCCCACAGAGATGACCACACGGGAAGTGTGGTGGGAGCTCTCTGTGGTTATCTCGGCAGGAAGCAGCCTTCTCCTTGTCTTACTGCATAATGCGAACCAGATGGCTTAGAAATGAGCTGAACTGCCAGCAGCCGTGGAAATGGACTCAGAGTTTATAACTCAAACTTTCCTTTTTCTTTTATTTTCAATTTTTTTTTTTTCCTCCCCCTGGCAGGCTGAAGATTAGGTGCCGGGAGGGGCCATGGTCTTCAAGATGTATCAAGTTCATGACTGACCATGCCAAAGTAGAGGCAGCTTCCTGGCTGTTTAATATCCTCAGTTCAGAAGCTATTTTAGAACTCATAAATTGAAATAATACTGACTGTGGTTGTCTGCAGATGAATCCACTTCCATTTCTTATCACCTTTGAAATTGATACATTTTTACTTGTTGGGATGCCATCACAAGAGGGAACGGGGGAATGAGCATACAACTTCATTTTTCCCTCTGGGCCAGTGGGAGTTCTGGGTTCACTGTTCCTCCTCTGCCCCACTGCTTTAGACTCGGCACTGCCAGGGGCAGTGCTACACCCAGAGTGGAGATTGAGGTCTAGACTGGGGGTCATGATGAGATCGTTTAAAAAAGCCATGCTCTGGAATGTTGATCTGTGGTTCCATGTGTTAGGACTGTCACTGTCTTTGTAATGACTATTTCAGATGGGCAAAGTTTTAAGCAGAATTTGCATGGTTTATCTTCCTTCCTTTTGAGGCTTTCTTTCTAATAAGGCTAGAAACCCAACATCTAAATAGGTTTTGAAACCAGACAAAGCATTTCTGTTTTCCAGCTTCCTGGTCCCATCTTCCTTTGCTCTCGTAAGAGGCATCAAAGCTACAAAATAGGGAAGTGGATCTCCTTATAAAATTGTGAAATTCAGGTGATTCTTTGGATTATTTGCAGTGCTTTGATTTTTTTTTTCTCTGCCAAATGAAGATAAAACAAATATGAGGAAATAGGTTTGTTTGAATATTCCTAAAACTTAAACTTGCTGGAAATATAGTTCTTGGGATCTGGGTTATAGATGGGGCTGGGTATTATTGGTTAAGAACGTAAATCTTGAGGTCATAAAGACCTGGGTTCAAGTCTTGGATCTATAAGTAACTAGCTGTATGATCTTGGGCATTGTGCAGGACACGTGTTAATGCTCAATTAATAATGTAAGGGGAGTGTTTCTAGAATGTCTGACAAGTTACCTGCCTTCTGCATGGTCTCAGATAGGCTATTTTAATGGAACGCTTTGGTTGGGTACAAGTGTATTAGCCAAGAATGGAGCAATAAGGATTTAAAAATACAACAAAATCTTGGAAAGTGACCTTAAATAAGATAGTCCATACAACTTGGAAGGTGTCCTAAATTAGTAATACTCAGCGTCAGCATCACCAGGAACTTGTTAGAAATACAAATCCTTGGGTCCTACTCGGACCTTCTGAATCTGAATCTCTGGAGATTGGGCTCCGAAATCTATGTTTTAATATGGCCTCCAGGTGACTTGTATGTTCACTAAAGCCTGAGAGGCACTGCCCTAAATGATATGAATAATATTCCAGAAAACAGCATCAAGGTGTTATGCTTTAAAGTCCAACCCCAGACACCCCTGAGGCAGTGTATAGCCAGACTTTCAAAATTATTTGTAAAAAAAATGAATAAATAGTCTTCCTCGATGTTCACTGAAGTGTGACTCTTTAGTGGGTCTCGTGTATGACATTTTCTTGCAGTTGCCATATTCTGACAAAGAATACAAAATGGATAAGGTTTTATTGGAGAGACAAACACATCCCTAACACTTTCCCTTGGTACCTGACAAAAGCTTGACATGTGGCCTAAAATGTTGTACCGCTACTTCCGTAACAGAATCAACCCAATATGCCAGAGCGAAAAGCTGCTGGAAAAATGCACATGGTCTCTTTATTTGCCTCAGCATAAAGACAGGGGAATTGTTGTTGCTCCCCAACTCTGTCGCAGGGCCCATCAGGTAGTGGGTGGTACTAGAGAGCCCAGTCAGGACTGAGTCCCAGGGACAGAAGAAGCAGAAGCTTGGTAGGAACTCACTATTGAATAGAGCAACCTCCTTTAAAGCTTGCATCACATGTCACCTTGAAGTCAACTCCACTCAAGCAATGCACAGCCATCAAGCAACATCTGATAATGATTCAGGGGATCTTTTCCCTCACCCCTCCATGATCAGACAAGAGAATAAGAAACTCAGCAAGATTCTTTTCCTTTCTTTTCTGGATGGAAGGAGGGACCCGAGCTCATGTTTCATTCCCCATATTAAGGTCCTGCTTTAGAGTAATAAAAATGCCTGGTACAAAAGTGCCCTCAGCGGAGCTCCGTGCTTACACATCTGCTGAGTTGAACTGAATCTGCAAATCCATAGAATTACATAAGACATTTTAAGTTACATTAAATTTCTGCTGTGTGCTTTTAAATCATGGAGTGCAAGACCCATCATCACTTACGGTGTATTTATTGCCTTAACAAAATGTCAGATGATTGTGTCCAGTTAAGAATAATAAGAGGCTGTAGGACTGGAAACAACAAGCTCTAATATGTCCAAAAGGTTAGGCATAACGCAGTTTGCTGCCTTATAAATTTCTTGACATCATTTTCCCTTCTAATAAAGCATTGTCAGTGGTGACTATACTGAACTTCCATTATTTCTATACAGTTCATAATGGCTGCCCCTGCCTTTAGCGAAGAAATCTAATTGCAGATACATATTTGAAAAAGAGTGCATCTTTTAAAAAATACAAATTTTAAAAATAATTGCAGTGGGAAGTTCCTGTTATCCCGTTAAAAAGGAATCTCTTCACAAAGATAATGCCCAATTGTAGACTTACAAGAGCTTAAGAAATACTCATTAAGGATGACAAACCTTCATACCGCCCATAATTAGCTTTCTGACACCGATTAAGAGCGGTGTACTCTGTACCCAGTATATGTGAATTTATCCAACTGCGTGTCACTAGTAGACTCCAGGGCCTTTCTACCACTAAAGTGCTGGGAGACTGACCTCTGATACCGTTCTTGCAGGTCTGCTCAGGCCCGCAGTGCAGTCCACGTGCTTTGCAGGACTTCACCTGTTTATTACTTGCACAGCCTGTGTCTCCCTGGGACCAGCGAGTGGACACAGCTCTTCTGTCCTCTTTCTCTCTATGGCAATGGCATGAATTATGTATTCTGAGCAACTCTTGCAGCTTTTAAGGCCATTCTCATGTATAATGTCAAGAAAAGAGAGGCTGTCCGCAAGAGATTTCCCGGTTTCCACTCTTTTGCCCTTGCTAGACTACTTTGTTGGTGGAGCAGCAAGGTTTGCAAAGTAAAACTTGTGTGTTACAAGCATTTTTTTTTTAACTCCAAGAAACGAGGCTATCAGAAAGACAGTTTTGAGACAAAGCTAATATTATTTTCCCATTATTACACATGCTCCAAAATATATGTCGACTCTTCACAATTTTATTGTTAGGACAAAACAAATTTGAGATGAACACAGTGCAGCTGAACCAATTAAAGAGCACTTTTTTTTTTTTTTTTTTTTTTGCAGTACGCAGGCCTCTCACCATTGTGGCCTCTCCCGTTGCGGAGCACAGGCTCCGGACGCGCAGGCTCAGCGGCCATGGCTCACGGGCCTAAGCCGCTCTGCGGCATGTGGGGTCTTCCCGGACCGGGGCACAAACCCGCGTCCCCCGCATCGGCAAGCGGACTCTCAACCACTGCGCCACCAGGGAAGCCCTAAAGAGCACATTTTTAACTACAGCAGATGTTCAGTTAATATGATCATGCCTAACCTAGTCCCTGTAGTCCTTGAAAGTTCCATTAAGCTGTCAGAAAACTTTGTCATTTGTGTGTGTTTTTGTGCAAAAGATAGGAGGGAATGGAAAAAAAAAAAAGACTGAAGGAAAAGGGTGGGAGCAAAATGAATTCATGTCAAGGGTGATGTGGCTTGAAAAAGTGGCTACAGATTAAAGTAAGTAGTACTTTTAGAAGGTGAATTGATTTTTTTAATACCCCAAGGTTTAAGTTGCTGATTTTAAAAGAAAAAATTAAAGTCTCGATAATCATAATTTAAGTTCTTCATTTTTTTTGAGAAAATGATGTTAGGCGAAGAGAAAAGGGTTTAACTGGTATCTCTAGGAAAGAACATTCAAATATTGGTGTTCAGATTCAGGCAGGCAGGGAGATGAAACAGCTTTCTACATGGCTGACATTTAACTTTTGTTTTTTTGCAGTACGCGGGCCTCTCACTGTTGTGGCCTCTCCCGTTGCGGAGCACAGGCTCCGGATGCACAGGCTCAGCGACCATGGCTCACGGGCCCAGCCGCTCTGTGGCACGTGGGATCTTCCCGGACCGGGACACGAACCCGTGTCCCCTGCATCGGCAGGCGGACTCTCAACCACTGCGCCATCAGGGAAGCCCTGACATTTAACTTTATTTTTCTTCTACCCTTTCCACAATAATCTCATCAAGACCTTAGATAAATTCAGCAAGTTGTCAAGAGGATGCAAAATTAATTAGATCAAATCTACCTCTCTGCCCGCACTGCTGAAAGAACAATTACAGCCGACCACGTGGGCATCCTCCCCGCCACACGCTCACAGGGAAACTTGCATGTCTTCCAGTAGAGAGCCCAGCACCTGACCTCACAATCTGTCATTTTCCTGGGTGCCTCAAAGAAAAGCCAGAGACTGCAAATAGATTCCTTTTCAGTAGGTGATAAAGAAATATTAATTTAGTAAACAAATAAATGGTGGCACCCTGGATTATATTAGCATTTCTTTCTCAGTCTCTCCACCAATTTCAAAATCTGTTCTGGATGAAAAGTCTGCCATGTGCCCTGCACCCCAGTGTTTTAACTAAAGTGATAGAGAAGGCCGAGTCTGGAGTTGAGCTTGCTTGGGGCTTTACCTAGGATAGAGCTCTTAGCTTGGCAAGGATCTTCTACAGAAAATGCCAGTGATGTGTGAAAACACACTTTAGATCCAAAATTGATGCAAGATTCCACTTCCCAAGCTTATTGTGTGTACGTGCAATTAACCACCTAATATGATTGAATAATCAGTTTATTATATATCTGTCATCTGTCAATCTCTTGACCTCTGTATTTCCTTCCCTACCACCCATCTTCCTTCGTATCACCCACTGCTTACAGGTAAAGCCAAAACCCCTTAGCGTGACTTTTAATCTCAGTTCCCTTTCTGGCCCTTTTAAATGCTTCTCTTACTCTCAGACTTCACTCTGCCCCACTGCTAGCCAGGATGTCACCTGTGTGTACCCCCTGCTAAACTGCAAGCTCCTTGAGTGCAGGGCTTACGTTGGATCAGATCAGTGTGTACTGTAGCATTCAGCAGAAGGCTTATGTGTAGCGCATGTTTGCTGAACGTCTGTTGAATGAACGAAGAAAGAAGTGAACAAACGTTGCCATTTTGCCTTTCTTTGAGACTAGGGTTATTGTTACCATTATTACATTTTCTCTTAAATTAACTATTATTTTCTAGTGCTCTGATTCCAGTTCATATCCTTCAAAGTTGTGGAAATGAGAAATGAAAACAAAGGCAGCCGTATAATTGAAGAAGAAAAATCACCCCATATAGTTTACATAACTGTTGATAAAAACCTGAGGTTAAATTAAAATTAGAAAGAAACAGTAGTTTTAATCATACCCTTGTTTAGGAACAGTTTGACTTCTAAGCCTTCTTCACTTAAAAGTGGTATTTGGAAGCTTGCTTTCAGTGATAATTTTTAAAATTACTCTAACATATTTCAAACGCATATACAACTTTTAGTGATATTTCTCTGGAATTAAATACAGTGATAATATTTTTCACAGGATGAAATCTTTAATTCCTCTTATATGGGTTATTTTAGATTTTCTAACAGTTGAAGGGCAAATGTAGACTAGAGATTAGATCTTATATACTCACTGGAGAAGTTATCAGCAACCTCTTCAGTAGGATTGCCAGGTAGCAAATAAATATACAGAACTCCTGGTTAAATTTCAACTTCAGATAAATAATAATGTTTTAGTATATGTATGTCCCGTGCAGTAGGTGGGGCATACTTATACTAAAAAATTATTCATGGTTTCTCTGAAATTCACATTTAACTGAACACTCCATTTTATGTAGCAACCCTACTCTTCTGCCTCCAAATAATGGGCTTCTACTGGTTCCCCATAAATATTCTTCAGACTCACTCTGAACTTTCGGAGATTAAAATAGCTTAACAGAGCATAACAAAAATGATAGTAAGCCTTTATGGGGCAAGTTTAGCACAATTTACAAATTTAAAAATATACTAATGGACTAAATTTCAAGAATTGTATCTTCATCAGCAACAACAGCAACTTAGATGCCAACTTTCTTATGAACTTTGAAAGATACTTTTCCTCTAACCCTCAAAACCAGAAATAAGGAAACTCAGGGCTTCCCCGGTGGCGCAGTGGTTGAGAGTCCGCCTGCCGATGCAGGGGACGCGGGTTCGTGCCCCGGTCCGGGAAGATCCCACATGCCGCGGAGCGGCTGGGCCCGTGAGCCATGGCCGCTGAGCCTGCGGGTCCGGAGCCTGTGCTCCGCAACGGGAGAGGCCACAACAGTGAGAGGCCTGCATACCACAAACAAAACAAAACAACAACAAAAAAAAAACAGAAATAAGGAAACTCTAATTCAGAAGCGTTGTTGGAAGAACAGCAACCAGTCCCCCATCTCTTAGTGTTCCCTGGCCCTGCCCGTGCATGTTCCTACCTGGTTGAGTTAGTCGTTGATTGTTAGGTGGAAGTTGCAGCCCTTTGTCCCCCCGCTAGCAGCCCCTTCCCCATCAAACAGAACCCCTCTCAACCTCCTTCTCTGAGTTCTCTTCCAAGACGGTCCTGTTCTACCATCACATTTAAAAATGGCTGTGATACTATAGGTTTTACTGATAAAAGCTGTGCATATTACCATGGAGTAAAGTTTTTTTTGTTTTAAATAGAGCTCAGGATGTTCAAAAAGAGCCTGAGTTTGCCAGCATTTCCACAAAACTTTTAAATATGAGTCCTGTACCAGATGTACCTCACTTCCCTCATCCTCCCTGTCAAGTGATATATGACTGCTATAATATTGGCACTGAAGGGGACGACTAAAGGGGCAGAGAAGCCGTTTCCAAGTGCTATGTCCTTGATGTGTTCAGCCAGGTTGTCTTCAGTTGTCTAAAATCTTTTTCTAAAGTCTGCCGTGCACCGTTTTGCCTTGTTCACAAAGACAATAGTGGTTGTAAAGGCTTTTTGGTGCATTTTTGCGTCTTTGTGTGCTTCATCTGTCTCGCAGTTTGATATTTCTTGGACAGGAACTATGTCTATCTCTAGTTTAGCCTCTAATTCCTTATATTGGCATCCAATACTGCGCTGTAGAGCCAGTAATAAATTTTGCTTGAAGACTCCTCAGAAAACATTTTTGTTATGTAATGTTACTGAAGAAACGGCAGAGAAAATGCAGTCCAAGTTTAGGAGTCAGGGAAAGAAGAGAATCTTATTTTTCTCCCTTTATTACCGTCACCAGCAATAATTTTCTCTGTAAATAAGATCACCTGCATATGACTTGATAGGAACCAAGAAATCACTTTCCCCATTGGGAGAACTGAGATGCTTTAAAATCCTTCATCCATTAGATTTTAAGCGTTGCAGATTGTTAAAACACAGAAGCTGTCGGGCCAGGCTCTGTTACCAAATATACTCTCTCAAAATGGGATTTCCTAGCCTGTTCATGAAGAAAGCCTGGCTCTGTGGGTTTGGGACTCAAAATAGGTAAAGTTTGAAAGAGAGAAAAGGGAAAGAAGGGTCAAGTGTAGATTACTGCCAAGTCAGGGGAACATGCTGTAGCCCAAGAGTCCTTACAGATCTCAGAAAAGTAGGCGGGAAGCAGAAGTGCTGGAGGTAAACTTTCCCCGGGCCACAATTTGGGAAATAACGAGCTGCTGTCTACACTTGGATGCTCACTGCTGGTCTGGAGAATCATCTCGCCAGATGCTTAACAAGCCTAGAATGACTAATCTCTTTTTAGTCTAAATCCATTTTACTCTCAATTCCTACTTGACCAAACTTCTCATCCCTAATCGCAAAGCTCAGTAGTTGGAAGAGAAATCAGAAGGACACCAGGTCGTATAACTGCAGGGCTCAGAGCCCAGCTAGAAGGTAGGGCCATTATTCAGTCTCGTTCTTCCAAATGCCAGAAGCACAGTTTTGGTCTAGGTTAATCATCACTGGACTTTTTAAATTGCTCCAGGCCAGAGTTACCCACACTTTACTCATCAGCTACCAATGCTACAGTCCTAGTGAAATCAATGAGCCTCACTTACCATGTTATTTACTTTTTATACCTCTGTGTCCCTATACTTCCTGAATTAGTAGTTACTTAATATTTTATTTAAATTACCTTTAAGGTGAGTTTCCAGTGGAAACTTTATATAATTATCATAAATGGAAAAAAGTGTCACTTTTCATAAATAGAAGGTAACCATAAAAATAAAATTAACTGAAAGCAAAACAATGTTTGTTCCAGCTAGCTCCAGCTGCATGGCAAAGCCCCCAATCTAAAGCCTGTTCTTTCTCCTCAGAAGGGTAGTAGCAAGTTTCTGGAGTTGTTAAAGCACCAAACTGAGACTTTTGCCTTGACATAACCAAGAAGATGGAAAGAGAAATGAAAGGGGTGTTAACTTTCCACCACATGATTCAGTATTCTTGAAGGCCATGGTGTCTCTGAACCATCTAAATCAGCTCATGTAAGATGTGACATGTCCTACTTGGAGGCTGTGATGCCTTTGAGGAATAAATAATTGACTGTAGAGAGGATTGTTGATAAACTCTATGATTTATACAGTTCCATTCAGGATTGTCATGCAGTGTGGCCAGTATACTCATCATTCTTCATAGACCTTCTGAATCTTACCGGAATGTTATTTCCCAAACTAAAAATTGCTTACAAAATAGCTTGTACATTGATTAACATATATTCACCATTTGCTGTACATTTTAGGTTAAATTATTCATTTGATCCCTAATTTAAATTCTGTTTCTACATCTTTTCCTTGTCTGTAATGACATCTTCTTGACTAAATATAATAATGTGATAATATCTTGTTTTAAAGATTTCCCAAAATATATAAGCACATATATAAGCTCTGGCATTTCCAATCAAATGGGAACATTTTTGTATATATTGACTATTTCATCAGTTTTTTGAGAGCTCACAAGAACTCTAGAAAATAAACTCTGAAGTAGGGGATTTTCTTCTAATCTGATTTATTCTTGTGTCTTTGTGGCAGTGGTCCATGATTACATTAGACATTTATGCTACACAGCTCTCTTGGCAAATCTGTCCCTGGCTAATTTCCTCACCTATCTTGCAGTCTTCTTGGAAATCAGGTTTTGGAGGATTATTGCTTTTGGTCAGAAACAAGAGGCACAGGAGTGGCTATTAATTCCCAGTATTGCTTAATCTAGAAAAGAAAGCTCTTATTTCTCTTGCTGTGGGAAGGAGATGAGGGGAGACAAGCCAGATCTAAAAATAAACTGGATTTTCTTTCTTATTCATATGTAATTAGAGCCCCTTTGTAACTACTCATTACCACCTCGATAGTTATAGGATGAATAAATAATATATATTTTTAAATGTGGCAAAACCAAGAAAGAAGTAGCCAGGGCTGCTTCTAATTTATCAACTTGGTGATTAAAGGGCTGGCTCTAGAGGCTCCAGACATCTAGGGAGCCAGAGATAAAACAGGGCAGTTGGCTGTGTTTTTACTAATGAATCTAGGGCTTGAAAGATATCAGGCAATTTTAAAGAAAAGCAGCAAGGACAAGAGATATTAGACAAGGCCAGTAGGGTAATGAAGGACAAGGCCAGTTACTGAGCGAGAAAATTACTTCATTTTCTGTGATAATACTTGTGTGTGCTTTGTAGCTCTCTTCTCACGCTTTGTTAGTATGGCTGTATATATATATATACGTACAGCATCGGAATGCTACCCCCAGTGTAGAAGGAAAGAGCCTTGGAACGTTCCGCAGAGGGGCAGAGGGCTTGGGTCTATTATTTTGAAAGGGGGAGGCTAAGAACAATGGTAGCAGAAGGGGGTTAGATTGCAAGGAACAGTGCTTTGACAGAACGTGAGGGACGCACAGGATTAAATCAAGACGAAAGACACAGCAAGGAAAAGAAAGAAAAAGGCAAGCAAACATACTCTGGAAATGCAGAACTGTTTGGAGGATGAGCTGGGACCCGGAGTGGGATCAACCCAGTGGTGCTCAACATTTCTGCAGAGCAGAGCTCTGGGCTCGTTTGCTCACTGGTCTTTTTTCAGCAGCCAAAGTGAAAAGGGCATGGGACACTTGACTCCTCAGCTAGCTGGTCAGCAGACACATTTTCTGCTTAGTGGGGAAATGTGCGGTATTTTACAAACAGTTCCAGAGTATATTTAGCTCCTAAAGCTGGGGCACACAAATGTCACATTCCCATAAGACAATTGGCCCAGTGAAAAGAGCACCCACCAGAGGCCCGCAGAAACCCCATTAAACTCTTGCATCCCAGGAGGTGCTGCACACCCGGATGTGACATCATTAAGGCACCCACGTCAGGGAATGGAAAGAAGCGAGGGGATCACAGATTGGGTCAAGTTAAAGGACGTAATCATGAGTCAGAAAAGAAACAAGACTTTTCCAACGGAGAAGTAACGCCATCACCAAGTCATACCACACAGTGCTTGGCAAAACAAAAGTTCAAAATAAATCATGAACATTAAACAGAAAAACACTTCAGAGCAAAATGGAAATTAAAATCATAAAAAATCATGACAAAAGGAACATCAAGCTACATTACTTTTTTATTTTTAAAGTTTCTGCATAACAACTCATTGTCATTGCCCTATCAAATACACACGTAATCAGTTGTCAAAAATGAAGCTCAAATTTGACAGGGCAAGGCAAGGAGTTAATAGCACGAGAACAGTGATCATGTTAAACACCCATGCAATCACCTCTGCCACCATTGTTTGACAATCTGTAGACTGCTTCCAGCTTTGTCAATATTCATAATAAGACCCAAGAGAATGAACAATGCCGAATTTTAAAATGATCTGTCAAAGTGTTAATTGGACTCTTTGATAACCTCCCTCCCTTGGGAGAGGTAAGGATTGGAGAAAATTCACACCATCCGTCTCAGTGAAGCGAAGAGGAAATGACTGTAACCAACAGCTAGATATTTGGTTGACATATTTAATGCTTTACTGGAAAGGCTGTTTGGTTTTTCAGAAAGTTGCAGTGGGCAAATACAAAGTGATTTTTACTGTGTTGTCTGTTCTTGAGAACTCGGCCAAGACTAACACATCTGCGGTCGGGAGCCACACAGAACAAATAATGGCACATGCTAGGGCTGGTGGCCTGCTGGGATAGTTCTGCCCCGTCACGAATTGGCCTGGTGCTTTCTTGTGATGGTTAAGAGCAGGGATCCCACCAATTTAGAGGCTGCTGAGACAAAAGCCACTTAAAAAAAAAAAAAGATTGGGGCAGGACATATTAACAGTAAGAAGTTATAGAAGAAGAATAAAATCGATTAAGGGGATATATTAAAGAACGAGTTAAGGGACTTCCCTGGCAGTCCAGTGGATAAGACTTCACCTTCGGACGCAGGGGGTGCGGGTTTGATCCCTGGTAGGGGAGCTAAGATCCCACATGCCTTGCGGCCAAAAAACTAAAACAGAAGCAATATTGTAACAAATTCAGTAAAGACTTAAAAAAAAAAAAAAGTTAAAAGGACTACATCTTCCCATTTTGGGCTTGGCATGTAGCAGCAGAAGGTACGACATTCTCAGGAGATGAGCCGCCAAAAAAAAAAAGGTGAAAATTTAGTGTGTGAGTCTGCCTAGCAAACATTCTCTAAAAGTAAAGATGGAAATATGTATACAGAAAACCCTGGGGGAAGACACGATAGAGACTGTCTTCCAAGGGTCACTGTGGCTGGTCTGCCCTTGAGACTCAAATCCCTGCTTGGATGAAACTCTTGAAAACATATAGAAGTAAACAAGGCTGAATGGGGGGAAACAGCTCGCAACATAACTGAGCTTTTCAGTCTCTGATTTACAAGACTTTTTTGGACAAGTAAAGGCCTCTTTGGTTGCAGCTGCAACTAAAGTAGGATGTGTTACCAGAAGCAGCAAATGGCGAGAAAAGAGATGACATTTCCTGTCTCTAGTTGAGCAAAGAAAGCCAGGGAGAATTTAGGACAGTTCACAGTAGAGTCCCTTTCATTTAGTGCAGCTTCCTTTCCATTTTAAATGCATAGCAATTCTGCTTAATTAAATAACATATTTTTGTTTTAGCTGTTATCCTCTAAGGGCAATGAAGTGCGTCCCAGGACCTCAGCTCTATTCAAATTCAGCACCATGCGAGAGTGAGGGATGCTAACAGCCAGAAAAGACTCAACTCTGCTATTTCTCCATTCACTGATTAAACGGGCTTTTACTTTGATTACATGTACTTGCCAAAGCCCGCACCGCATTCCATCCCATTATGGGGGGAAGAGAGGATCCAGAAATCACTGAGCGAGCTAAGAGGAGTGGAAAGGGATCTCAGCGGCCAGTATCTGCTTTGGGCCAAGCCATGCCTCTCTTGGGTGGAGGAAGCTTAGAGGCTGTGTTATTTGTTTTGTGTGGTTTCTCCTTGGTCAGGGAATCATTGTGGATCAAGCCTAGCATAGAGGATCGGGTTGCAGCCTTTTCTGAGACGCTTTCAATCATAGTGTGTTGGAGGTTCGTTCCTTAAATGCTGCTATGATTCAGCTGGAAGCAGTTCCGTAGTCCTCCCCACTTTTCCCTCCCTCTCCCCCCAGAGGAAGAGGTACTTCCAAGGCCTTACCCTTCTTGTCTTGGTGATTATGGGAAGACACTGCCCCCAAAGAGTCTGTGCTGTCAGGTGAATCCTTCCAGTCCAGCATTCCTCCCCTAGACTCATACCCCTCTTGAGCCGCCGAATTGGACGTGGTGGTGCTGGGCAGGAGGGAACTGGAGTGCCCTGTTTTCATCACAAATATAGTTAGGGAAAACATCACCGGAGACACCCGCTCTCCCTTTGCTCAGAGGCCAGGAGGTTGGACACCCACGCTGGCTGTAAAAGACTCAAAGGAGATTGTCCTAGAAATAACAAGACTGGTGGGTAGGATTCAGCAGAAGACCCCTGAGATTGTCCTAGAAATAACAAGACTGGTGGGTAGGATTCAGCAGAAGACCCCTTGTACTTGTAGTTAGAGGATGAAGGGCCAGATCTCGTCTCTGCTGTTTGCTGAGCCTGAGGGAATCCCTTAAGCTCTCTGGGCCTTGGTTGGTTTTCCCTGTGCACGAAGTGGAGATGATGTCGTTTACCTCCCAGTGTTGGAAGGATAAAGTGACATCACGTTGAAAGTACCTAACAGTATCTGACACACAGTAAGCGCTCAAGAAGTATCCGAGTCCTTCTTTGGTATTCGCACAGCAGCACTAAGGTAGAATGTGTCCACTCTGGGGACAGCGTTTGTGACGGATGGGGCAGGTTTATGGTAGTGGGTGAGCCTCTGCCCCGTCACAAACAGCTCAGCTGCCCTGAGCCTTTCCCATGGAGGACGTGTCTAGTTTTCAGCTGCAACTCAGCCTCACAGGCATTCCTCTTTGCGGGGGAAGTGACTGCTTTCTAAAGGGATCTGCTCCCACCCCCTCCTTCCTGGAACAGAGGCCTCAACTGCTCCATGTTGTTATGGCTGTGCCTTTTGTGTCTTATTCCAGCCAAGTTAGTTTCGTGGTTTCATGACTCATACGAGTGAGAGGTGGTTTTCTGAGGCCACACTGACTGATCCAATTCCGATTAGAAAGGGATAGCTTTTTGAGATCCAGAGCGGCCAACCCTAGGATAATGCCAGAGGAAGAATGGCTAGGTTGGGAGTTATGGCAGAAACTGGATGTTTCCTGTGAACACATTTCTAAGCTTCCCCCTCATCATTCCACAAGGTTAAATGCAGATCATATCTGGTGCTTTGATCTAAGCTGTCACAATGATTTAAAGAAGCCCCACTACCTGTTCTCTCTGGTGGAAATAAAAAATCACCTCTCTGTGATTTTCCAGTAGAGTCTTTGGCTTATTAAAGCATCTTACCTACAGCAGCCTCTTGAACAATTTTTAAAAAGACATCAAGGCAACCACTGTGAATGTGTAATTGGGGCCTTTGGTAGAAAGTAGGACAGATTCACAAGTGGCTCCAGCCTTGGGCTGTGATCACCGCATATGTGATAAATATGATACTAGCCACCAGAAAGAAAGATTATAATGAATGCACTGCATTCTTCTCCTTTACAATTATGATTGGAAGTTGGATTCCTAGGAGACTTTAATACTGTAAATTACATACTGTGTATACACACACACACACACACACACACGTGCGTGTGTGTGTGTATGAATAAAGCGGGGAAAAGCAAGCCAGCCAAGTGGCTTATCTAAGCTATAGGATTTCCATGGAGGTTCCACACTTGAAGTGTTACCACAAAGCTTTGGTAACATCTAAGAGGCCCCTTTCTGTGTAGAGCTTGTTTGGCTCTTCCACAGCTTCAAATATCCGCTTTGTTGCAAATAGTCTAGTTCGCATCCAACCGCTAAAAACCTGTTCATTGAAAAGTAAAGAATTCTTGCGTCTAGACTTTTTGTTTTTATATTTCTGGGTTTCACATCTCATCTCCCAATACTGGTAAGAGAACAAGGGTAGGAAAATTATTAACCTGGAATTGGCAATACAGACTTTCTTTTACTTCCTTTATGCTTATATTGAGGTCTAAAATATAGCCCTATTTTCTACTCTTGAATTCAACAATGCTCTCGTGCAGTATACGGTCAACCTAAGAGACTTCAGCACCCAGCCTAAGCAAACAATTAGAAATAGCTTTGCAGGGAGTCAGGAAGGGGGGAAGGAAAAATAGAAACCTCTCCTCCAAGTAGCAAGAATTTCCTTTACCTGAATTGATATGCATTTTGAGCACTTTCAATTTAACTGTGTTCAAGGGGCAATTTTATGGTAATACCATTAAGTATGGTTTAGGGAGAACATTTCTTAATACGGTAATCTAGGGGAAATAGATGCCTAAGGGACACATTCTCTGTAGAAAGATTTCCTGGACCATATGCTGCAAATATATGGAAAACTCATTGGTAATGGAAAGCTATGGTTATGAGAGGAAATTAATGTGGACCAGATGGTAGTTAGGTAGGAAAATGTTTCACACAAATGTGAGAAATCAGCTCCTGCCTATTGCTGAAGTGTTAGTCTAATACCCCCCACATCTCCATATTCTACATGTAAATCTAGAGAAACCATGCATCTGATGTTCTCAAATGGAAAAAAAATAGCGCAGCATGAGGTTTGTAATCTTTTAAACTTATGCTTGAGGACAGGCAATGTGTGTCATGGGTGAAGCAAACAGTCGGAGAAAGCAATGCCTGATTCTCAAGAATTTTAGAACTACCATGTAGAAGCACCATGAAGCAGCCATCCTTAGTTTGAAATCAAAGAGGTGTATTATTATTACCTCTCCAGCTGTTAAAAGGAAATCACTTATATTCCTTCTTAGAATCTGATTCTACAGGCTATATTGTTTTTGTGCATTCCCTAAGAGACTGTAACCAAAATAATGCTACAAAAATAGGCAGTCGTTTGTGGATATGGTATTACATGTCAACAATTTGGAACCTATAATTTTGTGTTGTTAATCCAGTATGAAAAGTCATATTATCATCAATGGAGCTTATGGTGTATTATTCTTATAATATACAAAGAAATATTTAAAAAGTTAATTTTAATATGCATCATATTGTTTCTCTATATCTACAAGTCTTTGTAATTCTAGAGGTTAGAGATCCTTCAAACTACTCTAACCTATTAACAATGATTGTACCCAGTTAGACACAGAAGAGACACTAAATCAGTACAAGAGAGGATGAGAGAAGGAAGATAATCAGGGTCCAATTCACTAAAAAAGGGTTCTTGTATATGTAAGTGGTGTTGCACAGAGCTTTTGCCACACAGAGAGTCTGCGTGGCTTACTGAACGATCCCTTTTTCAGAGTTAGGCAGTTCTGGTTCTGCGGGTCACCCTATGAGTCTGTACTCAGCCACTGAACTTTTTATGGGAACATGCAAAGGACACAGCTAGACACAGTGGGTGCATTTTGGACTTTGGGGTTGGCTTCCTAGTCTACATCCATGCTCATAAAAACAGCAATTTGCTTTTTTCTTTGATGGTTCAAATATAGCACCTAATCCAGTACCTGGCACATAGTAAGCACTAAACTAATGTCTGCAAATAAATGAGTTAAATCTCTTCTAGGTTTATTAGCTCCAAAATAAGCATCTCTTGCAGTAGTTTGTGAAAAGAAAGTCTCCTCTGTTTTTGTAAGTACTGTCTGGACCAGCCCTCATGTTGATGGTCAGTTAATCATCTAACCCCTTCACACCCGGGAGAGATTGAGCCTGAAATGGACAGGGTCATTAGTTGAAAGGAAAATTCCAACTCTCTTTAGTTTCATCACAGAAACCGCTGACCGAGTGAATGGGCATTGTTCTTTAAAGTGTTAACATGGAGGAATTAATAAGTTCCTTTCCTTTTATAAAGGCAGTAAGAGAAATCCATAAATTGAAGAGTGATTTTTGTTCATAAAGAGCAAGAGCATCCCATGGTTTAATTATTCTATCTATATGAGAAATTACCTGGGAGTTAAAATTGGCCGTAGTACTATTGATGAATGCTGGGGTTACTGGTTCAGTTAGATTCAAGACCTGAATTTCTCAATATCTGATAAAGATTATTCAATTATAGGAAATGATTGCAAAGTATGATATTGGAGAAGTGCAGATGCGAAGTGGGTTCTCTTTGTGAAGGGCAAGCTAAGCTAGATGACACTTGCCTCCTGAGAAGTGTTTCTTCCAGCTGTTAGTGTTTGACATTCTGGCTTGAATCATAGATGAGAGAATGGTAAAGGTGGATGAATTCAGCGGGCTCACCTACGCCGTGCTGCCTCACTTCACGACAGGAGAAACCGGGCATTGTTTTCCCTACCTGCACAGCCCCAGTTTATAAGATAGTCTTTAGGACTTTCAAAGAGGCTTTTTATTTATGCTAATTAGACACAGGAGTGAGAGTGTCCACAGAGCTATTAGATGTATTTGTAGCCATCTTGAACTATTTTTTTGAATCCTGAATCCACCTTGCTTTCTTTTCTGCCCTCTTTTTTTCCTTTACTTTATTTTGTTCTCTTCCTCTATTACCTACCTCTACATTTAAAGACTGACCTAGAGCTGTTATTGTTACGTGTCTTAAACATAAGTTATAAAATGTGTATCAGTGAAGCTTGTAGTCCCCATCATAATGCAGAAGCTTAAATTTCCCATTACATATATGTTGTTCATTATCTTTAAAAAACACATGAATAGTTTACCTTAATAAACATTTGGGGAGGCTTTGAGAAATGGAACTGGAACATTTCAACTACAGTTTAACTTTTCTTATAAAGAGTTCAGAACAGTCTGTTTATGGACTTAATGGCTTTGTTTAGTATAGTGTCTGTATATTTCAGAGCAGGAACAATGGGGTAAATCCTGTTTGCACATCATTTCCACTGCGTCACTCTTCCTTGTATACATTTAAAGATGTTTCACTGAAGATAGGTCTACGTATTCATACTCTTTGTGTGATTAAATTTCGATGGCTATATTGGAAAGTTTTGCCTAATAAGAACTTAGTATCTGCACTCTGTATAGATTTTCCTGCAGAGGGTATTGTTCTGAAAGTCAGCATTTTGGGGAATGATACTATCAGTTAAGGAGCTATGGCCTATGAGTTATAAGCACTATTCTTTTATCTTGGATGTACTTATGTCCAAAAGCAATTTCTTCTCCCTCAAGAACTCATTAAATGCATTCACCAAATTCCCTAAGGTTGGCATATTTCATGTTCTGTGGATTAAAAATGTAGGACTCATTCTCACATGTCAGTTGTCTCATATATGTAGAGTAATTTTTGAAGCATCATGAAATCTATGAATAATTTTAGTGAATTGGGGCCCTGAAGTAGCAAAGAATCTGGTCCATGATGTTTAGGAATGAAGATTATAAACTACCACAGGATGAATGGCTCGAAGAATAAAAAAAAAACAACCCATAAACTGACCATATACTGTGTTGTAAGACATTTCATGATCTGGTAGAGGAGTTGAAATGTCTATAAAAAAATAATGAGAATTTAAAAATTAATTTAAAAATAAACGTAAAATTCGAAAATACTCAAGAGGTTTAGTGAAACAGGATTTCTCAAATATATTTCCATTGCTATTAAATTATGAGTAATATCTTCCTTACCATTCAGTGCCACGAAGGAATCTGAAAGACAGAAGGGAGGAGTAGGTTACTTAACATTTAACACTCTGCTCAGTGTGACTTCCGTAATAAGTGGGAGTGAGCTGATACAGAGCTGTGCTAACATACGATCCCCAATACTAAGTAAGTGCTTTTTACTTTCTGCTTGTAATAGAAGATGCTTCATATTTGGTCCGATTTCATATCCTTATACTATCTCTTTCCCAAGTGAGCTTCCTCAAAGTCATGCCTTTGTTTCCAAGAGGCAGAGAAAAAGCAAGTTAGTGGAAGGAATGGTAACTGCGATTATATGTAAGCCCTACTCCAATCAGAGGGATGTGTATGTGGATAAAGTGAGTCACATCTGGACCACACTTACAAAGCACATTTTCTTTACATTCTCTCTCATTTCATCCTCCCAACCATGCTGTGAGCAACTGTCCTGTATCACAATGTTCTGAACTCAGCAGGAGTTTTAGTTAGGAAATTAACAAAAATAAAAATCACACATACAGGCAACATACATTTGTGTGTGTGTGTGTGTGTGCGCACGTGCGTGCCCCCGCTGTGTGTCTGGGTCACGTCACTTGTTCACTCAGCCTGCTACTCAGCCTCTGACACTGGCTCTTTATGGTTTCCTCATTTTCCCTAAAACTCCTGTTAAAGAGTCATTGTGTACCAAATATCTAAATCCTTTGAATGCTTGTGTGTGACTCCATATGTCTGACAGAAGTAGGTCATGCTCCAGTGGGCGCCCAGGAGCAGAGAAGCCACTAGGAATGGCATTACCTCCTGCCCGGAGCAGGCACCCTACGTGCCTCAGCAGGAGTGGGGATCGAGTTACCGAGCACATGGAAACACAGAGGCTTGACCAGTGAGACGGAAGAGTCAATCACTGGCCTGGGGCCTGAGGGTCTGCCCTGCACTCTGCCTGAGGACCAGGCGTGGTGTAAGCCTGCTGGTGTAGTGGATGCTCTAGAGAGCCAGTAGCACTTTCACATTTTTCATATATTTACCTATTCAATCCAAATTGACACCCCTATTTTTCTAGATGCCTATATCATCGAATCATAAAAGTATGGAGAAAATTATTCACTAAAAACAGCTAATTAAGTTCACTCAGACATACATACCAACCGAAACCTGATTCCCTAAAAATGGGGCCATAAGGCACAAACGTGATCAAGACCCACCAAATCAAACATCACATTGTTTCACTGCAGACACATAGCAGAGCTTTTGGGCTCCGGACGCGCAGGCTCAGTGGCCACGGCTCACGGGCCCAGCCGCTCCGCGGCATGTGGGATCTTCCCGGACCGGGGCACGAAGCCGTGTCCCGTGAATCGGCAGGCGGACTCTCAACCACTGCGCCACCAGGGGAGCCCCCTATGCTAATTTCTTAATTCAGATTTTGTGTGTGAAGACGTAAGAAGCTTTTTCCGGTATATATTTGCAAACAAACAAACAAACAAAATATGACCAAGAATTTGGAGATGAGGCTCTGTGGCCCTATTTATTTGATTACGTCTGTTCTCTAGAGCATGGCTCAAAGATTTAGCGTTATATCCATGATTTTCATTATCAAATCAAATATCAGAAGTAATATAGTTTCATTCCCTTAGGAGCTATTTTTGGTGCCCTTCTGAATACAGGCTTCTTGAAATTTATCACGTACAACATTTAAAACATGGCAAACTAAATGTTTTCCAAGAGTATGGCATTATTCTCTAAATTAGCATTAATAAAGCATTTTCAGGAGAATATTGATATTAATCAGATCACTGGACAACTGGGCAGACCTTTGACCAGGTTCCTTTATATAAAGTTCTAAGTAAAACGTTGGCATGTAATAACTTTTGAAATGACCTCTGAGATTAGTATAGCAGGTCAGTTCTTATAAAAAGGTTATTTTGAGTCACCTTGTATGTAGTGGGTTCTTTCTGAAATTTTTTTCTACTGCAAATGGTAATAAACCTAAATCTAATTTAAAAAATAATTTTGTTAATCGATATGTTCAAGAGAAATAAAATAGTCCCATTCAATTAAAAAGCTAGAGTACCGTGATCAGTCTTTTTATTATTTGGCTGAAAATCATGGCAATAACATATCTTTAAAAACAACAAAACTGGTTTTAAATGGAAGTGCTGATGTAACTTACTGCTCTGCTGTAGTAGACATCCTCTAGAGTGAATTTGTTCACTCTATGTCAACAAATGAATATAGGTGCCAGCACTTACGGCAACAGCATCGGCAACAGAGGCTTCAAAACACACTGTTTTCTTTGATATTTAGAAGGCGATTTCTGTTATTTATGCATGTTTTAGAGGCAGCTGCACTCAGTTTCACATGTGGGGTCATGTTTCTAGGCCAGTCTATAAAAGCATCTTTTTTATAGAATAAATACCCAAATGGATAAAAAGCTCTACTTACTGTGACAGTCTCCCAGGCCATCTGTGTTGCCACGCTCTATGTCCTGTTCAAAAGTCAGTCTTCCAAAAAAAAAGGAGGGAAGAGAAGAAAGAGAGACACAAATTCAATGATATGAGTCTATTGCAGGATGCATCTTAAGTTTCACTAAAGCAACTAACACAGTTTGATAAATTGAGTGACAGATGCCAAAAAAGTAGGTAACGGCTCAAAAGTTTATCTCCAAAGCTTACAGAAATGAGTCCTTTGTGAATCTCCCAAGAGAAGCCATGTTTTAGACAGTTAATTCAGGTATTATTCAGGGAGTTAATTAGTTTGTGGATTACCTATATCACTCTTTGCCTCTGATGCCCTGAGCATTTCTTAAATATCTAAGTTTACATGTTAACACACACTCCTTACGTAAGTGATACAGACGTCTCTAAATTAGAAAAAAGTCTTTTCCTCTCTTTTGCCCCAACTCTTGCCTTCCTAGACCTTTACTTGTTTCTTTGCTTAGAAGTAGCTTTGTATAACAAAGTGTTCAGATGGTCAGCGGATATGTGGGACCCTGAGAGGATGGACATGGCGGTGCATTTTGCTGAGACCACTCAGGTGTTTCGTTCACTGCTGCCCCAGGCCCAGTCCTCAGGAGTATTGCCGTCATGCTCCCCTACAGGCTCACTCTTCTTATAAGGTCACCTTTGGGCTGTATAAGCTATTAACGCCATTAATAAGATCAATCCTAATAGAATGTATTTTGATTTTTAAGTAAGCACACTGGAATACTCCAAAGGAGTCTTGTACTTTTTTGGGGGGAACTTTGCGCTTCTTTCTACACCATAACTGAAACTCCTGTTTTGTAACTGCCTTCAGAGTTTACTTATGAGCCATATAGGAAAACTTTTTGGAAAGTCACACCTTGATCTAATAATGCACCATGTTTGTTTTCCACTGTTTTTGTGTTGTATTAAAAATCAAATTCATCCCCAAAGGCTAAAGATTTCTAGTGCTAATGAAAGCCAGTATGCACCAGGCCCTGAAGGCCACTTTCCAAAGAGAGTTCCACATGTTTTGAACAATGAAATGTTCTCATGTTGACTTTAAAATGATTCTTAAAAATCAGTCTGCCTACTTTTGCTCACACCTTGACTAAAGAGAGGAGATAGGTCATTTCTCAGCTTCCCTCGCTGTGCATTGTGATCCTTTCTCCTTCACTTCAAGGTTCCGGTGAAAAGATGCAAAGCTTTAACACTGTAGTAGGTCAATATTGCTACTCACAAAGTTGATCTAATAGTAAATGGTGAGTCAACCCTTTGCATTAGTCAAATTTCCAGGTCAGACTTGATAGTTACCATTAGCTCTGTATATGGAAATACTTTCCCTCAAATTATGCAGGTGGTCATCAGATATGCCCTCCTGTCTGTTGACTAGCTATTCTCAAATGGGAGAGGAGGCTCAGAGTGATGTGAGGACCATCCTTTTCGCCCTTTAGATCAGAGGAAGTTGAAGAAATGGCTAAGAAAGAACTGTGCTGCCATCTGGCACTTTCCTTGAATTGCCATAACCTGTCAAGGACATGCGTTGACTATTTTTCCAAATGTCACTTTGGATTTCACATCCACTTAAGTAAAAGCATAAAACCTTTGAGCTAATACCATCCAGGCGTTTAAAGTCAGGGTAACAATTCTAAGCATCAAAATCACATGCATGGCAGACTAGCTTGATCTAGCTGATCTGCTGGAGAAATGCCAAGAATTGATTTTACTGCCTAATGAGTAATAGGGTCAACTGTTCTTTGGTGCAGGGGAGAGGTTTATTGCATGTATACACTGTGCTTGCCGTACAAACGCATTGCTTAACAAATGCTCGGCAGTTTCTTCTCAGCCCTGGATGGTCAATTAGAAGAGCCACTTTTGCTGTGGCTGGACAAACCACATCACTAATCTAATTGGTACCCTCCTGCTCCCTTTCTCTGCTGTTCTCGCACTGTGATGATCCAGGCATGTACCATCTTGTCCCTCTCTCCAGGGAATACTTAGAAGTCCACTGTGTTGTTTCTCTCTGTTTTTAATTAGTCTGAGGATGGATGATTAATCAATTGGAAATCTGCCACGTGATGTTGGGTTGTTCTATGAAATGGGAAAAGGAGGGAGAACGGCCGGCAGTCGTATTGATGAGGTTTGTGCACAGAAGGCTGAGTGGCGGTGGTGTGTGTGAGCGCAATTTATTGTACGTCTAGGCCGCTTTATACTCTCCCACACCTCGGGCTCCTTACCTACTGCCAGGTGACAGATGGGCACAGGCACCTCCTTCCTTTACCCACCCACAGTAGGGGTCTCTGGAAGCGATACAGGTTCTGTAGGAAGAGGATGACTGTGAGCTACCTAGGACTCTTTTCTAAGCACCGTGGACTTGCTAATGATCAATGAGGCAAATACATACTTTTTGCACTTCCCATGTCGTTCACACCGGCCAAGGGGAACCTTTATCACACAAGTGGAAAATGCAACATACAGAGAGCTGCTTGCTTTGTCCAGTTGCATGCCCATAATCCTCTTGTCTTCTACTCCATCATAGCTGCACCTAATTTTATAAGGCAGGATAATATCATTCATAGTCTCTCTTGGGTCAGTTCTCTCTTTCCTGGCACCACCCTTACAGCCCACCTCCCAGCGCACAAGGTCAGATCTCTTAATCTGATCCAACTGAACAGGAAACAGAACCTTATGTGTGCACCCCCCCACACACATACACATAAACACACAATGTATGTGTTTATATAAACACACATTATTAGCAAGGAGAAAGTAATGCTTTTAATGTATGAAAAGATTTTTACAAATAATACTACAAGTCACCTAAGTGCATAAAATCTAAGTCTGCCATGATTTCTCTGAATGGAAAAGGTAATAAAGTAACGAATAGTTACTAGGAAAGAACCAAACATTCTACGCACTTTTCAGGGTTGTAGACGCTCATCTCCTCCAGGAAAAGGCTGTCATTTAGGAAACCACTGTTTCCTATCCTGGCCAAGAACTTCAAGATGATTCCTTTCTCTGATCCCAGGAAAACCACAGTGTGATTCTGATATGGCCCAGCAGCGGTGTCCACCGCAATTTTGGTCAGGCGGTATCTAAAATGACAGGATCACATTTTTTATCTCTTCGTTGGTCTTTCATTAAAGTGTCCCCTTTTCCACTTCAAACAATTGGGATAGAGCTTTCTAGTAATAACCTCAAGAAAAATATATGCATATAAATAATGCTCTCAAGCTGTTCTGCTCCTTTATTTCCATATGTAGAGCATTAGTATGGCTCCAGGGGGGAGGAAAGAGGTATGTATGTGTGGAGGCCAAGTTACATAATAAATACGTAGCCATCACCATCTGAAACCACTCAGCAATTATCCCTTCCATGAACAACAAGGAAAGACTGATGTCTGCTGTGAAGAGGGGAAGAAATAATAAGTGAATTCATTTAACATTTCGCAATGCAAAGTACTAACCACTATGCGATCACAGCTAACATTTCACTGAACACTGAAAAGAAAAGCAGCGGCTACCATTTTTCCATACTCTTCCTCTGAGGTGCCAAGACTTGTCAACAGAATGTCAGACTGGAAAGCTTTCTGTTTGTGTACAGAGGGGTAGAGAGTTCTGAAGGATGGGGAGGTAGAGTGCTCATGGCAATATTAATAAATAAATGGATATACAAGCCAAACAAGATCCACCTAAAGCCAAAGGTGAAGGGCATTAGTCCTATTGCCTGCCTAGATAAGTCCTATTGGGCATGCTCCTTCTCTGAAATCCCATAGCCGTTCAACTCTCCACTCTCCTTAAGCATCATGGCAGGAACCAGGAAACATGGACTCTTCTGCAAGTTACATACCATGGTTTCCATCTTATGGGCAAGAGCCATTATAGTATTGGGTTGCCCAAAATCTGCCTTCGGTTTTTAAGTAAAAATAAAAGACACATTTTTCATTTTCACTGAACAACATATTCACCCTTTTGTTCTACTACCTTCTGCCATTTTTCAGGCAACTTCATAATTCCATCTTTCCAAAACTTTTAATCTTTTTGAGCATGGAACTGTTCCAGGTGCCTTTTACAGTCTTCCAGGGAATTGAAATTTTTCCATTAAGAGAATTTTGTAAAGACCCAAATAAATGGAAATCCGAAGGTGCAATGTCTGGTCAATACAGCAGATGAATCAGAACCCTGGCCAAACCATAACAGTTTTTTTGCCTGGTCATTGAAGAAACACGCGCTCTTGCATTATCTAATGCATCATATAATTCTGGACGCTGTTCATCAAGTGCTGTGTTCAGTTGGTCTAAGTGGGAGCAGTAATCGTTGAAACTGTTTGGTTTTCCGGAAGGAGCTCATAATAGAGGACTCGCGTCTAATCCCACCATATATGCAACATCACCTTCTTTGTGTGAAGACCGGCCTTTGGTGTGGTTGGTGGTGGTTCATTTCGCTTGCCCCACGATCTCTTCCATTCCACATTATTGTACAGTATCTACTTTTCATCACCCGTCACAATCTGTTTCAAAACTGGAGCGTTTTCATTACATTTAAGTGGAGAATCGCATGCAGAAATATGGTCAAGGTTTTTTTTTTGCTTAATTTATGTCGAACCCAAACATCAAAGCGATGAACATAACCAGGCTGGTGCAAATGATTTTCAACGCTTGATTTGGATATTTTGAGTATGTTGGTTATCTCCTGCGTGGTATAATGTTGATTGTTCTCAATTAATGTGTCGATCTGATAGCTATCAACGTCAACTGGTCTACCCGACCGTGGAGCATCGTCCAGTGAGAAATCTCCAGCACGAAACTTCGCAAACCACTTTTGACAGGTTCGATCAGTCACAGCACCTTCTCTATACACTGCACAAATCTTTTCTGGCATTTCGGTTGTGTTTTCACCTTTCTTGAAATAATACAGCATAATATGCCGAAAATGTTGCTTTTTTTCTTTCATCTTCAGTATTAAAATGGCTACACAAAAATTCACCGATTTTCATAAGTCTTTTTTAAAATGCACACTGATACGACAGCTGTCACATACAACCTAACAAAATTGCTTCGAATGAAGTTAAAGACAACTAAGTTCTACTAGAGCCATCTTATGGAAAAAACGGAATGAACCTTTTGGCCAAACCACTGCTTTAATATCTTTCAATCAAGTCACTGTTTAAAAATGGTGGTAAAGTTAATTAACATTTTGTTTGATGACTGCCAAAACTGGATGGGACTTGGGAAAGCCTGTTGAACTGTTTGGCAGTAAGCCCTAAATAAATATGAGAAGGAGGAGTATTTAATGCTGTCACAGATTTCTAAGCAGCTATCCGTTCTCCGTTGGCCACCACTTCAGACAACAAATGCTAAAGTACGAACCCTTCATGCTGGTTTACTTGTGCAAATGCTCCGTTACTCCATGCTCCGTATGACAGCTAACAATCTAGGGACAGTGCTCGGATGACGTCTGCAGCATGTTTTGCAACCATATCCAACCAAACAGGTATCTACATCCATTGACTGATTCTCTTCACTGCTCCTCTACTCTTACACACGTGGGATGAACAGGCTAACGCAGAAGGAGATATCTTTGTTTCTCTAATTGCTGGCAAGTGTCCAATGAGCCTGAAACTATCTGAACTGTGTTCACTGGGAATGTGGTCATGGGGCTTGGTGGCATCCACCCATGTGCCCGGGACTTCAGAGCTGAATCAATGCCCAGGATAAGAGAAGATGTTTGTGGCATTTCAAATTGTGATCCACTGATGATAGGTTCTGTAAGCATGGGAAGGAACAGGGGAGATCCAGTGAGGACATGGTTTGCTTGACACCCACCTGACCATCGTCCTCAGGAACCATGGCTTGTTGATGATGGAGGGCACGGCCTCATCCATGAGCGGGTGCGTTTTGATGAAATTCAGGGTATCGTCAGGAAATTCATTGGAGGTTGCATATTTTTCTAAGGAGGATGAGCCAGCGCAGCAGCCTGGCCTAAAAAGAAACAAAGGGAGGGGGCTTATATCATGCTTTATGGCAAATTCTTTGAATGAACTGCTTCTCTGTGCATATTGCATGAGGGAGAATATACCGTAGGCTGAGAAGAGGAAGCTGAACAATGCATAATGCCACCAAAAAATATGCTTAGATTTCCTCAGGGCCACCTCCTCACTCCATAGAGAAGCCTGAGCCAGGACAGTTCAGCCTCGGCTGGGAGCAGCTTAGCTTCCCCGCCAGAAGCACAAACCCACCCCATAAACAGTGATGGAGCTTGAAACAAGTGAGGGTTTGGTTTGCACGTCTCCGGGACTGCTCTGTCTGTCTTAAAACACTGCTAGAGGGCTTCCCTGGTGGCGCAGTGGTTGAGAGTCCGCCTGCCGATGCAGGGGACACGGGTTCGTGCCCTGGTCCGGGAAGATCCCACATGCCGTGGAGCGGCTGGGCTCGTGAGCCATGGCCGCTGAGCCTGCGTGTCTGGAGCCTGTGCTTCGCAACGGGAGAGGCCACAACAGTGAGAGGCCCGCGTACAGAAAAAAAAACAAAAAACAAAAACACTGCTAGAATTTCTGGAGGCATTTGCTCCACAAAAAGAGACAATTGGGCTTTTTCACAAATGTAGAAAACGAAGGCGTTCAAAAAGCTGCCAGCCTTATGTACCTGCTAGACTCAGTGTAACCATCTCTCATTAATAGGGGGTCAGAGAACATTTGGGTTTTGTTTTTTATTGTTTTTGTTTGATTTGGGTAGGTATGAAAAGCCATTTACACTGAAATTCTTGCCTGAAAAGGCATTTTTAAAATTTCTGAACAATGACACTGAAAATTCATTTCTAAAAGAAATTATATGGTTTTAGGAGTCAAGAGCACATCTCAGCCAAGTCAGATCAGGGAGACACCGGCACCAGTCTTGTCCAGACACCTGCTTTGCCCACTGGTGCAGGAGAGAAAAGTGGACCCTGACAACACTGGCAGGGTCTAGCCCCAGGCACACGCTTTCATGGCACTAACCCAGCCAGCCAGTGAAAGCGCCCAGATATCTGTAAGAGAGACAGGCCAGCATGTGGAAGGATGAAAGCAAACATGCTGCCACCAGTAGAAAGTCACTTGAAGTATGTGTCCTGGTGACAGCTGAGTGACACCATCTTTCGATACCCAGGGGAGCATATTACATAAGTACTCCCGAAACTTGATCCCTTAAGCTTAACTCCCCTTCCTGCTTACCTGGAAGGTAGCTAAGAATCCTAGGCAATGACTTAGAGAAGCTATCTGAGGTTGCCAGGGTATGCTTTTTACACCTAGTCTGCTCTCCATAAATAACAGAGAATGCACATGCCATTTAATTCAGGGGATGAAAATGGATGAACTGTAGGGGTTTCTCCCATGGGAACAGTGTCTCATATTATCTAAGTTAGTTCAATTAAGTGAATTGGGCTGGGTATTTTGTGTGGGGGATTGGATGTCGGAGGAGAGAGTTGGAAACCAAAAAAATTTAGAAGACACTGGGTTTCCGTCCACAAATTAAGTGGAGGAAGCCGAACACACCGGGATGTTTCTATATAACTTAGATTTCGAATGCTGTGATGGGAGGTATGCAGTGTGTGCCACATAAACAGGGCAGGCACAGGGCTGGGAGAGAGTTTCATCCTGTCCCAGTTAGGAGGAATGAGTTAACTGGTTTAGTGTGAGGATTTGATAGATATTCCACAGGACCAAAAGGTCTCTGTATTGTCTCTCAACAATAGGTTCCTCATGAAAGCACTTCTGGGGCACATTTTGGGGAGGGGAGAATCAACAGTGCATCTGGACCCCAAGCAGACCAGAACCTGACAGACCAGAGACATCCTAATAATGACCCATTGTACCTGCTGCCCTTGGCCCAGAGTCCGGGATCAGCTCTGATCCAGTCTAGTGACAAACTCCAGGGAACACCATTTATATTTTACATTTTTTTTAAGGCTAAAAGACATGGGTCTCTGCAAAACTGAAGAGAAGCGGGGAGGGGCAGTGGAAATCATCTCCCCGGAGATGTGAACTTGCGCAACTCACTTTATACCTCTCTGGGCCTCAATTTCGTCAGCTATAGACCATTGGGGCTGCTGGACCAGATGATTCCTGTCATCCTAGGATTGCATTGGATAATCCACAGATAGAGAGTCTAAGCAAAAGACTAGAGAGTCGCTGTTTTGAATACAACTATAGGTAATTTGGGGTTTCGGTTAAGGGAATGAAGGCAAACGGCCTCACCGGCCTTTCTATTGTGTTGGCATTTGTATCTGCGTGGCCAGCATGGAAGGCACTAGTGTGCAGTTTATGAGATGCTTATTATCCGGGGAGCAAATGGCACCATTTCTAGAAATTCAAGAAAGCCGTATAAATATCTGCACGTACCTAGGCTTAGGCACTCGTTCATCAGGAACTGGTGTCCACGTGGAATCTGGAGACTTCTGTTCTTTGAATCTCCCAGTAAAAACAATGGCGACATCATGCATGTCATAGGCACACACTGCAGACCCAGGGATGCTGCAGTAGGACATTTCACACAAAGTGTTATTCATGCAACAGTCACGCATGCAGTTTGGAAAATATACTCCAAAGTAACTTTCCTAGTACGGGCAGTTGAAATTTAATGTTCGCATCCTGAACACCAGAAATGTAAGGGATCCTAGCTCATAAGGAGAATGTTTCTGTGACTCAAATGTGCATCAGTGGCCTTAAAGAAAGGGCTAGTTACAGCAGGGTCATAGAGGAACATCTCTTTATGTCTTGTGTCTGGCACTGCTTTTGTTTATAAAGGAGGAATGGGCGAGCTGGTGATTTATAAGTTTCATGAATTCCCTGAAATTATCAGTCTTTAAACCAAAGAAAACACGTTTGGACAACATTCTGCATCTCTAATACTGGTGAAAATGTGAAGTAAAAGTGCCCCTACTGTTCACATAGTCCTTCTTTGAATTTGGTTCCTCAAGCCAAGGGCTTCAGGAGTGAGGATGTACGTGTGAGGAACCCAACCATATTTTATGTTAGTCAGTGTACGTTGCAAAGTTTACTTCCTGTTTATTTGCATAAGACTAAACAATTGAAATCTCTAAAGCACCAACACTTTGCAAATAAAATGCTCTATTAAGTGCTAAATAATAATAATGACAGTAATCTCTACCTATAATTACATTCTTGCCTGACACTCCTAGAAGGATTTTGGGATTTTTTTTTTTTTCATCAGTGGTGAACAGACATGAATTATTCATTCATCTAGGTACACTGCTTAAACCCATGTTTGTTTTTGACTACGGTCGTTCCTTGATTTTGATCAAATAAATTTCAGCCACTGGCTGGCCAACAGTTTTAATCAGGCTTTGAGGTAGTGGGTCACTGCACACAGAGGCATCCAGGGCAAGACACAAGCACTTTGCAGCATAAACATCATCCAGGGAGAAAGAATGATTTAGTCCTGATTTTGCAGATGTTGAAAGGATACGGAAATCACTTCATATATGATTAGGAGAATTTTATGCCATCTTTAATTTCATAACAGTTATGAAGTATTACTAATAAAGCAAGAAATAGGGAGAGGATTAGAAAGCTTACTTAAAACAAGGTGGCAGGATGAATTTTAAAGTATGTAGCGTGTGTGTGTGTGTGTGTGTGTGTATTCACAGTATTGAGTCTGTAATAAGAAAATGATCCCCATTTGTTTTGAAATTTCAGAACCCCCAGCATTATTTAATTTTGTAAGACTCTCTCCACATCTCGCTTTCCTAAAAGTAAGAGGTGTACCTATTTGCCTTAAATATTAAGAAAAATAGGATAAATACTGAAGTATTTTATGAGGCACTTCCTAACAACTAAAGATACCCTAGGGTTTTATAATCTTCCTAAGGTTATACTCATTTGTAAATCCTTTCTTTTTCCTTCCCTGCTTTATTCCCTCCCTTTCTTCCCATCTTCTGTCCATTCAGCATATATTTATGGGATCCCTAATCTCAAGCAGTGAATGTCAGTAAATAAGGGCATCCTGCTCTCAGCTGACTCACAGTTCAGTGTGTAAGAAAACAACAGCAAAAACAACAACGGTGATAATAATAACAACGATAACAAATATTCCAACACAATCTGGTAAAAAGAGGTATGTGCAGGGTTCCACGGGAGGCAGCTGGAGCCGCGGCTTGGGGCATCCCCGGGGGTTCAGTGGGCAGACCTGGCAGAGAGCAGGGCATGAGCAAGCTCCAGTAAGCCCTGTGCGCTGGAGGAGGAGCCCGTGCCTGATCACGAGGGAGCCTGCATGCTACGCCAAGGAAGCTGGGCCTTATCCCCGGGGCAGAGAGGAGCACCTAAAGGATTTGAAACAACCTGACATGATGAAGTGTGCATGTGTGGAGGAGCCCGTGGAGAGGGATGAAACCAGAGGGAGTAAAACAAGAGAGGGACTATAATTTATATATGAAAACTGGTATGCATATCTTTGCCATTTTCTGATTTTACTAAACAGACACGGTTTCTGAGACTGCATTAGCACGCACTAATTGAATGTTTCCTAGGGCCCTTTTAAGAAAGTTCTTTACATGGGAGTATACATAATACGCAGGAATCTACTACTCTATTGTAATCGTGAAGTGACTCACCCTCTCAAAAAACATACACAAAAACTAGAAATGTGCTCTGAAACTCCACTGGCACCTACATTCTGTGTTCCAAAATAGTATTCTTTTTCAACACTACTAGATACATCGGTTCCAGCAGTCAGGGCCTGAATTTTTTTTATCTTTTCTATCCTCAAGTCTAAAAATTCCTTCAGATGGTTGCAGCTTATTTAAACCGAACTCAATACCTCTTGCTGCAGTATGGGTTTACGTTTTCATATCTCTTCAGTGGGAACTCTTGACTCTTGACCTCCGTATAATTGGGGAACATTATTTCATCTTTCAGCTAGCTCTGTTCTGGGCTCTACCCAATCCTTAAGCATTTCTTCCTAGCGGCTATCCTGTCATCTAGCCACTCATCAAGTTCTTCAAAGTTTTTGTAAAAAGTATAATCCAAAACAAAACAGTGCATTCCTTATGGAAGATTATATGGAACACACAGAATTCTACATGGAAGTGAGAATATAGTACATGTATTTCAGTTTCATGACCATGGCCAGAGTTAGGATCATTTCCACACAACGGTGCTAGTACTCTAAGGTTTGGGAGAGCCAAGTACCAGGGAACATAGTGTCCCTGTTCCTTCTGTTCTTTAGTCTCTACACATTTCACTGTTCCAGGGACAGTTATTAGTGTGCCATTTAATAGCTCAGTGTCTTAGCTTAAGTAAATACAAAAATAGGGGTGAACAGGCCGAGACGGTATTTCTCCGTGCAACGTTTGATGACTTGTAAGCCGTCAGTAGAACCCTCCAGAGTCAGACAGTAGTGCTGTGGTTGGGATCCTAGTTCCTCTGACAGGATAATAACCAGGGTCCCTTAGGTGGGATGCAAGATGGACTCATCTAATTCCTAAATTTCACTCTGTAGCATTTTAATAAGTTTCCAGTATTTTTACTTCAAAAATTACTGATCTAGTCATAGAAATATTAAAAGTCAAATAAAATGTTAGATGACCTAGAAGGGAAAGGAGGAACATTCTTGAGTTCCAAAGCTGCTGCTTCCACCCATTGGCTACCTGGACCAGATAGTATAATTGAACTCAGTTTCCTCAAGTGTAAAAAGAAGGCAGCAGTATTCACTTTTCAAGATTACTGGAGGGATTGAGGAATAGCACATGAATAGTGTTTATACCCCAGGCATATGAAAAGACTATATTGTTATAATTTATCTAATTACTTTGTCCAGAATCCTACTCTAACAGTGCTTATAAGTGACTGATAATTTGTTGATGAAAACTGAATGTTAAGTGCTTCTTAGCTACAAATAGTGAATGGCAATTTTTCCATCAGTTGCAAATCTTGTGTGTTAGACGACAACCCCTTGGGAAAAGGAAGCCAGGAAGGACCGATTAGGTCCACAAAGCCAGGGCATGGTTACCTGTTATAAGGTGTGGAAAAGGTTGCCAGGACAACATCACGGCCATTAATACGAATCACATCTGTAACGGCCTGGAGGATGTTGAAATAAAAATGAGAGTCCCCTGGAACTGAGCAGTTCAGGCGAGCTTTAAGGAAGGATGTCCACTGTTTCTCCAGGACTCTTTGTGACCCTCCCATGTCATTCTTACAAACCTGAGCCACTCTTGGGAAAACTACCTGCAGAGGAAAAACATGGAGAAAGTGGAATGCACTTACTTTTCGTGGAGATCTTAGTAGAATTTGCCTTTCTTAGAAAACAGAAACAGAACAACAAGGTGCTTAACTTAATCCTGTGTTTCTAAAATCAGTAGCAAAAAAAAAGAAGGGAAAAACTCAGCATTGGAACAGCATGTTTTGAAAGATAAGGCTGTGGCATTTAATACAGAGCCATAAATCCTTCAGGGGATCAGCTCCCAGCCACATAAACTCATTTCCATACAGACTGCTTAGCTTTTTATTTCCTCAAACAAAAGCACACTTGTATGCACCATCTCTGCCATGCTCACTAGCTGCCTCTGGGCTCTGCATCTCATGCTCTGAATTCCTCTAACTGTGCAAGCCCCCCTGGCAGTGAATTGTGCCCTCTAACTTAGTGATCTTGATCTACTCTCTGATAAAAATAACTGAAATAGACATCCCCTAAGTGTTCTATTGCTTTTTGTAATACAGTCAAGACCCTTGGTTCTCTTAAAAGATATTGAATATTTACACTCTCTCTCTGGAGCGACTCAATTTAAAACAAAAAAACCCTGATGAGTGGACCTGGAAACCACATCTTAAGGTACTTGAAACTCAGTATGAAATCAACCCAACATCTATCTATTAAATTTTCAATATAAACATTTAAGAGGTTTCCCTGTAATCTGTTACTACTCAGAAAAAGCATACAGGGGTTTGAGGAAGCGAAATGTTTCACTTCCACCCGTCTTTGGCTGGATCTTCTCAAAACGATGACCTTGTCATTAGATTTATGGTTCTTATTTCAAAGTCATTGATAACCACACTGGCCCCAAATTGAGACATCCTCCCCGCTTACCTTTCCCATGGTGTTGTACTCCACTGCTATTTCCCTAAAGAAGAAGTAGATGTAGTCTCCATAGTCTACCGCTTGGACAAAATACGGTTCTGTGGACAAATGGGCACTTTAATTGGGGACATGTCACACAGAGTTAAAAGAACTGCAATCAGCTGCAACCAAAGACATGTTATTAATTAAAAGCGTAGGGCCATTAGACATTTGGTTAACACTAACCATTTCTAGTGACTTCACACATGCAAGTGCTGGTGATTTCAGAAAGCATTTAAGACTACAGATTTTTATCTTTCAGAAGCAGTTGCAATGAACAGTTGCAATGAATGTCATTTTATTTTCCACATACAACGCTCAAATTACAGAATGGATTTTATACACATCCCTTTGTCACCCTTGACTCATACAGTGTTGTGAACAGCTTTTTTCCTGTTCCCCACCACCTCCAATCCCCTGTTCCCTTCCATGAATGAAGTGTTTAGTTGTTTTCACGTGGGACTCTGAAATGAGAGCTTGAAGCAGGAAAGATACATGTCACGTGTTCTATTATAGTGGCATTGGTAGTTTTGATAACACTCCAGAAACTCATGGGAAGTGAAAAGGGGAGGTAAATCAATCAACTGGGGGCAGAAGGTGCAATTTCTACCTTCCTGTCCGTGAGAAGCCATCACTAAAATGCAACTACAGTCTGGTCCATCCAGGCTCTGAATCTCCCTCAGGATATGTATCTCCCCCACCTCCCCTCCTTTTCTTCTTTTGTTTGTTCACCTTTCAACCATTTTGAATCATGCTTGACGGTCCGTAGGGTTGGGCTGTCTCCGAGACTCCGGTAGATGACTGCATCAATGGCAAGGAAGTCAGTCACTGTAGCAGAGTACAGTTTTCCGTCTTCGAAGAGAAAGAGAAGAGGTGGTCGGAGTTGCAGCAAGACAGTGGGCATGCGGGAATAATAGAGGCCTCCCCCGCCCCGGCTTTCCTGTATCAGGTAGATAAGATAGGGCACCTGGGAAAAGCCCAAGAGTCTCTGGGAAAACACTTGGCCCACATTCCTAACCATTTTCAATTGGGATCCTGAGAGATGAAACATTTTTCATTTTTTAAATTGCACGGCAATTTCTAAGCAGCAGCTCAGGGAACAGGGTAAATGAAAAATGTTGTTTGCTGCACTCGATTAGATGTACCTTGACCGAAATCTCAAGGCCAAGGCCTCTTGGACGCTGCAACTGCCACCACACCATGGTAAACTGGATTAGGGAGGAGCCCAGGGAAAGATAGAGGCTGATTTTAATCACCAGAATATTTAAGTGCAAGCAGAAGTAACAGCGTCCTCGGCCTGAGCAGGTGAGGGAAGCTGAAGAAAGGGGATTCATAAGCAAAAAAGAGCTGACTAAAATTGCTACGTGTATCCTGCACATCTCTGCCCCTCTTTACCTCAGTCATGAGAGCCACTAAGCCCTGCCAATCTCGCTTTCCATTTAAGAAACATTTGCTTCATTATTTCCAAAGTCACAAACTGAGAACATTCTGATATATAAGAAGCCAAAGTAAAGTGGGGCGGGGAAGGGACGGTGCTGAGTTCAAATTGGTCTTTCTTTAAGAATTCATGCTCTTTGGGACTTATGCTTGAGGATACATTCAAGGCAGAAGAGAGCGAAGATGACTGAAGGCGAATCCTTAAAATTTTGCCTTCTTTTCGTGGATTAGCAAGCATTGTTTACACAAATAATCAAATGGGCTGTTCTGGAATAGCAAAATCTATGTAGATGAAATGAAAACGCTAATTATATTTAATATAAAAATTACTTCCTTGGCTCATTTTTAATGGATTACATATCTTCATTAATTGTGGCTTCGAAAGCATCTTCAAAAGTGGTTTATATACAATACAGTGTTCTTTTAAGCTCTTCCACTTGTGGAATAAGCATATGGTTTTTCTTAAAAAAAATCTTATCCAGACATACCTAAGCAAAGTTCTTGATGTCTACTTTTGGTCTTAACTGACATTTGCTTAGTTTCAGGATAGAGCTGTCTTCACATCTACACTCTTGGCATTCATATATCAGTAAGTGTTGACTGTTTGGGTTAGATTTTAACAGCAGACAGCACACCTTTCTATTGATAAACATATGTCTACAAAAATCACAACTTGTCCTATAGAATCCTAGCCCCAGGCCATACAGATACACCTGAAGGGTGGAGGGCAGTGGCAGCACTGTGTGTGCGTGTGAGGTTATTTCTGTTGAACACTCCTCCGTACACTGGGTGTCTCACCAGAACTTTTACTTGTAACATCAAGTACTATTTTGGCACTCTTCGTAATATGGCAACCGTTGAGGTGCAACAAATATCTTCTGTTTATAAGGGCTGAGCTCTTATGAGATTTCAGACATTTCAGTGAACACTGATTCAAGTATACCTGTTGGAGCGGGCAGAGGGGCAGTCACAGTATGGTCTCACATGGCTTGCTTCTTGAAGCTTGGTGGCCTTAGTAAACACTCTGCCCATTCTCCTCTTTCTACCTCAGGCTACTTCTTTTTAGTTAATGCTTAAACTTGTGTTCTCCACTGCAGCCCACATCCTCCATGGTACTGACTAATGCAGGTGCCAAGTGTCAGAAAAGTGTTGCTGCAGAAGTTATGCACTTAAGAATATGCTCAAACACCCTAACCACTGGCCTTGCCCCGACCATGCTTACAAACAGGTTTACAAGACTTTGTTTCTCACAAGGCTGCTTCCCGACAATGCTGTGCTCTACCTTTGGAGGAGAACCTGAGAAACGTTTCCTTCTGAACCTGGCACAAACCACTTCTTCAATCTTTGACTGCAGATTCAGGCCCACAAATGGATGACACTGAGGATGAAGTTCAAGGAGCTAATCTTTTTTCATAATCGAAGCCCTAAAGTCTCTTATCTGGCTAGGATGTGCCAGTTTTTAGCTGCTGTGATGGAAATTATAGCTAACTGCTTTATTACATGCCATAACAATCACTGTTATACCAACACTTCTCCCTGTACCCACCTCCACGTGCACAGCTGGCCGTGAATTCCTAAATAAATTTCTAATTAAAACACACACACATGCGCACACAGAAATCCCAATCTGAAAGTCATGGCTTCCTTGCTGTCGTTTTATATCCTTTGCAATGGAAGGAAGGAGTAGGGATGGGGCGTATGGGTCAAGCTCCGCTAATCAGTATCATCCCCTTGGCCACTACAATTTTTCTAGCAGAGATAGGCATGCAACCTAATCAGGTCAATGATATTTGAGAAGATCTTTGCTGCTAGCTTATGAGTATGTGGTCTCACTGCTCTGATAGAGCTTCCAAAAGCTTCCTTTTGTCCCTTTCCTTCTCCCTTCTGTATGTAGACAAGAGGACATGTAGCCCTAATTGAGCCCCGGCAGCCATCCTATTATGACTCTGAGAACAGCCAGTCTCTCTCAGAGAAAGAAAGGAAGCAGAGCAGAGAAATGAAAAGGACCTGTGTCCTGGATGAGACTGTTGAGTTGTTGAATCAAACCAACCCCAAAGTCTACCCTCCCTTAAATACTCAATCCACATTGGTGGTTCAAGGTGGGATTTTCTAGTATTTCAGCCCAAACATGCCCTAACCAGTATGTCGCACGTTCAGTACAAAGTTGTTATTCTTTCTGAAGGCACAAAAGCACGGGTAGGCGTGGCAAAGACTTCTCTTAAGAAGCGAAAGTACAGTTTCCATATGAATTTCAAATGGAAAAGGCGTTGTTAATTACACTGTTCACTAGAGAATTGAAGTACAACTGTGACTCTGCAAATCCTCCAGAGTAGATGTGCGGCCACAGGCTGAGCACACAAAAGCAAATGCAATGAGAAGAAATCAGGTCATTTACCTGCAAACAGTGCAACGTTGGCATGTTTGGCATCGTAAGGGCATCTGGCCATTCCACTAAATTCATCCCCAAAAGCTTCCAAAGTATCCATCTAAATGAAATAATAGGACTTAATTAAGAACAACAGAAACCAACAGTAGTAACAGCAACTAATATTTACAAAGCTCTTAATTTGCTAAGTAATTCATATGCATGGCGCACATAATCCTTGAATACCCTCTGAGGTAAGTCTTTCGGTTTCAGATGACGAAGCTGAGGTTTAGAGAGATGAAGTCACTTGACTAAGATTCTATGGCTAGGAGAGTCAGAAATTCAGTCATGTCTGCTTGACTCTGAACCACTACAATAAAGAGATTCCTTTATTCCAATAAAGAGTATCATTCTGAAATGCTCAAGAAGTAGCATCTTTCTCCTTGGAAAAGGAATGTCTGAGGCAGACACCAGGAAAACTTAATTCCCCTCCTTCCTCTACTCTGCATGAATTATCTGTTGAGTCATGAACTCTATAGAGAATGACTTCAGTTTTGGTTTTGTTGTGCCCGAGGAGTCCTGCCTTTGTGGGTTAAATGCTAGAAGACGACGCTGGAATTCTTTCTCGGGTTACCTGATAAGAATAGTATGGTGTCAGCAAAGGTACAAAAACATGGATGCAAGCAGAGCTCAGGTAGCCTTTGTACCTACTTCAGAAACATGTCCCATCCTCAGACTGTGCAGCTGAGAAAGGCCCAGAAGCTGAGAGGCTCCCAACAGCCACAGGCTGCTGCTTGACTTCCATCTCCTACTGCCCAACCCTGGCCTTGTTCCTGTGAGCTAGAGGTTATTACTGGCGAGGAGTTATTACTGGCCTGCCTGTGAGCCCTATTTTTAAAAACTTTATTTACTTTTGCTGCATTGGGTCTTTGTTGCTGTGCGCGGTCTTTCTCTAGTTGTGCCGAGCAGAGGCTGCTCTTTGTTGTGGTGCGCAGGCTTCTTGTGTTGCGGAGCGTGGGCTCTAGGCCTACGGGCTTCAGTAGTTGTGGCATGTGGGCTCAGTAGTTGTGGCTTGTGGGCTCTAGAGTGTAGGCTCAGTAGTTGTGGCGCACGGACTTAGTTGCTCCGCGGCATGTGGGATCTTCCCGGACCAGGGCTCGAACCCGTGTCCCCTGCGTTGGCAGGTGGATTCTTAACCACTGTGCCACCAGGGAAGCCCCTGTGAGCCCTATTTTAAAACAGGGAGATTGCATATAAAAACCTGGATTTCTTGCTTCTTTTGAACAAGTTGGAAAGTCAGTTTAGGCTGTTCTTACGCAAGTGGCAGCAGGCTATAGTTGAGTAATGGCAGCCCCAGCCATTTTCTTCAAACAGGCACGTGGTCTTTAGCATCAGGGCTCCTTCACCCACAGATTATCCTGACAACCTGATTGCTTCACTCCTGTGAGCTACCTGTCTGGCTCCATAGGCATTTGCAGGTGAGGCAGGGCCTTACTAGCTGTTCACCAAATTTCATTTCCCTTTCCTGCATATCCCACTAAACTACATTTCCCATCCTCCCTTGCAGGTCAGGTATGATCACATGACTGAGCTCTGGCCAATGGGGTGTGTGTAAGGCTCTGCACCACCTCTAGGTCTGGCCTCTAAAAACCTTGCAGAGTCCTCCCCTCTTGCTCTCTCTCTACATTCTTCCCTTAGATACAGAGGATCCAGTGGAGAATTCCAAGATCCTAAGAGATGGCAGACACAAGAGCAGAATGGAGCTGGCTTTCTGAATAACTTCCTCATAGAACAGAACCTCTCTCACTGACCCACACTTGACTGTGATGTGAGCAGGAAATGAACCTCTGATGTTCAGCCACTAACACTGGTCAGCGATTGGTCCACCTAGACCAATAATTAAGGGGGTTCCTACCACACAGGCTTCTTCCTTACACCATGGATCGTCCTAGAATTTAAACCTCAGCAGCACAGAGTCCCTAGACAGATCTCCACATTATTAATGTTTTGACCCTCTCTGTAGTTCAGTCTTCTTTACGGTTTTAGGGTATTTTGTGTATCATGTGGCAGTTGCCTGGTTTGACTACATATATGAAAACGGAAAGAAGATAAACCTAAGACAGCAGTGGTGCTGAGGAAGGATCTGTGAAAAGGCCTTTAGCACTAAATCAGGGTGCCTTAAATCAAGGTGCTTGGAGTTGCTGCCCAGGAGGAAGGAGCGAGGTTCTTACTGAGCAGCTGCTAGTGTTGTCCAACACTAGCCCTTTGCCCTCAACCCACAGAAACCTTTTCAGGGATAGGACAGGCCCTTTCTACGTACAAGCACTTTGAGATCTCCCCCATCGAAGCCATCCTGTTTGTTTAAACTGTAGCCGAGAATCCCATAAAGCAGTGTGTTAAAAATGTAATTTTAGGGAAAAGATGTTCAAGTTAGACATCCTTTAAAGCAAATGTACTCTCGCCCCAGCACATTTTTATGACAGTCTTTTCCTGATATTTTGTCCCAAGGAGAGCTTCCTGATGAACTGTGACAGACTTTGCGGGCTGTGCCAAGTATTCAAAGTGAGGCTTAGTACACAGTGATGCCACGGAAATGCTGTTATCCCAAGCAGTGCATGCTGTAATCCTGGCAATGGGGAAACAATAATATACAGTGGGGATATATGTTTTAAAATGTACCTACTTGTAAAAAAGCGGCTATAGCTATAGCTAGTCAAGGGCAGGAAGCAATGAAGAATTAATGTATTGGTTTGGGAACTTGGAAAAGCCCAGAGACAAAACAATGCCATGGTGAAATCCTCCTTCCATGAAGTAAGAACTAATCCTTGTAGCAGTCATCAGATCTTAGACTTAATATTAGCCCCTAGTAAATTAAATCACCGTAGGGTACAGATAATTATACTAAGAACCAGCCTGACTTGTGCGGAAGTTCAAGAGGTTTAGAGAACAGGAGGGAAAAGGTGTGGAGTGTAGTTGTAGATTTATAGTGGGCAGCCTTCAGAATTCTTCCCCAGATAATCTTATTTGGGGCTCTAATCTCTCTAATATATTCAGCTTACTTCTGTTACAAAAATTGTGTAAGTCAGGGCTTCCCTGGTGGTGCAGTGGTTGAGAGTCCGCCTGCCGATGCAGGGGACACGGGTTCGTGCCCTGGTCTGGGAAGACCCCACATGCCGCGGAGCGGCCGGGCCCGCGAGCCATGGCCGCTGAGCCTGAGCGTCTGGAGCCTGTGCTCCGCAACGGGAGAGGCCACAACAGTGAGAGGCCCGCGTACCGCAAAAAAAAAAAAAAATTGTGTAAGTCAGGGCCCGGTGCAGAAGCAAAGACCAAAATTTTGTCACTCTCCTGCTTCAGATAGTTTAACTTGACGCTTCTGCGCTCTGAGAGTTGGGTTAGTGGAAGACTGGTCATTGTTTTTGCTTTGACCCTTTGGTCCTGATCTGGAGATAACAAGCACTTAAGAGAGAGGCTGTCCATTCTCCCTGCAGCCAAATACATTATGTCTCATATCCTCAGCAAAGTCCCTTGTGCCCCGAGAGTCTAAAAACACTTGTCTGAGCAATGCCAAGGGTTCTCACTACCATTCGCCGTGCTAGGTGTATCCTGTCTGTGGTTTCTGAGAGGCCCAGCCTCCTGGAACATGTTTCAGCAGGTGTGGCTAGAACAAGGGAGAGATGAAGGCATCCCTTAGAGATGAAGCGCCCTGGGGAATAGAACATGTGCAGGAAGAAAGAGCTGGAACACTTGCAGGCCGGGCCTCACAGTGCCAAGAAAACCTGTAATTTGTCATAAAAGATAGCTTTCCACCTAGAGAATTTGTTAGGATTTGTTAGAAGCACTGATCTTAATGAGTCCTAAACAATGACAAACAGGGATGGAATATTACGTGGTAGAATGGAAGTCCGTGCTCCAGTATACCGTTACTGGCTGAATGTTTGACTGGACTGCTGCCTCTATTACAGCCTGAATCGGCTCCTGTCATTATTTAAAATTTGGATATGACAGTAATTTTTGCATTAATTTAGATTTAAAAAAATACTGCATTGAAAAAATCATTTATCTTGATTACTGAATTTTTGGATGCCCCCCCCTTACATGTTGCTCCTGAGCCAGATGCCTCACTTGCCTCACCCTAATCCTGACCCTGCTGGTGCCCGTTTCCAAACATAAGATGAAAGATGAGCATGAGGGTAAAACAGACCCTCCCTCCGATGTCTATGCTAAGGCAGTCTTTTAAAACTGTCAGACCCAGGCTGGTGAGCCCTCTGGTCCTGATATCAGCCCAGCATTTTTTTGCTCATTCTTCACACCCCTAAGGTTTCACTTTATGCTGGTGAAACCCAAATCTAGATATTCCCCCCATGTCTCTCCCTAAATCAAGGTTGACCCCGTCCATCTTCTTGTTGGAGATCTTTATTCATGTCCTGTAGGCCTTGCCATCCATGGTGCCAGGAGTACTGCTAACATGCAAGATGGAACACCCGTGTTCTCACCACCCCCCTCAACCTCACTGCTCTTACTTTACTCCCTGTCCAAACTGGTGGCCGCCCCATCCGTCCACCCACCCAGGAGATAGCCTCGCAGCCGTTCTTAACTCCTGTCTCTCCTTATCCTGTGCTTCTTGTTAATTAGCAAGTCCTCCTGGTTTTTGTCACGTAAGTATTTCCTGAATCTCATCTCCTCCCTTAATCCCTGAGGCCACCTCCCTCTCTAGGCTCTTTTTTGTTGTCACTGTCACCTCACAGTCCAGCACTTCAGAACCAAATGAAGTTTCTCAAGCTCAGTAGACTGTTTCTTACTCCATGCCTTTGTTCATGCTGTTCCCCTACCTGGAATGCCCTTCTCCCTTCATTTGGTAACTTCTACTTCTTCTCTAAGACTGAGGTTAGGCATTATCTCATTCACTATTTACCCTTCAAAATTAATCGAACACCTGTTTGGAGACACTGTGTCAGGTTCTGGGCAATCACAGACGCTTGGGTTTCTCCTGGGCTGGGGTGTTCGTGTTCCATACGTGGGGACAGCAGGAGGGAACACTTGAAGACAGGAGTCGTCTACCTCCTTCTGGAAGCTTCCCCTGACTCCGCATCTCAGGCTGATATAAGCACTTTTCTGTGATACTTCCATCATGCTCTGCATTATGTCACCATGGCAGCAAACCCATGGGATTGCAGTTTTCTTCTCCCTGTCTGTCTTCCCTAAGGATGGAGGCCTCCTATCTGTCTTTACAACATCAATGCCTGGTCACGGGAGAAACTCAAAATGGGTTTGCTGAATGACAGACTGTTGCAGAAAGAAGGGACAAGGAAAGACCTCAGATCATTGCCATCTCTGCTCCTTCAGCAACACCACCATCAGCTGCATCAGAACTAACTAGATTTATTAATGCTGTGAGGGTTAATTTTTTTTTTTTTTTTTTTTTTTTTTTGTGGTACGCGGGCCTCTCACTGTTGTGACCTCTCCCGTTGCAGAGCACAGGCTCTGGACATGCAGGCTTAGCGGCCATGGCTCACGGGTCCAGCCGCTCCGCGGCATGTGGGATCTTCCCGGACCGGGGCACGAACCCGCGTCCCCTGCATCGGCAGGCGGACTCTCAACCACTGCGCCACCAGGGAAGCCCGAGGGTTAATTTTTTTTCCCTTGCATAAAGGCCAAGTTAAGTAAGGCCATAGTCAAGTAAGCTGAGTGCTGAATGGAATTAACTTCCTGTGTTCTTGAAAATCTTACCTAGAGGAAAGTCTGCAGTTTCCAATGACATGCTTTTGAGATCCCTTTAAAAATAGGAATCGTTCACAATATAAGTGTGTTTTTGTGCTCAGAGAGGAGATGGTAGGGTGGGAGGGAAAAAGAGAAAGGGAGAGAGAGGAAATCCACTATGCGGTACATATGTTGGCATTCTGAACAATAGAGAATAGGGTTTTACAGCAACGAACTTAGCTGGGTCGGCTCTTTAAAGCCGCATCAATCAATCCTGAACAAACAGGAAGCTTAGAAGCCTGCCCAGGATCACTCATGTGGAGCAATACATTAAGTCCAACAAGTGAGAGGAACCCAGGTGGTGTTGAATTAACCCTCTTAGGTTACTGCAGGCACAATCACAGTGAATTATGAAATACCTCCGGGCTGTGTGGTTCCAAGAGACAAGAGAGCATTTACCTTATAGTTTCTGCAGGAAGGGTTGAAGGCATTAGTTCCACAGACAAACAAAGTATCATCGTTTTTCTTTAGAAGAACTTTAATAAAGTTGTGACACTCATCCTGAAAAATAATTCAAACTTTTTGGTATCTAGTCCGTTCAGTATAGAGACCCCTTGACCGTGTACCATGATCTGCTAACAGCAAGGTTAAAATGCTGGTGGCTGGAGCGTTCCCCTGTGAAAAGTTCGAGCCCCTCCTTATGTTTACCACAAGATGATGATGAGAGTAACAACTGCTTTTTCAACAGTAAATAAGAACATGGCACAGAGTGAAAATGTGTTTATGCCTCAAAAGGAGGGCAGGCCTGGAAGTACCAGCCTCCCCATCACATTAATTCTAATGCCAGAGACTCCAGGGTCCCTTGATATATAAGGTTCCTGGCTGAAGTGTGTTTTTATGTTCTATGACCAAAGGCACAGACTTCTGTATGTCTGCGGCAGCCTTTCTGAGCTCTTCTGCAGACTCCCTGAGGGCTCTGGACCGTGAGGCGTGGGCTCCCGGAGAGGGCACTCACAAGAGTCGGGGCAGCCAGCTTGGTGTCCATAATCCCTGGTGCCCCTAAATAGTTCATGACGCATCCCTAGCAGCTGTTGTAATGTTTTATCACATTAAAAGCAAACTATTTTTGCAAATTAAAGCCTTCAATAAGTTGATGGAAGAAACAATTACTGGGGGAAAAGGGACTAGTGTGACCCATTCCACATGACGGTCTACGGCTAGAGATAACAGTCAAGGACTTAACCCAAAGTGGCAGCTGCAGGAGAAATGAAAATTGCCTACCTTATGTTTTCCCTTCATTCTGCATGTGTCTACATCGGCCTGTCTAGATTTCCATGTCAGTTTCTGCAGTGATCAAGAAAGAAATCAATTAGAACCCAGAGGTTGTTGCATTTGATTTTAGAAGTAAGAGTTCCCTGGGGGAGACTAGAGGCTGAACATATATTAATTGAAAGCTTTCCGCACCCTTTCTCCATGATTAATTCACCATAACAACAAAAGATTAGAGGTGGAAATGTTCATTTAATTTTGAACCCCTATCTATTCATTAAACTACAAAATGATCTTCTTCTCCTTGAGATGAAGATGAAGGAAAAAGGAAAGAAGAATAAACAACAGCGTGGATGGACATTTCACATAAAATCTCCACATTAACTTGCTAAATTACGCTCATTTTGATAAAATACATGTCCTTGCCCTTCTTTTTCACTTGATAAATCAGTTTCCGTGAAGCAGGCCTTTTTCTTAAAATATGGAAGTCATTTTCTTAAACATAAAGGAGACATTCACTTTAGGTTGACAAAGATTTAATTCAGGTTATACTCCTTCGCATAAACTCATGGGCTGAAGGGATCATCTACTTCTGGGGCGGATTTTATTAACTAAAATACCTCCATGTGGAGTTACAAGGGAAGCTTAAGGTTATATTTTATGTGTGTCTGAAATGGGTAATTATCAAATTCCTGAACCACAACAGTCAATTCAAACTTAGTATTGCAAGATGGAAACATAACAGTGAGACGTTTGTAGGACAAAAGTTTACATATGAAAACTGATATTTTCCAGGACAAACATCCAATATTTTATTAAAACAATTTAGCAATTACCTAAAACTCCAAAGTGTACATGCACACATAATTGATGAATAAAATATGACGTACATAACCATTTCTGGGTATGTATTAAGCCCTAACTTACCCCCAAATTAGGACTTCACAGAATGTTCCAAATTATTATAAGCCATGTCATCTCAATCAATGCCTTTAAGATACATATTCTCTTCAAGAACTATCCTAAGGTCCTTCATTTCAGAAAGAAGGTTTGAAAACTACTTACTTTGCTACAATAAATTTCTTCTGTGTGTGAGGTGTCTATATCAACAGTATAAATATGGTCCCTATAAACAAAGAAATATTAATACAACGTCAAACACAAGAGTCAAGATCGTTCATTTTCTCCTGAATACAAGTATATATCTCATTCAAGGCAGATAAACCCACATCCATGTTATTAAAAACAAAACATGCATATGCAAGAAAAAGGGGAGGGTTCAGCCTCCAAGAGATGCCTCTGGCTGACATGCAGCATCTTCTGACAAAATGTGGCATCTTGCCACAAGGGACACCTTTTATGAAAACTTTCCAGTCGTCTCTCTCATCATAGAACTATAACATCTGTATATATGTAGTTGAGTGGGAGATGTCTGAAAGTTGAATAGGCTTCCAAACTGGAACACAGATGGGTTCGCATGCCCTTTCACATGGTATTCAACATGCTACAGTTGTTCATCAAGGGAGCTAACAAAAAGCTCATCTCCATCTCCTTTTAGACAACATATTTTCAGCCTTAGCTTTGATAATTTGAGAAGATGGAAGACGATAAAAGTAAAACTGTTTCCAGGAGCCACTCTCTCTTTTCACACGATGATGGTCAATTAAGGTCTAAAATGTACTTGAACTAAAGTTTACATTTCTTGCTTCTGTTTACCTTCCTGTTTTGCTGAGAATTTGGTTGACTTTATGATTTGCTGCCATTCTCCCCTTGGAAGGGGAGAAACAGAATGAGCAGCTCAGGTGTGGGGCTATATTTAAACATCCCCTTCTGTGTGAACTGAGTACAAGGGCGTTTTTGTCTGGAATTCAGAATAAAGGAAAGAAAAGAACTACACTCAACTGGGGAGATGGGGGGCTAGTGAGGGAAAGCAAAACAGCTCGTTTTCCCTTGAAATAACATTGACTTTTTCTAAAATGCAGGAAGTCCTGGGGCTGGAAAATTACCCACAGCTTTAAAGCAAGACCTCAAGGCTCCAGTGCAGACTTTCAAGCCCCCTCATTACTTAAAAGAAACGGAAAGGGGAGAAGGAAAGAAAGAAAAAAGAAAGGAATCTGCTGTCAGGATTCACTTCAATTCTTTTCCCCCCAGTTCTTTGGAAATCTGTTTGCTACTGCTTTTAGGGAAAGTACAACAGAGAAAAATGGAAATAAAAACAGGCTCTCTCCTGTGAAAATAAAAGGGGGCAAGGCAGTTGGCCTACAAAATTCCCTTGCCTGCTCCTGGACTGTGAAAGAGAGAGCGTGAGTGTGTGTGTGTATGTGTGTGTGTGTAAGGGTGGTGAGGGGGAGAAAGGGGAGCCTGTATTGTAAATTGCTGAATTGGGAAGTTCTTCAGACTTCAATAGGGTGCCAGAATCGCCCTGCCCTTTAATTCCAAGGCAGTTTTATGGCATTCCTTTATCTCTTGTTTGACTCTATTGGTGGTGCTGTAGGTCAGGTTCACTATTGGAATGGAATTGCCTATTACTTTGGTATTAGGTTTGAGATGACTCGAGGTTTTTCCTGGCCCTGTCTCTCCTCAAAACTTTACGTAAGAGCTGAACATATGAATTGTAAACTAACAACTGATTAATATTGGCAATTCCTCAGAAAGCTCTTAGATTGCCCCCTTTTGGCATGGCCTGTTTATGTTAATTAGCAGTTCAGAGATTAAACAACAAAAAAAGAAGAATTTACAAAATGGATAATAATAAAGCAGAACTGAAAAGCCTTCTTCCCATCAAGCTTCACTCAGTCCCTGGGCTCTGGATGGGACTTGGCTTCTGATTGCTGACACACATTGTCTAGAAGAATGGGGGAGCCTTTTAACTATAAAATTCTGTGAATGAAATCTCGTTTTGGACAGTGGCAATCTTTTTCAATCTCCAAGAGATCACATTGCCCAGCAAACAGAACGACACTGGATGCTAAACCACAGACCAGGGTCAGGGGTTATTCCCCAGCACCAGTGTGTGCATCCCAGGGTTCATACCCTGCTCTCACTGAATTAAGCTATTTGAACACAAACTGACTTAATCCAAGGACTTCCTCTTCCCCCCTTCAGTGAGTACCACTGAACTGTGTTGCCATGACTTCAGCGCGGGGGAAGGATTTCACTTTAAATTGTGTTACTTGCTGCCTGAGAATGGATCTCTCGGGGCACTGTTGGGAAACCTGAAATTAAAGGGAGAGGAGGGACCCTAAATACAGCGACCACAGAAATAATTTAGGAACTTCTCCAGGGGTGTATATTGAAGGGAAGTGGCTGCACGTAGAGTGAAAACCAACATGTCAATGCTAGGCTGTTACAAATTTGACCTTTAACCAAAGACAGTCTATTTTATGGTATTAAAAAAGTGAATGTGTTTCCCTTTTTTTTCCTTCTCTTCTTTCTCCTTTTCTTGGGGTAGGGAGTTATGATAAAACGGTCTTGGTTTTAACAAGCTGTAGTAATGGTTACTTTGAAGTCTGCGTAGCACCTTGCTCCTGACTCAGGTGCCCACCGAGGCCTGCAGTTCCCACCCATGCTAAATCATCAGGCACAAGCGCAGTCTGTTATAATGTTTCTTTTCCCCTAAAGACTCAGTTGCAAAGTGAGCAATTCATAGAAGATTCTTGAGTCAACCTATTTCTCACAGATGCAATGTTTAAGCATTTGTTTTGACCATCCTTTAGCTAATTGGGTACAAATGTAATCTTGCAGACTTGCTACATTTAGGAAACTAAAAATGGGATTTAAGAAGGAGCTGATAACTCTCCCAGAGAGGCGGCTACTCAGGACTCATTGGATTGCTTTTTAATGAATACCTACAATGGCCATGTTCTTGGGCAACAGCTATGAGAAGGTTATCAGCCAGGACAAATAGTACCGCTTCTACGGCTCAGTAGGCTGCGGAGTACAGGGAGTAGTGACCCAGACTCTAGAGCAAGACCATTCCAGTTCAAATCCTGCCTCTGTCATTCTGACCCAGTCATTTCACCTTTCTGTACATGGTTTCCTCCTGTAAGACATGGGTATGATAATAGTTCCACCTCATAGGTTTTTTTCCAGGATTGAATGGATTAACATTTATAAAGGACTTACAACTGTATTTGCAATTTATATAGCACATACAACCAATATGTACTACATAAGTATTTGTGAAGTAAAAATTTTAGAAAGTGCTTTGGCGTTGCTCCCTGTGACCAAATGTAGGGTACTCGTAGGATATTTTAATCCAGCCAGTGGATTTTTACTTTATGTTGTATAGCTTGTATTTTCAGGACATTTAAGTGCTTTGAAGGAATCCAGCAGTGTTGTTACTTACCTGTTTGTTGCCTGTGCTCACAGCCAAACAGGTACTACAAACATAATCTCTATTTCTCCTTCCCAGTGTAAAACGATTCATCAGGCTAGACCCAGGTTATACTTTATATTTTGAATGAGCTACACACACACCCCCAGATGGGAAATCATGTATTTTTAGAATCCCAAAGGACTTCATTAAGATAATCTAATCTAGTCTCTCATTTAACAGAGGACACTTACACAGCCAGAGAAGTTGTGGTCCAGGTGAATTAAGATTAGAGGTGAAACAAAAGCCTAATCCATGTAATTCCTGTCTGGGCAGTATTCTTACCATGCCATCCAGCCTTAAGACATGGTCTGTTTAAATGACATGTCCCTAGTGGATAAGTGTTTTCTTAACTAGATCCAAATCAAAATCTTCTAAAATGGATGGCTACTGCTAAAGTAGTGATATATACTATACATTAGCTGCAAAAACACAAGATTAATATACACACACCCACACACTCATTGAACTTAAATCGATACATGTTTACACATTCAACTTAATTTAGTAAGTATCAAGGAGAGAAGCACTTTACTCTGTGCTTGAGCAAATATTATACGATGTTCAAGATAAACAGTGGATTATTTGAGTCTAAGCTCCAAAATATGCCATTATTTCTACCCAAATCCACATAATAAAGTTAAGCAGACACAGAAAATCTTGAAAGCATGACTGCTTGACAAACTAAAGTAGACTTTAAATTAAAGAACACTCTGTTGGGGATCTTTAAAACGATGCATAGCGGGGACATTTAGGTATTAGGACCCTTGGCTTGCTCTGAAGGCAAACGTGAGGAAAAGGTGGCTCACCTAGCAGCAATGTAGAGGGTTCTGTTCATGATCATGATCATCTGGATGTCCAGTCTATGCCTCTGTGTGGTGTTCCGTCCTGGCTTGTGGCCCACAAACACCGGATACTGTTTTGTATCTGTGAAAAGAGGAGATGGGGCAAGAGAGGGGAAAGGAAATGAAGCCAAGAGTTGACAGGGCAGGGAGAGGAGGGGGGCAGCCACAAAACAAAACCATATTTAAGTCCAACCGGGCCACCATTTTCCAGTCTGTTATTTTAGGAAATGCTGTGATAGAAGAGTCCTCTTTAAGGATAATCAAGTTACAGTTTCATTTCCTGATGCTAATAAGACTGGGCTTAGATTTCTAAGTGTCACTCTTTCTGACTTGTCCTTCTTTCTGGGGGTTAAACTTGCCAGTGAACCCTTTACATGAAGGTGCTCTTTTCATCCACAGTTTTCTTTTCATCTTTAGAGTGCTAAGCCCGAGGGGCAGTCTGCCAAAGATCTTGTCTCCGGACAAAACTATTTCAAAGCAGCCTTCCCATCAATCACCACAAAGGCAATGTGGTCTGGAGGCAAGAGCCCTCATCCAGGAGCCAGAAGAAAAATACAGTCTCCACAGGCGTCCAGTTGGAATAATCTACTATTGAAGGCAGCCCCGCTAGGTTGGTTGGCATTCTAGGAACTGTGGGAAGTTCGCTCTTGAGTTAAGCAATTGGCTAATCTCACAGAAATGGGGGCTTTGACGGGACAGGGTCAAACTGAGTGTAGCCAGTCGGGTGATCTGGAATTTTCCCTGACCTGGAGAGTCAGTGAGCGTATTTCTCCTTTTCTGCAATCCCCCTTTAGCTGAGAGTGGGCAATTTGTCATAATATTTGACCTTTGGAAATACCTACACCTCAAAAATCTCTCTGCCTTTAAACCTACAATCTCCAGAGCACTGGCAATCCTCCAGAGAAACTAAGGAGAAAAGAGAGATGAGTCACACTTAAGAGGCAGTTGTTTTGGGGGTGAGAGGGGTGGAAATAATGACTTGTAATCCATTCACAGATGTATGCTCAGACCCCTACACCTTAAACCCCTGTAGCATCTGAGCATGACTCACTCTTACTAGAGAGCCTCAGTATATTTCACTCACAATCAAGCTTAGTATGGGATTGTCTTGTGCTTTTTCCTCACTGCTCTGAAATTTCATTAACCCACTGATCAAGGAGGTTGCTAAAACAATTCATGTCTCTCTCCTATCAAAGATTTGACTGTCCACTGAAGCAGCACATTTGGGCCCGGGGTCTCTTCAGTACAGGGGCACCAAAGATAGAATACCTGCCTCAAATGGACATAAATAAATGCTTACTAAGGTTTGGTACCTTAAGTTAGGTGGACTCTGCCACTTCAAGAATGATGGTCTCAAACTACACAGTTTGGTCCTTAGTCATACCCTGACTTTTGTTCTCAAAGCTGTCAAGGCTTGACACCTCCCCTTCATATAAAATTATTTCCTTTTACAACCTAGACCGTCCAGCAGAAAGCTGGGTAGATCTCTTTAGTATCCTAGTATTACTGTCAAATACTTTTTTAAGGTTCCTTCAGTGTTTGGAGATTATTACTGTGAAGATAGATATTTGGGTAAAACGCTTTCACTTTTACTGTGACAAAATATTTTATCTTTTGGAGAGAAGGAAAAAAAAAAGTAATTGTCTATTTCATCCCACACACAGGTAGAACTTTCCTCTTTTTGAAGAGGAAACTGACTTTTTCATCATGTTGCTTTCTACCCTTGACAATGAAGCAGAGATCAAAAGAAAGTTATAAGCAGTAAAAGTCAGTCTACTATGAATTCAGACTCTCTCTATCCAAATCTAGCAATGATGAAACTTCTAAGTCTAAACAAAAGTTCATTTTTGTCTCTGAAGTACTCAAAAACAGTCGTCTTTTCTGTTATCTTGTAACAATGCCTCTGTCGTAATTACTTATGAAAATGTGGAGTACTGGCAACACCCAGATGACGGTGATGTTCTCCCATAGCTGGTTTCCAGGCATGATCACAGCCTCCTTGTAGTAACTGAGAGTTCATCGGAGGTATCGAGGGATGTCTCAAATCCTCACAACCACGTTTATTGGAGTTACAGAACAGTCATCCCACCAATTTTGGCTAGACTTGAATTATCTACCTCTGCCATCCACACAAGTTAAAGTGACTAACAAGTTTCCTGTTTCATGAAATGTTTAATTTGTATGTTTTGCCTGTTGACGCAGGCTCAAGTGCCCACAGAGGGAGAGAGTGAGAGTGAGAGTGAGATTGTGGATACTTACAGTTGCCATGCGAAATACTGATTGGCTCAGAATCTTCTGGGAAAGCAGCCCCAGCAAAGTGTAGCAGTGTGAAATATAGCAGCAAGGCTTCTGACCTCATAGTAGTTCAGCGGGGAGACTTTATTTCTCTACTTCACCCTGCCAAAGAGCAAAGAAGGGATTTTTTTTTTCTTTCTTTTACAAGTCAGCTTTATTCCACTCCATAAAATGAAACGGGCTTGAAGATAAATTTTAGAGAAAGGGGCTCCAGTTTCCTGTCTCTTCCACTGTGAATTCACCGATGACAGTGTTTTGCATAAGGAACCCGTGTCCATTACCCACTGCAGCCTCCTTCCCCATGCATCTGGGCCCTTTTGCAAAGCTTCTACCAAACAAGTAACTCAGAGCCTTAACTGCTTTGTCCTGAGTCGGTGTTAGGCCATTGTGGGTGGCTATTTCACAGTCACGAAATAGCATTCCAAAAAATGTGGATGATTTAGAAAGCTTTTTTTTTTTTTTTTAAGGTAAATACATCTTTTTTCTTCTCAGCAGGTTTATAGCAGCATGCCATCCCCAGACATGAGTTGTTTGGGCAGCCCAGAATCTTTCAAAATTTTGAAGTAGTTGCCCAGTATTGAAAAATTAAATATCTGATATAATGACCTAAATGCCAGTTCCCTTCAAGCACCATGCTCCCATTCACCAACCCCCGTCCCCACTCTACTGGCCCAGTTCACTGATTTCCATTACCTGCTTGACCCCTTAGTTGAGATTTTCACTCATTTATGTAATTCTGTAGTAATTCTGTAGTGACCTTAGACATAAATAAAATCACAGAATCTACGTTTAAAAAGAAAGAAATGGATCCTTTCAGACTCTGTGGAGAATGTTATAGGGAGCACCTGAAACCACATCCTGAAATAGTATTGTTGATTTTTAAACATATCTCTGTATATTTTAGTGTCAGATACTACCTTGCAATGAAACAGTAGTGAATAAAAAATGCCAATATACTGTTTTACCCATCTGCATTTTCTTAAAGATGCTCTTCAAGTGTAGAAAAAATTCTTCTAAATCTTAGAAGTAAAAACATTCCCATATGGGGCTGCTGGATACAGTGAAAGGAAATTCATAAGACAGTACATATTGCATAATTCTCAGGCATATTTCAAATAAGTGTTGATCTATCAGGGAAATTAATGTAAAATGGGGCTATCTTTTTATCTTAGTAAAGCCTTTGAAGTAGACTGCCAAAGGTCTTGTTTTGAGCAAAGCTATTTCACAGTAGTACATCAATCATTTAAGATTGGTGTGTAATAAAGTCAAACTTAGTAACTTAGATGTCTTTGAAAGTTAATCTGGCAAACAAACTGCTAACTTATGCTTTTTAGAACACACTTAATATGAGATACCTGTGTCTCTCTTCTTCGTTGCCAAAAAAAGCATTAACAAGTCCCGAGTGTTGCATCCCAACTGATAATTTCACAGACACAGCTGGGTCTTAATCATTTCTTCAGTCGAAAAGTGCACATTAATTAATTTGCTTTATCTTGAAAATCAAAGAGGGAGAGAGGTTGAGAGAAAAGCCTGAGCAATTCCATATCTCCATCTCTGATGTGTAGATGAAAATTAAACTTTAAATAATTACTTGTTCACAAGGGCGGTCCATAACCAAGAGACACGAACATGTATTTACAGACAGGTGAAAAGCACCGGTCCATTCATTCATTTGCTAGTTCTTCCTATTCTGGAGAATCTAAAACCAAAGGGAAGAAGCTCTGTGGTGCCCTGATTTTGCTTGTCGTAGCTTCTGTTCAGTGTAACATTAAAGGCGAGAAATCAGTCACAAGAGCAAGTAAAACATTTAAAAAAAAAAAAAAAAGTAAAACATAAACCAGCCACCAGTCAGAAAGTATACGGGGAAGAGGAAGTGGCAACATTTACCGAGGGCTCAAGAGCAGTATTATAGTATTATACAGAAGCCTATTACCTCAGAGAGTTTGCAGCACGCCGTGGAAGAATAATGGAGACTCAAAAGGCTGATCCTCATTCCGTTAGAAATCTTTGGGAATACAGGTATACTTTTAAAGATTCATTTTTCTTGACATGACAAAGGAGTCTGTATCCTCCCATAACTGCATTCATCTTTGTACAGATGTCCTAAAGCTAACGAGACAGAGTCCTGCTATTTTAGTCTGTCTCCCAGTTTTAATTTTTTCCATCTTAAGATTGCATGGATTGATGCAACATTCTCAACCCAGAAGCTGGCAGGAAGAGCAATGCATGCATAAGAAATCTGTTATGCAATCCAATGGCTTTTTTTCAATCCTCATCCTAGCCAGGATCATGGCTAAGATGGGTTATTTAAATATCTCCAGGTTTACAGAAGGGCTCTCTGCCAGGAAAAATATCTGTTTTATGTGTCTTCCTGTCATCGTATCATCAGGTTGTTAACATGTACATCATGTGGGTGAAAGTGTTCTGGCAGTCCCGGTTCATCTTGGCCATTCCATACGAACGCTTTATAATTTTCTTCAGCTGAGGTTTTGATGTATTATTCCCTTCCTACACAACTTTGGGCTCTAACCCTTGTAAATATGTAGACAGTATATTTTCCTGTTGAAATGATTACTTTGTGGCGAGATCCCAATCAATCACATTGTCATTTTCCATCCTGCTGAACAGGGGCTGAGTCTCCCTGCTAAGACCTTAGCACGCAGACGTGCGCTAGCCCAGCAGAACAAAAACAAACAAGAACTTTCCACTGCGTTCAAAATCTGGAGCTAGCTGGGCTGCCGCTATGAGGTTGTTGAAGCGATCTTGAAACTTTGTAAAGCGGTACCCACATATAGCACAGTTATAGGCATCTGCAGACACTTGTCGATTTCTCTCTTTGTGACTGTGCTTGTAGAGGCTAAAAATGACTTAGACTTAATCAGCTACCCAGAAAATTAGATCATGGGAAGACTGTCAACATGAGGATTCTAAACAAAAACGTTCACTTCAAAAAGAAGCTCATTATGCCTGAATTGTCCATCTAAATTGTTTCAGCCTCCCATAACTCTTAGCCTGAGGAGAAATGACCTCTGTAAAATACACCATCACTAAAAAGTGATATTCCTATTCTTCTCCACCCCAGAAAATTCACTGGAAAACCTTAAGAACAGGCAGGTGAGGTTAATGGGTAAAAAAGGCTTCCTAGGACAATGGTGGGAATGTTTCCACTGGGGGAGGGCCAGCCCCTCTACTCTGGGCACCTGCTGTTCAGCTCTGAAGTGCAGGCCCTATGCAGTGTTGGCCCGCAAAGCCAGATCTCTGATTTTTATTTTTATTTCTTAAGAAGCCAGAAATCTGGAGTTGTATGTTAAACCTCCTATTTTTTTTTTTTTTCTCTAAATGTTGGCACCTAACTTAGTTTTTTCTTCTCTGTGAGTCACCTTTGGCCAAGTCCTACCAGTTTGTGAGCCCAAGTACAATTTTCTGGGGCAGGATTTGGGGAGTAGTGGGCAGAGGATTAGAACTAGTATTGGGGAAGTGTGAGGCATACTCTGGCCAGGTGGGTTTGTCATGGCTTCTCGATAGTAGTGGCTCTTGTGAAATTAACCTGATTAATCAGAAGTAAGATGTGGCCATTTGTGACCTGATTATCTGACTTCATAATCATTTCTGGTTCTCGTGACATCCCCTTTGCTTTATGCTCTGCTGACACAATGACTTCTTCTTCTTCTTTTTTTTTCATTTCTTTTTAGCTGTGTTGGGTCTTTGCTGCTGCGTGCAGGCTTCCTCTAGTTGCGGTGAGTGGGGGCTACTCTTCATTGCAGTGTGCGGGCTTCTCATTGCCGTGGCTTCCCTTCTTGCGGAGCGCAGGTTCTAGGTGCACGGGCTTCAGTAGTTGTGGCATGCAGGCTTCAGTAGTTGTGGCTCGCGGGCTCTAGAGCACAGGCTCAGTAGTTGTGGCGCATGGGCTTAGTTTCTCCGCGGCATGTGGGATCTTCCCGGACCAGGGCTCGAACCTGTGTCTCCTGCATTGGCAGGCGGATTCTTAACCACTGAGCAACCAGGGAAGTCCCAGACACAATGACTTCTATACTACGACAAGGGTATGAGGGGTAGATAGAAGTCCCAGTTATTGTCTGTACACACAAGTGAATGAACATTGCTTGTTTTAAAGACCCAGCTGGGCTGCCCCACATACCCTCTGTGTGTCCAACTGCAGCAGACAATGCATCAGTGTACTTGCACTTGGACTTGGCTGTACGGATATAGCTTGTATCTGATTTGGTACCACCATTCTTCCAGAATGTTGGTATCCAATGAACATTTTAATAGTAAGTGGTAATGATGAGAAAAATAATTTATCTGGAAACTTGCAAATGCAAAGTGCTCTTGATGGTAACTCTAAGTGTGGCCTAGAAATAGAGATGGAATCATGGTGGTGGCGCTTCTCTTTTTCTGTGGGGAAAATTATTTGCTGCCATGCTTCTTTTAAAAAGCACATTTTCTACTGACATAATAGGAAGTTTCAGAGATAATCATTAATTCATGCCGTCATTAATAGATGGAAGGTGTGACCCTGGGTCAGTCTCGTAGCTGCACTGGCTCCTAGCATCCTCACCAGTAAAATGAAAGGATATAAAATATAATGGCCTATCAAACTCCTCTGGACTCTGAGACTGTACAATTCTAGGCGATTCTGCCCTAGTGAAGAAAGGATTGGGTACCAGATGGTGATTCAGGAGGATAGTACATGGAGTGACCCTGAGCTCGGACACTGCAAGGCCACGGACACCTTCTGGAGGTGTGGGGCTGGGACGGGAGGAGTAGGCATCGAGGCAGGGTGGGGTACTGGAGCTCGAGACAGCGGGAGATGCAGTTGGGCTCTGGTGGCGGTTCTGTCCGCCACCCTCTGAGATGATGGCAGGGCGGGGGCAGGACAAGCTCTGTGCACTTGGGCAGTGATCTTTCCAAAGAGAACAGGGCTGGGTTTTTTCTATACCCTTTCCTGGTTGCCCCTAAACTGCATGTGGTTTGGAAACTCAAGGAGCCATCAGTGTGTCACTGTGTGGTACTGCATGTGGCAAACAGGAGGGATGGAACAGGTTCTCTTCAACTTTGCTCTTGGGGGACTGCACTAGGCAGAGCACACAAGTTGTAGAAAGTTAGTCAGGCTGGAGCAAAGAACTGTGACTCTGTCTAGTTTCAACATCAGGACAAAGTTCAAGTCCATTAAGTAGTTCTACCCTGGCCAAAGAGAACCACCATTATTACCGCTGAGTCATATTCGGAGTTTAGTCGGGTTTTACGCTAAGATAACGTTTTCATTTTTATTGCTCCAGCCTTCTGACCTCATCCATCATCATCTTTGTTTTCACAACAGGAGTATCTTTAAAAATCTGACTTGAAACTGGCGTAAAAGCTTTTCCGAGAAATCAAACGATCACTAATCGTACAGGGAGGCAGCGGGAGCAGAGGGTAAAAACACAGGATTTGAATGCCTCTGCTCCACTTATTAGCTGGGACCTCTGGCAAGATGCGGAAGATCTCTGAGCCTCAGTTTCCTCAACTTCAGAGTGGGGAAAAATAGCGTCTCAAGATTAGCTGTGAGATACTGCACGTAAAAATGGTAGTCCTCCATAAATGTCTGTTTATTCTTCAGTTGAGATACTAAAAATTGCCTTATTTGAATAGTTTCTCTTGGAATTCCTTAAATTCTCAGAGTAGCAGCTGGGGTTCTGTGTCTTCAGCAGGAGAAGCAGCTCTCTTCTTCTTCTCCTTGCCGGCCCCTAAGCTTCCCAGCTCTGGAGGTGGGTGTCTGGGAGAGGCAGGAGAGTCTGTCTCAGGATGGCACAGCTCGTGTTGTGTGATTTAAAAAAAATGTGAATCACAGCACTCGCACAGGTGCAGAGGAAAAGATCAGTGTGGACATCGGTGAAAGGGTGGGGTGGAAGTGAAAGTTTACTGAGCACCTTCTACGTATGACGTACACATGCGTGTTATTTTATTTAAATATGACAGCAATCCAGAGAGACAGGCCTTATCCTCTCCATTGTGCACACAAGGAAACTGAGGCTCACAGAGGTTAAGTAACATGTCCAGTCAATATCTATAGCACATCAGTAAAAACAGAAGGCCAGGTTGCCAAGCCAGGGCTATGTGATGCCACAGTTGATGTCCTTCCCAGAATGTCAGGGAAAGGGGAACAGAAGGAAAGCTGGGAAGAGAGAGAGGCTGGCATAAATGGAAACTGCACTTAAGATCATAGTTGAGTATAGGTTGATGCATCTATGCTTCTGTGGACAGAGTGGCTGAAAGTCCCTAATGGCTTCAGTAATAATAAATCTATTAAAGGAGTGCATAGTCGCTTGCAAATGTGTAGGCAAGCAAAGGCTCATTCCACTTTGTGGCCCTGCGATTGCAGGCTTAAGGTGATAGAAAGATGCAAATGCTTTTCAACCACGGTTTTAGGAGGAATTGATTGTCTCGTGACACCACTGGGTTAAGTGGAACCACGTGCCTGCTTGCAGCCCCCTCAAGAGTGATGTTTTAAAATAAATACACCAAAGAGAACAACGTCTGTTATGAAGGATAAAATCAAAGTTGCCTGTTTCAGGAGCTGAGAGGATAAACAGATTTGGGTACCTCTCAAATCCGAGTAGGGAACCTCTGCCCAGAGAGAGGTGGGAGAGCAGATGTTGGTGCAGAAAACCCAGCTTGCTGAATGCTGAAGACGGCTGGTTATTCCTGCACCAGAGGGACAGTTCAGGAATCAAGGAGTGTTCAAACAGCAGGTTTCCTTCGCTGGCCTGGACTGCCCTGTTTCAAGGGCTGCAGCATTACGAGGATGCTGCTGTCCACGGCAAGCACGGCCAGGCCACAGAAGGACTCCTCCCAGATGGAGTTAGGAACAACTTGGGCCCGTTGATCCTGGTTGAAATGTCCACTGTACCCAGTCTTCAGGGGTCACGCTGGCCACCTGTTTGGTGACACTGCATTAAGGTATAAGTTTTATGCAAATGAGAAAAACAGCTTTAGCCTTTTAATAAAGCATTTGATCTTTATCTTCTCCTCAGCCATTAACAGAGACATGAAAGCTCCCATTTCAGAGGAAAGGGAAATGCCACAGACCTAACTCCAACACATTTTGGAGAAGGATGATGGCATTCAGTGGAGTATAATAATAAATATCGACTGTGTATAATAGATGTTCCAATTTGATCTGAAACCGCTGTCACAAAGGAGAGAGAAAACAGCTGTGAATTCAGAAGTCTTTTTAGAAAAAAATTTTCTTTTTTAGGAAAATAAAAGTTGGTTGTAAACCTATGATCTTTTGAGGAGAGAAGGCGAGTCTTGTCTTTCAGGTGATCCTTTGTCATGATCGTTTTCTTTCTTTCTACCAATGCTCTCCCTATCCCGTAAATGCTTGAGACAGTGCATTTAAGGCACTTTGCTTGGATGTTTCAGGTACAGTCTCATGACTCATTAGGGCTCTGCAGTTATAGGCGTGATCTCAGCAATCTGTGCAGAATATCCTGTGGAAAACCACCTTGATCTCAAAAAGCTGCCACAGTCGCCAGCATGTTTACCCATGTCACACCTCAGCTTTTTGCCATCTCCATCTTTCTCAACTTTTACAATAGCGCTGACCTTAAACATATGCTCCAGAGACAGAAACAAATACCCGCTTTGTTCTGCTGTTAAGGAAACTGAGGCCCTGAGAAGTGAGATCATTTGCCAAATGTGGTGCAGCTCAAAAGTGGCCAAGCTGAGCCGCCACTGAGGACTCCTGGCTCCAGCACCGAGCTCTGTCCCTACATTACGCAGCTTTCAGAAAGGAAGCCAAGACTCATTCATTTCTCCTTGGCTTGCTGCCTGGTGTTCATTACTTCCATCGCTTGCTTTCCCTCTCACTGATTCCCTGCTTTCTGCTGGGAGCCAGGCTCCTGTGCTAGGTGCTGAGACAGAGATGGAAAAAATAGATCCCTTACCCTCTAGGACCTTGCTGTTTAGTAGGTGGGCCTGACAGTTCCAGATCATTGACCAAAAATAGAACACACAAACAATAATTTTTCCAAAAAAAATGAAAGTTCTGTTGGGGAGAATACTATCTGGAGGGTGAACGTGTTGCAGAGGGACGCAGGTGGGAAGCTCAGCGAAGGCCTCTGTTTGGAGGAAGCCATGGCACGTTGCGTGATTGTTCACTGAGGACTGGGGCGGTTAGAGGAGAGGCGGCTGGGGGGACATATCGGGTAGAAGGACCAGATCTGGAGAGCAGGGCATTGAAACGGACAACTCCATGCCAGTTGGACTTCAGACACTTTCAAACTGGACCATTTCCCTCTTTGATTAAGGAGTTTCAAATATTTGTCTGAAGTAATGGATGGATGTTTTTTCATTTCACCCAAAGTTTGGTTTAAAGAATATAACTCAGAATAAAGATGGTATCTGATGACTTTTTTCTTCTAAGAATATGACAGAAGAAGAAGTAGTAGTGTGGGGAGGAGAACTCTGAGGTAACAGCTGGGAATATTGGTATTTATTCTTTGAGTTATTGTCACATTATTCTCCCTAGCTTTCTATACATTTGTAATTTCATTAAAGATGAAAGAGGGCAAACATAATATGCCTAAACTGAAGGCACTTTTTGCCAGCCCTTAGAAAGATACTTGCAGAGCAGCTTTTAAGGGAACAAACTAGGGATATTAGCGACTGGAGTTTTCCGTGAACCTTTGTCAAAATCCTGAGCTGGTTTAAACCGAAGCAGAGCAATGGCTGCCCTTTGCCAAGATGACTCCCCCTCGTAATTTCTCCTCTGTTTGCTGTCAGTGTGGTTTACAGAAAACAGAATCTCCCAGCCGTATCTCTCAGGTTCAGGTGGCTACGGCAGTCTCCCAGCCATATCTCTCAGGCTCAGGTGGCTGACCCTTCCTGGTTTTGAAGGGGAGGTCAACTTCAGACATGACTTGGAGAGAATTAAAAACAACCTGCACGTCTCTCCTTTGAGTTCTGAATAACAGTCCCAAATAACAGTATCACCAAGCATGGATGATTGAAACTTTAACAGAACGCTACAAATTCTTACTGCTTTTTTGGTAAAAAGTCTCAAGATCAGGGAGTGAAAAACATTTCCTTGAGCTAAACTTTTTGAATCCGTTTCTCTGGTGTTTACTGCATGCCATCTTTCACTGTATTGCTTGTCTTTCTCTGTGACCTCTGATGCTCTCCCAGTACCTTGAAAGCCAAAAATAGACTTTATATTTGACTACAAGCTTCTGATTGTATATAGAGAGAGACATAATATCATGTCAGGATCTGTTCCATAACAAAGCATGATACTGCTGACTGGTACTTACCACCAGTAGAAGATCTACAAACACAGTGGACTATCTGTATGTTTCTGTATGTCTAGACACACCCAGAACAGAAATGAGATGGAAGTATTGTCTCTTGAATTTCCACAATTTTCTTATATTCTTTAGGAAATTCATTTCATTTATTGAAAGGAAAAAAAAGTCCACTTTGTGCCCCAGTAAACTGCTGGGAAACTGCAAAGCCATACATTTAAACCTATTTCAGTTTATTATTGCATCTGGTAGATAGCACTACATCTTCCTGGAATTAATGATTTCTTTATTGGCTTTGTCCATGTTCTCTACACATAAAAAGGGACTCATTAGTCTGGCTTGATTTACTTAGAGCAGTATCAGTTTGAATTGGGGTGGAGAAAGCACTATTTACTAGTTACCCATTCCCTAAAGTGTTCATTTGTTTTTAGTGTGAAATCTTACCCTCGAAATTACTATTTCCCAACATCCTGAAAATATGCTTCCTTAAGGCCAATGAGAGTAAGCTCCGGGAAATTATGGGTTTGTTTAAATATCTCTACCGCTTGGTGACTTGATTCTGCACACAGGTGACTTAAAGGTCACTGCACAGAAACATTTGAACCCCATCCACTGAGATGAAGGTGGTCAGCACACAGGTGAACTATTTTGGTGGTAGTAGCTGTTTTTTTGTTTTTTGTTTTTTTAAAATTTTATTTATTTATTTATTTATGGCTGTGTTGGGTCTTCGTTTCTGTGCGAGGGCTTTCTCTAGTTGCGGCAAGCGGGGGCCACTCTTCATCGCGGTGCGCGGTCCTCTGACTATCGCGGCCTCTCTTGTTGCAGAGCACAGGCTCCAGACGCGCAGGCTCAGTAATCATGGCTCACGAACCTAGTTGCTCCGCGGCATGTGGGATCTTCCCAGAGCAGGGCTCGAACCCGTGTCCCCTGCATTGGCAGGTAGATTCTCAACCACTGCGCCACCAGGGAAGCCCAGTAGCTGTTTTTTAAAATGCCTCACTTCTCCTTTAGTTTAAAGAAAAACAAGCAAGTTGCTGTCTGAAATACAGGTACACAATCCCTCATTTGCAATTAAAAACGAGAACAACCCCCCGCCCCACCCCAAAAACCAAGAGTTTTTTCCTATTCAATGGGCAACAGAACTTGACCTACAGTGGCATGACACTTTATCCCTCTTAGGATAAATATTTGTACATTTCACTGCAAAAACATTAATGGGTTTGATTACTGGATGTTGCCCACGCTGGGAGATATGTCCCATGTTACCTTTCTAAAATCTGAAAAATTTTAAATTCTGAAGCGCATCTGTTCGAAAGGTTTTGAAAAAGAGACTTGTCCCTGAAGAGATTAAAAAACAAGGATAAAAAACAAACGAGGGAAAAGGAGATCCGTTAGAGCAGAATCCCCAACACTGGTTTTGCTAAGCCCAGCAGCTCTCTAATTACCCTTGGTGTATCGTGAGATTCTCACAGAATTAAAAAAATGTAATCTGATTTCATTAAAAAATACGTATATCCTATTATACTTCGCTTGCAAGAATAATTCGGAGATTAGGAACTGCAGACAGAGTCATCTAGCCTTAATTTTCTCTATTCTGTGCTCATAGTGACAGGCTCCCAGGCTCGGAAACCATTCAAGGGACTGATAGGTGCAGGCTTCCCCAAGATGAGTGATGCTCACAAGGTAGAGGTGATCTTGGTAGAGAGGGTCTCCAGGGCTCCCGTGAGTGAGCGATGACGTCCAGCAGTAGCAGAAGGTGACAGCCTCACCAGGCGCAGCAGCCCTCGCCTGGGTGAGGGTTTTCCTCCCACCGAACAGCCAGCTACAGGCAGTTCAGCACTCCTTCCTCTCTCTGGGTTAAATGGATAAGACTTCACCAGGCTTTTTTGTGCAGTTGTTGGTGGTTTCTCCAAAGGAATGTCCATAAGGTCTGCAGCCTGTACTCTCTCTCGCCCATGGAATGACCCTGGTAATGGCTTTCTCCAGTCGCTATAATCAGAGGGAACTGCGGGCTGGCAGTGTCAGCCCTTTGCTTTGTTATATGTACCTGCCTTTAATTTTCAGTCACCTGCAATTTTCTTTCCATGGAGAACACCAGTAGGTTGAAGGATTAAGTAATACTGTGAAGAATCTGAATTTCAAGAATATTTCGGGAGGACAGCTATTACCTTGGGCGGGTGGGGTGGCTGAGGAGGAGGGCATACTCTCTTCCCTTCCTGTCTGAGGGGCTCTTCCACAAACGGTCCCCCTCCTTTCTTCCTCACTAAAGGGGTAGCGGGCATCAGGCACGATGGTCATCAGTCCTAACTCTGGGATAAAATGGAGGCAAATGGTTAATAGCAGATAACCTGGACACCAGGTTAATCGCTGCAGTCTAGATTATCTGGAGGGAAGACAGCACATGGCCGTCAGCAATTAGCCTCCGAATCTAAAAATAAATAAATAAATAAACCACCATTCCTGTAATTAATAGCACGGCAGGCGATCAGTATAATTACCATTTCTGTGAGACAGTCCAGAATCAGGAGGAAAAGTGAAATTATTCAATAAGCTTGAGTGTGACAGGCAGAAACCAAATTAAAGTGCTGGGGTTAGACAAAGGGGACACAATAAATCAGAGAGAAAGTGAGTGTGTGACCTGTGCCCAGCCCAGCAGGCGTGCCTGGGCAGCTGTCACCCCAGGAGCCCTGCAGGCACAGGCTCACCTTTCCGGGGAGGAAGTGGAGGTGCAGGAAGTGCATAAATGGCTCTGAAAGCTCATCGCCTGATTACTGGAAAGCACAGAGGTCCATCTGGGTCACCCAGGCTTTCACTGGTGAGGATTCTGAAGGGCTGAGCCGTGAGATGGAAAAAACACAGCTGTGGAACACATGGAGAGGGGATAATACGGGAACTTCTTCCTGAAGGGGAGATCGCCCCGCTTCACTCTGAATAACTAAAAGACTATGGCAGAATTATGTTCTACTCAAGTAGCAATATTCTTCCTGTGCAGTTCACAGAGCCTTCACCTCTCCAAAGAGTAAAAACAGAAAAGTCATTCTGAAGTGTTAGGCAAGAATAGGCAGACGTGCTCCTCGAATATCTGTTTGATAATCAGTCCTGGGCTTCCCTGCTGGCGCAGTGGTTGGGAGTCCGCCTGCCGATGCAGGGGACGCGGGTTTGTGCCCCGGTCCGGGAAGATCCCACATGCCGCGGAGCGGCTGCGCCTGTGAGCCATGACCGCTGAGCCTGCACGTCTGGAGCCTGTGCTCCGCAGCGGGAGAGGCCACAATAGTGAGAGGCCCGTGTACCGCAAAAAAAAAAAAAAAAAAAAAAAAAAAAAAAATCAGTCCTTTCCAGCACCACTAAAATGAGTAAGCAAGGCCGAGTCTCCCCCAGAATCTTCATTGAGGAGGGAGCATGGTGCTACAGGGCACGAGGGCAAGATAACCCCCACTGGGGCACTGCTTCCCCATCTGCAAGTGAGGGACTTACGGATGCCTCCTCCTCCCTCACACAGAAGGTGTACTTGAAGGTTGAGAGTCGTTATTAGTAATTTTTCCATGTTTTGCAAGTACTTTAACTCCAAGGGAGCATTCCTTTTGTGCATCACGGATAATTTCTTTAATGTTTCGGGAGTTACCAGTAAGAACATGAGACGCAAGAAAATATCTTACAAGTGTGTAGGCGCTGAAAGTAAAGTAAGAAACTGCCTTTGTTGATGGTTCACCTTGACTCATTCACTCATCTGTTCATTCACTCAAGAGTCTGATGTGAGCCAGCAAAGCACTGTGCTGGGACAGTGGGGGAGACCCAGGTCATGGGTCGGTCTTGGGGTTCTGCCTTTGAGGAGCCCCCAGACTGCTATAGGAAATAGTACAGGAGCAGCTCTAACAAAGTGTTTATAGAAAGCATGTAAAGAAATAGGAGAGGGCTTCCCTGTTGGCGCAGTGGTTGAGAATCCGCCTGCCGATGCAGGGGACACAGGTTCGAGCCCCGGTCCGGGAGGATCCCACATGCCGCGGAGCGGCTGGGCCCGTGAGCCATGGCCGCTGAGCCTGCGTGTCCGGAGCCTGTGCTCCGCAACAGGAGAGGCCACAACAGTGAGAGGCCCGCGTACGGCAAAAAAAAAAAAAAAAAAAAGAAATACGAGAGTTCCTAGGACTGAGAGAGAACATCCTGGCATTGATTCTACAACCCAAACACCTGTCAAACCTCTCCTCTTCTCTACATGCTGCCTGTGATCATCTGACCCTCCATCAGCTCCTGCCTGGACTACTACAGTAGCTTCCTCATTAATCTCCCTACTTCCACTTGGCCCTCCATCCATTTACGGTCCATGCAGCAACTGATGGTCTTTTAAAAACGTAGATCAGGTCATGGCCTCCCCTGCATAAAACTCTCTAGTGATTTCTTATTACATTTACAACACAGTTGAAACCCTCTATCCTGGGTGCAAAGGGCTTCACCTACCTCCCTGACCCTATCTTGTTCCATCCCACCATTGCCCACTCTGCTCCAGCCTGTCAGCTTGGGTTTCCTCCAACACACAGCTCTCATTCCTGCCTTAGGGACTTGCCCCTCCCTCCTCGCGGAATGATCTTCCCCCACCCCAATCTTCACATAGTGGGCCCACTTCTGTCCTTCAGAACTCACTTAAAATGCCACATCCTCGAACAGGCCTTCCCTGACCCTGAAAAGAGCCCAGTGCCTTTTCTTTCATCACTTTATTCTAAATTTCTGGGATGGATTTGCCCCTACTTGGTGTTTCTTCATTTATATTCTTATTTGTTTTTGTCTGTCCCTCCACTCCATTAGGAATATAAGCTTTGTACGGGCAAGTTTGTCTTGTTAATCATTGCATCTCCACGTTCTGGAACAGTGAACTTCCAGCAAATATTCACTGAATAATGAATAAATGTTAATCCAAGGAAGAGCATCAGAACAATTTCTGACAAATCAGAAGCAAAGAAAAGTGGAGATGCAAGGGGCAAGGATAGGTATTTTCAGATATCTGAAGAAAAACCTGGAAGACAGTTACGAGGGTAGAACTAAGATCAATGGGCAGAAATTATGAGGAGATAATTTCTGCTCAAAATAAGGAGGACCTTTCTAGTAGTCCCAGTAACACAAACCTGGACTGGCCCCCGTAAGGGGCCGGGAGGCCAGAGGAGGGCTTGGGTGGAAGGAGTGTTGTCCACGGGAGGCAGACATCGGGTGTGGCGCTAGACTAGACAGCATTTAAGGTCCCAGTGGAGAGCCTGATTGCCTACGATTCTTGGATCTTCTGATGAGCCCTCCCCCCACGTCCTGAGGAAGCACTGCTTAGAGCGGGAAACCACAGATGGTCCAGCAAAATCCTGCTCAGTCTCTTTAGATGAAATAATGTACCTGCAGTCAAAGGATCGAAGAGGAAGTCCTTGGGCTTTGGCTAGGCCTCATTCATTCAAGATCCCAGTTTGACCAGCTTGTAGAGGCTCTAGGTCAGTAGCCAAAAAAGTACATGCAAGGAGAGAGATGGTCATAACCTGCTGAGCATTACTGGCAATAATCAGAGGCCTTCTGGATTCGGAGCATACCGTGTCCATACTGCCCTGCCTCTTCCCGTCTCTGCAAGGCTTACGGAAGGTCTTGAAGTGTGGGATACAGAGTTAAGCTCTGGTGTGTGGCCTTCCTGGGGATGCATGTCATCCACTGGCTTGTTACTAAGGCTCAATTGCCAATGACATACAGACCCCAGGAGATGATTTAACTCCACTCTTGTCTCACATCCCTTACCAGTGACTCATAACTTTCTCCCGACACCAGAGCAGCTGGGCCAGCCAGCCGGAGAGAAGACGTACAGATGTTGCTGGCTGGAGTTGGAGAGGGCTATGGGCCTCTCATCTGCAATCAGCGCAGAACGCTTCAGTGGGGCGCAGAGTGGGGTTGAAGACAAGATGTGGGTGCGGATGTCAGCTCTGTCATGGACCGTCTCTCATCCTTCCACACATCCGTGTCTTCAAGCAGAAAACACTGCAGTTCCTCTTTTTCTGCAACTCAGAGAAGTTTTATTTCTTTGGGGAATATGAGACCCTTAAGCCAATCCATCTGGAGAAGGTATGCGAGATAGTACTCTGGCCAGAACGTACCACCCACCCAGATGTGTGGGCTTAAAACAGATCTCGAATTAGAGAATTGTGAAAGGACGAGAAGACAAATGAGCGGGTGGAGGTGGGGGGCAAGGAAGAGATGATCTTTGTTTCTGAGAAAAGGATGTAGAACAAAGACATTCAATTAGATCTGTTGATTATACACCAGAAAAATGAAATATATACGTGTGAAATTCGCATTAGAAATGGCTTGCTCAGACATTTTGTACACTGAAGGCACTTGTTAAATATTTGTTGATATTGATCCAAGTGGCTTTGAGTATTTTTAAATACCAGTGCATTGAGTTCTACAGTGATTTGAAAAGAGGCAGATTTTTAAATGAAAATTGAAACACAAGTCAGGACTGACTGACTTTTTTGAATTGTGAACGTTGCAGTTCTGTTACATATGCAACTACTAATAGTGGCTGTCTCTGAGGGAGAAGGACTGGAGGTCAGATGTGGGAGAGAAACTCACTTTTTAGGCTGTACCCTTTTATGTTTTTTGGAATTTTTTTCTTATGTATGTGTTTCATTTTTGGAACGAAACAAGTTATTTTTTTAAATCTGTGTCTCCAGAGGCAGACCCGGAACGCAGGCCTGCTGCTACCTGCCAATTCCCACAGTTTTTCCCAGGATCCCGTCCCCTCACAGTATGCTCAGCCAGTGGTCATATGCTGCAATACAGGATGAGGGTGAGGGACGTTTATAGGCATTGTAGTGTCAGTAGTGGTAACTTCATCTGTGACCCAGATGGAGATATACGGTGGCTGGTAGTCTTCACAACACCATAAACCCGCCTGTGTACCATACGAGTGGCTGCCTAATTTATTAGCTTTCAAATAAAAATGTAACCAACTCAGAAAAGCGGGACATAATGAAGTCAAATACAAAGAATCAGATGAGCTCAAAGCAAAACCCCTTCGTATTTAAAATTTTATTTTCCATAAGGAAGAGTACAGGGCTGTGTATGGGAACTTACTTTTCCTCCCCTTGCACGTTCATATCTGGGCAGGCTCCTGCCCCCATGTTCTTTGGCACCATTGCCCAGCTTGAACCTTGGAGGCAAGTGCTACCTATTGGAACATGCATGTTCTCTTTTCCACACTCCACCAGTACCTGCTGCCCTGTCTGTAGCTAAATGCGAAAATGGACCATACTGTGGCCATAAACCACTGGTTTCCAAACTTGCCTACACATTGGAGTCACCTGGAGAGCTTCAAACGTTAAGGATGCCCGTGTCCCACACGCAGAGATTGTGACTGAATTGGCCTGGGGGTGTGACGTGTGCTTTGGAAATTTTAGTAGATTCCCCAGGTGATTCAAGTGAGCAGACAAGTTTGGGAACCGCTGATGTAAACACAAATGGTATCCAAATTACAATCCTTGTCCCTTTCATTCCAATGCCTTCAGCTACAGCCAGGGATAATTAATCATGATTCAAAAAACTTGCATTTGTGCCAGGCACATGGAGTGGCTTTTAAAATATCCAAGTTTATTTTGTGCCCACCACCCTCATGCCAAACCACTAGCAAAATATAATTTAATCCATTAAAAGTTACAGGGAGCCCTGCAGAAACTTCTTTTCCAGCATGGGGCCTGCAAAGTATTTTTAATGTAAACACAGACAATAGGTATGTTCTCCTTTATAACAGAGTTGAAATAAAGCAGATCTAATTAACCCACTCAGATGCTATGGAGTGGAGGCCATGTGAACACTGCCTTAGGAAGCCTGTCTTGCAGCCTTATCAGAATGGCTTTTCTCTTCACCAGTGCCCTGGTAACCTGGGAAATACAAATTTTGATTACTAATTGCTACATTGTTAGTAACTGACTATATATCATCAGGAGCTGGTCACCAGTGTCAGCCTAGACTTAATTATCTCAGCTGAAGAGAAAGTAACCCTCTGAAAGAACTGTTTTCCAATTAAGCAGCATAGAATATGCGATTTGTCTCTCTGGCGATATCCAATTCACGCCCCTTTTCATGTTATTTGTATTGTCTTCTTTTCCTCATTACAGGCTCAGAGTTGTGCATCTTGGGCTCCCTAACAAGAAACACATAAATATCAAGAGGGCAGCTGTCAGACCTTTGAAAAAAATCATCACCACCACCAAAAACACAATAGTTATTACAGAGTTTCCACTAGCAAATGCTACAGCTAAGATTAAAGACAGCTTTCAGCATATCCATTTACTTTCACAGTTTCGTAACCTCAGTAGAATGTGGGTATGATTACTTGTACACACACACACTCACATACTTAATTTTCAGAAGATACTCTTTAGGGGTGCTTTGTCTTAGCTATTGTTTCAGTGACAAGGACAACATTTTTATAATAATACAAGAAAAAATGTTTGGGGTAAAATCCCAGGCAGTACTATCTCTTTAATTCTTCATCTTTCGTATCTTGTTTGTTTTTACTGCTGTTAATTTGTTATTTATTCCCACCGAATGTGTGCCCACTTGCCTATCAAGGCAATTCTTTTTTTTTTTGCGGTACGTGGGCCTCTCACTGTTGTGGCCTCTCCCGTTGCGGAGCATAGGCTCCGGACGTGCAGGCCCAGCGGCCATGGTTCACGGGCCCAGCCGCTCCGCGGCATGTGGGATCCTCTTGGATCGGGGCACGAACCCGTGTCCCCTGCATCGGCAGGTGGACTCCCAACCACTGCGCCACCAGGGAAGCCCAAGGCAATTCTTTATCCCAGGAGAAAGTATAAGTTTGTCTCTCTGTGACTAGTTCGACCCTGACCATGCCATAAACAAAAGTTTAGAAGTCTGGGTTGTTTCAGAAAAGATTTATTGAGCACCTGCTGTGTGCCAGGCACAGGTATATTCTAGTGGGTTTCCAGCCCATTCCTTCCGTTAATGGCTACGTGGCCTTGAGTTGGCTATTTAATCTCTGTAAGCCTCTGGTTCTTGTAAAGTGGGACAGTGATGCTTTCTCTTCAACCGGTTGTGGTTAGGACTTAAAGCCCCTGCGCCCTGAAGAGGTGTTTAATATATGCTTCCATTTTCTTCTCCATCCCCTTTGTGCTTGGGGGCTGGCATTGGGAAACTAAGGATCTTCAGGTTTCAGCATTTTCAATTTTGTATACTGTGCTTATGCATCACTTGTTTCCTAAAAATACTTCCTCTTTGTAGTTTCAATTTTCCGCTTTCCCTAAAACTTCCCAACCACACATAACCTTCTGTGTCTTGCCTTGGAGCTGCCCACATTTTGATTCACTTATGCATTGCTGCCATTCTGAGAAGACAGTAATTGCAGTTTGGTACTTAACCAAAATGTCATGGAAGTTTAAATTACTTCTTTGGGGGAGGGAGTGCTGTATTTTTTTTGATGCATTTTTCAGGGCCATGTCATTTTAAAAAGGAGGAATAGCCTATGGTCACTGGTGTTAGTCATTATCTACTAGTCTCATATCCCTCTCCCCAGCTACTTTACAGATACCTCAAAGGAAGGAGCCCTTTTATAATAGACAGTACATTGAGCATTTATTGTCTATATTGATGAGCAAGGTACTGTCTCAGGCACTGTGGCCAGTACAAAAATGAAGGATGGCTAATGTACAAGAACTTGGAAGGAAGCAGCATTAAGAACATTTCTGGAATCCTCTCACCTAGCATTTCTTGGTGAGTGCCCTGCCCTAGTGCCTTGGCTTTCCTGCCTGTGCCCATTATTGGTTTTTCTTCTCTCCTGTCAGTCCTTTGTGTCTGTCTTGCACTGCTCTTCCCTCCACTAGGGGTGGTTTCTTTTTTCCCCCAGTGTTTTCCTCATTGCCATCCCCCGCAACTCAGCCAACTTCTTTATCCCATTCTTTTTCCTGCCTTGGGAATTCCTACCTTTTCCTTAAGACACTCTTCAAATATCACCTCCTCGTGAGGTCTTTCCTGATCTCCTCTGACAGTTAATTACTAATGTCTCTCTTCTTTCTTCCACATGAAAGAGTTCTGTCATAACAAACTGACATTATTTGTTTACTGATCTGCCCACACCACTAGACAGTGAACTCGGCAAGGGCTAACAAAATAACAAAGGTTTGATGGATAAATAAATGGATCAACGAATGAATAATCGAATACACAATCTCTGTCCCCAGAGGATTTACAATTTATGGGGGAGACAGATATGTCAATAACGAACTGCAAAGTAAAGTACAAATACGAATGTACTATAAGGAAAATGCCACACATTTTGAGTTTTTTCAGAAAGGCTTAGATTTACTTGCTTAGTTCACTTCATAATGGATTGGAGCCGTGAAGCAGTTACTGTAGATTGCACCCGACCTTCTTTTTTAAAGGCCTTAGTCTAGCTGGCCTCAGAAACCCTGTTATGTATATATGCCCTGGTAACACACAGCAGCAGACTAACACAGGCTTGGCCTTTCTATTTGCAAATACAGGCTCTTGAAATATACATGAAATGTAAGACGCTGGTGTTCGCACAGTGACATGAACACCTCCATATTCTATGAAATCCCTGACCTAGTTACACTGCTGAAAGCATAGCTTTAGTGCATGTAATGCCCAGCACGTGGAAGAAATTGTTATCTTGAGAAAAGTAAATTTTGCATTCCCCAAGTTCTATATTATTAAATCTGTGATCTTAATATTACATTAGAGTAGACATTTTATTCAATTATATGGACAATGAAATAAGAACTGAGAAAGAGGTAGCTGGCCCAGATTCCCCTGGGTGTGAAAGGATGATATTTATTTTATCTACTTCTGACAATGAAGGTTAAATTGTTACATAAAGCTCCTACCAGCAAAATATCAATTCAGATGGAGGTTAATTCTTCAGTCATACTTGGCTTTCAGCATTTTGTCATCAGAACTAAGCAGCTGAACACTTCTGCCCTAAAAATGGGTGGAGTTGGATCTTCCAATATGCTGGATCAAGAAAATTGAACGTGGCCAAGAGCTGACTATTGCCAAATTAAACAAATGGACTTGGGGCTTGCTCAATAAAATAAACTGTTTCTAATGATCCAATGCATGGAAATATAGGGGCTTTTCTTTTTTCTATATGGAGGGAAATATTTCTCACCAACGTACTTTCAGAAAGTGATCTTTTATACCCAGTAGGCCATGAGAAGGTGAAAGTATAAATGAGGTTGGAGGAGGAATTCTTCTCCATCTTCCTCCTGCGAGCTGATGTTTTAGCTCTGTTCTAGGAGAAAGGGGTAGGGAACGTGGACTGTTTCATCTGTCCTTGTCAACCAGTTGGTTCTAATGAAGTCTAATGATTAGTCTTAGACGGTCTGTTAACTGCATGGTGTGAAAGTCGGTAAGAACCTTCAGTTAAAAGTCAACCCTGAGACCACAAAACCTTAGATAAGATTAAATTCTAACATCTAAAGAGCTCTCCACTAATCTGTCTAACAGGCTGAAATCCAACTCAAGTGTCATTAACTTAATAACACTCAAGTCTAAATGCCACAAAGCAAAAGCTTATTAAAAATGAACAACTTAGAGAACCAAAAAAGGGAGGGGGAGGGAAATGAGGATTTTTTTTAAATTAACAACTTCTTGCAGGATATAAGTTGCAGGTATCATTTCCTTTAGGCCAAATCATTTAAGTGGATCTAGTTGTAAAGCAGTTTACACTCTCCAGGATCACTAGAGGTTAAACACCTAATCAACAAATGTGTAGCCTGTTTTATCACTTCCCTTTCCTTTCTTCATTTCCTTTCTTAACAATTGGATACGATTCCTGAGTGATTAACATAGCACATGATCTCTTTCTCATTTTCCAACTTCATCCTTTGAAACCAAAAGTGAATTAACAATCATCCGTAAACTTCCTGCCATGGTTCTCACTTGCTTACGGATGTGATGTGGATTTCTGGAAATGCCCAGTTAAAGGAGAGTATGTCCACATAGACTCCAGTTCCCTGATGACCAGCCCCTCTCACCTCACCCCATCCTCCCATCCTCATTTGCCTTTACAGTATGGAGCTGATACTGCAGAAGCAGCCGATTATCAGGAAAGCCAGATCAGGTAAATTAACTTAATGAAACAGATAACTCTGTCTATAAGTATACCTTTGAAACTGACTAGGCTCAAATATCCACTCAGCTAATGAGCCTGCGATAGGACCCTGGCAGAGGTGTAATCCTTCTGCCACTAAAAGCCTTTCCACAGCCCTGCATCCTATCTTTCTGTCCGAAAACTAGGCAGGAGCTTAACAACTGCCGAGCTTCCAAAATGCAAACAGCAGCAGTTGCCTATCTAAGTTGTGATTGATGGTGCACAAAAATACACAGCTACTTCATAGTTACGCTGGCCCGCAACAAATTAAGGATCTAAACCTTTGTGCTAGGCAGATAGCCAGTATATCGTGGGGTACTGCTGGGGCTCTATAATTATATCCAGCCTGATAATTATCCATCCCACCGCTGTGAATGGCCGGCACCCAGGGACTTTCATTTCACTGTCCCCCTCCACCAGTTAATGCCTGACCCTATGTCACTCTGACTGTGAAAGACGCTGAAGGAGACAAATGAGTTTTTCTCTGACTATGTTAAATTAACTAATGGATTCTGATTGTGAAACGGGCATCATCATAACAAACGAAGGCTCTGCTTTGCTGGGTGGACATGTAGACAGTCTCTAAGGGTTATTAACTTCAGGCATTAGAACAAAACGGCAATAAAACCAAAAAAATCTGGCGAGTGTGAATGTAAAGAACCTATTTAGTGTGAATAGTGATTAACGAAATACTTTATATTTCAACCCGTTATTTTGGTGTCCGAGACACATCTACAAGAGAGCTGTTGTAGGGCCTAAAACTAGGGATTAAGTGACCGGTTTTAATCAGCATTTCCCCCTTTTCTTTGAGTGCTTTTGTTTTCCTCCTCACAAGGTAGCTGTAATTCAATATGGCTGCACATCTATTTGAGCTAAATGTAAATCCTGAATATCTTAGACTGAAAATAATCACTGTTTTCATTGCTTTCATTCTAATGTAAAAGGCACTATTGCTTCCAGTAATTGGTAAAGGACATTATAGTCTGTCCAATAGGGTAATTGTACAGATTCCAGTGTTGTAGCTATACAGACACTCCCTGTTACACATGGTCTTAATTTTTAATATGTATTTTTCGTTTAGTTCACTAAAATATTATGGGTTTCATTTTCGTGCAGCTGAAAAGATAAATGTCCTTTCCCATGTCCCCATCACAAGTCTGTGTTCTGGGAGATTAAAAAACTGTAACTCATCTGTTCCGTACCGTATTAAGAGTGAAATTTGGCAATCTAGATGTGAATTTATTTCCAAAAAGAAACAGAATCTGGTAAGTTTTTGTCTTTTAGAGGAAAGAATATTTTAGAAGCTTAACTTATTTTAAAAAAGACTCATACTGATTTTTTAAAAAAGATAAAATTGTATATAATTTTATTTAAACCCTTTGGACTTCTGAAGAGTAAAAAACCCATATTAATCTAAGAATTTTACTTTTGAGAACAGGATACTGAAAATGCAGAAGTCATAGAATCTTTCTTAATCAGTGACCAGAAATACCTGTTTACCTTTATTGTAGGTGGTATATTTTCAGAAGGGTTCCCTCTGCCCAAGAGGAATTTATTTTTGCAAAATAATAACGTTTTATTGTGTTTACCATGAGTCAGGCTCAGCACTCTTTATGTGTTATGACTCATTTAATCCTCACAACATCTCCAGACAGATGCTATTATTGTCCCCATTTTACAGGTCAGGAGACTTCCTAAGGTCACACAATAGTTAAGTGGGGGAGCATGGATTTGAACCCTGGGCAAGCCAACTCCAACGCCTATTCTTAACTACTATGCATACTGTCCTCTAAGCATAGTCATTTCCTAAATCTTAAATTCACTAAACATTTAATAAGTGCCTATTATTCTAAGTGCAGGGCATCGTACTGGAGGTTGGGGGTTAGAAATGGGAGGGCCTAGAGTGGAGAAAAGGGGGGACAAAATTTTAAAGAAACATTCTTCCTACAATCCGGTCAGATGGACACAACTCCATGACTTTGATTTGATGTTATAAATCCTGCCTTTCCCAGTTGGCCTTTCCATCTGGGGAACTGTGGGACCCAGAGGCTAGTGTCAGAGGCACTTGGGTCTCTCGGGTCATGCCCGGCCCAGTAGACCTGTGTAAAGGCCCTCCTTTGCCACTGGAGACATTTACAGGGTCACCCTCCTAAAGGCATCCACAACCTGGTGGTAAAAGTCCTCACCTGCGTCACATCACGGTGCCTTGTTATTTTCCCTCAAACTCCAGTGGACATCAGTCACAATGCCTTTGGATGCGGTTGCTTTGAAACCACTGGCTCTTAGTGCCCTGTCACACATAACCCAATTGTTAAAGTGTCATTAGCAGAGACCCAGACAGATGACAGGTGTAAACAGTTTATAATTTACAAAGCGCAGGATCAGGTTTCTCCACGCCCTCTGCCAACAGCTCACAAGCACTCCTTAGCTTGGCCCTGTGTATGCACTGTACATATTTTTACAGGACTGTTTTAAAATAAATCCCATGTCGTACCTATTTAGTAACCTTTTGGCCATTTGAATCCCTTTGACTGTTCGGGAAAACTATGCAAAGCTATTGGTTCATTTTGAAGTTAAGATTTCAAAACGTCCTGTCAACTAAGTAAAACGCGTGTGCCTTGGAATCCTCGGAATGGACTGTCCTTCAACTCTGTGCTGTGGATTTCCTTCTTTTCTTTTTCCGTTTTTGAACCTGTGGTGCTCTTGTGCATTGGAGATGGCAGGTTGGTAAATGACTAGCTTTTAAAGAGACCGGCCGTTTGTTGCTCTGTGCACGGATGTGGGATTTCTGACGCCTTTTTAGTCGGTCCTCCTGAGCCGCCTTCTGCATTTTTCAGTGCTGACATGTCTCAGTAAAACTTTGACTAACTGGAATACTTGGGGGAGGGGGGTTCTGGCTGAATGATTTCCTGGTTAAACTGAAAGTTATTTAGAAAGCTCTTGTTATTGAAAATCTTTCCAAAATACATCAGCACACTTTTCTCTGGAGTGAGGCAGCACGGCTGGAGAAAAATTGAACATAGCTGTTTGGAAGGGCTGCAAAGAAATTTAGCAACGCTGCTAACTGCTCTCCAGTCCTTTCTCTTACTCGAAAGCAGCCCCTCTCTGGATTGACGAGGCAGTTCAGATGGCAGACCCTTACTACCCTCTTCAAAACCTCTTTTCCTGTCTAGGTGGAGGTCCCACTTCCTACCGGGGGCGTAAAACCAAGGCCAGGTGGCCATTGGCTGTTTCTTTCCCGTCCTCACACACCTCCAGGCTTCCCTCCCTCGGGTTTCCACTTGCCTTCAAGACTCACCCCTCCTTCACCTCGTTCCACATTCATTCTTTCCACCCTCCCCAAGGAGGCTGCCCATCTCTTTGGCCCTTTCTCTGGAAGTTTCACTCTCTCCCAACCCACTGACACAGCCATTAACACGCCTGTCTCCCTACTCCAAACAGACCTTTCTCTCCATCTGTCCTCCCCTTGAAGGCTTTAACCTTCCTTGCCAGATGCCTCGCCCGGGTTGGTACAGCTCCAACCCGCATTTACCTCCCGACCTCCATCCGCTCCCCAGTGATCTGTTTCCCCTTGCCTGTAACTCCGCCGGAGCTGCTCTCGCAAAGGCTGTCAGGGACTAGCTCTGGAATCCAGTGGCTCTATCTCCCAAGCCTTGTTGATTCTTCCTAAATACAGCTAGAATTCCTTCCCTTCTTTCCACATCTGCTGCCCCCTCTGTTCTGCTGACTGTGTATGGAGCATGAAGCGGGTCTCAACCTGCTTCACTGCTTCCACCGCACTTGGAACAAAATACAGACTTCCTGAACCCACGGCCCTGCATGCTCAGCTCCTGAGAGCCCGTCCCCACATTCCAGCCAGCCAGCGCCGGGGCCCTCCAATGTTCTAGAGCTCCGTCTTGCCTGGAGCTGTTTTCACTCGTGGTTCCCTCGACCTGGAGAGCTCTTCCCCCTGGCCTCCCTGGCTGGCCCCTCCTCCACTTCCAGCCCTTAGTTCAAATACTACCTACTCTGAGACCTTTCGTGCCCAAACCACCTGTGTGGGTTCCCAACACCCCCCCCAATCACAGCGCTGTTTGTTGTTGTTTTGTGGTACGCGGGCCTCTCAGTGTTGTGGCCTCTCCCGTTGCGGAGCACAGGCTCCAGACGCGCAGGCCCAGCGGCCATGGCTCACGGGCCCAGCCGCTCTGCGGCATGTGGGATCTTCCCGGACCGGGGCACGAACCCGTGTCCCCTGAATCCGCAGGTGGACTCTCAACCACTGCGCCACCAGGGAAGCCCCACAGCGCTGTTTTTCATGCAACCCCGTTCTTTCCCTTCGCGCTGCTGACCACAGGCTGTCGTGGGCAGTGTACTCACTTGCTCACTGGTCGGGTTATCTTTTGTGGCCACTAGACTTTGAGCTCATGAATCCTTGGATCATGTCCTTTTTATTCACCCCTAGACACCCAGTGCTGAGCCCGCACTGGGAACATAGTTACTGAATGACTGAATGAACAAATGAAGACTTTCTACTTTTACAACAGAGGACCTTTCTAGAAGGTTACAGAAGCCTCACCAAAGATATAACTCAATAAAGAGCAGCTGACGAAGTTCACATTTTCAGCTTTCTAGCATTTGAAATTCTGTACTCATCTTTACCTATACGTAAATCAGGCCCCTCAGCCGGGAGGGGAAAAGCACTCAGCATCATACAGATACACGCGCTGCTATAAGGAGACGAGAGTCTAAAGAAAAGCACAGACATTGTGTCGAGAGCAGGGACTAGGGTGCCCTGAAGGAAGCGAGGAGGGCAGCCTCTGCCCTGGGAGGCTAAAGTTGGACCAAGCAATAAGGTCATTGACCTGGCTGGGCAACAGGGAAGCTGGGTAGCAAGCGGGATGCAGAACCGCAAGTCTGCACAAATGCAAAGTTGGCTTTGCGACGGCGAGAGGGAGAGTACAGGAAGGATTTGGGTGGAGACAAATAGAAATCGCAGCGATGAGCAAAATCTTGTGGCATAAGGGGGCTGCTGTGAGTGAGCAGCGGGAATCTTGTGATAGGCACGTGATCTTGGATTTTGAACAAGATGAAACTGTGACCCAGGTAATATCACAGTTATTCTGACTTTGTATCCAATCAGAAACACAGGTAATTGGGTTGATGATGTTTCTAATATTAGATGGGAATGTAAACTGCAGGAATCAAGGCTGCCGACACCCTGAGGGAGATGATGAGAGCAGCCCATCCGCTGGGGCTCAGCTGGAGTCATAAAGCATTCCCATCCACACTGGCGTCCTGCACGGTCCAGGGGGGCCCACACACCCTGAAAAGCGGGGCTGATGCTGAGCTGAGGGAGAAGTTGGAAACATGCAGCACCTTTCAACAAATGTACAGCTTTTAAACAAGTCAGGTTATAACTGTAGGAGCAGAGTTTCTGCTTAAGACTCCTCCTATGAACGATTTTGTAAAACAGGTTACAACCACTCCCTCGATTTTTCTCCAATCCAGACTTTCCTATACTGAGACTGTTGACAGCAGGGATTTCTGTATCATTCTAAAGCAAGAAGATGTGGTAGTCATTTTGCATGGCCCTTAAGTTTTTAGGCATTATAAAACAACTATTAAAAAGTTAAATGCCCGTACTAAATAACTCAATCCTATATACCCAAAAGGAAATGATTTCAAATAAAGATTGATTTCAAATAAAGTCCATCTGGCTTTTAGTTCACCCAGCCCTGTCTACCCACAGGGAACACAGTCATTTCCTCTGCACAGACGGGTTCTCCAGAATCATCAGTTAGAAAACTCACCTTCGGCAGTGTGAGGAAGCATCAGCCAGCACCAGTAAAGTTGCCTTCCTCTTCCTCCACCCCCTTATTGCAATTAGATTCGTTTTTTGGTATTATTTTAAGAGTGATTGCAATTTTTTTTTTTTTTTGCGGTACGTGGGCCTCTCACTGCTGTGGCCTCTCCTGTTGCGGAGCACAGGCTCCGGACGCGCAGGCTCAGCGGCCATGGCTCACGGGCCCAGCCGCTCCGCGGCATGTAGGATCCTCCCGGACTGGGGCACGAACCCGTGTCCCCTGCATCGGCAGGCGGACTCTCAACCACTGTGCCACCAGGGAAGCCCGAGTGATTGGAATTTAATTTTAGTTAGGAAGAGCTGGGCCCATTGTTTACTTACAAACAAACAAAAGAATCCTCTCCCCGGCACTAGAGTCCCTGCTTGGCTGGTTTTAAATAGATGAGGCTGACCAGATATTTACCATCAGTTTGGTGAAGAAAGAGACATTGTCCTAGGGAGCCAGAGCCCTGGGAACTCAGTTCACACAGTGATGCGTTGCTAACGGTGTGGACTATGACCAATCAAAGTCTCACTGTACATTTCACGGAGGTGGGACCAAAACAGGAAAAGAAAAAGTCCCCAAGTGTCAGCATGTTGGGAAGACATGGTTGCAATAATATTGTGAAACAAACGCTGGCTGGCGGACAACAACCAATAACAAACTGCAAAATGCTTATTGGGGTTTGACCGAGAAAAAGGCCCCCCGTCTTTCTGAGGACACTGGCAAACATCCCAGGTCCTGCAACTCCTGGAGAGCTCCCTGAGCAGTGTTTCCTTCAGGTACTGCATTGTCAGCAGCGAGATGTTCTCAGCAGTCAAGGAACAGCTGCACAATGCAAGCAGCCTCTGAATGGTGCAAGAGCTTTTTATTCAGCCCTTGTGTGATATAAAAGAAACAAAAAAACACACACAAAATCACCCCAACTGGTATTCTTTTGTGCTTTACAAAGGCAGTACTTTTCTGGCTCCAAGTTCAAGACTCATGGGCTATTAGGAGAGGCATGATAGACAATGTATTAGCATGTGTGAAAAAGAATAGGCGTTCCTAAAAATCAAGTCCATAATAAGAGCAGCCCAGTATTTGGAACACCTACCTAGTCAGAAGCATTTCTAGCAGCAGTTAGAAGGTAAGCATTTTGATTCATGTGCTTTTGATGAAAATCTTTTGGCAATAGTCACACACACACACAAACACACACACGCGCGTGCGTGCGCACGCTCCCTCAAAGATCTATCGATAGGAGACTATAGCAGGTATTTATAATAAAGGTATTCCTTATGTAGGATGGTAATCGAAGCTAGAATCACAGAGAATTTAGAGCTAAGAAATCATCTAATCCAGTATCTCAGGCTGCAGAGAGGAAGAAACCTTCTTCCAGAAGAATAGGCTTCTGGAGAAGTTAAATGACTTGCCCAAAGACACAGAGATACTTCATAAGGAAACTTTCATATGCCCTGCATGTGAGACAGTGTTTAGGAGTCAGTGGAGACCAGATCATGGATTTTGCCATCAGTCCAGTCTGGGCTTGGACGCCTAGCACTGCTCATTTCCAGTTGTGTGATCTAGGGAAACATGCTTTTACTCTTCAGAATCTCAACTAATTTAACTAAAAAATGGGGATCATAGTAACAGGTGCCTTTAGGGTTGCTGCTCGGATTAAGTGAACAAATAGCATGCACTAAAAAAATACTGGTTGCTTTGATTGTTGCTGTTATTATTATTTTTAAATTAATTAATTTATTGGCTGCGTTGTATCTTCGTTACTGTGCGCGAGCTCTCGTTGCGGCAAGCGGGGGCTACTATTTGTTGCGGTGTGTGGGCTTCTCATTGCAGTGGCTTCTCTTGTTGCAGAGCACAGGCTCTAGGTGCGCTTCAGTAGTTGCAGCATGCAGGCTCAGTAGTTGTGGCTCGTGGGCTCTAGAGTGCAGGCTCAGTAGTTGTGGCACGTGGGTTTAGTTGCTCCGCGGCATGTGGGATCTTCCCAGACCAGGGCTAGAGCCCATGTCCCCTGCATTGGCAGGCGGATACTTAACCACTGCGCCACCAGGGAAATCCTTGATTGTTGCTATAATTAATAGTAGTCATGTTTTCACCTTCTTGGGAATTTTAGTACATTTAGAAAATAACAGAAAAGATACTAAAAAACCCCCACGAGAGTATATGAGTTAGCATATGGAGAATAAATGCAGGCAGGTCACACAAGCAATATGTTTCATTGCTTTATCTGCTCTTAAAAACTTAGGTCAGTTGCTCTGTAGGAATAACAATCTGCTGTCTTCACACATGAATATATCATTCCTCTTACCCATCTACTTAGGCTCAATGGTTTGAGGGTTTATTTCCCAATGTTAGTAACAGGTATTTGTTGATTCTTTAAAAACATTTTACCTTCCTCAAATAACTTACTGCTGAGCATTTTCATTTTTTCCCCCTGAAGATGAGTGGGTATCCTAAAGTAATGAACTTGGATGGCCAGGATGCAATGCCACTTACTGTCCTGAGATGTCAGCCTCACATATGTGGAGCCACCCAGGCTGTTGAGATAATGCATGACTTTCAGGTCCTTCAAATTCCATGTGTTCCAAAGCCCTTTTAACACTATCATTTTACATGAGTTCTCTGGGTAGTTCTGTTCAGAGGAATAGAATTTCAGTTAGTGCTTTTGCTTTCAACAACAGTTTTGTAATACTTTTGTCTGTTATCTTATTTAACCTGTTGCGTATATGTTAGACTATACTTAATAACTTTTTCATGCGCTTATATTAACTCGGAGTTGGTAGTGTTTTTTGATGGAAGTCATTCATAACCACCAAGAAAATATCATTTTCAGTTGTATGTTCTGCGACCAGGCAAATTTTTCTTCATTGTATATAAAGTGCAGTTTTAAACGGCTACATCTTTTCCTTACGTACCGCACCCCAACACCCCGACTTATGGAAGTTAGAACAAATGGCATTTCTTTCCTCAGCACTAGGCAACTTTTTGCGATGGGGTTTTAGCTGTGATGATCTGGGCAAGCATTATGTGGTAGGTCTGCTTCCTAAAGCTGAAGGTGATACTGGGTTGCTTTTGTAGTTCTTGTTGGTTTTGGTCTTCTTCCTGGAATAAATGTCACAAATTCCTAATTCTAAGGGTGCTTAAGAGGTGTGAACTGTGGAGTATGCACATAATCTGACATGCTATGAAAAGCATTCTCCTGGTTTTGCGATCTGATAACAAAACAAATCATTGACGCTTAGCGCTTGTAAGAACCGTCTTGCCTCTGCAGCTGCGCTGGGTGGTACACAGAGCTGCCATCCATACTCTTAGGTTATACTTCAAAGAAATGGCTCCCAGTATTCTAATATGGTAACCTTGTACCTCTCACTAAAACACATCTTCATAATGCCCCTAATGCTGACTTGTGTGGCCTTTCTTTAATTTGTGCCTGATTGATTCCCCTCAGATCTCACATAAACATAAAAAAACTGATGGATTTCCTTCAGTAACTTGATTTTCACTGCTAGAATTGTTAACACCATTTCTGTCAGTGGTAGACGTTCAGATTAAATGATTTACGGGTCTTCTGTATGCAGAAAACTATAAGACACTGATGAAAGAAATTAAAGATGATACAAACAGATGGAGAGATATACCATGTTCTTGGATTGGTAGAATCAGCATTGTGAAAATGACTCTACTACCCAAAGCAATCTACAGATTCAATGCAATCCCTATCAAACTACCAATGGCATTTTTCACAGAACTAGAACAAAAAATTTCACAATTTGTATGGAAACACAAAAGACCCCGAATAGCCAAAGCAATCTTAAGAAAGAAAAATGGAGCTGGAGGAATCAGGCTCCCTGACTTCAGACTGTACTACAAAGCTACAGTAATCAAGACAGTATGGTATTGGCACAAAAACAGAAATATAGATCAATGGAACAGGATAGAAAGCCCAGAGATAAACCCATGCACGTATGGTCACCTTATTTTTGATAAAGGAGGCAAGAATATACAATGGAGAAAAGACAGCCTCTTCAATAAGTGGTGCTGGGAAAACTGGACAGCTACATGTAAAAGAATGAAATTAGAACACTCCCTAACACCATACACAAAAATAAACTCAAAATGGATTAAAGAGCTAAAAGTAAGGCCAGACACTATAAAACTCTTAGAGGAAAACATAGGCAGAACACTCTATGACATAAATCACAGCAAGATTCTTTTTGACTCACCTCCTAGAGAAATGGAAATAAAAACAAAAATAAACAAATGGGACCTCATGACACTTAAAAGCGTTTGCACAGCGAAGGAAACCATAAACAAGAAGAAAAGACAACCCTCAGAATGGGAGAAAATATTTGCAAATGAAGCAACTGAAGAAGGATTAATCTCCAAAATTTACAAGCAGCTTATGCAGCTCAATATCAAAAAAACAAACAACCCAATCCAAAAGTGAGCAGAAGACCTAAATCGACATTTCTCCAAAGAAGATATACAGATTGCCAACAAACACATGAAAGAATGCTCATCATTAATCATTAGAGAAATGCAAATCAAAACTACAATGAGATATCACCTCATACTAGTCAGAATGGCCATCATCAAAAAATCTACAAACAATAAATACTGGAGAGGGTGTGGAGAAAAGGGAACCCTCTTGCACTGCTGGTGGGAATGTAAATTGATACAGCCACTATGGAGAACAGTATGGAGGTTCCTTAAAAAGCTAAAAATAGAACTACCATACGACCCAGCAATCCCACTACTGGGCATATACCCTGAGAAAACCATAATTCAGAAAGAGTCATGTACCACCATGTTCATTGCAGCTCTGTTTACAATAGCCAGGACATGGAAGCAACCGAAGTGTCCATCGACAGATGAATGGATAAAGAAGATGTGGCACATATATACAATGGAATATTACTCAGCCATAAAAAGAAATGAAATTGAGTTATTTGTAGTGAGGTGGATGGACCTAGAGTCTGTCATACAGATTGAAGCAAGTCAGAAAGAGAAAGACAAATACCGTATGCTAACACATATATATGGAATCTAAAAGAAAGTGGTCATGAAGAACTTAGGGGCAAGACGGGAATAAAGAAGCAGACCTACTAGAGAATGGACTTGAGGACACGGGGAGGGGGAAGGGTAAGCTGGGACAGTGAGAGAGTGGCATGGACATATATACACTACCAAATGTAAAATAGATAGCTAGTGGGAAGCAGCCACATAGCACAGGGAGGTCAGCTCGGTGCTTTGTGACCACCTAGAGGGGTGGGGTAGGGAGGGTAGGAGGGAGGGAGACGCAAGAGGGAAGAGAGATGGGGATATATGTATATGTATAGCTGATTCACTTTGTTATAAAGCAGAAACTAACACACCATTGTAAAGCAATTATACTCCAATTAAGATGTTAAAAAAATGATTTACAGGTCTTTGAAGTCCAGACACTTTATATTTTAGTTTTTATTTTACTTCTGTCCTGGAATTTCTTAACCTCTTGACTTTTATATAAAAATTTAATTATTTAGGTCATTGGTCACATCAGTTGTTCTCTCCCATGTATCTTAAATTAACATTAGCTGTAGAACACATTATATTGCTGTGGTGAATTTTTAGTTTGTTGAGTAAGTGTTCTTGAAAATTTTCTGATCTCGTTGATTGTTTTGGTAAGTCTTCTTTCCATTACCAGTTAATGTCATCATATTCATTTTCTTGTACTAAACTGTGCATTTTTTACAAAACTTCTTTTCTTTTACTGTAACTTCTTGGTTAGGTAAAAGATGGATCTTTTTTATATGCTCAGGCTGATATTTTCTTCATATAATGAGACAGGATCCAAACACTCCTCTCAGGGCATGCAGTTATTGTAACACTGAGATATATAGATTTTTTTTTGATAGGGAAAAGTATCCATTATCATTCTTTTGATTCACCATCAGTTCAAATACCACTTGTAAAGTAGGTAACTGAAAAATGACTATGGTAAATGCAGGCCAAAATGGACTCTGTCATCACCGCAAACTGCAACACGGAAGCCACTTCCTGCCCTGTGCCCTCCATCTCTGGATAAACTCCTGCTTCAGGTGTTCACAAAGATCCCTTAATTTCTAGCTATAGCTCTATTTCAAGCCACTTCTACTAGAAGAGGCTGGCCCCTGGTTATTCCCTGAAACAGAGCAGAAATGAGCTCCCCCGTCTTTGCCACAGGTCACTCTAACCTCTCACTGTCAGAACCATGATATGGCAAGATAAGGAGGTGGGGCACGAGGGTGCACTGGAGTTTTGTCCCAAGATTCCCTGTTTGCTCGTAATCCGGCATCCCTCACATTTCAGAGACCGATGTTGTGTGTACGCACGTGTTACATACCTAATGTCAAGAGTGAGAGAGCGAGAAAAGCAAACTTGGTCCAAGCTAACGTTTTTCACTTGTGTCTTCCCTGGCGGTTTATTCTCGTTTGACTGGCACCGGTACCAGCCAACACCTTTTCCTTCAGATCAGCATCGTTTGGCTTTTAGATGACAGTATATTTCTGCATGGCTGAATGCAGACAGGAAAAAGTCTTGCGTAAATAACATTTTCCATTAGCAGCGCTGAACTGATGTAAGAGCTCTCGATCCATCCCAAGACAATAAAATTCACAAGCACGATAATAGGAAGATGACAATGTAAATGGTTTACGGTGGAGATTGTGGTGCTCCACTTGATTCTCATTGGGGCAAAATAGAGGAGTCACATCTGGAGCATGTCTTTCTCAAGCTGCAAATGCTTGATAACATTCACGTGGATCAGCGATGATGGGTGGTGCCAGTGGAGGGTGAACACAAAAACAGCTGAATCACTTGCTGGCCTGGCTACGCAAAATGCTAATTAGGGATGATCACTGTGTCCAATGCACGTTAAATACTCAAAATAAGAATCCAGATTCATACCACAGGTCTTTGATCTAAACCTGTTGTGTTTGTTTTCAGAAATCTTATTATGACTATTGGGTGTGAGGGAGGGGGGGAGGCAGAGTCACCAAAATTCTTATTATTTATGTTTTAAATGATAACTAGTATTCCAGGACATTTGATAGCAATATTCTTAAAAGGTAGCAACCCTCGACGGATGTGACTAAATAAAGGGTAAATGACTGTGCGTGATCCTATGCCGAGGCCACACACACAAGTTCATTCTGTCGGTACCAAGCTCACATTGTCGTCACTGTAAGTTCAAATGCTAATTAATAGTTAGAAGAACTTGGTAACATCTTACACCTGAATGGGTATCTAGGGCAGAAGAAGCTTTAAGCTTTTTAAGATGCTTACTTTATCCAGTTTCTCATGTGCAGAAACACATGTTGTATCTTGGGAAACGCACTGCTGTTTGCCCACTGCATTTCTTCCCCATGTTTTCTGAAAATTCTGTCCCTGCTGCTGGGAGGGTAGCCTGGAGAGCCATCAAAAACTAAGTCTCTTTATAGTTTGTCTTCCTTTGAGATAAAGGAATTGGTGTGGGATTTTTTAAAAGACTTTGGATAGGGAGTTTGAGATCATCATTTCCTATATCCTTTCTAGTTGTTCTTTGCTAACCAAAAATAGTGTAAAGGTCTAGGAACTATGCACCAAAGCCACTACCATAACTAACCAATATTCTGGTGTTCATATAAGTCAGAAATCTGGACAGTTCTTTGAGAAATAAAGTATCTTCTAAAGGACACTCAGCATTTTCATCTTGGTTGCTCTACTGTGTTTTCTTTCTTTCCAAGAGATGCCTCCCCAGCCTCTTCACACACAGATACTATTTTAACAGCCTTTTTTTAAAGGACCCTGTCTCTTTATCTTTCATTAACAGGGTTAAGGAAACATTTGTTTTCTCCCCTCTCATTTACTTTAGACTACAGGGAATTTAAAAGCAACACCCACCCATACATCTACTGTATCAAAGAAACTAAAAAAATTTTTTTTCAAAGGCAAATAACACACTCTACTGGATGCCGAAAGAATTTGGATTTCTTTGAAGGTGAAGCCTGACCATTTGCAGATACTAGTAGATCAGGGCAACCTTGTGGGGTTTAGCATCATTTTAAACTCGGCATAAAGCTGGTTCCTGTGTCACGCTTGGAGAAACAGGAAGCGTCTGTGGCTGAATGGTCCCAGGAGCAAGGAAGTGAGGGTGCCAGAGCCTCTTCTGTTCGGGATTGCTTGGTTCACTTCTCCATCTCTTTACTCCTCTAGGCCGGCAACCACTTCCCTTATTCCAGAGGCTGCTGTTTCAGCACCACTTGAACCTTTTCCCTGATATTTTTTGTCCTGTGCGAGATAGCATCATTTTCCATTTGTAACATTGGGATTCTGTGATGTCAGTCTATTTGAATATTCACAGAGCCCAAGCAGCATAACATCAAGTTGAAGGTTTTTCTCCCCTAAGCTCTGAAAATACTTTTCTCTTCCAAAATGATGTCAATTTCATTTTTCAACGACTGCGGGTTATGGTTGGTTTTTTGGTTATGCCTATGCCTGCGTTCCTTTAAGCCTTAGAAGGTGCTGCCTTTCTATTTCATAACTAACTAAATTTTACTTAATGTTTTTGGAAAGCCCTTACAAGTTCCCTTGGTTCAGAAAAACCCTCTCCCCCTGCGCCCTCCCATGCGTGGAGCCTGAGAGCCCAGATAATCCAGGTCAGGAGAGGGTCGCTCCCATGTGGAACCCCTCCACTCTCACCTTTTCTGGGATCCTCTCTGCAACTGCAGATGTGTCTCAATCTTTTGTTTTTCTCTTGATCTAGTTTCTGCTGCAAATACTTTTTTCTTCCTAGAATAATTCTCATTACTCTTGAACCCTAATAGGTTCTATTGTAGAAATACTATAGAAATACCCACTAATCTAAAAACAAAACTTCTCCTTAACCTCTACACTTGTTAACCTTTTAAATAAGACCAAAAATTTCATTTTCTAATTCCAAGTGGTCAAGACTGGCCAACATGTGCTAACTTTTTGATCTTCTCCAAAAGTTTATAATCCTACTAGTTTCCTGGCTTGGCAGGGCTGTCGCACCCAGATTAGGCAGCAGAGATACCACTCCCACATACTGACATGAGTTTGTGCTGGAAGAAGAAAAAGAGAAGTGAATGGGACAATACGTAAGGCTCACCGATTTGGTTAGATAATGCAGTTAAGCCTCTACGCTCTTGGTCAAGTCTCCAGTGTGGTCAGATTCATGCCCAACTAACCCTTTTCACATTGGTGGTAGACTTCATAGGTTCTCTCTTCTCCTTTGCTTGTCATTAAATTCTTTAACCTTTTGGGCAGCTCTTAAAATACACTTGGCCAGTCTTTAATTACATGGCAGTCAGTATTCTCTGCTGTATTTCTCAGGCAGATTAAATGTGCCTTGGTAGAGATAGGAAAAAGAAATTCTCTTTGGTCCCTAGTATTTCCAAGAAATAACTCGTCTACTGGAAAAGCTTGGAATAGACTCTAGTCCTTCTTCCAGCAACATATTTACACTTCCGGTTTATTACTGCCGAAGGCACTCCTTCCAACCTCTGTCACTAGGGGTGGCCCTTCCTTATGAGAGTTGGTTTCTGAGATCACTGAGGAATCTCCTTCCCAACCGTCCCTCCCGAGCTTGGGGTCAGGCACAATCTGGGACACGGATGCAGTTTGCAGTTTCCTTGTGTGCTTCTTGGGAGAGGTCTTGGGAGAGGTCTCCTGTGATTCTCAGAATGAATTCTGCCTGCCAAACAGGACTGAGATGATTACATCAAAATGTTACAAGGACAAAAAATTACTGGCCAGCATGTAATCACTGTGATATCACCATTCCTAGTCAATATTTCTCTAGCTTGGTACTTATTGCTTTTAGACTTTGGCATGAAAGGTGAAGTGGCAGGGGTTTATCTGCAGCCTCACCCTCCACTGTTACAGGAAACTGGAAGAGGCTTATTCACATACTACCTAATCACTTGATTGCTCTGGAAAATGGTGGCCCAGAGTGGGAAAGTAAGAGACCAGGGTCGATCTAGTCTCTCCGTGTAGGTAGGAAGAGGCCGTTCAGATGTGGTGACAGTCTGCTCTGAAGAGGAGCCCTTTTTATCCTGCCATCTTCACAGCCCCATCCAGTTCTGCTGTCCATCAAAATTGTGGAGGTGATGGCAGAAATCCTCATTTGCCTTAGAATCAGAGAACACAGTGTGAGCTATCCTGGGAAGCTGTTATGATGAGGAAGATTGTCTTGGGCTGTAAAGCATTTTGGAAGCAGGAAATTTTAATAAAATAAGTCATTTCAGTAATAAGTGCATCCTAGCAACCAAGGGCAGAGTCTTGTTTCCTAGAGCCAAAGCTCTGAGACCTGAAGAAAGCCAAAATCCTAAAGGCCATTGAGATTAGTGTCACTCTTCTTATCACCCAGCGCTCTCACCTCAGTTCTATTTGCCCATGTGGCCTTGGGGCTGTTAGACAAATATTGGGCCCTTGTGACTCCACAGGTACAAGCATGTCAAGGTCCAAGTTAACGACTTCCCGGAGACATTCTGCTTTACATCTTGAAAGATAAACTACCAACAAAGATCATCACATCCCTGCAGTGTAGTTAGCTAGCAAGCTAAAAAGTTTTTGTTTCTCCTTTTTCTATGACGACCCCATTTTTGCACCCCACATTCTGTGTGTCCTCACATCTCATGTCCATGAATCCTTTTGCCCAGTGCCTCTCAAACATTACTGGGTACCACAGTCACCCTGTTACAATACAGACTCACCGCCAGTGAGTCTGGGGAGGTGGTGGGGAGGTGGGGAGGTCTGAGCGTTTGCGTTTCTAATAAGCTCGTTTCCCAGTGGTGGGGAGGTCTGAGCGTTTGCGTTTCTAATAAGCTCGCAGGTGGTGCTCATGCTAATGCTGCTGGTTGGTGGGCCACACTTCCAGGAGCAAGGCTATAGATCACCTGTCAACTGGATCCTAGGGCTGGAAGTAGGTGATGTCCGAGAGCTCTCCTGCAGCCAGAAGACTGTCCAGATTGCCTGGAAAGCCCCCATACCATTACACAGGTCCTTATCGTAACCCCTTCCAGTGAACATAACACCACAAGGCGGGGATTAAAGGGCTTTCAAAACTCGGATCTCGAAAACGACCCTGAGTCCACCCATTTTCCCTGATTCCATGTCCCCGCATGTTAGCCACTCCCACCTCTTTTTACTGCTCATTATAGCTAGTCTGAACAAACACAAGCTTTGGCCTGATAAGCTATCAACTGACTTTTCCATAGATTCTCATGAAAAACAGAAAGAAAAGGGAACAGAATGGAGAGGTGTCCTATGTTCAATTTATTTTTGGTTCCAAACCTATTTCTTTCCTTAGGCTTGTTACCTGATTTCCATGAAGTCATCCTGTTTGCTCTCTGCCTTTGCATCAGTTTTTCCTGCTCTACAGAGACATTAAAAGGATTTTGAAAAAAATCTATTAGCCTTAAAAAAAAAAAATCCATCCTTTGCTTTTAGTGGCATTGAAGAAATGGACATGTCTACCAAGTGTCCTGAAGAGGTATATAGCCCTGATGTGGCTGAAGAACCTCACATTCTATTCTATGGATCTTTGCTTTGATCCTTTTCTTCCATGTCATCCCAACTGGGTTCCCAGCCAAGGAATCCAATGTGCTAAACCCTCGAAATATATTCACACTATATTTGTATTTGTTTATTTTTCAGTATTCAAACATGAAATTAACTCCTAAAATGCCAGCCAGTCTGGGGTGTATGTTATCAGACATGAGTGGTTTTTATATATTCTTAAGGTGAAAAGGGACGTTTTAAAAGCATTTACCATTTTTTTCTCGTTAGTAACCTATTTGATTAGTATTCTCTCTTTTTAAAAAATATTTATTTATTTATTTATTTATTTATGGCTGCGTTGGGTCTTCATTGCTGCATGCGGGCTTTCTCTAGTTGCTTCTCATTGCTGTGGCTTCTCTTGTTGTGGAGCACAGGCTCTAGGTGCACGGGCTTCAGTTGTTGTGGCTCACGGGCTCTAGAGTGCAGGCTCAGTAGTTGTGGCGCACGGGCTTAGTTGCTTCACAGCATGTGGGATCTTCCCGGACCAGGGCTCGAACCAGTGTCCCCTGCATTGGCAGGCGGATTCTTAACTATTGCCCCTCCAGGGAAGTCCTTGATTAGTATTCTCTTAAGTAATGTACTGATTAAGAAAAGGCCTTTATTTCATCCTTTAAGGAAGCCTCTATAACAGAAGCTTTTATTTCATAACAGTATTACTATGAAGCCAGCATTCAGACTGGCTAATAATGTCTTTGGATCTAAACCAGAGGAGGAACTCCAATGATATAAACTCCTATACATTTGATATTTAATAAAAGAAGCCAAATGATCCCTTGAGTCAACACCTTGAATGTAAAGTATTCTGCAAATAAGGAGGGAACATGATCAATGCTATTAATTAAGGTGTATTATACCCAGAACCTTCTCCCTGGGAGGAGCTGAAAGCACTTTTAGGGACTGCAAATTAACGCCATCTCCAAAAGTGCTGAACCTTATTCCTGGACATACCTTTTGCGCTGAAAGACTCTGGCCCCATGGCTATCGTGGTTATTGTGTAAGACCATCCACCCTATCACTTACATTCACACCTGCAGACAGGAATGTCTGGCAGCCCTGGAACTTAATTGTTTAGTTTGTGGTTGATCAGTCTTGAATGGGTTCCAAAGCTCCGTGGGTGTCCACACACCTGGGCACTACAGAACAGCAAGAGCCAGTTATAATGCCTTCACCCTCCTTGACAACTTTCTTTTCTTTCTTTCTTTTCCGTACTTGAGATTTGCTTTATGGACCTTAGTTCTTGCTCCCAGGGAGGACTGGCACACTCCTGATACTGCCCACTTAGCTGCCATCTCCTGGTCGGCTCAACAGTGGTTCTCAAGGCTCATAATGTGTCTCAGTAAATATCACATTTTTCACACTGGAGCAGAAAACTCGCTTTAGGATGGTGTATAGAGAAAAGTTTCAGGCTCCTGCCGTGCAGGGCGGAAACTGTGCGTGTCATTCTGACACAGACTACTTTGAAAATGGGTTCTGGAGGGTTGTTGTGGGCTGTTAATACATCTCTGGGTTTTTGTTGGTCAAGAAGTAGAAAACAGGCCTCCCAGCATTTGTGCTACATTTTTTCAATTTAATCTAGAAATATAATAGTATATACCATGCAGAAGCTGTTGTTGTGCTTAAATAATACATTTTTCATTAATATAGCTTCTTCAGCTAAAGAAAGGGTTTTAAGATATGTTTCCAAAAATCCCCTTTTCCATGAGAAAACTGAGGCCAGGGAACAAACAAGGCTTTCTGACAGATTATACCAAGTCACAAGAAGATACACAAAGGCAACTGTATTCTCTTTGTCTGTACAGCTTCAGTTCACCTTAAGACAGTACTGCTCTACACAGTTCCATTCTGTACACCATGATGGATAACCAAAAGGGTTTTGTTACTCTCCAAAAACATTTAAAACTCTGTTCTTAAGTGAATGCTGTCTTGAAAACTAAAGGAATAATGGGACAGGCCTAGCATTCTCTGTCGGCAATTTTTACTTCTAGAAAGAAGTGTACAATAACTAAGGCATTATCTTGTAGATACAGTATTGTAAACCACTCATTTAAAGCTTCTCAGAACTAGCTGATGGGAAGATCGGATAAGCACTTTTCAGGCTCTCGATGGATCAACTAAAAATACAGTTAAAGATCATTATAAGCAAACAAGAAAATGGACCTGATAAATCATCTCTTAAATGTCTGTGAAAATTAGGGGGAAAAAAAGCACAGGCTACATCCCCTCGATATAGCCAAGGACCTCTAAGAGGTTACTTCATAAGCCTCTACCATTTGAGGACTGAATCAAGAAATAAGAATTTCTCTTGGAGTCTGTTAGCCATAACAACGCGATACATTCTGTTTTGTACCATCCCACAGCATATGGAGATCTCAGATACCAGAACACAGTTCAGGCTAGAGCCTGAAGAGAGATAAGCAGCAGAAGGATCTTGATGATTATGTTTATCTCCTGGAGAAGACTAGACTACCGGGAAACCCTTGCAACATTTAGAAGGGGAGGAAAAGGATGGGGAGCTGACACGGGGCCGGGGGGGCTTCAGCTGGAATGCCTAGTGAGCCATTCCGCACCCCCCTCTGACTGAGAGAGAGGTTAATTTCCTTTTCACTTCTGCCAACATTGACCAGAGAAATAAAATGTAAACACAGATGGAAACTGGAGACATGACATAAAAATAATTTTATTTATAATAAGTGAGAAATTACACTTTCCTCTTCTAATGAGGCATAAATATCCAATTCTTGTTAGCAGAATGTGCCATGTGAGTACTCTTCTGCTGACAGCAGGGATGCGTGTACCATCTATGCAAAATGCACCAGAGTTTTCCCCTGTATCATTCATACCGTGTATAAATGATCAATTTTCAGAGCATTTAAAAGTATACAAACAATAACCAAAACACTTAACCAATATTCAGACACTGTCACAAATACCTCACTGCCAAAGGCCAGTGCTACCTTTTGGACTGGTGACAGCACACATTCAATTCACTTGGCCGTGACTGGTTCCATTGTTCGTGGGCCTTCTAAATGGGCATCTTATGTTCACGTTTAAGTCAGTGATGGATCCTAACTTTGTACAAATAGAAAATAAGGAACTGTATCTGTTTAGGGTTTGAATAGAAAGGGGTTCATGGTTTAAAGAGTTTATATTTTTAGAAGGCATTTTAAACAGAGATGTTCTAATAAATATCCCTCAATTATTTCAGGTCATTAATTTCCTAATATTTCCTTCCATGCCCACTTCTAAGCCTCCTTAATTTTATTTTAAAAGCAAAATAAACGTATCTGCTGAGGGTTAGTCACAAATTTCATGCTGTCAGCAATGTCTGGAGTATTTTAAGAAAGGAGAGATTACCAAGAGAATGATCCCCTCCAAGGTTATCTGACACCATTACTCTACCTTTTAGTTCTTGAACTTGAAACCAGCTCTGTGAAATAATACTGTGTAAGTGCCGATGTTAACAGTATCTAACGATGCAGAGAACCCCATGTCCGGTTCTGTGGGCTTGAAACCTTGCTTTTAATGGACTTCTCTGAATCATAGCAAAAGCAAAGGAGATGCCAAAGGAGAGATCCTTGCCAGTGACCAGCCGCCGAAGGCCCTGTCAGTGTGCTCAGCAGACATCTCTGTGCCCTGTGGTCTAAGGACCGTCCACAGCACCCAGGGGCTCTGTATCTAACAGCAAGAATAGTACCTTAGGTTCGCCTGGTGCCATCCTGGGTAACAACAGGTATGACATCTGCAGCAGAACCTTGGGAGAAAAGTTTGACTCTCTAATCATCTTACACCGTGAGGAACATTATTCTCAGAACAGTTTACTAATCAGAGGCTCCCCACATTGACCGATCATCACAATCACCTGAGGAACATTTGACTCCTGTTAGTTCCCAGGCCTCAATCCTGGAGATTCTGGTTAGGTAGGTCTTTGGTTGACTCAGTTCCCCAAATAGCCTCATGCCTAAAATTCTCATCTTTAAGGACAGAAATCCAACATTATCAAAAGAGGTCTCGGGTTAGCTCCATTTTTAAATATTAGCATCCATTAGCTCATTCAAAAAGTAACATTGGGGCTTCCCTGGTGGCGCAGCGGTTGAGAGTCCGCCTGCCGATGCAGGGGACATGGGTTCGTGCCCCGGTCCGGAAAGATCCCACATGCCGCGGAGCGGCTGGGCCCGTGAGCCATGGCCGCTGAGCCTGTGCGTCCGGAGCCTGTGCTCCGCAACGGGAGAGGCCACAGAAGTGAGAGACCCGCGTACCGCAAAGAAAAAAAAAAAAACAAAAAAACACTGAATGCAAAGATGATAAGGGTATATAGTCTCTGTTCTTGGGGACCTCAAAGTTGAGTAGCTTCATGGAATTTGCAAAACGTCACTTAGGTGGGATACAGGCCATGACCGAAGAGAACATGGGTAGAAGAATCTGAAGCGGGAAGGTGGAGGATGGGATTGACAGAGCAGGGGCTTTGGGTGTAGGGAAGGTGTCAAAGCAGATAAGGTGGGCCCAAAAGGGCAAACTTGCCCATGTCATAATTCGTGTCGAATCAATTCTATATCACATTCTCTAGCGCGTGCGTGCACGCGCGCACGCGCACACACACACACACACACACACACACACACACACACTCTCTTTGTAGCTTATTCCTCATCAGCATGCTTACATAAACAGATTTGGGGGCAAAAAGTAAAAATACCAAACACTTATCTACTGCTTAGTATGTAATAGACCCTTAAGGCAATTTACACATATTGACTCATTTAATCCTCAAAGCAACCCTCTGGGGCAGACACCATTACTATTCCATTATACAGAGGAGTGAACTGAGGAACAGGGAGGTTAAGAAGTTTGCCTGAGGTCACACAGCCCAGTGAGTGATGAACTTTGAATCTGTACCCAACTTCCAGCCTCTCTGCTGGTGACCACTGCCATGCTCCCTTTCTTCTCTCACACACATGGTTTCGTTTGCTGAAGTCATTTCCCTCCCACCCACCCCTAAGTTTTGACCTGATTATTGGATTCAGATAGAGTAGGTATCTTAGAGGATGTAATCACAACAGGCTTGCTCTGTCAGCTTCCTCTTTGGAATTAAATGCAGACACGCTACAACAACATCAATAATCCCACTAAGGAATTAGAATGTCTGAACCGACACTTAAAAGTATCAGGAGCCATCAGCTTTCTGACAGCTAGGATAGGGCTTTGAAAAATACCTGCCTGACGTTTGCCACAAGGCCTCTCCTGAGAGTGTGTCACAGGATCCTGTCTGTAGATCCTGACTCAGAGATCTACATTAACCTAAAGACACGGTGACAATAAAAAATGCAGGCAGGCCACCACCACATGTCACTGACAGCAGTCGGAGAATTACTGATTAAACTGGAGAGCACTACGAGGTGAGCCATGGTCTTTGTTCTTACTCTTGAAAATTTCCCAGAATGTGTAAAATAGCTGTAGTCAGGGCCTCAGGCTTTCTCTGATGTTCACATTTCTGTTTAAAAAAGGATTTTGTAGCCAACCATCCTTTTCAACATGTTTTAGTGTGCCAAGCTGAAAATTACAAAGCACAAAAGTTGGGCAAAATAATGAGCACACATAACTTTACACTGACTGTCTTTTTATTCAAGAGGAGAATGTTTCTTCTCTTTTTCCAAACTAGGGCAAAGACAGGTGCCACAGTGTATTGTGAGAATCAAATGACATGGTGCATATAAAAGAGCGTTGAAAGCCTTGCACTAATTACTTGGTCACCCTCCAGGTCAATTACTGATTTGGTACTAAATGAAATCCTCCAGGGTGGGGCCCGTTAGGATGATGCATGCTCTCCGGCATGGTTGCTCGAGGCCATAGAGCGAGCTGGGTAAGCACCTGAGGAGTTGGAAGGTGAAAAGGTGAGGTCATTTAGGTGGGGCATTAGGTTGCATCCTCTCTACCGGGAGGAGCATTTGCACCTGTCATTCAGGTGCAGCTCTGCAGATCAGATCCTCTCTCAAAGCCTTTTACATCAGTGGTGGATGATTGTTTATACTCACTTACTTACAGGAAGTGTTATTAATGGGGCCGTTTTACACATCCAATAGAAAACTATTTCATAAGTGCAGCCACATGCTGCCAGAGGTGACAAGAAAAAACAGAACATTTTCATTCAGGCATTGCCAAAATATACTCAAAAGTTAAGAAAGTGGGCTTCCCTGGTGGCGCAGTGGTTGAGAGTCCGCCTGCCGATGCAGGGGACGCGGGTTCGTGCCCCGGTCCGGGAAGATCCCACATGCCGCGGAGCGGCTGGGCCCGTGAGCCATGGCCACTGAGCCTGCGCGTCCGGAGCCTGTGCTCCGCAACGGGAGAGGCCACAACAGTGAGAGGCCCGTGTACCGCAAAAAAAAAAAAAAAAAAAGTTAAGAAAGTGAAATTTTACGTGGATTGGATATAGGGATACATAAGAAATGATGGAGATCCTGTCTCCAGGAGAAAAGCATCTCCCTGACAGATGAGGATCCAGGGGGAGTTGAGTGTACTCTGGAGAGCATTCCTTCTTCCCAAGAATCCTTGAGAGGCACCAAAGGACACTCACTTCTCCATTGGGAAAATGAGGACAACGTTACGAATTTGCAAACTGCTTTGAAAACTGTAGATTAGAAATATAAATGCATATAGGACATTCAAATAACACATTGTATCAGGCCTATTTTTCGTGACTGTATTGGGAAACTTTTATTAATATGTTCAATTTAAACACAGATAGCCACCTCATCGATCGTTAAGCACTTGAAAATCCACCAAGTATAATTTTAGCCAGATTTTCTTACAAACCTTCATGTAACCACTGTAGGGAGACCACCTCTGAACTCCAAGTTCAGTCCCTCAAAGGGATTAAATCTTAACCACACCATCACGTCGACTGCTTTCAGTGATCACGCTCGGTGTCATTAGCATCTATTTAATATGGCAGCTGATGCCTTGTGGCCCCCTGCAAATGGGGGTGAGCAGAGCCTTGGCGAGAAGTGAATCGTAATTGCTGGCCGCGGGGCTGTGCGGCGCTGTGACAGCGGCAAGTGGGGAAAAGAGGAAAGCATTAGAGAAGGTCTGTTGTACTGATGAAGTAGAATTCCTAGAACACACTGTGCTATCAAATGAGATTTGGCTCCACAGTGCTGGGAGCAAACAATGGACTCAGTAGGACCCAGCATTGGTTGCTGCGCATATTCTAGCTCCTTTAGTTGCAGCTGCCTTTCATTCGGGGGAGCAGGAACCGCACTAGAGAATGGAAAGGAGGGGCTGTATTTTTGGGCCAGAGAAATCCAGAGAGTAAGATGTTAGGGAAAAAAACCTAGAGAATTTCAACCAGGATGAATACAATGGTAAGTTATCTTCTCACACTCAACCAAGTCTATAATTTTTTTGGATAAACAGTTATAGAAAGGACTAGTAAAATGTGTCCAGCCTCTTTAGCTGGGTTAGTATAGAGCATGTTTTAGAAAGAACTGGATGGAGGATGAGTCTTTCTTGGACCTTTAGCTCTGGAAAGGGGTGGGGAAAAGGACGCTTTAATGCATGGGGGTGGGAATAGGGGCTGCAGAATCTGAAGTGTTAGGGAGGGTCTCTATTCTGGGTCCTCATCTGCATATGAGCTGAATCCAGGGAAAACAATGAACAGTAACATCAGGAAAAAAATGTTCCAAATCACTTATTATAAAACTACATCTTGCTTTACAAAGAATTATTTGTCAGTCTCCAGATAGGTAATATTCTGTTAGTAGTAATAATCCAGGATATAAGAGTTTGTGCCCAACTTGCAAAATGGAGAGAAGAGAGGCGGGAATCCCTACTCAAAAAGTGCCCGAGGCACCAAAAGACAGTTTGACTGTTGAAATCAAAGACAGTTGATTGTAGCCTGCACAAGTAGGAACAACTCTACCTAATTATGAATGGGGCATTGTCAAACCAGCTTGCCCCTGAAACACTCACTTTAACTTAGTTTTTTAAAAATCCATTTTATCCAAAATATTTGAACAAAATTATGCTGCAGGTGTTACTAACCAAGTACAACCAGAGGTATGAAGTGCACACATTCTGTTTGAGGGTTCACATGAAGGTAATAATTTTTATAAAGCATGTGTTCAAAAAACACTGCATAGAAACCAAATTTGTGGAGAAAATTCTGCCCTCTTAAGAACTGCCTAGGAGGGCGGTGAAGTCCAAACAACCTTGATTTGCCCACCTTCTTGAAAGGTTTCGATTCTTAAGCACCTACACTCAAAGCAAACACTAAATATCTGTTGTGGAGGTTTTGTCACAGAGCCCAGGAACCCCAAATCCCTGAGTACGGAGAAAGCTGGGTTTCCCAACAAGGCCTCCTCCCTAAGCCGGGAGAGGCAGGCTTGGACCTTGGGATGGTCACGGCAGTCCTGCCCATTCGTGCCTTATTTGTTCTGATCATTAGGAGGGTGCCAATTAGCGCCTATTTTGATGACAGTTTTGTGTTGTGCACGTCTGTCCACTAGCATCTGGCTAGGGCCCAAGTCCATTTCACAGGAAACAAACAAACCAAACAGCTGTCAGATGGTCCTGAGTTTGGGCAAATACCAAACAAACACAATCCTCCCCGCCACAGGGGAGGAGGGCCGGCGTTCCCATCATCCATCATCTCAGGAAGTGCGCAGTCTCCAACACATTACCTAACTCCTGACCGGCAGCTCCCTTATTTTTGTGAATTAGGCTTTGCCCACTGGAGTAAGTACTTAGAATGGATAAATCCAGAATTCACTTGTGTTTGCTTGAGAGCTAACGATCAGCTTGGCCCTTGTGTTTCTTCTTAAATCACTGAACCTCTTTTCTGTCCTCTCATTGCACCCGGGGGAAGTAGGGGGTGAAGGCTGGGTTGGAATAGGGATTCACTTTCCAATCCAACTACTTTGCTGTTCAGTTCTTGGGTTTTGTGAAAAACAAGTGTTTAAAGCCAGTGAATCAGTTTGACGCTTTTAGCTTATTGGTGTAGGTAGTTAATGCCATATATACCTTAAAGTTTTGTCGTATAAACTTTTTGTATTTACACATTGATTTTGAGTCAGGTTAGATTAACAGAGACCTTTGGGCCCTCTTTGAAATATCGTGATTCCAAATATAACATTAACTACAATCTAGCACAGAAAACTCCCTCAGTATTATTCCTTTGGAGTTCCTACATGGTCTGTTCCCAGAGTGTAAGAAGGCTTGTGGCATAAGCCTGATAAACACAGGCTCCCCACTGAATGCCAGAACCAACAAAGGCAAATTAAAATGGGATCAAAACCTATTCATCTAACACCTACTTAATATTTTGGGATTATCCAGTAGGATCTAATATATAATATAGCTCAATGCATATTGTAGGTGTGTGCTAAGTATTTCCTAAGTAAAATGGAGAAATGAATGATTATTCAATCAACTATTTAAAATCAGGCTCTGACACACAGAAGTATATAGAGAAAGAGACAGAGATAGAAGCAGGCAGAAAGACTCATCTGGTCACTATCATCTTGTCACTGCAGTTTTAACTTACATGCCAACAACCATGCCCTCCTGGTGGCATGAAACACTGAATTTAGCCAATTCTATTAGGAGAACTTGGTGTCAAATTATAATAGATAATTTTTATTGTGTGCTTACCATGTACCAGACATCATTCTGGTACATATGGTCTCATTCAACCATCAGAATTGCTTTATGAGGTTGGCACTATTAGTATTTTCATTTCACAGGTGAGGAAAACAAGGCCCAGAGAGGTTAACTGACTTTCCCAAGATCTCACAGCCAACAGAACAGGAAACTCCAGAGCTCATACTTTTAACTCCTGCATCATGTCACCCCTCTAGAAGAAAAGTTGACTCCCAAATGCAATTTTAACCCTCAGCTTCATTCTGTGTCTCTCAAGCAGTAATGAGATCTTAGTTGTTTTTCCTGATCTTAGTCTCAAAATTAGGGAAATCATCATCATCAGTCAACATTTCTATCAAATTCATGTCAGTCACTCTACTGCTATGAGCTGGATGTACCTGGAACGTTGTAACGTTACCTCCGTAACCCACTGAGGATGCCAACATTACACATGCAAAAGATAGCTACGGAGATTGAAATTTACTCTCTCCACTTATTGCAGACTCTGGAGTGTGCTTACTCTTCATCTGAGAAAAAGCAGAGCTGGCACTACTGTCAGAAAGTACTTAATGCCACAGTTTAGGCTGCAGTGCTGTGCTTCTCAGTATCTTCAGAGGATAATCTATAAAGTGCTGAAATTTACTCATTGAAGGTCTGTAATAGGATAGTGTACTGAAGTTAGAGAACTCTTCCCTGAGGGCTAATTATGCCACGGACTTGGAGGTGAGGCTATCTGGTCAAACATCTCCCACCCCATGGTGGTTGAAAATTCTTTCTTGACGTTTATAATTTTAATTTAAACTTATTAAAGAAGGTCTTTTAGACTTATTTGACAGAGCTTATTTCATCGTATAGTGTTCTTTTGTGTGACGTAAAAGAAAATATAAGTGAACTTAATTGGATAACGCAGTCTTAAAACTTCTTGTTCGGTGTTTAACTCCTTACATGGGGTTGGAATTCCCAGTCATGAGTGTGTGTGTTTTTCCACACCATATTGTCCTCTTTGCCATCAAGAGCTTTGATGATGGACACATTTAAATTTGTTCACCACCTTTCAAAGCAGGTATAAAACTTCTTAACACTATTTAGAGACAGTGACTAGCTGGGCTAGGTTAGCTGCTAACTATCTGTAGATGGTAAGAGTCTCTGTGTTTTTTCAGCTTTCCTGGAATGTAAACAAAAGTAGTTGTGTTGATATCAAGTAACACTAGAGGGCAGCCTGCAAGTTAGAAAGTAAGTAATCCTACACCGAGCACTACTTTGGCATAGTACAATAGATAACAGCAACTCAAATATGGTGTCCCAGTGTAAAAAAAATCATCAGATCGTTCTTTAATGTTTAATTTGAATGTGCCTTTAGAAGAAGACTTCAAAGCAAACAATTTCATAAACGTTTTCTCCCTTCTAGAAACTCCCTTATTTGTTAAAATCCCCTGAAGATACTTGATGTTTCCAATCCTGTTTTTTTTTCACTTCCATTATTCAACCTCTTTTTAAAATGTAAAACAAAACTTTATTATGGAATAAAACTTTCCTGTTAGAAGTTTCACTTAGAAGCCTCTGAAATAAAAATGCACTGTGAAGGGTAAAGACAATATCCATCTTTTTAGGGTTTTTTTAATAGCATAAATATTAGTTATTTTCAACTATTAAAGGTCTTTGGAGGATTCTTGTGGACAACTGTACTGTATCAGTACTTATCTAAAGGTTGAAACCATAAAACGAAATCTGTAATTCCTCATTCACCTATGTATTGAAGGTTTATTTCTTCCTAAATAAAATATTACTCAACACATTTTTTTTCTTCTACAGTAAGCAGTGTTCAGTTTTAGCATAATGCAGCAAAACTAGGCTTAGCTGTCTGCTAACACTGTCTTATTAAATAAACAACACAATTTAGGTGTTATTTATGTTTTGTGAATTACATCATCTGTAACATTTCAGTTGCAGGAGGCAACTTAAGAGATAAACACTGGTAAATATGCCCCAGGCAGGGTTAGGAGGACAGAGGGGAGGAAGGGACAAACACATCTACATTTAGTTTCAGAATTCAAAGACTTGCATAAAGTAAAACCGTTCAGAATGAAAAAAATAGGAAACAGGTGGCTCGACCTATGCCCTGATTCTTCCATGAGTGAGTCACGCATGTGCTCTCCTTCCTCCTGTACTTTGTAGCCAGTTTTTATAGATGCATTGGACGGTGCTTCAGTCTTTCTTATTATTATCCACCTCCTATCAGGGTATTAACCTCCCTAATGTTGGAGAAAGTGGTCCCAGCTGCCAGACCAAATGCAACAGTTTAAATGCTCTTACTTTTAAAATCTTTAGCACTCATTTTACAGAGCTGGGTATGAGCACAATAGAACTCATCCCAGGCTTTGGCGTTTGGCTTCTTGTGTGTCATTTACATATGGTTTTATGATAGCTGTTAAATATTAACTATTTTGTCTGTAAACCTGGGTTCCTGTCCTGGCCAGTGCCACCACGATCCACTCAGCTTCCCAGATGTGACATCTTGGAACCATTTTTTACTACTTCTACCCCCTTATCCCACACGTCCAACTGGTCCCTAAGTCCTGACGGCTGTACTTTGTCAACACACCCAGAATCTGTTTCCTTTTTTTCCACTCACAATGCTAGCAGATTTATATTTCTAAAACACACATCTGAGGATATCATCATCTTGCTGAAAAGCTTGGAGCCTGCAGCTCCAAGTCCCACCTCTTCAGCAGGGCAGAGCCCTCCACAAGCTACTCTCCATCCCTCTTTCTGTCCGCTGGGCTTTCAGGCCACATCACCAGTCATCAGGAGGCCCCCTTGCTGCTCTGGGGCCAAATCCTGCATTTCTCTGCCTCTGGCCTTTGCTCCTGCCTCTCCCTTAGCCCCACTGCTCTTCTGCCCCTTGCCTCCCATGTACCAAAATCTCACTCATTCTTTAGATGCAGCTGAAATGCTTCCTCCCCAGCTGGACAGAGCACTCCTTCCTGTCCTTAGCATCCTTACCACTCTGCTTTGGGGATGGAGAATAGTCAGACCTCAGACACTATAGTAATTTTTTGCAAATCTAACTTCCTCGATAGAATGTCGACCCAATGTCTGGCCTTGAATGGGTATGCAGTTAATCAGTAAATTCTGAACTAGGTCATCACTGTGTCTCAGCAGTATCTAGAACTTGCCTAGAGTAGGTGCTAAATATCTATCTGCTGAATTAAACGGAACTGCTGCTTTCACTAGACCCAGCAGCGTGGACCAGAGGAGTAAAATAACCTTGGTCAGAGGGAAGATCCATTTATGTTGAGCCATCTGGTCTACTTTATTCCTTGCAAAAAGTGTGTTTCTGTTTCATAGGTACAAGTTGCAAGCCCCAGGAGGATATTCCTGCTGAATATCTGGTTCACCCCTCTGTCCCTCCAGTTGTACCCTGCCCCAGGGTCAAAGTTTCCACTTTTATGTTACTGTTTATTTTTATCCCTACTATAAAACAGGACTAGAATCCTAAATAACAACATCCTCCATTTTTCAAATGATGTCCTTTCGGATGACAGACTCAAGGCCCTAAGAGCTGCTGGAGACAATGACCTGCAATAGCATTCCACCCAGAACCAGTTTAGGTCCCAATGGCAGTGAACCCTCAGGCGAAGTCCTTGGAAAGCTACTTCTAAGCTTGTTTCGTGGCAGTAGTCAATCTGCATAGTAGGCATAATGTAAAAACATCTTCAGTTGGAAGACTGTCAATTGTTTTCAGAAGTATTTAAAGTATTGAGTAAACCGTACAATGGCACGGAACATAAAAAACGCAGATTCAGAAGGCTGGGGACCTTGTCTCAAGCCCCTTACCAGAGGTATATACTCTTAGGCCAATCATTTGAACTCTCTGAACCTCGGTTATCTCATTTTTAAATTGGGCATAATAATTTCTGCCCTGCCTAACCCAGGTTGTAATAATATTAAATGAGGTGATGTTTATAAACACACTTTGAAAAATATAAGCACTATATAGTAAGGTCTTTATTAGTAGTAATAACACCGTTAAATACTGTTGATGTTGATCGTCACCACTAAGCCTGATTTCTAAAATCTGATACGGGACTTGGCAAGACTCCTTCCTGGGCAGAGCAGTCCTGGGTTTGCACCTCACGGCTATAAGCCAGTCTGTCCTCTCCCATCCTGGGAAGGCCGGCACTTGAAACACGGGCAATAAGAAACAATGAAATATGCCAATGCATTATGATTACTTTTAATAGAACGAGCCCTCCAGTGAAGACTGGGTATGGTTGACAACAAGCAAGAAAAGACATTGCCCCAGTCCTACGCTGGAAACCTTTGCAAGCTCTGCTCAGAGGAATTTGCATTTCAATAACAATGCGATAATGTCAAGCTATTCACAACATTGCAAAGCCTTCTCTTGCACACCTGGCTTGGGGAACTGGAAGTGGCTGTTTTCTAACAGCAATGGCAGTTATGTTGTCCTTTTCATTCTTGGGAATGGATGTGTTTGGGCAGTATTCGCAGGTCTTGTGTTCTGGACATGACAAAATATGAAAACGAAAGCCCCACACTCCAAGATCTCCCAGGAGAATTAATTAATCAGCATATTCAACATGTTGAACTTCCCCTCATCACCAACGAATGGAAACACCACGTAGATAAAAGTTGACTTTTTAATAGAAAACTTTTCCCTGTATGCTGAACATCACCTTAAAAAAGAAACGTATCCAAAAGATGTTTGTTACCTTCCTCTTGGCTACATATGAAACTACTCTGTTCCTTCTAGATGATACCAGTAGCATCTCCTCTTGTCTGGGCAAACATGGGATCATAACACAGGGTTGACTTAATTTATATTAGAAGTAAAACCATATTGCACGCAGTGGGACAACCATCTTGCCAATTATTTCAGATAATCACTCCCCTAGAACACAGTACAGCAAATAATACCAGTCAACTTAGGTAATTTCTCATTAAAACTCTTATAGATCTGTAAGCTTAATTGTAAAAGCTAAGCATTTATAATTCGTAAGCACAAATTATGCTAAACTAGACAGGTTGTATGCTACTAAGAGTTTCGTATAAGCTGCAAAATGATTATTCACTCAGTAGTTTAATCCGTAAGTTGGCATTAATATACTATACCTAACTTTCATTAGGCCCCTCTAGTTAAAAGCTGAATGTAAATAGCGCATTAACATGACAGTTCAGCTTCTTGATATCTGTTCTAAAACTCATGACACAGGAAAAGTACTGTAAATGAAAAGTAAGGCCTGTTTCTCTCCAGTGCCTATAGTGTTCTGGTCGTTATGGTTAGCACTCGGTAAAGAGTACTTTTAGGCGAAGGAAATACCACTTGGTCCAGTATCCCCAGCATAAGTGGCTTTCATTTGAAAGAATTGGGGCACTGCTCAAAAGCCCCATTCAATCTTTGGAAGGCATGGCCTCAAATCCAGCTAGGAGCCAGTATATATCAACAATTTTGATAAGTAAATTCCTTCAAAATACAACATGATTCCTCTAAAGATTCAAAACACTCCACATCACTTGTAAATTTCAGCTGTTCCCCAAGTGATATTTCATTCTTTATATGATCATTCTGCAAATGATACAGAATCACATTTCTCATAAAAGAAGAACCTAGCATGGTTTGCATGGCAAGATAATGGAAGCATATTCAAGTCACCGCTGTCTGAAAATGTTCCAGCAAAATGCAGCCTCCGAGGCATGGATGCCTTGGAGACACCAAAACATCTGTAATCAGAAATCATTAATTAAGGTTACCTAAAGTCTACATTGTATTTGACTGACAGCCTCACAAAAGCACTGCTTACTTTTCGTAAGGCTGCAGTGTGCAATGTCGTCTCTGACCAGATACCAAAGAGTAATCACAACCTTGTCATTGTCGACAGGACAGCAAACTGAATCCCCACAAACTCTTCTTCGAACAAAAAAAGCTTCTGATCTGAAATATTAATCCCATTGTCCTCCCCACTCCATGCTTTTTTCTTTTAAAAAAAAAAAAAAACTATCGTAAAAGAATACTCTAAAACAAGCAGGACCTATTTTCTGACCCTGCCGAATAATCAGAGGTCCCTAATACTGAATTTACAAATGGATATGTTCTTTGCTTCACAGAGATATTTGAGGGGGAGGTGGGGGAGGTCTGGGGGGATAATTGCAGCCTATGGGTAAGCCAGACCACATGATCAAAAACTGCTGTGACACTTAAAAGTGTTTCTCCACAAGGAATTCCTGTGCCCAGAAGCCTGGTGAAGCCAGTAGCAATTAAGGCCATGTTATCTTTTTAATTTACTTCAAATTATTGGCCTCTAAGATCAATCATTTAGTGTGGTTGAGTAAGGGAGGGGTCAATATAATAGGCACGTGCATTAAAAATTCTTGTTGATCTTAAACAAAAATTTTGGCAGGCTGGATCTGGGGAAATTTAAAACGGCTGCTTTGAAGCTCACCCTGAAATAAAAACTAGTTATTTTCTAGTTTAAAAAAAATGACTAATATTCTAGATTAGGCCCATTTGTAATGAATTCAAGGTTTTCTTCTTCTGAAATCGCCTGGATTTTCAGTTGCTGCACTGCGTGTCCTGAATTCAGTGCTGTTTGCTTCAAGTGTGAGACGGTTTTATTTTATGTTTTAATTTATAAAGGAATTAAATGGCTGGGCTTAGACTGATGGAGGAGTCCTTGAAAGTCCACTCGAGAAATGGGAACTAAAACATTAAGAAGTGAACCAGTATCTGTTACACAAGGCCAACTCTACCTAACAAAGGAGAGCTGTGTTCTTCATCACACACGAAGCACATAAATCATGGGGTGCGTGTATCTCCCTCTTGTAGCAATTTAGTCCTCCAGATCTTTTCTTGACCAGGTCACACGAGATGTCCGCCACTGGAGAGCTTTTTCCTCATCAACCCGAAATAGCAAGATATTATAATCACAGGAAGAAAAAAATGCTCAGACACTCAAGAGCTGGCAAAACAGTAGACCTTTGGGCCAGTGTTGCAAAATGCAGTCAAATGGTCTCTAGCCCTTTAGTAATGTGCGTCGAACCAAAGAAAATAAAGGCGAAACCTGAAGGAAAGCACGAGTGTTTACGTGGCCATACCAAAGCACAACATACAACACTCGTGAGGTCATTTTATTTATTTAGCCATCTGCAGAGCCAAAACCAAGTTGTGAAACTGAGATTTGAGCGAAGTCAGGAATGGCCTCGTTTACCTCCACGTTTAGAGACAGCCTTAATGAAGAGTTCGTACCCTTTGGCTTTCTTGTCGAAAGATGAAAGTGACATCAGCCCCTGGACTGTAATTTTTTACCAGCAAGACTGAGTAAGAGGCAAATCCTGGAGTAAATTATCAGCTTGGATGTGCACGTAACAAGGTCCAGAGAGACCCTCTCAGAAGTTGCCTCTTTTAATCCAACGCTGACTTATACGAGAAGCGGTTTTCAGTGCTTTCAGAAGACCACAACAGCCCAAATCACTGCAAGCCTCGCAAGCCTAGTAGATCTCAAACCTTTCCCAAGACATCCCAACACTATCTGAGGCCCTGAAACTATGGCAACCGAATAAGAAAGTAGCCTCCATGATTAATAGATGAAGATCCCAGCGACAGTGTCTAGCTAGGGCCATCCTTCATGATGCGAGAAGAATTAGCACAGAATCCATCTCAGAAACCATTAACAAGTATTCTTCTTATAAAAATCCACCCAACTGCCATTCTGCTGCCTATACCCCAGTTTAGAATGCTGTGAACAGTTCGGTTTCTAGTTATCGCTCACTCTGCAGAGATGAGAATGTTGTTAGTAACTCAGATGCTCACGTTTTTAGAATAATGAAAGGCTTAATAGGCTGGTGTTCCACCTGGGTATCTGAGGCCTAAGAACAAAGGCATTCAAACACCAAAGTATGTGAATGAAGTCGAGTGGCTCTCAGGGTAAAAAGGAGAGACAGTTGTGGATTGTTCTGCGTGTTTTTTGTGGAGTGCAGTTTTTCGTAAAGCATTCCATTTTCAGGAAAGGAACGTTTCCATTCACCAGCTCCATCAGTATTCTCTTACTTTCCTCATTCAAGGATGGTAGGAGTCTGGGGGGGAGGCAAGCCCTAGAGTCGCTGCAATATTAATGAAAAGATTGAGTACGCTCCTGAAAAAAGGACTCGGGAATAGGAAAAAGGAAGGAAGAATAGATCCACAGAAAGCCTGGCTTTAAAACTCTCATATAACATGAAACCACAATTAATATATCCGTTATTTCCCGGTCCCTCAAATGCTTATTTTCCAATGGCATGTTTTCATTGTGTTCAATGCCAGCTCCTGTTCTGTTCTATAAATGCTTCAAATCAAATCATGGCCAAAGGCTTGGTCTTAAACACGTGGGAGGGCAGAAGGGAGAAGAGAGGGATAAATGGCATCACTTTTAGAGATTCTTCCGCTAAGGTTTTGAATTGGCTTGGATTCTTTGAATTAAAGTTTCTGCAGATGACAATTATAGGTTAGTTGGAAACCACTAGCAAGCGCTGAGTCATATTAAATGAAAGCCTCAGGTCTCAAGGCTGTATGTGGAAACATCTATTACTAACAGTACCTTCAAAGCAACAGTCGCACACTGGCTGCTCCACAGGACCTGGTCCTTCAGTCTTTGGGGCATGTGAATTGCTGATTTATTCCCCTCTCTGTATGTCATCTTTCCACTTGCAAAATTGAAGAGAAAAACATTTTCCTAGATGAAAATAACTGTAATTCTAAGCCATGGAGGGATTCCTGTTCCTTCAGGGAACTGCAGCGATAATATTGCCCCTTTTGCTGTGCTTGTGAGGAGTCAGATAAGATAAGAAACTGTATGATTATCATCTGAATCAAATTTCAGGTTGTATAGCAATATATCAGCAGTAGAGTAATCACTGTCTCCACTGCGGTCAGGTGACTATTTCCCTGCATTTGGTGGGGAAGGTAGTGGTTCGCTTCTGCGTGGAGATTCAGGTGCTCCCAAACTGTCACTGTTTCAGGCTTGGCCAGGGAAGACTGACCTGGCAAATATGGCCACCATAAAGACTCTCATGCAGTAGTCCCAGCCATAGCCTCTTGGAGAAGTTGATTGACAGCCAAGCTTCTCCCCTATGTGGTCCTTGGGGTCAATTCAACTCATCCCTGAACAGTCATTATGGGCAGCTCTCAGATTTCAAATGTGGGTACTCTCAGATTCTTTAGTGGGTGTATTTTACTTAACGGTGTGAATGTTCCTTTCCAGTCCGAAGGTGTTCCCTTCGCATCATCTCTTTATGTCACAGATTTGTAAGGCCATTTCCTTTTGTACTCTCCCCACCAGGGCACTCTCCATGACAACTGTCACCCAAATAAAAATAATACTTTATATTTAATGAGTGTGTGTAGTGTATCAGGCATTGGGCCATGAAACTTACAGATGTCATATTTACTCTCCTCGACAACTGTAATACAAATGTAAACTGTAGCATTTTACAAATGGAAACTGAGGCAGATAAGTAACTGGCTCAAAGTCACACTATTTGTAAATGGCAAAAAATGGGATGCAGTCTGTGTTGTGTCTGCCTAAGATGTGTGACCTCTGCATCACCTCCAGAGCTGTCTACAGCCCTCCCTCCAACAGTTCTTGCACATTTTTTATAAACTTATGCCACAAAATCGAATGAATTTGCCCTGTATTTGGTGGGGAAGATAGTAGCAAATAGCAAAGATCAAAACTTCTTTCCTCTCACTCCTAGTTCGCCCTGATGTGTCTGTTCTACGTTAATGCTTTCACTGACATGAGCTGTGTTAGAACTTACCTGAGCAAAAACAAGCCCTTACTTTTTTATAATGCCTGGCAGAGTGCCACTCCTATGACCTTGCCCAATTCATTGGTCACATTGGAAACAATCACTAGTTGACACGGTTGGCATCTGATTCATAAAGTTGCCATCTGTACACTGCGTAGATTGTGCATTTTCAGTGAATTTGAGGATCTTACTTAATTTCATAATGTGGTTTACAGTAAAATGACATCAACACAGTATAATCTTTCTTTTATGATTTAGAAGACAATGAAGCAGGGTCTCTGCTAGGCCTGGGGTCTCGGGAGCGGAGGAAGGAGTCAGCATCAAACTTTTCAAATTTCCAGACTGCATTTAAAAAAAATTAATTAATTTTTGGCTGTGTTGGGTCTTCGTTGCTGCGCCAGGGCTTTCTCTAGTTGTGGCGAGTGGGGCTACTCTTCGTTGAGGTGCACAGGCTTCTCATTGCGGCGGCTTGTCTTTGTTGCGGAGCATGGGCTCTAGGTGTGTGGACTTCAGTAGTTGTGGCACGTGGGCTCAGTAGTTGTGGTTTGCGGGCTCTAGAGCGCAGGCTCAGTAGTTGTGGCTCACAGGCTTAGTTGCTCCACAGCATGTGGGATCGTCCCAGACCAGGGCTCGAATACGTGTCCTCTAGATTGGCAGGCAGATTCTTAACCACTGCGCCACCACGGAAGTTCCAGAGTGCATTTTGTATTTTACCGAATACAGCTACATTCATGATTTCATATTATTCTCCCAGCAGTCCTACTAGATAGAAAGCATAGGTTTACTATTCACAATTTTTATTTAAAATAATGCAGCTTGAGAAAAGTGGCTTGTCTGTTGTAGTGAGTCTGGAACCCAGGTTGTCCAACTCCAACAACAGGGTCTTCAACAACACTTATCACTGCACTGGGACAGGATAGAAATGTGGGTTAATGGGCATACTATTTCCTCCTGGTAGGAAGTTGAATTTTATTTAATAAATTTATTTATTTATTTTTGGCTGTGTTGGGTCTTCGTTGCTGCGCACGGGCTCTCTCTAGTTGCGGTGAGCGGGGGCTACTCTTCGTTGCGGTGTGCGGGCTTTTTATTGCAGTGACTTCTCTTGTTGTGGAGCACGGGCTCTAGATGCGTGGGCTTCAGTAGTTGGGGTGTGCAGGCTTAGTAGTTGTGGCTTGCGTGTTCAAGAGTGTAGGCTCAGTAGTTGTGGCACACGGGCTTAGTTGCTCTGCGGCATGTGGGATCTTCCCGGACCAGGGCTCAAACCCATGTCCCCTGCATTGGCAGGCCGATTCTTAACCACTGCGCCACCAGAGAAGCCCCAGAAAGTTGAATTTTAAAAACTACTATTAGCAAACTCCAAAAAGGCAAGAAGGTTCTGTGGCCAGTGGTTAAAATGCAGAACAAATGAGTCCAAGGTCAAAAGCTCAGTCTCCGTAAGTGCTGGCTGTCTTCTTAGCTCTGTTTCTCAGAAGGGTGATTCTACCTAACTCACATTCCCTCCAGCTTCAACTAGGTGTCCCACAGATGTGTGCTCTTGGCTATAGAAGGGGACTGACTGGATGTGAGTGTGGGAACGAGCAGGCTTCAATCCATCACGAAGACTGGAAAAACAACCCAGAGTGAATGCTCCACTGATGATGCATGAGACACATCATCTATGTATGTGGAAGACAGTGTTACACACACACACTCATGCAGGCAGAGAGGTGTCTCATTTGATGGACACATATCATAGAAAAACAAGAGCAGGCAAAAGAGATAAAGACGGGTTGTTTGCAAAAAGATTCACTCTTCATTCATTCAACAAATACTTGTTATGAAAGCGCTGTGATGTGCCAGGCACAGGTTTAGGTGCTGGAGATACGGCAGTGAAGGAAACATAATGGCATTGTGTCTAGCAGAAGACAGAAAATAAATGAGGACAACAGACAGTTTGTCAGGATGTGAAAAGTGCTAAGAGGAAAAAAAAAACAAACCTGAGGCTGTCCACTGGGGTAAGGAGTGTTGCGACAAAAGGGTGAAGCAAATATGATCAGGAAAGGCTTCACTGAGGAAGTGACATGTGAGCAGAGAACCTGTAGGTGCAGAGGAGCAAATCCTGCAGCTCTCTGGGCAGAGGACCGCCCCAAGCCTTGAAAGGGCAAGTGCAGAGAGACCCTGCAAAGGGGCCCGGGGGGAGCACGCCCAGCACAGTCAAGTGACCCCAAGGAGGAGTGGAGGTCAGAGAGGTGGGGACCCGAGTGCAGATCATGTGGAACCACAAAGGCCATAGAAAGAATTCTGGCTTTGACTGGAATAAGATGGGAAAGCATTTGAGCACATGTAACCTGATCTGTAAAAAAAAACTATATCACTTCAGCTGCTGTGTTGAGAAAAGACTGTAGGGGGCCAAGAGCAAAGCCCGGAGACTAGCTGGGAGCCTAACACAGTAGGTTCCCCAGCAGGAGGAGACAGTGGCTTGGCCAATGTGAGGGCCACTGAGCTGGAAGACCTAGAGGGAGTCTGCATGCTTTCTGAAGGTGGGGCTAACAACATGGCAGCTAGAATGGATGCAAATACCAGAAAGAGAAGAGTCAAGGATGACTCCTGAGTTTTTTGGCGTGAGCAAACTCAAAGGATGGAATTGCCATTTACCAAGATGGAGAAGATGATAAGAAAAGCATGTGTGGAGGAGAAAGATCCAGAACTAGGTGTTTGGAGCATTTGGGTTTGAGAAGTCTAGATTCTACCCCCTGTAGGCATTGTGTATATCACAGATCCAGGAGAGAGGTCTGGGCTGAGGGGGTTATTTGGGAAACATCAAAGTATTGATACTTGTGTGTGACGTTCTCCATTAGTGTAATTAGAATTATTCTAATAAAAAGGTTTGCAAGAACTCATCTGCTTCACAAAGCAAGATACCCTTGTGTATAAACTATATTGTAATAGTCCCATGCTGAGAAGTATCCCGAACTCACTTCTCCCCTTGAGGTTTGTGTGGTATGACATCTTACTTGCCCATTTCAAAGGGATTAAATGCCTCCCTCCCTTCCCTACCTTACCATATCCCCAAGAGGCAATTGTGTGGTTGCCAGCAGAGAACAGCTCAGTTGCTCTTACAGCACATTTTAAGGCAGAGGAGAAAAGCCTTCACTCTGGAATAGAAATCTCTCAGAGACAACTTGGCTCCAGGGCACCCCAAGAGAGTGGGGGGCACTGATATGGGAGGGCCCAGCAGGATGCTTCCAGGTTTCCCCTTCCCCTGGAGATGTGAACACCCAGGGAACACTCGCTGTGGGACGAGGGCAGTGAACTGTCGAAACTTAAAGTGTGTGTGCAGGGCGGGCGGCAGCGTCGAGATACGTGCAGGCTTTTCCACCGTCGCAAACGGCAGATGCCTAATTAAAGCATTTGCAATTAGTTTGGCTTGTTCTGTGATTCCTTTCTGCAAACAAATATGATGGGAGAATATATTAGCTCTTGGCAAATCTAGTTCTAAAAAAACTTTCTCTCCCGTGATTACCCTTTTGTCCTGCTCAGAAAAGAGCTGAAGCACTATGTACACACCCTGAAGTATGTGACTTACCTCCTTGTCCAAAACAGTATTTTTCCTTCCTTTTCATAAAGGAGTGCAACTGCCCATTTGCCTTTAAAGCATGAGGATTTATTTTGAATTTAATACAAGTTCTCAATTTGGGTCTCTTAATTTTATTCAATGAATGTAACAGTCTTCCTAATTCTTGCCATCCTTCTGATTCAACACACTTGGCAATGTTATCCACCTCCTCAGAATGCAAATGCTATATTTCTTTAATGATGGGAAAAGCATTCACTAGACTTCGAAAGAACTCTAGGGGTGAGTGTTTGTGTGTGTGTCTCTGTGTGTGTAAATAAAGAGTTGCACTTATTGCCACTTTACAATAACCACTTACTTGAAGGCATAGACTTTCTTTTTCACTGTAGGGGAAAAAAAAGCCTAGGTCTATTCTAAGTGGAGAAATGTGAACTGTTTGGGACTATTTCTTTCATTTATTCATTCAATATTTACTTGAGTTTCTACAGTGGTTCTTATGAATTTTTAACCTATTTCAACTTAGATGTTTTATCCAATAAGTATATTCTGCAGGTAGCTACTGAGATCATGATTTTGGGTGTCCGTTGAACATTTACATATGTGGTTATATGCATTATGAGAGTGTGGCCCATCTCTAAACGGTGATAACTGCAAAACAGAACGCTTTGGGAAGATTGTCACCAAACAGTGTAAATAAGAAACATGAACTAGAATGCCTCTTTATATCAAGTTGAAAAAAGACATAACACAAAAAAGAGGTTTAAATCTGTTGGTCATTCATTTCTCCTTTCAGATTGGTTTGCAAAGTGCCTCATCTAAGAATGTCCTAAACCCAAAATAATAACAGAGAGTGGGGGGTTACTCAAGAGTTGAATAAAAGTCACCATATAAACAAGCATGGGTAAACCAAATTCAAATAATTAGTGCAGTTATTTTTTAACAGATGGTTTAGGTTAATAGGTGGAGACACAGTGTTGCCACTGTAGTATTTAAGGTTAGGTTAATAATTAACTTTCGTGCCTGGAGTAGTTTAATCAAACCTTACTGTAAAAACTGCGCCATGCAGACTAAACAGGGTATTCAAAAAACCATGCAAAATACTTGCAATCTTGACCTCTGGTAGTCATTTGGAAAAAGTGTGAAAAAAGAAGATGTTTTCATTCAGATATGTGCACTAGTATCTTTACTTTGGGGGAAAAACCTTCATAAAGGGTTCATATTATCTGGAACCAACAATCTTCTCCCTGCCATGAGAGTGGCTGACTGTGGACTTCAAATGCCCAAGATGTATGTTGAAAGGAAGACCAGACAATTATCGGGATTAGAGGAAGGCAAGGCAAAGGCACTCGACCTTCGTACCCGGAAAGACTTCAGAACCGGCGCTGGGGGGCATTAAATAGCTTTCCTGAGACCTGCTGGCACAACACTGTAACAGGGTTAAACATCTTTTCAGATACCAAGCAAAGAAAGTCGGGCATACATGTGAGAGAGTGTGTCTGTATGAGTCTCTTCGCGCCCCTGTGTTTTAAACCTTTCGTGGATCACATTCAATTGCAACTTGATTTTCATCCAGCCTAGGCAGAGAGTGATCCCACTGTGGCCGTCCCTGGCCACCACATTCCCAAAGCAGACGCCTTTCTCCCAAGGACCGATGGGGATTGGTAGCGGGGCTGCCCCCTGCAGTACAGGCAAGAGGCGGCCCCTGGAAATGCTCGCCTTGGCCGTGAAAACAGCGATTCCTACCCCGCTCCACGCACACCTGATTTCCTGCTCTGCCCCTCCTTGAACACCCGCCGGCTGGAAAACAGCGCGAGGGGTACAGGAGGCTGGGATGCTGAGCTTGGAGCCAGCCAGCCCGGGCCCGTGTCCACACGCACCCGCGCGCCAGCCGCTGTCCACAGGGGCCCCGCCAGCCGCTGTCCACAGTGGCCGCACCAGCTTCCTGAGTGCTGCGCTGAACTTCCCCTTCTCGCCCCTCCCCACGCCCACCCCTTGCTCAATTGCTTGAGAGACTGGGCCAGCAAGTGCAGCGCCACGACCCCAACCAAGCTGACCACCGGTCGGGGTGGCACTCTCCGAAGGGCCGGCTCCTACCTCCTAGCCGTACGTATCCTGGGCGGTTCGCCCGCCTCCCTGGGGGTTCCGCTTCCCGCGGGCTGCACATGCTGAGCCCCAATTCTGTAGTGCCCCCCCACCCCTGGCCTTCAGAGAAACTTTCCAGAAGCGCCTGGTCGAGTGACCCCGCACTGGAAAAAAAGGAGGCGGCGCTGGGCGGAGGGGCGGCGAGGGAGCGGGAAAGAGGAGTCCTGTTTCCTTCCCCCATACCCACAAATCCATACTGTTCCCTGGCTCCCCCTGTACCGTTACGGTCGTGGGAGGAGGGAACGGATCTCGGGATCCTGCTTTGCACCGTGTAACACACTGGGGAGCTGAGAAAAAAGCGGAGCATCTGGGGGAAGAGACACTTGCCATCCCAGCAGGGTCGTGCAGAGTGGGTGGGCACTGTCGGGCTTGCTCCCGAGCGCCCCACTGCCAGCGAAGCAGCGCTCTAGACGCAGCAAGTAGTCCGGACAATCCAGAACCTGGGGCCCGGGCAGAGCTGTCGTCTGGTTAGCAAGCACTGAGCCATCTCTTGCCTGGTCTTCTCACCCTTCCCCCTCCCGGGACACCTTCTTTCCAGAGAGGGACCTCGTAGATTCTGGAAGACGGCACAGTGGGCGCCAGTCCCGGCGTGATGGGTTCTGTGCTTGAGGGGGACACAGACGCGACGGATGCTGTCTTCGCCGCCCAGGAGGGAGCTGCGGCGGGGAATAGGACCCAGGGCGGGGGCGCCGCGGCACACTGGGAGGAGGCCACTCGTTCGAGCAAACAAAGCCCGGAACCTCTGGTGCCAGCGTCCGAGGGAGCCGGGATGTCACCAAGTGGTAGGGTGCGCGAGTGCCAGGGCCATTACAAGTTTCCCGCACTCCACTGAGCCCAGCCCAGACCCCGCACCGACAACAAAAGATTCTCTTTGCTTCCCCACCGTATCTGCGGAACCCCTGAACCCAAACCTCGTGCCGAGCGAAAACAGCGCTCTTCTACCCAACCTCCTCCAGCCCTGGAGGGCAGAACCCCTTCCCCTGCCTTCGCACCAGGACCGGGCACTTCCGAGAATCTCACCCTTTCAGGGCTTCTCTGCTGCCTGCTGGCCCGAAAGTGAGGACGAGCCCCCGGGTACTGCATACACATCCCAGGGCCAGGGAGCTATCCGCGCGGTTGGTGTCCCGGGCGGCGCCTGGCGTGTGCGCAGCGCGGGTGGGGAAGCTCGCAGCACGGAGCCCGGCGGTCTCTGGGGCGCCGGGTGGAGAGGAGCAGCGGGCAGGGCTCGCGACTGCTCCCCCAGGGCCGGGCAACGCTCGGGAGACTGACACAAGACAAAATAAAACGCAAGCACCACAAAGGCGATACAGGGCGTGCGGACCGCGGCCCCGGGACCCGCAGGAGGGAGCCGAGCCGCTCGGGAGGTGGGGCGCGCCGGGGCGCCCCAGCCGTACCTTTTCGGTGCATCGACGGGCAGGCGGCCGGGGCTCGGAGCGGGCTGGTACAGCGTGTATCCCATTTAGTAATCCATTATCGAGGGGATCTCTCCGGGCCGCGAGCTGCGCTCTCTCCTTCGCAAGCCTTTGTCATTCCTACATGTGTGCTTGTCTCTTTGGGGTAACAGTCGCGGCGACTACTTTCTGGGATGCAAACGCGCTGTATTCATCTCCAATGACAGGCGGAGAAGGGGAGAGGAAGAAAGAAAGAAAGAAACCAACAAGAAAGGAGTAAATGTTCAAGAAACTCTTCTCCAAATCCAAATTCCACTTGGATTCCACTCCGGCAATCCCTTCGGTAGTGTCTGCGCCGATTAACAAGTCATTTCAGGGTGGGGGGGCGGGGTGGGGGCTGGCGCAGGGGTTCGCCCTCTAGCCCCGCTCCACGGCTGGGAGCGCTACGCCGCGGGTGTGGCAATGCTGGCCGCTGCCGCCGCTCCTAAGCGGACATCGCGGGCGGTCGGCCCCGCGGAGAAGCGCCGCTGCTGCGTCCGGAGCGCCTGGACAGCCGAGTGCGTGGGGAGCGGAGTTGGCTGCAACCTCACCCCGTGCGGCTCACTACTCCTCTGTCACTCGAGAGGCCGCCGCTCCGGGGCGGAGCCAAGTCCCGGACTGGATTGCGCAGAGCGGACTCTCCTCCTGCAACCCCGCCTCCTTTGGCAGGCGTCTTCTCCGACCCAAAGGAGAGCTGCGGTCTATGTGTGCGAACACTAGCGAGCGAGGCGGAGAGACGGAGAACCTACGCGGTTTGGCCGCAGGTGGAGCCTTGGATCAACTGGCCAGCGCAGCTTCCTTCCACCACTATTCCCTGCCCCGCCGCGCGCTCGGCCGAGGTCCCCGCGGGGGCGATGCCGGCAGGAGGCCAGCCCTTGCCTCCCCCAGCCCCGCATTTGCTCTAGCAAAAAAAAAAAAAAAGAATCCCGGACAGCATTGCTGAGCTCTGACAAATCAGAAAAATTAATAAAAATAGACGTAGTGCAGGAGCGAGTCACAAGAAAGGATTTCATCGATTTTCTTAAATGGAAAAGTTTTAAACGATGAGGGTGAGTGAACGGCGAACCTTTCTAATTCTGATTACTGTATCAAGAGGTAGATTCCAGAAGTGATGGACGCTCTGCGCACCCAGATGAATTGGATAGAATCCGGTGCGCTTAAAAATACACTTCGAAGATACGAACACAGCTATTAGTTAACGTACGTACAACACAACACGTTAATAAAGCATGTTAAGTAAGCAAATAAACTATAGTGGAAAGGATGCTGTTAACGAAGATTTGCTTTTAAAGTTAGAAAGTGTGTAAACTGTTCTTAGAAATAACTATGTAAACTTCAGAAATAAGACACAGTTCCAACGAGAATCCAACAGCTTCATGGAATAAGTAAATCTCAACTTCTTTCAAGGCGCTTTTGTTACCATTAGAAGAAGAATGGCAGGCACAGCCTTCCTCCTCCGCTTGAAAGTTCAGTCGCCAAAAAAGCCTTGCTGTTACAGGCTTGGGCCCACTGGGCAGGCCACACGATGTCCCCCCTCCCCCGGCCGCTGCGCGCTCCCCGCTTGCTTGCCCCGCAGACTGCGCACGGTAGCACGTTGCTCCCCGAGTGGGCTTCTCACTTGGTTTGGATCGTAGCCACAGCCTTTAAAGAAAGTAACACGGGGCGGCCAAGCAGTTCTCCGATCATTACTTACTAGTCATGGGGTTGGCCGAGAAAAGCATTGGGAAGCAGATCAGGGTCTCAGTCGCCCTTAGGCCGAATGCTGTCATATAAATGCAGTAGAGACTGTACCTGTTCCCTAATTGGGGCTAGGGCCACTAATAAGTCTACCCCCCCTTTTTTTAAATTACCGTTCCTACATGGAACTAGACTACATACAGACATCTGCTAATGAGGGCTCACGAAGAATAAAATAAGTGCACACGCGACAACAGTGTATGTATATATAAGATACATTTTCCACAAACCGTTTAGAAAAGGTGAGAAGGGTAAGCGGGAAAACGTCGGTCTCCCTGCTGTCTGCCAAAGGTGCCAGCAGGGGCCGCTATCCCCACCTTTCGCAGGCAAAAGCAGCTACAGATCCGCGGCGGCGGGGGGTTGGGGGGCTGCGGCCGTAGGTGCGCGCGCAGCCACCGCGGCACGCGGAGCCAGCTCCGAGAGGGGGCTGGGGTGTGGGGGCGGCGCTCTTGGCTGCGCGCTCCCGCGGTCCGGGTGGGGACTGGCTCGCGGACGTCCCTTTCGAATCTGGTCGGGACCCGGGGAGGGGCCCTGGGCGGCCGCCACCGGTCAATCCTCGGCTGCGCTATTTAACGCCCAAATTTCGGCGTTAAGTCCCGAGCTCGTCCGTGCGTCCCCGGCGGGGTCCCGCGGCCTGCACGTCGGGCCCAAGATGTCCCTGGGGTTCTCCGCCTGGTGTCTCCATCCCGGCCGGGTCGCCGAGGCCCCGTCTTCCTTCTCTGCCGCTGATTTACATGCTAATTGTGTCTGGGAAAAGTTCTTTAATTGGCAGGATTAGTCAGAGCAAACGAATTGTTTCACAGGCTGAACTAAATTCCGGGTTTAGCGTCTTCCCTTGGAGAAACAGACAAACTGTTTTGTTTGTTTCATGGATGTATTGGAAATGCCCCACATCGAGTTTCAGGATATGTTTTTAAAGGGAAATTATTTTCATTATTAATACTTGCATGTTTAATTTGCAGTAACGCTGAGCCAAGAAGCAGGAGATTAAATTTACCTAGTTTAAAATTAGAGAATACAAGAAGAAAAGACTTTGAGTTAATTTTCGCACGGCTGAGAAATATCACCCAGAATCTTCCTGGCAATGACTAAATCCCGAAGCCTCACCATCCAATTAGGCACCCGTCATCCTGACCAGGTGAGATTACATTTCCACCTGCCGGGGGAGAGATGCTTCTGAAGCTGGCAGAAAAGCCAACTGTTGTGTCGCTCCCAAGCCCTCGGGGGAGCACCTGTGGGAAGGCTGCCCCCTGAAACCTCATGATGTCATTTCCCCTTCTGTGCGCTGCTGCAGACTCACTCCCAGAAGCCTGCCTTAAGTTTTCAGTAAAACTTCTGCCCTTTCAAAGCCTTTGAAGTCTGCAATCCACCCTGTCCCTTCAGGGAAGAAAGCCAATGGGAGTTAAAGAATCACCAAGTGTTAGAACTAGAAGGAAACTTGGACTGTTTCGTAGTTAAGTGGCATGAAGTGGAGTGACCAACGCCCTAGTCTCTGGAAGCCAGCTGTTGTTAGGGTAACTTACTAGCTGGTGACCTTGGGGCGGTCCCTTATCTCTCTGGAGCAGTGGACTCACTTGTAAATGAGGATTCAGCTACTACTGTCTTCCCAGGGATGGTGTGGATTAAATGAGATGGTGAGTGTAAACCATGGATCTAGGGATAAAGGTTAACTAGCATCTGTAAAGGTTAACTAGCATCATTGTCATCCTTGTCATTACCCGTGTCGATCCTCCCACCACCGTTTACAGGGGTCAGACAGAGGCAGAGGAAAAAGGTGGCTTGCTTTGTGTCAGTGCTGGGAGCTAGCCCGTAACAACTCCTCTTCAATAAGCCCACACTGCTGTGCCCCACAGCACCTGGAAAAAGTGTGATGAAGGAGAAGAGGAGCTGGAAAGGTAAACTCAACTCACCCAGGAACCTTTGGAACCTTTTTTTTTTCTTTGCGGTACACGGGCCTCTCACTGCTGTGGCCTCTCCCGTTGCGGAGCACAGGCTCTGGACACGCAGGCTCAGCGGCCATGGCTCACGGGTCCAGCCGCTCCGCGGCATGTGGGATCTTCCCGGACCGGGGCACGAACCCGCGTCCCCTGCATCGGTAGGCGGACTCTCAACCACTGCGCCACCAGAGAAGCCCACCCAGGATCCTTTTAAAGACCGAATCCAGCTGTTTGATCAGAATCTCTGCTTTACTACAAAAGGGAGTAGTGAACTTGGAAGAAGTGTCTGCTGGTGTGCACAGCTCAACTCCTTGTGGGTATGAGTTCCTGGAGCACACTGGGGAGTGCAGTTTGCACAATCAGGCCATTACCGCTCGTGATCAGGGAGCCTCTCTGTGTCTGTCTTTGGAGTCCCTTCTCCAAAGTTCTGTTCACCTGCTTGCCTTAAATCAGTGGTTTTAAAATCCATTTGTACATTAGAATTACGGGGGAGCTTTTGAATGGCGGAAATCCCCGGGCTCCAGAGATTCTGATCTATTGGTCTGGGGTGGGGGGACATGGGCATGGATATCTTTCAAAGCTTCCTGGGTGGTTCTAGTGTGTAGCGAGGGATGGATGAGAGGCATCATCACCATGGATCCTGGCTCTGTTCTAGAACACTGCTTTTTTCCAGCCTTCTTTGATGAGGCTGTTTGTTATCCTTCCTGCCTGTTTATCCCAGTGTCAGGAAGTGCGGTTAGTGTCCTTCTTGCTTCTCAGACCACTTCTCCTTCTCTCAAAAACACCCAGACCATTGGAGGCTGTGCGCTACAAAGACATTGGCACTATCTTCCACAGACCTCACTTTTAAAGATTTAGCACCAGGCTTACTGTCCTTCTACCTGTCCCACCACCTGTCACCATTCATGGGAGTGTTAGCGTCCACCTAACTACTAACCCTTTGCTTTTTCAGCTTCTTGCCTTCCTCATCTATGCTGTCCTTTGTTCCTACTCCCCTCTGCCCCCCACTCCAGGGCTTCATGCTGGGCCTTGTTATCAGGAAAGGTGCCATGTTCTAAATCGCTAGTTCTGACATCCCCTCTCCAATCACAGCTTCCTCTCGTTCCACCTTACTTGCCCACGCACCTCCCTGCGCTCACTCTGGTTGCAGGAAGCCCTCCAAGCCGTGGGTCCTGCCACTCTCTCCATCCATCCATTCCCTGCCTCTTTCATTCCCCTCTGTGTCCACTTCATAATAACAGTGTCTCTCTGGCTAACACTTTCAACTCCTGGCTCCTCTTTCTTTTGGTCACACTCATCTGAGTGAAAACCAGTCCCGAATTATAGAAATACCACCCTTCTCTGCTCTTGCATCGGGTAGCTGAAGCCTACTAGAAAAAACATTTCAAGCACGCATCTAGGCAGGCTGCACACTCAGTCGTCAGCCTCAGTTGGGTCCTCAACACTGACTCGTCATCTTCCCTTTCTCTCAGTTAGTCTCTAACTTTCTCCCCTAATTGGATATTTCACCCTCAGTGCCTCCTACTTCCCTGAAAAAACAGAGTCCATCAGATGGGAACTTCTTGCATCTGTACTCATCGTTTCCTGCTTATCTCCTTACGGTGGAGGCAGTGTCCCTCCTCCAATCTGAGGCCAATCCCTCTACCTGTTTTCAGATCATTTACACGTTCTCAGAAATCTTGTCCTACTGTCTCCAGCTCTTCTGCATCTCCCCATCCGCACATAAACAGGTTTTAGTCTCTCTCATCTTAGAAACAAGCCTTTCTAGGGTTTTCTGTGCCTTTTACCCCTTGTCTCCTCTCTTCCAAAGACAAAGGATTGTTGACAGTCTGCATTGCCACTACCTTCTCTCCCACTTGCCCATTCCTGCCTAGCTTGTGTTCCCAGCATGCCTTTGCCAAGGCTTTTGCTCTTGTCTTCCGTGACATCCATGACGGTAAATCCAGTGGACGTTTGAAAGTTTTGATTTTATTTGAAGTCTCAGCATTGATGCACGTGACCACTCCTTCCTCTGGGAAATACCCTTTGCTCTTGATTTCGATAGCACATCACTCTCAGCTGGTTCTCCTGCCTCTCTCCTTTTTTCAACTTTTTCTTTTGAGGCCTTTGAAAGATACAGAAAATTTCAAAGAATAATAATTTTAAAAAATCCCAGAATTAGCAACGGTTAACATTCTGTCTTATTTGTTTCCTGTCTTTATTGCAAGAAATAAAACATGGTGTATAAAGCTCAGCTTCCTTATAATCAACACTGTCTTTCCCATTCCCCTCCATTTCCTCATAGTAACAGTGTCATGAGTTTCCTGTGCATCTTTGTAGTTCGTTTTCTATACTTTAACATAGATCATATGTGCCCACAACCAATATATAGAGAAATATTTTTGGTGGAGTTGTCCCCCAAATTAACATAAATAATGTCCTGTTTACTCTTTTCCTCCAGTTCACTCTCCACATTGTAGCTAAAGCTATCTCTGAAAGATGCATATCTAATCCCATAGCTTCCCTGCTTAAAACACTCTGACATCCCGAAACCTTAATAGGACCTTCAAGGCTGTGCATGATTTGGTTCTTGCCTACCTCTCTGGTCTTATCTCTCTGCCAGGCTCCCATCACTTTCTTACATCTGCAACATCACTGGTATGGAAAGTTCCAAGCTCCTTTGTAACTACAGGCCTGCACTGGAACACCGTCATCTCCCCCTTTTACCTCTTTACCTGGCTAATTCCTACTCATCCTTCAGGTTTCAGCCTAAATGTTTCTTCCTCAAGACAGACTTCCCTGATACTCCAGAAGACATCATACCTCCCCATTATGTGTTCTCAAAGTACCCTGCCATATTTGTCCATCTATGACAGCTAGAGTTAATTTTCGGTCCAAGAGCTTGTTGAATGCTTCTCTTTCCTGTTAGATGAGAAGCTCCTTGAGTCATGGGACTATATCTTTTTCGTTTCTCTTGCATCTCTAGCACCTTACAGACGGTAGGGGCCTGGTACCTAAAAGAGGGGATGAATTTGTGGAAGCAGTGAGTTCTTTTTCAAGGATTCGGTGGGAAGAGAAATAGATTGTTGGATGGGATAGGACCATTTAAAAAGGGAAAGAAAAAAAAACACTAGAAAGTTATTTTGAGATTTCAGTTCTCAAGATGAACAAAATCTAAGCTTTCCCTCAACACAGAACTTTCAATGTACGGTGTCTAACTTGTTTTTTGAATGAGGAAAGAAGGATTTACAGGTGTGAGTGATGAGTAAATACCACAATTACAAAACAAGATGCTTGAAACTAAGTTGCAATAAGAATATAAATACAGCTCTAAAAGACCACCAGTGGAAGGAGATAAAACTGCAATTTGAATCCCCTGGGGACAATGCAGTCTCTGGGGAGTGCTCTTGCAGCAGGCTGGAGTGTGCTAACAGTGATTTACTGTCTGCTCCTCCGTGAATAGTTTCATGGGTCGCACCCTCTCCGTGTAACAATCATGCCACTGTCCCACAGGGCTGCTTGGGCTCCATTCCCTTCTGATATCAAATCATTGTTTGGGAAATGAAGAGAATGGTAGGTTAGAAATAAGGTCGTGAATGAACAATAAATGTTAAGTAAACCAGAACTGCATTTTGTTTCCCTCACAAGAGCTCTTGACATTTAATCGAAGTCTTTAGTTATGTAACGCAGAGCAAAAGCTATGTCTGACCTTATTTTCATCTTTCTGTTCCAACCTAACTTCTTTTAATTGTCCCTCCTACTACCATTGAGACTTAAAAGTATCTGCTTGGTTATGAGTTTGTTTAAAAATGCAGTTCGCTCAATATAATTTATAATTTTCATAACCAGATAAATCAGATGATGAAACACTACTTTGGAATTTGCTGTTTAGCCAAAAGAATGGTGAAAAGTAAAATATACTTATTTTTGAGAACTGTTTTCAAGGCCTTTGCTTCCAGGTAGTGGAAGGTCTCTAGAAGAGGGCACTGCTCTGGCCTATAATTAAATATCTAATTAGCTTCAAATTCAGTCCAAATCTAGTTTTTAGATTATGTGAGAAGACACTGTACTGATATCAACTGAAAGACTTTTTCCAGGCTGTTTCTGATGAATGTGTATTTAAGAGCAATTTTATAACTAGAGAGATGGAGATAACCAAGGTGTTTTTGTTTGTTTTAATATCGAAACCTTAGAAACGGGAAGACAGCTGTCTTAAACATCAAACTTAGGCTGGATATTGCGGACAATGAAAGTACTTAAAAAAAAATGATATGCTTGGATCTAAAGTAGATTTTTAAATGAAGTATAAAAAATGACATATTTGAATATAAAACGATCCTCTGAAAACTCCTCTATACTTATAAAATATAAGGATGGTTTCCTAATGTCTTAACCTGACTTTGGATTTCATACCTGGGCAAGTCTCTAGTTAGTAGTCCTATAAAACACTGACAACACGTAGTTAGCTAGATTTAAGAATGTTTTCAGAGATAACTTTTAGGTGGAAATTAGCTTAAATATTACCTTATAAACTAAGTAACATATTGTTCGGCACTTCCCCGAAGTTTCAGATGATTCAGTCACAAGCTACTAGTGATTAATTTGTACTTCACCAAAATTTAAGACAAGTGGAACAATTGATGTCACATTCTTTGTGAAACCTTTTAAATATACCTTTATTCATAACCGGGTACTTATTAATTTAAACTAGAATGTTAACGTTTTAACATTTGAACTGAAAACCTACCCACCCATTTTCTTAAGAAATATTGTGTCATGAACTGTATTATTAAGACTCATGTAAACACACACGTTGATTTCCTCCTATAGTTCCTCTCCCTCTCTCTCCATGCCTCAAAGCAATTGAGTCATTTCCTTTCTCCAAAGGGCCCTTTAAAGGCTTTTTCTTGTTTAAGCAAATTTTTGAAGGCCCTAACCCTCGCTGCCTCCTCCCCATTTCTGTACCCTTCTCTACCCTTTGAACAAGATCGCAAGCATGGATTTTTGTATTATTATAGCCCAATGTTGACATCGTTTTGCTAGATTCCCTTGCCTTGGGCAGTTTTTTCCCTTTTTGCTTTACATTACTTTTTCCAGTCACTTTTTTTTTTTTTTTTTGCGAGGGGAGGGGAGAAAACTGTTTAGCTGTTTTTCTTATAATAAAGCACATCATATAAACTGTAATAAGAATGTTGTATGGTAGTATTGACTTACTCACGTGGAGGGAGAGTTACCCTTATGCTCTCAGGTTCCTATCAATGCGTTATTAGATGATGGTGACTCAGATGCAGTGGTGCTTTAGTTATCAGCATGCTGTCTCCGGATCACATCACGAGGTCATCGTCATCCTTCCAGCTGCTTGGGCCAAGCAACTTAGAGTCATCTTGACTTCTCTTGGTCTCCCATTTGTCGCATCCAATTCATCAGCAGAACCTGTTGGCTCTACCTTCAGAATATATCCAGAGTCTGACAACTTCTCATTTCCCCCATTATCACACTGGTCCACGCCACCATCATTTTCACCTGGAGTCTCCTCATAGCTGGTCTCCCTGCTCCTGAACTTGCTGTATGCTGTACCCTACAATCTAGTCCCCAGATCGCTGCCAGAATGATCGTTTAATGTTGTCAATAAAGTCAGGTCGCTCCTCTGCTCCAAACCATCCAGTGGTTTCTCTCCCACCTCCTCAGGTTGAAAGCCAAGGTCCATTCTTCGTGGTCTGCTCTCCACCTCTCCTTCTCATCTCCTCTTTGCCCTTTCACTCATCCCACATCCCACCTCATGCTCTTTGTTTCTCCTCTTCCCGAAACATTATTTCCTGAGATATCCCTCAGGCTCACTTCACCTTCTTTAGGTCTTTGCTCATATGTCAGGTCTCCCTGACCACTACATATAAAATTACAAATCCTTAACCTATTATACTTTCTTTAATACCCCTTACCCTACTTCTTTTTTCTTATAGCCCTTATTGCCCCTGTATATACTTACTTGCTTATTTGTTTAGTGTTTATTTCCTGCCACGTAGACTAAACTTCAATAGGGCAGGAACTGACTTTCATGTACCACTATATCCCCAGCACTTAGAACAGTGCCTGCCATATCTTAGAAATGCAATATGTGTATATATATATATATATATATATATATTTTTTTTTTTTTTTCTTTGGCTGCGTTGGGTCTTCATTGCTGCGCACGGGCCTTCTCCAGCCTCAGCGAGCAGGGGCCACTCCTTGCTGCGTGGGCTTCTCACTGCAGTGGCCTCTCTTGTTGCAGTGCATGGGTTCCAGGCACACGGGCCTCAGTAGTTGTGGCTCATGGGCTCAGTAGTTGTGGCTCATGGGCCCTAGAGTGCAGGCTCAGTAGTTGGGTGCGTGGGCCCAGCCGCTGAACGGCATGTGGGATCCTCCCAGACCAGGGCCCGAACCCATGTCCCCTGCATTGGCAGGCGGTCTCCCAACCACTGCGCCACCAGGGAAGCCCACGATATGTATTTTTTGAGTGAGTGAATGAATAACCACACCTTACCAGGTTTAATGTCAATCATGTTAGAACCCCTGGGTGCATGGACTATACTAGGTAACATTTAAAGCAAAGTGAGTAGCTCTCTGTTGAGAAATGCTCCCAAATACATGGTTCTCTAACAGTTTCTTTGTCTAATGTTACAGTAGGCAGCACTTGGTGAATTTTTGTTTTTGTTAATACAGTTTGCTTTGGGGCAGTGCTGCTGTTTGGTGGCGAGAGTAGGAATAGGTATGCTGAGCTAGGAGGTTCTGAATGAGAAATACCTGGTGTGGTGATGAGGCTCTTTCTTGCTCCTTGCTGGCTACTTCAGATGATCACTTTCAAAGACCAAGAGTAAAGGACAGCTAGCCTCACATCACAACCTTGGGCTGCCATAATAAAATCTCACAGACTGGGTGTCTTAAACAACAGATGTATATTTTCTTCTGATTCTGGAGGCTAGAAATCCAAGATCAAGGTTCTGGCTGTTTGGTTTCTGGTGAGCCCTCTCTTCCTGGCTTGCAGATGTTTCCCTCTCACTGTGTCCTCGTGTGGCCTTTCCTGGGGACATGCAAACACAGAACAGAGAGAGAGTGAGCTCTGTTGTGTCTCATCTTATAAGGACACTAATTCTATTGGATCAGGGTCCTAATCTTATGACCTCATGTAACCTTAATTATGTCCTTACTGCAAATACAGCCCCCACTGGAGGTTAGGGCTTCAACATATGAACTTTGGGGGGACACAAGTATTTAGTCCCTAAAAGCCTTCCTTCCAGGGTTAGCTGAATCCTGGGAGGTCTCATGCTTACTGTCCTAGAGGCAGGCATACATAAAGGCGTGGCCAGCAGGGCCATTGGGTTTGGGCCTCACATTCAGAAAAGTTCTCACATGATCTTTTTTAACCTTGTCTTCAAATAATGTCCATGTACATACATATACTACATGCATAAAAATAACCACATGCATAAAAATATTACATATAATATGTATATGTATATAAAATACATAGAATACATTATATATAATGTATATATAATTACTGTATTGTTATTTTATTGAAATGTAGTTAATTTACAATATTATATTAGTTTTAGGTGTACAACATAGTGATCCCATATTCTTATACTTTATACTCAATTTAATGTAAAATATTGGCTCTATTCCCTGTGCATTACAATATATCCTTGTAGCTTATTTTATACATACCTCTTAATCCCCTACCCCTATCTTGCCTCTCCTTCTTCCCTCTCCACACTGGTAGCCACTAGTTTATTCTCTATCTGTAAGTCTGTTTCAGTTTTATTATATTGATTAATTTGTTTTAGTTTTGATATTCAACATACAAATGATAACATACATTATTCGTCTTTCTGTGTCTGACTTATTTCACTGAGCATGACACCTGCCAGGTCCATGTTGTTGCAAATGGCAAATTTTCATTCTTTTTTATGGCTGAGTAATATTTCATTATATATATATTTTATAGCTTCTTTATGTATTCATCTGTTGACGGACACTTAGGTCACTTCCATATCTTGGCTATTGTAAATAATGCTGCTATGAACATTGAGGTGCATGTATCTTTTCAAATTAGTGTTTTCATTTTCTTTGGCTTTATACCCAGGAGTGGAATTGCTAGATCGTATGGTAGTTCTGTTTTCAAATTTTGAGGAATCTCCATACCATTTTCCATAGTGGTTGCACCAATTTACATTCCCGCCAACAGTGTACAGGGTTCCTTCTTCTCCATGTCCTCACCAACAATTTGTAATTTGTGGTCTTTTTGAAGATAGCCATTTTAACAAGTGTGAGGTGATATCTCATTTTGGTTTTGATTTGTCTTTCTCTGATGATTAGTGACATTGAACATCTTTTCATGTGCCTGTTGGCCATCTGTATGTCTTCTTTGAAAAAATGGCTATTCAGGTCTTCCACCCATTTTTAATTGTTTTTTTAATATTGAGTTGTATGAGCTGTTTATATATTTTGGATATTAACCCCTTACTGTTCCTATCATTTGCAAATATTTTCCCCTGTTTAGTAAGTTGTCTTTTAGTTTTGTTGACTGTTTCCATTGCTATGCAAAAGCTTTAAAGTTTAATTAGGCCCCATTTGTTTATTTTTGCTTTTGTTTCCTTTGCTTTAGGAGACAGATCCAAACATATATGCTGTGATTTATGTCAGAGAGTGTTCTACGTTTTCTTCTAGGAATTTTATGGCTTCTGGTCTTGCATGTAGGTCTTTAATAGATTTGAGTTTATTTTTGTATATGATGTGAGCAAATGTTCTGATTTAATTCTTTGACATGCACCTGTCCAGTTTTCCCAGTACCATTTGTTGAAGAGACTGTTTTTTCCCTTTTGTATATTCTTGCCACCTTTCTTGAAAATTCATTGACCAAATGAATTTGGTTTCAATTCATTGGTTTTTTTCTGGGCTCTGTGTTTTGTTCCACTGATCTGTTTCTGCATTTGTGCCAGTACCATACTGTTTTGATGACTTTAGCTTTGTAGTATAGTCTGAAGTCAGGGAGCATGATACCTTCAGCTGTGCTCTTTTTTCTCAAGACTGCTTTGGCTATTCTGTTTTGTTTTGTTTTTTTCATATAAATTTTAGGATTATTCTAATTCTGTGAAAAATGTCGTGGGTATTTTGATCAGGATTACATTAAATTTGTAGATTGCTTTGGGTAGTATGGACATTTTAACAATATTAATTCTTGCAATCCATGAACATGGGATATCTTTACATATCTTTGTATCACCTTTAGTGTCCTTCATCAGCGTTTTACAGATTTTAGAGTGTAGGTCTTTCACTTCCTTGGTTAAGTTTATTCCTAGGTATTTTATTCCTTTTGATGCAGTGGTAATTGGGATAATTTTCTTGCTTTCTCTTTCTTACAGTTCATTATAAGTGCATAGAAAAGCAAGAGATTTTTGTTTATTAATCTTGTATTCTATATTCAACTTTACAGAATTCATTTATTAGTTCAGAGAGTTTTTTTGATGGAGACTTCAGGGTTTTCTATATGTAGTATCATGTCATCTTCCAACAGTGACAGTTTTACTTCTTCCCTTTCAATTTGAATGCATTTTATTTCTTTTTTTGGTCTAATTGCAGTGGCTAGGACTTTGAATATTATGTTAAGTAGAAGTGGTGAAAGTGGCATTCTTGTTCCTGATTTTAGAGGAAAAGATTTCAGCTTTTCTCTCTTGAGTATGATGTCAGCTATGGGTTTGTCATAAATGGCCTTCATCGTATTAGGATATGTTCCCTGTATACCAACTTTGATGACAGTTTTTGTCATGACTGGATGTTGAATTTTGTCAGATACTCTTTCTGCATCTGTTGAGATGATCATATGATTTTTATTCTTTGTTAATGTAGTGTATCACATTGATTAATTTGCAGGGGTTTTTTTTGTTTGTTTGTTTGTTTGTTTGCAGTATGCAGGCCTCTCACTGTTGTGGCCTCTCCCGCTGCGGAGCACAGACTCCAGACGTGCAGGCTCAGTGGCCATGGCTCACGGGCCTAGCCGCTCTGCGGCATGTGGGATCTTCCCGGACCGGGGCACAAACCCGTATCCCCTGCATCGGCAGGCGGACTCTCAACCACTGCGCCACCAGGGAAGCCCAATTTGCAGGTGTTGAACCATCCTTGTATCCCTGGAATAAATCCCACTTGATCATGGTGTATTATCCTTTTTATGTATTGTTGAATTTGGCTTGCTAATAATTATGTTGAGGATTTTTGCATCTATATTCATCAGTGATATTGGCCTCTAATTTTCTTTCTGTGGTGTCTTTGTCTGGCTTTGATATTGGGGTAATGGTGGCCTTGTAGCATGAATTTGGGAGTGTCCCCTCGTCTTTAATTTTTGGAATAGTTTGAGAAGGATAGGTATTGGCTCTATGTTATATGTTTGGTAGAATTCCCCTGTGAAGCCATGTGGTCCTCTTTTGTTTGCTGAGATTTTTGATTACTAATTCAATTTCACTACTAGTGACCATTGTGTTCAGATTGTCTGTTTCTTCCTGATTCAGTCTTGGAAGATTGTATGTTTCTAGAAATATATCCATTTCTTCTAGGTTGTCCAATTTGTTTGTATATAGCTGTTACTAGTATTCTCTTATGGTTTTTTTGTATCTCTGTGATATCAGTTGTAATTTCTCCTCTTTCATTTCTTATTTGGTTTATTTGGGTCCTCCATCTTTTTTCTTGATGAACCTGGCTAAAGGCTTATGAATTTTGGTTATCTTTTGAAAAAACTAGCTCTTGGTTTCTTTGATCTTTCTTTTTCTTTTTTGGTCTCTATGTTATTTATTTCCTCTCTAATCTTTATTTTTTTCCTTCCTTCTACTGCCTTTGGGCTTTGTTTGTTCCTTTTTTATAATTCCTTTAGATGTCAGATTAGGGTGTTTATTTGAGACTTTTCTTGTTTCTTGAGGTAGGGCTTTATCATTACAAACTCCTCTCTTAGAACTGTTTTTGCGATGTCCCATAGATTTTGAAAAGTTGTGTTTTTATCTTCATTTGTCTTGAGGTATTTTCTGATTTCCTTTTTGATTTCTTCATTGATCTGTTGGTTTTTCAGTAGCATGTTGTTTAGTCTTCATGTGTTTGTGTTTTCCCATTTTTCTTCCTGGAATTGATTTCTAGTTTAATACTATTGTGGTTGGAAAAAATGCTTAATGTAATTTCTGTTGTCTTAAATTTGTTGAGACTTCTTTTGCAGCCTAGCATGTGACATATCTTGGAGAACATTCCATGTGTGTTTGAAAAGAATTTGTATTCTGCTGTTTTTGGATGAAATGTCCTGTAGATACCTATTAAGTCCAACTGGTCTAATGTGTCACTTAAAATCCTTGTTTCCTTATTGATTTTCTGCCTGGATGATCTGTCCATTGATGTCAGCAGGGTGTTAAAATCCCCTACTATTATTGTATTATTGTCAAATTCTCCCTTTATGTCTGTTAGTATTGGCTTTATATATTTAGGTGCTCCTATATTAGGAGCATATATGTTAACAAATATTGTATGCTCTTTCTGTATTGATTTCTTTATCAATGTATAATACCTTTTTTTGTCTTTTGTTCTACACTTTGTTTTAAAGTCTGTTTTGTCTCATGTGAGTATTTCAACCCCAGCTTTCTTGTAATTTCCATTTACATGAAATATCTTTTTCCACACCCTCACTTTCAGTGTGTGTGTGTCCTTAGCTCTGAGTTGAGTCTCTTCTAGGCAGCATATGGGTGTGTCTTATTTTTTTTAATCCAATAAGCCACTCTTGTCTTTTGATTTGAGCATTTAGTTTATTGACATTTAAAGTGATTATTGAGAGGTATGTATTTATTGCCATTTTGTTACCTTTTTTTTTCAAAAACAGCTATTTTAATGCAACATCAGAGAAGCTATAAGCAAGTTACACTCTAAAGGATATAATTGTCTACGCTCAAGGTTTAAACAGAGAAAAGAAAAACAAAAATGATTTGTTCTTCCTTAATGAAATGAAAACAAAGTAGGAAAATTTCAACTTGAGAAGAAATTTATCACATTATCATTTGCTACTATCAATATTTCTAATAAAAGAGTGAGTAATTACTATATAGCTGGAACTTCACAAAAAGTGTCTCTAATTCTTTTATTTTAATTTTTAAATTTAATGTATTTTTTTATACAGCAGGTTCATATTAGTCATCAGTTTTATACACATCAGTGTATACATGTCAATCCCAATTGCCCAATTCATCACACCACCACCACCACCACCCCCCTGCCGCTTTACCCCCTTGGTGTCCATACGTTTGTTCTCTACATCTGTGTCTCAATTTCTTCCCTGCAAACCAGTTCATCTGTACATTTTTCTAGGTTCTACATATATGTGTTAATATACGATATTTGTTTTTCTCTTTCTGACTTACTTCACTCTGTATGACAGTCTCTAGATCCATGCACGTCTCAACAAATGACCCAATTTTGTTCCTTTTTATGGCTGAGTAGTATTCCATTGTGTATATGTACCACATCTTCTTTATCCATTCGTCTGTCGATGGGCATTTAGGTTGCTTCCATGACGTGGCTATTGTAAATAGTGCTTCAATGAATCTTGGGGTGCATGTGTCTTTTTGAATTACGGTTTTCTCTGGGTATATGCCCAGTAGTGGGATTGCAGGATCATATGGTAATTTTATTTTTAGTTTTTTAAGGAACCTCCGTACTATTCTACATAGTGGCTGTATCAATTTACATTCCCACCAACAGTGCAAGAGGGTTCCCTTTTCTCCACACCCTCTCCAGCATTGGTTGTTTGTAGATTTTCTGATGACACCCATTCTAACTGGTGTGAGGTGGTACCTCATTGTAGTTTTGATTTGCATTTCAGTAATAATTAGTGATGTTGAGCAGCTTTTCATGTGCTTCTTGGCCATCTGTATGTCTTCTTTGGAGAAATGTCTATTTAGGTCTTCTGCCCATTTTTGGATTGGGTTGTTTGTTTTTTAAATATTGAGATGCATGAGCTGTTTATATATTTTGGAGATTAATCCTTTGTCAGTTGATTTGTTTGCAAATATTTTCTCCCATTCTGAAGGTTGTCTTTTCATCTTGTTTATGGTTTCCTTTGCTGTGCAAAAGTGTTGAAGTTTCATAAGGTCCCATTTGTTTATTTTTGTTTTTATTTCCATTACTCTAGGAGGTGGATCAAAAAAGATCTTGCTGTGATTTATGTCAAAGAGTGTTCTTCCTACGTTTTCCTCTAAGAGTTTTATAGTGTCCGGTCTTACATTTAGGTCTCTAATCCATTTTGAGCTTATTTTTGTGTATGGTGTTAGGGAGTGTTTTAATTTCATTCTTTTACATGTAGCTGTCCAGTTTTCCTAGCACCACTTATTGAAGAGACTGTCTTTTCTCCATTGTATATCCTTGCCTCCTTTGTCATAGATTAATTGACCATACTAGCATGGGTTTATCTCTGGGCTTTCTATCTTGTTCCATTGATCTATGTTTCTGTTTTTGTGCCAATACCATATTGTCTTGATGACTGTGGCTTTGTAGTATAGTCTGAAGTCAGGGAGTCTGATTCCTCCAGCTGCGTTTTTTTCCCTCAAGACTGCTTTGGCTATTTGGGGTCTTTTGTGTCTCCATACAAATTTCAAGATTTTTTTGTTCTAGTTCCATAAAAAATGCCATTGGTAATTTGATAGCGATTGCATTGAATCTGTAAATTGCTTTGGATAGTATAGTCATTTTCACAATATTGATTCTTCCAATCCAAGAACATGGTATATCTCTCCATCTGTTGGTATCATCTTTAATTTCTTTCATCAGTGTCTTATAGTTTTCTGAGTACAAGTCTTTTGTCTCCCTAGGTAGGTTTATTCCTAGGTATTTTATTCTTTTTGTTGCAGTGGTAAATGCGAGTGTTTCCTTAATTTCTCTTTCAGATTTGTCATCATTAGTGTGTAGGAATGCAAGAGGTTTCTGTGCATTGATTTTGTATCCTGCAACTTTACCAAATTCATTGATTAGCTCTAGTAGTTTTCTGGTGGCATCTTTAGGATTCTCTGTATAGTATGTCATATGCGAAGTGACAGTTTTACTTCTTCTTTTCCAATTTGTGTTCCTTTTATTTCTTTTTCTTCTCTGATTGCCATGGCTAGGACTTCCAAAACTATGTTGAATAATAGTGGTGCAAGTGGACATCCTTGTCTTGTTCCTGATCTTAGAGGAAATGCTTTCAGTTTTTCACCATTGAGAATGATGTTTGCTGTGGGTTTGTCATATATTGTCTTTATTATGTTGAGGTAGGTTCCCTCTGTGCTCAATTTCTAGAGAGTTTTTATCATAAATGGGTGTTGAATTTTTTCAAAAGCTTTTTCTGCAACTATTGAGATGATCATATGGTTTTTATTCTTCAATTTGTTAATATGGTGTATCACATTGATTGATTTGCGTATATTGAAGAATCCTTGCATCCCTGGGATAAATCCCACTTGATCATGGTTTATGATCCTTTTAATGTGTTGTTGGATTCTGTTTGCTGTTATTTTGTTGAGGATTTTTGCATCTATATTCATCAGTGATATTGGTCTTGAATTTTCTTTTTTGTAGTATCTATGTCTGGTTTTGGTATCAGGGTGATGGTGGCCTCATAGAATGAGTTTGGGAGTGTTCCTTCCTCTGCAATTTCTTGGAAGAGTTTGAGAAGGGTGGGTGTTAGCTCTTCTCTAAATGTTTGGTAGAATTCACCTGTGAACCCATCTGGTCCTGGACTTTTATTTGTTGGAAGCTTTTAAATCACATTTTCAATTTCATTACTTGTGATTGGTGTGTTCATATTTTCTATTTCTTCCTGGTTCAGTCTCGGAAGGTTATACCTTTCTAAGAATTTGTCCATTTCTTCCAGGTTGTACATTTTATTGGCATAGAGTTGCTTGTAGTAGTCTCTTAGGATGCTTTGTATTTCTGCGGTGTCTGTTGTAACTTCTCCTTTTTCATTTCTAATTATTGATTTGAGTCCTCTCCCTCTTCTTCTTGATGAGTCTGGCTAATGGTTTATCAATTTTGTTTATCGTCTCAAAGAACCAGCTTTTAGTTTTATTGATCTTTGCTATTGTTTTCTTTGTTTCTATTTCATTTATTTCTGCTCTGATCTTTATGATTTCTTTCCTTCTGCTAACTTTGGGTTTTATTTGTTCTTCTTTCTCTAGTTCCTTCAGGTGTAAGGTTAGATTGTTTATTTGAGATTTTTCTCATTCCTTGAGGTAGGCTTGTATAGCTATAAAATTCCCTCTTAGAACTGCTTTTGCTGCATCCCATAGGGTTTGGGTCGTCGTGTTTTCATTGTCATTTGTCTTGAGGTATTGTTTGATTTCCTCTTTGATTTCTTCAGTGATCTCTTGGTTATTTAGTAACATATTGTTTAGGCTTCATGTGTTTGTGTTTTTTACGTTTTTTTCCCTGTAATTCATTTCTAATCTCATAGTGTTGTGGTCAGAAAAGATGCTTGATATGATTTCAATTTTCTTAAATTTACTGAGGGTTGATTTGTGACCCAGGATGTGATGTATCCTGGAGAATGTCCCGTGTGCACTTGAGAGGAAAGTGTAATCTGCTGTTTTTGGATGGAATGTCCTATAAATATCAATTAAATCTATCTGGTCTATTGTGTCATTTAAAGCTTGTGTTTCCTTATTTATGGATGATCTGTCCATTGGTGGTGTCTTTCCATACTTCCTGTACCTGGATTTCTATTTCCTTCTTCAGGTTTGGGAAGTTTTCAGCCATGATTTAATCAAATATATTTTCAACCCCTTTCTCTCTTTCTTCTCCTTCTAGGACCCCTATTATGTGAATTTTAATATATTTTTGACATAGAGGTCCCTTAAAGTATCCCTGTTTTTTTAAGTTTGTTTTCTTTTTTCTTTTTTTTTGCTGTACATGGGCCTTTCACCGTTGCGGCCCCTCCCGTTGCAGAGCACAGGCTCCGGACATGCAGGCTCAGCGGCCTTGGCTCATGGGCCCAGCCGCTCCGCGACATGTGGGAACTTCCCGGACCAGGGCACGAACCTGTGTCCCCTGCATCGGCAGGTGGACTCTCAACCACTGCGACACCAGGGAAGCCCCTTTTTGCTGTTTTGATTGGGTGATTTCCATTATTTTATCTTTCAGATCACTTATGTGTTCTTCTGTATCCCCTAGTCTGCTTTTCATTCCTTCTAGTGTGTTTTTCATTTCAGTTATTGTATTCTTCAGCTCAGACTGGTTCTTTTTTATATTTCCTAGTTCTTCTTTACAATTTTCACTGTGTCTATCTATTCTTTTCCCAAGTTCAGTTAGCATTCTCATTACTAATGCTTTGAACTCTATCTGGTAAATTATTTATCTGTTTCATTAATTGTTTTTAGGGTTTTTTCTTATTCTTTTGTTTGAAGCAAACCCTCTGTTTTCTTATTATGTTTAACTTTCTCTATGAAATTAGGTGAACCAGTTACCTGTCCCTGTCTTGAAAGGATGTCCTTGTGTGGGAACATCCCTGTGCAGTCTGTGTGTGCTCAGTGGCTTTGGTGGGAGAGCTGGGTCTGAGGTGAGCACAGGTCATGTCTTTCCCCAGGATATGCTGGCAGCTATCACCTTGGCGGGAGGTGGGGCTGGAGATGGAGGGGTAGGGCCAGAGCCAGGTATGAGTCACGTCTTCTATGCCCAGTGGCTGTCACTGCCCTATTTGGGGCAGGGGAAGAGCCCAAGGTGCTGGAGCAGAAGCCCTGAGGGTCAGGTCTGAGCTGGTTCTGTTCCTGCTAAGGGTGTGTTCTCCAGTCTCCTGGCAATGGCACTTTTGCCCCAGAGGGGAGCAGTGCTGAAGCATGAAGAGCCAGAGCGGGTGCCAGACGTGACCCAGGGAGCAAGCTGGGATGGTCTTGGCATGCCAGTCAGAGTTCCAGACATCTCCCAATCCACTGCCTTCATGAGCACCAGTAATGGCTGTCCTTGCTTGTTCAGATGCAGTGCTAGATCTGAACCAGCTCTGTCTCGCCAAAGTTTGCACTCTCCCTGGCAAGGGCAGCCTTCACCCTAGTGGGGAGCTTTACGGAGCTAGAGGGGCAAGGGCATGTGCTAGAATGGTTGCCGGAAACCAGCTAGAGCCCCAGGGAAGTGTCAGTCATCTTCCTCAGCCTTGTTCCTGGGAGTAAGCAAGCATATGAGCACTCTTCAGGAGCAGAGTTTCAGTTTCTTACAGCCCTCCTGTGTGCTCCACTGGTTTTCAAACCAGCTAAGGGGACACGTCTTCCCAATGTCAGACCCCAGGGCTGGCTTGCCCACTATGTGGTTTGAACCCCTCACTCCCCAGGGAGGATCTCTGAGCCTGTGTAATCCCCCCCCCCCCCCCCGCCGCTTCTTTGTCCGCTTCTAGGAGCACGGTTCCTGTGATTGCTTCTCTTCCCCTCCTACTTGACTCTGTGGATTTTTCTTTACAGTCTTGGTTGTAAAAGAGTCTTTATTCTAGTCTCTAGTTTGTTTTTGGTGAGAATTGCTCCACATGTAGATGTATTTCTTTTATTTTTTTATTGAAGTATAGTTGATTTACAATGTTTCAGGTGTACAGCAAAGTGATTCAGTTATACATATATATGTCTATTGTTTAAAAGATTCTTTTCCATTATAGGTTATCGTAAGACGTTGAATATAGTTCCCTGTGCTATAGTCCTTGTTGTTTACCTGTTTTATATATAGTAGTGTGTATCTGTTAATCCCAAATTAAAAATTTATCCCTCCCCCCTTCCCCTTATGTAACTCTGGGTTTGTTTTTTTATGTCTGTGGTAAATGTATTTTTGATGTGTTTGTGGGGGAGGTGAGCTCTGCCGTCTCGATCTCCTCCCCACTGTAATGTTATTTTACAAATTAAATATTTGCACAGTGCTTATGAGCATGGTATAGCACTTCTTGTCTTTTTTAGTGTAATGGAGCGTCTAGCCTCTATCAACATCAGAGGGACTGTCTTCTAGACTTGGGGAACTGTATCCACCATGCTGGACATCCCTATTATTCTTGGTTATCATCCAAACATTGGCCCTTCCTCCCAGCAATTCTTTACAGTGTCTTACTGTCCACACGGCTCTGAAATTTTCCCTTGACTGGGTCTCCCACTCCTCCCTTCCAAACCTCCCTTTACTGTCCTTGTCCCTTTTCTTGTCCCATTCCAGGACTTCTGCAGAATGAACAATGCCTCCCATATCCTCAGCCTCTTCAGTGACTAATCTTCCCACCTCTGGTTCTCCGCTAATATGGCATAACAAAGGACCCTGGGTGCTTTACGGCCGTTCTTGGGTGACGAGGACTTCATCAGTTTCAGGGCAGAGCCCCAAACATACGAAGTGTTTCCCAAACTGATCATCCCCCAGGGTGGGGTTGACGGGGGAGCCCCTGAATGAGAACTGAGGCCTGGGTTGTATAAAATGAGGGCCTCTGGTGAGATACCATTTGGTACATGGGGAGGAAGCCTGTAAAGGAGCTAAAAGGCCACAGGGGTGGGACCCAGGAAACCTAGGTGACCCTGGCAATCCTGAGCCTTAGTTTTTTTAATCTGGGATTAAGATATCTGAAATCTCCTACCAAAGTGCCACTCACGAAAAGGACCTCAGACAGTAAACATGGCAAGATGCCGTTGAAGCTTCATGGGGGAGCGGGAGTGCTGCGGACCTGGAGCTGGCCTGGGGCAGCTACGAAAGGGTCCAGGGCTGGGATGCACATCCCCTGGGATCAGGCTGGGTGTGGGGATCAGGGTGCTCTTCTCATTAGGCTGGTGGCAAAGATATTTCCCAACTTTCCTTGACAGTGCATTCAGGACAAAGACTCTGTTTTTGAGAATAAACAAGAAAGTCCTAATAATGGAAAAGAGAAGTGAATCTGAAAACATGCAAAGTTTAAAAAGGAGAAAAGTGGGACAGTATGAAAGCATCACCTGCAGGTCTGAAATCTTCCCCTGCCGTGGAACACTGGTCATGCTGGAGACTTCTTGAAGAGCTTTGTGGGTGTCAGTGCATTTAGTCTTTTCAATGATTCTAATATCTAAGTGTTATTATTATCCCCATTCAACAGATGAGGCAGATGAGGCAAACAGACATTAAGAAAATGTGGCCAGTGACTTCTTGTTGTGACGTGGCTGAGGCAGAATTCAGAGCCAGGCCTTCAGCGTGCAGCCACCACCTGCCCTGTGCAGTCGGGCCAGAGAAGCACGGGAGTTACATGCAGCTGATCCCTTGTTTCAGCCCTTTCGAGAAGCAAGTAAAAGTCCAAAACATCCTTGAGGTGGGTGGTGGTTAATGCCGCTGCTAACTTGACAAAATAGAGTCTGGTTCTAATGTGTGTAATGTTCTGGTGAATCTCCCCCAACACAATTTCAGACAATTGTTTAAATTTAAATGTGTGCTTATTCAATCAAAACAAAATTAGAGGAAAATCTTAATTGTAAAAGAGATAAAGCAGGGGTTGATAATTTCATTTATAGAAAAGGTGTTGTGCTTTTGAGAGACATCAATACTGAAGTCATCTCTCAATTCAAGTTTAATGTTTAACCTTACTAAAGTATCACTTACTGTATATGTCTGTTGCATGAAGAATGGATACACCCTGGGTTCTGTGCTTCCAAGGGTGTGGTCCTGTTCTTCTGGGGCATGTTGGGGATGTCTTTATACACCAGTGTATTTTCCTCTTGAGCTGGGTCCAGAAACAGTGAGACACAAAAGGGTTTTCTCTTTTTAGAGCTTGAGCTTCTAACAAAAAGAGTCAGTTCTCTACACTGGGACCACTGGCTATCCATTCCAGAAAACAGTAAAGTTAGTTCCTACCTCACACCACTTTCAAAAATAAATTCCAGACGGATTAAAGATCTAAAAGAAAAACAAAAACAAAATATAAGACAGTTGGTTGAACATATAAGAGAACATGATTGTGATCTTGGGACAGAAAAGGCCTTCTTTGACCCTAAGAGCAAAACCTCTAAAGGAGACAATATATGCAACCTAAGTAACAGACAAAGGATATAGTACATATAAAGGAGCCAGACAAATTGAGTAAGACAGTGATAAACAATTTGATAGGAAAAAATGGGCAAAACACATAAAGAAGCAGAACTTAGGAGGGAATGCAGTTGGCCAATAAATATCCCAAAGGATGCCTGACTTCACATTAATCAGGGAAGTACAAATTTAAACAATAAGATTACTTTTGTACTCATCAGATTGGCAAAGATATTAAAGTTTGATATCGCACATATTGCCAAGGATGTTCAAGTAGCCTCATAAGTTACTAGTGAGGATGTAAATTGGGATAGCCACCTTGGAGGACAGTTTGACGGTATCTATTAAAATTGATAATCTGCATATTCCATGATCTTGCAATTCAGCTTCTGGGTATCTACCCTGGAGAAATATTCATTCACCTTTGTCATAGAGAGGCAGGTATAAAGATTTTCATTGCAGGGTAGTCTGTAATTGGGAAAAAATACTAGAAATGACTTAAACGTTTATCAATATGGTGGTAGTAATTTAAAATAGCTAATAGGATCTGGTCATCATATTTTAGAATATCATGCAGCAACTAAAAATAATATAGTAGATACTTGTATACCACTCTGAGAATTCCCCAAGACATATTTTATTTTTAAGAAGTTGAAGAAGTCTACACACAGGAAGATTTTAAAAACTAGACAGAATTAAAACGACCTCATAAAATCTATGGTTATTTTTTTGTTTGATTGTTTTTAAGAAAAAAGTCTAGAACATCCCTGTACCTGAGGACTGATAATAGAGGGCATAATTAGGGAAGAAGCATTTAGGTGGGGGAAGGAGGGGATGACGTTGTTATGGATTGAATGTCTGTGTCCCTCAGAATTTATATGCTGAACCCCTAACCCCCGAGGGTGACTATATTTGGAGTAAGGAAGTAATTAAGGTCAAATGAGGCCATAAAGGTAGGGCCCTGCTTTTATGGGGTTAGTGTCCTTATAAGAAGAGACACCAGAGAGCTAGCTCTTCCCCACCTTGCCTCCTCTCTCTCTTTCCGTCTCTCCCTCTCTCTCTCTCTCCCTCCCTCCCTCCCTCCCTCCCTCTCCCTCTTTCTCTCTCTCTCTCCACTATGTGAGAACACACTGAGAAGGTGGCCCTCTGCAAGCCAGAAAAAGAGCTCTCACCAGAAACCAAACCCTATAAACCCTGTACGAACCTTGATGTTGGACTTCCAGCCTCTAGAACTGTGAGAAAATAAATGACTTTTTTAGGCCACCCAGTCTGATATTCTGTCATGGCAGCTCAAGCTGACTAAAACAGTTGTTTTAGCCTTAGCTGGCATGTTAGCTGTAATGTTCTAATGTTCTCATATTTTAGAATGAGGATGTATTTACATATGTGATTTACATTTACATATGTGATTAAAACTTTGACTTTGTAAAATTGAAGTATAGTTGATTTACCGTGTTGTGTTAGTTTCAGGTGTATAGCAAAGTGATTCAGATATATATATATATATATATATATATATATATATATATATATATATATATATATTCTTTTTCACATTCTTTTCCATTACAGTTTATTATAAGATATTGAATATAGTTCCCTGTGCTATACAATAGGACCTTGTTGTTTTTCTATTTTATATACAGTAGTTAAAACATTGACTTTTTAAAGTCAGTTTTCTTCCCTCTTCCCCTGTAACTGCCCTTCTCCCCTTCTTCTCCCCTTCCTCTGAGCTGTATTAATCTAGACAGACACTTATGTTCTGAGCCTCCCAGCAAAATTTTCCAAGAAGACCTCCCGTAGGTCAGGATTCTTCACCACAAACCTGTGAGGAAACACCATAGAAGGTACTTGAGGTTAGATCAATAAAGTAAGGCAGTGTGAATTGGAAAGGGGATTTACAGTAAGGGGAAATTGCTTTCTCTTAGAATTAAAGGAGAAATCTCAAGTGAGAAAGTCACTTTCTGTCATCTTCTAACACTACATAATATTCACATAGTGTCTTAAATGTATTACCTTACTACTGATGGCCAACATTTATTTCATCCCCAGTATGTGGCAGGCAGTCTGCAAACATTTTATGTGTATTATCTCATTTAATTCTCACAAACCCCCATGAGGAAGTTGAGATAATTATTCTTAAATCACAGAATTTTCTCACTAAATTTTATTTATTATAAAACAATACTATATCAACACTGCAAGAAACTTAAAGACAAAATAGTTTTCCATTACCCTCCACTGTAAACACAAACATGATTTCCATTTGTAGGTGTTTCTAGGTTTCATCTATATGCTTACATATTTTTCTGTTGTCACTAAAGGGTTATATCACTTTTTACATACCTTATTTCACTTAGCAGACTTGTTATATACTCCTCATAATTGTCATTTTAATGGCTATTCAATATTCATTCAGTTGTTATGTTGGAATTTACTTATCTGTTCCCCTGTGGTTGACATCTAGGCCATTTCCAACTTATAGATAATGTTGAGTAAACATTTTCACACACATGGATTTTTAAATTTGAGTTAGTTCTCTTGGATAAGTTCTCAAAATCACTAAGGGCCAGATGATACAAGCAGTTTTTATTCTTATTGATCAAAATTGCTCAATAGCCTTCCAAACCTTGTGTCAATTAATGATGGCCCCAGCGATGTACAAATATACCACGTTCACCTCAGTATGGTCGGCATTGGCTGGTATCATTTCAAGGTTTTTGCTGATGTAATAAGTTGAGGGGCTCCTCAGCTCTTCTAAGACTACTTGGTAAGCTGATTGAAAACTCCAGAGATGCATAAAAAGAAAAGGATTATTTTTCCCAGCGCAGCATCCATCCTTCCCCTTTCCTCTAGGAACAGCACCCAGAGTTCCCCTGCTCTCTCAATCCACGTGGTGTGAATGGGACCCCCACCTACCCTCAGATCCAGGAGATCAGCATGTGACACAGCGTGCCCATGCACACCTTCTCCCTCACACACATGCATGCGCACAGAGGAATGGATTCAATAAAAGGCGAGCAGAGCCGGGAGGAAGTGAGGATAAGTCCTGGTGACAGTGTTGGAGTCCCCAGATCAGCTGGGCTTGACGCCAGATCCCCCTTGGATTCAGGGCCATTGTATAGAGTTTGTGAATTGCAAAGGGTTCTCAGCCAAAGGGGGAAAAGGGGCTGAATCCATTTTGTGGCTCTGGGAGCCAGACGGCATCTACCTAGAGGAAGGGACATGTTTTTTTGTTCTCTTTGTTGTTTTCACACAAAGGCTCCCATTGGGTGCCAAACCACATACTCACTCAGGAGTCCCTTTTTCCATTTCTCAGAAGGGGCTGTGTAGGCTGCCAATAGCTTCGCAGTTATAGGAGCCGATAAATCTCCCCTTTTACTTAAGTCAGTTTGAGGTCTGCTTCTGCCCCGTGAAACCTAACTAATCCTGATGAATATATCAGATCGAGGTACTTTAAAACTAGGATAAACCTTGAAAATTCCTGAATACCTAGAGGTACTTTACAGATGAAATGACAGGGAGCTTAGTAACTTGCTTGAGGTCAGCATGGGCAAGTGGTAGGCCACTAGTCAGTGGCACTATGTTATACCACTGTGTTAGTGGCCGGCCAGCACTAAAATCCTGGTTCCCAAGTAAGCATTCTTTGCAACATAGTATACTGCCCCTCTGTTTACTACCTGAGATGCTATTTTTCGAGCTTGGGTTTGAGAGTCTAGCTCTGCAGGATGGCTTAGTTCCTCTGGGCTACTCTGCCTACCACGCAGCTGCCCATGGTCAATGTTGACCTCTTGGCTATGGCTTTGGGATCCAACTACTTACACGTCTCCATGGCATAAACATCAGAAAAATAAATGGTAGGATGTGATTTGATAAATTTATTTCTATGTATAAGAAGTCAACTCAGAAGGAGCTGGAACACTAGGAATACTATGACTAGGAAAATTAAACAGCTGTACTCTTTAGCCTACAATTTAAAGAAATAAATATATTTAGACATATTTGCATCTATCCTTTAGCTGTTACTAAACGCTGTTATTAAATTTGTGCATGGTCTTTTTGAAGGCCTAAGTAGAAAATTCCTCACAGGTCCTCTTAGACTCATAGATAAATTCTCAGAGGGAACTTCACCTTGGCCTGTGCCCAGCAAATGTGTCTTCTGACCACCACGCATTGGGTTTATCATTCCCCTTACTTATTCTGATGTTCCTGAATTTTACTTCCCTTGGAGAATCTATCTTCTGTTCTATATACCTCTTCAAGCTGGAAAAAGGAGGGCACTTTCAGCGTTTCGACAAACGCAAGGAAAGGCTGCACGATTTCTCTGGGTTTCTGTCAAAGCCTGTTATCTCTTCCCGGACAGAAGAGAGAAATTTTCTTCCACCAGACAGCCTTCTTGCTACCCAAATTTGCCCCGTGACAATGTAAAATCAGATTCTGTGCCAAATTCTATAGATGTCTTCTTGTTCTGAGGCCTAGTTTCTTTGACAGTGACCTTTGAACAAATTACTTTTCAAGGAATAAGGCCCCTTTCCTTACGCTCATTGTGAAACCCATTCAGGCTGAGCTCTCAAACTGGCTCCTCCTATTACCGCATTTGGTCAGTGCAGTAGCATCCAGGGAAAGGTGTGGAATGGGTGCCATCCAAGGGGAGCTGCCCCCCTCTCCCCAGGAGCCCTGTTCTGCCCGCAGGCGTGGACTCCATCTGCTGCCTGTCTGCAGCTTTCCACTGTCCGTTATCCCTGCGTACGTGTGTATCATGTGCTACTCATGCTCAGTCTCACCCTAAATAACTCCTTTTCTTTTCTTTTCTTTTTTTTTGCGGTACGCGGGCCTCTCACTGCTGTGGCCTCTCCCGTTGCGGAGCACAGGCTCTGGACGCGCAGGCTCAGCGGCCATGGCTCACGGGCCCAGCCGCTCCGCGGCATGTGGGATCCTCCCGGACCGGGGCACGAACCCGTGTCCTCTGCATCGGCAGGCAGACTCCCAACCACTGCGCCACCAGGGAAGCCCATAACTCCTTTTCTTAATCCAAATTTCCCTTCCAGATATCACCCCGCCTTCTTTTGTCCCGTTCATTCCTATGTTCTCTAAAGATTTGTCTGCACGCACCATCTCTGCTTCCTAACTACCACTTCCTCTTTCTACAGCATTCTCTATAGGCATCCTTCCGCATCTCCCCACAAAACAGCTTTGGCTCAAGGCATTAGTTAGGGAAGCATACAGGCATCTAAGTAGCTCTAACACAGTAGATCCTTCCTGAGCACTCCATTATCACTTCCTGCTGACCTTTTCCTCCTCCATCCAGTCTTTAAATGATGGGATTCATTTGGGCTCTACAGTGCCAACCCCCTTCTTTTTTTTTTTTTTGCCTCTGTCTTCATTCCTGTGATTTGAAAGACCATCCGTATGTGATGACTCCCGAGTATGCATCTTCAGTCTACAGCTCTTCTCTGGGAATCAGATTCACACACCCAACTGCTGCTTGACACCTCCGTTTAGATGCCGTGCAAACATTATAACCCAGATAGGGCTTTGCTTTTCTCCTCAAACTTGACCCACACTCAGACTTCCTCATCTCACTTTTCAGACTAGAAACCCAGGGATACTCCTTGATTCTTCCTCATCTCTCACAGTTAATCCATCTGCAAATCTCGTCTTCTGGTTCCAACATATGTCACATCCCTCTCTTTCTTCTTTCCTGTCCCACTGCCCCCACCCCCATTGAAGCCACTGTCATTTCTTAACTGTTTCACTGCAACAGCCTCCTAACTGGTTTCCCTGAATCCCATCTTAGTCCCCTCTAATCCATTATTCCTATTGCATCTCGAATAAAGATACAAATGTCATCATATCATTCTATCGCAGAAAATCATTTGCCATTGACCTTAAATCCTTACTGCCATCTGCAAGTCTTGGTTAATCCTCTGGAATGTAAGCCTCATGAGGGCAGGTATGTCTTCTCTCTTATTCTCTGTTTCCTCCCCAGTGCTTAACATCATATTTAGCACATGGAAGGCATTTGATAAATATATTGAAAAAATGAATGATGAACATTTTACCATACTGTGTGCAGTTATTTGCTTAATGTCTATTCTCCCAACTGTGGAAACAGAAACCATGAATTTTGTTGTTTGACCCTTTATACCTAATCACTAGAAAAAGGCTCCATCATTAATATACAAGAATTGGGAATAATGGACTGGCTGTGTTTATGGCATTGTAGTTGTATCTAAAAACATAGTGCTGAGTGAGAGCGGTGTGGAAGAAAATTCAATATATAACACAAGGCCATTTAAAAAAATAACAAGTACGTACGTGCAGAACAGCAGTACATACTTGGCAGGATACAAATAAGAAGGTATACATTAAACATATCAGAATGGCTGCTTATTGAAGGGAGGGATGGGCATAGGAAATAAGATAAAATAGAAAAATATCTAAAGCCAGAGAGGACAGATGTGTTGGTTAAATGATTGATGAATGGAGTCTGCAGGTGGTATGAAACTCCAAGGTGAGGAAGCATGGATTTTTAAGCACTGTCAGAACAGGGCATTGAATGTGTTACAAAAATCCATTTGTTGGGGATTCTCGGTTTTGAGAATAATGATGGAAATGCGGCAGTCATAGCCTGGTACTTTAAAAAGACAAAATTCCTTAGCACAGACAATATAGAAACATTCTGATTCCCACTAGCATCAGACATTCCAAATATCTTATTTGGGCAGAGTTGTCCTCTAATTCTTAAAAAAAGTCCTTGTGGGGAAAATTCCGTTGTTCTTTCCTCTTGTGCATGCTAGTTAAGAATGGGTAAGTTGCAGTATCCTCAGAAAAGTGATTTCCAAATCTGATTCTGCTGATTTGCAAGAAAGCTCCATGAGTGCCACCAAATTCCTCAAACAAAATTGGCTTTAATTCATTTTAATAAGGACAAATAAATATGTTATGCAGCACTTTTAAGAGAAAAAATGGATTATCACATCAAATTAATGAGGCTGGGCATGATAAGTGAGGCACTATCATGTTGGAACCAAAACCTTAGGCTCTGTACAACACAGTGTAAAGATTTTAGGCCATTAAAACAATTTCCATAGTTATCACATGATGGATTCATGGCTCAGCCTGAGCGTGTAGAGCCCGCTTTTTTCTGCTTGAGAATCAGAGTCTGGTGATTCCAGCACCTAAAGCACTGGTGCAGCGAAAGGAAAATTTACAAGTCTAAACTGACTTTTTTTTTTTTTTTTTTTACATCTTTATTGGAGTATAATTGCTTTACAATGGTGTGTCAGTTTCTGCTTTATAACAAAGTGAATCAGTTATACATATACATATGTTTTCATATCTCTTCCCTCTTGCGTCTCCCTCCCTCCCACCCTCCCTATCCCACCCCTCCAGGCGGTCACAAAGCACCGAGCTGATCTCCCTGTGCTATGCAGCTGCTTCCCACTAGCTATCTACCTTACGTTTGGTAGTGTATATATGTCCATGGCTCTCTCTCGCCCTGTCACAGCTCACCCTTCCCCCTCCCCATATCCTCAAGTCCATTCTCTAGTAGGTCTGTGTCTTTATTCCTGTCTTACCCCTACGTTCTTCATGACATTTTTTTTTTCTTAAATTCCATATATATGTGTTAGCATACGGTATTTGTCTTTCTCTTTCTGACTTACTTCACTCTGTATGACAGACTCTAGGTCTATCCACCTCATTACAAATAGCTCAATTTCGTTTCTTTTTATGGCTGAGTAATATTCCATTGTATATATGTGCCACATCTTCTTTATCCATTCATCCGATGATGGACACTTAGGTTGTTTCCATCTCCGGGCTATTGTAAACAGAGCTGCAATGAACACTTTGGTACATGACTCTTTTTGAATTATGGTTTTCTCAGGGTATATGCCCAGTAGTGGGATTTCTGGTTCATATGGTAGTTCCATTTGTAGTCTTTTAAGGAACCTCCATACTGTTCTCCACAGTGGCTGTATCAATTTACATTCCCACCAACAGTGCAAGAGGGTTCCCTTTTCTCCACACCCTCTCCAGCATTTATTGTTTCTAGATTTTTTGATGATGGCCATTCTGACTGGTGTGAGATGATATCTCATTGTAGTTTTGACTTGCATTTCTCTAATGATTAATGAAGTTGAGCATTCTTTCATGTGTTTGTTGGCAGTCTGTATATCTTCTTTGGAGAAATGTCTATTTAGGTCTTCTGCCCATTTTTGGATTGGGCTGTTTGTTTTTCTGATATTGAGCTGCATAAGCTGCTTGTATATTTTGGAGATTGATCCTTTGTCAGTTGCTTCATTGGCAAATATTTTCTCCCATTCTGAGGGTTGTCTTTTGGTCTTGTATATGGTTTCCTTTGCTGTGCAAAAGCTTTTAAGTTTCATTAGGTCCCATTTGTTTATTTTTGTTTTTATTTCCATTTCTCTAGGAGGTGGGTCAAAAAGGATCTTGCTGTGATTTATGCCATAGAGTGTTCTGCCTATGTTTTCCTCTAAGAGTTTGATAGTTTCTGGCCTTACATTTAGGTCTTTAATCCATTTTGAGCTTATTTTTGTGTATGGTGTTAGGGAGTGATCTAATCTCATACTTGTGTATGTACCTGTCCAGTTTTCCCAGCACCACTTATTGAAGAGGCTGTCCTTTCTCCACTGTACATTCCTGCCTCCTTTATCAAAGATAAGGTGACCATATGTGCGTGGGTTTATCTCTGGGCTTTCTATCCTGTTCCATTGATCTATCTTTCTGTTTTTGTGCCAGTACCACACTGTCTTGATTACTGTAGCTTTGTAGCATAGTCTGAAGCCAGGGAGACTGATTCCTCCAGCTCCGTTTTTCGTTCTCAAGATTGCTTTGGCTATTCGGGGTCTTTTGTGTTTCCATACAAATTGTGAAATTTTTTGTTCTAGTTCTGTGAAAAATACCAGTGGTAGTTTGATAGGGATTGCATTGAATCTGTAGATTGCTTTGGGTAGTAGAGTCATTTTCACAATGTTGATTCTTCCTATCCAAGAATATGGTACGTCTCTCCATCTATTTGTATCCTCTTTAATTTCTTTCATCAGTGTCTTACAATTTTCTGCATACAGGTCTTTTGTCTCCTTAGGTAGGTTTATTCCTAGATATTTTATTCTTTCTGTTGCAATGGTAAATGGGAGTGTTTTCTTGATTTCCCTTTCAGATTTTTCATCATTAGTGTATAGAAATGCCAGAGATTTCTGTGCATTAATTTTGTATCCTGCTACTTTAGCAAATTCATTGATTAGCTCTAGTATTTTTCTGGTAGCATCTTTAGGATTTTCTATGTATAGTATCATGTCATCTGCAAACAGTGACAGCTTTACTTCTCCTTTTCTGATTTGGATTCCATTTGTTTCCTTTTCTTCTCTGATTGCTGTGGCTAAAACTTCCAAAACTATGTTGAATAAGAGTGGTGAGAGTGGGCAACCTTGTCTTGTTCCTGATCTTAGTGGAAATACTTTCAGTTTTTCACCATTGAGGACGATGTTGGCTGTGGGTTTGTCATATATGGCCTTTATTATGTTGAGGAAAGTTCCTCTGTGCCTACTTTCTGCAGGGTTTTTAACATAAATGGGTGTTGAATTTTGTCGAAAGCTTTCTCTGCACCTATTGAGATTATCATATGGTTTTTCTCCTTCAATTTGTTAACATGGTTTATCACGTTGATTGTTTTGCGTATATTGAAGAATCCATGCATTCCTGGAATAAACCCCACTTGATCATGGTGTATGATCTGTTTCATGTGCTGTTGGATTCTGTTTGCTAGTATTTTGTTGAGGATTTTTGCATCTATGTTCATCAGTGTTATTGGCCTGTAGTTTTCTTTCTTTGTGACATCCTTGTCTGGTTTTGGTATCAAGGTGATGGTGGCCTCGTAGAATGAGTTTGGGAGTGTTCCTCCCTCTGTTATATTTTGGAAGAGTTTGAGAAGGATAGGTGTTAGCTCTTCTCTAAATGTTTGATAGAATTCGCCTGTGAAGCCATCTGGTCCTGGGCTTTTGTTTGTTGGAAGATTTTTAATCACAGTTTCAATTTCAGTGCTTGTGATTGGTCCCTTCATATTTTCTATTTCTTCCTGATTCAGGCTTGGCAGTTTGTGCATTTCTAAGAATTTGTCCATTTCTTCCAGGTTGTCCATTTTATTGGCATAGAGTTGCTTGTAGTAATCTCTCATGATCTTTTGTATTTCTACGGTGTCTGTTGTTACTTCTTCTTTTTCATTTCTAATTCTATTGATGTGAGTCTTCCCCCTTTTTTTCTTGATAGGTCTGGCTAATGGTTTATCAATTTTGTTTATCTTCTCAAAGAACCAGCTTTTAGTTTTATTGATCTTTGCTATCGTTTCCTTCATTTCTTTTTTATTTATTTCTGATCTGACTTTTATGGCTTCTTTCCTTCTGCTAACTTTGGGCTTTTTTTGTTTTTCTTTCTCTAATTGCTTTAGGTGCAAGGTTAGGTTGTTTATTCGAGATGTTTCCTGTTTCTTAAGGTAGGATTGTATTGCTATAAACTTCCCTCTTAGAAATGCTTTTGCTGTATCCCATAGATTTTGGGTCATCGTGTCTCCATTGTGATTTGTTTCTAGGTATTTTTTGATTTCCTCTTTGATTTCTTCAGTGATCACTTCGTTTTTAAGTAGTGTATTGTTTAGTCTCCATGTGTTTGTACTTTTTACAGATCTTTTCCTGTAATTGATATCTAGTCTCATAGCGTTGTGGTCAGAAAAGATACTTGAAACAATTTCAATTTTCTTAAATTTACCAAGGCTTGACTTTTGACCCAAGATATGATCTACCCTGGAGAATGTTCCATGAGCACTTGAGGAAAATGTGTATTCTGTTGTTTTTGGATGGAATGTCCTATAAATATCAATTAAGTCCATCTTGTTTAATGTATCATTTAAAGCTTATGTTTCCTTATTTATTTTCATGTTGGATGATCTGTCTGTTGGTGAAAGTGGGCTGTTAAAGTCCCCTACTATGAATGTGTTACTGTCGATTTCCCCTTTTATGGCTGTTAGTATTTGCGTTATGTATTGAGGTGCTCCTATGTTGGGTGCATAAATATTTACAATTGTTACATCTTCTTCTTGGATCAATCCCTTGATCATTATGTAGTGTCCTTCTTTGTCTCTTCTAATTGTCTTTATTTTAAAGTCTATTTGTCTGATATGAGAATTGCTACTCCAGCTTTCTTTTGGTTTCCATTTGCATGAAATATCTTTTTCCATCCCCTTACTTTCAGTCTGTATGTGTCTCTAGGTCTGAAGTGGGTCTCTTGTAGACAGCATATATATGGGTCTTGTTTTTGTATCCATTCAGCCAATCTGTGTCTTTTGGTGGGAGCATTTAGTCCATTTACATTTAAGGTAATTATTGATATGTATGTTCCTATTCCCATTTTCTTAATTGTTTTGGGTTCGTTATTGTAGGTCTTTCCCTTCTCTTGTGTTTCTTGTCTAGGGAAGTTCCTTTAGCAGTTGTTGTAAAGCTGGTTTGGTGGTGCTCTCTCAGCTTTTGCTTGTCTGTAAAGGTTTTAATTTCTCCATCAAATCTGAATGAGATCCTTGCTGGGTAGAGTAATCTTGTTGCAGGTTTTTCTCCTTCATCACTTTTAATATATCCGGCCAGTCCCTTCTGGCTTGCAGAGTTTCTGCTGAAAGATCAGCTGTTAACCTTATGGGGATTCCCTTGTATGTTATTTGTTGTTTTTCCCTTGCTGCTTTTAATATGTTTTCTTTGTATTTAATTTTTGACAGTTTGATGAATATGTGTCTTTGCGTATTTCTCCTTGGATTTATCCTGTATAGGACTTTCTGTGCTTCCTGGATTTGATTATTTCCTTTCCCATATTAGGGAAGTTTTCAACTATAATCTCTTCAAATATTTTCTCAGTCCCTTTTTCTCTTCTTCTTCTGGAACCCCTATAATTCCAATATTGGTGCGTTTAATGTTGTCCCAGAGGTCTCTGAGACTGTCCTCAGTTCTTTGCATTCTTCTTTCTTTATTCTGCTCTGCAGTAGTTATTTCCACTATTTTATCTTCCTGGTCACTTATCCGTTCTTCTGCCTCAGTTATTCTGCTATTGATCCCATGTAGAGTATTTTTAATTTCATTTATTGTGTTGTTCATCGTTGTTTGTTTCATCTTTAGTTCTTCTAGGTCCTTGTTAAATGTTTCTTGCATTTTCTCTATTCTATTTCCAAGATTTTGGATCATCTTTACTATCATTATTCTGAATTCTTTTTCAGGTAGACTGCCTATTTCTTCTTCATTTTTTAGGTCTGGTGGGTTTTTATCTTGCTCCTTCATGTGCTGTGTGTTTTTCTTTCTTCTCATTTTGCTTATCTTACTGTGTTTGGGGTCTCCTTTTTGCAGGCTGCTGGTTCGTAGTTCTCGTTATTTTTGATGTCTGCCCCCAGTGGCTAAGGTTGGTTCAGTGGGTTGTGTAGGCTTCCTGGTGGAGGGGAGTAGTGCCTGTGTTCTGGTGGATGAGGCTGGATCTTGTCTTTCTGGTGGGCAGGTCCACGTCTGGTGGTGTGTTTTGGGGTGTCGGTGGACTTATTATGATTTTAGGCAGCCAATCTGCTAATGGGTGGGGTTGTGTTCCTGTCTTGGTAGTTGTTTTGCATAGCATGTCCAGAACTGTAGCTTGCTGGTCATTGAGTGAAGCTGGGTGCTGGTGTTGAGATGGAGATCTCTGGGAGATTTTCACTGTTTGATATTATGTGGAGCTGGGAGGTCTCTTGTGGACCAGTGTCCTGAAGTTGGCTCTCCTACCTCAGAGGCACAGCACTTACTTCTGGCTGCAGCACCAAGAGCCTTTCATCCACACGGCTCAGAATAAAAGGGAGAAAATGTAGAAAGAAAGAATTAGTAGAAGTAGAAAGAAAGAAATAAGGAAAGAAAGAAAGAAAGGAGCGAGGGAGGGAGGAAGGAAGGAAGGAGGGAAGGAAGGAAGACAAGAAAGAAAGATGATAAAGTAAAATAAAATTAAGATAAAATATAATAAAGTTATTAAAATTAAAAAAATCATTAAGAAAAAGAAAGAAAAAAATTAAAATAAAACAAAACAAAAAAAACCCCGGATGGATAGAACCCTAGGACAAATGGTGGAAGCAAAGCTATACACCATAAATCTTGCTCTCAAAGTGTACCCCCTCCATTTGGGATGATTCGTTGGCTATTCATGTATTCCACAGACATCAAGTTGATTGTGGAGCTTTAATCTGCTGCTTCTGAAGCTGCTGGGAGAGATTTCCGTTTCTCTTCTCACAGCTCCCAGGGGCTCAGCTTTGGATTTAGCCCCGCCTCTGCGTGTAGGTCGCCGGAGGGCGTCTGTTCTTTGCTCAGACAGGACGCCGTTAAAGGAGCCGCTCATCCGGGGACTCTGGCTCACTCAGGCCGGGGGGGAGGGAGGGGCACGGAGTGTGGGGCGAGCCTACGGCGGCAGAGGCCGGCGTGACGTTGCACCAGCCTGAGGCGTGCCGTGCGTTCTCCCGGGTAAGTTGTCCCTGGATCCTGGGACCCTGGCAGTGGCGGGCTGGACAGCCTCCCCGGAAGGAGGGTGTGGATGGTAACCTGTGCTCGCACACAGGCTTCTTGGTGGCGGCAGCAGCAGCAGCCTTAGCGTCTCATGCCCGTCTCTGGGGTCCGTGCTCATAGCCGCGGCTCGCGCCCGTCTCTGGAGCTCCTTTAAGCAGCGCTCTTAATCCCCTCTCCTCGCGCACAGGGAAACAAAGACGGAAGAAAAAGTCTCTTGCCTCTTCGGCACGTCCAGACTTTTCCTCGGACTCCCTCCCGGCTAGCCGTGGCGCACTAAGCCCTGCAGGCTGTGTTCACGCCGCCAACCCCAGCCCTCTCCCTGCGCTCCGACTGAAGCCCGAGCCTCAGCTCCCAGGCCCGCCCCGGCGGGTGAGCAGACAAGCCTCTCGGGCTCGTGAGTGCCGGTCGGCACCGATCCTCTGTGCGAGAATATCTCCTCTTTGCCCCCCCCCCCCCCCCGCACCCTTGTTGCTGTGCTCTCCTCCGCGGCTCCGAAGCTTTTCCCCTCCGCCACCCACAGTCTCCGCCCGCGAAGGGGCTTCCTGGTGTGTGGAAACATTTCCTCCTTCACAGCTCCCTCTCACTGGTGCAGGTCCCATCCCTATCCTTCTGTCTCTTTTTATTCTTTTTTCTTTTGCCCTACCCAGGAACGTGGGGGGTTTCTTGCCTTTTGGGAGGTCTGAGGTCTTCTGCCAGCGTTCAGTAGGTGTTCTGTAGGAGCTGTCCCACGTGTAGATGTATTTCTGCTGTATCTGTGGGGAGGAAGGTGATCTCTGCACCTTACTCTTCCGCCATCTTCCCGGAAGCCGCTAAACTGACATTAATGAACAAAGAAAAGGTGAGAAAGCAAAACTGAAATATCATAATTAAATTTAAGTATTTTATCAAAGAAGGCCAACCTCACTATAACAGACACGCACACTCACACTTTGTTGTACAAGTTAGATAACTGTAATTCTGAAGACACTATACAACTGCAATTTATGAGATTACTATTTGGTAACTTCAGCTGTGTTGCATAATTGATTATGAAATATTTATAAATTTGGAGGGTTTGATTTCTAGACTTCGCCGAGGAATCTCGTATATCAATTTAATTGTAATCATAAACTTGACTCCTGCATCTGTATTCCACATCCTAAGTTTCTGGATCATCTGAAGAGTTCCCCCATCTTCATTTCCAAATAGAGGAAGGAGCAGATATTAATTGGGAATCAAGATTCCATTTATAAAACATGACCAACGTATTCTGTCCTGAGGAATATAACCCGGAGTGTTTTTACTTAGTTGTAATAACTGGTTTGTTGCAAGCGGGTTGACTTAGTAATACCATTTCTCCAGTACTCATTACGTGCTGGACTGGGTTAGTCAGGTTGTCTGTGCAGTGGTTCTCAAACTTGAGAGTACATCAGAATCACCTGGCGAGCTTGTTAAACCACAGATTTCCTGGGCTCCATCTCCAGATTTTCTGAGTTAGCAGGTCAGGGGTGGGCCCTGAAAATGTGCATTTCTAGCCAATTCCCAGGTGATGCTGCAGTAGAAAGGAAAATCTCAGGAGCTTAACACAACAAGAGTTTGTCTCTTGGTTTCACAGACTCCCATGTGAGTGGGCAGCCCTCCTCTGTCTTATGGCTGTGCCACCTGTGCACACGGCCTCCAGGGATAGAAGCAGCACTGAACTTCCTTGATCCGCCTGAGACATGGACCCCTTGGCTCCCCAAGGGATCCGGGAACCGGATTCCAGGAGCACTCTTTACGCCCAACAGGTACTTGCCATTCACCGTTTTTTCTCTGCACCACAAAGCTGAAAGGCAGTGTGTGCACACTGCATTCAGAGATAAGAAAATTGAAGCTCAGAGAGACTACCTTCACAGGCCACACAGCTACTAGAGAAGGGCTGGAGCTGGGATGTGGCTGTCTAACTGCAGAGCTGCTGGGCTGTCCTCTTCAGAAAACCACCGAACTTGCTGAAGGGGCTAATTCAGTCAAGGGTTGGCACGGAGCAGGCTGTTCTGTTGATGTTGGATGAGAAATTTGTCCAGCATCAACAGAACAGACCCACAGTTGCGGGCCCACGGCAGGCTCCTTCCACAACTCCCTCTCTCCATATAGTTTGCAACTTGAGAGCCCGTCAGAGTAGCATGAAATAGCCGTGTATTTTCACAGTGGTGTGTGCCCCTGCGGTGGCTAGATATTTTGAGGAAATGGATCCTGAAGAGGAGAAAGAGAAAGCGGTATTTAAACAAGAAACCTCTAGGAGATGGCAGAGGAAAGATCATCACAAGTACTTACCGATTCATTTCTCAGTTTAAAACACTGAGGAGAAATTGAGTCAGCCCAGCTCTTCGTTTAGTCTGTCATTTTAAGAAACTTCCAGCCATGTACCTCTTTTCTCTTTACCTCTCTGTCCAAGCTTTGCCTCACCATAAATAATGCAATTTTGTGTTTTAAATATAAATCTTTCTTCATACTGAAGTATAGTTGATTTACAATATTAGTTTCAGGTATACAACATAGTGATTCAATATTTTTATAGATTATACTCTAAAGTTGTTATAACATATTGACTGTGTTTGCTGTGGTATACAATGTATCCTGGTAGCTTATTAATTTTATAAACAGTAGTTGGTGCCTTTTAACTCACTACCCCTATCTTGCCCTTCCCCTTCTCTCTCCCCATTGGTAACCATTAGTTTGCTCTATCTGTGAGTCTGTTTCTGTTTTGTTACCTTCATTTGTTTGTTTTATTTTTTAGATTCCACATGTAAGTGATGACACAGTATGTCTTTATCTGTCTGACTTATTTCACTAAGCATAATACCCTCTAGGTCCATCCATGTTGTTGCAAGTGGCAGAATTTCATATATATGTGTATATATGTATAAAACACATCTTCCATTCATCTGTTGATAGATACCTGGGTTGCTTCCATATCTTAGCTATTGTAAATAATGCTGCTGTGACCATTGGGGTACATGTATCTTTTCAAACTAGTGTTTTCATTCATTTTCTTCAGATATATACCCAGGAGTGGAATTCCTAGATCATATGGTAGTTCTCTCTCTTTTTTTATTTTTTGAGCAACCTCCATACTGTCTGCACCACTTTACATTCCCACCAAGAGTGTAACAAGGGTTCCCTTTTCTCTACATCCTCACCAACATTTTTTGTTTGTGGCCTTTTTGATGACAGCCATTCTGACAGGTGTGAGGTGATATCTTATTGCAGTTTTGATGTGCATTTCTCTGATGATGAGTGAGGTTGAGCAACTTTTTGTGTGCCCGTTGGCCACCTGTAAATACAAATCTTAATAGAGTGGACTGATGCACAGTGATGCCTGCATGTCCAAGCTCTCCCACAGATGTTATTGACTAGTTCTTCAATTCTAGATGCAAGTGTACTTATTTAGTACTGCTTTGAAACTTGATGTTTCAGGAGCTAATGATCCTATTTGTGAATTATGTAGTCTTTATCAGCCTTTAACCTGTTCATTCCTTTCTTTTGGTTGTTTTGCTCTTCCATAGAGCTTTTAAAAGAAGTTGGTATAGTAATGAAGATAAAGCAAAGCTCATTCCTTCCATCCACCCACCATGCGTGTTTTGAGTCTTTTTTAGTAGCTCTTACAGGAGAATCAGTGGACAAAGGGGTCTGAAATACAGACTGAAGATTCAAATTTTCTGTGGATTTACTTTATCCTTACTCTGTGACTGATTGAGAATTTATAATATCTCTTTACCAGTTCTACCAATTCTATAGGTTAAATTTCATATATCAGTTAAACTTGCATCTGTTTCTTTGAGGGAGGGTCTGTAGAAATTTCTAAGGTGATAATCTTTTAGATAGTCTTTAAAAAGCATTCTTTAAACACTTCTGGGGACATCAAAAGGTTATGTTATCTGTAGCATTTCTTTCTTTTTAATTAATTTATTTACATTTTGGCTGCATTGGGTCTTTGTTGCTTCACGTGGGCTCTCTATTGCGGCAAGTGGGGGCTTCTCTTCATTGCAGTACACGGGTTTCTCATTGTGGTGGCTTCTTTTGCTGCGGAGCATGGGCTCTAGGTGCACAGGCTTCAGTAGTTGTGGCATGCGGGCTCAGTAGTTGTGGCTCGTGGGCTCTAGAGCGCAAGCTCAGTAGTTGTGGTGCATGGGCTTAGTGGCTCCGTGGCATGTGGGATCTTCCTGGACCAGGGCTCGAACCCGTGTCCTGCATTGGCAGGCGGATTCTTAACCACCGCGCCACCAGGGAAGTCCCTTATCTGTAGCATTTCATTTCATTTTGTTTAATGACAGAAAATTTGGTTTCTTCAGGTCTATATACTTGTTAAATATTAATAAAATGAACCCAATCCTAATATATGCCATTTAAAAAGAACCACAAATGGTCACTTCTTGGCCTTCTGGCTAAGATCAAGTGTAGTAAAAAGAACCACTGACGTGGTAAATAAAAAATTAATTCAGTATAGGAACTTGTTACTTTTTGATTCAGAAAGTAAAATTAGCCACATTCTAAGTAAAATTAAGTATTGTGTATTTTTTTCAAACAGATATCATTAAACTGCTGAAAATGAATGTATTTATATAGAAAGAATATTAAGATTTCCTGAAAATTACTGCAAATAAATAGGCACATTTTAACTGTACTCTGAAAATATAGTGATTAAGCTTTAAGGAAAATCACTTTATTAAATGTTGAGACGTCTTATTCATCCAGGTGGAACACTTTTAAGAAGGGCACTTCTGCTTAATAAGTTTGGTTATGCTAAAGATAGTTTGAACCTTTAACAAAATTCTCTGACAGTGAGGCCAAAATAAGTGTATGTATGTTTTCTAGTGATCTAACTCTAATGGATTTATGGTTTATTAAACAGGCTCATGTCAAAGAACAGGGCTGAAGAAAAATGTATAGATCATAAATAAAGTAAAACAAAACATTGTAAAGTTAAAACAGACTAGAAGGAGTTTGTATTATATACCAAAGACTGAATTGATATCCAGAATATAGTTTATAAGAATGTCTATAAATCAGTAAGAAAAAGACCAAAGAGTAGAAAAAAAATCTGTAAAGGTCATAAGCAGACCATTATCAAAAGAAGTTCAAAAAGAATGAACAGGTATGTAAAAAAAAGATTCAGCTTCTCCAATGACCAAAGTTATGCAAATTGGTACAAAAATGAGATGCCATTTCACTCATCAGAATATAAATACGATGTCTATGTTGGCGAAAGTGTGGCCAAACAATATACCAATGTAGGGAGTACTACCATTTCGGAGAACATTCTGGAACTATTTAGTAAATTTGAATTTTGCATATACTAATACTTAACATTTTCACTTCTAGATATATTGCCTATAAAATTTTTCACACATGTGCATAAGGAGGAGTAGCAAAAATGTTTACAGCGGCATTTTTCTAATGGCAAAAGCAAAAAACAATTGAAACAGTTTCAATGTCTGTAAATAGAGAAAAGCATAAATAAAAGATAGTTGGCCCTCGGTACCCTAGGATGTGGAACCCTTGGTTACAGGGGCCGATTATACTACACCATTTTGTGTAAGGGACTTGAGCATCCCTGGATTTTGGTGTCTTGTTGTCCATAGGGGTCTTGGAACCAGTCCCCTACTCATAGGGAGGGAAGACTGTATTGAGATGCCAAAGTAACAACAGCACTTGAAGTGAATGAACTGCACCTGTATATATTAACACAGATCTTAAAAGAATACATTACAGCCTCACATATAAGTACAGAAAAAAAAAATCGGAAGTATAAGTTAAAGAGTGCTGTTGGGTGTCCCAGTCTTCCCTGGGTATCTCCTAACCCCGCCCCTTTTCCAGCATAGCTCATGCTTCCTAATTCCTGGAAAAAACCTTGCTCACTCGCTGCCTTTCCCACCACCACCTTCCTCCTCCCACTACCCCAGGGCTGGGCTGCACTGTCTGGCTGTTTGTATCACAGTGGCTGTTTTATTTGTGAGATCCTTAAAAGCATGGTCTATGCCTTTTAATTCTGAATCCCTAGCACTGAGCACACTGCCCAGCACATGGAATAATGGGTGAACAAAGCAGATTGATTTAACTGACGGCACCAGGATTCATTTGAGGCAGCATGAACAGTGACATGGTGCACATAGAACAGAAGACAGTTACAGATTATCATTTTATTTCTTTGAAGGATCATCAATATTTTAAAGAAATTTGTTGTTTTCTAAGTACAAAGGATGTCTGAAGGTAGTTAAATAAATAAACCATTACACTGGAAACAGAAATGTCAACTGAGATCCAATTTACCAATTGGACCTATAATTCTTTTAAGGTCTGTTTTTCATACAAATTAAATTCTCAGCTACTTACCTCCCTTTTTCTCTATTCCATTTTCATATAGGAACCATCTTTTAGTTTACGAATCAAGGGTTTAAATACTGACCTATGTTTTTCTTGGAGTTAATTTTTCTTTACAGCTTTGATCATAACTAGATTGACTTCTTTAGTTATATCATTTGGGAAGATTCTTCAAAGTATGCAATCCATGTGGGCACTGAACTACTGATAACTGCCCTATGGGCAGGACCTGTCATTTGAGGGTGTTGTTTACCTAGGAGTAACAACATAGTCCATAACAATTCTGAACTTATGTATGGAGGACATTTTTATATGGGGAGCTAGTCAAAAGTCTTCCTGAAATATTGATTTATTTTAACTATTATCAATCAGAGTTATTGCTCCATCAAGACATAGGTCAAGGGCTTCCCTGGTGGCGCAGTGATTGAGAGTCCGCCTGCCGATGCAGGGTACACGGTTTCGTGTCCCGGTCCGGGAAGATCCCACATGCCGCGGAGTGGCTAGGCCCGTGAGCCATGGCCGCTGAGCCTGCGCGTCTGGAGCCTGTGCTCCGCGGCGGGAGAGGCCACAACAGTGAGAGGCCCGCGTACCACAAAAAAAAAAAAAAAAAAAAAAAAAAGACATAGGTCAAATTCCACAATTCTACCACTTCCACTACTGCTGCTGCTACTACCGCTCCAGCACTTCTGCTATTTACTAGTCTTTCTGCTTCACTCTGACTGTATACTCAAACGCACACACACATACCTCCACAACCACCCAAATTATGTTTCAGTGGGGTCTGATTTTAATAAGTATTGGTTTACCCATTAATTTATTCATTCATTCAACAGAGATCTGTTGAGTGCCTTCTCTCTACAGTAACCTTGTAGGTATTCACATACCTAGGTGAACAAAGGTATTCACCTACCTAGATCCAGAGGTGGGCAAAGCAAAGTCTCTACTCTCAAGAAGCTTACATTCTGTTGCAGGAGATGGACGAGCAAACAAATAGGTGAGAAAGTAATATAATTTTTAATAGTGGTGACTGCTATGAAGAAAAGTAAGGCAGAGTAAGGGGTTGAAAGCGAGCCAGTGGGGAGTAGGAAGGGGCAGTTACTGTAGACAGCTTGTGCAGAAGTTTCTTATTGCTGCTGTAACAAAACTACACACTTAATGGCTTAAAACGACACAGCTGCTTCCCGGGCACTTTGGTGAATCAGTCAGGGAAAAGGGCATAAATTCTAAACCAGAAAAAAATTGAGGTGTCCTCCTCCATCCTATGTTGAGGGCTGTGGTTGGGTAGTAAGGAGAGTTGAATATGATGCCTTCCTAACAGAAACCTTAGTAAAAGAGCTGAGATGATTTTGACTGTCTTCCTTTATTTCTATGTTTTTCCAACATAGGTAAAGGACAAAACGATGCGTCCGAGTTGGGTATATAATCTTCCTGGCAGAGACCAGAGAAAAGTGTGTATTCCATAAAATAGTTTATTATATAGGATTATTCTTAATTTAGTTAAAAATCACTGTCATTTTGGTTTATCCCCCAAGATATTAAGGTAATTTAGCTATACAGAAATATTTTTGTAGCAGTATACTTTGTGATGTAATTTTACCTGCAAGTTAAATTGACCTGCCATGATTCTCCTGTTACACAATCTTATTGGTTGCTATTTCATCATCTCTATTTACATTCTTCTAGGATTTTTATATTTAATATTTTTTGTGATCTTGGCCGGCATTAAAATTAAGCTGACCAATCTAGCATTATAAGCATAATTTGTTTTCCTCTTTAAATTTAAAGGATTTCAGGAAAATGGTATTTTTTTTTGTAGTGATCTTTAAGCAAAAGTGAAACCAAGTGTTTGTATGAACGTAACATACCTCACTACCTACAGAAATCATGCAATAATTTTTGAAAAAATTATTTTCCATTTTCTTTTTGACACTCTTTCTTTTTAAACATGAAGTTGGCAACTCAGGTCCAAAGACAGTAAAAGTCAGAGTTTTGCAGCTGCTAGCCCCGTTTATGTGCTCCGGAGCTGCAGCTAACCCTACAGTATTGTTGGAAAAGAAAATGCTCTCACAGGGAATGTGCGAAAGACATCCTGACAGGAGCGTCATGGATTAAATGCTGTATTCACAGCAAGGCTTCGTAAAGGCAGAGCATCAATCAAGAATTTAGTGGAGCAGGGGGAAAGGATTGCGTTTATCTTGGCAAGGTCTATGTTATCACAAAAGAAGACTGTGGGCCGGTGTAGACCATAACCATGCCTCCCGAAATTGCCGAAGTCAAGGAAAGGGTGTAATTGCCATAATTGTAAATAAGTGGCCCAGAGAAGTCTGTATTGTATCATAGGGGTTTTACATACATTTAAAACATTGAACAGATTGTTAAAGATCAATTGAAAATAATAGAAAAAGTATGAATGGGTAAATCAATAGCTGTCTCTGTGACCTTTCCCTTGAATCCTGCCATGGGTGTAGCCTGGTCAGCTGGACACAAAGCAGCCTCCAGCGGTTGAGAAGCCATTCACACCCTTCAGAGGCTTGAACCTGGATTTTAACGGCTAATTTCAGTTATTATGAAGCCAATCATTTTTGTTCTTGGGACAAAAGGGACTGGAAAGAAGACGACACTCTAAAAGTTTTACAGTAGAGATTGTGCTAGAGAGAAAGTCGAGGCAAAAAATAAAAAATGAAAAAGATCCAGAAAGGAGATGAGAAACAAAGGGGGAAATAGAAGAAAACACTGAATGCACTAAAAAGGACGAAGAAGAACCAGGAATCTTATCTTGGAAAAGTTAGGGAGAACGTGGTTTATTCCCATGTTAGTATCTAGAAAACAGCTAATATTTGGCTGTTCTCATTAGCTGAAATAGGCTGACTGCCCAAATCTAGATGAAAAGTGAAAAATGTCATCAGTTATCCAGATGTTTCCAAATACCTGAATTTTTGACACCAAATAGATAAAACATCTCAATGATCAACTGAAATTTTGCTTTGCTTGTATAGATGTTGACATCACGTGACAGCCAAAGATGGCTTGGCACCTGTCCACATAAAATATAAAATAGGTTTCCAACTTGAATTTGTCTAACATATAACAACACTCAGGCAGCCTCTATAAGCGCGTGTTTGCTCTGGCTCTGACACAGCACTGTGCTGCCACTATCTTTGTATATCGGAAGGAGAATTAATGTTAAGCACATTGTCATTACCCATGAAAAAAGGTGACAGTGTTTTGAAAGATACTGCAAAATACTTGGAAAGAAGAAGAATGCCTCTTTTCAACAGATGATACTCACTCATGCTCAAGAATTTGAAAAATCTTTTTGATTTAATTCTAACCCTTGGGAATGGAGCTGGTGAAAAAAGCACCTTAAAACGAGGATCTGCAAACCCTTTCGGCAAAGGACCAGAGAGAAAATATTTTGGGCTTTATGGCCCCTACCATCTCTGATGTTACTTCTAAACTCTGCTGCTGCACCATAAAAGCAGCTGTCGACAGTACATACATGAATGAGCATAGCTGTGTTCCAGGAAAACTTTACTTATGGACAATACAATTTGTATTACATGTAATTTTCATATCACAAAATATTCTTCTTTTGATTTGTTTGCAACTATTGAAAAATATAAAAACAATTCTTACCTGTCCAGCTGTCTAAAAGCAGGTGGTGGGCTGACTAGTTTGCTCTGCCCTAAAATAGGAGAGATTTAGAGGAATAAAAATGCAATAATAATAGTAAAGATTTGCAGCATGTTTAAAATTTGCAGACACTATACTAAACACTTCCCATGTTTGTTCTATAGCAATTTAATCCTCAAAACAATACCATGAGATGGATACTCTCATTTCTTCAATAGACAAAGAGGAAATGAAAACTCAGAGATTTCAAGTAATAGAGCCACTGTGTACAGTTGTGTGGATTGCTTACTGCACATGGGCGTCTAGTCATGTGAGTGGGTGGGTGTGAGTCAAAAATGGGTCCTCACCCTCCTTGGGATTTCATCTGCCCAGAGGAGCGCCTGTTTCTAATTTGCCCGGAGGTCATAAGGGCCAGTCTTTCAAGTTGTTACATGCTCAGGTCTACGGTGGTGTTTAAGTGGCTGATCAGAATTTGAACCCAAGACTCTCCATCTAAAAACTCTGCTATACTGTTGAAGCAAATTCCTTGTGTCCTTTTGAATAGATTTTTATGTTCCAGAGGTAATTTTTGCACACATCTTGTTTGTTTCTTTATGAACTCTGTCTTCCTTCCTGAGGACTAACAGATGCAAGTTCTCTAAGGTGGCTTTGTTCCTGCAATTAGCTCTGTTTGTCTTTGTAGCTGCCTTTTGCAGCAGTGAGTCAAAGTGTCAGAGGACATAAAACAGCAGTAGCACCAAACGTTACAAGAATGAAAACATTCTGAGGATGGAAGCACTTGTTTTCTCTTCACTTCTGTAATTCTTTCCCAGCCCAAACCAAGACAACACATTTCCAGTGGGACTGAGGTGAACAGCAGCTTAAAATAGCAAACTACAGTGTAGTTCACAATTTTGGCCTGTAACGTTACTTAGATGGAGTGAACTGTCTTATGCCCAGTAGGTTCAGATGATTGTGGGCTCAGCTAGATAGGACGCTACATCATAGTTCCCAACTTGCCAAAAGGAATTCCACTCTTCCAAACATGTTCTTCCACTACCTTAGGCACGAATTTCTTTCTCCGTCTACCCCATGCAGGTCTTTACTCCCTTTTTTCCTGGATTACTGAAATGGCTTCTCATATACTCTGCCTCCTTCCAGTCTCACTGGCTGTCAGTAGTTTTTCACATAATTTCATGCTCATCTTAGAACATACTTTTTAAAAAACAATTTCACAGTCCAGTTTGAGACTCTGGGTTGGCATCTGGTTGCCTATAGTATCCAGTGCAAACTTGAGCCAGGCTCCCGAGACCTTCTACAGGGCTGCCCACCTTTAGTTTTCTGTTATCCACTATTCCCTCAATTCATTCTGTCAGGTTATCTCCTTCTTATCATCACCCTTGAATGCATATGCTCGCTCTCCATCTGAGTCCTGGCTCCAGCTTTGTACATCCTAGCGTTACACCCTCTTGCTGAGGTACCACGTCAGGTACCCACCTTCTCCAGAGGGCTTCTTGTGGGTCCCCAGCTCAAAGTCATATCTCCTACCCCACATTCTGTCGTTTAACTGTTTTCTGTGTTTGCTGCTCTCAGATTCATTTTGTCTCCGTAATCTGCGTACTGGAAGCATAAGCACTTAGGGTAGAGTAATGCATTCTCCTTTAGCAGCCCCGGGATCCAGCCCCCAAACTCTGCTACACAAGCAATACTTCATCGTTTCGCTTTCTGTAGCGCAACCTGAGAATTGACCGATGTGCCCGTTCTGTCAGGCCTGTGGAAAAACAAGGCAACAAGCAAAACACAGCTAGATTTTAGTTCTTCTTGGGCTGCTCTAAGCCCTACTCTGGAACTGTGCCATGGTTCTGGGAGCTTCCGCAGAGCCGAGTACTGGGGAGGCGGGGGACACTGGGTCCTCTGTTAGTGCTCCAGACCGGGTAAGCCTGAGAGCCTGTCATCTCTGTCCGCAGCTTTAATACTCTTCTGCTGTTCCCATGTCATGCTGGGAGCCCAGGAATCTTCGTGAAGGCTGTTTATATTTCTGTCAATGTGCACAATGTAGCCATCCCTTTCGGGGCTGGCAGCCTTCCTAGCGGGCTGCTTAATGCAAGGCGCTGCTGTCTGCTCTTGGGACTGGTCCCGGGCCCCCGCCTCTTCCACGCTTCCCCAAGCCCAGGGAACTGGGAGACTTTAGAGGAACTGCTCCATTCCTGTTTCTTCAGGATGTGAAGAGAGAATCTCTCCCGTAGGTTGAGGCTTTTGGAAGACAAAGACACAAAAGCTTGTGGTTTGCCCTGTTTTCCGCTCTGCTGTGTGCCTGTCCTGAATGAGTGGAGATCTGATCTGGTGCTGGAATGGGGTGGGGTGGGAGAGGTTTACTGGGAAAGAAGGAGAAAACGAAAAATATGGGGGGAAAAAAGTAAGTGAATATTTTAAAATAGTAACCATCCACAGGCAATTTTTGTTGTTTTCTATAGTGCCTTCCCAGCATTAGTGATGATGCAGAAAGAGCTTCATAAAGACTGTCTCATGTAACTCATGGAGCTCATGACTTACATGTACAATGAAAACAAGAGGAGCATCCATTTCTAGCATCTGACGTTTTCATGCAGTATTGTGTTTTGTTTACTTTTATAGCTGGATTAGGCTTAACTAACACGGTTACCATGTAAGCAAAAAGGTATCCTCTTCCAAATGGGTGCTTTTTCGTCCTCACATCACATCCTTGTCTGTAGAGAGGAGTGAGGAAGAAAGGTAGGATCTGTCTACAGAGAACTTTGGCTCTCAATGACATCAACAGGTAAGCAGGTGGCAGCGAAGTCTGTGCACGTAACTGGCAGGGAGGAGAACTCTCTCTGTTTACCTCATTCCTCGGCATGAGTCACTTGCAAACACTGTCCACTTAGCTCTGCCAGGTATGACCCTGTCTGAACATCTTGCTTCATCCAGTTGAATCCTAGGTATGTCTCCTGCTGAGTTTCAAAGGAAGTTACAAACAAAGAGTACTCAGGGAATGCCCAGTATTGGTAGTGGGAAATTTCTACGACAGCCTTGAATTAAGGACCAAAAAGGCAAGAGCAGCAGAGGGTGATGAGGCCGGCACCGGAGCCAACCTCTGGCTTGAGTTGCAGCTCTTATGAGCTGTGGGACCTGGGGTGGGAGCACCGTGCTTAACCTCTGGTGCCTCTGTTGTCTTCTCTGAAAAAATGGAGATATATGTAATAGTATTATAAGATTATTATGAAGAGTAAATGAGTTAATTTGTCTGCTGCTTAGAACACTGCCAGGCATACAGTAAGCACAATATAGTGTTATTATTATTATTGTCAGATCTCTATTCTTCTTTTTTGTCTGTTATTCCTTTCTTGATCACACCTAGAAAGACTCTAAAATTCTTTACAGTTTAGCATTCTGTTCAACATAATTGGAGCTGTAATAGTGACTTACCATTTTAGGAGGCTTATGCTTGTGGTCCGCTTAAAGCCATTACTCTGTATAAATTTATTTATTTATTTATGGCTGCGTTGGGTCTTCGTTGCCGTGCGTGGGCTTTCTCTAGTTGCGGCGAGCGGGGGCTACTCTTTGTTGCGGTGCACGGGCTTCTCATTGCGGTGGCTTCTCTTGTTGTGGAGCACGGGCTCTAGGTGCGTAGGCTTCAGTACCTGTGGCGCACGGGTTTAGTTGCTCTGCGGTCTGTGGGATCTTCCCGGACCAGGGCACGAACCCGTGTCCCCTGCATCGGCAGGCGGACTCTCAACCACTGCGCCACCAGGGAAGCCCGTCATTTTAATTTTTAATGTCTAAAAGCATTTTGCTCTTTGCTAAAAATCTCATTTTGGCTCATTATGTTCAAAAGGACTGGTTTTGTTTTGTTTTGTTTTTGCTTGTTTGTTTTCTGTATTAACAGGAAATATCATGATTCATACCTGTCTTGGCCACCTGGAATTATAACTGGCCACAGCAATAAGTTAGAAGCTCTACCCTTTGCTAATTAAACTAGGCGTAACTTTAAAGGGCTAATTAAGTGCACATAAAGGCTTATTCATATATTTTTAAAGTAATTCTTTATGGTGTCCTGCTTTTTAAAGAGAATGTTGGTGGAATTAGGCTTTCACAGCTTGGATATATGTTTAGATACATTCAGTTTTGAATCCTGACTAAGCTGATGAACTAGCAGTGGGTATGCACTTGTCGAGGGGGACACGCACCTCAGCCCTTTGGCCTGCCAGCCCCCATGTGATAATCTGTTGTTCTCAACTGTTTTCCCACCAAGTCACTCATTAAGGAAGATGTTCACCCTGAGGACGGGCTCTCATGTGCACCTTGCAGTACATCCACGTTTCCTTAACCATTCCCTTCCGCTGAAACAAAAACACATCAAAATGCAAGTAAATGGGGCTTCCCTGGTGGCGCAGTGGTTGAGAGTCTGCCTGCCGATGCAGGGGACACGGGTTCGTGCCCCGGTCCGGGAGGATCCCACATGCCGCAGAGCGGCTGGATCCGTGAGCCATGGCCACTGGGCCTGCGCATCTGGAGCCTGTGCTCCACAACGGGAGAGGCCGCAACAGTGAGAGGCCCGCGTACGGCAAAAAAAAAAAAAAAAAATGCAAGTAAATGAGAGATGTATTTTTGCAGGCATGAACTTGAATCTGCTCTAATTTATAAAAAAGAGAAAAGTTATTCTCAAACTTTAGTTTTTGTATTATTCAGGTAAGGCTAGATTATGCTGCAATATGAAACAACCCTTCGTGGCTTAACACAACATTTTGTTTCTTACTCAGTGTGAGCTTACAGTGGAGGGGTCCCTGCAAATCACCCAAGGACCCCACTGACAAGATGCCATCTCGAAGCAGCTCACACACAGAGCTGGGCGAAGCCAGCATCACCAGTCCCAAAGTCGCTCTTAATGTTTTTACCCTGACATGACACACATCATTTTCGTCCCCATTTTATGACCAAGATGAGTCACGTCGGCCGTGCAACGTGCCAACAGCAAAAAGTGGTCCTATCATTCGCTCATATGAAAGCCCAATGACCACTACAGGTTTAAAAAGAGAAAAATTATTAGTAACAAATGAGCTCTATTGTACCTCATTGCCCTGCTCATGAATAGTACCTTCTGCTAGCCAGTAAAACTCTGTTGGGCAAACCCATAAGCTGAGGAAGGTGCTTCCTGGACCATTTTCTCTATGTTTGCTACTTGGAAAGAAGAACTTTTTAGATATTTTGCTGATGCTGATTTGTTGCACATTCTGGTTTAGCAGACTTTAGAATTATATGTGTGTGTGTATATATATATATGCAAGTGTTGCATAAACATAGGGCTACTTTATAATGTATGCTCAAACCCAAAAGATGAAAATAGTCCTCCAAGAGTACAATGACGAACCAGCCTGAAAACCTCAACTTAAATAGCTATCTAACAGTTTATACAGCGAGATCTCCTTTCTATAAATACCCATATATGCGTAGTTGTAATACTCAGGAAAACCCTGGAAGCAGATTCACTAAAGTGCTAGGAGTGATTATATCTGGTTATAATAGTGAATGGTATTGTACTTTTTATTTTACTTTTCTTTGTATTTTCTAAATTTTTAATAACATCTTAAATAGAAAAATAATCTCATTGCCTTATCAGTTAGGTGAGACGGCTGAAAAGCAATTGTGGAAGCAGAATTCCAAGATGGCCCCAAGTCTCCTGCCCTCAGTGTACGTGCCTTGTATAATCCCCTCCCCCGAGTGTGGGTGGGGCTGTGAATATCATGGGATATTACTCCCATCATTATGTTATGTTATATGGCAAAAGAGATTTTGCAGAGGTAGTTAAGGCCCCATATCAGTTGATTTTGACTGAATCAAAAGGGAAATGATCCTGGCTGGGAGTGAGCTAATCTGGTGAGCCCTTGCAAGAGAGGAGAAGCAGCAGTAGCAGCAGTAGCCCTATTCTCCTGGCCTTGAAGAAGGAGAGGGGGGAGCCATGTGGCCAGGACCTGAGGGTGGTCTCTAGGAGCTAAGAACTAAGAGCCATCCCTGGCTGACAGTTGCCAAGAAGCCAGAGGCCTCAGGAGTTCAGCTGCAAGAAATGAAGTCTGCCAACCACCAGTGAGCTGGGAAGAGGGCTCTACACCTCCGAGGAGATAGCAGCCCTGGATTACACCTTGACTGCAGCCTGGTGATGTCCTGAGCAAAGGACCCAGCTCACCCATGCCCGGACTCCTGACACCTGGGCATTAAGAAAGAATAAATTTGCATTGTTTTAAGTCGCTAAGTTTGTGGTCATTCATTACACTGTAATAGAAAACTAAACAGCAATGCCAACAACTGCCAAAAGAGTCTACGGAATACAATCAAGAAAAAGTGAAGATGAACAAGTGTTTTCAAAAGAAGAAAAAGATTCTTCAACTAGAAGTCAGGATTGCAGTTAGCTTTGTGGAGAGGTTCTGGGAAGGGCAGGAGAGAACCTTCTGGAGTGCTGGTGGTTGTCTGCACCTTGCTGTGGTCACTTGATCTGGGCATTGGTGTGTACACATATGAAAATGTGTTGAACTGTATACTTAAGACTTGTGTGCATGTAACATATCTCAATAAAAAATAATGAACTAAAAAAAATAAAATAATGAACTAAGCCTAGTGAGCTTGGTGTCAATCATTACCAAAATTCTGTAGGTAAAATCTGTGTGTCTTGTGCATGGTAGGTATTCGAAAAATATTTTTTCTTGTGGTAAAATATACATAACATAAAATTTACCCTTTTAATCTTATTAAGTGTACAATTCAGTGACATTAAGTACATTGGCATTGTTGTGCAACCAGCAACACTGTCCACCTCCAGAACTTTTTCATTATTCCAAACTGAAAAAAATATATTTTTATTGTTGAGACTCCTGGCTCTATTTTCTTTTGGCTGTGTAAACAGGTCACGAAACAATACAGGATGGTCAAGGCACTGTTCATATTATGCTTTGTTTATGTATGAGTTGACATGTGCTCTGACATGCTTCTAGGTTTTAGTGGAGTAAAAAATTCTTGGAAGATGGCCATTTATTTTACGCAATTTTATAAACTAGGATTTTTGTAATCCCTTTCCAGCCCCACTTTTCATCACTTTCTCACTCATTCTCTATTGTAACAAGGTATTTGTGATTCTCAAAACGAACCAGGACCATTTGACCCTTGCCTGGGTACCTGCCCTGAGATGCTGTCACGTCCTTCTATGCCTGGCAGATTTACTCAGGTAACTCATTCAGAACATCTTACTGTGCACGTACTCTGTCCTAGGTGCTGGAGACACACTGGTGGACCAGCCTTAATCCTGCCTTCGTGGCACTAAGGACCGAGAGGGAGATGGACACTTGTCCTTTAAATTTTTATTCAGGTATCAGCTCCTTTGTGAAACTTCCGCACCTGCCTTCCTCTGTGGCTGCTCTTCCTGTCACAGTTGCCTGAGGCTCTTTTAGCAATATTATACATACATCCCCCTTCAGACAGTCCCTCCCTGTATCACATTTATTTATATCCTTCTCTCCTCTACTTAACTGAAAGTTACTGAAAAATCAGGCTCTCCCTGTTCATTTCTGTGTCCCGTGTACCCAGCACACTGCCGGGCCAGGGTTGACCCTCATTTACTATTCCCTGAATGACTGAGTTGGGTGTGGGGTAGGGATGCTAAGGGTATAATTAAATCGCAAACTCTACCTGAGGATCATGGCAGCTGAACATCTGTAAGTTACTGAAAAGTTCAGTTAATAGTTCAATAGGTAGAGAAAATGCAGAGGGCACTTTTAGAGTCTCCTTATGATGGATTTATATTATTAATCAAACAGAGGTATGTAGGAACCTGTGAACATGTACTTCCTCCTCTAGAAATCAGCTCGCTTTCCTATTAATGAGGTTGGATATGGTATAGTATAAATCTCCTGATGCTTGTTCCACTCTTTTCATACATACTAATGAGGACGCGCCTACGAGTGTGTTTGTGGTGGGGAAAATAACATCAAGACTAAGTAAGACCCCCTGCTGACTTTGCACCCAGTTTTTTAAGGAATGTTATTGGCATGCTAATGAAGTAGCTGAGTGCATTAAATAAAGAGCATGTCACTGCAGAAGTTATTAGCGATTCCTTGTGTTTCTCCACATCACATCTTGTAGGGGAGGGTGGAGAGTATGGACATTATCTCCCATTTTCAAGTTTTCTGCTTCCATCAAAAATTAATCACAGAGTTCAGAGAATTTTCAGAGTTCCCGTTAACTGTGGAAAGACTCTTTTTTTTTTTTTTTTTTCGATACGCGGGCCTCTCACTGTTGTGGCCTCTCCCGTTGCGGAGCACAGGCTCCAGACGCGCAGGCTCAGCGGCCATGGCTCACGGGCCCAGCCGCTCCGCGGCACGTGGGATCTTCCCAGACTGGGGCACGAACCCGTGTCCCCTGCATAGGCAGGCAGACTCTCAACCACTGCGCCACCAGGGAAGCCCTGGAAAGACTCATTTTGATACAAGACCCCATAGTGATGCTTGTCCCCTTTATACTATGTGTATTTAACATTTAAAAATGTGGATGATAGTCTCATTAGCTAAGAAAGAGCGTATTCTGAAGACATATCCTCAGACTTGATGATTGTGCCTAGATTATTTACTAATTTCTAGAAAGAGAGAAAAGGGTAAGATAAGTCCCTGAGTCATTGTTTTATCTTCAGGAAATGATTTGTGTTCTTCCTGGAAGTGAAATTTGCATTGTTTTTTTACAAACCCACATGCTTAGTCAGCTCTGTTTGTATCCTGCCTGACTATAGTTAATGATGGCAGAATTGAAACACAGTAATATTAATTTTACAGTATATCACCTACTAGTTTATTTTTTGAATGTCAGTACAAAGTTTTTCAAAAAGCACATGGAAAGCATTTGTGTGTGTGTGTGAATATGTTAAGATGACTTTTAAATTATTTCATGAGTATTGAAATGAAACAGTCTTCCTACAAGAAAGCAGGTGACTTAGTCTAACGGTTTCCTTCTTTCCCTTTTGCTTCTTTGTATGTTATGGACATAAAAATGTAGGAACAATTTACGATGGGTAAGTGCCAGTGGATTGATTAACTGATTGGATGTTTTTGTTTGGATTGTGGCTGGACCAAAATTGGGAACTGAGGGCAGAAATTGGCACTGTATTGGCCAGTGTCACACAGCCAATTAGTAGCATTAGACAAGACCAGACCGTCAGCTCCAACTGCCAATGGGTTCTCTTTCCACTGGAGAAGGAGACACAGTTGCAAAAAATTATCCCCTTTCTTTGCTTTTCTTATTTATTTTTCCCCATATGTTTTCCTCCATCTGTATCTTGACACTGTGTATATTAGTAGTGATAAAAGAACTCACTTTTGTTTTCATTTCTGTTTCTCTTGATGCATCCAGTTTTCCCCCCACTGGGCTCCCAGCTAACTGTTGCCATCCCTTCTTGTCAATATTCTGTTCTCAGGGAGCTGGATCTGTTTTCGATGTTTTCCTGGCTGAAATCAAGACAGCAGGAAGGGTTGCAGTGTTGACTCTGTCTTGTTTCTTGTTTTACCATGAAAGTTGGGGGAGGTAGGATGGTGGGAGGGAAATCTTAAATCATGGTAAGAAACTCTTCCCTCCCTTTTCTTTTTTTTTTCCAGGTCTCATTTTATTTTTTTCCTTTTTTAAAAAACATTTTATTGGAGTATGGTTGATTTACAATGCTGTGTTAGTTTCAGGTGTACAGCAAAGTGATTCAGTTATACATATACATATATTCTTTTTCAGCTTCTTTACTCACATAGGTCATTATAGAATGCTGAGTAGAGTTCCTTGTGCTGTACAGTAGGTCCTTGTCGGTTACCCATTTTATATATAGCAGTGTATGTTAATCCCAAGCTCCTGGTTTATCACCCCCCCCAACCATGTTTCCCCTTTGGTAACCATAAGTTTGTTTTTGAAATCTGTGAGTCAGTTTCTGTTTTATAAATAAGTTCATGTGTATCATTTTTTAAAATTAGATTCCACATATGAGTGATATCATTGATATTTGTCTTTCTCTGTCTGGCTTGGTTCACTCAGTACGACAATCTCTAGGTTCATCCCTGTTGCTGCAAATGGCATTATTTCGTTCATTTTTTATGGCTGAGTAATATTCCATTGTATATATGTGCCACATCTTCTTTATCCATTCATCTGTTTATGGACATTTAGGTTGTTTCCATGTCTTGGCTATTGTAAATAGTGCTGCAGTGAACATTGGGGTGCATGTATCTTTTTGAATTATGGTTTTCTCTGGATATATGCCCAGGAGTAGGATTGCTAATTCATATTATAGCTCTATATTTAGTTTTTTAAGGAACCTCCATGCTGTTCTCCATAGTGGCTGCACCAATTTACATTCCCACCGACAGTGTAGGAGCGTTCCCTTTTCTCCACACCCTTTCTAGCATTTATTGTTTGTAGACTTTTTGGTGATGGCCACTCTGAGGCATGAGGTGATACCTCACTGTAGTTTTGATTTGCATTACTCTGATGATTAGTGATGTTGAGCATCTTTTCATGTGCTTTTTGGCCAATTGTATGTCTTCTTTGGAGAAATGTCTTCTTAGTTCTAAGTGGAGGTTTTTCCGTCGCACCAGCTGCCTTGCAGAACTAACTCATGGATCAGATCGCATTTTCTTTGCACTGCATCACCCAGTTACCTTCTCTTCGAGACAGGCACCTTGGCAGGAGAGAAGTGGGGTAGGGGAGGGGGTAAGCACTGCAGGGTGGGGGAATGTATCCAGCATGTCTTGGAAGAAATGTACCACTTAAGAGCAAACTCTTAAGATTTGATCCCCTGCCCTTCCACCTTTTAGGGCAGGCCTGGGTAAGCCATGACCCCTTTGTGCCTTGTTTCCTCATCTACAAAATGGGGACAAAAATATCTCCTTCCCAGGTTAGAGGTGAGGATTAACTTAAGTGCTTGGCACAAAGCCTGACCTGAAGGTAGTTATGATTTTTGGAGTGACACCAATAGGCAGGACATAGTTTCTTGGGAACACTCTCAGATTCTCTCTGAACCAAGAGGTCATGGATTGGAGCTCTGTTTCAACAAGTTCTCTTTCTTGGAGTTTGGGGTAGGAGAAAGTTCGTGCTCCCAGGAGGATGAAGGAGGAAGATGGTAAGACCCAGGTTGGATGTCAGGGCCTCAGTCAAGTGGTCTGAGTCCCAGCTATGCTCTAATTCTCAGAAAGAGCTGCAGCACCAGGCTGGAAACAGATAAAGCCTAGAGACCCACACGTAAGACTCTGGCATTTCCGAAGCTACTTCGGTGTGTGCAGTTTAAAAATTTCAACACTGGCTTTTCCTGCCTGCTTTGGTGTAGAGGTGGCCAGCATTATACAGCAAGAATGGCTGCAGGGCTTCCCTGGTGGCGCAGTAGTTGGGAGTCCGCCTGCCGACGCAGGGGACACGGGTTTGTGCCCTGGTCCGGGAAGATCCCACATGCCGCGGAGCGGCTGGGCCCGTGAGCCATGGCCGCTGAGCCTGCGTGTCCGGAGCCTGTGCTCCGCAACGGGAGAGACCACAACAGTGAGAAGCCCGCGTACCGCAAAAATAAAAAAATAAAAAATAAAAAAAAGTATGGCTGCAGGCCTGTGCGGATCCTCAGCTGACCTGGAATCTCTTATCTCGGAGACGCTTCACGGGAAGCCTCTTTAGGGCATTTATATGTTGTACTGGGCCCAGACTCCCAGCCCCAAGCTTGGTCCTCAAGTCTTGGTCAACCACCACGAATGGGCCTCAGCCCAGCAGCTAGCTCTCACTGTGAAAGCCTTGTAAGATGTACATGGTGCCTCTTCTTTTCCCAGCATTGTTCTGTGTGGACCAGACTTATGGGCTTTAATTGAGTCAACCCCCTTTCCTGTGCTCCTCCCACTGTGATGAGAGGGAGAGTGAGGGTCACTATAATCTAGTGTGAAAGAGATAAGAGGGAGCAGAATCCAGGGTAAAAATTCATTTTTCTTGTTGCCATATTTCTTTGCTGGTTATAGTTTCTTTGCACCCTAGAGCTCTTGTCAGCGACGCATTTTGTGAATGGAGACATTTCTGCTTTGAAGTCATAATTTATCCTGCAAGAGCTGCTAAAAGAAGCACTTTTAAACTCAGATCTGAGTGTAGGCTGGGAATTGTAAGTCACCTCTGAGCACTTGGGTAAATTGCAAAGAGTAGGATCCTTTTTACCTTAGGGAGTCAATTTTAACTTATTGCTTTTTCCTCTGAAGATAGTTTTCTCAAACATTTTCTCCTCCTTGCTTTCATTGCAAATTCTGACTTAGGTTGTACGAATGAGCCATTTGTGATTTATTTATGACATTTAATTTGCTGTTAAGTTAACTTGTGACTACCTTATCATTAACCATCTAGCTAAACAAGAGTTTTAAAAATTAACCTGTGGAAGGTCTAGGGGAACACTATATTTTTCCAACCTACTCCAAAGACAGTTACAGTTACTAACTAGCCATCTCTGTTCCTAAGCCTTAGAGAGAAAATATGGCAGAGAAGGTGAGAATGTGAACACTGGCATCCACATGCCTGTATTCAAATTATGACTTTATTACTTATCAGCTCTGTGACGTAGGGTAAATTACTTGACCCCTCTATGCCTCAGTTTCCTCATCTGTGAAGGGAAGTAAAGCTCATACCTTCCTCCTAGGGTTATTGCACGTAATAAATGAGTCAAGATACCCAAAGATTTTAGAAGTTGCTTGACACGTAGAAAGCAAAATGTCAGTACATCTTTTTCTTATTAAATTGTCTTGTAGATGTGTAATATTTGAGTACGGAAAGAAAGACATCCAGATGGACCAGGAAAGCATATATTTGTAAAAACAGGTATCTTTTACTTTTATGGTTTGATTAGTCTTAAAATGGCTGTGAGAAGCGAGTCAGATTTAATCAAAGGTGATCCTAGATTTAGTCACTGAACATGTTTTGTTTTTTGTTAAATTATATCAGAGGCATAAACTATTTAAATCTTCTGGGTCTTATTACAGTGCTGTTTTGAATGTCATGTTTTAAAGGTTGAAAAGAATGTCTTCAGTGTGTGAGTTTGCATAATACAACCATCTGACTGAATAGGGCTATATTAAGTGGCCGGCCAGACTCCCTGGGGCTCCCCCCAACCCTTCCTTACCTTCCCACACGCTCTCAAGAGGGACATGTAGCACATGTTATGCAAGCTCTACAGGAAAGAAAGATAATAAAAACACATCTCTGTCTCCATATGTTACTGCTTCTTCTACACACTGAGTTTTCAGGGTAACTATCTTGTTAAATTTGTCTATTGCTGACAAAGCTATTCAGGATTAAACAATACCCGGTGTCGTTTGATAGGAGGCCAAATTTCCCTAAGAGGATTCTTTTGGAACCCCCTAAAATGTCCTTTGGTTGCAACCCACAGAAAGTCACAAGAGAGCAGCTGAACTGTGCAACTGAGTTTTGTTCATTGAATGTATACACATGCGTGTGCTCACATATGAGCACACACACATACACACACACAGAGTCCTTGTGCCTTATTCCTTCACATTTTTTCTGGGATTGGTTAGTGAAGAAATTTGGGCATAAATCTCTGCTAGTTTGGGGCCATGATTGCTTTACGTTTCCAGGAGTTCAAATGCATTACACTCATTCCTTAATCTTCACAGTGTGCATTTAGTAGGGCTCTATTATACCCATTTTATTATCAGAAAGTCCAAGGAGAATTCTAGGGATTTGGCCAATATTGGCAGATTAATCACCTGGCAGTCACAATTTGGCCATGTGGACTCAAGCCGCTCTTTAATTGCTTGGAAGCCCCCAAAGGGAAGGTTATGCAACTTGAATTTATCGGGGAGGTGGCTATGGGGGAGAGATGTGCACAGTCTTAACCTAGAGGCTCAGAGTTCTGTTTCCAGGATGGTTCCCTTCCTTCTAATCACACAGGGAAGGCCAGGTCCTCCTGTATCTTTCAGAGCTCACATATATCATTGTCTTCTAATATGTATCATGTTGTAATCTCATATTGATTTTTAAAAATTAATTAATTTATTTTTGGCTGCGTTGGGTCTTCGTTGCTGCACATGGGCTTTCTCTAGTTGTGGCGAGCAGGGGCTACTCTTCGTTGTGATGCACGGGCTTCTCATTGCAGTGGCTTCTCTTGTTGAGGAGCACAGGCTCTAGGTGCACGCGCTTCAGTAATTGTGGCACGTGGGCTCAGTAGTTGTGGCTCACGGGCTCTAGAGCACAGGCTCAGTAGTTGTGACACACGGGCTTAGTTGTTCCGCCGCATGTGGGATCTTCCTGGACCAGGGCTCGAACCTGTGTCCCCTGCATTGGCAGGTGGATTCTTAACCACTGCACCACTGCACTACCGAAGTCCTGATATTGATTTTTATCATCACTCGAATAATTATCTCCACCCAGAGGGCCAGAACTCCACAAGGAGAATGTTTTACTAATCACTGTGTTTTCAGTACCCAGTCCAGTGCCTGGCCTACAGTTGGTGCCTAATAAATAATGACTAGTTGAGTGCTCTCCTCTTTGTACATATTTCTTGTGCCAATTCTCAGTGTCCTTTGTAACACCACTGACTCAGTTAGCGCTGACTGGGGCCAGACGTGATTCGGGGGCGCAGAGGGGCTGAAATGACCACATAATCCTCTAGGCAGCCAGGGAGGTGTTCCATCAATCAGTACTTTAACAAGAATTTATTAGATTTGAACCATATGCTTTGTGCTCGGTGTTAAAAATCGAGGGAAATATTGTAAAGAATAATAGTCTCCTTGCCTAGAGAATTTCAAAGTCTAGCTGGCAAGATGAGTCTTTTACAAATATCACAATTAAAGGCTAATCAAAAAGATCAAAAAACCAAAAAACTGAGACTGATTCTAAGGGAAGTAAGGTTTCAGAGAATGGAGAGATGAAGGTATTCTGAAATGGACAGAAAAAGTTCGTATGGAGTTAGGACTTAAGTAGGAAAGATGTGTAGGATTGGGATTATCAGGGTGCAGAGTGAGACTTTCTATATGGGAAGGGGAGACCCAGTGAGCAAAGACATGGGGACTGGCATGAACATGGCTTATGTGAGGACAGGAGAGGCCACTAACCTGACTGGAGTGGAGTGTGCTTGAGAGAGAGGAGGAGATCATAGCCAAGTAAGTGATGGAGAACCCTGACAGGTGGTTTGTGATCTTGACTCAGCCTGGTCAGGCTGGGACTTCTGTGCTCAGGGTGGCGGTGACAATAGTTGGAGCAGTAGTGGAGGTTGGAGGGAGCTACAGGGGCTCGTCCTAGCGCCTCCACGCCACACTCTCCTCTTGGTTTTGATTTCATTACAATCGGCACTCAATTTTTTGACTTGAAAACTCCCCTTGGTGAACCAGCCTCATCTCTTTACAAGGGAGTGGTTTTCAAACTTGAGTGTGCATCAGCACCCTTCCGGGATCTTATTTTAGATGCGGATTTCTGAGACCTGTCCCCTACCCCACACCCAAGTTCTGATTCCATAGAATAAGACTTAGGGAGCTGCATTTTTGCAAGAACCCAAGGTGCTCCACAGACCACACTTTGTGAATATTGCCCTAAGGAGTAAGTGGTCCAAGGAGCAGTAAAAACTTAGAAGATGGACAGCCAGCAAAAGGCGTGTGTCATAGAAGCAAACTGCACAATTAGTCACTGTGACGTTGTTCTTTGATGAAATGTAAACACTATCCAGATAATTCTTAGCTTTCCCATCATCTGGGGCCTTACCTTAATTTGATGACTAAGGTGATATATATATGATAGACATGGAAATGATCCAAGTTCCAGAAGCTCAGGTAGTGAGAATACGCAAGTTCACCTTAATCCGGGGACATCCTAAGAGCAGCTGCTTGAATTTATGCTTTCCTATCAGCTGTTTAAAAAACTACAATTAGTAGCAAATGACAGACCGACTTTCAAAGGAACTGGTTACATTCTGCTAGGAAACAGTTTAAAGGATCAGATTCGTGCTGCCGCTAAATCAAACAAGCGCATCTGGCTCCTGAGACTTGGGCCTCCCAACCCTGCGAAGTCAGTGAGTTGGATTCTCTTTCAGCAAAAAGCGCAGCTTCGGGCTTTGGTATTCTCATCAGTGTTCACTCGTACAATGGCCCGATCTGCTCAGGGGGGATGCAGAGAACTCGCGCAAAAATGCAGAATGGTAAAGATGTGTGTTCCTTCTACATCTCCAGATGGGAAAACTGCCAGGGACTCTGGTGCCCGATCTGGTTTCTTCAATCATGTGCTGTAGCCTCTCTGCAACCCTTGATGGGAAGTAGAGAGGACCTTGGAGGTAACACAAAGGAGGGGGACTCTTTTCTGTCAACTGTTCTTTCATTCAATCCGCATTGAAGAAAGGGCAGACAGTGCAGAGTAAAATCATGCCACCGGGCTCCCTACAAAGTCACGCCATTCGAGTGTGATGATTGGAACGCTGTCAGCTGACATAGTCCGGTACAGAGTTGGAAGGTGGGGTGTGCAGGTTGGGGTCCAGTTTTGAATGGATCAAGTGAACCTTCTCAGAGTTAGAATTTGAGGAGATTGTAAAAGGTATTTCAGTTTTTCTATCACAGCTCTGGGGGGGATGGGTGGGGGAAGCGTGCACAGTAGTCGTTTTACCAGAAATTTGTTTTGTGTTTCCCACTCTCCTACAGATTTACAGTGACAGCACAGCCATTTCACCAGAGATAAAAGCAAAGGAAAGAACTCTAATAGTGAAGGAAACATATTTTAGAACTAATACCACTCTGTTTTTTCAACCTGCCAGCAAAAAACTGTTTGGCTTCATTTTATGTGATGCTGGTCAGCTAGAGTCAAGGTTCATTAGGGAATGTGCAGAGCCTTGTATCTTAAGGTTAGGTGAGTCCAGTGCAGCTGTCTTGGCTCATCCATGCCCAAGCACAAGCACCTATAATGCCTGGAGTTAGGGAAACAAAAGCCCCCGCTTCTGTGAATCTCCAACTAAAGGCACCAAAGGCAACCTTCGACTCCCCCCAAGGCCAATACAAAAGAAGGGAGAGAATGTTGCTGAACTAAACTGAATTTGAATTGAAAGCCAACGCCCTTTTCAAAAATGTAAAAACTTTTGCTTGCTTAGAATATCTACCAGGCACTGAAAGGGTGGGTCACTGGCGGTTCTCCAGGACCACCCAGTCTCTAACTACCATCCAGGTATCTTCCAGTTTCCAACTCAAGGTAAAGGAGAGACACCTATCCTAAAAGACATCTTGCATGTTTTCTTCTTTTATTCTCTTTCTTTGACCATTCTCCCTTTACCACTTACCATGGATGAGTTAGCTGTCGTAAGGGGTAGCTAGAGATGAATTCAGTGTCTTCATGTCCTGTATTATACACCGAGGTAGAAAGTGTATAAACATAAACCCAGGGCCTCACGTCTCCTCAGCACTTGAGGGGTGGAGGTAGGAACACTTGTCTTCACCCTCCTGAGCTGGACTGCTGGGAATAGGGTGGATATGCCCATTCTGACCAAGGCCTGGTATTTTTTTTCACTCCCTCATGCACATCATATCAGTTCTGTGAACTAGGTATTATTATCCACTCATGAGGAAATGAAGGCTCAAAGAGGTTAAGTAATTTGCTCAAGGTTGCACATCTGGGAGGAACTGGGATTCGGATCCACATCTGACTTGGCCCGGGATTGTTCCATCATACCACATCTCTAGGGCCCTGTGTAGAGCACTGCCCAGGCCTCTAGAGATAGACAGCTGTGCATGTGGGATGCGGGGCAGAGCCATGCTCTCAGAGGACAAGCCTGTCACCTCTGATCCTTGATGCAGGGGAGAGGCTGTATGTGTGTACGTTTGTTGGTCCCGAAGGACAAAAACACAGGTGAGACGGGCTATTCTGCTCAGCAGGCACTGCTCCTAGCCACCTGCCCTAGTTCTCTCCACTTAGAGCATTTTTTTCCCCTCTGAAGTGACATTGGAGGAAAAAGGATCTTGCAGAGGTGTTATGAATAATGACACTAGTGTTATGTGTTGCATAAGCTGCCTGATTGCATAGGGCCAGCAGGGACCTGGGTGGGACTGGGGAGGTGGGGGAAAGGTGCGGTGCAGGCATCTTCTTTTCTTTAGGGGGATGAAACTTAGACCACCCTGCCTGTTAGGCAGATATGCAACAGGGCACTGGTTCTCATGCCCTTGGCAGAGAAGATGCTTTTGTTGAAGCACTTCTGTTCACTTTTTCTGGGTATCTGTTTAGAGGCTGGTTTCCTCCCCAGGTGGCCCTCTGAACGGAGGTGGGAAAGGAGATGAGTGAGAAGGGAATTTACAAGTATTGTCAGGTGCAGTGTGTCAGGCACAAGGCTCCCAGCTTCACCTGCACTTTCAGAACCAGAGAAGACAGGGATTGCTACCTCTTGGCCCAGAAGACTGACTCGGATCCTCTGCATTGGTTTGCTAAGAGTACTGTGAGAAAAATGTTTTCTAACGTGGGACTTTTTTTGGAGGAAAACCTCTGAAGAGGAAAACCCATAATCTAGTTAAGTTGTCATTTCTTCTTTCCTTTTGCTTGCTCTAGGCCTTCATTCATTCCATTTGTCTTTTAGACATTAGGACTGTAATTAATCCCACTTTTTCTCTATCTCCGGAGATTTAACTTTAGCTCATTTTAAGATGGCATATTACCAAACCCTTTTTCTTCATCTTTCCAAATGTTTGCAAACTGGTAGGACGATTAAATGTGGGTAATCTGAAGAAATGTTGGCTTATTCTATCCAAACATAGATTTTTTTTTCCTGAGAGAGTACAGAGTGACTTTTTGGAGTTCAGAGGAAACTAAAGTTATTTTATTATTTTACACAGGAAGACAAAACCCTGAGAAAGAGCAGAAAATGATATAAGAATAACATCACACTGGGGTGGAAGTTTCTCTACGTTTCCACGTTCTTAATTACACGAACACTCACCGCCCTTTTCCATAAAACCTTGTTAGGAATGCTGACATTGCTGCTGCTTTGACAAGGGTGAAAAGTCAATCCACTGCCATGAGTTTGACTTGCAGGATTATTACTGGAAGAAAATCTATACAAGTGTGCTTTTCGATGGCCACGGCAGACTTTTTAATTTCTCTGATAATTCCTTCACTCTTCTGTTTTGGTACAGCTGGGACTGACCTGCTTTGTTCCTTCATTACAGGGTTTTGCATAGGTATTAATAACAGGAGAAGGAGGCTCTGATGCTCAAACTTGTCCCTGAAACTCAGCAAGACTTCTCAACTTCAAATCCCCAGACCAGCTTCATGGATTTTATTTATGTATTCACTTATTTATATGATTTCTGGTGCTGAGACACGGATGAAAAATTAGAACATAAATTCATCAGCAAGACCTAGAGGAGAGCAAGATTAAAATTTGAACCCCTGAACTTCCAGGCACCTCCTGCCACAGAAATAACAAGATCATCACTGAACTCCACAAACAAAGGGAGCTCTCTCTCCTCCCCCAACAGCTGGCGAAAAGGCAGGCCTGAGAATACACAGGCTCAAGACATCACTCAGAACATCCCAAACCGAAACAAAAGCAATGCACCAAACAACCAAAAACAAACAGAGGTGGGATCAGATTCCAGCAAGCCCTGGTGAGTTGCCAAATTCGGTTTCTGGCTGTTTGCCCCGCGGGAATTATGTAATTTCCCAGACAAGGGCCCTGGACTCAGAATTGCAGCCTCTCATCTGTGAATTTTGCTCCTAAGAGCTGGCAGCAAAAACAGGTGAGAATCTCACTTCCACTGATGCAGTGAGGCTGCTGATTTTTATTAGGTAATTTTGTTAGTGTAGTTGGGATGGTGTTGGAAGGAAATGCCGTGTTATGAGATAATAGAGTGAATTCCCTCTCCCCTAAAAGTACCTAAATTGCCCTCCATTTTATACTCTTAAGTAATGCGTGCCCCAGTCCTCTGAGGCCAGTCAATGTGAGTCTCCACAGCAGAGCGAGCCTTGTTTATTTCACCCTTCCACAGTGGGACAGCGAGCTCAGACCGAGGAATGGGGCTGACATGCTGGGGATTCACTAAAGAAAAGCAGGAGGCGTAGGAGGGAGTTGAGGCTGGTATCGGAAGAATGAAACGACCGACCCCTGTGAACCAGATACCTTACAGATGTCCTCTCATTTCATACTCACAACAGCCTTATAAAAAGTAAGTATCATTCTCATTTCATAAGGGAGGAGATTGAGTCTCAAAGAATAAAGCAGGGCTTCCCTGGTGGCGCAGCGGTTGAGAGTCCGCCTGCCGATGCAGGGGACACGGGTTCGTGCCCCGGTCCTGGAGGATCCCACATGCCGCGGAGCGGCTGGGTCCGTGAGCCATGGCCGCTGAGCCTGCGCGTCCGGAGCTTGTGCTCCTCAACGGGAGAGGCCACAACAGTGAGAGGCCTGCCTACCGCAAAAAAAAAAAAAAAAAAAAGAATAAAGCAGCTTGCTTGAAATCACGCAGCTGGTTGGTATGACCGGGGCTTATAAGACTTCAAAGTTTATTCCATATCCCAGGCCAAGAGCACTGCTCTGTCAAGTTCAAGGGATTTAGGTAAAGCATCCAGTGGCTTCATTGGTTCCATAGGACCTTGTGTGACTGAGCCACTAAAGGTCTTTATCGCTAGGGTCAAGGCCTCTGTATTCTGTAGTCTCTGTGCTGTCTCATGGCTACAAGTCATGTGTGGCCATTTAAATTTAGATTAATTATAGTAAAACAAAATAAAATAATTTAGTTTCTGTGTCACACGAGCCACAAGTCAGTGCTCAGTAACCACATGTGGCTAGTGGCTGTCTTTCTGGACAACACAGGCTTCTAGAACATTCATTTTCAACTTAACAGAAAGTTTTGTTGGTTAACAGTGGAGGTGGAACATTCTAGTTGTTAATGGGACCTCCCCCTTTCAGGCTGCACCTAGTTCTTCTGGACCTGAGAATCCAGCTCATCCTGCTTATCAAAGCAGAAATGTTCAGTCCCACTCTGGGTTTCCATTGGGAGGGATTTTCCCTAAGCACATTTACGACCTCTGTCTGCCTCTTTACTCAGTCTACTCTGGGGAGGTGGAGATGATTTACTGATTGGTCAACTTGGGAAGAATAATTGGGAATGAGTTACCTACTGAAAACAAGTTCTGCTGTTCCCTCAGGTCTCTGCCCCTGTGGTGGGCATGGTTTGGGGGTGCCCTGAATACCTTCTGTTTGCCTGTAAATCCACTCTCTACCCTTCTCCACCCTGCTCTGGGCTCCAGGAGGAGCAATATATATATATATATATGGGCTTGTGGTCAGTAATCAATGGTTTATCTGATTGATCAAGGCCTGGAAAGAGAAATATTGGAGGATTAGGGACCAGGAGGTCTGGGGAAGAGGCATGTGGAAGCATCTATGGGCTCGAGCATGATGTGTGACAAACTTTGTATCAAATATTAGTGCTCAACAGAGAGCATTTATTTACCATGGAAGGGCACTAAACAACCAACTTGATGAAATGACTTAGCCAGTTGAAGTCAGTCCTTGGATACTCCGGTAACTGGCAAAATGGGCTTCATGACACGGCGTCCGGGATGGAAGCTATGCATGGACCCAACAGCACGGGCTCCCTCTCACCAAGGCTGGTTTGCCACTGCTGAAAGCCCAGCTTTCTAGGAGCAGAGAGGAATACTGAGCTGCTGATTTGGCACCATCCGCTGTGGGGACCAACCAGCCACTTGGAGGCAAGTGATTACATCAGCCCCCTCCCATCTTGGAATGAGCAGCCATTCGTCTCGACTGAATCAGCATGCACACCAGATACAAGATTGCCTGAAAGCGTCTGCCAGCATGACAGTCAGAGGACTTACCGAGTGCTTGATTCCCTGCCTCGGGATCTCGTTGAACTGAGGAGCCCAGTTATAGACCAGGATGTGTGGCAGTGAGCACGTGACTGTGGAGTCCGCTGGCCTTATTACATACTGCATCATCCAGAAATGGTTGGCTGTGATGAAACATCTTCTTAACAGCCACCAAAGATCCAGCTTAGAGATGATAAGCTCTGAGGACTGGCACCATCCTCTAGGACACAGTATATACCCTACATCAACAGCCATTATATGGGGCTGTGTTCCCAGTAGGCAGCAAGCATGAATCTGGGAACCTAGGGGTAGAGGTAGGTGCGGCTCTGCTTATATGACCCTCGGTGACCCATTTAGGGAATTTGTGCCTCCTGTTACTGTATTTCTAGACTTTTGAGGTTCGGTTTCCAGAGGGAGGACATTTCTATCAGGAAACTCAGTAGGGGCCTCATTAAGTTTTAAGCTCTATCTGCTGACTGACCCTTGTGCCAAAGTCTACCAAACCCGGGAACTAGTCTCTGTCCTAGTAGGAGTGATTGACCCCAATGATTAGAAGATGTAGGGCTGCTGTCACAGCCTGGGGTGTCTCTTGGAATCCCCTTAGCCACTTTTAACAATAAATGGACAAAGGAGTAGCCATAGCCTGAGAAGGGCATAGTGACCAGGAGCTGAGATCATCTTACGGATGAAGGTCAGAGTGACCCCACCAGGTAAGCCACTTAGACCAACAGAGGTGCTGGCCAAGGGGGAGAGGAATCTAAAACGAGTAGCAGAGTGGAGAGATGATGTGTCTCAGTTACCTTGAAAGCAGCAACAGGGGCTGTAATTCATGTCACTAACCTTGTAAGTTTAACCAGGAAAACAGACCAGCCAGAATCCTGGAGAAGCTGTTCTCAGATTTTACAAGTGAAGAAGGTGGACCCAGGTGGCTCAGTGAGTGCTATGGGGCTCTTCCCAGACCCCCCTTTAGGACGAGGAGACCGTTCTCCCAGCTTCTGAGAATGGCAGTGACTGGGTGACTTGCGCCTCTCAGATGAAGCCTCTCCAGGAGTCGGCTTCCACCAAAGAGAGCCACGGGTCACACTCCCAGGGGCAGCCCGCACCCAACGTGTGGTCAGTGTAAATGCCAGACTTCCTTGCATCAGGCAGGACATCTGGGCAGGTGCCTCCCAGGCTCTGGGTTAGATGAGGCTTTGGATGCCGCTTCTTCGCAGTTCAGTACCTCCCTGGGCCCAATGCCACTTCTTTGCTACAGGGGTAGCTCTTAAGTGAACGCCCAGTAAACCTCCTGCATGCTAATCTCTCTCAGAGCCTTTTTCCTGGGGCACGACTTCAGACAGTGCTGTTCTTCGCCTCAGAGTACTTTCCCTGCCTACACTTCTGACGGATTCTTCATGAATTATTCCTAATTTCAATGTGCCCTCTGAACACTGCTGGGACCCTCACTGACTGGCATAGCAACATGGGGCAGGCCTGCTCCAGGCTCTGGATCCCCAACAGGTGGGTAGCTCTGCCCAGTTCTGAGGTTCAGTATCTGTAGGACCCCCTACCCATGGATAGAATCTGCATCCTCAAACCTACAAAAATCAGCTTGATAAAGATATTTTGGCCTCTCCATTAATTCTGTGTTTAAATTAGTCAGACCATGGGTGGGGAAATACTCATTTGTGGCTCCTTCAGAGACCCCGGCCCCGTAGAGCGCAACTTATACCAGATTTAGATGCGTGCGTGCGTGTGGGGGGGGGGGGCAAGCTTGGCCTACTTTCAGTAGGATGCCTATTTCTCCCCCTAAACGGGGCCCTGATAGGATAAGTAGGTTGATTGAATCTCTTTGATTCTCAGGGTTATTTAAGACATTGATGTGTTCTGTATCTAAAAATCTCTTTTTAAAATTTGTTGTTTCATTACATAATTAATAAGTGAATTCATTCACTTTGTTTAAAAAATAAAGCATTACAGATAAGGCTAAAATTCCGTTTGGCTGTCACACCAATCCCCTCCCAGAAGACAAATTATTACCCTCCAGACCTTTTCCAAATCGGCAGTACCTATTTAAATTAAAGTTGTTCATTTTCTCTGACCTGGAAATTCTAGTTTTCAGAAGGTACACTTAAGAAAGCCTCTTGGATACGCATGAGAAAGAATGACAAGGATATTTACGGCAGCACTGTTTATAATAGCCATAAAGGTAAGTAACTTAATAGGGGTCTAAATAAATTGTGGTATATTTTTACAATGATACTAGATGCAATAGTGAAGACAGGGAAGTGGCTCTGGAAAAGCTAACAGGAAAAAACCTTCAGGAGATACTGTGGCATGAAAAATGAAGCTGCAGAGTGATAAACATACTATGATTCTGTTTTATCAGGGCTATTCAAATAATTGCCTAACTGAAACGACCTGGGTTAGAGAAAGAGAAGGAGGAATCAGGGAAGTGACTAGTCCTCTCCCCTGCCCTGCCTCTCTTAGCCATTTCTTCCCATTTTCCTGTACCGTTTCTGCTTCCCTTTCACTCCATGTTCTTCCGTCTTTTTTTTTTAACTTTTTATTGTGTATTGGAGTGTAGTTGATTAACAGCGTGGTGATAGTTTCAGGTGTACAGCAGAGTGATTCAGTTATACGTATACGTGTATCTATCCTTTTTCCAATTCTTTTTTCTCTCTCTCAATCACTGCTTTTCATGGGTTAACACTGGAGCCAGATCTACATCCTGTGAACTGTTTTTGTTTACTCTCTTTAACAACCAGTTGAACTCAGTTGATGAGCAACATGGCCAATCCAAACTGATAGTTAAAATGTCAAAATAAATGGATGCATTGCCTGCGCCCCAGCTCAGGTGATGTAGTTGATGAATAATTCATTGAGCAGCAATATGATCTGTTTGTGGAAACTTGCCCGCTTTGGCTACTCTAAAAGCTTCAAAGATAAACCAACAATTTGACCAAGTCATAAAAAAAAATGTATATATAAAAGAAACTTCAATTGTGGGTTGAATAATGAAAGTCTAGTGTTTGCATTAAACAAAGTGCAAGTAGCCGTTGTATTTTGTGTTACTAGAGCATGTAGATTATTTGAATTAAAGAACTCTAGCCTTGGCTTCCCTGGTGGTGCAGTGGTTGAGAGTTCGCCTGCCGGTGCAGGGGACACGGATTCGTGCCCCGGTCCGGGAAGATCCCACATGCCGCGGGGCGGCTGGGCCCATGAGCCGTGGCCACTGAGCCTGCGCGTCCTGAGCCTGTGCTCTGCAACAGGAGAGGCCACAACAGTGAGAGGCCCGCGTATCGCAAAAAAAAAAAAAAAAAAAAAAAAAGAATTCTAGTCTAATGGCTTCCTTTTAAATTGGAGAGAATTGTGGCCCAAGAAAGTGAGGTTGCAAAGCAGCATTCCCGGTTCAGCTGTTTTCTGATGATACATTTTTTAGACAGTACAGATGTTCATTCTCCTGTACTCTGGGAATGGTCCTATCTCTCTCTGGTATGGGATGATCCAAATGTCTGTTCTTTTACTCATAGGTCTGTGATTGGGGCACAATCTTTATGGGATGGATGGAAATGGTTGACACAGTCCTGAATGGGGTAATGGCAGGAGGGACCAGCTCTGTGCCTCTCTGGAGTTCCCTGTTATGGTTTAAGGATGTTTCAACGCTAGAGGGTCTGGGAATAAAATCACATGAAAATGGCCACAGGAACTGGACATTTTTAGCTGGAAGAAGAAACCTAGGAGTAGGGTTACCAGATAAATATAGGGCATCAGTTAAATTTGAATTCAAGATGAACAATGAATACTTTTTAAGTATAATTATGCCCCAGATATTGCATGGGACAAACTTACACTAAAAAAAAAAAATTATTTGTTGCTTATCTGAAATTAAGTTTGATTGGGTCCCCTGTATTTTTGTATTTTGTATGTTTCTTTGTCTTGCTGAATCTAAAATTATAAATTATGACCAAATTCTCTTTTTTTCTATCGTCTGAAGCTTCTAGCTAATTTTATGATAGCACTGTCACTGCTCTCATAATGCGACCAACCGTTTCCCCAGCAGACACGCTGGTCTCTCTGACTCTTCAGGGATATTCCTCCTGCCCTTCAGGATGGTCCCCTGTGTATCCACAGTGGGAAGATGTCCAAGTCCCTCTTGAAGTTAAAAAAAGGTAAATGAGCAGCATGCGTGGTAAGATCCCATTTGTGTAAATTTTCAAAAGCGTAAACATAAATATAGGTAAAAACTTTTTTCTGGTTAAATATCTAAGAAACTCTTAAGACTTTATTTTAGGATGGGATCAGTTATTGAAGGCTGGTGAGGAAGACTTAGTTTTTATTTTATACCCTTATGGATGGATATTTTAAAAATAACTGTTCACTTTGAAACAGTCTAGGTATTTACCTTTTAGGAGCCCTGTGGTGGCATTCCCAGTGATGGGTTAGGATTTGTGATCGAAGGACGCTATCTCACGTTCCTTTCAGTTTAAAGATTGTATACATTTAAATAGTTTGAGGCCCCATCAGATAGTCTGGGTAACACCATTGATACGTTTGAGCATTCTCGATCTCCCCTGCCCACCTAAAAGCTCAGGTGAGAGGGAAGCATCTCCCAACGCAGCCGTGGCCAGTTGCACGTATGTTAGCCAGTGAGTGTGTGCACACCACCTGAGGGTAAGGAATATGAGCCCAGGGTCCACGAATCCACATGCAGTTCTTGGCCTTACATTCAAGGCAGGTCTGGACAGTTCAACAACAAGGAAAACAAACTTTTTTGTTCTCCTCTTCATAATAGGTCAGTCCACATTGAAATTGCTGTTGCATAGGCCAAAAAAAAAAAAAAGATTGTCTGAATGCCAGCAATTTCATATAGTTCAACTAATACTACTTTGGGACATCACTTTTTACTTTCTCATTTGATCAATTAGAAAAACAAATCAAAGCAACTAAAGTATGTATATTTCCAGGCTTCCAAATCTGCCTTACCTTTTAGTTACCTATTCTTTGTGATACATATTAATAACAGCTAAAACTTACATAACATTTTGTCTGTGCCAGGTGTTTTAAATGCTTTGCATATAGATGCCCATTTAAACTTTCCAGTAAACCTATGAGATAATTCTGTTTGTCTCATTTTGCCAGTGAGGAACCTGAGGGGCGCAGAGTTTCAGCATCTTGTCTATGTTGGTGCAGCTGTAGGTGATGCAGCAGAGGGCCCTGAGCCCAGGCAGCGTTGGCTTGTAACCATGACATCACACTGCCTCTCCTGTGTTCTGGCCCCGAGTTCCTGTTATGATAGGCCCGTCACTGCCCTCTTATAACCTGACCTACTAACTCTTTCCTCGGCAGACGAGTTGATATGTCTGGATTCCACAGGGGTACACGTACCATACTCCAGGATGGTCCCCTTGAAGCAGTATAGGAGTTTATCCAACTCTGGTGAGGCCAGGGTGTTCCCGCACCCAACAGTTTGGATTGGGGGCCCTCAGGCAGGCAGCCTGATCCTTCCTTGCTGCCAGTGCCAGTCTCGCTACAAGGAAACGGTCCTTGATAAGAATCATCAGTTTTCCCCTGAGCTGGTTCTCCTGCAGGCCTGGTGGAGGCGCCTGATTTAACCATCCCCACAAACACGCTCTCCACCCATTGTACACCGAGCTCACCTTTGTGTACATTTCTCCTTTCCTACACCGGTGGTGCTGAGGCTGCAGTGAGGCAGAGTGGCTGGTGCGTCTCACAGACAGGAGGACCCACTGCTTAGTGCCTCTGGGCGTGTTAACTTTTCCGCAAGTCAGTTACTTCCTGTGTAGAATGAGCATGCTAACACTGATGTTTTAGGGGGTGGTTGTGTGCCTTAACTGGGTCCTGGACGTAAAGCCCAGTATAACATGGGACGTGCGGAAGATCATAGGAAGCAGCAGCACTGGGGCGAGATCACTTCTGTGTGAGGCTGGGCCTGTGACATGGGCTAACGCAGCTTTCTCTGGCTTATAAAGTGTCCTTTTAGCACTGACCACCTCACTGAAAGGCGCTTTTGCATTTATTAATTACATCTTCTTATCTGTAAGTGAGGAAGTTTAGACCCACTGTTCCCTTCCACGAGGATGGCTTTGGACTATTTTTGGTGTCTCGGCCCGCACTCTTCCCTCCCCCCGGGGGAAAGAGGAGGGTGTGAAATTACCTGTTTGGTGAGTCTCTCCTTGCTTTCTTCTTACTCCTGGGGCCTGTCAGCTCCCCTGAGCAGACGGCCTCTTCTGTTCCCAGCAGAGACAGCTCCCCATACCCACTGGTTCAGAATCTGGGCTGGGAAGGCAGGTTCTGTATCACAATTTTTGTTGAGATATTAGACCACGGGGTCCTTCTCAGAAATATATCTCAGAAGATCTATTAGAATTCGATTTCTCCCTTGCTCTCAGACCGTACTTTGGCTTTGCCCCAAATTTCAAATGCTAATTAAACTCATGTGTTGCATATATCTAGTATTCTAGAAGGCAATAGCTACCGTATTCATACGAGCATTTGAGATATTTGAATAATTTGATACTAGAATATTATAGGCATTCATGCTGATTTTAAAACATGGGATGGCGTAATAGATTTTTCATTTATTTTTGTGACTGTGTTTTTTCTACACTCGGTTTTGGAATGGAACGAAGGCAATATTCATTTTAGTGTGATTGAACTTCGGGCTTACTGATGAAATGGAGTCTGTTCCCTTAGAAGTGCCTCACAGTTTGCTTTTTAAAGTGAAGTAAAATAAACATATAGAAAAGTACATTGTGATGTAACCAGCACTCAGATGGAGAGAGAGCACATTACCAGCACCCCAAAACTCCCCATCACAGCCCCCACCTAGTAAACTACAGCCTTGACTTCTCACATCATACATGAGTGTTGCTGGTTTTTGAACTTGATGTACATGCAGTCACACAGTATGCACTTGGTGGGATCTGGCTTCTTTGAGTTAGCACAACTCTAATTTCTTGATTCTGAAAATAATGCTGTGATGGTTTCTAAACCACTTCTTGGAAAGGAAAAGAGGGAGGCAGGGAGGAGAGAAGGGAGAGTGGGGAAGAGAGTGAGAGGTGTGTGTTGGGTACCATTTGTCTGTAGCTACTCTGAAAGGGATGCAGCCCATGAAGAACTTTGGGAGACTATATACCAGCCATATTAGCCAGTCTCTGGCTACCTTAGACCTTATTTATGTGAGAAAATAAATTGGACCTGAATGAAAATTTTGTTGAACTGACTTGCTTTGGCTGTGCCGTGGGACTGTGGACACGTGGTCCTGATACCTGTGAACCCTAAGAGGACCCCAGGGTGTTGGCCTGGCTGGATTTTACAGTACTGCCCTGAGTCTTAAAGTTATAGTCTTAAAGTTATAGTTTTGTACCCCAGCCGTCTTCCCAGGGTCTATAAGAAATCTCTGTTGGAACGTTTCCTTCTAGGTTTTCATTGTAGTGTTAGATAATAAATGGATGACAAGATCTATACAGAAATGGAGTAGAAAGGAACTTACATGGTGTGATTTTTAGAGACATTATGGGGCTTCTCTTGTCCCAAAGTAGCTTTCCCACCACGATACCAAGGCACCACTGTCCCCTCCTCTCTGTCCTACAAGTCCTACATTAGATTCAGTCACTATTAATCCAGAGTAATGAAACCAAATAGCTAAAACACACACTTATTGTGAGATGTTGGTAGGAGCTCAGAGAAAAGTTGGGTCTTTCCTCCTTTACACATTATGCATCCTCTTTGGAACACTAGGACGTGCTAAATGAGAGGGAGACTATGTTTGTGGTGGCCATATTCACACTACGGAGTCAGGCTTCATGATGGAGGCAGCCTTGTTCGTCCTTGTGCCTCCCAAATTCTTCAACTTCTGTTCCCAAGGACACACCCTGAATATTATCTTTCAGGGTCTGGGCGCCTACATGTTGCTCACTGCTCAGGATGGAGGGTGAAGTTAGGTAGTTTTCTCAGGCTTCTGAGTGAGAAAGCTAGAATTTGAATCTAGCAGTATGACTCCTAATCCAGTGACTATTTACTCCACTGCATGGATGGAACAGTGGTCGTAATCCACTCCTTTAACTTTTCAGGTGGGGCAAGAAGATTTTGTAACGTTTCCAAGGCCCAGTGCCCTTTGAGTTCATCACCCTGTCTCTTGTCTTCCTTACCTCTTTGCCAACCTCAACCCAACTTTTCTCTGAGCTCCTACCAACATCTCACAATAAGTGTGCGTTTTAGCTATTTGGTTTCATTACCCTGGATTAATAATGACTGAATTTAATGTAGGACTTGTAGGACAGAGAGGAGGGGGCAGTGGTGCCTTGGTATCGTGGTGGGAAAGCTACTTTGGGACAAGAGAAGCCCCATAATGTCCCTAAAAATCACACCATGTAAGTTCCTTTCTACTCCATTTCTGTATAAATCTTGTCTTCGCATTATTTATTTGTTCAAAAATTATGCATTGAGCACCTGCTAAGGGCTAGACAATACTCTGAGGGTTTGGGGGCACATCCATGAGCAAAACTGACAAAAGTCTTTGATCTTATGAGCCTTATATTCTAGAAGGGAGGGATAGAGAACTAACAGTAAGTATTATAAATCATAAATGCATCAGTTTCATGGTCTGTTAGATGATGATAAGTGATACGGAAAACAACAGAGTAAGAAGGATGGGGAATGTTGGGGGCAGGTCACTGCAGGTGTAGTAGAGTGTTCCGAGTGGACTCACTGACAAAGTGGCATTTGAATAAAGACTTGCAGGTGATAAGGGAATAAGCCACGCAGATATCTGGAAGAAGAGTAGTCCACAAAGAGGGACAAGGCAAGGCAAAGGCCTTAATATGGGAGTATGGCTGGAATGTTTGATGTAATGTAGAAGACGAGTGAGGGAGGAGAACAATAAGAGGTGAAGTCACAGAAGTAACCAGGAGTCGAACCATGTAGTTACTTGTCGGTCATTGTTAGGACTCTAGCTTTCCTGCTGATTGAAATGGGGGGAGGGATTGCAAAGCTGTAACACAGAAGAGAGACATGATGTGACTTATGTTTTAACTAATCATTTTGGTTGCAGTGTTGAGAACAGGCAGTAGGTGGGTGGGAGACAGGGAGGGAGACCAATTAGGAGGCAGTTTTAATAACCAAGGCGAGGGATGGTGGTAGCTTAGAACAGTGAAGAGAAGTGGTCATAGTCTGGATACACGATTTCCTGATGTAATGGACGTGGAATATAAGAGAAAGAGAAGCCAAGAATGACTTCAGTATTTTCGCTGTAAGCAACTTGAAGATTGGAGTTGCCATCAGCTGAGATGGGAACGACCATGGGAGCAATGGAACAGAAGGTGGTCTCGGAGCTCCGTGCTGGATTCATTGAGTTCATGATGCCTTCAGACGTCTCAAGTAGAGGTGTTGAGTCTGGAGTTTGGGAGAGAGTTTCAGTGGGGGGATGCTGTGGGAGTTGATCCCCCCATACAGGTGGTATTTAAAGTTAGCAGACTAGAAACTTAGCAAAGCAGTGGGGGTAGATAGAGAAGAATTGAAGGTCTGAGCTTACAGCACCCAACATTAAGAGGTAAAGAAGAAGAGGAGAAGGAACCAAGACAGGAGATATAGGAGTGTCACCCGGCGGGGTGGGGTGGGGAAGGGTGGTGTTTTGGAAACCAAGTGAAGAAAGTGTATGAAGGAGAAGAGAATGTCAACTACATCAAATGCTGCTGATGGGTTGAACAATATGGGGACTGAGAATGAGAAGCTTGATTTAGTACCGAGATGGTCCATGGTAACCTTGACAAGAACAGATTTGGCGGAGTGGGGAGGGTGAACACCTTATTGGGATGAATTTAAGAGGGAGTGTGAAGAGATGTGGATGAAACAGTGAGTGTACAACTCTTTCAAGTAATTTTTTTATAGAAGGGGAGAAAACTAATGGGTTGGTGGAAGAAGTGTGGTCAAGAAAAGTATTTTTTAAGGTGGGAGAAATAACAGCATCTTAGTATGCTGATGGAATTGTCTGTATAGGAGGCAGAGGGATGGACTCAGGAGCACTGTGGTGGGAGGGAATAGAATCCAGAGTTAGAGCAGAGGGACTGGCTTTACAATGGGGCATGGATGGTCTATGTATGGAAGGCAGAGGGCCCGTGTGCAGAGGCTGGTGCCTGAAACATGAGAGGGTAAGGGGTCGATGGGGACTCTCTTGAATTGCTTTGTTGTTTCAGAGAAGAAAGAAGGTCATCAACTGAAAATGAGGAGGTAGGAGAAGATGTTGATGGTTGAGGAGAGGGGAGAAGGTATGAAACAGACGTCTGGGAAAGCAGGAACATGAATGAACTAGGGAAGCACGGCACAATTGCCGGCAGCATTGAGGTTCAAGGTCATGGATTTTAAAGGAAACCTGTCAGCATGATTGTGTGTTTTTCTCTAGGGATCTTCATCTGCACAGCTGATGTGCATGAAAGGTGGAGAATTGGATCTTTTCTCCTTTGGAAACTTTAAAAATGCAACAATTTAAATGTTTTGTGAATGAAAGAGCTGCTTCAAACCATTATGCCTATTTGCTTGCATGCTCCCTCGCTCCCTTCCTTTCTTCCTTCCAAAAGCACTTGTATCTCCTAAGTATATAATAATCATATCTGAAACTAGTTTAAAGCAATCCCCATTTCTTCAATGAACTTTGTGTGTTTACTAAGTGCCAGGAGCTCTGTTAGGTACCAAGAAGATACAAAAAAGAAAAGAAGACCCTAGGTGCTCATCTAGGGAGAGGTGAAGATGAAACATGTCTATGATAATTGTAATATAAGATGGAAATTGGTGAGCATCAATTTGAAAATAGAGCGTTGTGAGAATTGAGAGAAGGAAAGCTTGTTTCTAGCTGGAAATTAGAATACCCTGTGGCCTGAAGGGTGGCCACATGGTTTCTCCCATCCCACATGCTCTTCTGGGTTGAGACATTGCTACTCCTCGCATTCAGAGTGGGAGTGGATGTGTTCTCCTGAACGGGCTTGTGACTCATTCATAACCAATACAGCGCACAGCAGAAATGACGCCATATAACTTCTGAGTCTAGGCCAAAAGAGGAGATTTGGCTCCCACCCTGTTTGCTGGGACATGATGTAAAAAGTCCTGAGCCTCCATGTGAGAAGTCCAGTTCCCCTGAGGCCACCATGCTGTGAGGAAGCCCAGGCCACATGGGGAGGATACTTGTAGGTGCTCTGTTTGACAGTGGCCAGCATCAGCAGTGGACATGTGGCAGAAAGCACCTCCACATGATTCTAGCCCCCAGCTGCTGAGTCACCCCCGGCCATTAAGTCTTTCCAGCTCGGGTCCCAGACAGACATCATGGGGCAGAGTCAAGCCATCCCTACGCACTCTCCGAGTTCCTGACCCACAGAATCTCTGAGCGTCATACAATGGACTTTTTACACTACTGAGTCTTAGAGTGGTTTGTCAAGTAGCAGTAGTTATCAGAACAGAAGATTTCTTGAAAGAGGGAACCTGAGAATCAAGTCAATGTTTAGATGAGAAGAAAATGTGATACTAAATGAGACTGGCGATTTTATTGATTATGGAGGAAATGCTTGGAATTTCCCTTTCACGTTTGATATTCCGGCTATTAAACACTGTTTTGTAGAAATATCTCTAGATTTTTATCTGCATTCAGAAAATTTATGAAGACTTTGGAATGCAGCTCTTCCTGGTGATTTGATTTTGTGATGACACAGCACCATCAAATACATTTTAGCAGAACCTAGGTCTTTTATTTTTTAATTTTTATTTTTTTTTGATGTGGACCATTTTTAAAGTCTTTATTGAATTTGTTACAATACTGCTTCTGTTTTATGTTTTTGGTTTTTTGGCTGTGAGGCATGTGGGATCTTAGCTCCCCGACCAGCGATCGAACCCACACCCCCTGCATTGGAAGGCAAAGTCTTAACTACTGGATCGCCAGGGAAGTCCCCAGAACCTAGGTCTTGAAGAGAGTAACTTTCAGGCAAAAAGTTGACAACTTCATTAGCAGAGTTACTAGTATATTTCCTATAAAACTAACAGTATTAAACAGTACTGTTTACATGGTTGTGTAAAAAAACTTGGTAGAATATATATATTATAATTTACTTTTAAAATTATAATACTTTACTTTTAAAACTCATTTTTATTGTAACCACACCAATGTTTTTATTTTTGTCTTGAACTTTTAAACTTTTATTGACTTACCAAGAGAAGAAAAAGGGAGATATTTTAAGTATGGTGACTGTATACTTACTGGCTCATTTACCTGGCTAATCTTCCCTGCCTTTCCTAGTGCAGTAGATTAATAGGTGATCAAATGGTTTGATTTTCTTGATTTCCTCTCCTCTGTCCACCTTCTGGCTGCACTGATCTGTTAGTGCTGCTGCTTTCCCAGTTAAGGTGCTTTGTTCGCAAGTAGCTGGGGTCAGCACTAACCAACTCAAGAAAAACCAATAATAACAAGAGGGCATGATGGGATTTAGTGCAAGGATCTGAAAGTGTTTCCAGAATTAAAGGGAAGGCTGAAGAACCAGGCAGGGTAGGCTGAGGAGCAGGGAGCTCCAGGAATACAGGAGGTGAGAAGCCTCTTCCAAGCTCTGCCCTGGAGGCGAATGAGCTCCAACTGTTCTTGGGCGCCATATTCTTCTGCTCACAGCTCTAGTTCCCCTGAAGTATGACTTGGCCTGAGGAGGGCGAGTCCCTCCATGAAACTCCCTTCTTGTCTATATCCAGTGGGAGGTATTTCCCAAAGTAAATCTGTACCTTTTATGATCTGAAGGGAAATGGAAGTCAGGCAGCACAGACAGCAGCTGTCCACCCCACTGTTGATTCCTGGAGTCATCTCAATGGCCAGTAGCAGACTGGACCTCATAGATTTTTAGTGCATTCATTGAATCCAAGTGTTTCTGTTAACTAGCAACATACCTTATTTTAAAAATCATCTCTATACCCAGATTTTGAAAAGAGTTAATATCTTTTAAAATAGCTTCCTATTCATTTGCTCCTTCTTTACTTAAAAACTTGATGGAGTAGAAAGAAAGAACTAGGATTAACATTCCCTCTTGAGAGTGAAAGACTGGAGGTGCTAGATGTTTAAGGCACTTGTCCCAAGTAACTCTGATGTCTTAAAAACATAGTCAGGGCTCCAGCTGAATTTGACTTTCATTCATCCATCTGTTCTCCTTCTCTTTTTTTATGAGGCAATTTCCTTAAGGACAGTGATTGTACCTCCTGCCCACGTAAGTCTCAACATTCACTAGGAAAGAAAAGTGCTTTGGAAAGGGAGGATTCAAGTCTTGGCTTTACCACCTACAACCTGATGGTCACGATCACAGTCTCTCTTACCTGAACCCTACTGGCTGGTCCCTCCCAGGGCTGATCAAAGAATAAAATGGAGGGATAGATATTACAGGGGGGGTTATAAAGCAAAGTGTCATGTAGTTGTGAAGTGTTATCACTTTATCCATGCTCTTAATTCTCCTTATATGTGTAGGCATGTAGTACATTGTCATTGATTGTTACGCCATGTGCTACTGCAACATAGGAGCAATAGCAATGCAAGGTGGATTCCCTAGGTTTTATCAGGGCAGACGGCATCAGTGGACTCAGTCCTTTACACCTGAATCACAGTCTCTGCAGTTTGTTTTTCTTGCAACCTGTTAGGCATGCAGTAGTAAGGTGTTCGATTTCCAAAGAATACTTAAGCCAAGGACACTGTGTCCCATCTTGGATGAAATACAGTTTACCCTTTCAAATCAGATCTTTCATTTTTAAAGGCTGAATAGAATAGCGTCTAAAAAAAGAAGTCCCACTGGTTAATTTTAGGCTGCTGGGAAAAAAAAAAGAGTTTAATGTAAGATTATTCTTGGTACAGAAACATTTTCACTTGGCTGTGAATTGGATACATTTAAAAATCATTTTAGGCTCTTGCCTTTGAAATTGTGTGTGATAAGCGAGATTATCAAACAAATGTCAATAGCATCTTGGATCCAGTAACGCTGCTTCCCTCATTCTAATGAACTAGTTCACGTGTGAGTGCCAGGTAAAGGTGGTCTTCTGCTTGCAGGAGCACTTAACAGTGACTGATTGGTGGAGAAAGGTTGATGGTAATTTTACCGGTGTTGCCCTCTCCATTCACGATGGCTTACCTAGTTCCTGGACAGGCAGGACCTTTGTCTTGCGTATTTAAAGCTATTAGCCTTATCTATACAGGCCTAGGCATATAAGTACAGATGGCAGATCTAGCCATTTCAACAGACGTACCAATTTATACTCTCTGTTGCGGATCTTCTGCATATGATTACAATAATAGATGACATTTAATGAACTTGTACTACGTATCAGTCTGTGTACTAGACTAATCTCTCTATATGTTTTTAAACCTCATGCTGTAAACATAAAAGTTATTGAGGAAGATAATACGACTCATCTGGCTATGAAATAGTCCATCCATTTGGCACATATAAACTTGACCATCACCGGCTGAGATAGAAAAAAGAATGCCATGCATCTTTCCTTGAAATTTAGAGATATTTGCTTTCTTGCTGCTTTACCAAAGAAAGAGCTCCAAACAAAAAAGAGGGATGGTTCTTTCTCATCCTGTCCCATTACATTATCATCTGCCAGATGGAATGAAGAGAGTCAAGACTCATGCTGGTCCCCCTGATGCCTCAAACCCTGTGGACCCTAACAGACTCAAAAGGAGAAAGTGATCCCGCAGGAGACCAGCTCTCATCCCCAGCTTACCCACTCCTGCCAGACAGAGCTGCTGGCATCCATCTGGGCAGGCTGCCCTTGTCTCAGGACTCTTTCTTTCAGCCACTTGCAAAGCCTGGACACATTGTCAGCCTTGGAGGACCTTTCTAAGAGGACCAGAAAGTGATGGGGCTGCTCTCCCTGCTGTGGGAAACAACAGCTTCCGTCATGAACCATGACCATTGGCAGGAGAGCGGCTGAGTTACAGTAATACCTGTCCTTCTACCTCCCAGGAATGTCATCGGTATGAGATGGCATCACGGATGTGGAAGTCTTTTGAAAAGTTTAAAAACATAAGTCAAAATGATAAAAGAACAAAGCACGTTATGATTGCTAGGACATCAGAGCATTCCAGTCCGGGGCAGTCAGGGCTGTCGATGACAAGCCAAGTTCTCTTCAGGCCTCAGGATTTTCACCCAAGTTTTTAGCAGATTTGTCTAAAACTGTCCACTCTTTTAGCTGGGGAAAAAGAAGAATGAAAAAGAGCAGTGAGCTCAGATTTTGGGTCATACCCTACCCCGAATTTTCTTTCTCACACACATATACAGACTCCTACATGTACACACGATGTGCGTGTAAGAAATACGTAACTTCTGTGTAAATGTTGAGAGAGGGGAAAAGTATAATCCAGATATAGCTGGAACTTCTCTGCTCTTACAGGTCTGGATCAATTACCTCCATCCTAACTCCACAGCAGGGGAGCCCCAGGCACCCTAAGTCTGCGAGATTTCTGCAGGCTCCCCAGGTTTCTTCTGGCTATGCAAGTTCTGGTTTCTGTCCTTGGATTTCTATATCTGATAGGCGGGCTGTTTGCTGCTTAATCTGGGCAGCACGGAGAAACTCAGCCCCTCGCTGATCTCAACAGTCAACGTTATCCATCCCAAATATACCAGTCGATTGTGCTGGCTTGGGTGAGAGTGTAGGAGGTGTGCTGTGGGACTGAGTTCACATGGCAACAGTGAAGACTGTGTGAATCAGCTCAAGAGGTATTGTCTGTAGTGACCACCTTTTTTCAGGGGAGACTGAGAGCCTGTTTCCAGTGACCTACTCTTCTTCCTTCCCTCCCCTCACTTCTGTCTACTTCCAGACACCCCACATCCCTAACTCCTTAGGGGAGTCAAATAATAGATTTCCTCATTTCAAGCAGGGCACCCGCCACAGCCCTGATGGTGGGAGGGCACCCCGCCTTCCACAAGGCGCTCTTTCAAACAATGAAGGGGTGACCCTAAGTGAATCTAGAGAATAAATTGTCTTCACCTCCTTCTAAAACTGTAAAATATTTACATATTACCTAAGTCTTGGGACCCATCAGGGCTGAACGTTGATAACAGAATCATGTCCAGTGTGTTTTTCTTTAAGGTATGTCCAATATGTTTTGACTATAACTCTAAATAGGTCACTTAGTGAAAGCTTTTGGTTGGACCCAATTGTCTTGAAGATCTAGCTGAGCTCTGACATCCTATGTTGCTCTGTTATTCTATTGAGAGAAAATCAGGGGAGAAAAAAGCTTTATTTCTGTCCATAGAAAAATGATCATCTGCCTAAAAATAATGTAAGGGGGACACCCATGATTCCTGTCCTTTCTCAGATGTCACATCCCATTGATCTAGGTCAGCCAGGAAGTCACTTAGCAAATTCTTTAAAAAGTCATATTGTCCAGGGGACGAAGGACATCTTCTTTCACTTCCAATCAGCCAACCCGTTACTCCTCTTCTCCATTTGTAAGTTCTCAGAGTAACTTAAGTGGCATGAGTCATGTTCTGAAAATCAAAATGCACACACAGAGCATATAAAATGAACAACGAAGAGAGTAGGAATTAGAGACACGATGTGGCCCTTTGTGAAACATGACTACATCCCTGTGGGCCAAGGTTTCGGAGTGTTGTTGAACTAAGGAGGGTAATGACAGGGTTCAGGGTTTGCCAGAGAGTGTGTCATAACATGGAGATTTTAGGAGAAGTGCAGAGTGCCTTTAATCAAGCCTAAGAGGAGCTTGCTAATGGTGCCCTGTTTGTCAGTTGTTTATGCGGTGGGTGAGTGGGTGGGCTGAAATCAGACCGGTTCCATTTTTTGTTATGAAAATTTATAGAGTATCTAATTCTTCTACAAGGAAACATTTACAAAATGTTAATTATAGAGATTCTAGCTTTACCTTTCCTGAAAGATTAACTCTGGAACGTTACTTTTACTTGGGGTCACCTCTGTTAACTGGGAACTTGAGTTTTAATGACTTGGCATGTCACCCTCGGGGGATATCTGTGTCTTCAGAGGAACCCCTTGGGATCCACCACTTGTTTAGGGAAAGGTATTATTTTGGCCTCTGGATTCTGGCAGCTGGACAACACCTTGGGAGGATCCCAACCACACACAAATGGAGGAATTTTTACTTGGTAAGCCTTCCGTTTTGCCAAGGTAGTTATTACCTATTTCTGTGGCGATGGATGTTTGTTCAGTCACAGAGTGTTATGGTTGAGTCTTTGATCTCATCTCCGAAGTTAATTGTAAAACTTGCGCGTAGGATCCTCTGTGTTCCTGGAGTACTAAATGACACCATCAGGCAATTCTTATTGTCATGGATAATTGCCATCAAGAGGTGAATAGGATAGAGGGCTAGAATAAAGAATGAAAGTAAACACGTATGGGGAACGTTATGCTTTAGAAAAAGGCATTGCGGGCTTCCCTGGTGGCGCAGTGGCTGGGAGTCCGCCTGCCGATGCAGGGGACACGAGTTCGTGCCCCGGTCTGGGAAGATCCCACATGCCGCGGAGCGGCTGGGCGTGTGAGCCATGGCTGCTGGGCCTGCGCGTCCGGAGCCTGTGCTCCGCAACGGGAGAGGCCACAAGAGTGAGAGGCCCGTGTACTGCAAAAAAAAAAAAAAAGGCATTGTAATGTAACAGTATGATGATTTCAATCCCAGACTTATAGTGATTTAATGAAATAAGCAACATGCATTGACTCTAAACATATGTTGATGGAGACAAATTGAATATCAGAGATTTCTATTGTAAAGTGATTTTTGTGTCCAAAATGTCATTATCTTCGAAAGATACATAGTCCTCTGAGGTTTGAAAATACCGACAGTTTCGTTTTAATGCTTCTCGAGCTTAGCACTCATTGTTTTATCTTGGAAGACACTTGCTGTTGCCGCGTGTGGACATTGTAATAGGATATACATTTCAGCAGTCAGCAGTCGCAAGCCAGGAAAGGCTTGGGAAGAATGAGAAGACTTCTTATTCTGGCTGTCATAGATGATGATTGGGTTTACAAAGGACTTCACATATAATGACAGGGAGAATTCATAACCTGATGCTTTCAAGTCATTTCTCTCTTTTCATTTGCCAAGGGACATACCTTTCCTTAATTTCTTGGGGGAGAAAAGTCTGCCAAAACTGGATGAAAAATGGTTGATTTGAAATCATGTCATAAAATAGAACTAAAGGAAGGGGTTGAACTGGCTGCTTCAGCCTGAAACAGCTCTCCAGGGTTGGTCCCGCTGAATGTACTGTTGATGGCAGAGAAAGCCAAAGCAAACACAAAATTGTGTTAAAGTGGTAACTAGTGCAGTCCTAACTTTGAATATCCGCCAGAGCTGGGATGTAGGATTTCACTTAACCCAACTATATATTTTATCCCACTGACATAATTTGAAATTCGGGGCCCTTTTCCACACAGGACTAGGAATCCCCCTTTGTTTGGTTTTAGGAGAATGATCACCTCATTATATATTGATCTGTGGCTTCCTTGCAACCCTTATCTTTGGTCCATAGCCTTCCCTTGTTGGGCCTTGGCTTTCATGCATTACAACGGTATTCAGTGTTTTAAATTATACCTGTACTTACTCATGTTTCTTTGAGTACAGACCTAGGAAATTGTTACTGAATGAAGAGATTCAGCAGCTCCGTTTTAATATTTTCCTGTTTCTAAGTCTTGAATTCTTCTGCTTTCTGCTTACTCCAGGCTTCATTTATCCCAGCACTAGGATACAAGATTTCAGAGGTCACTTTTTCCCTTGAAATTCTCCATGTTTTTGACTTAAAGAAAAACGCTCATATTTCAGTAAATAATCCATCGAAATTTGAAGAAGGGGGTTAGAAAGTTCAAATGTTATTCCAAATGGATGTTTTTTCCAAAAGCCAAACTATCAAAAAATGAAGGTAAAATAGAACTAAGTAGAAAGCAAAATGCTTCCAGTTTGAATAAACAAAATTCACTAGTTTATTTCCTTGGCTATCAGTCTTTTCGAGATTTGAGTATCTAGTCATTGGAAAGCTTTGCTCATTTTCTATCGTGGTAACATATATAGAGATTGCGGTAGCTAATTGCAATTATTAGACAAAGACCAAAAAAAATGCATTTTTCTTCTTCCAATTTCTTAGTCTGTGTGCAAAATTTCCATTCCAGATGGGGCCCATTATGTGATGTTGTATTTCAAAGGGAAACATTTCTTAAAGTTGCTGAAAAATGTCTATTAAGGAAATAAGAGCCACTGGAAAAAAAAAGACAGGTGTTATATATTTCTTTAATTAGTGGCAAACTCCTGGTAGTATTGATACAGAACTGTGGAGGTTCTAAGTGAAATATTTGAATTATCTCTCCTTCCCAACCCACCCAGTGCTGTTGTAAAAAGTGAGAAAGAATCACAGGGTTTAATTCTGGGGGAGAAACCATTTCTGATTTTGTAGCTATGAGAACATAGTTGCACTCTTTTGCTTAACCTGTCATTAATTAAAAGTTTTTCTCAGTAGGACAGCAAGCAATTATGTGAAGCAGCTGGGTTACAAGAAGGACTGATCACATGTTATTACACGCAGAGGAATTATGGATTATGGAAAGATGAACAATGTAATTATGCTCATGGAGTGTCACTTATTAATTTTTAAGGTGAGATTTGTAATAATTTCATAATAGCTATAAAACTCAGAGCAAATGTCTGGATTTCTAAGGGTCACCAAGGTTGAAAAACTGGTCCACGGGTTTAATTTTGTCAGAATGTGGTCCAGTGCCCAACAGTGCTCATTGTTTCAAGGGGAATGAAATCCTACAAATGCTGAAGACAAAATCTAGAACTTTTAATCTCAAACTTCTCATTTCATTAACTCTCATCTGTCACAACCTCATTCCCTTGCTGGGTTCATGTAGAGATGGACTCAGAATAGGATAGCCCACAACTGCCTTGCATTTACTCTGAGTAACTATGCAAAGGTGAAAAGAGGCTGTAATCATGGAAGTCAATTAACACCTTTCCTGGTTCCACCTGGTAATTATTTGAGAAGCATCATCTTTCAGAAGCCCCACAATCACTCAAAAATCAGGGCCATCTTTGCCTTTCTAGAGCCCCTCCCCTCAACCATTTAAAACCCTTTCTCTCTCTTATTCTTCCCATTGCCTCTTCCACCCTCTTTCTTCTCGTTTCTTGTTGGCAGTATTGCTAATTAGGCCACTGTTTCAAACAGGATGAGGAATCTCTTTTGCCAGGTAAGTGGGTGGTATTTGCAGTAAGTAATTAAAATGGATTTACTGAATTAAAAAAAAAGACTAATAATAACAGCAGCAAAAGAACAGCAGCAACAAGTGAGGGCAAAAAACTGAAGTGACCTGGAAATGAAGCTATGTTAGTTATCTGTGAAGTGGCTGGAAAATCCTGCAGGTGAGATAAGTGAGTTGCTGGAACAGTGGCTCTTTGGCCATCTAACATAAAATAAAACAATAAAGGAATACAGACTCTTCATTATCCCAGGTTTGGGATATTTTAAAATTTTCCAGTTGCTATATAGTTATAGAGCTTTAATTTTTACCTTGAAATATTTTTTTCCAAATGGAATAACCTGATTTTTTTAGCCTCTAAAAGCCACGGCTACTATCAAAAATTCAAATTAGGTAAAAATCCCCAGTGGAAAAATCTGCTAAAATTTAATGCCTATTTTTTCTAGCACTTTCTATGACACATAAATATAAATCACAGATACAAATATACGCAAATACATTTTTAATGAAAATTCATGTATTCAGCATTATTTATTGAGCACCTATTAGGTGTTAGGCTATGGGATACCATGGTGGGTGAAAACAGACATAGTTTCTCCGCTCATGCAGCTTAACAGCATACTGCAGGAGAGAGCCGTTAATAAAGAATCAGGTAACTGAATATAATGTTTTGAATGTGGCAAGTGCCCTAAAGAAGAGGTACATAGTATAAGACCTTATGTTAGGGGACAAGGGCTTAACCTGGAATGCCAGAGAAGGTTTCACTGAGGAAGTGATGATATTGAGTTTAGATTTCAAGGAAGAGTTGGAGTATATATAGGTGGTACCTAGAAGAAGATGGGGGTAAAGGGAAAGGAGGGATCCAGAGCAGCTGAGTAGCTTATTAAAGACTTTGCGATAGCAGGGAGCATGTACATTTTAGAAAATAAGCTGGGCTAACATCTAGAGAACAAGTTTGTTGCAGTGGGAGAAACGCACAGCGTGCTTTGTGGGGAGCCAGACTTTGTGGGGCGTTGCAGACCCTGCAGAGGACTTGGTTCTCAGCCCTAAGGGTAATGGAAGCTGTGATTCAGGCATGGAGGTGGCACGAGTTTCATCAAGCTTAGCCTGGCTTCAGTGTGGAGGACTGATTGAAAGGGGCCAATTGGATGCAAGGGGCTTAAATGAGAGGCCGTCACGGTAGAAGGGAGAGAGATGCTGGTAGTGTGAACTGGAGTCATGGTGTTGGAGCTGGAGAGACGAGCACTTGGTGAGGAATTGTATGTGTGGGTGAGTACGAGCAAGGAGTCAAGGGAACCTCTGTTTCCCTAGTTTCTTCTGTGGTTGACTCTCAAACCTTTGGCCCATTTGACTGTAGTGCTCTTTCTCTGTCTCTTTCTTACTGATTTGTAGGGTATATCTATATATTGTGGAGATTATCCTTCTTCCGTTACATGTTCCAAACGTTTTCTCCTGGTCTCTTCCTTGTCTTTTAATTTTATCTTATAGTATTTTTTGATAATCAAGAGTTTGTTTCACATAGTTACACTCATCAGTCTTTTTTCTTCTTCTAAATTTTATGTCTTCTATGGTTTTATGATAATGTTTAGTTGGTTTTTAAAATTCACTTGGAATTTATTTTGAGATATGTTATAAAGTAGGGATTGACCTTGTATTTCTAGATGGATAAAAAATTGTATTTGTATCATTTATTCTCCTCTCTTCACTAATTTGAAATAAAACCCCATACACACACAAACACACACAGATACGGCAGGGGTTCAGTACATTATTCTAGTCCGTTGTTCTAGTTGCCTTTTCCTGTGCTAATCATGCATTGTTTTAATTAGTATAGCTTTATTTAATTAATTAATTTAAAAATATTTTGCTTTCTTTTCGTACATTTTCTTTTCCACAGAAATCCAGAGAATCAGCTTGTCAGTTCCATGAAAGGAACTGTTGGGGTTTCACTTTAGATTTCAGTAAATTTATAGATTAATTTAGAAAGAATTGGCCTTTTTTTTTTACAACATTGAGTCTCCTTACCTAGCAACGTGATATGTATCTTTCCATTTCTTCAGTGCTGTGTGTCTTCTTTTATGTCCTTCAGTAAAGTTTTATATTTTTATTCATATAGATCTTAAGGTAAAAGTATTTTGTTTGACTTGAGTTATTTTAGAGTTTCCTACTTCGTGACTTCAGTTAAATTTGTATATTTATAAATACGTATCCCATCTTCTCTGTGGAAAATAGGCTGATAATTTTGAGAAGTTGGTATGATTGAGATGTTGAGTTGTGTCCTCTCTCTCCAAAAGGTTTGACATCTGTTCCAGGCAGGAGACCATAGGGAAGGTAAATTTTTCTTTTCTTGGAATAAATACCTTGATGGAGAATTTCAAATCAGTCTCTCTCTGCAACTGATGGCCTGCCGTCTCTAGTACAAGGTTTAATGTGAGTGGAGGATGTGTATCTGTGGCTGTATATCTACATCTTTAGAAACACACTCTATAATGATTTGGAGATATTCCAGCATAATTCCTCTGCTGGTACATGTTCAAGGCCCAGGTGAAGAGTCACTCATCCTTAACCTTGTGTGTTCACGTGCTTGCTGATTCTTGACTACTACCTCTTAGATTCATTGAAGGGTCGAGGGAGTCTAGCCATAAGCCCTTAAGAACCAACCCTCAAGTTCATCTTCTGTGTTTTTTTTTTTTGCGGTAGGCGGGCCTCTCACTGCTGCGGCCTCTCCCGCTGCGGAGCACAGGCTCCGGACGCGCAGGCTCGGCGGCCATGGCTCACAGGCCCAGCCGCTCCGCGGCATGTGGGATCTTCCCGGACCGGGGCACGAACCCGTGTCCCCTGCATCGGCAGGTGGACCCTCAAACACTGCGCCACCAGGCAAGCCCTTGTTTTTGTTTTTTAAATTTATTTAATTAATTTATTTTTGGCTGTGTTGGTTTTCGTTGCTGCACGTGGGCTTTCTCTAGCTGCGGCGAACAGGGGCTACTCTTTGTTGCGGTGCACGGGCTTCTCGTTGCTGTGGCTTCTCTTGTTGCAGAGCACGGGCACTAGGGCTCGCGGCTTCAGTAGTTGTGGCTCGTGCGCTCTAGAGCGCAGACTCAGTAGTTGTGGTGCACGGGATTAGTTGCTCCGTGGCATGTGGGATCTTCCCAGACCAGGGCTCGAACCCGTGTCCCCTGCATTGGCAGGCAGATCCTTAACCATTGCGCCACCAGGGAAGTCCCATCTTCTGGGTTTTTGAAAGATGTTCTCTTCTTGCCCCTCCTGCTCCTGCAAAGAAGGGAGTTATCATTAGTTGATAATGCACACAGGGACATGCACAAAAAAAGATCAAAGGCTCCAAACATATTTATCTGTTTGATGGATCCAGCATTCTTTGTTCACACAGCTTTGTTCAAAACTGTTCTTTCAATATTCCAAGCTAAGCTTGTGTCTGGTAACTGCAGACTTGATTTAAATTAGAGAGACCTGGTCAATTCCCTGGGAGAGCTGCAGGGACAAAGCTGGGTTTCCTCAGCCTCTCTATCTTTCTATTTTCCCTCAACTTCTTTAGTTTTGCTTGCTTGTGAAACTCTATGAATGATACTTGTGTCTTTGTTTTGTAGGCGTAGCCTGGGCTCTGCAATGGTGACGGCTCGCCGCTTACTATCAATTTCTTTGGGGGTTAATACTTTCCTATTATACCTATTGTCTGGCCCTCACTTTCCTGCCTGGTACTGTAATACACAGCTTTCAGTATTCTGATGGGATTGCATGGGTCTGCCATCACTAGCTTGATTTTTAACAGGAAGCTAGGACAATAAAGGCCTTGAGAAAGCAAATGTGAGAAATGTTTGCTTCTGCCTAGGGACATGAGTGCAAAATGAAAACAATACTGTCTTTTTTGCTTGCTTCTGTCACCCTGTTTTGACAGTAAAAACTAGAGCCCTTCCCTGAACTATGGGTATGAACAAAGAAAAATGGCTGTAGCCCTCAGAGGCTGCAGTTTGAGATATTAGATATGTTTTCTTGTAAACATGTAATTATCACCTGTTGTCTGCTTTCTGTCCTTCCACTCAATACTCAACTCTAAGCAAATTCCTTCTTGATTTAAGGAGTACATCTTGAATACTACTGCTACTACTACTACTAACAATATCAATAAATAGCATTTTCAAAGAGAAACTCATAAAACCTAGCGGCAGGTAACTATTAACCACTCCACTGTGCGTTAAGTGAACCTAAGCAGATAACATAGCACAGCTTTGTTGGGACCAGCTCCATGTGGAGGTGGCCTTTGAGGAAGGGACCTCTGTTTTTCTCCAGACTCAGTTAATGATGCTGTGTTTAATAGTGACAAGTTAATGAGACTTTAAACAGGATTTTGCAGCTTCTGGGGAAGAAAAACATTCAAGAAAGGATCATAAGTTTTAACTATTCTAAAGGGAGAAAATATGGAAAGTCAGAAATGGTCTGTATTTTAGCTTTTAGACAATGTCAGATATCTAGTTTCTAGCTTTCTTTGCAGGGTCCTCCTTCTCCTCCTTCGTTGGAGTTACCCCATTGTTCTAGATAATTCCTCTTTCTTTGCCCTGGGTCTTTAGGGATATTGTTCTCTGCCCTCACATGCCTTCTCCTACCATCTTGTACTGAATTCCAAAATTCTGTTCCTTCTTTCATAATTAGAGACTTTTGGCTTGGCACATGGTTGCCTACCTAGAAACTACGTTTCCCAGGCTCCCTTGCAGCTAAGAGTCTACCTATAAATTAGGTTCCATTGATAGAAGTTCTCACAGGAGACTTAGAAGAGAGACAGGGGCTTCTATTGGATCCTGACTGTCTTCACTGACCATCCAGACTGTGGATTTCCTGCATTGTCTTCCCATCTCCTCTAGCTTCCTGTTTGTCAAGAAGCAGTGCAGGTAGCGGCCCCCTCTTGATCTCATGTCTAATCTCTGGGCGCTGCGTCTCGTGTCCATTTTCCTGCTTACTGCTGTGGTAGGGGCCTCAGACTAGACTGTGGGCCTTGGCTCTAGTTGTGCCTTTGAGTTAGCAGCCCCTCTGCTAGGCTGGTTCTGGGTTTTTCTGGGAGTCATCCCAAGAAACTCATCTCGCACTCTTTCCAGCGGTTTTATAAATCCCTCAATCCCTGTATGAAACTCATGTTGCATAAAATACCTGGGGTGGGTTGTGGTTCCTGCACTGACCCTACTATAAATAACATTATGTCCACTGCCATAGAATTTGCGGGCAGGGGTTGTCCTGATATTATAGTAGCTCTCATATAGAGCATCAGTGAGTTCCATGGGCGACGCTCCTGGTGAGGCCCTTGACATTCTCTCACTGACTCATCCCAACCACCCCGGGAGGCAGGCATCACTGCCATTATATTGAGGTCTCTATAAAGAGAGGGTTGGGGAGTTCTGTAACTTGCCTAAGGCCACAGGGGTAGAAGTGAAATCCGCTTCTTCCTTTAATCCTTCTCTGTCACCCCAGCTATGAGCAAAAAATGGTTAGCGTGTCAGAAATAAATGCTGCCTCCTAAGATGTCAAGATAATGTCCTTCATTTTCAAATGGGGAAACTGAGACTGTTAGAGGGACCCGACCTCATTCCTTGCCTCTTCGTCGTGAGCTGGATGCTCTGCACGGCTGAGTTAGACTCATCCCCTGAATCCACTGTGGAATCTTATGCCTTCATGGGATGTGATGTGTTGCTCCTTGCAGGCTCCCCCTCAGGACCCTTCTTCTCCTCCAAGGAGGGGTAGGTACTATAATCAGTCCCTTATAAGGACTGCCAGTGGCTGAAGATTTTATTACACTCAGTTTTTTTTAAAAAAATAAATAAAAGCAGCAGTGCATGTATTGTGAATGCTTCAAAGGATCCCACAAGGCAGGAGTGGAAGCGAGCATGGAGGCTACTCCCTGCCACAGCCCTATTCTCTCTCTTGCTCTTTCCTGCATCCTTGGCTTCCCCTTCCTTACCTGGAGTTGTTTAAGGCCTGGGAGGCTCCCGTCTCTCTGTGTCTCATGCTGCCCAAGTCCTTGTGTCCTGCTCTCTGTAACTGGCTCCTCTCACTTGGTGCTATACTCAGGATTAGCTTTTCCTCAAGCCAGAGTCATGAGACATACACATTGGGTTTTGGGTGAAATAGAGCAAGGGTTCTATGCTGTGTTGGGATTCTAGGGCATTTCAACCATCCTAACTTAAAGGCATTTTCCATGGGTCTCACTTAGCTTCTCAGAGTTTTTACTAAGGTTTAGGGTTGGGAGGGTGGGAAGCTAAAAAGAAAATATTAACTGGCCCTACTTTGCCTTTTTTTTTGTGCACATATATCGAGCGGGAACCTTGAGGAAAAGGGTGGGCAAGGCCAAAGCAGAATTTAGGGACTGTGACGGTACCGTTTTATTATCGCCCCTTATCAGCTCTCTGCACAGCCATCCCCAGAAAGTCCTCTCTCCCGTGCACAACCCTCCCCGCCTGAGTGCAGCCTGTCTTCTGTGAAGCCTCAGCTAAGTGGTTACCGCCTCTTTGAGACCTGGCAGACAGCATTAATCCCTTTGTCTTCAGCAGCCCACAAGCTTTGTTGACACAACAGAAATACTACTACAGCACTTAGCACCGTGCACTGTGCAAAGCTGTTTGCTTATCTGTGTCTCCCACTACATATTGACCTCCTTAAGGAGAGTGACTGCATCTTACTCAGCTCTTAATCCTCCACAGCTAAATAAATATTTGCTAAATCAAACTGAATTCACACCCCCAATTCAATGCAATCTGTCAGCTATAGTGGTATCATACAGAGTTCTTGAATTTTTAGGACCCGTTGATTGTATGTAAGATGCACCTTTGATTTAGCTAGTGTTCAGGGTGGATATATTCGATGTCCATGTGTGATATTCCCTTAAATGTATTGCTGATGAGTGTGGGTTCTGGAGCCCAGCTCCCTAGCATGAGCTCTGGCCAAACTCTGTGGCCTTGGTTGGGCAAGCACCTTAACTCTTCTTCAGTTTTCTCATCTGTAAAATGGGGCTGATGATAGTATTTATCTCATATGGTTGTTGTGAAGATTAAATGAATTACCATTTGAAGAGCATCTAGACTGTATCCTGGCACTCAGTAAGTGCTATATGAGTATCTGTTGTTATTATTGATACCAGATACAGTGAAATGTAAAATCAAAAATGTACATCTTAAACTCATTAAAAATAAAAAAATGCTGGTTTGAGCAGCTCTTAGTGTAGAACAATTTCCACAATGCTAGCTGCCTCCAAAATTGTCTCTTCTTTCTCTGAACACTTGAAGGGTTACCCTTGTTCCACCCACAGGGACTTTGATACGTTTCTTGTGCTACCATTTTTCTTCCTTTTCATCAGTCTTATTTTCACCTGAAGGGCTGGCCCAATGTCTTGTACGCTTTATCATCAGTTGGCAGGACATCTAAGAGACAGTAAGTACCTAATAAAATAGTAAATGAACCAATGAGTCTCCAAGAGAACCCACACATAACACCTGGAATCAATGAATAGCTACTATGTATTCTGATACTTGGAGTTAGAATCAACAGATTAACAAACAGGCCCCTCCTCCAGCTCTGACAGGCACATAATCACATTTTGGGGCCAGATCTCAATGGGTACCAGGTTGCTTATACATCTTGTGCCTGTTTCCTTTATTACACTACCCCCTTCTCTTACTTGAGCTGAGATGTGGACCGTTTTCTCCATGCCCTTCTTCATTATTAATCCATTGGCCCTTCTTGCTCTCTGCCTCTATCTCACTGCCCTAAAATCCACTCTCCTGCTCACGGGAGTCCTTGGCCTGTATGTGACAACTGTCTTATCCTCTTCTATATATCCAGAATTTTCAGTTGACCATTTGTACTTTTGATGCCATCTTTCTTACTTATATGCTCTGCTCTGCAAAGGCATGAGTTTGCCTACATTATTATCACTCCAGGACTCCTCCAGGTGCTACAATTGGAAACCATTTAATAAATGCTTTTAGATTAAACATTGGTATTAGCTTGGGTGACTTTTAATATGTGAGATAAATAATACAGATGATACGATCAGTATGATCATTTATTCTTTTATTTATTAAGAACCTATAGAGCCTATATGATAGGTATGGTGCCAGGTGTTGACAGTCTAACTGGAGAGACAAGATTAAAACATACTAAAATAGGGCTTCCCTGGTGGCGCAGTAGTTGGGAGTCCGCCTGCCGATGCAGGGGACACGGGTTCGTGCCCCGGTCCGGGAGGATCCCACATGCCGCGGAGTGGCTGGGCCCGCGAGCCATGGCCGCTGAGCCTGCGCGTCCGGAGCCTGTGCTCTGCAACGGGAGAGGCTACAACAGTGAGAGCCCCGCGTGCCACAGAAAAAAAAGAAAAAAAAAAAAAGAAAAAAGATACTAAAATACATCATTACTTGCAAAATTGTTTGATACAGCAGTATTCAGTGAAAGGATCATCTACTGCAGAGGGCCAGAGTGGTCACAGATGATTTTTGTGAAGGGAGTGGGACTAGACTGACCTTGAAGGACTGAAAGATTCAAGCTCGTAATGGGGAGGTAGTCAGGTATTCAAGAAGAGGAGTATGGCAGAGAGGCAGGAATGAGCGTGCCACGTGTGGGAGTGAGACCAGTTTGAGGGGAATGGAGAACAGGAAGCTTTGAATGCTAGGTCCAGATATTCGATGTAGATGATGTAGACTGAGTCAGGTTTCTGGGAGGGGATGGATGGGATGGAATCACAGTTAGGAGAAGATAATCGAAGTTTTGAAAATAGGATTGAAGAACAGGAAGCATAGCCTGAGGGAGGCCAGCTGGGAACCCCAGTGTGAATGAGTCAAGATGGCGGCACGGGGATGGAGAGGAAATAGGAACATGAGGACATTAGGAAAGAAAAGCAGAGCCTAACGGATCACCCTTCTTGTTATTTAATTTGACTGCCAGCACATTTTCTTGCCTGTGGGAATTCTATGGTTGCTTTTACATCACATTTCTGTAATTACTCTGGGCCCCATCTCACCTTACCGTTCCTTATAAACTATTCACATAGAGTACAAGCCCATCATGATGTGATAGGTGGTGTGATGGTTAGTGTTCTGTGTCAATTTGCATGGGCTACAGAATGCTCAGCATATTAAAAATTAGTTCTGGGTGTATCTGTGTGGGTGTTTCTGTATGAAATTAGCCTTTGAGTCCATGGACTTGGTGGAGAAGATTGCCCTCCTTAGTGTGGGTGGTTGTCATCCAATCTGTCCAGGGCCTGAATAGAACAAAAGGCGGGGGAAGGAGGAATATACCACTTCTTTCCTGTCTCGATGTTGAGCTGGGACATCTCATCATCTTCTCCTGCCCTTGGACTGGGATTTACACCATTGACTCTCCTCGTTTTCTGGCCTTTGGACTCAGACTGAATTACCTCACTGGCTTTCCTGGGTCTCAGACTTGCAGCCTCTAAAAATTGCTTGAGCTAATTCTTCAAAATAAATCAATCTCTTTCTCTCTCTGTCTCTGAAAAAACCAAAATATATATATTCAATTTCTGTTTCTCTGGAGAAGTATGACTAATACAGGTAGGGAAAAATTCAATCATGTAAAACACAGGTCTCTGTTATTGGGTTGTGTGGTGGTGGTGATGGTGATGGGTGTTAATGAAATGACCAGAAGACCCTGCACAGCTGGCCCGGCTGGCCTGGGACTTCAGGGAATAGTCCTCATTACAGCTTTGGTATAATGAATGACAGATGTCTGACACCCTTCCCCTCTCTGCCACACCCCTCCCCACTTCTAGCAAGAAAATAAGGGAACGGAGGCACACGGAAGATAGAAATCAACCAATCATCAACTCCTCCTTCCCCTCCCCCAATTTCCTTTCTGTACATGTGTACTAGAGCTCTTTGTGACATTGTTAATCGTCTAGAAGACAGCTTAATGAAGCTGCTCTGGTAAGGACCCGGCTCTCAGTCACATTTAGGAACTTGACAAACATCACTGATATTTTCTCCCATTACTCTGAACTTGAAAGGTATTTTAGCCTGACATATTTGTTAGCCCTCACACAAGCTGCTAGTATTTTTTTTTTTTTTTTTGCGGTACGCGGGCCTCCCACTGCTGTGGCCTCTCCCGTTGCGGAGCACAGGCTCCGGACGCGCAGTCCCAGTGGCCATGGTTCACGGGCCCAGCCACTCCGCAGCATGTGGGATCTTCCCGGACCGGGGCACGAACCCGCATCCCCTGCATCGGCAGGCGGACTCTCAACCACTGCGCCACCAGGGAAGCCCTAGTATTCTTTGCTGTTGTTTTATGGTGATCAGTTTTCTTGAGGTTCAGTTTCTTTTGAGGGCCTGACATGTCTGGCACTTTTTTTTTTTTTTAACACCTTTATTGGGGTATAATTGCTTTACAATGGTGTGTTAATTTCTGCTTTATAACAAAGTGAATCAGTTATACATATACATATGTTCCCATATGTCTTCCCTCTTGCGTCTCCCTCCCTCCCACCCTCCCTATCCCACCCCTCCAGGCTGTCACAAAGCACCGAGCCAATATCCCTGTGCCATGCGGCTGCTTCCCACTAGCTATCTACCTTACTACGTTCGTTAGTGTGTATATGTCCATGACTCTGTCTCGCCCTGTCACAGCTCACCCTTCCCCCTCCCCATAACCTCAAGTCCGTTCTCTAGTAGGTCTGCGTCTTTATTCCTGCCTTACCCCTAGGTTCTTCATGACATTTTTTTTTTCTTAAATTCCATATATATGTGTTAGCATACGGTATTTGTCTTTTTCTTTCTGACTTACTTCACTCTGTATGACAGACTCTAGGTCTATCCACCTCATTACAAATAGCTCAATTTCGTTTCTTTTTATGGCTGAGTAATATTCCATTGTATATATGTGCCACATCTTCTTTATCCATTCATCCGATGATGGGCACTTAGGTTGTTTCCATCTCCGGGTTATTGTAAATAGAGCTGCAATGAACATTTTGGTACATGACTCTTTTTGAATTCTGGTTTTCTCAGGGTATATGCCCAGTAGTGGGATTGCTGGGTCATATGGCAGTTCTATTTGTAGCTTTTTAAGGAACCTCCATACTATTCTCCATAGTGGCTGAACCAATTCACATTCCCACCAGCAGTGCAAGAGTGTTCCCTTTTCTCCACACCCTCTCCAGCATTTATTGTTTCTAGATTTTTTGATGATGGCCATTCTGACTGGTGTGAGATGATATCTCATTGTAGTTTTGATTTGCATTTCTCTAATGATTAATGATGTTGAGCATTCTTTCATGTGTTTGTTGGCAGTCTGTATATCTTCTTTGGAGAAATGTCTATTTAGGTCTTCTGCCCATTTTTGGATTGGGTTGTTTGTTTTTTTGTTATTGAGCTGCATGAGCTGCTTGTAAATTTTGGAGATTAATCCTTTGTCGGTTGCTTCATTTGCAAATATTTTCTCCCATTCTGAGGGTTGTCTTTTCTTCTTGTTTATGGTTTCCTTTGCTGTGCAAAAGCTTTGAAGTTTCATTAGGTTCCACTTGTTTATTTTTGTTTTTATTCCCGTTTCTCTAGGAGGTGGGTCAAAAAGGCTCTTGCTGTGATTTATGTCATAGAGTGTTCTGCCTATGTTTTCCTCTAAGAGTTTGATAGTGTCTGGCCTTACATTTAGGTCTTTAATCCATTTTGAGCTTATTTTTGTGTATGGTGTTAGGGAGTGATCTAATCTCATACTTTTACAGGTACCTGTCCAGTTTTCACAGCACCACTTATTGAAGAGGCTGTCCTTTCTCCACTGTACATTCCTGCCACCTTTATCAAAGATAAGGTGTCCATATGTGCGTGGGTTTATCTCTGGGCTTTCTATCCTGTTCCATTGATCTATCTTTCTGTTTTTGTGCCAGTACCATACTGTCTTGATTACTGTAGCTTTGTAGTATAGTCTGAAGTCAGGAGCCTGATTCCTCCAGTTCCTTTTTTCGTTCTCAAGATTGCTTTGGCTATTCAGGGTCTTTTGTGTTTCCATACAAATTGTGAAATTTTTTGTTCTAGTTCTGTGAAAAATGCCAGTGGTAATTTGATAGGGATTGCAATGAATCTGTAGATTGCTTTGGGTAGGAGAGTCATTTTCACAATGTTGATTCTTCCAATCCAAGAACATGGTATATCTCTCCATCTATTTGTATCATCTTTAATTTCTTTCATCAGTGTCTTATAATTTTCTGCATACAGGTCTTTTGTCTCCTTAGGTAGGTTTATTCCTAGATATTTTATTCTTTGTGTTGCAATGGTAAATGGGAGTGTTTTCTTGATTTCACTTTCAGATTTTTCATCATTAGTATATAGGAATGCCAGAGATTTCTGTGCATTAATTTTGTATCCTGCCACTTTACCAAATTCATTGATTAGCTCTAGTAGTTTTCTGGTAGCATCTGGCACTTTTCTTTATGTCTGACAGAGGTGCTTACTAAGCAGTGGTTGAAAGAATAAATGAATTCCTTGGAGCGCTAGAACCAGTGAAAAACTCATAAAAACAACACAACTTTGCGATTGATCATGATTTTTGAAGCACTAAAAATAAATGGATTCACAAGTAGGCAGATAAAATAATTTGAACAGGGGGTAAGTGTAGCTTAAGCATCAAGTATATTTACATAGACTTTAAATGACAATAAATGGAGGAATGGCAAAGCTGGAGCACTGTCCTGGTCACAGAACCGTAGACTTTAGGGTATCTACTCTACTCAGATCCTCCCACTTTTATTTTTTTTTGGCTGCTCCACACAGCTTGTAGGATCTTAGTTTGAACTCACGGCCCCTGCAGTTGAAGCACTGAGTCCTAACCACTGGACCGCCAGGGAATTCTGAGATCCTCCTGCTTTTTAAGTAATGTTTAAAAGAAAGAAGTGATTCGTCCATGGCACTGTATCTGGTGGTCGTGCCTGAAATAGAATCCAGAATGGCTTCCCTAAATCTGCCTTTAGGATGCTGGTTTTGGAGCCACATCCATCAGGGACCCCTCCAGAAGATCTGCAGATGCTCTTAGAGCTTTCAGTGCCCAAAATACTATTATTTCAAAGGCTTTGGCAAGCAACTCTTCCCGAGGCTTTGCTGGTTAATGAAGCAGAGAAAAAGAAGTGCTAGCAATAGAAGAAAGATTAGGAATGTAAAGAAGGAGAGGGCCAGGAAATGTGGGGACACTGGTAATGGTGGGCAGGGGGAGTATGCCTGAGAATCAAGGCAGTGGTGACACAAGTTGTTATGGAGTGAATATTTGTATCCCCCTCAAATTCCCATGTTGATGCCCTGACCTTCAGTGTGATGGTATTTGGAGATGGCCTTTGGGAAATAATTATATGACGTCATGAGGGTGGACCCCCATGATGGGCAGGTGCCCTTACAGGAAGATGGAGACACTGGAGCTCTCTCTCCTCCATATGAGGACATGGTGAGAAGGCAGCTGTCTACAAGCTGTCAAATCCACTAACACCTTATCTTTGGTCCTGCCAGCCTCCAAGACTGTGAGAAATAATGTCTGTTGTTTGAGCCACCCAGTCTATAGCATTTTGTGATAGCAGCTTGAGCCAACTAAGACACATGTCGATGCTCTGAGAGTTTGGAGAGCCCCTTTGTGCTGCTGGAGCAGAAAATAGATACAAGTTTCTAGTGAACCAGATATTCCAGAGAGCATTTACAAACCTATTCAGGGGTTGCTTTTTTTTTTTTAAGGAATGTATTTGAACTGGGATGTGATATAAAGTGGGACATTCTTTCCCCTGAGTATGGAGAGGCAGAGAAAATTACCCTCAGAGAGAGAAGAAGCAACCTCACAGAGCAGAGCAAAGGCAAGAAGTGGCCCCCAGTGCTAGAGGGTAGAATATCTGTTCCTGCTCGCTTCCCCATCTAAGCCTCCTTCTACCTGTTCCTCCTACTTTACTTAAGCGAATTTAAATGAGTTTTTGTTCCTTGCAATCAGATAGTCCCTGGCTAATATCTAGGGTGATGAATTGCAGTTTTTTGCCTTCCTTCTCCCACAACAAATCCAAACACCTAATCCAAGAGAATTAAGAAAAACAGAATAACGAACAATTAATGCAGCAGCGATTAAGCATTTATGTGAAATTCTGCTGTCATTACTTGTTTGCAAACTGGTCTTCCAGACTGTCCTTTATAATGATACTTATATATCAGAACACACTTTGAGTTCTCAACAACCAAGTCAATAATTTTAAAACTTGTTTTAAAGTTAATTTCTGTGTGTATATGTGAAAGAAGTTGGTCCATGTGCAGGTTAATGGTATATATAGTGTAAAGAATATGGACAGTTTTGCTCTCTGGTAGCTGAATCCCTAGTAGCTGTGGGATACTGGATAAGTCAGTTAAGTTCTTAGGATGTCAGTTTCTTTCATCATTGCTAAAATGGGGACAAAAATATTCTTACCATCAGATTGTTATGAGGGGTAAATGACTTAGTCTACATAAGTTACAACTGTTTGACTCATAATAGCTCTTAACAAATGGTTATTCTTCCCTTCTCTTTTTTTTTTTTTAGCCATGGCCAGGTGAGTTCCATCCATTGACATAAATGTTAGTCTCCTACTTAGGTAAGAACTTCAAACACATCAATTATTTGGTTTATTTTTGCTAAGTTCCAAATAGATGACAGTTGACTTTTGCATTACTCATAACCCTCTTTCAAAGTGTATTGCCTCATATTTTTTCAAATGAATTATTTCATTATTCCCTAAGAGAAGAGGGATTTTTCCAAAAAGGCAGTTAACTAAACATACATCTTAACTCAAAGAGTTGCCTGTAAATAATCTCTGTATTTTATAGAATGATGACTATAGCGTGAAAGAGTAAGATCTCGTACTCTTTAGGAAAGCAACAGGGACAGCACCCTCTTAGAGTCTTTTTATAGTTAGCTAGAGGGATTCTGACTTGATTTCAGTGTGATTTAGTTTGTAACTGGATTAAACTTTGCCCTCCATTAAAAGCCAATCAGCTGACTTGCCCTGCAGGGATTTTGCTTTTATGAACAAGACTTCATTTCAGAGCTCCCTTTTATTCCTTCTGGATGAGTTATTTAGCCTACAGCTTTCCTGGGTTTGCCTTATTGGTGTCTCCTTATCTTAATTTGAATATGGACATGAGTAAATTATAGATTCCCTGTTGGCTATGGCTTTGTTCTTTGGAGTGGAGATGAATTTCTCAAAGTTCTTTTCATCACATATCCTGTGAATTCTATTGCTGGAGAAGTTGAGAATTACTATGCAGAGTATGAATCTGGGTTTAAGAAGAGATTGGAATATGTTTTAATAGCAGATGTAACATAATCATCATGCAGATTATTGGGAGAAATGGCTCCATGACTCACGTGGGGCATCAGAGTACCCATGATTAATTCTGAGAATGTAAAGCCCATACCCTCTTTCTTCTGAACTTATTATAAGCCTATACACACGTACAGCTTGATAAGTATGCTTTCTAATAACATTGCATTTTAATGCGTGGACAGTAGTCAAACTTTTACACGTGAGTATGCCACAAGGCATTCATTTTAGGAAATCGGCTCTCATAGTTTTGCAACAGTAATACTAACAATAGAAATAAGACTGAAAAAACAACAAGAATAATGGGATTACTACCTCCTGAGCACTTAGTTTATACCCAGCATTGTGCCAAGCATGTGACGTGCTCATTGCCTCTGAACACTCAGAGCCACCTTTTAAAATAGGTTCTACTGTTACTTCCTCTTTACCATTGCTAAAGTCAGATTAAGTTACTTGCCCAGGGACACATAGCTGGTATACGGTGCAGTGAGGTTCAAACCCAGGCAGTCCATTCTGCTGAGTAATTCCACCAGTACTTGGCATCTAATTCCACAGAAAAGTATTAGTTAGCAAAGTCAGATTGAACTTATTAGTGATGTGAGAACTATTTAACAAATAGGAAATTTAGAACAGTTGGAAATATCTCAGTTAGTGACAGATGTTGTTGAACACAAAAGTTCTTACAGACTGCTTGCTTCATTGGTCAAATTCAGTTTTAGAAAGGTGCTGATTCACTGACACAGTTGTTTTGCCTTATGAACAGGTGCTTATTCAATACTTGAGAATGTTTCCTTTTGATTCAGTCTAATGGGAAATTAACAAGTGACTTTTGGGGAAAGCAAAAAATATAAAAGGGCTGGGGTAGGTTACAGATAATATTGTTCATAAAGGAGCTGCCAGCCCCTCACCCCCACCCCATCCTCAGCCTATGGCATCCCAGTGATTGCCAGTTGCTTTGTCTTGGTTGACACAGAACTCTGTTGTTTGCCCAACTGTTGCCAAGTGACACTTTGTCATTTGCATAGCCAGGAAGTTCTGGAAAATAGGGCTCCAACATTTCCCTGTATTATTTTTATAGTAATTAGGAGTAAAAATTATTTTTAGGTTTCTAGCAGGAATTATTTATTGCAGCTTCTATTTTAACTTTGTAAATAAAGTTCTATTTCCTGGTTGCTTGGAATAAGAAGTTCATGACTTATACTCTCTCCTGGAAGATGAAGGGGATTTCTGTGTGACTTTTATGAGACAACTTCCAGGACTGAGTAGCAATGAATACTTCATGGAAAAGCATTTATAGTGGGAACGTATATGGGAAGAATTACTCACTATCACTCACTGTACCTGCAAAATTATAGCACTTTTCTTGTTTTCATTGTTTAAAATGTATAAGGATTGGTAATTTCTATGGAATCAGAAAAATCCCTACTTTGTTCTGATAACTTAGTAGAACAAAGGACTACATGTTGCTTTGGCTCTAAATCTTTCTTGGTTTCACGTCCAGCTCTGGTTCTACCTCAGTATAGTGAGTATATTTCACCTTTGAATTAAGCCAGAATTCATTAGGAGGGTATTACAGTGTGCCTATGTATTACTTCTCTTGCTTTCTTAGAATATTACTCTTTTTAAATTTTACTGTTTATTGTTCTCTTTCATAGGATCTCATTAGGTTTGGCTTGGAAAGGAAGGGCTTGATTTTAGATCAAATCATTTGACATGTCTTGTATATGCTTGCACGGTCATAAGCAGTGTGAGAAGGATTCAGAAATGAACTAGACATAATCTGTTCCTCCAGAATATAGTAGCAGAAAAGTCACCAATGAGGGTCTTGCATGGAAGGAGGAAGAAAGAAAGAAAGAGGAAAGGGCATCTTAAAATATACGTCGTCACTTAGAAATCTACTCTGTTTCTCTCCAAAGTTTAGGGTTAGAAATACTGATTTCTTGCCTATAGAATCAGCACCAGAAATATCAGTGAATTAGCCACTATTGATCTCTACCTTGGGAACTTTCAGAATTCAACGTTTCATATGCTGTTCCCTTGGTGGGTTAAAAAATGTGGTTCTTACTTGACATATTGCATAAGTTAACAGTTTCTGAAAAGCTCTAATTGACTTATCAGAAACAATCTCTAAATGCACAGCAAATGCAAAGTCATATTCAAAGGAATCTACTGTAAGAAATTTGGCGCCATGTGATTTAAACATTCCTCTAAAATGTGGGGCCCGAGTTTGTAGTTTTCTCCTGGATTTAAGAAGACATGTGAGCTTGAAGTGGGAGCAGAACAGAATCATTGATGGTTTTGTTTGTCCTTTGCCCCATTCTCATGGCCTCCAAAGTGCACTTGTTTGTAGTTTGGTTGAACAAGGGAGATGATTAGGCTTTAGTGTGTGACCCTCTCCGTTTTAAGTCTGTACCCAGGCTTTTCTCCTCTCTGTGAGGTCATAGAGATAGGTCCTCTACCAATAGTGACTTGGTATTGGGGGCGTAGGGTGTACCAGTCAAACCTCCACCCACTCAGGTAGATGCTAGCATGCCTCAGTTCCCTGCTGGGTCTCGGCTGGAGGCTTCAGTTTCACTTCCACAGGCACCTCTCATAGGTCTCTTCAAAACATGACAGCTTGTATCCCCCAGAGGAAGTGATGAAGGGAGGGAGAGAGAGAGAAAGATTGAATGAAAAACAAGAGAGTACCCAAGAAGCCACAGTCTTTTACATCCTAATCTCAAAAGTAATGTATCACAACTTCCGCCATTTTCTATTGGCCACACAGACCAAATCTGATACAATGTGGGATGAGACTTCACAGGGGTGCAAATCCCAGGAGGCAGGTATCATCAGTGGCCATTTGACGACTGGATATCATAGGATGCTGTTTATGATTTGGGTAACTTTCTGGTAAAACTTTACTGTTTGTGTTGCGTTGGTAAAGGATAGAGTAAGAACAGGGTGCTCAGTGGGATCCACACTGACTGTTGTCTTTACCTGTGACATTTGAAATAATGGCACTATGTTTTATTATGCTTGCAGTCTGATGCTTTTGAACATATGATTAAATTTTACTAAGAGTTGACAGCACATCTCAGAGAATGTAGATTTATAACTGGTTGCTGACACATGCATAATATTAATGGTGTAAAGTATCCATATAGTGCATGTATACTTAAAAGTAGCTTTATATACTCAGAAACTTTTGGTCAGTTTTAATATGTGGGATTTAAACTTGCCTTTTTTTTTTTTTTTGCGGTACGCGGGCCTCTCACTGTTGTGGCCTCTCCCGTTGTGGAGCACAGGCTCCGGAGGCGCAGGCTCAGCGGCCATGGCTCACGGGCCCAGCCGCTCCGCGGCATGTGGGATCTTCCCGGACCGGGGCACAAACCCGTGTCCCCTGCATCGGCAGGCGGACTCTCAACCACTGCGCCACCAGGGAAGCCCTAAATTTGCCTCTTCTTAACTCTTTCTGAGTTATTAGATTTTACTCTTGAATTGTATCCTGTTTACTATAATTCTGCATAAGAATAAATATGCAAATAGCCTGTCTATAATGAAAATACCTTACTTTAACCCATTTGATGGACTTAAACTGCTTGAGACCTCAGTGTCCCTATTATGCCTTGTACAGCAGAAAGGAATATGTGTGTTAACAGGTCCTGACACCACACTGTATTTCGTCAGCTACTTTCTTTTGTGAATTAACATCCTTTGGAATATGGTTTATAGATGGGCTATGAAAGAAGTAGAGAGGTTGAGATCTAATAAAATCATGTTAGGACACTAAACAAAACCTGGTGTTTGTACAGAAGAATACTCAAGTGTTTTAAGGAATGGAAGAAAGAATGTTTTCTAGTGATTAACTAAATCATAATGAGCTTGGTTTTCATGCCATTATTTTATCCTGGAAGTTAGGAGGAGCTTGGCATCCTGGTGGAATACAAATAGGGATTCAAGGTGATAGGGAGAGGCTCCTGGAATTGACACCTCATACTTGAGGTTTAGTGATAACAGAATTTAACCAAGTGTATGTGATAGATTATCACAGTTTCTTCAACAGGGTACTCTGTCCAGCCCTTGGAGGATGACAACATTGGTGGGAAAAAACATGGCACATAATTTTTTTTTCAATAAATTTATTTATTTATTTATGGCTGCATTGGGTCTTTGTTGCTGCGCACGGGCTTTCTCTAGTTGTGGCGAGCGAGGGCAACTCTTCGTTACAGTGCACGGGCTTCTCATTGCGGTGGCTTCTCTTGTTGTGGAGCACGGGCTCTAGGCACGCAGGCTTCAGTAGTTGTGGCATATGGGCTCAGTAGTTGTGGCTCATGGGCTCTAGAGCGCAGGCTCAGTATAGTCGTGGTGCACGGGCTTAGTTGCTCCACATGTGGGATTTTCCCGGCCCAGGGCTTGAACCCGTGTCTTAACCACTGCACCACCAAGGAAGCCCATGGCACATAATTTTTGATCCTAGGAAAAACTGGGTTCTCCTTCAAGGATACTTTGTTTTCCTATGAAGAGGGTGTTTATGGTGAAAGATCTTGTTCAGAATCCAGTGAAGAACTGGTCAGGCAGGGTTAGTCAGAGCTGCACCAGAATCTCCAGCAATGTTGATCATATACCTCTTTCAGCCTCTGAAATCTCAGGTTCCAGAAAGGTTTGCTATACTAACCCTTTGCCTACTGTCTATGATGCTATCTGGTGACTTCTTGTACACCACCTTGAGTGATTGGCAGGGATGAACTCTTTAGGAAAAATACAACACAGCTACAATATAAATTAGTATGAAAAGAAACATTCATTTAGAATGCAAAAAGAAATCAACAAATTATACGTTTCCAAAGGCTGTCAGATACCATAAACCTCAAGAAATCCGGAAAAGAAGCCAAAATAGCTTCTGGCTTCATGCATTGCAAAACTTTTTTCTCTTTTACCACCCACGAACTTTTGGTGCTAGGCACTGTGGGGCGAGTTCATATCACAGTATTACTTCAGACCATGTGCCTTTAGGACCCAACTGGGTGAACTGGACCTGTGGGTGAGAGGTCCATTACCGGAAGTCATTGTTACTCTGCGATTAGTGATAATTATGCACAGAAGTCACTGAAAACCTCATAAATATATTAAACCCAAGCCAAGGGATCCCCAACTCGACCTCCCATTATCAGGTACTCAAAATGCACATGGCCACTCTGGGGCCTCCCAACATGAAGGACGTGTGATGGAGGGCAAGTCAGAGTGGAAAGAGACAGCAGTCTGTATCCATGGTAATTAGATTATCTTACTTTTACAAGTTTTATTAGAAAAACACATGGCCGTAAGAACACATACTTAGGACTCCTCTCAGAATCTGTGCAAAGTGAGGGGCCCTGAAACTTAAGTGTCCTGAGCGTCACCGGAAATCTACCTCTGATGCTCAGACCTGAAACCATTATTCTGAAACATGTTGACTGATCCAGACAGGCTGATCACATTTTGCCTTGACGTTAGGTCTTAACCCTTTAAGACCCGGATTGGTAACCTTAGAAATGTGAATACTTTCAGCTGTCCTCGTGTCCCTGGTCAGCTGATCCAGATTCGATATACTTGTCTCTGTTGTATTCAGCATTCAGGCCCTGTGTTTTGGAAAATGAAATGATGCTATTGATAGAGCCAATGCCGGAATTGGCTGTAACATCATTTTCTGTCTTTTTGCCTCTTCTCCATTGGACATTGAACCCTGAAAGGGGCTAGGAATGCTAATTCAGGGCTGGCTTGCTATCATTTTACACTCATGGAAGTGACTTAAGGGTATTTTAATTCTCTGGAGACAGAGTTGAAACACCTGACATCTTTCCAGTGGAGATAGCGAACTAAGCATGATCAGAAAGTGAAATTATTAGCCTTTTGTATCTTGCGTAACATGAGCATTAACCTTACGAATTTTAAAAAGCGGGCTTGACTCATCTCTGCCTCCCATAATAAACATTTTCTACCAACTCCATATGTATTAAGCATGCATCTTGCAATATAATGGATATCCCAGGTTGGATTTTAGTTTAATCCATCAAACATGTCCTTAAGCATACGGAACTCTGTGTTACACCCACCCTGGGAAAAATTGTGCAAGATCAGGCAGTCATGACGGGACAAGTCGAGCCCTGGGGATTCTGGTTTTTCAGGCTATCACATTCCTGTCTTGCTTTTCGTTTTCCTAATTTCAAGTAATTATCATCCTCACTAATCTAACACATGGCACAAAAGCTTAGCCATTCCCCCAGATCTGCAGTTCAGATTTCCTCCTGGTTTTTATGTCAGTTCCCTCCTCCTCTCTTTCATGAATCAATTCCTAGGCGAACAAAAGTGCTGTCTTTCTGGTCCAATTCTGAATTTTCACTCTATGTTGGCAAGATTGTCTTATCTATCCTGGTGGGAGACTTGGGCAAAAGTCAGACCTCCTGCTGGTTGGAACACCTGGCTGAACTTGGAAGGTAAACCAGGTAACTTGTGCCCAATGTAACCAGTAGACCGGGCGATGTTTTTGTTTTCCTTTCCTCTTCTATACTTTCAAGCTCTCCTGTGCTGTATAACCGAAAATAAAATCATGTACAACTTACGTATATGTTTAATTCAAAAGCATTCCATGTCAAGATAAAACTGAAATTTCATCTTAAAGAGGTCTATTCATCTAGTGCTCTGGAGGCCAGCCAGGAATGAACTCCAAACATGAGACAGCAACTAAAAGCACATGCTCTATGTGACTTAAACCTATATTTTCAAATGGCCAATAGAGCAAGCTTCAAATGCTCTCAAGCTGCAATTCGGCTCATATGGAGAGAGAAACAGGGGCCCCAAACTGTGCACTGAATATATAAGTCGTCAAAGCAATTTTAAAATCAATTCAACATTTGACCAGGAGCCAATACGGTTCCCCTGTGATTAGAATGACATGCTCAGCCTACTACTATGGGTAAAATTCTGATAGCAGTGTTCTGTACGTACTGGAACCTGTGCAGGACATCCCCACGCCTTACTCCCCCCTCCTAGGAAAACCATAAGGAAGCATTACAGCGGTGTATCTGCGAGATCACTAACACATGGGCGCCAGTCAACTGTGGGGGCATTGATGAAATTCTAGTGAGTGGGCAAAAGAGCTCAAGACCCCAGAGTGGATGGTATGGTTCCAACCATATTTAAAACAAGCAAAAGGAACGATCATCTCTGAATCTACAGATAGTTGAAAAGAAGCTTCTTCTAAGGATGGAGAATTTTTTTTGTTTGTGGGGAGAGGGGCAGAAGGAGAATAGCAGTGACTAAAACACCATTGCATGCCCTCATATTTTTAATCTTTATAAGGGAAAATATAACAAATCTTGCTCCACCAGAAGCCCCTTTACCATTGATATTTTCTCTCTTTATATGAGTTCCAGTTCTAAGTCTCTTCTTCTTCTTCTGAGAAGTTATCTTGGCTCTTCAAGGTTTAGAGAAGAAGACCTGGTGTGAAAAGGGGGTGGAGGAAAATGGGGGCTCGATATATCCAGTTTTGCTTTATCATTTAACTTCTGCTTTGGCTCTTTCATTTTTTCCCACTGAACCTTCAGAAATAATTAACCTGTTTCTTCTTGGGGAAACCAGAAGAGACCAGTGTCTCACAGCTGTGATTCTGATGAGGCACAAAGCTAAATTTTCTCCTCAGCCTTCATTTCCCCATCTTTCAACCTCGTGCTCATCATCTACAACCATTGCTTTTGCACCTTGCTGCCATCTGGCGTCTCCAGAGCGCCGCCCTCCATTTCTTCTCTAGCATCTCTGTATGGCGCTCCGGTCACAACAGGCCTCATTGGCTCTGCCCTGGTCCACCACCATCTCCTTGGTCTTCATGCTCCAGGGAGAGACAGGTGACAGAGGGAAGGGCTCCCTACACAAGCAGGTACGCAATAGAGACTTTGTTCTTTGTTAGAATCGGTTCCCTCTGTTGGACCATGTGCTTTGTACATTCCTCTACCTGGATAAGTAATACCTAAAATTGCTAAAGATGCTGGAGCAAAGCCCAGATGAAATGTTACTAAATGAAGATCACAGATATGGTTTGGCCAGCTCCCTGTGCAACCTTCTCAGGAAAGGCACAGTCATGGAAAACTGCTTTTCTTTCCTCCAAGGGTAGGAGGAACAGGCTTGGACCACCTCTAGGGGAAAAAAAGTATCTTCATGGTCAGATCATGCCAGTGTCCTGCTAAACACCCAAACTCTCTTTCATGGGGCTCTCATGTGAGCTTCCCACCTTTCTGAACTCACCCCCAGGCTCTTTCCTCTTCTCCCCTTTAAGTTCTGTATACACAAGCTATCTGCATTTCACTCTCCTCTCTGCCTAGAATATTCTTCTCACGTGTTTTGTCACCTTCTTGTCACGTAGTTTTTAGCTTAATTATTACCTTCTCAGTTGGTTGCTTTCACTTCTTACTCCATTTTTTCCCTTGGCAATTATACCTATGTGCATTTATATTTTAATTTTATTTGTTTACTTATCTTTGTCTTTCCCTGATAGAGTAAGCTCAAGGCAGGAAGCTTGTTGTCCTATTTGCTGCTGTATCCCAACACCCAAAACAGCGCCTGGCCTGTAAGAGACACTCAGTAAGTAGTTGTGGAATGAAAAATGGATGGATGAACGTGGAACGATCCAACAATAGGCCTTTCTCAAAGTGATCTTCCTGTAGAATTATTCCTTTGAAAAAATTGTGCCCTGTTTGGCATTATCATAAATTAAGTTTGCCTACTAAAAAATAGGTGTTTCGGCGAATTCAGCAAAAACTTATTTAGGCTGTGCTTATGTAAGATACCATTGAAGGCAACATGAAGTGTCTATAGCTGATTGAAGATTGTGCCTATTATCAGGGACTTTAAACTTTGCTGAGGGTAGTGCTACCTCTTTGGGTGCAGTTTATGTAAAATAAGACAAAAAAGGAAAAACTAAGTGGAGACTAGCATTTATCCTCCTTCCTCTCTGTTCACATTCAAGTCCACCATTTGAAGTTTCTACCTAGTATATTTTGAGTCTGTTAACCAGTCTTTGGACCCATTGCCAAGTCTGTAGTTCTCCATCAGCCTCAAAACAGGTCTCCGTCTCTACTCCAAACTGGCTTTTGTCTCTCCTCCAATCTGTTGCTAACATGGTATTTCTAAGTTGAAAATCTCTGCCAGTCAATCCCTTGCTTAAACCCTGCAATGACTCCCACACACTACTGAATAACATTTAAGGTCCTATCTGAGCTGACCTCAGCCAGTTTCCCAGCTTTGTCCCCACCCTGCCCCATCCTCAAGCTACAAAGAAGACACAAAGTTAAATATTCACTTTTCTAAATGGCCCATGATCTCACTTGTCATATGGCTTTTTCACAGATAACCCCCTCTGCCTGGAGCTCCTGTTTACATCCGGACTTAATTTTTTTTTTTTTAGATGTTGGGGGTAGGAGTTTATTAATTTATTTATTTTTGCTGTGTTGGGTCTTCGTTTCTGTGCTAGGGCTTTCTCTAGTTGTGGCAAGCGGGGGCCACTCTTCATCGCGTCGCGCAGGCCTCTCACTATCGCGGCCTCTCTTGTTGCGGAGCACAGGCTCCAGACACGCAGGCTCAGTAGTTGTGGCTCACGGGCCTAGTTGCTCCGCGGCATGTGGGATCTTCCCAGACTAGGGCTCGAACCCGTGTCCCCTACATTAGCAGGCAGATGCTCAACCACTGCGTCACCAGGGAAGCCCCGGACTTACTTTTAATGTCCTGTTCTCTGTGAAGTGTTCCTTGATCCCAAAGTCTGTCTGGTTAGACGCCCGCCCCTCACACCCCAGGTTCCCACACCATCTCCCTTTAGAGTGCTTATGATTCTGTTTGTTCTTCGCTTGTCTGTTTCTCTCATTAGCTTGGACCCTCCTTGAGCACAGGGACAGTATGTGGTTGAAAAGAAAAAAAAGGGCAAAAGAAATAATTAATACATGAATGATTCAGTAAGGAAGTACAACTAATATGCTGTAGGATTTCCAAGGAGGAGATCATTGAAGACACCATGGAGAAATGACATTTACTCTGGGCTTTGAAGGATGACCCAAAACTCTCTACAATCAGGGAGGAAGTATGAAATATTTGAGGCTGAGGGCAAGGGCAAGGGGTCTGGCATGGGTGGAAGGGTATAGAGGACAATGAAAATGGCTTAAAGCTAGATCACTGAGAGCTTTGAAGGCTAGACCATGGAGTTAAGACTTATTCTGAAGGCCAGAAGGATTGTTTCCCTATAAGCGTGTGATGTGAACTGGTTTATGGATCAGAAAGGGTGAATTGGGGTGTAAGATGGGTGGCAGAGGTGAGGGGATGAAGGTAGTAAAGCCATTGGAGACCACTTCAATAATCCAGGTGAGGGATAATTAGGCCCTGGGCTGAGGCAGGGGTGGGAAGTGGGTGGGTGAGGTGGGGGGAGACATGAGAAACATCGTGGAAGGAGAACAGACAGCGTGTAGTGTGGGAGAGGAAGAGGGGGGGGTTGATCAGCAGGGAGGATGGTAAGGCGGATGTGCATTGGGGCTGCCAGGCTGAGTGTTGCAAACAATAGTCCACTGTACGAGTCGCTGGTCAGCACCAGCGGGGAGGGTGCGATCCACGCTGTGCCCTGCAATTTAAAAGAACATTAAAAAAAATGTAGCAGATTCTGCGAAGGGCAAGGAAGAGGCCTGGAAACCTTGACTAATGAGAAGTGGACTGAAAAAAAGAGTCGTTTAGTTTGGCACCAAAAAGAAAAAAACAATGTCAAGGGGAGATGTGACGGCTGCTTTCATGTGTTTGAAGACCGGCCTATAGAAGAGATATTACGCATGTCCAGAGGGCAAACTAAGGCTGAGAGTGAGCTAGAGCTTAAAGCAAAGGCATGTTGTGGCTCCATATGGGGGTGGCGGGGGGGCTTTCTAAACTGTAGAGTTGGAAGCGGCCTTGTCATCTGAAGAGCTTACAGATGACAATAGGCCAAGCAGAGAGTAAAAGATCTTGTTGGGACACATAGAAGAGGGTTTGGGGGGTAAGATGGGAGATTAGACTAAGGTCCTACAACCTCGGAGACTTGCTGTTTCCCTCCATTGATGTCCTAATTCACAGCATCTTTTTATCATATAGTATTGAAAACAGAGACTGTGGCCAGGATATCTAGGCAGGGAAGAGGAAATGTATTAGGAGGACCACTCTGATGCTCAGGGGGAGAGGGCTTGGGTTGTGAAGTACCCTCTGGGGTACTTGCAGACTTCCACACTCCTTGCACCCTCCCTTCCTTCTTCTCTCCATAAACCATGGAATGGTTCTCTGAGCTGATGTGGCCGTTTTGCTCCCTATGTGCCAGCCATATGGCAGTCAGGAAATATCCCCACTCATTAAACCCTGAATTCTTCTTTCTTCAGTGTTTTCAGACATAGAACAGGGCAAATCCAGTGTTGAGTCTCTGTCCACAGGGAATCTCCGTTTCCCTCTCCTAGGGTTCTGTTTCCCATTTCCACCTTCTCTGTCCCACTTACCTAACTAACTAGTTATCCTTATCTCTCTCAATCTAGGGCTCTGTCAGCCATTGATAAATTAGATCTTTTTTGAGGATCTGGAGATAAGGGAATATGCCAAACTCTCAATTAAAATATCAATGATAGTAAAGACTTTATAATTTATGTCATTAGAGCTAATATTTCTCTCTTGCTAATTAGGGCCAGGCCTCAAAACAACCCTATGAGGTGAAGAAACGGAAGCTTGGAGAAGTTAGGTAAATTGCCCAAAGTCACACCCCTAGTAAGAGGCAGAGTCGAGGTTCTGTGTCTGACTTCAGAGCCTCCTCGACCCTAAATCCTAAACTATCCCACCTCGTTTTTCCTGGTATAAGGCTTCAGATAACTCTACCTCATAGACAGATGGTCTTCAGACTTTTACTGTGTCTTCAGACTGAAGAGTCCCTGGAAGCAGGGAAGTTTAATAACTGCATTGTCCAATACACAGTATGAAAAAAGTAATATGATTTATAGGTTGAAATGATGCTATTTTGGATATATTGGGTTACAAAGCTAATGAGTTTAATTTCACCTGGTTCTTTTTTTTTTTTTTTTTTTTGAGGTACACGGGCCTCTCACTGCTGTGGCCTCTCCCATTGCGGAGCACAGGCTCCGGACGTGCAGGCTCAGCGGCCATGGCTCACGGGCCAAGCCGCTCCGCGGCATGTGGGATCTTCCCGGACCGGGGCACGAACCCGTGTCCCCTGCATCGGCAGGCGGACCCTCAACCGCTGTGCTACCAGGGAAGCCCTCACCTGGTTCTTTTTACTTTGTAAAATGTGGTTATTAGAAGACTTAAAATTACATGATGTGGCTCTTACTGGTTTCTGTTGGACAGCACTGCTTTAGAAGGGGGAGTCCAGGACTCTTCCCTGAGACCAACTCAATTGTTGTATTAAGGAGCTTGCAAAGGGAGGAAATTAGGGAGAAAACTGGAAACTAAACCCCTGTAAATTCTATGAATGATATTACATATGACCAAGACTGCCACTTCAGCACGACTCTGTATTCCTGGTCCCTTTCCTCCCCTAGACTCTTAAAGGTTTTGTTTTAAAAAATGGCCTCATGTTCACAGGACAGGTCCCTTTGTCCTGCCCTGCTTAGCAGAGAGCCTGTTCTGAGGCTGAGAGCACAGCAGCCCTCCCAGCTCCGCTCCTTTTGTCCACGTGGTTCCCATTCTGTAGTGCCCAGGGCTGAAGGCCTGTCTGGGGTGTTGATATATAAAGGCACAAAAGCATCCCTGGAGATGTAATGACAGGGGGAAATTCATATTGACCAGAATTCCTTTCTGGGTGAGAATTGTTTGGATTGAATTGTTGGAATAATTTGGTGTAGTGCTCTCTGTGGAGCAGGGTAAGGAACCTAAGGGCCTTCAGCAGGACCTAAAGTTACTAATTTGCCTTCTGAAGAGCATAGATTTGGTTGATTGCTGGGCTTTTGTTCTGCTGAGTTGTGAGTGCAAGTTTGAGGCAAGAGGTGAATTGCTCAGGACAGTGGAGAGGTGGGAAGCGGTCACAGGGATTCTCCCTCTCCTCTTAATTCATCCAGCAGGTGTTCTTTTGTCAAGAATTTAGTGAATACCCATTGGCTGAGAAAGCAAATTATTAGTCCCTGGGGCACCCACATGTCTTAGCCTGGCACTGGCATGCTCTGATGAAAAGCATTTTCCTTATAGTTGCTGTCACTGCCTGACCTGGTTTGGTTAGGACTGCATGTGTCCGTGGATGAAGAAATGACACAGCTGTGTGTGTGTGCATGAGGTTTCCCTGTGCCTTGAGAGACCATCTTCAGGAAAGCAAGGCAGGAGCCAAGTCTGCAAACTAGACTATTGATTCCTAGGCTTTAGTAAATAGAACTTTTGCATTAATGGGAAATGCAAATGAATACATCCTCATATGAGCCTGTGAGGCCAAAGTAACAGTGGAAGATGTAGAGGGAAAGCCAAGGAAATATTTGCTCAAACTATAATCCATCCAGCCGATATGAAAAGAAAGGAAGTCTGTGACAGACTTAGAGAACGAACTTATGGTTACCAGCGGGGAAGGGTGGGGGGAGGATGGATTGGGAGTTCGGGGTTGACATGTACACACTGCTATATTTAAAATGGATAACCAGCAAGGACCTACTGTACAGCACAGGGAACTCTGCTCAATATTATGTAACAACCTAAATGGGAAAAGAATTTGAAAAAGAATAGATACATGTATAACTGATCACTTTGCTGTACACCTGAAACGAACACAACATTGTTAATCAACTATACTCCAATATAAAATAAGTTTAAAAAAAAAAGAAAGGAAAAAAAAACATTCATCAGTCTGGTGTCTTGATCCAATTCTAACCCAAGAACTATAAGCAGATTCTATTCTTTTCTGTACCCAAGGAATAGCACCATCTTTAACTCCTTTCTAATAGCCCCTCTCCACCCTCCCTGAGCACTTAAGCTGGTATTCTGCATCCAGTAGATACTGACTGCATAAAGACAAGGGACTGAAAAGGAACTGCTTGGCAGGGTCTGGCAGTGAGGGTGCCACTATAATCAATCCTAGTCGGCCTGGACCCCCAGGACTGATTCAGAGTTACTCTCTGTCTAGAAGCTGAGTATGACTTGAACAGGCCTATGGCTGTTTGCCATTTGCTGAGCCTAAAACTGCAGGACCTGATCGTGCGTGTGATCAGGTAGAAGCAGGCTGTCTGAGCCGTGGGGCCTGGCTCTTTGAGTTGTGCCTGGAGCGTGTGTGAGATACAGCAGCTCTGCACTTATGGGCCACTTAGATCCCAAAGCAGATGTGGGTTGATGAGTTTGCCGAACTGCAGGGAGTTGTTCTGGACTTTCTTAAGAGATCTGAAGGACACAGAGTCACGCTTCTCCAGAGGGTGCCTGGGCATCAGCCCAACATTCTGATGGTGACTTGTCATCTTTGTGACCCTTGTGTGGGTTTGCTCTGTGGAGATGCCCGTTCCTATCATTTCTATGTAGGAAATCAGAAAAGTGCCGAGAGGGATGCACTCCTTCCAAAAATGGAGTCACAGATTAGTCTATTCTAGTGAACACGGTAGCAGCAATTTCCGGTGATATTAGTCGTATTAACAAATACTTAAATGGGGCTTGCTGTGTGTCAAGTACCATTCTAGGCACTTTGCATATACCAAGTTATTTATTTCTCAGAATCCGTTATTATTGTTGTCCCCATTTTGTAGATGTGGAAACCAAGGCACAGAGAGGATAAATAATATGTCTAAGATCACACATTTGATAAATAGAATAATGTGAATTCAAGCAGAGTCTGGACTCTTAATCACTATACACTAGTTTGCCTTTCACTGTGTATTTACCCTCTAAAACGCTTTTTGTTTGTTCACTCATACTGCAGTGGGGGAAAATGTGTGGCGGTATTTAGCAGTCACAAGCAAATTTATCACAGGGACCAAAAAAGATTCAGCCCTAGGCGGAGGCCTCTACATCTCTGCACAGAACTTAGGGGTGCTTAGTAACTTAGTGACTTAGGAATGCTCCTTAGACCAAAAGGATGACAGATGTGAAATGTGTATGCCTGTCTTGGTGGTATGCACACGGTGGTAAACTGAGCGGGCCTCACTTGCATAGGCAGGTCTCTTTGGCCTTGGCTGTGTACTCATGGCCCTTGACACAGGGTCTGTGTAACTTCATCTAAATGCAAATCCCACAGTTTGGATTTTGATAAAAGAAAGGAGTCTTAACACGTACTGACCTCAGAATCTCATGATCATTCTGTGCAGACTTCAAAGGTTTGATAAGGCAGACCAAGGGGAGAAGGAAAGAGCAATGACTCCACAAAGGGTCACCAAACCAAGAAGCAGCGATTTCTTATCAGGTGATCTAAATCTCCCTTTAAAAGAGAGAGAAAAATAAATTCAGGGAACTATTTCTTGGGTAGAAAGATTAAGAAAGTTTGCCCAATGTAAGCATGTCACTGAAATAGTGCGGTTTAATGTTTGTGAGACTGTGCACTAAAGACCTAGTTAATTTATTTAGATTTAGCATGAAAATATGGAGGTCGTGTGTGTGTGTGTGTGTGTGTGTGTGTGTGTGTGTGTGTGTAACTTAAAACAATGTTAGTAACATTGGGGCTTAGGCCAAAGGGATGGATTGTGTAGACTCACACTCTCTCCCCCGTCAGCCATCTCCTCAAGTCCTTAGAATGAACAGACACAAATTTTAACTATATGTTAAAAAAAAAAAGGTGGGGGGCTAATGTTAGTCGATCAGGAATTAAGAGGAATCTCTGCAAGCTTGAATTTAAATGAGATCAGATTGAAGAAGGAATCCCAGCCCAAAACTGGTTCAGGAGAGGATGAGGAAGGATGTGACAATGGCCCCAGGGGAGCTGGAGCTGAGAGGCAGTGGGTGGGGACAGGAGGGGAGTTGTGTGAAAGCATCCTGGAGGTGAGCGTCTTCCTTCCCTCTTTTACATAATAAATAGCTGCAAATCTGGGAGGTGGGGTGATGCCCAGGGTGGTTGATGAAGCATACAAGGGACGATGACCCCCCGTGCCCAGAAATCCAGGTTGGTCGTGGTTTGGAGGCAGGCTGTGATCATAGACAGGCTAGTGGGAAACAGCTAATAAAATGATGACCTCATAACCCCAAATCAGGACACATTAAAGGAGGACGGTCATGAAAACAGGCATAGTGTTTTACAGGAAAAAAAAAAAAAAAGGAATATCTGAAGGGATATAATTATATGTATAATTAGTATTTTCAGAGAGCTGTATGAAAATAGTATTCTGTACCCTATCAACCTATCGTTCAAATACGATGGTAAAATAGGACATTTTAAACAACGAAACACTTTATTATTTTTTTTTACATATTTATTTATTTGGCTGCACTGGTTCTTAGTTGCGGCAGGCGGGTTCTAGTTCCCTGACCAGGGATCAAACCTGGGCCCCCTGCGTTGGAAGCGCGGGATCTTAACCACTGGACCACCAGGGAAGTCCCCAAAACACTTTAAAATATGCCACTTGTGAACATTAGATGGAATAATTAATAGAGAATATACTTTAGCAATATTAAAAATAAGCTCAAAAGGAAGATATGGAAGGAGTACGGAGCAAAAAAGCATAATTTGTAACTGAGTATTAATTATTTAAAATATAATAAAATTATATTTTAGATTTGAGAACTAAAATCTCATTTCAACATGGAGCTCGGGTAAAGGGAGAGGACAAGAGGTTATAAGTATGGATTAGAGCTAAGTAGGCTTCAATAGATAAACGTAAGTTTTACGTAAATTTCACATGTTTGAATATATATGTTAGACATTTGAATAGAACTACTCAGATAGAAGAGATAGGAGATATCACTTCTAACCAATTAAAGGAAGAACACGGAATCAAAACAATACGTAAAACAAATATAATCAATCTAATAAATTTATCAAATAGTAAAATAAGAATAAATAATGCACAGTAAATATAATACACACAGAAATAATGATTGGGACAAATACAAAGTATGAAAAATAAATGTAAATGGTTTAAGTAACTCTGTTAAAAACAAAGAACTACAGCTAAGAAAAATGAATATCTAGCTTTATGTTTTTTATGAGACATAAAATGAAATGGCCCAAGAAAGATGAAAATATATGGATGAGTAAAGATATTCTAAGCAAATACGAATAAAAAACAATAATGATAACAAAAGCTACTGTAAGGTACTAATATTAGACAAAATAGAATTCAAGGCTAAGATTATTTAAAGAGAAAAGCAATATACACCATGTTGAGAAAGATTCAAACACACTAGTGTACCTGTCATGACCCTTTATGAGCGCCAATGTAAAATTACCTAAGGCAGAAATCGCTAAAAGTAGGAGCAAATGTACATTTAGATTGTTTTAGAAACTGACAGGTCAAGTAAGTGAAGTTTAAAATAAAACTATAGTGAGTTTGAATAATAATTATCAAGCCTTGATGTCCTTCAACTATCAGGATTATGAGTTGGTACTTGGGGCTATACAATACAGGATTAAAAACACATTTTGCTTCACAATTTAGACCGTCACAGAGGCCCTTCCTCTGTCCCTCCGTTCTTCGATTTCTGTCTTTCTTTCTTCTACCTACCTATCTATTTTCATTGATTTGTCCTAAATGATTCAAACAGTACAAAGGAAAGGGAGGATCAAGTCTCTCTCCTCCCCCATCCCTCAGTCTCCCAGTTCTCCACTCCCAACTCAACTACCATTTTCAATTTATGTATCATTCAGGATAATCTATGCAAATATGAGTTATACCAGTATGTATGTATCTATGTATTTAAGTATTTATTTCTACTTTTTTAAAATGCATGCATTAAGAGGGAGGGGATATGGGGATGTATGTATACATATTGTGGTTCACTTTGTTGTACAGCAGAAACTAACACAACATTGTAAAGCAATTATACTCCAATAAAGATGTTAAAAAAATAAATAAAATAAAATGCATGCATTAGACATATGCATTTCCCCATGTTAGTAGTTTTCCATAGCATCATTTTTTTCACATTTAATATAATTGGATTTATTTCTTAATCCTTTTTTTATTTTTAATTTTTTTAATTGAAATGTAGTTGATTTACAGTGTTTCAGGTGTACAGCAAAGTGATACATATATATTCTTTTTCATATTCTTTTCCATTATAGGTTATTACAAGATATTAAACATAGTTCCCTGTACTATGCAGTAGGTCCTTGTTTATTTTATATACAGTAGTGTATAGCTATTAATCCCAAATTCTTAATTTATTCCTCTCCCACCCCTTTCCCCTTTGGTAACCATAGTTACCATAAGTTGTTTTCTATGTCTGTGAGTCTATTTCTGTTTTGTAAATGAGTTCATTTGTACCATTTTTTTTTAGATTCCACAGATAAGTGATATCATATGATATTTGTCTTTGTCTGACTTACTTCACTTATTATGATAATCTCTGGGTCCATCCATGTTGCTGCAAATGGCATTATTGCATTCTTTTTAATGGCTGAGTAATATTCCACTGTGTATATGTACCACATCTTCTTTATCCATTCATCTGTTGATGGACATTTAGGTTGCTTTATTGTCCACAGCATCATTTTAAAGTTCTAATTCAGGTTCTCTTGCATGAGTGTGTCTTTTTTTGTGACCATTATGAGTAATGTGTCTATGACCATCCTTATACATATATTGGTGACCAGTTCTAAAAATGGAATCAAATGTAGATCAATGGAAAGAAACATTTTTAAGACTTTTGAATATGTGTTGCCAAGTTGTTTTCTAGAATGTTTTCTTGTATTTTTATTGTGAATTCAACATCAGTTACCCAGGTACTAGCGTAAGTTTGTCTTTTAACAAGCGAGTAAAATCTTAGCTAAGAAATTTGCTAGTGATGAACTGAGGGTTAAGGTATAATAAACCACTTTCAAGTTGAAGACCCAGGCCTGTTCTTGTGTATTCAAACTTATCAACCCGAATTTGCTATAGCCAAGACCAAGCTTTATGTGTGTGCATTTTTTCACCCTAAACTTAAGATAAAAAGTAGGAGGGAGATGAATGAAGTACTCAGTATTCCTTGGCTTGCTCTGAAGTTTAGCCTTAAATGTACTTTGCACCTTGCTAATAGGGTGAAGAGAAATACTCTTTAGAGGGAGTGACAACATGGCAAAGTTTTGTTTTAGAGGGTTTTTCAACTCTCTTAAATGAGTAAAGCAAGAAGGCAACCAAACTTGTTTCACTGCATAAAGCACCAAATTTAGGTTTGACCATGAGACTATGTCAGTGGTTCCAAAAAGACAATTGTCCATTAATATACCCCTAATATATTACCAATAGAAGGATTTCCTAGAAAAATGAACTTGGAAACTACTACTTATTACATCAATATCCTGAAGATTCATAATTCACATTAGCATATTAATGGCCCTGAGAAGCCCAATTAAAAAACCCCTTAACTTAATTTCTCTCAGCATTTTTGAAATTTATTTAATAACTCACACCCCTTTTAAAAACATGTAATACCTATTAAATGGCCTCAGAATCAGTGTTCTGGAGAAAATATTTTTAATAATGTTGGTCTATAATGTGGTAGATTAATTGAAATAATACCAAAATATTTTGCTGGTACAATTTCCTAGTAGCTATCTTCAAACTGTTGAATGGCAAGACTGGTATTTTGGGACCCGTCATTCAGATAAGTCATAGAAATGAATCGTGCTGAATTATATGGCTTTAACTTCTCTTGTCTCTGTTGACTTCATCTTGATACTAAGTTACAATTAGCTGTTCTCTCTAATTACAACAAATGTTAAAGAAGTTCCGTGATTTTCTTCAAACACCTGTGAACAGATATAGGCTACATGACTTAGTAATACTTTTTTGTAGACCTGCCATTTCTACATTCAGTCTGATCAAAGTCTATCAATATCTATTTATCCTTGAAAAGACATGTTGAAGCAGGTAAGAGGATTGCTAAGAGAAGGAAGAGGAAGCGACTGTAGGACACAGCCCACCTCACACAGCCCATCTATTAGTCTGACAGCCGTTGTATTATCTGAACAATAATGGCTGACAGAGACCCCTTAATTCTGCTCACCGGTAACTAACGGGAAATACCTTAATTATAAGTCACAATTAAAAACTTGTAAATAGCATAGATCAATCTTCTCACTTCACTCACTACCTTTGTCTCACTTCGATTCTATATTATGCTGTAAATTACTTCTGTTAAAAAGATTTAAAATGAAGTTTTATTTTATTAATTTTTATGTCTTTATCACTTGCTTTTGATTAAAATGGGCAGATATTCATTATAAAGAATTCAAACAGTCAGAAGTACCTAAAGTAAAAAGAAAATGCTCACCCTTCCCCTAACCCTACTATTCAAGGAGTAAGCAGTGCTAATAGTTTGCTGTGTATACTTTCATATCTGGATAAACATTTGTATTTTTATACATTTATCCATATATAATTTTTATTTTCACAAAAATCTTATTACTGATTGTATGTTCCTAGAGCTTATTTTTTCCCCCTTAATATTTTTAACACTGTTCCATTTTGGTCTACGTATTGGGCTGACCAAAAGGTTTGTTCGTTTTTTTCCGTAAGATGACTCTGGTAGCACTTAGTTTTCTTTAACTTCATTCGAAAGAATTTTGTTAGATTGTATGTGACAGCTGTCATATCAGCGTGCATTTAAAAAAAAGACTTATCAAAATTGGTGAATTTTTGTGTAGCCATTTTAATATTGAAGATGGAAGAAAAAAGCAACATTTTTGGCACATTATGCTTTATTATTTCAAGAAAGGTAAAAACGCAACTGAAATGCACAAGAAGATTTGTGCAGTGTATGGGGAGGTGCTGTGACTGATCGAACATGTCAAAAGTGGTTTGCGAAGTTTTGTGCTGGAGATTTCTCACTGGACGATGCTCCGTGGTCAGGTAGGTCAGTTGAAGTTGACAGCGATCAAATCGAGACATTAATTGAGAACAATCAATGGAGATAGCCGACATACTCAAATTATCCAAATCAAGCGTTGAAAATCATTTGCACCAGCTTGGTTATGTGAATCTCTGATGTTTGGGTTCCATGTAAGTTAAGCAAAAAAAAATCTTCTTGACCATATTTCCGCATGCGATTCTCTACTGAAATGTAATGAAAACGTTTCGTTTTTAAAACAAAGTGTGACGAGTGATGAAAAGTGGATACTGTACAATAATGTGTAACGGAAGAGATCGTGGGGCAAGTGAAATGAACCACCACCAACCACATGAAAGGCCGGTCTTCATCCAAAGAAGGTGATGTTGTGTATATGGTGGGATTGGAAGGGAGTCCTCTATTATGAGCTCCTTCTGGGAAACCAAACTATTAATTCCAACAAGTACTGCTCCCAGTTGTACCAACTGAAAGTGACACTTGATGAAAAGTGTCCAGAATTAGTCAACAGAAAATGCATAATCTTCCATCAGGATAACACAAGACCGCATGTTTCTTTGATGACCAGGCAAAAATTGTTACAGCATGGCTGGGAAGTTCTGATTCATCTGCCGTATTTACAAGACATTGCACCTTCAGATTTCCATTTATTTTGGTCTTTACCAAATTCTCTTAATGGAAAAAAATTCAATTACCTGGAAGACTGTAAAAGACACCTGGAACAGTTCTTTGCTCAAAAAGATAAAATGTTTTGGGAAGATGGAATTATGAAGTTGCCTGAAAAATGGCAGAAGGTAGTAGAACAAAAGGGTGAATATGTTGTTCAATAGAGTTCTTGAAAAACGTGTCTTTTATTTTTACTTAAAAAACCAAAGGCACTTTTTGGCTCACCCAGTAGATCTACATTATTCATTTTACATATATGGATAGTTATTATATATACATTTTTTTTTAACAAACAGTGCACAGTGAACATCATTTAACAGCGCAGTTGCATCTTAATTCTAAACTTAAAATGTAAGGTAACAAACCCTAGAAGTGAAATGAACATAAATTCATTAAATCATAGTACTTGGTTTACCACAAGTGATATATGTGATTTATAATATATATTTAGTCTTCCTCCCTGTTTCTGGCAGAGAGCTCCTAAAACCCTTGGAATTTCCTAAGTGATGAGAGCCTTATAGGTATTTTTTGCTATGTTAATAAGTTGACTTTCAGAAAGCATCTAAGAATGGGGGCTGGTTGCCTAGAGAACCAGTCGTGTGATTAGAGAGTTGGCACTTTAAGTCCTACCCCCAGACCCCTGGAGAGGGAAGAGGGCCTAGAGGTTGAGACCAGCTGCCAATAGGTAAGATTGATTAAATCATTGGTCTTATAGTGAAACCTCCATAAAAACCCACAAAAGAGAGAGTTCAGAGAGTTTCTGGGTTGCTGAACATGTGGAGGTATGGGGAGAGTGGCATACTTGGAGGGGAAGTATGGACGTGCCATGTCCTCTCCCCATACCTTGCCCTGTGCATCTCTTCCATCTGGCTGTTGCTGAATTATTTCCTTCTGTAATAAATGGGTAACCTAGTAAGTAACATGTTTCTCTGAATTCTTTGAGGTGCTCTACCAAATTAATTGAACCCGAGGAGGGTGTCATGGGAACCTCTAATATGTAGCTGGTCAGTCAGAAGGACAGGAGACAACCTGTCCTTTAACCAGTGTCTGAAATGGTGGAGGTGGGCACAGTCTTGTAGGTCTGAACTCTTAACCTGTGGAATCTGATGCTATCGCTGGATAAATAGTTTCATAATTGAGTCAAATTCTCAGACACCCTGCTGGTGTCTAAGAATTTCCTGTTGGAGGTATGGAGGACATGTTCCCACAGTGGAATTGGGTCCAGAACAGCTTTTGCCATGTGTAGTACAAACCTGCCCTTGTCATACATATGTATGAATGTAAAATATATACAGTCATGTATCATATGTAATACATTCATATGCAATATATAATTTACAGTGTTTTAATTATATAAAAAAGAACATGTGGTTGAATTCCTCCAAGTGCAGAGATTTTCTTGTACATATGTTTTTGTGCATATGCACAAGAACTCCACATAATTTTCTACATAGTTTTCCAGCCAGGAGGATTTTTATTAAGATGTAAATTTGATTATGTTGCTTCCCTGCCTAAAACTCTTCATTGGCTTTCACGTGAATTTAGACAATATCCCAGATCTCTATAACGTGGTCCACATGGCTCCACCCTGTTCACCTCTGCCAACCTCTCCAGCTTCATCTGACACTCTTCCCATCACTCACTGACCTTGGACCATCTGGTCTTCTTCAGTTTATTGGATGTGCCTTTGCGTATCCTCTTCATTTTGCCTGGAAGATTTTTCTTCCCACTGATCCTTGGATAATCCTTCATGACTGCGAATCCCTAATGTACATCTGGGACCTCCTTTGTTAGTTCTCATGTCAACCACAGTTTTTCTATTAGGATAGTTATAATTTTAAGAATATGTGTATTTGTTGATTTAGTCAACAACCTACATAATTTCTTCCATTAGAACATAAGCCTCATGAACTTTTTACCACTGTATCCTCAGCCCCTAGCACATAATGGGAGCTCAGTAAATAATGATAATAATAATAAACCCTTGCAAGGCATTTTTCAACACTACTCCGAGTGGTATATTTATGAACACATTTAATCCTCACTACAGTCCTAAATTGGTATTACTATTTTCCCCACTTTACAGATAAGAAAACTGAAGTGTTGAATGGTTAAGTCGCCTGCCCAAGGTCATACAGCTGGTAAGTGGCAGAACTGGGACTTGAACTTAAGTAGTCTGGCTCCAGCATCTGTACTCTTAATCTGCTGTAGTGTCTCAATATTTTCAAGAGGAGAGCTTTAATACAGGTCAATAAAAGAAAACCCCTTGCGCAAAAGCGCAGCAACTCTCCACCATTTTTATTTTGTCCAAAGGCTTACTTATTAGTGTAAGACATATTTGCACTATTGGGGTATATTTTTGAGTTATTTGATCTCTGATCATTAACTTCATCATGTTCAATAAATGTAAAAACAGTATAAATGTTAGAAAGTAACATGGGTCTATTTATTATGGAAGCAGTTTGAGTTAAAAATTAAATAATTTAAGAAAAAGATGATTGTAGAATCAGTTTGGACTGCCAAATTTCCCTCTAAAATGTTACATTGGTTATTTTTTCTTTATTCTTCAGAGTTTATGAAAGTGCCTTTTCCCCACACTCTCCCAAACATTGAATACGATTTGTTTTTTACATTTTTGTTACTCTGATGTGTGTTTCAAATGAAGATGTCTTCAGTTAAATGAAAATTGAGCATGTGTGTGCTTTTGGTAAGTGCGTTTTTGCTAAGAGGTTGCTATTTAACAAACTTCATAAATCACTTTCTTTAGGCTTAATAACTGTGTTTGTGTGTGTGTGTGTGTGTGTGTGTGTGCGCGTCATGTTGAACAATTCTAGGGTTCTGTTCACCCAGCACTTACTGTGTTCTTAGTTGTGTGTTAATAGATCATAAAGATGTATACCACTTGGTTTCTACCCTTAAGGACCATGTAATTTAGTTAAATATGCCAGACTAACACTTACGACTTAGAGGTAAACAGTATAAAACAACAAATGATTCAGTACTAAATTGTGTACTACAGACCACAGTTGACATATCATCAACAATATGTTTTGAGTGCCATTGTATGCAGGCTACTAAGACAGGCCTTGAAGGGAACCAAGAGAGAAGAGGTGAGGTGTATATAATCAAGAAAGCAGTAGGGCTTCCCTGGTGGCGCAGTGGTTGAGAGTCCGCCTGCCGATGCAGGGGACACGGGTTCGTGCCCCGGTCCGGGAAGACCCCACACGCCGTGGAGTGGCTGGGCCCGTGAGCCATGGCCGCTGAGCCTGCGCGTCCGGAGCCTGTGCTCCACAACGGGAGAGGCCACAACAGTGAGAGGCCCGCGTACCGCAAAAAAAAAAAAAAAAAAAAAAGAGAGCAGTAGGCAGGTGGAGGTCAGTGAAGGCTGCAGAGGCAAACCTGATTAGACCTTGAAGAATGATTAGAATTTAAATAGATTGGGGTGTGGCTTTTCCAACAAGGGCCATAACAGAAGTGAAGGTATAGTGAGTGAAGAATTAATGTGACCTATTTTGGAGACTGACATTCTCTTCCATTATGAAAAATGATCCCACAAATAAAATCACCTTGCTCTATCAAAAATTTAATACATAGCTGGAAGTAATTAATGAAACACCATGTAATTGCTGCTTGGTAGAGCAATCAGGAATCATATAGCAGTATTCGCTAATAAGGTAATTTAAACTCATTTTCAAGGATGAGAAGAACTGAACACTGAAGGACTTGTTGATATGATTCCACTCGGCCTCGACAGCATCCTGAGTGTTCTGCTACCCAAGGCATATGGTGCATATTTATACGGCTCCATCTCAGGGCTTCCATAAATTAAGGCTACACGTTTGCCCTTCAGAAAGTAAAATAAGCAATTTGCTCTGAAAACCATAAGAAGTTTTCCAAACCCTACCTCTGTGCATCTAGTTATCTACCACAAACAGAATTCTGAAAGATGAATTCTGTAAACAGTGAAAGTGCTAATCACTCTTCTTTAACAAGCTGACTTTTTCAGAACTTATGTAAAACACATAAAGAGTGCACAGTTTAAATTAAAAGTTGGGATTGACATATACATGGTACTATATATAAAATAGATAATCAACAAGAACCCACTGTATAGCGCGGGGAACTCTACTCAGTACTTTGTAATAAATTATATGGGAAAAGAATCTGAAAAAGAATGAATATATGTATATCTATAACTGAATCACTTTGCTGTGCACCTGAAACTAACACAACATTGTAAATCAACTATACTTCAATATAAAATAAAAATTTTAAAAACAGAGTGCACAGTTTAGAACCATCAATCTTCACTCTTGCAGATTCATTTCAGTGTGTCCACAGAAATCTCTGGATGTTCCTTTTTGACCAGTTTGGGAGAGGAGGTAATCCTCCTTTTTTAAAACTTGCTATCTAAATTGTGGGCAATTTCCTTAACCTTATATATAACATGAGGATAATTATACGATCTGTCCCACAGAGTTGTACAAATTAGAGCATATTTAATGTACAGTGGTTTCCACAATGACCACATATACTAAACACCAAGTGAAAGGCACTTCTTCTTCTTCTTGTTATTATTTTTCTTTTTCAAACTGTATTAAATGAATTTGAGAGAACAAGGTAAGCCCTCAGGGAAAAGGGAAGAAAACTAACATTCATTGGGTGCATATTATGTGCTCAGTGGCTCAAGTGGCTTATAGATAGATTCATCTCACTTTTAGGCTGAAAAGTGGTGTTTCAGCCATATGCAAAGACTGAGCTTATATATTACTTATAAAATCTAAAGGATTTTTAACAAAATAAGATACCTGATTGATGTTAAAATGTACACCTCACTTTCTGCTATCATTTCAACCTTACTGGATTTGACCTGATATTACAGATTTTAGAGAGCGATAGAAAAACCCAGGTTTTTCAAATCTCCTAGGCTGGTGACAGACTGTAAGATCAAGTGGTTATTATGACCTTTGCTTGGGTAAATATAAGCAAGTTATTTTGCAAGTCTCTAAAATGGTGTTATTTAAGCAAGTCTTTATTTAGGCTGTTGCACTTGAGGAAGGAGTTTGCTTTTTGCTTGTATTAGAAATTGCAGTTCTCTGATGGCTTTCTGTGATTAGCATGTGTTGGACGCTTCAGATATTTCTTATTGGGAAGATACAATATGATCCCCTCTGTTTTGTGTCTTCAAATGTATCTCTGAATGGCCACCTGAGAAGGAATTTAGCAGAAACACTTGTTAATGGATTTTTTTCTTGTCCTGGGTTTATTTCTAATGGAACAAATAATCACATATATTTCCAAAGTGCTTTTTATCCCCACATACTGCAGAGCTTTTTACTAACTAAATGTAGTTCTGAAATCACCTGTCCCATCTCAACTATGCAGTTCTCTCTGGTGTAGAATAAGAGCAGCAAGGGAAAGGAGTAATTCAGAGAGGATTCCAGGATTAAGACAGGACTTGGGGGGGTTGGGGGGTGAGGGCATGGAATTGTTTCTGTTGGAAATGCTGACTGCATGGGCTTCAAGCTGAATGCAAATCAGTACTCCAGGAATGAACCATTCTGCTCTGGGCCAGAGTTCATGCTCTACTCCCACTCTCTTTTGTTCCACATTCATGGAGAGCCTTTGGCAATCAAGCGAGGAGACAGTTTTAGTTACGGAGAAGAGTACAAATTGGACTGAAGATAAATCAGGGGAATTAGTTGCTTCGATATAAAAACATAAATATTATTTCATTGTTTTCCTCTTCCACTCCTGATTATGAAAACCATAAAGTAACGTTACTTATTTTTAAAATTTTGTAAAAGTGAATCACATACTATGCACTATTTTGTGTCAGTTTCTTTTGCTTAAAATTATGTTTGAGATTCATCTAGGCATTGGATATAGCGGCAGTTCATGTATTTATACTTGTTAATAGTATTGTGTAAATATACTAGTTTATTTTACACAAACACACCCCCCCGTTCACCTGTTCAAGGGTGTATGTAACGTATAATGGCATTTAACGTAAATACATAAAACAGATTTCATGTTAACCAAAAGAGGATAAAGTTAGCTCCATGCCAATTTTTAAAATGCATGAGGTAAGTCAGAAAGAGAAAGACAAATACCGTATGCTAACACATATATATGGAATTTAAGAAAAAAAAAATGTCATGAAGAACGTAGGGGTAAGACAGGAATAAAGACACAGACTTACTAGAGAATGGACCTGAGGATATGGGGAGGGGGAAGGGTGAGCTGTGACAAAGCGAGAGAGAGGCATGGACATATATACACTACCAAACGTAAGGTAGATAGCTAGTGGGAAGCAGCCGCATAGCACAGGGGGATCAGCTTGGTGCTTTGTAACCACCTGGAGGGGTGGGATAGGGAGGGTGGGAGGGAGGGAGATGCAAGAGGGAAGAGAGATGGGAACATATGTATATGTATAACTGATTCACTTTGTTATAAAGCAGAAACTAACACACCATTGTAAAGCAATTATACCCCAATAAAGATGTTTAAAAAAATTAAATTAAAAAAATAATAAAATGCATGAGGTAAATTGCAGAATATCTACAAAACAGGGTACTTCATAATCAGATCAGACAGGGAATATTCTCAAAAAGGGTTTTTCTTTTTCTTTTTGACTTGATGGTGTAGAAGAAAAGATATAGAGGAGTTAGGCTGCCAATAGGTAAAAGTCCAATTGTGCATGTGTTTCTTGGTAGCACTTCATGAAAGCTATCCCTCATTTTTCCTATATACCTTACCGGTATATACAAGGTGTGTAGGATGTCTAATATATGTTAAAAATAGCAATAACACACAAACTGGAAAATAACATCCCAGGCAACTATTTGCCTTGGGAACAAAGCAGTACACAAGATACTGATTTATCACTGATACGCTTCAAAAAACACATTGAAACTACCAACTAAATAGTAACAACATTTGGCTGAGAAATGTCAGCATGCATAAAGTCTAATTATATCCTGATGAATAGCCAAGGTGCATTTTCAGTGGAGAAACATATTTTTTCATCTTCAGAGAAACTTTCTGTGATGTAGTCTAAAGAAGTTTTATTTTATTGTCCCACGCTGCTACGCTGCCGCCGTTTGTAAATTTTGCTCCTGTAGTTAGTTTTCTTCTGAATGTTTCTTTGGATTAAGCCTGTACTTATTCAGGGTGGAAAATGGGTATGCTGAGCTTTACACAGGCTAATAAAATGAAAACATTGAACTAGGTGTATAACTATTTTCGAACAAAATTTCTAATGTAAATAAACATACATATTTAAAAAAAGAATAAATCGTGAGGGTATAACAATGGATTATCACCAGATGACCACATCTATGGAATTAATTTTGAAATCAAGTAGAATATTACTAGCACCTGGGAAGCTTCTCTTTTGCCCCCACCTTGATGCGTTCCAATTCCTGTTCCTCCCATGATTGCCAACAACATAAATTATTTTTGCCTGTTTTTAAAATTTTATAAAAGAGTTGTGTACTATGTATTATTTTGAATTGGCTTCCAGGTTTTGGACAGAGCTGTAGTTAATTGTTTTATACTGGTGAATAACATACATTGTATGAATATACCATAATTTATTTATCTCTTCTACTGTTAATGGATATTCAGGTTGTTTCTAGTGTTTTGCGATTACAAACATTGTTACTACAAACATTTTGTACACCTATCTTTTGATATACACATATCTTCATTTCTCTTGGTTCTATAACTTGGAATAGAATTGTTGGACCTAGGATATTTTTTATCAATTTTAATATTGATACATACTGCTGGAGAGAACCTTCAAGATGGCAGAGGAGCAAGACGTGGACATCACCTTCCTCCCCACAAATACACCAGAAATACATCTACATGTGGAACAACTCCTACAGAACACCTACTGAATGCTGGCAGAAGACCTCAGACCTCCCAAAAGGCAAGAAACTCCCCACGTACCTGGGTAGGGCAAAAGTAAAAAAGAAAAAACAGAGACAAAAGAATAGGGATGGGACCTGCCCCACTGGGAGGGAGCTGTGAAGGAGGAAAGGTTTCCACACACTAGGAAGCCCCTTCACTGGGGGAGACAAGGGGTGGTGGGAGGGAAGCTTCGAAGCCACGGAGGAGAGCACAGCAACGGGGGTGCAGAGGGCAAAGCAGAGAGATTCCCGCACAGAGGGTCAGTAGCGACCAGCACTCACCAGCCCAAGAGGCTTGTCGGCTCACCCGCCGGGGTGGACTGGGGCTGGGAGCTGAGGCTCGGGCTTCGGAGGTCAGATCCCAGGGAGAGGACTGGGGTTGGCAGCGTGACCACAGCCTGAAGGGGGCTAGTGTGCCACAGTTAGCCAGGAGGGTGTCCGGGAAAAAGTCTGGAACTGCATAAGAGGCAACAGACCATTGTTTCGGGGTGCACGAGGAGAGGAGATTCAGAACACTGTCTAAATGAGCTCCAGAGACGGGTGCGAACTGCGGCTATCAGTGCGGACACAAGAGATAGGCATGGAATGCTAAGGCTGCTACTGCAGCCACCAAGAAACCTGTGTGCAAGCACAGGTCACAGTGCACACCTCCCCTCCCAGGAGCCTCTGCAGCCTACCACTGCCAGGGTCCCACAATCCAGGGACAACTTCCCTGGAAGAACACACAGCGCACCTCAGGCTGTTGCAACGTCATGCAGGCCTCTGCTGCTGCAGGCTCGCCCTGCGTTCCATACCCTTCCCTCCTCCTGGCCTGAGCGAGCCAGAGCACCCTATTCAGCTGCTCCTTTAATCCTGTCCTGTCTGGGTGAAAAACAGATGCCCTCAGGCAACCGACCTACATGCAGAGGTGGGGCCAAATCTAAAGCTGAACCCCAGGAGCTGTGCGAACAAAGAAGAGAAAGGGAAATCTCTCTCAGCAGCCTCAGGAGCAGCAGATTCAATCCCCACAGTCAACTTTATGTGCCCTGGATCTGTGGAATACCTGAATAGACAACGAATCACCCCAAAATTGAGGCAGTGGACATTGGGAGCAACTGTAGACTTGGGGTTTGCTGTCTGTGACTGACTAGTTTCTGATTTTTATGTTTACCTTAGTATAGTTTTTAGCACTTGTTATCATTGGTGGATTTGTTTATTGGTTTGGTTGCTCTCATGTGTTTTTACTACTTTAAAAATTTTCTTATTTTATAATATTTTTTATTTTGTATTTAAATTATTTTATTTTATTTTTTCTTTCTTTCTTTCTTTTTTCTCCCTTTTCTTATGAGCCGTGTGGCTGACAGGGTCTTCGTGCCCCAGACAGGTGTTAGGTCTGAACCTCTGAGGTGGGAGAGCCGAATTCAGGACATTAGACCACCAGAGACCTGCCGGCCCTATGTAATATCAGTCGGTGAGAGCTCACCCAGATATCTCCGTCTCAACGCTAAAACCCAGCTCCACTCAATGACCAGCAAACTCCAGTGCTGGACACTCCATGCCAAACAACTAGCAAGACAGGAATACAACCCCACCCATTAGCAGAGAGGCTGCCTAAATTCATACTAAGTTCACAGACACCCCAAAACACACCACTGGACGTGATCCTACCCACCAGAAAGGCAAGATCCAGCCTCATCCACCAAAACACAGGCACCCGTCCCCTGCACCACGAAGCCTACAAAACCCAGTGAACCAACCTTACCCATTGGGGGCAGACACCAAAATCAACAATAACTAAAAACCTGCAGCCTGCGAAAAGGAGACCCCAAACACAGTAAGTTAAGCAAAATGAGAAGACAGAGAAATACACAGCAGATGAAGGAGCACAGTAAAAACCCAGCAGACCAAACAAATGAAGAGGAAATAGGCAGTCTACCTGAAAAACAATTCAGAGTAATGACAGTAAAGATTATCCAAAATCTTGGAAATAGAATAGGGAAAATACAAGACATGTTTAAAAAGGACCTAGAAGAACTAAAGAGCAAACAAACAATGATGAACAACACAATAAATGAAATTAAAAATTCTCTGGAAGGAATCAATAGCAGAATAACTGAGGCAGAATGGATCAGTGACCTGGAAGATAAAATAATGGAAATAACTACTGCAGAGCAGAATAAAGAAAAAAGAATGAAAAGAATTGAGGATAGTCTCAGAGACCTCTGGGACAATATTAAACACCCCAATATTTGAATTATAGGGTCCTAGAAGAAGAAGAGAAAAAGAAAGGGACTGAAAAAATATTTCAAGAGATTATAGTTGAAAACTTCACTAATATGGGAAAAGAAATAGTCAATGAATTCCAGGAAGTGCAGAGAGTCCCATACATGATAAATCCAAGGAGAAACATGCCAAGACACATATTAATCAAACTATCAAAAATTAAATACAAAGAAAAAAATATTAAAAGCAGCAAGGGAAAAGCAACAACTAACATACAAGGGAATCCCTATAAGGTTAACAGATGATCTTTCAGCAGAAAGTCTAAGCCAAAAGGGAGTGGCAGGACATATTTAAAGTGATGAAAGGGAAAAACCTACAACCAAAATTTCTCTACACAGCAAGGATCCCATTCAGATTCGACGGAGAAGTTAAAACCTTTACAGACAAGAAAAACTTAAGAGAATTCAGCACCACCAAACCAGCTCTACAACAAATGTTAAAGGAAATTCTCCAGGCAGGAAAAACAAGAGAAGGAAAAGACCTACAATAACAAACCCAAAACAATTAAGAAAATGGGAATAGGAACATATCGATAATTAGCTTAAATGTAAATGGATTAAATGCTCCAATCTAAAGACATAGACTGGCTGAATGGATACAAAAACAACCCATATATATGCTCTGTACAAGAGACCCACTTCAGATCCAGGGGCACAAACTGACTGAAAGTGAGGGGATGGAAAAACATATTCCATGCAAACGGAAATCAAAAGAAAGCTGGAGTAGCAATTCTCATATAAGACAAAACAGACTTTAAAATAATGACTATTAGAAGAGACAAAGAAGGACACTACATAATGATCAAGGGATCAATCCAAGAAGATATAACAGTTGTAAATATTTATGCACCCAACATAGGAGCACCTCAATACTTAAGGAAAATGCTAACAGCCATAAAAGGGGAAATCGACAGTAACACAATCATAGTAGGGGACTTTAACACCCCACTTTCACCAATGGACAGATCCACCAAACTGAAAATAAATAAGGAAATACAAGCTTTATATGGCACATTAAACAAGAAGGACTTAATATTTATATGACATGCCATCCAAAAACAACAGAATACACTTTCTTCTCAAGTGCTCGTGGAATATTCTCCAGGATAGAGCATATCTTGGGTCACAAATCAAGCCTTGGTAAATTTAACAAAATTGAAATCTTATCAAGTATCTTTTCTGACCACAATGCTATGAGACTAGATACCAATTACAGGAAAAAACTGTAAAAAATTCAGGGAGGCTAAACAATATGCTACTAAATAACCAAGAGGTCACTGAAGAAATCAAAGAGGAAATCCAAAAATAGCTAGAAACAAATGACAATGGAGACACGACAACCCAAAACCTATGGGATGCAGCAAAAGCAGTTCTAAGAGGGAAGTTTATAGCAATACAATCCTACCTCAAGAAACAGGAAAAATCTCAAATAAACAACCTAACCTTACACCAAAAACAGTAGAGAAAGAAGAACAAAAAAGACCCAAAGTTAGCAAAAGGAAAGAAATCATTAAGATCAGATCAGAAATAAATGAAAAAGAAATGAAGGAAACGATAGCAAAGATCAATAAAAGTAAAAGCTTTTATTGTGTAGCAGTTATGCCTCAATAAAGCTGTTAATTAAAAAGAAAAAAAAAAGCTGGTTGTTTGAGAAGATAAACAAAATTGATAAACCATTACCCCGACTCATCAAGAAAAAAGGGAGAAGACTCAAATCAACAGAATTAGAAATGAAAAAGGAGAAGTTACAACTGACACTGCAGAAGTACAACAGATCATGAGAGATTACTGCAAGCAACTATATGCCAATAAAATGGACAAACTGGAAGAAATGGACAAATTCTTAGAAAAGCACAACCTTCTGTGACTGAACCAGGAAGAAATGGAAAATATAAACAGACAAATCACAAGCACTGAAACTGAGACTGTGATTAAAAATCTTCCAACAAGCAAAAGCCCAGGATCAGATGGCTTCGCAGGGGAATTCTATCAAACATTTAGAGAAGAGCTAACACCTATCCATCTCAAACACTTCCAACGTAAGTCATAGGGAGGAACAGTCTCAAACACATTCTGTATGCAGAAAACTACCCTGATACCGGAACCAGATAAAGATGTCACAAAAAAAGAAAACTACAGGCCAGTATCACTGATGAACATAGATACAAAAATCCTCAACAAAATAGTAGCAAACGGAGTCCAACAGCACATTAAAAGGATTATACAACATGATCAAGTGGGGTTTATCCCAGGAATGCAAGGATTCTTCATTATACACAAATGAATCAATGTGTTAAACCAAATTAACAAACTGAAGGAGGAAAACCATATGATCATCTCAATAGATGCAGAAAAAGCTTTAGACAAAATTCAACACTCATTTATGATAAAAGCCCTCCAGAAAGTAGGCATAGAGGGAACTTACCTCATTGTAATAAGGACCATATCTGACAAACCCACAGCGAACACTGTTCTCAATGGTGAAAAACAGAAAGCATTTCCAATAAGAGAAGTAACAAGACAAGGTTGCCCACTCTCTTAACTGTTATTCAACATCACTTTGGAAGTTTTACCCACAGCAATCAGAGACGAAAAATAAATAAAAGGAATCCAAATTGTAAAAGAAGAGGTAAAACTGTCACTGTTTGCAGATGACATGATACTATACATTGGAGAATCCTAAAGATGCTACCGGAAAACTATTAGAGCTAATTAATGAATTTGGTAGAGTAGCAGGATACAAAATGAATGCACAGAAATCTCTTGCATTCCTATACACTAGTGATGAAAAATCTGAAAGGAAAATTAAGGAAACACTTCCATTTACCATTGCAATAAAAAGAATAAAATACCTAGGAATAAACCTCCCTAAGGAGACAAAAGACCTGTATGCAGAAAACTATAAGACACTGATGAAAGAAATTAAAGATGATATGAAGAGATGGAGAGAAATACCATGTTCTTGGATTGGAAGAATAAATATTTTGAAAATGATTGTACTACCCAAAGCAATCTACAGATTCAGTGCAATCTTTTTCAAACTACCAATGGCACTTTTCACAGAACTAGAACAAAAAATTTCACAATTTTATGGAAACACAGAAGACCCCAAAGAGCCAAAGCAATCTTGAGAAAGAAAAACGGAGCTGGAGGAATCAGGCTCCCTGACTTCAGACTATACTACAAAGTTGCAGTAATCAAGACAGTATGGTAGTGGCACAAAAAGAGAAATATAGATCAATGAATCAGGATAGAAAGCCCAGAGATAATCCCATGCACATATGGTCATGTTATCTTTGATAAAGGGGGCAAGAATATACAATGGAGAAAAGACAGCCTCTTCAATAAGTGGTGCTGTGAAAACTGGACAGCTACATGTGGAAGAATGAAATTAGAACACTCCCTAACACCATACACAAAAATAAACTCAAAATGGATTAAAGACCTAAGTGTAAGTCCAAACACTATAAAACTCTTAGAGGAAAACAGAGGCAGGACACTCTTTGACATAAATCACAGCAAGATCCTTTTTGACTCACCTCCTAGAGTAATGGAAATAAAAACAAAAATAAACAAATGGGACCTAATGAAACTTCAAAGCTTTTGCACAGCAAAGGAAACCACAATCAGGACAAAAAGACAACCCTCAGAATGGGAGAAAATATTTGCAAATGAAGCAACTGACAAAGGATTAATCTTCAAAAATTACAAACAGCTTATGCAGCTCAATATCAAAAAAGCAAACAACCCAATCCAAAAATGGATAGAAGACCTAAATAGACATTTCTCCAAGGAAGTTATACAGGTTGCCAACAAACACATGAAAGAATGCTCAGCATAGCTAATGATTAGAGAAAAGCACATCAAAACTACAATGAGGTATCACCTCACACCAGTCAGAATGGCCATCATCAAAAAATCTACAAACAATAAATCCTGGAGAGGGTGTGGAGAACAGGGAACCCTCTTACCCTGTTGGTAGGAATATATATTGATAGAGCCACTATGGAGAACAGTATAGAGGTTCCTTAAAAAACTAAAAGTAGAACTACCATATGACCCAGCAATCCCAGTACTGGGCATATACCCTGAGAAAACCATAATTCAAAAATAGACATGTACCACAATGTTCATTGCAGCTCTATTTACAATAGCCAGGACATGGAAGCAACCTAAGTGTCCATCGACAGATGAATGGATAAAGATGTGGCACATATATACAATGGAATATTACTCCGCCATAAAAAGAAATGAAATTGAGTTATTTGTAGTGAGGTGGATGGACTTAGAGTCTGTCACACAGAGTGAAGTAAGTCAGAAAGAGAAAAACATACCTCGTGCTAACACATATATACGGAATCTAAAAAAAAAAGAAAATGAAGAAATGATTTTGATGAACCTAGGGGCAGGACAGGAGTAAAGACGCTGATGCAGAGAATGGGTTTGAGGACACAGGGAGGGGGAAGGGTAAGCTGGGACGAAGTGAGAGAGTGGCATTGACATATATACACTACCAAATGTCAAATACATAGCTAGTGGGAAGCAGCTGCATAGCACAGGGAGATCAGCTCAGTGCTTTGTGACCAACCAGAGAGGTGGGATAGGGAGGGTGGGAGGGAGGCGCAAGAGGGAGGAGGTACGGGGATATATGTATATGTATAGCTGATTCACTCTGTTACAAAGCAGAAACTAACACACCATTGTAAAGCAATTATACTCCAATAAAGACGTTAAAAAAAAATAGATACTGCTAAGCAGTTTCCCATATTAATTGTTCCGATTTACACTTTCACCAGCAGTGTATGAGCATTCCCCTTATTCTCCATGCTGACAAACACTTGGTATTGTGAGTCTTTTTAATTCTAGTCATTTTGGCTCTGTAGTAGTATTTCATTGTTGTTTTATTTGTATTTCTAAATTACTAATGAGGTTTCATCTTTTCATATATTAATTGGTCATGTGGATGTTGAGAATGACAAATTTTAACTTACTTATCTTTTAGTTATTGGAATAAATTTTACTGCATATATTACTCAACTCTCCACTATGCTTTTGTCCATGCGAACATAGGCATACGAAAACGTTGCCAGTTCTTATTCTTCTACAGCCATCTTATAGGTGTGTGATTAAAAGGTAGCAGAAGACACAGTGCCATTAACCTTAGGAAGTGGCCACACCACAGCCACAGTCTTCAATTACTGCTTGCCCAAACAGTCACTCCCCTTGTGATAAGTACTATAAAGAAAAAGAGATTTGCTGTTGAAGAAGATAGAGAGTAATGAGGTCAGGGGGATAGGGCTTTATTCTAGGAAAGGCTTCTTTAAGTAGGTATTATTTGACCAACAGATTTGAGTGTGCTCAGGGAATTAAGTGAGTGAAAATGGATTAATTTGGATTGTATTCTGAGCAATAGGAGGAGTTTGGAGAATTATGATTAGGAGAGTAAAGTGATGAGACTTAACAGTTTTTGAAAGATGATTCAGGTTGGTGGGTGAAGAAAGACCTCAGGAGATGAAAGTGGAAACAAAGAGACCACTTAGGAAGGAAAGACAGGTGAGTGATGATGGTGCCTTGAGATGGGTTGTAATAGTGCAGGCAGTGAAGAGGGGCCAAGTTCTAGGTACATGATGCAGTTCAACTCTGAGTACTTGCTGAGGGATAGGTTGTATGGTTGGGGGAATGGGAGTTGCTGAGGATGCATTTTGTGTTTAAAGCCTGACTGGGACTTTTTATTGACATTTGGAAAGCTGAGGGAAGAGAAAATCGGGAGTGGGAGGGTAGGCTAAAGAGTTTTCTTTTGAAAAGGTTAGGCTTGAGATGTCCATTTGACATCAGACTAAAGAGTTCTGTTTTGAAAATGTTAGGCTTGGAAAATCTATTAGACATCAAAGTGGAAATGTTGATTAGGCAATTATATGTATGAGTATAGAGCATTGGTGAGAGGTCAGGGCTAAGATGTGAATATGGGAATCTTTTAAAATTTAATTAACAACGTGGAGTTAATTTTTTGATAAAAAAGACTTATGAGTGAGTCAACGTAGAAAAGAGGGGAAGGGAGGAGACTGCAGGTTGAATGCTGGGACACTCCAATATTTAGATGTTTGGAGGAGGAAACTATGGCAAAGGAAACTAAAATACAGTGGCTCATCAAATTGGAAGAAAACAAGGAGTGTTTTCCTGGAAACCAAGCGAAGAACATATTTGAAAAGGAGGGGAGCAAGCAGTTGTGCCAAATGTTGATGAAAGGTCAAGTAAAATGAGACTGAAAGTTGAACATCATGTTTGGCAATATGGAACTCCTTGGTGACATCCACAAGAGTGGTTTCAGTGTAGCGGTGAGGATCAAATCTGTCTTGGAGTGGGTTGGGGAGACAATGTGAGGAAGCATAGACGAACATAGACAATTCTTTCATGAAGTTTTGATATAAAAAGAGGCAGAGGGCTTCCCTGGTGGCGCAGTGGTTGAGAGTCCGCCTGCCGGTGCAGGGGACACGGGTTCGTGCCCGGGTCCGGGAAGATCCCACGTGCCGTGGAGTGGCTGGGCCCGTGAGCCATGGCCGCTGAGCCTGCGCGTCCGGAGCCTGTGCTCCGCAATGGGAGAGGCCACAACATTGCGAGGCCCGTGTACCGCAAAAAAAAAAAAAAAAAAAAAGGCAGAGATATAAAGTAATAGCTGGAAGGGTTCGTGGGGTCTATGTACTTATTTAAATGGAAGAAATAAGAAAACATTTGTGTGCTGATGCAGATGATTCAGTGGAGAAGCTGATAATTCCAGAAAAGATAATGAAGGGAAACAAAATATAGATTTTTTTTTTACATCTTTATTGGAGTATAATTGTTTACAATGGAGTGTCAGTTTCTGCTTTATAACAAAGTGAATCATTTATACATATACATATGTTCCCATATCTCCTCCCTCTTGCGTCTCCCTCTCTCCCACCCTCCCTATCCCACCCCTCTAGGTGGTCAAAAAGCACTGAGCTGATCTCCCTGTGCTATGCGGCTGCTTCCCACTAGCTATCTATTTTACGTTTGGTAGTGTATATATGTGCATGCCACTCTCTCACTTGGTCACAGCTTACCCTTCCCCCTCCCCATATCCTCAGGTCCATTCTCTAGTAGGTCTATGTCTTTATTCCCATCTTACCCTAGGTTCTTCTTTTTCCTTAGGTTTCATATATATGTGTTAGCATACGGTATTTGTCTTTCTCTTTCTGACTTACTTCACTCTGTATGACAGACTCTAGGTCCATCCACCTCACTACAAATAACTCAATTTTGTTTCTTTTTATGACTGAGTAATATTCCATTGTATATATGTGCCACATCTTCTTTATCCAGTCATCCGATTATGGACACTTAAGTTGTTTCCATCTCCTGGCTATTGTAAATAGAGCTGCAATGAATATTTTGGTACATGACTCTTTTTGAATTATGGTTTTCTCAGGGTATATGCCCAGTAGTGGGATTGCTGGGTCATATGGTAGATCTATTTGTAGTTTTTTAAGGAACCTCCATACTGTTCTCCATAGTGGCTCTACCAATTCACATTCCCACCAGCAGTGCAAGAGTGTTCCCTTTTGTCCACACCCTCTCCAGCATTTATTGTTTCTAGACTTTTTGATGATGGCCATTCTGACCGGTGTGAGATGATATCTCATTGTAGTTTTGATTTGCATTTCTCTAATGATTAAAGATGTTAAGCATTCTTTCATGTGTTTGTTGGCAATCTATATATTTTCTTTGGAGAAATGTCTATTTAGGTCTTCTGCCCATTTTTGGATTGGGTTGTTTGTTTTTTTGTTATTGAGCTGCATGAACTGCTTGTAAATTTTGGAGATTAATCCTTTGTCAGTTGCTTCATTTGCAAATATTTTCTCCCATTCTGAGGGTTGTCTTTTTGTCCTGATTGTGGTTTCCTTTGCTGTGCAAAAGCTTTGAAGTTTCATTAGGTTCCACTTGTTTATTTTTGTTTTTATTTCCGTTTCTCTAGGAGGTGGGTCAAAAAGGCTCTTGCTGTGATTTATGTCATAGAGTGTTCTGCCTATGTTTTCCTCTAAGAGTTTGATAGTTTCTGGCCTTACATTTAGGTCTTTAATACATTTTGAGCTTATTTTTGTGTATGGTGTTAGGGAGTGTTCTAATCTAATACTTTTACATGTACCTGTCCAGTTTTCCCTGCACCACTTATTGAAGAGGCTGTCCTTTCTCCACTGTACATTCCTGCGTCCTTTATCAAAGATAAGGTGACCATATGTGCATGGGTTTATCTCTGGGCTTTCTGTCCTGTTCCATTGATCTATATTTCTGTTCTTGCGCCAGTACTGTACCATCTTGATTACTGTAGCTTTGTAGTATAGCCTGAAATCAGGGAGCCTAATTCCTCCAGCTCCATTTTTCTTTCTCAAGATTGCTTTGGCTATTCGGGGTCTTTTGTGTTTCCATACAAATTGTGAAATTTTTTGTTCTAGGTCTGTAAAAAATGCTAGTGGTAGTTTGATAGGGATTGCATTGAATCTGTAGATTGCTTTGGGTATTAGAGTCATTTTCACAATGTTGATTCTTCCAATCCAAGAACATGGTATATCTCTCCATCTGTTTGTATCCTCTTTAATTTCTTTAATCAGTGTCTTACAATTTTCTGCATACAGGTCTTTCGTCTCCTTAGGTAGGTTTATTCCTAGATATTTTATTCTTTTTGTTGCAATGGTAAATGGGAGTGTTTTCTTGATTTCCCTTTCAGATTTTTCATCATTAGTGTATAGGAATGCCAGAGACTTCTGTGCATTAATTTTGTATCCTGCTACTTTAGCAAATTCATTGATTAGCTCTAGTAGTTTTCTGGTAGCATCTTTAGGATTCTCTATGTATAGTATCATGTCATCTGCAAACAGTGACAGCTTTACTTCTTCTTTTCCAATTTGGATTCCTTTTATTTCCTTTTCTTCTCTGATTGCTGTGGCTAAAACTTCCAAAACTATGTTGAATAAGGGTGGTGAGAGTGGGCAACCTTGTCTTATTCCTGATCTTAGTGGAAATGCTTTCAGTTTTTCAGCATTGAGGATGATGTTGGCTGTGGCTTTGTCATATATGGTCTTTATTATGTTGAGGGAAGTTCCCTCTGTGCCTACTTTCTGCAAGGTTTTATCATAAATGGGTGTTGAATTTTATCGAAAGCTTTTTCTGCATCTATTGAGGTGATCATATGGTTTTTCTCCTTCAGTTTGTTAATATGGTGTATCATGTAGATTGATTTGCATATATTGAAGAATCCTTGCATTCCTGGACTAAACCCCACTTGATCATAGTGTATGATTATTTTAATGTGCTGTTGAATTCTGTTTGCTAGTATTTTGTTAAGGATTTTTGCATCTAGGTTCATCAGTGATATTGACCTGTAGTTTTCTTTCTTTGTGACATCCTTGTCTGGTTTTGGTATCAGGGTGATGGTGGCCTCGTAGAATGAGTTTGGGAGTGATCCTCCCTGTGCTATATTTTGGAAGAGTTTGAGAAGGATAGGTGTTAGGTCTTCTCTAAATATGTGATAGAATTTGCCTGTGAAGCCATCTGGTCCCGGGCTTTTGTTTTTTGGAAGATTTTTAATCACAGTTTCAATTTCAGTGCTTGTGATTGGTCTGTTCATATTTTCTATTTCTTCCTGATTCAGTCTTGGCAAGTTGTGCATTTCTAAGAATTTGTCCATTTCTTCCAGGCTGTCCATTTTATCGGCATAGAGTGGCTTGTAGTAATCTCTCATGATCTTTTGTATTTCTGCAGTGTCAGTTGTTACTTTTCCTTTTTCATTTCTAATTCTACTGATTTGAGTCTTCTCCCTTTTTTTCTTGATGAGTCTGACTAATGGTTTATCAATTTTGTTTATCTTCTCAAAGAACCAGCTTTTAGTTTTATTGATCTTTGCTATTGTTTCCTTCATTTCTTTTTCATTTATTTCTGATCTGATCTTTATCATTTCTTTTCTTCTGCTAACTTTGGGGTTATTTTGTTCTTTTTTCTCTAATCGCTTTTGGTGCAAGGTAAGGTTGTTTATTCGAGATGTTTCCTGTTTCTTAAGGTAGGATTGTATTGCTATAAAATCCCTCTTAGAACTGCTTTTGCTGTATCCCATAGGTTTTGGGTCATCGTGTCTCCATTGTCATTTGTTTCTAGGTATTTTTGGATTTCCTCTTTGATTTCTTCAGTGATCACTTCGTTTTTAAGTAGTGTATTGTTTAGCCTCCATGTGTTTGTATTTTTTACAGATCTTTTCCTGTAATTGATATCTAGTCTCATAGTGTTGTGGTCGGAAAAGATACTTGACACAATTTAAGTTTTTGTAAATTTACCAAGGCTTGATTTGTGACCCAAGATACGATCTATTCTGAAGAATGTTCCATGAGCACTTGAGAAAAATGTGTATTCTATTGTTTTTGGATGGAATGTCCTATAAATATCAATTAAGTCCATCTTGTTTAATGTATCATTTAAAGCTTGTGTTTCCTTATTTATTTTCATTTTGGATGATCTGTCCATTGGTGAGAGTGGGGTGTTAAAATCCCCTACTATGAATGTGTTACTGTCGATTTCCCCTTTTATGGCTGTTAGTATTTGCCTTATGTATTGAGGTGCTCCTATGTTGGGTGCATAAATATTTACAATTGTTATATGTTCCTCTTGGATTGATCCCTTGATCATTATGTAGTGTCCTTCTTTGTCTCTTCTAATAGTCTTTATTTTAAAGTCTGTTTTGTCTTATATGAGAATTGCTACTCTAGCTTTCTTTTGGTTTCCATTTGCATGTAATATCTTTTTCCATCCCCTTACTTTCAGTCTGTATGTGTCTCTAGGTCTGAAGTGGGTCTCTTGTAGACAGCATATATATGGGTCTTGTTTTTGTATCCATTCAGCCAGTCTTGTCTTTTGGTGGGAGCATTTAATCCATTTACATTTAAGGTAATTATTGATATGTATGTTCCTATTCCCATTTTCTTAATTGTTTTGGGTTTGTTATTGTAGGTCTTTTCCTTCTCTTGTGTTTCTTGCCTAGAGCAGTTCCTAGCATTTGTTGTAAAGCTGGTTTGGTGGTGCTGAACTCTCTCAGCTTTTGCTTGTCTGTAAAAGTTTTAATTTCTCCATCAAATCTGAATGAGATCCTTGCTGGGTAGGGTAATCTTGGTTGTAGGCTTTTCTCCTTCATTACTTTAAATTCGTCCTGCCAGTCCCTTCTGGCTTGCAGAGTTTCTGCTGAGAGATCAGTTGTTAACCTTATGGGGATTCCCTTGTGTGTTATTTGTTGTTTTTCCCTTGCTCCTTTTGATATGTTTTCTTTTTATTTAATTTTTGACAGTTTGATTGATATGTGTCTTGGCATGTTTCTCCTTGGATTTATCCTGAATGGGACTCTGTGTGCTTCCTGGACTTGATTAACTATTTCCTTTCCCATATTAGGGAAGTTTTCAACTATAATCTCTTCAAATATTTTCTCAGTCCCTTTCTTTTTCTCTTCTTGAACGCCTATAATTCGAGTGTTGGTGCATTTAATGTTGTCCCAGAGGTCTCTGAGACTGTCCTCAGTTCTTTTCATTCTTTTCTCTTTATTCTTTTCTGCAGTAGTTATTTCCACTATTTTGTCTTCCAGGTCACTTATCCGTTCTTCTGCCTCAGTTATTCTGCTATTGATCCCATCTAGAGTATTATTATTTTGGGGGGGGGTACACGGGCCTCTCACTGTTGTGGCCTCTCCCGTTGCGGAGCACAGGCTCCGGATGCGCAGGCTCAGCAGCCGTGGCTCATGGGCCCAGCTGCTCCGTGGCATGTGGGATCTTCCCGGACCGGGGCACGAACCCATGTCCCCTGCATCGGCAGGCGGACTGTCATCCCCTGTGCCACCAAGGAAGCCCATCATCAAGGGTATTTTTAATTTCATTTATTGTGTTGTTCATTGTTGCTTGTTTAATCTTTAGTTCTTCTAGGTCCTTGGTAAATGTTTCTTGCATTTTCTCTATTTCCAAGATTTTGGATCATCTTTACTATCATTATTCTGAATTCTTTTTCAGGTAGACTGCCTATTTCCTCTTCATTTATTAGGTCTGGTGTGTTTTTATCTTGCTCCTTCATCTGCTGTGTGTTTTTCTGTCTTCTCATTTTGCTTGTCTTACTGTGTTTGGGGTCTCCTTTTTGCAGGCTGCAGGTTCATAGTTCCCGTTGTTTTTGGTGTCTGTCCCCAGTGGCTAAAGTTGGTTCAGTGGGTTGTGTATGCTTCCTGGTGGAGGGGACTAGTGCCTTTGTTCTGGTGGATGAGGCTGGATCTTGTCTTTCTGGTTGGCAGGTCCACGTCTGGTGGTGTGTTTTGGGGTGTCTGTGGCCTTATTATGATTTTAGTCAGCCTCTCTGCTAATGGGTGGGGTTGTGTTCCTGTCTTCCTAGTTGTTTGGCATAGGCTGTCTAGCACTGTAACTTTCTGGTCATTGAGTGAACCTGGGTGTTGGTGTTGAGATGGAGATCTCTGGGAGATTTTCGCCATTTGATATTATGTGGAGCTGGGAGGTCTCTTGTGGACCAGTGTCCTGAAGTTGGCTCTCCCACCTCAGAGGCACAGCATTGACCCCTGGCTGCAGCACCAAGAGCTTTTCATCCACATGGCTCAGAATAAAAGGTAGAAAAAGTAGAAAGAGAGAAAGAAAGAGGGTAAAATAAAATTAATTAAGATAAAATAAAGTTATTAAAATAAAAAATAATTATTAAGAAAAAAATTTTTAAAAATTAAAAAAAAAAAAGGACGGATAAAACCCTAGGACCAATGGTGAAAGCAAAGCTATAGCGACAAAATCTCACACAGAAGCATACACATACACACTCACAAAAAGAGGAAAAGGGGAAAAAATCATAAATCTTGCTCTCAAAGTTCACCTCCTTAATTTGGGATGATTCATTGTCTGTTCATGTATTTCACAGATGCAGGGTACATCAAGTTGATTGTGGAGATTTAATTCGCTGCTCCTGAGGCTGCTGGGAGAGATTTCCTTTCTCTTCTTTGTTCGCACAGCTCCCGGGTCTCAGCTTTGGATTTGGCCACGCCTCTGCGTGTAGGTCGCCGGAGGGCGTCTGTTCTTCAGTCAGAAAGAACGGGGTTAAAGGAGCAGCTGACTCGGGGGCTGTGGCTCACTCAGGCCGGGGGGAGGGAGGGGTGCAGATGCGGGGCGAGCCTGCGGCGGTAAAGGCCGGTGGGGCGTTGCACCAGCCTGAAGCGCACCGTGCATTCTCCCGGGGAAGTTGTCCCTGGGTCCTGGGACCCTGGCAGTGGCGGGCTGCACAGGCTCCCCGGAAGCGGGGTGTGGATAGTGACCTGTGCTCGCACACAGGCTTCTTGGTGGCGGCAGCAGCAGCCTTAGCATCTCATGCCCGTCTCTGGGGTCTGCACTGTTAGCTGTGGCTCGCACATGTCTCTGGAGCTCCTTTAAGCAGCGCTCCTAATCCCCTCTCCTCGCGCACCAGGAAACAAAGAGGGAAGAAAATGTCTCTTGCCTCTTATGCAGGTCCAGACTTTTCCCGGGACTCCCTCCCAGCTAGCCGTGGTGCACTAACCCCTGCAGGCTGTGTTCACGCCGCCAACCCCAGTCCTCTCCCTGCGCTCTGGCTCTGACGGAAGCCTAAGCCTCAGCTCCCAGCCCCGCCCTCCCCGGCAGGTGAGCAGACAAGCCTCTCGGGCTGGTGCGTGCCGGTCGGCACCGATCCTTTGTGCGGGAATCTCTCCGCTTTGCCCTCCGCACCCCTATTGCTGTGCTCTGCTCCGCTGCCCCCAAGTTTCCCCCTTCCACCACCTGCAGTCTCTGCCCGCGAAGGGGCTTCCTATTGTGTGGAAACCTTTCCTCCTTCTCAGCTCCCTCCCACTGGTGCAGGTCCCGTCCCTATTCTTTTGTCTCTGTTTTTCCTTTTTTTCTTTTGCTCTACCCAGGTACGTGGGGAGTTTCTTGCCTTTTGGGAGGTCTGAGGTCTTCTGCCAGCGTTCAGTACGTGTTCTATGGGAGTTGTTCCTCGTATAGATGTATTTCTGATGTACCTGTGGGGTGGAAGGTGATGTCCGCGTCTTACTTTTCTGCCATCTTCCCCCTCCAAGGTACAGATTTTTAAGAGAAACAGAATTAACACAGTTTGCTCAACTACAGTGGATACTAGCCAAAAGGAAATGATACATAAAACTTTTAATGTTTGAAACTAGGAAAATACTTTTTCATGCCCATCTGAAACATTATTTCCCAAAACATAAATCATGGATCTTGTGCTTTCTTAATGGCCCTGTTTGTACATATATATAAATGTATAAAACATTTAGACATTCATGATCCAGAGATTCTGTCCCTGGTCTAAACATTTACTCACATTGTCCATAGCTTATTTTCTCAATAGTTATCCATAAAACCAAAGATTTTCTAAGTAGCAGGATCACTATAAAGAACATTCCATCAAACAAACTAGTGAAAGAAAGGGGTTTCAACTAGCATTTCAGTATTACCTCAACTTCTTCACAAAGTAATTGTGTTACTGGCTAACTGTCTCAGCTGTTTAAACAATTGTGAACGTTTACTAAAATTCCTTCCTAGTTGCTTTTTTCAGAGACTTGCTAGAAGGAATTTGTGTGTGTGTGTCCTCTTTTTCTTCCTCTTTACTTCTGGAGTGTTTTATGTTTGTGCATAGAATAGAAGGAGATGTGTGTCTTCTGAGTTTTTTAAATGCTTTCATCAACATATTTCCTTCATTTTCTGGAATCTGTTGACAAGATAGGAAAGGAACAGTGTAAGCAGTGGAGCTATTTCTTATTCTATAAATAAAGACTATAAGTTTAATGTTTTACAAATATGAAGAGGAAAAAGTATACAAAACAAAATGGCTTTTTTCAGCAGTGAATACAGCATATATGTTAGACATTCTTTTCAAGTAGCAAACAGTGAACATCAGCTATCTACACACTTTGGATTTTTTAAGAAAATAGTTTTGCTGAATGTTTGTGTTTCTTGCAATTTTCCATTTATGATTAATCTTATTCCTTATGTGCTTGGTGTAATGAATGTAGGTGTTATACTTTACATTTTTAAACACTCATTTGTACTGTGCAGTAGTTTCTAGGTTTCAGAGCCTTTTAATCCATTGTCTAATTTGAACTTGTCTGTGACACATGCATGGCAACTGCTGCTTTACAAACTAAGAAACTGAGGCTTAGGTGGAGGAAGTGACAGCCAGCAGGCAGCCTGGGTCTGAAACCTTATGGGCTTTCCATCATGCCTCACTGCTTCTCTAGGCACCTCTACTTCCTCTAAGCTCATCACACTTTCTGATAGTCAGACTTGATGTTCCCCTTTGCTAGGCTGGCTTTAGCAGGATGGTCTTAAAATGTGATTTCTTTGTAAACTTTGGAGAATTGAAAATTCAACTCTCTTTAAATTTACTATCAATATCCTTTTCCATAATTTAAAAATATGTATGGGTGATGGATGTAAACTGGATTTATTGTAGTGATCATTTTTCAATGTATACAAACATCAAATCATTATATTGTACACTTGCAACTAATATAATGGTATATGTCAGTTATCTCTCTCTCTGTCTATATATATAGAGAGAGACAATGACATTTAGTATGAGCCAGACATTGTCTGAGTTTCTGGATACAACATGGAGAAAAAGACTGGATCCTGGCTCTCATGGAAGCTGCAATCCAGTTGCAGGGCTTTTTCCAGTGTAGAGTGAATTACCAAATTCTTGGGTCAGTTGAAGAGAGATTTTTGCCAGCGCCTTATTTGGGAAAGTCATTTGCATTATATGCTCGAGGTTGTTGTGTTGACTTTGTCAGTGGTTCAGGTGAAGCCTTTTCATCAATTTTCTAAAATAGTATGCAGTTGCAATAATTGGAACATGGCATCATTGATCATCTTCATAATTGATTTAGGTTGCTTATTATAAAAGGCATGGATGGTATTGCTCTTGAAAAGCTTGAAGATCAGTTGTTGAAGGGCTTAAAAGAAACCATGTGAAAACCATTTCTTTTTTTTTTTTTAAGATGTTGGGTGTAGGAGTCTATTAATTAATTAATTAATTTTTGCTGTGTTGGGTCTTCGTTTCTGTGCGAGGGCTTTCTCTAGTTGTGGCAAGCGGGAGCCGCTCTTTATCGCGGTGTGTGGGCCTCTCATCATCGCGGCCCCTCCCGTTGCGGAGCACAGGCTCCAGACGCACAGGCTCAGCAGTTGTGGCTCACGGGCCTAGCTGCTCCGTGGCATGTGGGATCCTCCCAGACCAGGGCTCGAACCCGTGTCCCCTGCATTAGCAGGCATATTCTCAACCACTGCGCCACCAGGAAAGCCCTGAAAACCATTTCTATTTAAGACTGTGCTAAATCAAGATATGGTGCTTACAAAATATTATCTAACAATGTGTAATATTTATTGTCAGGTTTGTGATGAATGCTTTGAAAGAACCATTTCATCTAATTCTTATGCATTTTAAAATGAAGGAAATGAGCCTTAGAGAAAGTACTTAGTTTATCTAGGAAGTGTTAGAGCTAGAATTTGAGTATAGGAGGTCTAATTCCTTAGCTTTTGCTTTAACCACTCTGCTATACAGGCCTACCTTGGGGATATTCTGGGTTTGGCTCCAGACCACTGCAATAAAGCAAATATTGCAATACGGAGAGTCACGTGAATTTTTGTGTTTCCTGGTGTATGTGAAAGTTATGTTTACAACTGTAGTCCATTAAGTGTGCAATAGCATTATGTATAAAAATGTGCATAACTTAATTTAAAAAACTTATTGCTCAAATATGCTAACCATCATCTAAGCCTTCAGCGAGTCATAGGAGTAACATCAAAGATCACTGATCACAGATGACCGTAACAAATATAATACTGATGAAAAATTTTGAAATAGTTTGAGGATTACCACAGTGTAACACATAGACACAAAGTGAGCAAATACTCTTGGGAAAACGGCACTGATAAACTTGCTTGACAGAGGGCTGCCACAAACCTTCAGTTTGTAAAAATTGCAGTATCTGTGACGTGCAGTCAAGCAAAGTGCAATAAAATCTGGGATTCCTGTGCTCATAGTGAAAGACACCCGAAACCATGTATGCTCAAGTAGATGAAAGGTAGGTTTGGTTTCCCTAAGAAAGTTGGAAAAGTTAAGAAAGCACAAGCTATGTCAGTGTATATATGGCAGAATCCCTGCCTCCTTGTGATTTTCCAATTGTAATATCACTCCCTGGCCCAGACAGTTCAGGAAGTATTCTAAAAGACTGTTGGAATCCACTGAAAAGCTCAGACAACTAAAAACAACTCCACATTTTGAAATTCCAGTCTCTTTATTTCAAAAAATCTGTGATTGGTGCATCTGAAAATGGAAAACAACTCTCTTTGGAAGTTTTCATAATTACACAATGGATGTGGCCCTAGCTCTTGCTTTCATTTTGTGATTGACTAGTTAGCAATATGCAAATCCAACCTCTAGTCTTCTGTGGTGGTTTTTTTCCCCCAACTTGTTAGAAGAGGGTGAAGTTCTGATTTTGTCTTTCCAGGCTTTCACTTTGGAGGCTGACTTAAAATCTTACAAAAATCTTTGTAACCTTTCTTTATATCCCTTCACAAAATCCACTGATGAAAACTGACTATGATGCTTTTTATGTGGAAGAATGGGCCTGTTCGGCTTTGGTGAATCGTACATGGCACTTTGTCTGCATAATCTCATTCATGTTTTCAGCCTTTGCTATCTTATGAACAAGGGCTAATTGCCTTTCAGTGATACATTATCTAATTAATCCCTGTAAAAGGATACTTTTTCACAGAAAGTCAACCATGTTTAAAAATACTTCATAAATCATGGAGAGAAAAGCTTGTTGTGTTTGGAGGTCTTGAGCAAAAGTTTAGTGTGATTTCTGTTTGTCAAGATCTTGTTCAAGGTAAACTGGGCCAAAAACAAGTACAAATTTGAAGGATTTAAATGACATGATTAACCGACTTTGTTATATTTCTCTATTTAAACTCAATAAAGAGGGAATATATATACATTTTCCCCTTATGCTTATAAAGCATGTACAACATTTAATTTTATGCTTGGCCTGCAAAAAGCTTTAACATTTTCTTCCCAAAATAGAAGACTCTCACCAAAAAACCCAAAATATTAGATTTCATTGGTCCAGCAAAACAATAAAAACCCACTTAGAATTTGGAAAAAATTTTTTTCTAGTTTTTCTGACCTTCAAGATGGCAGAAGATTAAGATGTGGAGGTCACCTTGCTCCCCACAAATACATCAAAAATACATCTAGGGCTTCCCTGGTGGCGCAGTGGTTGGGAGTCCGCCTGCCGATGCAGGGGACGCAGGTTCGTGCCCCGGTCCGGGAGGATCCCACATGCCGCGGAGCGGCTGGGCCCGTGAGCCATGGCCGCTGAGCCTGCCCGGAGCCTGTGCTCCGGAACAGGAGAGGCCACAGCAGTGAGAGGCCCGCGAACCGAAAAAAAAAAAAAAATACATCTACATGTGGAACTACTCCTACAGAACACCTACTGAACGCTGGCAAAAGACCTCAGGCTTCCCTAAAGGCAAGAAACTCCCCACGTACCTGGGTAGGGCAAAAGAAAAAAGAATAAACAGAGACAAAAGAATAGGGATGGGACCAGCTGTGAAGGAGGAAAAATTTCCACACACTGGGAAGCCCCTTCACTGGTGGAGAAAGGGGTTGGCGGGGGGGAAGCTTCCGAGCCACAGAGGAGAGCGCAGCAACAGGGGTGCAGAGGGCAAAGCAGAAAGATTCCCGCACAGAGGATCGGTGCCGACCGGCACTCACCAGCCTAAGAGGCTTGTCTACTCACCCGCCAGGGCCAGCGGGGCTGGGAGCTGAGGCTCGGGCTTCTTTGGAGGTCAGATCCCAGGGACAGGACTGGGGTTGGCCGCGTAAACACAGCCTGAAGGGGGCTAGTGCGCCACAGCTAGTCGGGAGGGAGTCTAGGAAAAAGTCTGGACCTGCCTAAGAGGCAAGAGACCATTGTTTCGGGGTGTGCGAGGATAAAGGATTCAGAGCACTGCCTAAATGAGCTCCAGAGACAGGCATGAGCCGCAGCTATCAGCGTGGACCCCAGAGATGGGCATGAAACACTAAGCCTGTGTGCAAGCACAGGTCACTACCCACACCTTCCCTCCCGGGAGCCTGTGCAGCCCACCACTGCCAGGGTCCCGTGATCCAGGGGCAACTTCCCTGGGAGAACACACAGCACGCCTCAGGCTGTTGCAATGTCATGCTGGCCTCTGCCATCGCGGGTGCGCCCCCCATTCCATACCCCTCCCTCCCCCCAGCCTGAGTGAGCCAGAGACCCCTCATTAGCTGCTACTTTAACCCTGTCCTGTCTGAGCGATGAACAGATGCCCTCAGGCGACCTACATGCAGAGGCGGGGTCAAATCCAAAGCTAAACCCCAGGAGCTGTGCGAATGAAGAAGAGAAAGCGAAATCTCTCCCAGCAGCCTCAGGAGCAGCGGATGAAATCTCCACAATCAACTTGATGAACCCTGCATCTGTGGAATACCTGAATAGGAAATGAATCATCCCAAAATTGAGGCGGTGAACATTGGGAGCAATGATATATTTTTTTTGTTCTTTTCTCTTTTTGTGAGTCTGTATGTGTATGCTTCTTTGTGTGATTTTGTCTGTATAGCTTTGCTTTTACCATTTGTCCTAGTGTTCTGTCTGTCCGTTTTTTTTGTTTTTTTTAAGTATACTTTTTAGTGCTTGTTATCATTGGTAGATTTGTTTTTTGGTTTGGTTGCTCTCTTCTTTCTTTTTTTCATTTTTTTATTACTTTTTAATTTTTAATAATTTTTTATTTTAATAACTTTATTTTATTTCATGTTATTTTTTTCTTTCTTTCTTTCTTTCATGTTTTCTCACTTTTCTTCTGAGCCATGTGGCTGACAGAGTCTTGGTGCTCTGGCCGGGTGTCAGGCCTGTGCCTCTGAGGTGGGAGAGCCAAATTCAGGACATTGGTCCCCCAGAGACGTCCCAGCTCCACATAATATCAAACGGCGAAAGCTCTCCCAGAGATCTCTATCTCAACACTAAGACCCAGCTCCACTCAATGAACAGCAAGCTATGGTGCTGGACACCCTATGCCAAACAACTAGGAAGACAGGAACACAACCCCACCCATTAGCAGAGAGGCTGCCTAAAATCATAATAAGGTCACAGACACCCGAAAACACACCACTGGACATGGTCCAGCCCACCAGAAAGACAAAATACAGCCTCATCCACCAGAACACAGGCACTAGTCTCCTCCACCAGGAAGCCTACACAACCCAATGAACCAACCTTAGCCACTGGGAGCAGACACCAAAAACAATGGGAACTATGAACCTGCATCCTGTGAAAAGGAGACCTGAAACACAGTAAGTTAGCAAAATGAGAACAGAGAAACACACAGCAGATGAATGAGTAGAGTAAAAACCCACGAGACCAAACAAAGGAAGAGGAAGTAGGCAGTCTACCTGAAAAAGAATTCAGAGTAATGATAGTAAAAATGAACCAAAATCTTGAAAATAGAATAAATACAAGAAACATTTAAAAAGGAACTAGAAAAACTAAAGAGCAAATGAACAATGATGAACAACACAATAAATGAAATTAAAAATTCTCTAGAAGGAATCAATAGCCGAATAACTGAGGCAGAAGAACGGATCAGTGACCTGGAAAGTAAAATAGTGGAAATAACTACTGCAGAGCAGAATAAAGAAAAAAGAATGAAAAGAATTGAGGACAGTCTCAGAGACCTCTGGGACAATATTAAATGCACCAACATTCGAATTACAGGGGTTCAAAAAGAAGAAGAGAAAAAAGGGACTGAGAAAATATTTGAAGAAATTATAGCTGAAAACTTCCCTAATATGGGAAAGGAAATAGTTAATCATTCCAGGAAGCACAGAGAGTCCCATACAGGATAAATCCAAGGAGAAACACGCCAAGACACGTATTAATCAAACTATCATAAATTAAACACAAAGAAAAAATGTAAAAGCAGCAAGGGAAAAACAACAAATAATATACGAGGGAATCCCCATAAGGTTAACAGCTGACCTTTCAACAGAAACTCTGCAAGCCAGAAGGGAGTGACAGGACATATTTAAAGTGATGAAAGGGAAAAACCTACAACCAAGATTACCCAGCAAGGATCTCATTCGGGAAGCAGCCGAATAGCACAGGGAGATCAGCTCAGTGCTTTGTGACCACCTAGAGGGGTGAGATCAGGAGGGTGGGAGGGAGACGCAAGAGGGAGGAGATATGGGGATATATGTATATGTATAGCTGATTCACTTTGTTATAAAGCAGAAACTAACACGCCATTGTAAAGCAATAATACTGCAAGAAAGATGTAAAAAAAAATTTTTTTTCTAAATGGCTCTTGATTCAAGAGGAAATAAAACACTGAAATTATAAATGCTTTAGCAGTTAATGCAAATGAGCCCTTGTCATTGAGAAATCTCCATGATGTGAATAGAGCTGCACTCAGAGCAAAATTCATTACTTTAAACTTTTAAATTATTTTAGTACAAATGAATCAAGCCCTTCACTTAGGAAACTAGAAAAAGAATAACAAAATAAACCACAAGTGAAAGGAAGAGAGCAAGAATTGAACAAACATAAGGCAGGAATTGCTATATTTTACAAATTTTTTTTTATTGAAGTATAGTTGATTTACAATATTGTTTTAATTTCTGTGGTACAGCAAAGCGACATAATTATACGTATATACACATTCTTCTTCATATTCTTTTCCATTACGGTTTATCCCAGGACATTGTATATAGTTCCCTGTGCTATATAGTAGGACCTTGTTGTTTATCCATCCTAAATGTAATAGTTTGCATCTACTAACCCCAAACTCCTACGCCATTCCTCCCCCCACATCCCCCTTGGCAACGAAAAGTCTGTTCTGCGAGTCTGTTTCTGCTTTGTAGATAGGTTCTTTTGTGTCTTATTTTAGATTCCACATACAAGTACAACCCTTTTTAACAATTAACTTTCTCATGTACTGGTGGCCTTTTGAACATTCTGGAATTTCATATTCAATTTAGAATTGCTCTCTTAAGTCATAGACATTATATACTGTTAGGTGACTTGGAGAGCAAGTTTCTGTGTTTTGTTTTGTTTTTTAACATTTTTATTGGAGTATAATTGCTTTACAGTGGTGTGTTGGTTTTTGCTTTATAACAAAGTGAATCAGCTATACATATACATGTATCCCCATATCTCCTCCCTCTTGCGTCTCTCTCCCACCCTCCCTATCCCACCCCTCTAGGTGGTCACAGGGCACCGAGCTGATCTCCCTGTGCTATGCGGCTGCTTCCCACTAGCTAGTTATTTCACCCTCGGTAGTGTGTATAAGTCCATGCCACTCTCTCACTTTGTCCCAGCTTACCCTTCCCCCTCCCCGTGTCCTCAAGTCCATTCTCTATGTCTGTGTCTTTATTCCTGTCCTGCCCCTAGGTTCTTCAGAACCATTTTTTTTTTTTTTGATTCCATAGATATGTGTTAGCATACGGTATTTGTTTTTCTCTTTCTGACTTACTTCACCCTGTATGACAGCCTCTAGGTCCATCCACCTTACTACAAATAACTCAAGAAATTGATATGTTTTAAAAAACCTACCTCCAAAACCTCCCAAAGCACTGGACTTAGTCAGTAAAACCAAAACAAAAATTTTTTAAACGAAGATGCTTAATGGGTAGACTTGCCAGATAAAATAAAGTATATATACAGTACACATAATAAGTTTATACAAAAATTATTGTTCATTGTCTGAAATTCAAGTTTAACTATGTGTCCTGTATTGTTATTTGCTGATTCTGACAATGCTCTTAGTGGAAGAGAATAATTATTTTAGTTTGAGAACCTAGATGAATTAGATCACTTTGTAACAAAATTAAAATTAAACAGATTGCTTCAAGAGAGGATGATAAAGACAAAAGCTAACCAAAGAACTAAATGCCGAAGAAATGAGGGTTTAAGTATCTATCATCAAAAAGGCACCAGAAATTCTGCTTTCATCCTTGAAGGAGTAACAATAATCAGATTTAACTTTCTGCCATAAAACTGGAAAAAGTATATGGAACAACTACTTTTAGATACTGGACAACAGGCAGTGCACAGCATGGTCTGTGAGAGAAGGGAACAGATGAGGTAAGCCCTAAGATCCTCTTGGCTTAATGCTTGGAGGCAATTTTCAGACACAGGCGCAGGGAGAAGAAACCCCTACAAATCCTTGTTGAGCTGTGGAGATGGAGTTTGGAGTTTGGGGAGGCAGAAGCAACCAGAAATTGTAATGCAGAATTCCAGAAATGAAGCCCTGCAGAGAAGCAAAGGCCCCCAAACCTATGTGGGGTTCCTTTAAGGCTTTGCTGAGCATGCATGACCTGAAACTCCACTAGGAGGTGCAAAGGATGGCTGGGGAAGTATAACCTGAATGATTCCCACAGCACTGGTAGGATGGGAAACTTTTTAGCTCAACAACGAGTGGCACCTAAACTACAATTAGTTTTACTTATGACTAGAGGTGCAGAAATGTAAAACAGTACATTTTAAATTATGTACAGAAATCTCTCACGCTCAAGTGAGATTTATTCTAGGAGTGCGAGGGTCCTTTAAATTATATTAGCGAATAGAGTAGAATCAAATGGGATTTATTCAAGGAATGCAAGGATAGTCCAACGTTAGTGAATCAGTGTATCAACTTAGCATCTGTTCTTGGTGGAAGCTCAAAAACTAATAGAGATGAAACATTCCTGAATATGGAAAACAGTATTAGACATAAATAATAATCATATTAAATAATAAATGTATTTTCTTTAAATTCAAGGAGGAAGGTAGGTGCTATTGTCATGTGATTCACATTTTTTTGAATATTCTAGTTAATGCAATAATACAATAAATCACATCTATATTAGAAAAGACACAATTATTATATATAGAAAACATGACCTTATGCATAGAAAATCAAATAGATCTAAATGAAACAGTATTCAAACATATAATAGAATTCACAGAAGTATTTGGAAGCAAGTCAAATATATAAGATAGTTTAGTTAAATCAGCAGTAAATAGTTAACATTAAGTTTTAAAAATTTATTAATGATAGCAACAACTGTGAAAATTCTCAGACTAAATGTATAAGAAATGTATAGGTCTTCATGAAGCTAGAGATGGCATTTTGCCAAAGAGATATGGGCCTGAATAAATGTAGTCAAAATATCATCTTTCTCAAATTCATGTATCAGTCTTCTGAAACTCCCATCATAACCCTAATATGGTTTTCGTAGGAAGTCAGTAGAAGGGGACTTGCTAATTTTTAAAAAAATATTATCTGACTGTGTGCATGTGCAAATTTACTCAATAATTTTTTGAAAGTGACTTTATTAAGATGAGATTTAACTTACTTGGTATTAAGGAATTCTATAATAATATAATTGAAACATTGTTGCCCTGTCCCATATTGGACAAATAAATAAATGTAACAGTAAAGAGGGTCTGTTAAGATATGAAAAAAATGATTGCATTTGAAATCTACAGAGCAGGCATGTCTTTTATAATAAATGATGACAGGACGATTGGATTTCTTGAAAATAAAAACTTAAATATCTACCTTGTATCAAATATAAAATAAACTCTATTAAAAGATCTAAACATAAAAAAATAGAACAATTAAAGTACTACTAGCAATACTTTATTATTTTTAGTAACTAAGGCCTTTTAAATATGACACAGAACTCAGAAATCATAAAGAAAAAGATTAAGATGTATTACTAAATAAAATTTTGAAATCTTGGTATGGTAAAAAAACAATAAATTACAGATCAAGGAATATATATTTCCTTATATATAGTAATATATGTCTATTACTACATTATATTATATATATAATGTATTATATATATCACAGGTTACTCTTTGATGCATATGGATATAATACAATCATACATAAAGTATCATATCAATGATATATAAAGAGCTTTTACAAATCAGTGAAGTAAAGACAATGACCAATAGGAAACCACACAAAACCAATGAACAGGTGATTTGGAAGAGTTAATTTAGATGACCAACAAATAAATGAGAATATTCTAAACTTTGCCAATAGTTAAATTTGAATTAAAATGAGATATGATTTTTCATGTTTTATCTATCATATTTACAATCATTTAATAACTGATAGTATTCTGAGTTGGTGGGGTTATAGGGAAATAATAATTTCCATGCACTTTTATGCTTATAAACTATTATATTTTGGAAGGCAATTTGATAGTATTCATCACATTTAAAAATATTTCTACCTTTTGGAAGGAAAATAATACTTCTAGGATTTATTATATTGAAGCCTCTTTACTAATAGGCTAGATGAATGCAAAGGCCACCTTGATTCCTTGGTTACCTGCTTCTTCTAGGTATTGGATTCTACATGCCCTAGACTCAATCTACGAGGTAGCTTCCCTTCTAGTCTTTGACTTTCTACAGGTCAGATCACTACCCCATATCTCTTTAGATGAACCCATACTCTATGGTTCCTAGAATATTTTGCATTAGTAAGTTTATTCTCTTGTCTACTATTATCCCTTTGTATAAGATTTTTCAGAACAAAACCCTCTGCCTTCTACCTCTAAAGATTGTGTTTCTAATGTGAAACTAAGCCCCTGGACTGTGACATCTTTATCACGGTGAGGAAGGTCCTCTATTCATCTAAAATCCAGCTCAGAACAGGTCACTCTGATACCTGAAGTCGATATGGCCCCTCAGTGCCTCCAGTTATTGTTAAACCCCTCCCTGGTGTAATATATTTAACCACTATATTTCATATATTTTAAAATGCAAAATCTTTTTCTCCATAGAGCATCCCTGTACTCATGACATGGCTTAAAATCAGTGTCATACTGCAGTTTAATTGGCAGTGTTTTTTCTTTTCTAGTAGGACAGGGGGTAATAGTGCATCTTATAATCAATGGTATTTTAGTTTCAATAAAATTTAGTTGTTGTACCAGTTTAATGAAACTGTCAATCCAGTGTTATTTTATTTTGCTAGTGAGATATGTCACATCGAACTACATCAGAGGTCTTGCTATTATTATTATTATTGTTATTATTTTCAGTAGTAGTAGTAGTAGTAGCAGTAGCAGGAGCACCAGCAGCTGCCTCTCCTTAATCTATAATCTCATCAGTATTTTAGGAGATTTTTTCTTAGTCTGAAGGCTGCTGTTTACCAAGAGTAGGTATTTGCAAGTTAATAATCTGCTTTGGTATTAATCATGAGCCTACAAGAAAACTAAGATCTGGGTTTTAGGCATCATTTTCTTTAGCATTATTTTATTTAGATTGTTTCTTCATTTTCTCTCTCTCTCCTACCCTTCCAAACTGTTTTCCCTTACTTTGGAAAGATTAATAGGAACTGAGATTCAGGTAAAGTATTTCTTCTTTTTCTTTTTTTTTTTTTTTAATTTTATTTTGGTTGTGCTGGGTCTTAGTTGCAGCAGGTGGACTCCTTAGTTGCATCTCACCGGCTCCTTAGTTGTGGCACCTGAACTCTTAGTTGCGGCATGTGGGATCTAGTTCCCTGACCAGGGATTGAACCTGGGTGCCCTGCATTGAGAGTGTGGAGTCTTCACCACTGTGCCACAGGAAGTCCCCCAGATAAAGTATTTCTGAGAGAGTGTTTCTGAGAGTGGCTAAATCCAGGTTATGTTACTTAGTAGCTATATAGACTGGGCAGGTTATTGAAACTCTCTCAGCCTCAGGGTCCTCATTTGTAAAGACTTGTTCACTTCAGTTTTCTTGGGAAGAGCAGCTAAGGTAATGCATGTGGATGTTCTTTCTTAACTCTAAAACTATAAAATTTCTGGGGGTTATTAATAGTCTCAGAGGACACCTTCAGTAATAGCTAGTTTTAACTAATTTCCTGGGCAATGACACAAGGCACCCCCTATATTCAGTAAATCTAGGATAAGTTCCTTTATTTCTGCTATAGCTCATTATTGTGTCTCCTCATCCCTGATGGTACCAGCTCCCATGTTTAGATAGCCTTCAGACAAATGGAGTTACGTCAAAGTTATATATCATGAGCGTATGAGAAAGTAAGGGGAAAATTCACGTCCCTCATAAACCAGGTTGCTCTATCTTTACTAGATTAATAGCTTCCCATGCATATGGTTTTCGTTCTATGCATATTTCTCAAGTGAACATTCTGCTTCTGTAATCTTGTAATCAGTCTGCAACTATAGGATCATGTGCAAATTGCTAGCCAACCCAGAGCTCTATTCACTACAGTATTCTATGAACAATGGAACTGTAAGTCTGGAAGTGACTTGGAATCAATCCCATTCCCCTAACGGGTAATCACATCTGAAGCATCTAAGACAAATTATAATTTAGTCTATTCTTAAAGACCCCCTTAGGTGATTGGCCAACCTCTCTCAGGAACACATTCCAATATTGAGCAAATGTTACTGTCAGAAAATACTCCTTTGTACTTCAATGAAGTTTCTCATGGCACAGACTAACCAAGGTTTTACTTTGTTTTGATCTCAGTGAGATGAGGTAACACTGAATATACCATCTACTTAAGCTTAGCACTGAATTGTTTCAAACCCTGTAATAAAGAGTTCCCTCTTGCCTATAAAGTCACATTCGAATTCCTCAGTATGCTATACAAGACCCTTCAGAATCTGCCACTGGCTATATTTACAGTATCTATTCCTGACATGCCCCTTCATGCATTTGTTGTTTAGTTTTGCTAAAGTACTTTTTGAACCCCAGGAATACCATGTTCTTTAATATGCCTTGTTTTTGCACACACCCCTTGTTTTGGAACGTCTTACCCCCTCATCTTCCTAAGTGACTCTTACCTTTATTTCAACATTCAGTTCAAATGTCACCTCTTCTGGGAAGATTCCCTCAGCCTCCAAAGCAGTTGGTCACATTGTCCTCTTTCCAAACTTCCATTACAGTATTTGGTTATTTAGGCTAATACTGGTTTTTTAATTATTTGCTTGCTATTCTTCGCTGCTCACCAGACTGAGGATTGAAGGCTGGGATGAGTCTTTTTCATGTATTCTGTGTGTACAATAACTGGCATCCAGTAGGGGATCAACAAATGAATGCTCCTATTTTTTAGGGAACCAGAAGGCTTTCCTTGCCATAAATTAGGAGGAATGTGAATACAAAAACGTGAAAGACCTGCCAAAAGCATCAACATGCTAAATATCTGTAAAGTTATCCTCATTTACATTACCACTATCAGAAATTGTTGAAGGACATTTACGATTGTGTATATCTCTGTGAGAGACATCCTGGTAGGTCCCCATTTGCCATCCCTAATGTGAAAAAACTTTCCTAAGCCAGAAAGTCAAGCATTGATGTTTTATTATCAAAGAGTGATTTTTCCATTAGCTTTTCAGTACCCGTCAGCAGGACATTTTGCAAAAGCGTATGGTTGTTGGCAACCAGTGATGTATCAGATGCGTGCCATTAAAAACATTCACGCAGTTTACCAATCCCATTAGAGGTTCTGATGGCCAGAGATGAAAGACCAAAGATCTGCTTATACAAGATGCACTGACTCTGGCAAAGAATTGTGATATAAATAACCAGTGTGACATCATGAGGTTTTCCTGATTTTATTAACAGGACAAAAATATAACTTCCCAGTAAGCATGTCCTAGGGAAAATAAAGTGAATCAGAACTGGGAAGGGACCTGAGGTTGTATAGTCATTTTTGTTACAAAGGTAGGGGAAGTTTCTTAAACTCCCCTTTACAAGCACTTGTAATTTTGTTTTCTTACCATAATCTTTTCTTCATAATATACAGATAGCTGCTATTCTAGATGGTTTTTTGATCTTTTTGTGTCCTGTACTTCCAAAAGGATATATTTTTTGATGCTGCTTAGTTGGAGTTAGTGTGAACAGAAGAAAAAAAAAGGGTTTATGTAATTTACACACTGGAAAAATCTACTCCGTTTCTCTCCACCCCCATTACTGTGGCTGTTGACGACATGTGTTAGACACCTGTAGGTTGCCCTTCTCTGGGCCATACATTAGCATTTAGGGCACCTGTTGGGATTTGAATTAGCTATTAAAGGAAGAGATTGAGATATGTCTTTTTATTAATGGAGAATATAGAGTCTCTTGTATGTAAACTTTAAAAATAAGTGGGCAGCAGTTTTCTTTCTTCCTTTTTTTTCTAAAATTGGCTTCTGAAGGGTTAAATAAAGACTACTTCCAGCTCTCTATGACACATGTCTTTATTTTTAGGAATGCCATTTCCATCACCTAGTTTCCCTTTGTGAGTAGTAGTATTCTGTCCAATTCTGTAATGATGTTTTTAGTAAAGTTCAATTATTAATTTTGTGCATCAGTCATGGCATAGGTGTCATATCTGTATTTGGGATGGTTAAGAGTCTTGGGTTTGGAGTCCTGGATTTGCCCTGTTGTGTGACCTTGAGAAGAGTATTTAAACTCTTTAAATGTTATATTCCTAATCTGTAGTAAGAGACATGGCACTTGTAACTGCTTCACTGCTTAATAGTACCTATTCCATAGGGTGATTGTGGGGATTTAAGGAGATAATGGCACAAATAAAAAAGTGTGTATGTATATTATATGTGCACATGCATACATGTGTACATATACATACACTTGATCTTTAGCATTCTTTTTAGATCCTGGGCCTAGAAGGCAGGTTGTAAGGCAGAAGGTATAAGAACAGGACCTGACTTCATTTCTCCCAACTTAGCTATCCTGGCAGAAAACTGTGCATATATCATCCCTCCAGGTGATTCTGGTGTGTCAACATGTTTGAGAACCATTGGTCTAGAATATTTTCTTGCCCTAAAACATAGCTGGTTTTAGGAAGTAAGGGTTCCTATCCTACATTTACAGTGTATCAGAGAAGTTGAGTTTGCAACCTTTCCTAGTAATCTATTCCCAGTACGTCTTATTGTCACTAAATCCTTTCTTAAATTGTCTTTCTAAATCATCCATGCTTCAGGTGAGCATAAAGCCCTTATTATAGTCTGTGTGAAGAGGGGCTATTTTACATAAAGTTCTATCATATGTGGTTATTTGTGTATGTCTGTGTACCTCCTTTTTGAGTGTATGGTTATCAGTTTGAGTCACAGAGAATGCCTTATTACGTATATTTGTCTACATCAAGGTAAAATGAATGTACAAGCATCTTATTGAAATGTACAGGAAGGAAGAGCCAGCAAAAGTTTCTAGTGGGAGATTACAAATGGAAATTAATGGCAGTTTACTCATTATTGCAAAATTAGATTCTATAAAACATCACAGATATTCTCGACCTTAATGTGTTGTCTTGGTTGATTGATGTGGGAGCATATTTATGAAGTCTTTTATAGATTTCCTCATAAACAGACTTTCCCTCACACAATTCTTCCACTGTGTTAGTTAGGACTCTATTGGTTGCAACTGATAGAAACCCAATTCAAACTAAAATTTAAAAGGAAGGATGAGTTTTTTGGTTCTTACAATAATCCAGAAATTAATCTGTTGACCTGTCTCTGGACTAGCTAGACTACCTATATCCAGGGGTTCATACCATGCTTTGAGGACCCTGTAACTCCCTTATGTCACTCAGCCTTACTTTCCGGTTAGTTGGTTTCATGCTTAAGCAGGCTCTTGAGTCCATTTCCCCCAGCTTAGCCATCCCAGCAGAAAGAGCACTTCTCTTTTCCAGTAGTTCCAGTAAAAGTCTCAGGGCCAGGTCTCATTGAGTGTAATGTGGATCACATATCCATTCCTGACCTAACCACCACAGCTAAGGAATAGAGTACAGTGATTTGGTAGGCCTACATAACATGCTAGTCTCTCTATGGATGGGATCAAGTACATCCTAAAAACACACAGAAATTGGAGATACGTGATTCCCTCAAGGAATGTTGAGGGACAGTTATCAGAAGAAGAAACATGCTGAGGAGCCAGAGGACAATAAATGTCCACTACATCTTATGAGGTCCTAAGTCCCTTAACTATGAAACTTCCCACCTTGGAGATTCTCACCACTAAGTCTTAGGAAGGGAAGACAAAGCTGGGGCCTTTTCTTTTGGTGGGGAAACCTAGTAGTTTTAAAAAGATGTCAATGTGATTTTCCCCCAGCCTCTTCTTCTACTGGTTTATACAGTTCTTATCTAATTTTTTGCCAGTGTGATGGGAGAGTTGAAGTCATCAGAAGGCTTTTACATTGTGCTAAAGTGCCGTATTTAATTATATTTTAATTATCTTCCTAAAAATATTTGAGTGGAGTAAATTGAGCTTACATATAAACCCAGGGAGAGCAGACCACAGGAGAGAGATTTGTTTTCTGAGAGCCTCTCTGTGCCATTAGGTCCAAATTTAATAATATTTAATAATAGTCCATACATTACATGCAAGGTCTTCTATTATGCAAAAATAGACATCTTATTTGGGTATTAAATGTGCTTTTAAGCAGGCAGTGCCTCTCTCTTTGCTTTCTCTACTTTCCCAGGAAACCAATCTTCAAGAATCAATGCAATTTCTTCAGTTTGCTAATTCATAATATTTTGGACTTTATGGAGTGGCCCCAATTTCATGCATTTATATCACCTCAAAAAAGGAGACTTGTGATATGCAATTAAAAGGTGTTTAACTATTTTGCTTTGTGAATGTTTATATATAAATACATTTTTAAAATCCAAAATTAATTATATCATAATTCTAATTCATGCTTCAAAAAATGTGATTTCAGATGCACAGTGATCCATCTTCCCAGCATCACTTGCTGTGGATAAGGTGGTGAGCAGAGATGTGACACAACCATCTTTTCTTGTATAGAGATTATTTCTAGTAAAAAAGAAAACCCTATTGATTGTCCTTCATGTTCACAGTCCTGTGTTTGGTACCATGATACATTAAATAGAAGACAGCCTTTGCTCTCAAAGGCGTTAAGATTTAGGACCATTCACAAAAGATAAACGGACACTTCAAAGAGTAAACATACAGTGTCCCTGGGAGTATAGGTTGGTATAATCCCTTTGCAAGACAATTTATCAATATCTATAAAAATTTTAAATGCAAAATCTATAAAACCTTAATATCAGAAAAAGATATAAAAAAATTAAAACAATAATCTCCAGGTGGGGAAGACATTTCAAAGTATGACATAAAACCCTTAACAGCGTAGACTGATGATTAGACTATATAAAAATCAAATTTTCTGCATGACACATAAAAATAAAGTCAACGACAAATATCAGACTAACTTATAATTCACACAAAGAGCTGCCTTCCTTAGTATATAAAAATCTACTAAAGATCAATAAGGATAAGGACACCAAACCAACAGAAAAAAAAGACAAAGAATATGAAAAGTTAGATCACAGAAAAGGAAGCATAAATGTTTTTTAAATATATTAAATCAGATTGATACCATAATGGAATACCCTTTAACCTCTCAGTTTGGCAAAGGTCGAAAAGTTTCTTAATACATTATGTATGTTTTGGTAAGTTGAGAGTATGGGGCAACGTGTAAGTTTCTGTTGGGAATGTAAATGGGTACGACCTCTTAGAGGGCAATTTGGCAATTGTTACCATACTTTAAAATACAGCTACCCTTTGACCCAACATTTTTATTTCTAGAAATATGTCCTCCTCTGGACATATTTGTTCTTTTGCCAATGATCTGTATAGAAGATTATTTATTGCAGCATTGTTTGAACTAACAAAAAACTGGAAATAACCTACAAATCCATCAAAAGGACTCGCTAAATGAAATTATGGCACAACCCCCTGTAGAATGCTACTCACCGTAAAAATGCATGAGAGCCTCTCTACATGCTGGTATACAGTCATATCGCCAAGATATATGGCTACATGAGAAAGGAAGGTATAGAATACTGCATTTCTCAGCATATATAAAGGAAGCTGGTAGCAGAAAGTTGCCTCTGGAATGGGAACTGAATGGCTTTCAAACAGTGGTACTCAGGAAGCTTACTTTTTCCTAAACACACACACACACACACACACATATATATATATATATATATATACACACATATACATATATATATATATTTTGTACAATGTGAATATATTCAAATCTTTAGACTTTAATATTTTAAAAATACAATAAAACGCACATTGGAATTTATGAAACAACTCTACCACTAAAAATTAATCTAACAGCATCATTTATAATAGCAAAATACAGTCCATCAGTAGCAGCTTTAAAAAACAATCTCATGAGTGGTCGTATGGAATGCTCTCTACGACACAGTGTTCAAAAATAAAAGGCAGGGCTTCCCTGGTGGCGCAGTGGTTGAGAGTCCGCCTGCCGATGCAGGGGATGCTGGTTCGTGCCCCGGTGTGGTAAGATCCCACATGCCGCGGAGCGGCTGGGCCCGTGAGCCATGGCCGCTGAGCCTGTGTGTCCGGAGCCTGTGCTCCGCAACAGGAGAGGCCACAGCAGTGAGAGACCCGCGTACCGCAAAAAAAAAAAAAAAAAAAAAAAAGGCAAAAGCAAGTTGCAGATATACTATAGTATAAATATATACTATGTGTCCTTTATGGAAAAAGTGAAATATGTATATAAACTGCTTGTATAGGCAAAGGACATGCATGTGTGTGAAAAGACATACAAGGTATTTAACAGTGATAGACTCTGGGCAGGAGGCCTGGGGGTACTTTCTTTGCAATGTATCCCTTTGTATACCCTGTGAATTTTAACTTTACATGTCCAGACAATAATTAGTCAAACAAAAAGGAAAATATAAAGACGAGGACAGACATGTAGCTTTATTGGTTCGTGAACAGCTGAGTTGACCTTCTGGATGAAGAGAACCATGCTGCGTTAAAATGAGTGTTCAAGGAAGAGCCAAGCTCATAATGAGCAGAGCCGAAGTCCTAGAGATACATTTGGGTTCTCTTTAATTCCAAAATGACCAAATAGAGAAGGCAATCACAGATGATAGATGACTTTCCATTTTGAGCAGTCTTAGGCTTAGTTTAAAAGACATTCAGCTATACCAATTTCTTTTTCATAGAAATGTCGCACTTTTTAGATGCTCCATGGAATTTGGCAGACAAGAAGAAAAATGTTGACTTTTCCACGTTGCCCATTGTGCAAAATTCGGAAGTATTCAGAACACAAGAGACACATGCAACAAACACAGTGACCTTAACCATTTTGAAGCAGATCTATCAGAATCCGTTTCACATTGCTGATGTCCTCGGCCAGCGGGCCAGCATACAGCCGGTTAAATGCCGCCTCCACAGCAGCCGGTGAGGGATGTGCATTAGCTTTTGATTTAAAGGGAAGCAAGGGAACATGATGGTGGAAAGCAAGGCATGTTATTCAGAGTCAGGTGGCAAACAGGGGAGGGCCTGAAAAACACTCTGATAGTGCCAGTAGCGGAGGGCTCAGAGTAGGTAGAAATACAGAGATGGGGTTCCGTGTCTGGATGTGAAAGCAAAGTTCCAGTTACCCTTAGCTGCCACATCAGAAGCTCATTCGACCACGTGGGTACTGTGTTTGTGTCAGTCAGTAGCTGCTCTTGCTGCCTTTTCTGTAAGAGCTGCAAAGTGGCACCAAGTAGGGACACACTGGCTCGTTGCCATTTCCTTGTGTTGCCTGCTGTTTTCAATCAGGAGTCTGCCTAGTCATGCTTCTGTCGTCCTAACCTGGAGCACTCATCTGCTTACTTCTTGCTCTAAGCCTGTGTCTAACCACAGACTTCCTGACTTCTGAGTGGGTGTGTGTGACCATCCTGCTCAGCTTGCATTCTTTCTTTCTTAGTCCCCTGGGTGAGCCATTCCCTTCTTGCTCTGTCTCTGGTTCAGATGGTGAGGTTCCAGGACCAGAAGCCGGGATCAGAGCCAGTGAGGACTCCAGATCCCCCTGGCCACAGTGATTGGTTTGTGGGTGCACATGTGACCCAACGGATCAAAGCAGAATGAGTCCTGGGAACTGGCGTGAGAGCTTCTGGAACATGCTCTTCCCCACTGAATTTGAGCAGGAGAGAACGTGAGCTGGAGCAGTCTTGGGGCACTGCGTGGAGCCTGAGCGTGAGGGCACGCAGCTGAGGCGGAGCCCAGAGCTGCCCAGAAAGTGAGTCTGAGGGCATGGTGTGATCCTTGAGCCTGGCTAGGCTAAAGCTGAACCTACCCTGGTCATTTTAGCTACAACAGTTCCCCAAACCCAATTCCCCTCTTTACTCCCATGGCCTTAGGCTGGATTTGGTATCATCTGTAAGAGAGTGAACTCTTGACTAAAATACCTCCCCTGATGTGAATGATAGCAACAAACCTGGACAGGGCTTTACTCTTTCCAAAATTTTCATCTACATTAGCTAATTTGTCCTTCCAACAACGCTCTGCAATAGTTGGGATAATTTATATTAATTTCCATTTATATTGGGGAGAACCAAGGCTCATAAAGGCAGAATGACTTATTTGGCATCATAGCTAGTGATACAGCCTGTTCTGTAACCCAGGCCTCTGGTTTTCATGCTGTTCGTAGTGCCACCTGCTGCAGGTAGGGTGTGACTCAGGGTCCTGTGATTGGCCTCTTCTGTCTGGTGCACTGCTGGCCTGTATTTCAGTGGACCTGTCACCCCACCTCTGAGGACTGCCACCGGGGGTCCTGCAGACTCAACCAGGAAGGAGAGTGTCTGGGGCCTCGGGAGCAGAAAAGGAACCTTTTGCTGAATGAATGGGAACTAACTGGTCCTCATCTCAAAGGAGTGCCAGGGTAGAGATTGGTTAACTGTCAGAAATAAGCCACATCTGGGTGCGGACGGCACCCAGGGACAAAGCCAAGGAAAGGGAGGCTGAGGGGAGGTGACTTCCTTGGCCACGGAGTGGATCTGGGGGAAGTAGGCTCGGGGGAAGCATAGGTGGCTGCGTTTCCATTTCTGTGCTGTACATTAGCTGTGAGCATCTCAGCAGACCGGGCTCTCCTTCCCCGGTACCTGCTTACCTCATCTTTTTCCATTGCCATTTGTGTTCAAGAATGATATAAATGTCAACGTGCTTGCTGGTATAAAAGAATAGAATATAAAGAAGATAAAGTCTTTCTATTTTTTTTTAAATCAGAGGATGGAAGCCATTTTGTATATTACAGAAAAAATTAAATTTCTGGAGGAGGTTTGAAGTATTCTCTTTGCATTTATCACTGTCTTTGAGGCAAGGGGATTCAAGACTTCGGGCACCAACCTAATTACAACAGCTGGGATGGAGTGAAGAGGAAGCAGTATCTGTTAGCATGCTCTGTAATTAAGGTATTTTTTTTTCTTTTGAAGGATCACCTCTACTGCCTGCAACAGTGATTGCCATTGATTCAGGATTTCGTGGTTCCTGGGGAGTGGCAAGGCCATGGGTGACCTCATACTCTCCCCGCTCCCCCCCAACCTAACCTCTGCCGACCCCTCCACCCGCTCGTGGTTTTTCTCCTTCAGGACTTGGCAGGTGTTTTGTCACGCTGATCTTAATCAGATCACTGTGTAATTACAGAGGGACTGTCAGGATATTTTTGGTTGTCATCTTCTAACAAAATGCAGATTGCGTGGCATGTATACATAGAATTACTCTGTAATTCAAAGTAAATTGACATTTAATTTCAATTTAATTACACAGAAATTACAGACATGACAGATACAGTCTAATTAGGAAGCAGAGTATACGAATCTGTTTATGGAATGAAAATCCATATCATGTCACACTTTTAACAGCATCAGAATAATCTCTCTGCATTTTTGTAGAGGGTATGTAATAACAACAGCAGCAGCAGAACAATTAAAGCTCCAGTTCTGGCCTGTCCACCATGTGCACATATTTTATTTCATCGAGTGGTAAAGGTGACTCTGTGAAGCTGGGGTGGGCATTCCCATGGCGCACATGAAGCTGGCAGCTGGAGAAGTTAGGAAGTGCGTGCCCAGTGTCACACCCTAGAAAGAGGTCACGGTGAAATGGAATTTGGTTCCCGGGGACTGTAAGGTTTAGGATCAGCTGTGCTGCCTCTTCTCCGTCACTTCTGGGAAGAGGTGCGGGAGGCCTGGGCTGAAATGCTGAGCCCCGGCCCTCTGCTCCCTGAGCTCTTTGGGTTCTTGACCTGGAAAACTGGGCTTTTCTCTCCCTTCCTCTCCCTGCCCCTCTCTCCCTCTCTGCTTCCTTTCTTCTTCATCTCACTCCCTTAACGAATGCCACCCACTCTGTTGGGCCCTGTTCCGGGCGCTGGGTGCTAAGTGCCAGGGGAAGCCGACAGTGTCATTGCCTCGTGGGGTTCACCCTGCTGTTCTGGCTCCTTCCATGTAGGACAGCTTGAGCTGCCCACACAGTGGCTGGATGTGTAATGGACCCAAACCGCCTGGCTGCTGGTGCCAGGCCTCATCAGGGTGCAGCCACGTGTGGACAGGCCAGAGCAGGGGTGTGTGTGGGCCAGGGCACAGAGCCCGTCTTGTGCTGCGTGTTTACCCATAGGATATTTGTACTCAGACTCGGGTTCTACCTAATCTTCTCTTTTCTCCTGGTGGGCCTTCACATTGAAGCAATTTTTGTTTGGTCTTGTTTTGTTTTTCGGCTGCGCCGCGTGGCTTGAGGGATTTTGTTCCCTGACCGGGGATCAAACCTGAACCCTTGGTAGTGAAAGTGCGGAGTCCTAACCACTGGACTGCCAGGGAACTCCCAAAGCAATTTTTGTTCGATTTTGATTTTTTAAATTCCTCTGACCCCTACCCTTGTGCAAAGCAAATCACAACGTGGGTTGCTTCCTTCCTTTCCAAGCCCCAGGCCCAGGTAGCTCCAGTGATAGCAGAATTTTCTTTCTAGCTAATGAACCAGTTTCCTTCAATGTAACTTGCTTTTATCCTCTCTTATCCCTCCCTTATCACTCATTTATTATGATCATCACTTAACATGGGTATAATACTTTACAATTAGTAACAGCCTTTTCCTTGTAATTTCTCCCTTGATCCTTAACCAAAAATCTGTGAATTAAGTTAATATTTTTTATTATATTCAGCTTAGCAGTGGGGAAACCAGTCACCAGATGTTCCTTAATGGCCTGTCATTAAGAGTATTCGTCTCAGACTCAGCTCTTCAGGTGTTAATACCAACTTTTTTCTCAGGACAACAGCTGCTTCTCTTTCACTGAAGGCCCTTTACCTTTTTCCTCCTCTCACCCCAAATGTAATCATTAATGTATCAGCTACACAATTATTTATTTAATATTTCCTTTAAATCGATTAAAAAAATACTTGAATACATTTATTTTTAAAGATAACTTTATATCACTACTTCAGATGTTCAACTAGCATCACCTAGTAGAAAGAGAAGGTAAAGGTAAATCTGAATACAGCAGAAAAGGAACATGATTGTTACATTGTAGCTGGCTGCTGTGACTTGCACGAGGTTCTTATCCTGAAGCTGGCTCTTGGGTGACAATGGAACTTAGCAGGAGCGAGAGGGGCGTTAAATATCTACTAACATTGAGCAGAGACTTTACGCTAATTGGAAGCACTGAAAAAGAATTAAAAATGAAAATGAAAGCAGAGAACAACTTTCTTACCATGCATTCCAAATTTTCTGATGTTCTTTGTTAAGTAATCTCAAATACAACCCTTCTGGCCTAACCGCTCTATTTCACATGAATTTAACTTGACTTGTACCTACAAAGGATGCCCAGAAGGTCGTGTCCTGACTGTGCAGTTTAGCAAAAGGATACTCCTGGGTGAACCTTTTTCACCGGGTGCAGAACAGGCCTTGTGCCCAGGGTCCGTGGCTTTCAAGGCATCTTCTCTGTGTGCTGCGGGGTAGGTGGCTGTCGTTCACTAATAGAATTTTTTTAGAGATTGTATAGACTTATGTATCTTATAGAGAAGTGTACCTAATGGAAGAAACACAGATATAAAAAAAAGGGGGGGCTCCTCCAGAGTTTGTGAAAGCTTAGTGAGATTACACCACACTTAGATTTCAGCTACCTATCAGTCAAACTTCCAAGGTTCAGATTTCCTTTGCTTATGGAAAATAAAAATTCCCCACGCTGAGAAACGGAGCATTTCGAGAAGGACATCAAGTGTCTCCTTGAAAACATGTCCTAATGAAATGTAAATGATGGTGGAAATGAATCAGACCCCATGGATTAGTCAAATCATTAACATATCAATCATTAACAAGTGGATTTGATAACAAAAAAATCAAATGGAACTGCTCCTGTACATAGATCAGAAATGCATACATTATGCCGCCTTAAATCTTTCCTGGAACAAAGCAGATATAAATAAACAAACAAATTAATAATAAAATAACAAAAATCTTGTCCCTCATTGTAATTTCAGATTCTGAAGTGAAGAGAAGAGGTGCCCAGGAAAAGATGCTTATGTTTGTTGGATGCACCCACTCTGAACACAGCCAGAGAGTCGCGCATATCTGACACCTGGCCGCAACTGTGGTTCCTGAAAGCCTCACTGCTTGTGCAGTTGCTTTCTTAGCCTCATGAAAGTGAAATCTAGGAGGAAGTAAGTCCCTTCTAAAAAACACACTTAGAATTCATCTTCCATCTGCAGGAGATGAAAATCAAAGAATGCATTGCTTTACCTTTGCCTTTTCATCAGTTTAAGAAGAGTGTAGGGCTTCCCTGGTGGCACAGTGGTTGGGAGTCCGCCTGCCGATGCAGGGGACACGGGTTCGTGCCCCGGTCCGGGAGGATCCCACATGCCGCAGAGCGGCTGGGCCCGTGAGCCATGGCCGCTGAGCCTGTGCGTCCGGAGCCTGCGCTCCGCAACGGGAGAGGCCACAACAGTGAGAGGCCCACGCACCGCAAAAAAAAAAAAAAAAAAAAAAAAAAAGAAGAGTGTAGACAAACATCAGATCTGAACATGCAGAGGAGTGAGCTAATCAAAAAGAGATCAGAAGCAATAAGAGACTCTCCATGTGTTGCAGAGTGGGCAGAGGAACAGGGATGCTATAAAGAGACGATTTGTCATGAAGCAGGTAGAGGAGAGAATATTTCCATAAAGGAGGAAGGTAGTTACCAGGTCACACGCTCCCTGCCTTTGGGATTACGAGAGAAATCTATCCTTCTGGCCAGTGCTGGTTGCCAATCCCATTCACATTGGTGCTGGACGGGGCGGGGCAGGGAGGAGAGAGGGTGAGGGACCTCCTCTTAGCGATGCCGTTTGATGCTGAAGGGTCAGCTCGTTTGCAAAGGAGCAGTGGTGGGAAGGCTAAAAGCTCATTGTGGTGGTTCTCTTCAGCAAAACTGTCAAGTCTGTATATTTTTAATTGTATCTCAGTAACCTGTCTCACTTGGCAGACACCCCTTTTCAGTCTTGCTCTACAGCTGGGTTACGCCACAGAGAAGATGCCCCATTCTCTCTGGATCTGAGCCTCTTGCCTCCCTGTGACCCAACTCTCCTCAGAAAATATCCACGCCTTGTCCTAGGCCTGTGACACAAGAGGTCAGGGGGACAAGCTCAGACAGCTGCCCAGACAGGCAAGCGGTGGTCTCCTCTGGTGGGACCACGGGTGCCGTTGTGTACAGGAGAGCAGGCCCTCTGTCTGGAGTAGCCAAGTAGAAGGCACTGCTAACTTCAGAGCTTGCCCAGTAAAACCCTTCTGTGGAGAGGCGTCCATCAGCTGCAGTGGCTCCCAGTTTGAAACCTCTGCCGGGTCTGATAAAGAGTCTGCTACAGGCAGTGGAGTTGCAGTGTTAATGAGTATGATTTATACAATGCACTACCTCTCTCTCCCACCCGCCCTCCTTCAAAAAGAAAATAAAAAGGATTTGGACTCTGAAGGGAGTCCCAATCATGTGAAGTCAAAATAACACGCGGCAGAAGTATTCAGGACCGGAAGGCAGGCTGGTCAGAAAACATGCCCCTTCAGGTCCCAAAGACTCCACATAAAGCAAAAGCCATAGATTGATTCTCGAGTCGCACTCCCATCTCCCGCACTTGTGCACTGGCCCATACACCTGGCACTTCCACTCACGGATCTTAGAATAATCGGCCAAAGACACCTTTCCCACATGGCACTCCTGGTGGCCACCCTGCTCCACTGGGATTGGCAGGGGAGATGGAGACGAGAGGCAATTCCTGTATACCCGGAGCACCTGCCGTTTGAGGCTGGGTCGGGAAGGGGCTTGGAGGTACACTCAGCCCCTCAGAAGGAATAACTCTCTAGCACCACCATGGAAGTCCGCTGTTAAGAAATCTCTCACTCACACAGGCCAATGGCCACCAGACCCCATTGGAAAGTTGGATTCAGATGGTGAGTGTGGTCAAAAAGGACTGAGCTGGGAGTTGGAAAGTCTAAATTCTAGTTCCAGTTCTTCCATTTATTAGTCATGGAACTTCGGTCAAATTGCTTCACTTCTCTAGCCCCTGGTTTTCTTGCTGTTAAATGACTTTTCTAACTCCATCACTGTGGTCAGGTCCAGAAAAAGAGTAATTAAGCTTAAATCACAGAGTTATGTCAGGCCTAAAATGAGCTGCTCTGTGTAAATGTCTTGGGCAAACTCAACAGCACCTCACATATGTACAGTGATTCATTTCTGGCTATTTCCAGATGGAAAGTCAGATGCCGTGGAAAATTGGAGAAGCCTATTCTTTTTTTTTCTTTTTTTTTTTTTGCGGTACGCAGGCCTCTCACTGTTGTGGCCTCTCCCATTGCGGAGCACAGGCTCCGGACGCACAGCCTCAGCGGCCATGGCTCACGGGCCCAGCCGCTCTGCAGCATGTGGGATCCTCCTGGACTGGGGCACGAACCCGTGTTCCCTGCATCAGCAGGTGGACTCTAAACCACTGCGCCACCAGGGAAGCCCGAGAAGCCTATTCTTGAGAATTCCTAGTATCTTCCTGAATCCAGTGGAGAAACATCAGGCCAATCGTAAATCCATATATTTCAGAGAGTGGAGTTCTTTTAATGCTAAAATAAAAATTTTACTTACTCCAGAGCTTGATGGAAATAAAATGAAGGCTGCAGGAACACTGAGCATTTAACCTGTCCTTTGCTTGCTCTTGCGAAATACTAAAAAACGGATGCATTGTGTTGTAGTGTCCTGTGTCTATACATAAAGATCTCTTTTACCATCCAAGATAATTTCAAGTTCAGTAGGAATAAATATCACCACTCTTGCAAATGTGATAAATTGATGTTTTAATAAACTGAATTTTACGCTGCTTAGTTCTTGCAAAATTAGGAATTATGAACATATGCTTCCCAGGAAAAGTAATCATTTGCTGTGCTTTCATCTGGACTAGAATATGATCATTTCCCCAGCAAAGAGAAAAACAAAAAAGGCTGGCCTGTGTTTAGCACCGCTTGATGACCCTGGGGCCAGCTGGCAGCATAGAAAGGAAGAGATTTGGACGTTAGGAATGGAGGTATAGCTTCAAGACTGCAGCTGTTAGGGAAGAACCCCAGGGGTTGCCCCGCTTTTGGTGGTCTGCAGACTACATCTATCTTTCCTCCTTGAGTTTGTCCTTAGAATTTCCGAGTGTCTCCTGAAGTGACTTTAATTTTCCTCTTTCTCTTTTTAAGAAGTTAATTCTACTCAACACATTTTCACTTTTGATTTCAAATCAAGTGTTTCTCTGTTCATAATTTTTGTATATTCAGAAGCTTAAGTTTTAATGATCGCTGGATCCAGTAGCAACTGCCCTCCAGAATGTAATGTGATAAGGGTAATCCTGAAAAGCCAAGCAGAGAGGTAAATTTTATCAACAGAGTCACGTCTTGTATGCACTGAGAGACTTCTTTATAAAAATTAACTGCCACTTGCAAGTAATAATTCTTCTTGATTTTTATAATTAACATATCTAGATGAAAGCTATAAACATGTCTGAAAAAAGTTGTCAGTGGATAGAAAAGTGTTGCTCGACGAATAAAAATTCTGTTTACAATGTAGTCACATTACTGTCCTTGCTGGAAGGTAACCGTGCTTCTGTTTTAATAAAATGTACCAGGTGGGTCCCTGAGGCGGGCTTCCAGTAAAAAGAAGGTGTGTCTGAGAGAAGAGGGCAGAGGCGGTTTCCCAGAACTGAGCGCTGTTTACCTGAACGACCTGCTTTCTAGGAACCCCTACATCCAGCTGGTGAGTCCCAGGGAGTGAACAAATTGTGTGTGTGTGTGTGTATGCATGTGCGTGTTGGTATATGCAGACGTTTGTGTGCATGCATGTGTGGCTTGCACACACGTGTGTACGTTGTGGGTTTGCCTGTGTGAGTGTGTGCATGAGTGTGTGTGTGTGCGTGCATTGGGGCTTGCATCTGTATAATGCTGATGTGTGGACAGAAGAAGGGAGGTAAGCTCTCTTTATATGCTTGCCTTCATTTCAGAGTCACTTCTACAGCTGCAAAGTTAACGACATCTAGCGTGATGCTTATTCTAAAGTATTACTCAGTTCCCACATTCACAGAACCAGAGGGACGGCAAGGAAGAAAAAAGATGAACAGGTTTGGTAGAAGGTAAGTCGCTATGACTCTAAACATGAAACTTCCCCATTAAAATGATTCTGAATTAGGATGATAACAGTCCTAAGGAAAAAGGATTATGAAGAACCTCTTCAGGTGTGAGAAACGCCCCATGAGTAGCTAATATTGATGAGGAAACCATGGCCTGGAGGACTGGGGGCTGTACATGGTTGTGGGAGCACATCTCAGCACATCACAGTGCATGCTGAGCGGTAAGACGATAAACAGTTCTGCATGAGAGGGTGGCTGGTAGTGGGCTGCACCACACAGTATCTGGAGAGATTGCACAGCCTGGGGTTTAGAGCCTGGGTTTTACTTCAGGGGCCTGGGATCTGAACCCCTAGCTCCATCATTTACTTGCAGTGGGACTTGGGGCAAGTTACTAACCTTCCTGAATCTCTGCTTCCCCATCTGTAGAGTAGAAATAATGGTACTGTCCTCTCAGTGGGGCTGCAAGAAATTGAATGAGAAATGTCAGGATTCATGAGATGTCTTCTCCATTCACTTACGAATTCTATCCTGAGGTGAGTGGTTTTATAGGAGATAAGTGTCGAGAACTAGGGTCCCTTAGATCAACTAGTTACCCCTCCCCTATAGGTCCAGTTATGAAGTCTTGAGTTATGAATGTTTTCAATCTGATAGAGATCAATGATGAACCGCTTAGGCCCTGGTGCTGGCTGTGCTGTGTCCTGAGGGGTCGTGTTCCCGGTGAACCCTGTTCAGTCAATGGTATGTAAGTAAGGGGAGGTCAGGAGAGAAAGGGCATTGTGATTCCAGGGTCAGGAGGTCCCACTGGCCCTTCTGCTCTTGATTTACTAATCTCTCTAGATTTCTGTCCTCAGAACAGTGCCTTTGACAGAGGACAATCAGTTTTCCTATAGTGTACGGGTTACAAGCATACTTTTTGCCCTAGACTGCCTTGGTTCAAACCCTGGCTCTGAGAGTTACCAGCTTATAGCGACCTTACCAAATTACCAGCTAAGTGACCTTAGCAAATTACTTCGTCTCTCTGGGCCTCAGTTCCTCTGGGCCTCGCCTTTAAAAGTCCAGGGATCATGCTTACCTTATATGGTTGTTGTGAGGATTAAATAAGTTTGTATACGTAGACTGGCTGGTTCATAGCAATGAATAAACATTGGCTTTGATTATTATTATTAGATGATGGTTATTATCATAGAATATTGCTTGATGCTGGATTCTGGGCATATCCTTGGTTTGCTGAAGGTACTTCAGAAGACATAGAACTGTGAGGTCTGGGAGCCATTTGGGGATCATGAATCCCACAGTCCTAGAAACAAAATGTTCAGTTATCCAAGCTGAGAGCCTTGACTGTAATGCCTAGAACCAAGTGACAGGAAAAAGTCACTAGAAAATCTTGTTTCTTTATGGCGTTCTGGCAATATCGGCAATATCAGTTTATACTCTCCTGTGTACTCAGTGGGGGAAAAAAAAGACTGTTTTTCTCTTACTTTTAGCTTTCCAATCAGTCCTCATCTCCAAACTCACAATCAGCACATCAATCATGAATCTTACTGCCAGTGAAATGATGAACACGTTTTCCTTTTATAATCAAGCTATATGGTCTGGTGGCTAAAACTACATGTTTTGGAGTTAACGGCATCTGAGTTTGATTTGAGACAAATTACTTGAACTCTCTGAGAATCCATTTCCTCATCTTTAAAATGGGGGTAATGATGGTGCCTGGGGTAATGATGCTTTTGTGAGGATTATATGATAAAAGGCACATAAAGTGCTCAGAACAGGGCCTGGAACGTACTCATCATTCAGTAAGTATTAATTTCTACAGTGTTTCCAAATATTGCCAAAGGGGGCTTGGTAAAAAAGGAACACATCACTGTGAGGTTGTGAGAGCCCAGCTGGCCCCCAGAGCCCTCATCTCTAAAAACCAAATTCAGGAGGTGTTTCAGCAGAGGTTGTCAGGATCCATAAAGGCAGGAGCAGGACTGGCTACGTGAGTTGCAGGGCCCGGTGCAAAATGAAAACGCAGGGCATCCTTTTCAAGAAGTAGCGAGAATTTCAAGACGGCGGCAGCCAAGCAGGAAACCACGTGTGCAGTCCTGCTGAGCCCGGGACCCTGTGCAGCTGTTCAGGTCACAGGCCCTGAGGCGGTCCTGGCAGGGACTAAGGGGGTGGTGCTGAGGAGGGGGCCCTGCCCTAGAAAAAAAGTGTTGGTTTTAGAGCCCAGGAGCCACGTCAAGTACACTTGGCATCCCAGGCCAGGACGCCCTTTTATAAATCTGCTTCACAGAAGGTGTGCTCCACGCTTTGAGGAGGGGAGGCAAGCTAGTGGCTGCACATTTGTTTAGCTCTGTGGTTGCCAAAAGCAAGGCCAGCATTTTAGGGCCAAGGTGCAAGGTAACCATTTTCAGGCTCTTTCTTGCGCAGTGTGCTTTACTTAGGGTTAATCCGGTTTAGTAGAGGACTAGCAAGGACATGTGAAAGACGCCTTGGAAGGGCTTCACGTTGCAGCCTTGACTCCTAATAAAACGGGCTGTCCCCACCAGTCCCTGGCCCAGTTTCCCACAGATCCACCAGCCCAAGGAGGCCGAAGCAGGCTCCCCGCCAGCCGCTCCGCACTCACTTCATTTGCTGTGGCTTAAGCCCCAGCCCTGCCTCCCCCTTGAGCTTCCAGGCCTTGAAGCGAATTCCTGGCCTGGGATTGAAGGGAGCAAGGGCTTTGTGGGAAAATGGGCTGGGAGAAGGGGGGAGGGGCTGAGGAAAGAGAATGAGGCTGGGCAGAGCAAGTTATTAATCAACGCACCCCTAAGAAAGTCCCCTTGCCAAGAATACTTACTCACTCCTAAGCTGCCCACAGACCTCGTGGAAGAGTTGCTCTCTGAACTCCAAGCAAGCCTTCTCTCCTGAAGTTAGCCAGAGCAATGAACAATATGCAGGTTACAGTCCAGAGAGGATGAGGCATCGCATGCGGTCCTTTCAAATACTGGTGATTGATGACGCGTAGTTCATTTGTGTCACATGAGGGGGTGCTTTTTCAGTGCTCCAAAATGTGGGGTTTTCCCTCCCCCGTCTTATCTCAGGAGCTGCACAAAGGAAGAAGTAACCACGTGCCTCCTTGTGTCATTTTGTCATCTGAAATGAATTGACGAGGCCCCGTACAATTCACCTCTTCTTCAGTCCTTCGTGGCAACATCCAGGGGATTCGGCTGTGCAGCTGAGTCGGTGAGCGGTGTGTGCTAATCCTGGTTTACGGGGATCTGAAATCCGCGTGTGTGATTCTGAGTTTATGTGCCTTGGACATTTTGCTGCCGAGTACTCTGCAGTCTGCATACAACAGAATTGGAAAAACATGTCTGTGTAAATGGCACGTGCCATGAAATAGACAGCTAGGCCTCTGTGTGGGAAGGACAGCAGGCATTAGTGGCTGGACAATGGATAGAGATGCTTATCTCTTTTTCCACCGTTGTAATTTTGTCTCTGAAGAACTTCCAGGGGCTTTTAAGGAATTTTCACTCCTGCAGAGAAGAAGCAGGTGAACATTTCGGAGGCTTTTGACTTTGCCAGTTCTGGTTTGTTTCTCTGTTCATTTTTCAGGAGTTAGTCTCTTGCAAAATATTTTAAGAGAGTTTCACTTCAAAGATTCTTGCTTCCTTCACACAGAAATTTATGGCTGACAGAAATTATATAAAACCTTTAGAACTTTTCTGAATATAAAGATGCTCAAGACCATAACAAATAGGATGAACCTAGGGAAGATTTGCTTTTAAATCATGCTATGACTAAAAGCTATTTAATAAACTCCCTGATGAAAGATTACTGAGAAAAAAGTCCTTTGGATTGGTTTGAACATCCAAAAATTAAATATAATTTACACTTATAAATAACTTTTTTTTTTTTTTACGGTATATGGGCCTCTCACTGTTGTGGCCTCTCCCGTCGCAGAGCACAGGCTCCGGACGCGCAGGCCCAGGGGCCATGGCTCAGGGGCCCAGCCGCTCTGCGGCATGTGGGATTCTCCCCGACCGGGGCACGAACCCGTGTCCCCTGTATCGGCAGGCGGACTCTCAACCACTGCGCCACCAGGGAAGTCGTATAAATAACTTTTTAAAGTGAGAGACTAAGAACAGCCAACTACATAATCTGTTAAAATATAAATGGTGATAAAATGTGTTTTTACATCCATTGTTTATCATAAGGAGCTGAGTGAATTGAAACGGTTTTTTAATCCAGCTCTGCTGCCCAGAGGGAGGGTAAAGTTGATCAAACCCAGGAAAGAAGCTGGGGGTCTGGGGAGGCCCTGAGGTGGGTTCTGCCTGATTTATCGCCTGGACAGCCAGCTCTCCTGACCTCAGAGTCAGTTGACCCCTAGAACTGATCCTTTGCAGGGTGAGCAGGGCAGAGCTGGGCTGAAGAGTATTTTATGATGGGTTTACTATAAATATGTTCATTTTAGCATGTAATGATGAACGTTTGATAATTTTTGGTCTTTTGCTACTATAAACAATGTTAAAATGAATAAGACTATACATATGTCTTTGCCCACTTTTTGGATTCATAAATCCTTATGAGGGCCAAATTCTTGTTGAGTCAATGGATATGTGTATTTCAGACTGCCATTTTGCCTTCCAAAGAGGTTGTACCAATTTATACACCTGCTAGAATTTTATGAGAATACCTGCTACTTCACAAACACGCCAACACAGCAGGCTGTTCAACTTTTTGATCTTGATTCATCTGTTAGGTGAAAATGACATCTCAGGTTAGTATTAATTCACATTTGTTTTCTGATGAATAAGGTTGGATATCTTATCTATGGATAAAAAGGCCATTTTGTAATTAGTTTTTCTGCAAACTCAGTTCACTCTGTCTTCTTAATATTTTGGTTACTGGTCTTTTTCTTATTAAGTTTCAAAAGTTCTTTATATATTAAGAAAATTATCCTTTTGTCTATCATTTATGTTGCAAACACTTTCCCCAGTTGCTCACTTGTCCTGTTGCCCTTTTTATGGTACTAGTTCTTTATTTTACAATGCAGAAATTGAAAATGTCTTATGTATTAACGTTTTCAGTGGTACTGAATGTGCTAATTTTTCAGAAATGCTGTGAGATCACTGTGGGATAATTTATAGGGGAATGCCAGGAATCCAGGGCCTCCCAACCACCTTTGGTGTGTCTTTTCTGCCCTTAGTGCATTTTCCTCAGTGCAGTGCTTTCCAGAAACACCTGGAGAGGGCTTCAGCACATCTGCCATTTCTTACAACATCCCTGGTGTTCAGCTGCCTTAGGTTTAGGTTCTCCAGGACACAGATTCTGTGGCTGTGCTTTACACATAGTGAGTCCCCTGGGGAGTGCTCTCAGTGTTTGCGAGAGAGTGAGGGAGGCGGGGAAGAGGAACAGGTGAACTCTGCTGCAGTTGCAAGCAGGGACCCTGCCACGGAGAGCTTTGTAGTTGGAACCATCCTTCAGAGATGCAAGGTGGAAGGGGCTTGTACCCCACATAGACTTGTCATTGAATGGCAGTTACTCCTCGCGTTACCAAACCAAACTTGGGTCCGCTTGCCTGCGAGCAGTAAAGGCAATATACTGACACCAGGTTGCCGTGAAGGAAGGCGCAGTGTTTATTGCAGGGCGCCGAGCAAGGAGTCCAGGTAGCTAGTACTTAAAGGGCCCAAACTTCCCAAAGGCTTTCAGGGTAAGGTTTTTAAAGACAGGGTGAGGGAGAGGGGTTGTGGGGTGCGTAATCAGCTCTGGGACATGGACGTTCTTCTGATTGGTTTGTGGTGAGGTAATCGGGCGTCAACATCATCAACCTTCAGGTTCCAGCCAGTCTGGGTTCTGTATGCTGGTGGTCAGCATACAGTTAACTTCTTCCACTTGGTTTCAGTATCTGCAAAACAGCTCAAAGGACATGGCTCAGAAGATTATCTAGAGCCCTTGAGGAGGAACTCAAGGTCCTTGACTTAGTTTAATGGCTAAGCTATTATTATTTTGTCTTGCTTGACTGTTTTCCTTTGTGCATTTTCTCACTTCTCTGTTTAAATGTACTCTTTGGAACTCAGGGAAGGCCTAGGAGGCTAAAGTTTTTCTACAGGCAAGAGGAAAGTGAGGGGAGGGAGAGAGGGCGTCTGTTCCGGGAAGGCTCCAGAGGGTCCTGCTCGGTTACACAGGGAGGGAGGTACCCTTGGGCATAGATGCTCCCTTCAGCTGAGATAATTCCCAAAGAGGAACCAGGCTATGAGCTGTCAGCCCGTAACACTCTTTGGAAAAGAAGCCCTAGTTTCTGATGGGAGGATCTGATGACATATCCCAGTCCTCACTGCACAAACTACTCTGGCCGTCCCTCTTTCAATTCAAATCTAGTCCTAGGGTCCCTCCAGCCTTAGTGCTCTGCCAACTTATGCTCCCTTCCATTTTGAGCTCTTTAAATACCTTTTCAGTGACAAAGAGAAAGGACCAGCCGTGCAGTCATCCATCGGTCTGAGTGAGCATTTCCCCTCCCCCCTTCCCCAGGGTCTTTATGATTCTCTCACACCTTGCACCAAGATGTGAAAATGCTGTAAAAAGTTCCCGTGATTGCAAATAAAGTGAACCAGACACAGTAATTAAAGAGATGAAGATGGCTGCAAACTTAGGGCCTTTTAGAAGATTCTGGCTGATGTGTTTCAGCAGTGAAGGAAGGAGAAACGGGATTGCATTTAATTAGCTGGAGGTCCCAGGACGCCTTCACTTTTCCATGCCTGTTACCCACTGAACGCCATCACACCGCTGAGCTGGAAGCTCCTTTCTGGACGGTTTGATAGGCATTGCAAATCCTCTCAGAGGACCCTTTCCAGAGCCCACAATAGCGCTCCTAGCAAAACATCACCACATGTTCGTAGTACCATTTCCTTTTTCGGTGCTGCTGGCTCTTACTGGAATTGGGTTTTCCTGGTGCTTGCTTCGGCTCCCGGCCACCAGCTGCTCCTGTGCCTGGAACAGGGCATCCAGTGAAGAGCGGAGGTTGGAGCAGATACTGCTGGTGCCCTGCCTGTGTCTCCTCAGCAGGCACTGTACTGCAGACTCCCACAGCCTGGCTCTATCCTCAGAGTTAATGCCCCTGGAAGCAGCTCTCACTCAGGAACTGTGAGTAAATACCCCAACCTCGATGCCCCTGGAGTGGGCCAGCTCTGAGGCTTGCTGGAGGCTGGGGAGCTCCAGAAGGACCGAGTGAGTGCCAGTTGCTCCCAGAGCAATCCTGCATATTAACTCATTATATTCTGGCTCCCTTCCTGCCTTTCCTCACCTCACTGTCCTGCTCCCCACTGCTGTTTCCTGGCATCACTTCCCAGCCCAACTACTAGCATTCAAATCCTTATCTGCCAGTACCAGGTGAGCTTCAAGGGGTTAAAGTGGCCAGGCGAAGGGTTCCATCTGGGAAATCAGGCTCAAAAGTGTATGTCCTCCCTTCTCCCTCATCTTGTCCATCCAAAGGAAAAACAAACCACCAGACAAAAACAAGAACAACAACAGCAACAAAAAACTAGTGGCACCTGTTATGTTGCCCACAGAGGACTTGTCCTAATTGTCCGAATTGGTCTTTGCAAATGTATTAGGTTTTTGTTTTGTTTTGTTTTGTTTTTGCGGTATGCGGGCCTCTCACTGTTGTGGCCTCTCCCGTTGCGGAGCACAGGCTCAGGACGCGCAGGCTCAGCGGCCATGGCTCAAGGGCCCAGCCGCTCTGCAGCATGTGGGATCTTCCCAGACCGGGTCACAAACCTGTGTCCCCTGCATCGGCAGGTGGACTCTCAACCACTGCGCCACCAGGGAAGCCCAAATGTATTAGTTTTTACATGGCGGGCTTCCAAAACTACTTTCCAGGCAGGGTTCCAGCCATTCTGCCTCCTGGTTCTTCACTTGCCATTTGCACAATCTTCTTGATTCTTGACATCACACCTAGCACATTGTCGGTCTAAACCCACTGGGATTGGAGAAAAGGGGGTTGTGGGTGAGGAGTCAGAATTACTTCCAGGCTCCCAGGACCCAGTTCTGATGAACTGCATCTAATTTTGGATGGGCAGTTATTTTCTCTATGTCCACATCAATTGTGATCTAATAAAGATGAAAAGGGGGAAAACAGGGCTTGAGAGCTTTCCAACTCCTACCGGAATTGCAGTGCATTTTCCTATCTGTCTGTTTGATTGGAAATTTAAAACATCTCACATTTCAGGAAATTGGTAGCCTTATAAGATACGAAATCTGACAGTTCATGGCTCAGTCTGTGTCTTGCTGTCTTTATAGGACATGTGGTAAAAGTTGAAATTAAGGAAAACTAATAAATACCTACCCTAGTTCTCTGATGGTGCATTTTATAATTATCACATCTGCTGCGAAGCGCCTGAAAAATGGCTCTGGAAGGCTGCCAGCGCCACAGAACGGCTCGCTCTGTGAAGAAGAGCTGGGCAGGAGAGGATGTGGAGTAATGGGCTTTTTACACGAGAGTTTAACCTTGCCATCACGAGTATTACTGGTCTTTCTCCCTTCTGTTTTGTTTGTGTTGCAGTCGCTCTGCATCTTTCAAAGCACATGAGATTCCTGTCCCTCCACACCCTTGCTCTGGGGTTCCCGTGTCACAGCTCAGGAAGGAAATGGACAAGAACAGTCAGCAGGGCTGGTGTGTGCACGACCCTGAGAGAGGGGTGAGGAGAAGCCAGAGAAACAGAGCAGCAGCTCTGACCTCTTGCTACCCTTTGCTTTGGATCTTGGCTCCTTGGCAGGTCAGGAGGACAAATCAAAAATTCAAGGCTGGGCTTCCCTGGTGGCGCAGTGGTTGAGAGTCCGCCTGCCGATGCGGGGGACGCGGGTTCGTGCCCCAGTCCGGGAAGATCCCACATGCCGTGGAGCGGCTGGGCCCGTGAGCCATGGCCTCTGAGCCTGCGCGTCTGGAGCCTGTGCTCCGCAACGGGAGAGGCCACAACAGTGAGAGGCCCGCGTACCGCAAAAAAAAAAAAAAAAAAAATTCAAGGCTTACCTACATCATTTAAAATTATAAAGATAATCATGAGAAAGTATTAATTCATAATAAAATAATGGTTAAGTTTATCGTGTCAGGCACTGTGCTTAGCAGCTTATGTGAAGTATTTTATTTAATTCTGACAACCTTCAGAGGTGGGTGGTATTATTTTTATTATTATTCCCATTTTAAAGGTGAGGAAATCAAGGTTTAGGGAAAGCACTGGGGTTGCTAGTGAAATCAAGGTGATTGGCCTCATTTGCAGCGTTCTGATTGGCGTTAGAGCCATGTCCACTCTAGGACCGCTTTTCTCAACCAAGCGGGGGAGTGGAGGGGTGAGGACCCTCCTTCCCCCTTCCTGGGTGTGCCTTCTTCCACGCTCTGCATTCGTGCCCATCCACCCAGCTTGTAGTCACAGCCTTTCTGCCTATTAAGATATAAATAGCCTGCAGTTCTTGTCAGGAGGCTTCCCTCAGGGGCTCTGCGTTTTCACCTGACCTCATCCTAAGACCAAGGAGCTTCAAAGCCCAAGCCAAGGTATTAGGGGAAGAACTGTGTTGGGGGAGAAGAGGTGGCTGGAAAGCTGGAGCTTTGTATTAGTTTGCGTTTCTCCATCAGCCAGCTCTGTCAGCAGTTCTTTGGAGGTGAATGAGTCTCTGGCAATGGACTGGGGGACAAAAACAGGAAAGGGGAGCAGCCACTAAATCTTGCTTTATTAAGCAGTGACCTCAGAGGGGTACAGGAACTTCATCCCCACTGGGGAAACTTATGGAAGAACATATGCCCCAGAATTATCCTGTTCAAGGGGCAAGGAAACTTGGGTATTTATGTCCTAGTTCCTTGGTCACTGGGTGGTGGAGGGCGGCTCTGTGGGGGAATGTTAGTTCTCTGCTGTTTTGGCCTGCCGAATAGGCGGGAAAGCAGGCTTCCATGGTTAGAGAAAGCCCTCAGGCAGAGAAGTGCAGGTGCTGGCACTCGGAAATGAGCCCAGAAGTTACTGGCAAGGAAAGGGCAAGGAGATGGGGCAGGGCGCTGGGGTCCTGCCCGACCTACTCCAAGCTTCCTTGGGCTTTGAAACCAGAGGCCCTGAAGTTTTATCCTGAATGGGCATCTAACGGAGCCTCAGCTTCACCAGAAAGTGTTTCTTTTCTAGGTCCAGATAGATAAAAGAACGACAAGTGATGTTGGATTCAAATCGGGGCACTATTCTCTGTGTGTGTGTGTGTGTGTGTGTGTGTGTGTGTGTTTATATAACTGTCTTCCAAACGCTAGAGGAAATCATGAAAAATTATGCCTGTTGTGTGGGTTAGGTATTTTCTATAGCTTCCCTTTTCTCCTTTGATTTTAAGGCCACAAGATCCTATCATGCTTCTGTCTCTAAGTCATATAATTGCAATTGTCTACTGCTCTGCATGGCAGTAACCAATTGTAGTTATTCTACTGTTTAATGCACGTATTTATTCAAGTGACAGGAGTACAGGGTCTTGGTGCATTATTCTCCATGACTACTTGGGGGAAACATTTTTTTTATTAGTTATCTATTTTATACATATTAGTGTATACTTGTCAATCCCAATCTCCCAGTTCATCCCACCACCACCCCAAGCCTGCTTTCCCCCCTTGGTGGCCATACAATTGTTCTGTACATCTATGTCTCTATTTCTGCCTTGCAAACCAGTTTGTCTGTATCATTTTTCAAGATTCCACATATATGCATTAATATACGATATTCGTTTTTCTCTTTCTGGCTTACTTTACTCTGTATGACAGTCTCTAGATATGTCCACGTCTCTACAAATGACCCAGTTTTGTTCCTTTTTATGGCTGAGTGATATTCCATTGTATATATGTACCACGTCTTCTTTATCCATTCGTCTGTCGATGGGCATTTAGGTTGCTTCCATGACCTGGCTATTGTAAATAGTGCTGCAATGAACATTGGGGTGTATGAGTCCTTTTGAATTATGGTTTTCTCTAGGTATATGCCCAGGAATGGGATTACTGGGTCTCTATGACTACTTTAAATGATAGTTACAGCACGTTTTTGTCCACTCATTCTAATGATCCCTTTGTGAGACAAATGGGTAGCAAGTATTCTGTACACGGAGAACTTTGCAGCTTCTATATGCAATCCAAATGATTTTTTTTTAAAGAAAAAAAATAACTAATTCATTCACTTAACAGCTATTTCTGGAAAGAATAGTTATTTGGCTGAATTCAAAGCTTCCCTCATCTGCCACTTAATTTGTGTGTGTGTGTGTGTGTGTGTGTGTGTGTCTGTGTCTGTGTAGTTTAGATGGATATCAGCCATTGTTATCAATTAACAGAAAACAATGCATTGAGAGAGTTTTTAAAGAGTATATATCTGTACTGGATGTCCGTGGGGATTTAGGGAGGATTAGTCTCTCCAAAATCTCTCTCCTTTTTTTTAAAAATTAATAAAATTTTTTTAATGAAGTATAGTTGCTATACAATATTATATGCTACAGGTATTCAATATAGTGACTCAATTTTTAAAGGTTATACTCTATTTATAGTTATTATAAAATATTAGCTATATTCCCCATGTTGTACAACATATCCTTGTAGCTTATCTTATTCCCAGTTGTTGTACCTCCTAGTCTCCCACCCCCATATCACCCCTCCCTCATGCCCTCTTCCCACTGGTAAGCACTGTCTGTTCTCTCTCTCTGTGAGTCTGCCATCTCCTTCTTATGTTGTGGGAATTTCCCCAGTGCACATGAGTATTTGTAGCCTGGTCTTCTCTCCCCCACAGGTGGGAGCCAAGGCAGTCACGTGAGTTAGGTGATCAGTCAGAAGCTCCAGATAATCTCATGCCTTGCGCCAGCAATGCAAGGACAAAGCTATGGTGCATATCTTCTTCCATGGGAGAACTGGGGCCAGGAGTGATGGTGGAATATAGTGGCGACAGTCACAGCAGCAGCATCCACTTGTGAGGGTGTTCTGGCAGATTTTGTGCTTCCTGTTTTTTTGCCTTTTGAAGTTTCCTCTATTTTATTCTTTTAAGAAGTATTTATTGAAAGCCTGCTCTGAGCAAGTCACTCTTTTAGATGGTAGAGATATAGAAGTGAATAAAAGAGATATAGTCCTTGGGATAGTTTGTAAAGATAACCACAAATTCCTCTCCCTGCATCTAGGACCAAGCGATGTTGCAGGTCCTTCCAACTAAGAGGCAGAATCTGTTCTTCTACCCTTTGAATCTGGGTTGGGCAATGGCACTGGCACAAATGTGACTCACTCATAAGGGCATGAAAAGCACTTGTGCGTTGGAACCCTGACCACCACAAGAACAAGCCCAAGCTAGGCAGCCAGAGGGTAAGAGGTCACTTGGAAAAGAAACAAAACAGGCCAACTGAGAGCTGGCCAGCCTTCCACTGACTCAGTTAATGAATGTGTGTATTTTAGTAAGGTTCAGTCAAGATCAACCAAACCTGCCCCAGACCGGAGAACCGCCCAGTGAAGCCCAGCCCAAACTGCCAAACTATAGTATTAGGAGCTAGATACATGGTTCTGTTCTTAGCGACTAAGTTTTGGGGTGGTTTATTAACTCAGCAAGAGTTAACTGATAGCACCTTTGCCCTCATGGTAGTTACACTCTAGTGGGGAGAGATAGTCTATAAAAATATGTAGCATAATCTCAGCTTGTGAAACTGCTATGAAATTTGTAAAAGAGAAGCAGGTAGAGCAGTCAGGGAACAGTCAGCTGAGAAAGATACTTGAATGAAGTGAGGGATTGAACATTGTGCAGACTTGGAGGACTGCTATTTCAGAGAGAGGGGACAGTAAATGCCAGTGCTCTAGGTGGGAATGTGTTTGGTGTATTCAGGGAAGGTGAGAAGGCCGGTTGTGAGTCAAGAGAAAGAGGGCAGGAAATGAAGTAGGAGAGGCAGCTGGGGGCCAGGACTCACTGCAGAGCATGGAGCAGTGAATTCAGATTTCCAGAGTGAAAGGATCTGCCGGGACACACTGGGTGCCTGTGTACCCACCTAGGCTGGGCCAGCTCAAAAGGAGGAAATGACCAGGAAGGCAAAATGAGCAGGTCAGGCCATCTGGAGGAGTACAGAAGTGGCATTTGGAAAAGAGGGGGAGGTAATGAAACAGTCAAGAGAAGAGCAGTGCAAAAATATGATGGACAAACAACTTTTTTTTAGGAGCACAATAAATATTTCTTAATTGACTGATTACAACTTTGTATTTTTACAAGTCATGATCATAGAAGAGTTGAATTTATGCTAATGATTTTTTTTTTTTGCGGTACGCGGGCCTCTCACCGCTGTGGCCTCTCCCATTGCGGAGCACAGGCTCCGGACACGCAGGCTCAGCGGCCATGGCTCACGGGCCCAGCCGCTCTGCGGCATGTGGGATCTTCCCAGACCGGGGCCCGAACCCGTGTCCCCTGCATCGGCAGGCGGACTCTCAACCACTGTGCCACCAGGAAAGCCCTATGCTAATGATCTTGATGAATTCCAAGAATTTTAAAAGTATTTTGACTTTGAAAATTTTTAAATATGCAGAAAAGTTGAAGGGATAGAACAATAGTATGACCTCCCCCTAGATTCACCAACTGTTACATTTTACCACAAGTACTTTATCTGCTTTGCGGAATCATTTGAAAGTAAGTTATGACAATATGACACTTCATCCCTGAATATGGAAGCATTCATCTCCTAGGAATAAGGATATTCTACATCCTGGACAATAGGTTTAATTCTATACTATTAGCTCTTTGCTCCCTCTGTACAAATCACCAGTTTTGTGGATTCCACCCCCCGCCCCCCGCAGGAAACCTTAAAATCTCATACTCGCTGCTCTTTTCTGACATGCAGTTACATTCTTCCCCACCTTTCCTCTTATGCAGTGATAGGTGCATAACAAGGGGCATGGTTCTTAATTTTAGCCCAGGCATAAAGTAATTAGGAAGATAAATATGTTACATGAAAGAATCAATCCTTTTATTCATTCTAAGATCAAACTGGAAGCTTTTTTGGTTTTATCCAGGTCATCGCACTCTTATATTATGAGAGATTGTACTGAGTTTGCTGCATTGTTTTCAAGGTGCTAATTAGAAATAGGAACAATTAGTCCAGTGTACACAACAGTGAGTTCATGTGTCAGAAGTTCAGTTCTGCATGATTAGCCTCATTCATCTGAGAGCACTTTGAACATGAATCCAGATACCAAATAGTTTTTTGTTTTTAAATTGACATATAGTTGGGACTTCCCTGGAGGTCCAGTGGTTAAGACTGTGCTGCCAATGCAAGGGGCGTGGGTTTGATCCCTTGTCAGAGAACTAAGATCCCACATGCCAGGTGGCGTGGCCAAAAGATAAAAAAAATGAAGTACAGTTGATTTACAATGTTGTGTTAGTTTCAGCAAGAGTTAACTGATAGCACCTTTGCCCTCATGGTATTTACACTCTAGTGGGGAGAGATAGTCTATAAAAATATATAGCATAATCTCAGCTTGTGAAATCTCAGGTGTACAGCAAAGTGATTCAGTTATACATACATATATATCTTTTTTTTTTCGGGTTCTTTTCCCTTATAGGTTATTACAAAACATTGAATATAGTTCCCTGTGCTATACAGTAGGTCCTTGTTGGTTATTTATTTTATATATAGTAGTGTGTATATGTTAAACCCAAACTCCTAATTTATCCCTCCCCACCCTTTCCCCTTTGGTAACCATAGGTTTATTTTCATGTCTGTGGGTCTATTTCTGTTTTGTATATAAGTTCATTTGTATCATTTTTCTTTAAGATTCCACATACAAGCGATATCATATGACATTTGTCCTTCTATGTCTGGCTTACTTCACTTAGTATGGTCATCTCTAGTTCCATCCATGTTGCTGCAAATGGCATTATTTCATTCTTTTTTATGGCTGAGTAATATTCCATTGTATAAAATACCACACCTTCTTTATCTATTTATCTGTCCATGGACATTTAGGTGGCTTCCATGTCTTGGCTATGGTAAATAGTGCCGCTATGAATATTGGGGTGCATGTGTCTTTTCGAATTATGGTTTTCTCAGGGTATATGCTCAAGAGTGGGATTGCACGATCATATGGTAGTTCTCTTTTTAGTTTTTTGAGGAACCTCCATACTGTTCTCCATAGTGGTTGTACCAATTTACATTCCCACCTACAGTATAGGAGGGTTCCTTTTTCTCCACACCCTTTCCAGCATTTTTTACTTGTAGACTTTTTGATGGTGGCCATTCTGACCAATATGAGACAGGTACCATATAGTTTGTGACACAGAGATTTACTGAAGAATATCCTGGTGTTCTGAAATAGGTGATGCATCTTGACTGTTCCCTGGTGGTATGAGACATTCAGCACCAAATGGCTAGTGAGGGCCGGAGGTGTGTACAAAGCGGTTTCTGAGACAGCACGCCAAGAGTCAAAGCTGGTGATGTGTGTCGAGGCACAGTAGCAAGGCAGAAAGACATGGATTGGTAAAATAAAATTCAATGTGAGAACCACAAGCTTGGGGCTCCATGGAAAAACCACAATGGTGGACCCACAGTGGGTTGAAGGGTAGTCGGAGGAGAATGGGGTTTAATAAAAAGGTCTTTCTATTCTTTGCTTGGCGCTTAGCCAGATAAGATCTAAAGAAGGAGCTGGAGGGGCGAGAGGGGATGAGGGATGCTTTTCCAGGGAAGAAAATTCAAATGTGGGTATACATGAGCCGGGGTTTCCTACTGCCTGAAGATTATTCAAGGAGAAGAGTTAGTGTAGAACAGGGCAGAGGACATTCAGGTTCACAGTCCTCAATGGAGAGCATATTTGGGACAGTTCCAGTAGATGAGATGGCTGTGGACATGCTGTGACTCCACCCCAGATGCTGTAGGTCTGTGGCCATGTGCATGGTTTCAGCTTGCAGTGCTTCCAGAGACAACACTGTCCAGTAGAACTTTCTCTGCTGATAGAAATGTTCTATATTTCTTCTGTCCATTAGGGTAGCCACATGTGGCTATTGAGCGCTTGGAACGTGGCTGATGTGACTAGGAGCTGAAATTGAAATTTTATTTAATGCTAATTAATTAAAATTAAAATTTGAATTTTAATAACCATATGTAGCTAGTAGCTACCAACCCTTTTGGACAGCACTATTCTAGAACATTTACTCACAGGGTCTCTGCCTTTGATCTGGTGATGGGAATACTGTGGGAGGTCAGGGGCCCCAGGAGAGCTGAGACTTCTTTTGTTTTATTCTAACACCTAGAACAAAGCCTGGCACAGGGTAGGTACTCAATTAACATTTGTTGATATGTTAATTACTTAATTAACGACAGAGAAAGATAACCCATCAGACTTAACACTCTTAGATCAATACTCATTTTTTACCAAATTGCCACCATCTCGGTTTCCCTTCTGGGGCTGACTCCATGGTGTGGGATGATCTATGTCAAAACTTCTCTTTGAAAGCCCCTTGCTAAGGACGGGATGAAGACAGAGTCTCCATCCAGTCTGTCTTCAGATGAGTCTTTCACTTCAGGCTTAGTTGTTACATATTAATATTTGAAAAGGTGTATTTTTTGCAAAGTTTATAGAAAATAAAGCATTGAAAAACTAATACATTGTAAATTCTCTGTCCTTCAGAGGACCATTATCTAGTTTTTTACCATATGAAAACAGTCACAGTAACTACTATTGATTTAGACATACGATGTGCTGAGCATCCTTTGCAGATAGTATTTCTAATCTTAATCTTTTTTTTTTTTTTTTTTTTTTGCGGTACACAGGCCTCTCACTGTTGTGGCCTCTCCCGTTGCAGAGCACAGGCTACGGATGCGCAGGCCCAGACGCCATGGCTCACGGGCCCAGCCGCTCCGCGGCACGTGGGATCCTCCCGGACCGGGGCACGAACCCATGTCCCCTGCATTGGCAGGTGGACTCTCAACCGCTGCGCCACCAGGGAAGCCCCAGTATTTCTAATCTTTACAGCAATCCTACCAGTAGGAATTTCCATCTCCATATTACAGATGAAGAAGCTAAGGCTCGGAGATACTTGATTTACTTGTCCAAGGTCACACAACTTCCATATGTCCCACTTTTCACTGTACCATATTGACTCAAAACACTGTAGTTACATCCTTCAAGAAGCCCAAGAGCATTGGAATGTAGTAAAGAAATAAAGTTCATTGCAAATTGCTTGTTTTTTTGAATACACAACCCAGAAGAAAACGACCCATTATCTTAACTAGCTCCTTCTTCCTGGAGCCCAAATTTCATTATGCAGCCCATACAGATATGACAGCCACCTGAAGCACAGGTCTGCCCTGTGGAAGAAGGTGGTATTCAGCCTAGATGATGAATTGCCCCGCATAGGTAATAAATCTGAGAGAGCTTCATGAAGGATAACTACGGAGAGGAAAGATAGGAGTTTCCATTGGGAAGCTGGAGAAGGGAGGTGCATAATTATTGTGGTGAGGTTATATATGTTGCTACTTTGGGCTTTCATGGGAAATCCTAAAAGCTACATCTCTGGAGCTGGAAACTTGGCAGGAAGACAAAAGAAAATGTTGTCCCATTTCTATCCAAGTGGTTACTGACATGATGGCAACGGGAGTCATTCTCTTTCCAGAAATGATTGAACCCAGCGTACAGTAATCAAAAGGGGGAAATGAGCCTAGCATCAAGTCGGGATGACTCTCTTGTCTTCACTTTCTGCCAGCTTGTAGCACCTGCTGGGAAGTGGTAGCAAGCTGGTTTAAGGAGAACAGGCAGTGCTCTGCCTCATTTTTATCAAAACTTAGCCAACAGAGACGAGTGAGCAATGCAGAGTCAGACTCCGAATGGCATTGTTGAGAGGAATTAAAGATGGTTAAGAAAGAAACTTTATGGCTTCCCTGGTGGCGCAGTGGTTGAGAGTCCGCCTGCCGATGCAGGGGACGCGGGTTTGTGCCCCAATCTGGGAAGATCCCACATGCCGCGGAGCGGCTGGGCCCGTGAGCCATGGCCACTGAGCTTGCGTGTCCGGAGCCTGTGCTCCGCAAACGGGAGAGGCCACAACAGTGAGAGGCCTGCGTACCGCAAAAAAAAAAAGAAAGAAAGAAAGAAAGAGACCTTAAGGTCATGGGTCCAATTCTTCCTTTTGTATGAATTAAAAAGCATTCCAGAGGGGCAGATGAGCTGTTGAAGGACCCCAGGCCAGTCTCCAGAATCCAAGTCCAATCCATTTTGAACAACCCCACTCTTTTTTAAATTTAATTTTTATTTTATATTGGGGGATAGTTGATTTACAATGTTGTTAGTTTCAGGTGTACCGCAAAGTGATTCCATTACACGTATACACATGTCCATTCTTTTCCACATTCTTTTCCCATATAGGTTATTACCCCACTCTTAAGAACCAATCTCACCATGACTCTGCTCCCTATGGCCTCATTCCCCTCACCCTAGTCATAATTATTGTCATGGTCTTTATTTTTCTCAATACTTTTCTGGAGGCATAATTACCCGTGAATTTAAGTCCTGGGAAAATGCTTGCCTGCTATTTGTCACGTCACTGCTATCTTCCTTATCGCTGCCCACACCTAGCATCTAGCAGGTTTCTGTCACTGAGAGACTACGATTGCGTCATAAGCCTGCTGAGATGTATTTGGAGTAAGCGTGTGCCAGAGAACTCTAGGAGGCTTCTGGACGAGGAAAAGGAGGGGCAACAAGAATAGGTTTAGTGATGTAGTGGTGAGAGCAGTTGTCTCACCATTTATTGAGCACTTAGCATGCACCGTATGTGATGTTAAACATTTTATGTGCGTTGTTTCCTTTAATTCTCACGTTATACTTATGAGATAGCTATTGGTATTATTTGCCTTTTCTGACTAAGGCAACTTAAGCTGAGAGAGCTTAACCACTTGTCAAGTCATGCTCTGCTGTGTAAGCTTAGGTCTTTCCATGACTTTATTCAGGGAGTTGTATGCCAAGCATGGAAATGCTTTTTTTCACTTGAAGCCCCCAGTGAAATGTGAGACTCCCTGGGCTTTCCTGCAGATCTCTCAAGAGTCCTGCTGACACCTGGGGCTAGAGTGAGGTGTCCAGATTCCACGTTCCTTCCTGGGTCTGCTGGAGTCACACTCTGGGTCTCCCCTCCCTGCAGGGGCCCTTCTGATTCGTCCCCCTGGTCACAAGGATGCATGTGAATGAATGCAGGGAGTTTCCATGGTCAAAATGATCAGCTGACCATGTCTGTAACTGTGCCTTAGAGTCTACCATTGGCTTCATAACACAAGCTAAACTCTGCTGTTTCTAAATACCCTCTTCAAGGTGCTAGGAGAAGTTCCCAGCTCAGAAGCCAGCAGTCTTGAAAGTTCATTCACTGTTTGGCATTTGAAGTGTACTTTCCTATCAAAGCCATGGTACAAACAGTGGGTAGATTTCTACATTGGCCCACAAATCCTTCACTTTAATGTAAATGTCCTTTGGTATTTGTATTACCGTGATGTTATTTCAACTCCATGTAACTACTGTCTAAAAGTTATTTCTTTTAGGAAATGAGGGGAGTTTCTTTCTTTTTTTTTTTCTTATTTATTTGAAGTATAGTTGATTTACAATGTTTCAGTTGTACAGCAAAGTGATTCAGTTATACACACACACACACACACACACACTTCTTCAGATTCTTTTCCATTATAGGTTATTACAAGATGTTGAAAATAGTTCCCTGTGCTATACAGTAGGTCCTTGTTGTTTATCTATTTTATATATAGTAGTGTGTATCTGTTAATCCCAAATTCCCAATTTATCCCTCCTCCACCTTTGGTAACCATAAGTTTGTTTTCTGTATCTGCGAGTCTATTTCTGTTTTGTAAATAAGTTCATTTGTATCATTTTTTTTTAGATTCCATGTATAAGTGATAACACATGATATTTGTCTTTCTCTCTCTGAGTGACTTCACTTAGTATGATCATCTCTAGGTCCATCCATGTTGCTGCAAATGGCATTGTTTTATTCTTTTTAATGGCTGAGTAATATTCCATTGTGCATGTATGTGCGCGTGCGTGTGTGTGTGTGTGTACACACCACATCTTCTTTATCCATTCATCTGTCTATGGACATTTAGGTTGCTTCCATGTCTTGGCTATTGTAAATAGTGTTGCTATGAACACTGGGGTCATGTATCTTTTTGAATTAGAGTTTTCATCTTTTCCAGGTATATGCCCAGGAGTGGGATTGCTGGATCGTATGGTAACTCTCCTCCAGACTATTTTCCATAGTGGCTATACCAATTTACATTCCCACCAACAGTGTAGGAGGGTTCTCTTTTCTCCACACCCAATGTGAGGGGAGTTTCAATGCAGGAGACACACATCCTTGTCCTTTCAACAGTGGGGCTGGGGACTGACTGCCTGGGCTTCCATAACTGTGACAATAGTGTTTCTTGCCCAGCCAGGATAATTGGCATCCATGGCACAGGGCCCTGGCTACACTGGGGTTTCCAGCCTTGGCACAGGTACTAAGCAGGAGCTGCTACGGGCCACTGTGCATGGAGCTGTGGGAATATTCAGCGAGGTGCTGTCTTGGGAAAAACAACCTAAAGCCAGGCAGAGTCCAACTATATACTCTGACAAAACTTTTTTATTTACTTTGTTCATTTTTTTTTATTGTGGTAAAATATATGTAACATAAAATTTACCATCTTAACCATGTTTAAGTGTGCAGTTCAGTGGAAGTAAGTACATTCATACTGTTGCCCAGCCATCACCACCATTCATTTCCAGAATGCTTTTCATGTTGCAAAACTGACTCTGTGTACCCATTAAACAGTAACTCCCCATTCTCCCCTCTCCCCAGCCCTTGGCAACCACCATTCTACTTCCTGTCTCTATAAATTGGACCACCCTAGGTACCTCATATAAGTGGAATCATACAATATTTGTCTTGTGACTCGCCTATTTCACTTAGTAAAATGTCCTCAAGTTTCACCCATATTGTAGCATGTGTGGGAATTTCTTTCCTCTTTAAGGTCAAAGATATTCCATTGTACATATATAGAGTACATTTTGTTTATCCATTCATCCACTGGTGGACACTTGGGTTGCTTCTACTTTTTGGGTATTGTGAATAATGCTGCTGTGAACATAGGTGTACAGATATCTCTTTGAGACCCTGCTCTCAATTCTTTTGGGTATATACCCCAAAATGGAATTGTTAGAGCATATGGTAATCCTATTTTTTAACTTTCTGAAGTTTCTAGTTTCCCTTGTGATTTCTTCTTTGATCCATTGGTTGTTTAAGAGTGTGTGGTTTAATTTCCATAAATTTGTGAATTTTCCAGTTTTTCTTCTGTTATTGATTTCTAACTTCATTTTGTTGTTGGAGAAGATACTTTGTATATTGTCTGTCTTTTTAACTCTATTGATACTATTATTGTAAAATTGTCTATTTCTCTCTTCAGTTCAGTAAATTTTTGCTTCTTATATTTTTTAATAGATCTTTATTGGAGTATAATTGCTTCACAGTACTCTGTTAGTTTCTGTTGTACAACAAAGCGAATCAGCCATATGCATACATATGTCCCCATATCCCCTCCCTCTTGAGTCTCCCTCCCACCCTCCCTATCCCACCCCTCTAGGTCATTGCAAAGCACTGAGCTGGTCTCCCTGTGCTATGCTGCTGCTTCCCACTAGCTAACTGTTTTATATTTGGTAGTGTATATATGTCGATGCTACTCTCACTTTGCCCCAGCTTCACCCTCCCGCACCATGTCCTAAAGTCCATTCTCTATTTCTACATTTTTTTTTTTTTTCCGGTACGCGTGCCTCTCACTGCTGTGGCCTCTCCCGTTGTGGAGCACAGGCTCCGGACGAGCAGGCTCAGCGGCCATGGCTCATGGGCCCAGCCGCTCCGCGGCATGTGGGACCTTCCCAGACTGGGGCATGAACCCGCGTCCCCTGGATTGGCAGGTGGACTCTCAACCACTGCACCACCAGGGAAGCCCCTCTATTTCTACATTTTTATTCCTGCCCTGCCACTAGGTTCATCAGTACCATTTTTTTTTTTTTTAGATTCCATATATATGTGTTAGCATACAGTATTTGTTTTTCTCTTTCTGACTTACTTCACTCTATATGGCAGACTCTAGGGCCATCCACCTCACTGCAAATAACTCAATTTACTTTCTTTTTATGGCTGAGTAATATTCCATTGTATATATGTGCCACATCTTCTTTATCCATTCATCTGTCGATGGACATTTAGGTTGGTTCCATGTCCTGGCTATTGTAAAGAGTGCTGCAATGAACATTGTGGTACATGTCTCTTTTTGAATTATGGTTTTCCCAGAATATATGCCCAGTAGTGGGATTGCTGGGTCATATGGTAGTTCTATTTTTAGTTTTTTAAGGAACCTCCATACTGTTCTCCATAGTGGCTGTATCAGTTTACATTCCTACCAACAGTGCAAGAGGGTTCCCTTTTCTCCACACCCTCTCCAGCACTTATTGTTTGTAGATTTTTTGATGATGGCCATTCTGTCTGGTGTGAAGTGATACCTCATTGTAGTTTTGATTTGCATTTCTCTAATGATTAGTGATGTTGAGCATCTTTTCATGTGCCTCTTGACCATCTGAATGTCTTCTTTGGTGAAATGTCTGTTTAGGTCGTCTGCCCATTTTTTAATTGGGTTGTTTGTTTTTTTGATATTGAGCTCCATGAGCTGTTTGTATATTTTGGAGATTAATCCTTTGTCCATTGTTTCATTTGCAAATATCTTCTCCCATTTTGAAGGTTGTCTTTTTGTCTTGTTTATGGTTTCCTTTGCTGTGCAAAAGCTTTGAAGTTTCATCAGGTCCCATTTGTTTATTTTTATTTCTATTTCTCTAGGAGGTGGGTCAAAAAAGATCTTGCTGTGGTTTATGTCAAAGAGTGTTTTTCCTATGTTTTCCTCTAAGAGTTTTATAGTGTCTGGTCTTACATTTAGGTCTTTAATCCATTTGGAGTTTATTTTTGTGTATGGTGTTAGGGAGTGTTCTAATTTCATTCTTTTACATGTAGCTGTGCAGTCTTCCTAGCACCACTTATTGAAGAGGCTGTCGTTTTTCCATTGTATGTTCTTGCCTCCTTTGTCGTAAACTAGGTGACCATATGTGCGTGGGTTTATATACTCCGACAAAACGTAATAAAATTCAGTAACATATTCTTTTGACCCAGTGGTCTCAGCAGAAATCTAGCCTCAGAAATAAAAGAATCTGTATGTAAGGTGACACACACACACAGGCTGTGGCACTCTTTTTTAGCAGCAAAATCTAGAAAACAAGTTATTTGTCCATCAGCAGCCAATTAATGGTACATGTTTAATATGGAATATTATGCAACTGTTTAATATTCCAGTTAGTTTTGGAAGGATGGCCATGAGGTGTTGTTAAAAGGGAAGAGAAATGTAAATGATATGTATATTCTAAATCAAATTTTGTCAAACGGCATCAGCAACAGCCCAAAGCAAGTAGAATATGCCCTCTTTCTGAGTCTGTAATGAGAGTTCGTCTGAGAGTGGAGAAACAGGTGGGGTGACTCATACTGGGGGTCAACATTGGTGACCTCAAGGAAGGAGTGGCATGGGGGGATTAGAGATGTCATTTTCTTTGTGCTTCTTTGGCTTGCTTCACTTGTTTTGGAAGCACATGTTGCTTTTCTAAGTATAAACATGGAGATAATAGTAGTTCTTAGAATATAAGGGAACATACCTCTAAAAGCAGAGGAAGTAGGAATGAAATGGGGGAAGGTGAGGCATTCCTAAGGAGCAGCAACTTCTCCACCCTGTAATGCCTATAGGCAGAAAAAGAATCTTATTTTGTACCCATAGCTCCTAGCGCCATATCTGGATCAAACATCAAAGGGTGTTGTGATCTGGAGAGCAAAGGTCATTTCCAATTTCTGTCCCCACCCATACCTTCCTGCCACACACACACACACACACACACACACACACACACACACGCTGGATCGTGGGACAGGCAGGAGTCTGAGAGCTGTAGAGGATATTATTTTTGTATATAAGGCATTGAGAAGATTGGCATGGGGTCTTAAGCTAGGGATGACTTTCTGGTAGGGGTTCCATTAAGTCATTTGCACCTAAAATGAGAACTAGCTCATGGGGACATTCTCATACTCTGTGTTTTGGCAGAGTGACCCAAGAAACATGCCAAATAGAGACTGCATAATAGTTCTGTGAGATGATTTATATCTTGTTGAACAAACATTCCTCAGCTCTGTTAGCGTATCAGAGAGTCATCTGCCTGTTTTGATATTTTGATATCATAAATATCATCATCATCATCATCACCAATGCACCTTGAGTGCACTTACAGGCACTCTGTAAAGGCTTTATAACCATTATCTCATTTTATCTGTGTAACAACCCTATGAGGTAGGTTCTATTATTATCCTATTTTACAGAAAGGGAAACTGAGCCAGGATTCAAACACATGATCTCCGACTTCAAACCCACACTCTATTCTAATAAACTTGGGAGGTCAGTTGTTACCACAACTATTTGATTTCAGGTTGTTTGTTCGAGCCCCCAGATCTGTGGTCACAGCTGAGTCAACAGTGTTAACAGTCCCACATGGCTTTAATAGAGGTCCAGGGTTGTAATGTAATTAAGTAATGGGCCCGTTGGACTCTGTTGTTCAAAACCCATCAGGAACAATTTTTCCTTTGGACAATACATTTTCAAAATAAGCATGCACAAACAAGAGTGTGTCAAGAGAAGCATGACAAGGAATTTTCAAGCTACTCTTAAGTGAGAACTGACTCTAGGCCAGGCTCTCTACTAAGCATTTTACATGCATCCATGCATCCCAGTTTTCAGTCTCATAAGGCTTTAAGAGATGTGCTCTCAGTCTTTCACAGAAGAGAAAACTGGGCTCAGAGCACTCAAGAATCTTGCCTGGCAGATTCTTGCCTTGTCTTGTCATACAGCTGATAAAGTCAAGCTGGGATTTCATTACCAGGCTTGTCCAAGACCAGAGCCTAGGACTGGACCGGAGCCTAGACTGCCTCTAGCTGGGACCCGGGACACTATGGTGTGAAAGCAACTGTAAAGGAGGTTCAGGATGAGCCCAAAGAAAATGGTACTTTGGTGAAAACCCCAAATAATTATCTTCTGCTGTCTGGATAATCTTACAAAGACATGTTTTGTTGGACCCACAGAGTTGTTGCTATTGTTGTTTTCTTTTTAAGGAGAATTTTACATTGTGATCCTTATTTCCTACTTTTCTTAAAAATTTGAAAGCAAAGCTAGACTTGCATGTTTACCCTCTGTAGCTGCAGAGTATCTTTGCAAATGAAAAGGCATAGGCTGGCCAAGTCATTACAGTGCCCACAAAACCTTATGCAATCTCCTACCTACCTGGTTCCCTTAAGTGATCCACCTGGCTCCAGGGGAGAAGAAAGGAACATTTGTGTTCTGTCCAGCTCCTGAAAACAGTGAGTAGAAGGGATGCCAATTCCCACAGCAAAAGCTGTTTCTATCAAGTAGAGCTAGTTGCACATTTAAACCAAGAACCTCAAGAGGCAGTGAGGTTCTCATCTGTAGAAGTAATCACGTGCAGTTTGAATCCGTCAGATTGTGTGTCAGACTATGATACCGGAGTAGATGACCTCTATCATTCCATCGTTCTGACTTTCACTTAATAGGTTCTTAATATCTACCTTTGGGTTTCAAGTCCCAGCTAGAACATTTTCTTGCAGGGCTATTTTTCTTTTTAGGAAAACAATACCCATCAAACAGAGAAGAAAATTGGTGCTGTGTTTGCATGTTCCCCACCAAACAGGTATTATCTTAATGACAAAATATTAGCTAGAAAGAGCGGATAACTGTAGCCAGCTATTTTATTCAATCAGGATTTTCTTTGCCTGCAAGTAGCTGGATATTGTTTTCTGCCAGTTAATTTCCATGTAAGCTATTGCAAGATTCTTACAGGTGGACATTTACAAATAACGGTTGAATTCCCAGGGAAAAGGGGGCTTCTTGACAGATCTAACCCTAGCATTTTACATTCACACTAAAGTAGAAATGGCTGGCCATGGTTCTATTATTTTAAAACAGTCAAGTATTAAGATAAATCAGTCACTTAGAAGGCATGGTGGTAGGTTCAGAAGAAATACAGTGATCCTGCATCCCCTCACCTCCGAAAAAGGAAAGTCTACTTGTAAACAAAAAATCTAGATACCACAAGATTTGACGTGCAGTAAAATCAGAATGTAGTAAACGCCACAAGTAGGCAACATGCATTTGTGAAGTCAAGACAGCACAAGATAAGAGCAAGCAGTGAAGACTCTGGGGACCCAAGAGGGACTGACTAGTGGCACTCTGACACTGTGTGGGGAGTGAGAGAGTGCTGGCATCATCTAAGTGGTCTGACAACAAGTCAGCTCTATGTGATTCTTGCCCTGCAGGAAAGAGGGCTCAGTATTGGCAGATCTTGAACACAACAGAAACGCAAACATTTCAATTAGCGCCACTGTAATATCTTGATTCTGCAAATAATACTGTGATGGTTTCCAAATTTTGAGATTCAAACATCTTTTGGGCCACCAGTTTGAGACCTCTGCTGGGGAGGATATCGCAGAGCTACTTGCAGTAGAATCAGGAAGTTTCTGGAGATCTTGCCTAGACCTGGGGTCTTGCTAGGAGGCCCTGGGTCAGACTGTGCCAGCAGCTGCAACTTACCTGAGTGGAAGGTCCACTGCAGCCCCTTCTCATGATACTTTGTCCATATCACCATTGGGAAAGCTGAAATCATAGGACTTAAACAGCAACGTGGCCAGCAGATGTTGTGCTGCCTAGTTCTGCCTCCTGCATGTTTTTTCAAATTTACTGAAAAACATTCTCAACCATCACAGCCTGGCTGGGGTGCTGTGGGACTCAGGGTTGCAGTAAAATAATCGTCATTACTAACTTAGATGGGCACTTAGAGAATAGTTGACTTTGTACATTTAGTGAGTAGAGCCTTGGGGGGTAGAACCAGACTCTCCCCTGCTGATCCAGTGCCTGGGAGTCAGCCCCCCAGACTTGCATTCTGGGGCTCTCGGCCATCCATCCCTTCTGAGGCTGCGCTAGGCCTGTAAAGTCTTTTCTCCCAACAAAGAAAACCCGGCGCTGGATGATTGTGTGTCCCTCGGCCCCTCTAACCCATGCTCCCAAAGCCCAGTGAACAGCCAGGCTGTGAGGGATCCCCAAGAAACCACCTGCCCTGCTGTTTCAGGATTAATGGAATCAAGTGATGCAGCAAAAATGCCATGACAGAACCTTATGCTTCCAATCCTCTCGGTGTCATTTAGCTAAAGAAACCGTCAACAAAAACAAAGGAGAAGAAAACAGCTGGTGGTATAATCCTGCTTTATTCTTCAGAAGAAAGCAAAGCAGAGAGGGAGTCCTTATTTTCACATCTTAGAGGACTCTATTGGCGGAAACTTCTAGGGAACCCGCTGTATGTGTGTGTGTGTGTGTGTGTGTGTGTGTGTGTGTAGTTGTAACTCCAACTTGATTGTGAAACGTTAGAGCTGGGATTTAGCTGCAGCCCCTCCCTCTCCAACATGGCCCTTTGTGGGCCTCGACAGAGTTTTACTTCAAACAACTCAATTTCAGGGATTTCATAGCTCTTTATAAACCCAGCAGTCAGGAGCACATTTGATTTCCCCTGCTTCAAGAAAAGAGAAACCAGGGCACTGAGCAAACTCAGGCCGATTGGTGTGGTCGGGGGGTAAGGGCATGGGCAGAGTCTGACATTTGAGTTCCATCCACTGGCAAACAATACTATTTCTTGACAAATTTCAAATTTTGCTCTTGAGGGAGGAACTGTAGTTGTGACTTTGTTTCTTCAAAGACATGGAATCAGGCACTCAAATGTGCCCTCGATAATGCAGGGGTTTGCAGGAGGTGACTGCAAATGGGACAAGTCAAGGATGTTAATGGCTAAGGCGGATGAACAGGTGATTCACTTTCTTTTTGAACTCTCCACCTCTCCACCTTCTGGGGATTAGATCTCCCCCTCCTGAGAAAGCAGATTGGCTGTGGTGGAGAGCCCAGATGCTGGCTGGAGTCTCATTTGAGACAGTCTGCTGATCCTGCTGTCACTTAGCTCTAGGCTTTTCTAAAAAAATATATTTCTCAAGCTTGTGTACAGAGCTAAGTGGACCTGGAATGGTGGAGAATACTGGAGAATTGGGGGCTGAACCCAGGGTGAAATGATTACAATGTAAAATAATCCTTTTTAGAAAGTCTCAAATTTTAAAAGTCTTGTCCTGGAGTTTGAGAATTACAGAGCTGTGATGAACAGTGGCTGAGCCATGACGTGGCAAGTTAGTATCCAGCTTTTCCTAGTGTATATTATCAAGGTCTTCTTCTACGTTAAAAAAAAAAAATCAGAAGTAATACTTACCAGAAAATCATTTATACATCCAAAAGCCAGGACTTTTGTGGCTTAATACCAAGTGCTTTATTTAGGTTAATAAAAGTGAATATTTATCAAATGTTTATCATGTGCCAGGGACTGCACTGAGTTAGCACATAACATAAATTATTTAACTTAATTTTTACAATCCTATGAAAGAATAAGATTATCCTTAGCTTACAGATGGATAAATTAAAGCATGAAGAGGGTAACTAATATGCAAAATATGGCACAGATAGTGAGGGGCACAGCTCTCAGTAGGCAGAGCTGGGACTCAAACTCAGGGATCTGGGGCAAAGGCTCAAGTGTTGACATCTTGCCACCTCTAGACCCATTGTTTGGCGTGTGCATTCCTCCATGTTTCTATTACTCCATACTGCACCCTGTCTCTGGGCTCCAACTCTACTTCTTGGCAGAATTTTAGGTTTCCTATTTGGGAGCCCGTAGAGGTGGGCCAATGGGTCTGAATATGTCCCCTTTGCAACGATAACACCCTAGATACTACCAGCAGCACAGACTTGGCTATGTACTGGCTGTGCTCCCTGCACATTTTTGTTACAACACAATCTAGCACCTGTAAATGGAATTAATTAAATTTAACACAAATTAGACCAGCCAAAGTTCAGAGTGAGTTAAGGAAGAATCTATTTCACCAATTTCTATGAAAAGTACTCAGGGAAACTGTTCTCTCAGATGAGGACTGAGGTTTGTGGTAAACAAAATCCCCAAGTGTAACTTTTTCCATAAGTATTCTTACTGATTTTATTTATTATTTTTTAAACATCTTTATTGGAGTATAACTGCTTTAAAATGGTGTGTTAGTTTCTGCTGTATAACAAAGTGAATCAGCTATACATATACATACATGTATATGTATAGCTGAGCCTCCCTCTTGCGTCTCCCTCCCACCCTCCCTATCCCACCCCTCTAGATGGTCACAAAGCACCGAGCTGATCCCCCTGTGCTATGCAGCTGCTTCCCACTAGCTATCTATTTTACATTTGGTAGTGTATATATGTCCATGCCACTCTCTCACTTTGTCCTAGCTTACCCTTTCCCCTCCCTGTGTCCTCAAGTCCATTCTCTATGTCTAAGTCTTTATTCCTGTCCGCCCCTAGATTCTTTAGAACCACTTTTTTTTGATTCCATGTATATGTGTTAGCATACAGTATTTGTTTTTCTCTTTTTGACTTACTTCACTCTGTATGACAGTCTCTAGGTCCATCCACCTCACTACAAATAACTCAATTTTGTTTCTTTTTATGGCTGAGTAATATTCCATTGTATATACATGCCACATCTTCTTCATCCATTCATCTGTCAATGGACACTTAGGTTGCTTCCATGTGCTGGCTATTGTAAATAGTGCTGCAGTGAACATTGTGGTACATGACTCATTTTGAATTATGGTTTTCTCAGGGTATATGCCAGGTAGTGGGATTGCTGGGTCGTATGGTAGTCGTATTTTTAGTTTTTTGAGGAACCTCCATACTGTTCTCCATAGTGGCTGTATCAATTTACATTCCCACCAGCAGTGCAAGAGCATTCCCTTTTCTCCATGCCCTCTCCAGCATTTATTGTTTGTAGATTTTTTGATGATGGCCATTCTGACCGGTGTGAGGTAATACCTCATTGTAGTTTTGATTTGCATTTCTCTAATAATTAGTGATGTTGAGCATCCTTTCAATTGTTTGTTGGCAATCTGTATATCTTCTTTGGAGAAATGTCTATTTAAGTCTTCTGTCCATTTTTGGAATGGGTTTTTTGTTTTTTTGATATTGAGCGGCATGAGCTGCTTGTAAATTTTGCAGATAAATCCTTTGTCAGTTGCTTCGTTTGCAAATATTTTCTCCCATTCTCAGAGTTGTCTTTTCGTCTTATTTATGGTTTCCTTTGTTGTGCAAAAGCTTTGAAGTTTCATTAGGTCCCATTTATTTATTTTTGTTTTTATTTCCCTTTCTTTAGGAGGTGGGTCAAAAAGGACCTTGCTGTGATTTATGTCATAGAGTGTTCTGCCTATGTTTTCCTCTAAGAGTTTGATAGTGTCTGGCCTTACATTTAGCTCTTTAATCCATTTTGAGTTTATTTTTGCGTATGGTGATAGGGAGTGTTCTAATTTCATTCTTTTACATGTAACTGTCCAGTTTCCCCAGCACCACTTATTGAAGAGGCTGTCTTTTCTTCAGTGTATGTTCTTGCCTCCTTTATCAAAAGTAAGTTGACCATATGTGCGTGTGTTTATCTCTGGGCTTCCTATCCTGTTCCATTGATCTATATTTCTGTTTTTCTGCCAGTACCATCCTGTCTTGATTACTGTAGCTTTCTAGTATAGTCAGGGAGCCTGATTCCTTCAGCTCCATTTTTCTTTCTCAAGATTGCTTTGGCTCTTTGGGGTCTTTTGTGTTTCCAAGAAAATTGTGAAATTTTCTGTTCTAGTTCTGTGGAAAATGCCATTGCAGTTTGATAGGGATTGCATCGAATCTGTGGATTGCTTTGGGTAGTATAGTCATTTTCACAATGTTGATTCTTCCAATCCAAGAACATGGTATATCTCTCCATCTGTTTGTATCATCTTTAATTGCTTTAATCAGTGTCTTATACTTTCCAACATACAGGTCTTTTGTCTTCTTAGGTAGGTATATTCCTAGGTATTTTATTCTTTTAGTTGCAGTGGTAAATGGGAGTGTTCCCTTAATTTCTCTTTCAGATTTTTCATCATTAGTGTATAGGAATGCAAGAGACTTCTGTGCATTAATTTCATATCCTGCTACTTTACCGAATTCATCGATTATCTCTAGTAGTTCTCTGGTAACATCTTTAGGATTCTCTACATATAGTATCATGTCGTCTGCAAACAGTGACAGTGTTACTTCTTCTTTTCTGATTTGGATTCCATTTATTTCTTTTTCTTCTCTGATTGCTGTGGCTAAAACTCCCAAAACAATGTTGAATAATAGCGGTGCGAATGGGCAACCTTGTCTTATTCCTGATCTTAGTGGAAATGCTTTCGGTTTTTCACCATTGAGAACGATGTTGGCTGTGGGTTTGTCATATATGGTCTTTATTACGTTGAGATAAGTTCCCTCTATTTCTACTTTCTGGAGGGTTTTTATCATAAATGAGTGTTGAATTTTGTCAAAAGATTTTTCTGCATCTATTGAGATGATCATATGGTTTTTCTTCTTCAATTTGTTAATATGGTGTATCACATTGATTGATTTGCATATAATGAAGAATCCTTGCATTCCTGGGATAAACCCCACTTGATCATGGTGTATGATCCTTTTAATGTGCTGTTGGATTCTGTTTGCTAGTATTTTGTTCAGGATTTTTGCATCTATGTTCATCAGTGATATTGCCCTGTAGTTTTCATTTTTTGTGACATCTTTGTCTGGTTTTGGAATTGGGTGATGGTGGCCTCGTACATAGAATGAGTTTGGGAGTGTTCCTCCCTCTGCTATATTTTGGAAGAGTTTGAGAATGATATGTGTTAACTCTTCTCTAAATGTTTGATAGAATTCGCCTGTGAAGCCATCTGGTCCTGGGCTTTTGTTTGTTGGAAGATTTTTAACCACAGTTTCCATATAAGTGCTTGTGATTGGTCTGTTTATATTTTCTCTTTGTTCCTGGTTCAGTCTCGGAAGGTTGTGCTTTTCTAAGAATTTGTCCATTTTATCCAGGTTGTCCATTTTATTGGCATAGATTTGCTTGTAGTAATCTCTCAAGATCCTTTGTATTTCTGCAGTGTCACTTGTTACTTCTCCTTTTTTATTTCTAATTCTGTTGATTTGAGCCTTCTCCCGTTTTTTCTTGATGAGTCTGGCTGATGGTTTACCATTTTTATTTATCTTCTCAAAGAACCAGCTTTTAGTTTTATTGATCTTTGCTATTGTTTCCTTCATTTCTTTTTCATTTATTTCTGATCTGATCTTTATGCTTTCTTTCCTTCTGCTAACTTTGGGGTTTTTTTGTTCTTCTTTCTCTAATTGCTTTAGGTATAAGGTTAGGTTGTTTATTTAAGATGTTTCTTGTTTCTTAAGGTAGGATTGTATTGCTGTAAACTTCCCTCTTAGAACTGCCTTTGCTGCATCCCAAAGGTTTTGGGTCATCGTGTTTTCATTGTCATTTGTTTCTAGGTATTTTTTGATTTCCTCTGTGATTTCTTCAGTGATCTCTTGTTATTTAGTAGTGTATTGTTTAGCCTCCATATGTTTGTATTTTTTACATATTTTTTCCTGTAATTGATATCTAGTCTCATAGTGTTGTGGTCAGAAAAGATACTTGATACGATTTCAATTTTCTTAAATTTCCCAAGGCTTGATTTGTGACCCAAGATATGATCTATCCTGGAGAATGTTCCATGAGCACTTGAGGAGAAAGTGTATTCTGTTGTTTTTGGATGGAATGTCACCTAAATATCACTTAAGTCCATCTTGTTTAATGTATCCTTTAAAGTTTGTGTTTTCTTATTTATTTTCATTTTGGGTGATCTGTCCATTGGTGAAAGTGGGCTGTTAAAGTCCCCTACTATGATGGTGTTACTGTTGATTTCCCCTTTTATGGCTGTTAGCTTTTCCTTATGTACTGAGGTGCTCGTATGTTGGGTGCATAAATATTTACAGTTGTTATATCTTCTTCTTGGATTGATCCCTTAATCATTATGTAGTGTCCTTCTTTGTCTCTTGTAATAGTCTTTATTTTAAAGTCTGTTTTGTCTGTTATGAGAATTGCTACTCCAGCTTTCTTTTGATTTCTATTTGCATGGAATATGATTTTCCATCCCTTCCCTTTCAGTCTGTTTGTGTCCCTAGGTCTGAAGTGGGTCTCTTGTAGACAGCATATATATGGGTCTTGTTTTTGTATCTATTCAGCCAGTGTATCTCTTTTGGTTGTAGCATTTAATCCATTTACATTTAAGGTCGTTATTGATATGTATGTTCCTATTACCATTTTCTTAATTGTTTTGGGTTTGTTATTGCAAGTCTTTTCCTTCTCTTGTGTTTCCTGCCTAGAGAAGTTCCTTTGACATTTGTTGTAGAGCTGGTTTGGTGGTGCTGAATTCTCTTAACTTTGTCTGTGAAGGTTTTAATTTCTCCATCAAATCTGAATGAGATCCTTGATGGGTAGAGTAATCTTGGTTGTAGGTTTTTCCCTTTCATCACTTTAAATATGTCCTGCCACTCCCTTCTGGCCTGCAGTTTCTACTGAAAGATCAACTGTTAACCTTATGGGGATTCCCTTGTATGTTATTTGTTACTTTTCCCTTGTTGCTTTTAATATTTTTTGTTTGTATTTAAGTTTTGATATTTTGATTAGTATGTGTCTTGGCATGTTTCTCCTTGGATTTATCCTGGACGGGACTCTCTACACTTCCTGGACTTGATTAAGTATTTCCTTTCCCATATTAGGGAAGTTTTCAACTATAATCTCTTCAGATATTTTCTCAGTCCCTTTTTTTTTCTCTTCTTCTTCTGGAGCCCCTATAATTCGAATGTTGATGCGTTTAATGTTGTCCCAGAGGTCTCTGAGAGTGTCCTCAATTCTTTTCATTCCTTGTTCTTTATTGTGCTCTGCAGTAATTATTTCCACTATTTTATCTTCCAGGTCACTGATCTGTTCTTCTGCCTCAGTTATTCTGCTATTGATTCTTTCTAGAGAATTTTTAATTTCATTTATTGTGTTGTTCATCATTGTTTGTTTGCTCTTTAGTTCTTCTAGGCCCTTGTTATACGTTTCTTGTATTTTGTCCATTCTATTACCAAGATTTTGGATCATGTTTACTATCATTACTCTGAATTGTTTTTCAGGTAGAGTGCCTATTTCTTCTTCATTTGTTTTGTCTGGTGGGTTTTTACCTTGCTCCTTCATATGCTGTGTATTTCTCTGTCTTCTCATTTTGTTTATCTTACTGTGTTTGGGGTCTCCTTTTCGCAAGCTGCAGGTTTGTACTTCCCATCGTTCTTGGTGTCTGCCCCCAGTGGGTAGGCTTGGTTCAGTGGGTTGTGTAGGCTTCCTGGTGGATGGGACTGGTGCCTGTGTTCTGGTGGATGAGGCTGGATCTTGTCTTTCTGGTGGGCAGGACCATGTCCAGTAGTGTGTTTTGGGGTGTCTGTGAACTTATTATGATTTTATGCAGCTGGTCTGCTAATGGGTGGGTTTGTGTTCCTGTCTTGCTATTTGTTTGGCACAGGGTGTCTAGCACTGTAGCTTGCTGGTCGTTGAGTGGAGCTGGCTCTTAGCGTTGAGATGGAGATCTTTGGGAGAGCTTTCGCCATTTGATATTATGTGGGACCAGGAGGTCTCTGGTGTTCCAGTTTCCTGGACTTGGCTCTCCCACCTCGGAGGCTCAGGCCTGACACCCGTCCAGGGCACCAAGACTTGTTTTTTAGGAATTCTGGGGTATTTTTTTCTTTGTTTTCTTTCTTTCAGGTATTTTTTTTTTCTTACTTAGTTGCAATGAAATTTCCAGGAATGAAGCCATAGGCAGGTGAATGGTCTCCAATTCAAAGACAGGCGTTTGTCAAGCTCTTGCTAGTTCTTGTTTTCTTCGTTTCCCTGGAGGGAGAACCAGGAGGTGGTACCCAGCTGATGGTCCCTACTGCTTCCCCGTGTGGACCAGTGCACACATGTCCTCTCGCTGCCTCTGCTCTTGGACTGGCAGCCTGTGAACACACTTCCCAGTCCAGGGTATGTAGGGCCGTGGTACAGACCGTCTGTATATTTCTCACTCTGTCCCATCTGCCACAGATCAGCTGCTTCATCCTCTTCTGACAGCCTCAAATGCTTCCCTTCCAGTTATGAAGGGAACTTTATAGTCCTTTCTGGTGTCCAAGATCTTCTGCTAGTTATCATCCAGTGTTCTCTGAGAACTGTTGCATCTGTAGATGTATTCCTGATATATCTGTGGAGAGAGATGAACTCCACGTCCTCCTACTACTTTGCCATCTTGAATCCTTACTAATTTTAAATGGTGTTATGCTAGCCTCACTTCTCTCCACTCCCCAGCCCTCAGCAATTTATTTTCCCTTTAAAGATTTTCTTTTTACAACTTCCCTTTGTGAATGCACGTCAGCTTTTAGCAACAAATGCAAGCAGAATCCTTTTTTGGTACTTTCTTCGTTCCTTTTTCAAAATATGACTCTCGAAGTCTGGTACTCTAATCTTACGTTTCTAATGCATTAATTAGATTCTTTCTGTGCCGTGACTTTGGCCAATTACCTAGATTGAAAAGAAGACTGAGAAAGGAACTCAGCTGTAAGGAATATTTCAGGTCAATCAGTAGGGAAATGGCAAAAACAAATTTTAGTATATTTATGCTATATAAGTGATAGCATAGTTAAAAATGATGAGATACAAAGCAAGTTCTAACATGGTAGAGCAAAGTCACAGTATAAATGTATAAAAGCATTTTTCATTTCATTTATGTAAAAAGCAGTCACCAAGCAATGCTGTATCTTTTCCCTGTGAGGACACATACATGGATGCAAATGAATAGAATAAGGTCTTCAGATCTTTCGAGATGCATTCCAAACCATACCAACATCCTCAGGAAGGAGAGAACAGAGGTACCAGGAATGAGCAGTGTTAAAGGGGGCTTGAGTCTTATCTACATTGCTTTAATGTGAAAAGAAAAATGAATTCATGGATTTCTTCTATAATTAAAGATCAATTTAAAAAATGTAAAAGAATAACTTCAGCTTTAGGAAAGGCTACCAGTGGTTCCCAGATAGACTTTTACTTATTTCTTGGTGCATACAATCCCTTATCGCCTTTTATCCACAACTACAGTTAGAATTGAAAGGTAAATTCTCCTGGACTAGGTCACAAGGAGATCTCACCTTCCAGTAGAATGTAAATGAGTGAGTGTTTCCTTGAGATCGTCTTTTGTTTGGGAGGTGGCAGGGCTGCAGGCTCAGAGCTGAGGAAGCATTGGTTTTCCTGGGGTGTAATACTTAGTCAGATTTACATTTCTTCTGGGGGTTGCCCTGGTTAAGTGGTCAGTCTCTCAGCAGAGTTTTCCCAGTTTTTAAAATTTTATTCTTCTTCTTATTTTTTGCTGGAGTCTACACCCAAAGTCCTGTCCAAGCAGCTTACCTCTTTGGTAAATTTTTATAGACTCCAGACTTTTTTGGAAGCCAAAGCAAAACCAGACATCAAGCCAAGAAACAACCCCACTGCAGTGGTGACAGTATGTCTCCTTATTAATGACCTCAACAATCTGTAAATTCTGATGACCAAGAAACACGTCATCTCAGTTGAAATACAATCCAGAAACTGCAAACCTGCATGCATTTGGCACCCAGTCTGCCAGGGAACTGGATCTCCGGGACCTTCCGGTGGAAATGACCTGGAGATAAGTTAGTGACCCCACATGCTCTGTGTCCTTCACTGTATCTGGGCTGATTCATGGTCGTCGCACCGCCTCCAGAGGATTTGCTGCAAAATCTCTGAGCTCAGAGAAATGAAGGAATTGAGAAATTGGGCAAATATTGGGGCTGGGTGGTCTAAGAAAAAGCTGGGCAGGGGAGAATGTGGGAAAGTAAGATGAGATGGTGCAAGGAAGAAGAGTGGGCAGCAGAGCAGGTGAAGGAAGAGCCGAAAGCTGCAGAGGGTCTGGAGGAGAATGAGATGGTGAGCGGGGTAGAGTGAGTTCTAGATGTGCAAGTTTGTTGAGATGGGGCCTCACTGTATCCCTGAGGCTATTTCCAATTTAGGTTCACCTTTCTCTCTCACCCAAGACAATCATGCCCCAAAGCTGCTTCCATAAACAGATACTCTAAGTGGCCACAAAGTACTTTCTGTGTGAGCTGAGCTGCAGGACTAGCTCCACTTTCAACCAGATGGCTACCCTCTGACTCTTCTTAGTAGACAGAGAGCTGCCCCAAGGGCCACATTTTGACTTTCCTGGGTCCTAGAGACTTTTTGCTTTTGTGGGCCCCTCCTCCTAAAGATAGTGTTAAACATTACATTTCACGATTGTGTTGGAATAAAGGCAAATATATCTTAAAACTCTTTGATTTTAAACTTCATTTTTTTCTTCTGATTTTAAAGGAATGAGAACATTTTTGTTGACCGGCCCCCTGGCCCTCCCCCCCTCCCCCCTGCAAAAGTACTGTGAACCCTACGCCCTCTGGCTACAGTGCCTGATGGAGAAGTCATCCCTGCCCCAGATGATTCACACCTTCTTTGTTTCCCCCTATAAATACATTTGGCCTTGAATCATAAGCTTTCCAGGAACTCCTAATCTGGCTCTTCTCAGATTTTAAGTTTACTGACGTTCTTTTGGCTGTGCCCCCTGCTCAAGTAAATAAATAAATAAAAGCATAAAATCTGATTTAAAGATCAGAGTTCAGTGGCCTTTAAATCTCAAAAGGGTTTGTCAAGGTAAGATAGAAAATCAAGTCCCTGTTAATGAGTAATTACCATGCGCCATTTAATAAATAATCCTATAAATTCCTGTGAGTTAGATAGTGTGACCCGTTTAAAGGATGACCTTTCACAGAGGGCCTCGGTGTGTAAAGGAACATGTTTGAAGTCACACACCAGACTGAGCTGGAGATCTCCGAGATTGAAGCTCCCTGTCTTTTCCCTCTGCCCTCGCTGGTCCCTCTGCTTGGAATTCTCTTCCGCCAGATTCTGACCCTGGCTGGCTCCTTCTTTCCTTCAGGCTCAATTTAGGAGGAACCTGCTCCGAGGGCAACCCTTAGGCCCTTCTTGATTATGTGACACAAGGGTAGTATCTGGCATGGCGTTTTCCATTATCTGGCATTCTTTCTCATTTTCTTTCTCTCTTGTATGTGTGTTCATATTACATAACAGTCTCTTTCTCCCTTCCTCTCACCCCCATCCAAGTATATGAACTCTATGACAGCAAGGATCTTTTCTCTCTTGTTTACTGTAGGCCTGGCACACAGCATGAGGTCAGTAAAGAGTTACTGATGGAATGACTCAGAATCCAAAGCCTGTATGCCCATAACCAACATACTATCCTGCCTCTGGGGAAGGCTTCTTTTTTTCTTTTCTTTAAATTTGATACAACCAAGCACATTTTAAATTGAGGTGGTGTGACTTAATGAACAGGAAGCACAGGCTCAAAGTTCACAGGCTACGTGAATTTTGAGAAATTGTTTGACCTTCTTATGCTTTGATTTCTTAAAAAAAAAAAAACCCAAGAATGAGAGAACAGTACCTCCCGCTCTAAATATAAGAAATAATAGAAAAATGAAATGCACCTTTAAAGTGTACAAATGATAATATTAATGAAGGTTAAGGTAGCCCGAGGAATGTCATGGAATACTCGAGACATAGCTCATCAATAGCACAGTAAGCAGTGAGTTCTGAGATGGTCCATTATGAGGTGCTTTCTGGAGAGAGCTCTGAAAAGCCAGAAAGAAACAATGACTCAGCCAGTATTACTCACCTCTGATGCAAAGAACTGCGAGTTCTGGGCGTTGTTTTCACATTCAGTGTTGCCATCACCTGATGCTACAGGAGGTACGCCTGGGGCCTGAGAGTCCTGTCCATGTGGAAAACAAGACTTTCCACAGGATCGAATGAAATCAAAGCTGTGGGAGGTTTGGGGAGCTTCTCTGGCTCTTTTACATCATTTAACCAAGTCCGATAGCTAGACACCACAACTACTTCTGCCCCTTCTGTGTCAAGAGGGTAAAGTAAGAATCAGAACCTGAGCAGACACTTGTGTCAGCAGCCTTTGGGGTCCAAGGTGGGAGCTCTGCATGGCTGGGGAGCATCCTGGAGTCCTGGCAACGATCCTCTCATGGTAGAAACCATCTCTAGGGTCCAAGGCTGTACATCTTGACACTGATGACCTAATGGCTGCTGGATTTTCACTTGTATAGTCATTGCCCTCTCAATGTCCAGCTGATCACTTTGCAGAGCACTTTGGGACAAGTAGGGTCTAATTCGGCCCCAGAATAACAGAGACTGATAAATATTTAAGGCTGTAATTTTATATTGGTTTATGGGGGTTTACATATATAACTCTTTTACAATCATAGAAGAGTATGTTCAGAGCAGGTATTTTCCAGTTAAACACACGCATCTATGTATATTTGACTCTAAAAATATCCTTTTGTAATTGCAGCCTTCAAAGAAGTTGGCCAACATTAACCAGACAACGATGTTGGCAGATGCCTTTTGTTGTCTAAAGAACATAACTGGGGAGGCTGAGCGACTCCTCTTCTGTGTCAGATTGGAAAGCCCCTCTTGGCAGTGGTCTGGCTGTGCTCTGTTTGCCTTGCTGACAGCATAGCATACCCTATTCTGTAAGAGAAGGCTTGGGAAGCTGTCTGCGTCAGCACTCATTACGGTATCATCTTCAAGCCTCAGCTTTTTTTTATTAAGAGTGGTTAGGGCATCGACACACTTGGGACCCATTTGTTTATATTTTGCATAAGGAGCCTTGTATTTTATTAATTCATCAGAAAAAAATGTGCTTTAGTGACTGATTCTTTGGGAGGAAGTTCAGCGTCTCATTAGAGATCATCCTGGTAGCCTAATACAATTATGTATGTCAGACTGAATGACATTTGACATTATGGGGTGAGGGATTCTCTCTAAATGGGACATGACTTAGGACAATGATAAACCCAGGATAGTCTCTGTTTCATTTTTTTTCCCCTTCAAACAGAAATACAGATCCATGAGGAATGTGAAAAATACAAAACCTTAGGGCTCGCTGGTATCTCCTTAGTAGCTGACTCAAGTGCACTGCTCACTAAATTCTCTTGTTTAAGGCTATGACTTGGTGGTGGAAAAAAAAAAGAGTTAGAAATTATGTTTTCCTCTATGTAGGTGTCCAGGGGTCCTAGGAAAATAATCTCTCAAGCAAAGCTCTATGGCACAAAAAGTTTGACCGAAAAACCAGTCCAGACTCAGTTGATAGGTTCAAACAAACAGGCTTGTATATGCATGTCAGTGAAGAAGAAGTGACCCGCATATACATTAAAGGTATATCATTATTTAAAATTCCCCATTCATTCAAAAGAGGCCTGCCAAATTGTTTCATACGTCCATTGAAGTTTTGCCAGTCTATCCTGTTAACCAACACCTCACTTCACCTCTTACCAGACATTTAGGCCTCTTCTCTTTCACTTTTCCTTATGTTGAGGACACAGGTCTAAAGGTTTGCTGTGCCTGAAGTTTTGTTACCGAATTGGTTGACTGGACCAGTGCCAGGGAGGTTATTTTTCCAATCGGTTTCTTGCAGCCAATAATGAAACTGATGCTGAGACTGGGACAGTACAAGCTTTACTCAGTGGCCAAAGAATGGAGAAGTGGGAACCTAGTTCACAAATCAACTTCTCAATTCAGTTCTGGAGGAGGCATGATATATATAGGAAGGTCTAGGTAAAAGGGAGGGAATTGGAAAGGGTGGGAGGAATACTCATGGGGTGTGGTTTGGACCCAGAACTGATGCAACACTTCAGTCCTTGTGTGGGCTTTTCTCGTTGTTGTCATGGCAGTCGTCAGTTGTCATGGCAGTAGTGGGTGTGTCATTTAGCATGCTCTTATATTACAATGAGCATATAATGAAGATCAAGGTCTATTGGATGTCAGATCTGCCACCATCTTGGGCCTTGTTGGTTCTAACCAGTTCTTGGATTTTTCTCTTTGCAACTTCTTCCCAAAACTTAGATAAGAGGAATTGGTTTCTATTCGAGGGAGGGGCAGGGGTATGATTCTGGGGCAACAGCCTTGGTAACAGTTTGACCAAAGACCAAAGCAAAGAAGACCAATGACAAAATTCAAGAAGTGTTTGAGAGGTATCGTGGTACAGCGAATTTGATTAAAAGCCAGACTATAATGGACTTGCTTTCCGATCTTGGGGAAAATCATTTAAACTTGATATCTTCAGTATCACCTTCTGTCTGCTCGGATGACCAAGGGCTTCTCCTGCACAACAACTATGAATTACCCTTTCTCCCTGTCCCACACGGTGCCCAGCACAAGCTCTTTGTATGGCAGGGGTCCAGCAACATATGACTGTGATGTTAATTCTTAAAGATAAGTATTATTCTGTGCTCGAGGCATTTTCTTAGCTTTATTTCTTAGCATTAATAAGAGTAAAAATATTTCTTTACATAGGTAGACCTAGCTTAAAACACTAAAGAGATTTGGAGAAATTTTGACAATTTTGGCTAATATAATCAAATTTTAAATATAAATGAGAATTCTTTCACCTTCAGGAGTTATAAATGGTGTGGTAAAGCAGGCAATATCCTTTTGCAAATGAATTCACACCATTTTTCACATCCACATGTATTTTAATAAACTACCTTTGCTTAAAATAAGATACACCTGAAACAGGAGGGAAGGGGGCAGGGGACAACTTTTAAAAGAATGACATAGCCATAGGACATGACAAAAACTGGTTAGAACCAACTAGGTCCAAGATCGTGGAAGATTAGACTTCCAGTAGACCTCAAGCCTCATTATACTCTCATTGTAATACATTAGCATAAGCCAAATGACACACCCACCAGCGCCATGGCAGTTCTGAGGCCAACCATGAAAGGTCAAAAAGTGGGCAGTGGACCAATTCCTGAAAATCTCTGCCCCTTCCTCCAAATAATTGGAATAGTCCTCCCACTCATTAGCCTATGAACCTACCCAGCCCATAAAACCCAACCATGCCGTATTTCGGGGCCCGCTCTTGCCTTCTGAGGTGGCCCACACTCTGTCTGTGGAGTGTGTTTCTCTCTAAATCAATCCACTTCTTACCTGTCACTTTGTCTGTCACTGAATTCTTTCTGTGATGAGACATCAAGAGCCTGAACTTCATTAAGTCCTGAGACCAGATGTGTGATCTCAGTTAAAAAGTTGTGCGTTCAAGTCCCAATCTGGATTTTGCCTGGGTTTGGGTCCCGGCGCGTGGTTTCAAGTCCTAATCTGAGTTGCACGGTTTCACATCCGTGTGAACCAACATCTTATACCCACATATTTAGAATTCACCTACAGATGTCCTTTAAAGAGAGGGGAAAAACCAAGATATGTCTGATTTAGAAGTTCACCCACCTGCATGCCAGGAGAGAGACCCTCCTAATTGTTTCACAGCAGATCAGACTGTCTGGAAAGCAGGGGGGAGAAGTGAGTGTGTTACACTCACCTCAGAAGGCACTCTTGATGGTAGCAGAGCAGAGGCCAAGCTGTTTCTAACACATGTGCTTAGTTGCTATGAATGTTCTTATGAAACCTCCTGTGCACCAACATTTTTAGCTCTCCAGGGATCTTATTAGTTATCCCTGAGAAAGCCAGTGACCAGTAGCTCCTCTGGGGAATCTCTGTTCTAGCTTTAAGCCAAATTCCCTGTGCAGGTCCAGAGGAACTATTGACAATGGCTTTGCTAAAAAACACACCTTGACCTGTAGGTTTATCTCTCAAGGGGTGAATTCTCTTACTGAGTTCTCTGGAACAAGCTGTCAGGTTCTTTGGCTACAAGACACTACTCTTTCAACAAGAACGACATTAGGGTTTGCCTAGACGGAAGACCTTTGTGAAAAGCTAGCTTTCAAGTAAGTACCATAAAACATTTTTTAATGCCACTTGAGCGTGAGAGAGTGTCCTCTTCACTGTGTGTGGCCAAACCATGCTCAAGAACTTTTCCTCCCAGCTCTGAAAAGGGGCATGTGGAAGTGATTGTCAGGAGAGGGGAGCAGCTGTAGACACAGGGTGAAGATTCCGCAGCGACACTCCAAACCAGTTCTGGAAGCTAGGGAACAATGTCAGTTCTGTTGTCCAGGAATGCAAACTCAACACAGCGATTTCCTGAAGACCCCAAGAGATGCAGGCAGCAAAAGGCTGAAGTCCAGACTACAGGGATATCTTTGCTGTTCTGCGCAGACAGTATTCATGACTCCCTGGTGATGCTTTAAACGAATATACGGCGTTCATGCACGGACCACGTCTAGTTAGATAATGTTAGCATGAGGGCTAGATTCTCCTTGTGAAGGGATAGGATATACACAACTTCGAGTCATTGACATCCCAAGGTTAGAAAATATGTTTGAACTGGGAAAATGTTCAAACAAAGCAGAAAAGTAAATTGGGTGAAGTTGTGATTCAGTGGTTATGAAACCCTGAAGTTTTCACTGAAAATGCACGATGCAGTCCTATCATGAGAGACAAACTAGATTAAGCTCCTCTGACATCAGAATCATTTCCAGTGTTTAAAGTCTTAATAGTTCATAATAGGGTAAAGACGGCCAACTGGACTCTGGGTTAAATGACAAAGTCACCAGCCCATCTTAGTGTTCTTTATTTTTTCACTTTCAGAATGTTTGGGTGCTGGACAAACAGCCTGAACTCAGGTTATCTACTCATTCATGTTAATATTTATTACTTTTTCTTTCTCCAGACCATCCCTCCAGCTAAAACTGCAGTGGGTCTGAGACAGGGGGAAATAGCTGCTTCTGACATCCCTCTGGAGAGCTGAATTTGCAGATGGGATCTATTAGTTACATTTCTAAGCTTGAGAGATCATCTTCCCTTTACCTTAAAGGTAAAACTTTCCTTTCTGATAATCCGCGGAGTGATTTTCTAATCTGCAATTTAGATTACTGGGACCATCTGGGTACATTTGCAAAGCATGCTGTGTTGTTTTGGAAATAGGTGTCTGGCTATACATCTAAATGTTTCTCCTCCTCCCCCCGCTTTATGGACTCTGTTTTCCAAGTCCCATTTTAAAACATGGAATGGGTTAACCTCAGCATAAATCAGAGACAGACGATTGCTAAAAAGAGGCTTTCGTTTAGCTACCAATTTTAGTGTGGAACTTAAAATGGGAGCGTCTTTAGAAGTATTTTAGGTCGAAGAATAAAAACAGACACACCAGAGGGAGATTTGCCAGCCATATAAATACATAGGCGTTAAGCCCCCTATACAGAAACCAAATATAAATGGAAAGACAATGAGTAAACTGCACATATAAACAGACAAAACCCCAGTGGATAACTCATAAAGAGCTGACAGCAAGGACCATATGTCTTTAAAACTCTCAGCTTTTCTACTCAAGTAATGTGTTATTTGTCCCAGGTTCGCAGTTCACTCATTCCACTCAACATCCTCCTTGGCACTGTTCAGTTTGTCTGCTGTCTACCCGTTTGGGCTTTTGGCAAATGGAGATGGTCTCAACAAGAACAGCTTTTGAGTGTTATTCAGACCCCTGATGGGCCTCAGATTGTATAAAACAAGGATTTGTAGCTCTTGAGGGATGTAGCTCTGTTTGAAGCAAAATATCTTCTCACTTCTTGCCAGCACTTCCACGTGGGGAGCTAATCCCAGAGCAGGCAGCTTTCTTTCTTACGGTGCTAGCGCATAAGTCATTTTCCCAGAGTTTGGGGGGTAGGTGAGCAAACATTAGAAAGTTGACGAATGGTCTCTGATCATCTACTTAAGCAAATCCTGAGCTGTGTTTTCTCATAGGAAGTAGTCTCAGGTAAATACAAGTTAGGAATCCCTCAAACCACTTTTTTTTACTATCAAATGAAATGACATATGTGAAAGTGTTGTAAAACTGTAAATCGCTATGTAAGATTATTATTGTTAGAGGGAAGAGAGGGGCTGTAAAAATTGACTTCAGAAGTCATGTCTTGGGGCTGATGGCAAGCTAGAAACCACTTAGGTTCTTAGAAGACATGTTCCCACGGCACTGAGCAAATCTTTATTCTTCACTTAATGGTCTAGTCACATGATGCCCAAACTTATTCAGTTTTTTGTCAACAGATATTAAAATGTCATTCCATGTTATGATCTCTGGAGTTGCTATGTTTCCCATCCTGTCTTGGAAACGATTATTACTTTGAATAGCCCTCATCCCTCGAGCTCCCCAGTTTCTTTGACTTCTTTGGTGTGCCAGGACCCAGGCTGTGACGAGCATGTTTAGTTTGCAGAGAAGGGCAGGGAGCCCGGCAGGGGCTGTGGACAGACAGGCCAGTGAACGTTGTGGCACACCCCAGTACAGCTGGCCATCCGGTGGCCTTGCTGTGAGCGATTGCCAGACGAGCCTTCTGAAGTGGCAGCTGTTTACAAAAAGAAGGTGGAATATTCAGCCAGAGCAAGGACAAGGGGCAGCACAATCCCTTACAAAGGGGTCGGGAGGCAGGGCGCTTTACCTTGCCCGGAATTATTCAAGAGACTCAATAGCTTTGCATAGCAACGGAAGGCTTATTGACAGGAGTTAAAGGCTCCGGGACAGCCACACACAAAGTCATTAACCCCCTGCGGGAAAGTGTGAAATTATCCTGTATTGGGGGCTGGGTTAACTTGTGTGGCCCTATTGAGGCCATTTCCCACCCGGCCAGTTGAGAACCAATCTCCCCCTTCTTTCTGAATAATTAGTGAGTTTTGGGCCCCATGTCGCCAAAACAGTTGAGGTCCCAGCTTTTTCTTCCTTACTCAGGGGGCCCTCATTCCCCTCCTCACAGAGTTGTGTAGTTAGCTACTGTCTCTACACCCTGCTGGGAAGTGAGCTCTCACAAATCCTCCCACCTTGACTTTAGGAGGAAATGCTTGCTCCCCCCACTTCTCTCCATCCTCCCACCCCCACCCCCGCCGCCCTGCGGCAAGGAGCTGCAGAAGTCTTATTTCTCCTCCTCCAGCAAGGAGCTCTTGCATTTGGAGGGGTCAGATTTTTATTTAGTACAAAGAAATGAGGGGAGTCTGCTCTAAGTAACTTGTTCATAACCACATGAGCCATTCTAACAGTAGTACTTTGGACAAGTCACTTAGCCTCTGAGTCACTTTCTACAGATGAAGTAGAAAAAAAAATTCCTAGGGGAAGGTATCAAGGGAACAACCAAAAGTCTCTCCCAACTGGTTGGCAGACCTCGTGCCTGGGGTTAGCTGGGTAAACATCCAGTATAACGGAAAGAGCAGGGACTTGGAAATTATACAAACATGGATGTAGTGTTAGCTCTGGTGCTTTTTTAGCAGAGCAATATCAAGCAATTAACTCGTTTATCCTTTTTTGAGCCCTAGTTTCCCTCCTTGTAAAATGGAGTGGCTAATGCCTACTTAATAGAAGAAAGTGGAAACAACCTAAGGACTGCAAATAGGGAAGCAGTGAAATAAACTGCGGTACATCTACAGTAGGGAGCACTGTACCAACTCTAAAAATAGATAGAGATGTATGTACTGATGTGGAAAGATGACTAAAAATAATAAGTGGATAAAAGCAAGATGGAGGGCAATGTGTATGTTAGCCTTCCTTTTCTGTAAATATAAAGGAATTTTACCTAGGGACGTATGCATCCTAGTATGTACATAACAAGCAGGGGGTGGTAGGAATCATAAGAAACAGTTAAAAGTTAGCTTGGGGGAGAGGGATGAAAAGTTAGGTGTCAGGAGGAAGGTTTACACTATTTATATTTTTATCTGTTGTTTAAGTTCTCTAGCCAGGTCCATGTATGACTATTATTTTTTAGCATCAACAGAGTTTATTTGCATAGTAAGATCATGGACCTTTCTTCCTTTTCATGTTTTTCTGGATTAAAAAATGAAAACTTTTGAAACTGACGTGAGAATAAAATTACACATATCAAATGCTTGAAGCACAGAAGGGGCTTGGTGAACGTTAGTGCAGTAAAACAGAAGGAATGACCTGAAAGTTCTTTTTATCAACCTTTTTCATAAATAGATACAATTTTTTAAAATAGTGATCATTACTGTCTACTAGATACCATTTATTATTTTTATTACTAGAGAGCATTTTCTGTCTACCTGTTTCTCCGTCATCTTTGGTCTGTGGATGTGGGGAAAGGTCACTGGATTGGTCGTAGGACCAGATTTGCCAACAAGTATTGTGAGTTGCGGCAGGATGGTCGTCTAATTTTTCTGAGCTTCGGTTTCTTCAGCTTTCAGTTAGTCAGGAATCTGGGTGATCTCTAAATTCTCTCCAAACTTGAAATTCACATATCCATTTGCCGATGATATCAGCTTAACTCAAAAACGAGAGCATGCAGTGGTGGACTGTCTGGAGATCCAAGGCAAGAGAGAGAAGAAATGGCATAAAGATAAGCTTGAGCTTGGGAAAGTTTCCTAAGACAGACCCAATCTTTTACAATCCACACAACCACTAACTCACTCTGTTTTTCGGTCGGAAATTTTAAGCTATTTCTACCAATGAAGGCCGTAGAAGCAAAGCTCTGTCCCTGCTATAAAAGGCAGCTACGATAATTTTATGTTTCCTTGGGTTGTGTTTTGTTGGCTGTTTTTTCTTTTCAATGATTTGTTTAAAATCTAAAAGGTAAACGTTTTGGTATACATCTTTATTTTCTCCATCTCCTATCTGGTGGAGTAGATAAAGTCAATTCTCTTATCCAGAGCAGTCCCTTGTAGGCAGCAGGCCTGTCCAACTGAGGCCTACTCTATCATATATGGGGGATATGTATGTATCTAATCTATGTAAAATAAAAGAAACCTATGGTACAGAGTACTGTGGGCCCCCCACCAAGAGCAGGGTGCAGGACAACTATCCCACGCGCCCCTTTCCGAGGGAACAGCTAACCCTCGTCCTTCTCTTCAGCAGCCAAGCAATCCGTGAATCAACTTGCAGGCTTTTTCCAAGCTCCAAATGTGTGCAGGGATTATGTCCTTCCTTCCAGTCTTGATACTGTTCTGGCAGCCTGGTGGGCTCATGTGTATGGCTGCAGGAAGCTGGGAAAGACTTTGTTCCCTCCCTGAGCCTGGCTTCCCCGGGAGCGGAGATGTGTAAGAGCGAGCAGTGGGCCTGGAGGACTCTGCGCTGTTGCCATGGTCACTTCCCAGCGTGCCAAGGACAAGTCCCCGCATCCTCTGCGAGACTTCATTAGGGACAGAGCAGCGTGTGACTGCAGGCCTCGACCCTTCATAAGACCGGGGCCTGGCCTTTTTCCTTCATGTAGTTTTGACTCATGAGTGGAACGGAGGTGATCTGGGGCCAATAGACCAATGCGTTCCTAACGCAGAAGTAAACACACTAACGCTTAAAACACCCTTGATAGGACCAACAAGCAAAATGGTGACAATGAGAATATTGTTTTATAACCAAAACAATGATCTGAACAAATCACTGACATGATTTACGTCCTTGTAATCATCCTACACCCAGGATTTTGGACTTTTTTCACGTAACATGACTTGGTGAACATTTTCCCATGTGACTTTGTGGCCTTCATAATTAGTTTCACTACGATTTAAAGGAAAATCAACATGGTTGGTCTCAGGGCCCCCAGGTACTAGCCTCCAAGACATAGGACACGATAGAGAAAGACCAACTGGATCATATAAAATGTCTCTAATTTGGATTAGATTTTATTTTACGTACGAGAGAGTTTGCCCCTGCTTATGAGGGCGTCCCAGACTTTATTATCTTTTCCTTCAAGGCAAGTCCATGGATCTCTCTGCTTGTCTCCATGCAATGTGCTGAGAGTGGCAATTGCTTGTCTCTTTCTCTTGTCCTCAGCTTGGGGGGACGTGTTCCTCATTAGTAGGAAGTAACACCCCACCACCTGTCTCACTAGACACGTGACCGGGGCCTCAGGTAGGATTTCTCAACGTCCCAACCTCTTTCCCCGAAGTCGTTAAGAACTCCCATCAGAAAGAATGAGGCTACCTTTTTTTTAATTTCAAGGGTTCTGATAAGTATGCAGAAGTCAGGAAAGGTACCCAGAATTCGGGCAGATTAATCACTTGGTTCCCGAACGTAGGAAATTTCCATGACATTGATTCTCATTCCGTTTTGAGTGGCTCAGGAGGAAGGGCAGTTCCTGACTGTGGGATAGACACAGGGAAATCCCCGTTTCCCTGAGCCGCGCTCTGATTCTCTCTGCCGTTGACTGGCTTTAACGTGTGAGGTCCTGGGCGGGCCTCGGGGGAGAGATGTGCATCTGGGTGAAAACTGTGTTGTGAGGGCAGCACTCCCACAGCCAGCCAGGGCCCTCCTTCCTCCCCTCTGGAACATTCCCACCAGCTCGCTGGATCCCTCCTCAGTGCCCCTTGGGTGCAGCAATGCAGGCTGGCTGTGTGGCGCCTGTCGCCCCACGTGCACCGGGGCTGTCTGTCACTGCTTGGAGCCCACCTGCTCCTGAGAGAGGGAGGCTCTCTGAGCACGAGGTAGCCTGTGTGAAAACGTGGGCATGGCTGAGAGCATAGATTCCCATTGGGGGTCCTGTACGTCCCCCAGGAGAAGCAGTCCCTGGACTCCTAGGCACAGAGCAAAGAAAAGCCTCTTGTGAGACCAACCACGCCTAAGAAAACTGGGAGCCCCGTGTGGCTAGTACACAGGGATGTCAGACAGAGAAGGGAAGCAGGGATTGTTAAAAACACTGACAAAACTTTCAGGTTCAATGGCTCTGAATCACATCTGAATAGTAGAGCCAATGGTCATGGCAACAGCAGTCCTAATTAAGGGTTCACAATTTTATTCGAGTCAGCTGGGGGAGAAGGAGAAGGGTGATTTTTCTTGGTTTGATTGTTTTCAGCTTACAAAACACATCCTGCTTCCCCCTACAATTATGTGAAATTACTGTCTCCAAAGAAATATTTTACATATGGACGCCCTCTGATCTGTCTTCCCCAACCGACCTGTCTTTCATGCAGCCTGGGAGGGTCCTTCGAGGTACCCCAGGGATGGGAGGCAGGAGGTGGGCCCAGGCCCACTGACAACTAGCTGGTTTAAAGAGTATGATCTGACTGTATCCTGCAAGTAGTTACTGTGATCTTCTCTACCAATAATCATGCTTGTCAGAAAATACGGGGGGAAATCACTGTAAGTCAAAACTGCTGAAAGATAAGATGTTATGGTCTTCTGCTGATTACGTGCCTGCAATTAAGACGTTGGGGCCGATCGCTCAAAGCTTCCAATACGTAAAATCAGTAGCCATTGTAGTTGAAATGCTGCATCCTGTGACCTGTTTTTAATGGACTTTCCTCCTCACTCTTCAAAGCAAGGCTCTGTCAGAGCCACCAGCTTCTGACTTTGAAGCTCTCTTGAAAAAGAGAGAAAAAACAAAGGACAAGAGTCAAGGGCTTTCAACTGCACATGGTTTAGGCCAAATTTACAAATGTCTTTCTTTAAAAACATTCCCAAAAGGTTACTTTTAACGAGTTCTTTGATCTAGAAAAACAAAAGCAGAAACGGAGACACCCCGTATTGATCATGTTTAAAAACATTATTTAACAATTGGTCTAGTCACAAATGTCTGCTTTTCTAATTTTTTCCTGAAGATTGAGGCTTAACATTTCTGATAGGTACAGAATAGCAGATCAAATTTTTTTTTTTCCTTCAAAATCCCTCTTTCTCTAACGTAATGATCACATCCGGCCAATGGCCGGTGCTATTGGACAGACTCTTTGCTGAACCCTATGGGCAGCCAGCTGTGGCTCAGTTATAGTTCTGGGCTCATGGTCTCTGTTCAGGGAACACATCATTATCTATGACCACCTTAAATTATAATATTTATATTACAAAAATAAAATCCCAATAATTTAACATGAAATTGATTATTTGCCAAATTCAGACATACATGAAAAATGTTTGTAAATGTATGGAAGGAAACAAGATATACTAGCCCATCTTGGAAGGAATATTTTGAAAACAGACTCAGATAAGTGCTCAAAGCTTAAAAAAAGGGCCTCCTTGGAAATGCTAATAAGACTTGCAAAGTCTTCATTTTGTAAGGGCTAGGATACACTGCAGCCCACTTAGTGTGATGCCTGTTCATGGATCTCCAAGTCAAAACTAACATGTGTTTTTATCTTGGCATCACCTTCTCATTCTGACATATACAAGGTCCTGGGTTCTGTCTAGAGCAATAAGCCACATTTGGATAATGCTTTTCCATTTCGGACCCCCCTCCCCAATTTTTCTGATCACCTTAATACTTAATTCCAATCTTGTGAGGTAAGTACTGTTGTTATCTCTATTTTATAGATGTAGATACTGAGGTTCACACAGATTCTAGTACGTTTATTTAAGTAGATGAGCCAAGACCAGATCTTCTGATATCACATCTTTGTATATACTATGTGCATCTCTTCTCTCAATGCTTCTAGGCTTAGTGTCCAAAGGAGTAGGGTGGGGCAGTGTCCATCCTGTGCCCGTATGCTGATACTCTAGTCAAAATCCTATACATTCTTGGGAATTCCCTGGCGGTCCAGTGATTAGGACTCCGTGCTTCCACTGCAGGGGGCCTGGGTTCAATCCCTGGCTGGGGAACTAAGATCCCGCAAGCCTCGCAGCATGGCCAAAACCAAACAAACAAACAAAATCCTATACATTCTTTACCCTGGGAAACTTGTGTGTCCCGTGTTACCAAAAAAGGACATTATATGACCTTCAAATTCATTCATTCAACTTTTTTGGTCACCACTGTGAGCCAGACTCTATTCTAGACATGAGGATACAGCAATGAACAGATAGAAAATATCAGTCCTTCTTCTTAGACGGGGGAAAGCAGAAAATAGATGTGTAAAAACAAAAACACTTCTTGATTGTTATAAGCGTTATGAATGAAGCAGAGCAAGGGACTATATTAGGGATGTCTAGGGAAGTGAGTTGGAGGGTCAGGTGGTACGGGTGGTAGTATTGTTAATTGGGTGTTTATTGTCAACCTGCCTCAAAACGTTCAGAGTCACGTATTATAGGTTCTGTGCCAACATATGGGTTCAGCTAGTGCGCGGCATGAGATCTTTCATACGGAATGGTTTTTATTTTACAGATTAAAAAAGAGAAACTAAGAAAGAGGTCAAGGAGCTTGGCCAAGGTCACACAGGTGATTTGTGCAAGGTTAGGGCCAAGATCTAGGTTTCCTGACTCCCACGATCAAGCTCCTTCCATCACACTGTACAGCGTTTATCTGCAAGAGCCAAGCATCCTCGACACGGCAGCTTAGCCGGTCCTTCTGCCTGATGCCGAAGGCCAGGGAAACCCAAGCAGGGAGACAAACAGCGTGTTCTTGGTAGCTCAGAGCCACATTCCCTGACAGCGAGCTCACCCTGAGCGTGCTAGTGTGCACGCAGCTTATCACAAGGTTCCAGATTTTTGGTTGTAAACACTGAGTGTGCATGTGGCAGTAGGGCATGGATTTTTCTGGGACTCTGAGGACCTCTGGGCTGTGTTGATGCTTGGTGGAGAATTATAGACAAAGGGTTTGGCAAGGCTGATAGTTCTCAGGCCACGTGTGCCATGCAAACCCAGTCAGGTCAGCTTAGATTGAAGCAGTCTTTTGGTGCGATTCCCAACAGCTCACCTCTCCATCTCTGTGCAGGAGACCTGGAAACACAGACTGGCCTCAAACAAAGCCACTCGGCCACGTGTGCCAGTCCTGTTGTTTCAGCTCATTTCATCATTTTGGGCTCCACCCTTGGAAAAGTACTTTCATATAATTGCGACAGCGAAATGTTTTATTTTCTTGCCATAGAAAAGAATGCATGTTCATTGCAGACAATTTAGAAATGATTGAAGGATACAAAGAAGAAATGTAAATCACTCTCTCTAATCTGATTATCTGACAATGATCATTAGTAAATGGAAAGTAAAGCCCCAGTCTATTTTTCCATGACTTAAGATACCTCTTAAAATATAGAAAAAAATTGGACGCTACCATAAATTGCATTGTAATTGGCTAATTTTTAATTTTCTTAATACCATCATCATAATGATTTAATCTGAATTTTTATCGACTGTCTACTACAACTCAGCTGCAGAGATTCTGTGCAACAGCTGCTTCAATTCCTATTTTACTGCTGAAGAAACAAGGATTCTGAGATTGTTTATTCTTCTTCTTCATTGTCTCATTAGATGACCTCATTCCTGGCCGAGTCTCACAGTTCATTTGTAAGCTCTAGCTCGAAATTTTATTGTCAGCCCTGACCTTTCCTCGCAGCTTTAGCCTTTTATATCCAGTTGCCTACTTGACATCTCAATTTGGATCTCAAAGGTACCTAGGACTCAACCCATCCAAAGTCATGCACCGATCCTCTGCGTTGTGCAGTGTGAGGGCCTGCACCTCTGTCATCACAGCCTTGGTCTGAGCTACCATCTTAGCCAGTCTCCAACAATACACTCTTGACCTTCTTGAATTTATTCGCTACACAGAGGCAAAGGATCTTTTCAAAATGCAAATCCTATTATAAGACCACATACTTACAGCCCTTGAATGACTTTCCTCTGCTCTTCAGGTAGAGACCAGAATCCCTAACATGACCTACTAAGCCAGCATGATCTGTCTGTCTCCCCTGCCTCAGTTCACACCGTGTTCCCCATACGCCGCATCCTAATCGTGTGGACATTATTTTAGTTCAGTTATTGACCAACTAAACCTCAACAGGGTTTTTGCACTTGCTGTTCCTTCTAACTGGAATGCTCTTCCCACCATCTTGTTTATTCTTCGCCTGGATAATTCCCACTTTCTCTTTAGATGTCAGCTGCCTCAGCACGTGAAATAGAGGAGGGAAGATTACATAACTTGCCCAAAGGCACAGGGCCGCTAAATGGCAGCCCTTGGCCTCAAATTCACATTCCCAGACTCCAAGTTTGGTGATGCTCCCTTGGCCTCTTGCCTCTGGGTTGTGTAAAAACTTGAAAAACTCTGAAATCTCTGTGAAGTTTCCCACAGAGGTGGAGGCTCATCTTCCAAGTTTAAGAATGTACTAGGAATAATACAGAACTGGTCTGAAGCGTCGCTGACGTCTCCTAGGCTCAGTCCTTCTCTCTCTCAGCATCAGGCAGGATGCCAGATCTCATGGAGCAGTGATTCTGTGACAAGTTCAGCAGGGAGCATTGGATTAAGATTCTCATGTTGACAGCAATTTTATCTTGTGAAGATGCACAAAAGCTGCCTTATGCATTCCTTTCACCTGGAAGGTGAACACCTGGAAGGATTGAAATATATTTCTGTTTGCAAACATATATACCCTGATACATATATCATAAAAACAGAAATGTGGTTTCTTTGAAAATATTCACAGTTACTCTTCCATTTCAAACATTTCGTGTGTTTTGAATGTATTTTTCCTTCTAGAGTCCATGAAAAGGTGTTTGTTTTCCTCCCTCTTTTAACTAGCTTGGTGCCAACATTTTCTTTCCTTCCCTTGATCTGACGTAAGTTCAGTGTTTTGCTTCTGTCTGGTATTCCAGCTGGTAACCTGTAAGTAGTTGAATAAAAGAAGCTTTCTCTCAACCCAGGCAATGCACCAAGTCCCACCCCAAACACAGATACACATACTCACACATAAACACTGTGGAGTACAATAGTTTGACGTACAGGATGCTCTGCAGAAAGAGGGCCGTTCACTTCCACCCACAGTCCTCTGCAGGCCAGTTCAGGGCAGTGAAATTGGCTGCTATTCGTGCAAATCAGCATCCTGGAAAAGGAAGGTCTGGGTCAAGAGGAAGGAATATCCCATCCTGAGGAAGAAAGATTAGGTTTGTTCTGTATGATTGCTTGGGGATAGTTTCCAAATTTACAATGCACTGAGGCTCTTAATTTAGCCTGCTATCAGTCTGAGACTGCAAAACTGTATTTAGAAAAAAGACACATTCATTATTGTTATTAAGCAATCTAATTTTAGAACTATTACTAGAATAAAATGCAGGAATATGATAATATTTAACTAGAAATGTGATTAATAAAGCTCCCCATGTTTCCACATTTAGGTATTAAAGACTGTAATTAAATATAAATAGTGAAACAGGGAAAATTCTTTTAGGTGGTATGGTGAAGAATGAATTGCTTTTAGCAAGCATTGTTTGATGGAGTGAGTTATTCAAATGACAAATTGCCTTTTCAGATTTGGTCACTTTTTTTTAGATTAGAGACTGATGATAAAGCATATTGTCTTTATTTAGGCTGGGTAGAGACAAGGGATTACTTCTAGGTCTCACAGGACACACACAACTACTTCATTACAGATCAACTAGGAACCACCTCGGACCCTGTGAACATAGGGTCAGAGACACAAATGAGATGTTGAGACTAGGAATTTCAGGTGACTTGAGCCTTCACTCAGATCTAGTATATAGTAGTATTGTTTGTTAACCTGATAAATTTCCCTCCCTCCTCTCTTACATGCATACAACTGTTTTTTGTTGTTGTTGTTGTTTGTGATTTTGTTTTCTTCTCTAATTGCTTTGGCTAAGACTTTGGCTAAGACTTTCAAAACAGCATTAATTAAGGATAATGATTGTAGTTATTTTCATCTTCTTCTTGACTTTGATGAGAAAACTTATGGTTTACTTTGAATCATGGTGACAGCTGATTAAGTTTGTATTCTATCTCTATCTCTGAAAGTTGCTGCACTTATTGGTAGTCCTTGAAAAGACTTCTGGGGTAAAGCATTTTATTACCTTTATGATTTAAGACCTGTGTGGTTTGCAGTCACTGCAACCTTACCTTTGTCTGTGCCTAATTAGCCTTGTCTAAGTCTCCAGGACCAGTTCCTAACCTGAGTCAGAAGAAACTTTTGGAAGTCTAGCCCAGCATGCTGGGATGCAGCACTAAGTTATCTTTGATGATAGTCTATCACTGGACTTATGCTTTGGCTCTGACATGTAGATTTCTGCCTTGTGCCCAAGACTTGGTCTTTACCTTTGTACCAAGTGCTGGTAAGTGAATTTCTGTGCTTGTGTTTCTGTCTCTATAAATGCCTGTGACAGGTACCGGTTAGTGCAGTGACTCTAGACCATAGGGCCTGGGTTCAAATCCTGGCTTTCTTCTACTTATTAGCTACTTAACCTTACACAAGTTAGTTAATGTTTTTGTGATTTCTCAATTGTCAAATTAGTGTAATAGCAGTACTTGTCTAAAAAGGTTGTTATGAGCTTTAAATTAAATAATGCATATAAAGGTGTTAGAAGGATGTTGGCACATAGTGGTACTCACTAAAGGCTTGTATCATTATTGCTAGTGAAAAACGTAGTAGTACTGTATCCCTTTGCATGTTACCTGACTTCCTTCTATCACCCTCCTCTCAGGGTTGGATGTCCATGACTTGAGGCTCATCTTGGTGGTTGGGGAACTGTTGCCTACTATTAGACTTGCCTTTGTAGGGCACCACACAACAACATATTGACCTTTGAATAAAGAGTGTTTTAAAACTATCCTACTGCCTGACCTGAGGTTATAGTATTCTATCTGGAAGGTGAAACTCTCTTCAAAGCCTCACTTCTGACTTTAATTCTACTGTTCACCTTCCATCACACTGAGCCTTCTCCCATCTAAAGATTTTGATTAGCATATTCATGGCCTTTTTTTTTTTTTAACAGCATCTGACACACTCATATAACTTATGTTAGTGCTTTTCCAGAATTGACACTGATTTGTGATTAGTCATATTGTTCCAACTCTGCAAAAATCCCTTCTATTTATCATGAGCCAGAGTTCATTAACATAAAATCATGTTAATTAATTAGTTAGTTTATCTAGCACATATTTATTTAACCTATAATCTAGGGATAAACTATGTCAAGACATAAAATAAATATGAAATAATGTAAGACATGGCCACTGCCCTTGAAGAAGTTACACTTTAGTTGAGTAAGACAAAGACCACGACTGTATGAGGCCCAGCTGTGGAAGTGAAGATGTGAATGCGCAGCCCAAAAGGGAAGTGAGATCTTAGTTGAACCATGCAATTTTTACATACAGTACAGTGAGTTTTGCATTTTTTTCCTAGAGTCCATGAAAAAGTGTTTTTTATTCTCTTCTTTTGACTAGCTGGATGACAACATTTTCTTTCTCTATCTCTTGATCTGAAGAAAAAGGAAGGCATTCCAAATGGAGTACTAATATTGTCAGTAGATTCCAATTTGATGATATTAATTACAACTGATGTGATGTACTCAGTTGACTAATTAAGCTATTCTTGTATTCTTTTCATGATTTTTCCTTACCTGTATATTATCTGCACCATTATTTACCTAATAGTTTTGTTTGTTTGTTTGTTTGTTTTTGCGGTACGCGGGCCTCTCACTGTTGTGGCCTCTCCTGTTGCGGAGCAACAGGCTCTGGACGCGCAGGCTCAGCGGCCATGGCTCATGGGCCCAGCCACTCCGTGGCACGTGGGATCCTCCCGGACCGGGGCATGAACCCGCATCCCCTGCACCGGCAGGCAGACTCTCAACCACTGTGCCACCAGGGAAGCCCTCCCTACTTAATAGTTTTAACTCCCTGTTTTTTCTTTAAATAACTTTATAAAGTGTTGTCATCACTATCTTAAAATAGAAAAGCCGTATACCTTGCCATACAAAGATAACACAAAAGATATACACAACTATTTAAACCCATAAGTCACCTAAAATTGTCTCCATATTGCTACTGGGAAGCTCCATCCTTGCCATTCTGATGTTCCTTTGGGAAGAAACCCTGGACAGTTTATTGAAGTCTCTGTTTCAAACACTCCCCCAATTCGAGTCACCTGTCACTTGTTCCTGACTTTGTTTTATTTTCTTCACAACATGTCTTAGTTTTTAAAATTGTATTGTTTATTTCCTGGCTTATTATTTGTTCTTTATGGCTAAAATATAAACTCCAGGAGAGTGAGGACTGTCTTTTTCACTGCTGTTCCCCAGGACTTGGTGTATATTAAGCACCCAATTGCCTGACTTTCATGGCAAGATGGTAGGAAACTGCAAAATCTGGGCTTAGATAAAATAACCCTGCTTGGAAGCTCAGCACATTATGGCTTCATTTTTTTCTTTCCTGTGTCTTTGATGGTCTATTATGACTTTGCACTTTATTTACCCACCTGGGCTCATGGGACCTTTTTACTTCTCAGGAACGTTTTACTTTCTTACACTCATTTACTTCTTCTTAAAGTCAATCTGTGGGCTCCAGTTCCTTTCCTGTCTAGACTACCTAACAGGGCACTGACTGGATTCCTCTGTTCAGGTAGCTTCCTTGACTGCCCACCATTATGCATCTAAGTGGCCCAAAAAAGCCATATAGCATTTGTCCGGGAAAGGGTAGCTATAACAATTCAATCATCCTGGATGGTATGTTCTAACATTTAAAAAATAAACAATAGGACAATGGCAAGTATACTTGTCTGTGCGAAGAATAGCTTTAACTAAATGCTTAGGTATGTCCCTTAATTTTAGTTCTGAAGACTGTTTGGATTGTTCATTCTTAAGGCGATGGATGCATAATCATCAAGGATGTTCTCCCAATAGATGAGATGATTTTAAATAGATTTGGCTGGAGCAGAAGCAAAAAGAACTACAATCCTATAGCCTGTGGAACGAAAATCACATTCACAGAAAGATAGACAAAATGAAAAGGCAGAGGACTATGTACCAGATGAAGGAACAAGGTAAAACACCAGAAAAACAATTAAAGTGGAGTGGAGATAGGCAACCTTCCAGAAAAAGAATTCAGAATAACAATAGTGAAGATGATCCAGGACCTCAGAAAAAGAATGGAGGCAAAGACCTAGAAGAATGAAAGAACAAACAAACAGAGACGAACAATACAATAACTGAAATGAAAAATACACTAGAAGGAATCAATAGCAGAATAACTGAGGCAGAAGAACAGATAAGTGACCTGGAAGACAGAATGGTGGAATTCAGTGCTGTGGAACAGAATAAAGAAAAAAGAATGAAAAGAAATGAAGACAGCCTAAGGGGCTGCTGGGACAACATTAAATGCACCAACATTTGCATTACAGGGGTCCTAGAAGGAGAAGAGAGAGAAAGGACCCGAGAAAATATTTGAAGAGATTGTAGTCGAAAACTTCCCTAACATGGGAAAGGAAATAGCCACCCAAGTCCAGGAAGCTTAGCGAGTCCCAGGCAGGATACACCCAAGGAGAAACATGCTGAGACACATAGTAATCAAATTGACAAAAATTAAAGACAAAGAAAAATTATGAAAAGCAACAAAGGAAAACGACAACAAACAAGGGAACTCCCATAAGGTTAACAGCTGATTTCTCAGCAGAAACTCTACAAGCCAGAAGGCAGTGGTATGATATATTTAAAGTGTTGAAAGGGAAGAATCTACAACCAAAATTACCCTACCCAGCAAGGATCTCATTCAGATTTAATGGATAAATCAAAAGCTTTACAGACAAGCAAAAGCTAAGAGAATTCAGCACCACAAAACCAGCTCTACAACAGATGCTAAAGGAACTTCTCTAAGTGGGAAACAGAAGAGAAGAAAAGGACCTACAAAAACAAACCCAGAGGCTCTTTGGTGGGGCTAATGGCAGACTCCGGGAGGGCTCGCGCCAAGGAGTACTTCCCAGAATCTCTACTGCCAGTCTCCTTGTCCCCGTGCTGAGCCACAGCCATGCCCCGCCTCTGCAGGAGACCCTCCAACGCTAGCAGATTGAATTTATTGATGAGCTTAAAATGTAAGAAGAGAGGGAGGACCTTAAAGATGGTGGAGGAATAAGACGTGGAGATCACCTTCCTCCCCACAAATACTTCAAAAATCTGCATGTGGAACAACTCCTGCAGAACACCTACTGAACGCTGGCAGAAGACCTCAGACTCCCCCAAAGGCAAGAAACTCCCCATGTACCTGGGTAGTGCAAAAGGAAAAAAGAAAAAACAGAGAAAAAAGAATAGGGATGGGACCTGTACTTCTGGGAGGGAGCTGTGAAGGAGGAAAAGTTTCCACACACTAGGAAGCCCCTTCACTGGCAGAGACGGGGGTGGGCAGTGGGGGAGGCTTCAGAGCCATGGAGGAGAGCGCAGCAACAGGGGTGCAGAGGGCAAAGCGGAGAGATTCCCGCACAGGGGATTGCTGCCGACTAGCACTCACCAGCCTGAGAGGCTTGTCTGTTCACCCACCAGGGCAGATGGGGGCTGGGAGCTGAGGCTCGGGCTTCGAAGGTCAGATCCCAGGGAGAGTACTGGGGTTGGCTGCGTGAACACAGGCTGAAGGGGGCTAGTGCACCACAGCTAGCTGGAAGAGAGCCCGGGAAAAACTCTGCACATGGCTAACAGACAAGAGACCATTGTTTTGGGATGCGCAAGGAAAGGAGATTCAGAACACCGCCTAAACAAGTTTCAGAGATGAGTGAGAACTGCAGCTATCAGCACAGACACCAGAGCTGGGTATGAAATGCTAAGGCTGCTACTGCAGCCACCAAGAATCCTGTGTGAAAGCACAGGTCACTATCCACAACTCCCCTGCCAGGAGCCTGTGCAGCCTGCTACTGCCAGGGTCCTGAGATCCAGGGACAACTTCCCCAGGAGAACACATGAACGCCTCAGCCTGTTGCAACATCATGCTGGCCTCTGCTGCTACAGGCTCTCCCTGAATTCCATACCCATCCCTCCCCCTGGCCTGAGAGAGCCAGATCCCCCTAATCAGCCACTCCTTTAAGCCCCACCTGTCTGGGCGGGGAACAGACGCCCTCAGGTGACCTGCACACAGAGGTGGGGCCAAATCCAAAGCTGAACCCCAGGAGCTGTGCGAACAAAGAAGAGAAAGGAAAATCTCTCCCAGCAGCCTCAGGAGCAGTGGATTCAATCCCCACAGTCAACTTGATGTACCCTGCACCTGTGGAATACCTTCACGGACAATGAAGCATCCCAAAATTGAGGTGGTGGACTTTGGAAGCAACTGTAGACTTGGAGTTTGCTTCCTGCGACTGACTAGTTTCTGATTTTTATGTTTCTCTTAGTTTAGTTTTTAGAGCTTGTTATTATTGGTGGATTTGTTTATTGGTTTGGTTGCTCTCTTTTTTTATTACTTTAAAAATTTTTTATTTTAGTAATATTTTTTATTTCTAATTTTAATAACTTTATTTTATTTTACTTCTTCCTTTTTTTCCCTCCCTTTCTTCTGAGCCGATGGGTCTTGGTGTGCTGGCCTGGTGTCAGGCCTGAGCCTCTGAGGTGGGAGAGCCGAGTTCAGGATATTGGACCACAAGAGACCTCCCAGCCCCACGTACTATCAATCAGTGAGAGCTCTCCCAGATACCTCCATCTCAACGCTAAGACCCATCCCCACTCAACAACCATCAAGCTCCAGTGCTGGACACCCCATGCCAAACAACTAGCAAGATAAGAACACAACCCCACCCATTAGCAGAGAGGCTTCCTAAATTCATACTAAATTCACAGACACCCCAAAACAGACCACCGGACACGATCCTGCCCACCAGAAACACAGATCCAGCCTCATCCACCAGAACACAAGCACTAGTCCCCTTCACCAGGAAACCTACAGAACCCACTGAACCAACCTTACCCACTGGGAGCAGACACCAAAAACAATGGGAGCAATGAACCAGCAGCCTGCAAAGAGGAGACACCAAACACAGTAAGTTAAGCAAAATGAGAAGACAGAAATACACAGCAGATGAAGGAGCAAGGTAAAAACTCACCAGACCAAACAAATGAAGAGGAAATAGGCAGTCTACGTGAGAAAGAATTCAGAGTAATGATAGTAAACATGATCCAAAATCTTGGAAATAGAATGGAGAAAATACAAGGACTGTTTAACAAAGACCTAGAAGAACTAAAGAGCAAACAATGATGAACAACACAATAAATGAAAATAAAAATTCTCTAGAAGAAATCAGTAGCAGAATAACTGATGCAGAAGAACAGATAAGTGACCTGAAAGATAAATTAATGGAAATAACTACCGCAGAGCAGAATAAAGAAAAAAGAATGAAAAGAATTGAGGACAGTCTCAGAGACTTCTGGGACAACAATAAATGCACCAACATTAGAATTATAACGGTCCCAGAAGAAGAGGAAAAGAAAGGCACTGAGAAAATATTTGAAGAGATTATGGTTGAAAACTTCTGTAATATGGGAAAGGAAATAGTCAATGAAGTCCAGGAAGTGCAGAGAGTCCCATCCACGATAAATCCAAGGAGAAACACGCCAAGACACGTATTAATCAAACTATCAAAAGTTAAATACAAAGAAAAAATATTAAAAGCAGCAAGGGAAAAACAACAAACAACATACAAGGGAATCCCCATAAGGTTAACAGCTGATCTTTCAGCAGAAACTCTGCAGGCCAGAAGGGAGTGGCAGGATATATTTAAAGTGATGAAAGGGAAAAACCTACACCAAGATTACTCTACCCAGTAAGAATCTCAGTAAGATTTGACGGAGAAATTAAAACCTTTACAGACAAGCAAAAGTTAAGAGAATTCAGCACCACCAAACCAGCTTTACAACAAATGGTAAAGGAACTTCTCTAGGCAGGAAACACAAGAGAAGGAAAAGACCTACAATAACATCCCAAAACAATTAAGAAAATGGTAATAGGAACATAAATATCAATAAGGCATAATTGATGTCAATCATAGTAAATATCAATAAGGAACATAAATATCAATAACATAAATATCATAAGGCAAATGCTAACAGCCATAAAAGGGGAAATCGACAGTAACACAATCATAGTAGGGGACTTTAACACCCCACTTTCCCCCATGGACAGATCATCCAAAATGAAAATAAATAAGGAAACAGAAGCTTTAAATGACATATTAAACAAGATGGACTTAATTGATATTTACAGGACATTCCATCCAAAAACAACAGAATACACTTTCTTCTCAAGTGCTCATGGAATATTCTCCAGGATAGATCATATCTTGGGTCACAAATCAAGCCTTGGTAAATTTAAGAAAATTGAAATCTTATCAAGAATATTTTCTGACCACAACGCTATGAGACTAGATATCAATAAGAGGAAAAGTAGTATAAAAAATACAAACACATGGAGGGTAAGCAATGCACTACTAAATAACCAAGAGATCACTGAAGAAATCAAAGTGGTAATCAAAAAATACCTAGAAACAAATGACAATGAAAACATGATGACCCAAAATCTATGGGATGCAGCAAAAGCAGTTCTAAGGCAGAGGTTTACAGCAATACAATCCTACCTCAAGAAACAAGAAACATCTCAAATAAACAACCTAACCTTACACCTAAAGCAATCAGAGGAAGAACAAAAAACACCCAAGTTATCGGAAAGAAAGAAAGCATGAAATCAGAAATAAATGAAAAAGACATGAAGGAAAGATAGCAAAGATTAATAAAACTAAAAGCTGGTTCTCTGAGAAGATAAAATTGATAAACCATTAGCCAGACTCATCAAGAAAAAAAGGGAGAAGACTCAAATCAACAGAATTAAAAATGAAATAGGAGGGAAAAAAATGAAATAGGAGAAGTAACAACTGACACTGCAGAAATACAAAGGATCATGAGAGGTTACTACAAGCAACTATATGCCAATAAAATGGACAATCTGGAAGAAACGGAAAAATTCCTAGAAAAGCACAACCTTCCGAGACTGAACCAGGAAGAAATAGAAAATATAAATAGACCAATCACAAGCACTGATATGGAGGCTGTGATTAAAAATCTTCCAACGAACAAAAGCCTGGGACCAGATGGCTTCACAGAGGAATTCTATGAAACATTTAGAGAAGAGCTAACACCTGTCCTTCTCAAACTCTTCCAGAATATAGCAGAGGGAGGAACACTGCCAAACTCATTGTACGAGGCCACCATCACCCTGATACCAAAACCAGACAAAGATGTCAAAAAAACGAAAACTACAGGCCAATATCACTGATGAACATAGATGCAAAAATCCTCAACAAAATACTAGCAAACAGAATCCAACAGCACATTAAATGGATCATACACCATGATCAAGTGAGGTTTATTCCAGGAATGCAAGGATTCTTCAATATACGCAAATCAATCAACGTGATACACCATGTTAACAAACTGAAGAAGAAAAACCATATGATCATCTCAATAGATGCAGAGAAAGCTTTCGATAAAATTCAACACCCATTTATGATAAAAACCCTGCAGAAAGTAGGCATAGAGGGAACTTTCCTCAACATAATAAAGGCCATATATGACAAACCCACAGCCAACATGGTTCTCAATGGTGAAAAACTGAAGCCATTTCCACTAAGATCAGGAACAAGACAAGTTTGCCCACTCTCACCACTCTTATTCAACATTGTTTTGGAAGTTTTAGCCACAGTAATCAGAGACAAAAAGGAAATAATCCAAATCAGATTTGGATTATAAAAGGAATCCAAATCAGAAAAGAAGTAAAATTGTCACTTTGCAGATGACATAATACTATACATGGAGAATCAAAGTTGCTACCAGAAAACTACTAGAGCTAATCAATGAATTTGGTAAAGTAGCAGGATACAAAATTAATGTACAGAAATCTCTTGCATTCCTATACGCTAATGATAAAATATCTGAAAGAGAAATTAAGGAAACTCTCCCATTTACCATTGCAAAAAAAGAATAAAATACCTAGGAATAAACCTACCTAAGGAGACAAAAGACCTGTATGCTGAAGACTATAAGGCACTGATGAAAGAATTAAAAGGTGATACAAACAGATGAAGAGATATACCATGCTCTTGGATTGGAAGAATCAACATTGTGAAAATGACTGTGCTACCCAAAGCAATCTACAGATTCAGTGCAATCTCTATCAAACTACCAATGGCATTTTTCACAGAACTAGAGCAAAAAATTTCACAATTTGTATGGAAACACAAAAGACCCCGAATAGCCAAAGCAATCTTGAGAAAGAAAAATGGAGCTGGAAGAATCAGGCTCCCTAACTGCAGACTATACTACAAACCTACAGTAATCAAGACAATATGGTACTGGCACAAAAACAGAAATATAGATCAATGGAACAGGATAGAAAGCTCAGAGATAAATGTATGCACATATGGTCACCTTATCTTTGGTAAAGGAGGCAAGAATATACAATGTAGAAAAGACAGCCCCTTCAATAAGTGGTGCTGGGAAAACTGGACAGCTACATGTAAAAGAATGAAATTAGAATACTCCCTAACACCATATACAAAAATAAACTCCAAGTGGATTAAAGACCTAAATGTAAGGCCAGACACTATAAAACTCTTAGAGGAAAACATAGGCAGAACACTCTATGTTATAAATCACAGCAAGATCCTTTTTTGACCCACCTCCTAGAGAAATGGAAATAAAAACAAAGTAAACAAATGGGACCTAATGAAACTTAAAAGCTTTTGCACAGCAAAGGAAACCATAAACAACGCGTAAAGACGACTCTCAGAATGGGAGAAAATATTTGCAAACGAAGCAACTGACAAATGATTAATCTCCAAAATATACAAGCAGCTCATGCAGCTCAATATCAAAAAAACACAAACAACCCAATCCAAAAATGGGCAGAAGACCTAAATAGACATTTCTGCAAAGAAGATATACAGACTGCCAACAAACACATGAAAGAATGCTCAACATCACCAGTCATTAGAGAAATGCAAATCAAAACTGCAGTGAGGTATCACCTCACACCGGTCAGAATGGCCATCATCAAAAAATCTACAAACAATAAATGCTCGAGAGGGTGTGGAGAAAAGGGAACCCCCCTGCACTGTTGGTGGGAATGTAAATTGATAACAGCCACTGTGGAGAACAGTAAGGAGGTTCCTTAAAAAACTAAAAATAGGACTACCATATGACCCAGCAATCCCCCTACTGGTCATATACCCTGAGAAAAGCATAATTTAAAAAGAGTCATGTACCACAGTGTTCATTGCAGCACTACTTACAATAGCCAGGACGTGGAAGCAACCTATGTGTCCATCGACAAATGAATGGATAAAGAAGATGTGGCACATACATACAATGGAATATTCCTCAGCCATAAACAGAAACGAAATTGAACTATCTGTAGTGAGGTGGATGGACCTAGAGTCTGTCATACAGAGTGAAGTAATCAGAAAGAGAAAACCAAATACCGTATGCTAACACATATATATGGAATCTAAAAAAAAAGAAGAAAAAATGTTTCTGATGAACCTAGGGGTGGGATAGGAATAAAGATGCAGATGTAGAGAATGGACTTGAGGATACGGGGAGGGGAAAGGGTAAACTGGGACGAAGTGAGTGAGTAGCATTGACATATATATAGTACTAAATGTAAAATAGATAGCTTGTGGGAAGCAGCTGCATCGCATGGGGAGATCAGCTGGACCTAGAGACTGTTATACAGAGTGAAGTAAGTTAGAAAGACAAAAACAAATATTATATGTTAACCATATATGTGGAATCTAGAGAAATGGTACAGATGAACCAGTTTGCAATGCAGAAATAGAGGCATTGCATATGATAGAGGCATTCCATATGATGTATGAGATAGAGAAATGTTATTTAAAGTATTTCAGTCTAGTTTTTTATTCTTTGAAGAATCTGTTTACTCTTTCCTTCCTAATTACATAATGGGTAATTCAAGGGGATGAAAGTACATACCTGCTTCCTGTGACAAATCCAATGCCTGTTAAGGCTGGTTGATTAAAGAAGCCATAGTTCTTGGTCATAAATGACTCCAAGTCTACGATAAGGCTCATGTACTTCCAATGAAGTCTTTCCTGTCGTGGAACAGGAAACAAGATTGCAAATTTGAGCATGGATGCTAATGACTAGTATTGGGTGCTATTTATAATCAGTGACACAGGAAGTTAATTAGTTGTTTTCAATACAGTGGCTGAGCTGATCCCAATAGAAAAGTGCATATGATTTTGTAAATGAAAACTATTTTTAAAAGGGCTGAGACATTTCATGGCTTTGGTAAGGTTAGGAAGAAAGCATGCTGAGTAGTTAAAAAATGTCACAACTGGCAATTTTGATTGTAGCCAGAGATGATTATTTTAAACTTATTTTAATAAAATAAGTAACATAGAGTATTTGAAGGAACTTGGGTATGTATTTGTAGAAAAAGAGACCTTTCTACTTTGGTAATGACTATCATCATAAAATAATGTTATATTCTCTACATATACAAAGCATTTACCCTGTGGGAATAAGTATGAAATGTGTTAGTAACTGACCTAAATTACAAAGATACTCTTTAATGCACTATGGGAATATTTATGAGTGAATACCGCGTGACCTGAAAGAGCTGATGAATGTTGTTTGCTAACGGGCCTAACTTGTTCCCAGAGAGCCATTCACAAACTGGCAGCATTTGGCTGATTATGGGAAAGCATGACCCTCAAAATAAAAGTGAAAATTGCAAGTGCCTCCGATAAAGAAGTCTAAGGTCAGAAAAGGGCCAATCTGATTCTAAAATGCATACTACCTGCACAGTAATCTGAAGGATCACCTAGATGGTGGCCCGGCATCAGGACAAAACAACTTGCGTAGTGCTTCCTGTACTTAGTGTCATTGATTCTTCCACATCAACAGGTTTAAACCATTTAAGTAATTTAATTCAGATGACTAGTGATAATATTTCTTTATTGACACCCTATAATGGACCAGACCTTTTGCTACAGGATTTACCTGCCTTATCTGACTCTCTTCTTGCAAGAGCCCTTAAGAGGTACTTCTAATAGACGCATTTTATAAAGGAGGACGCTAAATCTGGGAGTGAGGTTCCGAAACTTGTCCAGGATAGCAGAGCATGGCAGTGGCACAGTCAGGACTGAAGCCTGGGTATGCCGAGTTCTGAGGTGGAGATCTTCTATCCCTAAGGTAGGTCTTGAAACTTAGTCTTCAATATCCAAGTCCGCTGCTCTTTTTTCCACTTGGCCCATCGTAATCCCTTCTTTCTTCCAATAGATAATCAGGTTTTCAGCATTTGGGGGTTCCGGGTTGTTTTCTTAACCTTGAAAATTTTGCGTGTGTATTTTATAATAGATTTGTATTTTTCAGAGTAGTTTTAGGTTTACAGGAAAATTGAGCAGAAAGTACAGAGTTCCCAGTTACCTCTCCCCTCCCCATACAGTTATTATTTGCCTCTTGCATTCTTCTTACAATTGATGAACCAATAGTTGATACATCGTTATTAACTAAAGTCTATAGTTTACATTAGGATTCATTCTTTGTGTTACAAACTCTCCGGGTTTTGACATGTGCGTAATGTCATGTATTCGCTATTATAGTATCATGCAGAATAGTTTCACTGTCCAAAAAATCCCCTGTGCTCCCCAAATTCATCCCTCCTTCCCTTCTCCCAGGGCCTTGGCAACTACGGACCTTTTTACTGTCTCTGGAGTTTTGCCTTTTCCAGAATGTCAGATGGTTGGAATTATACAGTATGTAGCCTTTTCAGACTGGCTTTTTTGGGCATAACAATATGTATCACTCCATGCTTTTTTGTGGCTTGAAAGCGTAATTATTTGTTTCTTTGCTGACCTACACAGTAGACTGGCAGAAGCAAAGTCCTACTCAGAGTTTGTTTTTTCCTGTACCAGTGTCTGCCGGGTAGGAGGTCTTTAAGACGACAACACTGAATATTGACTCCATCTTCTCAGTTGTTTTCTTTTACTCATGTGGTCTTGTTACTCCTTTCCATTTGAAGAATAAAAGAGGACCAGGACCACAAGATGCAAAAAAAGAACCCAAGTCAAAGGGACGCTGGGATACTTTCCCCCTTAGCCACAGCTGAGCATGGGGCTGACGGGACCCTACCCAGTCTATCAGGGCACCTTAGTCACCTTAATGATCCACACAGTTAGTAGCATTATTGATTGGGCCACCAGGAATATTATTGATCATAGAGATGACCAAAATTATTGGAGCAGCCAAATTGTGGTTCAGTCCAGTGAGTACGTGCCTATTTGATGAGTGTTCCTGTAATCTGGTGATTTTTCTTTGTTTGTTACAGAATTCCAGCATTAGAAAGAATCTCAGAAATCATGTAGCACAACATTCTTATTTTAGAGATTAAGTCATTTAGTTCAGAGGTTAAAATCTAGACCCAGGGCCGGTGGCTAGTGTTTGAAACACTGGTCCCCAGGCTCCTAATGCCTTTTCCTTTCAACAGCACTCTAGTACCAGTGAGTAGTAGAGTGAGAAATAAGCTTCTGTTTTTATATGTCTCTTGCATTTCTTTTTCCCTGTGACTGCAGTGTATCCTAGCCCAGGCTGTCTGGTCCCTGTATGACTAATTTTATGAATAATAGAGTTCTGTGGACATGTAAGTTCCCTCTGAAAGGAAGAGGTGGGTGTAGCACCAAACTCGTACCCTCAGGCACTGGTGTTGACTGTCTACTGTTTTAGAGCCTCTTAGGATAAGTGTATGTGTGTGTTTGTGTGTGTGTGATTGTTGTTATATTGTATTTAATGTTATAGGTATTGCACATCTTTCCTGAGACTTAGAGCTTTTTGGGGGGAATTTGTGGTTTGGGAGTTTATTTTCTTGAAGAATAGTTAGTAGAATCAAGGAAAATAATATAGACCTAGAATCTCAGCTATCATTCCTTAATTATGAACAATGTGTTGGAGTAGAAAAACCAAAGGAGGGTAGATTGAATCATTCATCAACCTTTCATTTCTCTTTTTAATGATCAAAGGTAATATATAAGAATCTCAACCCATTGAAAGAAGTTAATAAGAAACTTAAAGGGAGATTTGACGAAATTGACTGAACTGATAGTATTTGAATGGTGTACATTTCCAGCCAAGCTGACTCATGTTACCTGCAAGCCTGGAGATCCCACAACTCTTAGGTATAGACCTGAGTGTGCAAAGTGGGGCAGAAAACTGGCTTGTGGCCTCAAAGTGGTTGAGACTGGGTCCCACCAGGGGAAGACCTGTTCCAGTCCAGATTCTGTTCTTAAGAAGCAACGGAAATGATGCCTGGATGACAGTGATGTGACCACAGCTCAGTACCCAGCTGGTTACCTTGTCTACCAAATCAGTTCTTCTGGAAACAGACACTTGAACAGGAGGTAAGATTTTGTTGCTGTTAGGCTTAGGCTTCCCAGAAACAATGACATGTTCTGAAAAGCTTCGTAACACTTTCAGAAGTTCCAGTAATTATTTTAGACTCTGTAGACTCTGCTAACAATAACACAGACATTGGAAACATCCCAGGAGCTGTTTGCCAAAAGGAACACCGTAAGTGCACCTTATGATTCACATCTGACTGTTCACCTTTCCAAATTCCACGGGCGCTTCCCCAACCCCTGCTTTTGCTCTTCCTCTTCCCAGAGCCTGGGTGGCCTTTATTTCCTTTTCTCCCTCATCCTTCAAGGTTGAGTTCAAATGCCCCAACTTTCATGGTAAATACCCACAAAAATGTTAAAACCCACACTGACCTTGTAGCCCAGCAATTCATTCCTAGTTATTTACCCAATCGAAGTGAACATGCATATTCACAAAAGACTTGTTACAAGAGCGTTCATAAGAGCTCTGTTCAAATAGCTAAAAACTGCGAGCAATCCGAATGTCCATCAGCAGATCCTGGATAAACAGACTGTGGTGTATTCATACAGTGGAATACTACTCAGCAATAAAAAGGAAGCAGTTACTGGTTTTCATAACATGTGAATACATTGTGCTCCATGACAGATGTCAGAAACAAGAGTGCGTATAGAGTATTTCCATTTATATAAAATTTAAGAACATAGGTAGGTGATACTAATCTATGGTGAAGAAAATGAGAACAGTGACTGCCTTTGGCCAGGAGGGCAGTGGAAACTGATTAAAAAGGGCTGGAGGAAACTGTGTGGGATGATGGAAGAGCGTTTGAATTCATGAAACATCAAACTGTAACATCTAAGATCTGTGCAGTCACTGTAGGTAAATTAAAACAATTAAAAAAAAAACATGGAGGGAAACACATCATTTCTTTTCTAGCTCTTAGTTTTGCTTATTTCTTATTACTTTAGGCATTATGCTTTCCCAGTCACCTGTCTGCAAACTTACTATCAGAAAGACAATAGAGTATAATTACACTTTAATTTTTGTTTCAATCGATGGTTTACATCTCCTAGTTTCCAAGTCCAATAGTGGATTTAAAGTATTTGTCTTCAGGTCCAAGTATTTCAGACATTACACAGAAGACAAGAAAGATATTTGGGGATATTGCAAGGCTCTTTTTGGTGCTTCTGATATCACAGCCAGGTGGTTCACTCACCTATGGAGGTTATTCCTAATACCTATGTAGTTAGATGTTAAGGATAGTTTTCTGTTTGCCTTTCTTTTCCATTTCTTCTCACTTACCCCTACACAGAAGACTGTATAGAGGTGTGTTTGTAAACACACATTATCTTCCTTTAAAACCCACTCTCAAAACTTTCTGCTGAATCTTTTTCTTTTATGGAACTTCCAAATTATTTTATGATTTCCCTTGGCATGTCTCTCTCCCCCATTGAACTTGGAGCTCTCTTAGGGGTGCGAAGTATCTTAAAAAGTCATTGCCACAGTGCCCAGCACAGGATCTGAAAAAATTACAGGCATTCAATAATGTTTATTGAAAAAACTAATAAATGACACTATTTTTTTCCTTATGTGGCTGGTGAAGTGAAAAAGAGCTACATTCAGAGAGGCAAGAACTTTTGGATGGTGTGTGTTTTACAGTTATATTATCTGTGCTCTCAAAACCATCTCGTTTTCTTCTTACTCTTACCCTTGCCTCCCCATATGACTCTTTTATGACTGATTCAGTGTAGTATAAGTGTTCCTACTAATTTCATACTAGAGAAGTCTTTGAAAAAAATGACATTATAAAATGAAAGCAAGTTGAATCCCCAAACGGGATTTCTTTTCAAATGAGATTACAGAGTTTAACACCTTGGCCTTTTACTTTCTTGAAGTCAATGTTTTTTTCACCATGCTTCTCAAAACACAATATGTTCAGATTGGATTGGGCTTCAAATGTAATATTTAAACCAGCAACATGTCTGACAGATCCCAGAAATGAAATATGTCCCTTTCTTTAGCAAGGAGCAGAAGGCAACATAAAGCAGCTGCAAGAATGAATTCACCAAGATAGTTGACATTTTCGAGCTGACTGCCTCTTAGAGAAAATGATGTCATCCTCCAGCAGCCTAATGACAGTCATCAGCCTTAGAGGACACATGCTAATAAGGTTCATTGCTTACCTACTTCTCTTGTTCAGCCAGCGTGAACTTGGATGCCCATAATTTGGCTTTGTGTTCCTAGAATAATTTCTGAGAGGGACTGGAGTGTGAAACTCAGGGAATGATTTTTTTTGGTCAGAAAAGGGAACTAATAGATTTCTTCCTTCTTCCACTGACTCAAAGTTCTATTTCCAGTTTGCTCATCAGTAACCACATTCGGGTTGACTTGTCTTTCTTAGGTGTTGGAACCAGTGATTAAAAGGTGAAAGACCATTGCTTCAGGATGCTGGGGCAGTTCTGACAATGAAAAAGAAAAGGTGGCATAAAGATCGAAAATTTTATTTTCAACCATAATGAACATTACATCTGAAATGTCTAGAATACCCAGGGTAGGTGTCCTGGGTTTGGCTTTACTCCTGGACAAAATTACGGTTTTCAAAGGAGTTTTGAGATGAATTTCCACAGACCATGTATGAACAAGGGAACAAACAATACCAGCTTAAGGGAATGAACTATGCCATCTCGCCCACAGCTCTCTGACAAGGGCTTTCAAATCTAGTATCAGGACTCACCTCGAACAAAAGACTTGTTAAGTTTCCCAAGCCTTTCTATCTTTATCTCTTCCCCAGTACACAGCACCAGCATAGCCTCTTCTGAGCAATTTTGCACTGGGGACATCCTGATACATCTAATGGCACCTGTATATAAGTCCCTTCCCTAGCAAGGCCCACTGGAAATGGTTCAATTGAGAACTGTCCTGGACAAGTAAAATATGTTGGCCAGGGGCCAATAAAGAAAGTGAGCCATGGGTTTTGGACGAAATCAGTGAGTTGCAGGTATCAAAGGACTGTAATTCAGAGTAGTGTTTATTGCTAAGGAGGTTTTATTGGACCCTACCTTTGCCTTCCTAGTCTCCCTAGAGAGGAACTTCTGGAAAAAGAAGCGCTTCTCCACTTGGTTGAATGCTTTAGAGTTAGACATTTAGACCCAAATGACAGGAGAAACACTATCTCCTTAGCAACTGAGGTGCTCCAGGTGATTTCAGGGCTCCCTACACTGGAGGACAGGCCGGTCACTGACCAAATCAATGGTCAGTGGTGTTTTGTTGATAATATAATGAAAAAGTTAGTCTTCATTGAATCTGTGGAAGCATAGGTTCAATAAATTTAATAAACTAGATAATTTATATCCTCTGGATATGATGTCTGACATCCTTCAAATCAGCTGTATGTTAATTTGGTTAATGCTTATTTAGCACCAATTCTGTGGAAGACCTCTTCGAGGCTATGGAGGAGGGAAAAGATAAAGGAGATACTGTAGTTGCTTTCAAGGGTATGCACTCCAAATTGTGTGTTAGCCTACTTACACAAATAACTTACGTTTCATGAGGCATATGTCACATATATTTAATCATCACAGCAATCCTGTGAGTTGGGTACTGTTATTAATTATACACCTTTACCTCAGTGTGAAGTTTTTCTTTTGTCTATGCCTCAGTTGGTTTTCTATAAAATGGGAATGTTAGACTAATACTGATAATAACAATGGCTAACATTGATTATGTACTATTTGTCAAGTGCTTTGGAAGCATTAGCTAATTTAATCTTCACAGCAACTCTGTGAATTCTATCCCCTTTTACAGAAATGCAGCAGGGTTAAGTAACACACCCAAGGTCAGCGTTGCAACTCAAATCATCTGGCTGCAAACCCAGTGCTCTTTCCAAGATGCCATGCAGCTTTCCTTCTAAGTGGTAAGCAGCGTGTACAATAGGTAAAGGGCACGTGACATCCATGGAGGGGGCCTTACTTCTGGCTGCAGAATTCCAGAGGCTCTATGGCAGACTTGGTATTTTAGATGTACACCTGGAGGCTCAAGTTTGACCGTGGACTGAGGAGGCAGCACAGTGAGCCCCCTTTATAGGTGACCTTCTAGTCCCTTGCAGATGTTATCTTTTTATTCTTTCTTAATTCGAAAACTTATTCTTGACAACTTTCCAAGTAGGAAATCCTGTTTCCTATGATGAAATTGTTGTAGTTTTTGTCCAGTGCAGGACTAATCTTTTATTTGTTTATTTATTTATTTTATTGAAGTATAGTTGATGTACAATACTATATAAGTTACAGGTGTACAATATAGTGCTTCACAATTTTTGAAGATTATACTCCATTTATAGTTATTATAGAATATTGGCTATATTCCCTGTGTTGTAGAATATATCCTTGTAGCTTATTTTATGGCTAATAGTTTGTACCTCTTAATCCCCTACCCCTGTACTGCCCCTCCTCCTACCAGGAGAAAAGAACTTGAGGCTGCATTTGGGGCAGAGTTAGGTGTGTGTGATGGTCATTCATGGAGAGATGCAGATTGGTTTTGGATGAGGGGTCAGGGATGTGGGTTATGGTCTTGGCTTTTCTTGTTACTGTTTTTATGTCTTTGATGAGCATTCTCCTTTCTCTAGGCTCATTTCCTTCCTCGTGTGTAAAACCACTCTATCTTCTGGACTTCAAACAACTGTTGGTAGTTTCCAGTGAGACAAGGGACATGAGAATGCTTTGTGAATGACTCCACCAGTGTAAGGTATGGCCACAGTCATTCATGATTTTTCTCTTAAGCAGTATTGATACACATACCCTCCGGATTTTTCAGACATCATGGAAGATTCTTTTTCTCCAGGGAAAAAGAGAATCCTGAAATGTCAATTAAAATCAAACTTTTCACAGCAAATAAAGTATCTTTGTGTTATCTAAGTATGTAATCTCCATTTTTTAATTCACTTAAGGAATTTTGAAGAACTAGATCTCTTTGATATCTTACATTAATTTTTTAAGCCATGCATAAAAATACTTAGAAAGGAGGCTGTAGGCAAAATGAGTGCAGAAGAGGCATGATGGAATTCATTTCCTTATAGGTCAGGTCATTAATGTTGGAAGGAGAGAATCAAGTTCAATGACTTTGAGACAAAGAGGGAAGAGATGGACTTGACTCTCCGTGTTGACAGGTAAGAAGAGACATTTTATGGCCCAAATGATAAAGCGGAGTGTTCAAACCATTCTAGTCAAGTGGCCCAGACAGTGGAGTACCAGAGAAACACTATTCTGAAGGCTCCTGTTAAGTGATATTCCTGGTCATTGTCAACATGGAAATCCCACAACAGGGCAGAAACATTCACTCTCTTCATTAACATTCTCCTTGCTCTCAGTTTGCATCTCTCTCTCCATTTTCTCGCTCTGAATGGAAGTTTCCTGGGAAACCTTTTCTATGAATGGAATGTATGAGGTTTGTCCCGTGAGAGAAAAATAAAAAAACACAAGGAACTACAACAAAAAACTTCTTCCCCTGAAATATTGCCTTCAGGAGCAGATAACACCTATCTTTTTTCAAGGATGGGTGAAGAGTCCCACCCTCTGGTATTCAGTAGTACCAAGTATGTTTCTCCCTCAGTTTAACAGCAGAGCTTCCTTTCTTACTGATTAAAAAAATTAAAAGGGGTTTAAAATTACTTAGGTTAAAAAAAAACTATGGTGGAGCCTTCTCAGTCACAGATAAGCATCAGCTCTTTCTGATCTGCTCTATTGTCAGCTAAGGAATGGCTCAGTTTGTGCATTATTCTCTCTGTGCCAAACAGAAGGGAGAGTAAACCTTATCCACAGGCTCCTGTTACCGGCAGACACCCGCTCCCATCAGATGTGGACTCTGGGGACACAGCACATTCACCAATTAAAAGAAGGGGAACAGCCAACATTTACACAAGTTACTGATATACCCTATCCCAGGTAAACCTTGAGTTTTTGTCTGTACAGTGTTGTCTACTTTGTTTTTAAAAAAACAATGAGAGAGAGAATATATAGACTACTGAGTTGTATTGCTAACACAAGGAACACTTGAGGGGTGGGGATGAACCACCGCTAATTAAAATCTCGTTTTTTGTTTGAAACCTCTTACTACTTTACTATAGCAGCTTCCTTGCTATAGTAAGCATTCTGTTCCTGAGCCGGGTAAGACATGTCTTAAAAAAAAAAAAAAAAGAAAAAGATAAACAGCTTTACTGAGATATCATTGACATACCATTAAATTTACCCAAAATATATAATTCAATGGGTTTTAGTTTATTTATGAATTTGTACAGCCATCACTATAATCTAATTTTAGAAAGCTTTTATGACTTCAAAAGGAAACCCAGCACCCATTTGTTGTCACTCCCCGTTCCCTCCTCCCCCCACCAGCAACAACTAATCTACTTTCCGTCTCTATAGATTTGTCTATGGAATCTTTCATACATGAACATGCAGTACATGTGTTTTAGTGACTGGTTTCTTTCACTTAGCATAATGTTCTCGAGGTTCATCCATGTTGTAGCAGTACTTCATTTCTTTTTAAATCACCAAATACTATTCCACTGTGTGGATAGAACACATTTTGTTTATCTATTCATCTACTGATTGACATTTGGATTTTCCCCCCTCTGGGGCTATTAGGAATAACACAGCCATGAACATACATGTACATGTTTTTGTGTTGACATATATTTTCATTTCCGTTTGGTATTTACCTAGGAGTGAAATTGCTGGGTCATATGGTAACTTGATGTTTAATATTTTGAGGAACTTCCAAACTGTTTTCCAAAATGGCTGGTCCATTTTACATCTCCACCAGCAATGTATGAGGGTGACACCTACCTTTTTGCAATTTTCTCCTGTTTCTGGGGATCTAAAGCCCTGTGAAAGATTAGAAATGTAGCAGGTAGTTCATTTTGACACTTATTTAGGAAGTCTCCCGTCTCTTCCCAAAATACAAACATTTCTGTTGGTCTAATGAGGAGGTGCTATCACCTATGAAGCAGCAATACAAATTTCTTCTTTGATTTATAATCGTCTTTAATAATTACAGAAGAATCTGTATGTATTTAGCTTTCTATGTATATATGTTCTAGAGTACTAATGTTCCTTTCTTTTGAAAATGCACATTCTTCAGTGTTTTCCTAGTTACTAATTTGTACCTTGATTACAGGTCATTAATGCCTGTTTTAAAAGCAAGTTCATGTTTGCATTTCAAGACATACTGTTTATTTCATACCGACTCCAAGCAATTCGATTCTTCATCCATAGAAACATTTAGGCCAAGTTATAAAACAGCTACGGTAAGCAGACTAACGTTTAGTCTTTGGAATTGAAGTGTATTTATCTTTTATTTATACTTGACCTGAAAGTGTTAGGTGTGGAATGAATTTTTGTGACTCAAATGTTGTTCCACTGGTAAAACCCTTCTCTTATAAACATAATAGATAAGGCTACTAAGATAAACCTATTTTTAAGATAAAAAAAATTTGTACATTTAGATTCATTTCTTCATTGTGCTTACTTAATGTGAAGGATAGTTTAAGAACTAATCTTTTTCCTGTTTCAGACATTAGTTGGCATTTTAATTTCAACATTTGCTAATAAGTTAGGGGTCCAGCTCATCTGCGTGGACCAATTTGGAGGAGCATCCTTAATGAGCAGTGAGCTTTCCCTAGATACTACCACCCATGCAACTTGAAACCAAGGCTCCTAATGACATGTGTTGAAGGACAAGGCTTGATTGCAGGTTTCCCTTTGGCTTGTTTCATCTCCGTTTGCTGACCCTGGATTATGCAGATAATATCCTGCTTCTAGTAATCTGGCCCCCTGTGCCAGACCTTGGCTGTCATACTACATTATAACCAATGGTTCAAACACTTCTTTTACATAAGGACTGTCTTCTTCCCAGCAATCCCTCTAAGATATTCATGGCTAACTAAAAATACTGCTGAATCTTGTTCTTGAGTAGAGTTCCAAGGTTAACATGAGAACAGTTATCACTTGCTTATGCTGCATAAAAATCCGTTTTATCTTTGTAATAATCCTTTTATCAAAAAAAGCATTGCCATTCCTCTGCTACATTAGTGTTTTCTCAGATACCAAGCAGACTGTGGCTTGCTGGCAAGAAAACAGGTTGTGATTATTTATATGCCAGTATGCATTTGTTTCCATCTAGTTATATACAATTAATTTATGATACTCAATCGTGATGGCAAAAAGAATTTCTACCACACTAGCTAATATTTCCAACAACAGAGGAACACAAGTAATTTTAATAATGTCTTGTGTGTCCAGTGAAGTAATTTCCCTATTACTGGTTTATAGCAAGACCTTATAATTAAATCAGAGTGAAAAAACACTGACAGCCAACATTGTGTCACATTTATTTCAAGTGTAATGTCAAAAATTTCATGGATGGTCATTGAGGCATTGAAAAAGCACAAAGAATAGAGAACAGAAATGAGTCCATGAGGGTTTATATTCAGTTTCCTGCCTTCCCAAAATAAGAAGGGTAAACATAAATAAAACTATTTGCTTAACAAGGCACTTGAGTTTCTTTGTAAATGAACAATTGATAAGATGGAAATCTACCCTCAGCTTTTTTCAAATAAAGTAAATCTCTTAAATCTGTTTTTTTTTTAAAGAAGTTGTCTGTATATACAATACTCCTATGTCTATATATATATATATAAAATCTTTAAAAAATGGATTTAAGAGAATTACTTTATATATTTTATATATGTATAAAATATACTTATGTATGTATACATATATATGTATAAAATATATAAAGTATACATATATATAACAAATTTGTATGTCACTCATCAAGGATTTGAGAACATATTTGTGCAGGTTTTTCTTTCCCATGTCTGCCTATGTACTTTTTCAAAAGGCTACCTTTTCCGGAAAAGGAAAAACATTAACAGCATTGCAAGATTAAAACTATGTTTTATGGCAAACGATTTAAAACTTTAGGAAACCATCTTTAAAGGCTGCAAATGAATGCCTGCTTTTCGCTTAGACCAGTGGTGATTGTGTATCACCTAGAAATACAGAGACACTCTGTAGAGCATGTGTACTAGTGTGCATTCCTGTCCTCATTATAACGTGGCCTGGGGCTTGGAGCTAAACATTTTTCTAGAACATAATGAGCTGTGTACTGTAATGAAGGTGTTTGAAATTGATTTGACTGTTATTTAGTATAAAAAGTCCCAGATCAAAGACTCTGGCAAGCCCATAGACACATAGGCGTCCACAGACAAAGGATGTCGTGTGATGGTCGAGGGGGAAGTGGAGAGGTGTGGTGGCTTAAGCTGTGCCAAGGAATCTATCAAGCAGTTATTTGCTCGTTTTTATTTCAAGTCACCATACATCGCTTGCAAACTGCCATATGGCACTAGATGATTTTGAGGATTATTTTGAAGAATATTGCAAGCCCAATTTAATTTCCCTCTTGTTTCCTAGTATTTTTGCATTGCTCCTTCATCACAGTCATGGACACCCTCCCAAGCTAAATTGTAAAATGAATTTTACTGAATGCCATTTAATCTTATTGCCATAGTTACAAACCAAGAAATCAAAGATTGCTAGGCTGAGCTGAAAATAGCTGATACACGGAAGAGGACTAATTCTTATGCAAAGCTCTGTACTTGCATACAATCTCTGATTCAAAGAACAATGGAAAGTTTGATCCTTGAAAACCCGACCTTCTGATGCCTTTTCACTCTTGAACACAGAAAAATCATAGGTTTGAATGCAATGTGTAAAGACTATAGATGAGGTTCTGCTTTGCAACTTGCTGTTTTAGCTTCTATGTTATTATTGCAATGAGTTTTGATATTTGTCTTGATATTTTCGTAGGCAATACTGGGGATTTTTATAACCACTTACAAATTGTAAAGCTAGGAACCCATGTAATGTTCATAATTTAAGAAAGGCTTAAATTATCTCTGAGCATTAGTATTTATAATTGACAAATTATATCTATTTGTCTATCAGCCTGACAAATCTGTCTTTCTTTCTGTCTATCTGTCTATCTATAATTCTGTCATCATAAAGCAAATCCATAACCTGGGTAAATACATATACTCAATGGGAGAGGCTCAGGATTTGTTATGTGAAAAGAAATTGAGGTGCTAAACACCAAAAAACTTACTTTTGTAGATATATGTATACCAAGATTATACATACCCATATACATATATTGAATGTAAAGAGATAAAAGAGTTATCAGTATAATTAAATATATTTGAAGGAGAGTTATATGCTTGTTTGATAAGTAATCAGTTTTAAAGATTTTTCTCAACACCAAGGGTCCTTTAATATTCAATATACTAAAAACCCATTCTATGTGCTAATGATTTGTCACCATCTAGTTTGCGTTATTCTTGGTCCTTAAATCAATTTCTTTTGACATTTAATATTTCATTTCCTTGGCTTTCCATTCTGTCACCTGTAAAATGAAGGGTTTAGACCTTTGAGATCTTTATCAGGCAGAAAATTCTGATTTAATTGTTATTTAATTTCACTAATTCAACCTGCAATTTATCCAGTTTAATTTGGATGACTAAGGCTTTGGTGTATTTGAATACAATTTTATGGTATTTGACCAACAATTCAAAAACAACGTAGTCACTTAAAGATTCTGAGTAAATAGGAAACACAGCATGTAATGAGGGAGTCAGCACAATGAGGTTCACTGCACTTGCCAGGACAGGAAGCCAACAGGCCAGAAGCTATATAGCTATTACTGTATAGTGCTTGCTGACTGTCCTGGGGCTTCTGTACTTTCCTTTTTATATGCAAAAGTCTCCAAAGGACCTTGGGAGTCCTGGAGAACTGCTTGTTGAATGTGGGAGGCACAGAGGCTACCACCGTGTTTTCTTTCCACAATCACCCCTCTCAAGAGTCTGTTTGGGCAGACTGGCCTCACCCATGTAGGGTAAGGAGTAGCTAAAAGAGGATTTTGCAGTGTACATTCTAAGGGACCTTCTGTTACTTTGAAAGTGTGGGAAGTGCTGGGTTAAGCATAGGAAACAGGCTTCCTTACTGTAGGACTTCTCTAGGTCTTTATTTATTTACTTTTTATCAGTTTTTTTTTTTTACATCTTTATTGGAGTATAATTGCTTTACAATGGTGTGTTAGTTTCTGCTTTAAAACAAAGTGAATCAGTTATACATATACATATGTTTCCATATCTCTTCCCTCTTGCGTCTCCCTCCCTCCCACCCTCCCTTGCATCTCCCTCCCTCCCACCCTCCCTATCCCACCCCTCTAGGTGGTCACAAAGCACCGAGCTGATCTCCCTGTGCTATGCGGCTGCTTCCCACTAGCTATCTGTTTTACATTTGGTAGTGTATATACATCCATGCCACTCTCTCGCTTTGTCACAGCTTACCCTTCCTCCTCCCCATTTCCTCAAGTCCATTCTCTAGTAGGTCTGCGTCTTTATTCCTGTCTTACCCCTAGGTTCTTCATGACATTTTTTTTTGTCTTAAATTCCATATATAGTTAGCTTACGGTATGTGTCTTTCTCTTTCTGACTTAACTTCACTTTGTATGACAGACTCTAGGTCCATCCACCTCATTACAAATAGCTCAATTTCGTTTCTTTTTATGGCTGAGTAATATTCCATTGTATATATGTGCCACATCTTCTTTATCCATTCATCCGATGATGGACACTTAGGTTGTTTCCATCTCTGGGCTATTGTAAATAGAGCTGCAATGAACATTTTGGTACATGACTCTTTTTGAATTATGGTTTTCTCAGGGTATATGCCCAGTAGTGGGATTAGTGGGTCACATGGTAGTTCTATTTGTAGTTTTTTTAAGGAACCTCCATACTGTTCTCCATAGTGGCTGTACCAATTCACATTCCCACCAGCAGTGCAAGAGTGTTCCCTTTTCTCCACACCCTCTCCAGCATTTATTGTTTCTAGAGTTTTTGATGATGGCCATTCTGACTGGTGTGAGATGATATCTCATTGTAGGTTTGATTTGCATTTCTCTAATGATTAATGATGTTGAGCATTCTTTCATGTGTTTGTTGGCAGTCTGTATATCTTCTTTGGTGAAATGTCTATTTAGGTCTTCTGCCCATTTTCGGATTGGGTTGTTTGTTTTGTTGTTATTGAGCTGCATGAGCTGCTTATATCTAGGTCTTTAAAATGCCAGTTTCCAAAAACGTAAGTCCCCAAAAGTGTGATGGAGGATGCAACACTGCTTACTTTTCTTGATCATGAAAGCTTTTCTCCTCTGGGCCGCCAGTGTTGTGTGGAGTGATGGTGTCATTAAATGCAGTTGGGCAGAGTAGCAAATAGGTATTTTCTTGAGCGCCACATTTGCTCAGTCGGCAGAGACTTCCTGCAGTTATTCTAAGAAGGGCTTGGAGTGCTGGCTCTGGTTAGAAGGGAAGAGCGGGATAGTTGTGATGGACGTACATGGATTTGCCATCCCTGCTCTTGTTCTCAACCCTTTCTGAGTCTTTCAAACATCGCTCATAAATATATCCATATCCTACCCTATTTGGAAATCCTGGAGATTCCAACTGCAGTGTGACTGAGTCTAAGATACTCTCGATTTCACATAAGTTGGAAGGTCAGAAACTACCATGGAAGCTCTCTAGTTGGCTGCAGGCCCACCAGCTGGGGCTCTGTCCAGTGGAGGTGCTGCTTTTAGGGCAGGGACTATTAGAACCAAAAGGGCAAGAGCCCCGGATTGACATCAACACACACTTTCTAGGTCAACGCACACTTTCTAGGTCTAAACTTCATTCACACAAGTGCAGTCAGTGAACCACTGCACACATTCAAGGCATGTTCATCTATTTATTATGAAAGAGGAATTATGTTTTGGGCTTTTTCTGAAAAACCTGTTGAATAAAACCTTATTAGCTATTTGCTTGGAGCAAAAAAACCATTTATTATACACTATGTAAACTCTAAAATATTTATTAAGCTTCACTGAAAATGTAGTTTCCACTCCTTGCATTCTTGTGAATATATATTATCACATTATATCCAGACCAATTAGACCAAGTAAATATAATCCAATGAAATTTGGATGATGTTAGCATCAGTCATAGTTATTGCTTGAACCATCGTCTACAATTCATCATCAAAAATGTGGCAGATATGGTTTGTTAAAGACAATGTAGACAAATTTTAAAGGTAAATGACCTGTAGCTAATGACAAATAATAAAATGTTAGGGTTAAATTAACCCCCCAAATGTCTATGAGAAGAACCGAATATAAGAGCAGACAGTTTGAACCAGACAAAAAGACAGGAGCCCAGTGCCTTTGAAATAGAAGACTTGTGTGGGACCCACTGTCTTGCAGGCTCTAGTGTATGCTTTGCCCTTCAATTAATAGGGGAAAAGGCGAGAACACTCGAACTGCTGTAGGATGCTTAGTACAGCTACAGATAGAACAAGAAAAGATGCTAGCTCCTCCCTATGAGTTCTTTACCCAGAACTGTTTGTGGAAATCATTATCAAAATATTGGTACTTCAATTTCAAATTCTTTGATCAAGCTACCATTGTTGGGAGAGTTGGCTAATATGGAAACTTTAATAATTTGAGAAGAGCAGTTTTTAAAGAACTAATGGCATCTATATTACTTATGTTTGGAATACACCTGTGGTTCGACTTCATGCCTTAAGTAGGTGTTTCTTATAAACAAAAACAACCAATTATAGATCTCTATCTTTATTTCTAATCATCTATCTATCTGTCATTTATCATCTATTTATATTTTTCCCAAAACAACAAATTATGGATCTGTCTTTATTTCAACTCATCTATCTACCTATCATCTACTTGTTTCCCAAAATAGTGGCACTGACCCACTTCTTAAGGATTGCTTAAAGACAGACTAAAACTCTATGCATGCTACAACCAAAGTAAAAATCAAATTTTTTAAAAAAATTTATTTATTTATTTATTTTTGGCTGCATTGAGTCTTCGTTGCTGCACACCGCCTTTCTCTATTTGCAGCGAGCAGGGGCTACTCTTCGTTGCGGTGTGCGGGCTTCTCATTGAGGTGGCTTCTCTTGTTGCGGAGCACGGGCTCTAGCTGTGCGGTCTTCAGTAGTTGTGGCTCGTGGGCTCTAGGGCATGGGCTCAGTAGTTGTGGCACACAGGCCTAGTTGCTCTGCAGCATGTGGGATCTTCCCGGACCAGGGATCGAACCCCTGTCCCCTGCACTGGCAGTTGGATTCTTAACCATTGTGCCACCAGGGAAATCCCCAAAATCAAATATTTTTGAAGGAGAAAAAGGCATCATATTAAACATGGTTACCAACATTTAAAAATGTGGAATATAAAAAGTCCGTTGCACTTATGATCGCAAGTGAATGTGTGTGACTGTGACCCTCTTTCCAGCCTGCCTTTTTGTGTCTCCTCGACAGATACTAAGGCAGAGATTGGGCTCACATATGCAGTCTTGAGAGTCAACATCCAAATGTTTTGGGGAAGATCTACTTGCATCTCCCAGGCCTAACCCATAGTGATCATTAAAGAAAAAGTTTTTGAGCAATGAACAAATAGAAAATGGGTGGGAAAGATACATATCTAGGATCTTTGCAGGCATCTCTGATCTGTGGGCTTTGGGGGGGTTTAAATCTGAGTTCTGAGCACTTATTAAGTATATGATAGATCCCCTTATATTTTGGAAAGGTAACTTCATAATGAGGTAAAAGATGATTTTAATTAATTCAGTTATTTAATCTTTATCAAAGCCTTTGTTACTGCATTTTTCTTTTTCTTAGAGCGAGCGTTGGAAAGACACAGTTTTACAAAAAAGTTTTTATATGATACTACGGTCTGGAATTTCCTAAAACATTTCCAGTTACGAAATGTTGAAAGAATTATTTCTCCTAAAAAATCAGTGTAAGTATATGGAACATTTTTTGAAAAGACGACTAGTGGGCAAAACCAAATCTTTACCTCTTCATAAGTAATATTAGGTGTTAAAAATATACAGTGTGTTACCAAATGCTGGATCCAGATGTGCCCCATATCGACATTTTGGCATATTTTGACATAAAATAAGAAAAGTTTTAAAATCCCTCTAAATGGCTCAAGTTAATGAACAAGTAATTTAAAGTGAGGCCACGAGAAGTAATGCCCCAGGAGGAAGACGAAAGTAGAAGAAAATGACATGTGATTTTGTCCCTTGAAATGAGGCCAGCTGAGCACAGCAAAGCCCTTGGAGCCACGCATGTTGCAAAGGCAAGGATTATTGCTGTGAAACTTCACTGAGCCTCAGCCTGAGCACTGTGCCGTCCTACTACTCTACCTTCCTATGTCTATATGTCCTTTATGGTCTAGATTAATTTAATCAGAGAGCCTCACTTAACAGTTTTTTGAATACTGCCTACAATAGAAGCTTTTTATCTGAAGCAGTGGGGACTGGCAGTGGGTCAGTGAATTAAAGTCAAAGCAGGGAATCACACCAAAATATCCTTTTTAACTTGAATATTTTATTTTAATCTGACATATATAAATATACATATACATTTGATATTGGCCCACGGGCCCCTCTTTGGAGTTTTCCATAGCTTTTCTCATCTAAACTAGACCATAATGCATTTCATTGATTTCCATTATCAGGGATTTGTTTAAAATGGAGCAAGAACTCAAATATACATGCAAAGCAGTTTGAGTGCAGAAATCTGTATTTTTCCCTGATCATTTACATTTGTCTGGCCCATAACTAACTTAACAGCATTTTTTTTCTTGGTGACTCACCTTTATCAAGTTTTTCAAAGCATGCCTTTGATGTTCGTGAGAACGACAATAATTTCTCTTATCCCACTTTTATTTCTTTATTAATGATAATAAAATGTGCAATAGGTACAAACGGGTGCAGAGGGCAAAAGTCTACCAAACTCTGAGAGGAGCACCACCTGCCAGGAGCATGCCATGTGCTCTGGCATGAGTCACTCCATTAAGGGAGCTTCGACTATGGGTGTGACAGGTTTTAGGAGGTGAGAAAACAAAGGGGAATAAGATGCTTTTATGGGATAATGCAAGAGGCCCATTAAACATCAAATGCACACACACACACACACAGACACATACACATATATATGTATATGTATAATTTAAAAAAAAATACATACAAAGCCGTATAAGAGAACCAAGGACTGGGCTTCCCTAGTGGCGCAGTGGTTGAGAGTCCGCCTGCCCATGCATGGGACACGGGTTCGTGCCCCGGTCCGGGAAGATCCCACATGCTGCGGAGCGGCTGGGCCTGTGAGCCATGGCCGCTGAGCCTGCGCGTCCGGAGCCTGTGCTCTGCAATGGGAGAGGCCACTACAGTGAGAGACCCGCGTACCGCAAGAAAAAAAAAAAAAAAGAGAACCAAGGACTAATTTGTGTGTTTAAAGAAGCTTTCCTTGATCAACACAGTTCACACTAATCTTTCTCTTCTCGTTTATGGTTATTTCAAATATGCTTCATATGAATGATAAGGAAATGAGAACAAAGTCACTTCTATCAAATTAAGGTTTATTAGAAAACATTGTAAGTTAGAGTTAATTGTTGCATATAGTGTGTATCATTGAAACGCTCTGCTGTGGTGGTGCCGTTTCTATGGGGGATGGATATGGTGAGTCGTGTCTAAAGGGGTAGGAGGGAGGCAAAGGCGTCTAGTATAAACTACTTTAAGGCTGAACTGAGAAAGTTCTTATAAATCTTTGACAGAGTGGCTGCAAACTTTCTGATATTTCCAACTATACTGAATTTCACCAGGCTAAACTTGGTTCCAGAATATCTATCCTGTCAATGGTCTGCACGGTGTGCTTGAATTGATGATTTCCTTTTTGATGACATTTCTAGGCCATAATAATGACTAATCAGGGAAGCAATCAATGAAATGTGCATAGTGCATTTGATTCAGTAGGATTAGAGTAACTGCATAATGTGACAGGGTATTGTGACATTTAAAACATTTAATTGAATTAAACACATGGCCATTTGCTGTTAGAACCCTAACACCTACACTGACAAGCCAAAAATAGATTTGGTCATAAAGACTGGACATCATCATTGAAAAGCAAATCGTGTTAATAGAAAAGTTTTAAATCAATAAGGTAAAAATTTAAGGTATTTTTTTGAGTCAGGATATGTGTGTTGGAGAACAAAAATAAAAGTGAGAAAAGCACAAAATCTCTTTGGAATTTTTGTAATGTTGGGACCTTACATATAAAACATTTGAGTGACTGTTATTCTTACAGTAAAGTTTTCTTTGGCTGAGCTTACTGTGAAAGACAAAGATTTAACAATAGCCCCTTAGATAAATGAGAAACAAGACAAATTCAAATACTGAAAATATTAACACTTGGGAAAATAAGGTGAAATGCAACTTTTACATTACATCAATGGCAGGGAAAATAATCATTCATCACATACAAGTTTGTTTTGTTACAAAAAAAATGTAAGAAAATCATTCAAATTGTTCACTGTTACCCTGGCCTTCAGAAGGAACCTCTGTCCTCGGTTAAACAAAAGCTTGCAGTTGGTAGTAAGCAACCACGAATGTCTGGGGATGTCTTTTTAGCTGGAAATGTATGAATTAAAACTTGAATAAATCATTATCGTTGGGGTTTCAGTTAGGTTGTTGTACCTTGGAAAAATATAGTACCGATCTGCCGGAAGCCAGAGAATTAACCTTTTTCTACTTGTTTTTAGAGGCACGTTCTCATTTTGTACTTAACAATAATTACTTCCACTTTTCACACTGATTCCCTATTGTTGCCAGTTGTAAAATTTCTGTTACCATGTTTTGATTGCAGTGTGTTATGAGGAATGTGTTCAGATGGGAAAAAGCTTTACTAAGGCCTTATTCCCTAAGATGTGGGCTGCTAGTCCTGAGTTTGCCAGGCTGAGAGTCAACATTATTAATAATTTTTAGGGAATGTCCACTTTTCCCCAGATGTCTATAGTTAACATTTCTAATATGAGGTCCTTTATCTAAAATTTTATTTAAATGTAAAAAAGGATTGGTTGAAAAATGACCAACATTCTCTTTTGCAACAGTAATAGGTAACATTTATTGAGTGCTTAATGCATGCTAAGTTTTATAAACATCACTTCACTGACAGAGTGGCTGCCACTCTTTGATATTTCCAACTATGCTCAATCTTCAGTTAGCCTTCTGAGATTGGTAATGTTCTTATTTCTGTTAAGAATCACTTTCAAAAAAGGTAAAATCATGACTATCATACACATATAAAAAAGAACGTCTATTAAAGATTTTATTCTATTCATTAATCAATGAGAGAACCAGGCAGATGTTATAGGTGATGCAAAAGAGAATCCAAAATACGAACACATTTGCAGATCAGAACCATTGAAATTAGTGTACAAATGGAAGCAGAACATGTTTTTCCATAGCAGAGTAAAGAAAGTCCATTGAACTTGTACTTAACTGAACAGAATTTGCATGTCTACAGACAAATATACTGCATTGCTGTCAGTTATTTATGACGTACAGAGTTGTAGAACAGCTCCCTGGAGGGATATCCCCTAGATAATGCACAGTTTTCCACTTAAGCACATAATTTCCCCTCCATGCCCATGTGTGTGTGTGTGTTCATGGATTGGAAGAATTAATGTTTTTATTTTAATTTTTATTTTATATTGTAGTTGATTCACAGTGTTGTGTTAGTTCAAGTGTACAGCAAAGTGATTCAGTTATACATATACATGCCCATTTTATAGATGGTGATATCAAGGTTCAGAGGGGATGGGTTTTTGAATGGATAATGTTCATTAGTAGGAAAAATCACCATATTGTGGGAAGGAGGAGATATCTGAGTGAGTTAGTGGAAACAAGATACATGAGGTGAGTGAAGTCACTGAAAGATGTCCGCAGCTCCAGAACCTTGTAGAGAAACTAACCAAATAATGAGTGGAAGAGGACTGCAGAATGTTTACATTTGACCCATTTGAGGTCTGGACAAATGAGGCAGAGGATCCAAGATGACTGCTTGTGCCCTGCAACTGATTCCTGACAATGGGAACCCCTCTCCAGATGCATGGCATTCCAGTGAAAACAAATGCACCAACTATACAAATGGTGCTTAGAGCTGCATTCATTTTTCTTAGTTTCACCTAATGTGAAAACCTGGGGAGGAGCTCTGGAAGGGTTTGTGATGCAGATAAAGAGTGAGGTTATTTTGAGCCTATAATCAAGACAGCTTCTGGGCGTGGTGCAGATTGCTCTCGCATCTCTGACTCTAATACAAGTTAAGATAGTTGACAAACTGTGTAGTTACCCTTTGTTATGTCATCACTTCCTGGAAGGAAGCTAGGTAGGACAGGGATATGACACAGGCTCGTTTCCTTGGTGCTCTGGTGGGTTGTCTCGAGGCTGGAGCAGTTGCTCAGATGGCTCTCATCCCTGCCACCTGCCAGAACTTGGGAGGGTTGAGCCAACGCAGAGGAGGTAGTAAGGATCAAATAGAGAGCATACATGACATACCGATGGACACAAAACTAATAAGTGACAAAGCTCACATTCAAACACCACTTTGTCTAATTCCCAATTGTGTTCCTAAGTTCTCCACTACACTGTTTACCCTGTTTCCTTTAAAAAGCTGCATGCCAGAGGTCCAGAGTAACTGCTAACTGTTCTAGGTAACGAGCTGTTTATCAGTCTCCAGTGTCTCTTCACGGAGTCATTTGGTGGGATCAGCATTGACTGTGATTGGTGACAATCTCTGCTCTGTGCCATTACTACGGGTGAGAGCGGTTTCATACACCTTTCACAGCAAAGTGACTTCATTTAGAGTATATACTGAAAGCCGATTTCCACTGCATGAGGCCAGGAAATGTCCAGGGTGGCATCACACACTATCCACAGTGTCTTGGGTCTTATATTTATCCACTTCACCTTTAGTATCATGTTGGAAATGCATGGGCTCAAACAAGAGCAAGCAGTGGGAAGTCTTGAATATTGTCCCAGCCCTTGAACATCATTACCTTTTCTGTGTCTCCATTTTTCTCATTAACGAAACAAAGATAATAGCATTTGAGCTATATAGCTTATGTGTAATTAATTCCATGAGAGAATATAAAATGGGGAAAATGTTTCACATGTAAGAAATGATGCTGTTTGTTGTCAACCATAGAAATGCAGATTCAGGCACTGTCTGTAACAACCAGAGAGCCAGAGTAAAGTTAAGGTAATTTGGATATTGGATAATTCAGAACAGTCCCTTAAAAATGCCTCTTGTCCCAGTGTTTTAGTTGAGTTTCTCTCCATTGCAAGTGATCAAAAACCTAATTCAAATGATCTCAAGCTAAGAAGGGTTCTGATTTTATTTTTCATTTAGGACACCTGAAAAGTTCAGGGGTAGATATGGCTTCAAGTGTAACTTGACCTAATGGTTTAAATGTCAGTATCAGGACTTGGTTCTTCCCTCCCCTCCCCTCCCCTCCCCTCCCCTCCCTCTCCATCTGGACTTTGCTTTCCTTTGCATTGATTCCATTCTCCAACAGATTTTCAGACCAAATAGCAAAATATCTGCTAGTCACTTGGAATTTACATTGGAGAGAGAATGTTTCTCTCTACGGTTCCTGCAAAAGATATGGGGTTAGGTATGATTGGCTCTACTTGGCTACTCAGGCCAGTTTTTGGTTCTAAACTCACCCTTAGGGCTGGGATTGGAGTCAGCCTCATAGATGCCATGTGAATTGAGATGGGGGAGGAGAGCATTCACAAGGAAAATAAGGGTACTCTTACGAGAAAAAGAGCAAATGTTGTCAAGGCAGAAGTGGAAACATTCCGAAGGTATTTGTGATAGAAAGAAGCTTGAATTATCCTGATTGACTAGATGGCAATCAATACTATAAAATATGAAAAGCACATCAATTAAAATATCATTCTTATTTTGCTATGGGGATGTTAGGTAGATTGAGGTCAAGAGGAAAAATTGCTTGGAGTTAGAATAACAGTCCTATCAGAAATATGTCTTGAAGGGGTTACAGAATGAATGTTTATTTAGTTGGATTTTTCAATTTTATTTGTCTAATCGAATAATGGAAGTTCTAGGAGTAGTGATATAAACTTATCATTTATCTGTCTACCCCTGATACTCTGAAATACGGAACCTATGTTAAAAATTATGTGGACTCAATTTGTCTTTTCTTTTTTGAGAGAGAGATTTTCATGATGTCGGCTGTTTTATTCATTTGTTCAATAATTATTTATGGAGATATATATACAAGGCAGTGTATACTCCAGGAAAAATAATTTAGCCATGGTCTTGCTGTATTTTAGTATATGTTTTCCTGATTGAAAAAAATGACATGAGTTATATAGTCAATTAACAAAAGTGAAATTTAGCAGGCATATGGAAAATTGCTTAACCTCAGTAGTAAATAGAGAAATAAAAACTTAAATCAGTTTTCTTCCTGGCTCATCAGTGTTGATAATATCAGGGGAGAAATGGTAAATATAAATTATACAGTCATCATAGAGGGAAATTTTGCAATCTATTAAAATTTAAATTATACACAAGGACTCACATAAAAGAAAGCTTATTGTGGTATTGTTTGTGATAGAAAAAAGCTGTACATAAACTAAAACTCTAGCAAGGGATAAATGGTCAAAATGGTCAAATAGGCTAAAGAAAAAGAGTCCATGCTTAGGAATGTGACACAGCCATGAAAAAGAATTTGGTATATATGTAAGCATATTGAGAACATTAAAATATGCTCTAATTTAATCTAACATGGATAAATAAATATATATATATATAAATATATAGATTATATTGTATCTATATACAAATATGTTTTTAAATACATAGAAAAATTTCTGAAAATAGACACATCCAACCTAAATAGAATAGTGTTTCTGCTGGGCCCCCAGAGGAATGGAATTGGCTGATGGGGTGGGTGGGAGTGGGGAGGCTTCATGTTACCCTGCATTGTCTGAAGAGTTTATGAGAACGCTCTCATCATCTACACTTACAAAATTGAAATCCAATTAATTTTTAAATTGGAGAGATACATATAGCTATGAGTAAAATATATACTGACTTTCTGCAAGCAATCCATTTATTACTGATTCTGTGTAAAGAACTTTATATTTTGATGTAATTTTATTCTTTTCATGAATATATTTAAATATAATTTTTATATCATTGTAAGACATATGTCCAAGAGGTGTGAAAAATCTGTGCTCTTCAATACAGTAGCCACATGTGACTGTTTAAATTTAGATTAATTAAAATTATATAAAATTAAACATTTATTTTTTCAGTTGCACTAGCCATGTTTCAAATATTCAGCAACCCCATGTGATTAAGAGCTACTGTACTGGAGAACACAGATATAGAACGTTTCCATCATCACAGAAAGTTCTATTGAACAGTGATTGTCTAAACGATTTTATTTTCCAGGTTCTCTCCTGTCCTTTGAAATTGTGGGTTGCTTTTTTTTTTTTTTTTTTAAATAAATTTATTTACTTTCTTTTTGGCTGCATTGGGTCTTCGTTGCTGCACGTGGGCTTTCTCTAGTTGCGGCCAGCGGGGGCTACTCTTCATTGTGGTGCACAGGCTTCTCACTGCGGTGTTCTCTTGTGTGGAGCACAGGCTCTAGGTGTGCAGGCTTCAGTAGATGTGGTGCATGGGCTTCAGTACTTGTGATTCGCAGGCTCTAGAGCGCAGGCTCAGTAGTTGTGGTGCACGGGCTTAGTTGCTCCTCAGCATGTGGGATCTTCCCGGGCCAGGGATTGAACCCGCGTCTCCTGCATTGGCAGGCAAATTCTTAACCACTGCACCAGCAAAGAAGCCCCTGTGGGTTGCTTTGGAAAACATAAAATGTATTAACTCTGACCAATGAAAGGGAAAAATCCATATATTTACATCTGTCATCATCTAGCACTTCTTAAGTTAATAGAAAAAAAATGTTTTCTCAAACCCATGAAAATTTAGTATTTGGAGATACTCATATTTCCAGTGTTTGTTTGAGTGAAGGCTTTCTTTAAAGTTGCCCCAGACTTTCATAGGAGAACCCTGAAGTGCCCCAAATGAGGGTTGAGGCATAGTATTAGAGTCCACTTTGCACCAGAATGGAGTTCACCAAATTTCCTGAAACTTCATTAATATGGAAAGCAACCAGCCCCCAGTAGGAGAGATTTGCCACCTTTGCTCTTGTGGCCCACACTAGGGGACCTGCGAATTTTCAGTGAGTTGATACATGTGCATTGTCCCATTGGAGCTTTGGGGTTTGTGAAGTTCTGTTGTGCATTTTCTAGGAAATTCTATCTTTGCCTAGTTGTAACTGTCGTGAGCTCAGAGTGCGAATTCCTGGGCTAATATCTTCAGCTCCAAGAGAGTCTGTAGGGTAATAGGTATAACCTTGACTGTTATGACCATGCCAAGAAAACAGTGGCCACTTCAGATTCAGGGAGAAAGAGATCGAATACAGAGAGTAAGGAGCTGACACAACCATTGCAAATGTGGGGAGTGGGGTGGGGTTTAGGTTAGGAAGGTCGCTTTTGGGAAATCTTAATGTAAGTGAGCACGACCGTATGGGGCCTTCCCAGGACAGACCCTTCCCCCCTATCCTCCGCTCTAGCTCCTCTCTGAAGTACCTAGATACTAGGATCTGATGCACACTTACTGAGTTGTTTTATGGATGCTAAACCCAGCACCAAATGAAAGAAATTAACTGCTTGATGATCCTGAGTCCCCAGGCCTACTGGTGCCTAAGGATTAATAATGTTAACTGCCCTGTTACCTCACCATCCACCAGTCAGAGAATTGTCCATGATGAGACCACTCCCCCACTCCTCCCCCATGCCCCCACGTAGGCTTTAAAAGTGCTTTGCTGAGACCCTTTCTGGGGGTTCAGGGGTTTTTTTAGTACGAGCCACCTGTTTTCTTTGCTTGGCCCTGCAGTAAACCTTTCCTTGCTCCAGGCTCCGATGTTTTGGTCTATTTGGCGTCACTGTGCATCGGGTACACGAATTTGCGGCCGGTATCTTTAGCTCCTAGTAGTTGGAGGCAAACACCATAGTCACCTATCTACCCATATCTACACACCTGCCAGGAACTGCTGCTGGAGAAACATGGCTTCTTCTTTTCTGTCTCATCCCTCCAAATTGAGCATAACTGCCAGACATTGATGGAGTCTAGCTGGAGCCCTGCTGGTATGGAAGGCTGAGAAATGTAATTGCCAAGCTTTCTGCTCCTGAGGGATAGATGAGAGCAATGAAGGCAAGGAAGACACAGAGTGCTACAAACAACATCCAGCAGGCACTGTCCCACCCTGTATCCTAGCACACTGCCGTTGCACGTGCAGAAGTGGGAACGGGGCAATCCTTTCTTCCAACCTCTAATTTGGGACACATTTATTTCTATGATTTGTTCAGTAAGTGCAAACAATGAAGATGAGGATTTTGAAAACTCTCAAGGGTCATTTAATTCATTGGGTCCCCAGATTTGCTGCCTATCAGTGTCACTGAGAGGTGTTCTAAAAATCCCGATTCTTGAGCCCTACCTCAGAGCTCCTGAAGGGGAATCTTCACGCTGGGGGTTGAGGCTGGGGATGGGAAGGGGGATCATTAGCCATGGATGGTACTGATCAGGCACTGCTTGTCAGACCAGCATCTGGGAGACTGATGATACATTTTTCCCCTGTTTTCTGGGAGGCCATGCAAATTCTTCTTAGAATGATGAGAATCTGTCCTCTGCTATAGCTGTAAATTCTGGCTTTAGAATGGAAAAGCACTGGCAGATGCTGCTACCTAGTCATATCCTTGGGGGTCCCAATGGCTGTTTATGAAGTCACAGTGTCAGCCTGAGCATGGTCCCTGAGATGATGAAGACATCCCCAGAAAGGAAAGGTTGATAAAACCCTAAGTATTGGTAGAGTTTTGTTTTGCAGGGAGAAGAAAAGGGAAATGAAATATTTTGAAACGGCTTATATCAGTAATAAACATATGTTTTCTGCATTGTGCAAAGGCCAACTGTAAATAAGCATTACTGCTGTCACTGCAAATAAAAGACACACAAAACACATACTGGGGGACTTCCCTGGTGGTACAGTGGTTAAGAATCTGCCTGCTATTGCAGGGGACATGGGTTCGATCCCTGGTCAGGGAGGATTCCACATGCCGCAGAGCAGCTAAGCCCATGTGCCACAACTACTGAGCCTGCACTCTACAGCCCACTCGCCACAACTAGAGAAAGCCCGCGCACAGCAACGAAGACCCAACGCAGCCAAAAATCAATAAATAAATTTTAAAAAAGAACCAAAAAACCACATACTGGACTGATTATACTATTTTTTTTATTACAAAAACATATATTGGGCTTCCCTGGTGGCGCAGTGATTGAGAGTCCACTTGCCGATGCAGGGGACACGGGTTCGTGCCCCGGTCCGGGAAGATCCCACATGCCGCAGAGCTGCTGGGCCCGTGAGCCTGTGCTCCGCAATGGGAGAGGCCACAACAGTGAGAGGGCCGCATATCACAAAACAAAACAAAAAAACAAAACAAACAAACAAACAAAAAACATATATTAAGCTGAGGCCAACTCTAAAACACAACTTGTGTCTGTGAAGGGTGCTCAGGGAACTTAGCGGTGAGTAGGTGTTTGTTGCAAAGGTATGGCAGGTACATTAAAAATCCTTTTGTTTGTGTGATTAATTGGGTATTCTCTGGGAGCATGAAATATGAACTGATTTCCAGTTTTCGTTAAGGGCTCTGGTTAATTTGTAGGGTGGCTGGAATATATGATTTGCAGTATATTCTTATAACTAAAGTGGGAGGAGGAGTGACTTGGTAAAGAAAACAAGGGATTGATCTCTGCCGTCTACCGTTTCACAGCCTAAATAAATTTGCGGTGTAAATGTGTGCTTGTTGGGGTATCTTGCCCTCTCATCTTTTTTTCCTTAGCTTTTTATTTTTAAAACAGCTTTATTGAGGTATAAGTGATATACTGAGAACTGCACATATTGAATAAATACAATTTCTTCCACCATTATCTTGTGCCAAAATTTTAAAAATGAATTTTTGCCAGAAGAATAAAACCATGTAAAAGTCATTCAGCCATGTAGATTCTGAAATCAGACTTGCTGGTGCAATAAACTTGATAAATGATGCTACTTACAATTGATGAAATTTCCTTTTATGATTCTGTGTTCAGAATGGAAAATCTGTGAACTTTAAACATACATGGAAATTGGCTGGCTTTGCAGCATGCACTTTGAGCCATTGGACTTTGAGTGTTTAAAAAATACTCATTTCCTCCAGTGTCAAAAGAAAATTCTAGACAGTGATGTAAACATGGGTACATGAAAGGAAAGAGTTTGAGCTCTTTACACCAGGAAGAGATTGTAGACATGAACTGACACTGGAACTACATGGAACATAGGAGCAAAGCAAAGATTAATTAAACTGGCAAAATTATCTGATTTCAGGTTCAAATTCAAGTTCAAATATCCAGATCTACCAAATATCAAAGTTTGGTTTTCAGATCTTACTTCCTGTTTGAGGCAAGGAAGAGGATATTCTTGGCTAACCAGTCAGAGAAAACAATTGGATTAACCAAGATATTCTTCATGACAATAGTAGCAAAAATGCAACATGACTTTTAAAAATCTTGATATTAGCTTTAAGAACTGTTCTTGATTTGGGGGAGAGTCAATAACAGAATCTGAAAAATCCTCTGAACATTTTATTCATAAAAATAAACATGTTTCTGGAAACATTATATATATATGTATATATATATTAATTTCTGTAAATTGAATCATATAGTATGGATTATTATGTGTGTCTGGTTTTGCTTTCAGTGACATGTTTGTGAAATTCATCATTGTTTTATGTGGTTGCACTCATTTACAATGCTTTATTCTTTCCTATGTTTGACTATATCACAATTTAATTATGCGTTTTTCTGTTGGTGAACATTTAGGTGGTTATATGTTTGTTATATGAACAACATACATGAATGCATGCATTTCTGTTAGGTATATGCTTAAGACTGAAATCACTGCATATGCAAATATTCAACTTTAGTAAACTGATGTTCAGACTTGTGAAAATTTATACTCCCATCAATAGAATATAAGATATCCTTTTGACTCATTTTCTTGCCAAAACTTGGTGATGTCAGAAAAGCAAAAAAAGTGATCATATTATGTTGCAATAGTGGCTTCTTGGAAGCAAGACAGACCAGTGATTGGGAGAGAGCAAAAGGGAACTTTTGTAGGTACTGACAGTTTTCTGGTTTTGACCTGGGTTATGCTGCTTTGATGTTCACCTTGTGATAAATTGTTGAATTGTACACTCTGTGCACATTTCCATATACTCATTATTTAACAATTAAAAAGTAAAACAAAAAAATGTTATCATAAAATTTCACATATGATTTAGGATGTTCACAGATGTTTTCTGTTGTAAATGATTAGGAAATAAATAATCTTAATTGTGAAAATGAAATTTAATGTTTGACATTGTCCAGCCAGGAAGTGGGAGTTTCCCTCTTAAAAATGACTCCAAAATGCTCTGAAAATTAGGGGGGAATAAAATATTTGTGTTATAAATTCATGAATTTGTGCTATTTAAAAAAATAGAATCTTCATTCCTATTCAAGATGGAAAGTATTATGAAAGCAATCAGCGTTTTGACTGTGGGTTTAGTAAAACTCTGAAGTTGCATCTTGGCACCGTGGGGTCCACTTATGTCAGTCATCAAGTGGGGCTTCATAATTGTTAGCGTGCCTGAGAACTAACTGAGGAGATTATCTCGGTTACAGATTTCTGGGTCCAAGCCCCCAGAGAGTCTGACTTGAAGGTTTAGGGCGGGTCCAACAGTCTGGGTCTGAACAAGTGCTGCAGGCAATTTTCATGCTCCTCTGAGCACAAGCTGAATAACGCTCATTTGAAGTGATGAATCTCTTGGTCCATCTTTTTTTCTTTTTTTTCAGTATTCTTTTCTATCTTTTAATTTGCCTCTAGCACTTGATCTCTGTTTATTTCTTTTCTCTTTTAATTTAGAATTTTCCTAATATCTGTGAGAGTATAATTTTTCTCTTTTTTCTAACGCTTTATTCTGTCTCTGTTAACATAATCCTTCTTAGATTGTGTTTACTCTGATTTCCTCCCTCTTTTTCTTTTCTCTTTTCTGTCATTTTACCTTAGCAGAATGTTCCACAGAATTTATTATAAATAATATTTACTAAATACATGCCAGTTTAATGGTCTTTTCTTAATTTTAAACACAGATAGGTGAAACATCTGCTGTTTCTCTTTCTTTAAATGTGACAAAAGTTAAATTAGGTTGCTTTTTTTACTAATGTGTTCATTTGTCTTCCTACTCTATTTTGCTGATTTATATATCCCTAGTTTAGGTATTACTGAAGAAAGAAACCAGGGAAGAATTTGAGATGCCTCTGTATCAGGACATAGGCTGGGTTATAGTCCTTTATAAATTGTTCCAGAGGAAGCTGGGCACATCTGCTGACAACTGACAGACTTTCACTCCCTTTTCTCATAGGAGACAAAGAAAAAGAAAGTAGATTGTTTCCTTTGAAAGATATGTTAATTTTTTCCTAGGAAATCAGATCACTATCTTGGGAAAAAAATGATCAGTTGACTCTAGCTGTCTACAAGAAATCAAAATATAAATTACCTAGCTCAGTATTTGATACAGAACAGACTGCCAATAAATTTTGGATGAAAAACTTCTGGCAAAATGTTATTCCTGGTGTTTTTGAATATATGCCAAATATTAGCTATTAGCTATAGATTTAATGTATGCTGTCATAAATGCCATATTTGTATACATAACATAAAAGAAAGTAAAATTTGAAATACATCCGTATTAGTGATCATTTGTATGTACTGAGATTTCATTCTTATATACTTCCCAGCCCAAGGCTGGGAAGCTGCAAAGCCTAGTGATTAAGAGCTATGGAGTCAAGTGGACCTGAGTTCAACTGCTAGCTTGACCACCATATAGCAGGAGACCTAAGTTACTTAGCCTCTGTCAAGTCTGTTTTCTCATGTGGGTAATAAGAATAGTAGCTCCATCATTGGCTTGTTTTGAGGCCTTAGTGAGATATATAGGTAAAGCATGTAGCACTCTGCCTGACACATAGCAGTGTTAGACTACTGGAACTATTATTATTCTTCCTGAATACAGAACATTTGTTACTTCCCAGAAAGTCTATGCTGAGGAAAGGAAACTATCAGCTTTTACAATAATACTCACCATTGCTTCTCATTTTAAAAAATTAAGGGCTTCCCTGGTGTTGCAGTGGTTGGGAATCTGCCTGCCAATTCAGGGGACACGGGTTTGAGCCCTGATCCGGGAAGATCCCACATGCCGCGGAACAACTAGGCCCGCGTGCCACAGCTGCTGAGGCCCGCTTGCCTAGAGCCCGTGCTCGGCAGCAAGAAGGGCCACCGCGATGGGGGGCCCACGCACCACAGCGAAGTGTGGCTCCTGCGTGCCGCAACTGGAGAGAGCCCACGAGCAGCAACATAGACCCAACTCAGCCAAAAAAACAAAATTAATAATCAAGATATTGTTTATGATGCCTTGAATGCCCAAACAAAACCATTGAAAAGCCATATCATTTCAAAGTCTTTGCTTTATTAACCGAAATATATAACAAGTACAACCAAGCTGTATAACTTCCACCAAGGCTGCTGATCTTTCACTGGAAAGCACATGGGCTCCAAAACTGCCTCTCGCCATATGGTCTTGAACAAGTCGTTCAAAATCTTTGAGCATCATTTATTTTTTCAAAATGGGGCTAAAATCCTGTGTCATAAGATTGCTGCAAAGATTGAGACAAGTGAAAAGGCCTAGCAACCAGAAGTTGGAATAGATACCTCTCGGTACTTTCTGCAAGAGTATCTGTAATTCACAACCCTTGGGGTAGGGATGGGCCTCAGCCTCCCTGTCAGAACCATGGGACACTTCCCCTCCCTTGGTGACTCAACCATGGTTGGGTGGCTCATCCAAGTTAGACCAATCAGACTCTCTTTTCTGGTCATTTGTAATTGGGACACAGAGACTCTGTTGGCCTTGGGCTCTGAAGGTAAGAGGTCAGTGGTCAGCCAGGGATGTGCTGGCTATTTTTTTTACCATCGAGACCACTTTTCAGTAGTGCAAAGAAAACCATTGGGTAGAGAAAGGACAAATAAAGGCAACACCCAGAGAAAAGTAAGAGCAACAACAGCCTGTGTGAACTAGAATTTGATCAGTGTCATATTGGCTCTGCAGTTTTGGACCTAGTGCCTTATCAGGCCCTACTCTGATGCTTGCCTTTGGGTATTCCTTACACTTGATGAAAATGTTTCTTTTTTGTTAAGCTAGCTTAGGTATGTTTTCCTTTGTTGCAATCTCATGATTAACTTCAGAAAGCAAGCACTCACCAAATGCTAGTTTCCTTTTCATTTACTTTAAAAGTTACATAAAATCATCAACAGGGCTTAAAGGGCATGAGTAAGGTCATGGCCCCCTCATTATTCAGGTATGGAAAATGAGTCCCAGAAACGTATTTGAATGATATGTCCAGTATTACATGAGAGCTAACAGAAGCGTCAAATTTAAACCCAAGTACTTCGCCTACCAACTGCGTGACACAAATAAGAACTGAGGTTTGTGTGTATGAGTGTATGGCGAGGAGGGGGGAGGGACAGTGGTTTACATATTTTACATAATTTTGTTTCCATGACCTGCCCAGATGCATTTCAAGCTTTTGAACAGAGATGGAATGCTTCTTTTGGGATCAATTGCTTCTCTGTTATTCTTGGTGAGGTTGGCTAATGGTTGATTGAGCCTGTTATCTTACGTGAACATATTCTGTAGACATGTATTTAGGATCTTCTGAATATAAATGAAATTCATTATGAGTTTTAGAATTTCTGATGAATTAAAAAAGATGGACCCCTTACATGAAGTCATTTCAGTAACCAGAATCAGAATCACTGAGAAGTTTCTTGCCTCTTTATTTCAAGGCTCCCAAACATTGGAGGCAAATTCCTTAAGAGATACTCCTGTTTACCGTGAAACCCAAGAACATAAACAAGTTGAGAAGCACGCATTCTAAAGCCTTGCAGATGCTCAGCTTTCTTCCACTTAAAGAACAAAGCCTGAAAACATTCCTAGCTATATGAAACGTTTCCTTTCTTTAACAGTGTTTTATTATTTTACTTTTTATAGTTAGGTTGAGAAACAATAGTGACGTCTTGATGATATGGCAATATGGGTCTGCTTTACTAAGTCTGGGAGCTGACACTGTGTGCAGAAGAGTTAGGTAGTGTGTGGGAATCGGAGTTTTGAGGGTCCTGAGTCCACTAGGTAATACCACTAGGTATACCACTGGTAATACCTGTGGGAATCGGAGTTTTGAGGGTCCTGAGTCCACTAGGTAATACCTTTCCAATACCACGTGGAAATGATTTCTCCAGTGACCTCCACAACCCACATTAAACTTTTTTTTTTTTAATAAATTTATTTATTTTTATTTATTTATTTTTGGCTGTGCTGGGTCTTCGTTTCTGTGCGAGGGCTTTCTCTAGTTGTGGCGAGCGGGGGCCACTCTTCATCGCGGTGCGTGGGCCTCTCACTGTCGCGGCCTCTCTTGGTGTGGAGCACAGGCTCCAGACGCGCAGGCTCAGTAGTTGTGGCTCACGGGCCCAATTGCCCCGTGGCATGTGGGATCTTCCCAGACCAGGTCTCGAACCCGTGTCCCCTTCATTGGCAGGCAGATTCTCAACCACTGCGCCACCAGGGAAGCCCCCACATTGAACTTTTAAATGGTATTTCTCTGTTGAATTAAATTGAATTCCAAAAATGTTTATTGAACATCTATTTTATTGAAGTGGTAATGTTGGTGAGGATTGGGGATTGGGTGATGTTCTATAGAAATGAACAGTGCACATTCTCCATCCTCAAGAAATTTACAACCTAGAAGTTTACTTAATGATGTTTCTGATCCATATTTTTATGAATGGTGGTCCTCAGTCTTAGATGCACATGGGAATCACCTGGGGAGATTTAAAAACTCTTAATGCCACAGTCTGTGTCCCAGACAAATTAAATCATAAATCTGGGGGTGATATCCAAGCATTCGTAGTTTTTAATGCTCTCCATGTGATTTCAATGGGCAGCCAATCAGTATTTCTTGAAGAGTTATAGGTATATCCAGATACTGATCTTGTTAACTCTTTGAGCTGTTGTGCAAGGCCTGGAGTAGATGGAGCCCACATCCTGTTAGCTCTGGCCACAAGCATTCTCCACCAGTAAGCTGTTAAAATATATTTTCTAGGTACTGATATAAAGAAGGTTGCGGAGCACAGAAATGTCTCATTTAAACCTTATGATAACACTGTAAGAGAACCATTTGTTTCAGATTTTACAGATGAAGTATTTAAAGTTTTGAGAACTAAAAACTGACTGCACTAAAGTCACAGGGTCATTCACAGAGCTGGTATTTGGACCATACTTTTCTTACATTGCAGCTTCTTAGGTATATTACATTGCAGACTGTGAAAAGTACTGTGGAGTCATGCAAGTAAAACACTATGGAAACCCAGAGAAATAGACATTGATTCTGGTCTAGTGTGATCAGGAAAGAATTTGTCATTTGAGCTGTACCTTCAAGAACGTATGGATTTCCAGAGGTAAAAATACGATGTTATCCTAGGTTTATATAATAAATAGTGATCTTATTTGGCTATAAAATAAAACATTAGAAGCTTACTATCCTGGATCCCTAGTAGAATCGTTTGGAAAGCTTTCAGAATGTATTAATGCCAGAGCCCCACCATAAACAATCAAATCGGAGTAGTGGGATAGGACCCTCTGGGATGGTGTGGAAGGAAGCAGCAGGAAGTAAAACTGGTTTGGGGTTAGATTGCAGAGAATATAGAATGTGAAATTTACTTGATTGATTACTTAGGTAATGGCAGGCCAGGGAAGGCTTTTTTAAGCAGGCCAGTGATAAAGCAATCAACTTATAAACTCTGTCTAACTCCCTGCTGTCTTCTGTTTTGTTACTTATTTAGAAAATATCAAGAATCCCAGTGGAAGTGGTTTTAAATCTAGGAGCCTATCAGGATTCCCTGGGAAGGCTTTTCAATTACACCCTCTTTCTCTGGTTCTGGGACGATGCCAGAGTCTTGAGGACGCCTGGATAGTTCCACAAACTATATTGAAAGAAAACCCCTTCTCTGGCCTACCCCAATTTTAATATATCCAATTAGGGGACAGAGAATGTGAAGTTAGGGAACAGTCTACCATCCTCACTTCTGACGCCAATTTCAAATTTAGGGAGTCCCCAAAACCACCCTCCATTTTGATAATTCACCAGAAGGACTCACAGGATTCACTGAACTCTGTTATGCTCCCAGTTCTGCTTTATTACAAGGAAGGATCAGAATCAGATGAGGGGAGAGATGCCCGAGGCCAAGTCCAGGAGGGTTCCAAAGGTGGACCTTCCAGTTGTCCTTTCCCAGTGGAGCTCCGAGGGAGGGGCCATTCCCTCCTGTGGTCTCAGGAGGGTGGGACAAACACTTATTGATTTTATTTCTTTTCCTGTCTTCCTACAGCTTGGCCCTGATGTGACATAGTCTCAGGAAGTGCAAAGCAGTGTAAAAAAAAGCCCCTTTTTCTAATAAATGGATCCAAAAGGGGAGCTTCAGTGAACCAAAGAGAACTGAAGAGATCTCAAGAGAGGAAGGAGCTTGGGAAGGGGACTCTATAAAGTTGTTTATGAACTCCTGTGAACTCTGGGGATCATGTCTAACCTACACATGTGAGTATCTTACTCTAAACAGTAAACTGTAGATTTTGAAGACTGAATTATAAGATAGAACACTGCTCAGATCCCAGATTGGTCACTGGATAGCAGACAGAGGATAGATCCAAAGAGCATTACAGAGGCTTTGAAAACGGAACTGACATTGGAACCACAAACACAGTGGAAGGCTGGTCATAACTTGAGACTTGAATCGAACCAGGTTGATTGTCTACTGAAGCAAAAACGTCAACATTTTCCATAGAATTTAAGTAAGACCTAGAGTCTTATAATATTCAAAATGTATAGGATACAATTCAAAATTACTTGGCACAGAGGTAGCCAGGAAAATCTCAACTCACATGGGAAAAGACAATCAATAGATGCCAATGACAAGGTGACACATGTTGGAATTACCTGACATAGACTTTGAAGCAGCTATTATAAGAATGCTCCAACAAGTAAGGGTGAATACTCTCAAAAAGAAAGGAAATGTAGCAAGTCTAAGCAAGTAGAAGGTACAAATAAGAACTGAATGAAAATTTTAGAATTGAAAAATATAATAACCAAAGTTGAAAACTTACCTGTTGGCATAAGAGCAGAATGGCAATAACAGAGAAATCAATGAACTTGAGGACAGATAAAATTACCCAATCAGAGTAACAGGGATAAATAGTATTAAAAACAGGAAAAGAAACAAAGTTTCAGAGAACTGTGGTTGGAAAAATCATACTACCCAATTTTAAGACTTACTCTAAAGCTTCAGCATAAAGACAGCATGGTATTTATGAAGGACTAGGCCAGTGGAACAAAACAGGGAGTCTAGAAATAGACACACACACACAAATATAGCTAATTTGTTTTTGACAGAGGTGCCAAGCAAATCAATAGAGAAGGCATAGTCTCTTGGTGTTGGACCTCTGTCTGTAGAAAGAAAACCTTTGATCTAAATCTCTCGTATTATTCAAAAATTAACACACAATGGATCTAACATCTAAATGTAAAATATAAAATTGTATGATGTTTAGAAGAAAGCATTAGAAATCTTTATGACCTGGAGTTAGACAAAGAGTTCTTAGAGATGGTACCAAAAACAGATCCATAAAAGAAAAAAACCCATAAATTAAAATTTATCAAAACCCAAAACTTTAAGAGAATGAAAAGACAGGCTAGAGATAGGGAGGAAATACTTGCAAATCACATATCCAAATAGCTTGTATCAAGAGCATATCAAAAACTCTGAAAACTCCACATGAAGAAAACAAACAATCCAATTGAAAAGTGGGTCTGAGACTTGAACAGACACATCACTTAAAAAGGAAATATGGGTGATAAGTAAACAGGAAAAGATACCCAATGTCATTAGCCATTGGAGAAGTGCAAATTAAAATCATGGCATACCTGTTACAATGACTAAAATTTAAAAAAAAATAAATAATATCAAGTGTTGGTGAGAATGTAAAGTAACTAGAATCCAAAGTGGTACAGCCACTCTGGAAAACTGTTTAGCAGTTCCTTGTAAAGTTAAACATATACTTACCATATGACCCAGCAATCCTATTCTTAGATAATTTTCCAAGTGAACTGTAAACGTATGTTCACATAAAATCCTGTACATGAATATTTACTGAAGCTCTGTTTATAATCACTAATAACTGGAAATAACCCACGTGTCCTTCAGTGGGTGACTGTATAAACACACCATGGTGCCTTCAGATAATGGAACACTAAACATCTCAGCGGTAAAAAGGAAGAAACAATTGATGCACACAAAACTAGGATGAATGTCAAAGCCATTTTGCTTGGTGAAAGAAGTCAATCTCAAAAGGTTACATACTCTATGATTCCATTTATATGACATTCTCAAAAGGACAACCCTATAGTGATAGGGAACAGAACAGTGGTGTATGTGTTGGGGTGGAGAGGATGTAACCCTATGAAAGATAACATGAAGAGGTTTTGGGGGTGATGGGATTGTTCTGTAAACTGTAGTTTATACATGCTTTCCCCACATAGATTGTCAGCTTCAGTGATGATTCTATGATTTCATTATCAGAGCTTATAATAGAAGCAGGGCATAGGTTTTCTTTTTTTATCTTCCAAAAATTGAATAAATGGAGAGAAACCCACAGGCTTCAGGAAAAATGGTCTTTCTCCACTGGGGTAGTACTGTCATTGTTATCTTAGACCAGGGGTTAGCAACCAATAGCCCTCAGGCCAAATCCTGCATGCTTCCTGTCTTTGTAGAGCCCCAGAGTAGAATATTTTTTACATTTTAATGGTAGGTAAAAATCAAAACAAAAATATTTCATAGGACATGAAACGTCAAATTCAAAAGCAAATTCAAATTTCAGTGCACATGAATGAAATTCTGTTGGAACCTGGCCATGCTTGTTCATTTACGTATGGTCTGTGGCTGTTGAGTAATTGTGACAAAGACTGAACGGCACTCCCAAAGCCTAGAATATTCTTATGTGGCCCTTTATGGAAAAAGTCTGCCAACAATTGTTTTAGAATACTCCTTAGATAACGTAAGTATTTTTATTTAATAGCAGAACCCTAAGTGGATTAAGATCTAGTTATACTTTGACTCCATGAATAACTTTTGACAATTTTTTTCAGGAAAATAATTTTTCTTACATAAACAAGAATCTTAAAAAGATCCACAAAATTTCAGATATTGTCCCTTTTTTCCCCCTTCACGATCTGATATTTGATCAAGGAAAGAAAGTTCAAAAGTGTCCCCTCACTGACACTAAAAGATGGGGAATCTATTATCTTTTTTATTATCTGTGGGCTGCTTATGGTATCTCTGTATTAGAGGTTAATTATAGCAGCCCATTCCTGGGTGATAGGTTGTGAAACTAGAAGTTATCAGAGATAAACATTGCAGGATCTGATTTACTTGTTCATGAGTATACCATAAAATCTTCAGTTAAATTACATTTTATGACTATAGCCTCCAAGTTTTTAAATACAGCCATTTGATTACTTCATCGTTGTAAAGGCTGACTTCCTTTTTCCTACGTGGCAGTGAGTAATTTATAACGTCTGTTAAGTGAACAGTATTTACCAAGTGCTATCAAACAAGATAAAGATATATTTCACTGTGTCTTTACAGCAGTGTAGATAGCTAGGGAAAATATATTCACTACTTATGACTGCACTCCATGACATTAGAGTTCTCTGAAGCAGTTTATGTCCTACCTCTATTTATTCCTTGCTGAGTGTGTTTTTGAAGACCACTTTGGACGTCTTCTTTGAAAGGAAAAAAATGATGCCTTAAAATATGATTTTCTTTAAATGCAGCTTAAATGACTGTATTCCCTATGTTGGGAAATTTATGTGCCAATCACATGTGATATATTGAATCATGTCATGACTTCTGTTCACAAAGATAAAGACTATATAAAATAATAACTTGTCTATTTGTGGTGGTTTCATATGTCAATGTAATAGTGGGTACAGAATGTATTGCAAAAATACAAAAATATCAGCTATATAGCTTCCCAAACATGTTCATGTACATTATCTCAGTTGATTATAATATGAATATAATCGCAATATGAAATATACAGGCAGATATAATCATCTTTATCCTACAAAGGAGGGAAATGAGATTCAAATAGGCTGAGCGACTTACCCAATGACACAGTTTATGAGTGGTGGATTGAGGATTAGAACAGAGATCTTCTAATTCCCAGTCCAGAGATTGTTCTGCTACAATATATTTGCTACCTTATTCCTTATTAAGAAAAATACTCTTTTGTCCTATAAATGGTAATGTTCTTTTTAAACCAGGGAATGACTTCTATATATATTAAAATTCAGAAGTGCAATCATTTTGCATAAGTGTTGCCCTTCACCCTATCCTACCAGATTTCTAGATCCCAGCTGTATAATGGAGTTGATTTATACATAATTTCCTGCCTGAATTTGGTAGTGAAAATACTAAATGAAAGTGTTATATGGGTGTGGAAACATGTAACCCCTATTGTGGAGTTAGAACAAATTTCTTTGGGGGTTTATGTTCGTGCGGTGTGGTCAGGACTGTTTCTATATTGATCTTTTCTCAGCAGCAGTAAACCTCAGACAGTAGGAACACCACTGAAGTTTTACTTAACACCAGAGGCAGGATCGGTCTTCACAACTGACTCATGCAGTTAACGTCATAGGATGTATTGAGGTGGCAGATTGTAATTTCTTACCCAACAGTCTGTAAATATTAGATAAGTGGGGGGCTGTGGCATGTATTACCTCAGAGCTATATTATATGAACAGTTTATTTTAAAACAACCAGTTGAGCTGTTGGTACATAAAACCAGCTACCCTTTTCCTTTACCATTTCCATGAGGCCAAATTTCTGATCCTGGGTATAAGTCAGCGCCTACGGCCAGGGTTGCCTATGGATAACATGTGTGTTTGGGAGAATCCTTGTACTCAAACTCCTCAAAATGTTTTTTTTCCAATTCTCTGTCTGTTGGCTTCTGTATCAGTGATTTTTCTCACCCTTCTGTGATCCACCTTTCTCTGCCTTTTGGGACCTTGACTACTTCAGTGGATATACTCCTTTTTTAATCGAGTTTATCATATGCTTGTTGCACTGAGCCTTTATTGGTTTTGCAAAGGGAAAGAGAACTTTGTTTCCTTGAAATTCACCTTCTCTATTTTACCTTGCTAGATATATCTGGTTTCCACTTTGACCTTCACATTATTCTCTTCTTTAAAAAAAATTGTATGTATTTAAGACGCACAGCATGATTTAATATACATATACATAGTGAAATGCTTACTACAGTCAAGCTAATTTACATATCTTCTCACACAATTGCCTTTTTTTTTTTTGGTGGTAAGTGCATCTGAAATCTATTCTCTTAGCGTATTTCCAGTGTTCAATACAGTATTAATTTAACTATAGTCATCATGCATGTAATTTAGGAGTTTTCTGGTAGCATCTGTAGGATTCTCTATGTATAGTATCATGTCATCTGCAAACAGTGACAGCTTTACTTCTTCTTTTCCGATTAGGATTTCTTTTATTTCCTTGTCTTCTCTGATTGCTGTGGCTAAAACTTCCAAAACTATGTTGAATAAGAGTGGTAACAGTGGGCAACCTTGTCTTCTTCCTGGTCTTAGTGGAAATGCTTTCAGTTTTTCACCATTGAGGACGATGTTGGCTGTGGGTTTGTCATATATGGCTTTTATTATGTTGAGGAAAGTTCCCTCTATGCCTACTTTCTGCAGGGTTTTTATCATAAATGGGTGTTGAATTTTGTCGAAAGCTTTCTCTGCATCTATTGAGATGATCATATGGTTTTTCTCCTTCAGTTTGTTAATATGATGTATCACGTTGATTGATTTGCATATATTGAAGAATCCTTGCATTCCTGGACTAAACCCCACTTGATCATAGTGTATGATTATTTTAATGTGCTGTTGAATTCTGTTTGCTAGTATTTTGTTGAGGATTTTTGCATCTAGGTTCATCAGTGATATATTGCCCTGTAGTTTTCTTTCTTTGTGACATCCTTGTCTGGTTTTGGTATCAGGGTGATGGTGGCCTCGTAGAATGAGTTTGGGAGTGTTCCTCCCTCTGCTATATTTTGGAAGGATAGGTGTTAGCTCTTCTCTAAATGTGTGATAGAATTCTCCTGTGAAGCCATCTGGTCCTGTGCTTTTGTTTGTTGGAAGATTTTTAATCACAGTTTCAATTTCAGTGCTTGTGATTGGTCTGTTCATATTTTCTATTTCTTCCTGATTCAATCTTGGCAGGTTGTGCATTTCTAAGAATTTGTCCATTTCTTCCAGGTTGTCCATTTTATTGGCATAGAGTTGGTTGTAGTAATCTCTCATGATCTTTTGTATTTCTACAGTGTCAGTTGTTACTTCTCCTTTTTCATTTCTAATTCTATTGATTTGAGTCTTCCTCTTTCTCTTGATGAGTCTGGCTAATGGTTTATCAATTTTGTTTATCTTCTCAAAGAACCAGCTTTCAGTTTTATTGATCTTTGCTATTGTTTCCTTCATTTCTTTTTCATTTATTTCTGATCTGATTTTTATGATTTCTTTCCTTCTGCTAACTTTGGGTTTTTTTTGTTCTTCTTTCTCTAATTGCGTTAGGTGTAAGGTTAGGTTGTTTATTCAAGATGTTTCCTGTTTCTTAAGGTAGGATTGTATTGCTATAAACTTCCCTCTTAGAACTACTTTTGCTGCATCCCATAGATTTTGGGTTGTCGTGTCTGCATTGTCATTTGTTTCTAGGTATTTTTTGATTTCCTCTTTGATTTCTTCAGTGATCACTTTGTTATTAAGTAGTGTATTGTTTAGCCTCCATGTGTTTGTATTTTTTACAGATCTTTTCCTGTAATTGATATCTAGTCTCACAGCGTTGTGGTCGGAAAAGATACTTGATACAATTTCAATTTTCTTAAATTTACCAAGGCTTGATTTGTGACCCAAGATATGATCTATCCTGGAGAATGTTTCATGAGTACTTGAGAAAAATGTGTATTCTGTTGTTTTTGGATGGAATGTCCTATTAATATCAATTAAGTCCATCTTGTTTAATGTATCATTTAAAGCTTGTGTTTCCTTATTTATTTTCATTTTGGATGATCTGTCCATTGGTGAAAGTGGGGTGTTAAAGTCCCCTACAATGAATGTGTTACTGTCGATTTCCCCTTTTATGGCTGTTAGTATTTGCCTTAGGTATTGAGGTGCTCCTATGTTGGGTGCATAAATATTTAGAATTGTTATATCTTCTTCTTGGATTGATCCCTTGATCATTATGTAGTGTCCTTCTTTGTCTCTTCTAATAGTCTTTATTTTAAAGTCTATTTTGTCTGATATGAGAATTGCTACTCCAGCTTTCTTTTGGTTTCCATTTGCATGAAACATCTTTTTCCATCCCCTTACTTTCAATCTGTATGTGTCTCTAGGTCTGAAGTGGGTCTCTTGTAGACAGCAAATATATGGGTCTTGTTTTTGTATCCATTCAGCCAATCTGTGTCTTTTGGTGGGAGCATTTAGTCCATTTACATGTAAGGTAATTATCGATATGTATGTTCCTATTCCCATTTTCTTAATTGTTTTGGGTTCGTTATTGTAGGTCTTTTCCTTCTCTTGTGTTTCTTTTTTTTTTTTTTTTTTTTTGTGGTACGCGGGCCTCTCACTGTGGTGGCCTCTCCCGTTGCGGATCGCAGGCTCCAGACGCGCAAGCTCAGTAGCCATGGCTCACGGGCCCAGCCGCTCCGCGGCATGTGGGATCTTCCCGGACCGGGGCACGAACCCATGTCCCCTGCATCGGCAGGCGGACTCTCAACCACTGCGCCACCAGGGAAGCCCTCTTGTGTTTCTTGCCTAGAGAAGTTCCTTTAGCAGTTGCTGTAGTGCTGGTTTGGTGGTGCTGACCTCTCTCAGCTTTTGCTTGTCTGTAAAGGTTTTAATTTCTCCATCAAATCTGAATGAGATCCTTGCTGGGTAGAGTAATCCTGGTTGCAGGTTTTTCTCCTTCATCACTCTAAACATGTCCTGCCAGTCCCTTCTGGCTTGCAGAGTTTCTGCTGAAAGATCAGTTGTTAACCTTATGGGGATTCCCTTGTGTGTTATTTGTTGTTTTTCCCTTGCTGCTTTTAATATGTTTTCTTTGTATTTAATTTTTGACTGTTTGATTAATATGTGTCTTGGCATATTTCTCCTTGGATTTATCCTGTATGGGACTCTCTGTGCTTCCTGGACTTGATTAACTCTTTCCTTTCCCATATTAGGGAAGTTTTCAACTATAATCTCTTCAAATATTTTCTCAGTCCCTTTCTTTTTCTCTTCTTCTTCTAGAACCCCTATAATTCAAGTGTTGGTGTGTTTAATGTTATCCCAGAGGTCTCTGAGACTGTCCTCACTTCTTTTCATTCTTTTTTGTTTATTCTGCTTTGCAGTAGTTATTTCCACTGTTTTATCTTCCAGGTCACTGATCTGTTCTTCTGCCTCAGTTATTCTGCTATTGATCCCATCTAGAGTATTTTTAATTTCATTTATTGTGTTGTTCATCGTTGTTTGTTTCATCATTAGTTCTTCTAGGTCCTTGTTAAATGTTTCTTGCATTTTGTCTATTCTATTTCCAAGATTTTGGATCATCTTTACTATCATTATTCTGAATTCTTTTTCAGGTAGACTGCCTATTTCCTCTTCATTTGTTAGGTCTGATGGGTTTTTATCTTGCTCCTTCATCTGCTGTGTGTTTTTCTGTCTTCTCATTTTGCTTATCTTACTGTGTTTGGGGTCTCCATTTTGCAGGCTGCAGGTTCGTAGTTCCCATTGTTTTTGGTGTCTGTCCCCAGTGGCTAAGGTTGGTTCAGTGGGTTGTGTAGGCTTCCTGTTGGAGGGGACTAGTGCCTGTGTTCTGGTGGATGAGGCTGGATCCTGTCTTTCTGGTGGGCAGGTCCACGTCTGGTGGTGTGTTTTGGGGTGTCTGTGGACTTATTATGATTTTAGGCAACCTCTCTGCTAATAGGTAGGGTTGTGTTCCTGTCTTGCTAATTGTTTGGAGTATGATATCCAGCACTGTAGCTTGCTAGTCGTTGAGTGAAGCTGGGTGCTGGTGTTGAGATGGAGATCTCTGGGAGATTTTCGCCGTTTGATATTATGTGGAGCTGGGAGGTCTCTTGTGGACCAGTGTCCTGAAGTTGGCTCTCCTACCTCAGAGGCACAGCACTGACTCCTGGCTGCAGCACCAAGAGCCTTTCATCCACATGGCTCAGATAAAAGGGAGAGAAAGTAGAAAGAAATAATTAGTAGACGTAGAAAGAAAGAAAGAAAGACAGACAGACAGACAGACAGACAGGAGGGAGGGAGGGAGGAGGGAAGGAAGAAAAAAAGAAAGAAGATAAAGTAAAATAAAATAAAGTAAGATAAAATATAATAAAGTTATTAAAATAAAAAAGTAATTATTAAGAGAGAGAGGAAAAAAAAGGACAGATAGAACCCTAGGACCAATGGTGGAAGAAAAGCTATACAGACAAAATCTCACACAGAAGCATATACATACACACTCACAAAAAGAGGAAAAGGGGAAAAAATCATAAATCTTGCTCCCAAAGTCCACCTCCTCAATTTGGGATGATTCGTTGTCTATTCATGTATTCCACAGATGCAGGGTACATCAAGTTGATTGTGGAGCTTTAATCTGCTGCTTCTGAGGCTGCTGGGAGAGATTTCCCTTTCTCTTCTTTGTTCTCACAGCTCCCAGGGGCTCAGCTTTGGATTTGGCCCCGCCTCTGCGTGTAGGTCGCCGGAGGGGCGTCTGTTCTTCGCTCAGACAGGACGGGGTTAAAGGAGCCGCTGATGGGGACTCTGGCTCACTCAGGCTGGGGGGGGGGGGGGGGGGGGGGCACAGAGTGCGAGGCGAGCCTGCAGCAGCAGAGGCCGGCATGACGTTTCAGCAGCCTGAGGCGCGCCATGCTTTCTCCCAGGGGAGTTGTCCCTGGATCCCGGGACCCTGGCAGTGGCGGGCTGCACAGGCTCCCCGGAAGGGGGGCGTGGATAATGACCTGTGCTTGCACACAGGCTTCTTGGTGGCGGCAGCAGCAGCCTTAGCGTGTTATGCCCCTCTCTGGGGTCCGCGCTTTTAGCCGCGGCGCGCGCCGTCTCTGGAGCTCCTTTAAGCAGTGCTCTTAATCCCCTCTCCTCGCGCACCAGGAAACAAAGAGTGAAGAAAAAGTCTCTTGCCTCTTCTGCACGTCCAGACTTTTCCCCGGACTCCCTCCTGGCCAGCCGTGGCGCACTAACCCCCTGCAGGCTCTGTTCATGCTGCCAGTCCTCTCCCTGCACTCTGACTGAAGCCCGAGCCTCAGCTCACAGCCACGCCTGCCCTGGTGGGGGAGCAGAGAAGCCTCTCGGGCTGGTGAATGCTGGTCAGCACCGATCCTCTGTGCGGGAATCTCGCCACTTTGCTCCCCGCACCCCTGTTGCTGTGCTCTCTTCCACGGCTCCGAAGCTTTCCCCCTCCGCCACCTGCAGTCTCCGCCCGTGAAGGGGCTTCCTAATGTGTGGAAACCTTTCCTCCTTCACAGCTCCCTCCCACTGGTGCAGGTCCTGTCCTTATCTTTTTGTCTCTGTTTATTTTTTCTTTTGCTCTACCCAGGTATGTGGGGGTTTTCCTTGCCTTTTGGGAGGTCTGAGGTCTTCTGCCAGCGTTCAGTAGGTGTTCTGTAGGAGTTGTTCCACGTGTAGATGTATTTCTGGTGTATCTGTGGGGAGGAAGGTGATCTCCGTGTTTTACTCTTCCACCATCTTCCCAGAAGCCTCTTTCCTCAATGTTTTATAGTATTCCGTGTACAGATTTAACCTGCTTGGTTAAATTTATTTTAAATATTTTATTTTATGCTACTGTAAATGGGATTGTTTTCTTAATTTCTTTTTCAGATAGTACATTGTTAGTGTGTAGAAATGCAAATAAATTTCACACATTGATCTTGTATCCTGCAACTTTACTGAATTCATTTATTAGTTTCAACTGTTTTTTTTGTGTGTGTGTGGAATCTTTAGGGCTTTCTGTATATAAGATCATGTCATCTGCAAACAGAGACAGTTTCACTTCTTCCTTTCCAATTTGGATGCCTTTTATTTCTTGTTCTTGCTTAATTGCTCTGGCTAGGACATCCAGTACTATGCTGAATAGAAGTGGTGAGAGTGGACATCCTTGTCTTATTCCTGATCTCAGAGGAAAAGCTTCTAGCTTTTCACAGTTGAGTATGATATTAGCAGTTGTTGGTTTGCCAGATATGGTATGTATTTGTTGAGGTACATTCCTTCTGTACTTAATTTGTTGAGAGATTTTCTCATGAAAGAGTGTTGAATTTTGTCAAATGTTCTTTTTTTGAATCTGTTGAGATGATCATATAATTTTTATACTTCATTCTGTTAACGTGTTGTATCACATTATTTATGTATGTTGAACCATTCTTGCATCCTGTGGTTAAGTCTCACTTGGTCATGGTGTATGATTCTTTTAATGTGCTGTTGAATTAGTATTTTGTTGAGGAGTTTTGCATCTGTGTTTATCAGGTATATTAGTCAGCAGTTTTCTTTTCTTATAGTGTCCTTATGTGGATTTGGTATGCAAATGATACTGCCCTTGTAAAATGAGTTTGGTAATGTTCCCTCCTCTTCAATTTTTGAGAGAGTTTGAGAAGGATTTGCATTAATTCATCTTTAAATGTTTGGTAAAATTTACCAGTGATGCCATCAGGTCTTGGGCTTTTATTTGTTGGGAATGTTTTGATTACTGATTCAGTCTCTTAGTCATTATTGGTCTGTTCAGATTTTCTATTTCTTCATAATTCAGTCTTGGTAGGTTTTATGTTTCTAGGAACTTACCCATTTGTTCTAGGTTATCCAACTTGTTGGTATATAAATGTTCATGGTAGTCTCTTATGATCCTTTGTATTTCTTTGATGTCAGTTGTAATGACTCCTCCTTATTTATACAGGCATACTTCATTTTATTGTACTTCACAGATATTGGTTTTATTTTGTTTTGCTTTTTTTACAAATTGAACGTTTGTGGTAAACCTGCATCAAGCAAGTCTATTGTTGCCACTTTTTCAATAGCATCTGCTCACTTTGTGTCCCTGTGTCACATTATGGTAATTCCCACAGTATTTCAAGCTATTTCACTAGTACTGTATTTGTTATGGTGATCTGTGTTCAGTGATCTTTGATGTTACTGTTGTAATTGTTTTGGGGCGCCACAAAGCATGTTTATATAAAATGATGAACTTAATAAATGTTGTGTGAGTTCTGACTGCCCCACTGACTGGCTGTTCCCCAATTTCTCTCCCTCTCCTCAGACCTGTCTATTCCCTGAGACACAAGAATACTGAAGGCAGGCCAGTTAATGACCTTACAGTGGGCTCTAAGTGTTCTCGTGAAAGGCAGAGTCAATCGATGTGGCAAACTTTGTTGTCATCTTACTTTAAGCTATTGCTGCCGCCCACCCCCACTCCCCACCTTCAGCAACCAGCACCCTGATCAGTCAGCAGCCATCCACATTGAGGCCAGACCTCCACCAGCAACAAGATTACAACTCGCTGAAGGCTCAGGTGATGGTTAGCATTTTTTAGCCATATAGTATTTTTTAATTAAGGTATATACATTGTTTTTTTAAGACATGATGCTATTGCACAGTTAATAGCCTAGAGTATAGTGTAAACATAACTTGTAAATGCAAAGTTTGTGTGACTCACTTTATTGCAATATGTGCTTTATTTCAGTGGTCTGGAACCTAACCTGCAGTATCTCTGAGGTATGCTTGTACTTTTATTTATTTGGATCTTCTCTCTTTTTTTCTTAGTTAGTCTAGCCCAAAGTCTGTCCATTTTGTTTATCTTTTCAAAAACTCTGTGTCTTATTTTCATTGATCTATTTTACTGCTTTTCTAGTCTCTATTTTATTTATTTCTTCTCTGATCATTCTTCCTTCCTTGTGCTAAATTTAGGTTTAGTTTGTTGTTCTTTTTCTAGTTCCTTGAGGTGTAAAATTAGGTTATTTATTTAAGATCTTTCTACTTTTCTTAGTATAGGTGTCTGTTGCTGTTCCACCTTAGAACTGCTTTTGCTGCATATCATCAGCTTTGGTAAGTTCTGTTTCCATTTTCATTAGTCTCCAGATATTTTTTTATTTCCTTTTGATTTCTGATTTCTTCTCTCACCCGTTGCTTGTTCAGGTGTGTTTGTTTAATTCCACATACTTGTGAATTTTCCAATTTCCCTTCTATTATTGATTTCTAGTTTCATACCATCGTGGTGGTAAAAGATTCTTGATGTGATTTCCATCTTCTTAAATTTGTTAAGATTTGTTTTAGGGGCTAACATGTGATCTATCCTGGAGAATGTTCCATGTGCACTTAAAAAGAATGCATATTCTGTTGCTATTGGATGGAATGTTCCATATATGTCTATTAGTTCTATTTTACCTATAGTGTTGTTTAAGTGTACTGTTTTCTTATTGATTTGGGGTCTGGATGATCTATCCATTGTTGGAAGTGGAGTATTAAAGTCCTCTGCTATCATTGTGTTGCTATCTATTTTTCCCCTCTGTTCTATTAATATTTGCTTGATATCTTTAGTTGCTCTGATACATTTCTCTTTTATTTAAATATATGTATTAAGTCTCTATCACATGCCAGAGATTATTTTAGGTTCTTGGGATGCATCAAAGGACAAAACAGAAAAATACAAATTTCTGTAGTGGAATTTATATACTAGTGGGGAGTGGGTTTGGCAGGGGATTTGGGAGAGAGAAAGACAGTTAGTGCTGAACAAAATTAGCAAGTACATTGTGTAGCATATTAAAATGAGGAGAGGGGATGGCAGATATCAGGGGGATGAACACTCCAGGCAGAGGGTAGCAACATCCAATGTTGAGCTATTCCTGGCATGTTTGAGAAATCGCAAGAAGGCCGGTGTAGTGGAGTGAGCAGGTGAAGAGGAGAGCAATAGGAGATGAGGCAGAGATGTAAGGCGTGGGGTGGGGGAAAATCATGTATGGCTTACAGACCACCATAAGCCTTCCACTTTTATTCTAAGTGAGGAGAACCATTGAATAATTTCAAACTGAGAAGGACATGATCTGATTTACATTTCCATAGCCATGTCGAGTCTGATGAGCCCATCAAAGACAGTCTTCATTTCTGTTGCAGTATTTTTGCCTAGCATTTCCTTTTGGTTCTTTCTTACAGTTTCCGTCTCCCTGCTTACATTATTCATTTCATCTTGCGTACTGTCCACTTTTTCCATTATAGCTCTTAATCAAAGTTATTTTACATTCCTGGTCTGATAATTCCAACACCTCTGCCGTATCTAAGTCTGCTTCTGATGCTTGCTTTGACCCTATAGACTGTGTTTTTTGCCTTTTAGCAGGTTTTGTAATTTTTGGTTGAAAGCCAGACGTGATCGTGCTAGGAGTTAGGCCGTGTTTATTGTTTGTTGTACCTGTGGAGTCAGAGGCTAAAATTTCCCCTAATGTCCTTGGTTTTGTCTTCTCTGTTTTCCTTGGGTATCACTAGAGAGATCTCAAACAGAGTCTGGATCTTGGAGTACTTTTAGCTGTAATCCCCTATTATAATAAAGAAGCCCTATTGATATGGTGGAAAGACGTGGGTGAGAGAAAGCATCTATAGTCCCATGACTCTCAGGCTTTTAGTGAGTCTGAATTGGTTATTTCCCTCCCCCCAGGTCAGTTAGGTTCTGGTAAAATAGTTTCCTTTGAGGGCAGGCCTTGTTAAGAAAGGTGACGGAAGAGAAAGAAAATACATGAGAGGAAGAGCCATGCCAGGGGAGGACTTGTGCACAGGTTGAGGAGAATGCCACCTATTCCTTGCCCATCTGAATCTGTAGAATGAAATTGCCCATCTCACTAAGAGACAACTCTACTTTTCAAGTTGCTCTAGCCAAAAATCAGAGAGGGTTCATGACTGCTTTCTTTCTCTCATAACCCACATCCAACCCACTAGGAAATCCAGACTGTTCCATATTTGAAATGTTTCCAGAATTCAGCTGCCTCTCACCAGCTCTGCTACTGATGCCACAGAGCTGGTCTCCATCCTCATTTACCTACATTATTGCCATGGCCTGCCGACAGCTTCCTCCTGTTTCTCCCTTCTAAATAGTACTCTTGTACTCCAGACCCTCCCCTCACAGGCCACAAGGTCCTGTACAATATGGCCCAGCACCATCTTTCTCACTTACCTCCTTTCACTCTCCTCTTTCACTGTGTCTTCTCCAGCCAGTCCACATGTTTTCTTTCTTTCTTTGCCGCATATGTCTCTACCTCAGAGCTTTTTCACTTACCGGTCCGTCTTCCTAGAATGTGGTTCACCTATACAGATTTGTGGCCAGTTTTCTCACTTCTCTCCTCAAACGTGACCTTACTGAAGAGGACTTATTGACCGTACTGTAAAAAAAAATCAATCTCCCATCTTTCTCTTACTACTTGGCTTTATTTTTCTTCTTAGCATTTAGCACTACTTGGCATAATATATGATGTTTATTGTTGGCCTTCTCTTACTAGAATGTATGTTTGATCAAAATAGTCTGTTTACAACTGTGTCAGAGATACAGTAGCCTTTTTGTTGAGTGACTAAATGAATGCGTGAATACCTATACTTCTTTTCAGAGGCTTTGGTAGTCCAACCGCTGGTACTACGTATTCTTAAATTGTGAAACAGTCTTAGTCTGGGTTCTCTCCAAAGCAGAGTCTCAGATAAAGACTGTGTATAGACAGCTTACTGGGATCGCGATCTTGGGAGCATGAGTGAGGGGTGCGGACACTAAGCAGTGAAGGAGGGAAAGCTGTTATAAGGATAACTTATCCACAGCTACCAGCATCTGATGGTACAGTCCCACAGGACCTTCTGAGTAAGATCTGTCCCCAACTGGTTTAGCACAGTCTCTGAGGCATTAACTCCCCTGAACTTCTGGTTCATTTGCATATGAGTGCCAAGTGAGTAACCACTAGATTTTCACATGATGATATCAGGGAAGCCCTGAGGTAAGAAGCCAGAAGTCCATGTCACAGGCCAAGGTGAGGTGCTGGTAAGTTACTCGTGCACAAACTTGGTCATAGTCCAGAACTAGTGGCTGGAGCAATGACTGAAATAAGAGGTAAGGCCAGGAGGATTTGAAGGGATACATAAGAGGTGTTCAATATAGTCCATTCCCTCAGATTCACCATGCTCTACAGTGAGTCCCTTCACGTTGGTGAGCAGTCACAGTATCAGCAGAGACTTAATTAAAACAAGTAAAATGACTACAGTCTCTGCCCCTTCACCCACATTCTAGATTTCCTTTACTTTTAACCAACAGTTTGGCTGGTCTAAGTTGCTTGTCTGTTAGATTGACCCAGAACTTCATCCCTGAGGGTATGAGGCTTTAGCTGCCTTGGTCTTGTTGGGCTGTGATCACTAAAATGCCCATTATCGTCAGATATGGGTCCTAAAGCAGCATCTTGGTTGCTTTCTATCCCATCTTAAAATCAATGCCACTTATTTTAGGTTTTGTCCCAGCAGCCCCCTACTTATAGATACCATTCTTTACGACATCCAGCTTTTACAGCATTTTAACAACTACAGAGCTCCAGTGGCATACAGCAACCAGCATGTATTTTTTCTCACATATCTTTGGATCATTTGGAGCCGGTTGGGATAGTTCTGCTTCCTGTGTCTCATTCTAGGACCCGAGTTGAAAGGGAAACAGGTAAATGGGTATGTTTTTTCTCATGGGGATGGCTGAGCACAAGAGGGAATATTTCAAGCTTCTGCTGGTGTTACGATCACCAATGTCCCACTGGCCAAACCAAGTCACATGGGCAAGTTGAAAATCAAAGTGCGGAAAAGATAATCTACCCGCGATGAGTACCAGCATGGATGTGGATATACAAAACTACTAAAGAGGAGTGAAGAATAGAAACCAATAGCTCAATCTACCACAGGGAGTGAAATAGGAGGCGAGAGAAGGCTAATGTAATAACCTATTCCTAAGTTGGCCATTGCTGTAAGCAGTCGGTGTGAAGTTCTACAGGACCTCCTGAGAAGTACTTAAAAGATGCCTTAGAACCATTTGCTCAAGTGAAAGAAAGGGAAAGGGTCTCTCCGTAGTTCCTTCTGGGTTACAGATGTATGAGTGCTGAGCAGGCTCCTGGGGGTGCTCCCTCCCCTGGTATCACAGAAGCCCTTGAGCAGGAAGTAAGAGGCCAGCAGTTTAATCCTACAACAACACATTGCCAGTTTTCAACTGTGAAAAGGGGACGACTGTGTGGAATGAGTCAAGTTAAGGAGACTTGAAATGCACAAAGTGTTTCTGGTAAAGCCCCTATCTCACCTCCCACACCAGTATCACCTTTAATTCTGGTGTTCAACTTTCCGGCCCCCAGGCCCCATACACCAGTGGATATCTAATCCTGGGTCTCATTTCAGCAGAACCTTGTTCTTAATGATACTTTAATCTCATATATTAAATGTTGGTTGATTGAGGCTTTGGGTATTACCATGCAGATATTTTTGTTCTAAGAAAGGGTATGCTGCGGTGTGTGCTTCTGACAAAGATGGAATAACGGGGATTGAATTTATAATCCTGCCTGAAAGAACTAAAAAAAAGACAATATCTCAGACAACAGTTTACAAAACATTGGCTATCAAGCAGTGAAGGACAGTGATCCCTTTGAGAGAAGTCTTGTAATTGCTCCAGCTCACTGCCTGGAGAGAGTTTACAGGACACAGCACAGGCATGGAGAATGCAGGTAAAGCCTGACAGTCTCCTTGATTTGAGGAGACAGAGCTAGAAGTCCAGGAAGGCCAAAGCAGGTAGAGTTTGCAGGGAATAGCAGTCGGGAGGAGAACACTGTACAGAAAGAGATGACTTCAGAGAATGGTTGAAGGTCCAACTCGAGTCTTCAGCTGAATATTACTCAGTGCATGCCAGGGAAAGGACCATGTGGAAGGCGTAAAAGGAAAAATCTCTGGTGTTCACCCAGGGCAGGGCATATAGTTCCTGTTATCACTAGCCAAAGCAGAAAATCTCATAATTCATGGGGCTTCAAGTTTGAGTATTTAGAAGGGTTTTGTCTTAGTAGGGGAACAAATATTGTTCTGTACTAAACACTGATCTATCTGGTCCTTAAAAGCAAGACCTGAAAGGATCAAACTGACCTAAAGCTGTGAAATTCACAATTCATAATATCCAATAAAAATCACCGGACAAGCAAAGCGGCAAGAACATACAGCCCATAATGAAAAGAAAAATCAATCAAGACTGACTCAGGCATGACACAGATGATAGACTTAATAGACATGAACATAGAAGTCCTGTATTCCCTATGTTCAAAAGTCATCAAGGCATAGAAGATATTAAAAAAGACCAAAATTGAACTTCTAAATGAAAAGTAGAATGTGTAAGATGAAAAAGATACTGGATGAGATTAATGGAAGATAAATATTGTAGAAGAAAAGATTAGTGAACTTGAACAAATAGCAGTAGAGACTATTGAAAATGAGATGGAGAGAAAAGAGAATTAAAAAAACCCCTGAGCTGTGAAACAGCTTCAAGCATCTGGCCCTTGGAGTGGGCACTGCTTCCCCAGTGCCCAGTGCAGGGGTTCCTCCTGCAGCAGGCTCCTGAAGCAGGGCCGTCTTCTCTCATTCCTGGCTCCTGCAGTACACAGCGGTCAGCAGCACTCTGTGGCTAGCGGATTCCCCCTCAGCAGTTTTATAGTAGAATACCCCTAGGGAGACATGTCTCCATGAACGGTTTTCCCTGGAGGGTAGATTTCTCTCATCTTTTACTAATGTGTACCATAGTGACTAGTCTGTCATTGATGAGCTACACCATGCCTTCTCCACCAGCGTCTGGATTTCAGCCACAAAGCAGGGGTGAATCTTCCTTGGGTGCTCTATTTCAGCCCTAAGGATTGTTGGTTGCTCCTAATGACTGCTATGCCTATTTAGACTTCTTTTACTTCTTATCTGCCAGTACCTCATTACTCCATTCCCCAGTTTTAGGTAATTATTCTTAATTTTATTTATTTATTTATTTATTTATTTATTTATTTATTTATTTATTTATGGCTGCATTGGGTCTTCAGTGCTGCGTGCAGGCTTTCTCTAGTTATGGCGAGTGGGAGCTACTCCTCCTTGCGGTGCCCAGGCTTCTCATTGTGGTGGCTTCTCTTGTTGTAGAGCACGGGCTCTAGGCGCGCAGGCTTCAGTAGTTGTGGCACGTGGGCTCTAGAGCACAGGCTCAGTAGTTGTGGCGCACGGGCTTAGTTGCTCTGTGGCATGTGGGATCTTCCTGGACCAGGGCTCGAACCCGTGTCCCCTGCATTGGCAGGCAGATTCTGAACCACTGCGCCACCAGGGAAGCCCTAATTATGCTTTATCTTAAACTTCCCTGTTTAAATATGTGTCCTCATTCGACCTTGAATATTACACTTTCCAACTCATTCTGTTAGACCATCATTGCCCTGACACTAAAAGCCAAATAAAGATATTATTAAAAAAAGAAAACTAAAAAATAATATCCCTTATGAACATAGATACAAAAATTCTAAATAAAATGTTAAGAAATTAAATAAAAAGTGTGACACATTATGACTAGTAGGGTTTCTCCTAGGAATGCAAGGGTCGTTCAACATTTTAAAAAATCAATGTAATTCAATGTATTATCAAAGTAAAAATGAAAAGTCATGTCATAATCTCAGTAAATGCAGAAGAGAAAATTGACTAAATCCACCATCTACTCCTGATAAATACTTTTAGCAACTAGAAATAGAAACAAAATTCCTCTATGCTAAAACCATAGAGGCATTTATGACAAATCTGATAAAGGGCATCTATAAAAAATCTACAACTAATATCATACTTAATTGTGAAGACCAAATAATTTCCCCCCTGAGATCCCTAACAAGACAGGGATGTCCACCCTCACCAGTGCTACTCAACATTGTACCAGAAACTGTGGCCAATGTACTCAGGCCGAAAAAAGAAATAAAAGGCATCTACATGGGAAAGAAAGAAGTAAAACTATCTTTACACTCAGATGATATGATAGTCTATGTGGAAAATATGATAGAGTGTACAAAAAAGCTACTGGAGCTAATAATTGAGTTTGGTAAATTTGCAGGATACAAGAGTAACATAAAATTAATTATATTTCTGTGTACTAGCGAAGAACAGAAATCCAGAAAGTGATATTAAAAATGCCACTTGCAATAGCATCAATACATGAAGTACTCAGGGATAAATCTGACAAAAGGTATGAAAGACTCGTTCCCCAAAAACTACAAAATACTGCTGAGTGAAATTAAAGAAGATGCACAAAAATGGGAAGATATACCATGTTCACGAGTTGGAAGACTCAATATTGTTAAGATGTCGATCTACCCAGATTGATCTATCGATTAAGTGAAATGCCCATCAAAATCCCAGCAGGCTTCTTTGTGGAAATTGACAAACTGATTTAAAATTCACATAGAAGTGCAAAGGCTCTAAAGTAACCAGAACAACATTAAAAACATCATTATAAACATGTAAATTGCTTTTTTTTCAAGAATGATTTAAAAAGGGCACAAGGAAACTTTTTAGAGTTTTAGATATGTTCATTATCTTTAATTGTAGAGATGATTTCACATATGTACATATATATCAAAACTGACCAATTTATATGCTTAAATATTCTTTTGTACTTGAATTAAACCTTAATAAATCTACTTTTAATAAGGAAGATGTACAGTAAGAAGTCTTTACTAAGTTCTATCTTTAGAAATTGCTCTGCCTCATTTATGAGGCAGAGCAATTTCTAAAGATAGAGCTTAGACCCTGGGACGTATGTGTGGAAATATAGACAGCTATTTCAGTCTCTTTGAATTATGCCCTTTTATGGCAAACATCAATGTGGCTGGTCCTTTACTACTACCATTAATCTCTAGCTTTTTTCCTTTCCATCTCCTCAGTTGCACTCATGAAAGAAAAAAATGCTTCTGGACAGGCTTATGATGTGTGAAACATGTGAATAATTGCCTTCTTGATGGGGACAGAGGTACTTCTTCTGTCTTTGTTCTTGAAGACCCACTGTGTGCACACTTCAGTTATTTTGGGCACAAAGCACTTTAGAGATTGACTCCAGGAGGAGAAAGCATGAATGAATGGGTCATAAATAGGCTTCATCAGAGGCCTCAAATTAACTTATCTTCTTTTTTTTCCCTCTGTCTCTTCATCCTTCCATCCCTTGGTCCCTCCCTTCCTCTCTTCACTTCTTCTATCCTTTTTCCTTTATTTCTTTTTTCTATTACTAGGGCTTTATCATCTTTTCCTGTCTAAACACTGAGAAATTGTTGACATATTGGGGAATGAGGTGGTCCAAAGTTGGATAACTGTCTGTTTATTAATTACTTTATAAAAAATATACTTTGTTCATGGATGGATCTTCTCATCCATTGCAGATTCAGTAATGCAGATGCTTTTAGGTTGATAAACTAAAGATAAGTACTCAAACAATGTGATGGGGAGATGTTATCTCTGCATAAAATAACAAAGAACAAGTATAGTGATTATTTGAGGTTTCAAGGTTCAGAGTTTTGCTCTTCACACTTGGTTTAAAAGAAAAACTAACCCCAACTAAAACGTTTTCTAAGTATTTTCTTTTGCTTAGATTAAGAAGAGAAAATAACTTTACTAAGAACTAATCAGAAAGGGAATACTGAATATAGCCTGAACCAATTCTAGGAGATCTGAACTTGAAATTAACTTAAAATTCCATTACAGTATTAATATTTAGTATCTATGTAGCACACTATTGCCCAGAGCTTCCTAATCATCTGAGTTATGCCCTTTCATCACTTTTAAAATTCCATTTATTCGTTGTCAAGTTCCAAGAATCTTGTTTAGTGGCTGATGTTTAATTTTACTGACAGTACTCTGATGCTGCAGAGAAAAAAAATCTCAGCCTCTTGAGCTATTTCTCAATAGGAGCGTGGACTCTACTTGTATAGTTTAAGAAGCTATATTTTTACGTCCATGCCACAGCTGTTCTAAGGCTTAGGATAAGAATTTAGCAACATGCTGACTCACCAGAGAGATTTTACAGTAGACAGCGACTTGTAAAGACTGGGCGCCCTGGTAAAATAAACCAGTAAACCGATGCTTAGCATTCTCGGTGCTCCTGCCATGAGGCCCATTCTCTGTTAAGGACAGTGAGAGTTGCAAATTATTTGAGGCCTCGAGTAGGTCTGTGCTGATGAAAGGCACCATCACTAACATTATTCATGAAAAAATATGAAAGGCCATCTGTCTCTCTAAAGGCTCATTGGGTGCACTTTTAATGAATGACAGATGAAGTGCAGAGGCTTTGTTGTGAAGGGGCTGTGCCCTGAGAGAGGTTGGATGACTGCTGCTCTTCCGGACGCTTCTCCAAACGTTCTCCCAGTCTTTCCCCATCATGGATTTTTTTCCCCCTGATGGTCTTCAGATTCTCACATTTCCTTTTTTTTCTAGGCATTTAGGAAATTTGATTTCTCTCATGCCTCTGTCTGCTAAGTCTTTTATTTCCACACCCTTTTTTCCCTTGCCTGCCTTTAGTTGCTTGAGGTAAATGATGGCTTCCTAGGGTTAAATAAATCCAAGTCGCTATTGCTTACACCAGGGTTTTGTTCACGTCCCCTTTTAGGTAGCCTACCTTGGTGTAATCTTTGAACTAGTTGAGTTGCTTACCCTCCCATCCCGTTCATTCCTGCTTTCCTTCATTCTTTTCTTTTCCTCTCTAACACGTCTGCTCTGTTCTCCTGAAGGTCACCTTACGCAGCCACATCTCCTTCTTTCCTCTCCATTTCCAGATAATCTTGATTTGCCTTCCTCCTCCAGTTTATTCTCTGTTTACTTCCAGAGGAATAGAAATGGGCAAGATAGTCTTACCTGGGATAGTCAAGAATTCTGCAAGGTCAAGTTATTGTTGAGGGAGGAGATTCTAAAGACAGAGGAACTTACTTGGAGATGGGAGCACAGTGGCTGATGGGTCAAAAGTGTCAGCTGGAACTGCACACGTGGGTGAGAAGGGGGAAAGGCAAAGTCAAGGAAGGGTGTCAAAGGGTATCGAACTGTTGAGACTGAAAGAAAGGAATCGGGAATAGGATGTGCATTCAACATAAATGAATTTTAAGAAAAAACCTGGTTCACATCAGGCTACAAGGGAAGTTAGGATTGGAAGCTAAGGTAGTCTCATGGATAAAATGCAGACATGGAGGTCTGGCTTTTAGTCACTTTGGGTTCTCAGGAGGGCTACTAAGTTCAGGAGCGCGGCTAACTGTTGAATGAGAATGAGTCGCCTGACCCTGGAGGGCAGGATCTGCAATCTCATTGGGGTCTGTGAATCCAGTGCGCCCAGGTCTCAAACTCTCACATGCATGGTGGGAGGCCAGTACAGTGAGACCAAAGTAAACAGAGCTCCACTGTGAGCATTTGGCAGTCTTTACCATCAAGGAATCAAATCCGAAGGCTGTGAAATCAACTGAGGGAAGTCAAACTTAGCAGGAGAAAGGAATCATGGAAATATTGAGATTACATGTTTCCAGAAGTGATTTAGAACTCAATTTTTTTTTGTCTTTATCACTGTGTGTATTCTTTTGTTCTTTATAGGAAAAAGAGCCAACTGTTTGCACACATAGCTTTCCTTGCTCAATATATTACTGTAAATATATACACACATATGTGTGCATTCTTGTAAGTACACTCATTTTTGTGTGGGCAGGCGGAGGCATCATATGTGCAGGGCTGTGCATATCATAGTAAAGAACAGCTGCTTTTCAGAGCTTCTTTTTTTGTTCAGTCACGCTGGTGACAGATTTCTGTGATCCTCCTTAGAGAAACATTTGGCCCTGCCTCCCTGCCCTGCTGGAGTCCCTAAACTGCAATAGCTTTTCTTGTTGCCTGTCCAGGTTTACCTTCTCATACTTCGGTGTTTCTAGGTCCTCATCTTCTAGTGCAAAAGTCAAAGCAAGCACATGGCAGAGCAGGGCAAGACTGTCCTAAACAAAACAATACTACAACATGGAATAAGTTTGTCTTCTGTGTTGCTCCCCTCCGTCCACACACCTCACTCAGTCTTCATGCTTCTCACCAATATTCTCATTCTTTCTCTTCTTCCCTCTCTCTTCATTTCTACCCCGCCCCCAATGCACATCCCTTCCTAGTTAAGTGCTTTCTGGCTTTTGATTTCTGCTAGGTAGTCCTAGGTCGCTCTGGAGGGGAGGTATTCACCACCTCTGCATAGTGAGAATAGATATTAACAGGTTAAACATTTCCCTTTCCAGGAAATGCATTTGCTTAACTATAGATGCAATGTTTTAACCAAAGGCTGGTTCAAAGATGGACCTTTTGAAAAGTCTGACACTGTAATGTGTTGGGGCTGGAGAGAACAGACGTTTGAGGCAGACCGACTTTCCATGGCTTCTGATATCACACCATAAAGGCTCAGTGGTCCATGATTGAAATCAACCCAGCAGATACTTGCCTGATCAAGTGGAAGATTATGCTGCTTTTGAATTATACAGGACCTCCTGCCCTCATCAGATGAATCAACACTGACGCTCAGAAGCCTGTCAGGGTATCTCCTTGCAGGATAAATCGATAAAGGAAGATCACAGCATTAAGCCATGTGCACCAAAGAGTTCAGCTTTCTTTCATGGGAAAGCTGTTCTAGGTTTGTGATCATAATGGGGTATTAATTTGCTTTATGGTGTATGCTGGGATATTTTTCTTTCTCCTGCCGGAGAAGGCATCTGTCTTTACCAATAAATCTTGCAAAGTTTGCCACTTTTGAGGAGTCCTCTGGTTCAAAGCAGAACTGTTCTTATAACCTCAGGAAAAAATTTCAAAATCTTCTGCTCTCTCTTAAATATCCTTAGAACAAGACATGTTAAAATCTTATTTCGTATTCCATGCCACACATTCTTGTAGTAAAAATGTCCCTCCTAAGAGGTAACTCAAATTTCTTTTTTGGCCCCAATTTCAGCCATTTTCTGAACATGGCTAAAGTGAGAGTCCAGAACTTAAAATTTTTTCTACAGCTTGAGGGAGACCAATATGTCTGCAGAGACCTGAGCAGAATACGAAGTGTCCTTAAAACCTTTCTGGTCCTACCATCTATCCATTTGGATGACATTTCCTTGTGATCCTTCGGGATTCTGGGTCTCCCCATCAATGACGAGACAGACAGGAGCAAAGATGCTCAGTAATCCTTTTGGCTTTTCTGGCCACTGTAGAATGGAGGACACCTTCTTAGGAAAAGAAGGCAATGAAGGTGATCCTCAGGGGCCCTGGGTGGATCAGCTGTGTAATGGGGAAGGACTGGGCATGCTCCTCCACTGCAGAAGGAGAGAGCTGTGCTGGGGGACAGATGAGGTTGGCTCAGCTCAGCCAATATCCGTGGGTCCCCAGCCTCAGCCTGGCCTCAGTGTTAACCTCAGCGCTGCTTTTTTTTGTGACTGTTTCCTCCACCCGATTCCCCAGCTGGCTCTGTGCTGGGACAGCCTAATTCAGGGGTTGTGTGGAGGAGGCGGCCTGCCACTGAGAGCCCTGGCTGCGGCCGTAGAAGAGCTGATTAGCTTTTAAGAGCAGACCTCCAGCAGACAGGCAGGGGTCTAAAGAGTAAATAGACGTGCTCGCCCTGGAATCTTTTTTTAAAGGCCCCAGAGGAGTTTGTTCACTGGCGTTTGAATTTCTATAGAAAAGCTCTGTGAAACTCTAAATTAAACCAAGCTGACCCCTTTCACAGCCCGAGTTATTTACAGTTCACAGGTCTTCGGAGAGTTCTAGTTTGCATGGCAGTTGAAAATAGGTCCCTGGTTGGCAAAGGTAGCCTACTGTGGGGCTATTTGCATCACACTACCTTGCTTTCCTTTGGTGTGGGCGAGAGCTCGGCAATGGAAGCCAAAAGATGTGGTCTAGCTGTAAACAGGCCTTTGTTTTTCAGCAAAGGAAAGGCACCGCCAGTAGGAATATCCACAAAAAAGAGCCAGTGACTAGAGAGCAAGTAACCGAGTTCTCTCTATAATTAAATGCATTCCTCAGAATAACAACGAAGGAGTAGGAAGGAACCCAAGTAACACCCCCTCCCGCTCTGTAACTGATTTCCTTTGCAGTTTAACAATCAGATCAGTCAAGAAGACTGGCCCTGATTGCAGTGCCTAGTTTCCCCTTTTGCTCCCTACTGGAAGAGTAATTAAGTTAGAGAGTTCTCAGTGCCTGAGATCTGGTTAATGTCAAACTCAAATCAACCACTAGTTCAGGTTTGTTGATAGGCGCATTGAACTTACCTTGGGCCCTCCCTTGGAACCACTGTGGGGTTTAGTACCAGGGCAAGTGTTGGATGGAGAGGTCCTGAAACCCCTCCCAAACCTTATTTCCTGTGATTGAGAATGTGCCTCTCTTTCCCAAGATTGGTAAACTTGCTTTGGCCCATATTTAGGAGAAACTTTTTACGATTCATCAAATAAAGGAGAATAGCTTGCCAAGAGTTAAGTCGGAATTTAGTCACAATTTCTGAAAGCTGGATTTCGTGGTCAAAGTGTAACAATAAAAGTTGTAGTCTAGAATCAGGCGGAAGGTGAGAGTAGAAGGCCTGACTGAAGGAAAAAAAGAGGTCATCTTACACTTCACTCCTTTTCTCTTTTATCTGCAATTCAGTTAAAAACACATCATACTCCCTTTTCTATGTAGCAAAGCATACGAGGAGTGGATATTGGTAGCGATGGTGGTGACTGCGAGTGTGGTGAGTGATTAGAGTGGGAAGGATGGCCATCCAGTACGATGATTGCAGAAGAGAGAGGAGCCATCAGTCAGGTCTTTAAATTGTTTATACTGTACTTGGAAAATAGGGCAAACACGTGAAACAGGCATGAAACCATATTCATGCAGAAGAATGTGTCAGAAGTACTTGATACAGGTCAAGCACTCAAACAACATTCGTGAAGTACAGGAATGAATGCGTAGAATGAAGGTGGATGGATGGGTAGGAAGCCAAGTACTTCAGCAGAAAACACTGTCATCACGGAAGTATTCTGCCAAAATGGAATTAATTGTCCATCTCCTCCTGGGAAGAACACCGTGGGCCATATTTCTTAGTCGTACAGCTAAATTTGAACAAATGTAGGTATTATGTGAATAGATTAGGCAGTGTATGATGACTAAGCCTCCGTATTCCTATGCATTAAAATTATCCTTATGGAAGCTGTAGGCAAAAATTTATGCTGTGATATAGAAATTAGATTATCAAATGTGGAAATTAGAGTACCAGTTTTATATAAGTCTAAGGAGAACAAGGTAGGTTGGCAACAGAGAAAGCAGTGACCAAGAGGATAGGAACTGAGCCCTAAAGATGGGAGGAAAAATAAGTCTACATGACATGTTTAACGTTTAGACTGGAGACACGCATATGGGAGTCCACAGTGTTCTGGGTCTGTATGGGAGCCGCTCCTCAGTCTTTGAAGATCCAGGTCAGATGTTGTTTTCTCTGGGAAACCTTCCTGACTGTGTAGTCATTCCTTTCTCTGCAATCCCCAGGGCTTCGTACTGCCTTGCAATTATTTTCCTCCTTTTGCAAGAGCAAGAACCTAGCATATGTTAGCAGTCAATCAATGCTTGTTCATTATAGGCCAGGAACCGTGCTAGTTTCTTTCAAATAAAGCAACTTATGCAATCCTTGCAGCAACCTGTTCATTCTCATCATACATACGAGGACCTTGGGCTAAGTGTGATATGTGTGGTAAGAGGGAAAGGCTTCAAACCAGAGGTCTCCAGACAGCAGGTTCACTGCTGTTTCCGCCATAGCAACTCCATTCTCTCGAGCAGTGCTTTATAATAGGATAATTTTAGACACGTGTGAAATTTAAACATTTTTAGTAGCCGTGTTAAAAAAATGAAATGGGTGAAATTACATTTTTGTAATAATATTCCATTTTAGAATAGTTTTAGAGTTACAGAAAAGTGAATATAGGTAGAGATTCCTGTATACCCTGTACCCAATTTCCCCAACACTAACATCTTACATGAGTGTGGTATATTTGTGACAACTAATAAATCCATACTGATATATTATTATTAAGGAATATCCATGCTTTATTCAGATTTCCTTTGTTTTTACCTTATGTCCTTTTTCTATTCTGGGAGCCTATCCAGGATATTCATCGTGTCTCCTTAGCTTCCTTTATGACAGTTTCTCAGACTTTCTTTGCTTTGATGATTTTGACAATTTTGAGGATACTAGTCAGACATTTTGTAGAAAGTTCCTGAATTGGAGTTTGTGTGATGTTTTTCTCATGATTATACAGGGATTGTGATATTATTGTCTGTAATAAGATATATATATATTTGATCTTCGTCCCATTTCTGGCAGAGCTCCTAAAACCCTTGGAATTTCCTAAGTGATAAGAGCAATAGAGGTGTCTCGAAATTCATAACAAACCCCTTTCTACCACACCTGCGTTTATGTTAATGAGGTGACTTTGGGAAAGCACCTAAGGGTGGAGGCTGGTTGCCAGGGGAACCAACCGTGTGATTGGAGGGTTGGAATTTCAGTCCCACCCCTGACCTCTAAGGAGGGCAGGGGGCTGGATGTTGATCTCCAATGTTAAGGTTAACAGATGATGTTAATCTTGATCACCTGTCAGGTTTCTCCACTGTCAAGTTACTCCCCCAGCCCTTTCTATACTGTACTCCTTGGAAGGAAGGCTTAAGGGGTGGGGAGTTACGTTCTGTTTCCTTGAGGAGGGAGTATTTACATAAACCATTTGGAATTCCATGTGAGAAATTTATCAATTGTCCCTCATTTCTTTATTGAAAATAAATAAAAGCATCATTTATCTATAGCAGTATAGATACATGACTATTTAATAAAATTAGTTTATATATATATATTTTTAACCCCATAGATAAAAAAATTATCATTTCAATTCATAATCAATATGAAACATTTACGAGATATTTTTCATTTTGTTTTCATAAAAGTCTTAAAAATCTGGCATGTAATTTACACTTATAGCACATCAAATTTGGATGTTAAATTTTCATCAGCAATACTTGATCTAGGTTTAGATTTCATAAAATTTACAGTTGAAGAGGTAGATTCACACACCCAAGTATCTAAACATACCTAAAATTTGTTCAGTAATTAAAGCAGGTGCCCCAAAGTCATTTTCCTTTAATACTTGCATCTATTTGACAAAATTCTTCTTCTTCATTTTTTTTTTGCGGTACGCGGGCCTCTCACTGTTGTGGCCTCTCCCGTTGCGGAGCACAGGCTCCGGACGCGCAGGTTCAGCGGCCATGGCTCATGGGCCCAGCCGCTCCGTGGCACGTGGGATCTTCCCAGACCGGGGCACGAACCTGTGTCCCCTGCATCAGCAGGCAGACTCTCAACCACTGCGCCACCAGGGAAGCCCAAAATTCGTCTTTTTTAAAGAATTGATTTGACATAGTTTCAAAACTATGTCCAAGTTAATTAAATTCACTAACTCCTGTGTCAGCTCAGTATTATTGCCATCAAATTCTACAGTATTGCATAAAATGAAAAGCGTATTTAAATTTATCACAATTAGCAAAGCATTATTCAACTATTCAATTTTTCTTTTAGTTTTGGCAGCAATTTACCTAACACTGTTGGTTATGATTAAAAATCTTTGCTAAATCAATTCATATTGGAAATAACTGCAAAGTAAGTATTATTGAATTTTACTATGAAAAGCTTCTATTTCACCATAAATTCCCATACTGTACTGCTAGGTCACGAATTAGTTTTACTTTCTTTGGAGCATCAAATTTAGCTCATTTATATGCAGTGTAATATCAGTGAGAAAACATAAATCACACTTATTTTTTGTGGCATGAAGCGTATTGCCTTTTTTTTTGTCTTTGATTATTGAATATTTGGCAAGCATTTCTTTTGTTTCAAGAAAATCTTGAATTAGAATTAACATTATAGCAAATCTCTGTAAAACTCTTCCACAGCTCAACCCATGAGCATTTGCAAAGAATAAAGATCATTAAATTGTTTTCTATTTCTTTTGACAGTTTCACAAATGGATGATTTTTCATTTGCTATGTACAGAATGATTTTAAGAACTCTATACATGACATTTTTAATGAAGTCTTCCTCGGAAAACTGATCACAGATACTTTCAATATGTATCATACATTAGTATAAAACAATAAAGGAAACACCAGTCTCTTGTTTTAAAATTCCCATAAATCCAGATTTTTTTGACCTATAATATAGCTAGAACAATGTCTGTCATAATAGGAACTAATATTTTTCATATCCAGCTAAAATTCTCTGATAATTTTAAAAGATTAAAAAATACCTATGCCATGAATTGGATTTTTTAGGCTGGGAAATAACAGGTTTTTTTTTGTATTTTTGGAAGTCCTTGGAGATAAAATACAACCAAAATATTAATCAGGCAGTGACATATATAACTCAATAAATAGTAAAAACTTGCAATTTAAAAAATTTTGAATCAGTTAATCTTTAATACTGTTTGTAGGATCTTGGATTCTATGTGCAATCATTTGGTGGCTTAACTGAAGATCTTCCACTTTTTGTAAAACATCTTTTAAACCTTGTTCCTCATAGTTTTATTTATTTACTTATTTATTGAAGTATAGCTGATTTACAATGTTGTGTTAATTTCTGCTATACAGCGATGTGATTGTTATACATATATATACATACTTTTTCATATTTTTTCCATTATGGTTTATCACAGGATATTGACTGTAGTTCCCGGTGCTATACTGTAGTACCTTGTTGTTTATCCATTCTCTATATAATAGTTTGTATGTGCTAACCACAGATTTTTTTTTTTTTTTTTTTTTTTGGTACATGGGCCTCTCACTGTCGTGGCCTCTCCCGTTGTGGAGCACAGGCTCCGGACGCGCAGGCTCAGCAGCCATGGCTCAGCCGCTCCGCGACATGTGGGATCTTCCCGGACCGGGGCACGAACCCGTGTCCCCTGCATCGGCAGGCGGACTCTCAACCACTGCGCCACCAGGGAAGCCCCACAGATTTTTTTTCCTCATAATTTTCTGACAAAATTTTAATAAAAAATAATAATTTATTTTACTATGTCTTCATCTAAAAATGGTGTTCTATTTTGTATAAGCATCCAAACTGTTATGTAGCTGGTCAGACTTACAAATTCAGATGCCACTGAAAAATCACTTAAAACTTTATTGGACATTAAATCTGATGGCAGTAAACTAATCTCGCTGAATACTTTTTGACAGTTTCAAATTTTTTATCAAATTCAAAATGTATTTGCTGAAAATGGCTCTCAACTTTGCCTGCTTAATTTTGTATAATTTTTTTAAGACAGCAAAGAAGCAGATTTTTCAGTTTGCTCTGCTGCAGCAAATTGTAATTGTCATTCTTTGTGAAAACTCTGACATATTCTTCCAGTCTCTTTTTCCTTCCTACTGTTATGGTCATAATACTAACTCCTGATTTCCACTTGATTTTCTATGAGTAGTATGTCTTCATTTTAAATTTGAAAAATTTTCCATACTTATTTTTTTGTACTAGAAATGTGATTTAATTCTATTATGTTTTTTTAAAAAAGTAATTTAATTATCAAGTGGACTTCCATAGATATCACTGTAATTTATGCTGTCTATATAAAATATTCAAATAAACATATTACAATGTTACGTCAGTCCATAGGAAAAAAAAATTATTCAACCTGAACCAATCTGTTGACAACTAGGAGATTGGTCATGCATTTCCTTGTATGCTCAAAATGGCGCATGAGCCAGAAACACGCACTACCATACAATAATTATATCCTACAAAATGCAGTGATTAAAGCAAAATGTAATCTGCTAAAACAGTAGTGTTTAATGGAAACAGTTTACACTGCTTTAATTTTTAAATTTAAATATTAAATAAAAATTCAGTCCTTCAGTCACACTGACTATATTGTAAGTGTTCAGTTGCCGCATGTGGCTGGTGACTACCATGTTGACAGAGCAGCTCTACAAGCTACAGTCTGAATGGCCTGACTTTTACTCCAAGATCAAGGTCTGAAGAGAAGCAAGCCCTTAATCCCTTAATCCCTTAACTAGGGGCTGAAAAAATAACTAGAGATAATTTATAGAAGTTTTCTGCCTCAATACGCTTTGTGTAGTTTTGTTACAAGGGAAAAGTAAGAGAAAAACAGAAAAAGACAAAGAGGTTGAGAATCACATATCCATAAAGTGATGGTACTTAATAGCTGATAGCTCATTGGAGGTAAATTTCCCTGTCTTTTACGCCAGAACTCATCCTAAGGCAGGAGGTGTCTGATAGCAGATATACATCATCAGATTTTAGGTTGTAAAAGAGAAATTTGACTTGCCCTATGAATGGATGCTGATGAAGGGGAAGAAGATTTGGACCTATTTTCCAGAAGGACCTTGTAAAAATCAGAGCCAGACCATGAAGGTATGCATTGCCTTAGGTGGGCCTGGGGCCTCTCACTGGACATGTTCAACTACAGATTGAGTACAGAATCCAGGACATTTCAGCATCAGATGGAAAAATAGATTTAGATGACCCAGAAAGTCTACTCCAATCTTTAGATTTTGTGAGTCACAATCAGCAAGGCATAATTGGCTCTTTTTCTCTTTCAAATTAGGAAGCCACCAGGTGTTACAGCTTTTCTGTATTCTTTTTTCAGTTTGTGAAGTGGGTGGTACTTTCGTATTTCATCCCAAATCTTAACCAGCAGAACTGTTCTGGCCACATATCAGATAAGCACAATCCTTTGACAATTTCTCTATTGACTAATACATGACTCACTTTGCCTCTATTTATGGACTTATTTTCATCTTACTCCCAGAGAAGATTTGAAGTAGCTCACAGTAAAAACAATATACTTAGGCACTTTAGAAAACAGGGCCTAACAAAGGATTGTATCAGGTTACAATAGTCGTTATTTCCAAAGAGAGAAGAATCCAGCTCCCCTATGTCTTTTTTGTAAGATTGGTGACTTGAGCCCAAGGTGTTTAAATTTAAATCAGCAGTCTCTTAATGACATGAATGAGATGATCTTACTTTTAAAACATAGTTGCAGATTAAATTATCCGAACACTGGAAGAACTCACCCATCCTTGAAGCTCTATTTCTAAATGTAAATGAATAGCCAAAGTCAAAACAGAGGAAAGCAACATGACAAATTTCAAATTAACTTTTCCCAAATGCACAGTGTTTTCACATATTTAATGGATTTAATGCATAGCCACCCTAAGCAAGAATCTGCTTTATTAGAAAACCACATCAAATCTGACCCAATATAATTAAAATTGTCTACTGCTACCATGTGAGTAATGTAAGGTGTGTTTAATTCATTGATTAAGGGTCTCAAGCTAGTATTTTAAAAATAACATTTCAAAGTGATGTTTTACATTTAGAATTTGCTCCCCTTTTATCCTTCCATAATCAATAAAATAAGGATGTTGGGCTAGATAACCTCTGATACAGTGCGCTTTCTAATTAATAATTTTCAATATTTCTTCTGTCCTTGTCTCTTTCATGAAAGAATCTACCTTATTTTCTACCCTAGAGAAGTCCTGTGGTTCCCCACCCCATGCCACCCTTCAGCCTTCACCTATATTCTGTAATGGTCCCCCTGACCATTCTTTGTTGTGACCACTACATATGTGTAGTTTACCCAGAGAGACATACACACCCATCTCTATAGAATGAGGCAGAGATAGAAACTGCAGCACAGAGAGAGAAAAGACAAGGCACAGCTCCAGAGTGGTTGAGTCTCCAGAGGGAGAAATGAACAGCAGTATCAATGCGTGGTTAAAACTTACAAAGTAAAAAAAAAACTGAATTCCTGTCTGCATTTTCCCCCAGTTGTTCCAGTGGGCAGTTGCTACAGAGATCAGTCAATGTCTGTCCAGGAATTCTCTTCTACTGAGCTCTTGTACCCCATGTGATTCTTCTCAACATCCACATCCTCCTTTTGCTTTTTACCCCTCAGGCAACTGCTACTAGGTACTCAACTAAGACTTCTTTCCATTCAAGGATTTCTGCCTTTGTTATCTATTTCTAACAAACTTGAATGTCCTCTACTGTCCTAATGTTCTATATTTCAACTTTTATTCTAAAGCCAAAGAGGCAGGTGGCTTAAGAATAAAATATGTAGCTCCTCTATTCAGATTTCTCACTCTCCTTTTTCTTCTACTTGCTTCCATGACATAAGAAGCTTTGCTAATTGTAACTCGATAGTGGTTTCTTCTTTCAGTTCTCTTCAGTTGTATAGTCTGTCATGAAGGTTGATAAGTTTGAGGGCAGGTTGTAAGAGTTCAGTGAAATGCATTTTCTTGGTGTAGGCTGAGAGGTTGAAAATGATCAAATCAGAATGAATTAATTGGATAGAGAAAGAAGCAATGTGCAGATTGAGGTAAGATATAATCAGTAGAGAAAACAGATCTTAAATTAGGTTGGGGTACACTGGAATGAGTTTCTAGGGCAGTGTCCTTGTATCCATGGGGTGTTAGGGAATGAGTAGAGGCAGAGAAGGAGAGATTTAGGTGAACTCTTTAAGAACCTACTCATTTCATTTTTATTCAGCAAATATTCACTGAATTTTTATGTGTCAGTAGTGTACTGAACAAAACCACAGTGCATGTAATAGACACAGCCCTGTCCTATGAAGCTTACTCTTCGATATGAAGATAGACATTAAATAAATGGGCTACAAATAAAGTATGTAATTGCAGAGTTATTCACTCTGCACACAGAAAGTGATTCTGACCATTTGGAAGACAACATACATCTCAAAGAAACTTACCTCTCTCCAAAGGACATGAGAAGGTGTCTGTTGGTTTCAGAATTAACATTAAGATGCCACAATACAAGCGCTCAATTGTCCTGGTATGACTCCTAACTCTGCCTAGCTAGGTTGCCTTGAGCATGTTATTTACCATTATGAATCCACTCACTAATCTGAAAGCAACAACAACCTAGCTCACAATACTGTTCTAAATACATAATGAAATCATTTATGAAAAGTGTCCAGTAGAAAAGTGGTAGGTAATACCATAAATGAATGTTTGACAAAACAGTCACAGTGCTTAGTCACATAACCAAATTTTTCATTTAGCAGAAACATATATTAGCAAATGTAAAATAGGTAGCTAGTGGGAAGCAGCCGCATAGCGCAGGGAGATCAGCTCAGTGCTTTGTGACCATCTAGAGGGGTGGGATAGGGAGGGTGGGAGGGAGATGCAAGAGGGAGGAGATATGGGGATGTATGTATATGTACAGCTGATTCACTTTGTTATAAAACAGAAAGTAACACACCATTGTAAAGCAATTATACTCCAAAAAAGATGTTAAAAAAAAAAAAGTGACCCTCTCTAAAATTTTGGGTCCGAAAAGGATTTGCAGGGAAGAGGAAAATTGTAGACCATGGGTCTCTGTTTAAGAAAATAGTTGTACTGATACTTGCACCAAAGAATTTTTAATAAAACCAAGTCAACAGAATTTTAAGTGGCTACTGTTGATGTGTCAAAGATGAATAACAAGTTTTTTGGACCCAAGAAGTCTAAAATTGGTTGGGGGGGTTGCTGTAAGACAAATATTCTCAAAATAATAATTTTTGATATTTCTTTTATGTAGCCTGCATTTTTTTCTTTCCAGTTTCCTTCCCCCACAACCTCAGAGAATAGGGCTGTGACAGTGTATCAGTTAGGTAGTGCTGCCTAACAAACTACCCCCAAACTCAGTGACTTAATATAATAATTATTTCCACTCATGTGTCTGCTGCCACACTGGGGGTCTGCTGATAGGGGCTGAGCTCAGTCAGCTAGGCAACTCTGCTTCAAACTGAGGGTCCAGCTGGACATGAGTTTTTGATATGGGTTGTGTTCACTTTTGCTGCCTGAATATTCATTTTTGGGTACAGCATGAAGGGACATCAGCTACTCTGTGAGGGGCCTTTTTCATGGCACTTGCAGAGGCATGAGATTGCAAGCAGAAATACATGATGTAGTGAAAGCCTAGGCCAGCACTGGCATGCTGCTACTTCTGCCCGTAGGCTGTTTGGCCAAAACAAATCACACAACCCTACAAAATCAAGAGGCAAGGAAATACACCCTACTTCTTGAGACCAAGAGACTGCTTTCTCAGCTGACAAATGTTAGGGATTTTTTTTTTTTTTTTTTTTTTTGCTGTACGCGGGCCTCTCACTGTTGTGGCCTCTCCCGTTGCGGAGCACAGGCTCCGGACACGCAGGCTTAGCGGCCATGGCTCACGGGCCTAGCCGCTCCGCGGCATGTGGGATCTTCCCAGACCGGGGTACAAACCCGTGTACCCTGCATCGGCAGGCGAACTCTCAACCACTGCGCCACCAGGGAAGCCCAGGGATTCTATCTTAAAGTAGGATGGGAGTTATGTGCAAGATCAGAACGTTCACATCTAATTTGAAAGAATTTTCACTGATAGATCAATAGGAAAAAAAGAAGAAAATGGTAAAGAAGTATTATTGAATTATGAATTTCTCCATGAGAAATTCTAACATACCTTTCAGAGTTTTGAAAGATTCCTTTGCTCAATTGTTAAGCACCACTGGATAGTATTTTGAACATTTCAAAATAAACTGTTTCAGTGGAGCTGAAATGTACTAATTTTGAATACTTAGCCATCTGGAGCATTAGATGTTTAATTACAGCTAAAAACTCATGAATGAACAGTATGAGGCAGTTTTTCTTTCCAGTGGATCCCAATTGTCTTTGTCTTTATTTTCGGTAGAGAAAAAAAAAGAAGAAAGATGCCAGTGGTCATATTGTCCTATTTCTTGGGCTTTGTTCTTTTCTTCTCTTTTTGTGTAAGCTGATCTTAAAAACATTGTCAAACCTTGCCAAGATCTCTGTCTCATTTCATAAAACATCAACTATAAACGCAAGTCTATCTGTTACGTAAAATAACAATAGTCATAGGAAAGTATTTTATTATGTCAACTTCATTTAAGGTCAGTTTCCTCAAAGCTTATGAGTTTATATTTCTTTTGGAGCATATTCCTCCCTGTTCAATCTATTTAACACCCTTAATAACTAACCACAGTCATAGACATAAAAAAAATGATGGCTCTATTTTCAGTATGAGAAGTAAAATTATAACAATTGAGCTAAAAGTTAAGAGGTTTTAAAGAAATTAATCAGATGAGATTCTATATTTAAAATTTCATAGCATTTATAACATTATAGATTTTACGAATCTCGTTTTTCCATTCTCTCCTGAACATACTAAAGGTCAGTAAAAACCAACTCGGTAAACACTATTTAATGCCCCTAAGGTATGTGCAACCCTGGCCAGGTAGTGCAGAACTTGTAGATCTAGTTTAAGACCCTTCCCTGCCATTGAAGAGCTTGCAATCTGGTTGAGAAGCAGAGAGACTGGTATGAAATAGTCAATTGCAAGTCTAGCAGTATATTATATGCTACATTACTCAGGATTAAAGGTAACCCCCACTTCTCCACCCTATTTTAATTAGGTCTGTCCTCACCATCCGTTATTATCTCTTAGCACACCTTGCTTATAACCCTCAGAGCATCTATCATAGCTTGTGATTCTATATTTGTATGCTTGCTTATTGCCTGCTACCCCCATTAGATCAGAAGCTCTGATAGCAGGTGCCTCTTCCCATTGATCCGCTGATACTAACACCGTGTGCTTAGGGTAAGGGTCAGCATCTGTAAATACTGTTGAGTGGTTGACTAAGTGAATGAGTGAAATAAAAAATAAATGAATAAATATCACTGCCTGAATAAAATTAGAGGGTTTCAGTTTGATTTCGTGCATTAGTTGGAAGCACATAGTTTTGGGGTGTTGTTTTTGCTGTTGTTTGGGAGGTGTTATGGTAGACGCAAGAGAAAAGGGCGGTCAGGGAGGCAGATGTGGAAGAACTGTGTGAGTGACCACCCTCCTTCTCTGCTACCCTAGAGATGCGAGTCCACGCTTCGAGGGGCAGAGAGTGAGGCTGTGGCCAACCCGGTCTCAGCCTTCTGGTTCTCAAAGGTAGGTCTTTGGGAGTCAAGTGTGTCATAAGAAGAGCTCCTCATTACCGAGCATGCAGTCATAATAGCACTTACTATCTACAGAGCACTTGCAATGTGCTGCAGCCTGTGGCTAAGGGCTTCTACAGTGTAATCTCTGAACAGCAGCCCCAAGAGGTAGATAATATTACCAAACCCATTTTCCATTGATGTGACTAAGAATCAGGACGGCCTAAAGGGTACCAAAGCGTCTGTGCTGCGATTAGAACCCAGGTCTTGCTCCCTAGCCCATGCCTCTCTCAAGGAAAAGAGAAAGGAAATAAAAATATTCTTCTGATTAATTTCATTTGGTTCCCTTTCTTGTGCATGAAGACGTCTTTGGGACAGGCATTTATGCATTCATTCAATCCATCAATAGTTGTTGAACATCTGGGTCCTTTAAGCTACAAAAAATTCACTCATTCACCTGGTCAACTAGTTCCTGAACACCCCATTACGTGCCAGGTACAGTTCTAGGTGCTTATACTTTATCAGTAAGTTACAGTTAAAGACTCGTACCCTCATAAAATTTATATTTTAGGTAGGGAGATAAACCATCATCAATAAACAAAATAAGTAAATTATGTTGTGTTTTAAGAGGTGTTCATTGAAATGGAAAAACGAAGGTCAAGGGGCCTGGCCAAGGGGCTCAAGGAAGGAGGAAAGCCAGGTTGTACATGTAAACAGAGATTTCAGATGAGACCTCAGCAACAAACTGACGTTTGAGCAAAGATGTGAGGAAGTAGGGAGTGAGCCATGAGGATCTCTCAGAGAAGAATGTTCCAGGTCAAAGGAACAGCTGATCCAAAGGCCTTAAGGTGGAGTAAGGACAGTGCCTTCCAGGAGTTCACACTCTTGTGGCGAAAAAGCTAATAAACAAACAAAGTAATTATGAATCATTGTCCTTGAGGGTAATAAATCTTAAAGAGAAGGTGTGCCTCATGCGATGAAATCACAGAAGCAAAGGAACTGAGTGCCCAAGGGCGTTTGGAAGAGCGTTGCTGAGCAGGTGATGTTTTCATTCCTTTCCTTAAACACAGGAAGTATTCAGGTGGATGGAGCGGACTGCCAGAAGGCAGCACTGCACATCCAGGAAGAAAGAAGAGCTTTGCCTGGTGCCTAAAGGGGACAAAGGAGGTGATGGGTTAGAGAGGTGAACTGGGGTCAGATCATCAAGAGCCTTGCTTACTGCTAGATGAACATTTCACTTCTTGAAGATGGTGTGGAGGCCCTGAAGGATTTAAGAGGCAGTGTGTTTTTATAGGTAAGAAAATTGAGGCTCCTGAGAAGGTAAGAAACTTCCAGGAGAGGGCCACAGAGCTACTAAGTGGTGGGTCCAAGATTCAAGCCCAAGCTTGTCTGACCTCTGAACCATGATGACACCAGAACTCCCCCTACGTATGTAAGGGTGTGATGTTAGTTACTGCAGAACAGTTAACTTTGTGAAGTGGGTGCTGTTCTGGTTAGGGAAACCTGGTCAGTGGTTACTTGCCTTGTCTTTGGGAGGTGCAGAATCCACTTTGTCTGGCTCTCTACTTTTCCAAGGAACCCAAAATTTATGTCACCAGTTATTTTACTAACGTTTACATTACAGACAGAAGTGGCTGTAATACATCTCCCTTTTAGTAGTTGAATAGATGGTGTTACAGGTATATTGACTTCACTGAAGTCACCCAGCAAGTCACTCCCAGACCTGCATGAGAACAAGACTAAACAACCTCAAATAAAGATACACCATGAATGTACCCAGTTGACAGGAATATGTTAGGCCCTTTTTTCAGGAGTTAGAGCTATATGTGAAAACAGTTATGTTGAACAAACTTAAATTTGGTGTTTAATTTTTTTTTAATTTACTTTTTTAATACATTTATTTATTTATTTATGTCTGCGTTGGGTCTTCGTTGCTGCACACGGGCTTTCTCTAGTTGTGGCGAGTGGGGCTACTCTTCCTTGCAGTGTGCGGGCTTCTCATTGCGGTGGCTTCTCTTGTTGCGGAGCACAGGCTCTAGGCACACAGGCCTCAGTAGTTGCGGCAGGTGGGCTCAGTAGTTGTGGCTCGCAGACTCCAGAGTGCAGGCTCAGTAGTTGTGGCTTAGCTGCTCCATAGCACGTGGGATCTTCCCGGACCAGGGCTCGAACCTGTGTCCCCTGCATTGGGAGGTGGGTTCTTAACCACTGCGCCACCAGGGAAGTCCAAGTTTGGTGTTCTAAATTGGAGGTGTGCTGAAATTAGATGAGTAAATATTACATCAGTTGTGCAAGATACTTATAGCTGGTTCTCTCTCTCTTTTTTGAAAAAGTAAATATAAAGCTACTGATATAACACATTGTTCTTTTCAGGGATATTTTTACATCACGATTGTTAAAGAAAAGTCATGTGTTAGCCTGAATGTCTTGTTTTGTTAATGTAAGTGTGAATATACATAAGTTTAAAGTAAGGCCTGCAGTATTTGCATCCTCTCTACTGATGTGTGTGTGTGAGTGTGTGTGTGTGTGTGTGCGTGTACCTGTGTGTTCTTTAGGGAAAGATTTACAGAAGTATCAGACTTTCAGAATATACTTTTAAAATGTAAGAACATGCTTATGTTCAGTATTAGTAGTGGGAAGATAGATCATGGATCTGAGAACCAATATATTATTTAGGGCAGGTAAACTGAGGTTTTTTTTTAAAAAAAGGTCTCTAGGGGACTCCCCTGGCAGTCTAGTGGTTCAGACTCTGTGCTTCCACTGCAGGGGACATGGGTTTGATCCCTGGTTGGGGAACTAAGCTCCCAGATGCTTCATGGCATAGCCAAAAAAAAAAAAAAATCTCTAAAGCTCAGTCACTTAAAGAACAAAAAGTCAATCTCTTTCTCATCTTAGATTCAGGCTGGGAATTCAGATGTAGGGAAGCTTTCCTCCATGCTTTGATTCAGAAATCAAGGCTGCTGGCTGCTTTGACATCTTTAATGTGTGGCTTCCAGGTGATCCTGAGTGTTGCCACTGCAATCTGTCTGAATGGGGAAAGAGCATGGTGGAGCACACTTGGATGTTGTTCATGGGTCTGGTCTGGAAGGAGCACACATCACCTCCACTAATATGCCCAGGGAGAGAGTTCAGCCACATGCCACACCTAACTTCAAGGGAGGCCGGGAAATGTAGTTGTGCCCCCAGAGGAGGGAGAGTATATTTTGATGGACAGCTAGAGGGCTCTGCCTTAACTGCTTACAGCTTTTTATTGTTTTTTTACATGCTGATGGGAGAATGATTCCATTAGCAAAAAGTATCCCCCCTTTATTTGCTACAGATTCTGTGCACTAAACATTTATACTCAAGAAAGCCAAGTCTCGTGGGTATCGGCTTGCTTGACTAACATTTCTCATTTTATGAACTTTCCCATAATTTATATCAGTTGAATTATAGGTCCTATTCACATTCAGGGTGATACCGATTTGCAATTATTAACCACTGATTCTCAAACTTCAGCAGGTTAAAATCAGAATCTTTTTAGACTTCAGATCAGAATCACCTGGAGGGCTTGTTAAGGCACAAGTTGCCGGGCCTCACTCCCAGGAGTTTCTCATTTAGTAGGTCTGGGGTGGGACCTGATAATTTGCATTTCTAACAAGTTTCAGGTGATCTTGATTTCGCATCCGGGTCCACACCCTTTAAAAACCACTGCCTTGCCTTCTACTAAGGTGCCTGCGTCTTTCTCCGCCGGCGTTGTCTCCCACCGTCTTACATCAAAACTAGCATTCTCTGACCCCTGCAAAGGACTTGAAGAGATATCTGCCCACCTTCTGTAAGACAACTCGAAGTTCTTCTTGAGCTGGTAAGTGTTTTGAGCTAAATGTTTTGAATTGTGCTTTGAATCACTTTTAATTGGAGGGGTAACTATGACTTGTTTTACTGCAGCTCTGAAGGGTAACTGGTAACCTTCTACCCCTGTACCCCAGACTTCTTTTTCTTTCGCTTGGGTTTTCTTGTTGTGCTGTCTGAATTCAAGTGTTGCTGTCCACTGGCTCACAAATGATATTTAAACAGCCTTACTCAGAGGCTGCAATGCGTTGCTTTCATCTCTCCTAGAAAGTGAAATACAAGTCAGCATTACTTGGGAAGTTGTGTTTGTTGTATCAAATGGCTAGCTGGTCTGGGACTTTTAAGAAATGTTTTTAAGTTAACAACCTAATAATCTTTGGGATAAGTAAAAGAATGTATTTTTTATGGTTTGACATCTTTACTTTCACTTTTATTATTATTTGAAATAATAGGCTCGCTATTGGTTGCTGCAGGTTGCCTATATAACCCCAAATTAATCACACATTAAAATGTGGTGTTGTTCTTGTTGTTGCTACTCAGAGTTATCTCCGGCAAACAGGCGTCTACATGAACTACAGTCATATCCTTTAACCCAATTTGCTTATTTCTCTTGGTGATTTCACAATAAGACACAACAGGTGCTAATCTGCCTGGGGCAGGAAAAGTGCAAAACAGATTTGAGACAACAGTTTTAAGGTAGTTAACTCAGCACTATTTAGCCGGATTTGTACCAAGTGGTGGTTTGCTCATGCTGAGAAAAATAATACTTCATCCCTTTCATCAGTGGATCTCAAAATGCTTCACAAATGTTAATTAATGCTTATCACTCACCCCATCACCCCCATTTCCAGATGAGAAAACTGAGTGATAGGAGCCAGCAGAGTCATTAGCCTGCAGCCCTGAGGCTGGGTGCAGTGAAGTGAAGGGCAGAAAACTCATTTGGTCTCCTGACCTTGGGGTCATGCTTTTTCCTGTTGATGGAACGCTGTCCCCACGTCTTAAACTTGGGCAACCAAGTCTAGCCCTTGCGTCAACCTAACCTATTCAAAACACAAGAAAAGTGGGAATTTGGGAAAGATATGCTGTTACGTTTTATACAGATAAATCCTGAAAGGAGTGTGGGCGTGTAAGCACAGGTGTGTATGGTTCTGAACACATATCTAACCTTGAGATAAGATTCTTTCATGCTTAGACAGCATTCTGTAAGTTTATTGGACTTTGCCCGGTTGAGAGGGTGACCAATGAATGCCCTGGAGTAGGAATGGTCACGTTTTTGCATATGTTAGGTTATGAGTTAGCTGGGAACAGAGGCTCACCTCAGGGAGGGGCTACACCTCAACTCAGCTTTCCACGGGACAAGAAGCTTTCCTCCCTGAATGGAAGGGGTACAGTGAACTCAGCTCCACACCAAGTGCTAGCACCTGGCATTCCCAAGTAGCTCCCTGAAAGGCAGGTGCCTGGCCCAGGCTGCCTGTCTGCCACTTGCAAGGCTACTCTCCCACTTGTCTTAGGGAAAGGGAGAGCAACAGTGGGGTGGGCTCCTCTCATGGAGCATACCTCGAGTGTGGCCCTGTGTGGGCGCAACTCTACTCGCTGGGCACCCCTCCCTACAGGGAGACCTGTGCGCCTTCCAAGGGCTCTCCTTTGAGTTCCAGCTTGCACCAGGTGACACTGCTGGTGTTTGCCCCGCCCTTTGCACAACAAGCCCATGCTAGGAGGTAGAGGGAGTTCTTGATTCTCATTTGGGCCGTCAGTTCGGGCATCTACATCAAACAGTAGGAATGTTTTTTTCTTTGAAGGTGAGGACGAAGCAATTGAGAGTCCAAGCTCTGCATTTTACAGGGCATCAACATTAGCATAGTATACGTTTAATTAACATTTCATATATACATCTATAAATACACCCACATGTGTAGTGGTGGACATTGATCAACTTCAGGTTTTCCCTATGAAAAAGCCTTCAGATACCTTAAGGTGGTAAGAAACATAGTTGCTGCTTTCCTATATATATAATCTGTACGTTTTTCTTTTTTGTCTGAGATTTGGGTGTTTCCCCTTCTATAGCTGAGGTCACTGTTGCTCTATGCTGCTCCATAAGATGATGTAGAATTTTTATTACTGCCTCCCTGTTAGTTTGGTGGTTCTCAAGTGATAGTGTTCCTTGGAATGATCTAGAGATCTTGATTTAAAAAAAACAAAACAAAAAAGCAATTTCAGCTTCCTGTCCCCACCTGCAGAGATGCAGATTTAATAGGTCTGGGAGGGGCCCACATTGCTGTGTTTTTAACCAATATGCCTAGATCATTCAAATGGCATGTGGTCCATGGACCACACTTTGAGAAACATTAGTTGCTTTATGTTTTAAATTTCATTTATTTTTTTAAGTTTATTTACTTTTGGCTGCGTTGGGTCTTTCATTGCTGTGCACGCGCATATATTGTAATATAGGACTTAAAATCAGATACCAACTTTCAAAGGTGAGTGGGTATATATATACTCTCTTGAAATTCTTTGTTTTTTAAATTTATTTATTTATTTATTGGCTGTGTTGGGTCTTCGTTGCTGCACGTAGGCTTTCTCTAGTTGCTGCCAGCGGGGGCTACTCTTTGTTGCGGTGTGCAGGCTTCTCATTGAGGTGCCTTCTCTTGTTGCAGAGCACGGGCTCTATGTGTGCAGGTTTCAGTAGTTGTGACATGTGGGCTCAGTAGTTGTGGTGCATGGGCTTAGTTGCTCCATGGCATGTGGAATATTCCCAGACCAGGGATTGAACCTGTGCCCTGAATTGGCAGATGGATTCTTAACCACTGTGCCACCAGGGAAGTCCATAGTTGCTTTATTTTATTATTATTTTTTGCTGTACACGGACCTCTCACTGTTGTGGCCTCTCCCATCGCGGAGCACAGGCTCCGGACGCGCAGGCTCAGCGGCCATGGCTCACGGGCCCAGCCGCTCCGCGGCATGTGGGATCTTCCCAGACCGGGCCACAAACTCATGTCCCCTGCATCGGCAGGCGGACTCTCAACCACTGCGCCACCAGGGAAGCCCTATTTTTTGCATTTGTGTATTTTGAGTACAGCCTTTGCCAAAGCTTTACTCATAAAATAGCGGTTGCTTACTTTGTTGGTTAAACACCAAGAATAGCTTTTGCCACTTAACTGGTCTCAAAGCCTCTCTCTTACCTGATGTCCTCTCCTGCCTGTGATCTCTTTATCCTCACGTGTTCATTTTGGTACACAAAGGTAAAAGAAAAAAAAGTGTGTTCTACAAGAAGTGTAACTTTTGGTAGGAGTCCTAATTTAGAAATCTCCCTGTTACATGTGGTCCTAACACCATTAAGCACCTCTTAGGTGGCAATTAATGAGTTTTTGTTTAAATAACTAGAATAGTATGCTTTTGGGTGGCCCAGTTCTTAGGAAACGATTATTGATCAATCAAAAAGCTGTTTCTGTGTCTATATGTATATACATATATAGAAATACACATTGTACTGTACATAATAAAAAAATAAATGGGCAGTCTAAGTTTAGCAAGTTTGATTCCAGTCCATGGCAGCAGCTAATACTATATATTACTTGAGAGATGGGCAAAGTATGACGTACAGGCTAAGTCACGTCTATGGCCTGTTTATCAAAACACAACCAAGTCCGTTTGTTTACGTATCATCTATGACCGCCTCTGTGTTACAAAGGCACAGTAGTTTTAACAAAGGCTCTGTGGTCCACGAAGCCTGAAATACATACTACCTGGTCCTCCACAGTAGTTTGCCTTCACTGGCTCTACATGATATGATGGGCCATTTCTGTGGTCACTGCCCATGTGGAAGATACCCAAGAGCATAAATAAAATTTGTCGGTGTGGGGCATTATATTTCCTATTGGCCTGTCTGGAGAATTGGGATCACTCACTGGTTGAGTATTTTACTGGATTCCCTTGGGCGTAAGCATGGTGGAGCTACGTTTAAAGTACGCTTGCAGGGCTTCCCTGGTGGCGCAGTGGTTGAGAGTCCGCCTGCCGATGCAGGGGACATGGGTTCGTGCCCCGGTCTGGGAAGATCCCACATGCCGCGGAGCAGCTGGGCCCGTGAGCCATGGCTGCTGAGCCTGCGCGTCCGGAGCCTGTGCTCCGCAACGGGAGAGGCCACAACAGTGAGAGGCCCGCGTACCGCAAAAAAAAAAAAAGTACACTTGCGATAGGTTACAAAAACTTGGTATTGTGTAATGCCTCAAAGTGTCTTACACCACGGTTTTGCAAACTGTACTCTGAGAAATGCTAGTATACCTTTAGATATGACTGTATATAAAAAAATAAGTTTGGTAAATGATAGACTCAATTCTGTACAAGCTCTCAGGTTTAATATCCTTCATTTCTAAAGAAAATACAGCATGGTGTGTTTTCCAAACTTTTTTAACCCAAGTGGTTTTTGAGGAATACTGACTTCTTTTTTTTTTTTTTTTTTTTTTTTTTTTTTGGTGGGAGCATGAATTGGGACATGCTGGCCTAAGTTAAGCCCCTGCTTTATTTTGCTGCAACATGGTTCTAAATAATTCTAAATAAGCAGGATTTGTCTTTCTGCACGGTTGGGTCAGGAAATTCCATCCACTTAGTTGCAGCTCTGCTCACCTTGTTGAAACACTATTAATTTGTGGCTTCAAATTCTACATTCACACCATTCCACTGACTAGAACTGCTCATTCTAATTGTTTTCAACACTGTTGCTGTTTAAAAAAACAGCCTCCAAAGACTGCCTCCAGAGCTTGGTCAATTATTTAAGATGCTGATGCAGAACAGCAGTACACCGTAAGAAAGATGTACCGTTAATTAACATGTCTTCTAACTTATCATTGTCCTTCTTCCCTTCTTATCCCATTGTCAAGTTTGTTTAGTTCATTAATAACTAAGGAAGAATTTTGCTGCAGTGTTTGAGGTCTTATAAAAAAATGTGCATTATATACAAAAAGCATTGGTTTTTTTCCCCCCACCTTCCCTTGTGTGTGTGGGTAGAAGAAGTGGTGTGACACATACGCGGAGAAGAAGCTTATATCCCGTGCAGTGTTTTTTGGCTGTATTAGGAGGTTTATCTTGAAATTCATCAGCGGCGTGAATTCATGATAAATATGCTTGAGCAAGGGTCTAATCACAAATCACTTACTGTGCTTAGAACTGTGATTGTACTGCCCAGACTGATCCATCCCAAACCACTGATTCACTCAGTGACTCTGGGATACACTTGTTACCCTTCTACTCTGAGCCAACAGTTCCCTGCTCACGTTTATGAGACTTATAGAGAATGTATTAATTTTAATTCAAAAGATGTTACGCAGGCATTTAAACTGCTTTCTCCAAGCTAGTTCAGATGGTTATCTGGAAACCTAACCCCCTGGAGCCATAAATGAGCAGGTGTGGAATAGGCAGCCTGAATCCACTGGCTCAGGACAGACAAGTATAAAATTAACTTGAAACACAACAGAGACATTTCACTTGTACCCTGAGACCTGAGCTCCTTCCACAGTGTTCTACAAGTGAGTTTGCTCTTCTGAAAGCAGAGCTCTAATTTGTATTAACCGTGATGTATCTGTAGGTGTCGGCCAGCCAGTGCCTTTGTGGATCAAGGCAGCAGTGACCAAAGGTAGTGGCTGTTCTTTTTTCCCCATGCTCTCTTTGTGAGGAAGTCCTAGCATCTTAATCAGGAACAGCACATGCCTGTAGGAGTCTGATGTTTTTCTCATTGTAATTCACACCTGTGCAAACAGAGTGCCTCAGTCCTAGGAGGTAAGCTCACCAAACACTGCTCACCAGTGCTTCTCTTTCCACTCCCTGACTTTGAGTTTTTGCAGTGGTGTGTTGGAGGTGGCTCACAAAAGACAGTGCTGTGCACATCTAATGCCATGTTCAGTGATGGCAGGTGGCCGCCAAGTTGGGAGTATTTGCAAATAGGGCTCTTCCCCCAAAGAGGACTGGCTGTTAAACATTTACTAGCACGCCGCTGGGTCCTTTCTGTCTAGTCTAGTCTCCCAGGATTGTTTTTTTGGCAGGTACAACTTCAGTATGTGTAGAACTCAATCTAAATTGTTCTACTTCTTTGGACTTTATCTTTGATTCATTTATCAATATATTTATATTTGAGTACATCCTATATACTAGGCACTGTGCTAGGTTCTAGGGAAAAAATATAATGTCTTATCCTTTAAAAAATAGATAAAATTAATAAAACTCATTATTTTTTAATAAATATTTAATAAATACTTGATAAAACTGGCTTATTATTTTCATAATATTGCACAAACATCACTGTTTAACTCCAGGATATTTCTATCACCCTCAAAAGAAATAGCAGGTCTCTTCGTCTCCTGTCAACCACTAGTTTCTTTCTCTGTGGATTCGCCTGTTCTACTGGACATTTCATATAAATAAAATCATACTATAGATGGATTTTGTCTGCTTTCAGTTAGCATAATCTCAGGATGCATCCATGTTGTAACAACATGTGTCAGTACTTTATTCTTTATGGCTGTATAACATTCCACTAAATGTACTACACATTGTCTATTTTCCTATAATGGACTGTTTTCAGTGTTTGGCTAGCATAAATAATGCTGCTATGAATATCCATGTATACTTGATTGTATGACCATCTATTTTTTTTAAATTTATTTTATATTCTGGTATAGTTGATCTACAGTGTTGTATTAATTCCAGGTGTACAGCAAAGTGATTCAGTTATACATATATCAATTCTTTTTTAGATTTATTTCCCATATAGGTTATTACAGAATATTGAGTAGAGTTCCCCGTGTTATAACAGTACATCCTTGTTGATCTATTTTATATATAGTAGTATATATATGTTAATTCTAAACTCCTAATTTGTCCTCCCCACCCCTCTTTCTCCTTTAGTAAACATAAGCATAGACATTTTTTTCTGTCTTGTGTCTGTTTCTGTTATGTAAATAAGTTCCTTTGTATCATCTTTTTAGATTCCACATATAAGTGGTATATGATATTTGTCTCTGTCTGACTTCATTTAGTATGATAATCTCTAAGTCCATCCATGTTGCTGCAAATGGCATTATTTCATTCTTTTTTATGGCTGAGTAATATTCTATTGTGTATATGTACCACATCTTCTTTATCCATTCCTCTGTCGATGGACATTTAGGTTGCTTCCATGTCTTGGCTATTGTAAATAGAGCTGCAGTGAACATTGGGGTGCATGTATCTTTTTGAATTATGGTTTTCTCCGGATATATGCCCAGGAGTGGGATTGGTGGATCATATGGTAGCTCTATTTTTAGTTTTTTAAGGAATCTCTATACTATTCTCCATAGTGGCTGCACCAACTTACATTACCACCTATCTATGGATTTGCCTAGACCTATTTGCCTAGGAGGGGTCCCTTTTCTCCACACCCTCTCCAGCATTTATTGTTTGTAGATTTTGATGGTGGCTATTGTGACTGGTGTGAAGGTGATACCTCACTGTATTTTAGAATCTTTGGGGTATATACATAAGAATAGCACTGCTGGGGGTTATGATAACTTTATGTTTAATTTTTTGAAGTAATGCAAAATTGCTTAAGTGTCTGTACTAGTACACATTTTCACTTATATTAAGGTTACAATTTTAATGTATCCTTGCCAACAACTTTTATTTTGTAATTTTTAAAAATTACAGCTGTTTTAGTGGGTATGGAGTGGTATCTCATTGTTGCTATTTTTTTAAATCTCCCTGATGCCTAATGATTATTGTTCATGTGCCTATTGGCTATTGTGTGTTGTATTCAGATCCTTTGTCCATGCATGCTAGACTTTCATCAAATATCATTTGTAAATATCTTTCTTGATGATGTCCTTTATGTGTAAGTTTTAATCTTGATGTCTGATGTATTTTTTCACTTGATTCTTTTGCTTTACTTGTCATATTTAAGAAACCGTTGCCTAATCCAACTTTGTAGATTTCACCAACGTTTCCTTCTAGGAGTCTGAGATTTTTTGTTGTTGGAAGTTTTTGACTTGACTCAATCCCTTTACTTGCTATAGGTGTTTTCAGATTTCCTCTCTTCCCGAGTCAGTTTTAGCAGTTGGTGAGTTTCTAGGAATTTGTCTGTTTCATCTAGGTTATCTAATTTGTTGGCATACAACCATTTACTATTTTCTCTTTTTATTTCTGGAGAGTTTATAGTAATATCCCCACTTTTATTTACTGACTTTAATAATTTGAGCCTTTGAGATAGGTGGTTAGGTTATGGACTTAAAATTAATAAGGGCCAGATTTTTTCCCTTACAAGCTAATAAGTTAGTCTGCCACAGTTAGGTGGATGCTAGTTGAAGATACAGTGCTCCTGGGTCAGAGACAAAGGACAATTAGCATTAGTGAGAACAGCAACAGTTTTTGGTGCTACTTCTGTAGGGCAATATGAAAAAGATGACACACATACAATGGGTTGTGTCAGAGGAGAAGAACCCGGAGCTCATGGAACCCAAATCTTTTGTAATGGGAAGTAAGCATGCCTGCCCTTTGCCCCACAGGGAGGTACTCTTTAACTTTTAAACCTTAAAGTATTTAACACCTTAAATATAGTACGCTTGTACTCTTTGCTATACAAACACCTTAAATATCACCTGGAACGAAGTGCAGTTTGTACCTCACATGCAAAGGCATGCAGAAAAAAAAAAAACATGGAGAATGGTCTCCTTCAAAGAAGAGTACACAGAAAGTAGGGTATGAGAGGTGGCAAGGACTTTGGATTTCACTTTGTGTAAAGGGATGTCATTTTAGGGTTTTGAGGAAAAGTGGCACATGTTCTTTTTTTTTTTTTTTGCGGTATGAGGGCCTCTCACTGCTGTGGCCTCTCCTGTTGCGGAGCACAGGCTCTGGACACGTGGGCTCAGCGGCCATGGCTCACGGGCCCAGCCGTTCCGCGGCACATGGGATCTTCCCGGACCGGGGCACGCACCAGTGTCCCCTGCATCGGCAGGTGGACTCTCAACCACTGCGCCACCAGGGAAGCCCCACATGTTCATTTTTGTTTTGAAAGAATCACTCTGCTTCTGTGTAGAGATTAAACTGTATGGACGAAAGAGTAAGAGCAGTTAGGAGGCTATTAAAATACCCAAGACAGATTATGATGATTAATTTAGTGGTGGAGGTAGGGGATAAGTGGTCAGATTGACAATTTTGATGGCAGAATCCACTGGATTTTGGGTGGGTTGGATAAAATTTGGGAGGAGAAGAGTCTACTGGGATGGACAACACTGGTAAAAAAAAATAGGTTGGGGGACCAAGAATACTGTTTTGGGTGTCCAGTTGACATCCAGGGGAGATGCAGGGGACATCACTGGATATAGGAGCCTGTGGTTAGGGAGAGATCAAAGCTAGAGATGAACTATTGACTCCCAAATTTTATATGTCATTTAAAGTCTTGAGGCTTTGTAATATTTCAGTTTCTTTTTATACTCTGTCCCATTGTATTCAGAATACTGAACCCTGGTGTCCTTCTGACATTCGGAGGTCAGAAAGAAGAGGATTCAGCAAATGAGAGGAAAAACCAGGAGACAACTTGACCTTAGAGCTAGATAAATAAAGATGACAGTGATGGTGATAAGAGTGACCCCAACACTAGGCGGGCAGCTTTGCTTACAAGATACAGATTCCAAAATAACTTTCAGAGTCCGTTGGTATTTAAATTGGAAACAATGTAATTGCTAATCTGCTGTCCATGGAAGTTAAGAAGGAATTTGGAGGGATGGGGGGAGAGTTTTGGTGAAGGGAACTGGGAATAAGGGGAGAGTGGATGCCTGGACCACATGGTGAGGTGGCTAGAGAACTTGTAGACTTTGTTATTTTAATTGTTAGGAAGTAAATCCATCTCTTTGCCCAAGCCTTCAGTAATGTGTGCTACACAGAAATGCTTTTAGCATCTGTGTGTGAGAACTAAGACAGTTGTCTACATCTGATGGAGAGTGGAGGGGAGGGGCAGAAGAAGCCACAAATCTAGAGAGAGGAGTAAGATATAGATTTCTATAGGAATGGCAACTTGAAGCTAGAAGGGACAAGGGTAGGGAAGTCACAGGGAATGCAGAGACCTTTTGGTCAGAGGATCAAGCTGGGATCTAGGTTACACCCAGGTAACCTAGTAGCTGCCTCATTCTTCCATCATATTAACTGCTTTGGACCGGGACCTCTTGCCATTTAACTTCTAGTATTCATGCTGATTTTCATAATTGCTTGGACTCTTAGTCTTAGCTGCCACTGGACAACACCATTGTGCTGTCAACCTTGCTCTGGCCTTGCCCTTTACTTCTAAAACAGGCCAAGTGAGATTGAGGGTTATTTCATGCTTCTAACTAAGTACAAGGAATGACATTGAATAAGGATGTAGCCTTCTCTGAATCAAGGAAGAATGTATCTTTTATGTTTTTAGCTGCCAGATTTTCAAAACACACTCTGTCTTTTCCCTCACTTCTGGGTTCTTGTTGTTTTTTGTAGATGGTGGTAATTAATTCTTGTCATCACTTAGGCAAGTTAACGCCATATTTAAGGAAAAATAAAAATGTTCTTCCTAAAAGGAAGTTTTGACAAACCTCCTGTACCTTTTAGATAATGGTTAGTTGATAATATTTTTGATAGAATCTGAATCCTGGTTTCAATATTTGAATGCTAGAGAGAGAACACAGAAGTAAACCAATTGTGTTGAAGTAATGGAAAGAAAACTGGATTTATGAGTCTGATCTTCCAAACTCTCCAGTAATTCCTCATAAATGAATAGGTTAGGTAGTGCTACTCCTCTGGTCTGCGCTTGACTTTATCCTTCTTCTCTAACCCTCTCTCAACTCTCCCTCCCTTCCTTTCTTCTTTAATTCCTAAATGTACCCCATAAACCGCAAAGCTAAAAAAACATACTGAACCACAGTTGAATCTGAGTCCAGATCTCAGAAGTTCAAATCTCACCTTCAGCACCTTCCATCCTTGGGAACTTCTTAAGGTAACTCTTCTGCCTTGGTTTCCTAACCTTTCAAATGGGGGTAATATTATTACCCTATCACATAGGGCTGTTGGAGAAATTAAAATAGACAATAAATACCAAGTGATTACAACAATGCTGAACATACTAAGCACTCAGTAAATGTTACCTTTGTTATTCTTCAAAGAGACTCATACTTAAACAAGAAACTAGAGAAAAGTGTTTTGTAATGATGTCCTTTTGTATAGAAGAAGCTGGAGCTGGGACAAAAAAGATCAAGATAAAGGCCTATGTTCTCCGAGTGAAATCAAGAAAGACTGTGCCAGGGGCTTACCTGTTCGCGCAGTGGTTGAGAGTCTGCCTGCCGATGCAGGGGACACGGGTTCGTGCCCCGCTCCAGGAAGATCCCACATGCCGCGGAGCGGCTGGGCCCGTGAGCCATGGCCGGTGAGCCTGCGCGTCCGGAGCCTGTGCTCCACAACGGGAGAGGCCACAACAGTGAGAAACCTGCGTACCGCAAAAAAAAAAAAAAAAAAAAAAAAGACTGTACCATCATCTAGGTAGCTCTGCCCTTTAGATGCTATTGAAAGAGCATGCGCTTTGATACCTACAGACCTACCCCTGGCCTTGAAAGTAACATAAAACAGTGGTTTTGAGTAATTTATTTAACTTCTGGAGTTCTGATTTCTTATATCTAAAATGGGAATAGTAACTTGGAATCACATATACTATGGAAATGTACCTTGAAAACATTACCAAGACTCACCCTGGGTTGGAAGCTTTTTAAGATTCTACTGTAAGTAAATGCGGGCTGGGAATGATTTCACAAGGTTCATCTGGTCTTTGCAGACTGACTTAGCCACACAAGTTCTGCTGTTTCTAGGGAAATTACTTCAATTAATCCCTGAATGGCAGCTCTCTCCCCTGGCACAGCAGACAGCAGCTGTTCGATACCCCAGAACAGGAGACAGCAGTCTTGGTTTGTGAAAGAGAGGACAAATTTTTTGTTCAGCTGTAATCACAGAGGACTTAAGGAGGGTGTAGAAGTTTTTCCAGAGCGGAATAATTTCCTCTCCTTTATTCAAAACAGAACGCAAAAACAGATGAATGATTCCTACCTGTGTCATGACAAAAGAAATCCAGTTCAGTCATGGTCCTTCTCTCCCGGCTACCCATCCTTAGGACCCAGACATTCAGTCTCAGAATCACCAGCGGACTAGAATATAATGGCTGTTTTGGAGAAGTTATGATCTATCTTGTCATGAGGCCTTCTGGGGACACTTCAATCCTTGTATTAATACACAATACCCTGGAAATGGTTCTTTGGAAACCATCTGAATATATTACAAAACCCTGAGGTTCAGCAATCCCAACTCAACTGACTGAAAATTCTTTTGATTTTGATAATTATTTCAGGGTACAGTCAACAGTACACCACCTTGAAGCACCTTGTTTTTTCCCCTGGAACTTGCAGGGAGCCATACATCTACATTAGAGACCTGTCTCACACAGAATTTCATTGGAAAAACCAGAGCTATTATAAATAATCTCTCGTACTAGCTAAAACCATAAGCTTTTCTTTTTCTTGATTTTGCAGTGCCTCTTAGAAATGGTCAAACTGCTTTATATTTAATTCTTACAAAAACAGTTCGCCCTTGTACAGGTCCTTGGTTTTCTCTCTGATGTGTTTGTGTAATTTTTTCCATTAACGGATTCAGGCATTTTGGCATTAAAGGCATTCAGGCATTAAAGGCAGATTAATGGATGTTTAATTTAATAAACAGCATAGGATTAAACCCGGTACCCGAAGTGAGGTGATATAACATATTTTAGCAGGGGTCTTAGTTTTTCCTCTTTACTCCCAAGCCCCAAACTGGCTTCTACGTTGACAAAATTATTTGTATATTTCTTGGAGCTATTTTCCTGATCATGCAGGGTTTGAATCCAAGGTGGCCTATTTGATCCATCTGTGTTTCTGTTGAGGTTGGTTCCTGGCTGAATGGTTTGCTGAAAAGCATTAAGAAAAGTTCTTTAAATATAGAAAATTGGTCCTTTCAGCTGGAATAGGTAATGCTTTCCTCACTATTTTTTCCTGTGGTTAGTCAGAAACAAGTTAGAGAAGAACTAGTAGAATATGGGTGGGAATAAGTTGTATGGGGCGTGCTCTAAGTTGTCAAGATGACTCTCCAGAGGAAGTCAAATGTAGATCAAAGAACTAACCATGCAGGTCAAAGGAAATGAACAAGGACAAATAAAGCTCAGGAAACAAATTAGAAGAAAAAAATAGTATCGTGATCTATTTTTTATAATAAAACAGATCTTGTTATCATTGTCATTAGCTCATCTAATCAAGAAAAAGAATACCCAAACGCATTAGGAATGAGAAATGTGAAAAACCTACAATTAGAGAATATAGCCAAAAATGTATGCAAGAATAGGTAAATTTATATAGATAAACTCCTTTTCAAGGAAAATATGGATTACCAAAACCAAGAAAAGTTAAACCTGACTAGACCAATAATCATAAGGATGAGAATATTAAAAAAAAAAAAAAACCTTAAAGATTTGAACCGTATGATTTCACAGAGGAATTCTTTTAAACATTTAAGCAACAAATAATCCCTATGTTACTTCTACGCCTCTCGTTTTGTTTTATCTGGTTTCCTCCCTACCCCACTCCATCCAGGAAATCTACCTTGACCACATCAATACCCACGTACCTACCCCCTCCTACATAAAATAGATGACTCTTACTCACAAATGTTGATAAAACAACTCTAAATAGAAAAATTTCAAATAGAATTTAAGAAAAAATATTAACCCTAATCAAATAGGGTATATTACAACTTCTGTGGTTGTATGTGAACGACTTGACTGAGATCCTTCAAGATTTCATATTGGTTTATGGAATCAGCAGGCCCAGGCTTCAGTGTGGCTTTAGACATAGAAGTATCATAGGCTCAAACAATGTGTTCTTTTATTTATCAGTTCTGCTTTTCCCTTTGTGTTAAAGTAATTGAGCAAGGAGGCCGTTAGCCTGGGGCGGTTCTAATGCCTTGGTAACCTAGGTTTTCCTTGGCTTACATGAGCCAGAGTCAGTGCACTCCAATCTAGGAAAATGAAGCTGAAGAGCAACCAGCACAAACAGCCCACTAGGCTTTCCCAAATAAGGCAACTGCCTAAGTGATAGGCAGTCAAATCGTTTCCTTGCTTTACTTCTACACAGTCTCTATAAAAACCTCTTCCCCCTTTCCTACCCCTGAAGGGTTCCTAACCACTTCTGGTTTGGTGCAGTCTGATTGGAATTGGTGTATGCTTAAAGAAAACTCTTAACTGTGGCACATCAAAATGTATCTTTTAACAGTTGATGACACCTTCCTTTTTCCCTTTGTAGGGAAGGGAAGATGGCTGAAAGCAACCTGATGCTCATGTTTTCTAACCTAGGAGAGAACTCTGACCTTAGTATTGCATGCCCGCTTCTGTCTCATTAAACCCACTTAAATTTTTTCTAGACTTTGTCTCTGTGCCCTTCTCTATTGGCAGCAATTGAGGGGTCCAGTAAATGGAATAGGGGAGAGGTAGCCTCTCAAAGAAAGGGATGCTGATGCATTAATGGATTAATGGATAATGGATGCTGTCCATTATGCATTAATATGGTCTGTCCGTTATCAAGGGTTCTAAGAATACACATCTGGTTAGATATTAAAATGGTCTTAGGTGAGAACAAACATTAGATCAGCTCTTTAAATGCCAAAAATACATTTAATATAATTGAATATCTGTTCTCAAAGTAATTTTAATTAAAACTCTAATTGAAAAATTCATTAAAAAATAGGTATCTCAGTCCGCCTACCGATGCAGGGGACACGGGTCGTGCCCCGGTCCGGGAAGATCCCACATGTTGTGGAGCGGCTGGGCCCGTAAGCCAAGGCCGCTGAGCCTGTGCGTCCGGAGCCTGTGCTCCGCAACAGGAGAGGCCACAGCAGTGAGAGGCCCGCGTACCGGGAAAAAAAAAAAAAAAAAAAGTATCTCAAACTAACAGGTAGGATAGAGCTTGATGGTGAAACACGTGATAAATTGTCAATAGTAAGTAGTTTGAAGAGAGCTTGTTATCAATACCATGACTTACCATGTTTAGGGGATGCTTGCTAATGCACTTAGATACTATAACAACAAAAGGGATGATAGTATTTGAAGAAAGAATGAAGTTATTATTGCAAGCCGATTATTTAACTGGAAAATTAAAAGGATCAAATGAAGATCCGTTGTGTACTCTATTATGGCACCCCTCCCATTTCACACAGGTCTTACCCATCCCAAAGCTTTGTATAAGATAGTGATTCTCAAGAGTTTCCCAGGAAACTTTTAGGGGATCAAAACAGTCTCTATAGTAATACTAAGATCTAACTTGCTTTTTGCTTTGTGTAGACATTTGCACTAAGAGTGTAAATCCAATGGTGGGTAAAACTGTTGACATCTTAGCACAAACTCAATATTATGTACTCATAGTACAGAAAAGGGCTAGTTTGAAGTAATGTCTTGATAAAGCAGTCTAAAGGATTAATTGACACATGAATAAACATCTTTGTAATATTCCGTGTGACAAAGTGGGAAGTACACAAACACTTCTGCTGCAAATGAAGTATGAAGGTTATCCTGAGGAAGAGACATCTGATTTTTTTTTTTTTTTTGAGTTGTGAGTTGAACTAGCACCTTCTTATTTTTGAGAACCATATACCCTTTTATTTGAAAGTATAACTGACAAACTATGGTTACTTATACCTAGGTTTATTTTTTTAAATAAAATTTCTGCAAAATACCACTTCAAAGAAAACAACTGACTGTTGCTGATGATAAAAATTTAAGCTTTCAAAAAATTTTTTTTGAAAACTTGAATCTATCACTATGAGCTTGACATTTTTGAAAGACTTAAAGCTTTTTTCTTTGACATTGATAATGTTAACAAATGTGATTTCTATTGATAAGGTATAATATGCTAACATTTGGAAGATCTACCTCTGAACGCAGGGATCTAATATTTTCAAAGTGGCCAATGTGTGACTTCCAGAACCTATCAAGTAGATATAAAGGATCCCTTCCAAGTGCAAGACAGACAAATGGATTTTCGTATAATAAAGCATGAGAAATTAATTTCTATCACTTCAAATTTCCAAATTGCAACTACCACTTGCCAGGTTTTAGTGGGGTATCCAAAAATAATATACACAATTATTTTTCTGATAAGGCTATATTTTCTTATACTTCCATCAGAACAACATGTTGCAATAGACTGAATACAGAAGCAAGTAAGAAAATATAGTAGAAAGTTATCTCTTATTAATGCAGACATTGAAGAAATTTGTAAAGATGTAAACAGTAAAGCAATGCCACACTTCTCACTAAATTTTTTCATTTTGAAATACTTTTTATAAAAAGATCTTATTTGTGGTAATGTGATAGGTTTATTAAAATATGAATAAAAATTTTAAATAGTTTTAATTTCAAATATGGTAAATACTGAGAACCCATGTAAAAATGCTCTTTGAGGAGCCTCAATAAGTTTAAGGATAAAGACAACTCCAGTCCAAGGTATTAGCATGTGCTAGCAGGTCTCAGTTGCAAATCTTCCCTCCCATCTATACCTCTCTAAGCCCTGACTGCACGATTCGGTCTGAAATAAGGTCCCCCACCTCCCAGAGAGAGTTATGCTGCTTAATAAGGAGCTCCCATGAATTCCTGAGTTTCTCCTCCATGTCACATGGACCTCCCTTCAGGCTGCATTCACTCCTGCTGCCATCTTACTATGTTAAGGAGGTCTGTTTCTTGGGCTTCCCAAGTGTTTAAAAGGGCATTTGAATCGAGTTTTAAAATCTGGAGCAGAGGGCGACGTTAGGCTTGCTGTTAAGTTTTAGATCCTCTCAGAATACATGGGTTTGGTTTTGGAGTATAATTCAAGTACCAAATTGTGATGATTATAACTGATATGATTCTATTTCAGCCTCACCTTATTCTGTTACTGGTCACAAAGGCTTCTTTTTTCCTTCCTCCCTCTACCCTCAGTAGTAGTGTTACCAAGTATTGTAGAGTAACACAGCACAAAAAATGAGGTTCAGACTCATGGTGGTAAGTCAGGCCAATTTGTATAAGCATCAGGGACTAGAGACTATTGCTTCTTACCTTCTCTACCGTCAAGTGCAGGTCACTTAGCAATCTGGAATAGGTACTAAGAGTCTATGGAGAGGAGAGCAATTGGTTAGTTTAGTTCTGATGAGATTACCATGAGCCAGTGAGGCTCTTCCAAGGATTCTCTACCATCATTTTTCTTAATAAGCTTCATGCATTGTGGATCAGAGGGCTCTCCCACTCTTAATGTACCCTGATAAGTGAATTCGGGTGGGTGAGCACATTTCCGCCAGGAATAAAAGCCTCACTTAAAAGTGAAATGAAAACCGACCAATAACAAAGACATGATTAATTTCAAGTAGAAGAAATAATTCACAAAGCTAACATCTGTCGCTTCTCATGGGTAAAGTATTTCCTTTTATATACTTTGGTAGCCCTAGTATATATTAGTAGACAGAAACCAACCCAGAATAATCTTATTTAACGCTCTTAGATTTTTCACACCACCAATTCCATGAGCTGAAAGTGCTACAGACTTCAAAGTGTACCCATAGGTACATCATTACTGTTCAAAACACCCTTCCTCAGTAGCCCACAAACTTCCCACCCCCTGAGTAGGTGAGCAGCAGTTACACCATATATAAGTTCTTGTCCTCTTGGCAAGGTGCCACTTCCTGTGGTTGAAGGAAGAAATATAAAAACTTAAATACTCATGAAACTGCATCACTCAGTGTTTTTTTATGATTTGTATGGAAATGAATCATAACATAGAGTAAATTTTCCCTCAAATTCAAATGATTTGAATGAAATGAAAGAATTGTATATGGCACAGATGTAAGCTCCATGTAAATTCTTTCAGTTAGTTTTTATGAAAACTCACCATTGTCTATTTTATTCACTCGCCAAGAATAAACTTAGAATATTAAAGTCAGCCCATAAGACTTAGTTTTTATTTTTCGTAAGGTCAGGTGTACTGGTGTTTCAAGAACACTTCACTTAAAAATCTGAGTATCTGGGCTTCCCTGGTGGCGCAGTGGTTGAGAGTCCGCTTGCCGAGGCAGGGGACACGGGTTCGTGCCCCGGTCCAGGAAGATCCCACATGCCGCGGAGTGGTTGGGCCCGTGAGCCATGGCCGCTGAGCCTGCGCGTCCAGAGCCTGTGCTCTGCAACGGGAGAGGCCACAACGGTGAGAGGCCCGTGTACCGTAGAGAGAAAAAAAAAAAAAAAAAATCTGAGTATCTTTGTCTTCTGTGTCTTACTTCGCTTTTTCAAAGGGGAGGGTTTAGTTCATTACTGAAAGTTACTTGAAAGTTGATGTTGAAGACCATTCCATGTGGAACTATATGTTTTTGCACACATGTTTATGTGTATATGTATATTTTAAATATGCATATACATATAAATGTATATATGTATATTTTTCCTTTCTCGTTCATGTTTATTTCAAGGGCTTGATAAACCTTCCAATGTTAACTTCTAAGCATGAGCTTCCATAAAATGAAATGTCAACATAACAGATGACATACTCAAATCAAGATTTCTTATAAGCTTGTCCTTCTGAGCGTTTAAAGTATTTCTCCAAAGTATAGTCTGTTTCCAATATGTTTCTTGCAAAGGCTGTAATTAAATGGAATATAACACATAGGGGATCTGAACTCTTTGGCTTATTGTTACTCTAAAGGCTTTAAGACCTCCTTTTATACAAGTCAAAATATGCAGCATGGCGAATGGTGAGTGACAGTTTGTGGTCTTGACGCAACTTTCCCCTGATCATCAGATTTTGAAATTGCTTTGCCAGAATCCTGGATAGCCCCCCACCCGTTTTTGTTCAAGCATCACATGGGGGAAGACTGGATGTTTGATAGCCGTACTTCTTGTCATCACGTTATGTACACTGGGAGAAACTGAGGTTGCCTTTTTTCCTGGATAGAAATAAGAGCTTACACATCTAGATACCCATCATCTCTCTGCTAGAAGTTAGATGGAGGCATATCTTTATATACTGACTTGAAAAGAGAACACAAACACATATGTTTTTCAGTTAAGTAAGTGTTTCTCCTGCACCTGCTTGATGTAATTCAAATCGTGAATGTATTGTTTGATGTCTTAATCTTCTTAGAATGTTGACATTATGTCTCCTAAGTCAGTGTCAGAATTCCCTCATGACTGAACACGTAGGAAGTTGAACACAACTCCTGAGAAACTTATGTATTAAAAGGAACTCATCCAAGCGCAAATAGAAATAAGTCATGTGAGTTTCTCTGTGGTGACTGTGGGTATCAGGTTTGAATGAAAGGAGTTTTGGTGGCTGGACTGTACAGTAGGAAAAATCAGATCAACTCGGGAAATGAGGTCCTGAGAGAGATGGTTCTAAACTGTGTCACAACAAACAGGGTTGGGTGGGTAGTATACACAGTTGACAATGTTGAAGAGCTTGGTTTTGGGACTGTCAGTATTAATACCAAAAGTTACTTTAAAAGAATCAACTTAATACTCTTAAAAAACAAAACGAACCCCCCCCACCACCCAAAGTGAAAAGACAGCTCCCTTCTGGCTGTCTGCTTGATAATTCTTTAATGCTGTTGTGAGCTTGACATATTTCTGGCTAAAGACACTCTTAAAAGAATATCTATTTGTTTGAAATTTCTCATCCACCCCATTTCTTCCCATTGCATAGTTGCTCTCTGCCCAGGGAAGGGTGTTCTCAGCTGTGGCCGACAGCTCTTCTCTGTCTTAAAGATGCTCTGGTGTCTCACTCAGGGCTTTGAGCCACTATGTGCAGGAAGGGAAATGCGGGAGGTACATTGATGTGGGAGAAAAGAGATCATTTCAAAAGCAGCATGCTAATAATTTATAAAAAGCTACTTAAAGAGCCAGTTTCCTTCAGTGCCTAAAACACTCCCTTGAGTGAGTTAAGAAGCAGCTTTGCTCTCTCAGCACTCAGAGCCATGATCGGGAGCATAGTTCTGGTTTTGTGTATGTGGTTTCTTAGCCTGAAAGAGTTAAAGTTCTTGAGGAAAAGCAGGCATGTGTGTGCTCACGTGTGTTTTAGTTATACCAATTGACTGTTTTAGTCAAATATAATAAAACTGTCTTAATTTCTTCTTGACAACACAGACCTAGTCTTCTCTAACAATGTTTATAAAAGGTTCACATTTTATCAAGTATCATGTGTCATGAGAATTTAAACATTTAAAACCAATTATTTCACTGAACTGATACTTTGATTATCAATGGATTCACTATATGCTAAGCACATGTGGGTTTTGACAATCTTCCTAACTTTATCTGCAAACTGCCTTATTCTTATAATCAGAACTCGGGTCAGATTAGGTAGAATATGGCTTGAAAAGCATTAACACGTGGAATATGTAGCTTCTTAATAACTTTGAAATGAAAAACCTGTCTCTTCTATCTTACATGTTGGTTCTAATTGTTCATAACCCCTCTGGCTATAGAATAACAATGTTACCTTCAGCAGATTGATGGAAATAGAAGGTGGGAAATGTCAGTTTTACAACTGCCTTGAAGTGAATTGAAATAGAAGAGGTGTAATTCATCAGCCGTGCCTGTCCTTCCTCTCCCTTTGCTAGTGTCCTTTATCTCCCATTAGTGTCTGGTAGAAGTCCTGTATGTCTTGGAGCTGTCTACCATAAAGGTGCTGGCTGTGATCCACAGTGGTGAACCCAGCTAACAGGGGGAAGTGTGGAATGAACTTACGTCTACAAAGTCTTATTCTCTGAGGACATCCTTGTGGGTGCAGGTTGCAGAAAGCATCTTCAGTGAATCTGCTTTAGGTTATTCTATCTTTTCAGATTTGCTGCCTCCACCATGCAAATGACTTTTAAAAGCCAAAGAAGATTGTGTTCTCTTGTGTGTTAACTAAAGATAGAAGTATGGGCTAAGAAAGCCAGAGAAACTTCAAATATTAGCTGACTTTTTTTGTTTTTTTTTCAGAATAGCACTTTCCTTCTGATTTGGTATCATTTTTGTCTATAGAAGTAGGTCTTTCAGGGTCCAGCGACCTGAGAAGTGCTGTTCGTTGTGAGGTGGTTGGTGTCTCAGATCAGCCTTGTTGGCATAGAATGCAATGTCCCGGTGATGGCAGCTGTGCTTGTCTCCTTGCTTGGTCTAAACAGTTTTTGCACATATATCTGGTGATTTATTGCAAGCCCAGCTGCTTTGCTTATTTTTTCATTACTTGAAATTAAAAAATTCATTTGTAATTGAAGCTCAGAGAGAAATAATATTAAATATGACTTTCCCTCAGCCAAGGAGCAGAACGTACAAGTTTGTCTCATGATTTACAGCCATCTGCAGACAGATGCATGGTTATTTAGAGGAGACCTCTGGATGCTGGCTGGAATGCATTTTTAGCTGTAGGAGGTGCTTTCTCTTGGGACTTAAGCTTAAAAACAACTGTATGGTTTTCTGATTAGCATGACTAGCACTAGCAATCCAGAAATAAAATGAGACCTTAAAACACATGTGCAGACATTTACGCCTACACATCTTCACTCCTGCCTTTACACACACACACCCACACGCACACAGTTACGGTATTGTGTGGGTTCAGAACTAGAGTTAAAGAGAACCAAGTAGAAACATTTCCAATAGATCTAAATGAAAGGAACAGTGGAGGTCAAAAGAAAGATGTCTAGGAAAGGGAGGGGAAAGCTCCAGAGCCTCTCTTAGCAGTTTTTACAATTACTGTGTCCTTCACAGTAGAGAATTGGTGTCCCATTGAACTCCATTCAGGCATTTGTTTTAAAAGCGCCATTCAGTTTCTTCATTCATCCATGATTTTCATTTGTGTATTTATCCTACTTTAACAGTTCATTTTAATGAGAGCCTTAGGTGTTCCTTCCTCGTTGCAGGCTCTGCGGTAGTATCTGGATGACCCCAAATTATTAGGACTAAGCCCCTGCTTTGTGAGTGTGTATATGAGAGACAGACATAATACATTATTTTTGTGATGACTGCACGTAACTAGGAGAATAAACAAAGTGTTATGGGACCACAGGAAGAAGAGTGACCAGCAGCTTTACGAAAGAGAGCAGTGGGTATGATTCTTTTCACTGAATTTCCCTGAGAATTCACTTTTTCATACAATCCTAGGTCCTCTTTCCACTTGATCCTAAGTAACAGGAGAATGTCTTCTATTTTCCTGTATCCACTCATTTTCCTTCTTCCCTTCCTTTCTCTAGGCTTTATTTCCTTTTCTCATTCATTGAAGACTTAAAGACTTAAGAATTGACTCCTTTTTTGGTGGATATTCTTAATATCAGCTTCCAGTATGGCCAACTTCTGGCCATGGTCTTTCTTTTTTTAATTAATTAATTAATGTGGCTGTGTTGGGTCTTTGTTGCAGCACTCGTGATCTTTCATTGCAGCGCAAGGGCTTCTTTCTGTTTGTGGTGCGTGGGCTCCGGATTGCGCGGGCTCGGTAGTTGCAGCACACGGGCTCTCTAGTTGTGGTTCACGGGCTCTAGAGTGCACGGACTCAGTAGTTGTGACATGTAGGATCTTAGTTCCCTGACCAGGGATCAAACCCATGTCCCCTGCATTGGAAGGCAGATTTTTAACCACTGGACCACCAGGGAAGTCCCTGGCCACAGTCTTTCAAACATCTTGTCAGTTTTCAGCCGGGACAAACAGCAAACCTCGCTGGCAGAGTACTGAACAAACTCATGGATGCCAGAGGCTTCCTTAAAGAAGTACAAAAGATACAACCTTACCAAGATCCAGAGCCACTCCCAGAGATAACCAAAAGAAAGAAAATTCTCCTGAGAGCCAGCAACAGTCAGGAGGACCTGAGCCACAACTGGGGTGCAACCCATATTTCTCTTCATATTTCTGGGGCCCCCTATCTAGTGTGCCAGGTCAGGTTCTCAGGACACAAAGTGAGACCAGAAGGCAGTACTGTCCCTGGGAGAGAAAGGATTGATAACCAGTGGGTACCTGAAAGCAAATTCAAAGAACTAATTTTTAATTTTTTTTGCTTGCCAATCTGAATTTGGGAAGGTTGGGACAAGTGAAATTTTACCTTCTTCTCCCAACTAAGCTCCACAGTTAAAGATCTGGAGAGGGCTGACTTTGGTAAGAATTTTCACCCTTTTCTAGCTTCTGCAAGTTTTCCCAGGATCCTGTCTACAGCTTTTGAGTGAGTGGGGTGTCCCAGAGGGATTCCTCCTTATCTCCAGAAACTGTAGAGGAGGGAAAAGAATTTTCCTTCTGCTCTTTATGGTGAGGGCTTTGCTGAGACTCCTTTTTCTCTAGGGCACCTCATAAATGGATGAATTACCTGGGTTGAAAGTTCTTCACTGGGGCCACTATAGTCCAAGATCATCCTTGGTGAGGTTAATCTGCTTCTTGAGCCTAAAACTTAAGGCTCCCTTGTGTTGGGCCCCCTTGTGTCATGCCCTCCTGTGTCAACAAGAAATGCTCCAAGTTTGAAAACTCATAACACAAAAACTGAGAAGTTAGGGTCCATGAGGGACGTGGCCACCACCTCCAGTGGCAGTGAGCAAGCTGTGAGCTCAAGGGTCTCAGCATGTACGTTCACCTGGTTGCTCGCTGCTTCTGGGGGCCGTTGCGAGTCTGATGTTTCTTCTTATAAAACTAGAACTGTTCAGAGAAACTGAGGCATATTAAAAATCTTGGGAGTTTATTTGAGCAAAAATTAATTCAGTCAAGAAGCATCCCATCTAGCAGGTTGAAAGGAGCACTGACTGAGGAGCAGTATGAAATGGAAGACTTGTATAGTCAGAAGGAAGTGGGAATAAGGAAGCTGTCATAATCAACCTACTTCTGATGTCTAGGATAAGGTTACTTTCTTTAGGGGATGGCAGGGGGTTGTGAAGCAGATTACCTGGCTAGTGCTGATCGGGGCATTCCTTTTGGACTCATTTAAGATTCAGTTTCTGGGAGAGCCCAAACTGTAATTAAGTCTTGGTTTGGTGACGTGGGGTTTAGCATAAGTGACTCAATTTCGGGCCTGGTATCTTGTTCTTAACAGTATATATTTTGGATATTAACACCTTATCCAATACATGATTTACAGATATTTTCTCCAGTTTCATAGGTTACCTTTTCATTTTGTTGATGGTTTCTTTTGCTGTGCAGAAGCTTTTTAGTTGGGTGTAGCCCAACTTGGCTTTTCGCTTTTCTTTGTACTTTTTGTGTCATATCCAGGAAATCACTGTGGAGACCGGTGTCAAGGAACACTTTCCCCTTTCATTCTAGGTGGTATATGATTTCAGATCTTAAATTTAAGTCTTTAATCCATTTTGAGTTCATTTTTATGAGAGATATAATAAGGAGCCAATTTCATTCTTCTGCATGTGGTTATCCAGTGTTCTCAACATCATTTATTGAAGACTGTCCTTTTCGCCACTGAATAATCTTGGCTCCCTTGTTAAATATTAGCTTTCCAGAATTTTTTCAGGTCAGCTCTCACCAAGAGACTGTTGAAATAAGGAAACAAGCAAAACCACTATTCCCTATAATAAAAATAAGGAAAGGTCTAGAGATAAGGGGCTCCTTTAGGTTCAAAGGCAGCATCCCTGTCACTGTGTACCTACCCCTTATTAGCTGGCTGCTACCTGAGCATGAGGAATGCATTTCTTCAGCCTCAGTTTCTAAATCTCTTAACTGGGGAGCTTGACTAAATCAGACTTGGAACTTACCTTTTCTGCAGCAAATGAGAAGTATGATGACCTGCCCAGTGCAAGTCTCAGGGCATTAACTGTACCTGAAGCTCTTTCTCTCCTATAAAAGAAATCTTAGCAGAAAGCAATCAAGTACCACTACTCTTGGATGGCATTGAATTCTCATTAATTTATGTAATTGAATTTTGCGATTTTGATGATTATTAGTATTAAGTTACTTGGGATCTTCTCACATTTTTACAGACTACTCCTGAGAAGGAGAACTCCAAGAAGCTGAAAGGAGCATTCTAGATACCATATTTTATTTTGCCAGTGCAGAAAAAGGTTAACATAGCCAGGCCTGAGATTGCTGTTATTGAAAGGTTTGTAAGGGTGGCCTTTGGCTGGCATCTGGGAACTTGACTGAAAAAGAGTTCCCTACACTGATGAGGAGGACTTTCCTAAATGGTAAGGGTGGCTCAATGTGTCTAGACTGTGCAAACAACACACTTTATGTGGAAAAACTCTTTCTGGGAGTCTGGAATTGTGGTCCGTGCTAGGTAGAGGGTATCTATGTGACCAGCCTCCAGTAAACCTGGATGCTGTGTCTCTGAGCTTCCTTGGTAGACAACATTTGGTAGCTGTTGTCACAATGTGTTGCTGGTGGAATTAAGCATGCCTTCTGTGATCTTGCTGGAGAATTCTTGGAAGCCTGCACCTAGTTTCCTCTGGACTTTACCCTATGTGCCTTTTCCCTTTGCTGGTTTTGCTCTCTATCCTTTCACTGATGTCTTTGTGCTGGGTCTTGTGAGTCAGCTGAACCTGGGGTGGTCTTGGGGATCCCTGACACAGGACAACTTAATGATTTCTGTTAAAAAAAAATCATTTCTTGAACAAATAATGCCTACGGAATTTATTTTGGGATGAGAAGACAGAAATAACACATAGACATGCCCTAGTTCAGTGGATGAGATTGACTTATTCAGGGGGACAAATGCAGTGGGAATGATGGGCAGATGAGAGGGTCTGGGGGGCTGAATGTGGGCTGAGTATCTTGGAAGCTAATAAGATTTAAGATGGAAATAAGAGGGCTGTGATAAGTGCTTCTTTTAAACTGTGCTACAATTTCTAAGTGATCTAGAAAGCCTGAGCTGAGTATGGGTATAAGGAGAAACCCCAGGAAATGTTAGGGAAGAGTTAAGTTACGTAGCCGCCTCCTACCCGAGAGAGAAGGTATTAGCATTTAGTGAGGAACACCTTTTGAAAGAGTCTTCAGGTTGGGGCCCCAGGAATTTCAAGTCAGCGGGAAAAGAATCTATATCCTTAAGTGTAATAAGCATTAGTTTGATGCTTGTGAAAACAATGACTAAACTTAGTGAGTGCTTCCTTTGTGCAGTTACTGTTCGAAGTTTTATACACATTAAATATTTTAATCATCTCAACCTAGGACGTAAATACTTTTATCATTATCCCTATTTTATAGGTGTAGGGTAGAGAACCAGAAGTTGTTTTCCCCTAGGTTATAAAGCCGGTTGACCCCAACTTGTAACTTCTGTGCTCGACTGCTCTGCTGGAAGTTAGCAGAGGGTTCATTCATTGGAGGCAGAACTTGTTTCCTGTCAGCATATGCCTTTCCTTGGAATACTCCAGAGCCCATGCAAGAGCAATGGAGTACTGGGGAGAAAGAAGCAGTCTCTCCTCCTGCCTAAGACCACGGTGATAGAGCTGTAGGGAAGCAGCCAGTGCACTGTTTAAGTGCCTGGCTTGGAGTCAGAGGAAGCTGGACTGGATCTACTCTGCTGTTACTGGCTGAATGATTTGGAGGAAACCTAGTGTCTACATTTAGGTGGATGATGGGAGGACTAAACGCCATAAAATGATGGCTCTAAGTCCTTGGCACACTGCCTGGAACATAGTAAACACTCAACAAATGGTAGCTCTTATTAATCCGTAGGGGATAGGTTATTCTCACACCAATTTCCATTTCATGGCCACTTTGAATTTACCACTAATTACATTTTGATGGCATTTGTATACAGTATTTAATTGACGGAAAAATCCCATTAATACTTCATAACAAAGTACACAAATTATATGGGGAAAACATTAAGATATTATAAAGGAAGGCCCACTTTTTCCTTTTATTAAACATTTGTCTCATGAGGATGACTATATCACAACGGTAACTTTTATTTCGGTTCTTCATGAGCAAGGGATGCAGTCATTTCGTAGCCTTACTCCATTCTTTGTGTACCACCCGGAAAAGTGCAATTCCCCAATTCAACCCCTTCTCTACCCCCACCATTACCATGTCAGTCTGCTCCCTCCCCTACGGTGATTTTTTGAGTTACATCTTTGTTCACTTGTCAGCATTACTCTTAGCATTCCGATAGACCATCAGTTCCCATCTTCTGAATCTTAGTCAGTTGCTGGTTACACACACATGAATTGGTTTTCTACCATCTTCATGCTGCTTCTACCAATGTCCTGAATGGCGTTTCTCAACCACATGTCACTGGCTGCCTTCTCATCCCCATTCTCAACCTAGTCTTGAAAAAGGTGAGAAAAATTGTGCCTAGACCCACTCAGGGATTTCCAGTTCTTTCTCTTCAGTGGCATTTGGTGACCTAAAATCGTGTGCCCACCCTTGAATCCTTGTCATGTGCATCCACATTGCCTCTCACAAGGCTGGAGGGGAGGGGTCTGAAATGAACTTGCTAACATTTCCACAGAAAGGGACCTTTTGAATATCCATTCTTGCTGTTATTTAAGTCTACTGTGTTGCCTAGATATTTTCCACCTGTACTTCTGTATAGCCTTTATTTCTTAGTCTACTATTTGCACTGTAGGTGTTTGTCTTTAGGTATTACTTTACACTTGTCCTGACCGAAATCCATCAGTTGTTACTGACATTTAAAATATTTTCTCTTCCAGAGTTCTAACTATAGCACTTTATCAAATATTATATGAAAATTTTATGAGAAACATTGAGAAAATTTTGTGGAAAACATTGTCTATTATTTCATTCATTCATATGCAACATCTTCAAAACTCTTTGCTGTATACACATACCTCCTGTACTATTGCTTAATATGTTTAAAGTCAAATGTCCCCGGGTGGGCAGAATTGCTGATGTGATTCACGCACATGGGAGAGACCCACACAGATCTCCTTGTCTTGATACTTACTCTTTTAGTTCAAATCTCGGGTTGGTTAGTCACATCAACAAGACTGTAGTTGGACTATCCTTACTTGTTCTGTGATTGAAAAGGTCACATGAGACGTCAAATCAGACTGCACGTATTGTTTATGGAGGCCGTCATGGTGTCACAGAAGGAAACTAGATAGGTTTGCTAAGATTTATCCTCCTCTTGTTAGCTACGCAGTATTTAAATCAGGGGTCTGTTCTTAGAGGGGCTAAAGAGGAGCTATTCTTTGTCTCACTTGATTCATCACAAACAGAATGGGACCCTGACACGGGGAGGTGCTACCGATTGCCTGATAAGTCTTGGGAGGGGTAGACAGATCACAGATCAGCAGATGCTACTGCAGTCCTTACCTTGTTTCTTGGTTCTGCAGCTGTTCCTGTGATACGGCTGATGCAAGGAACATAATGCTCTTTCCCTCTCTCTGGTTCTGTATGGGTATAAGAATTTGAAATATCATAAAAGAAACATACCCATCCATACAATTAAAAAATGTTTTTTTTGTTTGTTTAAGTCACATTTGGAAGTGGATTTGGGAGGTCCCCTGAGGCATCTGTTCTCTAAGTGCTTATTCAGGAATCTCAGTACTGCTGCCTTTTTGATTATGTAGTTAGAGCATCTTGGATCAAGAGCTCTGAGAAGATCATTTGGGGTATTTCAGGGGCCAGGCTTGGAAGTGGCAAACTTGACTTCTCTCCATAATTCATTGTCCAGAATAGTTTACCAAGATGTAATATGGGTAAAAAATACACTTTTTTCCTCTAGAGGAGGAAAAGAAAATTCTAAATAGATAGCATTGCCTTTTACCTCCATGTAAAGACGTGGTCTTGCCTCTGGGTTTGGGACTGATTACTTTAAAAGTCAGGGAAGAAAGGAGAAAGTGTAGTCTATACCCACGGTATAGACTCAATAAGTATCTCATTCTTCTTATTAGGCTCCTGCCATATAGCTGAGTCCAAGTCCTCACCTTGTAATAATCACAATGTATTTTCTATTGTCGCTGTAACAAATTACCACAAACTTAGTGCCTTGAAATAACACAAGTGTATTACTTTATAGTTCTCTAGGTTCGAAGTCTAACACAAGTCTCACTGGACACTACAACAAGGTGTTCACAGGGTTGTTCTTTCTGGGGATTCTAGGGTAGAACTAGTTTCCTTCTCCCAGATTCTAGAGGCCACCCACATTCTTTGGCTTGTGGCCCCTTCTGTCTTCATATTCAACAATGTTGTATCTCTCTGACCCTTCTTCCATGGTCACATCTCCCTCCCACCCTGACCTTAGCCAGGAAGGGTTCTTTTGAGGACCCAAATGATTAGGTAGTCTAGGATAATCTTTCCATCTCAAGGTCCTTAACCTTAATAATACCATCAAAGTCCCCTTTTCCATATAAAGTAACATATTCACAAGTTCTGGGGATTAGGATGTTGGATATCTTTGGGTGGGAGCCTTATTCTGTCTACCACTCCCAGCAAACACTTACATAGTGGTTACTATCTAGAAGGTTCTTTATGTTCCACATATATACTTCTCTCATTTAAACCTCATAACAATTCTGAGATAGATCCTAATTATATGCCCATTTTCAGGTGGATTTTTAGACGAGTAAACTATGGTTCAAAGAGGTTAACTCATCCAAGTTCACAGAGCTAGGAAGTATAAGAGGTCAGATTCCATCCTAAGTAGCAGACTTCAGAATCCAGGCACTTAATCATAACCTTATACTACCTATATACTGTAACATAGTAATGTATAGTATATAATATATACTTCATAGTGAGTATATAATAATATATAATACATAGTGAATGATACTAGAGATCTGGTATACATTTTAATTTATCACTGGAACCCTCCCTGTTTCCTCTTCTGCTACTTTGCTTCCATTCTTTTGCAAACCAGCCCCCTCCCTTGTTCTAGAGCCCTGCTTATCTACAGGCCTGGAGTCCTGTTACTGACTTGGCGTGTATGCAACTTGCTACTTCCTGACACGCTTGTTAATGCTAAGTCTGGAATTCCCCAAGTGTGGGTTGGGCAGACTATTGATGGTCCATGGATGGGCATTGTCTATTTCGGTTGGCTTTTAACATTTCCATATAAATCCAGGAGAAAGTTGCTGCTCAGCTTATGTTTTTCAAACACTCTAAAACCTGTTAATCTCTTGTTCACAAAGAGAGAAGATCTCATTTTGTTAGCGGTCTATAGAGCAGGATAAAGGCCTGCAGAAAAACAGGGTTGGCCAGCATTTAATAACATTGATTATTTTGGTTACCTACTAATGATGGCAGGTAATTCTGTGTTCTCATTTACAAAGTTCTTTAAAATTTTATTTCAATAAAGTATACCTATTTCAAGAAAATAGTAAATACTTACAGTGGAAAAGTAGGTACATGGTGATGACAGTAATTGTGAGGGAGGCATATGAGTGGATCCCATTTGCCAGATGAAGTGCCTATGGCCTTCCTGCATCCTGGACTGTCCCCTGCTTCTAGATGACCATTGCCTGTGGGATCTTCCTGGCTATTCGGATCATAGCCTCTGGGTACCTGTCTGCCTGACAAGGACTCCCTGCCGTGTCCTGTATTGCTTCCCTGATGTCTGCCTCACCTCAACTCCAAATCCCAGCCACGCCCACCCTCATCACTCAGTTACACAGTGCCTTTTCTGGTCCTCTGTGTGACGAGATATGGCAGCTGTATGGGCTCAAACTGTTCCACTGGGATTATAGTCTGCGATCTCAGACAATGAACCATGACTCCCCAAAGTTACAAGCCCAGACATTCCAGCGAGAAGGAATGCTGGAAAATGCCTTCTCATGTCAGATGAGATTTTGCAAATGCGAGAATATACTTTGAGAGAAATGTGAGGTTTTATTTTTAATAGTATGCCTGTTAGAGATGGAGTTATAACTAAAATAAGGAGATTTTCTCCATCAGCAAAACCCAAAGCCACTCTCGCTACAGTCTGGTCACCCCTGACAAAGATGAAAATGTAAGAACAGTTTTGACTGTTTTCAGTATGAGGTTATAGCCAGGTATTTGCATAACATAGTGGGCTTACATAAAAACACTAAAAAACCCAAACAAACCCACAATTGTTTGTGTGAAGATAATGCAAAAGAAAATATTAAACTCAGAAGTTGCATTTTTACTATCTTCTCTTAGCAAATGTGTTTTTCCTTCATGAAGAGGGCAGCAGTTTCTCTGCATGTCTTGTACTCATCATACCTAGAAATACTGTTGTTGATGTTTTATATTTTGATTAGTTTAATCAAATAAAACTAGATGCTAAGCAAAACTGTGAAAGAGGCAAACTCTATATTCTAGCCACCCCATTCCTCTGCTTTTAACTACACGTCTAGGTTCGTGTTTCCCTCAGATGCAAATACTCTAGAGCTGTTTTTGTAGGATGGGGATGCCGTCGATCAAAGGTAGTGGGTGTGGTTTCTTTGTAATCTTCCGGTTCGTCTACACAGGGATTTTAAAGAGCAGGGTGCGAGCAATAAATTTTGGTCCCATTGATGCCTGCTTATCCCTTGCCTATCGGCTTTGTTTTTACTGCCATTCAGGGAAAAAAATTATCCAGTGAACCAAATATACATCAAGGTGTTAAGGGACTAATATATTGCTTCCCTTAGGAGAAAATTTTTATGTCCTTTACAACACCAGGATGTTTTATTTCATGTTAAGCTATTTAGAAGAAAAAGCAACTGAAAGCTTTAATTCCATATATGTATTCGAAACTGAGATGGCTCGGAGCACACCAGCCTATGGAGGTTAATAAGAGACTAGCAGCAATCATAAGAAAACTTGAAGAAAATTTTTGTTTTGTGGCAGGGAGGCACTTAGCCCTCTCATCTTTGTATTCAATAACTTTGGGGTTCCTTGGGGGACTCCTTCCAATCTTTGTCCTTATGGTCACTAGGCCTGCTGTTCATCCTGTTTCTGGAGCCAGTAAGGTCCTCTAAGGCGCAATATCCGGTACCCTTATCTTCTGATTGTAGAGGTTTTCTGTCCATGTTTTCACATGTTCCAATCTCAAGCCCCAAGCAAAAGAGTCCTCTTCTTCCTCTGGCCTCTGAGCTTTGGAATGCTGTTCTTCAGTGAAACAGATGCTGTAGTGAGTTGAATGGTGGCCCCCGCAAAAGATATGCCTGTGTCCTGATTTCTGTAAGCTGTGAATGTGACTCTACTTTGGAAAAGAGTATTTAAGGATCTTGAGATGAGACCATTCTGAATTACCCAAGTGGGCCCTAAATCCAATGACAGTATCCTTATAAGAGACAGAAGAAAATATACAGACAAAAAGGAAAGGCCATGTGAAGACAGAGGCAGAAACCAGAACTTTGCTGCCACAACACAAGGAATATCTGGAGCTGTTGGAATCTGGAAGAGTTTCGAGAATGTTCTCCCTTAGAGCCTTGGGAGGGAGCAGACACCTTGATTTCAGACTTGTGGCCTCCAGAACTGAGAGACTCAACTTCTCTTTCAAGCCACCGAGTTGGTGAAAATTTGTTAAAGCAGCCCTAGGAAAGAAATACAGGTGGACTCTTCAGACATTATTTATTTCAACCTCTTGACTCCATTCCTCGGGGTTGGGTTTAGGACATGGTATATGCCAGTCTCAAAATCAGGCCTCAATCAGATGCTGACTCCTTGACCCTGAGCTATACTATATGCCTCAGTTTTCTCTTCCTTTAGGTTCAAGTTTTTGTGATTTCCCTTCAGGGACTTCCCTAGAACCTGTGAGGGACTCTGGGTGTCCGTACAGGGGGTGTGTCCCTAGCAGCCATGGTCACTTACCCTGCCTTAATAGAGAAGTTCAGAGGTAGACACCTTACTCTCACTTAGCCAGTCAACTGAGATGGGGGAATTGGGACCCAGAGCAGTGGGCCGATGGAGTAGTCACATGTAATTTCAGAAGTGGGTAGGACCACATTGCATGGAGTAAACTGAGGCACAAAGGAAGTGTCTGCAGATGAAAAGAAAAAAGTGGATCCACAGATAGGAGAATGAGGCATGTTCCCAATGCTGTCCACTTTCTGGTCCTTCCTGAGACCTGTATTTTGGCTCTTTGTTCCCAATCATGAATGTAACAAGTTTCCTTTTTTTTTTTGCTTACAGAAGCTTGATTTGGTTAATATTATTTGTCATGAAAGAGTCCTACAGACACGAACTGTGGGTTCTTCAGTCAAGCCTAGGAACAGTGAGGCTCAGACCGGTTCCCCCCTGGCTAGCATTTGCAACCTGCAGAATATTTTTATCACATTATCTCATTCCAACCTTGCACGGGAGGATGAGGTACGAGGCACTGGGGGCAGGAACTTTGACCCATACTTGGCATACGAAGACACTGAACTTGAGAGTGGTAGCAGCTCTGGATTCCCAGTGCGTTCTGCTCAGTACAATTCTGTTGTATAAAACAAATGCCCACAACAGAACTAAACAACCCCAGTAGGGCCGGCTTATGAAAGCTGCTTCACCATAGAAGGTTCTGAGCAGGAGAAATAACGGGACCAGTGCGTTTTGTGACTAAATTCGGGTCATACAGTGGGAAGGAAGGGGTTGGAGCAGGACAGAGAATGGCCCAGGCTGAGAGCTGTTAAGAGCTCTCAGCCCTGCCCCCAGAAAAGATGACAGGGAACACTAAAGAGGTAATTAGGCCCCTGATGTGAGAAGCAGTCACAAATAAGCCGACAAAGCCGTAAGTAAGCCAGAGGCATCCAGTAAGGATTAAGTACCATTGGCTAACCTGTTAGCTTAGAAGTAGCTGGCTTTTAGAAGACAGTTACTTTAACTCATGCATTGACCTATACCAGTTAATTCTAAAATGGAAAGCAGGCGTTGTGGTTACATGTTTCAGGTTTTAACGTTTTAAAAAGAGTTTGGGAGCACAAATGATGAATACCAGAAGGCTCCTGCAATTTCTGTCCTACTCACTTGCAAACCTAGCTCAAATTCTTTGGTTTTTTTTTTGTTTGTTTTTTACAGTATAATTATCAGTCACTACTCTTGTTGCTACAGCCTGTTTTTCCTCTCTGAGCTTTAGATTTCTAGCTGTTCGCCCAGCAGGAACAAGGCAAGTACAATGAAGAATCCTCCCAGTGGTCTGGTCATTCATTCAGTCAACTACGTGCCAAGCATTGTTCTAACAGCTCGGGATATATCAGTGAAGAAAGATTGCTGCCTCTTTGCAGCTTACATTAAAAAGTTTGGTAAAAAGGAAAAGGGCAATAGAGCAGGAAAAGGGATGGGAGAATGGGTTGGAGTTTTCCGTAGGGTAGGTTAGTTCTGTTTTGACCCACACCCACTCTGCTGACCTTTTGTAAGATCTCCTTTGATCGGCCCTTTGATCTGCTCCTCTACAACCCTTAATGTTTTACGATGGAACCATGCTCCTGATTTTAGGTTTCCTACTTAAATCTATTGGAATTGAGGTAACACTTGCTAAGGGCTCAGGATTTGGGCCATGTGGCAAGTAATGAAATTCTCAGCCATGAGGCTGATACAATATTGTGTCCATGTGTTACCTACCTGCATTATAATTATTCCAAAGGCTTAGAAAAGAAAAGGACAACCTTCCTTCCTCTTTATCATATTACAGTTGACATTAATTATGCTGCCTATTTGTCCTCCATCCACCTTATTAGGAAAATAGAGTAGAGGAAAAGTCTGTCTTTATCAGTCTGGCTATTTCTGACATGTTTAACAGGAATAAAATAACTAAATTATCTATTTTTCAGAAATAAGAATTTTCCATTTGTTTACCTTTCTTGCCTTCTCCACCTTCTGAAGAATTGACACTAGTAGGGAACTTCCTTTGAAGTCAAGCAAATGAATGCTTGAGATTTCAGAGTGTGAACTTTATTAAACTTCCTTATTTGGAAAGCCTTTCTACCTTTGAGTTCTTAAATTGCCCTGGAGGACCAGCTACATAATTTTCAGGGCCCAGGGCAAAATGAGTACTTGGAGCTGGTGTTCAAAATTAAGAATTTCAAGATGGCGATAGCAGGGCATTAAACCAAATGTGGGACCCGGATGACCTGGCCAACAAGCTGGCTGTACCAATTTGTATTACTACCAACAAGGGTTCCCTTTTCTCCACATCCTTTCCAACACTTGTTAGAATGGCTATTACTAAGAGGACAAATAAGAGGTGTGGGGTGATACTTCATTGTGGTTTTGATTTGTTTTTCCCTGATGATTAGTAATGTTGAATGCCTTTTCATGTACCTCCTGGCCATTTATACATCATCTTTGGAAAAATGTCTGTTCAAATCCTCTGCTCATTTTAAAATTTGATCACTTGGGTGGTTTTGCTATTGAGTTGTATGAGTTCTTTATGTATTTTGGATATTAACTCTTTATCAGATACATGACTTGCAAATATTTTGTTCCATTCAGTGGGTTGCCTTTTCACTTTATTGATGGCTTCCTTTGCTGTGCAGAAGCTTTTTAGTTGGATGTAGTTCCACTTGTTGAGTTCTGTGTTTGGTGTCAAATCCAAAAAATCATTTCCAAGGCTGTAATCAAGGAGTTAACTGCCTGTGTTTCCTTCTAGAAGTTTTATGGTTTCAGATCTTACATTCAAGTCTTTAATCCATCTTGAGTTAATTTTTCTGTATGGTGTAAGATAGTGGTCCTATTCACTCTTTTGCATGTGGCTATTCAGTTTTCCCAGCACCATGTATTGCAGGGATTGTCCTTTCCCCATTGTATGCCCTTGGATCGTTTGTCATATTAATTACCCATATATGTATGGGTTTGTTTCTGGGCTTTCTATTCTGTTCCATTGGTCTGTATATCTGTTTTTTATGCCAGTATCACGCTGTTTGGATTACTATAGTTTTGTAGTGTATTTTGAAATCAGGTAGTGTGGTGCCTCTCACTTTGTCCTTTTTGCTCAAGATTGCTTTGTCTAGTTACAGTTTTTTGGTTTCATATGAATTTTCGGGTTTTTCCTTACTTTTGTGAAAAATGCATTAGGATTTTGATAGGGATTGCATTGAATCTAAAGATGACTTTAGGTAATAAGGACATTTTAACCGTATTCTTTCAATCCATGAACATGGGATAGGTCTTCATTTATTTGTATTTTCTTCATTTCTTTCATCAGTGATTTCGAGTTTATAGTATAGAGATCTCTCACCTCTTCAGTTAAGTTTATCCCTAAGTAATAATTTATTTTTTTGATGCTGTTGTAAGTTAGATTTTTTTTCTTAGTTTCTGTTTTGTATAGTTCATTTTTAGTGTATGGAAATAGATCTGATTTTTGCTTGTTGATTGTGTATCTTTCAACCTTACTGAATTTATTAGTTCTAAAGAGTTTTTTGGTGGAGTCTTTAGGGTTTTTCTATATATAAGATCACACCATCTTCTTCCTTTCCAATCTGGATGTTTTTATTTCTTTTTCTTGCCTAATTACTTATTATGACTACCAATACCATGTTTAATAAAAGTGGCAGGAGTGGACATCCTTGTCTTATCTCTAGTCTCAGAGGAAAAGCTCAGCTTTTCCCTTTGGGTATAATGTTAGCTGTGGACTTGTAATATATGTCCTTTACCTATGTTGAGGTATATTCTTTTTATACTCCCTGAGAGTATAGTATTTATTTATACCCAGTGAGAATTTTTATCATGAATGAATGTTGAATTCTGTCACATGCTATTTCTGCATCTATGAGATGACTGTATGATTTTTATCGTTTGTTTTGTTGCTGTGATAAAGCTCATTGATAATGCGAATGTTAAACCATTCTTGCATTCCTAGAATAAACCCACTTAATCATGGTGTGTGATCCTTTTAATGGACTGTTGAGTTGAGGATTCAACAATTAAGAAACTGAACTTTTTTGTCTAACCCTGCCTAGGTGTTGGTTGTCTCTCCAACATTTGTGATGACCCAAGCAGCCTACTTTGTTGCTAGTAGTTGAGGGTGTGCCAAGACCTATCAGTGTTCCTCAGGGGAGGATCTCAGTAAACATATAGATTCAAGCTAATTGGTTGTTGGATCCTCAGGCTGCAGCTTATAAAGTTTGCAAATATATCTATTTCAGGGCAAGACTGGGAGATGGGTGTTTCTGTCTGTTCCTTCTTTACTGAACCCTGGTCTGATAGCTGGTTAAGAACTGTTTCCTTGTTTGTTCCCATTCCCAATGAACCCAAGTCCTGCTGGCCACCAGAGCCAGGCTATCAAGGAGTGTGTCTTTTGGATGGCAGCCACAAAAGCTAGGGTGCCAGATATGTGTACAAGCTCCTTTCTTGGAGATACCACTGACCTGGGGTAAGGCAGAGGAAGAGTGCAAAGATGGTACTTGCTAACCTCTCTCTTTTGGAGAGTATTTTAGTAGGCCCCTAGTTGTGTGTTGAATTGAATGCCTGCAACTTGGGCCGAAGTGTTGAGATAAGCAAATAGGCTTCTTCCACAGAAAGACGGCACATTTGTTTGCTGCCTCTGTGCTGGGCCCTGAGGGGTAGCCAGGTGAGCCCGTGCAAACCCCTTAAGAACTGTTCCTCAGTTGACTACACGTTCAGTTCTCTCATAGCATGTGCCTTTGCTGTCATGTTGATATCACTTTTATTTAACTTTATTTAAAATAATTACTTAAAACTAGTTCATATTTATTTAAAATTTAATAATTTTTAAATAAAATTAAAAAAATTTTTTTTGGTAATCTAAGCATTTAACATTACTTAAAACTACATTATTCAAGTTTTAAAATTAGTATCTACTAGGTCTGTCAAATATGTATAGGGATCTGCTAAAGATTGTTTTCTCTAACTTTGTTCTTATATTTTGGGGCAAAACTGTTCAAAATATGAATTTTCATGGCTTTAAAATTTTTTTTAAACAAATCATCATAGATGTATACACCTGTGTAACTACCACCTCAATCAAGATATAGGGCATTTTAATCATGCCAGGGAGTCCCTTTATTCTCCCTTGAAGTTGATCCTCACTTTCATAGTCAACTATTTAACTCTATCACTATAAATTAGTTTTGTCTTTTTTTTTTTGCTCAGCATGTCTTTAAGAATCATTCATATTGTGGTGTGTATAAGTAGTTTCTTTTTATTGCTGAGTAGTATTCCTTTATATGAATACCATAAAGTGCTTATCCAATCTCCTATTGATAGACATTTGGGTTATTTTCAGTTTTTTGCCATTACAAAAAAATCTGGTGTAAACATTCTTCTACAAGACTTTTTACAGACATGAGTTTTCATTTCTCTTGGGTCAATACCTATGAGTGAAATTCTGAGTTGCAGGAAAATGTTAACTTTATAAGAAACTGCCAAAGATTGTTCTAAAGTTTTCACAGCAATTTAAACTCCCCACCAGCAATGTATGAAGGTTGCTCTACATGCTAGTAGGTAAAAGACGCTTGATTCTGGTTGCCCTCAGAGTGTTCTTTGTGTCAGTTGGTTCTTTTGATGAACTCAACAGAGATAGGTTCTTGGTAAATTAAGGAAGAGGGAACACAGTCAACACCGTAAGTGGCTCAAAGAAGCAGTGGGATTGGAACGAGCCACAGTAACAGGCTGATGGGAGGAGCCATCAACTGATGGCAGGGATGGAAATTTCAACCACCCTTCGAAGATAGAAATACCAGGCAAGAGTATCTAATTTATCTTAATTGAGTCATAACTTGCCTCTTGGCTAGGGACCAGCAGGGCCCCCAAACACATTTTCTGCCACGAAGGTATTAATTCCTCAAATGTTAAGGGGATCTGTTAAGGAGAGGAATTAGATCTTTGGTAGTCAAACCCAACAAATAGCCATTATAATCTTCTGAATTTTCAGGATGATATTTCTCTCATTGTCCTAATGTATATTTTCTTAAGTATCTTTTTATTTTTGCTCTTTTCTTATTCATTCTGGAATGAGGGAGAATATCTGCAGACCCAGTGTTTGCCAATGGACATAACAACTTTCTTTCCCGTGTTAATACCAGTTCTTTGGCAGTCTGATCCAGCAGAGCATCTGAAAATACATCATCTCAGGAATGTCCTGCTGTGAGGCTTTTGAAAAAAACTCTTGACTTTCCAATTCTTTGAGTACTCTTCAGGAATTAAACCTATGCACACATAAGGGGACATGACCCCTTCTTCCCTTTGCTTCCTACTTTATTATTATGAGATTGTTGAAACGGTCCAGTGGCTATAAGAGGGATTTCTATTAGATGGTACTTCTCTAGCCACCTCTTGGCTGTGGGACAGTGGCTGAACTGACTGGTACAGAGCTGGTTTACCTAGTTAGGGGACAGGCAAAAGAATAGCCCAACCAAGAGTCTCCTGACTGCTTTCAAGCTGGTGAATCAGATTGCTTTCTGCTTGGGAAGCCTGTATCCGTTGCCAATAACTAATCCAAATTCACTCCATAGATTTTATAGCTCTTTCTTCTAATTTTTACTAGTTTCCCCCCCCCCCCACTCTTAACTAGTGTTAAGAGTTTTTCCCCCCCCCACTTAACTAGTGTTAAGAGTTTTTCCCCCCCACTCTTAACTAGTGTTAAGAGTTTGATCTGTCCCAATGATTTTATACCTGTTATATCAGAAAATTGGAAGGGACAACCATTTTGGACTGAATATGCATTTATCACAGATTGTGTATATTAATAGCACAATTAAGCATAGTTGTTTAAATAGTCTTCTGTATCGATTAGTGGTACCTTCAGTAGTGCAAAGAAAAGTTGAAAACTAAAACGTTTCTATATGGAAATCTTCTAGAGTGTGTCTACTACTTCCCTGGAGAGTGCATTCAATGGTTCATTCACCAGACATGTATCCTAACAGCCCTGTGATCAGCTTTCCTAGAGGCATGAACACCAACAAACTATAACAAGATTTTGGACTCTAATTTTGGAGAGATGGTTATTTTCTCAAGAATAACAATTTATTTTAGGTACATTCATACAACTACCTCAATCAAATGGTGTGTTTCTGCCATTGTCTTCCTTGTAATGGTATTCAAATCTGTTCTATTTAATAATAAAAGTCTGACTATGTGTTTTTCATACATATAAATTGCTGTAGAGGTTTATCAAAATAAGTAGGGCTTCTTATGAAATGGCTATAAAAAGGGCAAAAACTAGACTGACAAACTCATAGCAGGATGGATGAGAGAGCAGCAAATGAACAAAGTGCAAAAGCAGGTTTCTCTGTTTTCCCTGACTGTTTATAAGTAGCTAATACAATTTGTCCCAGTGCTGAGGATAAGCAGAATCTATATCCCTAAACTCTTTGACTGAAGTAAGCTGTAAGCAAAGAAAGAGACAAGATACAACTCAGAGAAATTTAATCCATTCATCAAAATTAATCCACATGAATAAGTAAAGCTAGGCATAAAGAAGAGAGAGTACATGTCATGTTTATCATTTTCTCCAAGTTTGAAGTCAAATGCATGGGAAGAAACTCGGTGCCTTTCATTTGTGATGCTTTTGAAGTCTTTGCTTGAAACTGCAAATTATTGCTTTGCTTCTTAACATCAAGCTCTAGAAGTGATTGTGGTTAATTTTGAAAATACTTTGTTTATTGTCTCTTGTCAAAGAAGAATATATCCTGATTGATGGATGACAAGAACTACTGCTCCTTCCTATAGAGACATGTACCAACATGCTTCTGAGTAACCAAGTGACCTCCAAAGGGAACTGATCAAAAACGTTCCATTATGGCATCCAACATACCACATTAGAGAGCTAGTTTGGTAGGAACCGTATTGGATATCTAGCATTTTTTTCTCCACAATAACAAATAATGAAAATTATCTGATGTTTTCCATGGGAAGAACTAGAACTGAAGGTTTTTCTGAGAGTTGAATGACATCTGACAGGGACTCCCTAATCCCTTCCCTCTAAATAACTTCTTGAGAATTCAGGGTTTTGACCCAGCATTTGTCTGCTTTGTGTGAGCTTCTGAATAGAAAGATGATATCAGGTAAGTATGTGATATGGAAATTAGCTCACAAAGACAAGGTTGCACAGGATTTTTGTAGCCATGTATTACCATAAAATCTACAACTGAAGAGCCCAGGCATAGAGAGAAAGTTGATCTTTTTTTTTTAAATCTTTATTGGAGTATAATTGCTTCACAATACTGTATTAGTTTCTGTTGTACACCAGAGTGAATCAGCCATATGCATATATATGTCCCCATATCCCCTCCCTCTTGAGCCTCCCTCCCACCCTCCCTATCCCACCCCTCTAGGTCATCGCAGAGTACCGAGCTGATCTCCCTGTGCTATGCTGCTGCTTTCCACTAGCTGTTTTACATTCAGTAGTATATATATGTCAATGCTACTCTCACTTCGCCCCAGCTTCCCCCCTCCCACCCCATGTCCTCAAGTCCATTCTCTAGGTCTACATCTTTATTCCTGCCCTGCAACTATGTTTATCAGTACCATTTTTTTTTTTTTAGATTCCATATATATGTGTTAGAATACGGTATTTGTTTTCCTTTTTTTTTTTTAAAGAAGAATGTCTCATTATTTTGGATACACTCTTGGGAATCTGAGTACTAAGGTCAAGTTCAAGAAATACTTTGGTTCTGTTTTTTATTCAGTTATTTCAAATGACTTTTGAAAACCCTCTGCTCCATTAGAAAGGATTCCTTTGACCATGGTGCATGGGAAAAGGGGGAAGTTCTATTCCAAAAGGGAATAAATTGAAAGTACTTAATCCTAATTCATAAAACGTTAGACTAGAAGCAACCTTTGAGATCATGAGTCAAATCTTTCTGAAGGTAATCATTTGGTCTCACTTAAGCATTTCTAGTGATTGGAAACTCATTATGTTTTAGAGGATCTTTATGAGGAAATGACTACAAGTTCTTACCTTGAGATTAAATCTGCATGCCTGTAATTTCTACATCTCAGAGCAATACAAAAGATGATTAAGCTGTTCATATAAAACAGCAGTTGTTTTAGGGCTCTTCAAATATTTGAAGAAAGCTTGTGTCCTCACATAAGTGTGAGAACACAGCTAGCTAATAAATATATGACCAGGACTAGATGAGTCTTGAAAAAGCATATTAAGCATTTTAGGAGAAGGTAGTATTTACCATTTATAAGAGGCGTATTTGGTGCCTGGCATCAAGCTAAGTATGAATTCACTTAAATATAAAACTTAGTTACTTTGAGCCTCAGGTTCTTATTCCTAAGTGACACGATCAAGGTGATATTGCCAGGAACAAAGAGGCAAGGAGTTTCCACACCAGGCTCTCTGGCCCTTGAACTAACCTCCCTCTTGATCACTTGGCTGTGATCTAATTTGTATCCAGCACAGTGCTAGCCACTTAGACTCTTTCACTGTAAGCTCCTTTATGTTATACTCTTAAGTATCCTAGTTAAAACATAATCCATGTTAAAAATAGGTATATGTGGACTGTTAAAGGAGCACATGAATAACATGCTATTTTGCCAGGTAAGACAGCTACAAATTCTTTGGCACTCCTCCCATTGAGAGGTGGGGTCTTTGTTCCCTGCCCTTGGTTCTGGTTGGGCTCTGTGACTGAGGTACTGGCAGCTTGCCTTTCCTGTCTGGGAAGGCTTACACTTGCAGCGTACCCTCTGGGCAGCCCATCTGCCGTGATGTGAGAATCTCAGTTCACCTAGTGAACCTATGTACAGGTGCTTTCATCAGCAGCCACAGCTGAACTCCCATGTGACAGCCAGAATTAGCTGTTGGCCATGAGAAAGAGCTATTTTCAGTGTTCTGACCAGTTGGACCTTTCCATGACTGCTGCCCTACTGATTGCAACCTTGGAGGACATTCTGCATGTGAACCATCCAACTAGCCCAGTCAACCTACAGAAACATGAGAAATAATGAAAACAATCTTGTTTTAAACCACTAAAATTTCAGTGTGGTTGTTAAACTAAAATAGATAACTGGTCTAAAGTTTTACGGAAGGTTTCTTAGTTAAAGGTATATCGCTTAACGTGACCTTCTTCTACGTAAGTAGGTCACTTATTTTGAGTTAGAAGATGAGTTTGAGTTATCCATAGAAGAAGGTCAAGGGAATTGGTAGGAGCAAAAGTACAGAGGTGTAAACATTCTGATATGTTTAGGAAAATATAAGCAGTTTAGTTTTACTAAGATTAAAATGATAAAGAAGGCTAGAAAGTAGAAAGTTGATCGTGGAGGTACTTACGTACTTGTCGAGGACCCGTGTCTGTGACCTAAATTGTTCTCAAGAAGCTAACAGTCTTAGGTTATCAATTAATTGGGTAATGAACCTATGGGCTCATTCCAAATTATCTACAAATATATTAATTAGCAATGAATAAGGCTTATTCATCCAGCCATCCGAAGATTTATAGAGTATTACTTTGTACTAGATGTTAGAGGGTTTAGGAAACCAAAAAGTCATGCTTCCTTGAAAAAGCTTGGAGTGTCTTTGAGATTGAAATATTGAAGTAAAATGATACAGAACAGCAAACGATAGATGGAAAAATAAACCTTCTAAATGATCTAGGAGTTGAGAGAAGAAATCATGATTGTGAACTCCAGCCCAAGAGGGATTGTGGTTATTTATATCTTAGGAAGGAACTACCACCACCACCCCAAGCCAATACTACAGCAGTACTCATCTCCAAAAAAGACCGACTTCCTCAATATTTTATGAAATAACAATGAAAGCCAATACTGAAATAGCATTAATAAGCACCATTCTAAGTGCTTCAAATTAACTCATTTAAAGATAATTGATATCAAAGCAGTTCTATAGGGTAGTGCTAGTATCATTGTCCCAATTTTAGAGAGAAGCCCCAGAGAGTCATTAGCTCACTTAAGGTCACATAGCAGTAAGTGTCAGAGCTGAGATTTGAACCCAGGTTTCCATTACTAACCAGTACAGTACTGCCCCTCATTAAAAGGCAGTGGGTCTATCTAAATGTTTTATGAAAGATTACTTTTGAAGGACAAGTTGGTGACCCACTTTTGCTTCCTTTATATATTACCTATGAATATTCTTAAACAATAATGAAAATGTTACTTGGTCAAAATATCAGTCTGATTCATTTATACCATTATTACCTCATACTTTAATGCAGCACTAAATTGATTTTCATTGCTAAGAATACTTTGTTAAGCAGAAGAGAATTGGGGCTTTGTTTTATCACTGAGGGCATTTGACCCAGTGCATATGTCCATTTTTCATCAAACACTTCTTATAAAAAGTCAAAACTTTGATTAAGCTCTGAAGGCTTAAATGCATAAATGGTGAGGGTTGACAGCGTGTCTGTGCCATGGTTATAATCTTTCCTTGATCCTTTCGTTTGAACATACCCATCAAGTTGGCCGATTTGGCCAAAGAAAGCAGCTGCATTGAGAAGAATGTGGGTGAGGGGAGAGCACACACATCAGTGGCAAGAGTGAGAAAGGATTGAGACTGCTTTTGCTTGTGTAGTAACGGTCAGCAGAGGCTGTTCCCAGAGACCTGTGCACACACGACGGGCTTTCTGAGTTCTTTTATTTTGTTCTGATTCTTTTCCCAAACAAAGTTACATTCAACTTAGTGGTCTTTAGAAAATTACTGCCTCATTAGCTTCCAAGGATAATTGGGAATAAGTAGACCACCAGTACTTTAACTTGTCATATGTACGTAGATTAGACCTAGAGGGATGAATTGTTTGGAACATACTGACAGAAGTAATAAGCTGTGATTTACTGAGCATATACTATAGGCCAGGCCCTGTTCTAAGCATTACCTCATACCAACCCTATGAGATAACTACTACAATCCCATCGTAAACAATGGGTTCAGAGACTGTTAGTAACTTGCAAGGGCCATGTAATTGGTGTGTGTTGGAGCCAGGTCTTGAACTGGTGGGGTTCTGAGAGGAGTGCTTTGTGACTCTCTGAGGACAAAGTGGCCATTGGAGTTAGGTCAGCCTGCTCATTCTCTTGTTTGATGCTGGGAACATTCTCTTCTCTCTGAATGAGGCAATGCCACACTCACAGTTAACCTTACATGCATTTTCACCTCCCCTCTCTGGAGGCTCCTCTCGGGAATTTTTTTTCGAAGTCACCATCTGGTGATAATTGAATAATCCCTGTCTGCCTCAGAGTCTTTGTACCGGCATACCATCCTCCAGATTTTAAGCAGCCTATTCTTTAGGGTCTTTCAGCCCCTGCTAGATTTAAAGGATAGAACACGGCGTGCCCTTTCCTGGAAGAGTGCTTGAAAGTGGATCCGGCTGACCAAAAGCGAAGGAAAACACAAGAAAACGAGTGTCAACAGATCGGCATGGTTCACTGAAACCAGGATAAATTTAGAGAATTAGACAATGGAAATCTAATCACAGAATTCAATGAGAAATCTTAGAACTCTTGCTGAAAATGCAGATACAAGTGATTAAAAAATGACATATAAAAGTAAACTGGATTCTATAACCCTGAATTAAGAACTTGGAATTGGAAAAATGAGTAGGCTGCTTAAGGAGTGATCAGAGCCCCTCAGGAGAACCCACAGGCTGAACTGGCAGCCCTGTGCCTCATTGTGGGTGGAGGTGGAACCAGCGCTCCTAACAGAACACAAAGCAATAGGATAAATGGCTATTTTGCAGGCTTGCCCACAATCCCCGTCTGAGATTTTCTTTATCCATCAATGCCAAGCGATGCTTTAATTGGGACAGAGATCATGCTTTGAAGGTGCTCAGGTTTTAGAGCGTACAGTCTTTCCTGCCGTCCATCCTCTGATTCCTTCTCTTGGCATTTCAGAATCCAGTGGGCACCCTCTTGATCTCAGACACTGAACGTGTGTATTGGTGGCAGCTGCCAAGGGAATGAACAGGAGCTGGCAGATGTGGCAACAGCTAGAATGAACTCAGTTCATCTTGAAACTGCTTTTCAAGTGAGGCTCAGCCAGACAGCTCCCTGACCTATTCTTGTGTGTTCCCTTGCTTAGTTAAAAGTGCAAGACACTTATACTTGAATTAGAAAGTCTTAGAAAATGCTTTAAAATGGAATGTTTTGATCTGAAGAACTAGATGGAAAAGTCAGGGCTTCCTAGCCTGCCTAGCTCCCGAGGTGTATGTAATCGTCTATGTAGTCATTGACCCTGGTAAAGCTTTCTCTAGAGAAGTTTTCCTAGTTAGAAAGTAAACTAATCTTTGAGATCTTCAGTCTCCATATCACTTCACCTGGGGCTCTGAGAGCTAAACCTGGGTTCCATTCGAGCAGAGGCAGGAGAGAGTCTCATTTAATTGGGCTGGGGTTTCGTTAGCCTACCCATCTGGATTTTCAGAGGCTCTGCAAGTGGTTCTTACATCCAACCAGGTCTGAGAACCACTGATTTAGATAGAATTGTTGGAGGCAATCATGGTGCCCTGTTGGTGGGGAAATTTGTAATCCTCTCCCCTTTGATGGTTAGGTTTATTGACATCAGCGTGACTTGGAAGCTAAGGAAAAGGCTTAGAGAGAAAGAGAGACTTGGGATCCAAGGGTGTATCCATCACTTTCTCTCTGTGTGATTTTGGGAAAAGTAACTTCAGGTTTTGTGTCCTTCTTTTAAAATGATGATAATAGCACTTTCCTGTAGGGCTGCTGGTAAACTAAATGAGATAATTCATGGAACGTGTTAAGTACCAAACCTGGCACTTGGTATATGCTCAATACGTGTGGGTTTCCTAATGTCCTTCCCCCCGGGACAGCCACATTCTAAAACACATGTGTATCTGTGTTTATGTTTACATTTAATATTTAGGTTAACTCTTTTCTAGAACATGGGTTTGCTCTAGGCAAAATAATAACTCAATAAATATTTGTCTATCTGAAGTGGATAACGAAGTTGATATATAACCCCAGGTGGAAAATATGGCTGGAAGTACCCTAACGTAGAACGGAAGTACCGCCTGGCATTTTCCCTACTGTTTCTTCTATATCTGCTTCTCTCTGATTAACAGAAGAATTCCAAGATGTTTCCTCAAAAATCAGCAAAAATAGTACTTTGCAGCATTAATACACAGCCCTCTGATTTTGGTGTCACGGTGCGTTTTGTGTGGGATGAGTGGGCGCTTGACTTGGAACTGTCTTCCACATTCAGACCTCATGTAAGACTGATTGACAGTCAGCATTCTTCTGTTATGGAATTCTGATGAACATTTCTAGTCAATCTTACTCTGTTGATGAGGAAACTGAGGCCCTATCAAGTTAAATGATTTTCCAAGTTCTCTCTGCAAATAAGTGAATGAACTGGGTGGTGAATTCAGCTCTCCTGTCTCCTCCCACGTGCACCCACCCACTCCCACTCCACACTTCCCAGTTGTTCTCAGTGGTCCATAGGGACCCTTAGCAGACTTGAATGTGTGTAAGGATGCCCTGTGGAGTTTGTACAAATGCAGATCCAGATTCATTACGTCTGGGACAAGGCCCGAGTGTCTCCGTTTCTAACCGGCTTTCGGATGTCAGAATGCAGCAGCCCTTTGACTGTGTGACAGTGACATCCAGGTGCTTCACTTAGGTGCTCCGTGGAGTGAAAGCTACACCTCCACCCCACACATACTCATCTCTTACCTTTTCTAAGCAGGCAGCTCTCATTTGGAAAGTGTCTGCTCCTTGCTCCATGCATCAGAATCCCACCTTTCATCCAGGCCTCCCTCACTATTCCAGCCTTGCGCATCTTTCCTCTCCACTCTCACAAATTAACATTTAATAATTATCTTGATGTTTCATGGATTATTTCCTGTATAGTAGTATCTTTATAACTACATTATGAACCCCTTTAGATGGGAATTCTGTCCTGATTTTTCACAATTCTGCCTGGGTGTAAAATGACCAATAAATGTGTGTAGGCTAAGAAAATGTACCCCGGTCAGCTTGACTGGTACCTGGTAGTGGGGAATTGCAGACTTTCTTTTTCACATGTGTATCCTGAAATAGACCCTACTGTCATTATTTTCATGAGCATGGCTTTATTATTTTTTTTCTTTCCTCAGGTGGTTGGCTAGGTCTCTGCACGACAATGCTTTTCTGTAAGATTCTGATATGCCATTCGCTTCACTCAGGCAGGGTCAGTTCTAGCCAGTTGTTGCTTAGCGATGATAACGACATGTGGAGAATCGTCTGACGGGCTTTGAACACCCCGAGCAGAGGCTAGCCAAGGGCAGCTGGTTGACTAATTGTGGCCTCCAGTCATCACCAGGGGACCAGCACTGATGAGGGAAGAAAAGTGCTGAAACCCCTGAAAAATGCATTTGAAATCAGATTGCTGGTACAAATCCGCATTTTGAAAAATTAGATAGTAATAAAATCCTTTATACATAGTAGATAATCTTCATGTGCCTGAAACAATGGAGATCTGGCCTGAAATCACATGTTCTCCCCAACAGCCCAAGAGGTGATTTGCCAGTGTGTGTGGCTCCTGCTTTCCAGAATTCTCTGTGGGTGATGAATGGTGATAGCCATGGCACTGATGGCAGAATGGTCACCTGAGGAATAGTCACTTGTAAAATGTCACTTTTAAACAGTGCCGTTTATGAACGATTGGAGTTTATGTTTGGTGCTCTGTTTTTTTTTTTTTAATATAACTCAGAATGAGCTGATTATGTTCCTGTGCCTGGGGCCTTTCAAGTTTAAGTCGACAGTGGATCACAAGTGCCAAGTTATAAAATCCTGAAAATAGGGCTTCTATTGGAAACCTTGGAATTGCACGCTAGCAGTTAGAGAGACTGATGAATGCTCTGGATGACCTCATCCTCTTTCCTCCTTCAAGCCCCAGAGCTTTGCAATCATGTTGCAATTAGTGATGTGTAGTGATAGTGTGTGTACAGAACAGTTGTCATTACTGATGACTGTTTCTATTGTCATCCTGACAGTATTGTTACTACTTCTTGGAACATTGAGACCCTGTAGTGTCATAGGTGTAGGACAGAACAAGTCTAGGAGTCTGAAAGATACTTGAAATAAAAGGGAAGATGGACAGAATCCCAGAGAGAAAGACATCGGAGACTGATGGGAATTCCAGCAGCTGACCATCAGATGCAACATACAATGCTGGGAGGGAGGATATGTATGTTTGTTTGTTTTTAATAAAAATATTCTGGGCTTCCCTGGTGGCGCAGTGGTTAGGAATCTGCCTGCCAATGCAGGGGACATGGGTTCGAGCCCTGGTCCGGGAAGATCCCACATGCCGCGGACCAACTAAGCCCGTGCACCACAACTAGTGAGCCTGCGCTCTAGAGCCCGCAAGCCACAACTACTGAAGCCCACGCGCCTAGAGCCCGTGCTGTGTAACAAGAGAAGCCACCGTGATGAGAGACCTGCGCACCGCAACAAAGAGTAGCCCCTGCTTGTCGTAGCTAGAGAAAGCCCAGGCACAGTAATGCAGACCCAAGGCAGCCAAAACTAACTAACTAACTAAATAAATAAAATATATTCTCAAGAGACTCAAGTGGTACAGAAGATGGCCAGTGACATTACATTTTGTGAGGTCTATTGCTTGGTTCTCTAGAGAAATATCCTAATGAGATGTAGTTAACTCACATTTGGGTTAGCGTCACTGCAGAGAATCTTTCTTGTGATTCTCTGGCTTCCCTTATTCTTACAACAAGGGATAAAATGTTTTAAGGTTACTTCTGGGCATTTGCTCATTAGTGGCTAGGGTCCCTGAACTTTGAAAATGAGATGTGAAGAGTCACAGAGTCTGTCTACCTCTAGCAAATCCCTAAATAAATTTGAAGTTTGTTTTCAACCATGGCTCTACTTGGTTACAAAATACTTGTTACTGCTGTCATCACACCTGCAGCTTTTATTACTATATTCTTTTCTGGAACATCAAGGCCCTATGATGCTGGGATGCTATGCATATGAAAGGGCAGAGCCTGGAATCTCAAAACACCAAAGGAAAGATAGAAAAGCCCAAAAGGGGGACAGAGAAATTGTGCTTAAAAAATAAATCTTTTAGGGCTTCCCTGGTGGCCTTCCCCGGTGCCTTCCCCAGTGGTTGAGAGTCCGCCTGCCGATGCGGGGGACACGGGTTCATGCCCCGGTCTGGGAGGATCCCACATGCCGCGGAGTGGCTGGGCCCGTGAGCCATGGCTGCCGAGCCTGCGCGTCTGGCCTGTGCTCCGCAACGGGAGAGGCCACAACAGTGAGAGGCCCGCATATCGCAAAACAAAACAAAACAAACAAAAAAAAAACAAAACATCTTTCTCTCCATACCCAGTACAATCAGACCTATCCCTTTAAAACATTACATTTGTGAAGTCACTCCCATGCTCAAAAACTTCAATGGTTCCCCCAAATCTATAGGATAAAATATACATACTGCATTCAGCCTTCAAGACTTGCCCCCCTAATCTTCCTTGCCAAATCAAAATGCATCTCACCCCATTTTCACTACGTGTAAGGTTTTAAATTTCTGCTGCATATGTCTTTCTTTTCTAATTAGACTGATTACCTGGTCAGGGATCTGTTTTTATATACCTTTATGTCATTTACAGTGTCAATGTTTGCCTTCCTTTGCCCCTACTGGGAGAAATCACTTATGACTCCCTCCCTTCCTCCGCTGACCAAAGATGAACCCATCCCCTTTCCTTGCCTGCGATGTGCCTCAGGCCATAGACTTTTCCTGTCCCAGAGTTCATGTGTACTTTGTACCCAGGCTTCAGTCTTGGTTTCTTTCCCAGTGTCCTAACCTGGTGGCTCAGAATGGTCAAGTTGCTTAGATCCTTTAGCCTGCTGCCACCCCTTCCGCCCCCATACACTTAACCTTGTCAACTTGTTTTGACCTTGTAAACACTAAGACTTGTCTAGACCTGGTCCAGCTGGACACTGTGGTTTGAGCTGCTCTTCTTCCTTTGAAACTACACCCTGAGGTAAAGATAGGTCTTTGCAAGCTGCTGAACTCTTTCAGGCTTCTAGAGTTTTGTTTTGCAAGGGTATTCATGTACTTTCCTCCTGTGAAGTGTAGCAGAAAGTAAGACGCTAGTCTACCAAAGAAAGTTTTAACTTGAGTTTGGCCTGGACACAGGATAGGCATAATGCCTTGAATATGCTCTGTGTATCTGTGGCTTAGTGACTGAATCCAAAAGGATCCCTGAGGTGTGAAATCATGAGCAGACTTTATAACATTCAAAGGTTTTGGACAATAAGGGAATTGTGTGTAATGTGGGAAAATTTGTTATAATGTGCTGTTATTAGAATTGGAAAATTTTTCTTTGTTTTGTTTAATTGAAGTATAGTTGATTTACAATGTTGTCAAAGTGATTCAGTTACGTGCACACACACACACACACACATATACATTCTTTTTTATATTCTTTTCCATTATGGTTTATCACAGGATATTGTATAGTTCCCTGTGCTATATGGTAGGACCTTGTTGTTTATCCATTCTATATATACTAGTTTGCATCTGCTAATCCCAAACTCCCAGTCCATCCCTCCCCCGCCCCCTTAGAACTGGAAAATTTTAAGAGGAAAAATGATTCATCGTACTTAGGGCGCTAATAATGGTGAGCGTCAATACAGAGACTCTAAATATTCTGAAATTCAGAAATTTCCTACACAATTTGGTGTTTGCTTAAATTATATACATGCCCAGATAAATGCCTTACTTCTGATTCATGTCTCCAAGAGAAGAATTATACACCTGAGGTTATTCCTATTTATTGACATCTGTTTTTACAATCATAATAAAACTTTTAGAAGATTTAAGAACAAAAACTGAGCCAAAAGAACAGACCTGCTTACCATCACAAAGCCCAACGATAACTTTGATCATTTTGGTCTCTTACTTTTCCCTTTCTCATTACCATATACATAATTTTTATGTATATTAGATCCTTCTCTCTATACTTTTTTGTAACCAGCTTTCTTAATTGACAAAAATTCATGAATGTATTTTCACACCAATAAATACGTACACATATCATCTCTTTTAATGGCCAGTAGAGTTCCTTGTGTTGATGCCCTGTAGCAGGACTAGTTTCCTATGGCTGGGTATTATAGATATTCTTCATCTTGCTATTTTTAAAATGCTGCAAAATATCCTTCAGCTCACATCTTTGAAATCTTGTTCTTCAGTATAAATATACAGAAATTGATGGCTGGCACGGAAGAATGTGCAGTTTTCAGCTTTTAAATACTTATTGCCAAATTGCCCTCAAGAAAGTTTGTCATTTTGACTTCTCTCCAGCAGTATGGCACTGCTCTTTTCTTTATGTTCCACTGTGTTCTTTAGATTTTTGGCAAGCTGATAGGCAAAACACATTGTGTATTTTATCGTGTTTATTTTTTCATTCATGTAATAGATATTCATGAAATGCCTACTATGTACCAGGGACTGTTCAAGGGATGGGGGTGTCAGAGTAAAACAAGACAGAAAGTTTCCTTCTTATGTGAGGTAAGGATATAATTCCAGTCGGAAGGGGGAACTGAAATGCATGCAAAGTAATCTTAGATGGCGAGAAGTGCTATGTTGAGATTGGGACAACAAATGATTGGGAAGCTGTATTGGAAAGGTGATCAGGAAAGACTCCTTTAAAGAGAGAACATCTATGCTGAGACCTGAATGACAAGGAGCTGGCTTTGTAGTCATCTTGGAGAAGAGTATTCCAGATAGTGCAATGGCTAGTGCTAAATTGCTGAGGTCAAAAAGGGAGAAATAATCCAATTGTTCATCAGCTGGTGAATGGAGAAACAAAATGTGGTATATCTCCACGTTGGAATATTATTCAGCCATAAAAAGGAATGAAGTACTGATGCATACTACAATGTGGATGAACCTTGAAAACATTAGGCTAAGTAAAGGAAGACAGACACAAAAAAGGCTACATAGTGTAAGATTCCATTTGTATAAAATACCAAGAATAGATAAATCCAAAGAGACAGAAAGCAGATTAATGGTGGCTAGGGTGATGGAGAGTGACTGCTTAATGGGTACAGAGCTTTTTTGGGAGGTTGATGAAGATGTTCTGGAATAAGATAAGGGTGATTTCTGCAGAACATTGTAAATGTGCTGAATGCCACTGAACTGTATACGTTAAAATGGTTAATTTTATGTTATGTGAACATAAAAGGCCAGGGTGGGTACATGTGACAGTGGTAAGGAGGGAGTTGAGTTCTCTGTGCCTCCCCCAGGGCAGATCATTTTGCTTCTATGCCTTGTCCAATGGCAATAGATTCTTGGCAATATCCTGTGGGAAGAAGGGCTTCCTGACCCTCCTGGAAAGCAGTGGGTGACTGCCTGGGCCCTGAGGATGGGAGGGACAAAGGTTTGTGCCCTCTGCCAGCATTCAGTTCTTAGGAGAAAAGGGACAGGGGAAGTAGGTAATATTTTGTGCCTCTCCCCCAGCAACTGTGGATCACCTCCCACAGGCTGGCCTCACACTGGTGGTCGGAGTTCTTTTGTCTCCCCTGCCCTGCATCCAGGCTTCTTTGTGGGAAAGGAGCTAGCCAGAGAATGCAGCTTCCCATGAGTCTGGAGTTTCCAGCTATTTCGTCTTGAATTCTAGCCCATAGTTGGCCTTTATGAATTTTTAGCAATATCAGATGATTTCTTCTTACCTGCTTGTATGCTGGCTATTTCTTACTCTGTCAAAGCTGAAACAGTTGGTACGTTTTGCTTCTCCTAGGAAGGGCTAGCTACTCTTTGGAACTTTTTGTTCATTTGTTTGCCTAACATGTTCGGCTCCAGAAAAGTTACTGGTTTGTAGATTATCTGTTTTTTTTCTCACTGTTTAGTTGGGAGTGATGTTCAACGTACAGCTTTCTACATTCTAAGTGGAAATGAAACTCTGTGTGTGTGTGTATATTTAGTTTGTGCATAGTCAAATCAGTTCATTTTTTTCCTTAAAGATTTCTGCTTATGGTCACATTTTTGGAAAGAAAAAATACTTTGTCACCAAATATTATATAAATATCTGTATGTTTAAAAATATTTCATAGTTCTCTTTTCATATTTAGATTGTTAAACTATCTGGAATTTAGGGTAAGATTTAAAGTAAATAATCTTTTTTTCCCCAAATAGACAGCTTTTTAGAGCATAGCTTATTAAATAATCTATCATTTTCTCTTTTTATTTGAAATAGTACTTTCATATATATACTTTTGGCCTGTTTATTGGTTTTCCATTCTGATCTATCGATATGTTTTCTTTTTTTTTTACTGTGTCACTGAGTTTTAATTACTTTAGCTTTATAATATGTTTTAACCAATGGGATAATTTCCCCCTCATTTCTCATCTTTAAAAAAAGCTCTAGTTTATTTTTGCATTTCTTTTTTCTAGATGATCATGAATATTATCTTTCATCTTCTTCAGAAGTTCCCATTGGAATTGTGATTCTGTTAAACTTTACAGCAGTTTAGTGAGAAAATAACATTTTAAAACAATGTCTTTCTGTTCGGGAGTGTGCAACATTTATTCCACTTTCTTCTATGCCTTTCAGCAAAACTTTAATATTTTTATATATGTATTTTTTGGTTACTTATTAACAATAGTCCCCCCCATATTTTCCACCTATTTATTGTTGGCATATAGGAAATTATTAATATTAGTAAGAGCTAACATACTGAACTCTACTCAGGTGTGAAATACTATGGCAAGGAATTTTGTACAATTATATAATTTAATTCTGACAATACTCTTGAGTTGGGTACAAATTTAGATCTATTTTGCATATAAAGAAACTAAAGTTTGAAAAGATTAAATTGTCTGATGTTAGAGATAAGTATATAACAGTTTGGATTTGAAAAAGCAGTCTGACTTTAGTGTTATATTTTTAATCAGTCACTTGTTCTAATATTTTACTATGATGATGGTGGTTAATTCTATGAGTTTTTCAAGGATACATCATATCTGAGAATATTACTAATTTTATATTATTATTATAAAGGCTATAATTTCCTTTACCTTAGTTTCTAATTTCATTGGCTAGTACTTTTAGCATTATATGAGATAATACTAGAAATGATATGCAGTGTTGCTTTGTTTCTTCTTTTTAGGTAAATAAAAAAGGAATAGGATAAGGTGGAGAAGGGCAAAACCAATATGTATGAACACAGTTTTCCCCAGAGATGCAGTGAGCCATTCACTTTGCCTACACAGATCTTTTAGTTAGCTCAGGAAATTTTCTTCTATTATATCTGTGAATATTTTTGTTCTACTCATTCCCTTCTATTCTCTAGGAACCCAAATTATCCAGTTATTTTTATTTCTCTGTCTTTTATGTCTATAAACTTTTTTCCTATTATTTTCTTCTGAATTTGGGAAACATAATTGGGGTTTTCCTTTTATGTCTCAGATTTGAATTTTCACAAGCTCTTTTCCTATTTGTTGACTCCAAAGTGAACTTCAGTGTTTTTCTTTTAAGACATTAGTTCCTTAGGAAAATATTCTTTTTTAAAAAAACTTAAAAATACTTTAATTAAAAGCATTTGTTAAAAAAGTTTTTTTTAGGCCCATTCCTACCATCTCCTCATAGGGCGCCAGGACCATATTGCCTGTGCCCAGCTCTCTGCCCCCCACCAAGGGCTGCCCAGGCAGCCCCAGAGCCCAGCTCACCACATACTCAAAGCATTCTTTTTTCATGTATCTGTTATATCTCTTAAAGTTTTATCCTCAGCTTTATTTTGCATTATTGTGAGCCAGACAGTTTTTAGAAATTTTTATCTCCATGATACAGACCATTTTTTCAAAGACACTTTTTTCCTTTTGAATCTTCAGAATATTATTTCTTCTTTCATGGCTTGTACTTTATTTGAATAGACCCAATTCTTTATTTTGTCCTTGTTGAGCTACACCTGAGTAAAACAGATTTTGGTGTTTGTGAACACATAACATCTGTGGACTACCTACTTTGTGTTTATGATGGTCTCCTAAGCTTATTAAGCATCAACTGGAGAACAGGTTGATGTGCAAAACTTCTGGCCCAGTCCCTGCATTCACATGGGAACCTGTGCACCACTGAGGTACCACCTATACAGCCTCCCACCCTCAAATTGAGTGTGTGCAATAGATTTTTTTTTTTACTAGTGTCAGCACAACTCACACCTTTTGATTTCCACTCTAAAACATACACTATTTTTCATTCTACTCTGAGTGTTCATGTATAGTAGGCTACTCCCTAGTGTGTCTGCATAATTCTGTGCCCTCCTGATTATTAATGATCAATTGTGCTTGCTCCCAAACCTGTTTATTCTAGTTGTTCGTGATTAAACTTATGTAATTTAATGGAATATTATATAAACCAATACAGATGTTTGGAAATAAAGACAATATTTTCTATGAAATACAATTTTGGAAAGGAAAATTGCTAATAAATAATGCTGCCAAAATAGATATTGGCAAGAAAATTGTAAAGGTTGAAACTAGTAAAAATCTATACAGATTTTATACTTAACACCATTTTACAAGGGTATTAAGTTTTTCAATGTTCCTTAAAGAACTAAAACTTGAGATTATAGGTAATGTAATTATTCCAAGGTAGAAGATAGGGAACGCTAATCAGTGGGCTCGTTATCAAAGGGAAGGCTTTGGTCTCATATTAATATTTGTGAATTACTTTTTAAAAATTTAAGTTAAAAATCCTCATATGTTCAACTTTTCTGATTTTCTGCTCTAACCAAGGAATAGACCCGATTTTATCAAATGCATGAGCTTCTACACATAATAGCTGTGTACTATCATTGGCTTCTACTAAGGATCTTACTGATTTTTCCCTTTGTGTAGCACTACTTTTGGGAGTATACCCTTCAGTTTACAAAGCGCCACCATAATACTCTAGACTCTTCTCTCATCTTTGTTTTCCAGGAGCCACTAGAGCTTAATAAATGTCACATGACATGTAAAGAAAAAAGGTAAGGTTAAAAGCATTAATACACATGTGTACACGCACACACACAGGGAGGCTCTTGTAAGCATTTCTCCCAGCTCTGTAAGGCAAAAGGAAATGTATGACCCAGATTTTCTTGGGGAGAGAAGTTTTAGAGGCAAAGTTTCTGTGATATGCAAAATAAATGAACTCAGACAAACTGCAATGCAGTGGGAGTTCTGCTTTCATGCTATAAACTCATTTGTCAAAATAATAGATGCTACGTCTACATGGATGACCTATATGGCTTCTCATTAACTTGGTTTGATTAGACAGCTAAACTATTGAGTCTGAGGAAGATTGTAAATAAAATTGGGGGCTAAATGTTGAATGCATGCGGAGAGGCCAAAACTGAGTGGTAAGAATGTAAATTCACTGTTCAAATAATTTTAGATATATAGAGCCACAGAAGAAATCAGAATTATCTCTGGACATCTTTGTGCTACATTAACAACCACTTATCTGTGTATATCGATAAACAGCTAAAACATTGGAGGGTGCAGTGTATTTAATAACACTGTGTTAGAGGTTGCTCATAACAGCTGATCATATCTGTTTAATAATCTTGGTTATTTTAGGAACCAACTTAAGTGTTGATTGCTATAAAGCATTAGGGATAAAATCATATATATACACTTTCAGATACTTCATTGTTCTAATTATTGGGGCTGACTTGAATTGCATCTTCTTTTTGGCAAATGGCAGTTGGATTCATTGTAGAGAATACTCACATCTTTTACTTGTTCAAAAAAAATAATGACAATGGGCCTGTTTTCAGTTTGTCTCTGTTGGTTGCCGTAGTTTCCTAGGATACAATGACTCCCAGTTTCCATGGGCACACCACTGGCTAGGGCTGAAATGCTCTCTATCACGATGCAAGGGCAAATCTGGGAGTATAGTCTGCCTAAAACCACATTATTGAAACTTTCAAAATGGAAGCATTAGGGGGGAAAAAAAAAAGCAGAACTCTTTTTTTCCCCAAAAAGGCATAATGTTAAAGAAACAGCTGCTAATTGGAGGCAAGTAGAAGTAGCACCAAAATTCATAGAGAAAGCAAAAGGAGAGGGAGATGGACAAAGAAGGAAGGAGACACAGACCAGGAGAGTCAGAAACTAAGGAGAGAAAAAAATCAAAACACATTGTTAAATAAAGTGGGTCACATGAGTTAAATGGAATTTTTTAAAAGACAGTTTATTAGATATGCTTTAACAGTAACAGCGCTGAGTATATCCTTTTGCGTTATATTGACTCTAGCTTTTGGCACCTTTTTACCTCTTCTTTTTCAGTGTGTGTCAATTAAAAATAAACCATTACCTGAAAAATTCATGAGTATGAAGCCTGTTTCCTCTAGTTTTAAATCAAGTCCTTGTCTTTTCTGTGACTTCCCAAGCTCACAGTTTTTGTTTCATGTGTAGATTTCCTTTGCTTCTTCTTTCCCTGTGTTTTCCAATTTTGTCTGTCTTTGCTTTGAGTTTGTTTCTAGTGACACTATTTTCCACCACTGTTCTGAAAAATAGTAGCTAATATTGTTAGATAAGAGAAATAGGGTGTAAAATATTTGAAATGAAGAGAAAAGAAATAATTATTTGCAGAGATGTTATTTACATGGAACACACCGAAACAACTGAGTGGGGAAATATTTATAAGATTAAGAGAAATCAGTAAATTAACAGTTCTAAAAATCAATTGCTTTCTGCTATATAAACAATAATTAGTTAGAAAATATAGCTGAAAGATCTCATTTCTAAAAGCAACCTAAAAGTTAAAATATTACTATGTAAACAAAAATTGTGAAGGAGCTATGTGGAAAACTGCTTTGAACCTCTATTAAGAGTGCCAACTTTGTCTAAATGAATTTATACATCCATCTAATCCCTATGAAAATATCGATAGTGATTTTTCAGAACCTGAAACAATGCTAAAATTTATCTTGAGAAGTATAATAAGACCAGCTAGAAAAATTCTGAGAAGAAAATAGAGGAGAATAACCTGAAAGATACTTCAAAAAAAAAATGACTACAACTATATATTTGACCACATGGAAGAAATAGATAAACCAAGGAAAATCAGAGTGCATTAACTGGAATAGGCTAGGTTAAAAAAACAAAACAAACAAATAAAAAAACAACCTGTAATCCTAGGCACTTACACAACGAGATTTCTCTCTTTGCTCGTGCTCTAAGTTTGTTTTCGGTTAGTGGAGCAGCAGGTGTCTCAGCAGTAGGCTTCTCTCAGGGACCCAATCTCATGTGGACCCCTGTAGGTTCTAGTTGCAAAATAGAGCTTTTCTTCAGTCTTCACAGCAGGATGAGCAAGTCTGAAGAATGGCACATAGTTATTCTCCCCGTCTCAGCCTGGAAATGAAGTCCTTAGGCCTAACCTCAGGGAGTTGAGAAGCATTGGTTAGGAATGTCATGGATACTAGGAATGTCTATGATGGAGAGGTCAGATGTAGTTCCAAATATGTATGGGGATATAGTTTGCAATACAGGTACCACTTCAGATCTTCAGGAAAAAAGGATATTACTCAATGGTTTGGTTGGAAAGCATTAAGTGCTTGTGTAGATAGAGGAGAATGGAGCAACATTCCTTCCTCACTCCTATACCAACGTAAATTCCAAATGGAGAAAAGTTAGAAAAGAAATGACTGTGGAAGGAAGAAGGGACAAAGAACTTGCTAAGCAGGACATCAAATTCAACCCAATAGAAAATGGTGAGAGGTTTGAACTGGCAGCTTGGTGTCGGGGGCAGGGGGGACATGTGAATCTCACACTCATTCAGGATTAATTGCACATCTAAACAAGAATAAAATGTCATTTTTTCCTTTGCAAAAAAATGCAAAATTTGATGGTACCAAGTACTAGTGAGGATTTGGAGAAACGTGCAGGTTCATGTTTCATTGTCAGGAGTATATGTAGATAAAAACATATATATTAAAAATAAAAATGTACATTGATACAAAATTTACCCTATGGATATAGTTACAAAAATTATCCCAGTGAACATTGTTCATTGAAGGACTGTTTAGAGTATCAATAAGACTGATACAATTAAAGTGTCCTTCAGAGGGAACTGGATGAATGAATTATGCTTCACTATTCATGTAAAGGTGTACCAGATACTTCTTTTAAAAAGGAAGTAGATCTGTATGTGCTGGTATGTAAATATCTTCAAAGTACATCATTAAATGGAAACATAAGGTACCGAAAATTATGAATAATATACATACTTTTATATTGTGTGTGAAAATACATACATTTATACATATACACATATATAGATTATTTGTCTATGTTTACTCCCCCCCCACCATCCCCTAGATTTTACTTAGAAGGATTTATAAGAATCTTGCAGTGGTTATTTTTTGGAGAAGGTCCTATCAGAGCTGTCTGTGAGAGAGGAAGGTTTTACTTTTTTAAAAAATGAATTTACTAATCATATATACATAATTTTTTACATCAAAACAGTTTATATGGTAATTTTGTGGGTTTTTTTTTTTTTTTTTTTGGTACGTGGGCCTCTCACTGCCGTGGCCTCCCCTGCCGTGGAGCACAGGCTCCGGACGTGCAGGCCCAGCGGCCATGGCTCACGGGCCCAGCTGCTCCGCGGCATGCGGGATCTTCCCGGACCGGGGCATGAGCCGGCGTCACCCACATCGGCAGGCGGACCCCCAACCACTGCGCCACCAGGGAAGCCCCATGTGGGTTTTTTATTAATGTTTAATAGATACAATTAGAAATTTTATATGTATGTATATGAAACAAGCGATAAACTTTTTCTCCAACATCATTGTTTTTCAAATATTAAATGGAAATAGAAAGAAAGTAAAAAGTGAAATTAGAAAATGACAGGTTACACTTAAACTATTAAAATCCTGAATCTCATTTCTTCCTGAGAATTTTTTCTTTCTTTTCCTTTCTTTTATTCTCCAGCTCTATTGGTAAATAATTGACAAATAAAATTGTATATATTTCAAGTGTACAACGTGATGGTCTGTCATACATATAATACAAGTGAAATGATTACTACTATGAAGTAAACACATCCATCACCTCACATAGTTACCATTTTTTTGGTGTGTGTGGTGTGAACGCTTAAGGTCTACTCTCTGATTTCAAGTGTACAATATGCTATTATTAACTATATAGTCACCATGCTGCACCTGAGGATCCCCAGGGCTTTATCTTGTAACTGGGAACTTGTACTCTTTGATCACTATCTCTCCCTTCCCTCACCTCCAGCCCCTGGCAACCACTGTTCTCTCTGTTTATATGAATTTGACTTATTTTCTTTTATACTACATTTCTTATCAATTTCAAGAAGTCTCAATAAATAAAGGCTGTATTGCAAGGTCAAAGTTCTTTGGGTTTGCATACTTATGAACACTGATATTTTAAATATATATAATTAACTACCATAATTCCAGGTATCCGCATACTTACACAAAAATGTCTACATAAAGATATGTATTGATGCATTATTTGTAATAGCACAATGGCAGAAATATCACAAATTTTCCTTTGTTAGGTACAGTTTCAATAAAACATGGTACAGCCGTAAAATAGAAACCTTGTAGAGCTTAAGAGAAAGAAGCAGGTTAATATACTAAAGTGAAAACTATCTAGGCTCTATTGCTTTGTGAAAAACAAGGTGAAGAAAACAGTGTGTAGTGTGCTACCTTTTGTTTGAAATAAAATGATGCCCTCCATACATTCAGGTAGTGTGTGTGTGTGTATGATCTTATTCTGTTGGGATATGTAACTATAAGATGCGTTGCTCTGATGAGAGTGGGAATGAGGATAGAAGACTTATTTTCCTTTGTTTAGCTCTTTTATATTGTTTGGTTTGTTTTGCCATCTAAACTATTTCTTTTTTAAAAAGTGAACCAATCAGGCAACCAAAGAAACTCATTATGTTCTATGTTTATTACCTTAGGCATATGAGTAAACAAAATTAAGGTAAATAACACCTTAGTTTTTGAAATCTTGTCTTTCATTAACTTTCTGTAAATAGTGACATCTGTGTTTTTATCGTGTGGAAAGTCATTATCGTCATCATGATAAAGGATCTTATCCAGTCAAATTTCTTTTTCTAACTCAATTTTTGATGACATAAATATGGTGGACAAATAAAAACCATGAAATATCCAAAGTCCACCCCTCGCTGACTGTCTTGGGTTAGGCAGACCATGTAGGTTGAGATTCAGGCTGTCTTGCCTCTGGAGTGGGCGTGTAACACCCATGCTACCCTGTTGGATTCAGGTGTGCTATCAAAGGTGATAGAAACCTACGTGAAGGGGCTTCACATAACATGATGTTGTTAGTGTAAGTGCATGTGCCTGATGCACAGTGAGGCCAAAGAAACCAAACAAGGGAGTTTGGAGCAGAGAAGGGTTTACCGCAGGGCCATGCAAAGAGAGGGGTGGCTCATGCTCTAAAAAACCCAAGCTCCCTGAAGGGTTTCAGCCAAGCATTTTTAAAAGACAGGTTAGGGTGGGTGGTGGCTCCTCAGGGTATGTGATCAGCTCCTGCACAATTTTCTGATTGGTTGGTGGTCAGGTAACAGGGCAGTGTCAGTGTCACAAGGGTTAACATGATCAGTCCTTAGGCTTCAGGAAGCCTGGGGCTATGTGCTCATGGTCATCAAGTAGTTAACATCTTCCATTTGGTGGTGGTGGGTAGACGGTGTTTCACATCTGTAAAACAACTCAGGAAATGTGCATCAAATACTGTTATCTAGGTACTTCAAAGAGGAGCTAAAGCAGAGCATGTGGGGGAAGGCCTGTCCAGGGAAGGCCCCATAGGGCCCTGCTCAGTTGTAATTCCCCCCTTTTCTTTGATACTCCTCAATATTGAGGAGAACAAGTTTTGCAATAGAATACAAAATTTAAACAGATCTAATATGGAGTCACATATGTTATTCCCTATTACAATGTTCAGTTTCAATGTAATGAGGTGGTGCTGATCTTCTTTTAATGGTAGTAGGATGGATGCTCTAGAAATGTGAATAGAACGTGGATGTGTAACATTAGGCTGTAAGTTGTGACTCAAGATACGGTAGTCCTGTACTCTGTTATTCCACAGCAAGAGAGATTGAATGGCTACTTCATAAGAAGCCAGGGAGTAGAGTGTCCTTAGAGAAGTTAGAAATCTGACTGCTAGAGGCTGAGATAAAAAGTTCCTTGGCAGCAAGGTGTTTATTCATAAGTTGCCTCCACGCTGATGGAAGATTCAGGCATAGATCCAGAGAGGAATCACTCTCCATTAGAATTCAGTTACTGTTTATTTTGTTTAACTTCATAACCCTCTGCTATTTAATTCCAGTTTTAATTACAGTAGAAACAACAAAAGGCAACATAAATTAGCTTTTAAAAATTATATACATAAGTATATACACACACATACTTTTCTATTACCCAAGAGTTGGCAAGAAAGAGATAATGGTGCTAATTACCTTTTTACTGTTCATGTCACATTGTGTTTAGCTTTCCCTTTTGCAATGACCTTTTGTTCGATAGCTCTGGAAAATAAGGGGATCCAGTCTACTTTAACATCCCTGGCATCTTACGAGCAAACGATGAGTGATATTTTGGGTGACTGCTGGGGTAATTACAAATATGGTGATAATATATGCAAATCTCATGTGAGAGAAATTATAGGTCACTGCTGTTTGTATCATGCCATTTCTGTAGTGATGAAAGAAATTGCTGTTAATTACCAGATTATTACCATCCTTAATTTTGATAATTCTAGGCTATCAAAGAATGTTTTGAAACACAAATCATATTAATTTTTCCAGCAAGATGGTAGCACTCGGTTCCTCAGTCATGATCCCTGCAAATTTGTGTGTGTGTGTGTGTGTGTGTGTGTGTGTGCATTTGATAAATTCATAGCTATTATGGGGTAAACAAGGATTATTCATGAATCTTGGGAAGACAGTTTCCTTTTCACTGGCCAACATACATAGTTCATTCCCTGGAAGTTTCACTCCTGAATTCTTCTGCATAAATATTGCTTTTCTTGTAAGCTTCCCTGTCCCCTGGGGAGAAGTGAAGTAAGAAACCAATGAGAGTGCATTTTGGCATATTGAAAAACATAACAGATTCTCAGAGCTAAAACTTGTCTGTGCAGTGGACTTGACCACTGGTGTAACCACAATCACTTTCTCTTTAAATGTTGGTCAGTAACATTTCTACTACCTTAGTAAGTGGGTCAGACTTCACTCAGCCTCTGGCCTGCTTTTAAAGCACTTATCCATGGAAGGTTTTTTACTATCTAGGGCCCTGGAATGACATGGATCCTTCTCACGATGCCACTGTTTGTTTATAAAGATGAAATCCCATGTTCATCATTTTAAGTGATGAGATAAAAGACATTATATACAAGGATTGGCAGCTTTATTTGATTGGATGTGGTTAATAAGGTAATCACTTTGGCATTTAAGTTCATGTCTTTTCTTGTCTGAATATAATTATTGAAATAATTTTTAGTGTTCATGGGAGAAATTCTCACTTAAGACTCGGTGACTGAGGTTTAGTTGCCCTATTCCTAACAGATAAAGCCAAAAAGGAAAAATCTGCATAACTCTTTTATAGAATATTACACGTGGAAATCAAACCACCTCATCTGTACGTAGCAACTGCATTTGTGATGTCACTCATGAAAAAGGCATTTTAGTGTTTAGAGAAGCTACAGTTCAGTCTTCCATTAATCTCTCAAACTTTCTTACACTCATAAAGGCAGCCTGGCTAGTCTATAAATTCAACTTGTTTTCAAAACTCAGTTATTTACTCTTTATGGTAAAGTGATATTGTTCAGGGGAAGACTTAACTTCTGTATTGTTTATCAGAAATGTGACACATGCCTACGTGCCTTTATATTCCAAGAACAGAGAGAAGATCTTCATGTTTCCAAAGTGCCATCTTACTTGCCTGTGTTGTCAACTATGCTTACTTACTGTGTGCATTTATTTATTTATTTATATTTATTTATTTATTTGCGGTACGCGGGCCTCTCTCACTGTTGCGGCCTCTCCCGTTGTGGAGCACAGGCTCCGGACGCGCAGGCTCAGCAGCCATGGCTCACGGGCCCAGCCGCTCTGCGGCATGTGGGATCTTCCCGGACCGGGGCACGAACCCGTGTCCCCTGCATCGGCAGGCGGACTCCCAACCACTGCGCCACCAGGGAAGCCCTATTTTTGAATTTTACATATTTCTTACTTTACAGGAATGTACCATACCCCTACTAACACGTTAGATGGGAAACATTTCTGAGATGGAAATCTTTCGATTCAAATCCTTTGGAGGCAGTCCTTATGGGTTCACTGATGATTTGTATCTTGGAAGATTTTCTCATGTCAAGTGTTGTCCCTTTTCAGTCTTTACCACTGGTGAGAACTTTTCAAGCGTGCTTTCTTTCTCCCCTAACAGACCTCGAAGTTGACTGAATTGAGACTGAATTTTTGACAGTCTGAATTTTTAATGCCACTACAATTTAAAATGTAAATAGAAACAACTTAAACTATTGCAGGTTGAGTAGGACACATGATATTCTGCAACAGCCACATTGCCTTTCTGTAATTTGAAATCCCATTTATATAAAGAGAAATTTGACCTGCATGTCACGTTTCTGGGGCATTCACACCTGTCTTACTATAAGCAGTGGAAGGAACAGCATGGTGTTCACAAATGTGATTGTTTTTTCTTTCCTTCAAACCTGGGTCTTCAACTATGTCCTGATCCAAATGAGTTTCCTTATCCCATTTTTGAAGACTTTTGCTGGCTATACATGGTCAGGTTGTCTGAGAAATCATGCGATTGAAGGAAGGAAATTTGTGTATCATTTTGCAACTTGAACTAGACAAGTCAGTTAGTATAGTCACAAAGCAAAGGCTAAAGAAAAACCAAGTTTTCTTTAAAGAATGTTTATAGACAAATGTCTCCCTAGAAAGTGGAATTTTCTGCTAGATTTTCACTGAAGTTTACTCAATAATCATACAGAGAATTATGGAAGATTTGAGTGTGAAGGCTGTAAATTTAAAACATTTTAATGTAGTTCTACTTATTTTAAATATTCTTGAAATCGGTATTAGTAGGAGAATATCAATCAAGAGCTCTGTCTCCCTAGAAGGTGAAGACTGTATTTGCCATCAAAGGTTGATGGATGAAACTTGAGTGCAATCAGCAAAAAAGGTGTAACCTCACAAACAACCCAATCAAAAAATGGGCAGAAGACCTAAATAGACATTTTTCCAAAGAAGACATACAGATGGCCAAGAGGCACATGAAAAGCTGCTCAACATCACTAATTATTAGAGAAATGCAAATCAAAACTACAATGAGGTATCACCTCACACCAGTTAGAATAGGCATCATCAGAAAATCTACAAACAACAAATGCTGGAGAGGCTGTGGAGAAAAGGGAACCCTCTTGCACTGTTGGTGGGAATGTAAATTGATACAGCCACTGTGGAGAACAGTATGGAGGTTCCTTAAAAAACTAAAAATAGAATTAGCACATGACCCAGATATCCCACTACTGGGCATATACCCAGAGAAAACCACAATTCAAAAAGACACATGCACCCCAATGTTCATTGCAGCACTGTTTACAATAGCCAGGTCATGGAAGCAACCTAAATGCCCATCGACAGAGGAATGGATAAAGAAGATGTGGTACATATATACAATGGAATATTACTCATCCATAAAAACGAATGAAATTGGGTCATTTGTAGAGACATGGATGGACCTAGAGACTGTCATACAGAGTAAAGTAAGTCAGAAACAGGAAAACAAATATCTCATATTTACGCATATATGTGGAATCCAGAAAAATGGTACAGATGACCGATTTGCAAGGCAGAAATAGAGACACAGATGTAGAGAACAAATGTATGGACACCAAGGGGGGAAAGCGGGGGCTGGGTGGTGGGATGAATTGGGAGACTGGGATTGACATATATACACTGGCGTGTATAAAGTAACTAATAAGAACCTGCTGTATAAAAGTAAAATTCAAATTTAAAAAAAGTTATAACCTCCAAGACATTGTTTGTCAAGCTTTAGTGTACAGAGCAATCACTACAGTAGCTTCTTTAAAATGCAGATTCCCAGGTTCTGGGCCTCAGAGGCTCTATTCAGTGAATCTGGACTAGGGCCTAGGAACTTGGATTTCTAATTTGTCCCCCAGGTGATTGTGATGAGATGATTCCTCAAATATTCTTTGGAAACACCACTCTAAGATAATGATAATTTATACTTCAATTTTCCTGACTAAATGTGGTAGAAACACATGTGTGCACTCCCCACCCAACCGCTCATATATGTATATACCCATTATAAAAACAAATGAAGAAATTAAAGAAGTTTAGCACTTTTTATAGTCTCAATAATGTACCCTTGGTCTCCATCCCAAGATTAGAACACATGAGGTGGAGTTACTTCCTTCCATCCCCTAGATGTTGATGCATACTTACCTCCTGAAGAAATATGTCCTTACAAACTTGCTTTCTTACCAAGTCTAGTTTGGTTCTTTGAAATGATGATTCTAATTCAAGTCTCCTAGTTTTAAAAAAGATTACCCTTGCTAGGCATCCGATAGTATCTTGAGCTCCCAACATTTGATAGTTCTGCTTATTTTCCTTTCCTTGGGAAAGGAGAGCAGAGCAGAGACCATGGTTATGGGAGCCTTGGGTAGTTCATGGTCAGAAATATTCTTCAGTCAAGTGTGGCGCAAACATGGAAAGTCCTAAATCTACATCTGTAGATTCCAGGGATCTGCAAAACTGTTTCCTAACAGTCCCAGTAGGCAATCATCTGAGACTTCTTACAGAGTATTTGTAAGGTGAAACATTTCTTCACTAAGGCAGTTCCCCTGTTTTGATGATCTTAGAGATGTTCTTGTCAGAGACCTAATGGGTTAAAATGTAATATTTTATAGACCCAACCCTCCCCTCTCTCTCTCCATTCCCCCTGTAGAAGAAAAAGTGAACAGATGAAAAAATTAGTCCAGGAATATCTTGTATGTCCTCCTAAAGTCCCAGAAGAAATGGGCACTGAGTATCTGTCCCTTTGTGTGAGCAGGTTCTATAGGACCTTAAAGCAATTGATTTTACAAAAGGGAGGCATGCATCTTCCATTTGAATGATGGCTGTGTCTTAATTTTCCCAGTGGATGCTTGTTGTGTTGTTGCTGCATCAACCATGACCATGATTCTGGCTGGAGTTCTCCAGTTTATTCTTCATCAGCCTGGCCAAGAGAAGGATAAAAGGGTTAAAAGACCCTAAAGAAATTTTGAACATGTGATTCTTATAAACCTGACAGGAAAAGCAAATCCTAAAGGTGTACTCTATCTTGTTCAAAGTTAACATTGGGTCTGAGTAAGATTTGGAGTAAAAATTTCAATAACTTTTGCTTCCTAAACCAGGACTGGAGCTGTCGAAAAAAATCACATGACCCTATGAACTTAATGAGAAAATTCAATAGAAAGTAGTTCTCATTCAGAAGACCACTTAACAGTGGTATAAACTAGAGATTTTAATGGTTGAAAACTGTTGTATCTTGGATTGAAAAATTGATTTACAGTAGATTTTAATGCTCACGGCAAGAGATTTTTGGCATTTTATATCGTACTGTTTGTCATGCTTCTGTACTGTTTGTCACGCTTCTGTACTGATACAGCTATAAATCTTGATTATAGCTCCATTTCCAGTTAATATAGACTTTATACATGTAATCTTCATCTTTTTTTCTTGAAAAGTGAGAGCATATTAAAACTAATCTTAAAGTTTTTGTAAAGCAAAAATATCAAAAGTAATCATAATGACATATCCTGTGTGGTGAAGGACAAAATAGTATTAAAAGAAATACCTAGATTTGTAGAAGTCACAATGAATATGAAAGAATACATGGCTCCATGAAAAATTGACCCTTACATTTGTAGTTAACTTGGCCTTATGTATTGTTTCTGCTCTGTAAGAAAGTACAGCTTTTCCATTAAACTTTTTTTTTTTTTTTTTTTGCTGTACGTGGGCCTCTCACTGTTGTGGCCTCTCCCGTTGCGGAGCACAGGCTCCGGACGTGCAGGCTCAGCGGCCATGGCTCACGGGCCCAGCCACTCCACGGCATGTGGGATCTTCCCGGACCTGGGCACGAACCTGTGTCCCCTGCATCGGCAGGCGGACTCTCAAACACTGAGCCACCAGGGCAGCCCCCTACAGTAAACATTTTATTTAGAGATAATCATAGATTCACATGCTGGTCAAAGAAATAACACAGAGAGATCCTATGTGTCCTTTTCTCAATTTCCCACAGTGAGACATCTTGTAAACCTATAGTACAGTATCATGACCAGATAGTAACTTTGATACATTTAAAATACAAAACATTTTTATCACCACAAAGATCCCTCACACTGCCCTTTTGTAGACACAACAATTTTCTTTCTGCCCTCACCCGTGCCTTAACTAATGGAAATCACTAATCTTTGCCTATTTCCATGTTTGTCATTTCAAGAATGCTTTGTGAATGGAATCATGTGGTCTGTAACTTTTTGGAATGGGCTTTTTTACTAAGCATAATTTTTGGGAAATTCACCCACGTTGTTTTGTATATCGGTAGTTCATTCCCTTTTATTATTGAGTAATATTCTATGGTATGGATATAAACCAGAATGTTGAATTCACTCACTGAGGGGTGTCTGCATCATCTCCAGTTTTTAGTTGTGACGAATAAAGCTGCTAAAATATGCAAAAAGTAAAAATTACATGTGCACATAAATTCTCCTTTCTATGAGATAAATGACCAGGAGTGCCGTTGCTTCATCGTATGGTAGTTGTGTGTTGAGTTTTAAAGAAATGGTCAAACTGTTTTCTTTAGTGGCTGCACACTTTTACATTCCCACCTTCTTTACTTCTGGGTGGGGTTGGGAGTGCAGGCTCTCCACTAGTCTCCACTGATAGCCCCCCGCCGCTGGTAGGGACAGGAGTGTCTTGTTACTGCTCCCCACATGGCCTCCACTGACCAAAAGGGGCATATGATGGGGTGCGAGTGGCCTCATTACTACTAGGCGGTGATGAAAATCCTTACTCCTTCTTAGATTTGTCTGATACCGCCCAAATGGGGAAAGGGATGGTCACTTTATTGCTGCTGGGTGGGGATGTAAGTCCAGGCTTTCTATTCAACCTTACTTAATGCCACTCTGGCAGGGGAATTGCCGTGCTTCGTTATGTTTCCGAACCAGGTCCATTTATGCCATGTTCAGAAAGCCACGTGCTGAGATGCCAAAGCCTGCATCCCAGAAAAGTTTATTCACAAGGCAGCCAAGCAAGGAGATGGGTGAACACGTCTTTGATCTGCCTCCCTGAAGGTGAGGCTGTTGGAATATTTATAGGATAAGAAGGGAGGGTGGTCTTAGGCATGGGGAAAGGTTATGGGAGGCAAGGGGAAAGGTAAGGTAATTGGAGTTCTGTGCAAGGGTATCTAGGTGACATGCATAAGCAAAAATGGAGGCATTAGCATGATCTGAGGGTGGAGTTTTCTGGCCCTCCAACATCAGAAGGCCGTTCACTGGACACTGCACTGGCCCAGTTTTACGGTTGGTGGTCCCAAGGAGCTTTAGCCAGCTCACTCTGAACAAGAGCTGACTCTACGTTCCTGTAAAATAACTGTGCTATGTGAAACCAGGAAGGTATACAATTAAAGAGAGGAAAAAACAAAACTAAACTAAGGGAAGCATACAAGGCAGTTTACAAGCAGAGGGGTTCTAACAAGCTGTTCCTCTTATCTGTTGCTTTGCAAGACAAACTGAAGAATTTGTGTTAGCCGTCAGCTTTGTTAACTCTGTGGGGCGTGGTTTTAGTTATGACCTGGCCTGAGTGTAATCTCAGTGCCCTACTCAGCCTTTTCCGGCCTAGGTGTGGATCAGGACATAGTTTCCTGTGGTGTTTGACTAGAGTAAAACTGTTACTGTCTAGAAGTTTCCTACATTGTTAAGCTGTCCCTTCCTGGTCCTTTGGCTTGATAGAGCAAGGATTATGTTGGGACTTGATTTGTCTGTGCCTGTTCACATTACCAGCCGTCTGGCTTCTTCAGTTCCAAGTTTGGGATATATGAAGGGGGAAAACATCCTTGGAAATCACCCCCATGACTTTCCTTGGGTCTCTGAGTTCTCTGGGCTATCTTCTTTCTACTTTTCAGAATTTTACTAAGTTTGTTCTCTAACAAAGATAAAGGTATTTTAGTGGTACTTGGTGAGAGGCATAAGGAAAAATACATCTCCTCCATTTCCCTGGAAGTGAAAATCCTCGTACGTTTTTAACACAAATGTTTGTTCAATTTTCTATAAGATCCTTGGGTAACTAGATTGATACCTTCATTCACCCAGTTAACAAACATTTATTGAGTTGCAAGTCTGTACCAGGTACTAGGCTACCCGAGGGAATAAGAATAAGATGCCTTCCAGACCTCATGGAGCTCAGAGTCTAGTAGGAGAACAAGAAATACTTAAAAAAAAAAAAAAAAAAAGGCAAAACAAAACTGGATTACAACAAGGCAATAACCACAGTAATAGTGATGTGTACCAGACATTATTTTGATTGACATACCTTTTCAAAACCTCTAAACCCTCAGCCTATGTCTGCTATACCCAAGCAATCTTGGGACAATCTAATACATGGAGAACACAAGGTCTATGAAATTTTCTTTTTAGATCTCTTACCAGATGGTTAAATGGAAAAAAATCAACATAAAAATAACAGGCAATTTAAGTCAGATTGTGGCATATGGAAGGTAAAAATGCCCGTTCTTACTGGCAACATTCCGATCATTCAAATAACCTTCTAGTCGCTAAGGGTAGCCAACAAGTGTTTCTATTATGACTTCCTCCGAGTTTTTTTTTTTTTTTTTTCCTGTGCTTTCTGTTGCAATTTTCCTGCTTTTCTTGTCTCTTCCCAGATAGCACATGTGGGCATAATCATCTGTTCTAGGTGGTCCTCAAGCACGTACTTAGCCTGTGAATTATTCTGAAATTGATTACTTACATATTCCTATAAGATCTGGAGCAGAAATACTGACATTTCTGATCTCTGGGTTGCTTTTTGGTGAAGGTAGCTTAACCCCTGTATGACTCCCTCCAACCCCACCCTTTCCTTCAAGACTTGCCTATTCCCCTTCAATGTCCATCTCTCTCTTTTCTGCTATCCTTTGTTATCATAAACCAGGGTCCTCTCCGGTAACAGTGGCCCTTATTTTATTCTAATTAGCTTGCTCTCTTGTACCTACTTACATGTATTTCTTATCAATTCTCTTAATCCTGCACATTGTACTTTTGGTATCTCTGCAAATCAGTACCTCCAGAACAGTTTTTTAAAATACATGTTTTCTTCTTAATACCAGCATCTCTAGCTCTTCTTTCAACTTCATAAAAATTTATTTCTTTACAATTGAAAATCATTTTTCTTGAATGGACAATTCTGCTTCTCTGAGTTTGTTGCAGAGCCAGGAGCCTAGAATTGGGAGTGTCCTAACGGGCTTCCTGCCCAGTATCCCCCCAGTTCAGTAACTCCATATACAGTAGCCTTGACAAATGGCATCGAATATTATAGAAGCAATGCTTTCTCTCTGCTTTTCCCATGTTTTGGCAGACTGTAGTTTTAGTATCTCCAGTCCTTGTCTCTGGAAAATATGCCAGGTCTGAGTGTTCTTCTGTCTCTTAGTACTTAACATTTGCACCCAATTAAGTGCTTAGCAAGCAAACACAAGGGGGAAAAAAAGGAAGAACTGATAGCTGCAAGGAGAGACATGAGAAGGAAAAGGGCAAAGAAGGAAATTAGGACTAGTGAATTGCCTTGGCACGTCACTTAACTAAAGTGGCACTACTTGAGAGGAAGCTTTGACTACTCAGAAAGGTCTTCTTAGAATTTTCTCTTCTCACGGAGATCATTTCAGATAAATGCAGTTTTCATCAGAATGAATAACTTGACCTCTGAATGGGCACTTGCTGACAGCGGATTTGTTTTGCATCTTTTCCTAGTAGGTTAACAGAAAATAATATTTAGGTGTTTTGCAAAGCAGTTTGGAAAGAAAATAACTACACTTAATTTACCAACAACAACGTGCTTTATTTTACAATGTTTATTTTGTCAAAGTCAAGAACTCTTCAGCTCTCTGCAATGAGACACTGCAGTCATATGTGCTTTAGTGTGATGTGTAAACTAAGCCTGCAGAAACCAGGTCCTCATTGGTGTTGCTAACAGAATGATGAATCTGCCTTTGTGAACTGTTAGTTCATTGTTAGCGCTTGAGGAAACTGTGGGGTCGTCATTTTTATTGTGGGATGGTATTTTGTAATGGCTTGCATTTTGACCCAAGTTTTTAGGTCTGTCCCAGTTACTCTCTTTCATCCCTGCTGTTACCATTTCTTAGCTATTTAGAAAACATCTTATAAACTAAACTGCTATAACAAATATATCCCCAACTCTATAATGGCTCAACACAATAGAAGTTTAATTCTTGTGTCCAAGGCAGGTGTTGATGGTTACAAGGTGGCTTTTCTCCACTCAGTGATTTAGGAATCTAAGTTTCTTCCAACTTGCATCACTGCCCTCTACTAGAGTCTGACTAAAATTTGCAACTAGTTGAAAAGTACCTTCCCTCTTAAAGCCCCTACCCTGAAGTGGTGCTCACCATTTATACTTTCATTCCCTTTGAGCAAACAAAGGCATTTGTCTTACTCTGAGAGAGTCTGGGAAATGTAGGCCAGCAATGTGCCCCAGACATACTCCTACTAAAATGGAAGGAGGAAACAGTGGTCTTTGCTACATTTCTATGGATTTTTCCTTTTCTAAAGAATAATTAACTATACCTCTGGAGATGAGTCCTTTTGCTGTATACATCTAGTAGAAAGTCAGTAGAGTCTTTCTATGTTCGTAGTTTGACACAATGCAGAAATTTCTCTTTGGAAATTATCTGATTCCTTTCAGAATTGTGGTCTAATTTTATATCTGGATAAAAATTACAACAAAAGATATCAAATCCAAGATGTCTGTATTTGTAATTTTACTGTCTTCACATTTTTTGGTGCTGCTCTGAACATTTTCTCTGAGAAAAACCCATGGAATCATATATTTGAAGGAACTAAAAATTAGATGTGTGACATGAACTTGAGTTTTACTGTCAACAATTTGTCAACAATGTTTTTATTGTCAACAATTAATTGTCAACAATTTGTCAACAATTAATTGTCAACAATTAATTTGTCAACAATTTGTCAACAATTTGTCAACAATGTTTTTATTGTCAACAATTAATTTGTTATTTTTTTATTAAGAAACTGTTAGGTGGTTAGCACTGTGCAAGGTGCTAATGGAAATAAAAGGCTCATCTTTTGCTTTGAAAATCCTTGAATGGGTCAGAATTTGTGTAAATAGTGGAAGAGAAAACCAAAAACAGACTGTTTCCATGGGCAGGCCTAGCATTAAAAATTGCTTCAGATTTAATAAACCAACATACCCACTAACCTCACACTGCGTATGACATGGAGTATTAAGATTCACAGGTATTGACCAGATCTGCGAGGTCTGGCACTGGACTACTAAGGATGTGAAAAAGATTGGACTCACCTGGATTGAGTTAGTTTCTCAAGAGTCAAGTAGCAGTAAAGGAAAGTTATCATGTCAAAAGTGATTTTCAAATAAAGCTGACAATAAAAAAATCTCTACCATTAACAGTAGGTATTTCAGGTAAACATCCTAGACATTTGCATTTGTTGTATTAAAAACTTCAAACTGGTCTGCAGACCTCTTGAGTGGCAACATTCCTTTTTGGTGGATCTATAGTTCATCAGAGGCAGGTGGTACAGTAAACTCTGGGTCACCAAAAAAGCCTTTGCCCAATGACATGACCAGAATTATGGATTTAATTGTCAGTGACTTAATCCTCAGTGACTGTGTACAGCTCCATTATTTTTAAAAATACATCTTTATTCATTACTGTGTTGTACTGTAATGAAAGTGAGAACCATTGCTGTAATAGATGGATTTTCTTTAATCAAGGTGAAATTTTAACGTGTATGATTCAGTGACATTTAGTACAATTGGAATTTGTGTAACCACCACTGCTCTCTAGCTTCAAAACTTTTCTATTGCCTCAGAACAACACACCCCATCCCCTTTGAGAAATCAATTCCCATGTCCTTCTGCCCCAGCGCCTGACAACACTAATTTGCCTTCTGTCTCCATGCATTTGCCTATTCTAGATATTTTGTATAAAAGAAATCATATAATATGTGACATTTATGTTTGGCTTCTTTCACTTGGTATAATGTTTTTGAGGCTTATCCATGCATAGCATATATCAGTACTCTGATTTTTTTCATAGCTGAATAATACTCCATTTCATATATATATATCACCATTTGTTTATCCATTCATTTGCTTATGGCGCTGTTTCACTGCTGAGGCTATATTAATTCTATATAGGTTAGCTTAACTTTAAAAAAGATTCTGTGCAGTATAATCCAATTTTTTAAAAAAGTACATACGCATAGAGGAAAAAGAGGGAATGAGGGAGGGAGGTGAGGGAGAAACAGAAAGAAGCAACACACTTGGATAGATCTACAGTTGAGCCTTGAATATCGTGGGGGCTTAGGGTCACCAGCTCTCTGTGTTGTCAACAAACCACGTGCAACATAGTCAAACCCTTGCATCTGTGGATTCGACCAACTGCAGATCATGTAGCACTGTAGTATTTCCTACTGACAAAAATGCATATAAGTGGATTCATACAGTTCAAACCTGTGCTGTTCAACGATCAGCTGTATCTCAAAATTCTTCTCTGAATTTTCTAAATGTAATCAGCATATATTAATTTATATTCAAAACAATTTAAATCTATTTTATAACAACCAAAAAAAATAAACTAAACCCAAGACAAGGATATGTTTTAAGGGCTTTTTATAAAAGTCGACAGATTTTATTCACATAGTTTTGCTTTTGCTCTCCTGTTTATTATGCATTCTGAAATTGTAAGTAAGTTGCTATATATTTTTGGAATTGGGGTTTAAATTATAAACCAATTAACAGTACAGAATGCAAGCAGAATAAACACTTAAAGGACATTTGATCTGAATATGGGTTTAAAAATTGCAGCTAAAGTTATTACGTGCTTTTAAAGTCTTCTCACATCCTCCTTAGGACTTCAACATTTTTCTTGCCTGTCATGAAAATATAGTTAACTATATAGCCTATCATCTCTGAGTGTCAGAGGCAGATAATGAACTTTTTGGAATTTGAATAGGGAATATCTGTGGAACATACTATTTTAATTTGAAGGAGTAAGTAATAATATAACAGCAGTTAACATTTATTATTTAAGCATGTGCCGGAGACAAATTCTAAGAAGTAGGAGTACATTAGCCCTAGACTAAAGACAACCCCAGATACTCTCAAAACAAAGAATAAAAGGAAGCCTAGAAAGGAGTCAACTTATTTCAAGTAACTGCATCTCAGAAAAATTCTAACACTATTTAAAGTAATACAAGAAAATCCAGCAACCAAAAATAAAAAATTGAAACTGTACAACATCAAATTAAACATTTCCATGTGGGGTGTGTGTGTGTGTGTGTGTGTGTGTGTGTGTGTGTGTGTGTGTTGTGGATTTACTGGGCTGCTTACGTCTCTGCATTGTTATTTTTAAAAATCATGTGTGAGACTATTTTGACTTTTTTCTTTAAATTTTTTTCTATCATTTTTTTTTCTTGCTCCTGAATGCCAATTGCATGTATGTTAAACTATTACTTGGCATTGTTTTTCATGTCACTGGCACTGCTCATTTTTTCTTTCTGTACTTAAGTTTAGATAGTTTTTATTGATCTGCCTTCAAGTTCACTGATTTTTTCTTCTGGCATCTTCCATCTGCACTCAAGTGAATTTTCCCCTTGAGATATTTTTCAGTTGTAGAATTTACATTAGTTTGTTTCTTTTTTTAAAAAAATAATTTCTGTTTCTCTTTTGGGTCTGTTATCTTTTCTCTTGGCATGTTCATCTTTTCCCTTAAATCTTTGAACATAGTCATAATAATTTTTAAAATTGCCTTTATCTGCTAATTTCAACATCTGTGTCATCTCTAGAATTGTTTCTGTGGATTGATATTTTCTCCCTAGTTTTAGGTTATATTTTTGGCCTCATTTGTCTAATAATTTCATTTTTTATTATCATATGCTCTTTGTTATAGATACTGTGTTATTGAGAATCTTGATTGTGTGATCTTTGTTTAATGGTTGTTGGGTCTTACTCTAGATAGCAGTAAATTTATTGGAGGCTTAACTTGAACTTGTCAAGACTTGATTTTAGGCTCATTTTATGGCAGTTCTAGAATAGTATTTACTCTAGGATGAGGGCAACTCTATTCAAAAAGTACATCCTCTTTGGGGTCTGAATTACATGCTTGATGTGTTCAGCAAGGATTTTCCACCATGGCTGGTCAGAACTCCCACGTCTTAGTGCTATGAAACCTCCGGAATCTCTTTTAACCTCCTCAACCCCTGTAGTAGTTGTTTTATTTTAGCTGCCATGCCTTATGGAGTATTGCCTACATGTGCATACATAGCTTAGTATTTAAGCCTGAGACTCAAGGGGACTCTTAGGCAGATTTCTGTGCAGCTTCTTTCTCTTCAACTTCCTGTCCACAAACTCCAGCCTTCTCAGTAGCACTGAACTCAGAACTCTAAGTCCTCTGCCTAGCCAGATCGCTCCTGTCTCCTTTTCTGTGTTATGATTTGGAGAGTGTCCCTGGCTGAGAAACAGGACGAAGATGGAGCTCAACTCATATGCACTCAAGGATCACACACAAGTGCTGTCCATTGTGCAATGACTGAAAAGTTGTTTTACATAGTTACGTCAAGTTTTATAGTTACTTACAATGGGAGTTTTAAGTCTGTTACCCATTAGAACTTTATAGCCAAAATTGGAGGTTGCTTATTTAATCTTTTCAAGCATGCTAAATTTGTATCAAGTCCCTTTCTACTAAGTATTATTTCTAGAATGCTTTTGCCTCTGTATCCTTTTCTTGCGGGGTGGGGAGTCTAGTGTTCCTTATCATTATTCAGATCTCCTTTCAAATGTCACCTTCTGTGATCACTGGATCTAAAGTACTATGAGACCCTCTAGTAACTCTCTATTTCAGTACACTGTTTTATTTCTTCATGGCCTTCATTACCACCTGCAATTACCTCATTTGTTTATTCATTGTCTCCCCGTTCTCACTAGAAGTTCAGCTCCTTGAGAGATGTGACCCTCTCAGTGTGGTTTGCCTCTATACTTGGCTAGCACAGTATATGAGAGGTACTTAAACAATAATGCTTAAATGAATAAAAAGGGAAGAAAGTTGCTAAGGTCCTTAAACCCTGGGTTAAACACCTATCTGTTAAATGATACTGGCTAATGTGCTACAGAGCAGCTCACCTGAAATGGCTTTAGGTTGTAAATATAGAAAAGGTTATTTCAACTGGAATCTTCATGAGTGTACGCCCTTGTACTGGCCTTGGAAAAATGTGCTTACCTTATTTTGCAGAAACTGAACATAAAATGCTTACCCTCAGTTTATTAAGTTGTACTTCATTTAGTAATTAACCTCTTAACTCTGTACTATGAAAACAGAGTATATCAGAAAACCACATTCTATAACTGGATGTGTTAGGAGAAATTTTATGCAGACTTCCACATGATTCAATGATTATTTCTGCATTCTGAATGAATATTTGGTAATTACATAATTAATTTTTGACAAAATGAATTTTGTTACTGAAACTTCTTTCTAATGTTTGAAGAATAAGGAGAAAATATGTAGAAATATTTTAAAAGAAATGTAAAAAAATGAAAATGTAGCTAAAAATTCAAAATTTATTTTAATGTTTCTATTATAACTGAATTATCCATTGAATCAAAATCTATTTTACTCTTTTCAAAAATTTTAATTTATCCCTTCATAAAGTCATAGATTTTGTTTCCTTATATGTCTGATTGTTTCAATTTTCTTTCCAAATGAAATTATCTTCCTGTTTTAAATAACTTGTACACCTATGTAGTCACTTAAAACATTTCTTTCAAATTTACAACACTTATTTCACTCTTTTAGGACTAAGAATTTACAATGAATAAAAATCAAATAAAGGTAAGTAATTTTAGCACATGCTGTATATTTGACTTAATATAAATACAGAAGATATTGAAAATATCTAAATCTATTTTTTAGATCTAATTCTTAAAAATTGGTATAAATGAACCTACTTACAAAACAAATAGAGTCACAGATGAAAGAAACAAACTTATGGTTACCAAGGGGGAAAGGTAGGGGGAGGGATAAATTGGGAGATTGGGATCGACATATACACACTACTATAAATAGCGTAGATAACTAATAACCTACTGTATAGCACAGGGAACTATACTGAATACTCTGTAATGACCTATATGGGAATAGAATCTAAAAAAGAGTGGATATATGTATATGTATAACTGATGCACTTTGCTGTACAGCAGAAACTAACACAACGTTGTAAATCAATTATACTCCAATAAAAAGTAATTAAAAAAATAACTTTTAGTCACAAAATAGATCTCAAAAAGGTAGGAATATGTTGTAATATTAGAGTTTATAGAGAACTATTCCATGGAAGTTTCTAGCCCATGATTCTTCTTGTAGTAGATTTACAGTTGAGAAATACACTTTTCAGGGCAGTAAAATGGAGGAGCCTGTAAACAGCTATGTAAACTAAGGATTTAAAAATGTATGACTACAGGCAAAATTTTGGCTTTCTTCTATGTACTGAATGCCTTGGAGATCAGTGCATGCTTTTGTAGCATCTGTTGAATAATGGTGTGCTCTACTTGAGACATACTGAAGAAAGTGGAACAGCGTTTTCAGGCCGCTTGTATGCCCTGATGAGAAACCACAAGAAAAACAGTACAATGTGCATCCTAGGATAACATGATGGTTTAAAGGGTCTGGAAATATTGACATGAGCTGTCCTTGGATGTGTTTAGTGAAGCAAGAGCATCTCAAAAGTTTTAATGTCGGGGCATTGAGATAAGGTATAGATTCTCCTCACAGCATGCTGAATGGGACCAGATATGCTTATTGTACAAGTTTGCTTAATGCACATTGCAAGGAAAACAATTTTCAGAATTTAAAGCTTTCTTTCATGAAGCCTCCGTTTCAATAAGATAAAAACAGAGTCAGAGTTGGCAGTGATTCAGCAAATGAGAGCTATCTTTGCTATCAGTGGGGACCTAGCGCAAGAACACTGGAATTGAGGTTTTATTAAGACTTATATTCTTTGCCTATCGCCTTTGTGGTTGTTAAATCCAGCAGATGTTTCTCTTTCTGAAATTTTATTGAGGGAGAGACCTAGTTGATATCAGTTTAATAGATACAGGTCTCATTAGAGAGGCTGAAAATATATGTATATGGCATGTAAGAGACAAATGAAAAATTTTGTACTTAGATCTTCTGAAGTCACACTGAAAAATACCCCAAGCTCATTGATTTGTCATGGGATGACAGGTTTGTGTTTGAGAAAACTGGATCATGCCTGTCAGTCTATTACATAAACTCACCACCTAATCAATATTCTAAAGTTCCTCATAACTGATGAGACACATCCACATGACCTTCGTGGTGGAAGGATAGGGAGTTGTTTGTGCTGTGTCTGTTTTGTAGTGTACCTTCTGCCTCCAGATCAGCTTGCTAGAAAATTGTGTAGCGATGCCAAGGTTGTCTGGTTCAGAAGCATCAGTAGAGCTATTAGTCAGCCTTTTGGTCTTTCTTTGCTTATTTCTGTTGTTTGGTTAATTCTCGTTAAAATATCCAGTGAGGCCCCACTGAGAAGTGATATATGAGCAAGAACCTTAAAGAACTCAGGGCACTGGTCTCATAGTTACGTGGGAGAACAGCATTCCAGGCTGGGAAAGTGGCAAGTGCGACGGCCCTAAATCTAGTAAATATCACTGACGTTAGATTATGCATCATTCATTCATTCATTAGTTCATTCATTCATATATCCACTTATCTTTAGGCACCTGTTGAGCACTTAATATTTATAAAGCTTTGAGTTATGTTCTAAAGGAAACTAGGGTGAACCATGGATACTAATTGTACTAAAGTACAATTCAAGCTTTTAGGCTTGAAAATAAGCAGCTGTTAATAAAAATACTAGTAGGTCACTTGTTTACTCTGCTACAACCACAGTAAGCTCTGTACTATTCCTAGAACCCACCAGGCACAATCCTGCTTCAGCCCTTTGCCTTTGTTCCCTCTGTCTGAAATGCTGTTTCCCCGGAGAGCACATGCGTAGTACCCTAACTGCCTTTAGGATGTTATTTAAAAAGTACCTTTTCAGTGAGGCTTTTATTTGTCACCTTATCTAAAATGTTACCCCTGTAATACTTATTTTCCCTTATCCGCTTTATTATTACTGTTACGTTAAATTTAACACTTGGCATCTCACATACTGTATATCGTATGTGTCTTGTTCCTTGTCTGTCTCCCTCATTAGAATACTAGCTCCATGAGAGTGGGATTCTTTTCATTTATTTCAGTTTTTCCAGTACCCAGAACAGTTCCTGATAAACAGTATGTGCTTTGTCAGTGTGTGTGGTTCAAGGGTAAATGTATTAAGTGAAAAACGCAAATGCAGAGGACAGTATACAGTATGACACTAGTTGTGTGAAAGGTGGGGAAAGTACACATGTGTCTCCTTGTACATACATAAAACATCCCTGAAAGGGATCGTAAGGAAAAAATCACGGGTTGGTGGAGGAATGAACAGGCTGGCTGGAGGGAGACATTGTTCACTGTATCTTGAAAAATACATTTTGCCTTTGAACTATGGGAATTCGTTGTTTAAAACGTTAGTTAAAATGAAAATAATTCCAGAAAACACTGGGCAAAAAGTGACACATGTAAAGAAAAAAAGCACATAAAGTGTTGTTTTCTTCTACTTAGAGTCATGGCATTGCCGTTGGCTTTGAAGGATAGGTGGTGTTTGTGTGGATGTGGGGTGATGCCAGAGGAAATGCATTTTGTGAAGAGAACAGTATGAGCTGTCCAGATGCTGAAAAAAAGAAGGCTACAGTTTTGGGAACAGATGTAGTTTTGCTCAGTTGGAATCAAGCATATAAGGAACTGGAAAAAATGTGTTGATAGTTTGGAATAAAACTGTGGCTGGCTCTATCTCCAGGTTAAGGAGTTTGGATTTGAATTTGTCAAATAATTTGACTCCTAGTAATAATCAAAATATATACACTCTGGAATTCTATGGTATTTTTAAGCTAAAGATGAAAAAATGTACAGAAATTAAAGATAGAACTAGATAAGGCCATCTTGAAGGAAGGGTAGGAAAGAGACAAAATCAGACATTTAATAAACATTTTTTTTTCCAGATTTTCATTTTTCTTACAAAAGTTATACATATTTAATGTAAATGTATTCGTTTCACAGAGGTAACCATGTCCTTGTAGGCACATGTTTAGATTTTTTTCTCTGAATTTATAAATATATATTCCTTTAAAAAATGAGATCCACATTGTGCATACTGTTTTGCAATTTAATTTATTATATTGGCATCATTCCATATCAATTTTTATAAGCTAAAACATTCCTTTTATAGTAAATAATGTTCCACTGGGGGGATATCATAATTTTATTTTGACTAGTTCAGCATAAGTGGGTACTGATTTTTTTTCTGTTTTTGTTATTTAAGGGCAATGAATATTTTCAATTAAAGAGATCTTTAGATATTGCTCTACTTTTATTGCTGTTGCCTTTGCATTCTCATTTTGTTTTCGTTAAGTTGCTAGATGACTTAGTACTTGAAAGGTAGCCTCTATTATTATTTATCCAGTTAAGAAGTTCTAACAATGCTGGAGAAGACAAAATGAAATTATGTGTTTCAGTTATCTATTGTGGTATACCACCCCTACTCCCCAAATTCTGGGCCTTGAATAGCAATCTGTTACTCTTTCTCTGGTTCTGTGGGTTGACTGGGCACTGGTGGGTTCTCACTTGGGATCCTTCATGCCATGTGGGCAGATGGTACCCGTGGCTGCAGTCATCTGAAAGCTCACCTGGGCTGGTGTCTAAGATGAGTTTTTTTTTTTTAATTGAAGTGTAGTTGATTTACAATGGTGTGTTAATTTCTGCTCTACAGGAAAGTGATTCCTCTATATACTTTTTAAATATTCTCTTGCATTATGGTTTATCACAGGATATTGAATATAGTTACTTTTGCTACACACTAGGACCTTGTTTATCCATCCTATATATATATAATAGTTTGCATCTGCTAACCCCAAACTCCCACTCCATTCCTCCCCCCCGACCCCACTGGCAACCACAAGTCTGTTCTCTATGTCTGTGAGTCTGTTTCTATTTCATAGATAAGTTCATTTGTGTCATATTTTAGATTCCACATATAAGTGATATCATATGATATTTGTCTTTCTCTGTGTGACTTACTTCACTTAGTATGATAATCTCTAGTTCTATCCATGTTGCTGCAGATGGCATTATTTCATTCTGTTTTATGGTTGAGTAGTATTCCATTGTATATGTATACCATGTAAGTTGACTCCTTCATTCACTTGTCATGCGCCTCAGTGCGCCTGGCCCTCACACTATTTATTTCCTCGTCATGTGGATTGGGCTTCTTAAAGAATGGTGGGTGGTCTAGCGGTTATACTTCATGTAAGGTAGCTAGCTTCTAAGAAGCAAGAAACAGAAATGTCCAGGCCAGTTAAGGGCTATACTCAGAATTGGCACAGCATTAAATCTGTCATATTCTTTGGGTCAAACCAGTCATGGGGCCCACCCAGGTTTAAAGACTTAGACATTCCAGTTCTTGACGGAGGAGTGACAAGGTCACAGTGCAGAAGCCGTGTGGGATGGGAGAGATATTTAGTAACATTTTTGGAAAATACTGTCTGCCATAGTATGTTACATGTGTTATCTTTTGGGAGTGAAGGTTCTCCCTCACCCTCTGTTAAGACATCACCCGTGTCACCCTATTGTGCTATGGCTACAAAAAGAACTTGGCACTGTTTCTTACTCTGTCACTGTATTGTTCATGCTCAAGTTGCTCGACAGTTTCTCCTCCTACATAATGTATACAAGCTGTATAAATGTAACATATTTTTCAATAAATATTTTTTAAACACCTACCATGCATTTAGCCCTTGGGTCTACGGAGATGAATATAACATATTTCAGGTCCTTAGAATGATTACAATTTAACAAATGGGGTAGGGAAAACAGATATCCAAACATACATAGTGGAGTGTAAAGACACAGTGAAAGAAGTCGTTTCAGGGTGGTTTGGTACAAAAGCAAGGATGGGGTGTGGTCACCAAAAGGTTAACAGTAGAAATGACAAGAGACGAGGCGTGGAAATAAGTGAGATTATCCAATGGTTAAAGTGTGGCAGGGTATTTGAGATAGAGGGGAAAAAAGCCATGGTGACATGAAACAGATGGACATACGGGACATGAACAGCTTTGCATTTTAGAAAAACAAAATACCATGGCAGTGTTGTGGAGAATGAATTGGAGGAATTTGAGATTAGAGCAGCAGATTATATTAGAATCCATTTCTTGGTGAGAGCTAATGGTCTATTATATTAAAACTACCAACATGCAAGTCTTTCCTACGTTCCTAGATTTTATGGCCCAGTGCCTCAGATTAGAGCTCAAAGTCCTCTATCATCAGGTTTCCCCCATCTCATGTATATATTTCATTGTATCAGTCAGGATTCTTTGGGTTGGTAGTAACAGAAACTCAATTCAAACTGGCTTAAACAGAAAAGGCAGTTTATCGGCTCACATAATCGAAAGATCTGGGGGATATTAGAATACAGGCATAGTCGAATCCAGGGTGTTTGAGGAAAGCTGTCAGGAAACTGCCTCTTTCTATGCATGGTTATTATTTTAATTTGTATTGGCCTCCTTCTTGGGCAGGCTGTCCGCTTGTAGTGCACAGGTCAACACTAGTAGCTCCAGGTTTATGCATAACAAGATGAAAGAGTGTGTGTATCCCCAAACTTTCCACTTCTTCCTGGTATTATGGGTTGGTTTCAGTCCCATGCTCATCCCTGAACTAACCTCTGGGATTTTGGGCGTGTGTCGTTCCCATTGGCCAGGCCTGAGTCACATGCTAACTTTTTGAGGCTTAGCCTTACCCAAACCATGTCAATTACAAGTGGAGGAATGGTGTTTGTCCACGGGAAAATCAGGAAGCTATTAGAAAAGAAGAAAAATGGAATCCTGGACAGTCACAAACAACAGATGTCCACTGTCATTTTCACATTATTATCCTACTTGGGCCTTCTGCTCTAGTCAGTAATGCAGACATGATTATGAGATGATTTTCTCATTTGCACTTGCCTACCTGCTGTTTCCTTTGCCCTTGCTATTCCATCCCACCAATCCTTCTGTCCTTTCAAAGACTTCCTCTCAGGAGTGCTCCCTGCATTCTGGAAGCATTGAGAGATCTGCTCATTTCCCTGAAGTATATGTCGGTAAATCTTAGTTTTTTTTTAATATGTATAATTTTTGCCATATATCCTTGTGAAGAGTGTATCTTCATTTATGTAACAATTCAGAGCCCAGGGATAGGGATAGGAATCTATGGACAAAATGGGTTAAAATTTAACTGGAAAATGATTATCCTTCCACCAGGCCGTTCAATGAAAGTGAAAGGCTGCATTTAGGGAAGCCCCTTAGTAAAATTCTTTGCGGTTACATTGAAAGAAAATATTTCAAACCCAGTAGGAAGACATGAATACTGGTTCCCTGTGGGAAGATGAGTACAGCATACCCCTACTGCCATGTTTCCATCCTGATTCCATTAAGGTGTTTATGTATGTATGTGTGTATATGCCTGTATTTATGCTATGTTTTGCTAAAGATACTTTGGACCACTCCTTGGGATGTTTCATCTCCCTAATTGATGAAGTACAATTCCACATGTCTTGAGCTTGACTCCAACTTCTCCTGACTTGTCTCTCCTCTTTCCTCCTCTACTTTTCTCTCATGAATTATCATTCTTCTTTTATTTATTTCTTGTCGCTTTCTTTTTGTTCTTAACTCATCACTCTTCTCGCTTTGTAGCATTCCTTCTCCATTTCTTGAGCCAAATAGTATTATAATTGAATCGTATTGGACTACACGGGTTTTAACCAGTCCCTAACCACAGATCGGAATGAAAATTATTAGAATCCCTACGTTCTTTCTTTGTCCAGGATATATTGTGATCACTGAGAGTAAGTAGAAAATAAGTATCGCTAAGGCTCTTTCTAGAAAGAGAATCCAAAGAAAACAAGTAATTAGTGTAGAAATTCTCAAGAGCACCTACTCGATGGTTCTCTGTCTCAGAGTAAATATGAAAAAAATGCTTCCAACAGGACATTTCCAGGGGTAATTTTTAAAATATTGTTAAAAAAAAATCTTCCTTATGAAATCTTCACTCCAGAAAAAATTTCCCTCAAATAATTCCAATACGTCATGGATTTTAATGTAATTTGTTGGAAGTCATAATGAGTATGACTTCTTTATTTGTTAATACCAACGAAATTGGCCTGAAAAATTAAAATGGCTGGTGTTACGACAAATCTAAATAAAATTGAATGGCTTAGGTTTTTCTCTACCTCATGTGAATGTTAATCTGGTAAAGTCTGTGTCCTAACACTCTTCTTTGATTAGCACTGGCCCTATTTATTTATTTAATCAAGAGAAATGAGAAAGCGATTTTATCTGTAAGTAGTACCTCAGTTGCCAACAAAACCCATTTGGCTTTTTATTCCTAAATAGTTCCATATTTTAATGCGTCTCTCTGCAAAGTATGATAAAGACAAATCTATGTTAAAAGAAAAATGAACAAAATGAATATATTATAAGGCAAGGCAAGGTTGAGAACAAAATGCAAATAGAAATGTTTTTTCCTATGCTTTCTACAATAAGGAAGGGAAGTAGGAACTGAACTAAATAACACTGCTGTGATGGTGTGGCAGTACCCATGGTAATGCTTTTGGTGGTGAATTGAGAGCATTCATTTTGTAGACCGGATATTTAGCCTTTCCTGACAGTATAGAATGCTTCATAAAGAGATTTTCCTGTACTTAGTCTCTGATATTTCATACCTAATATCACTGAGTGCCGTGTCTATGCAGGGCATAATGAGAAAGATGAGAATGGGAGACAGAACATGTGCTAAACAAAGTTTACCATTGTTTGGGAGCTGTAAAGACTTTTTCTTTATGATTTTTTCTGCTCTGCCTTGACAAAATCCGAGCTACCTAAGAGAAATAGCAAAGCAAAATAGAAGAAAACTCTATTCCATTTCTGTTACTTGGTTGAAAAAAATGAGTATTTTAAAAGTTTTTTTCTGTTAATATTGTTCTATTCTAATTAAGACTCATTTACTTGCAAAGATCTTCTTTCTTATAGTTGAGACTGGTGATACAAAGATACAATGTAATGTGGCCTACAAGGTGGTACATAATCATATGTCAAAACAATAGGAGGAAGCATATTTCCTATAAACTGAAAAGTGGTCTTGCATTATCTGTGCTGAGATCAGGAGTCATTCACATATGAAAGGTGCCCAGAACACACACACACACTCACACACACACACGTATCACATAAAGAGATCACTGAAAGAATATTTTCTTTCTTTTTTTTTTTTTTTTTTTGTGGTACACGGGCCTCTCACTGTTGTGGCCTCTCCCGTCGCGGAGCACAGGCTCCGGACGCGCAGGCTCAGCGGCCATGGCTCACGGACCCAACCGCTCTGCGGCATGTGGGATCTTCCCGGACCGGGGCACGAACCCGTGTCCCCTGCATCGGCAAGCGGACTCTTAACCACTGCGCCACCAGGGAAGCCCCTGAAAAATGCTTTCTTGCTGCAAGCATTTACAAATGATGACCTAAAATCCCAGTGACAATCTCAGTGGTCATGCAGCCCAGTCTAAAAATGCCCAGAGGTGTCATAGATTTCTGGACAGGTCACAAGAGCTCAACAACATTGGCTACAGGATTGAAAAGTGCATGGAGAGTCTCAAAGAACACAGGGCAGAGCTCTCTCTCAGGAAGAATGAGTCATTCTTCTGAGACACACTATTATAGGTTTCTGCTGAGAGTGGTGTAAATTTTTACCTACCATTGGAAACTTTCTAAATTTCTTTCCAGTAATTTTTCATTATTCCACAACTGCTTTAGAAATGAATCAGAATTTTCCCCACATTCCATGGGTACCTTCATGTACTAAGAAACTTTTATAAAAAAAAAAAAAAGTAAGTATATGCATGGAAAATGAACATAGTTAGACATCACCTTCAACAAATGCGTTCAATCGGGTTGCCATTTTAAAAGCTCCTCTTACATGTAAAGAAATCTATAATTCACATTGTACAGATTTATTTTTACCAGCAGATTTGAGATAAATCTGAATTGCTGATGCATCTGCTGTTCTGCCTTCATGCCCCACACTTCCCCTACTGGTCCGAAAAAAATGAAAACAGACCTTCCTAGAGAGCCTGTCATATGACCAGGGACTTAAACACAGGCAGCATCTTTCTGAATCTCTAGTAATTCATTATCATCAGTTGTCTCACTGACAGCTGGGGGCCACATTTAGCCACCCAGCTGCCCTGTGTTGCACAATGCCGTGTTTGTTCTAAGCCCCTTGGGTGATTCTTGCTGTATGTAAAATAGCAGCAGTTGGAGTACCATTTGCTTCCACATAGATGCTTTATGACTTGGGTTGTCAGGACTATGGCAACCCTTCAGGACCAATGAATGCCTGGTAAATACCGTGAGATGCTTCCTTGGATGGGAGTGGAGAAAACAGGAAATGATTAAACTATGAGTGGAAGTAAAATAGAAGACTCAATAAAATGGCATTAAAGTGTGAAGTAGGTTCACAACTGACTTAATGACTTCGGTTATTAGGAATTTTATGTGGGGATCTTAGGTGGAAGATCAAACCCTCAACAAGGACCCCTGTGAATGTTTTTGCTCAGCTGTAGAGAATTGTTTGGTGCAAAACAGGTCTTACCAGACTGTGACGCACGTAATTAAGAGTCTAGCCTGTTACTGGATCTTACTGATCTATGAATGAGCAGATGATACTCTGCAGGCAATATCCGGTACCCTTATCTATTTCTTTAAATATCAGCAGCATACTCTTTAATAATACATCAGAATAAATCTGAGCTTTGGAAGAAGCAGAGTGAAGTAAGAAAATCCTGAATTTGGTCTGTTATCCAAGCAACAGTTCTCAGACTTAAGAGGCCAAGGGCTAATATATTCATCATCTTAAAGGAAGTTCAGGAAACTGGGTGCTGCTTTTGTCCTAAATTTCCTTTTGGTGTTTTCCATATGGCCTATAAAATGACTTTAAATATTTTGAATTTTTAGCACTGACTTTTTCTATTAATAGAATGTTCTTCTCTTTGCCTATCTCCTATCTTGTGAAGAGTTGTTCCTTATGAATTTAGAATTAATTCAAATGAATGCAGACTGGGGGAGTGAAGAGTCTAAGGGGTCAGTTCTGAGCTCATACCAGCTCTATCATGTCCACATTTTTTTAAACTTGATCAGACATATCAGAGGCAAGATCGGGCAGTGTTTCTCCTGCGACTGGCCAGTTGCTGCTAGTTTCTTTTTGAAAAGATTGCTGTCATGGATGTCAAGATTTATTAAAGCTTAATCCTTGACAACTTTTTGATTAACATTAAAATTTTTTTTTGAAATCCAAAAACATGTAATCTTGATGTGTGTGTGTATAGGTTTATGTGTTTACCAGTTGTATAGCTCTAAGCTTGGTTTCAAGCTTGGATGTGTAAAGTTGGATTACATTCATGAAGACTTCTTTGAATTATTAGTCACTTAGGGTTTTAGTTGAAAAAAGACATGTCACAGTAAGCAAATCCTAGTAAACATTGCAATTTTGCTCATCTTTTAGTATTTCTTTTCCTTGTTTCATTTTGACATTGTTCTGACATGAATTTGAGAAGTATTTCTCAGCTTTGTGAAATTCACATCAACATCTGTTCACCACTATAAAAGCTTATAGATACGTAGAAATTTGAAATGTAAATCAGATATAATTTTCTGCTACAACTTTCAATTAAAAAGAAATAGCTAGATGTTTTAAGGGAATCAATGTTAGCAGAAGGATGCTCACATAAATACCTTTTTACCTAGACTCTAAATGCACACTAGCCAATGCCATTTTCTCTTTTGGTGACATTTTGTGTCTTTGTTACAAAGAAAGAAACATGGTCCTTCTCCAAAATACTTCTGATTAGATAGGAAACACTTAAAATTTGAGAATATTGGGCCATCTGTTGTCTTAGCTGACATTTTATTAAAGATGATACCAATGTTTCTGAAGAAATTTGGAAACTGGCTTTTTTACATTCAAAATTACTTGAGATTTCTCCATTGTGAAGGAGAGGTTTCTCTGACCTAGAACTGGATAGATTTTAATAGTAGCAACAATTTTAATGAAAAGGCTTTATACCCTGTTAAGTACTTTACAAAGTGCTTTACCTGGCATGTAGTAGACACTCAATGGTTTTGGAATGAGTGAAGGCACAGAAGGAAAAATGCACAATAAAAGCAATGGAAAACCAAACTAGATCCTGGTAATGAATAGGGAGGCTTTTTACCCAATGGCATTGTATTTTCATCTCCTGATGGTTACATTATTTAATCTTTTGTTTCGTCGTAACAAATGAAATGTATTGGGAAAATTATTGTTCAGCCAATATGATAAGCTCAAGGAAATCAGAAGCTTAGGAACCATTCTTCAGGATCTGCTCCAGTGTTTAGAATTGAAAAATAAACAGAAGAATGCTGAAATTGATGGCATCGAAAGTTCAATGTCTGTAATAAACTTCAAAAATGTCATAAGGAATTTCATTTTCCGTTTCCACATTCAGCTAAATCAGAGACCTCTTCTCATTGCCTGTCGTGAACAATATTGTCCTAAAGTCAAGTCAGTTAATAGTTGGAAATATTCATTTATCACATTTTGACTCTAATCAATGAGATACATGATGGTCTTTGGTGTCAGAGACACCTAGCTTTGCAATTACCGTCAACTCTCAAAATGTTTCCTAGTGTAAAAATGGTCATAATTATACCTAGCTTTTAGGGTTTCACTGGGAAGTATTAAGACATATGATTTGTGAAAAGTGTTTCAATCCAGTTTCTAAATGCATAAGAAATGGTGAGCTATTATGAAGACAACTTTCTGTGGTCCTTTCTGCTTAGGGTGACCAAGTAATTTATCATCCAAGCCAGGGAACGTTTGAGAATGAAAGCAGAAAGTATTCATAATTGCACTGCAATACCAGGCATAAACCAGGACCGTGGGTAATCTGAGAACTATTCCTGACACATCCATCCTAAAGTAAAATACGCTTGCTAGACGTTGAGAAAGAAGACATATAAACCTTTATTTTAAATGTGATAAAAATGGCATTAGGAGAGGTTTTTTTTTTTTTAATCCACTGCATAGATTACTTGTGTTACTGCCTGGATAAGAAGATGATAATTTAAAAAAAATTTTAAAAAAAAGAAGATGATAATTAAGGGAGAATTGTATTGGTGATAACCCTCTGAAAGCCAATGTGGAGAGAAGAGAAATTCCAGCAGGGAAAGACTGAGCAGTAGAAGAGGTCTGCTGTAGGACGGAGCTGCTCAAAGTGCAGTTCTTGGAGAGGCAGCGTTGGCATCACCGGAGAACTTGTTATAAAGACAAATCTTCAGGCACGTTTTTCACACCTACTAAATGGGAATATATGGTCTGGTGCCCAGGAATCCGTTTTAACAAGCTCTTCGTGTATTCCTCTGCATACTAAAGGTTTAGAAGCACTGCTCTAGGAGAGCCAGAGATTTTTCAAGTTGTGAAAGCAACCTTAGATGTAGGCCAACTTGCATTTTACATACAAAGAAACCAAGTCTTGAGAGAGGTTGGATACGTTAATTAAATGCACAAAGTTAAGGGAAGGGAAATGAGAGGTACGATCTGAGTTTTTCCATTGTTTATTTCTTTCCAGTTCATTATAGTGATACATTGCCCATCTCCTTATGCCCAGATACTCCTTATATGGTTAGACTTTTGAACACAATCTGTCCCTGTTGACCAGGGACGAATGTATACTACTGAGTATTGTGTTCTACTCCCTGAATGCAAAGGTATGCGTGGGATGTGTGAGAGGTTGGTGGTTTTCACCATGAAGTAAATTTTTTTGATTCTGATGAATTTATGTGTGTAATCAGTCTGATCTTCATTTGCTTCAGAGTTTTTTTTGTTTGTTTGTTTGTTTTGTGGTACGCGGGCCTCTCACTGTTGTGGTCTCTCCCGTTGCGGAGCACAGGCTCTGGACGCACAGGCTCAGTGGCCATGGCTCACGGGCCCAGCCGCTCCGCGGCACGTGGGATCCTCCCGGACCGGGGCACGAACCCGCGTCCCCCGCATCGGCAGGTGGACTCTCAACCACTGCACCACCAGGGAAGCCCCTTCATTTGCTTTAAATGAAATATATAACTTATACAGGAACAAGAGTGAAAAGAAGAAGGGTATCACAGGTTAAGATATTGGACACTGTAATGAGGATCGTAGACTATTTGGAGGTGTGTGGCTTAGACAACTCAATGGGAAAAATAAACAATAGAGTTAGAAAAATATAGGATGTACTTCAGGATAATGACAGCTGACATTAATTGACTACTAGTTACGTGCCAGGCCATATAGTGCTCCACGTGTGTTACTTTAATCCTTGTAGTTGTCGTATGATGTAGGTAATGTCATTCTTTCAGTTTTAAAGATGAGAAAACATTTTAAAGATAAAGAAAGGGTAAACTGTTGCTCTTACGTTTGATTCCAAAAACCACTCTTTCACTATTTTAGTTTCTTCACATATACCTCAGCCTATGCCAAAGAAAAATAACAACAGCAGCAACAAAACAAAACACATAGACGATTGCTTGCAAAGATAGATAAAATACAGCATAATAAAACATTTAAAAGAAAAAAAATGAGGGAAAGTGAGCATATATTAGTAAAATAGGAGAAGCCAGAGAAAGGAGAATGAACAAAACGAAAGCAAACAGGCACATTTGTTCAAAATGGGCCAAATTAGCAACCAATTGAAGGAGGAAATAAAGCAAATTATAAGTTTCATAGAGTCCATAAAGTAAAAAAAAAAAAAAAAGTAACTTATGGAAAAACTCAAGTGCTACTGATAATGAGAGGTGAATTTTTCCAAGGGGAACTCATAAATAATACTAGCATTAATCACTAACATTTAATTCAATACTTCGCTTCTATTTAATCTTTGGAGGCAATTGGGAATGATTCTAAGTTTGAATATGGGAAAATTGAGGAACAGAGAGTAAAGTGAATTGTTTAAGGTTACATAGCTGGTAAGTAGCAGAACTGGGATTTCAACCCAGATCTATTCTGGGCCTCCAGCCAGTCCTCTTGACTACCAAATCACACACATTCTTGAGAACGTTCATATAGTAAGTGCTGGAATACATTCAAAAGGGAGCTTTCTGCTTCTTACACGTCCCCTCAATAGAGTACAATAAAATCAAGTCAGGCAGAATTATGCAAAAGCAATCCTAATGGCCGCCATTGTAGCAAGTGTCAAAAATGTATTTTTTGTGCTGAACTCTTCTTGGACCAACGCTTTAGAACAGAGTTTCAGTTTGCTGGGCATTTGGTTACACTGTGAATGGTTGACACCTAAGTCCTCAGGATAGCTAGTGTGTCTGGGGTAAGCACAGCCCCAGGCTGTTTGCTTCAGGGCTCACGTACATGGATGGTGACCTAAACAGATGGCAGAAACTGAGAATATCTGCTGTAATTGCTCTTCAGAAACTCCCCGAGCCTGTCCAAGGAAGTGCTACTACCTTGCCATCTACGTTAGCACCCAGTGTAGAACGCACTATTGTCGATCTGTAACGAGGGCTCAGTGAAGCTTTTTCCCATATCATTGGTCGAAAAGACTATCCACTGAAATGACTTTTCAACCTTTGTTAAAAATCAGTTGTCTGCATATTCATGAGACTATTTCTGAACATTATTCTTTTTGTTTATCTGTTTGTATTTACACAGATACCACACTCTTTTGATTACTCTAGATTTATAAGTATTACAATCAGGTAACCCTAATGTCCCATCTTTACACTTTTTCAAAAATTTTCAAAATTGTTTTGGTATCCTGTGTTCTTTGTATTTCCATATGAATTTTAAAATTAACTTATTTTTTTCAGAAAAAAGCCTGCCAAATTTTGATTGGGATTTCATTGAATCGATAGATCAATTTGTGGAGAAGTGACATCTTGTCAATATTGACTTTTTCGACCTATAACTCCATTTATTTAGGTCATCTTTAATTTTTCTCAGCAATGTTTTGTGGTTTTCAACATACAGGTCTTGCACATCTTGTTGTCAGATTTATTCCTAAGTATTTCATATTTTCTGATGCTATACTTCATTTTATAATTTCAATTTCTGTTTGTTACTAATATATAGAAATACAATTGATTTTTATAGATTGCTCTTGTATCTTGCTAAGTTCATTTTTTAGTTCTGGTAGCTTTTTATAGATTTCAGCTGACTTTCCATGTAGATGACAATGTCCAACTAGCTTTTATTTCTATGTCTCTAATCTGGGTGTTTTAAATTTATTTTTCTTGCCTGACTGCACTGGCCGGAACTTGGAGTACAGTGTTGAAGAAAGCACTGTAAGAGCAGTCATCCTTGCCTTTTTTTTTTAAATGGAAAGCCATTTTATTTTAAATATAGCAGTGTGTGCATGTCAATTCCAAATTCTCTATCCTTCCCCCACCCCTTCCACCCCTGGTAACCATAAGTTTGTTCTCTAAGTCTGTGAGTCTGCTTCTGTTTTGTAAATAAGTTCATTTGTATCATTTGCCTTTATCCTGATTTTAAGGGGGAATCTTTGGGCTTTTCATCATTAAGCATGATGTTAGCTGTAGATTTTGTTTTTTGGTAGATGCCCTTTAACAGGTTGAGAAAATTTTCTTCTATTCATAGTTGGATCAGTTGTTTTTTTTTTTTTTTTTTAAGCAGAAATGAGTGCTGGATTTTGTCAAATAACTTCTGTATATATTGATGATTGTATAGTTTTTTTTCTAGTTTGTTAATATGTTGAAATACATTGATTGATTTCTTAATGTTAAAGCAATTCTGCATTCTCAGGATATATCTCACTTTGTCTTGATGTATTATACTATTTATATGGAGTTGGATTTGATTTGCTGAAATTTTGTTCAGAATGTTTACATCTGTGTTCATGGGGTATATTGGTCTGTGGTTTTCCTTTGTTGTAATATCTTTGTCTGATATTGGTATCTGGTTCATACTGTCCTCATAGAATGACTTGTGGTATGTTTTCACCTTGTCAATTTTCTGAAAGAATGTGTAAAATTGGTATTAGAGTTGACCTTTGAACAAAGCAAGGGTTAATCCACATATTACTTATAGTCAGTTCTCTGTATCTTTGGTTTCTCCACATCCGTGGATTCAACCAACCACAGACTGTGTAGTACTATAATATTTACTATTGAAAAATATCCAGTTTTAAGTGGATACTTCCTTGCAGTTTAAACTCACATTGTTCCAGGGTCAACAGTGTTTCTCTCTTAAATATATGGTAGAATCACCAGTGAAACCATCTTAGATTTCTCTTTGTGGAAATGTTTTTACTACATTCTTAATCAGATACAGGTCTATCTATGTTATTTCTTCTTGAATGAAATTTGATAGTGTGTGTATTTCCAGAAATTTGTCCATTTCATTGACGTTTTTCAGTTTACTGGCATAAAGTTGTTGATAACATTCACTTACCATCTTTTTATCATTTGTATAATGTGTAATGAAATTATCTTTTTCATTTCTGATATTGGTAATTTGTGTCCTCCTTCTTTTTTTCCTGGTCAGTCTGGTTAGAGGTTTACTTTACTGATCTTCTCAGTAAAATTGGTTCCATTGATTATTTCTGTTGCTTTCTGTTTTATATTCCATTGCTTTCCACAGTAATTTTTATTATTCTGCTTACTTCGGGTTTAATTTGCTCTCCTTTTTCTAGTTGCTTAAGGTCATTACTATGAGAGATTTCTTCTTTTCTAATGTAGGCTAGTGCTATAATGTCCCCCCAGTAGTATTTTGCTCACAAATTCATATGTGTTTTGCTTTCACTTTTATTCCATTCATATGTGTTTTGCTTTCACTTTTATTCCATTCAAAATATTTTCTGTATTGCCTTCTAATCTGTTCTTTGACTCCTGGATTTTGTTTTTTTGGAGTGTTATTTAGTTTCCAAATATTTAGGGATTTCTAGAGATCTTTTTCCTATTAATTTCTGTTATAATTTCATTACGGTTAGAGAACATATTTCACATGACTTGAGGGCTTTTACATACATTGATATTTGATTTTTGGTCTAGAATATGGTCTATTAGTATATCTACCTTACATTTCTTTTTATTAGTATGAATGTGATATATGTATTTCCATCCTTTTACTTTTAATCTATTTGTGTCTTTATATTTAAAGTGCATTTATTGTAGGCAGAATATAGTGGTCTTACTTTTTTATTCACTCTAACAGTCTCTAATTGGGGTGTTTAGATCATCTACTTTTAATATGATTATTGATATGCTAAGATTTAACTATCATCTTGGTATTGGCTTTTTATTCATCCTGTTTTTCCTTCACTTTTTTCCTTTTCTATCTTATTTGTGATTAATCAAATATATTTTATAATTCCATTTGTGTCTTTTTGAGGGCTATTAGTTACAAGCATTTGTTTGGACTTTTTTTTTTTTGCATAGGTGGGCCTCACTGCTGTGGCCTCCCCCACCGCGGAGCACAGGCTCCAGACGCGCAGGCCCAGCGGCCATGGCTCACGGGCCCAGCTGCTCCGCGGCATGTGGGATCCTCCCGGACCGGGGCACGAACCCACGTCCCCCGCATTGGCAGGCGGACTCTCAACCACTGTGCCGCCAGGGAAGCCCTGTTTGGACATTTTAATCATTCCTTTGGGGTTTATAGTATATATATTTATCTTATTTCAGTTTACTATTAAGCAATATTATACTACTTCATATATAAGAACTTTGTAATAGAATAATTCCATCTCCCATTGTGGTTTTCATATTTAAACAGTCAACTATCAGATCAAAATGAGAGGAAACAATTTTATATGTTTACCCATGTATTCACCATTTCTGGTGTTCTTCAATTCTTAGTGTAGATTCATAGTTCAGTTGGTATCATTTTCATTCTGCCTAAAGGATTTCCATTTATATTAAGTGAGATGAGGGTGATGATTCTTTCTACTTTCTGTCTGAAAATGTCTTTAATTAGTCTCTTTGTTTTTAACAAGATTGTTCCTGGACTCTATGTTGACAACTTGTTTTTTCTTTCAGTACTAAAGGATGTTGTTCCATTGTGTTTTCACTTGGATTGTTTCTGACAAGATGCCTGACATCATGCTAATTTTTTCTACTATAGTAAACATATCTGTTTTTCCTGGCTGCTTTTAAGATTATCTTTTTAAAACTGGTTTTGAGCCATTTGATTTTGTTGGTGTATTTTTTTTCTTCATGATTTATGTGTTTGGAGATAGTTGAGGTTCTTGCATCTGTAGGTTCATAGTTTTTGCCAAATTTAGAAATATTAGGCCATTATTTTTTCAAATATTTTTTCTGTCTAACACCTCTCTGCTCTCATTCAAGGACTCCGGTTACATATATATTGAGTTACTTAAAATTTCCCCATTTTTCACTGATGTTCTTTTCACTTTTTAAATTAGTTTTTTATCTGTGTTTTGAATAATTTCTATTGCTGTGTTTTACAGTTCACCAATCTTCTATTCTGTAATGGCTAATCTGCCATTAATCCCATCCAGTGTATTTTTCTTCTCAGACACTGTAGTTTTTGTCTCTAGTGGTTTTATTTGAATGCTTTGTACATCTTCTGTGTCTCTACTTAACTTTAAAACAATATGTAAATACAATTATAACCGTTCTAAAGTTCTTGCCAATGAATTTTAACATATGTGTCAGTACTGGGTCTATTTTGACTGAATAATTAATCTTCTCATTTTAGGTTGTGTTTTTCTTCCTCTTTCAATGACTGGTCATCTTGGATTAGAGACCAAACCTTGTTAATTTTATTTTTCAGATGCTGAATATTTTTATATTCTTATAAATTTTGTTGTACTTTTTTTCTGGGAAACATTTGATCCTTTTGAGTCATGATTTTATGATTTGTTAGGTGGGTCCAGAATAATGGTCAGCCTAGGGCTAACTGTCCCCTATTATGGGGTCAGAGTTTGTTTCACTATTCTACCCAATTCCCTGTGAATTATTAGTTTTCTTTTATTCTTTCAGATGGTTTTCTCCTGGCTTAGGACAGTTTTCCTCACATGCATACACTGATCAGTACTTTACTCAGTAGCTGTGTGAGGCCATCTGCAGATTGCCAGGGTTCTCTGTGTACAGTTTTATCTCTGGTGGCCTGTCTATGAACTCCAGCTGCCTTGATGTCCCTCAGTTCTTGTCTTCATCGTCTCAACTCAGGGAGTTGTCTGCATGCTACTTGGGTTTCCTCTCTCTACACCTCCCTCTGAAATTCTTTCAAGGCTGTAGGCTTAGGTAAGCCTGTCTCTCAGAGATCACTGTCCTTGTTGCCTGACTTCCGGTTTCTTGGATATTATTCCTTAATATATTTTGTGTGTAATGATTGTTTCTCTCAAGTGGGAGGGTAAATCGGGTCCCTGTTACTTCATCTTGGACTGGCTTTACACTTTTTGTTACTGATTTGTACAAATTTTCTGATGGGTGGTGACTCTCAGGATTTTGAATACATCACTATTAAAAAATTTAATTGAGAATTGCATCTAGCCATTTTAAGAATTTTAAAAAGTTGTGTTCACGAAAGCAAGCTAAAGAGTCTCATGAAATATTTGAAACTTTTTTATTTAGACATTTTATGCACATCTAATAATTATTATCTTCTCTAATGCTTTGCATTTCATGCTTATAATTACATAATATAAGAAAATATGAATTTTAAAATCATTTGCAGCTTTGATTCCCCCAAATCCCTCAGCGTCCTATACAAAAAAATCTAATTTTCTATTTGTACCATGACATGAAAAAACGTTGGGAAGTGCTGACTTATAAAATCTGATTAAAGCAGTGAGCTGTTTCTCCTGAAAAATACTCACAGAAATCCGATGTTACATATACTTCGGGAGCCTTTTTAGGTCTCCTGTAAGCTACTCACGAACTCCCCCAGTTAAGTCTCTGCTTTAGTGAATGGAATGGCTTCAGGTAATTTTTCACAAAAATTGTTTCACTCAGCTGAGCACTTGAAAAGTACTTGGTAGGAGTGAATTAAAAATTAAGAGGAGATGCTTAAAATAGCTTTAAGCAAGGGGCTGGGTTCTACAGTCAGTGCCTATAGCTAAAATCATGTACAGTTACATAGACTTCTGAAAATCTCTTAGATCTCCTGTAAAGTAAAATATCCATGCTTGTATAGGCAAGCCTATTCTGTAATTCTCAAACATACTAAAATTTGAGAACACTTGAGTTTAAAAGGAATGAAAGGAAGGCCTATGTACAGATGTTTGGGTTTCTAAAATGGTCCTGTTTAAACTGTCCAATTTCTAGGTTCAATAGGGTAAAGGTGGAAATTACTAATGTGGGCCTGGAGGTACAGGGTTCCGCTTACCTCATTTTAAGAGTAAACATCTAGAACATTAAATGCATGTAAATAAATTATTTTGTTCTTGTAAGGATTAAGTAAAATAGTGGAGTCTATTTTGGATTGATGGATAGAAGTTGTTTATGATTGAAAGTTAGGGTAAGTTAAAAGCTTCTATAATGAGACTTTTTGGTGTGGGAAAATGATCCCAAATGAGCAAAGCAAATTGAGATCTTGCAGTATCAGTCTAATATCATTTCAAATACCCCTAGACATGAAATAAAGCATGATCTTATAAATTTCAAGAATCTTTAAAGTTAAATGGAAGTTTTCATATTTTAGGAAATAAACTATAAAATCTAATCAAATGATTAATGTTGGTGAGAGTCACAAACTTCTCTGAGCAGAGAATTCTCTCGTTCTCACATAATTCCATTATGTGCTCTAAGATACAAACCCCTCTTAAAGTTTTGAAACCCATGATACAGGGAATATAAAAAGGATTGCAGTGTAGCAGTTGGTGGAAATAAGATTCTCTCTAGGTTTGAAAATAATAAGCATTGCGTAGCCATAGTTTACTGGAGTCTTCCATGAAAATGCATCTTATAACCATGGGATGATTTAGAATTATTTACAAATAATTTAAAAAATTGTATAAGACCCCAAAAGAGAAAAATGAAATATCTTGTTTAGAAATATATACATATGTGGTAAAATATTATATACATAAAGATAGGCAAAGGGATGATAGCCACCATCGCTGTTCAAGTATTTTTTAGTTTGTTTGGGCTGAAGCAGGGTGATGGGGTGGGGGTGGAACTCCTAGGTAGATTTCAGTGTAGAGATCACTGTGTTGTACCTGTGACTTGAGTGGTAGGTTCATAGGTATTCATTTTTGTAACTATGCTTTACAACTAATATATTTGTTACATGTATTCAGTTAAAATGTTTAATATTGGATTTAGGGACTTCCCTGGTGGTTCAGTGGCTAAGACTCCATGCTCCCAATGCAGGGGGCCCAGGTTCGATCCCTGGTCAGGGAACTAGATCCCATATGCAGCAACTAAAGATCCCGCATGCTGCAACTAAGGCCTGGTGCAGCCAAATAAATAAATGAATAAATATTTTAAAATATTAGATTTAAAATAATAATGAAGATGTTTTTATCAGATTAAGGAAAATAAGAATCATAGTACTAATCTTGTGTTAAAAATTTTGGGTATTTGACGTTTTTAGTAGTTATAAATACGTAAGAGAAAATGGCATAAACCTGGCAGCACCTGCAACTCTAATGGAAAATGTGTAACTGTGTAGTTGATTCAGTCTTATGATTTTAAGAAATTTTACCAAGTGAATAAACAATGTTGGGATATTAATAATATTAGTCACTATATTTCCAAACTTAATTATGTTCACAAGTTATTTAAATACTGGCCATTTTTATTAAGTCAGAGAAAAAATACTTGAAGAAGGAAGGAAAAGTCACAAATTTAATAAATGCTGTTTAACGTGCATAAACGTTTTTAGCTAGGTTTGTTAATACAACAAAATATTTAAAGA